>NC_062575.1:49212252-51612252 GCF_022837055.1 Prionailurus viverrinus
ACTATAGCTCTGGCCAGCATGCTGACTGGAACTTCATGAGACACCTGGAGTCATAACCACCCAGCCAAGCCATTGCCAGATTCCTGACCAGCAGAGACGATGTTAGCTGATACATGTTTGTTTGAAGCCACCAGGTGTTGGGGAATGATTTGTTATGCAGCAATAGGTAATTAGTACAAATGTCTAATGAATTTAGGACAGTGCTGGAAAATAGGAAGCACTGTGAATGTTCGCTATTATTGATGGGTCTTCGCGTTGTTACTTTTGAAATGGAATATTTCATGTATCCTTTTTGTTTTTAGATTAATTTCTTTAACCTTTATTCATTTTTGAGAGATGCAGAGAGACAGAGCACGAGCAGGGGAGGGGCAGAGAGAGAGGGAGACCCAGAATCTGAAGCAGGCTCCAGGCTGTCAGCACAGAGCCTGAGGCGGGGCTCGAACTCACGGACTGTGAGAAAATATACCACATTTTCTTCACCCAGTCCTCTACTGATGGACACTGGTGTGATTTCATCTTCCAGATGTGGCGAATAACACTGCTATGAAGCGTTACAAATACTTCTTCAAGACCCTGCTTTCAGTTCTTCGGGGGTACGTACACAGGAGTAGAAATGCTGGCTCCTTTGGTAATTCTATTTTTTTTTCAGTTTTATTTTATTATTTTATTTTATCTGATTTATTTTATTGTAAGAGAGTGGGGGAGGGGCACAAAGAGAGGGAGAGAGAGAGAGAATCCGGAGCGGGCTCCACATTGTCGTGCGGAACCCAGGAGCCCCAAGATGGTGACCCGAGCAGAAATCAAGAGTCAGTCGCCGTCAGACACAGAGCCTGCTTGGGATTCTCTCTCTCTTTCCCTCTCTCTCTGCCCCTCCCCCACTCTCCATAAACTTAAAAAAAAAAAAAAAAAGTCAACAGGCTTGTGAGTATTCATGCCCCCGTCCCACAAATAGGTACTGAAGGGCTACTTTGTGCCAGGCACTGTTCTAGGCCCTGAGGCACAGCGGTGAACAAAAGGGATCGAATCCCGGCTCCTGGAGTGGATACCGATGTGGGAGGAGTCAAACTACAAAGGATAGAAAGATTTCATATGTTGCATAGTGATTAGCTGCATGAAAAAAACAACCAGAGCCGGGTTAAGGAGATAGTAGCAGGTTATCTCTCCCAGATAACACAGTCCTGCTGCAGGTCCCTCTCTTCCCTCCCCTGCCTGTCGTCTGCCAGAAACTGCCTGCGCCAAGTTGCACTTGCAGACACCATCTGCTCTCCCTGGGAGTGGGGCCCGTGCCAACTCCAGCGTCTGGACTCTTGGCACGGAGCCCTGGAGCCCTGGAGCGAGGGAACTCTGGCCAGCCCCGCATCAAGAGGGGAATCGTCCAGTTTGACTGGGCCTAGTGATAAGGAGGGCTTCTGGGCAGAGGAAGCCAGTGCAAGCTGGGTGGACTCCATGAGGGAGAGAGTCCTCCGGGGTGAGGAGTGTCCCTTACCGAGACTGATGGGAGCCGGAAGTTGATGATAATACTCCTAAACATCATCAAACACACTCAGAGTGCCTATATTGCCAGGCTTTGGGTAAATGGTGGACGCTGGGTATCGCGCCTGATCTAAGTGCTTTACGGATGTTATCACGTCTAAAAGGCAAGGAGTGCTTAGCCCATTTCACAGATGAAAACATGAGGGTTCCGAGAGGTGATGCCATTGTACCGAGGACACAGAGCAGGTGCCCTGAAGAGCCTGGAAAGTAACTCGGGTCTGTGTGGGTCTAAACACGGTCTCGTAACCACCACTTGCGCCACCTGATAACCAGCACATCACCCCATTCCTGGCCCTCTCCCACCTCGGCCTCCTTTGCGTGGAAGCTCCCACCGTACCCTTTTGCCCTATTTCCTCCCCTTCCCTTGGGCCAGCAAGGAAAACAGCCCTGGGGTACAAATCTGCCGGTCCTGGCTCCAGCTGTTTACCTGGCCCAAGTGAGCGCACACCTCTGACCCTCAGTCTCTTTATCTGTAAAACTTTAGATAGAAATAGAGCTGCCGAGAGGAGTCAAAGCCACCGTGATTGTAAATCCCCTAACCCACCGGCCAGGGGTCCGGGCTTAGACCGCACTCAGTGAACTAGCGTCAGGCTCGCAGTCAGGAACCCAACCTCTCTGCGCCTGTTTCCTCCTGCGTACAACAGGACAGTAAATGACAGTGTCTCTTCAGTCCTTGCGAGGAATAAATGTCTATGCGTCCATGCACAGCACTGAGAGCAGTGCACACAGTTAGCCGCTGTTGCTGTTATTATTATTGGGCAAGGAGAGTGGCGGGGCGGGTGGAGGCGGGCCGAGCCAGAAAGGCCCTGGAGAATCGGGGGCGCCCCCTCCTCCACCCCGCAGCGCTTGGGCCTGGGCGAGGGGGGGTCGGGGCCCACCGTCCTTGGAGCCCCCCGCTTGCTCCCACACACCCCGGGTGGCAGGGTTTCCGTGCTGGGCGCTGACGTCGGCCTTCAAGGCCCCCTCCCGGGCCGCGGCGGAGGGCGGAGCCGGGAGCCCGCCCGCCGCCCCGCCCCCATCCCCGCCCCCGCGCGCTGCGGGCCAGGGGCTCCGAGGGGGAGCCCAGAGGAACGCGCAGAACCCGCTCCCCCAGGCCCAGATCCCAGGGAGCGCGGGGCTCGCTGAGTTCAGTCACTTGCGGGCCGCAGGGTCCGGGCGGGTGTCGGTGCAGGGGCCCAGGAGGTCCCAACATATGGCCGTGGGCGGTGAGTGAGGGGCACAAGTGGGCGGCACTGCTCCTCCCCTGGGTCCTAGTGTTGGGGATGGGGAGGCAAACGTTGGTGAGGAAATCGGCTCCAGCCAGGTTTGGTGAGGGCGGGAGGCTTGGGCCCTCAGGGGGGATGGTGGGGTGGCATTATTCCTTGAGGTTGAATGTGTATGAGGGTGGTGGGTTGGGGCTGTTATGGGGGAGTTGTGCAAAGGTGGATTCTGGTAAAACAGGAGGTGTGGGGGAGCTGATGAGTGTGCAGGCAATTGTGTAGGGCCGTGGATGTGGTTGGAGTAGGGGAGGGGTGCTTGGACCGGGTGTTTGGGGCAGGTGTGCAAGGGAAGTGAGTGATGGGAACAATGGAGAGTGTCTGGGATGCATGCGTGGGAAGCCTGTGCGTACGTGTGCAAATGGGGGATCTGATGCTAGGGCGACTAGGAGTGTGCGAGGAATCATTTGGGATGAGTGTGTAAGCAGGTTGGGGGCTCCAGAGGAGTGTTTAATGGGAGCTGATGTTGTTCAGGGCAAGTATACAAGGAGCCATCGGGGAGATGAATGCCAGCAGGTGGAGGTGGGGGTTGGGCTGGAGTGGATGAATATGTGTGGCAAGGGTTTGGGGTATTCAGTGTGCAGACTTGCAGGTGCAGGGGATGTGTAGTTCATGGGGCAAGTAAGTGTGTAAGACACGGTTTGGAATAAGTGTGCAACAGGTATGTGGCTTTTGCCTGAGACAGAATCCCAGAACTGAATGTCCAGACCCCTGAGTTGTCTTCACAACTTGGCCCAGCGTCTTTTAGTCTTGGGGCCTCAGTGTTACTATCTGTAAAATGGGTCTGATGGTCAATGAGCTAACTATCGTCTCTGCCAGGAATCTCTCCAGAGTCAGGAGTCAGGAGAAAGATGGTGAGACTTTGTTATAACTGTTTTTTTTTTTTTTTTTTCTTTCCTTTACCTCCAGAAAACCCTTCCCAGAGCCTCTCCCCAGTCATGGACAGCCCCAGTCTTCGAGAGCTCCAACAGCCTCTGCTGGCAGGTGTGGGCTGTGGGCCCCCCATCCAGAAGCCTGGTGAGCCCCAGCTGGGGCCTCCCTTTGGAGAGACAGCCTTTGCAGAGTCCCTGAGGGGTTGGCAGCTCCTCCCACCATCCCTTCCCACTGTGAGCGCTGGCCTTGGGGAACCAGGGCCCCCTGACCTTGAGGTAGGAGCAGCAGGTCTTAGTGGGAGCTGGGGGAGAGGGAGGCGAACTCAGCTGTGGCCAACACCTGGCTGGCTGGGGTACCTACTTTCAGCCTGGGGGGGGTCTCACTTCCCACTGCGTGTGGACTTCCTACATTCCTAGTTATGGTTTTTGCTGTTCTGGTTTCTTCACCTTTTTCTCTCCAGATTTGTCACTCATCTTTCTTCCCTTGTCTTTGGTTCTCTGTCTTCCCTCTGATTTCTGACTCCCCTATTCTCTGATTTTCTCTCTCTTTCCGTGCCGGCCCCGGTCTCTTCTTTTCAAATTAATGTGTTAATTTGTATAATTTCTTATTCCTTGTATCTACTGTGAAGCTTGTCTTTTATATTTTTTTCAAGATTTTATTTTTAAGTAATCTCTTCACCCAATGTGGGGCTCAGACTCACCGCCCCGAGATCAAGAGTCACATGCTCTTCTGCCTGAGCCAGCCAGGCGCCCTGCTTGTCTTTTATTTGTTACACATGGTTTTCCAGTTACTATTCCTGTATAAGAAATCACCTCAGGGGCGTCTGGGCGGATCATTTGGGTGAGCATCCGACTTTGGCTCAGGTCATGGTCTCAAAGTTCATGGGTTTGAGTCCTGCGTCGGGCTCTGTGCTAATGGCTCAGAGCCTGGAGCCTGCTTCAGATTCTCTCTCTCTCTGCCCCTGCCCCCTGCTCATGCTCTGTCTCTCTCTCTCAAAAATAAATAAACGTTAAAAAAAAAAAAGAAATCACCTCAAAACTTAGTTGCTTAAAACAGCAACACTCATTATGGCTCATGGTTTCCATGGGTCAATTTGGGAAGGACTTGGTTGGGTGGTTCTGCCTCAGGGTCTTTCATGAGGTTGCGGTCAGCCGGCGGCTAGGGCTGAAACAGTCCATGGCTGAAGCAGCCGGGAGCTGGGTGGGTATCTCTCTCTTAACCTTGGGGCTTATAAATGACTCTCCCCTTGCAGGCTGGTTTGGGCCTCCTCACAACATGGCAGCTTCAGCATAGTCCGCGTCCTTATGGGCTTTCAGCCTCAGCCTGAGGGCTCTGGTAAGGCAGAGGCTGCCTCACCTTTTCTGACCTATGCTCAGAAGTCATGTGGCATCACTTTCACCACATTCTACCAATTATGAGTGAGTCACAGCCTGCCCAGACTCAAGGAAAGGGGACACAGACCTCACCCCTTGGTGGGAAGAGTATCAGTCACACTATAAGAAGGGCATGTGGGATGAGAGAGATGGCTGTGGCCATTTTTGGAAACACGGCCAACCACATTGTGGCAGTTAGCATCACTCTGACATTGTATGTGTCTGATAATTCCATTCTTTGAAAAGTTTGAGGGCCTTATTATTATTATTAGTATTGTTATTTTTAAAGTTTATTTATTTTTGAGAGAGACCAAGCACGAGTGGGGGACGGATGGAGAGAGGGAGACCCAGAATCTGAAGCAGGCTCCAGGCTCTGAGCTGTCAGCACAGAGCCCAACACGGGGCTCGAACCCACAAACTGCAAGATCACAACCTGAGCCGAAGTCGGTGGCTTAACCAACTGAGCCACCAGGCATCCCTTGAAGGCCTTATTGTTTCTGCTACTTCTCATTTATGGTTTCATATGTGCCTGGTTATGTTTGGAATGTATGCTGGTCATCATGTTTGAAAAGTTATCTTTATTTTTATTTATCTTTTAAATTTTAACGAGGCTCCATGCCCAACGTGGGGCTTGAACTCATGCCCCTGAGATTAAGGGTCGCGTGCTCTACTGACTGAGCCAGCCAGGTGCCCCTGAAACATTATTTTTAGGACCATTATTTTGTGGCCTAGGCTGAAGGTACATACCATTGAGAAGATTTGGTTTGCTTCTGTCAGCCACCTGGGGTCATTACCAGTTAGAGATCACTTTTAATCGAGTTCACAGTTTGATTGAAAGGCTATTTTTCTGGGATTGGCAAATGCCCACAGCGCAAAAGAGGCCTCAGTTCATTTGACCTCTCTGCTAACTGATTTTAATTTCGGTTTTGGCCTTATAGGAATTACTTAAAATCGTGTGAGCTATTTGATGCAAGATTTAGAAACAAAAAAACAAAAATATTTTTTAAAATATAGAATTTCTAGTTTTCAGCAGGCAGGTTTGTCCTAGTAATTTAGGTCACTAGAGCTGTCTCTCTCTCTTTTTAAAGTTTATTCATTTATTTTGAGAGAGAGAGTGCGCACATGGGAGGGGCAGAGTGGGGGAGAGAGAGAATCCAGAGCAGGCTCGGCACCATCAGCGCAGAGCCCGATGTGGGGTTCCAACTCATGAACCTCGAGATAATGACCTGAGCTGAAATCAAGAGTCAGATGCTCGCTCAACTGACTGAGCCATCCAGGCGCCCCCACCCCCCCAACCCCCAATCTATCTCCACTTCAGGGGCTGTGAGTGGCCCCGTGAAGTCTTTGAAATGGAACATAAAACTTTGGGTGTGAATGGGGCTCTTTGGAAACAGGGTACACAGCTTCCCCTCAAAGGGATCCAGGATGTAGAAAAGTTCAGAGCTTATCTCCTGGAACATTTTCCTCTCTCGCTGTTTCTGGGGAGGCCCTGGTATTGGTCTTTGGGGGCTGTGGGGAGCAGAGCAGTGGGGCAGGGAAGGTAGGTGGAGATGCCCACCCAGGCCCTCTCCTACCCATAGGATGCATCATCCAGTGACAGCGACTCGGACTGGGATGGGGGCAGCCTTCTCTCCCCGCTCCTACCCCACGACCACCTTGGCTTGGCCGTCTTCTCCATGCTCTGCTGTTTCTGGCCTGTGGGCATCGCTGCCTTCTGCCTGGCCCAGAAGGTCAGTCTGTGGGTGTGGCTGGGAGGGGGCTGGATGTAAGAGAAAAGTGCATTCAAAACAAAGCAGAGGTGCTATATGTGGGGGGAAACCAAGGTGGAGAGAAGGATCTACATAGGAACATTGAAGGGTTAAATGAGTGTTTCAGAGTGAAAGCCCAGAGTGGTGGTTCAGAACCTGAGCTCAAATCCTAGGTCTGACGCACTCTTAAGACTTTTGGACAAGCCACTTAACCTCCCTGTGCCTCATCTGTAAAATGGGAATAATTCTTCCCTCTGGTTCACCACAAGGTCCCAACGAGTTAGAGCAGTGGCATAGAGTAATAGATGTATATTTTTATTACCCAGCCAGTCTCCCCTGTGCCCGACCACAGTAGCGGCTCCCTGGTTTTGGAATCTATGAATGAGTGCGTGGGTGTACCGGCGTGGGAGGGGCTCGGGGAAGGGTCTGGGGCTGCGGGAAGCAGGGTGGGATGAGGGGATGCCTGAGTCATCGCTGCCCAACGCCTCCACAGACCAACAAGGCTTGGGCCAAGGGGGACGTCCAGGGGGCAGGGGCTGCCTCCCGCCGCGCCTTCCTGCTGGGGGTCCTCGCCGTCGGGCTGGGCGTGTGCACATATGCGGCCGCCCTGGTGACCCTGGCCGCCTACCTGGCCTCCCGAGAGCCGCCCTAGTTGCCCGCGCGGCCCTCACTGTGAATCAGGGGCCGGCACCGGGCGCGTCGGCGGGCAACGTGGAGAATCCGGGTGGATGAGGCGGCGGCAGCAGCGGCCACCGCCTCCTTCCTGGCCGCCGCAACGAGATTAAACTCCAGACACTCTCGCAGCCAAACCTGTGTCTGTGTGTGTATGTGTGCCAGGGTGCGGAGACCAGGAAGGGGCAGGCTGTCCCCAGGGTGCTCCGCGACAACTCGGAGCTGGAGAAGGGGAAACCCGAGGGGCAGAGTGTTCTCTTCACAGCGCGGTGGTCCGCAGAACATTAGAGAGTGGGGCTCCAAGTGCTTACTCCTCAGCTGTGTAACCTTGACCCATGTGACCGCTCTGAGCCTCACATCTTCCCGTCTGCAAAATGGGGCTTTCTCCGCACCTGGGGGCTATGAATGGGCCATCCACGAAAAGGGCGGTATCCCTCCGCTCTTTGCACAGCAAGCGGCTGAAACTCAGCTCAGACTGCTTTAAGCATCAAAAGGCAAGGAAGCTAAAGCAGCTGGACTCAGGGGCCCAAATGAAGTGAAGGCTCTGGTCTCTCAGCCTCCTGGCCCTCCTTTTCTGTTGGCTTCATTCTGTGCAGGCTTCTGGAGAAGCGTGGTCCCAGGAACTCAGGTACCCCAGAGGTCCTCCTCCCTGGGGATCCCTCACAGGGTGGCCCTGGGTGAGAGGCAGCCCCATGGGAATCACACAGCCAGAGACCCAGAGAGCTACAGCCTTGAGGCACTGGCACCCTGGCCCCCACTGAACAGGCGCTGCTGGGGGCACAAGGTGCTCCCTAGCAGGGTCTGATAGATCACCAAGTAATAGTATGACAGGCAATTTACAGCTTAGTTTTCTCACTCCTGTTTAATGCCATTCTGGATCTTCCTGGAACACGTTCCCATTTGGCGTTCTCCGGAGTCTCACAGGGCAGAATTTCAAGCTCAATCAAGACTTTGATGCTTCCCCTTCTTGGTTACTGGGGACGAAAATGACACCGGCTCCAAGGGGCAATTGTGGGAACTGGGTGAGCTAGTTCAAGCATGTGAAACATGTGGCTGAGGGCCCGCCAGACATATAATTTTCACTGTAAACCCCCAAATGTCAGCACCCCATAGAATCTGGCGACCATGTGGCCCAGCTGTGGGAGAGTTACTCCTTGTGGGATGCACTCATGTTCTTGGCTCCCACCCACTAAATATGGGGGTGGGGGACACAGCAGTCAAATGGCTGCTAAAACCTCCTTCCCCGTATTCCCATACACCTGACCGACGGGCCTCAGCCGCTTCTGCTTACAGATGGGGAACTGCGGCCTGGAGCATGCTGGGGTCTCCTGGGCTTGTCTGAATGGTGAAGGGCTCTGGGGCTGGACTCTGAGTATAAGCCCCCTGCTCCATCATTAGCTAGCTGGTGACATCTGGCAGCTAACTGGCTTCTGAGCTGGTTTCTTCTTGTAAGGCAAGGATGCCAAGACCCACGAGGCCCTCCCACTGTGCATGTTCCCTCCCTGACCCATCTCCTCCCTCCCCGGTCCCTACTTGCCCTGCTCCAGCACACCAGCGCCACCCTGAACCTGATCCTCCCTCTTCCACAGGCCTCCTCCTGGGCTTCCCTCGGAAGTCTCCTATACTCCATCAAGACGTCCCTGACTGATGTATTAAATTTGGCCTCTCCCAACCCCTCTTCCCTACTTTTTTCACAGCATTTACCACCATCTGACAGACACTGATTTTCTTTGCCTATCACCCTAGTGCTCCTTGAACCTGAGGGTCATTCACTGCGGAGTTTCCAGTACCTAGCAGGCTCTGCACAGAGCGGGTACCCGACAGGTATCTGTCAGGCTGGTGGGATGGGATGGGTTTTGAGTTTGGAAATGCCTTCCGGGGGAGGGGAGGGTGGGTCTGTGCCTCTAGGCCCGCAAGCTCATCCGGCACACAGGGATGGAGAGGTGAGGCCAGGCTGCTGGTTTATTTTCCATGGAGGTAGTGGGTGGCGGCGGGAGGGGCGCCCTGCCCTGGCTTGCCTCAGCTCTTGGAGTACCGTCTCTGTAGCGATTCCCGGTAGAAGCGGAAGACGTGTTGCGAGGCAGCCTGGGCCGCGGCCAGGCACTGCTGGAGCTGGAGGTGGAGAGACCTGTTGGTGCTGGGGCCACCCTGCTCCCGGCCCTGACCCCATCTGGTTCCCAGAGATCCCAGACCTCTTGCCTCCCCCGTGGTGAGGCAGGTGGTGAGGGAAGGATTTCAAGGGCCTCTCTTCCCCACTTCACAGGCTCTCTCAGAGGGGAAGAGAGGAAAAGAGAAGGTGTGGGCTTCAGGGGGCAGATTAGTGCAGCTCCAGGACTGTGGACCATGGGATCAGGCATCCTGATTGCTGGAAGAGGCCTCAGCCTGGAGCTCGAGAATTTCTGAGCCACAGGCCCTGTGACACCAAATCGTGTAGAAAGCTGTGGAATCTATCTTGACCACATGTTCCTCAGTTCATGGGAGGTCCAGGTTGGCTGTGCTCTCAGAGACCAGAGCCCTGGAACTCTGGGTGTACACGGTCTGAGCAGGAAGGTGAAGGGCTTTCAATGCCTCACCTCCCCATCTCAACCAGGGCTCTTTTCTCTTTTCCACTCATTACTGGAGCTTCCTTCAAAATTCCCACAAGGGGTTCTGGGCCTACAAGGTTTGACAATTCCTTCTACGTAACAAAGGGGATGCAAGGAAGGATCTGGCCTTCACCCCATCTCCACCCTGGTACCTCAGCATCCGAGTAGAGCCCCTTGGTGGTGGACATCAGCAGCTTCCGTTCCACACTGTCGAGGGCAAAGGTCAGGATGGCCCGGGCCTCCTAGAGACGAGGGGTAGGACACCTGGACTCTCCCCCCAGGCACAGTCTCAGTTGGTGCCAAATAGGGCACCTGCCCTTCCCACAGCCACCACTCCCCAAGTGTATCAAGTGTAGGTGTCTTGTCTAGGCACCGTCCCCGCTTCCCTGGGCAGGGCTCTTGGCCTTTCCTTCTGTAGAATCGCTTCCCACACCCCGATTCTACCTACATGGTTCCAACAGGGGCCTCCAAGCACAGTACTCCTGTCTGTAGGGGCAGCCACATGCCCCCCAGTCATTACCCAGTACCTCCTGGCCCCCTGCCTCCCTCTCCAGCTCTGTGCCACGAGGGCTGGAAGCCGACACACTATTTCCCAGACTCCCCTGCCCGTCAGGTGTCCCTGGTAGTCTCGGGGGAGGCCGAAGGAGGGAGAGCCACATCCTGTCCTCGCTCCGATAGAAGTGGATGCGGTGGCTATGGCAGTGCCCACAGTAGCTGTGGAGTCTCTGGGGACATCGGCTGCCAGGGCAAAGCCAGGATGCCTTGTGTGCACCCAAAACCAACTGTGACAGTGTCTCCTTACAGGCTTTTAGTCCCTGGGTATCGCCCTCCTTCCTGTTTGCTCCCTTGGCTCTTCCAACACCGTCCTAACCAGCTTCCCGCAGTGCATTCCCTGATACAACCCCAAGTGGCTTCTGCTTTCCTGACACAATGCAACCATCATAGTACTGGGCAAGTAATTCGGAATATCCAGAGCCCTGGGCACTGTGAATCTGAGCCAGTGAAGAAAAGCACAGGCCTTTAGGGGCTGGTCACAGCCTCAGGCAAGATGCTGGCCAGAGAATGAAACCAACATGCATAGGACAGCAGGGACTGAGAAGCAAAATCAAGGAAATCCTTAGGGTGTCTGAGACCCTGGCTCTAGCCGGACCTATGTTTGGAGTTTGGCACTGAAGGTAGATACGGGTCCCGGCTGGCATTCTAGCACTTGCCCCGATGCACAGACCAGAGCTTGCCAACTGGGACTGACGTGCTAGGAGCCAAGCGTGTGGGGGAAGCGAGGCCTAGAGGAGTATCTGCTCACAGCCTTTCACCACCCTGGCCTTCACACCTACCTTTTCCTGCTTGGCCGTGGGGTCCAGCACGAGGGTCCCCTCAGAGTCCAGAGCACAGGTGACCCCACAGAAGAGGGCCCGCATGGGCACACCTGCATCCACCAATGCCATGCAGGCAGCGTTCAGGCAACAGGCCAGGAGCTGAGTGCCACGGGCAGAGGTTAAGAAGCATTTCCACTGTAGGGACGGCCAGCAGAGTGTGCCTGCGTTCCACCTACCCTGCCAGGGCTTGTGGCCAAGTGCACAGGCTCATCACAGGAAGGCAGTATGGCACAGTGGTTCTAAGTGGTTTTGGGATCAGGTAGCCCTGGGCTCCAGACTGGTCTTTGCCACTTCTCAGCTATGTGACCTTGAACAAGTGACTTACTCTCTCAGCCTCAATCAGGGGTCGGAATGATACTCAACAGAGTTGTACCGAAGCACGTGTCAAGCGCCTTCAGGGAAACTGAGGACAAAGAGGGGAGAAACCCTCCACAGTCACATGGGGAGTGGCAGGGTCAGGCCCAGAGCCTGGGATCTGGAGGCAGCCACCACCAGGTGACAGACTGGCAAGGTGACAGAGGGAGAAGGGAGGCATGCCCGGGCCTGGAGCCAGACGACCAGCCCTGCCTCAAGTTTCCTCTAGTCTCTGTCTCCAGCCCCACACAGTGGGGAAGGGTCCAGCTTTAGGATCAGTTAGCCCAGATCTGCCCCTCCATTATTTCCCCTCTGGGCTTCAGTTTTCCTCTGTGAGACAGGGCCTGCCCCCCCCCCCCCCCCACCCAGTTGCCCATCTCTGGTCCTCAGCCCCAACCCCAGGGATCCTTCTAGGCTGAGCTGCTGACCCAACTGCTCTGCCTGCTCAGGACTCCCCTAGCACTGCTCAAGGTCAGGGTGGAGGTCAATGGCACAGGCTTTGTAGGTAGTCAGGCCTCAGCTTGAGTCCTGCCTCTGCTGCCTTCCAGCTGTGTGACCCTGGGCAAGTGACTTCCCCTCTCTGGGCCTGTTTCGTCACATGAAACATGGGAACATAAGAATACCCATCTGCTGGGGCGCCTGGGTGGCTCCGTCAGTTAGGCGACTGACTTCAGCTCAGGTCACGATCTCACAGTTCTTGAGTTTGAGCCCCGTGTTGGGCTCTGTGCTGACAGCTCAGAGCCTGGAGCCTGCTTCAGATTCTGTGTCTCCCTCTCTCTCTGCCCCTCTCCTGCTAGCACTGTTTCTCAAAAATAAACATAAAAAAATAATAGCCATCTACCAGGGCCCCTGGGCTCTAGGAGCAGATGACTTGGGCTCAAATCCTGGCTCTGCAAAATACTAGATAAAAGCTAACCTTGCCATGCCTTAGTTTCCCCATTTGGAACATGGGGATTAAAGTGGCACCTATTTCCTGTGCTGAGAATAGTTAGCGAGTTAATATGTGTAAGGCACTCAGAACCGTGCCTGACACATGGTAAGCACTCAAGCTGTGTTTGCTATTTTTCTTCAAGTGGGTGCCTGTTAAGCATTGGGAGGCCTTCTGGTCAACACAGGGCTTGCTCGTGGGCATCAGCAAGGGAGGCAATGGGAGAGATTCTGAAGGACTTCCTGGAGGAGGCAGCCTGGGGGGAAGGATACAGAGCCAGCATCACTGACGACCTGCAGCACCACAGTAATGGAGGTACGGGGGTGCAGCGCTCCCAATACCACTGCTTCACAAGTGTTCCTGATCAGCCGCTCCCGACTCTTCTCAGCGACGCCTAGGGAAATCAGGGGTGGGGTGGGGTGGTCAGGCTCTTCCCTTCCATCTGGCTCACCTTCCTCCACATGCCCCACCCAAGCCCTCTGGGAAGGGCCTGCCGGCTCCGCTAGAGTTGGTGCAGGACCCTGCAGGGATGACAGAGGATCCCCAGTGGGAAGGAGGCAGGGCCTGACCCATACCCACTTCATCTCTGCCCCCTCTGGCATCCAGCAACAGAGCCTCTTGGGGGAGGAAAATCCCGGAGTTCCCTCCCATGGAACCCAGACCCGGGGGGTGGGGGGGAGTAAATGGGGGGAAAACAGGTTAGTAGAAAGAAGGGGAGATGGAGCCAGGAAAGACAGACTAAAGTGTAGGCAGAGGGGACCCTGGGGACAGCGGTGAGGAAGAAGGTGGAGATCCCCCTGGGTCCAGTTACCAGGCAGCCCAATCTTCGGCCTCAGAATCACCTCCAGGGTGGCCTTGTTGAAGATCTCTTTGCTGACCTTCACCTCGGCTGGTCCATATACGCCCGCCAGGACCGATGTATCTCCTGGGGAGACAGCACGGGTGGCCTCGCCCACATCCCACCTTCCTCTGGGGTCCCAGTGCGCCGTGCTGAGCCGGCTGGCCAGGGTCCCCCACGCCACCCCCCAGTCCAGCCCACCAAGTGCTGGCACTGATTCTTCCAGCGTTTGCTTCACTCACTCCTCTGCCTGTGCTTCCTCACCTGTGAACCTACAGGTTAACGGCACCTCCCTCCCTGAGTTCTGAGGATTAAATGACATAATCCACGTAGAACACTCCCGACACTGCCTGGCGCACATGGAGTGCGCAGCGCAATGGACGTTCGCTGTTGTTAACTTTAATAGGAGGTTCCTCCCGAGAGCTGACCTTCCTCCTTCTTACTGCAGCTGGTCTTCTCAACTCCTTCCAGAGTTTCCCCCAACCTGGCTCTCTTCCCTCAGGCTCGCGTCCCAAACTCTGCAGAAGTCAAGACCCCTGAGAGAGGGACAGATATACCTGGGAGTGATCCCGAGGGGGTAAGAACAGGGGCCAGGGAGGTTAAGACCCAGGAAACAAAAGCCTGGCATCTAGTCCTGCAACCTTGGCTGACTCTGCTCACTTCTCTGGGTCTCAGTTTTACCATCTGCAAAATGAAGAGACTAGACTACACCAGTGGCTTCCAAACTCTTCTCATCGTAACTCCTGATAAAAAATATATTTTACAGTGTGACCCCAATCTCACGCAAAGATGTGTAACCGGAACAAAGGCCTCACAAAACAACTCTTACTGTCACTGCTTTGCTACACTCTGATGTCTTCCACTCTATTCCAGTTAATTTTATTTATACTTGTAAGATTTTATTTCTTAAAAATGTTTGTTTATTAATTTTGAGGGCAGACAGAGAGAGAGAGAGAGAGAATCCCAAGCAGGTTCTGTGCTGTGACTGCAGAGCCTGGAGACAGGGCTCCATCTCAGGAACCGTGAGATCATTACCTAGGCCAAAATCAACAGTCGGATGCTTAAACGACTGAGCCATCCAGGCGCCCCCGTAATATTTTGTTTTAAGGAATCTCCACACACCCCCTACCCCCCCACCGTAGGGCTCAAACTCAAGACCCTGAGAGCAAGGGTCACATGCTCCACTGACTGAGCCAGCCAGGTGCCCCTACTCTATCCCAGTTAAAAAGGACCACTAATGAACACAGCAGTGGTTCTCAAGCCTGGCTGCACACTGGAATCACCGGCGACCTAGAAAAGATACTGCCGCCCGGGGCCTCTCCCCCAGAGATCCTATTCAACAGCTGGGGTGGAGTGCAGGCACCAGGAGCCTCAGAGCCCTGCGGGTCATTCCAGGGTGCAGCTGGGCCCGCGGTCTGCAGGGGGAAGAAACAGCGCTGGAGCATAGCTTCAAACAGCCTGCAAACAAGCATCTCCGCAGCTGCTGCAAACGGACAGGGGCCAGCCTTAGCAGGTGCACGGTGGATTCTGGGCCTCAGGCTCCGGGAGAATCTGTCCTCAAAGGGAAACTTATCTACATAGAACGAGATCCACACTGTGGTCTTCATTCTTGCTGCCTGGGGCCTCCACGAACCTAGGAGTCCCTCCTTGTCACGGACATGGCTCCAGCAATTCTCTGGATCTACACCTGTTTTCAACTCCTCCAGCATTTATCTGATCCCCTTCCAAGCAAAGCTCCCAAAGACCTGTCTCTTCTTGTGCTCTCTTTTTCTTCTCCTCCTTGACCCCTCCACTCCATCCGAACAGCTCTTGACAGTGACAGAAGTCATGATTGTCCCCCCACAGGTCTGGGAGGACGGATGCAGCTGGTGGGCCCTTACATCTCAAACACTTCTCTGGGCCCCAGGTGAGTGCCCTCTCTTGGTTTTCCTCCTCCCTTCCTGGCTGCTCTTCTCAGTGTCTTTTTAAAAATTTTTAACGTTTATTCATTTTTGAGAGAGTGTGAGTGGAGGAGGGGCAGAGAGAGAGACACAGAATCCGACAGGCTCCAGGCTGTGAGCTGTCAGCACAGAGCCCAACACAGAGCCCGGCGTGGGGTTCGAACTCACAGACCATGAGATCATGACCTGAGCCGAAGCTGGATGCTTAACTGACTGAGCCACCCAGGTGCCCCTTTTCTCAGTGTCTTTTCCTGGCTCCCCACAAGTTAGAAGACACAGGTTTTAATCCTGTAACCTCTCTCTTCCACCTACATTTATTTTCTTGATTTCATCCCATCAGTAGCTTGAAATACCATCTATAGCCAGAGGGTTCCTAATTGTATGTCCAGATTGCATCTCTCTTCTGAATTCCAGACTTGTATGTCCTTCTGCCCAGTCCCTATTGTCCCTGTGATGTCTACCGGGCACTGCAAACTTAATGTCCCAAACTGAACTAGTCTTCTCCCAGCACAGCTGATTTTGGGAAAAAACCTTAGTGTTATCCCTCTCTCTCTCATATCCCAACACCGACCCATCTGCAAATTTTGTCAGCTTTACAGAATCTCATCACTTCCACTCCCACTCTGGTCTGAGCCACCACCATCGCCCCCACTCCCCTGTACCTCAAAAGTCAACACTGCAGCCAGAGAGATTCTGTTAAAATACATTCAGATCATGTCACTCCTCTGAGCAAAACTTGGGAGCAATGGCCCCCAGGTCATTCACTAAGCCTCAAATGACAGGCAGTCCCCCTTACCTCTCTCCAGCCTCCTCACTGCTCCAGCCACATTGTCTCCTAACTACTCTTCAAACACACCAGGCAAGTCCTTGCCTCAGGGTCTTTGCCCCTGCTGTTCCCCACACTTGGTATGCTTTTCCTCCTGATATCTTCAGGGTGTGCTCCCTTACCTTTAGGTCTTTATTCAGATGTTACCATCTCATCAAGGCCTTTCCTAACCATCCTATTTAAGATTGCACCCCTGGCTGGCACACCCTATTCCCCTTCTCTGTATTTTTCTCCGTAGTATTTTCCTTAGCTAACCTTGTGTCTGTCTCCCTGACTAGAAAGTAAACTGTTAGGTCAGGGATTTAAAATACTTTTTATCGACATATTCCCAGTGCCTAGAACAGTACTTAGCACAAATACATATGTGTCCAATGAAGGAATGAATTAAAACAGGTTTGTACCTGGGTAGAAAGTAATGCTTCTAGTGAGGAGACTGAAGCATTTACAGGGATGATCCTTAGGCCTATCTCCAGAGGAATATTTACCTGGGTAAGGGAGCGGAGTCCAGTTTGAGATGCATTTGGATAGGGGAAGGGGACATTTACCTAATAGGTAAGACCTGCCCCAAACTTAAGCGATATTTACTCCTGTAGAGAGATGCGTGTCCCAGTCAAAGAAATATTTATCCCAGTGGTGGGGAGGAAAGGGGACATCACTCTCAGTCTGAAAAGTACTCAGGTAAAAGACATGCCACGGTCCAGAGAGTAATTAAGCCGGTAGTGGTCATCTGCCAGTTTAGAGGTATTCACACATATGGGCAGGTTTGCCTCAGTCTAGGATGTAGGGACCCAGGATGTGTGGGGTGGAGGTGGGAGACGAATCTAGTCAAGGGAGATATTTACTTTGGTGAGGAGCTTTTCTCTATTCTGGGATATTTGGTCTTACGAGGAAGTCTGCTCCTCTCTCATCTGAGTATTTACCAGAGTGGCGATGTCATTTCCCTTCTAGTCGGGAAAGAGAGATTATTCTGGCATATCCAGTAGTATCCACCCGGCTAAGAAGAAATGCACCAGTCCAGGAGGGACATTCACCAGCTGGTGTCCAGGAGAAGTGGCACTCCTTTGCACGGTACCCTGTAACTTCCTAAAACAAATACAACGTAGCGAACGTGGCCGGGGCAGTATTTACCTAGGTTAAGTTCTTACCTTGCAGGAAAGAGGCAGAGCCGTCCGGCCGGGACAACAGGTTCTGCTCACAGGCAAAGTGCCGGAGACTGCAGCCTGGACCTCGAGGACTGGACTCTGCTCCAGACTCAGTACGCATCTTGGCGTCAGTCTGCATCACCCCCTCCATCACCCCAGATCCCACGTGCAACTGGGACGCTCACTTCCGCGCAAAAGCGCGCGCTTGCGTACAGGCTGCGTATCCAGTGCGCACGCGCCTATCCCGGGCGCCGGGAGTCGCACCCGCACGTGTCTCCGCGTTTACTAACAATCTGGCCCCTCCCACTCCCGCCTCGCAAATCCTGGAAATCCATTGGCGATTAGAGAAGAGCGGGCGGGCCTTGGCCTGGGCTCGTCCTACCCGAGGCCCCCGGGCCCTAAAGGCCTGAGGCTCTGGTCAGGTTGCCCTCTTCTTTGCCTGTTACAGAAAAAACTAAGATGAGGCTATAAGAGTACTTTTGGCAAGCTAGATTGTTTTGTCCACTCATACCCGTGTCCAGGAGGCCGAAGAACTAGTAGGTTGTGGCTTCTTGGGAGGATGGGGCTAACATTTGAATCAGGTTCATAAAGGGGCAGCCTCAGTCTAGGAGGGGAGAGGGGCGGATCGCTGAGGAGTTGTTAGCGAAGATGGCGGTGGCGGCTGCTGCGGCGAAGCTCCGGGGCTCAGGTCGAGGCTTGGGCCAGGCTGGCGTCCTGCTCCTGCGGCGGCTTGGTGCTCGGGGGCTGGCTAGATATGTGAGTTCCCGGGGCACTGGGAGCTTTCCCCAAGTGAGAGTAGGGATGTCAACGCCGATTTTAGGGTGTCAGTTCTGTGCAGGGAGCGAAGGAAGGGCTGTCACAGAATGGAAAAGGTCTGGAACTACTCGGAGAGGACACTCAGGAACAACTTCCTCAGGAGAGGAAAGGCGAGGCAGCTCCATTGTGGGCCCCGAGGAAGGGAGACAACTTGGAGAGAGGGAGTGGGTTCCTCATTAGTTGCCACCCATCCCCACCGGAGGCCGCTTGGAGGGGCACGGGAGGAAGGCGAGACGTTTCTTCGCAGGCATTAGAGAGTGAAACTGCCCGAGGAAGACACTTTCTTCTCGGTAAGGATCCCCCCTCCCCCTTCCAAAAGGAGGAAAGAGATCAGGTCCCCCAGCGCGGGCTTTTATAGTACTCTTCATTTCCCTGTTCCTTTACTACTGTTCTGATTTTAGAATGAATTGCGTAATTTTGATCCTGTGTCCTTGATCTAATGCCAGAACAGGAACCTTGTCCGTTTTTGTCACTCAACACAGGAGACCAGGCGATCAATAAAATTTTGCCGGATTAACTAAGGGAGAAGAGGAGGGAGAGAGGTCCAGACAGGACACCCCCTTGCCCAACTGAGTCGCAGTTAAGAAATGCCTCAATTCTTTTCAAAAGGGTTAGAATCCCTTTGGGTTGATGCTGCTGACAGTAAGTTCACACAGCAGAGATCTAGCTGGAAGCCCGTTTAGAGGGAGAGAGGCATTGGGCTGCGGAAGAGCCATGAACTAAAATTTCACAGATAGAGTAATGTTTCAGAAAGTGAGTTCATATTCCTAGTCACAGCTTTCCAGCTGTGTGGTCTTGGGCAAAGGACTGCTCCTCTGGATCTCTCCAAGGGGGTGCATTTCCCCCTTTCTAAAATGCGAACAGTGACCACCTCATAGGGTTGTAGTAAAAATCAAATGTGTCAAGTGCTAAGACCTGGACCTGGTATTTGATAAGGGCAATAGCAATGTTGGTCACTGTGGAAAGTGAGGGTGGAGGGAAGGGACAGAAACTGACCTTGGCGACCAGGAGAAGAAAGGTGACCTTGGCAGGACCTGGGTTGGTGAGGGCCCTTGGAGGGAAATCTATCAAGATCTTGTGGGGTTGGGTCTGACCCCCTGATCCCTAATCCTTTAGGAAAGGAAGATAAAATCTGTGGGAAGACCCTTAAGGTAGGAGGAGGGTGAAGAGGATGGGCCAGGGGTGAGGGGAGGGGACAGAGACTGGAAATGGAGTCCCTTGAAGCAGGTAATTCTGAAAGGGCTGCTGGAGCAGGCTGGGGGTGGGGCAGCCTCCTGCCTTTGGGCTATTCTTTGTGGCTTTTTTTTTTTTTTTCCTGAGCAATCAGATCTGCAGGGCTGATCTCAGTCCAAATAGTCCATTGGCTGGCAGTGGGGAGGACTGGGGCAGAAAGTAGGGAAAGGTCATTTATGGCTGATTAAATCTTCCTTCCAGGTTCAGTCTCCCTGCTACCTTTCTCTCTTGACTCCCCTTCTTTATTTTGTGGGAGTATAATAGGATGGGGGATTTTTTTGGAGCAGCTCTTTCAGAGTACCTACTTTTTTTTTTTTTAAGTTTATTTTCATTTTGAGAGAGAGAGTGGGAGCAGGGGAGGGGCAGAGAAGGAGAGAGAGAACCCCAGACAGGCTCCCATACCATCAGTGTGGAGCCTGATGCGGGGCTCGAACCCACAAACCGTGATATCGTGACCTGAGCGGAAACCAAGAGTCGGACGCTTTTAGAGTTCCTGTTTGTTCTCCCCCACTTTTATTTCTCCCACTTGCTTTTTTTTTTTTTCTTCCTAAGAATAAAAAGGAGCCTTTTTTGAGTGGAGGGAAGGAGTAGGAGCATTTAGTTAAGGAAAATTGTAGACCCGGAGCTGTCCGCTAGAACATTTTGCGATGATGACCGAGTTCTAGATCTGTGCTGTCCAGTACAGTAGCTGCTGACTACACATGGCTACTGAGCACTCAGAATGTGGTTAGTATGGCTCAGGAACTGAAGTTTTCATTTAATTTTCATCAGTCTAAATAGCCACACGTGGCTGGTGGCTGCCATCTTGGGTGGTGCCGTCTTTGCGGATCAAGGCAGATCCCAGGGATAGTGGTTTGGGGGAAGGTTGAAAGGCTGTGTTGTAGTGGATGGATGGGTCGTGGGGCAGGCTGGGTTGGGAGAAAGGCTGGGGCTGCCTGACTTCCATCTCTGCCTTCTTGCCTCTCCTTTCACCATGTTCTTGACTGAACACCCCGTTGCTCGGGAGGTGTCTGCCTGATTCTCCCTCCCTTCCCCCTGCAGTTGATAGCCGGTGTTTTCGTGCTCAGGGGAAAGAGGAGAGAGGCAACTTAATTGTCAGGGAGTCCTGAGTTGGTTTCTCAGCCACCACCCCAAGAAGCAAGTGGGACCCTGTCCAAGTCATTTCACTTCTCTGAGCGTAGCAAGTGGGGTGACTGGAGTCTCTACTCTTGGAAGTCAGGGGGCACCTCGAGCTCAGTCTGTGTAATTGTCAGGGATGTTGTTTCTCTGACCCCGCTGTCCGGGGGCAGCCTGTTGGGGACTCCAGTGCTCTAGTGCCCTGTGCAATATCTCCCAAGTGGCGGTGCCCAGTGTGTGTTGAGGCATGAATGGAGATGGTCATTACTGGTCTTCTAACCGTATGGGTCCATCTCCTTCTTGGCTGGTGTCTTGAGCTCCCCCCCCCCCCACCCCGGATTCTTTTTTCACATCAGGAAGCCCTTCCTGGTTTACACTACCAAACTCACACCGTTATTATACGTAATACAGTCACATGCCAAGGTATTAGTAGTTTTCTCCTGACTTGAGTGAGGAAACTGAGGCTCACGGGGTGAGGTCTGAACTTGGAGTTCAGGACTCTAAAGCCCCGTTTCTCCTCACAGTACCAGGCTGCCAGGAGAAGCGATTGGGCTTCGGTTTAAGTCTTGCAGTATCCTGCTCCATCTGGTCTTGGCACGTGTCCCCCTTGGGTCTGGTGAGATGCTGGTGTGGAGGCGCCAGCCTCAGCCCCCCGTGCCCTTCCCTCCCTGTGCCTCAGCCCCACTGGCCCTTTTTCCCTCCTGTGGATGAGCTCCTTCCACCTGAAGGCCTTTGTAGGACGATGGTCCTTCGATGTCAGCTGACAGGCCACTTCCTCGGAGAAGCTTTCCTGGCCCCAACACCAGTGTCCATCTGTAAAATGGGGCAGCGGCAGCACTTCCCTCAGAGAGATGGGAAGGTGAAAGGAAGTGGCTCCTAGGAAGCAGTGGCCACATTTCCCAAGCACTCAGTAAGGTCTCAGGAAATGGGGGCTGTAATTTTTCTCCAGGGACAGTAAATCTGGTATGGTCAGGAAAGGATGGCCTCCCTCAGGGCCTTCCACTTGCAGTGCCTCGGGGGGCACCGTGCTGCTAAAGCCCCTGGGTTTGGGGGGGCCCTGGCTACCCTCGATACAGAGGACTCGGTTAACCGGCACCATCCACAAAACCTTCCACGGCTGGACCCCACCTTTCTCTCCAGCCTCCTCAGGCAGCTGTAGTCAGGCTGGCTGGCTTCGCATGCTGACATCACCCCTCACGATCTCCCTGCCCTTAGACCAGTCACTGAACCCCCCTGAGCCTCAGGGCCACCCCTGTTGTACTGAGGTGAGACAATAGCGTCTGCCTCACCGGGTGGTGCGGAGAGCATATAGGCACCAGGAAGTGTTTTGCGTGGCCCCGACTTAGCTATTGTTACTAACGAGTTACTGTTATTAACGTGCTGCAGCCTTACTGGTCCCCAGGGTCCCACACTGCCAGGCTCTCCCCTCTTGCCTCAGCCTTGGTAGTTCCCGGGGACTGACGCCTTCCTCCCCCTAGCCTCTGCCTGGCTCACCCCTGCTGGTCCAGCAGGTTGGCGTGACTCCCCTTCTCCAGAAAGCTTTTCCTCATGTGCCCTCTGATGCTGGTAGCTAAAGTTCCCCCCTAGAGCCATAGCGGGTGCTCTGTACCCACGTCACCCCAGACCTGTGGTAGTAATTCTTGTCATTTCCACAAGGGGACGCAGGTTCAGGGAGCCAAGGTGACTCCGACGGAAAGGGAGAGAGGCCCTCATGCTACCCTGCCGTGTGGCTGACCACCAGTCTGTCCTGCCCCCAGTTGTCACCTGTGTGTTCAGTGTTGTCACCCATCTCACTCTCTCATCTCCAGCCTGTACAGGGCCCCGCGTGGACTATTTGGTAGCTACCTGCTGGACAATAGCGATCATCAGATATGCTTGTTAGCTGCTTGTAATTGCTGAGTGTTCGTTATGTGCCGGGCACTGGGCTGAACACTCCGCACACATTGACTCGTTTAATCCTCCTGGTGACCCTTGAGATAGTTACTCATCCCAAGGATGGAAGAGGAAACAGGCTCAGGGAGCTTTAGGTACACAGCCAGGAGGCAGCAGACTACTCCGCTGGGAGTCTTAACCTTAGCCTTGGTGCCAGAGGGAGTGGCTCCATGGGGGCACCCCAGTACCTGCAGGGCAGACCGGACCACCCAGAGCTGGCCTGTTTCCAGTGTGGTGGGAGGGGATGTGGCAGCAAGGTTTGGTAGCCTCTGCCATTGTCAGTTACTGGCCCCCGCCAAAATCTGAGGAAAAAGTAGGTGGAGTCACATCCTTCCTCTGGCGTTTTACCACCCCTCCCATGGATTGCATTTCCTTGTGGCTGGCCTCTCACCCAGTCAGCTCGGTAACCCTGGGGTAGGTACTCCAGCATCTTCTTGGGCCCAGGAAGGAAGGTCCCCCTCCCCCAAGCCCGCAAGGCCCCAGTCCGGAGCGGGGGTGCGCCAGGGTGCCCTGATGGCGGCTCTCCAGCCTCTGGAGGCAGGCAGAGTCCTGTCCTAACAGCCCAGTCTGTTCTCAGCCTGTAACCCTGTCCTCTGCCCCCTGTGGGCCCCTCACCGAAAGCCCTGCTCTTCCGTGGTCTGTCTGCTGCTATGGTCCTGTTCGCGGTGCTGCCCATCCTTCGCTCCAGCTCTTCCCAAAGTGCCGGCCACTTTGTGTTCCCCGTTTCCTACCTGTCAGATTTGGGTTTTTTCCCTTTCTACCAAGCTCATAATGTGTCCCAGGCCTGTGCTGAGCCCTTTGTGTGTCTCATCTCAGGAACTTTTCACAACAGCCCCATGCAGCCTTCTTACAGATGAGGAACCTCGCAGGGACAGTGTGTTTTGCGTAGAGCCACTGGGCAAGCTAAGATACCGGCACCCAGGTCGGTCAGCCTCCAAAGCCCGTGAACTTAACCGCTCATTCATCCGTCCCTTCAATAATGGCCTGTTGAGTGCCTGCTGTGTAAACCAACCCAGACACGCTCCCCGCCCTCCGGGAGTTTGTGATTTGTGTGGGAGGCAGACAGTTGATCCTCTGGGTGGATGGAGAGGTCCGGCCGTGGGTGCTCAGCCCGGGCTGCAAGCGCTCAGCTGCTTCCCCTGCGAGCAGAGGGGAAGTCTGCCATGCTGTTGGCAGGCCTGGACCTGCCCTGCCGTTGAGAGTGTAATTTCCTCTATTTCCTCACAACCATAAATGCAGATAAATGCAGATAAATGCACTGGTGCTCACGCTCCCCCGCTGGATCCTTGGATGCTTCTCCGCAATTAGAGGAGGAGGAGTGGGGGACACACTTGGGTGCACACGTGTGAGATCCAGCGCATGGCAAACTGGGTCATTCTTGTCTGGCTCCTCTTGGAGGTGAAGCCACAATCGCTAGCGGTCACGGGAAGTGAGCTGTAGATGGTGGAAACCGGGTCAGCTGTGGCTGTTGGGTTAGGAGCGTGGCTTGGGGGTCTGAATGCCTGCCCCGCCTGGGATGGAAGCCCGGTCTTGACTTACCCACTTTTAGCTCTGGTGCAGGTGATTTTACCTCCTTCAGTATCTCCGCTTCCTCAGTCCTCAAGGGCCACGGCAGAGGGTCTCTGCCTCAGACATGCGCTGAGGGCTCAGTGAGATTGTGGGCACAGAGCTCAGCTGGCAGCCCGCAGGTGCTTGATAAAGGGGAGCAGCACCAAGACGAGAGACCAGTTCACGGCTGCCCAGCTCCAGAGCTGAGAAGTGGGGTGGGCTCTCACCCTGCAGTGCCTGAGGCTTCTCATGGCCTTTTCCAGGGCTTTCCCAGCCCGCTGAGGAGGTGGTACACCCCCCACCAGCCACTCTGAACTCCTTCTAGGTTCCGCAAGCGACACGCAAGTGACAGGCCATCCCTCACGTCCTGCCTTTTGCGTGTTCTGTGCCCCCGGCCTCTGGTGCTCTTGCCCTGACTCCTAGCTGTCCTCCAGCTCTCCTGCTTTCATGCTGCTTCCTCAGAGAAGCCTGGCTCCTTTCCATTCTGCCACACTCAAGGCTTCTCCTGGGCAAATACGACTCAGCCTCAGCTGTACTTGTTCAGCAGCTGTCTTCCCTGCTGGGCAGCAGTGACAGATGTCTGACTTCTCTAAGGTCCCCCAAACCTAGCACAGGGCTTGGAACAAAGCAGGTGCTCAAATATTTGTTGAATGAGTCGGTCTGGGCCTGGAGGGTGGGGGTTAGGACTGGAATGGAGAGGCCACTGAAGCATGGAAGTTGGCGGGCGGCGGGGGTGGGGAGACATTCTAGTAAAGAGCCAAGTGTAGTCATGTGGTGGTCGAAGTGATAATCCGTACTTGTCTGAGTGTTTGCTGTACGACTTACAAGTATGCAAGTACTGTTTCATGTGCATGATCTCACCTGAGCCTCACGACACGTCTGTGAGGTCGCCTCCCTTTTACAGATGGGAAGGGAGAGAGGTGCAAAAGGGAAGTCGCTTTCCTGTGGTCACCCAGCAAAGGGTTTGAACCCAGGCAGGCTGACACTTCAGAGCTCACAGACTTACTCAATTCTGGGTGGCTGCCTGCTTGTACAGGGTCAGCGAAGAGCCTGTCTGGCTGATTCAAGGGTGCTGGGGGAGGGTGTGCCTGCGATGCCTGCGATGGCGGTGGGAGATTGAGAGAGGGTATATCTGGCCAGACTGGGGAGGCCTTGAATGCCAGGGTGAAGCGTCTGGGCCTCTGATGTAACAGCTGCTAGTTCTTGATCTGCCTGCTACTTTATTGGGGCATTTAGTGTTTACAACTACCCTGTGGGTTAGATGTTATTTTCGCCCCAGTTTTACAGATGAGGAACTGAGACATAAAGAAGTTCTAGTAACTTGCCCAAGGTCATACATCGAGAAAGTGGCAGAGCTGGGATCTGTACCCTGTGCATCAGGCCCCAGGGTCCTCTGGGGCCTGCCCATACTGCCTGCCTCTATGAGGTTGAGCCAGGGGAACTTCTGCTGCTCCTGACATGGGTCTCCCCACCCTCACCCTCACCCTCACCCTCACCCTCACCCTCCTCTCTCCCCAGCACCCCCAGAGGCAGGAGCAGCAGCACTTTCCATCCCTGGATGACAAGCCCCAGTTCCCCGGGGCCTCGGCGGAGTTTGTAGACAAGCTAGAATTCATCCAGCCCAATGTCATCTCTGGGATCCCCGTCTATCGCGTCATGGACCGGCAGGGCCAGATCATCAACCCCAGCGAGGATCCCCACGTGAGAGGCCCCCTCCTTCCCACCCTGTGCCTCCCACACCCAGGCCCCTTGTCCATCTCCTCTCTGGTCCCACCTGGCCTACATCTGTCTGTGCCTCCACCTGCAGCTGCCCCAGGAGACGGTGCTCAAGTTCTACAAGAGCATGACTCTGCTCAACACCATGGACCGCATCCTCTACGAGTCCCAGCGGCAGGTGCGTGGAGACAGGCTGGGGAGGGAGGCTTGGAATTACCTGAGGTCGCCTTGCCTGTGTTCGGGCCAGAAGATAACTCCCAAGGAGGAGAGGGTAGAATGGAGATCCTTTGTCTTGGAGTCCTTAAAGTTGTTGGAGTTCTCTCTTGGTGTTCTGGAGGGAGAGTGTGGGAAGGGTACTGCCCGCGGGCAGAAGGATGGACCAGATGACTAAAAATATCTCCTGTGCACCTGGCTGGTGGCCTGGCTGTGCCAAGAGAGTACAGGCAGAGAGTACCTGATGGGCCTTCCCCTTGGGAGCTCACAGCCCTGAAAAACAGGGTGACCCTCTGTGCTTCCTGGTTTGCCTGTGTCAGATATGCCGTGAGCCTCAGCAGTGTTTGTGTCAGTGGGCAGAGACCCAATCAAAGCAGTGTTAACAAAGAGGCAATTTATTGACTCAAATAATTTCCAAGTTCAGAAGGTCTGGTTTCAGGCACAGCTGGATCCAGGGGCCTCGATGTTCTCAGACCCATTTCTTTTCTCCCAGTGTCTTTTCTACTCTCTTTCACCCTGGCTTCCTTCATTATTAGGCAGCAGTCGTTTCTGAAGGTTTAGGCTTGAGGAGAAGTGGCAGAGAAGGGATCAGGGGGTGGGCTCTGGAGCAGGACTGTGCAACCAACGTCTTCATCTGTCACTCTGTGGCTCTGCGGCCCTGGGAAAGTTGCTTAATCTGTCAGGTCTTCAGTTTTCTCGTCTGTACTTACTTCATGCCATTGGCTTAAGGATTGACAGTGGCACATGTGATGGCCTTAAAAAGAGTGAAACTGACGTTCAGCCAGCACTCAGTAAATATTAGCTTTATCGTATATCATAACCCTGTCAGCCTCACAATGATTATCCTCTCTGCTGAGCAGTGGAAAGAGAGTGTCTGCTCCCTAATGTCCAGGGACCAATGCTCACAAAAGTCCAGGGCCAATGCTCACTGTCCGGGCTTTGGTCACAGACCCTGCCTTCAACCAGTCCCCAGCCAGGAGGACCATGCTCTCATCCCCAGGAACCAAGTGAAGAGAGCAGTGAAATCCGTCCTTCCCAGGGCTCTGGGGTTCCTGTTGGAAAGGGGGAGAAGAATGGTGGGTGGTGGGCCTTTGTGCTGGGTCAGGGGTAGGTGGGCTTGAGAGCCTGCATTTATGTTAAGCCCCCAGGCCATCCCCCTGTGGACTAAAGCATAAGGCCCACTGTTCTGTAGGACAGGACCGAGCAGACTCTCCCACTCTCCCACTCACAGGGCACTGGGTATGGGTTCTCCAAGGCAGAGTAGTAAGTACCTTTGCCCTGAAACCTGCCCAGAAACTTCCCTGGGCTCCCCCAGCCCACAGGGTCAGGTCTGGCCCTTCCTGTTCCACTGTGGCCTTGCTCCCTCTCTGCTCCCCTCTCCACAGCCTTACCGCCGGGCCAGGCCATCCCTCCCCTGCCTCAACGTGCCTGGGTCCCTTCATGCCTGTGTGGGCTACATAAACAGGGAACTTTGGAATCCAGTGGATGTGGGTCCAATCAGAGGTGTGACTTTGGGCAGGAGATTTTTCTTGTCTTTGCCTTAGTTTCTTCAGTATATTAAAAAGGGGGGATGGCGAGGTTGGGGCTATCAATCCTCACTTCTGTGAGGCCCAGCGCATAAAGCCCCTTGGCCATTGACTGCCACAGAGAAGGCCTCAGTAAGATCAACTCACCCGTCAAGGCTCAGCTTGTGCTAGCTAGGTTTCCCGTTGAGCTGTAAGTACCAGACCTCCCCAGGCCCCTCCTACCCCAGTCCCAACAAAAACAAATGCAGTAGTTTAAACAGATTGCTAGGTTTTCCATCTTGCATAAAAGAAGTCTGAAAACAGGTGGTCTGGGGCTGGTATGGTGGCACCATGATGTCACTGGATACCCAGCTTTGGCTTCTAGGGCCCTTCAGGATCCAAGTAGCCACTGGAGCTCCCTCCATCCCACCTCGTTCTAGGCAGGAAGTGGAAGGAAAGTGACAGGTCAGACGTGGCGTATCTCAGCTGTCTTCCCATACCCACCTTTCTAGAACTTTGCAGGCAGCCCCACCCAGTAGCATCTGACACTGCATAGGTTGCTCTCAGCTGCAAGGAGGCTGCACTGTGGTCTCTTCATCTGGGCGGTTGCTGCCTGTGGAATGAGATCTCTGTTAACAAACAGGAAGAGGGATAGGATACTGGGTAGGCAACCAGCAACCTCTGCCACTCGCCAGGCCCTGTTTTCCTGGATGGGAGGGTGCGCAGGCTCCTCCCCACACCACCCTTGACAGCCCTCCCAGGCCTTCAGCACCCAGCATCTGCCCACTTGGCTCTGGGAGGCCCATTAACTTTTAATTGGCTCCCCACTTAGAAGAAAGCACTAGCACTATTCATCTATTCTCCCGCCATGACAGGAAGCCAGGCCTGCAGAACGCATGAGGACTGGGCGGTGGCCGTCCCTCGCGTCCCGGCGTGAGCTCTTTCACTTTACACGTGGTCCTGGGGAGCTCAGTTCTGTCTGTGTGCCAGGGGTGCCCCAGATCGCCAGCCAGACTCTACCTCGTAGCCCCAGATCTACTTGGCTTCTTGCCTGGGATGTCCCACACCAAATTCAGCCTGTCCAGACATGACCTCGGCATCTTCCTCCCTCAGGCCATTTCTCAGTAGAGGTTGCCGCCACCCACCATTTGCCCAAACCAGAGACCTGCATCTCATCCCTGCTCCTTTCTCTCCACCCCGCCATCACTTTCTCCTGTCTCATTTACCCTAGAAATCCATTCTGCTGCTCAGCACCGTGTCAGGAAGCCAGACTTCCTACCTTTCTGCTCCCCCATCGTGGGCGAGTTGGCTTTCATTCCGCACTTATTGCCTCATTTTCGCAAGACGGCTGCCACAGGTCTGGCCTCATGGCCGTGTGCAGGGCGGGAAGAAGGCCTGGCTCTAGCTCCCGTGGGCCCTTTTGTCGAGAAAGCAAAAGCAGACTTCTCCTTAAGTCTCTGGCTAGATCTGTGTCCCGTGGTCACCTCTGTAGGGGAGATTGGGAACCTGGCTTTTCCAGGCTCTAGGGTTGGGGGGCCCAGGAGAAAGGAGCCGGCCAGGGCATCGGTGTGGCCAGCCTGTAGGGTCTGTCGCTCCCTGGCACTCTGACTCTGCCTCTTAAGGCTCGCCCAGCAGCTCCTCTGCCTGCCCCCTGCCCCTCCCGGGCCACCGCCCCCTCTGGCCTGGCTGGCTGCACTCCGTCCTGTCTCCACCATCCGTTTTCCACATGGCAGCCAGAGAGACCTTTCTAAAATGTTGCTCCCTTGAGAAGAACCGTGGGTACAGTTCTCAGGGTAAAGTCCAGGATGCGGATCATTCACTGTGGTCCTGGGCACTGCCTCTCCCTGTTGGTCTGTCCCCACCCCTCCCACTTTCTGCCCCAGCCATTCTGGCCTCGTGGCCTTTACTGTTCCCTCTGCCTGGAAACCTCACCTTTGCTCGGCTCAGGCATTTGACCCTGAGGCCCCTCTGTGGTGAGCCAGACAACCGGCTTGGCCTCCTATCGCATGGCCCTGTTGCTCTGGCTTCAAGCAGTCTGGCAGTCCCTCCAGGAAGACAGGAACTCCGACCTGTCCTGGCCCAGGAAGTGTGAGGTGATTAATGAAGTCTCCAGAAGTTGGTCAGTTATCTGGATGGTTCCCTGTCATTGCCCAGCGTAACTGAGCCCGGGCCTCCGGGCCCTCCTGCACCCCCAGGGCCGGATCTCTTTCTACATGACCAACTATGGCGAGGAGGGGACACATGTGGGGAGTGCGGCAGCGCTGGACAGCACGGACCTGGTGTTTGGCCAGTACCGGGAGGCAGGTATGTCTGCACTGCGGAGCAGATGCTGGGGCCCTGGGTCTGTGGTCCCCATGGAGGCGAGTCAGGCCCAGTCCCTCCCGGTGGGAAGGCGAGGCCCACGTTAGCTACCCTGTGTGCTCTTCCAGGAGCAGCGTGATGCCAGGGAGGTCTAAGGAGCTGGAGGAAGAACTTTCTGAGCAGGAATGAGCCAAGCCAGGGGCAGGAGTTTGTGGGGCTGTCTGGAGTCCAGGCAGTGTTGTAGTGAAGAGCCCGTGCTCCCGACCGCTCCGTGCTCTGCTGGTTACCAGCTAGCAGATTTGGGGCAAGTTGCTTCTCTTCTGGGAGCCTCCATTTTCTGGTCTCCAACGCGGAGTTAATGACGGTACTGCCACCCCTGCCCTGAGGGATACAAGCAGTGTGCAGTGAGGGCGGCCTGGCTACAGGTGGACACGCACAGGGACCCCTGTCCACAGCACGGGACTCTCTTGGCCTCTCCAGGCTCTGTGTCCTTCAGGGAGCAGAGCAGATGGGAGGGCCTGGAAGTGCCAGCCAGGAGCTTCTCACTCACTTCTTGCTCACTTCTGAGCGAGTGAGTGACAGGACGGAAGGAGCCGAGAGATGAGGTTGTGAAGCACCCTCACGGGGTGAGGCCCCTGAGGAAGGTCCCGCCTGGACAGCCTGGACAGCGGCAGGGGGTGCGTGCTCAGTGGGGAGGGAGCCACACAGACCTGCACCCGGTCCCACCTCTCTCAGTCCCCACCTGGAGGTGTGGAGAACGAGGATGCTCACAACAATAGCTGACACTCACTGGGGTCTTAAAGGCCAAGGTGCTGTTCCACGTGCGGGAAGCAGTGGAGGCTCGACCTCATTTCACCTGCCCCGACCCCACTGCAGGAAGGAGTCCCCCGGCAGCCGTGTTTCCTGTCTGTGCCAGGGCGTAGGAAGCCGAAGAGGCTGAGTCCCCATGCCCAGGCCACACGCCTCCTGAGGAGGGGAGCAGGGGTCTCCCGGAGTCAGCCCTCGCTCCTCCGCCCCGGCGCTGCCCCCCGTGGTGCTGCCCACGCAGGGCTGTCTGGTATAAACCAAGGGTGCGTGTGGTGTGCGGACCGTGGCACCGGGCTCATAAAAAGGATCTTAGAGGCGGCACGTGTCCGTCTAGCGCAGTAACTGCCACTGGACCTGGGGTTTCCTGGTGCAGAACCACCTGGGCCCAGGAATCTGGATTTGCACTTCCCGCCGGCTCCTGCCCCAGACCGTGGATGCTCCCGGGGTGGACTGTGGACCCTGGACCACGCTGTGGGGAAGCCCCCCGCCACACACAGCCCCCTTTTTCTGCTTCAGCGGAGCGCCTCCTCTTTGATCTGTTTTAGGTACAGCGTGGCCACACTGGGTGTGAATTTGTGTTGTATGACAGAATCCCACATCCAGTTACGTGAAAGGTGAAGGCTGAAGTCTTCCCAAATACCCTCACCCCAACTCTCATTTTGGGGGGCGTACTTGCAGAGCTGGTTGTCCGGGCCACAGTCACCGTGTCTCGACTGTGGCTCCCCGTTAGCAGATAAACAGACAAGCCCCCCGGCGCCCTTCCCCAGGCTCCGTGCTGAAGTGTGAGCCATGTGCCATACTAGCGCTCCAGCCCGCCGGTTATGGGAGCTCTGCCTACCTCAGTGTCCTCATCTGTAAATGGGGAGAATAATCCCACTTCCCTCGGAGGATTGTCGTGAGGATCGATCAAGTTAATGTCTGAAAAGTGCTCCGAATAAAGGCACTTGGCACCAAATATTATATTCACGTGGCGGTTATTTGGGGAAGGGGTGCTTAACGCTGCACAAAATGTGACTCCCGTGGTATGTGATCCCCAGTAAGTTGTCAGATGAAGAAAGGGTTCTGCAGTAAAGAAAAAGATTCGGAAATGCATGTGCCACCTCTACTCTGTAATGCTCAGGTTCTGGGTGCTTCCAGGGAGGTCCTTGATCCCCAGGGCTGCCCCTCAGGTGTGGGTGTGACAATCATTCCCCTTTTCAGGCGCCAGAGTGGGTCGTTGCTCATCCCAGGGCCATCTCCACCCGCTCCTGTCCTCTGAGTTAGCAGTCAAGGCCCCCCTCACCCAGAGCAGTTCCGTTTGGTGGTGAGGTTTTGTTGGAAGAAAGGATTTTACAGCCATAAACATGTTTGAGTATTGGCTCTTTAGTTCAGAAGTTGTGACCTAGTGTGACAAATAGTATTATTTGGTTCGTATGACAATTTATCAAGTAATTTTATTAGTTGAAACATAAAAATCAGGTAGTTTCTCCTTAAAAAAAAAAAATAAAAGTAAGCCAGATTTTGCCTTCTTTTGAAGAACTGGGCCATCTGGCTTCCCTGAGCAGTAGTCAGATGGTCAGAACAGTGGTCTCCCTTTTGGGACAGGCCTGTGCTTTTTTGTCCGCTCACCTGCCTGGTCCCCATGAGCATTCAACTCTGCCTCCCCTGCTTGAATCCATTTCCCTGACTGTCTTTTTAGGGAGCAGGAGCCCGGGCAGGAAGGGCCGGTCTGCCCCCCACCCCGCCTGCAGGCTCACACGGCCTCCTCCTCGCCAGGTGTGCTAATGTACCGGGACTACCCCCTGGAGCTGTTCATGGCCCAGTGCTATGGCAACGCGAGCGACCTGGGCAAGGGGCGCCAGATGCCCGTGCACTATGGCTGCAAGGAGCGCCACTTCGTCACCATCTCCTCTCCACTGGCCACGCAGATCCCGCAGGGTGAGGACTTGGCCCGGGCCTGGTACGCACAGACCAGCGTCGGACCCCTGTGCGAGCCCCAGCCCTTCTGCAGCCCTTGTGGGCGGCCTTCCGGTTGGTGCTGGGGTCGGAGCGCTGGTCCGGGCTGCAGACTTTCCAGATACCCTTCATCTGGTTGTCTTCAGAGGAGGGCTCCGGTTTGGCAGGTTCAAGCTGGCACGGCCACCACCCTCTTGATTCCCCAAACGTGTGCCTGTCCCGTTTGTCCGCTCAGCAACAAACAACACTGTGTGACTGAGTGGGCACCAGCTTCCTGCCAAAGCATCGTCTGGCAGGCAGCGAGAAGAGCAGGGACTCCGAGTGTGGATCTGTGGCGCCAGAGCTGGGTTCTTGACCCCAGCCCTGCTCTGCCTCAGTCCTCCGAGCCTGACTCTCCTGAAGCTTACTCTGGAAGCCCATGGTGCCTCGAGTGGTCCGAGTTGCTTTTGTCAAAGGTGACAGCTGAGAAGCAGACCCCTCAGGGGCCAGGCCTGCACCCACACAGCACAGAGACCATGGGACCCAGCCTCGCTCCCTGCCCTCTGGACCCTACAGTCTGGCCGAGGGCCAGGCTCGGCCGCGGCTCTCTGCTCCGAGGTGGCCAAGATACATGCGTTGGTGTGTCGGTGGGGCTTAGCAGTGGGCTGGTTGGCAGACCCGTCCAGATGTGTTGGCTCCTGGTGCTCCGTGTGAGGAGCGCGAGTGGGAAGTGGGCAGAGTGGCTCTGTGAGAGGAAGTGGCACGTTCCCTCCAGGTGGGCAGGGTTTCCGTAAGGCTGGGCCCTGGCCCTTACCTTCCATTCGAGTACTGTTAAGCCGCCCAGCGGCCACACGTAGGAAGTCTCTGCTACGTGGGCACCATTCTAGGCACAGTGAGCCAGAGACAGAAACCTCAGTCCCGCTGGGGCTGACACCAGGGTAGAGGAAAGGAGACAAGCAGTAAGCATGAAGGTGAGGAGTCCCGCAGGGACAACTAAAGCCAGAGGGAGTAGGTGTGAGGGAGGAAGGCCTGGGTTGCATCAGAGGTGACATTTCAGCACAGACTGCGGTGGGGGTAGGGGGAAGGGAGCCATGTGGGATCTTGAGGCAAGTGCCTGCCGGACGGCCTGCTTGCTTGCGGGGCAGGTGTAAGAGAGGTCTGGAGGGGCTGGGGAGCTGCAGGGAGGGTGCAGATCCAGGGGAATCTGGGCCTTTGACTTTTGCCTGGAGCGGAAGGGGAGCTGCAGGGGGCAGGGCGAGAGTCGCTGGGGTGGAATGTCAGCCTGGTTCACATTTTAACTGACCTCTGGCTGCCCCAGGGGAGCAGGTGGGAGCCAGCGGTGGGGTGGGAGCGCCAGTGAGGAGGCTGCTGGGAGGCTGCAGGAGGTGACTGGGTGGGCATTCTGCCCTGAACAGGTGGGAAGGGGTCAGATTCTAGCTGTGTTTTGAAGGTGGCAGTGGTGTGGGTAATGGCACATCTAGGAGTCAGAGAGGAGGCCGCCCAAATGGAAGGACAGGGCGGCCATCGGCTGAGAGGCCAGAGCCTGGTGGGGGGAGTTTGTGGCTCTGCCCCTGCTCAGCCCCCTCTCCCCCTGCAGCGGTGGGGGCGGCCTATGCGGCCAAGCGTGCCAACGCCAACAGAGTGGTCATCTGTTACTTCGGGGAGGGGGCGGCCAGCGAGGGGGATGCCCACGCCGGCTTCAACTTCGCCGCCACCCTCGAGTGCCCGGTCATCTTCTTCTGCCGGAACAACGGCTATGCCATCTCCACGCCCACCTCTGAGCAGTACCGCGGGGACGGCATCGGTATGGGCCTGTGAGCTGCGCCCCCACCTGCTCTCATGCTCCCCCCCCCACCCCGCCCCGCCCAGTCCTTTCCCTGTGGAGTCTGGCACAGGGGTGGTCGCAGGGACGCTGTTTTGCTTGCTCCCCTCTCCTTCCTCCCCCCTCCCCACTCTGTTCATCTGAGCCCTGGGGCCTGACCTGCCTCTGTCCCTACAGCTGCTCGAGGCCCGGGCTACGGCATCATGTCCATCCGCGTGGACGGCAACGATGTGTTTGCCGTGTACAACGCCACCAAGGAGGCCCGGCGGCGGGCCGTGGCTGAGAACCAGCCCTTCCTCATTGAGGCCATGACCTACAGGTGCCTGCCTCCTGTCCTCCTCGCTGCCTTGACAGCATCTGCCCTGCACTGGTCACTGTCCCCGGAGCATGACCCCATCACCCACACTGGCTCCCCGTCCTTGCCTCTGTTCCAGTGCCGGCCCTTCTCCCCTAGTCCGCCCCTCTCCCTCCTGAACCCACACCAGGGGGCTTCAACCTGACCCTGGGCTCCCTCCCGCTGGCAGGATCGGGCACCACAGCACCAGTGACGACAGCTCAGCCTACCGCTCGGTGGACGAGGTCAATTACTGGGACAAGCAGGACCACCCCATCTCCCGGCTGCGGCACTACCTGCAGGGCCGAGGCTGGTGGGACGACGAGCAGGAGAAGGCCTGGAGAAAGCAGTCCCGCAAGAAGGTGGGGACCCCCCTCTGTTGGAACCCAGGCCCCGGTGTGGGGGGCGGGGGGATGTTCTGGGGTGGTGCCTGGGTGAAGAACTCTGGAGGGATGGAGAGGCTGGGTTTGGGGGACATTGAACTGGGAGACTTGGGGACAGCTCCAGGGATGTCTCTAAGCATGGCCTGTGGCGTCAGGCTGCCTGGGCACATGCGTTTCTGCTGTGTCCTTGGTATGATGCCTGCCCTCCACGGCCTCCTATCTGAAGAGCGACACTGGGGTGTCGCTGTCAGAGGGTGATTAAGATTAGGTGACTTAATCCATGTGCACTGTGAGCGTCCCACTCGGGTCCAAGTGCCGCCCTCCTCGGCCTGGGTGTCTGGAGCCAGGGCTGTGTGCCCAGTGGTAAGGGCAGACCCTGGCCCGGGCCCTGAGGACATTGTCGTGGCGTACCCCCTCTTCTCCATGCCTCGGTTCCCTCCCCTCTGAGCTGCCTACTGCCTGGTTCTGCCTGTGCCAAGAGGCTGAACCGATTCCTGTACTTCGTGCCGCGCCTGGTCTTGCCGGGGAGGGGAGGCCGGGGTTGGGGGATGTTGATCTGGCTGCTGGTTCTTAGCACTATCGTCCAGATGGGAAGGCAGCAGCTCGGGGGGGTTGACCCCTCAATGGGGTCCCACAGGTCGGGGGTGGGGAGCCGGCTGCCTGTCTACTGTCCCACGTCCCTCCACAGGTGATGGAGGCCTTTGAGCAGGCGGAGCGGAAGCCGAAGCCCAACCCCAACCTGCTCTTCTCTGACGTGTACCAGGAGATGCCGGCCCAGCTTCGCAAGCAGCAGGAGTCCCTGGCCCGGCACCTCCAGGCCTACGGCGAGCACTACCCCCTGGACCACTTCGAGAAGTGAGGCCCTCTTGCCCCAGCCCACCCCCACCCACCTCAACTCCCCGGAGGGGCAGCCCCATTCTGGGGGGTGCCCAGGGAGCTGCAGGATGCCACCCTGCTTCCCCAGCCAGCCCCCTCTGAAATACTGGGGCCAGGACTCCAGCCAACCATCTCCACTCCTCCAGGCTGTTACCCTGGGTGGGGGTGGGGGGGGCTCCGTCAGCTCCCTCCTCGCCTGTTACAGTGCCTTCTCCCAGGGGCTGGGCCAGGACGCCTCCAGGACTAGAAGCCCCTCTGGGGTGGGCGTGACGGGTCAGCCTGTGGAAGTCACTCCCTCAAAGTGAGAGGTGGTCAGCAGGTGGCCAATAAACTCTCTGTGTTTGGCTCTGTGCCACTGCTGGTCTGTTTCCTGGAGTTTGGGAGGTGGGAGGAGAGCCCAGCATGACTAGTTTGGGACCTTGTTTCTCCACTCTAGATAAAGAAGGCTAGGCTGTTGAGATATCTACTTCCCCCGGAAACTTTAGCAAGCGGAGGGTCCGTATCCGCAGACAGGGTGGGGGTGGGGTCCTCCAGAGATGGTCTCTTGTTCTCCCCTAGATGGGACAAGACTGCTGTTCAGCAAAGTGACCATGAGGCTGGCAGAGCTGGCCCTGCCCGGTAAGGGTGGGGAGGGGTCCAGTGTGAATGCCGGGGTGCAGCTGGGCTCTGCTCTGTCAACTACTCTGGGGCCCCACAGGCGCAAAGACCACTCCAGGCCTCAGAGTGGGGAGTGCGTGTTTTTCAAACACAAAAAGTAGACACAAACAGTCTGTTCCCTCCGGCTGCCCCGTCCCCTGGCCCGGGAGGACCTAGGAGGGGCTCAGGCAGTCACGGTTCTAGAATTCCTCCTTCACGCTGAGGCCCAGAAGGAGAGGCTGAGTGAGAGACAGGCACCGAGGTGCAGCCAGGTCTGTGCTGCCCTCCTCTCCTCAGCTCCGCCAGGCTCAGCACTGGAGCTGAGGCTCCTGCAGCTGTTTCCAGAGCCGAATGCTACCCTGGGGGCTGAGGGGCCGCACCAGCAGCAGGTCCCGGAGAGCACAGGCTTCAGCAGTGCGGTCTGCTGGCCAGGCTGTGAGGAAGCCTTTGTGGTCCCTTGGTGCCAGGCCCAGGGCCCGGAAGCACAGGCCAGTGTAGACATCGTCGAAGGGGAAGGGGGCCACACGGGCCGCTGCCCGCAGCAGCCAGGGTGCCAGGCGCCCAGCAATGACATAGCCGCCGCCACTGGCATAGGCCGGGTATTCACCTTTAAAGAAGGATCTAGGCACGTAGAAGGGTCCTCTGGGCTTCCGCAGGGGTCTGGCCTGGGTAAAGACCTCACCCAGGTAGAGGCTTCGGGCCCATCTAGGGGGCAGGGCCCGCAGGTGGTCCAGAAGGGCCCGTGTGTGCACGAAGGCGTCATCCTGAGCCTGCAGGACGAAGCTCACGCCCGGGCAGTGTCGGTCCAGCCAGGCCAGCAGCAGCAAGTCTTTGAGCGTCCGATTGAAGGGGACGTCGAGGAAGTCCCAGAGTAGCAGGTCACTGTAGCGGCGACTCTCCCAGGCCACCAGGGAGCTTAGGTCAGGCCCCCTCTCACCCTCTGGTGACCCGAGCAGGAAGAGCAGCCGGACCCCAGGAACCGGACTGCCCCACGTCTCCCTCACGGCCTGTCGCTCTGCAAAGCGCCCTGGTTCCGACTTGATGGCCAACAGAAGGTAGGGGACGTCCGTACCTGAGCAGTCGGCCACTTGGCCGCCACCACTTCTAGGCAGCCACTGGGGGAAATTCCGGCAGGCCGCCGACAGCAAGAAGCGGCGGAGGTCCTTGGGGTAGGAGGCGAAGTCTGGGATCTCTGCAGCAGCGGCAGCCCCCCAAGCCCGGCAGCCCCCTGCCTCAGCGCTGTCCCCACTGGGCAGGGACCCCAGCCGCCACTGCTGCTGGTTCCAGTATGCAGAGAGCAGCGGGCTGGTCTGGCCCAGACGGGCAGAGAGGTTAGCCGGCAGGGTGGGCTCGGGGGTGGCTGGTGTGGGGCCCAGTGGGGTGCCCTGGGGTCCCCGGTAGGCCTTGCTTAGCCAAGACTCAGATGTCCACTCGATGTACACCTTGAGGCCCAGGAGCGTGAGCAGCGCTGACAGGCAGAGAAGGCACTTGGGGCAGCGCATGACCCAGCCCAGGGAAGGGGCGGCCGCGGGAGCTGCAGAGGAGCCACGGTTGCGTCGGGGGTCAGTCCCTGCCAGCCCCTGTGCCCACTCCCCTCAGCCCCAGACCCTGAACCCGCCCACCTCTTCCCTATTTCTGACCTTGGAATCCAGTTCCCATTCGTTCTGACACCCTGCTCTTTCCCCTGAGCCCAGCCCCTTCCACTGACCTGTTCTGCAGGCAGCACCGCCCCCCCCCCCCCCCACCGCACTGGGGGATTGGGGACTTGGCCTTTCCAGCCCCCCTTGGTCCACTCATCAGGCGCCAGAATCACGGGGTCAGCCCTTCCACCTCCTGGAAAGCCAGCCTCCCTCACCCTAACATTCCCCACCCCAGGGAAGGGGAGCCAGCGACCTTTTACCTCTGGGTCCAGCTCCCGCCTGCGCCGTCCGGGCCTCAGCTCAGGCCCTCCCTCGCTCCCTCCCTTCAGCTCTCGCCAACCTGCGGTGCAGCCGTCTGAGCCCAGCCCAGCCAGTCCGGAGAGGCGGGGAGGGAGGCCTCAGGGCCCCAGGGGCCGGGAGGGGCCGGGGCGGGGCCGAGGGAGGAGAGGAGGGGAGGGGAAGGAAGGGCAGGAGGCCGACCTGAGGGATGGGGCTCTGGCGTGTTGGGGCTGGTTTTCTGGTGAGACAGCGGAAAGGTTCAGGGTGGCCAAAGACACAGATGGGGGACCTGGCGAGGCCAGGCAGGGAGAGCCAGGGGCCTGGGAGAGTCTGGGGGTAGGGGGTGAGGCTGAGGGCCAGGCCTGAACTTGAGCTGGGTAGTGCCGAGATGGCCCAGGGACAGGCAAGAGTCCCAAAGTGGCAGAGCTGGGAGGGGAGGCGGGCGGCTGGCGCCCGGCCGCAGAGGCGGCGGGCCGTGCTGAGGGGATGGGCCGTCCGTGCCAGAGATGGGGTGTGTTGTGGCCACCGGAGGAGTTGGGGTGGGGATGGGGAATGGGCCGGGTTGGTGGAGGAGGAGGGATGGGGGAGACCTCAGGGGCAGGCGGGGGAAGAGAAAGGAGAGATGGAGGGGGAGGCAAAGAGCAGAGGACTGCAAGGGGAGAGGCAGAGGAGGGACGTGGAGACCGGGAGTGAGGTACAGGGTAGCCAGGTGCCCCTGGCGGGAAGGGAGAGAGCAGAGGCAGATGGAGGACCCTGGGGTGGGACCAAGAAGAGGGCGCCTGCGGACAGCCAGAGCCCGGGGAGAGGTGGAGAAGGGAGCTAGGGAGGAGCAGGAGGGGACCTGATGGAAAGGGAAGGGGTGGGTGAAGGGGGAGCCAAGCTAGAGGCCAGTGGAGGGTGGGGTGAGGGCACCCGGGGCCCTGGTGCTCAGCTGCCCTGGTACCTCCTCCACCCCTTTGGTGCCTCGGGTCTGCCTCACGGGGGCGGGATCCATCCCTCCCCCATTCCCCACTCCAGCCCCACCCACAGCTGCACCGTGACTCCAGGAACACTCACATCCGGCCCCCCGGGACAGGAGAGGGTGTCTGTGTTTACGTCCCTGCCCTCCAGGGGGCCTCTGCTGTTGGGGCTGCTGCAGCTGTCTGGGGAGGCGGGCAGACGAGGTCTCTTTAGCCCAGACCTCCTGGAACCTTGGGTGGCACCGAGGGCCCCTCTGAGCCCGGCCTGACCCCCTTCACTCCACCCTGGATTGGGAGGACCCTCTGATGTCTCCTCCTCGGCACCCTGTCAGCAGCAGCGGATCTGTCCGGAGCTGATTGCCTCCCCCTAAGTCTGAGTAATGGAGCCCGCGGGAGCCGCTGGAGGCCAAGCGCACAGAGGAAGTGCCGAGTGTTGATGCAATGAAAGCCAGAGTGGGAGAAGACAGCCAGGGGCAGGGCCCTGAGCGCCCTGGAAGGGTCTCCCCAGCAGGCCTCCCCCACCCCCACCCCCACGCGGGGCTGGGAGAAGAATCTAGCTTCTCCCAGGGGTGAGAGGTCCTGCCACCAGGGCTGACGCTGCTCCTCCTGGGGGGCGATTGGAAATCTCAGAGTACAGCGTTGGTTGTTATGGAACTGGAACAGGGAAAGTCCATCGAAAGTCCATCGTGGAGAGTGAAGAGCTGCCTTCCTGTGGAACACAGTGCTGGGGGGAGGTTGCAGGTCAACCATGAGCAGCCCGGTCCAACACTAACCTCCCTCAGCGCTAGGTACCCCCCTCCAGATTACGTCAGGGCCTCTCTGGCTTCTCTCCTAACTGCAGGCCACACTGGAGTCCAAGTTCCAGTCAGCCGACCGGAGAGAGCCCTTAGAACCACCCAGCTGTACTAGCTAACTCATCACTTCCAGTAAGTGCCCACGGACCCGTGAACTTGGCCCATCTGTGTGATATCCACCGTCACTGGTCTAACACCCTTAGACCCCGGTGTCCTGCGGTTTCTGACTATATGTTTGCAAATCTTGCAATTCTTCTAGTGTAGAAAGCTGCACGCCCTGGGTCCCGGCGGACGTCTGTACTCTGGAGGGCAGAGATTTGACCCTTGGTATTTGTGGGTCCGGTGATAGCAGGGGTGCTTGTGAGGAGTCTGCGGGGGCGTAGATGCCTGCTTTCAAGGCTTCTGCTTGGGTGAGGTGAGCATAGGGTTGTTAACCACGGGAAGGCTGCTGGGCTCCTCGGACATTGGGAAGGGAAGCTCTAGTGACTTGGGAGCGTGAGATCATCTGTCTCCTCTGATTCCAACCAGACGACCCCATTCCAGATTTTGGGTCCCTCGCGTACCAGTCAGCGCCCACACTTGCACATAAGAAACTTGTCAAGGCTGGGAATCCAACCGTCATAACTCGACAACCCACAGACTTCTAGATTGTGTTTTCAGTTCTGGCCACCTGCTGGTAGAACTTTGAGGGGGGGCAGTCACAGAAGCTCCGCAGTTCTCAGACCCTGGCCTGAGCTAAGCAAACAGACTTGAGCCTGTCATTGTCTGTGAGCACTGAAGGGCATGCCAAAGAATGTGTCCAGCACCTATGTTTAGAATTGTCACTACCGTCACATGGGTCAGGTGCAGCAGCCCCCGGGGGCTCCCGGGACACGTGCTTCAGCTGGCACCTCATCACAGCCCCAGGCGAGAGCTTGACTGTGGTGCCACCGCCGCCGTGGAATTCTCCATCCCGCTTCCCACCACCCAAGAGCTCAGCCCTGAGCTCCAAAGGCAGGACAGGACCAACCCCAAATCCCAGCTTTTGTGAGTCTGTCTCCTGGAACACTCCAGATGCCAGTGCTGTATGAGCGCGGATCCAGTCAGGAGAGAAACACCACATAGTAAATTGAGCAGGTGAAGTTTAATGTAAAGAATTATTGACTTGAATGGCAAATTGAAATAACGGACTCGCTGGTAAGGTGCCTCGGCATTTACTGGAGGTCCCCCAGGTGGGGTGCCATGGAGAGTCATTTGCAGGGAGGTGCCTCAGTGGAGGCACAGCTCTGAAGCTGCCGGCGGGGGGGTGGGGTGGGGTGGGGTGGGGGGGGTGGGTAGGGGAAGCTGCTGACCACTGAGCACTCAGGGCAGGGAGCCAGACCAAAGAGTGAGCACACCGCCATTGTCAGGAACCAGGAAGCAAAAGCCTCTCCTCCTGGAACCTCTAGGGCGCCCTCTACTGACAAACCTCTTCGTGCCACTTAGCAAAGGCCCAGGTCAGTTTTCACGGAGCAAACGAGAACGCTGAATTTGGAGCCAATACGTGGGTAAGCGGCAACACTGTGGGACCTGGGGCGCTCCCGGCATCTCGTGAGTGCAGGCCAGGGATGCCGTAGCCTGCGGTGAGCTGAGCGGTGTCACAACCCGAAGACCCATCCCCTAGCGTGCCAGCAGCGCCCCCGTGTCAGCCAGGTCCGGGCAGGAAGCAGCAGCACACTCAAATAAAGATACTTGGAGAGTCTCTGGACACAAGAGCAGAGTCTCTTACGTGCTAGTGGGCAGGTGTGGGGAAACCGTGGGGGGAGCACAGCTCCTGGGGCTGGTAACCCTCCCCCAGGCCTGAAGAGGCAGGAGGAGGTGACTGTTGGTTGGAACCCAGGAGAGAAGCCTGTGGACAGAGCCTCCTGACAGGAGACAGGAGCTGTGACCTTTCCCCCCAGGATGCAGCCAGCCAGAGCCCAACCCCCACACCGAGTGAACCCGACGGAAGCCAGAAGTATGGGGAACCGTGGGACACTCTGCCGGGTCCCGCTGAGATCCAGCCTGATGGTGGCTGGCCGAGGGCTAGGCAGGGGTGGGGCCGGCTGTGTCCCGAGGCTGCTCCTCTGGCCCCAGCTTGAGGCCCTGGGCCCAGTCGGCCCCCAGGACCTCGCAACTAGGAAGCATCTCTTCCACCAGGATCCGAGTGAGGCCCGGACTGGACACGGCAGGGAGGTCCGAGATGTCCAGTCTGCGGAGGTTCCTGAGAGGAGGCACCAAGGGGGGAGGCCTGCGTCAGGATGGCCTCTGTGTGGGGGAGGGGGTGTGCCAGCCCCCACTTCAGCCCCCAGCTCCTTAACAGTAACGTCCTCCAGGGTCCAGAAAACGTTAGAGCGGCTCAAGTACACGACACCCACCACGTTAATCCCGGACACACACTCTAGCTCCTACTGTTTACAACAGTGCAAATGTCACGGGGTCTTCGTTGAAACCAAAAGGAAGAAAAACCAGGCATCCTCTCCCTCTGCCACAGATTCACCGCGACTGCTCATCTGTGCCGACCCCACACGTGCTCCGGATTAGTCGTGGCGGCAGGGACACGGGGACTGCCTGACGGGCCCCCTCCCGCTTTCCCGCACCTGTCGGGTGGGAGCCCCCACCCTGGCTTGAGCCGCGGTCTCACCAGAGGTGGTGGAGGCAGGCGAGGCCCCGTTCAGAGACTCGGGGACAGCCGGCCAGCGAGAGCTCCTGCAGCGAGCTGGCCAGTGGGTGGAGGCGGCTGAGACACCAGTCATCCACGTGGGGGCAGCGCTGCAGCCACAGGGACTGGAGCTCCTTCAGGGCCACTGCAAGGGGGCGGGAGGGACGGCACTGAGGGCCTTTCTGGAACCCACCGCCAAAGGGAAAACGCACGGCCCTGCCCGTCTCCACCGCACTCACAGAGGTTGTCCAGGCCTTGGTAGTTGATGGCACAGCCGCTGGCATCGACGGCCTCTACGGGCACCGCCTGCAACTTCAAGAAGTCCAGAGAGAAGTGGCCACGCTGATTTGGCCGGATCCACTCCCTGCCCTGAAACCTGGAAGGGGGGGGAGGGGTGTCAGCAGGACACCCCCCCCCCCCCCAGGCCTCCAGAGGATGCTCCCCAGCCCCGGGCGACATGGTCCCACGGGATCTGGTGCACTCGCAGGCACCTGAAACTTTCAGGCCCTGAAAGTTTTCATGGGAACAAAATGAGGGGTAGATGCATAAATGACCTTTTTCAAAGAAGAAGAAAAAAAGGGGAGAAAAACCAGGAGGAGGAAGGGAAGAAGGAGAAAGGAAGGGGCCAAGGAAAGAAAAGAAACATGGATATTTACTGAGCACGTGTGCTGTGCCAGGCCTGTTCCAAGTGCTTTGGTAGCAAAATGGCTTTGAATCTTTGCAGCAAACCTCATAGGTTGGGTACAACTGCTGTCCCGTTTTACAGGTGACAGAGCGGAACAAGTTCAGGAACGAGCCCCAAGCCCTAGAGCCAGTAGGGGCTGGAGCCCAGAGCTCATGGGGAGTCAGGAGAGCCTCAGGGTCCGTGCTCCACGGCCTCCCCCCAGCCCACTTTGGACACTTGTGCCATCATACCTGACCGCGCCTCCCTGCTTCAGGATGAAATAGGCACCCGCGACGTAGGGACCGTATCGCTGGTTGATGTGGTTGAAGGGTCTGTGGAGAGAACAGTAGCTGAGGGTGCGGCCCCAGGAGGTCCCCCCGCACCCCTCCCCCACCATGCCCCGGTGCTGCCCAGAGTCTGCAGCAGCAGGTCTGGGACATGCAGACAGACAGACTGATGACACAGGCTGCAAGGATTTACTGGTATCTATTCAGTGCTGGGCACCAACAGATAGTGGCCCCTGCCCTTGTGAAGCTAATATACAGAAGGAAACAGATAACCAGGAAATTAAGGGCGAATTGGAGAGAGACTCTGTTCCACATGAAAACAACACAGAGGGACTGACTAGGAGTGCCTTGGGTCAGGGGTGGAGAAGCAGAACGCTACTTTATTAAGAAATACTTCTTGGGGCGCCTGGGTGGCGCAGTCGGTTAAGCGTCCGACTTCAGCCAGGTCACGATCTCACGGTCCGTGAGTTCGAGCCCCGCGTCGGGCTCTGGGCTGATGGCTCAGGGCCTGGAGCCTGTTTCAGATTCTGTGTCTCCCTCTCTCTCTGCCCCTCCCCCGTTCATGCTCTGTCTCTCTCTGTCCCAAAAAATAAATAAACGTTGAAAAAAAAAATTAAAAAAAAAAAAAAGAAATACTTCATGCAGGTGACGCCTGAGCAGAGATTTGAGTGGTGGGAAGAAAGTCGAAGGTCAAGGCAAAAGCCTGCCAGGCCAGGACAACAGCTAGTGTAAAGGCTCAGAGGCTCAAATTAGGATGGCAGAAAAAAATAGCCACGTGGACACCATGCTGGTGGGCATAAGGGGAGTAGGGGTAGGGGTCTCAAGGCTCAGATTTTAGGCCTTGGAGTCTGGCTTTCATTCTAGTTGCAAGGGGAAACCATTTGAGGTTTTTAAGCAAAAGAGTGTTTTCCTTTTTTTTTTTTTTTTTAGTTTATTTTGAGAAAGAGGGAGAGAGAGCGAGAGCGAGAGCGAGAGAGAGAGAGCGAGAGAGAGAGAGAGAGAGAGAGAGAGAATCCCAAGCAGGCTCCACACTGTCTTTGCAGAGCCCGATGTAGGGCTCAAACTTACAGAACTGTGAGATCATGATCTGAGCTGAAACCAAGAGTCTGATGCTTAACGGACTGAGCCACCCAGGCGTCCCTCTATTTTAGTTTCTTAAGAGTCCTTTGGATGATTTATAGACCATAGACTGGAAGAGGCAAAGGGGGATCAGTTTAGGAGATTAATGCACTAACCCTAACCATAAAATGAAGGGGCTGAGACCAGACTAAAATAGGACCAGTAACAACGGGTCAAATTTGCGATGATCTAGTATTTTATTGGTGGGCTAGAGGTGGAAAACAAGAGAAGAAGGATCAGGGAGGACTCCTTGGAATGTGGCCTGAAACACTGGGAACAGTGCTGCTGTTTCCTGGGATGGGGAAGGCTTGGGGGTGAACAGACTTTCTTAGGGGCAAGTCAAGGGCTTGCTGTTCCCCATGTTAAGTCTGAGGTGCCATCCATGTCTTGAGGTGCCTCCAAGAGATGGTGGGCAGCAGGTCACCCATATGAGCTCGAACCCTTGGGAAGGGTGTGGCTGGAGATGAAGATACAACTGGGCAGTGCTGGTATGGAAGCCACACGGCTGTCCGGGAGTCACAAGGGCAGGATCTGAGTTCTCCCCGGTAAGGCCCAGCAGCAGGGTTCTCACCGATTTTTCTGGTGCACCTTCGACACCCGCTTTCGGAGCAGGTGGTCCCTGAGAGCCTCCACGTCATAGAAGCGGTCAGCCAGGAACTGGAGCAGCAACCTCCCCTTCTTCTGATTGCCCTCAGGGGCCACCACCCTGCTCAGGCCACCGATGCCCCTGGTACCCCCATTCCATACTGGGGCCACCAGGTGCAGGGACTGGGGAGGATGGGAAAGGAGACGCTGAGCCTGGAGTGTCCTGTGAGAGTCAGAGCCAGATACCCCTGTTCTTGGTCCATGAATTGTCACCCCAACACTGCTTCCTGGCTCACAAATTTCTCCTTTCAGAACTTCCAAATTCTGCTTTTGGGACCCCCCCCCCCTCCAGATTTCCCCATGTTTCCCCCAAATTCAATCCTAAATTCTCTGATTTGGCCATTCTTGGTCATCCCAATTCTCCCCCGATCTTTCCCCAAACCCTTATGTTTGTGTATTATCTGAGCTCTTAATTTCCCACAAAATATCCCCTTAATTATACCCCATTTTCCTTGGAGTCTTCCTAAATAACCCACTTCTATCTCCCCAAAATATATATATTTTAAAGATTTTATTTGTAAGTAATCTCTACGCCCAATGCAGGGATCGAGCTCACAACCCCCAAGATAAAAAAATATATATTTTTTAAAGATTTTATTTGTAAGCAATCTCTACGCCCAATGCAGGGATCAAACAACCCCCAAGATCAAAAGTCCCACGCTCTACTGACTGAGCCAGTCAGGCGCCCCCCCCCCAAAATATAATCTTAATTTTTCTTGGTTTCTCCAAACCACCCTTAATCTACCTCCTCTTCAATCTTCCTCCAGTCTTCTCTTAGCCTGCTCCAATTTCTCCTTCTGTTTCAACCAAATTTTCTCAACAATTTGCCCAAATCCTTATTTTTCCTCAAAATTCCCAGGTTTCCAACCTCTCACTTTATTTTGCCCTAAATCCATTCCTTGATTTTACTCAGGTCTTCCTAGATTCCCTCCAGGAATATCGCAAGTTCTTCCCTTAATTTCCCCTAGGTCCCTCCCTCAGAACTGCTAAATTTGACCCTTTGTTTCCTGTCCTCAATTCCCATCATCCCTTTGCTTTTCCATAAAAATTCCGAACTGTCCCATGAGCTCTCCTCAACTATATCCTTTTGTCTCTTACTGTAGGCCCTCAAACCCTGGCTTCTCCAATCCCTCCCTAACCCCCTTCCTTTGCAGGTCCCACTCCCAGGCACTCGCCAGCCCGACTCAATAGAGCCCGCAATCCATCCCTCCCTCTGATTGGCTGGATGCGCCATTTTCGGAACACACTCCCTGCTTCCCCATTGGTTCCCCCAGCCAAGTCTCCGCCCCGCTTCCTCCCTAAAGCGCCTCGGCTATCTGCGACTCACACCGATCCTTCCCGACCCCCAGAGGCTGCGTGTCTGCGATCCCATCGCGAGCCTTAGTGGGAGAGGCCTTCTGCTGCCTCTTGCTCCTTGCTTCCTGGGTGTTGACAGAAACCCTGAAGGCTGAGACAGCAGAGCAGGCTTCAATCTGGGGGCTCATGGAGATCCGGTCACTTACCGCCTTGGGCGCCGCCATCTTGCTAGGCTACGCAACCGGAAGGGGCCGGTTTTTCTTAGGCCACCCGCTTGATTGAGCCTGAGACTACTTTTCCTAGGGTGACGCCCCCTCTATTTTTCCGACTCTCCTCTTAAAGGCACACGCACTTTTTTTTTTTTTTTTTAATTTTTTTAACGTTTATTTATTTTTGAGACAGAGAGACAGAGCATGAACGGGGGAGGGTCAGAGAGAGAGGGAGACACAGAATCTGAAACAGGCTCCAGGCTCCGAGCTGTCAGCACAGAGCTTGACGCGGGGCTCGAACTCATGGACCACAAGATCATGACCTGAGCCGAAGTCGGCCGCTTAACCGACTGAGCCACCCAGGCGCCCCAAGGCACACGCACTTTTTACTCCGGTTTAGGGATTCCTCCCACTGCCATTTCCATGGTCCTTACAATCAGACTCTGCAGGCTTTTCCTAGGAGATAGCGGTTAGTCCTTCCTGGTAGACTGGTAGAGTACCCTTCCTCCGACTGTACTCACAGTCCCCGTGAGCTGCTCTCTTCCTCCGGTTTTCACACTGACTAGGAAACTGAGTCATTCTTTACACCAGGATCAGGGGAGGAAAAGGTCGAGTGGGTGGTGTGGTTAGACTTCAGGATAAGAGAGATGAGGTCTCAAGACAAGTACTGTGATGTGTCTACAATTTCAGTTTGGAGTTCAACTCCATCTCTCAGTGTGAAGATTGAGTATTGAAGTCTTGTGGATAGAATTATTTAGGTGTTTACTGCGTATCTAGCACGTGGCCCACACTGTTTTGGGTACTGGGGTTACTATGGTGAAAGACCAAGCCCTTATCTCAGGGAGTCAACATTCCATGGCTGAGAAAGGATTGACAAGAAACAAAAGAATAAGCAAGATAATTTTAGGTAACTCATTTGATAAGAGGCAAATAACAACAGGCAATATAATAGGCAGCGACTAGGGAGTCAGGACATGAGTAAAAAGTCCTCTCTGAAGACGTGGTCTTTAAGTGGAGATGAAGGATAAGAAGGAAACAGCCATTCAAAGATCTAGGGGAAAGGTGTTCCAAGCAGCTGTAACAGCCAGTGCAAAGGCCCAGGGGTGGGAACCAGCTATCAGAGAGAAGTAGGAGACTAGGTCAGAGAGGTGGGCAGGAAGTGGACTGTGCCCTATTCCATTCTCAGGGGCATGTCATGATATGATTTACTTTTTTTTTTTAATGATCCATTTTTTTTGCACCCATAGCTACAGAGACATTATGATTCCGGGATATGCAACCATGCAACACAGACCAACTAGTCAATTCTAAACTAAACTTGGCTTCACAGGGTGCCTGGGTGGCTCACTCGTTTGAGCGTCAGACTTATGCTCAGGTCATGATCTCACAGTTCGTGGGTGTGAGCCCCGCTTCAGACTGTGCTGACATCTCTGGGCCTGGAGCCTGCTTCGGATTCTGTGTGTGTGTCTCTCTCTCTCTGCCCCTTCCCCAGCCCCAATCGCACTCTGTCTCTCTCAAAAATAAATATTTAAAAAAATTAAAAATAAACATTAAAAAAATTAAAAATAAGATAAAATAAACTTGGCTTCTTACAACTACCCTGTACGTGCTGCAGTCCAAAATGACACTAATCTCACATGAAAAGTTGTTATAGGGGAACCAGGAACCTGGCTTTGTGGCCAAATGTAAAAAACGACAAGTGTAGTAAACGGAAGTGTAGTAATTTGGTGGTTAGTTGGAACTCTGGTGCCCTTCACTGTGCTGCTTCATTCTTCTTACTCTTGTTTTTTTTGTCCTCCTTCCGCCCATCCATGATAGCTCTCGGTAGGTTTGAGTAAGCCATCTGAAACTTGTTCACTTCTTCGGGAGCTCACCACAGTGCTAACCTTTGCCATCAGTAGCTCTTAACAGACACTTGCTGTCTGAGGGCTCACAGCCCTCCGCAGAACTTTCCTTGGAATGGGTTTAGTCTGACCATCATACTTCTTTAGGGTGACCAGCACGCTGCATGACAAACAGCACTTCTAGAAGAATCTGGTCAGCTTCATCAGGAAGTGCTTGCTCTCCAGCAGCACCATGGCTCAACATAAGGCCCAAGAAATTCCTGGTTTACATTTTAAAAAATTGTTTACTTATTTTGAGAGAGAGAGTGAGAGCCCAGGAGAGGGGCAGAAAGAGGGAGGGAGAGACAGAGTCCCAAGCAGGCTCTAGGCTGTCAGCAGAGATCCCAATGCGGGGCTCGAACTCCCGCACCGCGAGATCATGACCTGAGCCAAAGTCAGCTGCTTCGCTGATTGAGCCACACAGGTGCCCCTGATTTACGTTTTTTTAAAAGATCATTTCTGCCGGGTAGAGAACAGACCTTAGGCAGTAAGGGTGGAAGTGGGGGCCAGCCAAGAGGCTACTGCAGTAGTCCAAGCAAGAGGTGAATGGAGACAGGAGCAGGGATGGGGCAATGGAAAATGGTGAGAAGTGCTCAGATTATGAGTCTGTTTTGAAGGTTGAGACAGTAGCTCAGGAAACTAAAAGGATGGGAAGGCCAATTATGGAGACAGGGAGACTGGGAAAGTGATAGATTTGAAAGGGCAAGTGCGGCGGGCTGAAGAGAGCCCCCCACTCCACACGCACAACCTCCAAAATTCATGCCTGATCCCTGAAACTTGTGAATCTGTTATTTTATATGGTAAAAGGAAGGCATGATTAAGTTAAGAATCTTGAGACAGGGCGATTATTCTGGATGATCAAGATGGGCCCAATGCAATGACAAGGGTCCTGTTAGCTAGAAGGCAGGGGGTCAGTCAGCAGGAGATGTGACGGTGGATGCAAGAGTGATTCAAAGAAGCCAAGGAATGTGGTGGCTTCTGGAAGCTGGGAAAGCCTTGGAAATGGATTCTCCCCTAGAGCCTCCAGAAGGAGCCCAGCCTTGTGGACCCATTTTAGACTTCTGGTCGGCAGAAGTACACTAACTGTGCGTTGGTTTAAGCCACAAAGTGGTACTTTGTTACAGCGACAGCAGGAAACTAACACAACCGGGTAGGTCCCAGTTAAGAGCTGTGTTGACCATATTCACCTTGAGACGCCTGAGACGTCTAGGTGGAGATGCTGAGTAGGCGTCTGGAGCTCAGTATGGAGGTCAGACTGGGGTCTGAGACCTGGGAGCCATGGGTGTGCAGGTGGAATTCAAACCCTAGGCCTGAGAGAGGGACTCTAGCAGAGGGAGGCCCACACCCCAGTCTTTTCCATGGCAGGGCCCACGCTGATAGCGATGGACTCTGTGGGCAAGTCAGGGGTCAGCAGCGCCCACTGCTCAGCTGTGGGCCAGCAGCCTGGACCCTGTGGCACCGCAGCTGAGGCATCGTGGCCTGGAAGCCACCCCTGGCTCCTCAGGCACACTAACTGGAAGGCCCTGGGGTGGTCCAAGTAGGGAAGACAAGGTCCAAGCCAGAGAATGCAGAGGAAGTGTGGAGGCTGAGGAGGAGCAGTGGGAGGGACACAGGAGGGGATGGGGCAGATGAGGCCAGGCATCCACAGACCACAGCACCCATGAGGGGTTAGGCCTGAGAAGGGCTCAAGAAGGGTGGGGGTTTTGGTGTCCGCCAGAGGGGGTGTGGCTGGGCCCTTGTGAGCAGAGCTGAGGTTAGACTTTAGAAGGAAGAAAACCCCCGTGAGGCTGCCAATTCTTACCAGAGAGTGGACTTTGGAATTCTGTCCCAGGCACCTGCTCCCCCTTCCCGCGCTCTTTGCTCCCTCCCCCCCCCCCCCACTTCCCCTACCAGCTCCTCAGGGGACTGGGTCAATCTGGACCTTGTCACTTTCTGCTCCTGGCTGCCACTACTCAGAGACTATGGAACTGTGGAGGCAACTGAGGCAGGCGGGACTGATGCCCCCAGGACTGGGCCCACTTCCCCACGCCCTGAGGGCCCCCCTGCCAGTGAGGAGAGCTGGCCAGACCCTCTCGTTCCCAGGAGTAGACACTGCAGGTGCCAGGGAGAGTCTGCTGTGGATCTTGGAGGAGCTGGTGAGTGAGGGGTTTGGAAGGGCAAGAGATGGGGGCAGGTGGGGGTGGGGACTGAGAACTCCTGGGTGAATGGGAATGAATAAAATTGCAAAGGGGCCAGAGATTGAAGGGCAGAAATTAATAGACAAGAAAAAAAAAAAGGAATTAAGAGACAAGAATAGAGAAACAAGCAGAGAGAGAGAGAGAGAGACAGAGACAAAGAAAGACCCAAAGAGTGAGAGTCAGGAGTAGAGACAGAGAGACTCAGAAAAAGAGAGACAGAGATAGAAAGCAGAGATTGAGAGCAACAGAGACAGAGACTCAAATTAAATCTGAGACAGAGAGATGGAGACAGGCAAAGGCAGGGGCAGAGAAATAGAGACAGAAAGGGATATGGAAAGACATAGAGACAGACAAGGGGGGACAGAGAACAAATTCAGGTAACAAAAGAAAGACACACAATAAGGGAGGCACAAAGATTCAGAGACACACAGAGAGACAGTGAAGGATAATGAAATAGAGACAAAGACGGGGGAGACAGAGGCAGAGATCCAGAGACCCTGGGAGAAGCAGGCTGGCAGTCAGGATCCGGGACACAGGGAGGACCCCGCCCAGGTGCTGCAGGCCTGGATTGTTAAAGAAAAGCTTACTTGTGACTTGTATTAAAGACAGTAAAGTGATAGCTGTAGGGACCACTTCAGTGGGGGAGAGAGAAGGGCTCAGCTCTGAACACAGTAGGGGCAAGTGGGAATTTCTAGCGAAGGAGCCAGTGGGGGTCAGTGGATGGAAAATCTAAGTGAAAGCATCAGGGGGAAGCGGGGCATCTGGCTCCACCTATCGACTACTGGATTCTTGCTGGAGACAGGCCAGGGAGATGAGACGTGAGCTGGGCAAGGGATGGGGCGCGAGGAACCAGATCAGATAGCGGGAGTGATCAGTCGGGAGATTCTTGGTAAAACTGGATTTACGAGGAAACGCACAGATAGGCCCAGAGAGGGTTTAGGAGCTTGGCTGAACTTTGGTCAAGCAAAGAATCTTCTCCAGGACTCCAGCAGGTTGGGGGGGGGGGGGCACGCTGACCCCCCTGCCCTCCGGGGCGGGGTGCCCATGACTTCCCCTTCCCACTGGCAGGGGCGCCTCCGCCAAGTGGACGTCCAGCTGCTGGGCCAGCTGTGCAGCCTGGGGCTGGAGATGGGCGCTCTGCGGGAGGACCTGGTCACCTTCCTGGAAGAGGAGGAGAGCCTCGTGGAGGAAGAGGAGGACGAGGAAGAGCCCGAGGGGAAGCAGGAGGAGGGACACTTGGGGGTCTCCTTCTCAGCCCCAGGCCACCAACTCCCGGACTTTGACTTTGAGATGACGATCTGAGGCCCTGCCAGGTGCTTCTGATTGACACACGAACGAGATGCAAATTTATGCAAAGGAGGGGGGATTTGCAGGTCAACTCAACCTGCCGACACAGATTTGGAATCAACACATGTTCCTTAAGCAAATACATTCTCTGAAGATGTCTTCACGGAGATTGAGGGGCTGGCCTGGGACCCCCGGGGTGTGTTTGCAGGCGAGGTGGGAGGTTTGCAGAGAAACTGTAGGTGTATTTGCAGGTGGGTTGCAGGGGAGACGTGGGTCTTTGCAAACAGGATGGAGATGCTGGCAGGTGGGCAAGGCTGCCCAGTATGGTGCCCCCCCCCCCCACAAGTGGCTGTTGAGCACGTGAAACATGGCTGGTCTGAAGTGAGGTGCGTGGGACACGGAACTACAGATCGAATTTCGAAGGCTTCCTATGATCAAAAGAATAGTTAAGACATTTCAACAATCTAAAAATTTTGTTGAGATGCTATTTTCTGCATAATGGGATAAATAAACATATTACTAAAATTAGTTTCTCCTGTGTATTTGAAAATTTTTTTAATGTGGTAAAATGTATATAATGAGTTTCCATTTTAGCCAAATTATTTTTTATTTAAAAAAATTTTTTTAATGTTTATTTATTTTTGACAGAGAGAGAGAGAGACAGAGCACGAGCCGGGGAGGGGCAGAGAGAGAGAGGGAGACACAGAATCCGAAGCAGGCTCCAGGCTCTGAGCTGTCAGCACAGAGCCTGACGTGGGGCTTGAACTCACAGACCTCGGGATCATGACCTGAGCCGAAGGTGGACGCTCAACTGACTGAGCCACCCAGGCACCCCCCAATTTTTTTTTTAATGATTACTTATTTTTGAGGGAGAGAGAAGAGAGAGCACAAGCAGGGGAGGGGCAGAGAGAAAGGGAGACACAGAATCCAAAGCAGGCTCCAGGTTCTGAGCTGTTAGCACAGAGCCCGATGTGGGGTTAGAACTCATGAACCGTGAGATCATGACCTTGAGCCGAAGTCGGACGCTTCACCCAGACGCCGCTGTCAGAATCTCCTTCCTTTTTGTGGCTGAATAATATTCCATTGTAGAAACACGCCACATTTTGTTTATCCATATTTCTGTCAATGGGCTCTTGGATTGTTTCCACCCTTTGGCAACTGTGAATAACATTGCTGTGAACAAGGATGTGCAAATATCTGTTCAATCCCTGCTGTCGATTCTTTTGGGGATATACCCAGAAATGGAATTGCTGGATCCTGTGGTAATTCCGTGTTCGAGTTTTCTGAGGAACCCGCAGACTGTTTTGCACAGCAGCGGCACCATTTGACGTCCCCACCAGCCATGTGCGAGGGTTCCAACTTCTTGCCATCCTCCCAACGCTTTTCTTTTTCTTTTCATCCTAATGGATGGGAGGTGGTATCTCATTATGGTTTTGATTTGTGTTTCCCTAATGATTAATGATTTTGAGCATCTTTTCGTGTGCTTGTCTGTTTTACATACATTTATTTATTTATTTATTTATGTATTTAGAGCATGTGTGAGGGGAGGGGAGGGGCAGGAGGGAAAGAATCTTATGCAGGCTCCGCAGCCACCATGGAGACTGGCTGCAGGTTCCATCTTATGCCTGTGAAATCATGACCTGGGTGGAAATCAAGGTTTGGACACTTAACCGACTGAGCCACCGAGGTGCCCCTTTTTTATTATTTTTTTAAAAATATTGTTTTAGTTTTTATTTATTTTTGAGAGAGGGTGGGGGGAAGGTCGGAGAGAGGGAGACACAGAATCCTAAGTAGGCTCCAGGCTCTGAGCTGTCAGCACAGAGCCCAATGTGGGGCTCAAACTCACAGACTGCAAGATCATGACCTGGTTGGATGCTCAATCGACTGAGCCACCCAGGTGCCCCTATTTTTTTTTAAAGATTTTATTTTTCAGTAGCCTCTACACCCAATGTGGGGCTTGAAGCTCCAACCCTGAGATCATGAGTCACATGCTCCACTGATGAGCCAGCCAGGTGCTCCTTTTTACATTTTTATTTTTTCAAGTTTATTTATTTTGAGAGAGACAGAGACAGTGTGAGTGGGAGAGGGGCAGAGAGAGAGAGAGAGGGAGAGAATGAGAATCCCAAGCCGGCTGCGCACGGTCAGCACAGAGCCCAATGCAGGACTCGAACTCACAAGCCGAGAGATCATGACCTGAGCTGAAATCGAGTCAGACGCTCAACCGACTGAACCACCCAGGCACTTCACATTTTTACATATTTTTTAAATGTTTATTTTTGAGGGGGGGGGAGGGGCAGAGAGAGAAGGAGACACAGAATCCGAGGAAGGCTCCAGGGTCTGAGCTGTCAGCACAGAGCCTGACGTGGGGCTCGAACCCACAAACCGCGAGATCATGACCTGAGCTGAAGTCGGACACTCAACCCACTGAGCCACGCAGGCGCCCCACCTATTTACATTTTTAAATATGACGGCTAGAAAATTGAAAATCACGATCAAATTTCCCGTTTTTTTACTACATGTCACCATTTCAGATGTTCGTTAAATGGAATGTGGGTGTGAGCACATGGGCAGCGAGGGTTTCTAGGTGTTTCAGAGCTCCGCCTGCAGGAGGCAGATATCTGTGGATGGCGGCCGAGGAGAGAAGTCCCCCTTGCACATGTCCCTATTCCTGAGGTCTACGTTTGCAGAAAGGATGCCTACGTCAGCAGGGGGAGGGCTCCCGCCTAAGTAGAGACATCTCTTCAGGGGAGACATTTGGATGCTCATAAGATCATTACTCCTGGCGAAGACAAACACATGCTCACGTTTTTGTAATTCTTCATCAAACCACTTTCTAGTTGGGAGTGAGGATGTTCCCAGAGAAGTGATATGTTGGCGGAAGATGTGCTGAGTCCCTGTCCGTGGGGATTTCCTCCTTAGAAAAACCTGCTGCTTTTTGTCCAGGGGAGTCCTGAAAGACTGGGAGGGGGGGAGGTACAGGGAGATTAAGGGGTTCAGGCTCCATCCCCAAACTGATCCTTCTTTGCCAACCTTGGCCAGGTCTGCGGCTGCAGGGAAATCTGCTGTGGGGGTGGGGGGAGAGCACTGAAAGTCAGACCCCAGCACCTGGGGAAGGAGAAAGACACCCCAAGAGCATACAAAGGAGCAGAGTTCCTCTCCCCCATGAGATACTCTAGAGAGAGGCTGAGGACAGTCTGGGGTCTCTCGAAAGCTCTGTCCAGGCTGTGCGAGTCAGATGACTCAGACCACCAAAAGCTGGAAGAGGAAAGAAACGGAATCTCTCCTAGACTCTCTGGGGGGAATGTGGTCCTGCTGATACTTTGATTTTGGATTCCTGGCCCCCAGAACTGTTGCAGAACAAACTTCCTCTTGTTTGAAGCTACCAAGTATGTGGTAATTTGTTATGGCAGCCACAAGCTGCCAAACTAATGTAGTGTCCCCCTCCAAGGCAAGAAGACCACCCCCCCCAATAGAAACGGGGAGATATGTCTTCCCAGCACTAGCTCCCTAATCCCTCAGATCCTGTGGGGCCCTGAGGAGACACCTAATGCCTATGGCTATCACATCCCCAGCACCCACCCCCACCAGGCCCCCGCCGCTGCATTCCCCATCCTGTTCTTGGCTTGAGCCCATTGTGCACAAGGACAGTCACTAACTCTATCATCCCTCCTGGATTCAGACACAGGCACCTTCTGTGCAAAAGGGCTTCCCTCACCCCTGGGCCCTGGTATCTGCTGGACGAACAGGACCCAGGTTCAGAGTGAGGAGCTCCTATTGTCACCTCCAGTGGGGATCGGCTAGGGGATGGTTTTTACAGCCTTTTTTTTTTTTAATGAATATAATTTATTGTCAAATTGGCTTACATACAACACCCAGTGCTCATCCCAACAAGTGCCCTCCTCAATGCCCATCACCCATTTTCCCTTCTCCCCCACCTCCCCATCCACCCTCAGTTTGTTCTCTGTATTTAAGAGTCTCTTGTGGTTTGCCTACCTCCCTCTCTGTATCTATTTTTTCCCTTTCCCTTCCCCCATGGTCTTAAGTGTCTCAAGATCCACATATGAATGAAAACATATGAGATCTGTCCTTCTCTGACTTATTTCACTCAGCATAATACCTTCCAGTTTCATCCACATTGCTGCAAATGGCACGATTTCATTCTTTCTCATTGCCAAGTAGTATTCCATTGTATATATAAACCACATCTTTATCCATTCATCAGTTGATGGACATGTAGGCTCTTCCCATAATTTGGCTATTGTTGAAAGTGCTGCTGGGGCGCCTGGGTGGCGCAGTCGGTTAAGCGTCGGACTTCAGCCAGGTCATGATCTCGCGGTCCGTGAGTTCGAGCCCCGCGTCGGGCTCTGGGCTGATGGCTCAGAGCCTGGAGCCTGTTTCCGATACTGTGTCTCCCTCTCTCTCTGCCCCTCCCCCGTTCATGCTCTGTCTCTCTCTGTCCCAAAAATAAATAAACGTTGAAAAAAAAATTAAAAAAAAAAAGTGCTGCTATAAACATTGGGGTGCACGTGCCCCTATGCATCAGCACTCCTGTGTCCCTTGGGTAAATTCATAGTATTGCTATTGCTGGGTCATAGGGTAGATCTATTTTTAATTTTTTGAGGAACCTCCACACTGTTTTCCAAAACAGCTGCACCAGTTTGCATTCCCACCAACAGTGCAAGAGGTTTCCCATTTCTCCACATCCTCGCCAGCATCTGTTGTTTCCTGATTTGTTATTTTAGCCACTCTGACCAGTGTGAGGTGGTATCTTGGTGTGGCTTTGATTTGTACTTCTCTGATGATGAGTGATGTTGATCATCTTTTCATGTGTCTGTTGGCTATCTGGATGTCTTCTTTGGAAAAGTGTCTATTCATGTCTTCTGCCCATTTCTTCACTGGATTATTTGTTTTTCAGGTGTTGAGTTTGGTAAGTTCTTTAAAAATTTTTTTTTTCAACGTTTATTTATTTTTGGGACAGAGAGAGACAGAGCATGAACGGGGGAGGGGCAGAGAGAGAGGGAGACACAGAATCGGAAACAGGTTCCAGGCTCTGAGCCATCAGCCCAGAGCCTGACGCGGGGCTCGAATTCACGGACTGCGAGATCGTGACCTGGCTGAAGTTGGACGCTTAACCGACTGCGCCACCCAGGCGCCGCGAGTTTGGTAAGTTCTTTATAGATATTGGATACTAGCCCTTTGATATGTCGTTTGCAAATATCTTTTCCCATTCCATCAGTTGCCTTTCAGTTTCATTGATTGTTTCCTTTGCAGTGCAGAAGCTTTTTTTCTTGAGGTCCCAATAGTTCATTTTTGCTTTTAATTCCCTTGCCTTTGGAGATGTGTTGAGTAAGAAATTGCTGTGTACAGCCTCTTTTTTGAGGGTAATTACAGATTTTTATATAGTCAATGTGTTTCATTGATTCTTTTGATGCTGGAATCATCTCCAGTTTGGTCATTGACTGGGCCAGAGCAAAATGCCAGGTGACATTTTCAAAAGAAAGAAAATTCTCCCATGGGGGAATAAGACAGTCAGGTCTCACCATTTCTGTAGGCTTTTTTTATAGCTAGAGTTGATGTGGAATTCATATGGAGGATGAGCACAGCCATTTGCCCTGTGAGGCAGGGCTGGCTTCACAGGTTAGCAATCTGTGCAATCACACACTTAGAAGGGCCTGAACTGTCTCTAAAACTATGCTTTTGGCATCCTGAGATTACTAATGAGTTTTGAACAAGGAGTCCTGCATTTTCACTTTACGTTGCGTCCTGCCATTTATGTAGCTGGTTGCCCAAGGAGTGACCATGGATTGATGGGCTCTTGTAAAAAGAAAGGTTGAGGCACCAGGGGCTGCAATATGTACTGTAGCCACTAGAGGGAGGCAGCACCCCAAGGTAACCTGGGGAGATGGGAAGGCGCACCAACATTTTGCTTTTTTCTACTCTGTGTACTTGTATGTCTCTAAATGTCTCCCCCCCCCACCCCCGCCCCAGTCTCTGTAGCTCTCAGTGGAATGTTTTCCAGCCTGAAGGTACTTTAGAGATACACATTAAAAAAAAATTGTTTTTAAATTTTACTTTAGAGAGAGTGTAAGTGGGAGAGAGGGGCAAAGGGAGAGAGAGACTCTCTCAGACTTGGGGCTCGATCCCACATTCTTAGGATCATGACCAGAGCTGAAGTCAAGAATCGGATGCTCAACCGACCAATCCACCCAAGCACACCAGAATTTACAATTTCACAATCCAAGGTGGGAAGCAAGGTGATTACAACTGTCTGACTCAAATACGAATAGCATTAAATAGATATAATAAGGTCTATGCTAAACATTGGTCTTAGGATAGTACTGCAGAGACGGGGAAGGGAAAAGTGTGCGTGTCATGGTGATGGGGAAGAAAGTACTTGAGTTCCCATTTTCTAAGACGGAAGTGAAAAATCACTAAGTAGCCTCAGAGTATGTTGAGCAGAGATGACTGGGGTTCCATCCAGGGGAGCTAGTGCTGTTCCAGGGAGATCTACCCAGCATGGCCCCTGACAGAGAAGTCAGGTCTTTTCTGGGGTCACCTTGAGACAGAACACACAGCAACACAGGGCTTATCAGGGCAATGTCTAGCATGGTCAGCAATACAAGAAAGAACATCTGATGGCAGGGAGCCAGCACTGTTGTGCTCACAGTGTGAATATCAGGACTAGAATAAAAATTGCCTTGTTCGAGCTGCAGTGGGATTGTGTAACAAATTCAGATGTCCCTGGGGTTGTAGGCCATCCACATCGTAATGATATCTCTGTTCTGGCCAAGCCTTACACACCTGATTAAGATTCGTCCAAGAAGCCCAAACTTCTTAGGTCTTTGTCCATATGACATATGATGGGGACTGACCTTTTTCTCTATCTCTCACTGTTTTTTGAGTTAGGGGGATGGAATTAAAAACTCATGGGGCACCTGGGTGGCTCAGTCGGTTGAGCGTCCGACTTCAGCTTAGGTCATGATCTCACGGTCCGTGAGTTTGAGCCCCCCGTCGGGCTCTGTGCTGACAGCTCAGAGCCTGGAGCCTGCTTCGGATTCTGTGTCTCCCTCTCTCTCTGACCCTCCCCCATTCATGCTCTGTCTCGTTCTGTCTCAAAAATAAATAAACATTAAAAAAATAAAATAAGGGGCGCCTGGGTGGCTCAGTCGGTTAAGCGTCCAACTTCAGCCCAGGGCACGATCTCGCGGTCCGTGAGTTTGAGCCCCGAATCGGGCTCTGGGCTGATGGCTCAGAGCCTGGAGCCTGCTTCCGATTCTGTCTCCCTCTCTCTCTGCCCCTTTCCCATTCATGCTCTGTCTCTCTCTGTCTCAAAAATAAATAAACGTTAAAAATTTTTTTTAAATAAAATAATTAAAAAAATAAATAAAATAAAATAAAATAAAATAAAATAACTTAAAAAAACCAACTCATAATCCTTGTTTGATTCATGACCCAGTATCATCACCAGTCTGTCAATGCCTGCCATCCTTTTTTAGAGAAGTATTACTTATTTAATATTTTACTTATATATTTGGAGGCAGGCTCAAGTTGTAGCTTCCAGAAAGATCTCCATGTTGGGATTAGAGATAGAGATTGCTAGGGAAGCTGTTGCTACTTCCTGGAGAGAAAAACTGGAAAATCAAGACTCTTTATTGGCCTCAGGCCACAGCACCTCTACAGCCTCTCAGTAGCAACAAGACTGGGAACCACTGGCTCCACTGGCCTGAGTGCCTGGAGGCACAATGTACATCTCACAACCCACTCTGCTTTTCCACACCACACACGTATGGCTCTGCTGTCAGTCAGTCCGGGAATTGATGTCTGTAGCTTGTCAGGCTTTGATGGGCTTTCCAAGGGGATTGGAGGAGAATGAGATAAGTCAATCTGGGCATCTCTCCTAGGCCTCACTGGGGCATCTCCACAATGGAGACCCAAGACCTTCATTCCTCCCTCCTCCCAGCCTGACCCTCCCCGGGTCTTCCTCTTCTCAGTCAAGGTCAAGAGCATCCCTCAGGTGCTCAGTTCAGGAAACTTGGCATTATCCTCGATGCCTCCATTCCATCACCAAACCTGAGATCTGTCCACAAAATATAAATAGAATCCAAACCACCATCATTCCTAAGTAAGGGTATTGTGACAGTCTCCTGACTGGTCTTCCCGTTGTCTCCTTGGGTACACTGTCCTGTACACCAATCTCCCCACTTAGGATCTCTGTTTCTCAGGGATGATTTCCTTCCAAACCCCAGGTCATTCTTCTTCTGTTCTAAGCCCTCCTGCTGTTCACATCTCAATCACACCAAAACCCAAAGTCCTCCCACAGCCCACAGGCCCTACATTGATGATATCTAGAGTGAGGATGGCCTGCTAGAAGACAAGAGTTTCCACCAGAAAGTCAATCAGCTCAACACTTTGGTTGAGAAAGTCTTGCAATGAAGAAAATGTCAGCTAAAAGAAATAGGGCACTTAGTGATGTGGCCCATCTACTGTGTGGCCCAAGCTCCTGAGCTCCTTGCAGATGACTCTTTGAGTGGCCCTGCCCCATCCACCTTGTTCCTGCCCTTCCTTCCCAAGCCATCGTACTCACCCGTGTGTTCCAGCCACAGTGGTTTCCTGACCCTTCCTCCACATTCAAGCCAGCTCCTGCCCCGGGGCATAGGTGCTTCTTGGAATAATCTTCGTGCAGAGATTTACATTACTGCTTCCTCCCTCTCTTCAGGTCTCACTCAGATGTCACCTCACCATGGTAGATTTCACTGAGCATCTTATAGAACAAGAAAGATCCCCTCGTGATACTCTCACTCCTTCTCCTTCACCCTACTTTGTTTTCTGTTAGATGACCTAGAAGACAGAAATACTGCTTTTTTATATCTTTTCTTCCAGATTTATTGAGTATAGTTGACAGTCAATATCGTCTTAGTCCAGGTGCACAACATCCTGATGTGATATATGTATATATTGTGAAATGATCTCTTCAAGAAGTGGAGCAAACCTGCACCACCTCACATAGTTACAAACTTTTCTCTTAGTAACTTTCAAATGTGTAAGATGGTATTGTTAACTATAGTCACCATGCTGTACATTATGTCTGCAGGACCTACTTATCCAGAGGATTTTATCTTGTTATCACCTTTCCTCCTCCCCACCACCCCTGCCTCTCAGGCAAGGTAGCTATAAACTGTTCTCTTTAAGATTCCACACATAAGCGAGATAGTACAGTATCTGTCTTTCTGTGACTGACTGCTGCCACTCAGCACAGTGCCCTTAAGGTCCTTCCATGTTGTGGCAGATGGCAAGAGTTCCTTCTTATTTATGGCTGAATAATATTCCATTGTATAAGGTCCCACCTTTTGTTTATGCATTTAAATTTTTTTTTCCAACGTTTATTTATTTTTTTGGGAGACAGAGAGAGACAAAGCATGAACAGGGGAGGGGCAGAGAGAGAGGGAGACACAGAATCGGAAACAGGCTCCAGGCTCTGAGCCATCAGCCCAGAGCCCGACGCGGGGCTCGAACTCACGGACCGCGAGATCGTGACCTGGCTGAAGTCGGACGCTTAACCGACTGCGCCACCCAGGCGCCCCTTGTTTATGCATTTAACACTTGATGGGCTTTTGGGTTGTTTCCCTGTCTTGGCTGTTGTGAATAAGGCTGCAATCAACATGGGGGCTCAGATATTGTTTTGAAATAGTGATTTCATTTCTTTTGGAGATACACCCAGAAGTGGAATTGTTACATCGGAAGGTAGTTCTATTTCTAATTTTTGGAGGACTCTCCATATTGTTTTCTACAGTGGCTGCACCAGTGCACATTCTGACCAACACTGCACAAGGCCTTCTTTTCCTCCACATTCTCCATATCACTTGCTCTCTCTTGTCTTTAGATACTGGCCACTCTAACTGTGGGGTGCCTTTATTGGGGTTTTGGTTCGGTTTCCTGATGACTAATGATGTTGAGCACCTTTTAATGTACCTGTTGGCTAGCTGTATGTCTCCTTTGAGAAAATGCCTATTCAGCTGCTCTGCCCATATGAATAAGATCATTTGGGGGGTTAATTGCTTATGAGACATATGATTTGCAAATATTTTCTCCCATTTGGTAGGTCGCCTTTTAATTTTGTTGATTGTTTCTTTTTTTTTTTGCAGAAGCTTTTTATTTATTTATTTTAATGTTGTTGAAGTAGGTTTCACATCCAGAGCCCAACAGAGGCTCGAACTCATGACCCAGAGATCAAGACCTGACCTGAGCTGTGATCAAGAGTTGGACACTTTGCTGACTGAGCCACCCAGGTGCCTGTGCTGTGCAGAAGTTTTTAGTTTGTTGCCGTTGAACTTGCTTATTTTTTCTTTTTTTAATGTTTATATATTTTTATTTTGAAAGAGAGAGAGAGAGAATGAGGGAGGACCAGAGAGAGAGGGAGGAGAGAATCCCAAGCAGGCTCTGCACCATCAGTGCAGAGCCTGATGAGGGGCTCGATCCCATGAACTGTGAGATCATGACCTGAGCCAAAATCAAGAGTTGGATGCTTACCCAACTGAGCCACTCTGCACCCCCCACACTTGTTTATTTATCCTCTAACTGTTGATGCTTTTGGTGTGAAGTCCAAAAACTTATCACCAAGTCTGACGTCAAGGAGCTTACTGCCGTTGTTTTTTTCTTCTTCTTTTTTTTAAAGTTTATTTATTTGAGAGAGACAGAGATAGTGCAAGTGGGGAAGGGGCAGAGAGTGGGGAGAGAGAGAATCCTCAGCAGGCTCCATGCTGCCAGCACAGAGCTCCACCCAGGGAGGGAACCTACAAAACTGTGGGATCATGACTCAGATGAAAACAAGAGCTGGACACTCAACCGACTGAGCCACCCAGGTGCCCTTGCCTGTGTTTTTTTTCTACTGGTTTTGTGGTTTGAGATCTTACATTCAAGATTGTAATCTGATTTGAGTGAATGTTTGTCTATGGTGTAGCTAGTGGTCTAGTTTCATTCTTCTGGATGTGGCCGTCCAGTTTTCCTAACACCACTTATTGGAGAGATGGCCCTGTCTCTATATTCTTAGCTGCTTTACCATTAACTAATTAATTTCAAACATTAACCCATTGCCCTTTTAGGACATACTTTTTCCACCACAAGTTGGTTTGAGGTGAAACCACTCAGATTGAGAAACTGTGTAAGAAGTCAATCGTGCTCAAATTAGAGAAGCTGTAAAGACTTTTCACACTCAAGATGATGTAGCACCCTCCTGTTATAGCCACACGTCAAAGAGCAGACAATATTGGAGCAGTTGCTCCAAGAGACTGAAAACACCATCAGGATCTGGCCCTTCCATCTTTTTTTTTACATTTATTTATTTTTGAGAGACAGAGAGAGACAGAGCACAAGTGGGGAAGGGCAGAGAGAGAAGGAGACACAGAATCTGAAGCAGGCTCCAGGCTCCGAGCTGACAGCACAGAGTCTGACGTGGGGCTCAAAACTCACAAACCCCAAGATCATGACCTGAGCCGAAGTCAGACGCTTAAGTGACTGAGCCACCCAGGCGCCCCATGAGAGGCTGATGTTTAAATGCTTCCTTTTGATGATGAGGCAAAAGAGCCAGAACAATGCAGGCTGCCCATCCCCAGGTGAGCCTCAGGAGAGATGTTCCCACTAGGTGGTTGTTCCCCTCACACCCTGTCCCCTCCATGGTCTCTCCTGAGCCAGGGTCCTTCCTCTGGGACTTCAGATTCATCACATCCCTGCATCCCTGCCCATGTGTAACTGGCAGGTGTCTCAGCCCACCAGCAGGCAGGGATGCTGGGGCTTTGTGGACCCAAGCTGCAAAGACTCCTAGATAAAGGGAAGGTCAGTTTAACAAGCCCAGGGCTACTGAGCCCAGTGTGGGTCCCACAGCCCAGGGCTGCGTGAGGGTCAAAAACGGAGAAGAAATCCAGTGTCTTAATGTGATTCCCTAAGGTAGCTTGAATCTAGAATGATGGCAGTCCCAAGAGCACCATCTGGCTCTCTGGGGTAAGGATGGGTGATTTTCCAAGATCAGTTGCTCTGGAACCATTTCCTGTGATTTGAAGTTCTCACCTGCTCTGAGGGGTGGGGGGCCCTCGATGCCCTATCCTGGGGCTTGTGAGTGGAAGGAAAGTCATCAAGAGGCATTTTCTGTTCGCTTTGAAAAATGTTCTCTTAGGGGAGGGGAAGAAAAAAAAAAGAGGTTAGAGAGGGAGAGAGCCAAAGCATAAGAGACTCTTAAAAACTGAGAACAAACTGAGGGTTGATGGGGGGGGGGGGGAGGGAGGGGAGGCTGGGTGATGGGCATTGAGGAGGGCACCTGTTGGGATGAACACTGGGTGTTGTATGGAAACCAATTTGACAATAAACTTCATATTTAAAAGAAAATGTTCTCTTAGCCTTAACCATCTCTTAATACCGTGGGAGACTCCTCTCTCTTGTGCTGCTGCAGGCCACATGCTTCACCTTGAGGGCGCTAATTCAGCTGAATATCTTCAGAAAAGGCAAAGGATTTCTTAAATATAAGGGGGAACTTCAACAGACGCAGAGAGAACCTGAGTTAGAAGGTTCCCAACCTGCTCAACTCTGGTGTCTGCCTCCTCATCCCCAGCCCTCATTTTTCCTTTTTTATTTGGTAATTAAATTTTTTATGTTAATTTTTTAAGTGGCTCTACATGGGGCTTGAACTCATGACCCTGAGATGAAGAGTCTCATGTTCCCTGTACTGAGCAAGGCTGTCACCATTTTGTTCTTCTCTCTTTCCTTTTTTATTTTGGAGGCACATCTTAGACTCCTCAGCTCTCTTGAATCTTTTCATCTGTCCCCCCTTCCATACTGCTATGTCCTCTACCGCTCTTTCTTTCCCTGCCCGGCCCTTCCCCTCCCACCTTGGCCCCTCAACTCTGGATAATCATTGGAGCTTTGAGCATCCTCCCCACTGTGGACTGTTGAGGGCTCAGAGACCCCTCGAGCAACCATCTGGGGCGGAAACAGGCTGATGGGGAACAGGAAACAAAGCTCACCACCAACCCTGTGTACTTGTCACACCCCGAGCTTTTTCTTTGAAGTCAGGAAGGTCTCAAGGGCCCCTGGGTTCTTCACCCCAATTTGTCCTTTAAAGACATTGTTAACTATTATAGAAAAAAACACATAATATTAAATTTACTACCATTAACCATTAACCAGTGGATAGGTCAATGGCGGTATATAGATTCTCAGTGTTGCACAACACATCTCCAGCATGAGTTCATTTCGTGACTGAAAATCTACACCCACAGTTCTGTGTTCTCTCCTTTCCGCCCTGACTTGCTCTGAGTTCCTCTTTCGTTTCTATAAATTTGACTACTTTACATACCTCACGTAAGTGGAATCTTAGGGTATTTGAGTTTCTGTGATGTGCTTAGTTCATTAGCAGCAAGACAGAATCATCTCCTTGTCTAAACCTGGATAACACCCCACTGTACACAGATGCCCCATGTTCTTCATCCACTCCTCTGTCTGTGGACACGTTGGCTGCTTCTACCTCTTGACTCTTGAGAATTACACAGCAATGTACGGAGATGCTCATAAACTGCCTCCAATTCTTATGGATATAAAATCTGAACTGAGTTTGTGCGATCACATGGTAAGTCTATTTCTTGATTTGGGGGGATCTCTTCACTGTGTGCTACAGCAAATGTGCCATTTTACATTTTGTCCAACCATGTGCCAGTGTTCCAATATCTCCATATCCTTGCCAGCATAAGTTGTTTTATGCTTTTCGGTTTTTGGATGCTTTGGTTATTGTTGTTGATTGTGACCATCCTAATGGCTGTGACATGATATCTCCTTGCTGTTTCATTTGCTTTCTGTAATATTAGTGGTGTTGAGCATTTTCTCATCAGCTTGATGGCCACTGTATATCTTTGGAGACGTGTATTCAAGATTTTTGCCCATTTGTTAATTGGGTAGTTTGTTTTCTTGTTGTTGTTGAATTTTAGAATTTCTTTACATACTTTAGATGTATCAGTTAATTCCCTAACTGATACACAATTCGCAAATACTTTCCCGATTGTGTAGTTTCCCTTTTCACTCAGTTGAGTGTTTCTTCTGGGGCCAATAGTTAGTAAGCTTGAAATGGCCCCACTTGTCTATTTGGCTTTTGTTGCCTGTGCTTTTGGTGTCATGTCCAAGACCTCATTGCCAAATCTAATGTCATCGAACGTTTCTCCTGTTTTTCTGTCTCAACGTCATAGTGTTAGGTCTTCTGTTGAGATCAGTTATCTATTTCCAGTGAATATTTGTGTATGGTAGAAAGGAAGGGTCCTGTTTTCTTCTTTTGTGTGTGGATATCCAGTCTTCAGAAGAAGTTTCTTTGAAAGGACTGTCCTTTCTCCATTGGGTGGGATTGGCCCCTGTCAAAGATCATTTGGCCATCTGTGGGAGGGTTTATTTGGGGGCTCTCTGTTCTGTTCCTTTGGTCTACATGTGTGTTTCTATGGAGGTTTTGTTTCCTGTAGTTCAGAAATATGTTTTGAAATTGGGATGTGAAGCCTCCTGCTTCTCTTTTTCTAGATTGTTCTGGCTCCTTGGGGTCCGTTGAGATACCATATGAATTGAAGGATGATTTTTTTCTACTTCCTGCCAAAAATTCCATTGAGATTTTAATGTGGATAGCATTGACTCTGTAGATCACTTTGGGGGGTATGGACATTTTACCAATATGAAGTCTTCCAATATATGGTTCTGTTCCTGATCAGGATGGATTTTCAAAGAAGCAGTTGCTCTAGTCCCCACTCCTTCAATCTCCCCAAACTCAACCCTCTGAAGGGCTCACTTACCTCTCCCACCCCACTCAGGGACTGTCTGAGCTGATGAGAGGACAGGGTTTCCAAGGCTTCAGGTCTGGAGATTGTGTGAGGACGTTGAATAAGCCAGACTTTTTCTCCACTCCTTCCAAGTTTTTCTTTTTTCTGGTTTAACTATCTATTAATCCATGGGTATCTCTTATTCTGTAGTTGTCATCTCTTTTCTTCTGTCATCAACTGTGCGTCACTGGTATGTCACTAATTCAGTTCAATATCTCTAGAAATGGTAAACATCTGCTAAGGAAACTGAGGGATTTAGATGGGTATTTCCAGCAACAAGGGAACCCCAACCTGGCTCATCTAAGATTACTCCCTTCTCATCATGCAACTAATCCTTATTCATCCTTTTTTTATACCTAAGATTTTCCCTTCAGCTTTCCTGAATCCTTTGACTGTCCCCCATCAACACCCCTTTATCACTAACTGGCAAACTTCTGCTTTCCTTCTGAACTCTCAACTTCCTACTCACTAGGGCGTTAAGTCTTAACCCCTTCCTTTGTCTTCCTCTTGACCCTTGAGCATTTGGGGATAAAATCATGTAAAGCAGGGTAGGGAATCTGTGTGTGAAACATGATTCATAATTAAGATGGCATAGACTTGTCAGGGCAGGAGTGTCCAGGGGCGTGAGGAGTCTAGGTGGAGGCTGACCCACCTGCTGTGGAGAGAGCAGCTAGAACCTGAAGGATGAGGTGGGAAAGCCATTCTTGCAGCCTTAGGGGTCAGTGTGAGAGGTGGGGAGGGGGGTTGGTGGAAATGTGAAGATTCTTAAAGACTCAGAGAAGCACCCTGACACTGGGCACAAAACACTTGATTCAGGGAGCTCATTTTGGAGTAGACAGTCATAAGGATGGACACAAACCTCCAGAAGCTGGATGGAGAGATGTTTGTATCTCTCAAGGGAGTTAGATGCACACAAAGAGCTCCCAGGACACAGCAGCATGTGGGCTAGGATGGGATACTAGGCATATGGGACAGACCACAGGACATGCCAGCTGGTGGGGGTTCAGAGTCTGGAGAGTGTGGAGGGATTGGACGGCACCAGGACCCCATGGAGGCAGTGGCTGGACCGTCAGTAGCCTGGAAGAAGGGTGGAGACTGAATGCCTATGAATTAAAGAAAAAGCAATTACTCTGAGAAGACTTTATTTCCTCACTCATTATGTCTTGTACTATGTTTGCCTGAAGACAGTTTCCAAGATCTTCAGGTAACTTAAAATATTACCCTTCTGCTAAGTTAAGCTAATTATAGATATTCATTAAATACCTAAATGATTTCCAAATGGGCTGAAACAAAGCATAATCACACCGTTATGAATATATTGCTTCTCTTAATGAACACGTCCCATTTGCCGTGTTGTAGCAAAGGGATGTATATGTATACAAAGTTTGGGGAGAACCCTCTTCACAACGTCTGATATCCTATTCTGGTTTTGACAGTCCTTGGTTATCCAACACTCAAATTATCCCTGTGAAATAGAAGTTTCTGTAGGAAAGATAATAATCCTTCCACATGAATGAGCCTCTGGTAGGAAAAATCAGGGACCAGAAAAAACAACTTTGGGAGCAAAGTATGAACTTTATGAGCACAGTTTGTCCCCGTGTAAAAAGGCATGCATTGCAGCATAGGACGGATGAAAGTGTAGGACAGAGCCCGAATGCACATAGAGAGTGTGGCAAAAGGTTCAGGGTCAGGGAGTTTTATTTGTCCTGGTTCTCTCAGGCTGAGATTACCTGGGTTCATGGATAAGAGCTTTTTACAAGAGCCTTTGGTGTCAAGTATTTGATGTCCAGGTGGAATTCAGTATTTTTTTTGTTACAAAGACACAAGTTTTGTTGGATGTTCGGTCTGCTTTTTTTTTTTAATTTTTTTTTAACGTTTATTTATTTTTGAGACAGAGAGAGACAGAGCATGAACGGGGGAGGGCAGAGAGAGAGGGAGACACAGAATCGGAAGCAGGCTCCAGGCTCTGAGCTGTCAGCACAGAGCCCGACGCGGGGCTCGAACTCACGGACCGCGAGATCGTGACCTGAGCTGAAGTCGGACGCTTAACCGACTGCGCCACCCAGGCGCCCCCGGCCTGCTTTTAATAAGAGGGTGTAAAAGGAAAAGATTCTCCTCTTCTGAATAACCTGCAAACAGCCAAAGAACGAATCAGAAGGAGCAAAGGTGTTTCTGATCACGGGAAGCAATGGGATCCTTGCACAGGGCTGGGAGCATGAGGAGGTACAAGTGGGGTGACGGCATTGTACCATAATCACGTACCCGGGGCTGCCACAAGGTGACCTTTTTAAAGCTTTCTTTTTTTTCTTTTTAATATGAAGAGAGAATTTCTGGAGTTCTTTTAGTACTGTGTTAGAGCAAATAATTGGCCCCCAAAACATCATGAATTTTATCCCTGGATCCTGTGAATGTCACATTCCCTGGCAAAGACACTGCCCGTGTGATGGAGTTAGAGATCGTGAGATGGAAAGATTATTCTGGACTGTCCGGGTGGTCGCTCTATGTACTCTCAAGTGTTGAGAGGGAGAGTGTGAGAGTGAGAGAGAGAGAGAAGGGAGATTGGCCTAGGGAGGAAAAGAGTAAATGTGAGGATAAAGCAGGGGAGAGAAGGTGGGTGAGATGGGGAAACAGGACCCAGAATGAGGAAAGCCTCCCAAAGCTACAAAAGAGAGGAAAACACATTCTTCCAAAGAGTCTCAGGAGGGTACACATAAGTACAGATGCCTCCATTTGGGTAGAGTGAAGTCCATTTGGGGATTGTAGTTTCCAGGACTGTTAAAAAATTTATAAACAGGTTGGATGTTCAATGGAGATGACATTGAAGACAAAACACTCAAGTTGGGGGAGCTCCTGGTCAAGTGGGGAGTCATTAAGCTGTATAAGCCAAGAGAACTGCAGACAGAGACTCAGGGGCTCAGGAGCTCAAGGCTTGTCAGAGGGGGCCCAGATGAAGGAGGAACGGGCAGGAGGTGGAGGTGTGGGGGAGGTTAGAGTCCAGTGGGGGAGCGGAGTCCAGAAAGGCAGGAGGGATTGCAGGGTGCAGGGATCACACAGAGACCAGAGGTGATTGCAGGGAGGAAGGGGGTTTCTGGTCTGGTTGCCTGGCTCTGGGGATGGGGGTGGGGAGGGCACAGGGTCGAGGGATCCTGCTTTGGATAGGGAGGGCCAGGGTTTCCCAAGGTCCAGATCAGACCAGGATGAGATGCCTTTATCTGGTGTTCAAACCAGTTTCAGCATTGCTCAGGATTGTTCTAGAAAAGCAAAATGTCCGCTTCCTTCCCTGAGGAACCTTCACCTCATCAACTCATTATCAAGGTCCTCCAGGAGAATTTTGTGTAACTGAAAGGCATGGGGTGACTAGTTTGCAGGTCACAGGGAGGACAGGAGAGGGTCAGGAAGGGGACTGAGGCCAGGTGACTTGACAGTGGTCAGAGCCTGGATGCAATGGAGAAAAGGGGGAAGAATCTGCAGTGCCCTGGATGACTGGGGGTCCAATTGAAAGGGGAGGGGGCAACACTCTAGGGTTCAGAGCATTGAGCAGCCAGTTTTATTCTTTTGTTCATACAAGGGGCTTTCTACTAGCATTTGCTTTTAAAACTCTCAACCAAAGAGCCCACAGAATTTCTGTGTTTGTCACCAAGGGCAGCTTGGAAGTGAAACCAGTCTTGGGATTCCCAAAGTGTGCATGAAATCACTGCACAAAGGCTTTGACCATCAGGAGTGGGGAGGAGCAGCTTTCACAGCTGCCAGACAGGTTGCAGAGCATATTTGAAGACCACTGGGTGGGGGTCTCCAAGGGAGCAGAGCGGCTCCTCGGGACAGCCCAGTCCCCTGTCTGGTTGTTGGTGAGGGACCTGGGATCATGAGGGCTGAGTTGGAGGCTGCTATTTCCAAACTCTGCTTGGAACGAGAAGCCTGAAGCACCAGAGGAGTGCAGGCTCCACATCCCCAGGTCAGCCCCAGGACTTCCCGGGTTCCCCAGGGAGGGTTGTTCACCTCATACCCTTTCCCCCTCCATGAAGTCTCAACTGGCCCGAGGGGGGAGGTCTGGGAGCCTTCTGAGTTTCACCACCACCTCCCCACTTCAACTTGAGTCCCCTGCAACATGAGTTTTGGGGGCCCCGCTCTTTCCTCCAGCTCAGACTTCAATGCAGCTGGCTCTCCTCTGGCCAGTTTTGGGTACATGCCCTGCAACTGGCTAAGGCGCCTTCAGCCAACTCCTGGTTTGTACTTCTCTCACCTTGAACTTCTCCTGGGGAGATGAGACATCCCAAAGCCCCCTTGGGATCCTTAGCCCCAGAGTTTCAGCCTTGGGAACCGTCCTCCACCCCCATCCTTCCCTCAGCAAATCTCACCCAAGCTGCAGATCCCCTCTCCCTTTCCATCCCACCCCATCCCACAGAGCTGTCTTTGTCATCACAATCACTGAGATTTTTCCCTACCTCCTCCTTGGGTTGTGGCCACAGACCCTGCGCCACACAGGAGAAAGAGGTCAGCTTAGAACCAGGTAGTAAGTTTCCAGATACTCCTCTTGTTGATAATAAGTTTATTTGGTCAGTCGTGTCGAACAAAAGAAACTGAGGGTGCAAAAAGCAAAACAAATATTCACTTCAAGTATTTGGACACAGATTTTAGAGGAACTGGAAATTTTCTCTGAGGCAGGTGGAGAAAGAGTTGATAAAGGTAACCGCCCCCCCCCCCCCCAGCCTGTAGAAGTTCTTCTGAAAGAGATCCGAATGACACAGCATAAACAATGAGTTTTAATATTTGTAGATTAAATTTATTTTTGTAAATTAAATTTAATATTTGTAGATTAAGATTTGTAGCAACTACTATCCTGGTACTAGCTGGGTGGAATTCCGCAAAGCAAGCTCTCTTCTGAGAATGGAGGCCAGATGTAGCCCTTTTTGATTGGCACAGGCTGGTCATGTGACATCCAGATGTGGGCAGGCATAGGCCCAACTTCAGCGGTGATCTCCCGGCTCCATGTTGGATCTCCTTAACATTGTGATTCCATTTCCTTGTTTCAGTTCACAGTTGTGTTGTGAGCCAGTGTTCTTTGTGACTCCGGTATAAGGGGCCAGATGACAACTCACGGAGAGAGCTGAGCACACATACAAGCTCCACTGGATGTAGATAAGCTAGGAAGTTAATATCTTCTTCTCTAGATAACAAGTATTTCCCCAGAGAGCTCAGATTGCATAGCTGTAACAGTAGCTAAACCACAACCACAGCTGTGGGTTTAGAAAACATCTTGCGTCGAAAGCAATATGGCATATTTAGCAAGAACCTTCCAACATTCAGCTTGCAGACACGGGAAGCAAGATTGCGCAGGGCATAAGTAAGGATAGTCTTCAACAGAAAATGGCACAGCATGTTTGACCAACCTGTGTCGTTGCACTGGTTCTCCAGAAATGGCACGGGCAACTCCAGGATATACATTCTTATGTTGTTCAGGACAAAGGTGGCTACAATGTTCGCAGTTAATTCCATGACGCGAAGTTGATACTAAACGTGACTGAATTGCTATAGGACAGAAGGAGTGTGCTCTTCTCTGTTTCGTTCCCAAAATTTTGTCTCGCATAGAGATCCAGCCTTTTATAATTACTGGAATGAGTCATTCTCTGACGTCACACTCTTACACGAAAGAGGGGCTCCTAGCCAATGAGATTGTAACATGTGTCTCAGCAGCCAGTACCGTTGTGCGGTATAAGAGAACCATTTCTCACAACAGAAGGCACGTGTCAGACGCTACCGTGCAATCTGCATACCAGCAGAGTTACCGAGAGGCCTAAATTTGATTCTTGGTGTTCCAGATCTTCTGTAAAGGAGTAGCTCTGTTTATGTTTTCAGGAACCTTGCAGTTCTCCAATGTTCCAATGGAGCTCCCTCTCCTCTAGCCTAGGGAATGTGTATGGGAGGAAATTAATGCAATGGTGCAATTTTCTGGCCCCTTTCAAGATTTCCTGACAGTGTGTTCATCCCAGGGACCACTGTCATCTTCCTTCATCCTGCCCTGCTGACCACATGCTTCGCTGTACTGCCCTCGCTTCAGTCAGTAGCTTCAGAAATGGCCAGGTTTTCTGAGATACCCCTGGGAATTTTAATGGCTACATGGGGCACCTTGGGAATTGCAAGCAGGCTCCCTTGAAACCCCCTCCTCTGCCACCTTTCTGTTCCTCCTTCCTCCTGTTTTGCCCTTTGACTTTCCCTTCAGTTCCCTTGGATCCCTTTTTTTTAATTTAAAAAATTTAAATTATTTTTCTGTTTTATTTTGAGAGAGAGAAAGAGAGAGAGAGAGAGAGAGAGAGAGAGCAAGGGGGTAGTGGCAGAGAGAGTGGGAGACAGAATCTCAAGCAGGCTCTGCGCTGTCAATGCAGAGCCAGTTGGGCTCAAACTCACTGTGAGATCATGACCTGAGGCAAAACCAAGAGTTGGACGCTTAACGGACTGAGCCACCCAGGTTCCCATCCCTTGGATCCTTAGATGTGTCCCCCTTCAACACCTTCACCTCCTCTAGCCCTCTGTCTACACCTCCGAGACCTTCCCCTTCCCACTAGGACTCCTCTGCTGTGACAGTCTCTGGGGCTTCGTTGTGCTGCCCCCATCATGGTCATTCAAGGGACTCAAGGACCCCACCTGAGGCTGTGCAGCTCCACGAAGTGGGCTGGATATTATGTCCCTGGGACAGGTTATGGAGACACTCAGATGGCTGGCTGCTTGGTCTGTCCTCAGTCTCTTCCTGCAGTTTCATCCAGAGCCTCCATTGGCTGACACGTGAGGGCACAGGACATCTTCTGAGTCCCCTCCACAAAGATTGATAGGAGTGCTTCAGGCCTCTTCTTGAGCAGGTGACCTCAACTTGCCCAGTCCCCTGGCACCTGCTCCTGGTCAGGAGGTCAAGGTGAGGAAAGAGTGAGAGCCAGGACTTTCCACTAGGAAGTTGTCTTCGTTGAACAGATGCTCTAAGCACTCTTGTTGCATCTGTCTCTCTGATGAGTGCATAAGGACCGAGAAAAGGTCAACTGAGGCACATTCATATTTTCAAGAGTTTACCTGAGCATATAGAGATTGGAATTGGGCAGAGCCAGAGCACAGATGGCCAGAGGTACTCCGAGAACAGGAGCCAGGCCAAAGGTTTTTCTAAAGAAGAGCTGGAAGCAAAGCAATAACATAGTTTGATTGGCTATGGCTGGAGCTTTGGTCTTCTTTGGGCAAACCAAGTTGGCGGTCTGTGCTTGGCTTCCCAGTTTTCTCTTCTGGGGTGGGGGTGCTCTGACTCTAGCTCAGGTTTTGGTTTGGCTGTGTAGGCCACCAAGGTGTTAGAGCCACCTCAGTCTGCTGTTGGCTTGTTTAATTACATTAGCAGAGTGTATGTGTCCTATGTGTAATATGTGCCCTCCTTTGCCTGGTGGTACTAGATGAGTCCCTACAATTCCTGAGAGTCTCTCTTGTAAAGGCTATAGAGAAAAATAAGTGAATATTTGTAAAAATGTCCTTAGGTGAAGGAAAGTGAATGAATTCTGACAAAACGTTATTTCAATAGCAATGGTATCTTGTCATATGTCAATGTGAAAATGATCTGTATCTCTTGGTAGTTTACAGACTTGTACTATGCCAAGCTAAGTGAAATACTGACCAGTCTGTAAATACCTAGATGAATCCTAAGTAAGTGAGCACACTAAATATTAGTTACCACAAACAGTTTTCAGGCTACAAGCACTTTTGTGCCTGTTAATCTGTTAATGAATGTGTTCATTTTTGCCAAACTGAGAATTACTAAAAGGACTTCTTTGCTTATAAGTATGTGTGGTATGTCTGTCCATGTGGTATGCTTCAAAATGCTGGGCATTTGAGGGGCGCCTGGGTGGCGCAGTCGGTTAAGCATCTGACTTCAGCCAGGTCACGATCTCGCGGTCCGTGGGTTCGAGCCCCGAGTCAGGCTCTGGACTGATGGCTCGGAGCCTGGAGCCTGTTTCTGATTCTGTGTCTCCCTCTCTCTCTGCCCCTCCCCCGTTCATGCTCTGTCTCTCTCTGTCCCAAAAATAAATAAAAAACAAACAAACAAAAAACCAAAATGCTGGGCATTTGAACATGGTCCATGTTCCTTTTTTTTTTTTTTTTGCAAAAAATAAATTTAATCATGTGATGTTTAAATTAAATGGAGTGTCTATCTGATTGGATGGGGGCCTCCAAATGTGGGGAGATGATTGGGTGGAAACCAATAACCCGGGTGGTAACAGAATTCATTCAAGGTGAAAGAAAAGAGATAGAAGTTTATTGAATATACTGCAAGGGATTGGTGGGCAGGATAGTGGAGGAGAGGCTGTTTGCAAGGAGGCACTGGGTGGGGGCCATATTTAAAGCAGGAAGGTGAGGAGGTATGGGACATACGGAATTTTCCCTTTCTTGGTAACTGTGCCTGGCTCTAGGTAAATGTGCCTAGCCCATTGGTCAGTTAGGGCTTATGATTGTTTTGAGGTGGGTCACCCAATAGGCCTGTTTGTATTTAGCCAGGGGCTCACTGTGGGCCCTTTCTGCCGTCCATCGCGCAAACCTGTTTTCCTAAAAGCGCCTCTACAAATCATATTTGCCAGTATACACTACCAGGAATACACAGTAAAAAAAAAAAAAATACACGGAAGTGGGGGCAGATACTTACAATGGGGCAAAACCCCAAGTGAAACAGAAACATGACTTGAAAATTCTACTATACATTATTTGGGCATGGCAACTACTGAAAACTTTGTCTTTTGATGATGATCTTGCTGACACTAATAGTTTCACCTTTGTCGATGATTGTGATTTTGATGATGATGACAACAGGGATATTCTAAGAGCATTTTAAAGAGCTTTCTTCTGGGGCGCCTGGGTGGCTCAGTTGGTTAAGCAGCCAATTTCGGCTCAAGTCATGATCTTGCGCTCGTGAGTTCGAGCGCTGCATGCTTTGGATTCTGTGTCTCCCTCTCTCTCCAACCCTTCCATGCCCATTCTCTGTCTCTCTCTCTCTCTCCCCAAAATAAATAATAAACATTATAAAAATTTTGAAGAGCTTTCTTCTGTCATCTTCATAGTATATACAGGTAGCATGGTATATCCACTTATGTGCTACTTTCTTTTCACTGAGCTTTCGTGAAGTTGCAGAAATGACACTGCCTGACTGACAGGCAGGATTCAGGGGTCTACTCGTTATCTGCCAAAACCGTGTGTGGCTTAGGCACAGTCATCTGTCTTTCAGATTCTTTTTTGTCCTATAGGAAAATAAGGTATTGCAACAGAGGTTACTTTTTTTGTCCTTTTCAGGTCTATTAGAAAATTTATGCAGAATGACTGCACAGTAAGATCTGTACTATATGAATCCAAGGAAATGCTTATTCTGACTAAAATATTTCCTCAAATCTGATCTATGCTCTTTGTGAAACTCCCAACAGTACCATGTCTCATGCACAGAGTCAACAGGCCTCTTCACTGCATTGCTGAATATTTTCAAGATGAAAAGCTTGTTGAATCCAAAACAGTGAAAGTAGTAATGTGAAAGTAAAGTGAAAAGCAACATAGGTCTTTGAGGGAGAAATCAGTGCTCGTGGTGTTGGCTTTAATGATGTGGAGAATAAAGGCAAAAAGAAATGTAGATAAAATTAGATTTCCTTACAGCTCACAGCCCTCTAACAAGTCCCTGGGACAGACAGAGTGACTTTCCTGGAGGAACTCAGCTACCTTGCCGTCAACACTTTGCTCAGGGCAAAAGGAAACCTCAGCTTGACATTATCCCGACCCCCCAGGATCCTGTGAATCTACTCTAAACACATAGAAATTCCTTTGGAAACTTGCTTTATCTTTCCTCCCCAAAATATATGTTAGCAATCATCCTCCAAGCATATGGCCCCCTGATATACATCCGAAGGGTCTCATGACTAAGGGTTTGCTAGACAGCAGTAAATGACCTTTTCCTAACAGCAGCTAGCCCCTCAAGGTCCTGGAAACCTGGCTTGAAAAATTCCTTAGAGACTTATACTATCCCTAACCCCCTCCCAACCTGAAGGTATGTAATCAGTCACTCGTCACACTCCAAGTGCAACTCTCTGTTTTGCCCCTGGGTCCTGTCCCTGTGCTTTTTTTCTTTTTAATTTAAGTTAGTTAATAGTGTAGTCTTGGCTTCAGGAGTAGAACTCAGTGATTTATCTCTTATATACATTTGTGCTCATCCCAAAAAGTGCCCTTCTTAATGCCCATCACCAATTTAACCCATCCCCACACCAACCCCCCTTCCAGAAACCCTCAGTTTGTTCTCTGTATTTAAGAGTCTCTTATGGTTTGCCTCCCTGTTTTTACCTTATTTTTCTTTCCTTCCTGTATGTTCATCTGTTGAGCTTCTCAAATTTCACAGGAGTGAAATCATATGATACCTTTCTCTGACTGACTTATTTCGCTTAGCATAATACCCTCTAGTTCCATCCACCTTGTTGCAAATGGCAAGATTTCATTCTTTTTCATCACCAAGTAGTATTCCATTGTGTACATATTTGTGACATTTTCTTTATCCGTTCATCAGTTGATGGACATTTGGGCCCTTCCCATAACTTGGCTTTTGTTGATGGAGGTTGCTATGAACATTGGGGAGCATGTGCCCCTTCAGATCAGCATTTTTGTATCCTTTGGATTAATTCCTAGTAGTGCAACTGCTGGGTTGTAGGATAGTTCTATTTTTCATTTTTTGAGGAACCTCCATACGGTTTTCCAGAGTGGCTGCAGCAGTTTGCATTCCCACCAACAGTACAAAAGGGTCCCCCCTTCTCCGCATCCTCACCAGCATCTGTTGTTGCCTGAGTTGTTAACTTTAGCCTTTCTGACAGGTGGTATCTCAATATGGTGATGATGAGTGATGTTGAGCATCTTTTCATGTGTTGGTTGGCCATCTGGAGGTCTTCTTTGGAAAAGTGTCTATTCATGTCTTCTTCCCATTTCTTCACTGGATTATTTGCTTTTTAGGTGTTGAGTTTGGTGAGTTCTTTATAGATTTTGGATACTAACCTTTTATCTTATGTGTCATTTGCAAATATCTTCTCCCATTATGTCAGTTGCCTTTTACATTTGTTGATTCTTACCTTTGCAGTGCAGAAGTTTTTTGTCTTGATGAGGTCCCAATAGTTCATTTTTGCTTTTCTTTCCCTTGCTTTCAGAGATGTGTCGAGTAAGAAGTTGCTGTGGCGGAGGTCAAAGTGGTTGCTGCCTGTTTTCTCTTGCAGGATTTTGATGGTTTCCTGTCTCCTGTTTAGGTCTTTCATCCATTTTGAATTTATTTTTGTGTATGATGTAAGAAAGTGGTCCAGGTTCATTTTTCTGCAGGTTGCTGTCCAGTTCTCTCAGTACCATTTGCTAAAGAGACTGTCTTTTTTTCCGTTGGATCCCCTTTCCTGCTTTGTGGAAGATTAATTGGCCATATGTTTGTGGGTCCATTTCTGGGTTCTCTATTCTATTGCATTGATCTATGTGTCTGTTTTTGTGCCAAGACCATACTGTCTTTGATGATTACAGCTTTGTAATACAGCTTGGAGTCTGGAATTGTGATGTCTCCAGCATTGCTTCTCTTTTTCAACATTACTTTGGCTATTCAGGATCTTTTGCATTTCCAAACAAATTGTAAGATTGTTTGTTCTAGCTCTGTTAAGAATGCTGGTGTTATTTTTACAGGCATTGCTTTGAATGTGTAGATTGCTTTGGGTGATACTGACATTTTAACAATATTTCTTCTTCCAACCCATGAGCATGGAATGTTTTTTTAATCTTTTTGTGTCTTCTTCAATTGTTTTCAGAAGCTTTCTATAGTTTTCAGCATACAGATCTTTTACCTTTTTGGTTAGGCTTATTCCTAGGTATTTTATGCTTTTTGGTGCAATTGTAAATAGGATTGATTCCTTGATGTCCCTTTCTGCTGCTTCGTTATTGGTGTATAGAAATGCAACTGATTTCTGTACATTGATTTTATATCCTGGAACTTTGCTGAATTCATGAGTCAGCTCTAGCAGTTTTTTGGTAGAGTCTTTAGGGTTTTCCATGTAGAGCATCATGTCGTCTGTGAAGAGTGAAAGTTTGACTTCTCCCTTGCCAATTTGGATGCCTTTTATTTCTTATTTCTCTTTGTTGTCTGATTGTGGAAGCTAGGACTTCTAGGACTATGTTGAACCACCGTGGTGAGAATGGACATCCCTGTCGTGTTCCTGATCTCAGGGGGAAAGCTCTCAGTTTCTCCCCGTTGAGGATGATATTAGCTGTGGGCCTTTCATGTATGGCGTTTATGATGTTAAGGTATGTTCCTTCTATGACGACTTTCTTGAAAGTTTTTAATTTTTTAATGTTTATTTATTTTCGAGAGAGAAAGAGAGACAGAGTATGAGTGTGGGAGGTGCAGAGAGAGAGAAGGAGACACAGAATCCGAAGCAGACCCCAGGCTCTGAGCTGTCAGCGTAGAGCCTGATATGGGGCTGAAACTCATGAACTGTGAGATCATGCCCTAGCTGAAGTCGGATGCTCAACTGACTGAACCACCCAAGTGCCCCTCTTGAGAGTTTTCATCAAGAAAGGATGCTGTATTTTGTCAAATGCTTTTTCTGCATCTATTGAAAAGATCATTTGGCTCTTATCCTTTCTTCTATTAATGTGGTGTATCACATTGATTGATTTGTGAATATTAAACCAGCCTGGCAGCCTAGGAATGAATCCACTTGATCATGGTGAATAATTCTTTTAATGTACTGCTGAATTCAATTTGCTGTTATCTTGTTGAGAATTTTTGCATCCAGGTTCATCCAGGATATGGGCCTGTAATTCTCCTTTTTAGTGGGGTCCTTGTCAGGTTTTGGAATCAAGGTAATGCTGGCTTCATAGAATGAGTTTGGAAGATTTCTTTCCATTTCTATTTTTTGGAATAGTTTGGGAAGAATAGGTATTAATTCTCCTTAAATGTCTGGTAGAATTCCCGTGGGAAGCCATCTGGCCCAGACTCTTATTTGTTGGGAGATTTTTGATTACCAATTCAATTTCTTTGCTGGTTATGGGCCTGTTCAGATTTTCTGTTTCTTCCTGTTTTAGTTTTGGCAGTGTGTGAGTGTCTATAAATTTGTCCATTTCTTCCAGATTGTCCAATTTTGTAATTTTTCATAGTATTCTCTAATAATTGTTTGTATACCTCTGGTGTTGGTTGTGATCTCTCCTCTTCCATTAATGATTTTGTCTATTTGGGTCCTCTGTCTTTTCTTTTTGAGAAGTCTGGCTAGGCGTTTATCAAATTTATTTATTCTTTCAAAAAACAAGTTATTAGTATCATTGATCTGTTCTAATGCTTTGTTTTGATGTTTTGGATTCTATATTGTTTATTTCTGCTCTAATCTTTATTATTTCCCTTCTCCTGCTGGCTTTGGGCTTTATTTACTGCTCCTTTTCTAGCTCCTTTAGGTGTAAGGTTGGGTTGTGTATTTGGGACCTTCTTGCTTCTTCAATTGCAATGTATTTTCCTCTTAGGACTGCCTTTGTTGCATCTGTAGTGTTTGGACTGTCATGTTTTCATTTTCATTTGCTTCCATGTATTTTTTAGTTTCTTCTTTAATTTCCTGGTTAACCCTTTTATTCTTTAGTAGGATGTTCTTTAACCTCGATGTATTTAGGGGCTTTCCAAATTTTTTCTTGTGGTTAATTTCAAGTTTCATAGCATTGTGGTCTGAAAGTCTGCATGGTATGATCACAATCTTTTTGTACTGTTGAGGGCTATTTTGTGACCCAGTAAGTGATCTATTCTGGAACATGTTCCATGTGCACTTGAGAAGAATGTGTATTCTGCTGCTTTAGGATGAAATGTTCTGAATATACCTGTTAAGTCCATCTGGTCCAATGTGTCTTCAGAGCCATTGTTTCCTTGTTGATTTTCTGCTTAGATAATCTGTCCATTTCTGTAAGTAGAGTATTAAAGTCTCCTACAATTAAAATATTATTATCAATAAATTTGCTTAGGTTTTTGTTTAATTGGTTGATATATTTGGGCTACTAAATACTTACAATTGTTAGCTCATCTTAATTATGATATAATGCTCTTCTTTATCTCTTGTTACAGTCTTTGTTTTAAAATCTAGTTTGTCTGATATAGGTATGGCTACTCTGGCTTTCTTTTGATGCACATTAGCATGATAGGTGGTTCTCCATTCCCTCAGTTTCAATCTGCAGGTGTCCTCAGGTCTAAAATAAGTCTCTTATAGGCAGCATATAGATAGATTTTGCATTTTTTAAAAAATTTCTTTTAATGTTTATTTTTGAGAGAAAGTGTGAGGGGGGGGAGAGGCAGAGAGAGAGAGAGAGAGAGAGAGAGAGAGAGAGAATATCAGGCTCCGAGCTGTCAGCACAGAACTCAACACAGGGCTCGAACTCATGAACCATAAGATCACAACCCAAGCCAAAGTCATACACTTAACCTGCTGAGCCACCCAGGTACCCCTTGTTGTTTTTATAAGTTAATTCTGATACTTTATGACTTTTGTTTGGGGCATTTAGTCCATTTACATTCAGAGTGGTTATTGAAAGATATGAACTTAGTGCCATTGTGTTATCTGTAGAATTCATGTTTGTGGCAATGTTCTCTTTGTAGTCTTTGCTGCTTTCCACTCATAGAGTTCCCTTAGGATCTCTTGCAGGGATGGTTTGGTGATCATGAACTCCTTTAGTTTTTGTTTGTCTGGGAAAGCCTTTATCTCTCCTTCTATTCTCTTCTAGCTTCTATCTCTTCTTCTATTCTGAATGACAGCCTTGCTGGATAAAGAATTCTTGGCTGCATATTTTTCCTAGTCAGCACACTGAATATTTCCTGCCACTCCCTTCTGACCTGTCAAGTTTCAGTGGACAGGTCTGCTACTAACCTTATGTGTGTACCCTTGTAGGTTAATGACCTTTTGTACCTAGCTGCTTTCAGAATTCTCTCTTCATCTTTGTATTTTGCCAGTTTCACTATGACATGTCATGGTGTTAACCAGTTTTTACTGATTTTCAAGGGAGTTCTCTGTGCCTCTTGTACTTAGATGCCTGTTTCCTTCCTCAGATTAGGGAGGTTCTCAGCTACAATTTGTTCAAATAAACCTTCTGCTCCTTCTTCTTACTCTTTTTCTTTGGGACTCTTGTCATATGGATATTGTTCCATTTCATGGAATCACTTACCTCTGTAATTCTCCTCTCATGATCTAGTAATTTATTTTCCCTCTTTTTTTTCAGCTTCATTATTTTACACAATTCTATCTTCTATTTCTCCTCTGCTTCTTTAATCCCTGCTGTCACTGTATCTAGTTATTTTGCATCTCAGCTATAACATGTTAGAATTCATCCTGACTAGTTCTTAGGTCTTTGATCTCTGCAGCAAGGGTTTTTCTGGTGTCTTCTATGTGTTTTTCAGGCCCATCTGACAGTCTTCAGACTGTTACTCTAAATTCTTGTTCAGTATATTGTTTATATCTGTTTTGAGCAACTCTCTGGCTGTGATTACTTCTTGACCTTTCTTTTGGGGAGAATTCTTCCATCTTGTCACTCTGGCTTAGTTTCTTTCTTTTGCATGTTTTATTTTTTCTTTTGCATGTTTTAAAAGCTTGTTATGTGTCCTACACCTGAGAGTACTACCATATTAAAAAGGGGTCATACACTGTGCAGGGCCTGGTCTTCCAGGAAGTGTTTCTGGTGTATTCTGTGTACACTCTGTTGTGTTTTAGCTGCTCTTTCCCATTGGTCAGTTCTCTGCAGAGCTTCTCCTTGCCTTTATTGGTGGAGTGTTTGGACTTTTAACTGGGTGTGCTTTGATTTGTTTGTTTAAGTAACCCTGGAAAAAAGGGAGGGGAGCCTGATCCCATAAAAAGAGAGAAAGGGAAGAGGAGAAAATAAAACCAAACTGAGAATGAAAAAAAGATAAGGCTAATTCCAGAGAAACAGAGGAAAATAAAGAAGAAGGAAGAGAAAAGATGGAAAAAGAATAGAATAAAAATACCTAATTTTATATATATATATATATATATATATATAGTATATTTAATATACTATATTTGAATATATATTTAAAATATATATTTAATATATATAGTAAAACCTTGAAATTTCTTGAATATATATATAAAACCTTGAAATTTCTTGTATATATAAAATATATTTAAAATATAATATATGTATATAGTAAAACCTTGACATTTCTTGAAGGCTCATGGATTCTCAGAATGATGCAGGAGCAGGGGCTTGACTTTGAAATCCTTGCTTCCATTAGCACAAAACAAAAGGGTGAGATGCTCTTTCATGGGCTTGTGACCAGGCATTGCATTCTCTTCTTCTGTAATGTAGGTCCTCTTTGGCATCTTTTTCCAAAAAAAGCGCTGTCTCATCACAGTTAAAAACTCTCTTCGATAGGTAACACTTGGAAACCATGAGCTTCTGGAACTTGGTAGCAAACACTTCAGCTGCCTCAGATTCTGAACTCGCAGCCTCTCCATGCCTCACAACACTATGGATGCCACTTCCCCTCTTAAACTTACCAAACCATCCCCTGCTTGCCTTGACGACTTCTTCATTTTCTGTTGATGTAACTGGCAGTTTACTTATGAGGGTAGTGTACAAGGTCTTTGCTTTCTCGAAGATAAAGTTCTCGGTCACAGTCCTTTTACTGCATCTAGTTCCCTTATTTATTCTTTTGTCTTTAATATTGTGCAAATGGTTGATGTAGACTTCTTATAAAATCCTGCAATTTTGGCCACTTGCGTACCTCATTCATACTTCTCAATGATTTCCTTCTTAACTTCCACCATAATCATCACCTTCTTCTTACTGTCTTTGTTTTCAACCTTTTTCTGCATGAGGGCCATTGTATATGCTCGCACAGATGTTGACTATGGTACAGTGTTAATGAACACTGTGTTAATGAATGCAGTGAATAAACTGTATTTAACATAACTGGCAATAAGGCAGCAGAGGAAAGTGTCAATATCTGCAGGCAGCCTGACCTAGAATGAAGCAAAGCCTTCCTAAGCTTACTCTTGTATGGAAAAGCAAAGACTGTCCATAGGTGCTTTGAGGTGACAAAAAATACACTAGTACCTTCCAACATTCTCAAAAATCACTGGTTTCTGCCAAAATCCATGACCTGCAACCAAGCATGCAAGCATGGGAGACGATCACCCACAATCCTGCAGTAAGAGAGAGAGAGAGCCAGAGAGAGAGAGGATTCATCGATTGATTATTGACTGGGTTTGGAGTATTGCTTGTACTTTCTGTTCTGTTTTCTGGAAAGAAGGAACCCTGGTGTTTTTGCTCTTAGGCTATCTAGAGCTCATTAAACATAGAGAGTCAGATCTAGACACTTAAACATTATGAAGACATCTGTAGCAGACTAGAACACTTCTTTATTTTTAAATCAATGGGTAGGTGTAAATAATCGTTGATCAGTTAAACATGGTGAATGAACACCCATTATTCTGATCTTAAACCAGCGGGGCCAAATTGACACAGTTCAAAACTTTTAAGACTAATGAAAACATCAGATTTCTCCTTCCTTAGATCTACGAGGCAGCAAAACAGTTTGGTTTTTCAGTCAACAAGGTTTTATAGATTTCTACAAAGAAATAGTGAGGAAAAAGCTGAACTCTACAAGTGAAATGCCAGCTAGTAAAGTAGAAGAAATGTTACAGTGAGCTGTTTGGTCACCTCCAAGATTTAACCGATGTGAACATTTAGATATTGGCTTCAGATCTCCCTTTTTGAGAAAAGAGGCAAAATGTTACATAAAATCAGACACCAGCTCCTCCTCCCTTGCTGCCCTCTTTCCCCAGAGGTAATGACTTGCTGTAGGGAGAGGGCTTTATCCTATGCCTGAGACTTTTAATAGCTGTTTGATTGATCCTTTTTACACGATTGTATTCACCAATAACATGTAATATAGCTTTTTAAAAAAAATTATGTAAATGAGTCATAAACTAAGTATTTTTTGTCCCAGGATTAAAAAAATCCTGAGTCTTTTTTACATATAGCATTGTTGTTCTATGTAATCTCCTTCATTTTATTTATTTATTTATTTATTTTTTAATGTTTATTTTTGAGAGAGAGAGAGAGAGTCGGGGAGGGGCAGAGAGAAAAGGAGACACAGAATCTGAAGCAGTCTCCAGGCTCTGAGCTGTTAGTAGAGAGCCCAATGTGGGGCTCAAACTCACAAGCTGCGAGATCATGACCTGAGCTGAAGTTGGACACTCAACCGACTGAGCCAATGAGGTGCTCCTAATCTCCTTCATTTTAACTGCTGGGTAGGATCCCACCTGAGGAATAAGGCACAGATCATTCCCCTACTGAAAGGCAGTAAGTTGAAATCACTGTTTGCTAGCAGAGCAAGACTTCCATACCCTGGAACATGTTTTCTTATGCACAGGTTGAAGACTTTCCCTGGGGCATATACTAATACCCCAAAGTGGAGGCTGGCTGCTGTCTCTGGGGCAAGAGCATCTTTAATGAGAATGGATAGTGCCAGAGGACTCCTTGAGTGGTTCTACTAATTCACATGTCTGCCCTGAAAATGAAGAATTTTAATTGGCCAGAGCCTCACCCCACTCCACTATATAAGTCCCTGGGGACTCTACACTCTTCACTTTGTCTGTAGGAGAACAAGTTCACTGACTACAGACTGTGAGGAAAAGCACATGCTGCTGTAGAAACAGTAATTCTGTAACTCTTGATGGGTTTCATTCCACAATAGAATTTTTGCAGGCTTTTTGGGCAGATATGTATTAGGTAAATGCGTGGCTTTAAAAAGCCACTTGGGATCCACTTTCTTGGTAGAAGATTTGAACTTCTGTCTCTCATAGATTAGAGAGCAAGCTAATCAGGAAGGATAGAGAATATCTGAGCAATGCAAGAAGCTTGGCATATATGTAAAATGTGGTCATACTCATTTTCAAGCACAAATGTCAACTTTATAAATATCTGCCACATACTAGGCCACACAGCAAATTTCAGTCAATACCCAGACATGGAAGACTCTGTAAACACTGTGCTATGAAAGCAGAAAACTGAATAAAAGGACAAGCCGAACACCACCATCTGCATAGAAACCGTGTGTGTGATGAAAGAATCATGATTGAAGAAGACACAATAATGGCAATTTCAAAATATGCCTGAGTGACAGTAAAAACTTTACATAGAACCCACAGGATGCAAGCCAGGTGGGCTTGTGGGCACATTTTAAATGTTAAGATGCTTAACATAGAAAAGAAGAAAAAGATGGTCATTGTAGAGCTAATTATCCACCTATAGGAATAAGAAAAGGAACAAACTCAAAGGAGAAAGAACATAAACATGAACAAGAAACACAGATATCTGGAGATGGTTTTTCCTTTCTTTTTAAGCTTATTTATTAAGTTTTGAGAGAGAGAGAGCACAATCGGGGGAGGGCAGAGAGACAGGGAGACACATAATCCAAAGCAGGCTCCAGGTTCTGAGCTGTCAGCACAGAGCCCAACACGGGGCTTAAACTCACTAACAGCAAGATCATGACCTGAGCTGAAGTCAGACACTTAACCGACTAGGCCACCTAGGTGCCTTGGAAGTATTCTTCTCTTAAAACTTTTTATTTTGTGGAGGAGTTTGTTGAGGATTATCTTTAACTTGAAGATTTGTTAAATCTCACCCATAAAGACATCAGGGCCTGGTACTGTTTTTTTGATGGAGGGAAATTAGTGATTCACATTTTAATTTTTTAGTTATTGCTCTATTCATATTATGCCTTTGTTCTGAGGTGAGGTTTGGTGATTTACATTTATCTAGATAATTGTTCATTTCATCTATATGTGAAAATACACTGGCCTAGCTTTTGTGGTAGTCTCTGATAAACTTTTCTTGTATATCCCTGATAAGTCTTTCAAGCTTTTGTCAGTATATCAATCGAGCCCTTTCTCTCTGTCTCTAGCATCTGCTAGGTAGTATGCGATCACTCCCAGCCTGTCTTCAGTAAGAACCCTGTTAGGTCAGCTTAGCAGGAATTACTCTAATTCTTGGTAATTTTCCATCCACTGACTGCCCCACCGTGCTCTTGCTTATAAATCACCACTCTTCTTGTTGACTTGGAGTTGAGTCCAATCTGTCTCCCTTACTGCAAACCCACTGTTGCAGTCAGCCTCAATAAAGTGTGCCTTATTGTCTGTAATGAGTGTCAGAATAGTTTTTCAATAGCACGTGGAAAGGAGTAATTACAATATGGTTGATGAGGCAAGACGAAAGTACATAACGGGCTGTGGGGTTACGATGGAATCAATTGGGGCTTGTGAAGTTTCAGGAATTTGAAAATATTAAGACAATTGAAGAGATAGTGTTTAGGATGAATTAAAAGACTGGAGAAATAACAGGTGTGGAAAACAGAGAAATTAGCCCACTTTTATGGGCAGGGCATGGAAGGACCTCCTAGAACAAGTGTCCAGAAGAGTTTAGCTGTCTGATAGGCATTTCAGTATTTCACGTCCACAGTGAAGCCTTGAGTTTTTTCCTTTCCTTCATGGTTTTGCCAAAAATACTACCTCAGTTTCTCAGACCATAAAATCGTGCCACTATCCCCTGTGTGTTGAACAAGGCAAAAGCTTGAAAAGGTGCAGTGCAGGCTTCTAATCTGGACACACTTTTCAAGTGTGTTTGGGGCTACGCAGTGCTGGAGATGGATGCCTTTCCAGCACTTTCTAGCATGTGGCCTGAGGGTGTGCCCTGGGAGTTCTGATGGCTGGACTTAGGAAACCCGTCAGTGGGGATACTTTCAAGGAGAGCAAGGGCTGTAAGAAAGTGTAAAAGTAATGATCATTTACATAAAAAATGAGAGTTCCAGCTGAAGAAGTACAGTGTTGAAATGAATTAGTTGACAGGAAAATCCAAATCTTTAAACTTTGTTTCAGATGAGACCAGCTGAGCGTCATTGTCAGAAAGAAGGCAGCTGACAGTCCACTTCCAATGTGACTCTTTTCTCCAGATGATGCTTCCGTGTGACCCAAGGCAGTGAGGTCCCCAGAACCCCAGACTGAATTCCATATTATGTGACAGAACGTCTTACACTTGGACTCAGAGACTCAGGGGGGTACCTGCAGGTCCACGTGTTGGAAATCTGACCCCAATGAGTTTTCTGGTCACTAGAGATACCTGAGGGTGTTCCTAGACCCAGCATTGCCCCGTTCCCCTACCCTTTCTGTCAGTGCACGACCTGCACTGTGACACCGAGGGCTCCTAAGGCATGGTTGTCACAGGGCTCTGAGGATGAACATCCATGGATGCCGTGAGACAGAAGCTGTGTCCTGGCAGGTGCATACTCCCGGACTCTCCCAGATCACCTGGGACATATGTCAGTGGTTTGCGTTCTTGTACATGGTCCCCTGGTGTCTGAGGGGAGAAGGGAGGATGAGGCTTTCCAATAATGGGGTATTTGCTCCTGCCAGTAACCTGGTGGTGGTGGATTTTGAGTTGTGTTTTTTCTTTTTCTCTAGTATATTCAAGCTGCATGAGGAATCGAAAAAAGGAAAATGCTTAAAGAAAAACAATTTGTTAATCTTAGAGTCTTATGTTACAGTCAGATTAGAAGCCTGACACAAATATCTCCCCCAATATAATCTCCCTATTTAAGGTCTAGCCTATTAACAGCTTTAATTCCCTGTTGCTATGCCCAGTCCCATGTGCATAGGCTTAGGAGCAGGGTGTGAATATCTTTGGGGGTCACACTATTGCCTACCACACTCAGTTTCCACCATCTCCTCTCTCTGAGGCCTTCTCCACCCGGCAAGCACAGCCATACCCCCATAATAGCATCTGGGCCCTGAGTGTCCAGCCACTGTCCCTGGCACCACCCCCTCTCCAACGCCGTGGGCCTGGGGTTGCTTCTGGTTACAAGTCCACTGTGTCACATCTGCCACCGTAAGGTTCTTCTCCAGGGTCCCTGATTGCCGTCTAGGAACTTCACCGTGAGCAAATCTAAAGTGTATTTGAGGGTTGGGTGTTGTGGCAGTGAAAATACCTGCATTGGTCAGGAGATGGAAATGGTCAGCAGGAGTTCAGGCAGGCGCGTGAGTGCCCTCTGGTGGATGGTTCCTGCTGCTGGAAGAGCAAACAGGGCCCTGGACAGGAGACAGGAGGGCTCAGCTTGGACAAAGGGCACATTCAGGTCCAGAAGGAGGCATATTTAGAGGGGATGAACTTATGGCTGCCCGTGGCTCAGCAGCTGGAAGACTGGTTTTTGCCAAGGGTGTAACCACAAATCAGGACACCACTGGGTTATATTGCCAGGTTGGCTGAGGGAAATTCTGTAGACATTGGGATGCAAAAACATACATGACCGCAAATCGACATGTGATGTCATTAGACACGTCCTCTGATGTTCTCAGCATCCTGAGAGGCATGTTAGCCATGAATCAAAGTCATACCTTCATTTGGAAGAAGTATCTTGTTAAGAAGAAGATGATATGATAGGAATTCCTCTTTATCTTCAGAATCATATACCTTGGCATCATTCCTTAACACTGATGCCCCTAAAATGGACCTAGTTAACTTAGTTGGGGGCTGGCCAATCTTGGGGTCTGGTTCCCACCACCTGCGAGCTGACAGCATCCTGTCCTCCAACTCCGGACCCCTCTCGGAACCACAGGAGCCTCTGATGCTCCGTCATTAAAGGAGGGGGCCTTTTGGATACAGGTGTGCTGATTCGAAAGCGTACATGCACCCCAATGTTTATAACAGCACGATCAACAATAGCCAAAGTATAGAAAGAGCCCAAATGTCCACCGACGGATGACTGGATAAAGAAGTGGTGGTATATATATTCAATGGAGTATTACTCGGCAATGAAAAAGAATGAAATCTTGCCATGTGCAACTACATCGTTGGAACTAGAGAGTATTATGCTAAGCGAAATTAGCCAGTCAGAGAAAGAAAAATATCATGCGACTTCACTCATATGAGGAATTTAAGATACAAGACAGATGAACATAAGGGAAGGGAAACAAGAATAATATAAAAACGAGGAGGGGGCAAAACATAAGAGACTTTTAAATACAGAGAACAGACTGAGGGTTACTGGTGGGGTGTTGGAGGGAGGGAGATGGGCTAAACGGGTAAGGGGCATCAGGGAGGACACTTGTTGGGATGAGCACTGGGTGTTCATAGAGGATGAACATAGAGGATGAATCACTGGCATCTATGCCTGAAATCATTATAGCACCTATGGTAACTAACTTGGATGTAAATTTAAAAAGATTAAAAAAAAAAAAAAAAAAGGAGGGAGCCTTTTCACCTGTCGACCTCTGGACTCTGTGGGGGGGACAGGTGGGGTGGGCTATACCTACATGTGAGCAGACTCCTGATTGGCAGGTGTGGGGTCTGAGCGAGATCTGTGCGCCCCCTTGTGGCTCAATCCGGACCACCACCAGAACCCTCAGCTCCTGTCCTCTGTGCAGGAGCATTGACATGGATCAGGAAGCTCTGCGTTATTTCTGAATTCCTACCACAGAGCCCTGACCGGGCACAGTCCGCACCGTTTCTCCCCGAACCCCATGACCACCGCAAGGTGTGGTCGGATGGGACATGCCAGTCTGCGCACGTAGGAGGTCACCGCAGCTTGGAGGTGCTTTCCCATGAAGCTGCCCTGATCCTATAACTGGCCTAGTCTGTCGGACACGAAGAAGTACACGAGGTGCAGGGTTTGGGTGGCTAGAGGCTTTTTATATAATCAGTGTGTTTCATTCATTTTTTATTTTCAAAGCTAGGATCACGTCCAGTCGGGTCATTGATTGGGCCAGAGCAAAATGGCGGGTGAAATTTTTAAAAGAGAGAAAATCGTCTCATTAGAGATGAAAAGACAGATACTCTCCGGGCTCCCCATTTCTGTAAATTTTGTATGGCTTGAGTTGCTGTGATAGTCACATGGAGGATGAATACGGGCATTGGTCCAGTAAGGCAGGGCTGGCCGGCCTCACCGGCTGCAATCTGGGCAATCCTGCAGTGATTTGCAAGCACCCTGCGCTGGGCGCCGGGGTGTGTCGCTTCGAAGAACATGTGACTATTGAATTTGGGATTATGAGTTTGAGCCCCACGTTGGGTGCAGAGATTAATAGAAAAAAAATTTTACCTTGTGCTAGGCATCATTGTGTGCTTCTGACATCTTGAAATTCTCAATTACTTTGACCAAGGAGCCGTGCATTTTCACTTTACATTGGGTCCTGCCAGTTTTGTAGCTGTTCTGCCCCAAAGACTGACCACAGATTGACGGGCTCCTTTGGGACAGACAGGAATGAGGCAACCGAGGGCCGCACTATGTACTGTAGGCACCAGAGGGCGGCAGCACCACAGAGTAATCTGGAAAGATGGGAGGAGGAGTTTAGTGTTTGGTACTCTGTGTCCTCCCTCATAGGTCTCTAGGCGTCTCCACCCCTTCACCCTCTCTGCCCAGGTCACTGCAAGAATGTTCTCCAGCCCTAATGTACTTCAGATACGCATTCTTGACTCCACAGTCCAAGGTGGGGGCCTGGGTGATCATAATTATTCTGGTCAAATAGGAATAGCAGTAAAGAGATAGAGAAACATCTACACTAGAGATAGGCATTAGGAAAATATTACCCAGACAGGGAAGGGAAAGGGTTTTTGTGTGTCCTGGTGATGGGGAAGAAAGCTACTGAGTTCCCCATTTTTTCAAAGGGAAGTGAAAAATCACTAAGTAGCCTCCGAGCATGTTGGGCAGAGGTGATTGGGGTTCCGTCCAGGGGAGCTGGTGCTGTTCCAGAGAGATCTCCCCTGCGTAGTGCCTGACAGAGAAGCCAGGGCTTTCCTGGGAACACTCTGAGACAGAACACACAGCACAAAGGGCTTATCAAAGGTGACCTGTAGTGGTCACCACTACAGGAAAGAACATCCGACGGGAGGGAGCCAGAACTGGTTGTGCTCATGGTGTGAATATCAGGGCTAGAATAACAATTGCCTTGTGCGAGCTGCAGTGGGGCTGCGTGACAAGTTCAGATGTCCCTGGGGTGGTAGGTCATCCACATCAAAATGATCTCTCTGCTCTGATGGTTAAATGTCTCCTTTGGAACGATGAGGCCAAAGAGCCAGAACAATGCAGGCTGCCCATCCCCAGGGGAGCCTCGGGAGAGATGTTCCCACTGGGTGGGTGGTTGTTCCCCTCACACCCTGTCCCCTCCGTGATCTGTCCTGAGTCAGGCTCCTTCCTCTGGGACTTCAGATTCATCCCGTCCCTGCATCGCTGCCCACGTGTCCCTGGGAGGGCAGCCCCCAACAGGAAGGTGTCTCAGGCCACCAGCTGCAGGAATGCCGGGGCGCCGTGGACCCCAGAGGCAAAGACTCCTCGATAAAGGGAAGGTCAGTTCAAGAAGCCCAGGGCTGCCGAGCCCATCGTGGGTCCCTCGGCTCAGGGCTGCATGAGCGCCAAAAACTGTGGGAAGAAATCCAGTCTCTTCATGTGATTCCCAAAGGTACCCTTGACTCCAGAATGATGGCAGTCTAAAGAGCCCCATCTGGCTCTCTAGGGTAAGGATGGGTGATTTCCCAAGAAACAGTTGCTCTGGAACCATTTCCTGCGACTTTCAAGCTCCCACGTGCTCTGAGGGGATTTCCACTATGCCCTATGCTGGAGCTTATGAGTGGGAGAAAGGCATCAAGAGACATTTTTAGGATTTTGAAACATGATCTCTTCGTTCTAACCATCTCCGGATGAGAGACAAGAGACTCTCCTCCTCTCTGCTGTGCTGCTGCTGGCTTCATGCTTCACCTTTAGGGCGCCAGTGCGGCTGAATATCTTCAGAAAAGCCAGAGGTTTTATTTTTCTCTCTCTCCTTCCCTTTCTCTCTTTCTTCCTATTTTTCTTTTGCTTATCTTCTTAATACCGAGGTATAGGTAGTCTTTATTTTTTTAATGTTTATTTATTTTTGAGTGAGAGAGAGAGTGGGAGTAGGGGAGAGGCAGAGAGTGGGGAACAGAAGATGCGAAGCAGGCTCTGCACTGCGCTGACAGCAGCGTGCCCGAGGAGGGGCTCAAACCCACAGACCAGACCGTGAGATCACGACCAGATCTGCAGTCAGATGCTCAACTGATTGGGCCACCCAGCCACCCCAAAGGCAAAGGTTTCCTTAAACATAAGGCGAACTTCAACAGACACAGAGACAACCAGACTTAGGAGCTCCCCAACTTGCTCCTCTAAAGTGTCTGCCTCCTCATCAGTTTTCCTTGTTTTATGGATAATTTTTTAAAGTCTCATGCTAATTTTTTTAAAGTCAGTTCTATGTCGGCCTTGCCCTCATGACTGCAGATCAAGAGTCTCATGCTCCAGGCCGTCGCCATCTTCTCCCCTCCTTCCTTTTTTATGTTGAAGGCACATCTTAGGCTCTTCAGCTCTCTTGAATGTGTTGATCTGCCCCCCCTTCCACACTGCTGCCTCCTCTACTCCTCTTTCCTTCCCTGCCCGGCCCTTCCCCTCCCACCTTCGCCCCTCATCTCTGGAGAGTCATTGGAGCTTTGAGCATCCTCCCCACTGTGGACTCTTGAGGGGCTCAGAGACCCCTCGAGCAACCATCTGGGGCGGAAACAGGCTGACGGGGAACAGGAAACAGAGCTCACCACCGACCCTGTGTACTTGTCACACCCCGAGCTTTTTCTTTGAAGGCAGGAAGTTCTCAAGGGCCCCAGGCTTCTTCACCCCAGTTTCTCCCTTAAAGAAATCTATCACACTTCATCTCCCGGAGACAGGAGTAGAAGGCCAACAAGGTGGTCACAATGGCAGGGGAGAAATTGAGGAAGACTAGCCAGTGGAAATTCATGAGTATTTCTCCACATTTGAGAATTCCATTGGTGTGTGGATGAGATGCCGAAGACCATGATGTCTGTTTCTTTAATTTTTTTTTCAACGTTTATTTATTTTTGGGACAGAGAGAGACAGAGCACGAACGGGGGAGGGGCAGAGAGAGAGGGAGACACAGAATCGGAAGCAGGCTCCAGGCTCTGAGCCATCAGCCCAGAGCCTGACGCGGGGCTCGAACTCCCGGACCGCGAGATCGTGACCTGGCTGAAGTCGGATGCTTAACCGACTGCGCCACCCAGGCGCCCCCATGATGTCTGTTTCTAGAAACCAGTTGTTGCAGAGGTTGGGCCCCCTTCAACAAGCAAAAGTGGATTTCGCTTCTGCTTACACATGCAATTCAGTGTTTGGGGTTGATTTGGCAACTCAGGGAGTTTTTATCCTATGAACATCCAGTAAAGCAGGAATTGGAAAGAATCACGGTATCCGTGAACAGAGTCAGGGAAATAAGAGACAAGAAAATGGCCGGCAAACTGGACAGAGGTGCAGCTTTGGGATTTGTGGAAAATCCCCTTTGGAAACCAAAACGGAAAAGTGCCTCCAAGGTTGCCAGAAAAGGAAAAAGTAAAAACGAAAAAAAAAAAAAAAAAAAAGAAAAAAGTGAACCGTGTAGTTTTGATGTCCATATATTGAAAACGTACATCATTTTTATGGTTTTCCACAAAGTCAAAGATTATGTGGCAATACAAGGTTTACATGTATTCTGCAATTCATATGTAAAATGTACATTTTGAATTTATTTGTAAAACTAAATACTTTTCCCCAGAAAGATTATGTTATCTTTATTGATTTTCCCATAGAGCACTATGAAGTTTTTAACATTGTGGTATAGTTTATATTTATAGTTTATTACCTATCTTGACAGGACTCTTATGTTCCTGTACAGGTCAACCATTTAATAAGCAACCATGAAATTTAAGTTAAATGTTCTTTGTAAACATTTGTCTATTTTCAATGAATAATGATTTTGTGAAGTATGCCATCTGAAGACTGAAGTTATAAATACACCTGTTTTTGTTATGTAATATTAAGAAGACTTAAATGTGCACTTTTTCCTATGTAGTTACTTCATCCTTCTTTCATGATTTGGGGAATTGTTGCTTTTGTTGATATTTGAATCGTGAAATTAAGACTCTCGAGTGCTATTTTCATTCTTGGAAATTTGATTCGATGTCCCATTTAAGGTAGAATATGTTCTCACTCACTTTAGAAAGGAAATGAGGTTGTATATTGATGGCTGAATTTTGGCAGAAGAGCCACACTCTGTGAAAAAAAGGCTGTAAAGCTTGTATAGCCGAGTGCTTATTTTTCTCTGTTGTGTAAATTTGCCTTGGAAATTAGGAAGACAGCTTTTAGAAATCATTAGGAATAGAAGTCATTAGAAATTAGAAACTCATGAGGTTTTGTTCTTGTGCATTCTGCCCATAGTTCTCCTGGTCTCATTTTTCAGGTTTTTTAAATGCCATGTTTTTGACGGGATATTAAGTACATACAAGTATTTTGAAACAAATTCTTATGTTATATTATGTCACTCAAGGGGAAGAGGAATCCAGAGGAGATTATATACTGTTTATATTATGATTTATTTTTCTGGAATATTGGATACAGAGAATTCTGTGTATTACGATTTTTAATGTCTACGTGCTTGAATTTCAAATATACGCTTCTAATGTTTTTCAGTCTTTGAAACCACATCATTATGTATCAGAATGCCACGTAGCATCAAGGATTTTGTTTTTGAAAAAGAGGTTGTTAAAATTTTCTGTGGGATTAATACTCCGTAAGTAAACTTGAATAAATGGATTTCTTGATTTACGGTAGAAGCTATTGGAAACGGTCTTACATGTAACGGATCGTGTAAAGCATGTTGAACTCGTTCTGAGACACACGAAGAGGAAGTCACTGATAGACACAGAGTCCTCTGGCTCAGATGTCAGATGATTTTTGAAATGGAAGGACACTGGGAGTTACTTCGTTCCTTTTTCACCTTCGTCTTCTGAAATTTCTAGCTGTTTTGAAAACGTAATTTCTTCATGACAGAAATACATGTTCTTATGACCAAGTGTAAAAATAAGAAAGAAATCGATTCCAACTGATACTAAAAAACACACAACATTGACTTTACTACCATCAATCCTTAACCGGTGGATAGGTCAGTGGCGGTATATAGATTTTCAGTGTTGCACAGCACGTCTCTAGCACGAGTTCATTTTGTGACTGAAAATCTACATCCACAGCTCCGTGTTCCCTCCTCCCCACCCTGACCGGAAGTACAGTTCTCTCTGATTTGACACATTTGACTAGTTTACATACCTCACATAAGTGGAATCTTAGGCTAGTTTTCTTGCTGTGACGTGCTTAGATCACTTAGCAGCGAGTCCAGAATGACCTTCTTGTCGAAGACTGGACAACACTGCAGTGTGGACACAAGCCCCTTTCTTCACCCACGCCTCTGTCTGTGCACCTGGGGCTGCTTCTACCTCCTGAGTCCTGGGAATTGCACAGCAATGAACGGGGATGTGCAAGTGTCTCTTCCAAACTTGCTTTCAATTCTTATGGGTATAAAATCAGAAGGGAGACTGCAACATTGTACGGTAAGTCTGTTAATTTGGAGGAAACTCCCACTCCGTTTTTGGGGGCGGGGGTGGGGGAAGGCTCTTTTGACCATCAGGAGCAGGGGCAGCAGCTCTCACAGCTGCCTGACAGGGTGCAGAGCATGTGTGAAGACGACTGGGTGGGGTCTCCAAGGGAGCAGATAGATGCCTAGGACGGCCCAGTCCCCTGTCTGCTTATTTGTTGAGGGACCTGGGATCGAGAGGGGCGAGCTGGACGCTGCTATTTCCAAGCTCTCCTTGCAACGAGGAGCCTGAAGCCCCAGTGCAGTGCAGGCTCCACATCCCCAGGTCAGCCCCAGGACCCCTGGGTTACCCCAGAAAGGGTTGTTCCTTGCCTTTCCTCCTCCACAGGGTCTCTCCTGACCCGACGGGGGCTGTGTGGGAACCTTCAGAGTTTCTCCACCACCACCACCACCCCATCTCCATTCAGCAATTCTCACCCAGGCTTCACACCCTCCCTTTTCCACCCTACCCCCACAACCACGAGCTCTCCTTGGTATCACTGAGATTTCTCCTACCTCCTTTTTGGGTCCTGGCCACAGACCCTGAGCCACACAAGAGAAAGAAGTCAGGCTAGAGGCGGCGCACGAAGGCTTCAGACACCCCATGTGTTGATAAGCAGTTTATTTGTCCAGTGTGCCAAATCAGAAAGAACCGAGGCTGCAAAGCAAAAGAAAAGTTCATCTGAAGTTTGAGAGATTGGCAGCTAGGAGACACAGATTCTCCAGGACCAGAAACAGCTCAGAGCTGGGAGGAGAAAAGAGTTGATCAAGGGAAAACCCGAAGCTTGTTTAAGTGTTTTGGAAAGAATTATGCCTCCTTCAGCAGAAGGAAGCAAGCTAGCTTTCTTCCGAGAAGTGCCGCAGAATGTCCCATTTGTGGTTGGCACAGGCTACAATGTCACGTTGCATCCAGGTGGGGACATATACAGGACCATCTTTACAGCGGTCTCTGAGGTCCTTGTTAAAGATTCTTAACGTTAGTGATTCAATTTCAATGTTTCAGTGAACAGTTGTGAGCGGTCTTAGTTGTGAGTCTGGTATAATTTTATAATCGTAGTTTTGTAATTCCTTTTAGAATTTCTCATTTGAAACACAAGTAGTGACTCACGGAGAGAGCTGAGAATACATATATGGTCCACTCAATGTAGATAAGCTAGTAAAGTAGTTTGCTCTCTTCCAGATGACAAGTATTTCCCCAGAGAGCCTGGAATGCACACGTATAACAGCAGCTAAAGCACAACCACTTCTGTGGGTTTAGAAAACATCTTGTCATCTCGAAAATAATGTCGTGTATTTGTAAAGAACTTTTTGACCATCAGATTGTGTACAATGGAAGCAAGATTGCTCAGGGTGTAAACAACGGTCTTCTTCAATAGAAAGTGGCACATCTTTTTTAGCCAGTCCGTGAATTTTTGTTGGTTCTCAACACACGTCATGTACAAGTTTGGTATAGACATTGTTATATAGCATGACAATGTTAGATATGGCATGACAATGTTAGATAGCATTTCCAGTGTGAATTCCACGACCCAAGGTTTGATATTGAACATGTTTGAATTGGTAGAGGGCATAGGAGGTTTGCACTAGTTCGCTTCGGGCCAAAAGACCGAAGAGAGCTTAGAGAGCCAGCCTTTTATACTTTCTGGAACCAGTCACTCTCTGACGCCCCGCCCCTACACACAGGGAGAAGCCAATGAGCTCAGCCATTTGGCAGAGGCAAAAAACAAAAAAACAAGGGGATTTTTTTACAAGGGGGTTTTGGTGACCGTGGTTACACTGATGGAAAGGCAGGATTTGGGGTTTTTTGTGTGAAGAGGACAAAATTCAAAGGATTTTTTTACAAGGGGGTTTTGGTTACACTGATGGAAAGGCAGGATTTGGGGTTTTTTGTGTGAAGAGGACAAAATTCAAAGGATTTTTTTACAAGGGGGTTTTGGTGACCGTGGTTACACTGATGGAAAGGCAGGATTTGGGGTTTTTTGTGTGAAGAGGACAAAATTCAACCGGTTGGCCGGTCTGCTCTTAGTGGGAGGTTTGAAAAACATGTCCTTTGTGGTCCCTGTAACCCCCCCTAGAAGGCAAGGTTCTGTCGTGTTCAAGGTTCATGACACTGCTCACCCAAGGTGGAGCCGAACAGCAATGGATTCCATCACAGTGATGCAGATTGATCATGGATGGGGTTTGGAGTGTTGCTTGTGCTTTCGTGTTCTGAGGTCTGGAGAGGAGGAAGCCCCGTCTCTCTGCTCTGGAGCTGTCTAGAACTCGTTCAACATAGAGAGTCCCATCTAGACACTTCAAGGTTGTGAGGGCAATCAACCAGAGGAGAACACTTTTTTTAGTTTCAAAGCAAGGAGAAGGCGTAGGTAACTGTCGATCAGGGTTGTAGGTAAGTGTTGATCACTGAACGTGGTGGATGCGTGGCTGTTTTTCTGATCTTCAACCGGGAGGGCCATATCGACACGGATGAAAACATTTCAGCCTAATGTAAACATTAGATTTAGCCTTCCGTCGATCTCTAAAACAGAAACCCAGATTGTTGGGTTCTGTTGCGAGATATTTTTTTCAATGTTTATTTACTTTGGAGAGAGAGAGAGAGACAGAGAGAGAGCGAGAGAGAGTGAGCCAGGGAGGGCCGGCAGAGGATGTGGGGTGGGCTCTGGGCTGATAGCAGAGAGTGCAATGTGGAGCTGAAACACGAACAGTGAGATCCTGACCTCAGCTCAAGTCGGACACTCACCTACAGAGCCGCCCAGGCGCCCCAGATTGTCAGGTGTTTAAATCAACAAGGCTTTCTAGATTTCAACAAAGAAACGGTGACAAAGAAAGCTGAAGTCTCCAGTGGAATGCCAGCTAGTAAACGTAGACGAAATAGTGCAGTGAGCCATTCGGTTTCCTCCAGGATTTAACAGATGTGAACGTTTTAGAATTTGGCCTCCGGTCTCCTTTGCCAAACAAAAGGCAACAAGCTGCATCATATCGGACACCAGCGCCTTCTCCCTTGCTGTCCTCCTTTGCCAGAGGTAACGACTTGCTGGTGGGTGAGGGTCTCATCCTATGTAGGAGACTTCTTACAGCGATTTCACCCATCCTTTTTATATATGTTTGTATTCATATTCAATAGTCCGTAACATAGTTTCATGTTCTTATTTTACAGAAATGGGTCATAAGCTAAGTATTTTTTGCAGCAGGCTTTGAAAAGCCTCTGAAGTCTTTTTTTACGCACCTCACTGTTGTTCTAGGAAGCTCCTTCATTTCATCTGCTGGGCAGGGTCTCAGCGGAGGAAGAAAGCAGACCTGTATTCACATGCTGTTGTAGGAAAAAGTAATTTGGTAACTCTCGATGGGTTTCATTCCCAATACAATTTTTGCAGGCCTTTTGGGAGACATGTATGAGGTCAATTCTTGTCTTTCTTTTTCTTTCTTTTTTTCTTTCTTTCTTCCCTGTCTTTAATTTTTTTTTAATGTTTATTTATTTTTGAGAGAGATGGAGACAGAATGGGAGTTGTTTAGGGGCAGAGAGAGAGGGAGACACAGAATCCAAAGCAGGCTCCAGGCTCTGAGTTGTCAGCACAGTGCCCGACACGGGGCTCAGGCTGACAAGCTGTGAGATCATGACCTGAGCCCAAGTCGGACGCTCAACCGACTCGGCTACCCAGGCGCCCCTCTTGCCTGTCTTTAAAAAGCCACCTGGAATCCACTCTTTTGGTAGAAGACATGAGCATATGCCTCTCAGAAATGAGAGGGCAAGCTCGATGGGAAGCTCATCCAGCAGGAAGGATAGAGAATACTGGAGCAATGTAAGAAGCTTGGTGTATGTATATACAAAATGTGGTAAAAAATTTTTTTCAAGCACAAATGGCAACTGTATGAATATTTGCCACATACTGGGCCAAGACTGCACATTTTCATCAATGCACAGACATGGAAGGCTCTATAAACCCTGTGGTCGGTAGTCAGAGAACAGAATGAAAAGTATAAGCTGAAAACAACTCCCTGAATGGAAACCATGTGTTTGTAAAACTCCTGCCTCATGAGAAACTACAATGGCAGTGTCACAATATGTATAACTGACAGAAAAATACTTTACAGAGAACACACAGGATGCAACCCAGGGGAGCTTGTGGGCAAATTTTAAATGTTAAGATGCTTAAAAGCAGAAAAAAGGAGCAAAGAATAAAAAATAACCAGAAGAAAAGCACGATAGGAGTCCTAATAACCAATCTAATACGAACTTGAGTGACCATTTTCTTATGTTTATTTATTCGTTTTGCGAGAGAAAGAGAGCGCATGCCCAAGCAGGGCAGGGGCCGAGAAAAGGAGAGGCCGAATCCCAAGCAGGCTCCTCACCGTCAGCGTCAGCGTCAGAGCCGGTGCTGGGCTACGAGTCACAAAGTGCCAGATCATGACCTGAGCTGAGACCAAGAGTCAGACGCTCAACTGACTGAGCCCCTCAGGCACCACTTGAGTCACCATTTTGAAATCTCCATCATTTCAACGGGGAGATTTTACACATTCGTGACCTTATTCTAACCTTACGCATACTCTTGAGAGAAAGAGCGAACACATTCCCAGCTCTTGCCGTGAGACTAGAATAACCTTGACCCTCAAACCAGAAAAAATACGGACAGGAAAAATTACAGGCCAGGAGCAGCATACACAAACCTCCTACAGAAATAGGAACCACAGTCCAGCAGTGAAGGGAAAAGATCGCGTGCGTGAATGTGAGGTTTAGTCCAGGAATGCAGTTAGGTTAACAGGAGAAGATCAGTGTAGTTCACAGCTTTAATGGCTGAAAGAAGGGAAATTATGTGACTTTTTGAAAGATACGTTAAAAAAAAACTCTATGTAAGATTCAGCTACATTTGATGACAGAAACCCGTCAACAGAAATAAAATGAAACTTTCTGAAACTGATAAAGCGTGTGTACAAAATGGTAGAGCAAACGTAATTTTAAGGTCAGGCGGCCAGGCTCGGGTGGGCTGCCAACACTGACTTCTAAGGGTGCGTATGGGGTCCTTGAGCGCGCCGAGCCAGACACATAAAAGAAAAGGTCTGAGAAGGAAAAGTGCAGAAACGATGTCATAATTCACATCTGAGAAGTTCTTAGAATCAGTACAGTAGTTTCCCAAGAATGCCTGATAGGAGATTCATATGTGAGGCTGAATGACATTGCTTTATAAGAGCAAGTGTCATTTAAATAATATTTATAGCAGCAACCGGAGAATAAACAAAGAGCTTTGTAAGCAAGGCCTTTATTTATTTACCACCTAAAACTTGACTGAACATGAAAGTTTGCTGTTAAGTGGCAATAACTAACAGAGGACAAATCACCAACAGAAAGGAAAGAGATACCAGGGAGTGTCAGGATCGGGAAGACTCCGCTTGGTGGAAGAGCTGTTCTCCCCAAATTATCTGGACAATTACGAACTTCCCAATAAAAACTGTCATTGTTTTCTTTCCACTGGACAAGGGCATTCTAAAATTAAAGAGCTTAACAAAGGGCCCCGAAGAAGTGTAACAAGGTGGCAACGGCCCTACTAGATAGATATCAAGATGGATCTCCGAGCCACAAGATAGAAAACTGGTGCTGTGGCTCCACTGGGGACCTGAATGTGGCATCGGCCACCATCCTACTCACACATCGACACTTCATAAGGGAGGTGGCCTGACAGATAAAGTGGGGGAAAGAAGGCAGTTTTTATAAATGAGTCTGAAAAATTGATCACACACACACACACACACACACACACACACACAGCCTTGGGAAATTATTCTAAATTAGGTAGAGGAACACCAATGTAATGGTAAAAATATGAGTTCTATATTACACTTAATGTCTCTTTAGAAAGGATACTATACGAAAGAGATGTGCAGCACACATAGTTGGCAAAGCATGCCATCCACAATATATAAAGATCCTTGCAATAAAGAAAAACAAACCAATAGAAAAGCTTGTAGATGTCACCCATAGAAGTTGTGTGGTGTCGTAGCAGACGTGAACGGGGAGGAACATTCATAGTGGCAGTGTTTGTATAACATATGAGCAAAAGCAAAACATCCCAAATGTTCACCAGTTACCAATCAGTGAAAGAAAATGTGATAAGTTCTTACGATGGGAGATGCAGAGACCATCGCCATCCAGGCACACCTGTGGGAGTGAATCCTGGGAATTTTTCCTGAACAAAGCAAGTGGCATGAAATTCAGTGTAATTTCATTTTTGTGAAGGTCAACAATGCTCAATATGAAATGTATGGCTTTTCAGGTTACAGCATGTTGTTGAAAAAGAAGATGTGTAAGGGTAGGGGAATATTTTGCAGAATATGGTGGGGGGTGGGTTGGGCTGGCAGGGGGACTGGTGACAGCATCCATGGTGTGTGAGGTGCTGCTTCTCTTCTTCCTTGAGCTGGGTAAAGACTCATAGGGAGTTCTGTGGGGGGTTTGGAGTTTAAAAAAACTTTTTAAATGTTTATTTATTTTTGAGAGACAGAGGAAGCAGAGTGTGAGCAAGGGCAGGGAGGGGCAGAGAGAAAAGAGGGAGACACAGAACTCGAAGCAGGCTCCAGGCTCTGAGCTGACAGCACAGAGCCTGACACGGGGCTCAAACTCACGAACCGTGAGATCATGACCTCAGCCGAAGTCAGACGCTCAGCCGACTGAGCCACCCAGGTGCCCCTGGAGTTTTTTTAAAAAATAATTGTTGCTTTCATTCCCTGCACAGATGATATAAGCAATTATTTTGGGTATATCCAGTAGTCAATATGAAAACAAGAAAAAGGGGTGCCTGAGTGCCTAAGTCAGTTAAGCATCCTACTGTGTCTCAGGTCATGATCTCATGGTTGATGAGTTCAAGTCCCGCATTGGGCTCTCTGCTGACAGTGTGGAGCCTGCTTCAGAATCTCTCTAGCTCCCTCCTTCCTCCTCTCTCTCGGTCAGTCCCTCTCTCTCTCTTTCAAAATAAAGAAAGAAACTAAAAAACATAAATCCTACTTGATCATGATAATTTTTGTCTTTGTTTCCTGTTATTGTTAACTCTGCATTTGGTTTACTAACATTTATTTGATTTTTTTATGTGTACCTTTTATAAAGTTTATTTTATTTTTGAGATAGATAGAGAGCAAGCAGCAGAGGGACAGAGAGAAAGGGCGAGAAAGAATCCCAAGCAGGCTCTGTGCTATCAGCACAGAAAAGACTAGAGAGTACCCGATGCAAGGCTCCAACGCATGGACTGTGAGATCATGACCTGAGCCGAAAGCAAGAGCTGGAGCCTAAAGTGACAGAGACACACAGGCACCCGTTATCTGTGTATTTGTAGGTGCAATTGGCCCATGGTTTTCTTATCTGGTTTTGGTATGAAGCTATTCAAGTAGCCTCATGTACTGGGCTAGGAAGTATTCTTCTTGTAAAACTTTTTATTCTTGGAGGAGTCTGTTGAAGGTTATCTTTAACTTGAAGATTTGTTAACTCTCACCCATAAAGACCATCAGGGCCTGGTACTGTTTTTTTGACCGAGGGAAATCAGCGGCTCACGTTTTAATTTTTTAATGGTTATTGCTCTATTCATATTAAGACTTTTGTTTTGAGGTAAGTTTTGGTGATTGACATTTATTTTGATAATTGTTCATTTAATCCATATGTGAAAATACATTGGCATAGTTTTTGTGGTAGTCTCTGATAAATTTTACAACCTCTCTTGTATCTTCCTGAGAAGTCCTTAAAGATTTTTATCAACGCATCAATCGATCCCTTTCTCTCTGTGTCTGTTTCTGTCTTTCTATCCGAACACCATGGTTTCGTGGGAACTGTACAAGGTGGAGGGAAACTCGCAGCAAAGATTCTCTCCTGGACCAGACTTTAGTCAGGCTGTCTCAGCCATTTGCTTAAGGAGGTCTGACTTGGGCTTCAGGTCCAGTTTGAGCAAGAAACCTGTGAAGGCCGTTGAGCCATAATCCTCCCCCTGTGATATCTGAGCACCCTCCTTTTCTGACCAAATTCCTCACCCCAGCAGCATCTGGTAGGTAGTACGTGATCACTCCCGCTATCTTCAGTAAGAACCCTGTTAGGTCTTCTTGGCAAGAATTACTCTACCTTCTTGGTAAATTTCCACCCACTGACTGCCCCACCCTGCTCCTTGGCTATAAGTCACCACTAGTCTTGTTGATTTGGAGTTGATCCAATCTGTCCCTCCTACTGCAAAGCCATTGTAGCAATCGGCCTCAATAAAGTGTGCCTCAACATGAGTTAATGAGTATCAGAATAGGTTTTCATTAACACACGGAAACACGTGATTACAATACGGTTGACGAGGACTACATGAAAGTACATAACAGGGGCTGTGGGGTTACAAGGGAATTGATGAGGGGCTTGTAAAGTTTCAAGACTTTGGAAAATAGTAAGACAAGTGACGAGATGATGTTCAGAATGAAACAAAAGACTAGAGAAATAACAAATGGGTGAGACTGAGAGAAATGAGCCCACCTTTATGGGCAGGGCAAGGAAGGACCCCTTAGAGCAAGCGTCCAGGAGAGCTTAGCTGTCTGATGGGTATTTCAGTATTTTACGTCCAAAATGAAGCTCCTGAGTGTTTCTCTTTCCCTCATGTTTTCCCTGAAACACTACCTACCCCAGTTCCCAACATCATAAAATGGTGCCATTGCCCTCTGTGTGTTGAACAAGCCAAAATCTTGATAAGGAGCAGTGAGGACCTTGCATTGTGGATGCACTTTTCAAGTGTGTTTGGGGATATGCGGTGCTGGAGATGGATGCCTTTCCAGCACTTTCTAGCATGTGGCCTGTGAGGTGTGTCCTGGAGTTCTGATGGCTGGACTCATGAAACTCGTCAGTGGGGATACCTTCAAGGAGAGCAAGGGCTGTAAGAAAAGTGTAAAAATAATGATAATTTACATAAAAAATAAGAGTTCTGGCTGAAGAAGTACAGTGGATGTTCCTCATAATCTTCAGTGTTGGAGAAATAGGACAATTCATACATTCTTTCAGTGTTGAAATGAATTAGTTGACAGGAAAATCCAAACCTTTAAACTTTGGGGGCGCCTGGGCAGCTCAGTCTGTTGGGCGTCCGACTTCAGCTCGGGTCACGATCTCGCGGTCTGTGAGTTCGAGCCCCGCGTCGGCTCTGGGCTGATGGCTCAGAGCCTGGAGCCTGCTTCCGATTCTGTGTCTCCCTCTCTCTCTGCCTCTCCCCCGTTCATGCTCTGTCTCTCTCTGTCTCAAAAATAAATAAACATTAAAAAAAAATTAAAAAAAAAAAAAACTTTGTTTCAGGTGAGACAAGCTGAGTGTCATCGTCAGAAAGAAGGCAGCTGACAGTTCACTGCCAACGTGACTCTTTTCTCCAGATGATACTTCCTTGTGACCCAAGCCAGTGCGGTCCCCAGAAACCCAGAGTGAATTCCATATTATCTGATAGAACGTCTTACACTTGGACTCAGAGACTCAGGTGGGTACCTGTAGGTCCATGTGTTGGATCTGGACCCAATGAGTTTTCTGGTTTGCTGGTCACCAGAGATACCCGAGGATGTTCCTTATGCCCCAGCATTGGCCTGTTCCCTTTCCTTTCTGTCAGCACAGGACCCCCATGGGGACCCTGAAGGTTCCTAGAACATGGTTGGTCACGGGTCTCTGAGGATGAGCTACCATGGACGCCATGAGACAGAACCTGCGTGCTGGCAGGTGCACACTCCCAGGCTCTCACAGATCACCCCGGACATATGTCAACATCTATGTTCTTATTCGTGGTCGTGTGAGGACACCTGGTGTCTGAGGGGAGAAGGGAGGATTAGGCTTTTGAGTAATGGTGTGTTTGCTTCTGCCAGTACCCTGCTGATGGTGGATTTTTATTTGTGTTTTTGTTTTTCAGTATATTCAAGCATGAGGAATTGGAAACAAAAGATAATCAGGAGAAAATGTAGTTTGGATTATTTTATTCTACTCAGACCCATAAAGTAGAGACATGCAAGAAATATCAGTTGAACACAGGAAACAAAGACAAGGGAAGGATGCAAGTGGTTAATAGTCACCTGACCAGTGACTCTGACTCCTTAGCTTCAATGGATAGCACCGTGCTGGCCACCAGCAGGGTGGCCAGGAAACAGCGTCCCAGGCTGTGGCTCAGGAAGGGGCTGTTGCAGGTGGGACCTCACTCCGGTCCATGTGCTCTGTCAGCTGTCCCACTGCCCACTCAACTCCATCCCCACCTAGTCTGGAGACCTCCCAGCCCAGGAGAACACCATGCGGACTGTGTCCTGCTGGACGGACTGATCCTCTCCTCCCACTCCCCTCTGGCCTGTCACAGAAGCTGGGATCCAGCTGAACCAGTGCTCCCCGGCCCCTCTTGGCCACCTTAACTGCACATGTAATTCAAACGTTCACTTCTGGTCTTCACACAGGCTCAGCCTGCACACATCTCCTTCTTCTATTAAAGGTCTTTCCCTACACCTGGCTGCTGAAGCAAGAATCATGAGAGTCACTATTGAATTCTTCTGCTCCTCCCTATGCTTTGTGGAACCTGTTAGCAAAGCCTCCATAGGCCCCCCAACCTGCACCAATGTTCCTCCTATTTCTCTACCACCTTCTTGTCCACACTGACCGTGAGTCCACATCGTCATTTCCTACATGGATGTGACCGATTCTAACCAGTCTTCCTAGGGGATTAAGTTCCTACTGTAGCTGTAACAAATTACCACAAACTTAGTGGCTTAAAACAACACAATTTGTTAATCTTAGTGGGCTTTTAAAATTTATTTATTTATTTATTTATTTATTTATTTATTTATTTAGAGAGGGGAAGGGGCAGAGACAGAGAGAGAATCCCAAGCAGGCTCCACACTGTCAGCACAAAGCCCAAACTGGGGCTTGAACCCACGAACCGTGAGATCATGACCCGAGCCGAAACCAAGAGTCGGATGCTTAACTGACTGAGCCACACTGTGAACAAATCTAAAGAGTATTTGAGGGTTGGGCGTTGTGGCAATGTAAACACTTGCATTGGTCAGGAGATGGAAATGGTCAGCAGGAGTTCAGGCAGGCGCGTCAGTGCCCTCTAGTGGATGGTTCCTGCTGCTGGAAGAGCAAACAGGGCCCTGGACAGGAGACAGGAGGGCTCAGCTTGGACAAAGGGCACATTCAGGTTCAGAAGGAGGCACATTTAGAGGGGAAGAACTTATGGCTGCCCGTGGCTCAGCAGCTGGAAGACTGGTTTTTGCCAAGGGTGTAACCACAAATCAGGACACCACTGGGTTATATTGTCAGGTTGGCTGAGGGAAATTCTGTAGACATTGGGATGCAAAAACATACATGACCGCAAATTGGTATGTGATGTCATTAGACACGTCCTCTGATGTTCTCAGCATCCTGAGAGAGGCATCTTAGCCATGAATGCAAAGTCATACTATGGATTTGGAAGAAATATTAAGAAGAAAATTATATCATAGGAGCTTCTCTCAGAATCATACAGCTTGGCATCACTCCTTAAGGATGAATTTACACCCCCCAAAATGGACTTAGTTGGGGACTGGCTGGTGTTGGGGTTTCATTCTCAGCACCTGTGGGCTGACACCCTGCCCTCTAACCCTGTGCCCCTTTCTGAACCACAAGAGTCTCTGATGCTCCATCATTAAGGGGTGAGTTCCTTTTGGTGTCCTCAGCATTCACCTGTCCACCTCCACACTCTGCAGGCGGAGATGGGCCGGACTATCCCTGCACAGGCTCGGGCCTCTGGTTGGCACATATGGGGGCAGAGCCGGGCACCTCCTTGTGGCTAAATCCCAACCACCACCAGAGCCCTGAGCTCCTGGTCTCTGGCTGGGTCCAAGGATATCGCGAAGTTCTGGAAATTGAATCCCTCCCAGAAGACGAGAACCCAGCACTCAGCTCTCACTGGCAGTTCCTTGGAGCTCCAGAGCACAGCTCACACTGGTTCTGCCCTGATCCCATGATGACCCGCCAAGATGTGGCCAGATGGGACACACCAGTCCCAGCACATGGGGGTCACTTTGGCTCGGAAGTGCTTTCCCATGAGGCTGCTTGATGCTATAACGGGGCCCTTCTCTCTAACACAAAGAAGGTTACATGAGGTGCAGGGTTTGATTGGCTGGGGGCCTCTGAGAGGGCCCAGATCCCTGTGCTTTGGAGGCTGTGCTGGGGCAATGGGAAGACAGAAGACAAGGTTTGTCAAGGTACCAGCCGGGAGAGCAGCATGCAGAGCCTGCAGGGTGCAATCCATCCATGACTAAGTCCCTTGTGAGAAATGGGGCAGTCCTGTCCTTATGCCCAGTGGCGACTCTGAATAGACACTACTTCATCAATAGTGTCTTAGAGGATGAGATGGCAGCCAGGCCAGATATCCAGGCATCCCCATCTATGCCAGATGACATGCGTCAATAGACATGTGTGAAATGGATAAGAGAAACCACACCATAAAGCATGTCACCCCCACATGACACCTGGAGGTCAGAACCTGTCCCCTGTAGACACAGGGGCACTGGTATCTTCATGGGAGGAGGCCAACAGGTACCCGAGGCTGTCCCAGGGACAAGCCTTCACTCCTCATAGATTCAGGAGTGACGACAGAGACCTCCTAACAGTGAGCATCTGACACCATTCACTCACAGAAAACAGACATCCCCCACTCCATCTCTACCTTGTGAGCCACTTCACCTATCCCTGGAGATCCTGGGCAGCCTGTGTCCTCATCTTCTCTCAGAGACCTGACCTCAGGTGGAGTTACCACCAGGGGAAGTCAGAGCCCCTCTCGGAACTCAAGGAAGTCAGGAGGTGACTCCTCCCCCCTTGGGTCTCTGATCTGTGGGGATACATGGCTATGGCCTGGTGAAGACATCTTACCACCCCAAGGAGTCCTGAGAAGTGAGAGGAACTTGCCGTGCAGGATGGGACAGGAGAACCTAGGATCTGAATTTACTTCCATCTCAGAGGGGCTGAGGCTCCCACAGAGGCCTCCCCTTCCCTAGCAGAGGAACCCTCGAGACTCCCTGGATGGGTCTCCAGGTGGAGCTGCTCTAGCTCCTGGGTCCTATGGGGAGCCTAGAGCAAAGGCAGGGACATAGGTGACTTGAACGCAACAGGCCCCAGTGCTGTGATGGGGGAAACAGGGAATTCTGAGGTGTATTCTCCCCAAAGCCCCAAGAGACTCTTCACTGGCCCTTCCTTTGGAACTCTGGGAACAGAGACCACCATCAGAGGCAACATATCCCCTTGGATGGATGGTTCTCCTGACATTGGATCAGGAATCTTCTGGACAACAACTGTCCTCTCCCTGAGTTTACCCTGCACTGGGATGGACTCAGGAAGCCTGGGACCCACAGGGACCAGGACCTGGGCTGACCAGCCCCTCAGCCTGGAGGTCAGAGCCCACCTCTGCCCAGGGCTCAGGGCCCACACATCCTTTGGAGCCTGGTTAGCATCTCTGGTGCAGCCCCCAGCATAGCCTCCAGGGGGCAACATTGGGACACGAAGACAACACAGAGGAAATTAACACATGAAGTTGGTTTTAGCTAAGAAGGTGGAAAAGGAGCTTCACTTCTATCCCCGTTCCAACAGACACTTATGGGGTCCCTACCATGTGCCTGTTCTGTCTTGTCAGCTCCTTCCCGAGGCCTCTAAGGACTCTATTGTCAAGTGTCCCTGTGCAGCTCCCCACTCCCTGCCTTGTGCCATCCATGGGGAAAGGCCAGTGACTACAGGAAAGTCAGCCAGGCAGGGAACAGAGGCTGCCCAGGATGGTCAGAAGCCTAAACGATATTCTACTGTGTTTGTCTTAATTCATTGATGGCATTTGGGTTGTTTCCATATTTTGGCTATTGTGAACAATACTCTTTGAACATGGGTGTACACATATTTCTTTCAGTTCCTGCTTTCACTTCTTTTGTGTATATACCCAGAAGTGGAATTACTGGATCATATGGTATTTTTATGTAAAGTTTTTTTCTGAAAATCACCACCATGGCTACACTATTTTACTGTCCTGTCAAAAACACACCAGGCTCCAATTTCTCCACATCCACTCCAGCATTTGTTGCTTTCTGGGTTTTTTTGAAAATAGCCATTCTAATTGGTGCGAGGGAGTACCTAATTGTATTTTAAATTTTTTTGTTTATTTACTTATTTTGAGAGAGAGAGAGAGAGAGAGAGAGAGAGAGAGAGAATGAATGAGCAGGGGAGGGGCAGAGAAAGAGGGAGAGAGGGAGAATCCCAAGCAGGCTCTGCACTGTCAGCACAGAGCTCGATGTGGGGCTTGAATTCATGAACTGCAAAGTCATGACCTGAGTCAAAACCAAGAGTCAGACACTTAACCTACTGAGACACCCAGGAGCCCCTCATTGTAGTTTTGATTTGCATCTCTCTCACAACTGGTGATGTGGAGCTGCTTTTTATGTGGTTATTGGCCATCTGAATACCTTCTTTGGAGACATGTCTATCCAAGAGCTTTGCCCATTTTAAAATCAGGTTTAAATTTGGTTTTGTTGTTGTCGAGTTGTAGGAGTTCTTTGTATATTCTGGTCATTAACCCCTTATCTGATATATGATGTGCAAGTTATTTCCTCTCATTCTGTTACTGGTGGGAGGTTCTGTGACATGAGAATGGATATCTAGTTCTTGGCTCCCTACAAAAGGTTTATGTGAGGAGGACCCTGCTCGAATAAAGGCAGCCAGAAGCAAAGTAGCAAGCACAAAGCAGTTTATTAAGGACAATACACTCTCAAGATGGGAGAGTAGGCAGGCCCAGAGTTAGCAACTGCCCGAGGCTTAGGGGTGTCCCTTTATGTTTGCATAGGTGGGGAGGAGGAGTTTTTGACTCTACAAGGTTCTTGCCAAAATTGTTATGGCTGTCTTCCCCCATAGTTGGGGGGGGGGCACAATGTAAATATATTATAATGAAGTTACAGTTTATTATAGGACACAGGCTGGAAGGGGGAACATATGCTCTGCACCTGCTGTTCCTGGTCTCATAGCCCAGGAAGGTGGGAAACCATGAAACCACTGTTTACCACCACCCTTGCCTCCAGCTCATATCCAGCTAACCACCTACTCTATCATTCCATAGGTTGCCTTTCACTCTGTTGATTGTGTCCCTTGATGAATAGGGTTTTTTTTTTTATGTTGATGAAATCCGGTATATCTGTTTTTCCTTTTTTTTGCTTGTGTTCTTAGTGTTCTTTTCAAGAAATCACTGCCAAATCCAATGTCATGAAGACACTCTCTTATATTTTCTATGAGTTTTATAGTTTCAGGTCTTACCTTTAGGATTTGATCCATTTTGAGTTAATTTTTGCAGGTGGCATAAGGCAGTGATCCACTTTCATTCTTTTGCATCTATATACCCAGTTTTCTTTTTTTTAAGTTTGTTTGTTTGTTTGTTTGTTTGTTTATGAAATTTATTGTCAAATTGGTTTCCATACAACACCCAGTGCTCATCCCAACAGGTGCCCTCCTCAATACCCATCACCCACTTTCCCCTCCCTCCCACCCCCCATCAACCCTCAGTTTATTCTCAATTTTTAAGAGTCTCTTATGGTTTGGCTTCCTCCCTCTCTAACTTTTTTTTTCTTCCCTTTCCCTCCCCCATGGTCTTCTGTTAAGTTTCTCAGGATCCACATAAGAGTGAAAACATATGGTATGTGTCTTTCTCTACCTGACTTATTTCACTCAGCATAACACTCTCCAGTTCTACCCATGTTGCTACAAAAGGCCATATTTCATTCTTTCTCATTGCCAAGTAGTATTCCATTGTGTATATAAACCACAATTTCTTTATCCATTCATCAGTTGATGGACATTTAGGCTCTTTCCATAATTTGGCTATTGTTAAAGCTGATGCTATAAATATTGGGGTACAAGTGCCCCTATGCATCAGCACTCCTATATGCCTATATCCCAGCACTCCTATATTCCTAGCAGTGTTATTGCTGGGTCATAGGGTAGATCTATTTTTAATTTTTTTGAGGAACCTTCACCCTGTTTTCCAGAGTGGCTGCACCAGTTTGCATTCCCACCAAGAGTGCAAGAGGGTTCCCGTTTCTCCACATCCTCTCCAGCATCTATAGTCTCCTGATTTGTTCATTTTAGCCATTCTCACTGGCATGAGGTGATATCTCAGTGTGGTTTTGATTTGTATTTCCCTGATGAGGAGTGATGTTGAGCATCTTTTCATGTGCCTGTTGGCCATCTGGATGTCTTCTTTAGAGAAGTGTCTATTCATGTCTTCTGCCCATTTCTTCACTGGATTATTTGTTTTTCAGGTGTGGAGTTTGGGGAGTTCTTTATAGATTTTGGATGGTAGCCCTTTGTCTGATATGTCATTTGCAAATATCTTTTCCCATTCCGTCGCTTGCCTTTTAGTTTTGTTGATACCCAGTTTTCTAACACCATTTGTTGACAAGATTGTCCTTTCTCCATTAAATGGTCTTGGCACCCTTGTCTAAAGTCTTTTGACCAAATAATTGGGGCGTTTTTCCTGGGCTCTCTATTGTATTCCATGGTATCTATATGTCTGTATATATATAGTTTGGGGTAACATTGACATCATATTAAGCTTTTCAATCCATAAACCTGGATATCTTTCCATTTATTGGTGTCTTCTTTAATTTCTTTCTGAATATCTGGTGGTTTTCAGTGTATATATCTTTCACTTCCTTGGTTAAGTTTATTTCTAAGCACTTGACTCTTTTTGATGCTATTATAAATGGAATAAGCTCCATCCCCTCTCTCCACACCATTGTCACCTCAGTATCCTCAGGGAAGCCTGGGAACAGGACCTGGGTCCACCGAATACACAGGATCAAAGAAAGGGGAGAGGGAGGTTGAAGGAAAGAGGCTCCATGCAGTCCATCTGGGCCCTAGAGGTTTTCTCTCCCAAAGGCATGTCCTGGAGACACTGTCCAAAAGGACGTAACTTTGTTCTGTCTGCCCTGCTCACACCACTCTCTATGTCCTTCTCCAGCCCTGGCATGGCTGAACCCCTCTATGATGTTAAGTTTGGAGGAGCCAAGTCCCTTGGACATGTGTCTTATCTCCAGGACTGGGAAAGGGGGACTGAGGCTCTGGTTCCACCAAGTGTTACAGGAGGTGCTAACACTGGGCTGTCATGGCTACTGCCACATGTTCATCTGCCAAGAGTCCATCCTAGTCACCCTTGGAGACCCTGGGCATGCAGGAGCAGTGCACCCTGGGTAAAGTCTGTGCCCCGGGGAGCTGATTCTCTGTGCGTGGGAGACTGGGCCACACTGCTCTGCCTGGATGTTTTTAAATATTTGGCACTTGGCTAAAAATATACTTCTGGCAAAACTTATGGGATCCAGGGGCACCTGAGTGGCTCAGTTGGTTAAGCATCTGACTCTTGGATTCAGCTCAGGTCATGATCTCATGGTTTCGTGAGCTTGAGCCCCGCATCAGCTCAGCTCTAACAGTGTGGAACCTGTTTGGGATTTTCTCTCTCCCCTCTCTCTCTGCCCCCCTTCTGCTTGCACTCTCTATCTCTCAAAATAAATAAATTAAAAAAAAATTTTTTTTTAACTTATGGGATCCAACTAAAGTGGTGCTCCCAAGGGAATTCATTACCTTAAATGCTGATACTAGAAAAGGTTGATTTAAAATGAGTTAATCATCCAACTTAACAAGTTGGAGAAAAACAAAGGGACAAAGGAAAGTGATCATAAACTTAAGAGGAAAAAATAATAAGCTAGAAGACAAATACAGAATCAAGAAGATCCACACATCCCAAATTCAAAACCCCATTATTCAAAATTCCTTTCTTGAAAGGGTTAATAAATTTTTAACACCTCTGGAAAAGATTCATCAGCAAAACAACAGAGGAAACACAAATAAGCTACATTAGTATGGGAACAAGTGGACCTAACTAAAGTTGGGGCAGAGACTGAAAGTTCTAAAAAAATCTTCGTGGCAATAAAGCTCACAATGCAGACAAAATGGGCAACATTCCTAGAAAATTAGTAATAACATAAACTAACTCAGCAAGAAACAGGAAATCTGACCTGTAGTATAACTATAAAGGAAATTTAATTAAGAGTTAAAGTGTCTTTACACACACATACACACTTGTGCACACACAGATATATGTGCCACATTTGTGCGCACTCAAAAAACACAAATGGCTTTAAAATGAATATGAATATCTGTATGGAGAAAAAAATAGGAACCTAGACCCTAACTCACACCATACAATCTTCTGGAAACGGATTAAATTTTATCAAAGTTACAATTTCTGGTCTTCAAAACACACCCAATTCTCTCTCCCTCTGTCTTTCATACATATACAAGTTACGTGCATGTGTGTGCATGTGCGCGTATCTATATGATGAAGAAGCCATGTCCAAAGTGCATTATAAAATCCTACAAAAGCAATAGAAAAAGGCTGACAATCCAAAATTTTTCAAGATGGCTAGTAACTCTCTAAAAGACAGTGAATAGTATGAACGTGTGAAAATGGCCAACAAGCATATAAAAAGCTGCATTATGAAATATGTCAGTCACATGAGAAGAGCTGAAATTAAAAGGACTGACAATATCAACAGTTGGAACATCTGAACATGTAATGTTACTGTTGGGGATAAAGATTTGTTCAGGGGCGCTCGGGTGGCTCAGTCAGCTGAGGGTCTGACACTTGATTTTGGTTCGGGTCATGATCTCATGGTTCGTGAGATTGGGCCCTGCGTTGGGCTCTGTGGTGACAGTACAGAGTCTGCTTGGGATTCTTTCTCTCTCTCTCTCTCCTTATCCCCCCCTCTCCCTCTCCCTCTCTCGCTCTCAAAATAAATAAATAAATAAACATTTTTTAAAGATTTGTTCAATAATCTGGCAGAAGAATCTAAAATTCTCATGTATTTCAGGAGATGCTCCGGCAAATACAATGGTATATATCCCCAAGGAAATGAGTTAGACACATCACAACACCCATGCATAAGGGTATTCATACCAGTATTATTCGGAAGAGCCACAAAGTCGAACAATCCAAATGTCCAACACCACAACAGGCAAATGTTGTGGTATATTCAAACAAAAGAGTATTGAGCAATATGACAAAGGAATGAATTAGGGTTGCCCAGAATCCCAACACAGACTTGAAGGAAAGTAGCCAAATGCAGAAGGGAACATAACGATTCTACTTAGGTAAAGTTCCCAAAGAGGCAAAACCAGTCTCTGGTGGTAGAGATCAGAATGGGGGTGATGGTGGGGCTCCTAGTGGCTGCAAGGGTCATGAGAGTGTTTTCTGGTGTGGGGAAACGTTCTCTACCTTGATCTGGGCAATGGCTTCATAGGTACACGTGTGCAGAAAATTATTGCAGTGTTCATGTTACTTTACAAAAAAATGAAGTGTACAATCTCTCCAGGCCATACAAAAAAGCAATCCACATATCAATCCACAAAACAATTAACGACCAGTTTATTTCAACCTTAAACAATTCTTTCAGAAAACAGGACAAATGAATACTCATTAGCTCATTTTATGTGGCACAATAACCTTCATGTCAAAACCAGACCAGGAAACAAAGAAGAAGTAACAGGTAGGCCTTTCTCGTGACCAGAGATGAAAAATCCCTGAAACAAAATGCTACCAAAATGGATCAGGAATTACCAAGCTGAATTTCTTTCCCAAAATGCAAGGTTGATTAGCATTCAAAATCAATCATTGCCTTTAAGCACATTAACACATGAACTAGAAAATAATTGCTAATGACGAGAAGAGAAGCCAAATGGCCTTTAATGACGCTCCATGTCCACTCAGATTTGGATGGTACGGAAACCAAGGGAAAACTTCTCCTCGACCTGATGAAGGTGCCTACAACCTGCAGCAAGCATCGCAGTTACTGGACGGTCACTACAGACATCAGTTTCATCAGGAGTGGCGCAAGGCGGTCTGTGTTCACCACCCGAACTTCAAGCTCCTGGGCTTCAACCCTCCTCAGAGGCTCTCCCCTGGCCACACCCAGGGGCAGAGCCCTGCTTGGGTCAGACCTCCTGAAGACAGCTGGGCCTGAGGGAGGGCAGCTCCCCTGGCCCAGAGAACCAGACTCACGGCTCCGACCTCAGACCACAGATGGCCTGCGACACTTAGCAGGTTTCCTAAATGCACCAGCGGGAAGGGGACCAGAAGCAGACACTCTTCCTGTAGCTGATCAGGAGAGAGGAAGGACAACATGCCAGGCCTCCTATGGTGTGGCTCTGAACTGCCCCAGGTCTCTCCTCCCACAGCCCGTTAGCCTCAGCAAGCATACAGCTGAGCCCAAGATGAATGAGGGATTGGGGGCACATGCCCCTCTTCCGGGGGGGGGGAGCTGCAAGGTCACAAAGGGTATGGGTGTATAATCCTACTACTGGGAGGGCAAGGACACTTAAGAAGGGTGATCCAGGGGTGCCTGGGTGGCTTAGTCACTTAAGTCTCCGACTTCAGCTCAGGTCATGGTCTCCTGGTTCGTGGGTTCAAGCCCTGCATCAGCTCCTGCGCTGAAAGCACAGAGCCTGCTTAAGATTCTCTGTCTCCCTCTCTCTCTGCCCTTCCTTTGTCACACATACACACACACTCTCTCTCTCTCAAAAATAAATAAACATTAAAAAAAAAAAAAGAGTGATCCAGTCCTTCAGGGTCATGGACTTACAGTCATTTTCCCCAGTGCCAACAGGTAGGGTGGGGGCATCTTGTTCCTGCACATCTAGCCTAAGCTGCCTGCTAGGTGTGGAACCATCCCCTCCCCAAGACTTAGGCCCTAGGACTGCTTCTGGGTCGCCAGTCCATACCCCCCCACAATCCTCCAATGTAAGATTCCTCCCCGGGACCCAGATATCTGTCCCAGGAGCTTCACCCTGGGCAAATCTAAAGAGTTATTTGAAAGCTGGGGGTTCTGGCAGGAAATATACTTGTATTTGTCTCAGGTGGAAAAGCTCCCCACAGGCTCAAGGAAGAGTGTGGGTGCCCTCTAGTGGACTGTCCCTGCTAGAAGAAGAGCAAACAGACACGAACACACATTTCTCCAAAGACGACATACAGATGGCCAACAGGCACATGAAAAGATGTTCAACATCACTGACCATCAGGGAAATACAGATAAAAACCACAATGTGATATCCCCTCACACCTGTCAGAATGGCTGAAGTCAACAACACAAGTGTTGGCGAGGATGTGGAGAAAAAGGAACCCTCATGCACAGTTGGTAGGAATGCAGACTGGTGCAGCCACTGTAGAAAACAACATGGAGGTTCCTCAAAAAATTAAAAATAGAACTGCAATGTGATCCAGTAATTCCACTACTGGGTATTTACCCAAAGAATACAAAAACGCGAACTTGAAGGAATGTATGTACTCCCATGTTTATTGCAGCATTATTTACGATAGCCAAATTGTGGAAGTATCCCAAATGCCTATCAGCAAATGAATGGATAAAGAAAATGTGGTCAATGTATACAGTGAAATACTAATCAGTCACAGAAAGGAATGAAATCATGCCATTTGCAACAACATGGATGGATATAGAGAATATTGTGCTAAGCCAAATAAGCCAGTCAGAGAAAGACAAATAACCATATGATTTCATTCATATGTGGAATTTAAGAAACGAAACAAACAAGCAAAGAGGGAAAAAAAGAGGCAAACCAAAAAAGCCCAGATTCCTAACTATAGAGAACAAACTGATGGTTACCAGAGTCGAGGTGGGTGGGGGGATGGATGAAACAGGTGGAGGGGATCGAGAGTACACTTATCATGATGAGCACTGAGTGATATATGGAACTGCTGAATCACTGTATTGTACACCTGAAACTAATACAACAGTGTATGTTAACTTCATTGGAATTACAATAAAAAAATAACAAAAAGGAGCCAGACGAGTTGAGGGATTAGGGCTGACCTTGAACCAAAGGCACGTTCAGGTTCACAAGGACTGGCAGTGAAGCTGCAGGAGGAGGGGGGCTGGCTAGAGGGGCAGAGTCTGGAGAGACGGGGAAGAGCAGAGTGAGGGGAAGCCTCCTGGGAAGGCTGGGTGATGGGCACACAGAAGGGCTCTGTCTCCTCATCCCTGATCGTGGCCTAGTATTTCCTGTTGGGGGCCATCTGATATACCATAGGATAATTAGCACCATGCCAGCCTCCACCCACCAGATGCCAGGAGAACTCTCCACCCCTGGTGTAAAGAGATTTTCTGGAGACAATGTTGCGTGTCCTAGAGGAAGGGGAGAGGTGCTGGTAAGATCCCTCCTCCTTGAGAACAAGTGACCTACACTAACCTCTAGTATTAACTAACCAAATGAAACCCTGGGCCTCTTGGAGTGTGCAAATAAGAGAGAAAATAAACAGGCATAATTAATGTCATGAAAAACTGCTTTTAATTAATCAAAAGTTGATTTGTCAGCAGATGGCATATTTAGTGGTGATTATCTTGGCTGCCTGTGGCTCAGTAGCTCGAAGACTGGTTTTGCCAAGGGTGTGACCACAAATCAGAAGGACACCACTGGTTTATACTGCCAGGTTAGCTGAGGGAAATTCTGTAGACATTGGGATGCAAAAACATACAAATCTGTATGTAATGTCACTAGACCTGTCCTCTGATGTCGTCACTGTCTTGAGAGGCATCTTAGCCATGAATGCAAAGACATACTATCATTTGGAAGAAATTATCTTATTGAGAAGAAAATTATATCATAAGAGCATCTCCTTATCCTCAGAATCATACACCTCAGCATCATTCCTTAAGGATAAATCTATACCCCAAAAAACAGACTTAGTTAGGGACTGGCCAGTGTTAGGGTCTGGTTCCCAGCACCCGTGAGCTGACAGCACTCTCCCCTCTAGCCTTGGGCCCCTGCCTGAACCACAGGAGCCTCTGATGCTCTGGTACTAAGGGGAGGGGGCCTTTAAGTGTCCTCACTATTCCCCGTCCATATCTAGACTCTACACAGAACCTGTTGTCCACTTTTGGATGTGATACTTAAATTACCGACCTCCATTTTCATCCTTCATCCATCCCAACATTGTGACAGGCCCAGGAGGTGCCTTCTGCTTGTGATTTTGAGGGAAAAGTTCTCAGAAACATTTGCTTTCACCCACCTTGAACAGACCTCCATCATGAGTGCCATTATCATTACCAGCAGCATTTGGACACCTTCCCCTCCCTCCCCCCCGCCCCCGAGTAGTCAGATGCCTTCCAACCCTTAGGGGAAAATGTGACTCCCTCCAAAAGTATGACTAGTAGAAATGCACAAGAATGGGGCGCCTGGGTGGCTCAGTCGGTTAAGCGTCCAACTTCGGCTCAGGTAATGATCTCACAGTTCATGGGTTCAAGCCCTGCATTGGGCTCTGTGCTGACAGCTCAGAGCCTGGAGCCTGTTTCAGATTCTGTGTGTGTCTCTCTCTCTGCCCCTCCCCCACTCACGCTCTGTCTCCCTCTGTCTCAAAAATAAATAAGCATTAAAAAAAAAAAAGAAATGCACAAGGAGACGGTACATGAGTGTCCACAGGGAAGATTCTATGTGAATTCATGAAAGCTTAAAATCCTAGGAGCGTCCACATGAAATCAACATTACCATGCTAAAACCTGAATCTTGGTTGGTTTTCACCATTTCCTTAAGAGCCAAACTGCAAAATGTGACATTAATAACAAACTAGAAGAATAAAACATTTGTCACAGTTACTGATAAAACTAAGTTATTCGTCCTAAAGAGAAGGTTCCAGGGGAGTATCCTCACTTTTACCAGGTAGCTGGCTATCTATATTTTTCATAACCTAGTAGAAATTACCCTTTCTTCCCTAAAAGCTTAAAGAGAAGACAGGCAGCCCCTGACCCCTCTCCCAGAGCCAATCACCTGCGACCAACCATGAGAAGAGCTGAGGCCTGAGCTTCGCTGGTTCTCAAGACAGTGTGGAGTGCTCAACCGGCTGCTGCAGGCACAGGACGTCCGCGTGTGCACGGGCACCGGCCTGGAGCAACCTGAGCACCATCCCACATCCCCGATGTCAGTTGTCACCAAACCCTGCACACCTCACCCTGGCTGCATCCTGGAACATGAGGGAACTTCTGGAAGCCCAATCCTTGCTCGAAGGCACTCCCCAACACCCGCTCCTCCAGGGCTGCTGCCTGTGTGCCCCAAACCCCACAACACCCCACGCTCAGGGCCGCATGGAGTCCAGTGCACCCATGATGAGCACGATCCCACGCAGATTCCACCACCACCCACCAAGATACTGCTGGACTGGGACCAGCCACTACCTACATGTGGTGGTAGGAAAGGTTTGGGGGCGCTTTCCCACAAGAGAACTGGGACCGAGTACCCGGCCCACCTCTCCAACACTTGGGGGAGATAGATGAGGTACAAGCTTTGGTCTGCTGGGCACTGGAAAGCGGTGTGGGGCTGGTGGACCTCAAGATTGCCCCTCAGCGCAGAGGGGGGCCCTTCCACTACCCCGACCCTGCAAGGCTCCCAGCATCGGAGGACCACCCAGAGAGTCAGTGTAGAGGCCAGGCTCTGAGAAAGGGAGCCAGGGGGTTGATAAGGCTCTTCTGAGAGAGCCAGGGCACTGAGGGCAGAAGGGGGAGACAGGACAAGATTAAAGCCCTGATGAGAACTGACATGGTCCCTTCCTTGTACCCAGGCGGGAAGTCCACAGAAGCATCTACTGCCATCTGGGAGGGTGAGAGAGAGCCTGATATCCAGCTGTCCCTGTGCCCACTGCCTGTGGCAGGTATAGCATCAGCCCAGGACCCAAATCTTTATGTGTAGGAGGGACTCCAGCTCCAGGAACTCAGTCCTTACCTGCCTTACTTCAGCAGGGCCCATTTTCTGCTGAGGACACCCACCTGCTGCCCCCCCCTCCCAGCCCCCCACCATCTACTACCCAAGAGCTGGAGCCCTTTAGGCACCTTAGGAAACTCAAGTCCCAGCTGCTTCTACTCTGCTGGGACGTGTATCTCATTGACACAGGTCCTGGCCTCCTCCACCAGCCTACCAGGCTTCCTCCACCAGCTCCCACTGACAGGGCTGCCAAGCTTCCGGACCCCTGTCTTTCTCCTGTGGAGCCCACCAAGCAACGGATTTTGTTTGGAGTGATGAGATCCCAGCTCCCCACCCTCCTGCAGATACTCTGCTCCCCCCATATTGAATCCATTCTGGGGTCCTGCCAAAGCAGACTGGGGGCCCTGTAATCCCAGTCCACTGACAGCTGCAGGCCTCCTAGCCCTGCCTTCCCTGCCCCTCTCAACACCTCAGCCCCCACCTTTGCCAACCCCAAGGGCATCACACTCATAAGAAGTGGCCTGTGTCTGTCAACCCAACCCCATCAAATCTCAGCTGCCTCAGTCTCTGTGAATCGAGCACCCCCAGATTTCTGGCTCGGCTATCAAAGCAATAGTGGTTGCCATGGGCGCTCCTGTTCAACCCTCTCTTCCAAAAGCTGGAGGCCCAAAGCCTCCGTGGGGATGAGGAGGAGGCCAGGCAGGATCCTTTGGGACGTGAAGCGTCATACGCTCCACCCTGGAAGGACACTGCTCTTGTCAAAACCCTGTCCTCCTGATGCCAAACCACTCCTTCCTGACTTCTCCCCCAGGAGCAGACTTACCAGGAAGATATGCTTCCTCCCCCACTCCCCCATTCACCTGACTTGTATATGTGGATTTGTTCTTCTATAAAACATTAAGAGGCTACTTTACTATCATAGAGATTGCCATATTCTTTCTGTCAAAACTCATGGTAAAATTTTTGTCTGCAGAAGGATTTTCAACCTTGGAACTACTCATATTTTGGACCAGATAATTCTTTGTTGTAGAGGATTGTCCTGTTTATTGCTGGACCCTGGCCACTATCCAGTGGTTACCAATAGTTCGTCCACAGATCCAACAACCAAAATACTTCCAGATATGTCAAATATCTCTAGGAGGAAAAATTAATACAGTTGGGCAACAGTGAACTATGCATAAATATTTTTTAAGGCTACATCTAAAAGAAGATAATGGCAAATGAAGAAAATCAGACACAGACCTTAAATGTAGCACAATGCCAGTGAAATAAATACAAAATAATATCTCAGGCATAATGAAGGAGACCAGAAACCAGGTAAGAGGTCCTTTGTATACTTTGCACGTTCTACTCTTTTCATTCAAAGCATCTTTAAACACTGTTCAAACACAAATCTCAAGGGTTTCCCTACTCAGAGAGTCAGAAAACACAGCTGTAAACAAATCAAAGCCAATTCTCTCATGAGGCTCCATTTGTAGATATGTGGAGGGGCGCCTGGGTGGTTCAGTCGGTTAAGCGTCCGACTTCGGTTCAGGTCATGACCTCGCGGTTCATAAGTTCGAGCCCTGCGTCAGGTTCTGTGCTGACAGCTAGCTCAGAGCCTGGAGCCTTTCTTTGGATTCTGTGTCTCCCCCTCTCTCTGTCCCTCCCCTGGTCTCTCTCTCTCTGTCTCTCTCTCTCTCTCTCTTAAAAATAAATAAAACATAAAAAATAAATATGTGGATATATAGGATAAACCAGTAAATAAATACATACTAAGTGGAGGATATTGGCTACCAAGAAAAATAAAATCAACAAGAAACAACAGGTGTTGGTGAGGATGTGGAAAAAAAGGAACCCTCATGCCCTGCTTGTGGGAATGCAAACTGGTGCAGCCACCATGGAAAACAGTATGGACGTTCCTCAAAAAGTTAAAAATAGAACTACAATAGGATCCAGTCACTGGACAACTGGGTATTCCCCCCAAAATACAAAAACACTAATTCAAAGGGATACATGAGTCCCTATGTTTATAGCAGCATTATCTACAGTAGCCTAATTATGGAAGCAGCCCAAGTGCCCACCAGTAGATGAATGGATAAAGAAGATGTGGTATGTATGCATACATACATATTTACAATGGAACAGTACTCAGCCATAAAAAAGAATGAAATCTTTCCATTTGCAATGACATGGATGGAGCTACAAAGTATAATGTTAAGCTAAATAAATCACAGAAAGACAAATAGTATATGATTTCACTCATGTGTAGGATTTAAGAAACAAAGCAAATGAGAAAAGGAAAAAAGACAGAGACATAAATCAAGAGACAGGCTCTCAGCTAGAGAAAACAAACTGACGGTTGCCACAAGGAGGAGTGGGGGGATGGATGAAATAGGTGAAGGGGATCAAGAGTACACTTATCATGATGAGCTCTGAGTAATGTAAAGAATTAATAAATCACTATATTGTACACCTGAAACTAATATAACACTGTATGTTAACTATAGTAGAATTAAAAATATTTTAATTAATGGGGCGCCTGGGTGGCTCAGTCGGTTAAGCGTCCGACTTCAGCCAGGTCACGATCTCGCGGTCCGTGAGTTTGAGCCCCGCGTCGGGCTCTGGGCTGATGGCTCGGAGCCTGGAGCCTGTTTCCGATTCTGTGTCTCCCTCTCTCTCTGCCCCTCCCCTGTTCATGCTCTGTCTCTCTCTGTCCCAAAAATAAATAAACGTTGAAAAAAAAAATTAAAAAAAAATATTTTAATTAAAATAAAAACACACATCTTAATGCAAAAGAAAGAAAGAGAAAAGAAAAGAAAAGAAAAGAAAAGAAAAGAAAAGAAAAGAAAAGAAAAAAAAAAAGAAAAGAAATAAAGTCAACTGATTCAGTTCTCCTGGAGCTATTGACATTTGGTCAAGGAAGTCCTTGTTATGTCAGACAGTCCTGAGCCTCTTACTGCATTATTCCCTCTTGTCCCCACACTCTAACTTCCAGAAGGCCTGTCAAGTCACTTATGGAACCAAAATACTGTCCCCAACTCACATTTCCAAATGCTCTGAGTGCCATCCCCAGTTGAGAAAACCTTCTAAATCTTTAACAGGTCTGTGAATAAAGAGGGGTCTTCCCTGCATTTGTTCTTTTTCTTCTGCTCATGGGGATTTTCTCTTAGCAGGAATTCACCTGAAACTCCAGGCCTATTCTTTTCTTGGGCACACAGGGAAAATATTATGTCTAAATTATCCCAGCCCCCCCCCCCATCCCTATCTCCTGGGAGCGAGTTGTGGTGGTGGGATACAGTGGGGGGTAATATCAACAGGAAAAGATGAGATTCACAAGAGACCCTACCCACCCAGCCAAGAGAGCACTTGGCTGTCCTCACATGGCCCTGGGGACCATGGGACCACGGACAGTTCCCAGCCTTTTTCCCTTTGCAAACTCAAGTAGGGACACAGGAAAACAGAAAACGGGGCCAGCTGATGTCCACACAAATATGAGCAAAGAAGGAGACACATCGTGGGTGTGTCTTCTCTCAGCCCCCTCTCCCAGTGTCTTCAGCCCTCCAGTCCAGGCTCTGATGGAAAGACCCAGAAAACACACCAACTCTTCAGAAAAGCCTCCATCTTGTCTCACCCCGCCCCTGTGACCTGCTCCTTGTAATCCCATCTGCACACATACTGCCCCTCATAATTCTTGCTCCTGCCTCCATGTATTCGCTCAAACAGTCCCTGCCTGGGGTGCCCTCTCCCCCTTTCTTTATGAATCTGCTCCTTCCCCTTCTCTATAGCCAATCTCATTGGCCATCTTGCCATAAGGTCACCCCAACCTCTACAGGTGGACACAATAAACCCCCTCTGAATTCTCACCTCTGACTCTGTTCTTTTGTGCTGTGATAACACAGTCAGGTACAGTTACCTACGTTCACATCCTATGTCCTACAGATCCCCAATTTCCCAAGAGAGAGACAGGGCGAGCCTACTTTCTCAATGGCCCCATCACAGGAAAATGGCTATCGTGTTCAGAGAATGAATAAGGGAAAGAAGGGTAGATAAACGGGGGGACACCTGCTTCTGCTCTCACAAAATCACTATGGGCATGCACAGCAGATGAAGAAATGGACACTCACATGCATTTCCAGTCGTGGATTGGTGCCAGTTTTATATAAGGTAATGTGTAGGTTTGTTTCCTAAGTTTTTTGCTTGTTTTGAGAAAAAATACATATAACCTAAACTTTGCCATTTTAATCACTTTAAAGTGTGGGGCCAGGGGAATGTGGGCCATCCAGTCCTACCAGAGTTCTACTGTGCTGCACAATAGACCCAGGGTGGCTGGAGTCCTGTACTGATTGTCCCTGCAGGAGAGGGGTGAGAGCCCATCTCTGCCCAGGGCTCAACGTCCAGAGCAGTGATCTGAACCCTAGCCAGATGCCTGGTCCTAAGCCTGACAGAGAGTACAGAATCCCTCATGTCCACCACAGGGCAACATCAGGACAGGCACAAAATGTGGTTCTCTCTCTCTGTCTCTCTGTCTCTCTCTCTCACTTTCCCTCTCTCACTTTCTCTCTCTCTCTCTCTCTCTCTCTCTCTCTCTCTCTCACACACACACACACACACACACACACACACACACACGAACCACATGTCCTCAAGTACCCTTGTGCATGGAGTCAAGGAGTCAGGGTGATTTGGGGAGGAGAGTGACCACCATTCCTAGACAAAACGATAGACGTGCCTTTGGTAGAAAGATGACCCTGAGCCCAGGAGAAATGACATCACGTTCCAGGTGTACCTCCCAGGGAGAGCTATGCTGAGGAGTCATGCATCCTGCCTGAATGAAGTAGAGGCGAGTCTCCTATTAGTGAAAACACTGTATATTTCATTCTCCCTGTTCTTCCCCCACAGATGGGCCCACCCCAGGAGCCTTAGCACTTTATTCCTGATGGGGCCATCATGGGCATCGTGACTGGGGCCCAGGGTGAGCTGACTCTGAACTGGAACCCCTGGATATCTTCTGCATCAAGAAACCAGTGGGGGTAATGGAGCCCTTCAGATCATGTTCCTCCTTTGCTTAGGGGGAGACAGAGGGCTTCCCTCATCTACAGATGAGTCTCCCTTCCCCTCCTCATCCCTCATCCACCATTCTGACATTTTCCTGCCCTCAGCTAAAGAGGATGACTTTTCAAAAAGTCTTTGGCCAAAGCAACCCCAGACACCCAGAACTTCCCTTAACTCTGTCTGGGGATAAGGGCTCCAAGGACACCCATGTCCTCTATCACTTACCTCCCTGCACTGGCTCCTCTCTCACCTGGGTGTGAGTTCCCTTCAAATCAAAAGCCTCAGCACCAAGTACCTCATGCTCATGCCAAGGCATGGGACACTCCCAAGGAACACAGACACCCTAAGAGAGGACACCCTCCAGACTGACCATGTCTCGCCTGACCAGAGGGCCCATATCCCTGGGTATTTCCTCACCTGGCTCACTCCCCTCAGCTCCCTGGGAGAATATGAGACTCCATGTGGAATATTCTCACCCTCACCTGGGGTTCCATGGGCTGGGACACCTTTCTGAATAAAAATACCTCCAAATACTCCCCCACTCAGCTCACCAGGTCACTGTTAAGTTTTACATCTGTATCTGTTCACCTTGACAGACCCATGAGGTCTCTGCATCAGAGAATAGCCCTGAGACTCAGAGAAAGAGGAAAAGATCCAAAGACTAAGGGAAATTGGAATGTGGTATGGACTTATCATTTAAGACCTACTCATCCACCCTGGGAGAGTCCAGAGGACACACCTTTCCCTTTCATGACTGAGGTGTGAGCTTATAAGGGAGCCCCAGCATACTTAAAGAGCTCTGTGATTGTTCTCCTCTGTAGGTCAGAGGGAGCTGCTGCCAGTGAACTGGGAAACGTAAATGCAAGGAGGGAGATTGGATCCCAAGGAGGTAGGGCCAAGAGGCCATATTAATCACTGAAAGTGACTTGGGCCACAGTCATCACGAAGGATAACAGACTCAAAGCAGCAATCAGAATAGTCTCATTCACAGAGACCAATGACATTGGCTAGTTGATCATGGTGTTCCTAGAAATGAAACAGATGGAAAGCCTACTGAATTCTTACTTAGTCTATATAAGCGGGAGAGTTCTAGAAAGTCCATCTTGAATCACAGCAACTGAGTGTTATGGCCCCTCAATTAATTCCCAGACTTGAGCCAATTTAAAGAGCCAGAACCCCTTGAATAAAGGAGAAGCTGGGTCCCCTTGAGGAAGGACCCAGTATGCTGCCAAAAATTTATACAATGAACCTTTCTCCCACCCTTCCCCAGAGGGACCTGTGGCCTTTTACCAGGATGACTGTGCACTGGGGAAAAGGAAATAGTCAGCTCTTTGGGGCATTACTAGACATGGTCTCTAAACTGAGGACCCAATGTCACAGTGTGGCCCAGCACCAATCAGAGGAGGGGCTTATGGAGCTCAAGTGGTCAATGGAGTTCAGCACAGGTTCATCTCACAGTGAGCCTGGCGGGGGGGGGGGGGGGTGTCCCTGAACCAATCCTGTTGTTTATTTCCCATGTTTGGCATAATTAAACTAGTCATACTCAACAGCTGGCAGAATCCCCACATTGGTTCCCTGCCCTGTGGAGTGAGGGCTGCTACAGTGGGGAAGGCCAAGTGGAAGGCACTCGAACTGCCTCTACTTAGGAAAACAGTAAACCAAAAGCAATACCACATTTTACTGGAGGGACTGCAGGGATTAGTGCAGCATCAAGGACTTGAAGGATGCAGGGACCTTGGAGAGTGACAGTGGATTATCATAAGCTTAAGCCGGTGGTGACTCCAAGTGCAGCTGCTGTGCCAGATGTGGTTTCCCTGCTTGAGCTGATTACTGCCTACCATGGTACCTGCTTTGAAGCTCTCCCTCTGGCAAATACTTCTTTCTCCATACCTGTCAGCAACGACCTACCAGAATCAGTTTGCTTTCAGCTGGCAAGACCAGCAAGGCACCTTCACTGTCCTAGCCCAGGAGTACATCAACTCTCCAGCCCTGTGTCCTAATTTAGTTCACAGGGATCTTGGTGGCCTTTCCCTTTCACAAGACATCATTCTGGCCTGTTGCATTGATGACATTATGCTGACTGAACCTAGTGAACAGGAAGTAGCAACGACTCTAGACTTACTAGTAAGACATTTATGTGTCAGAACATGGAAAATAAATCAAACAAAAATTCAGGGGACTTCTCCCTCAGGGAAATTTCTAGGGATCCAGAGGTGAATGGCATATCAATCTACCTCTTCTAAGGTGAAGGATAAGTTGTTGGATCCCATCCCTCCTACAACCCTGCTCCTCCTTCATCTGTCCACGGATCCAACTCCCAGCATTCCAGCCATACACACCGCTGCCACCCAAGGGCACACACAGTTTAACTTACTGGAGACAATATGCACTGATACACATCCTGTGAAATCTGAGTTTGGTGACATTTCATTGAGGGAAGAGGCACGGACAATGTACTTAGAGCAACAGATATTGGGACTCTCAGAGCTGTAATATGATGGAGTGTTAACATGATATGTGATCCATGTAAAATGTCTACAGATTGATGATGAATAAACATGCAGAGCGGCTGAGCACGGTGACTCTGCCTTCTACACTTCCCTCCTTGTCCACCAGAGGGCAGCAGAGATACTCCGCAGCCTGGACCCTTGGCGGGGGGGGGGGGGGGGGGGGGGGGGGGGGGAGGCGCTGCTGATCCCCCTCGGCGCGCCCACTCCCCAGCAGGGTCTGACCCTCCCCAGCCTCACTCAGTCACAGTCCTCCTCGCTCTCCAGGCTCCCCACACTGACTTCCGTCAGCCCCTCCGGCCAGTCGGGTGTCTGCCCGCTGAGACAGGTCCCTCTGTAGGCAGCTCAGCCCTCCACACCCTCTGTCCTTCCAGGGGCAAAGGCCCACTCACACTTCTGGTCTCAGCCAAAAGATTACTTTGTCAGGAGTGCTCCATGTGACAGCCCCTCCCCGACCAGCTGAGACCTGTTACATGCTCCTGTCACACCAGACACTTTCCCTTCATGGACCCTTTCTCTATTTTATTTTATTTAAAAAAAATTTTTTTAACATTTATTTATTTTTGAGACAGAGAGAGACAAAGCATGAACAGGGGAGGGTCAGAGAGAGGGAGACACAGAATCTGAAACAGGCTCCAGGCTCTGAGCTGTCAGTACAGAGCCCGACGCGGGGCTCGAACTCACGGACCATGAGATCATGACCTGGGCCGACTGAGCCACTCGGGCGCCCCCCTTTCTCTATTTTATATGTTATGTTATGTTATGTTATGTTATGTTATGTTATGTTATGTTATGTTATGTTATGTTATGTTAGAAAGAAAATGGGTAAGGGGCAGAGGTGGGAGAGAGAGAGAATGAGAGAGAGAGAGAGAGAGAGAGAGAGAGAGAGAGAGAGAATCCTAAGCAGGCTCCACACTCAGCAGGCAGCCGACAAGAGGCTCAATCTCACCGCAGAGAGGTCATGACCTGAGCTAAAATCAAGAGTCGGACATTAAATCAACTGAGCGACAGAGGCTCCCCACCTTCCCTCCATTTTAAGTGTGTCCTCAAAGCCATGATTTTCTCTGAGTGCCTGTGGCCCTGTTTCAGGATCCGTGTCTGTCCTGTTCTCTTTGGAGTCCCCAGGACTCAGCGCTGTGTCCCGTGCCTGACCCTGTGCAGGATGGGACAGGAGAACCCAGGATCTACATTTGTTTCCATCTCAGAGGGGCTGAGGGTCTCCTCCCCTGTAACAGAGGAAGCCCTGGGAACCCTCAGCTGCGTCTCCAGGTGGGCTCTGTGGGGAGGCCTAGAGCAAAAGCAGGGACACAGATGACACGGATGCAATCCCCCCCCTCCCACCCTGTGCTGTGATGAGGAAACAGGGCATTGTGGTGTCCAGCCCCCTCCCCCCAAGCCAGTGCCTCTTCCAAAGTCTCAAGAGACTCTACTGAGTCATTCCTTGAAACCTCAAGGACAGAGAGTTCCTCCTAAGGGAGCACATCTCTCTGGGTGGACAATTCTCCTGACTCAGGATCTGGAATCTTCTGGACCGTGCCTGTCCACTCCCTGGGCTCACCCTACCCTGAAATGGAGTCAGGCAACCCAGGACCCACAGGGACCAGGACCCAGGCTGCCCAGGGCTCAGGGCCCACGCATCCTTTGGAGCCCGGTCAGGATCCCTGACCCAGCATTGCCTCCAGGGGGCAACACAGGGACATGCAGGCAACACACAGGGAATTAAAATGTGAAGCTGGCTTTGTTTGCCTAAGGAGGTAGAGGAGCCTGATTTCGGTCTCTTTCTCCAAGAGACCCTTCTGAGTCCCTCCCATGTGGCTGTTCTGTCCTGCCCACTCCTTCTAGGGGCCGAGGAGAACCCTGATCTGTCAGGGGTCCCTGTGCAGCCCCACTCCTTGCCTGGCACCAGCCATGGGGGAGACAGGGTGACCACAGGAAAGTCCCTCAGACAGAGCACACGGGCTGCCCAGGACACTCAGGAGCACATGGTCAGCCTCTCGGCCACAGTGCAGCCAGCAGACACGTAGAGGAAGGGTCTCCTTACGATCTTCCCTCGAGGATCAGGGAACCTCCCGCCACCGGACCTCCCCCCACCTCTTCTCTTCCCGGGACACACAGGAAACCACCTGCACACCTGGAACCTGAGCTCCTGAGACACTTGGTCCCGGGTGTCGGTCCCTGGAAGCAGAGGCCGGGCTGGGGACACCCAGGGATGGAGAGTGGGTCCCTCACCAGTCATCTGGCAAGCATCCCTCACCCTGCTTGCCCTCTTCTCACCCTCAGAGCATTACTGTGACCTTGCTGCCAGGAGTCAATGCAACTTCCCCAGAGCATCTGAGAACACTGGGGGGACCCCGTGCCCCGCTGGGCTTCTCTGATACAGATGGAAAGAATCCCCTGGGTTTGGGGCCCCTGGGGCTCTGTATGCGGTGCTGACAGACTGGAGGCCAGGACTCAGCAGAGGCCAACTCGGAGTAGGGAGGAGGCTCGTCCTCTGAGAGAACCAGGTCCCCGTCAGCCTGGCTATTCAAAGTGTGCCTGGCCCAGGACAACCAGCCTCACCTGAGAGCTTGTTAGATGCGGACTCTCAGGTCCCCACCACACTGCTGAGTCAGAATGTGCATTTTACAGGCTCTGCAGACCCTCTGTGGGTGCAGGAAAGAAGGAGGTGGCCCCACTCCCACATCCTGGGGTCTCAGCCTGGCTGGCCATCTGCTGAAGCAGCATTTCTAGGGGTCACCAGGGCATTCGCGATCTTTAGAAAGTTCCACAGGTGATTCTGATGCCCGGTGGGGGTAACATCCCTGTGACGAGTGTTCCTGGGGTAGCCCCTCGGGCTCCTGCTCTGAAGAGAAAAGCCACATGGGGAGGAGAGAGGGCTGCAGGGGGCTGACTGTGCGCCCCGACCCTGAGCTGCGGGGAGCGCCCAGGACACCAATGCCACAGGCTTGGGCTTGTGCACACAAGGGCATTGTGTGCGCACACCCATATGGTGGGAAATCTCAGCTGAAGAGGGAGAGGCCTCAGCAGTTCGCAGGGAACCCAAACGTAGACGAAATGAAAGGGGAAAGAGACCAGGAGGGCAGGAGTGAGGGGAAGGGAGGGGAGGGGAGGGGGAGGGACCGGGCAGAGACCCCGCCCCTGCCCACGTGACCCGGCCAAGCGCTCCTGCCCCCAGAGGCTGCTCAGCACAGAGGGAGGAAGGACCACAGAGCCAACTTGTCGTGACAGCGGTGCTCCTGAGCATTTCTGGAGCCGAAGCTCTCCTCACAGAGGGAAGGACAGAGCAGGCAGCAGGCGGCATGGAGCCCCCCTCGGCCCTTCCCCGAGGAGGGCGTGTTCCCTGGCAGGAGCTCCTGCTGGCAGGTGAGAGGGACGATCCCCTGGGTTAAGGGTGAAGGGAAGAGAGAGACTGGCTGCAGTCTCCCAGGGGAGGATGGGGCGCCCAGAGGGGACATGGGAACAGGGCAGGGCAGGGCAGGGCAGGGCAGGACAGGGGGTTCCCGGCTCAGCAACAGGAAAATCTCATGATCTGGAAGAGGCGAGCGAGTGACGACGTGTTGTGTCCCAAGTTACTCATCACTGAGGACTGAATTTTGGAAACGATGTGAGCAACCAGGGACCCTAAACGCTGCCCCTCCCACCAACCTGAGATATTGACAGATCAATGCTGGGCCCTGGGAACACTCATTCATTCATCCACAGGTATTTGCAGCCGGCCCCACCACTGGGGCACAACACAGATCAGAGTCCCTGCCCTCCCTGAGCACACTTCTCTGGGGAGGAAGACAGACGAGCAAAGACACAGAATGGGAGGTCGGGCATTGACAGGCCACGAAGGGAACAGAGCAGGGAAAGGTCAGAATGTGAAGACAGAGGGTCTTTAGAGGAGGCGGTGTGGGCAGGCCTCTCCCAAGGACCCCCTGAGTGTGAGCAGGTACCTGAGGGCAGTGAGGGAGTGAGCCCACGGACATCTGAGGGAGAGTACTGGAAACAGAGGAAATCACAAGTTCAGAAGCACTGAAGTCATGGCGGTCGTGCCGCTGACCTTGACCAGTAGGACACACACACACACACACACACACACACACACACACACACACGCTCACCCCTGGGCCCAATGCTGAGCGATTAGGACCTGCTCAGTCTCCAGGGCCACATCTTTCCGTCCCAATACATAGGCCAAATATTGATCCAGGTCTTCTGTCTTCCCTCCTAGTCTCACTCCTAACCTTCTGGAACCCTCCCACCACTGCCCAAGTCACTGTTGAATCGGTGCCGCCCAATGCTGCCGAAGGGAAGGACGTTCTTCTGCGTGTCCACAATCTGCCTGCCAATCTTATAGGCTTTGGCTGGTTCAAAGGGACAACTATAGATCCCCGTAGGGAAATTGTATCATATGCAGCAGACTCACAAGAAATTACCCCAGGATTTGCACACAGCAGCAGAGAGACATTATATCACAACGGATCCCTGCTGTTCCAGAACATCAGCCTGGAGGACACGGGATACTACACCCTACAAATCATAAAGAGGAATGTTCAAGTTGAAAGAGTAACTGGACAGCTCCGTGTATATCGTGAGTAATTCGTCTGTCACCTCTGATGTCGGGTGGAGTGAATTCTACTTCGTACACACAGGATTGACAGGCCTGGACTGTGCCTCCCTTCCCTTCTGCACTGTGTCCCATGTGGGGTTTGAGCATTTAGTGCAGGACATACACAGTGGACACAAACTTCATAAGATCGGAATTCCTTCCTGGATTCCACCCCTAGCAGACATTCACTGCAAAAAGAAGGACCAGTCTGATGGGAGTAACTCAGCAGAGCCAGACTGATTCAGTCCAACCCCTTGGGCTCCTCCCTGTGATCATGCCTCTGAGAAAGACCCTGCAGGGCTCAGTCCAGGCCAGGCCTGAGGGGCCTCCTGGGTTCCTCATAGAGAAGCTCAGCTCAGAAAGCCCCTGCCCAGACCCCTGTCTCAGGGCTCCTGATTGCAATGATCATGGGGAGTCCGTGCCAAGGTTGGGTTTTGGCTTCCTGGCAGGGCTGACTGGGAGCAATGATTTCCTGCTGCCTGAGTCCTGAGATTCCTGAGCTCCAGGGCTCAGTCCCAAGAGCCACATCTGGGGAGGGGTAGAGCCTGGTCTTTCACCTGAGAGTTGGGGTGGAGAGCAGAGGTAGGCAAGGTCCCTAGGCCATTGTCTGACTGCCCTGGAGCTGTAGGAGACTCCAGAGGAAGGTCAGCACCCCCAGGGAGGAACAGAGGAGAGAAGATGCTCCTGGGTGCTCCTCCCGCACCAGGGATCAGGCCCAGGAGCTGTCTCTCATGAAGGCAAATAATAATAAATGTTTATTTGGGAAGCTCCTCTATACCAAGCCTTAGGCCAGGTAAGTGTGAAATATTTAAGGTTAATTACAGACAACATGGCAAGCCTGAGACCATTTACTTGACTTTATTGAGGGGAAACTGAGGCATGGGGTGATGCAGACATTGAATCAGAGTCACACAGACCATGAGCGGCAGGCAGATCACAATCCTATGAGGTTTGTCTGTAGCCACAGCCTGGACTTATCCACCCAGGGGGCCTTATTAGGCATCTGTGGACCCTGAGACCAGCTATTGGATCAGACCTTTCTTAGGGATCCACAGCTCAAAGTAGATTTTCTGGTCTGGGAAGTGAGAGCAAATGAGGAGTTAATCTGTTTTTACTCAAGAACTAAATTACCTTCATCAACAATCAGAGTCAGTGCTGGGAATGCCCAGGCCAATCCACAGCTCCCTACTTTGGACTTGGAATCACTTATTTGTTTCCTGTTATGTTGATGTCACTCCCATTGGAGTGTGAGGGAAAGGACTCTGCCTTCTCCTCCTACTGTATACCCCTAATTGGTACAGGCCCAAGAACTCCATTGCTGTTTCAGGAAGGAAGGAAGGAAGGAAGGAAGGGAGGGAGGGAGGGAGGGAAGAAGGAATGATTATTAGTCTCTTCAGAGTCTAGAGCCTGGATGCAGAGTCCTAGGAGGTTCTGGACAGGTTCTATTCCCTGTCCCTCTAGGGGCTGAGACCCATGTTCTATCCCTCTGACCACCAGCCCCCCGGGGCCACTCCCAGAGAAGAGTCTTTGGTGTTGCTCAGCCATGAGAGTGTTTGCAGGGATATGCTGGTCATGCCCCTGGGTCAGCTGTGGACTCTCAGTGCCTGGAGTCTTTGAAGTCACTTGTAACCCCCACTGCTCACAGCCTTGGATATTTCTGGTTCTCTGTTCCTTCTATGTCCCTCATCTTCTTCCTCTTCCTCCTTTCAGCTGGGACTCCCCCTGATCTGCATAACTTTCTTTACTCTTAAGCCTTCCCTGGATTCTTCTGCTAACATCTGTGGCCAGGCCCACCCTCCCAGGCAACAGTAAAGGATGCAGAAATCAGTCAGAACAGCAGCCTGATCACCAGGAGAAACGAGCTTTCACCGTTCCCTCATCCAGGTCTCTTTCTCTCCATGATGCCAACAAGTGGAACACACCACATGTCAGGGACGTGTGACCCCTTGATCTACTTTCTTCTACATGACTCAACCAGGAAGTCAAAGACAGAAGGGCAGGTCTGCAGTCCCCAGCTCATGGGCTCATTTCACACTTTTTACTCCTGACTCACATCTTCATCCTGGTGAGGCTCCCATTCCTCCCAGTGCTTCTTCCCAGGTGGGGCTGGCCAGACCCTGTGCCATCTGACTAGTTTACTGCCTATTTCACATGCACCTGGGTGCTCACGTGACACTTTTACCGTAGGGTGGGACCCTCTCACACAGTGAGACCTACCAGTCACTGTCCTTTCACTTGGATGCTGCCCAATTTGGATAAATTTGATCAAACTTATGTTTCCTGAGATCAAAAGAAAGCCACATGCAAGTATGGGTTTCTTTCCATTTTGCCTGACTGTCCATAGAAATTGGTGGCAAGGACCTCTTTCCTAAATTTACTAACATAACACATATCATTTCTACTAATTTCGTATCATCCCTCCCTTTATATAAGAGAGACACCGCAGACTGTCTCCCAATCAATTCTGTTTCTTACCAGGACTCACATGCCTTTCTCTACCCAGGGAGTCACTGATTTTGAACCCGCTAGAACATCTTCCTTTGATCATGATGCGACCCTGACTGACTGCAGAACTTGGTCTACAACGTACAGTGCTCTCTAGAGAGATATTCCTAGAGAAACTGGTCTTAGATTTTTCGGGTATTAATAGTGATTTTCATATATGAAAACAATTTAACGTCTCAATTTTCCAACTCATAACTGTGTTTACAAATGGTCCATGGGGCCAAATACCCCCACCTCCACCCCACCATCTCCTACCATTCACCCCTTCTGCATTCGAAAACATCCACTTATATTTCAGGAAAGACCAATATGGTCCTCACTGCCCTCTGCAGTGGGAAAAAAAGACTTTAACGTTTATTTATTTTTGGGACAGAGAGAGACAGAGCATGAACGGGGGAGGGGCAGAGAGAGAGGGAGACACAGAATCGGAAACAGGCTCCAGGCTCCGAGCCATCAGCCCAGAGCCCGACGCGGGGCTCGAACTCACGGACCGCGAGATCGTGACCTGGCTGAAGTCGGACGCTTAACCGACTGCGCCACCCAGGCGCCCCGAAAAAAAGACTTTAAAGACTGAGGGCAGAGCACATAGTTCTCTGCCAAAGCCAGCCAGGTCCTGCCTGTCCCCCCTTACTCTTTTCTGGGTCATTTCTAGTCTTGACTCTGCTCTACCCTGTGTGGAGTCACTGTCTCATGCCAGTCACCATGGAGCACTTCAGCAGGACTGCCTAACTTTGTGGCCCTGCAGCCTTAGTACTGGGCTGACCTCCAGGCTTGCCCCTGGTGTCCCTGGGTGTTACTCTTCTCAAATACCCTGTTCCAGGCCATGCTGCCCAGTGTTCTCCAGGGTTTCAAATTCTGGGAAGGCCCATAATTACCCATCTCCAGGATAACTGTGGAAAGCACGGCCTTGTGGAAAACACACGTAGGTTGGTTGGTGTGGGTCTGTGCAGTAGAAAGGGCCTTAGCACCTGTACTTTCCAGGTGAGGCCTCTGAGGTTGGTCAGACAGTCCACTGGTTAGGGAAGAACCAGGAGAGATCTGGGGTGGTCTCTGACTCCCTATCCTGTGTCTTCCACAACCAAACCCTGAGAAAGTCTGTCCTTGCTCTCAGACAGAGAGCAGGGGCCCTATGTTCTCTGAGCCCTCACATCTTCTTGCATTTGTCTTGAGATACACAGATCTGCTTTATTCTTAAGGACTCGGGTTGGCAGACAGATGAGAGAAGGCAGCTCTGATTGAAGATGCCTTTGGAGGAATCACAGGTACCACACAGGGCAATGTTCTCTCTGTTGTCTACACAGCGGAGTTACCCAAACCCAACATCACAAGCAACAACTCGGACCCCGTGGAGAACGTGGATTCTGTAGTATTAACGTGTGAACCTCAGACTCAGAACACAAGCTACCTGTGGTCAGTAAACAGTAAGAGCCTCCCGGACAGCGCCAGGCTGGAGCTGTCCCTGGACAACAGGACTCTCACTTTACATGGTGTCACAAGGAATGACACAGGACCTTATGAGTGTGAAACCTGGAACCCAGTCAGTGCCGGTCGTAGTGACCCATTCACCCTGAATGTTCTCTGTGAGTAACTTGTATTCCTACATGGCCCAGGCTGCCAGCCCAAATCCACGCTGTCAGAGGCCAGGCCACATCTGTCCTTCTGGGGTCTGAGTACCTGACTCTCACCTAGACACCCAGGCTGGCCATGGCTTCTTATCTCAGGCAAACCTGGGAAGGCCCAGCCTAAGCCAAGACTAGGAGGGAACAGGCTGCTCCTCTCTGGGAGGGTCGATAGCCTATGAGAGGGAAACAAGTTAATATCTCAGACTCAGGCTCAGTGAACACAGGGGGCTTATGATTGGGACTATTTATTTATTTATTTTTTAATTTTTATTTATTTTGAGAGAGAGTACATGAGCATTAGTGAGGTAGGGTCAGAGGGAGAAGGAGAGAGAATCCCAAGCAGGCCCCACCCTAACAGCATGGAGCCCTGACATGGGGCTCCATCCCACAAACCATGAGATCATGACCTGAGCTGAAACCAAGAGTAGGATGCTTAACTGACTGAGCCACCCAGGTGCCCTGGTTGGGACTTTCTAAAACAGGGTTATGACCTAGCTCAGAGGGATACTGTGGACATTATACAGACCAGGATCTTCCCCTTCCCTTGGATTACATCACGTGTGGCTTTATTCTGTTTGCTCCAGATGGCCCGGATGCCCCCACCATTTCCCCCTCAGACTCCTATTACCGTCCAGGGGCAAACCTCAGCCTCTCCTGCCACTCAGCCTCTAACCCGCCTGCACAGTATTCTTGGCTTATCAATGGGAGCCCCCAGCCATCCTCACAGGAGCTCTTTATCCCCAACATCACTGTGAATGATAGTGGATCCTATACCTGCCTCGCCTATAACCCTGGCACTCGCCTCAATAAGTTCACGGTCAAGACTATCACAGTCTCTGGTAAGTGGATCCCTGGAGCATTTGCATCAAGCACTGTGGTGGAGATCTGTCTGGTTTTCAGAAAAGAGCCTAGAAGAAGTTAATTTGCATTTGCTTGCGACACAGATCTGTCTCTGAACTCTCCCATCACGTCTACAGATACTTCCTCCCCTTGCTCTCTGGTTTCTCATGGCAGATTTTGAGTCCAGCCTGGTATGTGGGAATAGGGTTCTCTCAGCCCCATGTAGTGGAGGGGGCTTACAGAGGGAGAAGGAGGGTTCTTTTTGCTACTGGCTCGTCCAGTGACTGACTCTGCTGTAATGTCATCTGTGGTGGGACAGGAGAAGGTAGGTACATGAGAAGCCTCTCTGCAGTCTGGCCAAACTGTGCCACCAATTGCTCCAGAACCTCCCTCAGGTGAGGCTGCAGGGAAATGAGACAGAGTGAGCCTTGGTGCAGACGCCTCTGGGCTGTGTCCTGGTTCTGAAGTCTACCAGCTACATAACACTGGGTGACACCAGCACGTATGATACACCAAAGGAGGACAGTGAATAATGGTGCATAATTGAAAAGTAGGTGGATGAAGTCCCTACACGGGACAGAAGGAACAGTGCAAAAGTAGATCTTTATACATACAGCTAAGAGTACCAGCCTTTTGTTAACATGTAACCATTACTCTAAACGTCTCCTCCCTGTAATATTCAACCCACAGGCCAGGAAGTAAAAATCTTATTCAGACTGAGAAATCCTTTAGGTTGGAACTTTTCCAGGTCCTAAGCTCACAAAGACTGGCTAGGCTGTTCTCATTTTCTAATTAATTATTTAACAAAAGGGAAATATCTTCCCTTTCTATGTAAAGCTCCCATACTAAAAAAGGTGCCTTATCTTTTCAGAAAACTCTAGAAAGGGTCACACAAAAGCCACTGGGTAAAAAATTCCACCTGCTGATGGGGATGCTGGACATGGGCTAAGAGGTGTGAGGTGCTGATGTCCAGGCAGACCAGACAGATGACTGAGGGCCAGAAGGGGACCTGAAGGTCAGACGGGGAGGCACGGCCCCCTCCTTATAGATCGCCACCTGAACAAAGACACTCATTCTTCTGCAGACATCAGGGCCATCCTCTGGGGCACCTTTACAGAGCCCAGTGGGGCCCTCGGAGTGGCCGAGATCTTGGAAGAAGGAGCATGGCCCCAGGCCCCCTCTCATTCTGTCACCTCCTCTGTTTCTCCACAGAGCCAGTGTCCCAGCCCTCCATCAACATCAGCAACACCACAGCCACAGAACATAAGGACTCTGTGGTCCTGACCTGCTCTACAAATAACACAGGGGTCTCCATCTGGTGGTTCTTCAATAACCAGAGTCTAAAGCTCACGGAGAGGATGAAGCTGTCCCCAGACAACAGCACCCTCACCATAGACCCTGTCAGGAGGGAAGATGCTGGGGATTATCAGTGTGAGGTCTCCAACCCAGTCAGTTCCAGCAAAAGTGACCTCGTCAAGCTGAATGTGGAATGTAAGTGACACCTTACATCCGTAAGGTGAATGTAAGTAACACCGTGTTCCATCTTCCTGGGAAGAATCCTCACCAATGATGTGCAAAATGGATAGAAGTCACAGGGGGCAGAATAGCAATCAAGAGACCATTTCAGTAAACAGAATGGCAAAGTGGTTAAAAGCTAAGTGTCTGAATCAAATATACTTAGTTTCTTATCCTGGGTCTGGCATTTACTCTTGTGACCTTGCACAAGATTCTTTCTTCCCCTCTGTTACCATTTGTGTGTGTGTGTGTGTGTGTGTGTGTGTGTGTGTGTGTGTGGCAAAATATACGTAAGGTTTACCATTTAACAATTTTAAGCATACAGTTCAGTGGCATTAGGACATTCATATTGTACAACCATTACTACTACCCATTTCCAAAACTGTTTATCTTCCCATATGAAAACTGTTCCCATTAAACAATAATGTCCCATGCCTGACCTTAACCCCAGTAACCACTATATCCTACTTTCTGTCTCTATGAATATGACTATTCTAAGTACCTTGTATAAATGTAATCATAACAATATTTGTTTTTTGTGTGTCTGGCTTTTTTCACTTAGCATAATGTCTTCAGGGTTCATCCGTTTTATAGCATATATCAGAATTTCTTTCCTTCTTTAAGGCTGAATAATATTCCCTTGTATGTATGTATCACATTTTGTCTATGATTTATCTGCCTGTGAACTTTTGCATTTTTCCACTTGTTGGCTGTTACAAATAATGCTTCTATGAACATGGGTATACAGATATCTGTTCGAATCCCTGCTTTCATTTCTTTGGCATATATACCCAGAAGTGGAGGTGCTGCATCAAATGGTAATTCCTTGTTCAATTTTTTGATGAACTGCCATTCCATTTTCTACAGTGACTGCACCATTTCACAAAGAATGCAAAGAAGTTCCAGTTTCTACACACCTTGTCAACACTTGTTTTCTGTTTTGTTTTGTTTTAAATAATAGCCATTCTAATGGGCATGAGGTGGTATCTCATTGTGGTTTTGATATGTATTTCCCTCATGATGAGTGATGTTAAGCATCTTTTCATGTGCCTGTTGTCTATCTGGGTGTCTTCTTTGGAGAAATGTCTGTTCAAGTCCTCTGACCATTTTTTAAATATTTATTTATTTTTGGGGAGAGCGCGAGTGGGGGCGGGGGGTAGAGAGGGGGACAGAGGATCTGAAGGAGGCTTTACACTGACAGGCTGACAGCAGTGAGACTGATATGGGGCTTGAGCTCATGAACCACAAGATCATGACCTGAGCTGAAGTCAGACACTCAACCAACTGAGCCACCCAGGTGCCCCATCCTCTGCCCATTTTTTGAGTAGGTTTTTTGTTGTTATTGAGTTGTAGTTCTCTATTATGGATATTAACCCCTTATGGCCTATATGATTTATAAATATCTTCTCCCACTCAGGGGGTTGTCTTTTCACTTTGTTGATAGTGTCCTTTGATGCATAAAAGGTTTTAATTTTAATTGAAGTCCAGTTCACTTATTTTTTCTTTTGTGGCCTGTGCTTTTAGTGTCATATCCAAGATGTCATTGCCAAATCCAGAGTCATGAAGCTTTCACCCTGTGTTTTCTTCTAAGAGTTTTTATAGTTCTAACTCTTACATTTAGGTCTTTGAGTTAATTTTTCATATATGATATTAAGTTGGGGTTCAATTCTTTTGCATGGACATCTAGTTTTCCCAACACCCATTTGCTGAAAAGACTGTCTTTTCTCCATTGAATGGTCTTGGCACTCCTGTCAAAAATCCTGTGACCATGTATATAAGGGTTTATCTCTAAAATTTCTGTTCTGTATTATTGGTCTATTTGTTTGTCTTTATGCTAGTACCACACTGTTTTTATTACTGTAGCTTTGTAAGCTTTGTGGTAACTTGAAAATTGGGAAATATGAGTCCTCCAGCTTTGTTCTTTCTCAAGATTGTTTTGGATATTTGGGGTCCTTTGAAATTCCGTATGAATTTTAGGATAGATTTTATGCAAAAAAAATGTCACTGGGATTTTTTTTATCAGGATTGCATTGAATCTGTAGTCACTTTGAGTAGTACTGTCATCTTAATAATATTAAGTCTTCCAATCCATGAACATGAAATGTCTTTCCATTTATTTATGTCTCTAATTTCTTTCAGCAATGTTTTGTAGTTTTTCAGTGTATGAGTCTCTCACCTCCTTGGTTAAATTAATTCCTAGTATTTTATTCTTTTCGATGCTGTGGTAAATAGAATTATCTTAATATCCTTTTTGGATTATTCATTGTTAGTATATAGGAATACAACTGATTTTTGTGTGTTGATTTAGTATCTTGCAACTTTGCTGTATTTATTAGTTATAACAGCTTTTTTTGTAGAATCTTTAGTGTTTTCTACGTTCATGTCCTCTGTGAACAAAGATCATTTTATTTCTTTCCAATTTGGACACTTTTTTTTTTTTTTTTTTTTGCCTAACTATTGCTCTGGCTAGGACTTTCAATGCTATTTTGGATAAAAGTGACAAAAGCAGGCATCCCTGTCTTGTTCCTAATCTTAGAGGAAAAACATCTTACTCAATGTCTTTCACCATTGAGGAAGATGTTGGCTGTGGGTTTTTCATATGTGGCCGTTACCATATTGAGAAAGTTTCCTTCTATTCCTAGTTTGAGGGTTTTTATCATGAAAAGATGTCAACATCTTTGGCTGAATGCTTTTACTAATTCAATCTCCTTACTAGTTATAGATCTATTCAGATCTTCTATTTCTTCATGATTCTATCTTGGTCAATTTTGTGTTTCCAGGAATTTGTCCATTTCATCCAGGTTATCTAATTTGTTGGCATACAATTATTCATAGTACCTATAATATTTATTATTTTATAATACTTATTATTTCTATAAAATTGACAGTAATTTCCCGCACTTTCTTTTCTCCCCCCAACTTTCAATTCTGATTTTAGTAATTTAAATCTTCTTTTTCTTTTAAAGTCAATCTAGTTAAAGGCTTGTCAATTTTGTTAATCTTTTTTGAAGAAACAATTTTTGGTTTCATAGATTCTCTCTATTGTTTTTCTACTCACTATTTTATTTTCCTCATTCTAATCCTTATTATTCCCTTCCTTCTGCTAGCTTTGGGTTTAGTTTGTTTTTCTTTTTCCAGTTTCTTACACTGTACAGTTAGGTTACTGATTTGAGGTCTTCTTTTTTTAATGTAAGTATTTGCAATTACAAATTTCTTGCACAAGATTCTTAATTTCTCTGAGCCTAATATTCCTCAACTGAAAGTGGTAATAAGAGTACTTGCTTCATGGTATTGTTTTAAAGATTTAATGTAACAATTAAACCCTTAGCAAAAATGCTATGCCCAGAGGAAATGTTCCATAAGTGTTAGCTGCCATTATTACTACTATTATCATTAGCTTCTACAAAGTCAGGTAGTCCTAAAGTCAAATCCCAGATCCATTTTTTACTGGCCATATGACTTTGGATAAATTATTCACTACTCTCAGCCTCAATGTTTTTAATCTGCAAAATGGAAATAGTGTCTATCTGAAAGGGTTATTATATGAATCAAATGAGTCAATAGTAAAGTACTTACCACAGAGCCTAGCACATAGTAAGTACCCCATAACAGTAGCTAACATTTATATACAGGCTTGAGTTCACTGGTAAGGACAACAGAAATAAAAAAGAAGAAACAGATGTGAACAGTACTATATATGGGTATGGAAAGCATTATGCAAAAAAGCCATTGGGACATAGTTACTGACTGAACATGGAAAAGGAAAAAAAGGAGTTGAGTGCAAAGTTTCAAGCCTGTTATGTTAGTTTTTATCCCCTGAGATGCAGCTAAAGTGGGATTACTTATTTATTTATATTTATTGAGAAAAATATTTACTTATTTATTGGGGAAACATGCCTGTGAGGGAAAAGTAAACAGGAGTGGGTGGAGTCTGGTGCCACACCTGAACACAGAAAAATGTGCGACCGTGAAAAGATGGGAAGTTATACAAAAATAGCAATCAACCTTTCTCACGTTTCCAAGGCCTTCACAATATCTGAGTGCAGAAAGGCCAGGATGGAATTGAGGCAAGCCTCATCACCAGCCTAGAATACAGTGAGAGAAAAAAAAAATGACGGATGAAGTCAGCTAATCACCTCACAGCAAACTTCCCACAGAAAATGTATTCCTTGAAGGAACGAGTGGAGACCACTACATGTTAAGAGTTGTCCCCTGGGGGACCCCCACTGCCAAATAATGTCACCCTCATTCATTCTTCTCTCTTCTTTCCCTGACAGATGATTTCACACAACAAAGTTCTGGCCTCTCCGCTGGGGCTATTGCCGGCATCGTGATCGGAGTCCTGGCCGGGGTTGCTCTCATAGCAGCCCTGCTGTACTTTCTATGTAACAGAAAGTCTGGCGGGTATGATGGCCCTTCCCCATTGTTCTGTTTTCTCCAAGGCTAACTGCCATGCTTGGGAGAGGGAAGGAGACTTCACCTCTGTCTCTGGGCCTGGATCTACTCCTCCTCCTTTCTAAACCCCTGCTTCTGGGCACTAATTCCTGTGGATCTCTTCTCCATGCTTCCTGCACCCCACTCTCTCTCGGACATGGTAATTCCCATCCCCATCTTGTTTAGAGGGGGCAGATCCCATTATACTTCTGTCTCCCAGTCAGGGAAGCCAAGGCCCAAGAAGGAAACAAATGAGAAAATGAAAGGAGGAACAGGAGAACGGGAGTCACATGCTCTGTTGACAGTAGTAGGAGGGAGGGATAGGACAGGAGGACAAGCTAAGAAGAGGTACAAACAGCCAAAGGCCTCTTTGGGCAATAAGTGAAATGAGACAGAAAACAGCATCTACCTACAAAAGAAGAAAGGTGTCAGCGTACAGGTAGGCTCATATGCAGTTGATAAAGAATGGACCCAAATGTGGACATCCAGCAAACAGGACAGGAGTAAAGCCTAGAGGGGACCGTGGGTACACAAGAAAGAGGCCCTAAGAGGGAAGGCAGTATAATCCAGGTATAAAAGAACACTGAGGAGCCCCAAGGAATTACCTGCTGATGATGTCCTTCCTAATTCAAGGAGCAAAGATCCTATGCTTGGGAATAGCAGTCACACTGTCTGATATTTATTTAGGACAAGTGACCTGCGTGATCTCACAGAGCACAAACCCTCAGCCTCCAACCACAGTAAGTAAAGCCACTCACCCAGTGAGACCTGACACGTTCCACCACGTGCCCCGCCCCATCAGTGAATCCTGGATTCCCGAACTACTCAGTACCTTCTGAATTTTTAGAAGGGATTTCCATTTCCCAACCTTAGGTTGGCATAGGTCCTCATACCCTTCTAGCCACAAAAGATTCCCCTGAGACACAGCCCTGGGAGAGACGCTCACTTCACCCGGGCCAGGCAGGCCTGCATAAGATGCACATGTTTCCAGGAGCCATTTCCTCACCCATAGTCCTCCCCCTCCTGCTTCTATGATGGATGTGGGCATTCTCCTTTGGTGAGACTCTCCCTGTCTTGTGGTGCTCTGGGTACTGTGGGCCTCGACGTCCCTCCTTGCCACTGAAGCTTGTTGCTGAGAAATACATCTGGGCAAAAAATCAAGGCCTTGTGAACTGGAAGAAATTTTCAGAAGTGAACTAAGGCCTTCTGGGCTCTACTCTTGCCCCCCCTCTGGTACTAATGCCCTGGGTGTGGACCACAGACACTGAGGAAGTGAATTCCTCAAGCCATCATAGGCTACCTCCTTGCCCTACCCTGCTCCCACCTGCCAGCTCCTTCAGCTAGAAATCATGAGAGCTTAGGAACCCCACACACATCTCCACCTTCCAACCCCTGTTCCAAGGCCATAAATCAGCTTTGCATTTTCATGGATTGATAACTCTTCCTTTGCTTCCCCAGGTCAGGACCACTCTGACAATGTGCATAACAAGGTAAGCACAGCCAGTTTCACTGGCTCGTTTTCTCATGGAAATATCTCTGTGTAGAATAGGTTATTTTTTGTAATGTTCATTTATTTTTAAGAGAGAGAGAGACAGAGTGTGTGTGCACGTGCGTGCACTTGCCTGCACAAGTAAGGAAGGAGCAAAGACAGAGGCAGAGAGAGAAAATCCTAAACAGGCTCCTCGCTGTCAGCATAGAGCCTGACGAACCCGTGACGTGAGATCATGACCTGACTCAAAATCAAGAGTCGGACACTTAAATGAATGAGCTACCCAGGTGCCCCTAGAATGGGTTATTCTTGAAAACACAAATGTGAGATCAAGTTTGGGTCAAAATTCCTCAAAACGGTAACAAACAAAGGAGTACTGGTTAATTATTCCCTTGAGTCTACCTCATTGCCAGAACGTGGACTTTGGAATTAACCTCATCCTCTGTTTAAATCCTGGCTCTGACTCTCAGTAACTCTGTGACCTTGGACAAGTAACTTAAGCTCTTTGAGCCTTGGCTTTGTCATCTGTAAAATGGGCATGCTGCCTACTTCAAAGAGAAGTTGAAGGAATTAAATGAGATGGCAAATGGAAAGCACCCAGCACAATGCCCAGCATAAGTCACTAAGCCGTTCTCCCTCCTCTACCTCCACTGACCCTGCTCTTACCAACAAAGTACAGTGTCCATTCTGGTGGGTCTGAGGTCTTGGTTCTTTACTTTATAATAATTTTACCACATTTTTCTCATCTTAACCCTTCAGTAGAATATACACATATATCAAAAGGTGCTTAAAATCATAAATGCATTTTAACCATGTGTAAATTTTCATGAGTTGAACACAAGCAGCACCCAGATCAAGAAACAAACCATCCCTACCCCCCCAAACACCCTCCAGCTCTGGACTTCTTCCAGAAAGTAACCACTATCCTCACTTCCAGTGCACTGGATTACTTTTGTCTGTTTATGCTCTTACATAATGAACAACACAGTATATCCTTGTATGTGTCTAGCTTCTTTCATTCAAAATTGTTTTGTGAGATTCATCCATATCCTTTTATGCATTTGTAGCTTGTCCATTCTCTTTGCTGTATCATCGCATCTCACTATGAATATTATAATCTACCTCTTCTAATGATCACTCCACAGGATGTTAGCAAGCAGAGTAGTAATGGGTAATAAAAGCCCTTCTCCAAAACTAAAGGTTTCAAAGTGGTGATAGCACGTGGTGCTCAATCACACGACACAAGGTGAGAGCCTGACCTATGACACTGGTTGAACTGACCACACTGTTCATGCCTTTCAGACTGATGAAGTTGCATATTCTTCCCTGAACTTCAATGTCCAGGCACCAAAGAAATCAGCGTCAGCCTCCCCACCCCTAACAGCCACAGAAACAGTGTATTCAGAAGTCCAAAAGAAGTAATACCTTCTGTCCTGCTCTCTGCGCTGCTGACTCCTTCCCAAGCTCCTCATCCCCATCACTAGGAGACCCTTTTCCCCTCAGGGAAAAGGGGACGAAGCCTCTTTCCCCATTTCACTCCCTAACTGAGGCACCTGCAGGCTGCCTGGTTATAGCCCCTCCCTTCAGTGTCAATAGACGAAAAGGTACATCCGGGATTCCTAGGAAACCCAGCCTTCCTAGTCATTGAAATTTGGCAAAGCAGATCTTGGGCGGTTGCCAGAACTTTTGCCCCTCCCAAGTTTTCCTGACCTAAACTTGTTTTAAACTTACTTATTCAGGGCACAGTCATTCCTTCCCACCCCAGTCCTGTCCTATTGGAGTCTAACTTGAATTTGCCGTAACCTTGTGAATTATTTCCTGATCCACTGAAATGCATGTGCCAGAAAAGAAGAGAGGAAAGAAGTAAAAGTAAAAGCTTCTATCTCCCCAAAGCCCAGTGTGAACCCACCATACACGGGCAAACGAATATATAACCAATGCTGAACTGGCAAATTCTCCACCTTTGTCTACTATCAGAGTTGTCTACCAGGGCCTAAACACCTTGCTGCTTGACTAGAATGCCACCAAAGCCATTTGGCAAGCCTGTTTTCAGAGAACCCACTGGAAGCAATTAGGGAAATTATTTGCCAAGGTCCACAGGCGATTCCTAATGAAAATGCCCCACAAATGCAATATGTTTCACAACTTTATTGGGTTTATTCAAGGAAATATTCACAGAAGGAGGGCTTATAGCTTCAGAGAACATTCGCCTCTTAACAGACAATCAGCTGGGAATTTGGGAGAGGAGTCAGAGGAGCCACCCTTCAGAGATTATTTAAATAATTGTTAAAGAATGCCTGATTTGGCATATTGGTTTTTTTTTCCCTTTTCTCTGAGACATTCTGTCATTTTAGTTTTTGCATCTGCTAGTTTATGTGAAAGGGGCTATTTTTACTTAGCTTATCTATATAAGCCAATCTGCCTGCCTTAGGGGAAAGAAACCGCCAAACCCACAAGTCCCCTTGGCCAGGAGTTGCTCAAGGCATTTATGTCTGGGGCTCTTTTGTGGCTAGATGGGTCTAACTCAGTTTCCCACCATCTCAGGCCAGTCTTCAACCACCATTCCATTCCACGGGGGTCTCTGCTGTGCGTGGTGTCTGTCCCACTCACTTTCTCAGGAGACCCGGCCTCTGCTAAGGTGCGTTTGGTCCTTGACAAGTGGGGATGCCCTGAAGGGAACACACTCAAGCCCCTGCTGGCATTGTTTACACCCTGGAAAGCTGCACTTGTGCTGATGCTCCTGGGAACCCGGGCTGTGAGAGGTTAGGACAGGGGAGGGTGGTAACTGGGCCAGAGGCTTCTTGAACAGCCTCTGAAATGTTTTCTCCCATGGGGTCAAGTCCCAGTGTGCAGAACAGAAAAGAAGAGCCGGAGGAGAGTCAATGCACTTCCCATCCAGCCTCCCTCTAAGCAGACGGGAGTCTCTTTGGGGCTGTTGAGAAAAGGCTTTTATTCTGTATTGATTACTTGATGTCATGCTGTGTCTAAGATGCCCCTCAAAGAGGGCTAGTTGGGAATTCTCTGTACTCAGGTACCTCTTTCAAGGGTTTTCTAACCCTCACACAGTCTATTTATACTTCCCCTCATCTATGCTACTCTGTGTTATTTAATTTTGCCTGGCTAGGGCCACTTCTGAATTATTTGTGAAACTTGCTCTATATTTATAATAAAAATTATCAATTAGACAAAAACATGCTGCCGTTGATACTTCTTGAAATAATATCTTCTTTACAGGAGGAAGAAAGACAAATTGCTGAGTCAGAGCAAGCCCAAGTCTATAGATATTTGATCTAGTGATCAGAAAATTAGCTCACGTCATTTGCATGCCTGCTAACAAAGTGAGTCTATCTAGAAACAACAAGCCATAGCTTCAACCTTCCCAGAAGAAACTGCCTATTTTCTTCTGGGTAAGAAGATGATTTCATGAGTCAAAGATCTCCCAGCCTCTTTATTAGGGACAAGTAACACTTCCTGCACGGGTGTCTCCGGTGAATCAGAAGCAGCTGAATACAGCTTTTACTCACAGAGTCTCCACAGGCCCAGGCACACAGGCACCTCCAGAGTCCCTACTTCCTTCTTTCTGCCCCCTTGGGAGGTCAGAACTCTCCTAACCTGAATACCCTTCATTTACTAATCCCACTAAGTGTTAGCCTATTATCTCATTTCCTTCACTTCCAAGCCATGGAAACATGTGCTGCACTCCCCTTTCCTCATCATCTGGTTTCTCCTGGCCCCTCTGCACCCAAGACCTCTAGAGGCAGCATGAAGTCAGTGTCCATCCTTGGACAACTTTTCACTGTCCTCACATTGTTCACTTCTACAATGTCTAAGACCCACTTTTCTACAACACCTAAGGCATCACAGACAACTTTTCCTTCTTGGGCATTCTCTTCCTCCCACCCCCCACCCGTGCGTTGCACCCCACACCAGATCTAGTAGTGGGACGCCAACTGTCCACCTCCACACCACCCTCTTCCACAGCCTCGAGGACCTCTCCAGAGATGGCTCCTGCATCTGTCTCTCTAGCCCCTACTAGGGAGGGCTGTTTCCCAGATCTCATGACACTAACATCCAAACTCCTTATGAAATTCCCCCTCATTTAAACCGGGTCTCCCCCTGCCAACCCCACAGCTCACTCACCTCTCTCTGTGCCACCCCTATTTCCTCAGACCTTGCTCTTTTATTTCCCAGATTCGATACATCATCAAAGCCTGATGATTCTTTAACACCTCTCCATACCTTGTTCGCTCCATTCCCATGACCCTGAACAACCCAGACCATGTGAGCTCTGTTCATGCTCTTGAGGAGCTCCTTCAGGATCCCTGTTCTGAAGAAATAGCAAAAAAGTCAAACATGGTCCGTCCAAACTCAAAGTGAGATACCAAGAGACTAAGAACAAAAAACAGACAAGAAAGTCTGGCCCATTTCCTTCTAGCCTGTAGATGTCTGAGTCACAGATACTCTGATTGTCCTCACACCTTTAGTAACATTCACAAGCACTGATAGCAGCAAGCATCTGAGTCAGTCCCTAACTAAGGGGACCAGAAACCAAAAGCCACCCCAAGAAACCAACCAACTATGGCAGTAAGGTTACACGAATTCTACTTATGTGCATAGATTTCTTTTTTTTTTTTTAATGCAAACTGTTCTTTTTTTTTTTTTTTCAGACAAACTAGATTTTTTTTTTATGAAATATATTGACAAATTGGTTTCCATACAACACCCAGTGCTCATCCCAAAAGGTGCCCTCCTCAATACCCATCACCCACCCTCTCCTCCCTCCCACCCCCCATCAACCCTCAGTTTGTTCTCAGTTTTTAACAGTCTCTTATGCTTTGGCTCTCTCCCATTCTAACCTCTTTTTTTTTTTCCTTCCCCTCCCCCATGGGTTCCTGTTAAGTTTCTCAGGATCCACATAAGAGTGAAACCATATGGTATCTGTCTTTCTCTGTATGGGTTATTTCACTTAGCATCACACTCTCCAGTGTGCATAGATTTCTGATGAGTCATTCATTCAGTAAACATTTATTGAGGTTTTACTATATGTCAAGCACTAAGCCAGGTGCTAATGAGAACACGGAGATTAAAAACTAAAGCCCTTATTTGGATTTTTATTCAAACAACTCTGCTTTAAAAAAAGGGGGGTGGGCAAAGGAAGAAATAAAGGAACAAAAACAGGAGAAGCAAAGAGAAGGAAAGGGAGAGAGAAAATTAGGAGATAATTACAGAAATCTGAACAGTGAATATTTTATGATATTGAAGAAGTACTCATTTTTAGTGCAATAATGGTATCGTGGTTATGTTTTTTGTAAAGATACCTTATATTTTAGTAATATAATTGAAATCTTAATAAAATTATTTGATGTCTGAAATTTGCTTCAAAATATCCCAGTTTGAGGAGGGGAGTATAAATGAAACAATACTGGCCATGAAATAATTGCTGGAGCTGCACAATGAGTACATGTAGATACATTTTATTATTAGCTTTATTTTTGCAACTATTTGAAATTTTCCATAAAAAAAAAAAGTCCCTGCTCTCCAGAAGCTCGTAACACAAGGAATCAGATATTCCAACAAATACACTACTGTGTAGTTTAACAAAATTTGACAGAGTGCTATTCAAACTCCAAGGAAAGTGACTGCCCCCCCTGAGATAGGCAACAGAAATCAGAGAAGATGGCAAAGGAGCATCCTCTGCTTGACCAGAGTCTTTTAGAAAAAGTATTAGAGGCAAAAGGGCAAACAAGTGGTACAAAGGCATGCAAATGTGAAGCAGCAGAATTCCTGCGTACTCTTTGGATGACCATGTTACTTAGGAGCACATATTCTGGAGCCAGACCACCTGGAGGTCCTGCTCCTGAGGGCCTACTCTGAGACATCGGTCAAGCTACTTGTAATGTCTCTGTGCCTCAGACTCTTTACCCATAAAACAGGGATTATAACAATACATACTTCACAGGGCTATTGTCAGGAGTCAATGAGTTAGTACATGTGTAAAATGCTTACAAGACAGTAGGCAAACAATAAATGTTAGCTGCAAGATATAAAATTAATATACAGAAATCTATTGCATTTCATTATAATAATAACAAAGTAGCAAAAAGAGAAATTAAGAAAATAATCCTATTTACAATGGCATCAAAAGGAATAAAATACCTAGGAATAAATTTAACAAAGGAGGTGAAAGACCTGTACTCTGAAAACTTTAAGACACTGACGAAAGAAATTGAAGACACACATAATTGGAAAGATATACCACGTTCGTGAATTGGAAGAATTAATACTATTAAAATGTCTATACTGCTCAAAGCAATCTACAGATTCAATGCAATCCCTATCAAAATACCAATAGTATTTTCCATAGAACTAGAATACATAATTCTAAAATGTGTATGGAACCACAAAATACCCCAAATAGCCAAAGCAATCTTGAGAAAAAAGAACAAAGCTGGAAGTATCATGATTTCAAACAATACTACAAATCTACAGTAATTAAAACAATATGCTACATGCACAAAAATAGACACATAGATAAATGGGATGTAGTAAAGAACCCAGAAATAAACCCATGTTTATATGGTCAATTAATCTACAACAAAGAAGACAAAAATGGGAAAAAGACAGTCTCTTCAACAAATGGTGCTGGGAAAACTGGACAGCTACATACAAAAGAATGAAACTAGACCACTTTCTTACACCATACACAAAAAACTCAAAATGCATTAAAGACCTAAACTTAATACCTGAAACCCTAAAACTCCTAAAAGAAAACATAGCCAGTAATCTGTTGGATATTAGCATTAGCAATATTCTTCTGGATCTGCCTCCTTGAGGCAAGGGAAACAAAAGCAAAAATAAACTGTTAGGACTACATCAAATCTTTTGCACAACAAAGGAAACCATCAACAAAATGAAAAGCAATTTACTGAATGGGAGGAAAATGATATATCTGATAAGGGGGTAATATCCAAAATATATAAAGAACTCATACAACCCAACATCAAAACAAAAACAAAAACAAAAACAAACAAAAAAAAAGTAACCCCATTAAAAAATAGGCAGAGGAAGGGTGCCTGGATGGTTCAGTCGGTGGAACATGCGACTCTTTTTTCTTTTCTACGTTTATTCATCTTTTTGAGAGACAGGGACAGTGTGAGTGGGGGAGGGGCAGAGAGAAGAGGAGACACAGAATTTGAAGCAGGCTCCAGGTTCTGAGCTCTCAGCACAGAGCCTGATGCTGGACTCAAACCCACGAACTACGAGATCATGACTTGAGCTGAAATCAGACACTTAACCCACCAAGCCACCCAGGTGCCCCTGGAACATGTGACTCTTGATCTCGGGGTCATGAGTTTCATGAGCCCCATGTTGGGTGGAGAATTTACTTAATAAAAGAAAATAAAAAATAAAATGGGGAGAGGATCTGAATACGCACTTTCCAAAGATGGCATACATATGGCCAAGAATCACAGGAAGAGATGTTCAACATCACTAATCATCAGAAAAATGCAAATCAAAACCACCATGAGTTATCCCCTCATACCAGTCAGAATGGCTAGTATCAAAAAGACAAGAAATAACAAGCGTTGGCAAAGATGTGGAAAAAATGGAACACGTGTACTGCTGCTGGGAATGTAAACTGGTGCCACCACTAGGGAAAACAGTATGGCGGTTACTCAAAAAATTAAAAATAGAAACACTATATGACCCAGCAATTCTGCTTCTGGGTGTTTAGCTGAAGAAAACAAAACGTGAATTCAAAACGATATATGCACCCTTATGTTTATTGCAGCATTATTTATAATAGGCAAGATACAGAAGCAAACCAAGTATCCACTGATAAATGAATGGATAGAGACAATGTGATACACACACACACACACACACACACACACACACAATGGGATATTACTCAGCCATAAAAAAGAATGAAACCTTGCCAGCGTGGATGCACCTGGAGGGTATTATGCTAAGTGAAATAAGTCAGACAGAAAAAGAGAAATACCGTAGGATTTCACTTATGTGTGGAATCTAAACAAACAAAACAGAAATAGACTCGTAAATACAGAGAACAAACTAGTGGTTGCCAGCCGGGGGAAGTTTGGGGATGGATGGGTGAAATAGGTGGAAGTAATTAAGAAGTACAAACTTCCATTTATAAAATAAATTAAGTCACAGGGATGAAAAGCACAGCATAGGGAATACAGTCAATAACATTGTAATAACTTTGTATGGTGACAGATGTACACTTGTAAGTGCACATTTCATAATGTATATAATTGTCGAGTTACTATGTTATATACACCTGAAACCAATATAATCTTGTATGCCAACTATACTTCAATTTATAAAAATGTTACTGCTAGTAATGGTAGCAGTATCCCAGTCCACAATACCACACGTTTGAAAGTCTCATCTAATTTGTACTTGTTTTTGTTAGACTGTACACTTGTAAAGTAGGGACTATATCTATTTATCTCTATATCCCCAGAATCTACCCTGAGGCCATGCCCATAATAGCCACTAATTAAGCAACTGTCCTTTCAGGCACTAGAGAAGAGACCACCAAAATCCTCTGCCTAGCCTCCCTCATTCCCCTATAGATTATATCCTCAGTTCCTATAATTCTTTGGCTTCCTTTGGCTCCCTTTCTTGTTTCCACCTCCTCCCTTCCTCTGCTCCAGGGATGTTCATTCACTAATGGTGATCTCTGGTCTCATCCCTGGCAGGTGTTCCAATGCTTCCTTTTGCTCTCTACCCACAGCTATATTATCTAACCAGCCTCTGCATCACTTATTCTGCAATTAATAGAAGGGTGAACAGAGGCTGTATTTCTCGGCCACTGGTCTCATACCTATTTGTGAGAAGGAGAATTCTCTGGAAAAGAGAAAAACAGGTAAGATGGTAACAAGAACACAAAGCCTTCAAACACAGCTCCCTCGTTAAGGGAATCCTGTAGATATATTTGTACAACCAACCAAAATCTCACTGGGGTTTGGGGAGGTTCAGAAACTGCTGGGGGGAAGATGGAGGCATGATGGGCAGGAAGCTCAGCTATATGTTAACTTTTATTTTGCAAATTTCAGGGTTTATTTTCCCCCCACTAGTAAACATCTTCATTTTCTCCCCAGAGCAGAAACTCAAAGAGGAAGAGAATATGAAAATCCTCAGAGCTGAGAAGATACAAGATCACAGGCAGCTACAGACTCGAAAATAAGAATAAGGTCCGATGCAGGCTGTTCTCAAATCACAGCTCTGTACAAAGTGCCCTCTACCCTGAGCAGCGGGGTGGGGCCGGAACATGATCCTTGTCTCCCCTAGAGGCGAACAAACTGCTGGTAAAACGTTAACTACCCAGGATGGAAGGAAATGGAGCCCTTGGAAGTACTTCTCCCTACTCATTTCTCCCCCTGAGAGGAGAACAATTCAAGGCCATATTCCCAGCCCTACTATTTTATGGGGTTTTTTTTCCTCTGAAAAAGGCTGAGGAGGGGATCACAAAGCAGAAATGGAACACTGGAGCATCTTAAGCATGCTTTGTTTAAAGGTCAAAGTCTTGTGAAACATGCCAATCTCCCTTCACTGCGTCTCTGTGTCCCTATCTGAACCCAGAACTCCTCTTATTGGGGGGACTAGAGCAAGAAAGGAAAGAGGGAACTGGGAATAAATACAAGCAAATAAATACAAGCAGAGTGGGAGGCCCTTGCAATACTAGGTGTGATTATTAAGGGAAATGAAACTAGTCTTCTTGTAGGGATCAGACTGGTTTTGAGAGCAACTCTACATAATAAATAACCAAAATAGTTTAAGTAACAACAGAAGTTTTGGAATAAATGTACAGCCACCCAGGACAACTACTTTAAGGTGCCCGTATTTATCTGGATATGATATACTTATAAAAGGAATCCTAAAACTCACATGAGTCTCATAACTTTATTGTCTTAAATAGGACCAAGGAACAGTTTGACATGACCAGGAGAGTGAGGAAAAACGAAAGAGCAGGGAGAAGACAGGAGTACATATGGTGGCAGAGATGATGGAGATGAACAAAGAAGAGCCAGAGACAGATGTCATACAAAAGGAACAGTAAGTTCTTATCATAAATACAGAGATGGAAGCAGTGATCTAATTACGGCGAAAATCAGTTCCTAGGCCAGCTTTCCCAGTTGAAGCTTTCCTGGGTGACTCCATCAGCCAGCCCTGTGTGGTCCAGGAGTATGGCAGAGTGGGAGTAGAAATGGGCAGAAACAGATACTAACTTCTCCCACTTCCGTTTAAACCCAAGAAGACCTTTATTCTCCTACACAGGAAAACTGGACTTTGCGCATTCGTTGGCTACTTTGTACAGATAGAGAAATTTGATTAATGCCAATTCTTCAAAGAGTCAGCTGTAAAACTTTGCCTGTCAGTAAATAAACAAATTAAAGAGCAAGAGTTATTAGTGCTTCATGTGTTTTTGAGCTCATTGTGTAAAGCAGCCTCCGTTCTTAAGAATCCTAAGTCCTGGGGTGCCTGGATGACTCAGTCAGTAGGACATCAGACTCCATATCAGGGTCATGAGTTCAAGCCCCACATTGGGTGTAGCTGAGAAGGAAAAGAAGGAGGAGGGGGAGGGGGAAGGGGAAGAAGAAGAAGAACCACAAGTCCTCCATATGACCCAGCAATTCCACTCCCATATATATATATATATATACCCAAGAGAAATAAAAACTACGTCCACATAAGAGTTTGTACACAAATGTTCATAAACACCATTATTTATGCTAGCCAAAAAGGTGCAAACAACCCAAATATCCATCAACTGATGGATGGATAAACAAAATGGGGCATGCAATGGATATCATTTGGCAATAAAAAGAAATAAAATACTGATAAATGATACGACATGGATGAATCTTAAAAACATCATGATAAGTGAAAGAAGCCAGTCACAAATACCACAGATTGTATGATTTTATTTATATGAAATATCCTGAATAGTCAAATTCATAGAGACAAAAAGTAGATTACTGGTTTCCAGCGGAGGAGAGAGGAGATGGAGATGAGGAGCACTGCTAATGGGTATAGGGTTTCTTGTTGGCGTGATGAAAATGCTCAAAATTGACTGTGGTGATGGTTGTTCTACAATTCTGTGAACTTACTAAAAATCATTGAATTATACACTTAAAAAATTTTTTTTTAATGTTTATTTTTGAGAGAGAGAGACAGAGCATGAGTGGAGGCGGGGCAGAGAGAGAGGGAGACACAGACCCTGAAGCAGGCTCCAGTCTCTGAGCTGTCAGCACAGAGCCCGATGTGGGACTCAAACTAGTGAACCATGAGATCGTGACCTGAGCCGAAGTCAGACGCTTAACTGACTGGGCCAACCAGGAGCCCTGAATTATATACTTTAAATGGATGAATTGTATGGTATATGAATTGTATCTCAATAAAGCTGTTCTTCAAAAAAAAAAAAAATCTAAAGGTCTGGAATTGGACTATGTCAGCTACCTGGAGTCTAGGTTTAACTATACTATCCCATAAGCCCATTAAGACCCATAGCCAGCCAGTAACACTGCAAAAATCCAAATTTTTGCTTTAATTAAAACAAAACAAAACAGGGATGCGTGGCTGGCTCAGTCAGTAGAGCGTTATGAATCTTGATCTCGGGATCATGTATTCAAGCCCCATGTTGGGCATGGAGTCTACTTAAAAATATAATAAACAAAGAAACAAACAAACAAAACAAAAACTGACATTAAGGCCTTGGACCTCATTTGTGCTCTCTCCCTATGAGCTCTATATGACTTGTTCAACTGATTTAATAAGAAACATGTCCAAAGTAATTATGGAAATCATTCAATGATATCACAAATATTTACTGAACATCTATTATGTGAAAGGTACTATTCGAGGGCCTGGGAGTTTAACACGTCATCCCTGCCTACAAGATGCTTACCGTACATTCACCAGTCTCAAGAGAGCACGGTAAGTGGTACAAAAGGGGTAAGTGCTGGGGACGTTAGGGGCATAATCCCAGGTTGGTGTGTTAGTGTAGTAGATTACAGAAGTAAGGTATAAACCAAAGCCTGAAAGCTAACTAAAACTGATATGAAAATAAAGAGGCGTGACAGGAGTGTTCTAGGCAGAGAGAATAAGTACAAAGGCCCAAACTCATAGAAAGCAGGGAATTTCAGGAATTAAAGTAGTTTGGTGTGGCTGAGGCATCATGTGCAAGAACTGGGGAGGGGTGGAGGGCAGGACTGGGACAGTGGAAGCTGAAGAATACTGAGGTCTTTTACATTTGTAACGTGACAAAAAACCGGGGAGCCTTGCTGAAGAGATCAAATTGCAGCCTGAGGGCTGCTTTAGAGAAGGATGGAAGGAATTTAATTATGGAAAAGGATATGATCAGAACTTTGTTTGGCAAGGGCCACTTCGGCTGCACTGTGGACGGCAAATGGGAGGGGGCACGGAATTAATAGGCTGGAGCAAGGAAGGGGGTCAGAGAGAAGATGTAGCAGGAATCCAGAGGAGATGATGGTGGCCTGAGTTAGTAGCATGAATCAGGTTGGAGAAGAGGGGACAGGTTAGAGAGTTACATAGGAGTTGGCATTGTCATGACCCCAGACTGACCAGATGAGGGAATGCCAAAGGGAAGGAGAACGGTGGCAGGTTTGTGGCAGAGATCACTGTGGGCTACCAGCCCACATATATTATTATAATAAGAGTTATAATAATAACTATTATTATTTTTAAAGAACCAGGTTTGGAGGTAAGGTAAGTTCAGTATGGGACATGTTGCACATTCAAAAGCAGATACCCAACAGACAGTAGAGATCTACAACTCAAGAGTGATGGATTATAACTGAAGTCACAGACAGGAAGGCATAGAACAGGTCAGAACTCTAGAGACCAGTGACATTTATGGCACGAACAGATCAGAAGAGGTGGCAAAGAGAACTGAAGAAGAATGGTCAGATTGGTGGGGAACCAACAGAGTGAGGGCCATGGCAGCAGTTTGAGTGAAGTAGTGGCCAAGAGTGGCACCTGCTCTGTGACATTAGGTAAAACAAAGGTGCGAAGTACAAGGGAGCGGGGCGGGGCGGGGTGGGGGTGGGTGGGGGATCAACTCTCCAATGCTGAGGAGTGGATGGGAGATAAACAAATGGAGATACTGGCTAAAAACAAGTCCCTTTTTTAAAAAAATATTTACTTATTTTTGAGACAGAGAGAAACAGAGTGTGAGTGTGGGAGGAACTGAGACAGAGGGAGACATGGAATCCGAAACAAGTTTCAGGCTCTGAGCTGTCAGCACAGAGCCCGACGTGGTGCTCAAACTCGCGAACTGTGAGATCATGACCTGAGCCGAAGTCAGACTCAACTGACTGAGCCACCCAGGCGCTCCCAAAACAAGTCTTTTTTTTTTTTTTTTAAGTAGGCTCTGAGATCAAGAGTCAGACACTTAAGCTACTGAGCCACCCAGACAACCCTGAAAACGACTCTTTTAAGAAGTTTGTCTATACAAAGGAAGACAGTGATAGAGTGGAAGTCAGCAAGAGGAATAGGGTTCAAAAAAAGAGAATTTTTTTTAACATGAGAAAGATCTAAATATATTTAAACATGGAAATAGATGCAAGGAGTTTGTAGTTTCATATTATAATCATGATCTTTCCCCTAAATCCTCCCCCTCCTTCTCACAGGAAACCTGCAGGGAAGATCTTACAATATGCTAGGTGCTAAGTATTTTAAGCCAGAGCAGTTTCAGTGCAGATCTGACTAACCAACATCCTTGAAAACAGGGTACCTCTAATGCCTCCGCTGACATCTGCTCTCCTGCCAGCTCTTTAGCTCTTTATTTATAGCCACACATAATATAAGACTTCTGATTTTCTCATCATCTTTAAAACAGTCTAATTCTTCTAAAAATTTTTAATGTTTATTTATTTTTGAGAGGGAGACAGACAGAGAGCGAGCAGGGGAGGGGCAGAGAGAGAGAGAGGAAGACACAGAATCCCAAGCAGGTTCCAGGCTCTGAGCTGTCAGCACAGAGCCAGATGTGGGGCTTGAACCCACGAGCCATGAGATCATGACCTGAGCCCAAATCGGACACAACCAACTAAACCACCCAGGCGCCCCAGTCTATATTCTTCTAAAATGGGCTTTCCAAAACCATAAGTATTTGCTAACTTATAAAGATCCATCAGAGACATGCACATGGTTGCCCCCTCCCTCTTTTCTTGTGTCAGCAGCAGAATCTCCACTGCTATTTCTGTGGGAGTGCTTATTTGTTATTGTTTTGGGAGAAGCTGTGGTTTCAGAAATGGAAAAGAGAAGAATCTGTCAAAGCAGCAAGGGCATAGGAGGTGCCTACCCTCGGACTGAAGGTCAGGAGGGCTGTTCTGCCTGCCCACTAGGCAATTACTCAAAATGTCATCCCCACTCTGCCTACAAACCTCACCCCATTTTTTTAAACTACTTGATATTTCATCCAAGTCATTTAGCAAATAACTCTGAGAAGGTTAGAGAGCTTTCAGCTACACATGCATCACTTGAATAGCAGGCTGCTTCCCACCCCCCACCCCCACCACTGCCCCGACCAACCTCAGACCTATGACACTGAGTTGGGGCTTTGATGGGGTGAGGTTGGCAAGAGGACTCAAAAGCAAGGAAAATGTGGGCCTTAAGTGAAGGACAGGGTGGGCGTTGGTCAGGTACTACAGTGGAGGGCTGATGGAAGCGTCCAAGTCCTATGAGCCTGAAATCTTGGAAAAGGAAGAAGAGTTTAGATGAGAAGCGTCTGGGAGATGAAAAGGTATCAAAGGGTAAACATCATTTTAAAAGCATGTCTCATGTTAATCCAATTCCAGGAAAGGTAGATCAAACTCTTTTCCTTTCTCTAGAGTATGTCTAAAATCCAGGACTTAAGTGTATTAGTCAGGGTTCTCCAGAAAAACAGAACCAATAGGACGGATATATCTAGATACAGAGGTTAGATAGACAGAAAGAAAGATTGACATAAAGAAAGAGATTTATAAGGAATTGGCTCCCTTGATTAAAGAGGCTGACAAGTCCCCAAATCTGTGGGCTAAGTCACTAAGCTGGCGACCAGGGGAGCCAAAAATGTAGTTCTAATCCAAAGGCCAGGAGGCTCCAGACTCAAGAAGAGCCAAAATTTCAGTTCAAGTCTGAAGGCAGGAAAAAGCTGATGTCCCAGGCAGTAAGGAGGAATTCTCTCTTACTCAGAGAAGGATCAAACTTTTTGTTCTATTCAAGCCATCAACTGATTGTATGAGGTCTACCCACATTAGGGAAGACAACTTGCTTTACTCAGTCTACCAATTTAAATGTTAATCTCATAGGAGCACCTGGGTGGCTCAGTCCATTAAGTGTCCCACTTGGGCTCAGGTCGTGATCTCGTGGTTTGTGGGTTAGAGCCCCACGTTGGGCACTGCGGTGACAGCTCAGAGCCTGGAGCCTACTTTAGAGTCTGTGTCTCCCTCTCTCTCTGCCCCTCCCTGACTTGTGCTCTCTCAAAATAAATAAATATTAAAAAAAATTTTTTTTGATAAAAATAAATGTGAATCTCATATAAAAACTCCCTTATAAAAACACCCTCACAAAAACACCCAGAGTGATGTTTGACCAAATGTTTGACCAAATATCTGGGCACCCCATGGCCCAGTCAAGTTGACACATAAAATTAACCATCACACTAAGCTAGTAATACAGTTCTGTCACATGGTTCAGTCAACATTTACAAGTCCCTGTGCTATGAAATACACATAGCTAAATCAGATCCCTTCCTCCTAGTGGGAATAAGACTGATAACCCATATATAATTATTGTAATAGCATTAAGTACCATGAAGGGGTCTAAAAGCCAAAAACATTCAGGATAGGGAGAGACTATTTCTTCCATAGGGTTTCAGGGAAAAGAGTGTAGCATTTCAGCAGGGAATTGAAGGATGATGATAATGGCATAAAGGAGGAGGGCATTCCTAATGAAGAAAAGAAACAAAAAAAAACAAATAATCAGGAAAACATGGTGAGTCATCTAGTTTAACTGTATTTTAAAGTGTATGAGGAGAGGGGCGCCTGGGTGGCGCAGTCGGTTAAGCGTCCGACTTCAGCCAGGTCACGATCTCGCAGTCCGTGAGTTCGAGCCCCGCGTCGGGCTCTGGGCTGATGGCTCAGAGCCTGGAGCCTGTTTCCGATTCTGTGTCTCCCTCTCTCTCTGCCCCTCCCCTGTTCATGCTCTGTCTCTCTCTGTCTCAAAAATAAATACACGTTAAAGTGTATGAGGAGAAACCAAAGCAATCTGTATAACGGGAGATGGTAAAGAGAATGCAGAGCTTCCCAATCTTCCTAGTAGAACTTTCGAAGAACCTACACCCTTTGGCCAGAATCTTTCTGAACTGTTTCAGTTCAGCTTTCAAATATTTCTGGGAAGTAACTTACTTCCCATTCTGCTAACTCCTCCCATCTCCTCGAGTTCCTCGCCTCCAGTCTTCAGTATGCCCAGTTACCCACTAGGCTACAGGTTTAAAAGGCTTTTTGGAGTACCTGGGTGGCTCAGTCGGTTAAGCACCCTGACTCTTGGCTTTGGCTCAGGTCGTGATCTCACAGTTTGTGAGTTCAAGCCCTGCGTTGGACTCTGCACTCTGTTCCTGAGTTTGAGGCTTGGGTTGTGCTGACAGCGCAGACCCTGCCTGGGATTCTCTCTCCTTCTCTCTGCCTCTCCCCCACTTATGTTCACCCCCCCTTCTCAAAATAAATAAACTTAAAAAAAATCTAAAAGGCTTGTGAGGAGGAATCAGAACCTAATCAACATTTATTAACATGTTTCATAAAATACATTTCAAGTCCAAAACAATGAATCTCAAATTCATGGAACAAATATCTACCATCACCTACTATCACCTACTACTATCATCTATCATGCCCTATGATAAGTCCTGGGGATATAAAAATATGTTTCCTGCCCTAAAGTGACTCACTGTCTGCTTTAATGTTTTTTATTTTTGAGAGAGGGAGACAGACAGAGCATGAGCAGGGGAGGGGCAGAGAGAGAGGGAGACTTAGAACCCGAAGTAGGCTCCAGGCTCTGAGCTATCAGCTCAAACTTGTGAACCATGAGATTAGGACCTGGGCTGAGGTCAGACGCTCAAACGACTGAGTCACCCCGGCACCCCTCTCTCTCACTGTTCACTTTAGAACAAAGACTCATCAGAAGATGGAGAATGTCTTTGGAGACATCTTGAGAAGGGCCATGCGAAAGATATCTTCAAAGTCAGTTCTAACCCAGAAAGCAATTTTGCCTGGTTTGTGACCACAGGAAGAAGGGTACCCACCCTATCTTCAAATTAGTGCTCAGCAGCTGCTAGCACAAGTCACAGTGGTGGAGCCAACCAATGTGCACCGAGCACCTCCAAGTGTCAGGCGTTGTATTAGGCTTGTGAGATACAAAGAGGAGGGAGAAGTATTTCTGAAGTGCTTCCTGTTAACCAGGTGCTATGGCAGGTTCTGGAAACACAGTCCCTCAAGATGGGAAGGAGTAACCTAGAGAAGCAGGAAGCAGCAATCACCTAGCTTACCTATCCTGTTCCCTGAATTGCCCCGGTTCATCTTTCTCCAACACTTTGATTCAACTTGTTCTCCACTTTGATAGTCAAAGTGATCTCCCTAAAATACAAATCTGATCATGTCAATGCCCGTACCATTACCTTGGGGATAAAATCCAAACTTCTTTACCTAGTATGCCAGGCTCTTCATAATGTTCCCTGCTTATTGCTAACCACGGTCCCTCTGTACTCCCTGTTATAATATACTCAACCACTTACAGTTCCCTGAATATACAGGTAGCCCTCACACCACTGACTTTGTACACACTATTCCCTCTGCCTGGGAGGCTCTTTCCTCAATTTTTATTCCTCCTTTAGAATGTTGTTCTTGAAAAGAGAAAAAGGGAAAAAAGCCTTGTCTGACTGATCTCAACACCTCCACCCTCATTCCAGATGAATTATGAGACCCTCCTCCTCTGTGCTCCTATAATACTCAATCTGTCCCTGAGTCATGGCATTTGTCATCCTGCTCTGTAATTGTCTGTTTATTTGACTCTCTCATAAGACCATGAGCCCTTTAAGGACCACTAAAATCCTTAGATTTTATTCCCATTAGATGCCCAATATAATGCTTAGTATCTAGTAGTCATTCAGGAAACTAAATACCTCTTAAGAGACTGAATGAATGAATGAATGAATGAATGAATTAATTAATTAATTAATTAAAATGTCAAGCATTTACTGGATTCTGTGTGTGACACACATGTTAAAACCTACAATTTAATGAATATTTATTGGATACCTATAATGTAAGTAGTTTCTTGACAGGTACTTTAATAAAAGTCCGAAACAAAGACACAGTTTCTAACCTTAAGTTGCTTTCAGAGGAGTGAGAAAAGTTAAATATGTACTCAGATAAAGAATAGGGCATACTAACAGTACAATCATGCTACTAAAGTTATCAAAAGGGCAATGGATGTCCATGGCCACCAACACATTGTTTTCCAGAATTGTTCTTACAACAACCCTAGTTAGACTGGCTAGGTAAGAATGAACCTTTTCTACTTAGTTCAACCAAGACTAAGTTTTCAGACGAACTAACAATAGGAACAAAGAAAGAAAAAACACAAAGGAATTTTTTTTTTTAAAGACAGACATTTTCAGTCAAGGATAGCCAGAGCCTAACAAGGAATTCTCAGTGGATACCACCTGCTGACATCTGAACTTCCTTGGACATCAGATCCAACTCATCAGGCCCCTAACTGGCTCACCAAGGATTTGGCCTGACTTAGTTTTCACTCCCTTTCAGGAAACCTTGGGTGGCACTTGCTGTGTTTAAGCTGACAAGTCCAGATCCCTGGAGAAGGAGCCCTTCCTTCCCTTTCTGCCGCTTCAGGCTCCTCTCCTGAACTTAAGCCTGGCCTGAGGTTAAAGGTGGCCACCCCTTTTGCCCTACCTAGAGATCATTCTAATTTTGAGACCCTAGAATTTCTCCCGAAATTCTGCCTGAAACTCACCTTTCTCTGTCTTCTTTTATTTTCTTATTTTAAAGTTTATTTATTTATTTTGAGAGAGACAGAGACAGCATGAGTGGGGGAGGGGCAGACAGAGGGAGAGAAGAATCCCAAATAGATTCTCAGTGTAGAGCTGGACACGGGGCTCATAAGATCATGACCTGAACCTAAATCAAGAGTCAGATGCTTAGCGGGGTGAGCCACCCTGGTGACCCTCTGTCTTTTTTTAAAATCCCATCTGGAATATCTGCCTCAGCCTGACCTTTGTCAAGGACGGTTTTACCCTTTAGGGTATCCAGCTGGTTTCCTCTCCTTCCGCTCAACTTATGCTACTTGGCCTCAACTCAGATATTTCCTGGAATGCCCCTCCACCTTCCTCCCAACCTTTGCAGGTTTGCCCAGTTCACTTGTTCAGGAAGCCTTCCCTGAGCAGCGTAGTCCACAGGGCAGCTCTCCTGCATATGAACTCCAAAAGCTCTGTTTGCTACACTCAGTGCTCTGTGTTTCATTACATGCAGTCCCAACTCTGGTTTATATGTTTACCTGTCTTATTACCTCTGACCACACCCAAACTGTAACCTTCTTAAAGGAAGGAACTGTATTTTATATTTCCCTCCTCCCCCAACTGCACCTACCCACGACTGAGAACAGTTACTGGGCACCTACAGTTACATAAGTTACCGCTCTGGTGCTTTATGTATGTTATTTCACTTGATCCTCACAATTTTCTCACACATGAGAAAACTGAGGGTCAGAGAACATGAATAAAAGGCCAAGGCTACACAACTAAAAAGTGGCATAGCCATGAAGGGAATCCAGGTCCCCCAGCCCCCAAAGCCTTGTGGCTTCCAAACCCAGCTGGCACCGTGCGGGGCAGGCGTTGCTGACCAAGCTGTTCCCAGGCCCAGGCGGAGAGCCAAGGTATACAACCCAAGACAGCAGAGCCAGCTTGATACCTCCCTCCTCCAAAGCCCACATCTGGGTCTCCCTGGGTCCCTGCAGGGTCTCCCTGGCTTCCGGCACTAACACTCCACCCTGTGCCAATTCAGGCAACAGCCCCACTCTGTTCCACAGGTGGCTTATTGGAAGCCCTGATCAAATGCATAAGATGTCAGGAAATGAAAAGTCAAACTCCTCTGAAGCAGATTCAGAGAAGTGATCCCTGAGCACTGGCTTGCTGGGAGGGAGCCCCTCCCTATGGCCATCCAGTTTCAGCTCTTGTGTTTTCCTTTTGGGGCCTGTCAGGCAACTTTGGGATTACAGGAACAAGACTTTTGCCAATAAGCCCTGTCTAAAAGAGATAGGCTGGGGGGACGCCTGGGTGGTTCACTTGGTTAAGAGTACTCTTGAGTCTCTCTCTGCCCCTCCCCGCCTAGCTCGCTCCCGCATGTGCATGCTCCCTCAAAATAAATAAACATTAATTAATTAATTAATTAATTAATTAATTTAAAAGATAGGCTGGAAGAAACCCTGATACTGTGTAAACCCCAGGTCAGCAGGAACTCCTGTCTCTTCTCCTGCCTCACCCTGACCCAGGGCCACACCTTCCACACGCCCACATGGAAGGAGGCCTCTCCACTTTGGTAGTAACAGGTACCATTTACTGAGTGCCTATTATGTGCCAAGCACTATACCCAGTGCTTTATTTTTTTTTTAATTTTTTTTTTCAACGTTTATTTATTTTTGGGACAGAGAGAGACAGAGCATGAACGGGGGAGGGGCAGAGAGAGAGGGAGACACAGAATCGGAAACAGGCTCCAGGCTCTGAGCCATCAGCCCAGAGCCTGACGCGGGGCTCGAACTCACGGACCGCGAGATCGTGACCTGGCTGAAGTCGGACGCTCAACCGACTGCGCCACCCAGGCGCCCCTATACCCAGTGCTTTAAATGTTTATCTCAATGAATTGGTTTTTTTAACATGGATTTCTTGGGGCATCTGGGTGGCTCAGTTGGTTAAGCATCCGACTTTGGCTCAGGTAATGATCTCCCGATTCATAAGTTCGAGCCCCGAGTTGGGCTCTGCACTGATGGCTGACAGCTCAGAACCTGAAGGCTGCTTCACATTCTGTGTCTCCCTCTCTTTCTCTGCCTCTCCCCAGCTTGTGCTCGCTCGCTCTCTCTCTCTCAAAAATAAATAGGTAAACATTTTTTAAAAACATGGATTTCTTACCTTTTTAATTTTTTTTATTTTTGAGAAAGAGAACATGTGTGTGCACACGTGAGTGGGGGATGGGCAGAGGGAGAGAGAAAGAGAGAGAGAGGGAGAAAGAGAGAGAATCCCAAGCAGGCTCCATGCTCAGCACAGAGCCCAATGTGGGGCTCGATCCCACAATCCTGGGATCATGACCTGAGCCAAAATCAAGAGTCAGATGCTCAACCGACTGAGTCACCCAGGCGCCCTAATCTCAATGAATTCTTATTAACATTCTGTGAATACAAGGTCTAGTGCTGTAGTTGAAGACACAAACTCTGGGGTCAAACTGTCCAAGTTCAGAATCCCAGCTCCACCACTTACACATTGCATGGACTTGGTCCTGCTACTTAACTTCTCTGTGCCTCAATTTCCTCATCTGAAAAATGACAACTACACCAGCACTTAATTCCTAGAAATGTATGAGGATTAAATGAATTAATAACTGTAAGATGCTCAATGAATTTTACTGTTATAATAACTATTATGGTAGGCATCATCTCCTTTCGACAGGTGTAGCAACTGAGTGTTAAGAGAGCATAAATCACTTGCCAAGGTTCTTTGCCAAGGTCAAAGAACAAAGCACGAACTTAAATCCAGATCTGGTCTATCTGACTCCAAAGGCGCATGTACATCTAAGAAATCCCAGTGCTTGAAGTCTCTCTCACAGAGAGTAGCTGGGATGATGAAAGAGCTACACAAGGACCCAGGCTAGAACTAAGTTCCCAGGGCCCCATTGTTGCAGGGCCCAGAGGCAACCCCAAGAATGTAGGGTCTGGAAACATTTCACTCACTCTAACCCCAGTAATTTTACACAAGTGACCTCAGGCTGAAATGAATATATGAAAGGCAGTATTGAAGAGGCAAAAGTCACAAGAGGACATCACAAAGCCTTAGCAAAATGGTTTTTCCAGGGAGGGGAAGTCCTACCCAAGTTCACTTGGTGCCTTGCTAGGGTAGAGGGGATCCAAACTTAGTGTGAGAGTCTCAGAAAAAGTTTTGGCACCAATCAGTCCGAGCATTTTTGCACCCTGGTCTCTCTACCCCATGCTTTGCTACCACTAACCTCCTGGTCTGAATGGAGTGAAGTAATAGTAGTTCCCTAAAGATAATTCTTCAGGACCTCAAATTGCCCTTCCTTCTCACTGATGATGTTCTTAGAAGTAGCTAACAAATCTTGTTTCCAGGGCCCCAAGGCACAGACACTCATGCCCATCTCTGGGAATGCTTGAGGGCATGCTCTCGTGTCATGAGGAGCTGAGAGACAGGTGAGGGACCATCAGAGTTGCCATCCCCACCACCTTGCCCATCACAGGATTTCCGAAGGAGACATTTCCTACTTCCCATGGTCACTATGTCCTGAAAAGGAGAGTCAGACACTGCAAGGAGCTAGGCTCCTGCCCCTGTCTCCTGCATCAGCCATTTCCAGGATCAGCCTCGCTTGTCCGGTTCTGAGAGAGCTCTCAAAAGCGGCCTAGTAAGAGAGTTGGGTACTGAGGGAATTGGGCCCAGAGAGCCTTGTCCAAGAAAAGACCAACAATTAATAATCGGAACAGGGAGTGAATTTCATTTATCCTTGAAAATTCAGCACCTTACAGTTGGTAGTTAGGTGACAGTATCAGTGAAATTAAATTGTTCTTAAAGGTCAGAATGCCTAAATATTGGTTAGAAACAAGCCCCAAACTTGACCTGTTTCCTGTTTGCCAACTTGTCTCTAATTGTCCCAGGACAGGATAACACCTCTGTCATAGAAGCGCTCCGATCCTCTGGATCCTGCTCACAAATCCAAGGGTGGTGATAACTAAATAGTCAACATCCAGTTTCTGAGAACTGACCTCGATTGCTCAGGAAGGTCTGATGTTTCATCCTCCACTTCCTCACACCCTTACACATTGCACATCAATAATAAAACAAAGTGAATTTCAGACCAGATTAAGGAAATTTCTAACATCTTTTTAATCAGCACTCTGACAACACATTACCACCACATTGCATTAAAAAGCAGAAACAGAGAGCAAACAAGCTCCTAAATCACTTCCTCTCAGCAACAATCACCTTGACCCCACATTCTGATCCGCATGCACACACAAGGCACTTGTAACACACACGTGCACTTTAAACTAAATGGCAGTGACACACAAGCCATTAGCATGCCACACACAATTCACAGAAATGTGCCGTGGGCCCCCAGGCAATATTAAGAATATAACCCCACCCACCCATCACTGCAGAGGAGCACTGGGAGCTAAAGCATGCACATGCATCTCTGTGCTCTGTGTGTTCTGTCAGGTTCTGCAGGGAAAGAAGAAAACATGAAGCGGGACCCTGATGGCTATGAAAACAATTTCCTGCTATTTGTTTCAGGGAACCACAGGCAGGAAAGAACCGGGAAAGTTATCTAAACAATCAGCCCACTATGGAAACCGAATGTGATGCTCACGGGAAAGTTGTGGAAGAGGTGGGAGAACAGGAAGGGAAGTCATATCAAACCAAAACATGAGAATTCTGTGCAACGGTAAGGAACCCCCCAACTAGGCCCTCCTTCCCCAGGGCAGAGGGGGGCTCCTGACTTCAAAGGCTGTCCCTACCACACCCACAGTGGACATCTTTGGGCTACTGAAATAATTCTCAACCTGCTCATTGGGAGAAGGCAGGCACATGAGACAGAAGAAGCTTTCAGGGCTCTGCCACACCCGCCCTGCCTCCCAGCTGCTAATCACAGCATCAGACCTGAGGACAAGAAGGAAGGTAAAAGACTGTATCAGCCAAATTCAACTCCAGATAAGAAAACCCACATCCAGGGTAGGGGAGTGACTTTCTCAAGGAGTACTCAGCTCACACAGAACCAGCTCTCCTCACTTCTGGCTCAGGGCTCTCCCCTGACCTCTGGATCTCCTTGAGGCCACCATGTGGGAATATCTCCCAAAAGTGAACTGTATAAAACTCCCTTGTCCTCACTCACGGTAGGGGTATTAACTGGATCAGCCCTCCAAACTCATTAGTGGATGAGAGGAAGAATGGTATTTCCTCCTGTTTATCTACACTGCCTGGCTTGGAGCCCTTAGGGAGATCAACCCTCCACTTCAAAAAAACCCACTGCTATGGGTGACGGGGTCTCCACCTCACATCCCAGGCTGCAGCCCCACTGTCTGCACCCTCACAGGGTGAAGCAGCTAAGCTTCGTGGAAAACTCTACCTTCGGTGCAACTGCCCCTCTCAGGGCACAGCCCCCTACAGAGCCCTGAACCCCTCCCTTGTTTCCCATACTCCCCCAGTCTCACCCCAGAGGACAGACAAGAGAAGTGAAACCCACCCTGAGGGGAGAGAAGCAAATGAAGGGTGAAAGGAAAGTGTGAATAAAGGATGCTGCTTCAAAATGCCTCCCTATCATAAATGTCAGCGTGATTTCATCCATTCCCGGGATGGAATGTACCCTTCCAACAGCCCAGAGAAAGAAAGCAAGCTTAGGCTACATTGTCGATGCACAGGGGGATGACACCCAAACTGTGGGTGACTAAAGAAACCAAGATTCCACTGCCTTCCAGAATCCACACATCCGGCCCCCACTATCAGTGTTTGAGAAACTCTGCTTTTGCCAAAAAACTGCTAGAACTGATCCATGAATTCAGCAAAGCCACAGGATATAAAATCAATGCACAGAACTGGTTGCATTCCTATACACCAATAATGAAGCAACAGAGAGAGAAATCAAGGAATCGATCCCATTTACTATTGTACCAAAAAACCATAAAATACCTAGGAATAAACATAATCAAAGGGGTGAAAAATCTATACACTGAAAACTATAGAAAGCTTATGAAACAAATTGAAGAAAACACACACAAAAAAAGGAAAAATATTCCATGCTCCTGGATTGGAAGAACAAACATTGTTAAAATGTCAATACTACCTAAGGCAATCTACATATTCAATGCAATCCCTGTCAAAATAACACCAGCATTCTTCACAGAGCTAGAACAAACAACCCTAAAATTTGTATGGAACCAGAAAAGATTCCAAATAGTGAAAGCAATCTTGAAAAAGAAAACGGGAGGCATTACAATCCCAGACTTCAAGATGTATTAAAAAGCTGTAATCATTACGAGTATGGTACTGGCACAAAAACAGACACTCAGATCAATGGAACAGAATAGAAAACCAAGAAATGGGCCCACAAATGTATGGCCAACTAATCTTTGACAAGCAGGAAATATCCAATGGAATAAAGACAGTCTCTTCGGCAAATGGTGCTGGGAAAACTGGACAGCGACATGCAGAAGAATGAACCTGGACCACTTTCTTACACCATATACAAAAATAAACTCAAAATGGATGAAAGACCTAAATGTAAGACAAGAAGCCATCAAAATCCTCGAGAAGAAAGCAGGCAAAAACCTCTTTGACCTCGGCCACAACAACTTCTTATTCAACACGTCTCCAGAGACAAGGGAAACAAAAACAAAAATGAACTATTGGGACCTCATCACAATAAAAACTTCAGCACAGAGAAGGAAACAATCAGCAAAACTAAGAAGCAACCGACGGAATGGGAGAAGATATTTGCAAATGACATATCAGATAAAGGGTTAGTACCCAAAATCTATAAAGAACTTATCAAACTCAACACTCAAAAAATGAATAATCCAGTGAAGAAATGGGCAAAAGACATGAATAGACACTTCCCCAAAGAAGACATCCAGATGGTGAACAGACAAATGAAAAAATGGTTAATAACACTCATTATTAGGAAAATACAAATCAAAACCACAATGAGATACCACCTCACACCTGCCAGAATGGCTAACATTAACAACTCAGGCAACAACAGATGTTGGCAAGCATGCGAAAAAAGAGGATCTCTTTTGCACTGCTGGTGGGAATGCAAACTAGTGCAGTCACTCTGGAAAACAGTATGGAGGTTCCTCAAAAAAGTAAAAATAGAACTACCCTATGACCCAGCAATTGCACTACTAGGTATTTACCCAAGGGATACAGGTATGCTGTTTCAAAGGGGCACATGCACCCCAATGTTTATAGCAGCACTATCAACCATAGCCAAAGTATGGAAAGAGCCCAAATGTCCATCGATGGATGAATGGATAAAGAAGATGTGGTGTGTATATATACAATGAAGTATTACTCGGCAATCAAAAGGAATGAAATCTAGGGGTGCCTGGGTGGCTCAGTCGTTAAGCATCCGACTTCAGCTCAGGTCATGATCTCACGGTTCATGAGTTCCAGCCCCACATCGGGCTCTGTACAGACAGCACAGAGCTTGGAGCCTGCTTCAGATTCTGTGTCTCCCTCTCTCTCTACCCCTCCCTCACTCACGATCTGTCTCTCTCTCTCTCTCTCTCTCTCTCTCTCTCTCTCTCTCTCAAAAATAAATAAACATTAAAAAAAACAAAGAATGAAATCTTGCCATTTGCAACTACATGGATGGAACTGGAGGATATTATGCTAAGCAAAATTAGCCAGTCAGAGAAAGACAAGTATCATATGACTCCACTCATATGAGGAATTTAAGATACTAAACAGATGAACATAAGGGAAGGGAAGCAAAGATAATATAAAAACAGGGAGGCGGACAAAACATAAGAGACTCTTAAATATCGAGAACAGAGGGTTACTGGAAGGGTTGTGAGAGAATGGGCTAAATGGGTAAGGGGCAGTAAGGAATCTACTCCTGAAGTCATTGTTGCACTATATGCTAACTTAGATGTAAACTAAACAATAAATTAATTAATTTAAAAAAATTTTTTTTAATTTTTTTTTCAACGTTTTTTATTTATTTTTGGGACAGAGAGAGACAGAGCATGAATGGGGGAGGGGCAGAGAGAGAGGGAGACAAAGAATCGGAAACAGGCTCCAGGCTCTGGGCCATCAGCCCAGAGCCCGAAGCAGGGCTCGAACTCACGGACCGCGAGATCGTGACCTGGCTGAAGTCGGACGCTTAACCGACTGCGCCACCCAGGCGCCCCTAAAAATGTTTTTTAAATAAAAAGAGAAATTCTGCTTTAAGATGATTCAGGGTGAGACCTATAGATACTCAGTTTTCAACAAACATCCCAGATAATTCTGGTACAGATGATCAAGGACCATCTAAGAGAAGTCCTACCTCCCCACTGCCCCACCTGACACTGAGTGGCTAAGAGCATGTGTTGTGAAGTCCCCAGGACCTGGCTTCCAACCGACTCTAGTGCATGAGCTGCAAAGCCCTGAGCAGATGACTGCACTTGAGTCCCCTGCATCTGTAAAATGGGGCTTATGAAAGTACCCACCACATGTGCTGTTGTGGGGATCTAGCTATTTAAAGTGCTTAGCACACTGCCTGGCAGGTAGTACACACACAATATTTGCTGGGTACGAGTTTTGTTCTAGTTGTCAGTGGTATCATAATTGGTAAGCATACCATATTTGTGGTCTATTAGTATTTTATATTGCAATATGTACACATGAAACGCATTTCTCCCAAGAAATGGACGACAGATCAACTGACTTCTCAGGGTTTCTAGAGCTAGCAGCTTCATTATTAGCTTAATCCTAATTTACCTCTACCCTATGCCCTGCTAGTCTGAACAACCCCTTTCTGCCCCTGAACACTGGGCTCTCAATGAAAGTTTAAATTAAAAAAAAAATTTTTAAGTTTATTTATTTATTTGGAGAGAGACAGAGCAAGTTGGGGAGGGTAGAGAGAGAGGGAGACAGAGAATCCCAATATGCGCTGTCCGCACAGAGCCCGATGCAGGGCTCTAACCTATGAACCGTGAGATCATGGTCTGAGCTGAAATCAAGATTCAGATGTTTATCTTGACTGAGCCACCCAGGCACCACAAAGTCTGAATCTACATTGTGCTTTTTTATGTTTTATAATGATGCTAAGTACTTTGTAGGGTGTGTTCTGACTGCCTGCTCTTCTCTGTTAACTTTCTCCAAAGCCCTTCCTTGCCTTCCCCCTCTTTCTACTTTCCCCTCATCAACTCACAGCCCCCACTTTCCAGAAGACCTGTAGGCAGTTAATATGTGACCCCCAGTTTAAGAACATCCATCTGGGGGCGCCTGGGTGGCTCAGTCGGTTGGGCGTCCGACTTCGGCACAGGTCATGATCTCGCGGTCCGTGAGTTCGAGCCCCGCGTCGGGCTCTGTGCTGAGAGCTCAGAGCCTGGAGCCTGTTTCAGATTCTGTGTCTCCCTCTCTCTGACCCTCCCCTGTTCATGCTCTGTCTCTCTCTGTCTCAAAAATAAGTAAACGTTAAAAAAAAAAAAATTAAAAAAAAAAAAAGAACATCCATCTGGCGGAAACGTTGAAAAATCACTCTGATCAACAGAAAAGGCTGATGGAGAGTAGAGCTCAGGCCTGCGCACCCATGGCCTTGTGCTGAGGAGAACAGGGCCGAGCCGAGGGACAGGCTCTGGGCATGCTCCCTCTTCTCTGTCACTGCCTCTACCACTTCCTCACCCCAGCCTGGCCTCCCCCTATAGCTTCTCCCCATTGCCCAGACAGTATTTCCACCTGGACCATCCACAGCCACCTCATCCAAACATACCCCAAACTGTGTTTAGCATCTCAGTCCCAAGCCAGCCTATCCCTCAACCTCATCTCAGGGCTAATGGCACCTGAGCCGCCCAAGAGCCCAAACCAGACGCAGCTCCAAGTCATCTTCAGCACTCCCACCAACTACCACCCTCTTGGTCACTCACCAAGGCCTGCCAGTTCTTCAAATGGCTCTCCCACCCCTGCTCTCCCAGCTCAGATCTCAGACTCCAGGCCAGGCTCCCAGCGGCTGCAACAAACCAGCTGCCAGAGCGCGTGTCCTGCAATACAATCTGACCAGGTAGGTCACTTCCCACCGAAATCCTCTGAGAGTTCCCCGCTCACAGGAGTCCAAATTCCTTAGACTGGGTGTCAAGACTTTCACAATTTGGGAGGGCTCTACCCCTCCTGCTACCAAAGAGACCCCGCAAGTAAGATGAGGCCAAAAATACCCAACACTCCACTCTAACCTAAGAGGCCAGCCACTCAGGGAACATGACATCTGGGGGTCAGTTGCCTCTCACACAGACGTCAGCTAAATTTATTTTTATCTAATGGTAGATCCCTGGGCCCTGAAGGGATGATACACCACCACCACAGCCCAGGTCCCCCCGGCCCACAATTCTGCTTCTTTGCCAAGAGGCCTAAAAGACTCTCCCAAGCACAACTGTGTGGGATTCCCACAACCTGCCCTTTTTTCTGGAAGTAACTCAGGACCCCTACCACACAAGTCTGCAGATTCCCAGGTTACTTGGAAAGAACAGAAACAGGAAGGTTAGAGCTTTGGCACCAGTTCAGAGTGGAACCCCTAGGGCCAAACACAACGGCCTTTGACTATAGGGGGGGAAAAAAGGCCCCATTGTCTTGGTGGGTGGAACCAAACCATAACAGGAGCAAGGAAACCAGTTTTGTGGCCAGAGATGAGGACTTGGCCCTCAAATATCAGGGTGGAGAAAGGGAAGGGAGAAGAAAACAAAGGCAATTGCAATAGTTCTTACTCACTCCTGGTTTTTGTTTGTTTGTTTGTTTTCCCTCACAGAGAGCTCTGCAAGGCCTCTGAGTCCCCCAGGATCTAGGGGGACCAGGAAAAGGCGTGGCTCCCTAGGGGGTGGAGGCATCAATATGAGATTTAGATGGCTCCATTATGAGACTGTTGGTAGAGAAAGGAGCCGCTCTACCATTTCCCTAATTGCTGGTGAAAGAAACAAAAAACAATAAAAAAAAAACAAAAAACAAAAACTCAGAGCTACACATTCACCCCTCAACAAAGGAAACAAACCCTTCCTGCAAAATACAGGGGATGTATCAGGACAGGGAGCCCCTCCCCACCCTGGTACTGCAAGAAACAGGAGGAGGCAAAGAGCAGAAAAGCCTGAGCCTTAAACAACAAACATTTCATGAGCATGTTCTTCCCCTACAACAAGTCCAAAGCTACTTGATACAATTCCGAGCGGCTGGAATGTCAGTTTGCCCCATGAGAGGTCCCTGACCATATTCCTTGATGCCTAGAGATTCCTTCCTTTGGGTTTGATCCATTGAGATGACAGACCATTTAGATTGAAGTACAAAGTCTCATGCTTATCCTCAACACAAAGTCACCATTTCCAGACCGGGAGGGTTGGGGTGAGGGGCATCTACTGTTTCTCCCTTCCTACCCTTGCACCTGCTGTTCCTCTGCCTGTAACACCTTCCTTCTCCTGCCCGTGCACTCAGCAAACTCAAATGGTGTGCTCTCTCACAAACCTTGAAGGGGCTCCCACAGGCAGATGAATGCTTCCCTCTCTGTGCTCCCACGCACATTGAACTTACCTGTATTTGTAACTTAATGTTTTTATTTTTGAAAACTAAGCATAGAAGAGAAAAACATTCCCCATGTGTAATGTAGACTTATCATTGTTTAACATTTCAGCATATTTCTTCCGGTCTTTTCTTCCAGGTGACAGGCTATCACTTTCCAGAATGCAAAGACCAAATACTTTCTTTTTCCAGTTCTTACAGTTCTGGAGGTCAGAAGTCCAAAAGTCCCAGGTCCCACTGGAATAAAATCCAGGTGTTGGCAGGCTGGTAATCCTTCTGGAGGTTCAAGAGGCGGATCTGCTTCTCCACCTGATCCCATTTCTAGGGGCTGCCCGCATTCCTTGGTTCATACACCACCACCACCCCTGGCCCTCAAAGCCAGCAAAGACAGGTGGACTCGTTCACATTCTTGCTGCAGGTCTCTAACACTGGCTCTCCTGCTTCCTTTTCTCACTGACAAGGACCCTGTTGACTGCACATGGCCCACCAGGATAACCCAGGATACTCTTGCCGTCCCAAGACCTTCATCACATCTGCAAAGTCCCTTTTGCCAAATTAAGTAACTCCCACAGCATCCAGGGGTTCAAATGGGGACACTTGGCGGAGGCCATTACTCTGCATACCACATTTACCTTCTCTAAACTCTATGTAGAAATTTGCTTTGGGGCGCCTGGGTGGCGCAGTCGGTTAAGCGTCCGGCTTCAGCCAGGTCACGATCTTGCGGTCGGCGAGTTCGAGCCCCGCGTCGGGCTCTGGGCTGATGGCTCAGAGCCTGGAGCCTGTTTCCGATTCTGTGTCTCCCTCTCTCTCTGCCCCTCCCCCATTCATGCTCTGTCTCTCTCTGTCCCAAAAATAAATAAACGTTGAAAAAAAAATTAAAAAAAAAAAAAAAAAAAAGAAATTTGCTTTGCCTTCCATCTCTTTCACTTTTCTTCTGACACACAGGCAGGAGCCCAAGCTTTCAGGGGAAAACACACCAGTCTGTCGTTAACTGGCTGGATGACCCTGGACCAGTCACTTCGCCACCCTTACCCTCTTTTGTTCCTCATCCGTAGCACAAGGATAACTCGCAGTACATTAGGAAAAGACAGTGAAATTGTAAGCTAAACAGTGTCTGGAATGTGATGAGCCCACCGTAACCATCCCTTTCATCCTTGCCTTCACCACCCCACTGTCTCCCCCTTTGTCTCCTTTCTCATCATTTAGCAAAGAAGGCCACACTACCCACTTCTTGTGATTCTGCTTCAGTGCTTCTTGGTATCTGATGATGGGGTTTTGAGGTGATGGTGGGGTTCAGAGCCGAAGGCCAAGAAAGAATTCTTGAAAACGTCTTAGGTGCAAAAATGTGATTTTATTAAAGCACAGAGACAGGACCCATGGGCAGGAAGAGCTGCACTGGGGTTGTAGAGAGTGGCCGCTTACATACATAGTGTGGAGTTTGGGGGAGGTAAAGTCAAGAGGAAGTTTCTTAAAGGGCTTTCCATAAGCTAAAGAGAATTTACAGATTATTGGAGGCTTAACTATTGTCAAGCGAAGGTTGTTTTTCCCTCTAGCAAAGCATTATCATTAAGACAGTAGGGAGTTCCTGGGGTGCCTGGGTGGCTCAGTCGGTTGAGCATCTGACTTTGGCTCAGGTCATGATCTCGAGGTTTGTGAGTTCGAGCCCCGCATCGGGCTCTGTGCTGACAGCTCAGCGCCTGAAGCCTGCTTCAGATTCTGTGTCCCCTTCTCTCTCTGCCCATCCCCTGCTTGTGCTCTGTCTCTCTCTGTCTCTCAAAAATAAATAAACAGGGGCGCCTGGGTGGCGCAGTCGGTTAAGCGTCCGACTTCAGCCAGGTCACGATCTCGCGGTCCGTGAGTTCGAGCCCCGCGTCAGGCTCTGGGCTGATGGCTCGGAGCCTGGAGCCTATTTCCGATTCTGTGTCTCCCTCTCTCTCTGCCCCTCCCCCATTCATGCTCTGTCTCTCTCTGTCCCAAAAATAAAAAATAAACGTTGAAAAAAAAATTTTTTTAAATAAATAAAATAAAATAAATTAAATAAATAAATAAATAAATAAATAAATAAACAAATGTAAAAGAAAAATTAAAAAAAAAAAAAGATGGTAGGGAGTTCCTGATTAGGCTATTGATGAGATATTTGTAAACTGATGGAGACTATCAGTTTAACCATTTGTTTTCTGTCATTTCCTTTGTTCTTGGGCAGCCAGGAGTGCCTGAGGAATATCACACATATCCCACCTTGGTGGGGGTGTGGGGGAGGTGGTTGTGCTAGATTGTGCTTGGCCCTCAGCTTGCCTTATGGTCCCTCATCATCTGATATCTACTCAAGGACAGGTCTGGGCTTTTTAAAAGTCCATGTTTGGGGCACCTGGGTGGCTCAGTTGGTTAAGTGGCTCAGGTCATGATCTTGCAATTTGTGAGTTCAAGCCCTGCACCGTGCTCTATGCTGATAGCTCAGAGTCTGGAGCCTGCTTCGGATTCTGTGTCTCCCCCTCCTCTTTGTGCTCTGTCTCTCTCTCTCTCTCTCTCAAAAATAAATAAACGTTAAAAAAATTTTTTTAAGTCTTTTTATGTTCACATAAAACTTACACAGAATTCCTCATAACTTTCACATGACAGTCCCAATTCTCCCCTGTTAATCTATACATTCAATTCCTTATTTCATCCTTCTTCAGTCTTTCTCCTAACTCCTTCTAAAGGAGACAGTGCAGAGACAGGCGCGAGGCCCAGCCACAGCAGGGAATTCCTCTGGCAGAATGAATGCTGTTTGCAAGATGTCCCCTAAAGCCCCCTTCTAGGCTCAGCTTACAGAAAGACCACTGAACCCTAGGAAACATTCCCAGACCCCCAGGGACAATAACTGTGACAGAAGCCACACACCCTCTGGGGATCTTCCATCGGATTAAGACATTTTCCAGAATGTTGTTCATGAGTTATTGTGACCCAACCCTTCCACTCCCGGAAGTTGACTTTCTCCTATCATTTTCATCTCCAGCTGGCCTTCCAGGACGCTGGCTAAAAAGTGCCTCCCCACCCAGGTGACCAGGGTGGCACCTTTGCCTAATCCCATAATTGTAATGGCTCATACACACTCAACACTCATCCTGAGGGTTGTTACGTAGCCACAGTCTTCACAAAAAATCTCATGAGTGTTATCATCCCTGTTTTAACAGGTTAAAAAAAAAAAACTGAGACAGAGAAATTAAGTAATTTATCCAACATCCCACAACTCATATTTTACCCTCACCTCCCACCCAAATAAATGTTAATAATTTAATCTGGGAAGAGAACACCTGAAGATTTCGAGGTCTCCTGAATGAAATCTACCTTCCAGAATGATTTTTGCTCCCCCACCCCATTTGCAGGATTCAACAGTCAGTATTTTGTTTTCTGTCTTGCCCTTCACTTATGCACATATTCCCTCACACCACCCTTGCAATGCACATCCCATAAAAGCATGCTTTTATGCACTTCAATCTCTTTGGGGAAGAAACAGAGTCAGGTTCCTGGCCCCCATGACAAGTCATTCTTACTGAATTGTCAACCATTTGCATAGCTTTTCTCTGGCCACAAAAGTGGTGCAATAGGGAAAGAAGATGTAATGAGAAGCAGGAGGCTGGGAGAGCTCTTAGAGTGGTCATGAAGGGGAGGAGAGTCCAAATGCAGAAACAGTCATAAAACACACCCAGAATTTGTGGCCTTTGAACAATGGCAGCCCCACCTGTCTCTTTCCGTGCCTGTTGGCATCTGACTTCCTTCTCGGCCTGCCCCTCCTGGGCTTGTCTCAGACCAGTACTAGAGACCTGGGAGTGAGGTCAAACCACAGCACCCAGCACTGAGCTGTGTGGGTGGAGAGGGCAGAAAAGGAAGGAAACCATTCACTGAACAGGGGACCTGACACCTCTGTATACAGCACTTGGGCACGGAATGGATTAATAAGGGCTGCTTGGCAGGACTGGAGGTTTAAGGAGTTTAGTAGAGTCATACTTGCCCAGTGCTGTCTGACTGAGAGCAGAGGGGTGGGTGTGGGAGGCATCACAGCAATCTCCCATTTAGAAACCCATTGTCCCTCCCTTCTCCCTTGGTTGGGTTACATTCCTCTATCCAAAGGTCACTTGTTCACTGAGTTGGGTTCCAGGAAAAACAAATCTCCGTTGAATCTTAAAGACCCAAGCACTCAATTCAGCTCAGGAGTGTCTATCATCTTAGTGATGACCAGATGCAAATATGTTTTAAAGGCCCAACAGAACATTTTGACTAGAGCCTTTGCACTCAAAATCCCTTTGAGGATTGCTGAGCTACACACCAAGGGAGGAAGGAACCTGGGGACCTTTATGTTTATACCTCATCCAATACTCAGAATTGCCCTTTGAAGTAAGTGCTATATCCCTTTTTTGCAAATGAGAAACCAAAACTGCAAGAAGTCAATTAACTTGTCTCCTCTCCAAGAACTGGTTTAGAAAAAAAAAATGGAACCAAGACTCAGACTCATATTTCTGAAATCTCATGACTTCACTCCACACCATCCTACCTACTAGAACTCAAAGAAAGGAAAGATGACTGCTTCTAGCAGAGATATTCACAAAGGGCTTCAGTGAAGAGACAGGGTCTGAGATGGGCTTTAGGATTGAACAATAATTCAGGAGGCTGAGCAGGAAGGCAAGGGCACTATAGGAATAAGGGAAAGAATTAGGATAAATTCAGACACAAGAAAGTAAACTGCAGTTGAACAAGGTAGCAGATTGGGGCCATGCTACAGGGGCTCTGAATGGCACTCTAAGGAATCTGAACTTATCCTACAGATGACAGGAGTAACTGGGAAGCTTTAAGAAAGTCAGCAACATCACAGGGGCACCTGGGTGGCTCAGTCGGTTAAGCGTCCGCCTTCGGCTCGGGTCATGATATCACGGTCCGTGAGTTCGAGCCCCACGTCAGGCTCTGTGCTGACAGCTTAGAGCCTGGAGCCTGCTTTGGATTCTGTGTCTCCCTCTCTCTCTGACCCTCCCCGTTCATACTCTGTCTCTCTCTGTCTCAAAAATAAATAAACATTAAAAAAAAAGAAAAGAAAGAAAGTCAGCAACATCACAAAATAGCATTGCCAGAAAGAAGATTCTTGCAGGCAAGACGGGAGGCAAGATGACTTAGGGAGATGGTTCTCAACTCTGGCGACTCATTACTTCCCTAGAAGTTTTCTTTCTTTAACTTTTCATTTTAACATACTTTCAGACCTTCAAAACTGTTCCAAAAACAGTCAAAGTTCCCTCATACCCTTCACTCAACTCCCCCAAATATAAATGTTGTAGATAAGCACAGAACAATTACCAAAATCAACAAATTATCATTGACACAACACAATGAACTTATTTACAGATCTTGCTCAAATTCCATCAGCCTTTCCACTAAGGCCCTTTTTTCTGGACTAGGAACTGACCTAGGATCAAACATTGTATTTGGCATTTTTTTTCCTTAGTCTCCTTTAATCTGGGTCAATTCCTGAGAATTTCTTTTGTCTTCATTAACTTAACATTTTTAAGAGCTTTTGCCAATTATTCTGTGAAATGACCCTCAGTTTGGGCTTCTTTAACATAGCCTCATGATTAAACTTAGGCTATGTACTTTTAGCAAGAATACCACAGAAGGGGTCCTGTGCCTTCTCTGTCAATCGTATCAGGCCCATGATATTGACATCTCTCGCATTACTGGTGATGCTTCGAACATCTGGCTAAGGTTTCTCTGTAAAATAACTTTTACTTGGGAGATTTTAAAAACTACAAATGTCTGGGCCATACCACAGACCAATCAAACCAGACTCTGTGGGGATAAGTCATAGACATTGGTAGGTTTTAAATGCCCTTCATGTGATTTTAACCAGCAATGAGGGCTGGAAACCACCAGTTTAAACAATGAAGATTAGAATACCGGAAATCAGTAAGGAAGCCATTCCTCAGGCCTCTCTTGTTAAAAGAACAGCCAATTCCAGGCACAGATAAATATATTTGGACTTTGGCATGGACTCATGGTAGGAGAAAGGAAAGGTCAGAAAATCCCCTGATTGAGAAAGTGATGGGTGAGTAGACTGGTCTCTAATTAAAAAAAAAAAAAGAAGGTGGGGAGCACCTGGGTGGCTCAGTCAGTTGAGCATCCAACTCTTGATTTTAACTCAGATCATGATCTCACAATTCATGGGTGGAGCTCCGCATCGGGCTCTGTCTCCACTGACAGATTGGGACTCTCTCTCTCTCCCTCTCTCTCTCTCTGCTCCTCCCCTGCACTTCTCTCAAAAATAAATAAGTACACATTAACAACAACAACAAAAAAGTCAGGATGCTAAGTAAAGTGTCCAGCCCTTTATATGTGCCCTATAAAGGCACCATATAATTTTACTGTCTTGAGCCTGACATGAGTTCATAACTGTCACTGAGGGAGGAAACTATAAGTCATGTAATATAAATATACGACCACACATGAAAGTTGAGCACTTCCGGGTACAGTTGAATGGATTATTCACAGAATCTAAGTGACAGGTGCATGATCTCCCTTAAACAACCTTGCCCTCCCCACTTGGTCTTTGTCCTTAATCTCTTCTGAAGCAAGTAAGGACCCTGTTGTAAATTTCGTGAAATAGGAAAGTGTACAAAGCTCCTGTCACCAGGCTGTTGAAGCAATGATATTGTGCTCAACTTCCTTAGCGTTATTATCTTGAGGTTTCCATAAAGAGATTTCATCAACCCTCCCTTGGAGGGGCCATCTGATAACATGCAAAGAGAAACACAAATTTAACCCAAATAGAGGGTCAGGAAGGACCCCAATGAGAATTATCCCTAAAGTATTCACAAACTACCAGGATCTGGGGCTGCAGGAGGAGCTGCTGCTAGGCAATAAGTGACAGAAGAGAGGATACCTCTAACACTCAGGGAGGACTAGCTCTAACACTCAGGGAGCGCTACAAAAAGATTTAACTCAATTATCCCTCAACTGCTACAAAACCAGGTATCCCTCAAGTCTTTCTATGGGATCTCACTGAGAGGCTGGCACATAATTAAATGGTGAAATAATTTATAGAAGGGTGGGACAACTAGGTCAGGAATGGCTGAGAAAGGTTCCTTCCACAAAAGAGGCAGGATTCAGGTTAGGCCTCTGAATGGTCAAGTCTTAGGGAAACAGAGACAGGGAGACATGCAAGCATGGGGAACCAGGTGTCAGGCACTACTGAAGATGCTAATTTCGAGGGGGCTTTCTGGAATGAGAGCGGGTTTGCATGTTATTTTATTTATCGCTCCCAACCTCCCACCATTTATTTCAGAGGATGCTGAGCCTCAGAAAGGTAAAGTAACTCGCCAAGGTCAGTGGTGGATCTGGGATTAGCAAGCAGGTATGTCTAACTCCGAAGCCCAAGCCAATTCCACCACCACTGAGAGAAGACTGAACATAGTATGTTTTGGGAACAGGAAGGAGCGAGGAGAACTATGGTGGAAAAATGAGATTAAGAAATAGGGAAGTTAGGTAAGCTTGCTAAGATGGGACCATAATGTTGTAGAGCCATGAAAACTAGACAAGAGACATATGAATTTGATCTTGTAGTTACACAAGAGCCACTAAAGATTTTGAGTAAGAGAGTAATCCAAAGCGGTGCCTTGAGCAAAGACTGAAGGGGATAGTGGTGAAAATAGGGGTTCTGGGTTCTTACACCAAAGAGATGCCACTAACAACAGCAAAGAGGGCCCTGAGATACAGAGGAGTGAGAACTGAACTAAGCGTCAGAAGCTTGGGTTTAAATGTAAAAAGTTATGCGATAAAGTCATGACTTCATTAGGCAAGTCACGCACTCTCTCTGGACTTCAGTTTCTTCTCAACCAGAAATCAGGTGAAGTGAGAACTAATCCCTTAAATGACCTCTAAAGCTTTGCTACTCAAAGTGTGGTCCACCAACTAGTAGCAATGCATCATCCAAAAGTTTATTAGAAATGCAGAATCTCGGGGCGCCTGGGTGGCTCAGTCGGTTAAGCGTCCAACTTCAGCTCAGGTCATGATCTCATGGTCCGTGGGTTCGAGCCCCGCATCGGGCTCTGTGCTGACAGCTCAGAGCCTGAAGCCTGCTTCAGATTCTGTGTCTCCCTCTCTCTCTGACCCTCCCCCGTTCATACTCTGTCTCTCTCTGTCTCAAAAATAAATAAACATTAAAAAAATTTTTTTATAAAAAAAAAAGAAGAAATGCAGAATCTCGAAGAGAGAGAGAGAGAAAGAGAGAGAGAGAAATCTCAGGCCCCACCAGAGGAATCAGACCTGTATTTAAACAAGGTGATCTGTAAGCAAATTAAAGTTTGAGACAATTCTCTAAAGTGTGTTCCAGTTCTAAAACGCAATGGTTTCTCTCACTTGACATGAAAAAAATTACCTATTTACTTCATTTCTGTCTAACTGATTTTTTCACTTTATTGTTTCCTATTCTAACGCTGCCGCCACTACACATACACACACACACACACACACACACACACACACACACACACACACACACTTGCCTGAGCCTGAGAGTTCTTAGGCAACACCAGTGAGGCAGCGCTGCCATCTTGTGGCCATAACCAGTAAGTGCACTTAGTCCTACCTTCTTGCCAGGCAAGGGGGTGAGAGTTGGCAGACAGGGTGAAGTCCAAGTCACAGATTAGATAAGAGAATCACAACCACTCACAATGACTGGAAGGAACTATCAGAAAGAGGTCAGCCTGCATCATACAGTAATGTCGCATTTCAAAGGGTAGTTTTTGTAACACCTAATAAAATGTATTAGTGGGGAAACTGGGTTTCAAGCCAAGCTCTGTCCTTGTAATCTTAAAAAAAAAAAAAAAAAATCACTATGACACATTTTCAGACACATTTCAGACATTTACTGCCTGAACTCTGCCAGTAAACTTATAATTTTCCAAGGAAATTCACTTTGCTGTGATAGCTTTCTCATCCTGAGCCAAATGCGTCTGATGGACACTCACCAATCTGAATCCTACTCTCTGTAGGCACTGAAATACATTAAATACCTTTCACATGACAGACCTTTCCCAAATGATGATTCTGAAGTCCGTACACTCTCCTGCCCCTTTCCAACGGGCAAAGGAAGTAGTATCCAGCACAGGGGAAGTGTGTCCAGCACAGGAGCGTTCTAACCAGAGCAGCAGAGCCACAGGACCACCCACTTCCCCATTCTGGGCACTAGACCTGCGTTAGAAAGCCATGTACTACATCAGTTGATTTGACGACACTGGTTTTTCCTACTTGTGCAGCTGCTCAGTTACCCCACAACTTTGTTGGTGTATACATTTTACTCAGTTTTATTTTTTAAGAAATATTTATTAGAGGCACCTGGGTGGCTCAGTCGGTTAAGTGTTCGACTTCGGCTCAGGTCATGATCTCACAGTTTGTGAGTTTGAGCCCCGTGTCAGGCTCTGTGCTGACAGTTCAGAGCCTGGAGCCTGCTTGGGATTCTGTGTCTCCCTCTCTCTCTGCCCCTCACCTGCTTGCTCACTGGCTCTTTCCTTCTCTCTCTTTCTCAAAAATAAATAAAACATTAAAAAATTTTTTAAAAAGAAGTATTTATTAGAGCCTGCTATGTACTATCCACTAGAGACACGAAGATGAACCAGACCTGGTCCCTGCCCTCACTGAGCTCTGGGTTATGGAGACAACCCAATTCAAAGCCAAACCATCGGGGTGCCTGAGTGGCTCAGTCAGTTGAGCGTCTGACTTGCTTTTGGCTCAGGTCATGATCCCAAGGTCATGGGGTTGAGCCCCACATGAGGCTCCATGCTGAGAGTGGAGAGAGCCTGAGAGTCTCTCTCTCTCCCTCTGCCCCTCTCTCTCCTGCTCTCTCCAAATAATACTACTATTACTACTACTAATAATAATAATAATAAAATCTGGGCACCTGGGTGGCTCAGTCAGTTAAGCATCCAACTCTTGACTTCAGTTCAGGTCAGGATCTCACTGTTTGTGAGATCGAGCCCTTCATAGGGCTCTGTGCTGACAGTATGGAGCCTGCTTGGGATTCTCTCCCGCCCCCCTCTCTCTGTACCCCTCCCCCACTTGCACATGCTCTCATTCTCTCAAATAAAATAAACATTTAAATAATAATAGTAATAATAATAATTGGGCGCCTGGGTGGCTCAGTCAGCTGAGTGTCCGACTTCAGCGCAGGTCATGATCGCACAGCTCGTGAGTTTGAGCCCTGCACGGGCTCTGTGCTGACAGTTCAGAGCCTGGAGCCTGCTTGGGATTCTGTGTCTCCCTCTTTCTCTGCCCCACTCCACTCGTGCCATGTCTCTGTCTCTCAAAAATAAACATTAAAAAAATTAAATAATAAATAAATAAATAAATAAATAAATAAATAAATAAATATTTGGATGTTAAAAAAAACCAGACCACCACAGTTCAGCAGGAAATACCTCAATAGAGGTAAACAAAGACTTTTGGGGACCATCTCAGTAACCCCCTGTGAAAATCTTCCACTCTTGGTTTCTGGGCTCAGTTTTCTTCATTTCAAACTCAAAGTGAAAGAAAAATAGTAATAATGCAAATGTCCCAGATGGTCCCATATGGTCATGGTTGGGCCAGGCATTTCCTTCTGGTTAATCCAAGGCATCTGCGGGCTCTTTCTAAATGTCCACTCTCTCCTGTTACAGTTGACCACCGCTGCACACAGACAGAAATTCAAGGAGGTCGAGAAATCTGAGTGTTAGTCCTGTGGCTTTGCAGCTAACTGACTACATGATGTTGTACAAATCATATAACTTCCCTGGGCCTTAATTTCCTCTCTGAACTGGAGCAGTTGGGTTAGCTCCCCGTGGGTCTCTAGATCTAGTGAGAGCCCCACAGAGACAGTTTTACACTTTCTTCTCAGTAGTCACCACCTAGCAAACACTGGACACACATTAGGTGCTCAAATGTCTACTGAATATATGAATGAATAGATGATTATTACAGCAGCATGAATCATGGAATCAATCAACAAATGATTCTGAATGTCTACTAAGTACACTGTGGAGTAGGTAAACCAAATAGTGACAGAATGGTATTTTCTCCCCACTTTCCCCTCACCTTCTTCCTGAAAGGGGAGCTTTGTAAGTTAGAGACACTGTGTTAACACAAATAATGTTCTCGAGATGGGCTCTAACTGGTTGCTAAAATGAACAAGAAACAATCTGTTTGTCTTGGGTGTGTTTTATATCAATGGACCTGACGGACCCAAAGCCCCCTCCATGGTACACAGGACCCGACACCACACCCCAAGTCCTTGGAGGGGAAAATCAGACAGAGGGAATGACAGGGAGCCAGGACAGAGGGGACCTAGAGGAAGAGCTGAGGAGGAGCTTCACTCATTCCCCAGCAGCCTGAGAGTGGACTGGTGGACAAATCGACAGGCAAACGAAAGTACCCCCACAAGGTCCCTTGTAGTGCGTGACCATTCATAAGTGAAATTTTCTTTCTGGTAATGGACTGCACTTTCACATGCTTCCTACCATGCCAGTCCTAGTTAAAGTGTTACAAGAATATCAATGAATTCAACAAACATTGATTCAACAAACATAGGCCCAAAGTGTCAGGCCCTACATAAGTTCTAGAACAAAAAAATGAACATAATAACACCTGCCCTCAATGATCCCTGTCCAATTAGCTCCATGCTCCTTCTCTGCACTGCCCTCCTCTTGGCCCTCCACCAATCCAAATCCCACCCCACCTGCGAGAACCCCGTCCCCCAAGCCCCACCTACCCAGAGTCCCCGAGTGACACTGAGCCCACAGTGAACTCCTGTCACTTCTGAAATTTGGTTCCACTCCCACCTCTAGGTTTTATGAATATATGTCATTTCGCTAGTTAGATTTGAGCGTCCTGAGGACAGAAACCATTGTTAGAATTTTCCAGAGAAAGGCGCCTGGGTGGCTCAGTCAGTTAAGTGTCCGGCTCTCAATTTCAGCTCAGGTCATGAGCTCATCCTTCTCCAGCTCCCCACTGGACATGGAGTCTGCTTAAGTTTCTCTCTCTCCCTCCCCCTCTGCCTCTTCCCCAGTCATGGGTGCACTCACTGTCTCTCAAAAAAAAACCTTTTTTCCAGGGAAACCACAACAGTGCTTCATATCTGACCAAGCTCAGACCAAGCCCAAGCCTTCAACTGGAGGACAATCCCTGTTGTGCCTGGCTCCAGGCAGGTGCTTTATAAACTTTGTAGTAGCAAAGTCTATAATCAGCTCTCCAACATGTCGATAAGCAGTGATAATATGAAAATTGAGAGGGTAAGAATGATCATACAGAAATCAAAAAGGGTTTGACTCATGCCTTGCCTCTTCCCTCCTCTTAGGTAAAACAAAATCATGCCAAGTTTTCTCACTCCTGCCTGGAGGGTGCCAGAGAGGACTTCCTTGTTAATCTTCCCCACAGCCCTCACAAATATGACCCAGCATTCAAGCCCAGCCTCTCCTCTTTCTTTGAGCACATTTCCCAACGTCTCTGAAAGGAGTCAAGTTTAGTAAGTGCTGATGTTCCGTAACGAATGGTTACTCTAAGTAGTATTACTTTCTTCCCTCCTTGGGCTGTTTCCAAACAAGGTCTGGAGTCAAGAACCCTAAGGGCCTGGGCAAACACCCTTTAAGGGCTCCTTCCCTCCTGTGGTTCCCGTTTCTCAAACCCTCTTGGACCTGAAGCCCTGGGGATCTTCCACCAACACAGTTCCCTATACTTCAGGCTGCAACAACTAAGCCACAGCCACCTTCCTGATAAACTTCAAGGAGGCCGAGTTTGACCACTGCTTCAGGGCCAATGTTTTGAGCAGGGGAGAAATAACCTCGCCTCTAGTCACCTCTACTTCCCACCTTACTTCTGTGGCCACAGACATGGGAGGGAATTGCAAACACAGTAAAGACAGACAACTTCTCGAGCAACACTACTGTTGTGTGTACTGTGCCAAGGCCGGAGGCCCGGGGGACAGAGGGGAAACAGACCATGTCATCCTCTTTTCTGGCAACCCTTAGTATTCGCTTTCCTGGCAGATAGTAAGCTAGAAAGCACTGCCGAAAGATATAAGGAAATTCAAAGAACAAAAAGACCCGGGGAAGAAATCATAACATACTAGGGGGTAGGGAGGCGGGAAGGAGGAGGGAAGGGAACCAGTATTGTGGCCAAGTTATCAGTCACCTTCTTGTGTTCTTAAGAATGCTTCATTTCTTTTGTTTGCCCAATTTTTCCTCCCAGATTCCTGTAAACCTGTTACCTAACAAGGTCAGCGTCACTTAGGTGTTCTCACCCTCTAATGGGAACACTGGCCAGGGATTAAAGCCCAGACCGCCATCCTAAGAAGTCCGGGAGCCTCCAACTGGGAACCTTCCACACTTTCTTCAGGCGACCTTACAGCAGCACCAACAATCGCAATGAGAATTCTAATCTCTTCCCTCCTTCTGTTGCTGCCACTAATGCTGATGCCTATGGTGTCTAGCAGCCGAAATCCAGGTAATAAGATTAATTTTCTATAAAGGGGAAACGGGGGGGGGGGGGGAGGGAATGTGGCAAAATAGAGAAGAAAATGTGGCCAAAAAACCAAAACAAAACATGCATTAAAATGTAGCCCCTTCCAGAGGCACCTGGGTGGCTCAGTCAGTTAAGCACCTGACTTCGGCTCAGGTCATGATCTCACGGTTCGTGAGTTCGAGCCCCACATCGGGCTCTGTGCTAATAGCTCGGAGCCTGGAGCCTGCTTTGGATTCTGTGTCTCCCTCTCTATCTGCCCCTCCTCTGCTCACACTCTCTCCCTCTCTCTGTCTCTCAAAAATAAATAAACATTAAAAAAATTAAAAAAAAAATGTAGCCCCTTCCAGCCATAGGGATTTGGGGCAAGTTAGCCTCCTCATCTACAAAAAGGAAAAAACTATACTTACATCCAAAGAGTGTTGTGATAGTGAAATGAGAGAGTGAGTATCAAAATGCCTGAACTGTAGCTAGCAAAATATATACATGTTGGCTCAATAAAGATTTGCTCCCTGGGACACCTGGGTGGCTCAGTCGGTTAAGCATCTGACTTTAGCCCAGGTCATGATCTCACGGCTCATGAGTTCAAGCCCCGCAATGGGCTCTGTGCTGACAGCTCAGAGCCTGGAGCCTGCTTTGGATTCTGTGTCTCCTCTCTGTCTCCCCCTCCCCCTCTCATGCTCTGTCTCTCTCTCTCTGTCAAAAATAAACATTAAAAAAAACTTTTTTAATAAAAAATTAAAAAATAAACATAAAAAAATTAAAAGAGGGGTGTCTGAGTGACTCGGTTGGGCATCTGACTTCGGCTCAGGTCATGACCTCACAGCTTGTGAGTTCCGCGTCAGGCTCTGTGCTGACAGCTCAGAGCCTGGAGCCTGCTTTCGATTCTGTGTCTCCCTCTCTCTCTGCCCCTCCCCTGCTCATGCTCTGTCTCTGTCTCTCTCTCTCTCAAAAAATAAACATTTAAAAAAATTAAAAGATTTGCTCCCTTGCCTTCTCCCTCTAATCCCTTTCCAGAAGAGCCAGTCTTGGTGATGGTGGAGTAAAGGTGTTGAAGGCAACTGTACATTTGAGGAAGAGAGAAGTCCTTGCTTATATTCTTTTATAGTGCACCAGATATGCCACCAACAATTTTTAACGCTATTTAATGATAAAGTAATAAACTAGAAAAATCATATTACCAGACAGCATTCACATTGGAAGTTTTAGCCATACTAAGCTCATCTCTTGGGAAGCAGGTCTTAGGTTAAGGGCTCCAAATAGGCTCCAGCTTTCACTACATCTCAAGTGCCTAGCCCTTAGCAGAACAACTGTGCAGAAGAAAGCTCATCCCATATATGTTTCTACTCGAGAGAACCATCTCCCCGAAGGCTACTTTGAGAAAGATAGCTTTGCTGCATACTTATCATCAACTTGGTCCTTAAAATAAGAAGTTCACCTCAGTCCACCCCAATTTCAAACTTCCCCTCCCTTGTAGAGAGAGCTCTCTGGAAGATGCTGGGCCAATAGCATCAAGGTCTAGACCACCAGTCTGGAAGGGAAGGCTTTTCCATCATTGCAACAGACACCAAGGTTAGAGTCCTCAGCCTTGATTCAAAGCTCTAACCACAACCTGCCTTTCCCAATCCACCCCTCCACTCACTAACAAGTGCTCTAGGCTCCACCTAAACTAGACTGTTGGCTGTTCCCTGAACAGCTCTTATGCCTTCCTACTAGTTTGACTTTGTTCATTCTCTCAGCTCAGAATCCACCTCCTCCTCACGGCCTCCCTGATTCCTCTCAAGACCAGATGTGAGCCCTCTGTCCTGTGAATGTGCCTGGCCTAAACTTGACTCTCTCTTTGCACTTGCCACATACCGTCTTATACCGAAGGTGTTGCTGTGCCTTTCCTACCTTCACCCCCCTGCCCTTCTAGACTGTAACCTCCTTGGTGGCACAATCTGATATATTGTCTCCATATCCGTCACACTATCCAGCATAATATTTAGTAAATATTTGCTAAGTGAAAGAATAAAATGCTCATGGGGCACCTAGCTGTCTCGGTCACAGGAGCATGCAACTCTTGATCTCGAGGTCATGAGCTTAAACCCCACGTTGGGTATAGAGATTACTTAAATAAATAAAACATAAAAAGAAAAAAAGAATAAAATGCTCAGGTTTCCAAGTTCAAAGTGTTGCCCTTTAAAGACTCTACACCTGGATTTGATAGCAGTTCTGTTGACATTTGGGGCTGGACAGCGCTTTAGGGCAGGGTGTTATTTTGTGTTGTAGGGTGTAGAATGTATTCAGTGCATTGTAAGATGTTCGGGTAGCATCTGTGTGGTCTCTACCAACTATATGACAATAGCAGCCTCTTCACCTCTGTCCCCAATTAAGACAGCCAGAGTTAACTCCAGACATTGCCGATTGTCCCCTGGAGGGGAAAACCACTCCCCAGCTGAGAGTGCTGCTCTCAGCAATAGTTGCTCTATAGCAATAGTTCTCAAACCTGGCTACGCGTTCAGACTTACCTGGACCTGTAAACTCAGCCTTGAAGCCCAGAGAACCTAGACCTGAATCCTGGCTCCACCACTTATTTTGAACCCTAGACAAGCTGCTTCGCTTTCTGGAGCCTGTTTTATCATCTTAAAAGGAGTAAAATGCTACTTAGAATATATCATTGTTGTGAATATTATCTGTAATGTGTACCTAGCAAGGATTCAATAAATGGACTGAGTAAAATTCCTACAGTAGCTCCTAAAGAACAATGGCAATGAATTTGGAGAAAGCTTTATGTGCCACGAGGTGGCGCTATTACAGACACATCCGGCTCAAATTCATGTACCCCTGCCAAGGAGTTTTGCAGCACCCAAGTCTGGCTAGAAGAAATGACACCCCCCCCCCACCTTCCCCTGCCAAAAAAATTCTCAAAATAAAATCTGATCTTACTTTATCTCAAAATAACCACATACATGTACAGTGTGTTTTTCACAGAAAGGGAGGAGAACAGATAAGAATATATGAAAATGTTAGGAAACAAATCACTTATAATAATAGATTAATTACTCATAATATCATTATTAACTATAAAATTACCTACAATAATAGCCGAAATGTATTAAGCAATCCTATGTGGCAGGTAATATTTAAACACTTCACACACATTGCCTCATTGTGTCCTCACAGAAATCTAATATATTTTTTAATTAATGTTTCATTTTTCAGACTTAAAAAAATAGATAAAAATAATGAGAGTTCCAATATATGCTCCATCCAGTTTTTTTCAAATAACATCTTACAACACCATAATATGATGATCAAAACCAGGAAATAGGCATTGATATAATACTATTAACTAATGTACTAATATTTAGATTTTGCTAATCATCCCATTAATGTCTCTTTTTGGTCCAATCCAGGATGCTACACTAAATAAAGTTATCACATCTGCTTTGATTTCCCCCAAACTACGGTAGTTTCTCAGCCTTCCTTGTCTTTCATGATTTTGATAGTTTTAAAGAGTACTGGTCAGTTATTTTGTAGAAAGTCCTTCAAGTTGGGTTTGCTTGATGTTTCTTCTTGATTAAATTCAGATTATGCATTTCTGGCAAGAATACCACAAAAGTAATGTGTGCCTTCTCCATGCATCACAGCAGACGGCCCGTAATACTGAATTCCCAACTACTGATGTTAATTTTGAACACTTGGTTAAGGTGGTGTCTGCCAGGTTTCTCTAGTGTAAAGTTACTGGTTTTCCCACTGTAATTAATAAGTATCTTGTGGAGAGATACTTTAAGACTATGCAAATAGCCTGTTTCTTCTCATCATACTTTTGCCCATTAATTTTTAAAATCCATTGAGGATTCCCACCCACCTTCAACAAGTGTTAGTATGGTACTAGCCAAATGATGATTTCCTATTTCCATCATTCCTTCCACATTTATTAACCGGAATTCTACTATAAGAAAAAGCTGCTCCAGGCACCTGGGTGGTTCAGTCAGTTGAGCGTCTGACTCTTGGTCTCAGCTCGGGGCTCGATCCCCATGTACCGTTGAGATTCTCTCCCTGCTTGAGATTCTGTCCCTCTCTGTCTCCCAAAATAAATAAACTTAAAAAAAAAAAAAAAAAGCTGTTCCTTCTCTCCCATTTATTTATTGAATTTTTAATTTATTTTTTAATGTTTATACATTTTTGAGAGACAGTAGGGGAGGGGCGAGACAGAGGGAGACAGAGGATCCAAAGTGGGCTCTGTGCTGACAGCTGAGAGCCCAATGCAAGGCTCGAACTCACTAACCATGAGATCATGACATGAGCCAAGTCAGAGGCTTAACTGACTGAGCCACCCAGGCACCCCTTGAATTATTTATTTATATGAGTAAAGACTCATGGACATTTATGGATTATAACCCATTGCTACCATTATTTATTGTGTTGTTCATATTGTCTCAAAATTGACCATTGAGACCTCCTTCAAGCAGGCTTCTGTGTCGTTTTGACATATCATTTTTTAGCAGTTCTGGACTTTCTGATACCACAAGATGTTCCAGGCTTATCTTGTACTTCCCTGGCCCGCCTTGGAATCAGCCATTTCTCCAAGGAGCCCTGGTTCCGTTCATTGGAGAATGGTCCTCACAAACCATGAGTACTAAAGTATTGCCCATGGCTACTAGGTGCGAGTGCTTCTAGGCCCTCTAGTGGACAAAGCTAGGAAACAGATGCATGCATACACACACAAATGGACTATTATTAATCCCGTTTTACAAATTAGGTAAATGGGACATAGGAGTTATGCAATTTATCCAAAATAATAAAGCTAATATGTAGTGGAACTGGGAAGTCAAAATAATGACAGATCTACCACAAGTCCTAACAAGTGTACTAAGTAACTTCTTTTCACATACAGGTCACCAGAAAACAACAAACCTAACATTCTAGCATAGACACTCTCTTTGGGACTGAGTGATAGAAGTCCACAATAATAACCACCACAATAATCGTCATATACTGAACACCTACTTGGGCACTGGGCATCGGGCACCACTAGTAGCTCATTTATTCCTAACTCTGCAAGATGGATACTATGATCCTCATTTTACAAGCCAGAGAACCAAAGATCAAAGAAGCTAAGTGACAGAGAAAGTTGTTGATCCCAGATCATGTAAAATTGATGCTTATTCAACTATATCAGTATTTCCCAAAATTGATTTTAGGTAGGGCATAAATTAGCTTTTACTTTAATAGTTACACGTTTATGTTAATGCATGTTAGAAAAAAATCTACTTATGTACCAAACCCATAACCTCACAGATAATACTGCATAGGATGAAGCTGTTTTGTAAATTAAATGTACTTAAAGAAAAAGTATGAGGCAAATAATAGTAGAGGTGGTACAAGCTACAGCAAAAATTATAAAGGTGATCCAGAAATGTCTGAGGTTTGGGAGACATAATACTATAGTAACATGCAGCTTCATTTTAAGTCACACCGTGAATTAGGATTCTAAAGGCTGCAGAAAGAACAACAGACAAAGAAACTTGGACCTGGGTTTTAGCTTCAGATGTATCCCCATTACCTTTGTGAACTTGGGCATTCCATTTGCTCTCTCTGGACCTCAGTTTTCTCATCTGAAAAAAAAAAAAAGGCAGACAGTGATTTAGTTAATTCATGAAACCCTTTTAAAAGCAACTTAGTAATAATATCAGGCAACATAAAACTGTTCTTAACTCTTGACCCAGTAATTCCACTTTGGGAAATCTTGCCCAAGACAATAATCTAACATTTGGAAAACAGTAACAAACAGAAAGAATTTATCAATATCCAAAAATAAACAATCTGAATATTCAGCAACAGACAAACAGTTAAGTAATTTGGAGCACACACACTAGTTGGGAATGTTATGCAGCCATTAAAAATGTCTGTTATGGGGGCCCCTGGGTGGCTCAGTTGGTTAAGCATCTGACTTTGGCTCAGGTCATGATCTCACAGTTCATGGGTTCGAGCCCTGCATTGGGCTCTGTGGTGACAGCTGGGAGCCTGGAACCTGCTTCGGATTCTGTGTCTCCCTCTCTCTGTTCCTCCCCTGCTCGCACTCTGTCTCTCTCTCTCTCTCTCTCTCTCAAAAATAAATAAACATTAAAAAAAAATTTTAAGTGTCTGTTATGGGGGTGCCTGGATGGCTCAGTCAGTGGAGCATGTGACTCCTGATCTCGGGGTCACGAGTTCGAGCCCCACATTGGGTGTAGAGACTACTTTTTTAAAAAGTGAATAAAAATGTCCATTATGGAGATGACATAGCAACATGCTTATAAGATGAACCAAAAAAAAAAAAAAAGTGTTCACATACTATGGTTATCACTGTATAAAGAAAATCATATGTAGGAAACACACCAAAATACACCCAGATGATAAAAGTAAAGATTTTTCCAAATCATCTCTAAAATAGGTACATTACATTTAGGGTAGAAACACTTCTCAATAAAGGGATCTAACTAAATAATCTCCAGAATTCCTTCTGACTCTAATATTCTGTGGCTTTCCTCTGCAACTACAAGTAAAGGTCACATGAGAGTAAAATATTAGAAAAGTTTAGATGGCAGGGGCTATATTTGCTTGTCTAAATTATTTTAACAGCACTCAAAACAGAACATGAGAACATTTGAAAACTAGCACTTGGGGAAATGATGCAACACCTTCCATCTGTGTGGCAGAAAGGGCACAAGTCTGGGAAAGAGGCCTGGATTGAACCAGATGATCTCTGAGGGCCCTCTCTAGACAACTTGTTCATTCACTCATTAACATTTACCAAGTGCCTACCATCTGTCAGCTGTATGTAGCTGAATGACTACTGAGCCACTGGTTCAGAGTCTGGTGTCGGAGAAAGATTTTTAGTTTGCTAGGGCAACCATAACAAAATGGCACAGAATGGGTGGCTTAAACAACAGAAATTTATTTCCTCACAGTTCTGGAGACCAGAAGTCCAAGATCAAGATGTCAACAAGTTTAGTTTCTTCTGAGGCCTTTCTTCTTGCTCACAGATGGCCACCCTCTTGCTATACCCTCACATGATCTTTCCTCTGTGCACATATATCTCTGGTGTCTCTTTGCCCAAATCTCTTCTTCTTGTAAGGACTCCAGTCGGACTGAATTATGTCCCATCCTAATGACCTCATTTTAACTCAATCATCTCTAAAGACCCTATCTTCAAATACATACTGAGGTATGTACCAGGGGTTAGGGCTTCAACATGAATTGGGTGGGGGTGTGTGGACACGATTCAGTCCACAACAGATATCAAACAACAAACTATATTGTATAACTGTGCATTAAGAGAGCTGCATGCAGATACAATGGGGAACCATGGGAAGGCATAATTAATTCTTACAGGAAATATCAGAAACTACTGTACAGACAAGCATCATCCGGGCCCAGTTCTAGCTCCAGAATCTCAAGTCTACAATCCACCATCCTTGATAGTCATAAAAATATTTTAAGTATCACAAAATTGGAATAAGACAGCATCAGGTGATAAGACAAACTTGACTAGAGGCCAAAAGAGTAATGGATTTGTTCCAGAGGCACAAAGGTAAATACCATCCTCTTATAGCTGAACTGGGATTATGGATTCAAATACAGGGAACTTAAAGGTCAGGTGAAGATCCCAACTAGTTTATATAATAATCTGCTCTTTGTTCTCATTCCTTAAGTCATGAGAATTTTAATGCATGTTGGGGTGGGGAGTATATTGTCAGGTCTTGATTAAACGCCCACCTTTTGTCCTTTTTTCCATCCAGGAGCCATTCTTTTTCCACCTACCTCCAGCTAAGCTTTCCAGATTTTATTTTATTTTTTTATTTTTTTTTTAACGTTTATTTATTTTTGAGACAGAGAGAGACAGAACATGAACAGGGGAGGGGCAGAGAGAGAGGGAGACACAGAATCTGAAACAGGCTCCAGGCTCTGAGCTGTCAGCACAGAGCCCAACGCGGGGCTCAAACTCACGGACCGTGAGATCATGACCTGAGCCGAAGTCGGACGCTTAACCGACCGAGCCACCCAGGCGCCCCGCTTTCCAGATTTTAAACCTCATTTCCTTATCCATTTAAAATAGTCGTCTCTCAAAGTACCCTAGGATCCCTGACTAAAAAGGAAGGGAAAAACTCCACTAGGTAGCACAATGCTGGGGGAGCATTTCTGTTGGCCCCTTCCCTTTCCAGTGCCTGGAAGTGACCAGTTTCCTTCCACCAGGGGTCGCCAGAGGCCATCGGGACCAACGCCAGGCTCCTAGGAGGTGGCTCCAAGAAGGCAGCCAAGAATGTGAGTGCAAAGGTCAGTATCAACAATAGCAGTACACAGGTCACAATCCAGCTCTCCCCTGAGTCCCGCTGATGCCAATGCAGATATCTTCTAGGATGACTTCACCCACTGCCCTATCCACCAGCCCACCGCATGCAGCACCAACTCTTGTCTTCTTGAGTCTCAGGCAAGAGCTAAACCCCCAAAGTTCAGGGGGAGCTGGCTGAATCTCTGGCTGCCACTTCCCCCTTACACTTTTCCCCAAGAACCCAGGGCTGCCTTCCAAAAATTTCCTGGATCTTGTTTTCAACCTTGTTATATTCATAAATAAGACTGAAATTAGGCAAAATGCTTGGCCAAGGCAGACACCTAGATCTTTTCTTCACTTTTTGGTCTCCTTAATGATATCCTGATGCCTCCTCCAAACCTGCCATCAAATTCTTGCCAATACAGGTCAGGCAAAACAAGTCAGAAATCCTGGTGTTCACGTAAATGGGTATCTCTACTGTTCTGTGTTGACTCTTTTCCCTGCTCCCACTGCAGTGTGATAAACTGGAAGGCAAGAAAGATGGCAAGTAAAGCCCTGCCCTACTCCCTACTCTGAAACACATTAATCTTCCCGTCTAAGCAGCAACCCTGTTATTTCAGACTGGTTCCTGAGAGCTCCTAAAAGAAAACTCATGACAGTGCCCGGGCTGCCAAAGAAGCAGTGTCCCTGTGACCATTTCAAGGGCAGTGTGAAGAAAACCAGTAAGTTTCAAAAGAATGACCTTCCTTAAACGAGGGTCACTGTGGAATCAACTAGAGCCGAAGCAGGGGTTGAGAACAGACAAGAGAAGTGAAATGAAGACCAAGATAATCACACCTCTCAGTCCTTTCTACTCAAAGTCAACTCGTGGGGAAATAGGAAGAGGAAGGAAAGCAGGATACAATTTTCCTAATACTAGAAAGTTTCAAACAAATTCTTACATTTTGGAAGCCCACTGCCTATCAAAGTGGAAGGAGACAGGGCTATTGGAGACCTGGCCATTGATCACTGATCTCTGAAGATGACACCAGTGTCAGTGTCAAACAGAACTTGATTCCTCCCTTGAGCAGTTTTTAAATGTCATATTAAAAGTAAATTAGCGAATTAAACTGATTAGTATTATGATATTATTAAGAATGAGAGAAATCAGCATCCTTATCACTGCAGGTAGAAGTCAAATACAACTTGGTAGTATCTACCAAAAATTGAAATGTGTGTACCTTGTAACCCAGTAATCTCACTTCAAGAAATCTCCAGCATAGAATACTAGCATGGATACTCAAAGATATACACACAATATTAATTAGAGCAGTATTTGTATTGACAAACTGATGGAAATAAAAAATATTCATCAAAAGAAAACTGGGCAATTCAGTAGTTGTCAAAAATAATGAGTTAAATTGTTATGTGTTGATCAGAAAGATAACCACAATATATATAAAGTGAAAAAGAGATATTCCCTACTTCAAATGCTTCACGAAAATAAGTTTTAAGTACATTAAAGATATAAATTTGAGTAGCAAATTTACAAGGGAATATGAGAGAATATATTCATGATCTTGGGGTATGAAAGGATAAGCCATAAAAGAAAGGATCAATAAATATGATTTCACTGAAATTAAGAAATTCTGGTCATCAAAAGAATGAAATGACAATCTAAAAGTAGACAGTATCTGCAGCATATAAAACTGACAAAGGGATTAATATGCAGAATATATAAAGAATTCTGACAGACCAAGGAAAGGAAGTCAGGCAACACTACAGAAAAATAGGCAAAATATTTGAATAGGCATTTCAGAGACAGGGAAATCTGGTAATTGGAAAAATGCAAATTAAAACCAAAGAGATGTCACTATACATCATCAGATTGGCAAAAATTTTAAAGTCCTACAATACCAAGTATTGGCAAAGAGTAGGACAGAGAAATTCTCATATCCTGCTGATGGGAATAATTAATTGATAAATCACTTTGAAAAAGTGCTGGCAGTTATCTACTAAAGTTTAAGTTCTTTGACCAATAAATTCCACTCCTCGGTATATGCTCAAAAGGAAGGTACTCTTTTTTTTTTCAATTTTTTTTTACATTTATTTATTTTTGAGAGACAGAAAGAGAGCACAAGTGGGGGAGGGGCAGAGAGAGAATGAGACACAGAATCCAACAGGCTCCAGGCTCTGAGCTGTCAGCACAGAGCCCGATGTGGGGCTCGAACCCACAAACTGTGAGATCATGACCTGAGCCGAAGTCAGATACTTAACCGACTGAGCCACCCAGGCGCCCCAAAAGGAATGTATTCTTATATACACCAGGATATATGTACAAGAATTTCATAGTAGCATTGTTCATAACTACCCCAAACCAAAAACTAACCAATGGGGGCGTCTGGGTGGCTCAGTTGGTTAAGCTTCCGACTCTTGATCTGAGCTCAGGTCTTGATCTCAAGGTTTTGAGTTCAATCCTGCGTTGGGCGCCACACCGGGTATGAAGCCTACTTAAAAAAAAAAAAGAAACTGACCAACAAATAAATGGTGGTATATTCAAATATCATATATCAGTGAAAATGAACACATAACAATGTAAATGAATCTTACAAATACAACATTGAGTGAAAAATTTTTTAAAAAGACACAAGACTTCAACTCAGGTCATGATCTCACGATTCATGGGTTCAAGCCCCGCGTCAGGCTCTGTGCTGACAGCTCAGAGCCTGGAGCCTGCTTCAGATTCTGTGTCTCCCTCTCTCTCTGCCCCTCCCCTGCTCACGCTCTCTCTCTGTCTCTCAAAAATAAATTTTTAAAAAATGTTTAAAAAAATAGGCAAAATTAAACTGAATTATTTAGGAATACATAATTAGGCAGTAAAACAAAAAAGAAAGTAAGTGTTTACTATAAAAGTCAGGATTACCTCTGTGAGGGGGAAAAGGAGGATAGAGATCAGAAAAGGAGGGGTATTGCTGGCAATATTCTATTTCTACTCTATTTCTTAGGCCTAGATAGCAGTTTCATGGATATCTGCTTTAGAACTATTAATTAAACTGCACATATGGGGCACCTGGGTAGCTCAGTTGGTTAAGTGTCTGACTCTTGACTTGGGCTCAGGTCATGATCTCACCATTCATGGGTTTGAGCCCCACGTCAGGCTTACACTAATAGCATGGAGCCTTCTTGGGATTCTGTCTCCCACTCTCTCTGCCCCTCCCATACTTGCTCTCTATTTCTCTCTCTCAAAATAAATAAAAATTTTTAAAAAAGAAAAATCAAAGAAATTTTAAACAATAAACTGCACATGTAAGTTTTTATGGATTTGTATTGATGTGTATATATAATATTTTGCAATTACATATGATTTGTTAAAGGTGCAGAGCAAAGCAATATGTATAGCCTAATCTCATTTTTGGGTTTTTCTCATTTGTTTGGTTTTTGTTTTGTTTTTAATGTTTTATTTATTTTTGAGAGAGAGAGAGCCCGCGCATGCATGAGAGAGAGAGAGAGAGAGAGGGAAACAGAGAATCCCAAGTAGTCTCAGGGCATGGTCAGCACAGAGCCAGACAAGGGGCTTAACCTACTGAGCCACCCAGGCGCCCCTCCTTTTTGTTTTTTAAAGTAAACTACTATGTTTACATACAAAAAGATATGGAAGGCTATATAGCCAACTATTAACAATAGTTAGCTCTGGGGAATGGGGAGTGAAGGATATATATTTTTTATTTTCAATTTTAAATTTTTTTAATTTTAATGTTTTCCATTGGATTATCATTTTCCATTTTATATCATTTTAAAATCATTCATCAAAATTAAATTTTTAAGGGGCACTTGGGTGGCTCAGTCGGTTAAGCATTCAGCTTAGGCTCAGGTCATGATCTCACAGTTCGTGAGTTCAAGCCCCACATCAGGCTCTGTGCTGACAACTCAGAACCTGGAGCCTGCTTCAGACTCTGTGTCTCCCTCTCTCTCCGTCCCTTCCCCACTCATGCTCTGTCTCTCTCTCTCTCTCTCTCTCTCTCTCTCTCTCTCTCTCTCAAAATTAAACAAACATTAAAAATTTTTGAGAAAAAAACTAAATTTTTTAAATGTTTTTAACATTAGTCTTTGTTTTAACCCTAGGGCACCAAAGGCACCACAGGAAACCAAACAAGCACTCCAGAGCCTGCCAGCAATTTCTCACACGATGTCAGCTGGAAAGCTTTGCTCTGCCTTTATAGGAGCCCTGAGGGCCCACTCTCCCAATGCAACTGTCTCAGTCCAGAAGGCAGTGAGTGCACCTAGACGATGTTCTCCCACTTGCAGCTCCGCCTCCTTGTCCCCACTCTTGTTTTCACAAAGCATTTTCCCCAAGATTACTGTTCTCTCTAGTGCCCTCTTCTCTTCTTAGTCTTTTCCTGTACCCTACTGATCCCCGCCCCGCCCCGCCCCGCCCAACGCACACCTATTCCCTGGGCTTAACCTTAATTACCTGAAAGAAACCTGGAAACCTCAGTTTCTTAGCTGGTCCCAAATGACCCTAAACATAACCAGGCAAGTAGCAAACAGAAGCCAATAAATATTTTTAAATGCAATAAGTCAAATCATTTCTTTCAAATGGGGTCTGGCAGCTCATTCAATCCCCCATTTTAGCCTGTCTACTGCAAACTCTACCCACATTCTACACACACTTCTCCCCACCACCAGTCTTACTCTCTTCCTCTCCACTGCCCAACTTTTTATTTTTTCATTCATTCAACAAACCTTTTTGGGGTAAGAGCTAGGTGGGGCCAAGAAAGCAGGTATAGCAGGGCACCTGGGTGACTCTGTCAGCTAAGGGTCCGACTCTTGATTTCAGCTCAGGTCATGATCTCACAGTTCGTGAGTTTAAGCCCCACGTCGGGCTCTGCGCTGACAGTGTGGAGCCTGCTAGGGATTCTGTGTCTCCCTCCCTCTCTGCCCCTCCCCTGCTTGCTCTCTAGTTCTCTCTCAAATATAAATAATCACTTTAAAAAAAGGCAAGATCTACTACAAAGCTGTAATCATCAAGAGAGCATGGTATTGGCACAAAAACAGACACATAGACCAATGGAATAGAATAGAAACCCCAGAACTAGACCCACAAAATTATGGCCAACTAATCTTTGACAAAGCAGGAAAGAATATCCAATGGAAAAAAGACAGTCTCTTTAACAAATGGTGCTGGGAGAACTGGACAGCAACATGCAGAAGGCTGAAACTAGACCACTTTCTCACACCATTCACAAAAATAAACTCAAAATGGATAAAGGACCTGCATGTGAGACAGGAAACCATCAAAACCCTAGAGGAGAAAACAGGAAAAGACCTCTCTGACCTCAGCCGTAGCAATTTCTTACTTGACACATCCCCAAAGGCAAGGGAATTAAAAGCAAAAATGAACTATTGGGACCTCATGAAGATAAAAATCTTCTGCACAGCAAAGGAAACAATCAACAAAACTAAAAGGCAACCAACAGAATGGGAAAAGATATTTGCAAATGACATATCAGACAAAGGGCTAGTATCCAAAATCTATAAAGAGCTCACCAAACTCCACACCCAAAGAACAAATAATCCAGTGAAGAAATGGGCAGAAAACATGAATAGACACTTCTCTAAAGAAGACATCCAGACGGCCAACAGGCACATGAAAAGATGCTCAACATCGCTCCTCATCAGGGAAATACAAATCAAAACCACACTCAGATATCACCTCACGCCAGTCAGAGTGGCCAAAATGAACAGATCAGGAGACTATAGATGCTGGAGAGGATGTGGAGAAACGGGAACCCTCTTGCACTGTTGGTGGGAATGCAAACTGGTGCAGCCACTCTGGAAAACAGTATGGAGGTTCCTCAAAAAATTAAAAATAGACCTACCCTATGACCCAGCGGTAGCACTGCTAGGAATTTACCCAAGAGATACAGGAGTACTGATGCATAGGGGCGCTTGTACCCCAATGTTTATAGTAGCACTCTCAACAATAGCCAAATTATGGAAAGAGCCTAAATGTCCATCAACTGATGAATGGATAAAGAAATTGTGGTTTATATACACAATGGAGTACTACGTGGCAATGAGAAAGAATGAAATATGACCCTTTGTAGCAACGTGGATGGAACTGGAGAGTGTTATGCTAGTTATGCTAAGTGAAATAAGCCATACAGAGAAATACAGATACCATATGTTTTCACTCTTATGTGGATCCTGAGAAACTTAACAGAAACCCATGGGGGAGGGGAAGAAAAAAAAAAAAGAGGTTAGAGTGGGAGAGAGCCAAAGCATAAGAGACTCTTAAAAACTGAGAACAGGGGCGCCTGGGTGGTGCAGTCGGTTAAGCGGCCGACTTCAGCCAGGTCACGATCTCGCGGTCTGTGAGTTCGAGCCCCGCGTCGGGCTCTGGGCTGATGGCTCAGAGCCTGGAGCCTGTTTCCGATTCTGTGTCTCCCTCTCTCTCTGCCCTTCCCCCGTTCATGCTCTGTCTCTCTCTGTCCCAAAAATAAATAAACGTTGAAAAAAAAAAATTAAAAAAAAAAAAAAACTGAGAACAAACTGAGGGTTGATGGGGGATGGGAGGGCGGGGAGGGCGGGGAGGGTGGGTGATGGGTATTGAGGAGGTCACCTTTTGGGATGAGCACTGGGTGTTGTATGGAAACCAATTTGACAATAAATTTCATATACTGAAAAAAAAAAAAGACTTTAAAGTTTCAATAGACCTCTCCAAGTAAATAAAGTATAGAAGTTATTATTATCCATAGGAGAAACCAAAGCAGAAGTACTGGGGAAAAGAAAAATAACCAAATTGTCAAATTAATAAAAAATTATTTATTTTTTCAAAAAAAATAATAATAAATAATTAAAAAAATAAAAAATTATAAAAAAGGCAGGTATGGCAACAAATCAGACACGATCTTACAAAAGATAATACAGATTAAACAACAAGAAAAACAACCCTTGCACAGTTTCCCAGCACACAGAATGCCTTTAATATTTATGATTATTCTTATCATCAGCAGCAGCATTAATGGTCATTTTACCCTGTGAGTTTCCAGTCTAGTACAGAAAACATATACGCATAGCCATAGTTCAAAGCTAGAGACATGGTGTGGAAGATCTCAAATGCCACTGAAAAGGGCTTCAAACTGTAAAAATGGGAGGACATCATTTTTTTTTAATATGGGAATGAACTGATCAAAGCAGCAACACAGGATGTTAAACTGGCAGTCATTTTAAAGAATGAAGAAAGAGGAAAAGATTATTACAACGGCATGAGGGTCTCCCCCATGACCCTTTCCTGAAACATCAGAAGTGTAAGGGAAAAGAAAAAAAAGCACTCATCCAGAATCTGGCTTCTGTCATCTGAGTTAAAACAAAAGACTAAGTTGGGATACTTGCCTTAAGAGAAAAAAACATTTTAACTGAGTGGTAAGTGGGGCGGGGTCCTATTTATGACACAAGAGGGCAAGCCCCTCCCCTCTGGTAGGAGAGTACTGGGCACACATCCTCCCCCTGTTCCTAATCCCTCCTCCCACAGCAAGAGGCACAGAAGTGCATCACTTGGCACAGAAGTGGAGGTCAGCAGTGCCACTTGCCAACTGCCTTAAAAAGGAAGACCAGGGATGCCAGGACGAAGGAGTGGGATCCAAAGGGAGATGCCATCATGAGGAATCAATGAGGAATCTGTAACAAAGGAGGCCTGGGGGGCGGAGGGGCCAGAAGGATGAAACCTGGGAAATCAACATCTCCCGAGAGGGAAATAACAACAGTGAAGCCAGGTTCTAAGTCAGTATCTAGTCCTGACTGGGAGCCTAAGCCACCCCAGACACCTATCACCCAGACAGAGCCCGGGCCAAAAGCGACAGCCACAGCCCAGCCAGAATCTAAGACTCATCAGGAACCCAATACTCAACAGGACCCTGCTCCACAGCAAAGACCCCTCACTCAGCAAGGGCCCCTTGCCCAACGTGAAGCTGAAGAGCAGCACAGACCTAGCATCCAACAAAATTCCTCTTTGTGGCAGGAACTGCTTGCCCCACAGGAACCTGCACCACAGCAGTCACCTTGCATTCACAGGGTGCCCTTCACTCAACAGCAAGCTGCCTCACAACAAGGACCTGGGCCACAAAAAGAATCTGAAACTCAACAGGAGGCAGAATTGAGAGGGGCACATGTAGCCGAGCCAGTACCTGGTCCAGTAGAGCAACCTCCAGAGCAACAAGAAGCTGGATCAACACCTCCAGCCCAGCCTACACCTGGACCCAAAAATGAATCACCTGCCCAGACTGAATCTATACCCCAAGAGAGACCAGAACAGTCAGGCCCTACAGCCCAGCAAACAGATCCAGCCCAAGGGGCCAGATCCCAAGAGAGATCTTCAACCGACTGGAGATTTCTATCAAAACTGCACCAACTATCCACACAGCAACCAGCCTCAGAATGGAGGACATCTTTTGACTGCGTCACTGATTCTGACTTAGAATCAGATTTGGGGTCTCCAGTACAGAGCAATCTACCAGCCAAAAGGAGTAGAACAGTGGCCCTGGGAACGAAGCTGACCTTCAAGGGGAAGCATGAAGTAGCATCAGGATATGGTGGGAAAACAGCACACGGGAAGAAAACCACCAGCCAGAATCCCAGGGACACAGGTGAGTTTGAGGCTGGAGGAACCAGAGCCTCCCAGGGATGGTCATTCATTCAGTCAGGAGTAACTAAGGACCCCCATTATGTCCGGTTGGCTCAGGGGATCCCTCAACAGTCCCTCCAGACAAAGATCAAGAGCCCCACCTGATAGATGAGGAAGCTCAGGCGTGGAGATGCAAAGGCCCTTGCGGGCAGATGGGGAGTGGCAAAGCCAGGGTGGGACTTCTTCCCCTGCACTAGGCTACCTCTCCAAGGACGATTTGGGAGGAAATGAGACAGAAGCGGGACAGGGCTCTGGGCCAGGGGCCAGGAAATGGAGAAGCCGCCTCCCTGCCAGTATTCAGCCATCGGTGCCCGAACACAGCCCTTAGGCCCCCGCCACACCGTGCTGCACATGGACACTTACCCCCGTGGCCTTTCCATGCCCACTAGGTGGAAAATACCTGCCTCGGCTATATTTGAGCTCTCCAGGTCGGCCACGGGCAGGCAGGAAGGCTCCTCTGCCAGGCCGTCCCCCTCACCCCGAGAGGCGGAGTTCAGCTGGGCTCGATGGCCTGGAGGTTATGTTCTCAGGAAGGGTGCCGTGGGAGAGGAACTGGGCCATGGGAGAGGGGCTGCGCGGTCTGCCGAAGTCCCGGGCAAGGTTAAGGCTGGATGAAGGGAGAGTTGCGTGGAGCCGTATCGGAGGCGGCTGGGCCCCAGGCTCCGCCGGCCGCCATCACTGCCCCCTCCTCTGACGCAGGCGGCCGTGCCCCTGGGGTGGGGCGGAGGGGGTTCCAGCTCCTCGGCGCTCAGGCCCCAATCCAGTCAGGCCGAAGCGGGCAGGCGAGTCTCATCCATGGAATGAGGGGCTACTTGTTGAAGCAGCCTGAGGGGAGGCCATGCAGCCCCAATCCAGAAGCTGGGGGCTCCCGTGAGGGCCAAGTAGTCCCGAAGGGCCGGCCATGGTGGCCTCAGCCCAGAGGTCTATCCCTCCTGGAAAGGCTGGACCGTCTCTCTGAGGGCTGAGAAGAGGGTGTCTCTCAGGGCCACAGCTGGTCCTGTGCTCTAGGGGGGAGAGGAGGAGGAGCAGGATGGAAAGGGAGGGTTTGAGGTCTGCTTTTTCTGTCGCTGAGAATGAAGAGCTGCTTCTCTAGGCTCCAGAACCCAGTCTCAGGGGACGCCCTCCCCACACAAGACAAGGGGGCTTCTCGCGCACCCGGTAGGCAGTTGACTGTGTGCGCATGCCCGAGCCTCGAGCCTCTTCGGCTTCCCGCCATTCCCCAGGCACGCGTGGGGCCCTCTACCGCCGCTCGCGGCGGGCCCGTCAGCGGCTTCCGGCTAGTGCGCAGGCGCCGAGCATTCTCCTTCCCCCCCGCCCGCCCTTCCGTTCTCTGGAAGAGGGAGAAGGCAGAGAAAACCCCCCAGAAAAAGAGCAATAGGAGACCGGGCGGGGGGGGGAGGGGGGGGGACAGGAAGAAGGCGGGGCTTCCTCCTCAAACGGCTCACAGGCAGAGCCACGCCTCCAGTGCTGGCGCCCCGCCCCGGCTTTGAATTGCTAGGGGACCTGTCCGGCCCCGCCCGCCAGGCGGAGGCTCTGCGGCGCCCCGCTTTCCCCTTCCAGCAGGTGGGCCGGGTCGCGTTCTAGGGGATCCCTACGTGGGAAGGTGAGTGGGGAAGCGAGGCTGCGAACCAGCACGAGAGAAGATCGGAGCTTCCCTTCTGGGGTGTACTCCCGCAGTTCTCCCAACTAGTCTTGCCCGAAGGACACTTTTCGCCGCCTCTAGGGCTGCATTTTCGTTGGTCACGGGCCCTTTAAAGCGCGTGAAGGGGCGGGGCCAGGCCTTAGGCCCCAGAGGTTGAGGGCGGGACCCGGCTGTGGAGTGAGGCCCCGATTGCTCAGAGGGCGGGACCCAGAGGGGACCAAGCCCAGGATTGGGTGGTATGGGGGCCCGGCGGTGGTGTGCGGCAAGGATTGGCACTCGGGGCGGGGCCTGGCGGCTGGAAGAGGCCCCAACGCGGGGACGGCGGAAAATTGATGGAGTCAGTTTGGGGAACGGGGCCCTCCAGGGCGGCTGGGGCCCCGGCCTCGAAGAGGGCCAAAGACGAGTCCAAGAGTCGTAGCCGCCGGCGGTGGCGAAAAGGCAAAACCAAAGGTGAGCGCGCGGGGGCCGGCTGCAGAACAGAAGGAACCTTGGACCTCCTGCGAGGAAACTGGGGACTGAGTGGACTGACCCACTGTCCCAAGAAGTGGGGGAGCCCGTGGGCTGGCCCACTGCCGCCCTGCGAGGGGGTGCGGGGATGATCCATCGTGAAAATGGGTGATGTGGGAGCGGAATATTACCCTCAGCATAAAGACTACCGGATGCCCCAGTACCGTCTTGGGAAGAGTGTCCAGAATGCGATCCCCTAGACCAGGGTTCCCGGTCTGGCTCCGTACTCGCTGTGTGACCTGGCCTCAGTGTTTCCTACCAGGGAATGGTTCAAGCGCCTATTTTCAGGTCCCCAGCACTCATGAGAGGATAATGGAGACGCTTAGAAACTGTTGCCCAAAGAGGAGGTTTAGGGGTGAGTCCGGGAAAGGTAGGAGGAAGGGGTGCCCGATAGTGGGAAATGACCCAGGGCCAGTACGCCTCAAAACAGTCCATCCTGACATCCTTCATTCAATCGGTGCACCCATTCCTTGTCAGCCCACCTGCTTCAGCCCAGCACCACTGGGGTCTAACTTCCTGACCGCCACTCCTTCTAGGACTAGGGGTCCCCGGGTAGACTTCAGACTGCCACACCCTCCCTGGGACAAAGAAAGGAGGGCTGTCAACTAGGTTCCTGAGGTGTCACATTATTTACAGATCTCAGCAAGCTGGAGAAAGACTGACAGACCAACAGAGATGCTGAAAGCCTCAGGCAGGGGCACACATTAAGTCCTTGCTAGGTTATGAGTATTTGTGAATCCGAATGAGGACCTAGGGGAAGTTCCTGTGAAGGGAAGAAACTGACATAGCCCCAAAGCCTGGAGACCCCAGACTGCCCCTAGGCTATGTCATTAACCAAGGACAGGACTAGAGTTGGCTACACAAGCACACACCTGCACAGACTCAGATAGGCTAGGAGCTCAGATTGGGACCTGAGGGCATTCACTGTCACAATGCCAGACACAGCCTCACAAGCAGGATGGTGTGCCCAGAGGCAGTACAGACCAAAGTTAAGAACACGGGCTTTGGAGGCTTGGTTCCTGGAGTCATAAACTGTGGTGCTGGGCAACAGGCTTCCTCTTTCTGTTTCAACTTTCTGAGCTATAAAATGGACACAGTGATAGGACTCCCTGACTGGTAAGAGTAGTTGTGAGGTTTGAATGAGTGTGGCACATTTGGCACTGGCACACAGCAAGCGTGCATGAGAGGTGGAGGTTATTATTACTGTTAATAATACTGTTATTATTACTATTATTACTATTATTACTGAGTTCCCTAAGAGGGGGACTGTACCTGCCTTGTTTACCCGCACTTTCATAGCCTGATATCCCAGTCACAGAGGCACTGAAATATTTATTGAAGTGAAGGAATGTGTGAACTGTAACACTGGGATAATAATAATCGTGCTGCCTTGAGGGTTGTTGTGAGGAGTCAGAATCCTCCTGGGTAGGGCACCTTGCACAGGGCTGAGCCAGTCCTACTCACAAACCCAAAGGCCCTTATTCCCACAAAGGCTCATTCCACAAGCCCTGAGAGTCACCTGTCATTTCCTGAGGCTCTGCCCTGGTGCCAGGCCTCAGTAGGATGAATCAGACCCCGCCCCCGCCCTGAGGGCATCCAGGCTGGCTGGAGCAATCCTAGTCATCAGTTTGATCTTGCCAGTAATCAATGGTTCTAGTGTCATTATGATCACCCCATTTCTGAGGTGACAAAACTGAGACTCTGAAGAAGCAAGGTCACCTGGGCTTCCTTATCTGGCCAGTGAGGCGGAGGGATGGCCAGCCCAGCTTCCTGAGGGCAGGGGTGTGCGAACTCAAAACTGCTCTGTGCCCCCACCTTGATTATGGACCCCAAAAGCTCCAATCACATAGATTCATTCAACAGACATTCACCGAATGTTTACTTATGTCAGGCCTGGGCTCTCAGTGGTGAGGACAGACTCACATTTGAGCTGGGGACACAGTCATTAATCAAATAATCCCACAAATCATATATAATTATAAACTGTGGCAAATACGAGAGGGAAAGTGCTGAGAAAATGTGAGAGGGAGGCTTCCCAGGAAGGTGACATTGGACCCAAGGATGAGAAGTGTTGACTGCGGGCAAGAGGGGCAGGGAGGCCAAGGGGACAGCACAGGCAGAGACCTTGAGGCCCAATGAAGTGGCTCATTACAGCACAGAGAGAGCTCAGCAAGGGAGGGAGGAAGTGGGGGCTGGGTGGGCAGAGGGCCCAGATGGCACCTGGTTTGGGAGGCTGTGTCCAGGATTTGGGGCTTTATCCTGACAGCAAGGGTGGGGGTGTTGCAAGGTTAGGAGTATGTGCCCAGATTGAAGTCCTAGAAAGATCCTCTGGATGCTATGTGGAGAAGAGACTGAAGAGGGCAAAATCAGAGACACACAAAGACTTGTTACAAACATGTAGATGAGGGGTCCATGAAGGTGGGAGAAAGGCTAGATTCCAGAGGTTTCTAGAGGGGCAGAGTGGACAGGACTTCGTGATGCATTGGATAGGAGTGGGAAGTAGCCACACACACACACACACACACCAGGACGCACACAAATATGAGTATACACGTCCACACATATACAGACACTTGCCCATGCAATCCCACAGGCCAAGAAAAATGCAGACACAGATAAACTCTGGGGCCAAGAAACATGGGCCATGACACATACATACAAACGTGCCTTCAGACATACTGAGAAACATAAAAACACACAGACTGGGAAAAACATCAACACATCGTGCCCATCCACAAACACAGGCCAGGCAAACCCTAAGCATGACATACGTGTATGGACATACATATGTGCATCTGTCTGAGCCTCAAAGACACACTCACACCTGACCACCCAGAAGGTGGCCAGCCGAGACACGACAGAGAGGAGAAACACACACTCTGCAGAGACAAGCTGAGCCATCTTTGCTGGCCCTGTGACCGTGGGCGGTCATGGCCTTCTCTGCATCTCTGTTTTCTCATCTGCCGTAAAGGGGCTATAATGGTCCCTACACCATGGGTTGTGCAGAGAATGAAATGTGTCACTTCCTGAAAAGCACACGGAGGACCGTGCCTGGCGCACAGTGGTCAGGCTATACTTGCTGCCCCCCAACCCAGCATGTGCCCTGCAGGCCTCTCCCCTCCAGAAGCCCTTGCCCCATCCAGGCCTCAGACCTGGCCCTTCCTCCTCCATCCTCCCCGAGCTTCCTTCTCTACCACGCTTCTCACCGCTGCTCAGTCCCTGGGGGCCCAAATCCAGGCTGGGTCCAGCTGTCCTGCGGCTCTTTGGGGCGAAGGGCTGGTGCCCAGGCAGCAGAACTCCTCAGTCCTACTTCTGACCCAGTCAGTACCCACAGGCAGGCCATGTGCCCCTGCCTCTGCCCCAGTGCCCTCTGCCTGAGATTCTTGGCGAGTTTCTGGCAACCTCAACATCCCGTCCTCCTGGTTCCACCCAGCTTAGCCCCCAGGGAGCTGCCTAGAATGGGGCGAAGGGCAGGGCCCTGAAGTCCAGAGGGCCTGGGACTCAGCCTTCTCCCCACCGCTCATCGAGGCTCATCCCCGCTCACCTAGGCTCATCCCCGCTCACCTGGCCACCAAGCTTAGAACCATCTCCAGAGGCCTCTGTCCATCTGTTTGTCTGCCCTGGGGAAGGGTGGTCCTCTCCCAAGCTCCCATTCACCTGCTTCTGCCCCCACTTTGACTTTCTTCCCTACTATGCACCAGACCCCCATGATGAGCCCTGGGGCCATCCCCTGCCCCAGTGGGGATGATAATCAAGGAGGAGAGACCCAGGGTTCACCTACATGCAAGCAAGTGTCACTGAGGCCTCAAGGCCTCTCGTTTGTGCAGACCCCTTCAGAGCCCTCTATCTAAGTTTGTGTTTGTGATTTTCTTTTTTTTTTTTTTCTAAAGAGTTCCACCTCTACAATATAAGCTTCACAGCTCTGTGAAGTCTGGTTCTTGCCTGGGGGGAGACAAACAACAAACATGAGTAAACAAACATGTATAATTGCCAATGTGTAAATCCTAGGCAGAAAAACAGGTATGATGGCAGAAAGTAATGATGGGGGCGTGTGTTGTAGTTGGGGAGGAACGTCCTCTTTGAGGATGTGGCAAGCTGAGGCCTGAAGGGCCGGAAAGAGCTGGCCAGGCAAGGAGCACAGGAAATAAGATAGGTAAAGTATTTCTTGGAGCCTCAGCCTCCCATACGTGAGGTAGGAATGACAGTCACAGCAGAATGGCCTGTGAAGGGGAAGTGGCAGGTATGGAACACCACACAGTAGGACCTATGGCGCAGAACCCCCAGCTGAGCTTGGCACTGCCCTTAATCGGCTTTTGTCCTCTCCGGAGTGCCAGGCAGAGCCGGCTACCCTATGTCTCCCCCCAGCAGCCGGGGCCGGCTGTGCCAGGGCCGGCTGTGCCAGGGCCAGCCTGGGGGGTGGTTGCTGAGATCACTGGGCCTTTGCTCCCTGAATCCACCCTGGGGAGAGGGAGGGCAGCCTGGCTGGGTGAGAGGGGTCAGCTTGTTCAGGACTGTGGCAAAAACTCCTGGCTCCTAAGAGAGAAGAGGGTTGACAAGCTAGATAACTCAGTTTCTAACTGTTGAGGGGGTTGGGTGTGTGGACTCCTGGGTCCAAGGGAGGAGGGGCTGGGGCCTGGACTCCTGGTCTCCAAGGCAGAGGAGCCTGGGACAAGGACTCCCATTTGAGCTGGGTCTGGGAACAAGCAGAGGGGACAGGGAGTTGGGCTCCCTGCTGTGTTTACAGCACGTGGTCTCACTGTCCCTTCTGGATGGGAGGTGGAGCAAGTGGCCACACCCTAGGAAGGCTTGGCCTCTCCCCAGTTTATCGCCCCAGGCAGCTACCGGCACTAGCCACAGTCCGTCGGGCCCAGCCGGCAGCTCAGCCTGGGGGAGCTCAGAAGAGGTCTGGGAGGGGTGAGTGTACCCTCCTGCTGAGAGACAGGAATGGCCACCGTAAAACTCCAGGGCCTGGAATGGAGGGGAGACACCTTCTTCTGGGAGCGGAGGGGGCCATCCACCCAGAAGCCAGGCAAGGTGCTGAGTGGGCTTCAGGAAGGAAATCTCTGGAGCAGAGGGCACCATTTCCACCAAAGGGGACAAAAGTAGTTGTCCAGGGCCTGAGTGACAGTACAGGGGTCCCAGAGGGAAAATCACCAGGGATCCTGAAGTGTGGGGAGTCGGACCTAGTCCAGGGCAAGGTTCGGGTTTTTTTCTTATTTTTTTAAACATTTATTTATTTTGAGAGAGAGAGAGACAGAGTGCAAGCAGGGGAGGGGCAGAGAGGAGGGAGACATAGAATCTGAAGCAGGCTCCAGGCTCCGAGCTGTCAGCACAGAGCCCGATGCGGGGCTCAAACTCATAGACTTTGAGATCCTGACCTGAGCTCAAGTCGGATGCTTAACCAACTGAGCCACCAGGCGCCAGGGCAAGTTTTTGAGGGCCATAACTAAAGGCCCAGGCTCCAGAGCCCTGGGAAGGAGACCAGTGTAAGTAAAGGCCCTCCACCCAGAGATCTGGGTTTGAATTCTGCGCTGCCACTTTCAATGCAAGCTTCAGCTCCTTGCTGAACACCTCTGAGTCTCGGTTTCTTTGTAAAATGGGGATGCCACCAATAATACTTGAAACGCAAACGGAGGCAGTCTGGGTCTCAGGGTTAACAAGCACTAAATGAGCACACACACACAGAAAGTAAGAGCAGGCCTGGCACAGAGTGGGCCCAAAGCTAATGGCAGCGGTGAGTACTGCTGTTCCAGGCAGGGGAGTGGGGTTGGCCCGTGAAATCTAAGCCAAGCGGAGAGGACTGGAGGCCAGGGGACCCAGCTGGGGAGGAGCGGGACCAAGTTGTGGATATCCCACAGAGGGACAGAGAGGCAGCTAAGTTTGGAGGGGGTTCCACAGCCAGACTTGAGGCACCAGGAGGGGGCAGGAGTGACTCCTCAGCTACAGGTAAGGCTAGAATTATGAACTGGGTTCAGGAAGAGAATTGGGCTTGAGACCAAGGTCCTGGGACACCACCAGGTAGATGGGGGGACAGAGGGCTGAGCTCTCTCAAATATTGGTGGAAGGGAAGGGTCTATGGGTGATGCCTGGGGCCTGAGAAGGAGGCGGGAAGGGGGCCTGAAAAAGAAGGGGATGGGGCCCCCGACTCCACCCTTGGGTCCGAGGGAGGAGGGGTGGTCCAGCCCTGCCTAATCGGGCCTCCCAACTGGCCCACAGCCTCACGGCTCACGCACAGCATGGACCTGCACACGATGACACAGTCGCTGGTGACCCTGGCCGAAGACAACATGGCCTTCTTCTCGAGCCAGGGCCCTGGGGAAACAGCAAGACGGCTGTCGGGAGTCTTTGCGGGCATCCGGGAGCAGGCGCTGGGGCTGGAGCCAGCCCTGGGCCGCCTGCTGAGCGTGGCGCACCTCTTTGACCTGGACGCAGAGACGCCAGCCAATGGGTACCGGAGCCTGGTGCACACAGCCCGCTGCTGCCTGGCGCACCTGCTACACAAATCGCGCTACGTGGCCTCCAACCGCCGCAGCATCTTCTTCCGCACCAGCCACAACCTAGCAGAACTCGAGGCCTACCTGGCTGCCCTCACCCAGCTCCGGGCCCTAGCCTACTATGCCCAGCACCTGCTGGCCACCAACCAGCCCGGGGGACTCTTCTTTGAGGGCGACGAGGGGCTCACTGCTGACTTCCTGCGCGAGTACGTCACTCTGCATAAGGGCTGCTTCTATGGCCGCTGCCTGGGCTTCCAGGTGAGCTCCCTGCCCTGTTCCTCTGGGCCCACAGGCCCCTGACCTGGCCCAATGGCATAGTTCGATACCCACAGTGGTCAGTATTACTGGGTTCTGGAAATAGTAGATTCAGAATGGGGACACTGTCTAGGGCTCGGACACGGCACTGGGGGTCTCAAACTTGTGGCCCCCGGGCCAATTCCACCGTGCGGTAAGAAATCTTTAACTCACATAGCTTTTTGCACCAGGATCCCCACTGCTCTCTATTGTCCCAAACTCAGGAGATTCGTTCACTCTTTTCCATGACCTATCTGGCCCCTGAAATCATTTGAGACTCCTTAGAAAGGTAGTTAATAATGTTCTCAAAGGCCTATTTATAAGAGCACACCCCGTTCAGTCATCCCCACTGGAGGCTGGGGCAGGAAGGAGGAAGCGCGCTAGCTCCCATTTTACAGAGGCTCAAGGGGCCCTTGTCACAGCTGTTCAGCTGGACCCTGGTTGGCCTGGGCTTTTTGGCTCACCTAAGGAGCTGTAGAATCAGGATTTTCAGGCCACAGGGAAGGCCGAGGAGCACATCTAAGTTGGTGACAGCAAGGAAGATCTCTCCTCCCTGAACCAGGGCCCTAACTCCCAGGTCTTCTCCCACCCTCTGCCCACCCCAACCAACCCCAGGGAGATACCACTCATCTCTGCACTGACAGGAAGGCAGCCTGGGAGCCTTTAGACTCATAGGAAAAGTAGTTTGGGGACTGAGGATTGGGGGTCCTTGGGGCTCAAGAACAACTTGCTACTGTGTGAGGTCAGTACAGGGTCCCTCAGCCTCCAGATCCTTCAGATCCTCTCTGTGCCTCCCCCAAACCTGCAACTCCCCAGCTGATCTTGGCCGACCCTCAGCCTTCATCCCACCCCACCTTTCCACGCTTCCCCACAGGGCGGCCTGTCCTCACCAGCCCGGCCTGGGTGTTCCTGGGAAATTCCTTTCACCTAAACTGACCCCACAAATATTGATCAGCCCAGCTGAGCCAGCTGGCTCCTCCCTGTGTCCCAGCCAGGACCTTGGAGTCACGGGAGAGAAACCCTGGGGCCACACAAGTCAGCATTCCAGCCACAATGGCCAGGCACCACTGTGCCCTCTGGCCCACTGGGCCCCTGGCCAGGGGCAAGGTCATGCCTGACAGCTATTCTCTAAGGGCCCAGCTGCTGTGCTGCAGGACAGCTCCCCACCCTGTAAAATGTCAGCCCAGCAGGACAGAGGCCTCCTGTGTGGCTCTTGTTCAGCTCCTGTTCAAGTACTTAGCACACAGTAGGATATAGGCCAATATTTGTTAAATGAACAAAAGAACCCTGCTGGCCCCTTGCCCAGCTTCCTGTGGCTTTTTTCCCTCTGATCTTGTACCCAGCCACCCCCACCCCCGTCTTGTCTTGGCTGCCCAGCTCCTCTCTCAGACGCATTCTCCATTTGGCTGTCTTTCTGCCTCAAGATCTCTGGCCCTTTCTGTCTCTGACCATCTCCTGTCTGTCTTCCTGCTGCCCAGGAACTGGTTCCCATCTGCCTGGCCTCCTCTCTGTCCTTGCTGACTTTCAGGAAATCCCTGCATCACCTTACTCCCAGCCCTCTATGGCTCCACCCACATCTGGAATAAATACAAATTCCTTAAGCCCTAAGTGAGCCCCCTTTGCTTCTCTGACCTCAGCCACTGCCCCTCTCCCCTGGTTCACTCTGCTCCAGCGACACGTGTTATCCACGCCAAGCACAGACAGCCTCAGAGCCTTTGCACTTGCCGTGTCCCCTGCAGGGAACAGCATTCCCTCACTTCCTCTGGATCCCTTCTCAAGTGCCCTCCTAGATACCCTAGTCATCACTCCATGTCCCCTCCACCTACTGTCTTTTCAAAGCATTAGTCATTAAACATAACATCATAAAACATATGCCTTTATTTGCTTATTGTCAGCCTTCTCTTTGACATCAGCTCCGTGAAGGCACCTAGAGCAGTACTGGAGCTCACTAAATGTGTGTTGAATGACCACGCCTCCCCCCAAACCACGTCTCTGCCCCTCACTCCTGCCTGCCTCCGGTCCCTCCTGGGCAGTGGGTGACACAGCGGCATCTCTCCACAGTTCACGCCCGCCATCCGGCCATTCCTGCAGACCATCTCCATCGGGCTGGTGTCCTTCGGGGAGCACTATAAGCGCAAGGAAACAGGCCTTGGTGAGTCCTGGCCGGACCCTGCCTGCAGCCTCACCTCCCTCCCTGTCCCTCCTCCTGCTTCCACTTCTACCCCTAACTGCCCCCTTCCCGCCAGGCTCCCTGACACCTCTCCCAACCCCTAGGTGTGACAGCCAGCTCCCTCTTCACCAGCGGCCGCTTCGCCATCGACCCAGAGCTACGCGGGGCTGAGTTTGAGCGGATCATACAGAACCTAGATGTGCACTTCTGGAAAGCCTTCTGGAACATCACTGAAATAGAGGTGCTCTCGGTGAGCACCTGTTATAAGATGGGCACACGGGCACACTGGGGCCCAGAGACCCATCCCAGGTCACATCAGGCCTCTGCAGGGCTCTAAGCCTGGGATGTGATGTGATGGAAAGGATGGGATGAGGGTGGGGGTCAGAGGGGAGGCATGAGAGGAACCCCCGCAAGCAGCTTCTCCCCAGTGCCCCTCCCGTCTCCTCCCGCCAGTCTCTAGCGAACATGACATCCACCACCGTGAGAGTAAGCCGCCTGCTCAGTCTGCCACCAGAGGCCTTTGAAATGCCGCTGACTGCTGACCCCAAGCTCACAGTCACCATCTCACCCCCGCTGGCGCACACGGGCCCAGGGCCGGTCCTTGTCCGGCTCATCTCCTATGACCTACGTGAAGGACAGGTAGGAGATACAGAGCCAAGGAGCACAGGCAGCCCCCTCCCCAGATGCCCTCCCACCTTTCACTGCTTACACCTGCCCCCCATCCTGTTTCTCTGAGCACACCCCCTTGGTGGGTGAGGCCTAGATGGGCCGCCCCAGCCTCACCCACATCCTCCTCCCTCACCCCCCAGGACAGCGAGGAGCTCAACAGCCTGGTGAAGTCCGAGGGTCCCCGGAGCCTGGAGCTGCGGCCACGCCCCCAGCAGGCTCCCCGTTCACAGTCCCTGGTGGTGCACATCCATGGCGGCGGCTTCGTGGCCCAGACTTCCAAATCCCACGAGCCCTACCTCAAGAGTTGGGCCCAGGAGCTGGGCACCCCCATCCTCTCCATCGACTACTCCCTGGCCCCCGAGGCCCCCTTCCCCCGGGCACTGGAGGAGTGCTTCTATGCTTACTGCTGGGCTGTCAAGCACTGCGCCCTCCTCGGTGAGCCCCAGCCCCTCACTGCACCCACCCCTGTCCCTGCTCCCACTCCAGCCTGCTGCAGCCCCCACCCCACACTGCGTGGAAAGTGGGCCATGTATGTGCCCAGGCCTCAGTCTTGCACCCCCTGCCTCCCCTCTCCTACCTGCTACCACCCTCCTACTCCTGCTACCTGTTCGCCCCCCTCCTGCCCCACTGCTCCCCAGACCCTCCATCTCAACCACTTCCTCCTTCTGCTTCCCGCTCCCTGCTTCCAGCCCTGACACCCCACCCCACCCCCCACTTCTCCATCACCTCTGATCTTCTCTCTTCTCCTGCTGTTTCTCCACCCCCCTGTCCTGCGCTGCCAGCCTCCTAGCCCTTGCTCCAGCCCATTCTTCCATTCCTCTGACCTCCTGCTTCTGACATCTTCAGAGGTACCAGGCAGGGTGGGGTCATGCCCCAGGGCACAGGGATGTGGCTCTTTTGCAAGGTCAGCTGAACCCTGCCCTTCCATCTCCAGGCCTCAGCTGCACCCCTGACCTAAATGGGCCTTTGGTCTCCCCTTTCCCAGCATCTGGCCTCCTTGCTTCTGACCTCTAGCCTCTTAAGCTTCACAGAGCTTCCCGATCTCCACATCTCAGTCCACCTGATCCCCTGTCCACTATCCCCCCAAATCCACACCTCAGTTTACCAATCTCTAAAATTGCAGTTGGCTAGACTCTGGGGTTGGGGCCCCCATACCCCACTTCTGACAGTCCAGTGCTCCTGGCTCAGAGCTTGAGTTCCTCCCTGCCAGGCTGACCAAGCCCTCTCCAACCCAGGCTCAACAGGGGAGCGGATATGCCTCGCAGGGGACAGCGCAGGTGGGAACCTCTGCTTTACCATGTCCCTGAGGGCAGCAGCCTTCGGGGTGCGGGTGCCAGATGGCATCATGGCAGCTTACCCGGCCACAATGCTACAATCTACCGCCTCTCCCTCCCGCCTTCTGAGCCTCATGGACCCCCTGCTGCCCCTCAGTGTGCTCACCAAGTGTGTCAGCGCCTATGCTGGTAAGGCCACTACCCACAGAGCTGGGGGGCTGGAGGGCTGCTTGGATCCTGCAGGGACAGGGGCTAGAGCCCAGTGTCCTGGGGCTGAAGAGAGGAAATCTGAGTCTCCTTGTCCCTACTGAAGCCATCAGATATTCTTGGGTCCCTGGGGGCAGAGATGCCTCAAGTTCCGGGTGTTGAGACTAGGCCTCAGCCCCCGCATATACTCCACAGGTGGAGAGATAGAGGACCACTCCGACCCGAACCAGAAAGCGCTGGGCATGATGGGGCTGGTGCAGCGGGACACAGCCCTGCTCTTCCGAGACCTCCGCCTGGGTGCCTCCTCATGGCTCCACTCCTTCCTGGACCTGAGTGGGCACAAGTCCCACACGAACTCAGTGCCCATGGCAGGTGAGTAAAGCCATCCCCTCACACACACATTCAGGGTGGGCAGCAGGGGCAGCCTGGCACACCAAAAGTCCTAGGGGAGGAAAGGGGCTGTGTCCTGGGGTGCTCAGGGAAGCAGAGATCACCTTCTGGCTCTAACCCCCTATTTATCCCTGGCAACTACCACAAAGCCTTGATTTTCCATGACGGTCCACATCCTAGAATTGCTAGGACTTCTGGTCTACCGGGTTATCTCAGAACTCCCGAGAACTATAGCATTTAGCTTTCCAAACAGTCCATCGCAGAAAAGAACACTGGGAAATGACTCAGAAGGCCTGCCACATGTGCTGATTTTCAATCCAGAGAATGCCACTCAAATCGCTTGGGCCTTGAGCTGGGAATCCAGCCTTCCTAGATTCTTTCCAGACTTTTAACAGAGACACATGGGGGTAATACCTCGCTCCAGGGGCTGGCCTAGGAGCCTGGGGTGGGGAGATCAGCAGAGGTTCCCAGCCTTGAGTGCGTGGCAGGATCCTCAGGCAGCCAAAACTCACTTCCATCCAAGGATCTATTTTTTCCCACCATTTTTTTGTTTAAACATTTTAATGATTTTAAAGTATAGCCAACTCAACTTATTTTCTATCTCCAGCAAACCAACAGTATTTTCTGAATAACAGCGCAGATTCAAAAGTAGATACCATTTCTATTCAGAAAAGTATTCCAATTGAATGTGTTTTACTTTAACCTTTTAAATTTTAGGATATTCAAATGGATGCAAATAAATACTCACGAAAACAAAAGAGATCTGGGACCACTGAACCCTGAGGCTTTCCTGGTAGGGTAAAGGAGACAAGTGCAGGCCCTAGAGGGACAAGCATCAGCCTAGCAAGCTGCTGTAGTGGGAGCTCGCTGCTTGCTAGGTGACCTGGGTGACCGGAGCGAGGTTCACTGTGAGCCTTTCTTTGCTCCTCCGTGAAATGAGGCACAAGAGTACCTGCCTCAAGAGGTTGTTGTAGGGACTTCGCGCACCGGTTTGTGCCAAGCTCCCAGCCCAAACCTGACACACAGTAGGTGCTCCTAGAAGAGCCCAGCACCCCTGACAGGCTGTGCCCTGTGACTCTGGCCAGTAGTTCTGTTCCAGTGACCCCCCCCCGCCCCCCCCCCGGGTCACAGAGCCCTTATGCAGTCATTCTTATATCATCTCACATTGTGCCTTCATGGATTTATAAAGACAAAAAATAAAATAAAATAGAAACCTGAAAAATGCAGGGTCCCGGCCCTAGGGGCAAGCAGCATGGAGATCCTCAAATTAATGGAGTTGAGGCCAAGGTGGGGCAGACCACGTGGGTCGAAACGCACCTCGGCATCATCTGGGCACTTGCTAGGCTGGCCATTCAAAAGGAAGGGGTAAAACTAAAGGACGTGAAGGAACTGTGGGGAGCAGATCTACACGGCTATAGGTGTGGGATCCCTGGGAACTGAACAGGCTCCCAAGACTCTCTTTAGCTCCTCGTGAACACGGCCTCCTTTCAAGTCATGTGGGCCTGCTCACTACTCTAATTTTGATCTGCTCACGGCCTCCACGTTGAGTGGCTCTAACAAGTTGGCTGGGCCTCACGCTGGGGTCAGGGAGGTGGTTGGAACCAGGCACCAGGCCTAGTAATAAAACATGATACAGCACGACCTCCCAGCGGGGAGCAGTACCTCATCCCACTGAGTCTTTACTGCCTCCTAGTAGGTCAAGACTATTTTTGCTCTTTTTTTTAAGTTTATTTATTATTTATTTTGAGAGAGAGAGAGAGTGAGAAAGGAGAGAGGGAGAGAGAGGATCTGATCTGCTATCAGTGCAGAGTCCCACATGGGGCTCGATCTCACCAACCGTGTGATCATGACCTGAGCCAAAACCAAGAGTCAGTCACTTAACTGACTGAGCCACCCAGGCGCCCTACAGGCGAGGACTATTTTTATTGCCTCTTTGTACAGAAGAGGAAACTGAGGCTCCCAGAGGTAAACTGACTTGCATTTAACCTTCCCAGTCACCACACACACCTCCACCTCCACAACCACGTGACTCCTTTCACCTCCCCCTTGGAGTTGCAGCTTGGGGCGTCTGGGGCTCCCTACCCATCCCCAAGGAGGGAGTGTGGGGGAACACTAGGCCTCCACTGCCCTAGGATGCGGCTCCTCCTCCAGAGGCCGCTGCCCTTCCCGTGATCTTCCCTGCCAGCCACTCACACACGCAGCCCACAGAGCCGGGCTGATACACATGGCCCCGCTGGCCACCTGACCCTGCCCCTCTTGCAGAACCAATGCGGCGCAGTGTGTCTGAGGCAGCACTGGCCCAGCCCGAGGGCCCGCTGGGCACGGACTCCTTCAAGAGCCTGACACTACATGACCTGAGCCTAAAGGGCAACTCTGACACATCGGGCAGCCCTGAGCTGTCACTGTCTGCAGAGACACTGGGCCCCTCCATGCCCTCCAATGTCAACTTCTTACCTGGCCCTGATGTACGCAAAGACGCTAAAGCACCAGGTGAGCTGAGGGCCAAGGACAGAGGCCAGGGCGTGCTTGCCAACTTCCCTGAGGGTTTCCACCCCAGGCGCGCCAGCCAGGGCCCTACTCGGATGCCCATCTACTCCTCACCCATCGTCAAGAACCCCTTCATGTCGCCGCTGCTGGCACCTGACAGCATGCTACAGAGCCTGCCGCCGGTGCACATTGTGGTGAGCGCCACATAGGGACTGTGTGCCCGGTGGGGGGGAGGGGGGGCGTGGCAGGTGGGTGCAGGAGCACTCGGGGAGGAGAGACCCGGGAGGGGAGCGGGGGAAGAGGGGCAGGTGTGCGCAGGTGCACCTGGGGAGGAGAGACCGGGAGCAGCAGCGGGAGGGGAAAAGTAAGCTGCCTGACATCTGAAGGGAGAGGTGTGCCACCAGGAGGGCATGCCTGACGACGGGAGGCTGAAAGGGAGTCAAGGCTGCCATTCCTTCTCGCGATCTTGTGGAGCGCCTAGGGGCAGCTGAGTAAGGGGAAGAGAGGGGGTGTCTCTAGGGGAAGGGAGAAGCTGGGCAGCAGCTCATTCTCCCATTCCCCGCCTCCTCCCGTCTCCTGGCTCCTCCCCTCATTCCTCTTCCTCTGCCCCTTGCTGTGCCCCACAGGCGTGCGCGCTGGACCCCATGCTGGACGACTCGGTCATGTCGCGCGGCGGCTGCGCGGCCTGGGCAAGCCCGTGACCCTGTGCGTGGTGGAGGACCTGCCGCACGGCTTCCTGAGCCTGGCGGCGCTGTGCCGGGAAACGCGGCAGGCCGCGGCGCTGTGCGTGGAACGCATCCGTCTCATCCTCACTCAGCCGGCCGCGCCCGCCGCACCCACCGCACCCACCGAGCCGCGGGTCTGAGCCAGAGCCGGCCGCGCGGGAAGATAGGGTTGCGGGGCGACACTAAGGCCTCTTGCTTCCATCTAAGCCGGCCTCCGTGGTGAATACCCCCCTCCCCCCACCCCCCCCACCCCCGTTAGGCGGCGGGGACCCCCGCGAGGGGCTTCTGGCCCATTCTGTCCTCCCTCCGGGTGGGGGGTGGGCGGGAGGGGCAGGCTGTGCCTTAAGGTGGGGGGACGGCTGGGGGGGGGGGAGGGGAGGCGGGGCCGCAAGCTGAGACCCTGGCCAGGGGGGCGGGGGAGGGGGCACACAAACCAGTCTCCGTAGACAGCCAGAGCTGCACTCCATCATTGCCTTCTACTGCTGCTGTGGCCGACGCAGGGCGGGGGCCTGGCCCTACCTCGCCGTCGGTTTGGTTTTGTTCCTTTGTAAATAAAAATGTATTTAATTAGTTTGGCCTCTTGCAAATAGTCGGGTGTCGCCCACCAGGGGCAGCATCAGATGCTGCTGCTGGGACCGAGAAACCTGGCAGTAGAAAGCTGGGTACACAACGTCTGGGTCCTGAGGAAGGGCCTGGATTCTCGGGTGCAGAGGGATTGGACGCTCTAAGCACGGACCCACCTCCCCTTCAGACTTAGTCCAGGTGGTGTGCCAAAGGGCTCTGGGTTCTCAGTGACTCCCCTTTACAAACCCTGTCTCAGCACCCACCACGAAAAGAAAACCCAAACTCCCTAGAGAACTGCAGCAAATAGAACAGGATACCAGAAACAAACCAGTCATCCCCAAAACTGGAAGCCCAAGCCCTGCCCAGCTATGACAGTCACTCAGTCCCTCAACTAAGACCCTGAGGCCTTGTCCTTTTGTAGGCCCTAGATTTGGAACAGAAATGATTTCTATCAGGGCCTGCCCTCAAGGGACTCAGGGAGGGTAGGCAGAGAAACGCAGACACAGGCTGTCACAGTCCACACAGGCTCCATCTGTGGTAGACAAGGAGGGCTTCAGAGAGGAGGTGATTTGACCTTGACCTTAAAGGGTGAGCACAAGTTTGCTATGCAGAAGAACCATGCAAAGTTATGAGAGCCATGGGGCAGTTACCAAAGCCTCTGCCTGGCCAGAAGGTTGGGTGCAAAGTAGGGAATGGCCTGAGAGGCTCGGGGTTGTCAGCAAGAGCAGATCTTTGAAGGACCTGGGGTACAATCTGGACTAACTGGAGGGCAGTAGAAGTCACAAAAGGGTTTTGAGCAAGGGAGGGACAGGATCAGCTAGGGCACTGAAAGAGCCTGCTGGGACATTGGGGGATGGACTAAAAAGGCAAGACTGGGACCCTGGAGGCAGAGGAGGCTGAGGACAAGGAAGAAAAGGCACGAGCTGGGGCAGAGACCATGAGAGTAGGAGTAGGAGTAAGAGCCATAACTGAGGCTGAAAAGGACTTATTGAGGGTAGAACAGATGTTACAAGAAACCAAGGGGATGAAGATGGCACTTGGACCTAGCCAGGGAGCAGATGGACAGTAAAACTGTGTCTTTACTGGGAAGAGGCTCAGGTATGTACAAGGGGAGTGGGGGAGAGAGGCGGGTACTGAGAGCTGTTTTGCACAAGGAGAGATCAAAGGTCTTTGTGCGACACTTGGTGGGGCGGGGGGGGGGGGGGGGGGGGGGGGAGGGACATCCAGGAGGCAGGAGAGCGGGCTGGGTGCTCCCTTCTGGCAGGAACTGAGGAAATAGAACCTTTCTGGGAAGAGTGGATAGGTGGGATGAGCAGAGGGCCAGGACAGAGAGAGCCCTGATGAGCATGGTCCCCAGTAAAGGGGTAGGCAATAAAAGGTGAGTCCTGGAGGTTCTAAGGAGCAGCCAGAAAGGAAAGAGGCTAACCAGGAAACAGGATGTATAGCGAAGGGATTTGGGGTGGGAGGGAGTGGTCTGAGTCAGATGAGGATGGAAGTATCATCATGCCTCAGCAGGGAGGAGGGTCCTTGGTGACCTTGTCCAGAGCAAGGCCATGGGATGTAGGCAGCCAGACATGGAGGGCTCAGGAGGGAGTGGAAGGTAAGAGATTTAGCCAGTGGGTACCATAAGTCTTCAGCTGTAAAAGGGATGAGAAGTAATTCAAGGGAACTTGATATAGGTGTGTGTGTGTGTGTGTGTGTGTGTGTGTGTTTAGAGATGATAGAACATGTTTTTAATGCTTCCAAGGAAGGAAGGAAGGAAGGAAGAGAGGGAGAGAGGGAGAGACTGAAAATGCAGAAGCACACACACAAAAAATTTCCTAAGAGGATGGGCACAGGGGGACCCTAACCTCGGAGGCCCTCATTCACCCAGTAAGTGACTTCTATGATGGGGGAGGGAGCCATAGCCCAGAGTTCTCCCTGAAGGTCCTGTTCCCCCTGCTGAGCTCACAGGACCCCTTGTTCATCTCTCCCAAAACAGCCTTCCACCCACCAACCTGCTCCTGTTTCCTGTCCCCATGTCAGGAATGGCTCCATCGTCCCCCTGTATACCCCAGGTCAGAACTCTGGTTCTTGTCCTGGACACCCCCTTGTCCCATAGCCCATCAAGCCCCATATTCTGTAGTTTCTGCCTCCTGAATCTTGGCCTTATGCCTTCAGCCTCTGGCCTCATCCTCTCCTGCCTAGGTCCCTGCCCAAGCCACCTTGTGGGCTACTGGCGTCCAATCTCCTTTCTCCATTTCTGGCTCCAGCTCTGACCTGGTCTTCCCCTGCTCTAAATCCTTCCATGGCTCCCCACTACCACCCCACCCCAGGACAAAGTCTAAGCTGCTGAGGTTAGCCTTCTTCATCCGCTTCCAGTCTTACAGTTACCCCACCACAACATGGACCTGACAGGCCTTCTTCTTGGGCACCTACACATAGTAATACTCCTGCATGCCTCCCTTTCTTTGCTTGTGCTTAAACACCCTCCCACACGCCCTTCACCTTTGCTTGACACTTCCTGTTCCTCCAAGATCCAGTGCCAATGTCCCCTCCTCTGGAAACCTCTTCCGGATCCAGCAAAGCCAAAAAAGACGCCTGGACTCCCCCACCTCTGGCACACCCTGCCCATCAACGTGTCTGTCCTCCCATCTGACAGGGGATCCTTGAGGGCAGGGCCTGGGCCTGACTCATCTTGGTCACCACCATCGCCCAGCATAAGGCCTGGCACCCTGGAAACCTCAGGAAGTGTTTAAGTAATAGGTGGCTGAGTGTGTGATGAGCGAGTGAGTGAGTGGCAATAGGAGGAAACTGGAAATCAGTGGGAGAATGACGGCAGGAAAGACACACGGATGCGTGTGCCGGCCGGGTAGGAGCAGGTGAGAATCAGGTTTAGGGTGTGAGGAATGGAACGGAGGGACGAATGGGGCTGTGCATCCCGGACTCAGTTTCTCCAACAAGGCAAAATGCACGGTGAGGCAAAATGCCAGCTAAGCTGCCCCTTCCGCTTCGAACCCCACAAAGCCTCCCCGTTTCCCTTCCGAACTATGTCCAGAACCCCAATACTGGGCGTGCTGGAAAGGGCTTACCGACTGGACACGCCGAACCTGTTTCCCTCGCGAGCAGTTCCAGCCTCTGCGGTGCGCCGTGGGAATCCCACCCCGCAGCTGCCCGTCCTATTGGCAGACTGGCAGAGACTCGCGGAGACTGGCGTCTCCCAGAGCCTATCGCTGTCCGATTTAGTCTGTGGGCCCCGCCTGCCGCGGAACGTGCCTTGAGTGGCCCAGGGAGGTAGAAGGCGGAGAGTCTACTGGCTGGAGGATGGTGATTGACGTCAAGGAGGGCTTATCACAGCTAGCGTCCTTCAAGTCAGGCCCGCCTCGGGGGAAAAAACGCAGAGGGGTGGTAGCTGAGGGCGTGGTGGATTGCAAAAGGGCCCAGAATGTGGTTTCTGGCCACGTGCACCCGCGTCTGAGGGAGGAAGGTCTGAAGAACCTAGAATTCTGAATGGTTGAATCTTGAGGGAGGAGGGAGCTGGGAACCTGAACGGTCGGGGTGTAGGGACGGGTACTCCCAAAGAGTCACGGGCCTGCCCAGGGATGACAGATTTGGGGTTCAGGATCTTACGTGGCTATCTATGGGATTGGAGCCAGGCCTTGTCCCGAGGCAAGAGTTGTGGGTCTTGAAGTAGGGCTTAGAAGAGAGATGAAGAGGAGGAGGCTTAGGGGAAGCTCTGGCCTCAATAGGGCTTTTCCACATCCCCTAAAAGGGAACCCAGAGTGGGAGGAGACACATGGAGACGAGGAGAAAAACATAGATACCAAGAGAGATTAAAATATTGAAAACAATAATTATAATAGAGCTCTCTTGTATGGGGTTCACTGTGACTCCGGTTCTATGCAAAGCATTTTATATAATTATCTCCTGTCTTTCTCGTTACAGTTCTAAGAGATCAGATTATTATTACTATAATCCCCATTTTACAAGTGAGAAAATTGATGCCCAGTGAGGAGGAATCAAGATGCAGATGTAAAGAAACAGGAGAGACACAAAACACACATGGAGATTAATAGACAAAGAGATAAAAGACAGGCCCACAGAGATTAGAAAAGGTAGACAGCAAACAAAGGAGAGGGGCTAAGAGCAAGGATTCCTGGGGGGAGGGGGAGGGGGCTGGGGCCTAGGACTCCTAGGTTCTGGGATTGGAAGGACCAAGGACTAGGACTTTCAGGCATTTCCTCTCCTGATTCCAAAATACCAGACTTGTCTAACCCTTCTCACTGTGGGCGTTGGGCCCAGTTGGGGTCAAAAATAGTGATTAGGAAGGGGCAGGTGTGTCATTATCCTATTAGGAGAGGATAAGAAAATGATTCATGGGGGTGCCCCCAGTCTGGGAGGGGACTTTCCCCCCATGGCCTCTGTTCTTTCATCTGGACAGATGAGGCCTCAGGAAGGACAGGGGAGGGGCAGGGTCCTCTCGGTCGCTCTCCATCACTGTGTCTCCATCACTCAGAACTGTCACTAAGCCCACCGTGGACACAGGTGGGCCACCCTGGGGCCAACAGCTTTCTTGGTAGGTCTTCATCTCTCTGGCTCTCTCTGCTTTCCCTCAGACCTTGAACCAATGCCCAGAAGAGGTCTTGGCACATTGCAGGAGCTCAGCGAATGCCCCTCGAATGGATGGACAAACATCTCTCTGTGCAGCTCTTCCGCTGTCCCCATCCTGGCCATCTCTATCCCCATCATGTTTCTCAGCCTCTCCCTGGCCTCACCCATCTCCTCCCACCTTCCCTTTCACATAGGCATTTCTTCGGAGGCCACTGAGCCCTCCCGCCCATCCCTAATAAGAAGAAACTGAGGCTCATTTTGGGAGGAGTCACCCACCATCCCAGGGTCACCTGTGGGACATGGAAAGGAATAGCTGGAAGAGGGGTTCTCAACACCCCAAATACAGACACGGACACATCCTGGCACCTCAGAGTCAGAAATGCAAGATCACACCAAACATGTGCCCTCATTACCTGCTCAGTGTGACCTTCATTTGCACCCACACAGTCAGAGAATCACAGGCACCACGCAGAGTCACCTACAAACACAAACATAAACATAAGCACACAATCAATCACCCTTACTGACAACACAGAAATATTCTATTTCACATGCAAAACAGACACCCCAGGTATGCAGTTACACGCCCATCCAGCCACCGAGAGGCCACTCACTCAGTCCCTACCAGGCCCACGAGCAGATGCAGACGTGGTTTCATTTCCTACTCCGTGACTCCAGTATCTCCAGAGACTAGAACAGCACCTCACCATCATCACCAGCATAAACACAAAATGCTTCCTGTGTGCGAGGCACAATTCTAAGCACTTTGCACGAGTTAACTCGTCCAGTCCTCTCAACCACTTCATTTGCAACAGCTCATTTTGCAGATGGACAAATGGAGGTCCCGGGAAGCTTAGTGATTTGCTGAAGGCAGGAAGAGGCTGTCAGAATTTGAACTTGGGTTTTCTGGCTCTAGAATCCATCACACAATCCATTCAATAAAGAACTCCTGCCTTCATCCAGTCAGGATTGGAGAACCATGACAACTGACCACACCTGAACAAGATGGACAGTGGGTAGAATCATAGAATGACAATATAGACACACAAATAGAAAAGACCCCCTCATGTGTCACGCCCCAGAGCACACTGAGACATCGTCACAACCCCCAAAGACACACAACACCCAGAAAGAGAGGCACATGCCACACCCAAACCCAGACACCGTGTCCCACCCTGAACTCCACTGAGTCCCTCCTGTTCTGCTCCCAGCCCCCTGGGCTGTTCCCTCGAGGAAGCAGCAGGAATAGGATGGGAAGAGGGGGCAACCTCACTTGTCCGCTCTGCCTGACTGGTTCCTCCAGGGCCATGGATGGCATCACCCGCCTTATGAAACCCACATTGGGCAACTGGACCCAGACCTGACCTGGTCGCTTGGATGCTGGAGAGAAAGGGGCTGGGAGCCTGGACTCCTGGGCTCTGAGGGAATAGGGGCTTGGTGCCCCCAATATGGATTTTAGGGGAGAACAAGAGGGGAACCGGAACCTGGACTCTCAGGTCCTGAGGAGGGAGGGCTGGGTGCCTGGGATCCTGGGTTCTGGAAAAAGAAGGGCCAGGGACTTGGATTCCTCTCCTCTGTCTTTGAAGGCAGGGTTCCATATTTAGCAGATAAAAATACAGAACACCCAGTTGAATGTGAATTTCAGATGAACAACAAATACCTTTTCTAGTATAAGTATATCCCAAATATTGCATGGAACATACTTATGCTAAAAAAAAAAAAATTCTTGTTGTTGTTGTTGTTTGCCTGAAATTCAAATTTAACTGGGTGTCCTATATTTTTCTGGTGACTCCATTGAGGGGACGCATGCCAGGTCCCTGGAGACCACCATGGTCTCTCGTCAGCCCCCAGGCCTCTGTTCCTGCTCCCACCCTCCTCCTCACCCCTAAACAGGCCACCTCACAACTTCCCCACCCGATTTCCTCATCTTAGTGAGTTGCTGTCTAATTGCAGCCCCCACGCTGTGTCAGAGTGGAAGAGGAGACTTGAGGACAACTCAGGTTGTCATCCTGGGAGGCCTGAGGTCCTCAGAGATGACTGCCCCTGAATCACCTGCAGCCCATGGTCTGGACAGTTGGGGGATGGGGCCCTCTGGCTGCCTCCTTGCGGGGGGGGGGGGCCTGAAGATGGAGAGAGACACAGAGATGGGAGGCAGAGACCCTGGCATGAGGGCAAGAGACACAGAGCCTGGGGAAGCAGAGACTCAGAGGTGGGAAGACAGAACCAGGGAAACTTGGAAACAGATTTGCAGAGATGAGGAAAGGGAGATCCAGAGCTGGCGAAACAAAGATGCAGAGATGGAGGCACAAGGACAATAGACCAGAGGTGGAGAGATGTTCCCCAGACAGTCAGCCTCCTGGACCAAGTGATGGACACATACCAGCAAAATGCTGAGTGCCGCCCATAAGTCAGGGGACAAGGACAGCAAGCCACCTGGGTGGTGCTGGGAGACCAAGGCTTGGGTCCTGGCACGTTGAATCAGGAGGTGAGGGAAAAGCTGGGATCCCAGGCGGACAGGGTGATCCGCTTGCCATCACTCCATACCCATTCCCAGTGGGGTGACAACACCACCTTCTCTGGAGGTGACACCCCAATTTTCCAGTGCCTCCTACATTTTTTGGGTGACACCCGTGCTGGAAACCCCACCCGGCTCTAATGCTGTTTCCCTCACTGAGTCACTTCCAACCACGCCAGGCCTGTTGGGGGCAGACTTTGGTGACTCAGGCATCCAGGTCCCTCGCTCTTTCACCCCTCAGGAGCCCAGCAGCCAAAAATGCCAGGACCCCTGCACACCCCTGCGGTTTAGCCTAACCCAAGAGTCTGCACCCCCAGCCCTCCTCCCTCAGACCCAGAATCTGAGCCCCTCTCTGTCCTCTGATAGGGGCCTGGATGAAGACCCCCCCCCCCACCTGCTCTGTTAGTTACCCCAGTGTCCTGGGTCACATCCTTCTCTTTCTGGAACCACATCTTCTCAGTTCCCAGCCTCCTCCCTTCCCAATTTGAAGGTGGGGTGAGTTGTGTTTATTTACTTTAGTTTCAGCATGAGTCACCCCCAAAACACACTGCTCCCCCCATGTGCATGGTGGCCCCGAATGGGGGGACAATGCCCCCTCTTCCAGGAAAGTGGGAACCTCACTGAGGATGACAGCAGAAGCCCCCACGGCACTCTCCCGCATCCCCATCCCCTCCTCCACCTCCCTGCCCCTTCACCCCTCCACCTCTGTGCCTCCCTCTGAATCTGACTCCCCTTTGCCTGTTTCTCCACAGATGTCCTTCTTTGTCTCCGCATCTCTCTCTCCATCGCTCTGTCTTTATCTCTCATCATCTCTCTGAGTCTCCTTCTCTCTCCCATCTAGGCCTCCCCTTCTGTCTCTGTGTCCCCCATTCCCTCCCTGTCTCTCTGTCCTCCCTGCCTGTGGGTCTCTGTACTGTGGCCCCTTGCACCTCCCCTCTGCCTTTTCTCCCTACCCCCCCCCCCATCTGTCTCTCCCTCTCTGCCCTCTCCCCTTCCAGCACCCCTGGCCCCCTTCCTGATTTCCTAGGTCCCACAAGAGCTTGAGGGGGAAGTGGGGGGATGGGGGATGGAGAGGGAGGGAGGGGAAGTTCCTGGTGGGGGGTGGGGGAAGAGGGTCAGCCAGACCGGCTCGGCTCCCTGGGCACCTCTGTCAGAGCCCCGCCCAGGGCCACGTGGCCCGCCCCAATATAAGCAGCTACCAACCTGAGACTGAGAACTCAGTGTCCAGGTCACCCACACCTATCTGCCTCATCGCCATCGCTGTCCTGCAGGTATGAGCATCTGCCCACAGCCCTCTGCTCTGTTCTCTCTCTCCACTCCACTGACATCTCTGTCTCTTTGCATATCTCTGACCGTCTCTGTGGACATTGCTGTCTTTCTCCATGCCCTCAGTGTCCACCTTCTCAGTGTGAGTGATGCCGGGTTGAATTTGGAAGCCCTGGGGCCCAGCACCCTTTCTACTCACCCCTTTGGTCTGGGCCATCAGATGTGGGGTTTTTCTCTTGACCTGTGGGAGCCTCAGTGTTCCATCTGTGAAATGGGCTTGCAGAGAAGTCAAAGCGCTAAGCAGGTGTGAGTGTTACTGGCGGCATCTCGATGGGCACCTGGCTCTGATCTCTTTCCCCCTTGTCTCTGACTCTGCCTGTCTCTGTTTCTTGGCCTCTCTCTCCAGCTCTGCCTCTGGTATGAGGAAGGTCCTCTGGGGTCTGTCGGGCAGCTGTACAGAGATGGGCGAGTTTCTCGCCCCTCCCCATACATCCCTACTCCATGTTTCTCCTAGCTGGCAGGCTGACTTGGCCTCTTTCTCCCCAGCTCCCTTCCCCCTGAGAACCCAGCCCCCAGTGCCCCTACTCCGTGCCTGCCCCTCCCCCAGTATCCAGCCTCCCTTGGACAGATTCGGCCACTGTCACCGCCGCTACCTCTGCCACCCCCAACGCCACCTTCCCAGGGCCGGCAAGATGCAGTTTGAGATGCACGACAACGTGAAAGGCAAAGGTGGGATCACTGGATGAACCAGCAACCCTTCCAGTCCCGGAACCCGGCAGCTTCCCTCCCCTGGGCACCCTGGCTTCGAAGACAGATGGCGCCTGATCGCACCCCAGAGGCCCCTGGAAATGCAGGAACCCAGCACCCCAGGCCCAGACGTGGAGGAGGCAACACCACTTCTCAGCCCTACCCAGATGTGGCACCCACCCTTCCCCAGACGTGCATGAGTTCCCCACCCACAGCTCAACCAGATGTGCAGGAGGCAGTGGCAACGGGGACAAACTAGGGTGTCAGTGCCCAAATGTAGCAGAGAGGACCGGGGAGGTGCAGTGGTGTCCCCTCCGCGGGCGGCCTGGTGGCCCCGCCCAGACTGCCCGGCAGAGGAAGGGGCTCCGGGGGCAGGGATGTGGGGAGAGGCGCTGGCAGCCTCCCGCTCACTCCTGCCCGCTACCTTCCTTCGCAGCCATGTCCTACCCAGTGACCAGCCAGCCCCAGTGTGCCAGCAGCTGCTACCAGACCCAGCTCAGTGACTGGCACACCGGACTCACAGACTGCTGCAACGACATGCCTGTCTGTGAGTGCCTGCAGCTCCCTCCAGGAGAGGGGGAAGGTCACCTCCAACCCCTTCCCCGGCCCTACTAACCCCACTCCCGCTCCCTTCCTTGGACCCCGAATTCCCACACTCTAAACCTCACCCCTAACTCCCACCTCCGACACTCCCTAGGATCCTAACCTCACACCTTCCAGCTTCCCCTCGGACCCTCAACCCCTTGCACCCTCAACTTTCCTTGTTGCGGCCCCAGCTCCCTCTCCAAACCCTATCTCCCAACCTCTAAACCACTCCCGCTGGGTCCCCGGATCCCCTCTGGGACCCTCGATTTGGCGGATTTGGCGCCGCGGACCATCAGCCTCGCCTCTCCCCGAGGCGGAGGGGGCCGGGGCGCCCGGTGGGCCCCCGCTCTGACTGCCCCGCGCCCGCCCCAGGTCTGTGCGGCACTTTCGCCCCTCTGTGCCTCGCCTGCCGCATCTCGGACGACTTTGGGGAGTGCTGCTGCGCGCCCTACCTGCCCGGAGGCCTGCACTCCCTGCGCACCGGCATGCGGGAGCGCTACCACATCCAGGTGCGCGCGGGGGCGGGGGGCGGGGGGGGGGCGCGGAGCAGGGGGCTGGGGGACGGGCCTCCTGGGACCCTGGCGGGACTCCTAACCTCTCTCTCCCACCCTCTAGGGCTCTGTCGGGCACGACTGGGCGGCCCTCACCTTTTGTTTGCCCTGCGCCCTCTGTCAGATGGCGCGGGAATTGAAGATCCGGGAGTAAGGAAGCCCCCCATCCCTCCTCCTTTTCTACCTGTCGCGCTGGGCCTCCTCTGCCCCTCCGCCCTATCCCGCTACCAGAAATACACCCACAATAAAAACCTGAAAACCAACTCCGCCTACATTATTTGTGTCCCAGGGAAGGAATCTGGGTGGAGGAGGTTTGGTGAGGGGTGTGGGGACACAGGGAAGATGCCTACGTGTGGAAGGAGGAGTTCCAGAGTCAGATCCTTGCCCCCCACCCCACCTGCTGCGTGTGACATTGGCAAGTCTTACCCCTCTAAACGAGTGGGTCATTAACAAAGTGAAACCACTAACCCCTTCAGCCGCCCAACTGAAGTTGTGTGCGGATCCTTAAAATAAGCAAAACCAGAAAAAGCTGCCTTGGTAGAGGTTACACGCCCAAAGGAAAAAATTGGGAGACCCACCCCCCTTCAAGTCAATACGTATGGATTCTTGGCCTATATACAATTCTAACATAACAGATATGGGAGTTCCGGGGCGGGGGAAGAGGGGGGGGGGCTTAGGCTTTGTCTCCAAAGCACAGAACTGCCTGGTTTCGGGCTCTCTAGAGCTGAATAATCCTTAAAGATCATCTAGTTCTCTTTACACGAAAGCAACTAGCAGATTAGAAAATCTGGTCTCAAAATTGGGCAGACCTAGGATCCGATGTTGACTCTTGCCATGTTATTAGTGTTAGTGTCGTGCCGGGTTACTAGCCGTGTCGTCTTAGTGAATTAATAAACCTCTCTGAGCCTGTTTCCTCCTCTAAGGACAATCCCTAGTATGTCATGTGGCTACTGTGAGACCAAGTGATGGAACAGATGGAAAGACCAGAGTGAGCTTAATAAACTTGTTAATAGTATCATTATGTATAATTATATTATACTATCCTGGTATTAATATATCACTTATATTCTTTGCTGTTACTCTTTCTCTTTCCATTCATGTATCCAACCACCAAGTGACATCTTTGCTTGGAATATCTAATGGGCATCGACAAGTTAAAACCTAACTCCGGATTCCCTGCCCCCGACCTCCTCCTCCCAGTCTCCTCCTCTCAGGAAACAGCAAACCCCAGCCTTCCAGCAGCTCAGCTCCGGCTCCGTGGCTTTCTTACCCAATGGCCCATCTGTCAGCACTCTGTTGCTTCTAGTTTCAGAATATATCCAGAACCCCACTTCTCCCCACCCCGTTCTCACCTTGTTCCAGCCACCCTCCTCCTCAGCCTAAACTAAGGCAGTGGTTCCTCACTGGGCTCCCTGCCGTATCCCCACCTCTTTAGTTTCCTCCCGCAGAGAAGCCCTGCGAACACCTGAGTTAGGTCACATGCCTCCTGTGTTCAGAACCTTCTCACGGCTCCTCCTGCACAGAGCTAAAGCCAGAGTCCTCACCGTGGCCCGAGGACCTGCACAATCTGCCTCCGGCTTTTCCTTGACCTTGTCTCCTCCTTATTCCCACCCGCTCCTACCTGCGTGAGTCTCTTGGTTGGTTCTCTAAAATGCTAGTCGTGCTCCCACCTCAGGACCTTTGCACTAGCTGTTCCCTCAACTTGGAATTCTCTTCCCTCAGATGTCCCTATGGCTCATTCCTTCCCGTCTGCTCACAAGTCATCTTAGGAGCAAGGCCTTCCCTTCTATCTTATATTACATGGCAAGGACCAACCCCTCTTCTCCTTCACCGCCTTGTTTTTCTGGTCATATTTCAACATACCACATCATTTACATGTTTATTTTCTGGCTCCCTGCTGGTTTGTCAGTTCCATGAGGGCAGGGACCCTGTTCACTGCTGTGTCCCTAGTACCTAGAACTGCGTGGAACCCCTTGTGGGTGGAGATAGTGAATGATCACAGGTGGGAGACACTGATGCAGAAAAGGGACATGATTTTAGAGGTAACGGTGGGGGGCAATGGAGAGTCAGACAGGCTTGCATCAGAATCTGGGCTCACCTGTTAATCTGCCCTGAGTTCTCAGGCAAGGGACTTAGTTTCCAAATCTGCAAAATGGGGGAATAAACCTGTCCCTCCCAGCATCGGTATCAGGAAGACTAAAGGACTCAGGCTAAGCACCCAGCACACTATCGGAAGTGTTGTTGGCCCTTGGTGAAATTTCTCCCCTTTTTCTGAAGTCCCTAGGGCATTGATGGCCATACACAGACTAGAATCCAGACCTTCCACGCCCAGTCTTTCTCTCACACTCCCTGAGCCTCTTACATTCAGGTACGTGGATACCAGGGCAAGGAGCCAGCTGAGGAGCTAACGTGGAGGGAGGAGGAACACGTGCCTCATGCTATGGGGCATTTGTATAGGGGCATCTGCAAGGTATGGACAGGAGTTGGAGAGGCTGGCTCTGTGTAGCAGAGCAAGGGGCCAGTCACAGTGCAAACGCTCTGCTCAGGAAGGCACAGTCACGGGGTGGTGGTGGGGAAGAGACCTTACCAAAGATCTGATCATAATGCAGACGAGTCTTAGCTCCTTCCTGGTCATGCAGGGTGAACTCTCTCCTGGCCTTGGACTCCCTTAGGCAGCATGTCCTGCCTCTGGTTAGCATCCCGGGTGGGAAATTGTGCCTTATCCCCAGCAGAAACCCGCCGTTTTGAACACCTGCCTCTAGTGTCTGCTCTGTGCTGGGAGAGCTCTCAGCTAGGTGGGCTAAGCACCCGCATGATCTCCCTTGTGCTTTCTCCCTTATCTCCTCCTCCTCCCCCACCCCCCTTATTCCTGGGGGTTCCCTCCTCAGGAGGCTAGAGGGTCTGGTGGTCAGGCATGTGGATTTGAGAGTCACATGGCCTGGGTTCAAATTCATTCAATGACTCAATGACATCTATGAACTTCTGTTTTCTCCCCTGCAAACGGGGATCACACGGTTACCTACCGCATAGGGTTGCTGGGCTGTAACATGGCAAGCAAACTGTCTAGCGCCGGTACTCAGTAAATACAAGTTCACAGTCACGTCTCGGAGGTTAGGCACTACCAATGGCTCACAAAGGCAAAACTCATGTGTGGGCAGAGTAATCCTTGAAAATCCCTTAAACTGCCCATAAATCCAAAAATACTAGGATTTTCGTGGACCACAGTGAAGACCCAACCCCACCCACCTCCCCCGGCCCCACTCCCCCTAAGTCCACCTCACTATCGTGTCTTGGGCTCACATCAGATGAGGCCTCAGGCGTGTGCCCATGGGCGGGCTGAAGAGGAAAACACGTTGTTTACCACTCTCGGCCAGACTCCCACGCTGCTGCTCGCTGCTCACTGCTCGAGGCCTACCGACCGAGGGCACACTTGCACCTTCTTCACCACTGCTCTTGCTTGCCCTGGGGGCCTGGAAGATGAAGCCTCCTGTGCTGCTTCCGGTTTGGGCCTTGGAGCCTTCTGGGATTAGAGAAAACTCAAACTCATCACGTTAGGGCATTTTGGTCTCCGTGCTGCCTCACTCTTATGTCAGAGGCCAGAATAAAACCCAAGCCTGGGACCAAGGCAACGTTTTCCCTCCGGAGACGAACTGGGATCTTTCTGCGACAGGGATCCGAGGAAGGGCCAACAGTCTCGGTGCCCTCAGCTCCTCTAGGTCTGTCCCTTCTGAGGAACGAGGGCTTCTATAGTGGTCCCATCTCACCCCTGCTCAGGAGGGGCAGGGAGGAGCCAGGCCCAAGCTATACAGCTCGGAGGGGGGCCAAGGTAAGGGCACTGACTCGATTTATCCACATTTGGATGCTGTTCAGAGAAGCAAGACACCCCATCTCCTGCAGGCAGACGGTGCTCAGACATTCGCCTTCCCCACACTCTTTATTTGCTGCTTCAACCACTCCTCCCTTTCAGACGGCCCCTGACAGCACACATGGCCTCTTAGACTGAGGCCCCCAGCAGAGGAAAGGAGACGGGGCCCAGCTCCTTAAGGCCCCAAAGTACAGCTGGAGGATGGAGTCTTGCAAAAGGAGTCCCAAGTTCAAGATGGCTAGGATGGGGGTGCGAAGTCCTCAAGGGGGAGAGGAGCTCAGAAGTCCAAGATGGTGGCTGAGTGGGGGAGCGGCCCCTAGAGGGAACCCACAAGTCTTCAAGGCAGCACTGTCTGGGAAGAGAGATGCGCAGAGGACTCCACCATTTCCATCTCCAACACCCAGCGCCCTGGGGCAGCATCTGAGGCTTTGTCTCCTTGGATTCCTGCTGAGCCGGGTGGCCCTGGTCCTAGCATCAATTACACCATCTGAGCTTTGGCTTTGTCTGTCCAGCCTACAGGTGACAGCTGGCCCCTGGACTGCCTCACTGTCCCACCTCTGATCGTCTGCGTCCCTCAACAACAAGCCAATCCCCTGCGCTCAGTTCCTTCCGCTAAAGTACAGCAGTCTGTTTCCCTGGCTGGGCCTGACTGAAGAGATGCCTAAAGAGAGCATCTTAAGAGTCTCAGACTGGACTCCTGGTTTTCCCCACAAGACCCAGGCTGCCCATCATGATAAACCACCCCAGTATCCGCCCACAGTTCAGGCCACAAAGTTGGAGTCATCCTGGACTCCCCCCTCCCTGATCCCAACATCCACGCCATCGTTACCTCCTCCCACACACATCCTGCACCTGTCCCTGACCCACGCCCCCACCACTGCCCTCATCCTAATCATCGTCTCTTGTCCCTGGTCGCCTCTCTTGCCCCCTCCGAACCATCCTCCACACCACAGCTGAGTGACCTCTCGAATACGTACCTCGGATCCTTATGAAACTGTCCTTTGGCTTTCCCCGAGAATAAAATTCAAAACCCTATCTGGGACCCACACAGCCCTGGGTGATCCCATTGCTGTCTCCCAACTCATCTCTTCACACGCGGTCTGGGTCATGCTGGCCCTTTCTGATCCTTCCAATGAAGCAAGCGGGTCCCCACCTCAGGGCCTTGTCCTTACAGCTCCCTCTGCCTGAGACCCACTTTCTGAGAATTTCCCCACGGCCAGTTCCTTCTCAGGCTTTATTTAGGCCTAGCTTCTCGGAATGCCCAACAGACTCTACCTCGAAGTCCCTCACAGCCACATCCTGTTGATCCCTCATGGCACTTCTCCCTCCCGGAAATGACCTTCCTCGCCTTTGTGTGTGTGCGTGTGCGTGCGTGTGCGCGCGCGTGTGTGTGCACAGGCACTGGTGCACACTGATTGTCTCCCTCCACTGGAACCTAAGTCCCACGAGATCAGGGAACTCGTCTGTCTCAGTTCCTGCTTTGCCCGGTGACTTCAACAGTGCCTGGCATACAGTAAGTATTCAATAAATAATTGTTGAATGCAGAACGTCAAATGCCCTGTCTGGGGAGCCCCGGGGAAAGGGAGCCAGAGGTCTCTGAGGACACGGTGTCCAGGGGCCGCCAAGTGGAGGAGCCCTGAATCCAGGGTGGCGTTATCAGGGTACTCAGTCGCTGTGGCTGAGGACCACACCGTGGGTCAGAGGGACATGCTGGTGAGATTGTCCTGGCTCAACAGTCCCTTCCGGCCTGCGCCAGCCCCGTGCCCACTGCCCCCAGCACCCCCACCACCCCCACAGTATTCGTGCAGCCTGTGCCGCAGCGTGACGAGGGCCGACCCTAGGCAGGCGCCGTTGGGTGCTTGGGGTCCTCCGGGCAGCTGGAGCAGCAGAGTGGCCACACCGGCCATGCCATCTTCAGTGGGTTCAAGGGTGATGGGCCCGGCTCGCAGGCCGGCAGTGGTGGCCGGGACGGCGGGCGGGCAGCAGCCTCCTCCCACAGGTCCCCAGGGCCCCCCGGCCCCCGTCAGCAGCAGGGGTGCCAAGAAGGGTTCCGAACGGCGGAAGGTGGGTGGTGGGAGCCCAGCCGGCTTCCAGGCAGGGGCCGGGGCGGCAGGGTCAGGCGGGAAGCAGACGGTGACCTTGGCAAAGGGGCGGCTGGCCATCTTGGTCATCTCTTGCAGATGCCGGCGCTGTTCCTGCCGCTGGTCCAGGGCCTGCTTGGCCTTCCAGAGGAGCACGCAGAGTGAGAGGAAGAGAAAGAAGCAGGAGAAGAAGACGGAGAAGAAGACAAATAGGTCGATGTGGGCCTGGTCCTGCCGGAAGAAGAGCAGGCCCTGCGAGTCAGCTGAACCATTGGCGCCGGGCCCGCTCGGGTCCCCCACGCCCAGCAGGAGTAGGTAAAAGCGGCTGGACTTGAGGGCATGGTGCTCGTGCGGATAGGTGATGACCAGCCGGTCCCGCACACCACGAACCACGAGCACGGCCGACGGCTCTGTCACAGTCACGTAGGTGATCAGGCCCCGTGGCCACACCTCCCGCACCCTGGGCTCCGCTGGGGCACCTGGCCCGCTCCCGGCCCCGGGTCCTCCTGGATCCCCGGCCCCCCGGGGTCCGCCGTCGGCAGGGGGTGGGGGAGGCGGTGGGGGTGGAGGTGGCTGGATATGCACGGTGTGGACGCCCGTGTCAGGGGCCACACGGACCACGAAGGTGTCGTAGGAGGTGGAGACATAGAGGTCCACAGCACCGAAGGTCACATCCAGCGTCAGGCGGATGTCCACGTTGGTAAACTTGGGCTGCACGCCAAAGAGGACAGTGCGGCCGGGGCCCAGAGCCCGGCGCTTGGGTTCGTGAAAGCAGTTGGTCTGAGACGTGGGGTCCAGGCAGCACTCCTGCTCCACGGAAATGAGGCGGTAACACTGCTGGCCGCCCAGCGGGCTCCCGTGGAAGGACTCCCGGCACTTGGCGCACTGCGGGCAAGCGGTGGGGGGGGGGGGGGGCGGGGAGGGCAGTCAGGGCTGGCTCGGTGCCTGGCCACCCTCCACGCAGTACTGACGTTCAGTACCAACTGGTGAGCAGTCACTGCCCCAGGCTCTCTCAGTCCCCAGCAGCTTCCTTGTGACTGCTCCCCCTGCCCCCACACCTCCCTGACACAGTGTGGAGGCCACCAGGACCCTACACTCTAGCACTGCTGTCCCTGGTGTCACCCCATGACCACAGCACCCTGATGTGGAGGCCTCTGGAACTCTGAGGCACAGTGATGAAGAGCTCTGCTGAACCTGGCTCTACCCCCTCACTGCCTGTGTGGCCTCAGACTAATGACTTGACCTCGCTGAATTTGAGATCCTTCCTCCTTACACAGGCAGTAAACAGAGCTCGCTCATGGGACTGCCGAAGCCACGGGCACAGCACGGGGCTGGGCCAGCCTCACCTGCCAGCCTTGCTGTTTCCGTAGGACGTTAGGTACGTCCTACCTCAGGGCCTTTGCACTGGGTGATCTATTGCCTGGCTGACTCTCTACTCACCCACAATCCCCATATCTGCCTGTCCTGACTTCCATCAGGTCTTTTCTCAAGTGTCACCTTCTCACGAAGGCTTTCCTTGGTCATCGTGTCTACTATTCCCACTCCACAACACTGGCCCTCCTTTCTCCTTACTGCTTATTGCTAACATACTGTGCATCCGACTTCTTCATTTGTTTGTCGCTGGACTCCTTAACGGGAAAGTAAATTTCCTGAGGACAGAACCTCTTGCCCGTTTTGTTCCCCGCTGCGTCCTAATGCCTCACACGCTGCCTGGCACACTCTTCCCAACTGTCAGGTGCTCAGTAAATATGTGTTGAATGAGTGAGTGGACCTCTGAGGGCGCGGGGCCCTTGGCTTATCTGCAACTCGCTTCTCCAGCCGCACCTGGTACTTGTAGCAGTCTCGGCGGTCACTGGGCGAGCTACCCTGGCACGTGCCCGTCTCTGTATTGTTCTGACACGGGCAGCCCGTCCCGTCCTGCTCGTTACATGTATCTGCATGGCCGTTGCACTGGCATCTGAAGAAGGGGGAGAAGACAGGGGTCAGGGGGCTCCCCTGATCTACCGGGATCCAGGCTGGATGCTGCCTATGTGAGCTCCGATGTGAGCAACAGGCCAGAAGAGGAGACGGGGGCTCACAAATGGTCAAGCCATTTGCCCAAGGCCACAGAGCCAGTAAGTGGCAAGGCCAGGATTTGGAGCCAGGTTGGAATGACTCCAGAGTCTGCTGACCATTCAGAAGGAAGGGCTGGAATGGGAGGCTGTCCTGAGGCCACACCCTCGGCAGCTCTCTCTCTCTGCCTGCCAGTCTCCACGGGGTGGTGCTCTGCGGCCTGCGTGTCAACACTGGCCTCTGAGGCCGGGGGTCTCCCACCTGAGTCTGGCTCATCGCCCCCAACTCTGCCTCAGCCTGGGGCCTCCCTGAGGATATTGTCCGCTTCTGATTGAGGGCGGAGAACTGGGGAGGGGAGGCTGGCTCCCAGAGCTATTCCCAGTGAGCAGGGCAAGGGTCCCAGGCCCCCCTTCTTCTCACTTGGTACACTTCCCATCCAGGAGGAAGTAGCCGTGCAGGCAGCTCTCGCATTTGTCCCCATAACTGTTATTCTGGCAGTTCACACACACAGCCTCGTCTTCACTAGGCCCCTCTGTCACCCAGTTTTCAATCTGACCAAAGAAAGACAGAGTGATCACAAAAAGGCCTGGACTATTCCCCCTCCTCCCCGAGACCTGGCCCAGAAGCCCTGGACTCCAGCCTTTTTACCTCCTCCGGATCCAGCGAGTACTTCTCTGGTTCCTTCCTGGCCATTTCGAGCTCCTTCCTGGAGACGCAGACGTGGCTATTGCCACGACAGAAGGCGTGGCAGGGCCGGCAGGTCCCACCCCCCACAGCCGAGCCCACGAACAGAGGGAGGCACTGCTCGCAGTGGCTGCCCTGGAAACCAGCGACAGGGTGGTCAGAGTTGGTGATCAGTTGGGGGTGGGGGGACACTCTGAGAGCACCATGAGGGTGCAGCAGGGGCTCAGGCACTCGGTTTGGGCAATCCTAGCCTTTCTGCGACTTAGCTGCCTGCCTTCACTTGCACACCTCCCGTGACGGGGTGGAGGGTGGCTGAGTTCGTGCCCCTCCAGCCCGCAGTGGGGGGCTCAGAAAGCCCTTCCCTACCCCATCCTAAATCCTCCTGCACGTGACCAGCCTCGCCAGTCCAGCACTGACTCTGTCCACGATGCTGGGGTAGCCCCTCTCTGACACAAATTCAGACAGCGTCCCCAGAATCTCCTCACACCTCCCTGGGTTAGGGCTAGGCCTCCTCCTCCCTGGGCCCGGCTTATCAGGGCTTGGGAGGAGGCTCAAGATGCCTGAGCGAGAGCTGAAGGCAGAGAAGGCCCTGTCCCTGGGGGGAGGGCCTGAGACCCCGGGAGGCCCACCTTGGTGTGGTTGCGGCACAGCAGGCAGTGGTCACGGGCGCCCACACCCGCGCATTCGCTGTGGCGGTTGCAGCGACACTCTGTGGAGCAGTTGCGGCCAACAAAGCCGAAGTGGCAGCGGCAGTGGTCGGGCTCCACGCATGAGCCATTCACGCAGCCCTGGGCGCACACCGGGCGGCACAGCCCAGTCATGCTGCAGGGGTGGAGGGCAGAGGGTCAGGGCGGAGCAGGGGGCTTCGTGGCTCCCGCCGGCCCAACACCCACTACACTGCCCTCAACCGGTCGCTCACGCCTGGTCTGTTCCATGGTCCTCATCCAGGGTCCAGCCTGCCACCCTCTTCCCAGGGTGCCCCATTTAACTCACCAACCCCTCCCCTCCACGACTGAGCCCCCACCTTCACCGCGTCCCGGATGAGTCCCACCACCTCACGCCCACTCTGGTTCCTGCCTCACCCTCTGCTGCTCCCACCCCACAGGTGCCTGGGCCACCGCCCTCGCCCCCTCACTTGTCCATGGTGTAGCCCGCCTTGCAGCTGCACTCGTAACCGTGTGGCCGGTCGTGGCAGTTCTGTGTCTCATTGCAGTCGTGATGTCCGTTTGCACACTCGTCTTCAGGGGGACAGGACAGGAAGGCCCAGGAGGCCCCAGGTCGCCCGCATGTCAGCCCTGGCCCGGGGATACAGAGCTTCACCTGGGTGCCACCCAGGCCCTCGCTCCACCTGTCCCTGATCCCCACCTCTGAGACAGCCTCCAGCGCCCCCCACGTTCTCTGTGCCAGACCCCCAGCCAAGGGTCAGTCCCCCTCACCCCACGTCCTAACCCATCTCACCATCACGGGGACCGCTGAGTCCACCCTCCAGGCAGCGGCCACCCCCATCTTGGCCCCCCCAGGCACACCAGCCACAGTGGGGGCGCCGCAGGCACAGGGCGCACTGGGTCGCCTGAGCACAGCCCAGGGAGCAGCTCTCGGGTCCCCGGAGCAGCCGCCCACAGCCTCCGGCCATACATCGCAGGGGCAGGTAGGAGGGGCTCAGACACTGTATGGGGGAGGGGAAATGAGAAATGAGGTGGGGGTGAGAAAGAGGACCAAACACATCCTGGGTATCCTCCCCAACTACACCCCTTCCTCAGAGCTCTCGCCCCTCTCTGGCCACAGTCGATGGACCAAAGCGGACACCAGCTGACATCATCACATTGTTCCCGTCAAGCATTTGCAACTAGGAGTCCACACGGGAAGTCAGGCTAGGGGCAACCTTGAAACTAGAAGATTCTGGAGACTGGGGCTGGCAGGGACATTTGAATGAGCAAATCACAGCAAATGAAGAGACCAGAGGGGCAGGAAAACAGAGCAGATGCAGAAGGAAGCACTGATGAGGACCACACACCCAAAGCCGGGGTGGGCAGCTTTCCAGGCTCTGTCTCCAATACGGCCTTGGCTGCATTTTCCACCCTGGGCTCCAAGAGGTACCACTGTGTTAGTGTGATTGGCCGCGGCAGTCTACCCACCCGGCTTAGTGGACACGGCTGTTTCTTACAACCAAAGGAAGGCAACAATCCCAAGTGGAGATAGAAACTAGTGACGGGAGGCGGGGAGTTACAAGCCACGGTCGCTTAGAAAAATGTGGACCCAGCTGCTGGGGCAAGAGGGTCCTCCCACCCTAGGCTGGGAAGGTGAGTCTGCGGTCAGGGGCTGCACAGGAGTTTGTACGCCATCACTTATCACGTCCTGGGACCCAGACGAGGCACGCAGCAGGGGTCAGACTCTTGGTGTGTAAGAGTATTTTATCCACTGCTCGGGCCTTAAGTATAAGACAGCAGAGATTAGTCTGGGCTGTCTGACAGCAATTAGCAACCATATAATCCTGAAATAGACACCCTGGTTGCTGTGGCCGGAGCTCTGAGGGTTACCGCCAGCAGTGAGCTGAGCCTTGCCGAACTGCCAGAGCTAGGCTTCCAGATCTAAATGTAGTGCACCCCTTGGCAGATGGTGGGGCAATCTGGGGGGTGGGAGGGGGGAGACCAAGTCTCAGGTCTGTCCAGCGTTCTTTGTGGTAACCTCCCTAATGGCCATATGCAATGCTGCCCAACACCATAAACTGCGTATCCTGCACTCCTGGAAGAAACGTACGAATGTAAGTTCGGAGAGCAGGATTCTAGCTCATGTTGACACAGGCCCACAACCTAGCAAAGTGCCTGGCACGAGGAAGGGGCTCGATAAAGAATGTGATGAAGAGAAGCCAGGGAAGAGAGCCCTCTTGCCTGTCCCAGGCTCTGAAGCCAAAGTCATTCAAGAGAACGATGCCCGATGGTTCACAGCACATCTGCCCTTGAGCCAAATCGTAACGGGTCTGGTCTGCCCATCTCTTACGGGTCTGGTGTGTACATCTGTGATGTCTGGTCTGCGCGGTGGTGGTTTTTAAAAGCCTAAGCCAACACGTTAGAGCTAGGAGATTTCACAGAAATCCGAAGATCTGGCGGAAGTACTCTTGCATCTGCGGGCGACGCCCGGAGTCTGTGCTGGAGTCTCCCGCCCCACAGCCTCCTCCCGCCTCCAACCCAGCCCCTCCTCACTCCCTGAGCAGCATAGAGGGGCCAGGGGAGCAGCAAGTGCCTGGCAACAGGCTCTCTGGCGTTGCCTTCCGGTCCCTGGGGTTCCCACAAAGACAAATGATGAGACCCTCAACAATACTAGGGAAAAGCTTGTATCATCAGAAAGCCCCCAGGCTTGGGGATGAGGCCTCCGTGTGTTAGAGACGCACACTGCAGGGTCACATGGAGGACACCCACCCTACTGTGGTGACCCTGTGGGTGTGTCCCGGATAGGGGAGGCTGGGAATCCTACCAGCAGGCAGAACTTGAAGCGTTACAGAGTTTTTACCGAACGGCAAGCATGGCCCTGTGTTCTAAAATACACCCTCCCATTTAATTTATACAACCTGCCTATGGGATGCTGTGATGTAACACAAGAATATATCTTCCCCGTGTCCCGGTTCTTCCTGAATGCTGGAATGTCTTTTGTTATTCATAAGAAGCTGATTTCACACCTGAGTTTATGCTAAAAATGGAGGGAGTCACCAGAAGGACCAGAGGTGGGAGGGGCGCTTGCAGCCCGCTCCCCCCCACCCGCCCCCCAGTGAGATGGGGGTGGAGTTGGAGTCTATACAAACTCAAGAGAGAGGAGATTCGGAAAGCTCCCCTGTTGCAAGCATTGTGTGCCCGGAGAGGGCACGGAAGCTTTGCATGGCCACCCCATAGCTTGCCATATTTGTCTCTTCCACTTGGCTCTGAATTGTAGCCTTAAAAACATTTTTTTAAGTTTATTTATCTATTTTTTGGGGAGAGACAGAGATTGAGAGTGAGCGGGGGAAGGGCAGAGAGAGAGGGGGAGACAGAGAATCCCAAGCAAGCTCCTTACTGTCAGCCAAGAGCCAGACATGGGGCTCAAGCCCACAAACTGTGAGATCATGACCTGAGCCGAAACGAAGAGTCGGACGCTTAACTGACTGAGCCACCCAGGCGCCCCTGAGTTGTAGCCTTTAAAGTAAACTGGTATTCATAAGAAACTGTTTCTTCTGTGAGCCATTCTAGCAAATTTTTGAGCCTGCAGAGGGGGTGGAAAAACCCCTGATTTATAGCTGGCTGGTCAGAAGTATGGGTGGTCTGAGGTCGGCAGGCTTGTGGGACTGAGCTCTTTAACTTTGTAGGATCTGACTCCAACTCTAGGTAGACGGTGTCAGGAGTGAACTGAGGTGTTAGACACCCAGCTGGCGTCTGGAGAATTGGAGAAGGGGCTGTTGGTGTTAGAATACACCCCAGTGGGTCTATTTTACTGAAGATTCATGTAGACTCATGGGTTGTGAGATGGTGAGTGGTCACACGTGGGTTGGCTGTTCCACAATAAAGGTGAATAAGAAGTGGCCATCACTGGGAACAAGAGACCCAGAACTCTGGCCCAATGACACTGCTTCTGGATGTGACCGCCAGAGGTGAATCTTTCTGGTCTTCCCCCCTGGGGTGGGGTTGGGGCTTGAAGGACTTGTGTCTGCCACTGTGATGACCAAAGACGCATCTCTGGAGTGGACTCCAAGAGAGAGCCATGAGCCGTTCAAGGGGCAGACTGTCACCGGCAAGTAAATGCCTGCCCAGACCACGCCCACAAAGAATCACCTCCCCAGCCCACAGCCAAAATGAGGGGTAGGTCTGAACTGCCGTGTCGGAATCGTGTGCGCCTACCCCTCCCTGGCCACGTCTCACTGGACCAAGGCTGGACATCTCACTCATGAGCTGAGTCGAAATCTCCCCTTGAGAATGTGAGCTAACCGATAAGCACAGAGATAACTGTCATCTCGAGAATTAGAAAGTCACATAGACTAAAGGCCAAGGGCTGCCATTTGAGGCCGTGTGTGTTGATGATCTAGCCAAGAGAAACCAGGGGATAGAGGCACCCAGAGAAGAGCGGAGACCCTGCGGCCCGAGAAGGATGGAACAGCACTTTCTACCCCAATTCATTATAATAAAACCAGCTCTAGGGTGTTTCTGCTTCTTACAACCAGAAGTTCCAAAAGCAGAGAGCGAGAGATGGAGGAAGGAAGTGCAGAAGTTTAGGAGGGAGAGGACAGATGGAATCAGAAGTCACAGGAAGGTCAGGGAGGAGCATGAGCCCAGCTGGGTAGTCCGGAAGGTCGGGTGGCAGTGCCTAAGCAGCCACGACAGGGAGGTTCACAAGGCCAGGAGGGAAGAAAGAGGTGCTGGTAGGAGAGAAGAGAAAGTAGCTGGACAGGGAAAGTGCCACGGGAGAACCAGAGCTGGGAAACAGAGGAGGAAGCAGGACAGAGGAGGAGGTGCAGGGCAAAGAGCCCCCCACCCCCCATCCACCGACACCCAGCCAGTGCAGTACCTGTTGGAGGCTGCTGCTCCAGACACAGTGCTGCCAGCCCCCATCTGCACCTTTGGAGTCCAGGCAGGAGGTGCAGTTGGGCAGGAGGTGACAGGGAGTGGGGCAGGGTAGGGGGGGCGATGACTCTACCGGCATTGGGGACACATTCAGCAGAGAGTGGCTGAAGCAGGTCCAGTCATAGGTGGGCTGCACCGAGAGGATGCGGCGGGTCTCCCCTGGGGTTAGTGGCACAGGAATTAGAACTGGTCTCCCCTCCCCTCCCCTGCCCTCTCCCTCCCTTCCTTGGGCCCAGGGGTCCAGGCCCCCACACGCTCCTCCAGGGGACCGAGCGGGCCTCACCTGTCCTCTTGAACTGCCTCGTCCACATGCACTTGCCCTCCCGGGTGCACTGCTCACAGTCGGCGGCCCCACATACAGCCTCTGAGCAGTTCCCGGCCCAGAAGACCTCTCGCTGGTTGATCCGACAGTCATTCTCTGAGGTGCAGGACCCATTCCGCCCGATGCAGGCGCCCTCGGGGCAGTTGGTACACCACTTACAGCGGGGGGCAGATGCCTGGTGGAGGAGCACGGGCTCCGTGGGGTCCTCAGGGTCCCCCAGCACCCCTCGTGACCTGGCTCTTCCCACCCAACCTCAGCTGAAGCTCCTGAGGTGCTCCCAACCCATCGCCCCCGCCATTCACCTCTCCATCTCCAGGCTGCAGGGTCCGGGGGTGGCGGGCCAGGCACTCACTGCAGGTCCGGAGACGTCGACATTCCTCCGGAGAGCGAGGCATTGGGGAACATGGGGGGCCCCCACAGCCCAGCCTGGGGAGACATGAGGCCTGGTTCACCACACCAGCCAGACCCCATCCCTCCTCCTCCTGCCCTTGCTACTTCCTGGTGCTTCCTAGACATCGTCCTGCAGGCCCCCCAACGTGCACCCCAAACTGGTCTCAGCACAGGCCTCCCAACCTGCTCCTCTCCCATCCTACTTGGCAACGGTCTCACGTCCCCATCACCCCAGCCAGAGATACTGGACAATACCCCACACCTTCCTGCCCCTCCACTCACCAAGGCGTCCCCCTGTCTCCACCCCTGCAGCCCCTTGCCCAGCTCAGCCTTCTCCCTCTCACCCCAGCCTCCTCCTCCTCCTTGGCTTCCTCCAGGGCCTCCACCGACAGCCTCCTTCACCACTCTCTCCTTCCCAATAGTCCCAGGGCTTTGTGCCCAGGCCTGTTGCTGCCCTCCCCTGCTCAACCTTCCCTGGCTCCCCATCACCCACAGGGGAGGTTCATAATCCCTTACCCCGAATCCCTGAAGGTGCACATATTTCAGAACTTTCCAGATTTTAGAAAAGCAGTAGGTGTACCCGCTGCCACATAGCACTCCTAGTGGAGTCTGGGAAACACCCCATAAATCAAACCCTTTAATAATTCAGTAGTAAACATGGTGACATATTTAATGAGCCAAGCCAAGCCCGTTAGTAGTCCCATACCAGTTCAGAATAATTGCGGAGCCAAAAGAGTTTGTGCTGAACCTGGGACAGCCCTTTCAGCTTCCTGAGATGTCTGGAGTCCAAACTACAGATGAGGAATCCGTGGACCTGGCTGGAGCCCAGCGCCACAGCCAGGCACGGGAAGCACTTTCTGAGATATCTCCACCCACACTTCCAGTCTCATTTCCCCCCAACATAGACGGGCTCTAAAATACACCAGGCACAGCCCCACTTCTGAACCTCTGCTGGTCTAAACTCTACTGGTCCTTTAGGAGCCAGTTCAGACCCAGCTACTCCAGGAAACATTCGTGGATGATACCCCAGCCCCCAAGCAGGGCTTCTCACTTGCGGGTGCCCCAGCACGACCCTGTGATGAAGTCACCCATTTTCCCATGTGAGCTGATATCCCAACCAGACAGTACCCTTCTGTGGCCTCCCCCCAAGCCTGGCCTGGCAGGCCAGAACCCCTTTTGGAGGGCACCTGTACCAGCTCCCCGTGTGATGTTCAGTCACCATGGTTACCTATGAGCCTGGTCTCCGGACAAGCAGGCCCCATGGCACCAGGTGCAGGCCCCAGACTGGTTACAAGCTTCAGGTGAGGGCAGCAGGCGGCAGGGGTCAGGGGGCAGGGTCAGGGCCAGCAGGCGGCCCAAGGCCACTCCCCCGAAGCCACCTGAGATGTACAGGCGGCCTCCTACCGCCGCCACGGCATGGGCCACAGACTCCTCCATCGGGGGCCCCACAGAGGCTGGGCCTGGAGAAAGACAGAATGTTCAAAGAGATCATCAGAGAAGAGAGCCTCATAAAGATCCCAGTCAGAGGGGGACGCTGAACGGAGCAACAGGCTAAGGAGAGCAGAGACGGACCGGGAAAGACAGACAAGATACGTAAGGCCAGGCAGGGCAAGAGAATCGGACACAGACAGCAAGACAAAAGAGAGGGAGAGACAGGAGCGCCTGGGTGGCTTGGTCGGTTAAGCGTCCGACTTCGGCTCTGGTCATGATCTCACGGTTCATGAGTTCGAGCCCCACGTCGGGCTCTGTGCTGACAGCTCAGAGCCTGGAGCCTGTTTCAGATTCTGTGTCTCCCTCTCTCTCTGCCCCTCCCCTGTTCATGCTCTGTCTCTGTCTCAAAAATAAATAAACGTTAAAAAAAAAAAGAGAGAGAGAGAGAGAGGGAGAGACAAACAGAAAAAGGGAATAGAAAGAATGAATGGAATGAGAATGGAGACAAAGGTTTTGGAACCGGACAGAGGCAGTGGTTGCACAACATCGTGAAGGTACCAGACACCACGGCACTGTTAATTTTATGATGGTTAATTTCCTTATGTGAATTTCGCCTCAAGTTTTTTAAATCCTCCAGAAAAAAAGAGAGAGAGAGAGAGGCAGTCACAGAGAATTAGATGGGGTCCCTGGATGGCTCAGTCGGTTAAGCGTCTGACTTCAGCTCGGGTCATGATCTCATGAGTTCGAGTTCGAGTTCATGAGTTCGAGTTCATGAGTTCGAGCCCCACATCAGGCTGTGCTGACAGCTCAGAGCCTGGAGCCTGCTTCGGATTCTGTCTCCTTCTCTCTCTGCCCCTCCCCCACTCATGCTCTGTCTCTGTCTCTGTCTCTCTCAAAAATAAATAAACATTAAAAGAAAATAAATTTGTAAAAAAAAAAAAAAAGAGTAAAAGGGAATTAGAGACAGAGAGTCAAAGAAAGAAGCAAAAAGAAAAGGGAGGAAGGCCCAGAAGCATACACAGTATTATATACGCTTACACACATACCACTTAAAATGGTAAGTGAAATAGAAAGGCAAGGTACCAGCCCCTTTCCAGCCTCTGAACAGCAGAGCCCCCCCCCCCCCCCATATAATAGTACCGTCTCCAGAGCGTGGGATTCTGTGGGATCTTTTTCTTCTCATTTCACTAATTACATACAATGAATATTATTACTTTTATAATCATAATAAAAAATACAAACTTTCTAAGAAAAGAAAGGTGGGCATCTCCATGGGTGTTTATTTATTATTATTATTTTTTTTAATGTTTATTTATTTTTGAGAGAGAGAGAGAGAGAGAGACAAAGTGCGAGTAGAGGAGGGGCAGAGAGAGAGGGAGACACAGAATTCAAAGCAGGCTCCAGGCTCTGTGCTGACAGCACAATGCGGGGCTCGAACTCATGGACCGTGACATCATGACCTGAGCCAAAGTTGGACCCTTAACCCATTGAGCCGCCCAGGCGCCTCTCCATGGGTGTTTAGATGATAGAGGGGAAAGAGGCTTTGCTGGTGGGTCTGAAGGGGCCCAAGTGACCCTGGATGACGAGGCTCCCAGGACAGGGCCGGGACCCCTCCAGGATGTCCCCGGGCCTCCCAGGGAGAGCACTGGACTTACGGGTGAGGTCGGGCAGGAGCCAGGCGTTGCAGTTGACCTGGTAGAGTAGAACGTCACTGCTGAACTCATCAGGGTCCGAGCGCCCCCCAAGGACCACCATGGTGTCCCCTAGCAGGGCTGCGGCATGGAAAAGCCGGGGGCGTGGCTGTTGGGATGACACCCGCAGGATGGCTGGTCAGAGCCCACACGCCTCTGCTCTTCACGCTCCCTCTCAGCCCACCTGCCACCCTGAACCCCATACCTCAGCCCCCAGCAGCCCACCCAACCCCTAATCTCCTTCAAATCTCAGCTCCTTCCTCCAGGAAACCTCCCTCACTCTTCAGAGCAGCCCCCAGGGCCATCTCCCTTCCCCGAACTCCCCGAACCCCCATGCCCTGTTCCCCGGGAACCTGGCACTGGCTGCTTGAGATGAATCCCACATTTCTTGTGTGACCTTGCCAGCTGGGCTGGGGGCACCCTGGGGGTGAGGCTAAGGCCCCAAAAAGGGCTTGGAAATACGTTTGCGGATGGAACGCTCAGTTGTCTCTAACCAGCACATCCAGGGTCCGCCTTCTCCCACATACTATCTCCTTTGGCCTTGAATGCAGGAGGTTCAAGTAGCCTCAGTCCCAGATTTTTTGGATGGGGAGGCTGGGAAGTAGAGGGACCTGCCAGGGCTACACCAAGAGAGGGGCAGAGCTGGAGCAGAAACCAGGCCTCTGACCTCCTGGTCTAGGATTCTTCCCTCCCAGTGAGTGATGGGAGAAGGGGAGACGTGGGGTGCCACAGGCCAGTCTAGGGGACTGGAAAGGAGGGAGGGAGGAACCCAGGCTTGAGCCAGGCAATGGGGCACTGGAAAGGGAGGGCCCTCCTTCCTGCTCCCCTACACCCGGCTGTGTACAACTCTTTTCCTGACCTTTGCCCCCTGGGAAGGGGCCAGCAGGCTCCAGGTGCGGTCAGGACAGTGCAGGGAGTAGAGCTCAGGGGACGGGGCTGCCAGCTCCACGTGGAAGCGGAAACCCCCAAACACGTAGAGGGAGTCAGTGGCCTCGTGGTACACGGCAGAATGACCATAGAGACCTGGCGGGGGTGGGGGGGGGGAGATGAGTAAGCAGAGACTGGGGGAAAGGGCTGGTGATTAGGAACGCCCCCTGCCACACCTCCCTGGGCTCCCCTTCCTGTGACCACACCACCTAGGAGCTCTTCTCAACCCCTCCTTCCCCCTTCGGCTTGAAAGGACAACCACTAGAGACCCTGGACAAGAGAAGAAAGGGAGACGGGGTACCTGGATGTCCTGGAGGGCAGTGATCAAAGAACGGAAGAAGAGAGATAGGAAAAGAATACCTAAGGGGCGGTGATCTAGGCCCTGGGAGAGGAACATGGTGGCCCAGTGTCATGGGGCAGAAGGTGGGCAGCTTATCATGGACTAAAGAGAGAGACTGAACTTCCCAAGAGATGGTCTCCTGAGAATCTGGTGGGCGTGGGGGGGAAGACAGGGAGACAACCAGCTATAAGGGACAGTGACCATAGGGTGTGGCAGTGGACAGAGAGCCTACACAGAGCCCTGGATGGCCAGGCGTCCAAGGTGCTGTGCCCTCCCTGTCCCCAGCCTGACCTGTGGGGGGTGTCCCGCTCTGGGCTCCGGACACCCAGGTGCCAGTCACCAGCTGGTACTCAAACAGCTGCTGGTTGAAGCCATTTTCGGGGGAATAACCGCCCACCAGGAGCAGGGACAGGCCGCGGCGGGCAGTTAGGGTGTGACCGGCAACTGCTGGCAAGTCCACAGTCTGAGGAACCTGGGGGACACAGGGCAGAGGTCACCAGGGAGCAGGGGGTTAGGGGTAACCTTGCAGGTAGAAGACTCAGAACTCCTGACACCCCCCTTGAGCTGCTAAGGAGGTGCTGAGCTGCCCAGAGCTGGTCAGACCCCAAGCTTCCAACATGCCCAGCCTAGTCCCAGCAGGTGTGCATGGGCATCGAGTCATTTCTGCCTGCTCGGGGTCACTGACGCAGACAGGGGCAGCCTTGTGTTTCTTCTGGAAGCCCTTGCTCTTCTCTCTCACTCTGGCTGTGTGGGGCTGACTGTACCCGCTCCACACAGTGGACAGGAGGATCACATCCGCTTGGCCACGGACTGGGTTGGGAATACAGCGTGACCCAGGATGGCTAGTAAACTTCAACTTTAGGACGTGTGCTGGAGCCCCGAGGGGCGGGGCGGGGGGTGGAGCTACATCCTCTGGGGGTGAAACGGCAGGAGCGGCTCTGGTCACCCCTGCTGGAGATGGACTGTGGGGGCTGGAGGAAAGGAGACGGGCTCACCTTCTCCTGCCGCCACTGCAGGGTGGTGAGGTTGAGGACCCAGAAGTCGTGGGTGACACCCCCGGCCGTGAGTCCCCCCAGAAGGTACATGGCACCACGGCCGGCGGACACATAGGCAGCCGCGTGGAAGGAGCGAGGGGAGGGGCCCGGGCCCCCATCCTCGGCTCCCGCCAGCATCTGTGTCCACCGTCGCTCGCTCACGGAGTATCTGGAGCCAAGGTGCAAAATCCAAGTCTTAACTTGAGTCATCCCAGTATCCTCTGGGGTGACCCCCCTCAACACACAGTTATCCCAACATCCCCTAGGGTGACCCCCTATCATCTTACCATCCCCCCCACCCGGGGTAGCACCACCCAAAACAGTATCCCAGACCCTGAGATGAGCCTCCTGTGACAAGTGCCCCATCATCTTTTGGGATGTCTGCCTGCAGAGGTTTGTTTTGTTTGTTTTTGTTTTACACCAGGTGGTTTTTTTCTGCCCCCGAAGGGACTCTTATGTGACAGACATCTCAGCATCTCTTCAGGTGACCTTCTCTCACTCAGGTATCCCACCTCCCGGAGGCATCCCTCACCTGTACAGGTTTCCTAGCAGCCCCTGGGGCAGGCCCAGGCCCCCAAACATCCACAAGGTGGCATCAGGTCCCTCCACCATGGTGTGCCCCAAGCGGTGTAGGAATCGGCTAGCAGTGTCCTGGGGGTGGAGATGGGGACAGGAGGGGTCAGGCTAACATCACTATAAAGTGTCAGGCTGCATGTGGGGTCTGGGGGCTGGTCCCAGGAATTGGGCGGGGGGGGGGGGGGGGCAATGATCCAGGAAGTAGGCTGTGTGGCACCTCCTTGCAGGAGTGGCATCCACAACTCACAGCTGAGAGGCGGCTGTCCATGAGGGTCTCCCATACCAGCTGCCCGCCGTCCAGCTTCGTGGCACAGTCAGGACCCCCGAAGCCCTCAGCACAGATGCACACACCCAGGCTCTGGGGAAGAGCAGATGGGGACTCAGAGGGAGCCCTGACCACCACCCCTGTCCCACACGGCTTGTCCTGTCCACCCCCGCCCCCCCCCCCCATACCTGGTTACAAGTCCCCGCCCCGCTGTGGGCATTACAGTTCTCAGGACACAGAGCCATGCGGCAGTGGGGGCCAGCCCAGCCCTGAGGACATCGGCAGAGTCCAGCACCTGCGGCCCCATCCTGGGCCACACACTCCTGGGGGACAGGGCAGCTCCCCGGGCCCCCTGACCCGCAGCGGGCAGAGCCCACGGAAGCGTTGAAGCCCCAGGACGAGGAGCCGTTGGCCTCCCAGTGCAGGACAAGCAGGCCTGTGGGGGAGAGAGGCCAGAGACTTGTGGCAGGGCTGGGCTCCAGGACGCTGCTCTACCCCCAGGTTTAGAGAAAATCCAGTGTAACTGGGCAGGGGAGGAAGGCACTCCTTGTAACTTATAATCACTGCCACGCTTAGCTGTTCTGCACCCTGCACACTCTCTCCCTCATCCAACCCATCAAATTCCAATCCCAACCCCATCACCAGCAAGCTCCGAACCCTCCACAGCTCCCTACAGCTCTGACCGAAGACCGAGTCTCCTTACAGAATAGATCAGTGGTGAGGGAGAGGGGCAGGAACTCCTCATGGGTGTAAATAATGTCGGGGGTGGGGAGGGCGTTGGGTGGCTCAGTCGGTTAATGCATCCAACTCTTGGTTTCCGCTCAGGTCATGATCTCACGGTTTGTGAGTTTGAGCCCTGCATTGGGCTCTGCATTGACAGTGTGGAGCCTGCTTGAGATTCTCTCTCTCCCTCTCTTTCTCTGCCCCTTCCCTGTATATGCGCACGCTTTATTCCTTTCTTTCTCAAAATAGATAAACTTTAAAATAATAATAATAAGGGGCGCCTGGGTGGTTCAGTCAGTTGAGCGTCCGACTTCGGCTCGGGTCATGATCTTACAGTTCGTGGGTTTGAGCTCCGCATTGGGCTCTGTGCTGGCAGCTCAGAGCCTGGAGCCTGCTTCAGATTCTTCCCCTCCCCTGCTCATGCTCTGGCTCTCTCTCAAAAATAAATAAACATTAACAATATTTTTTAAATAATAATAATAATAATGCCTTGATAAAGTTATGTTAATAGTGGAGATGCCATAGGCCCTCTGACCTCAAGGCCTCCCACTCTCCCAGACCTCTGTGCTCTAGCAGGGCAGGTCCCCATACTGCCTCTCCAGCCCTGGGCACCTGCTGCTCTTCTGGCCTCCAGAGCCTGGAGAAGAACCCTCCTCCTTCTCCCACACCGCCCCCTTCAGGCCTCAAGTGAAATCTCACCTCTAAAAAAAGCCCTCCCCAACCCTCCAGACAGGCCAGGTGCCTCCTTTCTGCTTCCTCTCATCCCTTAGCAAAGGTATCACTATTCTGACTAAAATGTGTTGATGCTGTTTGTTACCCTCTTCCTCCCCACCTGCGTCCCTTGTCCTGCTGTACGCCCCGGGCACCCAGCTCGGGTGGGGCTCACGGAAGGTGCTCAGTACACATTTGCTGGGTGAAGTGAAATCGAGGGCCCCTAGCTCTAGTTGCTCTCTGTGGAGGGCTCCGGGGTCGCGTGCAGTCCCCAGCAGGCCAACTACCACTCCGCCCTCTCTTCCAGCCCCGGAACCACTCCGATTTACAACGTGAACAGGAAGTATTTCCAAACTCGGGCCCTTCAGCCGCCACAGGTAACAAATTATTTTTAGCGCAACTCCATCAGACAAGGCCGGTTTCCCAACCTCTCGGCACTGCTGATGTAATGGGCCTGGTAATTCTTGGTTGTGGGGGGCCATCCTGTGCGCTGCAGAAGGCACAGCCGTATCTCCGGCCTCCACCCGTGACACGCCAGCGGCACTTGTGACAATCGCAATGTCTCCAGACTTAGCCAAAAGGCCCGAGGGGCAAAATCCTCCCCCACCCCCGCCCTGTTGAGAACCACCAGGCTGAGGAGACAGTCAGGGGCCTTCACGCCAGCCACATTCTGCGTACCCCAAAGACTTGTCCCACACGGGCCTTCTCTCAGAGAAGCAGCCCAGCCAGGGCGATCCTATTAGCCTCTCAGCTGAAGAAACTGAGGCCCAGATGTGGCAAGGGACAGCATCACCCAGGAAGTCAGGGGCAGTGCTGAGGGTGGGCTGGGTCTTGAGCCCACCTCAGGGAGCAAGGTACAGGGACAAGGGCTCCATAGTCCAGGACAGGGTCCCGCTTTCCCCAGCCACCATACCAGACAGGGCCTGCACAGTGAGAGGCCTGTCCCGCCGCTGGCCACAGAAGGCAGCAATGAGGCTACGGTCCGACTGGACGACACCAGTGTCCAGGAAGCGCGGGAATCCATCAAAGGCCAGGACATAGCTCAGCTGGAAGTGAAGGATGCAGAGTGAAGGATCAGGACAGTAAGGCTGAGAAAGAGGGACGCTTGGGGATGCTTGAGGAGGAGGAGGAGGAGCTCAAAAGGAGAGGGCAATCTGAGACCGGGAAACGAGCTGCTTGAAACTTCTGGGCAGACTGTCAAACTGTGGCACGGAGGCTACCCTTCCCCTCCCAAGCTCACAGCAGACATGGCTAATCGATGGATCAGGCACTCCGCACGGAGCCTCGTTCTCGGTGCCCAGCTCCTGGCAGCCCCTACCTACTGGCCAGAGTTGGCACACACACATTGTACAGATACTGACCATGCCTGGACCGAGGAATGGGGAACGGGGGGCTCAGGAAGTAGGAGGTGATCTGGGGAATGGGAGGGTCTGTGGGCTAAGGAATGAAGGTCTGGGGTCTGAGGAAGGGAGCTTAGGGTTTGAAGGATAAAGAAAAAGGGATGTAGGGTCAGGGCCTGTCTGAGGATTCAGACTGGGTGGGGGAAACACGGGCCTGAACTCTGGCACCCTCGGCACTCACCGTGCAGGGGGTGCTGCTGTCGGGGGAGAAGGTGAGGGTGAGGGGGGGACAGAGGGTCCCAGGGGCACATGGCTGCAGCACCTCGGTGGCTGAGACAACCCACACGCAATAGGACAGGCCTGGCCCAGCTCTCGCTGCCCCACCGCCTGGAGGCAGCAGCCCCCCAACCCGGCGTGAGCCCAGCGCCACTGAGGACACGTTGGTAAGGAGGGCACGCCCCCCACACTCCCGGAAACAGGAGCCACCAGCCCTGGGGAGACGGAGGAAAGAACAGCGTCAGACCAGCCTTGCCCTGTCCTACCACATCCCTAACCACACCCTGGCCCACCTGGCTGGCCCCTGGCTCACCGAGGGTCCCCATAGTAGCCGGGGGAGCAGAGCTGGCAGTGGGCACCTTCGGTGTGGTCCTGACAGAAGCAGAGCCCGCTGAGGTTGTCACAGTGGCCGCGGCGCGGGTCCCCATGCCCGTTGCACTGGCAGGGCCGGCAGCCGCCCGAGCCCGTGGCGTTGCCAAAGCTGCCGGGCCGGCACCGTTCGCAGTGCTCCCCCCACGTCCAGTCTGTGGGGGCCCCAGCAGGTGGGACACAGAGTCAGGGCAAGGGCAGGAGGGGCCCGACAACTGGCTCAGCTGATCCCTGACCCCACCTGGCTACTTCAAAGGAAGGTAAGCAGGGGCCCAGACTGGGGAGGAATAGCCAAGTCCCAGGATGGGGGGTGGCACTGAAACCGTTTGGGGTCAGAAGCAGGCAATGGGACAGGGGGATCCACAGCTGGGAGAGGAGACCCAGAAGCCCAGGCAGAGAAAGGAAACTGGAGCTGGCCCCGGGGGTGGGGATGTGGCCGCTCACCCTGGCACTCATCACAGAAGCCAGGCCCCCGCCGGCGGCAGTGGCTGTGGAAGTTGCAGCCGCAGTCCCGGGAGCAGCGGGGCGCGGGGGGTCCCGGGGCGGGCGTGGGCGGGGGCAGGTCTGACGTCCAGCCCAGGTCACACACGCAGGTGAAGTCAGGGGGGCCACTGCACACACCGTGGCCACAGTCTTCCAAGCACCTGAGGGCGTGGCAGGAGCACGGAAGGGCTAGGCAGGTCCTCGGCCCCCAAGGCACCCCCCCCACACACACCCCATTCCAACCCATCATCTCCACGGCAACACCATCACAAGCGACTGCCTGTTCCACGGTCCTGGGCTCCGTAGGCGGCCCTGTCTCCAAGGTAACCCCATTGCACGTGGTAACTTCTGTCTCTATAGTAACCACGTATCACCACTGACTGGTGATCTGCTCTCTGTGAAAACCCCTTTCAACTTGGTCCTCCTCCATTTCCATGGCAACGCTGAAGACTATGGCCCGCAGTCCATGGATGACCCGTCTCCACAGTAACTAGTGTCACACTGGGGACCCTGTCACTCTAATGAGGGCCTACCCCGCAAGGTAAAAACCCCGGGCTCACTGGGGATGCTGGTTCCAGGGAGGCACCCCAACACCATGATCACCTCCTCCCTCCATCTCCACGTGCCCCAGCCCTGGGGCGACATCTCCATGGAAACCCGCACCCACTCACGTGCGGTTGCAGTATGTGATGCCATCGCCCTGGTAGCCCCGCTGGCAGTGACACTCGTAGCTGAGGGGTGTGTTCAGGCAGGTCGCCCGCAGGTGGCACCGCGCCAGGCCCAGGCGACACTCGTCCACGTCTGGACAGCGGGCATATGCCCAGCGGGCAGGGAGGGCCACAGACAGCCCCAGGCCCTCCCCCACCCACAGGGAGCAGTTACCCCCACCCAGAGGCCCCGAGAAGTCCCCCTGAAGGCACCTGGGGCGGGGGGCAGGAGGTGAAGAAGGGGGTGGGGACAGAGAGAAACAAGAGACAGAGACAGGGAGACAGTGAAAGGGAGAGAGAAGGAAAGACAGAAAGAGAAAGACAAGAAGGAAGAATGAGAACAAAAGAGCCACAGAGCCCGGGTAGGAGTGGAGGAAAGAGAGAGAACCGGAGAGAGAGAGGAAGGGAAGAAAAACAGAGAAAAGGTGAAGGAGCAGAGAAACAGGCCATTAGAATTAGGGCGGAAGGAGAGCCGCATCCCCCGCCCCACCCTCTGGCCTCACTGTCCCCTGCCTCACCGTCCCAGCGTGGGGTTGTCCTCATTGCCGCACCAGCCGCACTCATGGCTCTGCAGACACTCGTGGCAGGTCAGGAAGCGGTCGCAGCTCCGGCACCGGGGCTCTGAGTGCACGCTGCAGGGCGACAGGCGTGGTGGGCGTCCCACCGCCCCCCACCCCCCCGGCTCCATTCTCCTCTCTGGGAGCCCCGCCACCCTGACAAGACTGTACCTGTCGTCCCAGCCACGGCAGCCCCCGTGCGGGTACCGTGCCAGGTAGGCAGCGAACAGGAAGCAGGTGTGGGTGGACTGACACCAGGCGCACTGGCTGGAGTTGGCCAGGCAGTCGTCACAGGTTAGGCGTCTGGGGGCGGGGAGCAGGGACAGGGTCAAACCGGCCCCCACAAACCCTCCCCATACCCTCTCCCTGGGCCCAGGCGGCTCACTGGCTGCAGAGCGGGGGACACTCCTCTGGGCTCTTCAGGGCGCCCCGACTCCGGCCCCGCCGGCTGCACGCTGCATCCCCTTTGCGGCTGGTGCTCTGATGCCACTCGCAGAAGGGGTCCTGGGGAGTTAAGGAGGAGGAAGAGCCCAGCTTAGCCATCTCCCTTGGGCTGCCAGCACAGGCTCCGTCCCCAGCTCAACTAGCAGCTGCCTCCCTCACCCACCCACCCCCCAGACCACCCCTCCAAGCCCACCTCCCTCCCCAACTGCCATCCTCTCCAGACTCTCCCCTCCAGCCACGGCTGAAGATCCATGGGAACTGCCTTCCCAACAGCCACTGCCTTTTGGGGCAACAGAACCCCTACGTGTGGTCCAGATAGGGCTGATCTATCCTTAAGATTCAGATGTGGACAGGGCCACACGTCCTCCCCCTCAGCCTCACAGACGGGTCTGAAAGTCGGCACAAGACCCAACCAGAGCCAGTGAAATGTCCTTCTAGGACTTCCGTTGAACTGGGGGGCGAGAGTGGGGTGAGGACGGAAAGTTGCTCTCTTCCACTTAGGACTCGGGTAGCTGAGTGGGGGGGACAACGGTCTGGAGCCCTTGTGAATCCCTTGCAACCCTGAGGAATGAACCTCCAGGGAAGCAAGGGTATAGAATGAAGGGAGGTGGATGCCTGACGGCACGGTCTGAATCACAGGCCTAAAGACCTACTCCTGGACTCTGGAGCCTGAGCCCATAAATGCTCCTCTGGTAAGGAGGTACCAACTTGGGTTTCTGGCAGTGACAACAGAGAGAGTCCTGATTGCCGGGAGCCCATTCTCCAGCCCCTCTCCTCTGCTCCCCACCCGGCTCTCAACTGTAGATCAAAGACAACAGCTCCACCTGCCTCCTGCCACTGCCCCCAGGGGGACCCCTCGGATGCCCGTACCAACTCCAGGGGGCCCTCCCCCTTTCCCAGTCGCCTGATTTGGCAGCTTTTGTCTCGAGACCTCCCCTCTGTGGCTTGGCAGGCACCTGGGTACAGGCGTGACAGTCACGATGCTCCTCGCAGAGCGGGCAGAGGGCAGGCACCAGCACCAGCAGGGACCCGCCGGTCCTGTCGTCCCCGCAGTGGGCCCCGCTCTGGCGCAGGTGGCAGGTGGCGCTGGTCAGGCACCAGCCGCAGCCCTGGTCCGCCAAGCAGCCCAGGCAGGAGGAGTAGGACGAACAGGCTGAAGAGCGGTAAGGCTCCAGAAAGAAGAAGGAGATCTCCTGCGGGAAGTGCTCACGTTAGGATCAGGGGTCCACACTCCGAGTCACAGGGCAAGAGTCAAGGTTGGGGGTAGGGGTCAGGGTTTGGGGGTTTGGGGCTACAGACTTCAGTGTCTGCAGACAAAGTTGAGAACTTCAGCATGTAGAAAGTCAGGATTTAGGATGAGCAGACAAGAGGGCATCAGGGTTTGAGAGAATCTAGAGATAAGAGGTCAAAGTAGAGAGGGCAGAAGTCAGGGCCAGTGGGGTCAGGGCAGGAGTCAGAATGTGAGATCAGGTCAGAGTCTGGGGGTCGGAGGTTGGGACCTATAGGGCTCAAGGTGAGGCCCAGAGTTCAAGAGTCAAGGGGTAAGAGGTCAGGTCAAGAGGGTTAGAATTTGTGCTCTGGCATTCAGAAAGCTCCAGGGAACTGAAGTCAGGGCCTGGGTGAAGGGTCAGAGGCCAGGGCCTGGGTACTCACACTGCCACCTGGCACGCCGGTCCGGTCCCACAGCAGGGTAAGTTCACTGTGCCCAGGGCCTGCCGAACCATTGAGCTGGCCCCGGATCTCGACCGCATACTTGTGGCCCCGGCCAGGCAGTGGGAAGAGGCGAGCAGACCCCGGGCGCTGCAGCCGCCTTGTCTCCTTCTCCTGCTGAGCCACCCAGCGCCCCACCTCCTCCTGGGTAGGGTGGGGGACAGACAGGGGCCTCAGAATGTTCCAGTGCCGCCCTAACCCCTGAAACCTCCAAGAGCCCCAAACCCACCTAGCACTCACCTCCATCCTGGGAAGAGGGCCTCAGAGTTCCTTAGACCCCCAAGAACCCCTGCGAACCCCTAAACCCTCCAACAACCCACCTCAGGGAAATCGGATTTAATAACTCAGACATTCCCCACCTTCTTCAAAATTCCCCCCAAACTCCACTCATAACTGAAAACCCCAGGGCCTCCCTCCACTAAGGATATATCCCATGCCTCTGATTTTTCCCTAGTCTTCCCCTGGCACTATATACCCCAGCCCCCATACTTATAACTAGCAGCCCCCCTGAACGTTCAAGCACCCTCACCATGTTCTCTGTGTCAGGGCCACGGGCCATCCGGGCCAAGACATGTAGACGCTGGGCCCGGGCCCACACAGCTACATCCTCAGCCCCCGGCCCCCCGGGCCCTCCTGGCAGCAGTGGGTGGATGAAGCCACGGTAGACCAGGGACACGTCGGTCTCTGGGCTGGGCGTCAGAGTGATGGTCGTACTGCGGACAATCAGGACCTGTGCCAGCCAGGGAGAAGGGGATGTGTGAGTGTCTCTTTGCATGGCCCCTCGGTGTCCACACCCAACCTCCTTCCCTATTTTATGAAACATGAGACTGAGGCCAGGGGCACTCTGAGTTGGGACTTCAACTCAGACAACAGACAACAGGGTCCCGGCCTCTGCTCATCACTTCTCTCAGTAAAATCCAGGACCCCAGACCTTTCAGGAGCCTCTTCCCTGACAGTTCACCTTTCCACCTAAACCCTTAAAGAGTCCAGATTTTTTTTTTTAAGTCCCTTAACTACAGGGTTTGGAGAACTTCCAGGTTAGTGAACACATCCACGCCAGCGAGGGGTGGCACCCCAGCTCCATGAGGACAGAGCTCCTTCGCTCACAGCCCTTCGGGGCCTCGCCCTCTGTAACGTGTTCTCTGTTATACAACAAACCAGTACATAAGTTTAAAAAAAAAAAAAAAAAGAAGAGTCCAGATCCAACATTCAAAGTGACAGACACACTACGTAATTTGTTAGCGTGTGTTTTATAATTGCAAAAGAATGGAATAACCCATGTGTTCGTCAATGGGAGGCTGTTTAAATAAACTGCAGCACTACGGCCCTAGAACCTAAATGGACTATTACAAAGCTTTAAACGAAACAAAAAAATGAGGTGTTTTCTAAATTCTAAGGAGCTTGCCAGGATATGTTAAGAAACAAAAGGAATGGGGTTCCTGGATGGCTTAGTCGGTTAAGCGTCCGACTTTGGCTCAGGTCATGATCTTGCAGTTCATGAGTTCAAGCCTGACTGTGCTGAAAGCTCAGAGCCTGGAGTCTGCTTCAGATTCTGTCTCCCTCTTTCTCTCTCTGCCTCTCCCCAACCCAGGCTCTCTCTCTCTCTCTCAAGAATAAATAAACATTAAAAAAAATTAAGAACTAAAAGGAAGGAGCACCTGGGTGGCTCAGTCAGTTAAGTGTCTGACTCTTGATCTCAGCTCAGGTCACAATCTCACGTGAGATCAAGACCCGAGTCGGGCTCCACACTGACAGTGCGGGGCCTGTTTGGGAGTCTCTCTCCCTCTCTCTCTCTGCCCCCTTCTTGCTCGTGCGAGTGCGTGTGCTCGCTCACTCTCTCAAAATAAATAATTTTTTTAAAAAAAGAAATAAAAGATAGAATATTACTTTTTGTGCAAGAAAGAAAAATAATTCAATGTCACATTCACATGTATCTGAATAGGCAGACTCTGCAAGGATATAAAAGAAATCCAAAAGGATCTTCCAGGAAGAGTCAGAGTGGTCTTAAGTTGGGGAGATGCTAGGGAGAGCTTCCCATACTGCTCTAGATAGGGAGCAGGATAGACGGAGACCCTTTTTGCTTAACAACTTTTTACATCATTGTGATTTTTTGACCATACAACTTTAAAATTTTTTTTTCAACGTTTTTAATTTATTTTGGGGCAGAGAGAGACAGAGCATGAACGGGGGAGGGGCAGAGAGAGAAGGAGACACAGAATCGGAAACAGGCTCCAGGCTCCGAGCCATCAGCCCAGAGCCCGACGCGGGGCTCGAACTCACGGACCGCGAGATCGTGACCTGGCTGAAGTCGGACGCTTAACCGACTGCGCCACCCAGGCGCCCCTAACCATACAACTTTTAAAAATCAAGAAGTAGCCACTGCGGAAAACAATTTGGTGGTTCCTGCATAAGCTAAACATTGAATCGCCATATGACCCAGCAATTCTGCTCCTGGATATAAGCCCAAGAGAGCTGACAATAGGTGTTTATTGCAATACATACGAATTTCAAATCATTCTTTTCTACGTTAAAAACTAACATAATATTGTATGCCAATTATACTTCAATTAAAAAAAAGAAAATATTTTTTAAAAGCAAACATGGGGGCGCCTGAGCAGCTCAGGGGGTTAAGTGTCTGACTTCAACTCGGGTCATGATCTCACGGCTCCTGAGTTCGAGTCCCATGTCGGGTTCTGTGCTGACAGCTCAGAGCCTGGAACCTGCTTCAGATTCTGTGTCTTCCTCTCTCTCTCTCTCTCTGCCCTCCCCCATGCACGCTCTGTCTCTCTCTCTCAAAAATAAATAGACATTAAAAAATGAGTTGAAAAAAAGCAAATATGTATGCAAAATGGTTTATCCATGAATGCTCACAGCAGAACTATTCCCAATAGCCAACAGGTATAAACAGCCATCAGCTGATGAATGGATTGGCACAGTCATACAAGAGGATATCATTCACCCATAAAGAGGAACGAAATTCTGAGGCATGCTACAACATGGATGAACACTGAAAACACTACTTTAAGTGAAAAAAGCCATACACAGAAGACAATGTGTATGATTCCATTTATAAGGCATATCCACAGTTGGCAAATCCAGAGTTAGTAGACTGTCAACCACTAACCAGTAAAAGGTTAGTGGCTGGCCAGGGGCCAGGGGGAGAGGGGGAATAGAGAGGGATTACTTAAGGATCTGGGGTTTCTCTTCAGGGTAACAAAACTGTTCTGGAACCAGGTGGTGATAGTTGCACAATATTGTGAATGTGCTTAATATCACTGCTGGTAAATTTTACACTATGTAAAATTTTACACTGTGTGTTTTAGCACAATTTTTAAAAATCGGACCCTTGAATGTAGAGACTTATGAGGCAAACACAAGAGCTGTATAGAACCATTTGAAAAACGAAAACCCCAGGACCAGACCCTCCAACACTCCACGCTGGGCCCCACCCCCTGGCTCCCCACCTTGTCGGGCTGGGAGGCGTTGGGCGGCTGCTGGAAAGTGAGCAGGTGCAGGCCAGGCAGGAAGCTCTGGGTGACGCAGGCCTCCAGGGATGTGACGAAGACAGGCGCAGGCCCCCACCAGCCCACGGTGCCTGAGATCTGCTCCCCTCGGCAGCGGGCCTGTTCTGTGAGGACCGGGGTGGGGGGGGAGGGAAGGTCAGCATGGGGCGCTGTGCCGCCCCCTCCCACACTGCCAATGGGTACTCACCAGGCCGAGGGAGGCAGCTCTCATTATGCACGCACCAGCCCAGAGCGCCGGGCCCCCGGGGAGGAGTTGTCGGGCCGCTGAAGGCCAGGCAGGCCTGGCAGTCACCCAGAAGGCGGCCCAGGCCCAGGCAGCTGGCAGCTGGACACTACAGGGAGGGGAGGGGACAGGGGTTACTGTCGACAGGGGCTTAAAGGATCTGGAAAGGACTGTAGATTCAGGAGTAGTGGGGTGGAAGGCGCCAGGAAATTAGAGAAGGGACTTGAAAGCCACTTGGAATGAGGAAGAGCAACAGGACAGGAGCTAAGGGATCTGGGGACAGGGTCACAAGCTCAAAAGCGCTGGGAGGGGTCAGAGGTTGAGGGGTCAGGAATGCCAGTCTTAGGTGTGAAAACAAGTGTCCCAAGTGAGAGAAAGTCCTTCTCTGCTTGGTTTAGACAGAGGGAGATGCTGATGGCCGTGTCTCTGCACTAGGAGACAGAGCTGGGACGGTCACTCACAGCCCCAGACGGGGTCCCAGGAGGTGGTGCAGCTTGGCAGGCCCCCTGACACCAACTGCATTCAGGGTCTCGGGAGCAGACGCTGTGGTCCGTGTACATGGAGCAGTAGTCTAAGTGGTACTGCAGAGACGGGGAGTGGGAGAGGGGGCTCCTCAGACCTGGAGCCTGCTCCCTCATCCCCACTCCCTGTGATCATCCCGGGGAGCCTCCACTGCTCACTCAGCACCTTGGGGATCCCTATCTGCTCTGCCCTCAGCCCCAGGGACCTCCGTTCCTCCCCCCTTGAACCTGGGGACCAACCTCCCTCCTCTCATATCCCTAGGGACCCCCGTCCTTCTCCCAGGGGCCCATCCCACCTTTCTCCCTCATCCATGGGAACCATGCTACCTCCTTCCCAGCCGCCCTCTCCCTATCACCCCAGTGCTCACGTCCGGAGCAGGCGCCTGGAACACAAAGGGAGGCACCTTGTAGGCCATCAAGTCCCCACGAGGCCGGCCACTGTACCCCCCAGCCACCAACAGGACACTGCCACCAAGTACAGCCGCCACATGCGAGTATCGACCACTGGGAGGTGCTGCTCGGCCTAGGAGAATACAGATCCCCCCCAACAAGGACATGAGACTATAACCAGTCTTCCTTTGTCCCTCTAACCACGGCTCCCTTGTCCAGAGGACTACCCGACTCTCCTATGCTTCAGCCCAACCTCCTACTTCCTGCTTTAACCCAGCGTGCCCAAGGAAGCTCTCCTAGCATGTCTGGCCCCACACCTGCCAGAGCTTCCACACCACTGTGCAAACCACCTTGAAGACAGAGCATGATCTTGGGGGGTCAGAAAAACTTGGCTTCGATTCCTATGTCTACCACCTACTTGGGCTCAAGTCATAGATCAACTACTAACTTGCTGAGTGGCCTTGGGCAAGAGACTCAACTTCTCTGAGTTGGTCTCTTCCTCTGTAAATGGAACTGTCCTCTTGCCCTCAGGGAGCCACGAGGCAGGGTGCCTGGCTCTCTCCTGGTATTGTCTATCTGGCACCAGCCTCCCTTCTGGTGACAACTCTGATTTTCCTCTGGAAAACCACCCTCTCCCACTAGAGTCCACAGGCTCAAGTTGAGCTGACCCTGCCTCTGGCAGCAGTGGGGCTTAGCCCAGGCCCATCAGTGTCAGTGACAAGTTCTAGAATAGGACCCAGTTCCTTCAATTCTTGGGGAGAGAGGCACCCTCTTCCCTCTGAGCATTTTAAACACATTTTTTTAAACGTTCTTTACTTTGAGAAAGAAAAACAGAGAGAATGCGACCAGGGGAGGGACAGAGAGAGAGGGAGAGAGAGAGAATCCCAAGCAGGCTCTGCACTGTCAGCACAGCGCCTGACACAAGCCTCGATCTCACGAACCACGAGATCATGACCTGAGCGGAAATCGAGAGCCAGATGCTTAAGCGACTGAGCTGCCCAGGCGCCCCTCCCCTCTGGGCATTTCAAAGGAGTAGATATAGTCCCAGGGCTGCTGGTGACCATTTACAAATGACAAACCTGCCACAGAATGAAGTGAGCTCAAACAAGGGCTAGCTGATGCCATCACGTGAGCACCCAGATCCAGACCAGCCTGAAGCCAGTTTTCACTCACATGAGCCAAGAACTTGGGTTTTGCTCGAGCTGGCTGGGTTGGATTGGTCACTTAGAGCCAAGGGTCCTGACTGACGTGTAAGTGGTCAGTGATCGGTGATCCCTCACCCTCTTACGGAAATGTATGCTCTGTAAACACGTGGGACTTGGCCTGGGGGCTTGCAAACTACAAAGGAGGAAGAGGCTTTTGGCCTAAAGGAGAAACAGGGACAGGCAGATGAGCCCTGGATTCAAGGCCTCGAATGCCAGCCCAAGGCTTTATTGCTGATGGTCAAATAGGGTTCCGTGGGCGAACCCTTCACCCAGCCTACTCCTTAAGTGTCAATGTCCCTTCCTTATGCTTGTTCTCTGTCCTCATTCTTCTGGGGGGGGGGGGGGGGCAGGGAGAATAGATGGGCCCCCTAGAAGTCCACAGCCCCCTGAAATAATATGCCCAGTTTGTGTTACAAGCGTCTTTCTGAGGAGAGGGCCTGTGGCTTTCTTCTGATTCTCAAAGTAGTCGGATTCAATGAGTTTGAAGGTTTCTCCACCCCCCCTCCCAGGTAAGCCCTGGGGCCGGATTCTGACTGTACAAGACAACATACTGAGCTCTTCGCTAGGCTGTCTCCATCTTTGAGCCATCTCAATTCATTCTCACCACAGCCCGTGGGTTAAGTGTTACCATCATCCCCATTTTACAGATGGGGAAACTGAGGCATGGGGTGATTAAATGATATTTTTGCACAGATGGTTGTTTGGGGACAGCCATCCTGGTTCTGCCACTTGCCCATTACAGGACCTGGAAAAGGTCCCGCGTAGGTAGGCACTTCGCTGGGGCAGCTGGAAACGGGTAAAACCTGGACTGGAGCCTAGACCCGCGCTGCTGTAACTGCCTCCGGTCTCCATGGCAACGGTGCCCCTGCCCTGCCTCCAGCACAGGCTTGCCCCCCGAAGCCAGCTCCAGAGGGACGTCTGGCTCACCCTACAAGGACCGAGGTGGCTCCTGCTTGAAGCCCAGATTCACTGTCAGGGAAGCGCGACTCTCAGAAGCCCCTCAGGAAAACGGACGGGCCACTCACCCTCAGGGGTTCCCGGGGGGGCAAGCTCGGCCCCCGACACCCACTGATGGCAGCCCAGGTGGTAGAAGAAGAGGCCATCTTCATAGCATTTCTCCTCCTGGTAATGGGTGTGCACGTTGCCCCCTAGGAAAGGAGGAAAGGGGCACAGCTGGCAAGCCTGGCGGACATGGGGACACCCGTGCAGGGAGCCTCAGCTCAGTGCGGGCTTGGGGCCCTGGCAGGCAGGCGGGATCAGGGAGCCTCCTCACCATAGACCACCATGTAGTTGCCCAGGACGCTGGCTGTGTGGAAGGCTCTCTCCCGTGGGCCCTGGAGCCCATCCCGGCCCTTCAGGGTGGTCCACACGCGCCGATCCACGTGGAAGAGCTCTGTGGAGTTCACCCGCACAGAGAACCTGTAGGGAGCAGCAGGGGAGGAGCTCAGGGCAGGAAGGGCTTCTCTCCCTCCCTTGGGCTCTCAAGAGCTGTGAGATCACCCAGGGTGAGACCGGCTGTGACGGGGTTTATGTCCCCTTGGGACGAGAGGCTCCTGCTGGGCAGGACACAGCTCTGGCTTATCACTGGGTTCCGTGCATAATCTAGCCAGGGCTGGCCCTCCAAGCAGGGTGTGGCTGAGGGGATGGATGGGTGGGAGTGTGTGGGAAGGAACTGGCCAAGACAGTGAACGAAGGGATGGAGAATGAGTGAGCGGGCGGGCACGTGAGGGACTGAATGACCTAGTGAGTGACCGAATGACTGCAGAAGTACATCAGTGGGCGAAGACCAGCAAAGACTGGAGGCCCAGGGGACTGGGCCAGGCTTGGCCCTGCAGGGCAGGTCACTTACCGCGCGGTGGAGGGCCGGTGTCCACCGTGAACCAGCAGCGTGCGCGAGGGGGCATGGAACACCATGGAGTGGCCCGTGGCGGCAGGAGGCCGCCCGCCTGCTGGAATCACCTGCTCCCAGTAGCCCCCACTGGTGCTGTCGAGACGGAAGCGGAAGAGGCCAGAGGAGAAGAGGTCGTGCTGGGTGCGGCCGCCAGACACGTAGAGCCAGATGTCATCCACTAGGGCGGCGGCGTGACCTGCCAGGCCTGGTGGCCCCGAGGAACTGGAGCCAGGTGGTGCGAGCAGCTCCCAGTGGCCCCCGCCCAGGGGGCTGAAGGCCCACACGTCGCTGGTGAGGGAGCCATCAGCCAGCTCACCACCCATGAGCACCAGGGAGCCGGCCCAGGCCACAGCCACATGGGAGTGACGGGCAGCCTGTGAGAAAGAGACCAGGAGGCAGATGGCGACACACAGAAAGAGTAACAGAGACAGAGACACAGGAAAAGACAGAGACACAGAGAAAGACAGACAGAGATACACAAAGAGAGGAAAGAGAGACAGACACATGCAAATACAAAGCAGAGGTGAGACAGAGGAGGCAGGAAACAGAGATGGCGGAGAAAAAGAGAGACACATAGCCCAGAGGGAAGACACAGAGTCCAAGAGAGAGCAGAAAACCAAGAGGCAGGGACAAAATCGGAGAGAGAAACCAAGAGAAAGAGACAGGAGGTCCACAGAAGAAGATGCAGAAGAGGAGATAAAGGAAGCAAAAAGGAAATTAGAGCTAGAAAAGCAGTACCGGGAGGAGTAGGTGGGCCTGTATCAAGCTGCAGGGGTGGGGACGCGTGGGATGAGGGTGTCGCTCTGTTGGGGGTGGGGTGGTGGCTGGCTGGGTCTCACAGAGTGGACAGGCACCTCTGAGCAGGGCAGGGGCGAGGCGGGGTCCATACCGGGGCAGGACTCAGGTCCCAGCGCTCCCAGGTGTTGGCAGAGAAGTTGTACAGGACGAGATCACCCAGGGCTCTGTTGAGGTCCTGGCCTGCGGAAGGGGAGATGGCCTCAAGCCCTGGCCACAGGCTGCAGGCTGCTGGAGCCAGACACGCACCCCCTCTGCTCACCTCCAAAAACAGCCAGCAGCCCCGGCGGGGACAGGAAGGCACCAGCTGCCCCAATACGAGCCGAGAAGGCAGGGTCCCCGGCACTCACGTTGTGCCACCAGCCAGCCCCCTGGTTCTCCCACAGGTGCAGGTCACAGGCGCGTCCCAGGAAGCCAGGCTCACAGCGGCATGGTCCCAGGGGCTGGAGGGGAGACAGGACACAAAGGCAGGGATAGAGAGAGGAAAAAAGAGAGACGGGGGAGGAGAGCCAGAGCCAGAGTAAGACATAAGGGGTAGAAAGGGAGAAGGAAAAAGATGGACAGGAAAGGAGAGATGGAGTGAGATAGGAAGGAGACAGGCCAACAGACAGAGAAAGAAAGGGACACAGTGACACATCAAGAGGGAGGAAGAGAGGTAGAAAAAAGCAGACAGACCAACAAAAATAGGGGAATGGGAAAGACAGAAGGACCCGGAGAGGAAAATGAGGACAGACAACAAGAGGAGAGGTTGGAGAAGAAGGACAGTGGTAAGGTCAACGTCAGCCTGGGCTGGAAGACTTCAGTCTGAGGCCCGAGGTCAGTGGTCAGAAGTCAGAAGGTGGGGCTGGAGGGGGTGCCTGGGTGGTTCGGTCAGTTGAGCACCCAACTTCGGCTCACGTCACGATCTCACAGTTCGTGAGTTCAAACCTCGCGTCTAGCTCGCTGTCAGCACGGAGGTGCTTCTGTCCCCCTCTGTGTCCCTCTCTCTGCCCCTCCCCTGGTTGTGCACTCTCAAAAATAGATACACATTTAAAAAGAAGAAGAAGAAGTTGGGGCTGGGGGCCCAAGGCCAGACAGAGTGCCTGGGTTAGGGGATGGAGTAGCATCTGGCAAGCAGAAGGCAGGTGGGTTCACAGGTGGGAGGTAGGTCACGGGCAGGACGGGAGTGGGCTCAGGCAGAAGAGGGGCTCCAGATGAAGGTGGGGTGGGGCAGGGTGTGGAAGGAAGAGGGGAGTACTGTGGGTGACGGGAGGGTCCCTGGCGGGGTTGCTGTCATGGGAGAGGGCAGAGTGGCAGGGGGGTTTCAGGCAGGGGCAGAGTCAGGAGATGGGGCGGTAGGTGTGGTCACAGATCAGGGCCCCAGGGGGACGCAGCGGGGGCTGGGCTCACCGAAGCGCAGGTGCCATGGCCGCCACAGTAGGCCGGGCACTCCTGCAGGCTGCAGTCAGGGCCCCCCCAGCCGGGCTCGCAGGCGCACACACCAGGGGGCTGGCACTGCCCGTGGCTGCTGCAGTCCCCGGGGCACAGGGAGAAGCGGAAGGAGGCATTGAAGCCCAGCAGGTTGTAGTTGGCATCACTGAAGAGGTGGAGGAGCATCTGCGGGCACAAGACGGGCAGGGTTCCGGGGACTGGACGGCAAGGGGGTCCGCTCCTGTCCCCATCCCCCCCAGGAGTCCCCACCTCCTGTCTTTGTCTCTCTCCACCCTTCTTTGTCCCTGTGTCCTGTCTGATGCCAAGTCTCTCTGGCTGCCTCCGCCCCTCCCCATCTGTTTCCTTGTGCGTCTCTATCGCCCTTTCCTCCAAACTCCACCTAGACCTCCGGCCAGAGCCCCGCGGTCCGGCCACACCAACCTTGCCTGAGGAAGCCTCGATGGGCGGAGGCCGAGTGCTGCCACTCAGACTGGCAAGCAGGGGCCCTCGGGGAGAGTCGCCATCATACACAAACAGGTAGTCGTACGTGCATTCCGTGTCCAGGAAAAGAAAGTCTAGCAGGATCCGATGCTGGGGGCTTGGGGCTGGGCAGCGAGAACAGAGGGGCTGGGCTCAGATGCGGACCCTCTCCCCGGGCCTCCATGCAGCCCAGCCAAGAACACCAAACCCTGCTCCACATGACGCTGGGGACCCAAAGGGGAGTCAGACCTGAGCCCTGCCTTCAAGGGGCTCTTGGTCTCACAGCCCAGGGAGGTCAGACCTGTGACAGCAAGAGGACCAGGAGCCAGAGAAGGAATTACAGTATCACCCCTGGAAAGGGCTCCTGATACCAGGCTGAACACCTCCCACCATTCAGATGGGAAAACTGAAGTGCAGAGAGAAGAACCCCATCCCCGTGGTCACACAGAGTTGTTCTTGTTTATTTCTGAGCCTCGGACACTAAGCCTGAGGGGCAGGGTCCAGGCCTGAGCAGAAAAGCCTACTCCCGGGTGGAAAAGGGCCTCTGGGAGGGTCCCCCGTTCCAGAACTGATCAGAACTCCAAACAAAGGGGCCAGTTTCTTGCCCCATGGACAAAGGCTGAACCTTGGAGCACCACAGATCCTCTCGGTCCCCGCCCAGGTCTTATCTCTGTTTACTGTAGTGGCTAAAGGCACAGACTTGAGCCAGACTGCCCAGGCTCACATCTTGGTTCTGCCACTTACTAGCTACTGGCTGTGTGGCCTTGGGCTAACCTCTCTGGATGTGTTCCTTCATTTGTAAAGTGGGGTTATAACAGTACTGAGGTAGATTCAAACTTTTTGGCCACTCCTATCACTGAGAGGTGAGGACTGACTCCTTGCCCCTTCTATCTGGGAAGAGCCTCAGAGAGACAAGCTGTGAAAAAGCCAAAGCCACATGGAGGGGCCACGTGCAGGCATCCCAGCTGACAGCCCCAGCTGAGCCTCCAGCTGGCGGCCAGCAGCAACCGCCAGCCCTGTGAGGGAGCGTTCTTGGACGTCTGGCCCAGGTGAGTGTTTGGATGACTGTAATCCCCGCTGACATCCAACTATGACCACAGGAGAGGCCTAGCGCTTCGTAAGTGCCATTGCCCTAGCCACTGTCACTGTTCTTGCTCTCTGCCAAGTCTTGATTCCAGAAGGTTCTCTCATCCCACATCTCACACTAGGGGGCTCAGGAAACTAGACCTGGGTTCCAGCTCTGCTCCTGAACTGCTGGGGGACCCTGGGCCAGCCCCTTCCCCCATGCCCCTCGCCACACTCATCAGCATACTGGAGGGGCTCACCCACCACTCACTAGCTGTGTGATCTTGCGTTCATTCCACGGGCTCTCTGAGCCTCAGTTTCCTTGAAGTAAAACGGAGATACTCTCCCCACCCACCAAGGCTGGTGGGAGGATTCAACACGGTGATTCTAACATGCCTGCCTAGGCCTCGGCCTCTCTTACCAGGACCACTGATTCAGCCTCCACCTCGGCCTCCTGTCTTGCCCTGACAAGGGTCTTAGGTCGTCCTAACTTCGCATCTGGCCCTGGCCCTATCCTGTTCAAAAGCCCTCCATGGCTCCCCACCATCCCCAGAAGAAAGTTCAGCTCCCTAAGCTACCATTCGAAGCCTCACCTGGTCTCACATCACCCCACTGCTTGCAACTCCGTCAGGAGCAGGGCCTTTGCACAAGCCTCTCCCTCTGTCTGGAGCACATATTCCCTTCGTACCAGCAAACTTCCCCACCTCCTCCAGGAAGCCTTCCCTGATGCCCCCTGGCTGGCTTAGGTGCCTCTCTTTGGCCTTCTCACTTTCCATTATAAGCCTCATTTCTCTGAGCCAGGACCATCTATGTCTGGGTCTGCCCCTTCTGCAGCTGGGGAGACCCATAGGACAGGGCCTGGGCCTAAGTCATCTTGGGGTACCTCCCTGACCTTGCCCAGCACAGGACCTGGCACTGAACAAGGGCTCAGGAAACACTGGATGAAGGAATGAAGAAATGCACAAAAGAAAGAATACTAAAGTTGGCAGCTCTCCCTCAGGCTCGGACCAGAGCCCCTGAGAACATCACACAGACCCCAAACCGTGGTCTGGGGAATGAAGAACGATTCAGCCAGACCAGGCAACCAGTCCTCCCAGAGCTTGCCAGCCTCAACCAAAATATAAGCTTGGTTCCCAGAATCACAACAAGTGATTTTGTCAAGGGCATGCCAGAGGCCAGTCACCATCTGCTTTCTCCAAGTTCCTCCCTAAGTTCAAGATCTCCCCCTTCCACCCATCATGGGCCCAATCCCCATGGCATCCTGGACAGAAATCCGACCCCCAAACCCCCTGCTTTTCAAAAGCAGAATGCCTCTCATTCAGGAGGATGTTATGAGGACTGGTTACAATAAAGGGTAAATGTCGTACAAAAGGAAATAGGTCACCTGCTTATTGTTTAAAAGATGGGGGAACATGTTGGTTCTCAAAGGTGATAGGCATTGGGAAGCACGAGAGATCAAGGGGGATCTGGAAGTCGCCTGGACTCCTCCCTACTCCCAACGTCCAGCCAGCTGATCCCCAAGTCTCACTGGTGAAACTTCCCAAACATGCCTCAGAGCTCTCTGCCCCTTCCCACCTCCTCCATTCCCGCCCCAGTTCAGAACTCATTCTCTCCTGAAAGAAGCACATCAAGTCTCCAATCCACCCCGCACTTGGCCAGAGGTTCAAAATCCTTCTGTGGCTCCCCATTAATGCTCAGCATGACTTTCAAGGCCATTCTTCCCCTGCTTGTGGCACCCTCATTTCTCAGCCAACAGTCCAGCCAGACCAGACAAACCGAGACGCAGCTCCAGAGACACACCAGCCTCTTTTCTGTTCCCTTTTCTCACCCCGTAAACTCCTACGCATACTTCAGAACCCTATTTCAGTAGCTCCTCCTCCTCTGTGACCCCCAAGAGAATACTCTCATCCCCCTAGACCCATCTACCCAACCTCTGCACCTCCTCCTGTCTCGTGGAATGAATGTCTGCATCCGTCCTTACCATCCCCGACCAGGTTGGCACTCCTGAAGGTCAGAAAACCATGTATACATAGAACACGTACTTCCCATTCTGTGCTCACCCACACCCCCAGACAGGAATGGCCCCCAAGCTGGGGACAGACACACTCATCCCCAAGAAACATGCTTCATCCGTACCCCATATAACAGCCACAGAGATCTAAAATATAAATCAGATCATGTCCCTCCCTGCTCAAAACCCTCCCACACCTCCCCAGTGTCCCTAGGCAAAGACCATGCTCTGCGGCCTGCAAAGGGAGGCCCTGCATCATCTGGGCCATCACACTTCTGGCCTTTGCCCAGAACCTCCTCTGGGGGACCCCTCTCTCCTTGGAGGCCAGCTTCTACATCCCCTGCCGAGAGGCCTTCTGGGACTTTTCTGGCCACTGCCTTTGGACTTCTCTTCCACCTCCCTACTGCCCTTGAGGGTACAGCTCAAAACCACAAGGTCCTCCACCCTCTAGTTCACTCTTTGTCTATTCTGTGTCCTAGTTCCTCAAAAGCGTCACACCCTCCTGCTTCCAGGCCTTTACATGGTCTATTCTCCTTGCCTAGAACACCCTTCTGTTCCCTCCTACACATGCCTCTGATCTGAGCTATAGGCCAAGCTAAGTCAGATATCTTCTGGGCTTCCCATTCCCTGGGGGTGAGTTTGCTTCTCCCACTGGACTAAGAGCCCATAAAGATAGTGATGGGGCCTCTACATAGACTGTTTCCCTCTGGAACGTTCTTCCTCTTTCCTGGCTGACTCCTGTTGGTCTTTGAGGGCTCAGCTCAGACATGTCCTCCCCCAGGAAGCCCTCTCTGTTCTCCCAGCCACCAGGCCAGGTGCCTCTTCTGGGCTCCCCCAGCCTCCAGGGGTTCCTCTGTCACAGTCCCAACCTCTCTAGGCAGTCACTGTCTGTCTATTCATGTGTTTTGTCTTCCCCACTGGATTCTAAGCCCCAAGTCATCAGGGATCGCTAGAGTTGTCTTAGTCACTGTTATGTCCCAGTGGCAAGTATGATGTCTGGCACATGAATGACTGCAAAAAATGCTTTTATTGAAGTACTTTAAAAATAACAACAGTATAGGGGCACCTGGGTGGCTCAGTTGGTTAAGCGTCCGATTTGGGCTCAGGTCATGATCTCGCGGTTTGTGAGTTCGAGCCCCATGTCAGGCTCTGTGCTCACAGCTCAGAGCTTGTAGCCTACTTTGGATTGTCTCCCTCTCTTTCTGCCCCCCCCCCCACTGACGCTCTGTCTCTCTCAAAGACAAACATTTAAAAATTAATAAAAAAATAAAAAATAACAACAGCATAATTCTAATGCCATTTATTGTGTATTTACTATGTGCCAGGCACATTAAATACTGTTCTCGTTTAATTCCAACAATCCTATGAGGTCGGTACTATTATTATCCCCACTTGGGGAGAGGGGAAGCCGAATCTCAGAGAAAGGAAGCTGCCTGCCCAAATTCACAAAGCTACTGAGAAGCGGGACTCAAATTTGAAGCAGGTGGTTGGGCTCAGAGCCTGAGTTGCTAACAATTATTCAGAATATCTCTCACTGATGGCTCTTGGCTTGTAATTGTCCATCTGGGTCTGGGTGCGACTCCCCCACCAGACTTCAAGGCCTTCCAGGGCAGGGCCCAGGTTGGCTGCATTTCAGAGCAAAGGACCTGGACCAGAACCGGAGTCTGGGAATGCGGTGAGTGGATTAATGAGTGTACAGATGAGTGAATTAGCGAATGGGTGAGTGTGTGACCCACGCGGCCCCACTCACCCTCGATGAGCCACTCGCAATTGCCATTGACGCTGTAGTTGCCCGCACCATCGGTCACGAAGCCTGGCGCCTCCCGCAGCACTTGCCGCTGCCCCTTGCAGTCCCCTGCCTGGGCCCCGGGGGACAGCGGCCCCAGCAGGGCCAAAGATAGAGCCAGCGCCACGGCCAGAGCCGGGCGCAGGGCCATATCCGCCTCCCGCACTGACTTACAGACGGGACAGGCCGTAAAGACTGGAGAGGACCCTCCACGCGGCGCGAGGCCCTGCAAATGTGACCTCTATAGACGCGACATGGCCTTGTAGACCAGGGAGGTCCAGGAGTTGCACTCCCCCAGAAGGGAGCCGCCGCTGTAGACGGGCTGTGGAAACCGAGGAGTAGATCCTATAGACCCACGAAAGGGCCTGTAAATGGGGTCGTTATGGATGGGGCCAAGCCCTAGGGACCGTGGGAGTCGCTTATAGTCACGGGCCCCCATAGGCTAGCTGACCCCATAAACGGTGTCCAGCAGTAAAAGACGCGAGGCGCTGCAGGCCGAAACGGACCTTATATACGGGTGGGTCCCCAGGGAGCGAAGGGCTCCACAGCCCGGCGGAGGCCTCTATAGAGGGTGCGGGTCTTGCCGGGCCAGACCCGGAAGGTCCGGGAGAGACCCCTCCAGCCGGGGGCGGGGCGCGAGCGGGTGTCGGGGGCGGAGCCCGTCTTTAGGGGCTCAGGCCTGGACCCCATAGACGCACTCCCTGGCTCACCCACCCGTGCCTCCCTCCGGAGCCGGATGGGCCAGATCAGAGAGACGAGGGGACGCTCGGGCCAGAGCGGCCTGGGAAGACCCGCTGGGAGGGCGAGGGGGCGGGGGCCGAGCGGCCGCTGTGGGAGGAAAGATGGAGAGGAGACGAGAAGTCGCGGAGCCGCAGGTCAGAGCGGCCCTGGGAGGACTGCAGAGCATCCAACCCCACCCCTCCACAAAGGGAGACTTCCGGAAACTTCCCCGCCCATTTGTTCCCACACGCGTGCGCAGCAGTGGCCTCCTTGGCCTGCGAAGTGAGAGAATCACACATGCGCAGTGCCAAAATCGTAACCCAAACTCGGGGTACAGGTGGTTGAGCAAAGCTCGTGCCACTGGAGGGCGCCTCTAGCTCTGACTGGAGAAGAGAAGGTGAAAATAAAGGAGCGGCGCAGTAAGAGGGTTCTGTTAGATGATTCATATCTTCAGTTCTCCCAGATTCTGGGCCAACGTGAAGGCCCCTCCCCAAATGCCATTTCACAGATGGACACACTGAGGTCCAGAGCTTGGAACAGTTCGTGCTCAGCCCCGCCTCTGAGCACCATCGAGATATAAAGAGGCCATTTTATAGATAAAAACTTAACGAATCCGCTTTATTTTGGCAAGAGGGGAAAAAGTCTTTCTGCCGGGGACCTGAGGGAGGGCCCCCGGATGGAGACAGGGTGGGCAGAGCACGGGTCCGAGGTCACAGAGATCCAAGGGAAGGTTTCAGAATCGAGACAGATTCACAATATCCGTCCCAGTAGCAATGGCTCGGGGTCGCGGAGTCCTGGAGAGTCACGGGCAGGATCCCGGCGATCGTCCCTGGTGTTCCGGGGTCCGGCGGGATCAGAGGTCTCGAAGGGGGCCAGGGGGCCGTAGGTCTCGGAACAGCGGGAGCCCAGAATCCGGCGCCGCTCGGGGCAGGGGCTGAGGGAGGGGACGGGGAGAGAGGCTCCCGCGGGACCGTTTGGCACAAGAGTCGGGGGTGGGGGGTGGGGAGTGGGGTGAGCGGGACAGTAGGCACCCCTACCTGGGCGCGAGGGGTGGGGAGGGTCGGGAAGGCCTGGGATGGCAGAGCCCTGGGGCCGGGATAGAGCGGGGATCCGGAGCCCGGGCGGGGCCCGGCGTGCGGCCCATGGGGCGGGGGTGGGCAAGGGTGCTCAGACCGGGGGTGCGGTGCCCCCGGCCGTGTGCATGCTGAAGTATTCGGTGAAGCCGGTGTGCGGCGCCGCCGTCTGGGGCACGAGCGGCTGGTAGGGCGGCGTCGGGCCATCCCAGCTCGGGTCGGCCGCCTTGGGGAACCGAGCGGGAAGGGGCGGGGAGGCCGCGCCCCGCTCGGCCGTGGTCACCACGCGGCCCCTCGGGGCCACCGCCGCCGCCACCGCCGTCTCCTCCACCTGCTTCCCGGCCTGGGAGGGGGGTCAGGGTCAGAGGCCGTCCGAGACCCACAGGGGGCAGATGCGGCCCCGAAGGCCCGTCCCCCTCCCCGCAAAGGAGCCCCCCCTCCCGAGGTGCGGGCGCTGGTGTCAATCAGGGAAGGAGCGGGCGGCTGGGCGCCTGGACAGCGGGGCCAGGTACTCTAGGGGCGGCGTCGGAGCGCGCCGGGCGAACTCCGGCGGCGGCCGGGGAGTGGGTGGAGAGCCGCGGAAGGCGGGTGGCGGGGGCACGGCGCGTGGCGTCTGCGGGGGCGTGCGCAACAGCGCCAGGACCCAGTCCGGCAGGGTGGGCGCAGGCGCCGGGGGGTGGTCGCGGCGCGGTGTTGGGGCTCGGGGCGTGCGAAAGGCAGGGGGTGGGCTCAGGCGCCCGGGCGAGGGGGGCGGCGGCGGGGCCGGGAGCGGGGTCAGGTACTCCAGGGGCGGCGCCAGCAGCTCCTCGTGCGCCGGGGGCGCGGGGCTTACGGAGGAGGCGGGCGGGGGGATGGAGAAGAGCTCCGTGAAGTTGGGCACCGAGTCGCTGATGAACGTCACGTTCCCATAGACGTGCTGCGGGAAGGGCTTGTCCGTGGACTGGCTCCCTCCCGGGCCGGGGGCCCCGGCTGAGGCGATCTGCGACGTGCGCACATGGTACGGGAAGTTCTTGTTGGCCGCCGACGGGCGTGTCATGATCTGGGGCGACAGGCCAGGTGCTGGTTGGAGCAGCACTGTCCGGGCCTCAGGCTGTCTCCTTAAACATGGGGTCGTAAGGATTCCCCCTCACTGGACATCCCCCACCCTTCCCTGCAGTCCTTCACTCCGGATTAGGCTCTCCTACTACAGGCTCTCACAGTTCGCTGAGTTCTGACCTTTTTCCTCCGTCACAACCCTGACTGCCCTGCGATGCTTCCTCCATCAGAGCCCTGATCACTGACATCACTGGGTAAGTTTCAGTGGCCTTCACTGTCCGGTATGATACCCACTAGCCATATGGGGTTATTTACATTTAAATTAATCCACATTAAACCAAAATTTTTGTTTTCAGTCACACTAGCCACATTTAAGTGCTCAGTAGCCCCACGTGGATAGTAGCTATTGTATCAGAGAGCACAGAGTATAGATAAAATATTTTCATAAACACAGAAAGGTCAGTTGGACAACAACACCTGACAAACTCTAGAATGTTAGCTCTGTGAGGGCAGGAATTTGTTCATTCCCTGCTGAATCCCCAATACCTTCTAGAACAGCACCTGGCACATAAGCACCCAATAAATATTGGTTGAATGTAGAAGTGTGTCCCCAGCTAGTCTAGTAGATCTTGAGAGCAGGGACTGGGTGTGACTCGAGCACTGCACACGGGAGCCCAGCGCAACCCCTCTAAGGTCATGGGAACAAGCAGCTGAAAGCAGTAAAAAGCGGAATGGGGCTGTGCTGAGCTAACTGCATTTTTACAAAAGAAACTGGCTGAAGATGAAATATAGCTAAGAGGGCACTGCACTTGGGGGCCCGGGGCCTGCACCTCACCTCTCGCCCCCCAGTTTTTTGAGTATGGGACCTGGGACATGTCGATAAAGCTCCCTGAGCCTCACTAGGGGAAAGGGATGGCAGCACCTACTCGGAAAGATGAGGAGAGGGCAGAGCTTGGCCCATGATGGTTCTCAGCATTTCTCCTGTTTCTGTCCCTTTCTGACTTCCTGCAGAGCTTCAGGAAGGGCTGTCCTGGGAAGGTGAGTCTATACCTAAGTCAGGCTCTGGGGTAGAAGATGGGGGACCAGGCCATCTGTGACTGAGTACATTTGCCACCCAGAGCACCTTGTGGACCCCTGCGGTCAGAAGCCTGGATCCTCATCAGTGCCTATGCTCCTGTCTGGCTCCCTCTTATGGTTGGCTGTGGAAGGACTGGGCGCAAAGGCCCTGCCCTCCTACCAGAGGCCATGGAGCCCTGGCAGGTCACCTCTCCTGTTTGGACCTTAGCTTCTCCTTTCTGTATAGTGGGTGCAACGACCATTATCCATCCTGTCCTGGGGCTGCTCTGACACACAATTAAACAAGGTATATGAACTGTCACCCAGAAGCCCAGATAGGATATAAACCACGGCAAAGAAGAGGTTTAGTGCTGATCCCCTCCAGATGTCATTCAGATCTAGGCCCCCTGGAGCCCCAGCCTGACCCACTCCACCTGCTTCTTCCTGAACAATGGTCTGTGATGGTGCAGCAGATGGAAGAATGTGTCGGCGAAGGGTGGAGTAATGACCAAGGGGTTTGGGAAAGGCAGTGGGATACAGAAGGGAAACGTGAGGGGGCGGGGGGCAGTGCACAGGGTCAGGAATGGGGAGGGGCTGAGAAAGAGGGTGGGGTTCAGTCAGTAGAGCATGAGACTCTTGATCTCAGGGTCACAAGTTCCAGCCTCACATTGATGGTAAAGTTTATTCAAGGAAAAGAAAGAAAGAAAGAAAGAAAGAAAGAAAGAAAGAAAGAAAGAAAGAAAGAAGGGTGTGGTCAGTGGAAGAGGCTAGAACACAAGGTGGGAGAGAATAGAAGAGGCTGGCTTCTTGGGGGGACAGAGTAGAATAGCCTGCAGGAATCCAGCAGGCTCTTGGTAAGTGTCTGTTGAATGAGTAAAGAATGAAGAGACGGAAATGGATGGAGAGCTCAGAACAGAAGGTCCAGGCAGTTCAGGGGTTGGGGAGTTTCACCCACTCTCCGCCCATCAGGCTCCCACCCCCACCTGGATGCCCTTCCTCACCAGGAACACGCCATGGGCATACAAATGGATCCCCAGCTGGATGCCATTGACAATCTTCTCCCGGGCCCACTTGGGGATCCCGAAGTTGGCGATCAGGGCCATAACAGGAACAGCAAAGAACCTGCAGGGGAGGTGCTGGTTCAGTAGAGACACTGCCTCTGCCCTCTTCCCCACCCCATGGCCCCAGCCCCCCTGCCACGCACACACGTAGGGCCCAGGTGTGTCCCAAATTAGAGAGAAACCAGTGTAACCTTCAGAAGCCAGAGATTAAAAGGGGGCAGGAATCCCACTGGCCTGGGAAATTCTGGAAGGCAAAGACTAGGTTGAATTTAACTCCATTCCACCCCACCCCAAATCCTGGCACCTGATAGGAAATCAAAAGATGTTTGCTGAATGCATTAACATATGATAATAACAATTAAGGACTTAACTGCAAGCCAGACCTGTCTCTAAGCTTCTCACGATTGTAAACTCATTAACTCACAATGACTCTTCGAGGCAAGTACAATTTCCATCCCCATTAAACAGATGAGGAAACCGAGGCAGAGCAAATTTCATTGATTTGTGTGAGGTCATACAACTTACAAGCTTTAGAACTGGGATCTGAACCCAAGCAGTCAGGCTTAGAATCTGCCTACCGTACGACTATGTCATGTTGAATGATAAAAAATTACAACTAGCTTTTATTGAACACCTACTACGTACCAAACACAAGGCCCTTCTATAGTGCCCTAGGCATGCTCAAGATAACTCTTTATGGGTAAGCAACCTGAGGCACTCTCTCTCTCTCTCTCTTTTTTTTTTAATTTGGGAAAATAATTTTTTCCAGGTCACAAAGTAAGTGGCAGACTGGGTCCGCTGCCTGACTTGCAAGCCCATCAGCCTCACTGAGGAGGGTCTGAGAAATGGGAAGCCCCACAAGACAGGGACAGCTTGGGGGCCCAGCACGTCTCACCAGAGGGTGTAGGCAGCAAAGAAGGGCACGTAAAAGGGCTGCTTCTCCGGGAAGTGACGCAAGGAGATGAGCACAGCATAGCAGAACCACACGTAAGCCGCCACCTGCAGCCCAATGAGCCCATAGCCCGCCGGCGACTCGTACGTGTATAGTACCTGGCCTGGGTCAAAGAACTGCACCCAAGGGAAAGGGTTCATCATAGCTTTGACCTCCTGCCCTCCACACAAGGACCCCAGACCCTAGGCCCCTCCCCCCACCGGCACCCAGGGAGCAGAGCTATTGGGTCAGGACAGAAGCAGCAGGAGAGAACAAAATGGAAATAGAAGGACATAGAGGTAGAGTGAGGGTGAAAAAGAAAGAGAATACATTCTCTACCAGGGGTCCAACATGGGGCTAACCACCTACCATGCGTAAGTTTTTCCATTTGCGTCAACCCAATGAGGTGGGTCTTCTTAACACCCCCACTTCGCAGAGGGGAAAACTGAGGCTAAAAGGGGCGGCTTTTGGCCAAAGGCAAAGCCAAGGTGATATAAAGCCTTAGAGGAGCCCTCTGGGATAAGTAAGACCCTCCCAATTTTACAGAAGAGGAAACAGGCTTAGAGGGGGTGGGCATCACCCAAGGTCAGCTAGCTGGGAAGTGGGAGAGCCAGAGTGGAATCCAGGTCTGTGTGACTCCTGAACTCTCAGTCATGACATTGAGTTTAAATGTGACAGACAGTGAGAGACAGAGGGAGGAGGAAGAAGGCTCCTCAGAGATGGTGAAGAGAGGAGGCATGCACTTAGAGAGACAGATGGGCAGGCAGAAATCGCAGAGTGGGAGAGAGCGAGCCAGCTAGAGTGCGATGTGGGGAAGGGCTGGCAGACAGGTGGAGGAGGTGGCCAAAAGCTTGGGGAGGGGCGGAGAGGCAAGGCCTGGGCAGTGGGAAGCGGCACTCACCTCGGCCTCGTAAATGAGCAGCACCACGTGGGTGAGAGTGTACAGGGTCATGTAGACAGACAACTTCACGGAGCCCGAGTGGCTGATTCGGCCCCTGGCAGCAGGCCATGAAGGGAGACAGCAGGGGTGGGGGCTGTCAGGGAGAAGCGGGAAGCCATCCCCCCCAGATCCACCCCAGTGTCCTGTTCCCTAGCCCAGCCACACCTCCCCCCAGCACTCCCTCCCGCCCCAGCCTGGGCACCGTGTCACTGTGAATCCCTTCCCCAGAAGGATGAGCATCAGCAGGAAGATGAGGAAGCTGGAGGAGAAGAGCAACTTGGCTGGGAGAAGGGAGGAGAGGGCGTCTCAGACATAGGGCTCAGAGGGAGCCCAGGCACCCTCCCCTGGCCCACTTCATTCTCACCCAAGATCTTCAGACTCTCGTTGCCAATGCCATCAGTGGCATACTGGCCCCAGTAGATGCAGAAAAACAGGAGGCTCAGGACTGAGGGGAGAACGGGCAGAGGGAGGAAAGGACAGAAACCAGCTTTGGGGCATCACTGTCCCCTAGCATTATGATCCAGATGGCCAGAACCCCTCCTTCATCCCCATCAGGATTCTAGACCATTTACGCCCACTGACGTCCTAGGAGACTGGAGCCCAGGCCCCAGCCCCTCTTCTTCAGGATCCAGATGTCCAGGCCCCCAGCCCCTCCTCCCTCAGACCCAGGGGTCCTAGCCCCCAGCCCCTCCTCCCTCAGACCCAGGATCCAGGCCCCCAGCCCCTCTTCTTTTCCTCAGACCCAGGTATCTGGACCCTATGTCCCTCCTCTGACAGAACTCAAAAGCTGGGATACTCTGAACCTCACCCTCCACTCCTGCTGCAGCCATGAACATTTTGTAAGTTGTGTGGAGCAACTGACGACCTTTCAGTAAATCTAAAAGAAAAGTAGGGGAAGGTGGTTCACAGACAGGAAGGGAGACTAGCTCATTCCCCCAACCCTGCCCCCCATAACTGCTAACCCCACCACCACGTACTGGACTTACATCCAAAGTAACAGGAGAGGAAGAAGATGAGGAGGAAGATGAGGAGGAAAGTCACATCTGTCTCCAGGATCCCTGCCAATTTTGTAGAAGGAGGAAATGATTCAGTCAAAGCTGGGTGTCCCTCGGCAGTGAGCACCCAACTCTAGACCGCCACAAAGATTCTGGTTTCTGGGTCCGCAATGCTCACCAAACTCATCAGCCGAGAAATGCCGTGTCCAGAAGGACTTGCCATTGGTGAGGACCATCTCATACTCCAACTGCAGCCCATCTCCCTGTGGGAAGTGGGGAGGCCTAAGGGGGGGGGACCCTGGGCAGGTAGAGGGTCACCAGGAAGGCAAGGAGGAGAAGGCCCAGGTGGCCAGCCCAGCCTCTTACCCCACACTTGCTGAGTGCGATGTACCACCACCTTTCACGAACCGAGCGGAAGCTTCGGCCACTGGAGCAGCTCAGGTAGCGGGTTCCGTCCTCTGACACTACCTGGGAAGGAGCAAGAAGAAGGTTGAAGCCTGTCTGTGCAGCCCTCGGGCCCTTGGCCTTCAGCATCTGCCCATTCCCCCATACCTGACAGCCTGACCAGGCATACTGGGTGGTGAGGTTGATGACCTGGTTGTTCTCAGGCCTGATCACTGACTCCTTGGCCAGGCAGTCCTGGGGAAGGCAGGGACATGGTCACTCCCTGGCCAGCCTCGGCCTTCTTCCCTCTCCCATGCACCCTCCTCACAGCCTTCACCTTGTCCCCTGCCTTGTACACAGCCGGCCACTGGGATGGGTCGTCGAAATAGAGGAGGATGTTCTGACAGCACTTGGCCTGCAGACCCAGAGATTTTGAAGTTTGAAGGTGTACAGGGAACTGGGGTAGCCCTTGCCTTGGGAGGCCAAGGGAATATCTAGCCTCAGCATGGAGAGTGGTGCGGGAAGGCTCACCTCAGGGTATCGGAAACGGAAGTCCAGTCGGCCATAATCCGAAAGAAAGCAAAATCTTGTCAGGAACACCCAATCCTGGAAAAGAGGCCCAGTCCTCCTGAATCCTTGAGAACTCCCCAACTCCATAGACCCCCCCCCCCAACTTTCCTTCCCTACTCTTGGGTACCTGATTTCCAGAGAAGCTTAAGGGGACCAAGTTACCTCCAAAATTCTTGTGATCCCTTTACCTTGGGTCCAGGATTCTTGTCTCAAATGCCCCCCACATAAGTTTCTTCTCCTCCCCTCAAACACTTTTCCCATTTTCCAAGTGCACTGAGAAAGGACCTGGAGGGCCAGGTGCTCATCCCGGCCACCTTCAGTCCCAGACACCATCTGACTGGCATCCCCCGGTTATCCACACGAATGCCCCACGGTGGTCCCAGAGACCACCTCCTACTGGGTAATATTCCAAACGGCCCTCTCCTGGCCCTGAGCAGCAGTGTGAACTCCAGGCTCTCTACGGAGTGAAAAGTGCTGTCCCTTCAGCACCACCTTGGCGTTCTCCCAACCCCCACCCCAAACTCTCACTCTCCCAACCCGTCCCTCCTCCCCGCCCAGCTCTGACCTCAATGTCCCTCCTACAACCCTCAAGTCTCTTCTCGACCCCACGGCGCCTCTCAGCCCCAACCCTGACCCAGTCCTCCCTATTATCCCCAGCCCCAATCCCACCGCGGCTCTCAGGGACGGCCTGGGAAGGGCGGCAGGGGGCGGGGCGGCACCCTTCTCCTTCCCTTCCCTCCGGTCCCCAGGGGCCCGGCGGGTGGCAGAGGAGGGCCCAGCGCGCTCACCTCCTTGGAGCTGAGGTTGCCCCGCACGTACTTGGCCCGGGCGCGGGGGGACAGTGGCAGCAGCAGGAGCAACAGCGGCGGCAGCAGGCGGCACAGAGCGGGCGCGCGCGGGGGCTCCATTCCGCCCGCTCCGGGCCCCGGCCCCGGCCCCAGCTCCGCTCCGGCTCCCGCTCCGGCCCGGCGACGGCGGCGAGAGCGCGCGGGCCGGCCAGCGCGCGCCCCCGATTAAAGGGGCCGCTGGGCGCCGCTCTCCCCGCCCCCTCCTCCGGGATAGCCCTGCCTGGCGCCTTCTCCATCGGCATGGGAGAGGACGACCCCTCCCCATGCTCTCTACTCCGCCCCAGCCTCAGTTCTCCCTTCTGGGACTCTCCCTGATACCTCTTGCTCCCCTTGTCCTACCCTGAACTCACATTCCCCAGAGCCGTGCCTCCTCCTCCAGACAGCCATCTCGGGATGACCCCCAACGTACAGACCCCAGCTCTGCCCTGACCTCCCCGCCAACTTAGACCCCAAACTGCTCTTTGATGGCTCATTCCTGCCCTCATGACAGCCATCCCCAGCAGCGTCCACCCGAGATCCCATGGGCTCTGTGAAGTGCCCACAGAGACACGGAGGCTGGAGAGGGTGAACCATTTGTTCTGGGTCACAAAACACGGAGATGGCAGAACGCTGGGCCACAATCACTACATTCCATTGCCTGACCCTGTCCAGTCACTGCTCACCGGGGTGTGAAACCGGGTTGCTGCCAGAAGAGGTGGTGTTGTGAGAAGCCCAGAGCAGACCCAAATCAACCCTCTGGGTTCAAAACCCAGCACTGCCACTTTCTCATTAGACTTCAGCCAAGTCGTGTGATCTCCCAGTTCAGTCCCCTACTGGCTGGTACCAACCTTATGGTTTCCCAGTGGGCAATGAGGATCCCTGGAAGGCTTTACAGAGCAGCGTCCAAGTCCCTTAGCTTCATTTCCCCTGATCAGATTCCAACAAACATTTCTAGCTTCATTCCTCCCCCTCCACTGGAAGAAAAAAAAAAAAGTGCTGCTCCTCAAAATATCATTTAAAAAAACTTCCTAAGCCAAGGGGCCAAGCAGAAAACATAAGTGCACAGAACACTTTCAGTGGAGAGTGTGGGACCCATGAAAAGGCAGCCTCTGCTACTTGGCTTGAGCCAGTTGTTGCCAGAAGGGATAGTAGGTCCGCTGCCAGATTCTTTTCCTTCTCTCTCTCTCTCTCTCTCTCTCTCTCTCTCTCTCTCTTTGTTTTTTTGTTTTAGAGAAGCCAGAAATGTGTTAGGCTTTTTTTGTTTTGCTTTTGTTTTAAAGCAAACTGATTTGTGACAGTAGGCAATTAATTCAAAAATTTTAAATGTATGTTGGGCCAAAGTTAAAAAGTCTGTGGGGTAGATTCAGGCCTCGTCTCCCATGCCGGTCGTGATCTTGCACACACGGTTCCTATGTCCACTGGACCAGGAGCCCATCGAGGGCTGGACCTGGACATGACTCACTCTAAGTCCCAGGATATCCTAGGAATATGGACTGAATGAAAATGGTTCCACATCCCCTATTTGCCCTGCTCCAGGCCTTGCACATACTGTCCCATAAAGCAGCGTTTCTAGAATTCCCTGAAATGTTCTTTTCTTCCTCTACTAGTAAGTTCTTACCAATCTTAAAATGTGTAAAGGTCTACATCTGCTCCTTTCTGAGGAACTCCCTCATCACCAGGGACGAATCATCACTCCCCCCTTGGACTCCCTCAGCCCCTGCACCTCTCTGTCCCCAAGATGCAACCATTGGGGCTGGAACTGTCTGTGCCCACCACTGGACTGGGAATCTTCTGGGGACACAGCCACAGTAGCACTCCCTCTGGGGCCCCAGCATCACCAGAGCTGAGCCTGGCACATAGTTGGCTTCAGTGGGTAGATGCATTGGACTGACTGAACCCCAGGTTTCCCCAGCCTGCTGGCCCTCAAATCCCAAGAAGGTGACAAGTGATGGTATCTTCCCCTCCATCTTGGACCCAGAACTCAGAGCAAAGCAAAGCTGCTTGCTTGGGTCAGCCACTCACTGAAAATCAAGGGGACCATGAAGAAGGTACTTTATTGAAGTGATCAGGAGTGCGGGTTTCCTGCCCCTAGCCCAGCCTCAGTCCCCTCAGTACAGTCTCATAGGTGGAAAGGACCAGGCCTCTGGGCTGCTCTGGGCCACCACCCAGGAGAGGCTGGGCAGTGGGGCAGGAGGGCTGGGGCTCCAATCCAGGGCAGAGGTTCGGGGCAACAAGGGTGATGGTGGCTGAGGCAGGGATTGTTGTGGGCCGACCCCCCAGGGCCGGGGAGGGGGAGGTGTGGCAACCAGCCAGATGCTTTTCAGTAGGTCAAAGGCTGTTGGGGGGCCCCAGGCTGCCCCAGATGGCGAAGGCAACAAGGGCAAAGGCGGTGGCCAGGGACCTTTTGGTGGCGCCAGGCTCACCCTGTGCACCAGGGGAGTGCTGGAGGTGTGAGGCATGGAGAAAGTGAGCTCCTTTGTCCTCTGTTGCCTCCTCTGCCTCCTCTCCCCTGGGGCCTGCTCCGGGCTGTTGATCCAGGAGGGTGTCATCCTTCGTCTTTCAGGGCCCCCAGGCTTGGTCCCTGGCACAAAGGAAAAAAGCATGGGAGACAGCTGAGCTACAGCAGACAAGGAGAAAGGGATCACAGGAAGTAGGAGGTGGACTCACCTGGTAAGGGTGGCTGGCAGTCACGGAGCACCAGGGTAAGGTCAGGCACGCAGCCATGACAGGCCTGTAAAGTGCCCACGATGGCATCCCTGGCCTCCTGCACTAGGTTCCTCCTGGGAAAGGCCTGTGGCAGAATCAACTGGCACTGCAGCTCCTCCAGCAGCTGCCCCAAGCCAGGGAGCTCTGGGGGACTGGGTGGGCCTGGGCCTGAGCCTCTAGGCACCTGGTTCTCCTTGCCCCTTGACTGGGGAGCTGGTTCTTGGGCCCAGCTTGGGCTTGAGAAGCGTTTGGTGGGGAGTGAAGGGGTGCCGGGTTCCAGGGACCCACTGCTAAGCAGCCGTGCCACATCCAGAGATTTCACCTCATGATTAAAGAGACCCCGGTGCTCCCGGCTCAGCCGGCCCTGCGTTATGACCACGACCTTGGGAACAGTAGGGGCCACAGGTGGATCCTGACTGGTCACAGGAGGATCCTGATGGGTCAATGGCCGGCGGCTGCCCATCAGGGCCTCGTTACGCTCCCGCCTTGTCTTCCGACGACGGACACGACCAGATTTCTCAGGCCGCTGGAAAGGCTGGGGGCCTGGCCCCCGGGGGTCCATAATGTCCTGGAAGAAAAAGATAGGACAGTCATCATCATGCCGATAAATCAGGGACCTAAAAATGAATAGTGAGAAGAGAAGATAGTTTGGGGTGAGGTGGAAGGCCTATTTACAGAGACAAGATGAGAATAAGATAGTGGGTGGGTAGGGAGTGATTGGCAAAGACTTGGTCAAGGAAGGAGTCGTGGGGGTTGGATGGGGTCAAGGGAGTCACGGTGAATGGGGAGGTGTGTCAGAATAGAGAATAGACAAGGGGTTACAGGGTACTGAGACATGAGAAAGTAGCTAGAAGATGGGGGATGTGGACGGGATCATGAGACCACAGGGTCTGGTGAACTAGAAGGAATTATGGACAGAGGAGAAATCCAGAAGTAGAGAAGGTACTGGAGAATGCAGAAAGTGGAGTGAGATGGTAGAGAGAGAAAGGCAGAAGAGACAGCAACAAAGAAGTAGGAGAGACAGAGAAGACCTCGGGGAAAACAGAAAAGGCAACGGAGGAGCTACCAGGAACTGGGCCTAGTCATGGGAATGCGGTGGACTAGGGTAGATGAGGCAAAGGTGGGCAGTTGAGGTTAGGAAAGGGGGGTATGGTTGGTGGGGGCTAGGTAAGGGTGGAGAACCTCACCTCCTGGCCCAATGAACCCGGTCCCCCACCCACCCCACGTGGCTGTGGGGTGCAATGGCTTCTTTTCCACGGTGACCCTAGTTCACGACGCCCTGTGGACTCTTCGGGGCCTCACGCACACTACACGCATGCGCGTGCACCGCCCACGCCCTTTGACTTCCTGCTCTCGTGAGGCACGAGGAACAGAGTGCCGGTTATGGTCCCACCCTTTCCAGCCTTACTTCCAGAAATCTCTCTCATTTGTCCTTAGGCATCTCCCATACACCAATCTGCTGTGAGACTCGCTGGGCCCGCCCCCTTCATGAATGCTGATTGGCTTAGACTGTCTCTCGGGGAAAGCCGTGAGGCGAGGCACAAGGGGAAAAAAGGGCCATGGCAGTCTCCACTTGCAGCGGGTCCCCAGACAGTCACAGAATTCATCCCTAGAGAATCAGTATAGAGTCGTCATTCAGAGCTAGGATCTGGAGTTAGACTACCTAGGTTTAAACAACCCAAATTGGCACGTTTGAGGTGTATGACCTTGAAAAGTGTGTAACTGCTCAGGCCGTCGATTTCCTAATTTGTAAAATGGAGCTGATAGTGCCTCCTTCGTGTGGTTGCTGTAAGTATAAAATGAGCCAATACATCTAACTTGAAACAGCACTTGGTTTGAATGGAATGAATGCCTCGAAGCTGTTTCTCACTAAGCTTTGCTTCAGCAACGGCTTCTCTACCTTTTCAACTTATCTACCGACACTAGTCCCCTCAGACTTTAAAATCAAGCTATAGGGGCACCTGGGTGGCTCAGTCGGTTAAGCCTCTGTCTTCCATTCAGGTCACGATCTCACGGTTGGTGAGTTCAAGCCCACACACAAGCCAGCTTCAGATCCTTTGTCTCCTTCTCTCTCTGCCCCTTCCTTGCCTGCTCTCTCTCACTCAAAAATACACATTTAAAAAAAAAAAAATAAAGCTATGGCCAGAGTTTCCCCACGCCCTAATCAGCTATATTACCTGTGTAATACAGCTTACCCAGACTTCCTGAGTTTTCAAAGCCACACTCAAATACTACTCCTAGGAACCCCCTACTCTGAGTCCTTCTCTTTCCCCTTCCCCTTCTCCACCTCTCTTAATCACAACCTTGATCCTTTCCTCATCTCTGTGTCTGGATCTGTCTTCCCCAACACACTGGGACAAGGCCAGGATTTGACCCATTCGTTTAATAATCATAAGTTCTTGTGAACAGCCATAGTACTTGGTACTATGAGTCAGGCCCTGTTCCAGGCAAGTGGACTGAAGCAAAACATGATAAATAAGACCATATTTCAGTATCAACCTACCTAGAAAGAATGAATAGATGGGAAGGTCCCATTTGGAAGTGGAGCTACGGGAATATAACCAGGAAGTTTAGGGGAATGTGGGACTCCCACCTGGTCCCTGAGAAGAGGAAGAGTTGGGAAGACTTGACATTTGAGATTAATATGGGCCGGGAGGGGCCGACCTTAGGTGGCCTTGGCTATGGATGTAGGCTTCAGAGCTTTAGACACACCTGTGGGTTTAGAGAGAGGAACAGAGGCCACAGATCTGCAAGATGAGCTGGGTGGGAGGGGTGCCAGGCTGCACCTGGGCCTTGCAGCATCTCTAATTTCCTTTTTCTTTCTGTACCTTCTTCTGCCCTCTTTGCAGGGCCTGTGATGTTTGTAATGCAAAGATGTGTAGTTTTTGAGCAGGGGAGGCCTGCGAGCAGATAGGATCACTTAAGTCCTGGCTCTCTCTTAGGATGTCTCCTTACAACGGAGGCTCTATTTTTCACATTTTGCTATCTTTTTTTCTACCCACATCAATAGAAAATGGGAGCGTCCCCACCTAGCCAGGTGCGTACGAGCCACCCCCTCAAGGGATCCAGGAATGGACTCGTCCACTCATTTCCCTCCCCCACCACCACGTGAATGACACGCGCGCGCACACACACACACACACACACACACACACACACACACACACAGCTGGCGATCCCTTCCGCACATTTCTCGCTCTACAGCAAACGGATTCTTCCCCCAAGGAAAAGCTCTAGATTTCCCCCGCCCACTCTCGGCCTTTCAGGTAGTTCGCCCCTCCCCCTGACGCCGGTGTGGCGTGTGGGGTTCCTCCCTCCCCTATGGGTGCTGGATGATCTCGCCTCCCCGTTCCCAGGTGCCCGGGTGCGCTGGCCGCCGCCGCCCGAGCTTGAGCGGCCCGGGCGGGAAGCGCCGGACGAGCCCACTGCGCGTCCGCCGCGGGGGAAGCATGGGTTCCCAATTCCACCACCCCTTTTGAGTGAAGGTTTCCGCTCCTGCAGAGGAGGCGGTGCCCGGGATCGGCAGTAGTCCTCGCTAGAGTGCGGGCGTCGGGACCGTCCATTGTTGCCTGGAAGGGAGGGGTGGGCGTGGCGGAGCCACCTCCTCGGCCGACTCTCCCGGGTCGACCTCGCTCCCAGTCCTGCAGGAAGGAGCTGCGGCGCCAAGATGAGCGGAGAGGAGAACCCAGCCAGCAAGCCCACGCCGGTGCAGGACGTGCAGGGTGACGGACGCTGGATGTCCCTGGTGAGCGACCCGGCCCGCGATACTCAGGAGTCCGGGAGGGGCCTCAGGAGAGCAGTTGGTTGGCGCCACTCTCTCTGTGGGATTAGGAAACTGAGAGCAGTTGGGGTGGTGGAGGCGAAGCGGGGAAGCAGAGTGGGGCGGGCCAAGCAGCGCGCGTGCCTTTGACTCCCCTTGTACGTCCCCGAAGCACCATCGGTTCGTGGCTGACAGCAAAGATAAGGAACCCGAAGTCGTCTTCATCGGGGACTCCTTGGTCCAGCTAATGCACCAGTGCGAGGTGAGGCCCGTCCCCCATCCCCTTGCCCCACCCAGGCCTGTGCCCTCGCTGACACATCTGGATCAGAGCCCAAGCCAGACAGGGATGAGGTACCCGAAATAGCCTCAGGCAGCACCCACACCCAAACCTCCGTGTAAGATGCAACATTCTACTGAGAAGGAACTGTGTGACCAGTCTTTGTCACATGGGTTTTTGTGTAGTGAGACTTAAAATCTTAAAATGAGGCTTTCTTGCAAGAAGATTGCCTAAAGTGAGATTCTATTGTTTGCTTAAGGTAGTGCACAGCCCTAATGGATGTCCACAAAGCTGTAGTCTTTCCACCAAGTGAAAGTCAACTGTAATAGCTCTCCACAAAGGGGACTCAATTATGTTACGTTTCCACTAAGTGAGGTCAAACCATGATGGCTTTCATCAACTGTCAATGCTGTTGGTTCAATGCATGCATGACTCAAGCAGAATAGGTTTCCATAAAGTGAGTCTCGCTTCTGTGGATCTCCATGAAAGTGAGACTGTAATAGGTTTGCATAAAGCGAGATTCGACCAGACTGCCTCCATAAGGCAGGGCTCTTCCATTATATGTGGCTTGGACAGAGGGTGGTGGTCCTTGTTGCCAATGCCCTTGTTGCCAATGTACCCACACCACTTCTTGTCTGCAGATCTGGCGGGAGCTCTTTTCTCCTCTGCACGCACTTAACTTTGGCATTGGCAGTGACAGCACGCAACATGTGCTTTGGCGACTGGAGAATGGGGAGCTGGAACACATCCGGCCCAAGGTGAGCAGAGCTTCGGTGGGCAGCTAACGCGCCCCAAGCCTCCCTCCTGACCGCTGCTTCATGCCTTTCTTTCCACAGATTGTGGTGGTCTGGGTGGGTACCAACAACCACGGGCACACAGCAGAGCAAGTGACTGGTGGCATCAAGGCCATTGTGCAACTGGTGAACCAACGGCAGCCCCAGGCCCGGGTCGTGGTGCTGGTGAGAGGGTGGGAGGGCAGGGAAGAAAGAATGGCAGGTGTAGCTGCAGCCGGCACAGTTCTGGGCAGCATGGCACAAAGCAGTGGTTTTCGGGCAAAATCTCCAGTTGAAGCTTGCTACATACCCAGCAGCTGTTGTTAAGGTGTTCAGGGACCAGGTAGCTGCTGTTGCCCAAGAAATTGCTGAAGATTCTGGGGGGTGTTGCAAAACTCAAAACAATTAGCCACGAATAGGCGTTCCTGGGGTGAATCCAGGCTCCATCACTTCCAGCTGGAATATTTCCTCCTCTGAAAGAGGGGTTGACCCTTTGCCATGGTGTCATTTTTGTGATGGATACTTGGAAAGGGGCTGGCACCCAGAAGGTACTTGCTGAAGGGAGTCTCGGACATGGTATCAGGAATTACCCTTCTGATCCCCCACTACTCCATCCCTAGTATATTCTACACCTGGCAACTTCCTGGTGAGGGTGAACAGTTTGTCCCAGAGAACAGGATACCCAGATGTTGGTAGGATGTCTCCTCACAACTCTTGGTGGCCTTTCTCAGGGCCTGCTTCCGAGGGGCCAGCACCCTAACCCACTTCGTGAGAAAAACCGGCGAGTGAACGAGCTGGTCCGGGCAGCACTGGCTGGCCACCCACGGGCCCACTTCCTGGATGCCGACCCTGGCTTTGTGCACTCAGACGGTACCATAAGTCACCATGACATGTACGATTACCTGCATCTGAGCCGCCTGGGCTACACACCTGTCTGTCGGGCCCTGCACTCCCTGCTTCTGCGTCTGCTGGCCCAAGACCAGGGCCAGGGTGTCCCCCGGCCAGAGGCTACACCCTAAGCATCCTTCTTCCCCATTAAATTCTCATTCCTTAGTCTCCCGTTTCTTGCTTTATGGCCAAGCCCTTCTGGGTATCTCAACCTTAACTATGATCTCTGCGACCCTGCAGCTCCAGAGGATGCTCTGTTTCTGCCTGAAGCAGGCATCACCAATCCATCAAGGCACTCAGGTTCTTGCAGGGTCTAGCAGATTTTTACTCTCAGTAACACTCCAGGCAGGCACCATCAATCAGTAACACTAGGTGAAACCAGTTTGCACACACTACCCTGCAAGATCAAAGTCAAACAAGAATTCTGGGAACATACTGACCTAGGAGCCAAAGCCCTTCCAAAGCTGCCTTCCCCGTTTTGCCGAAGATTTTCCCCTGGCTGGAGCTGCTGGTGCTCTGGTTGTACCTTAGATGCCATTTCCTACGGAAGCTTCCTGACCCTCCCCATCACAAGCAGTCGTGCCTCCACAGGGAATCTATCTGTCTCTCCAGAGGAGCACTGTCCACACACTGTGAGGGATGTAACCCAGGAGGCTCCTTTTGGCCTGAGTGCAGTGCTGGCTCAGGCCATGTGGGGGCAGCAGGGGTCACCGAGAACAGCACTGTATCTGGGTTACTGGGCAAACCCAGCCCAGTACCACCTAGGCTCAGACCTCTCAGGCCTTCCTGAGCCCCCAGATGTTAGGACGACTGTGAGAGGCATAGTAGGGACAGGGACTTCCAAGTGCCAGGGCTGAAGACCGGCTGTTCAGTCCACAGTGAGTCAGGGTTCTCGGCCCACAGGGTCCCTCTGATGTGGGGAGGAACTGCATTGGGAGGAAGTGTATAAGCTCCTTGACCATTTGGGGATAGTACAACCCACCCCACCCACCCCTTCTCCCTTTAGAGTGGGCAGCCACACAAGTGTGTTAAACAGCTTTAATTTCGGCTTCTCGGCACAGTAAGAAATATTGCACATGATCAACATGTTTTGTTCTGGGGATGGGGACAAGGGTAGGGGGAATCACCTTCTTAGAAAGTACAACCCAAGTTGGGAGGGCAGAGGGGGTGGGGAGAGAACCCTCCCCATGCCTGTGGCAAAGTGCAGGAGCCCCCACCCCAAACTAACCTGAGTCCAGCCCCTCTGGGGAAAAAAGGGGTGCATGAACTCCCCCTACTCCACAGGCACCTCTCCCTGTGGCCCAAGGCCCGTGCTACCCTCCAGCTTGTAGCCCTCACATGAGCCATTTTGCATAAAGTACAAGTGAAAAGGTCTGAAGGTAACACACTCCAGGTTATATACAGGGGCTCCGTGGAGGCAGACTGTGCCCCTGCTTCCCCTCAGCTGCCCCCCGTCACAGGGAGAAAGCTGTGGGGGGACGGGGGATAGACAAGAGGAGCAGGCCTCATTCCGCCCCAAACTAGAAAGGACGAAATGGCTTTATTGGGGAGGAGGTAACCATCCTGCCCCCCCATTCCTGCCACCTACATACTGTCCATGTCCTGAGGGGGGTACTGTGGGTCCTGGGATCTTCTGGGGCCCCTCACCTGCCTGTGGCAGCTGTGGAGGGGCCAGGGGGTGGGGGGGAGGGCTGGGGGGGGCCCTCCCAGCCAGGCTGTCCGGGACCTGGCTCTGGGGGTGGAGGCAGTGGCGGGGCAGCCGAAGCTGTGCCAGAGTCCGAGCCAGGTGAGGTGGGGTCGGGGCCCCCAGCGGGGCTGGGAGTGGGGACAGGGGCAGCAGCAGTGCCAGTGGGGGGTGGTCCGGGGAGGGGGGCCTCAGCTCCAGGGGGCTGCTCCGTGGGAGTGGCCGCCTGCATGATCTTCTGGCGCACCTCTCGGATCTTCAACTGCAGACAGACCTTGGAGGGGAAGATGTCTGCGTAGCGTGCCTGGAAGGCTGCCGTGGCCTGGGCTGGGGACAGAAGGACGATGGGGGGCGGGGAGGGCAGGGTGAGATGAGCAGGCAGGTCCTCTTTAGGGGCCCCCCAAGACTCCAAGATACACTCACCCGATGGGAAGAAGCCATGGTCCTGGAAGAGCTGCATGACCAGGGCCCGGCGCTGGTCCAGGGTGCGCCGCAGTGAGGAGTATGGCACCTTCTCGTATTCCAGCTCCCCGAGCACATCCTCGGCTTCCGTACCTGGGAGCAGCACAGGGAGGACAGTCAAGGCTACGGCAGCAGGCTGCTCCCTGCCCCCGCCACCGTCTGGATGTCTGTTCAGCCCTCACTGAATTCTGTAACACAGCAGAGTTCAGAGAAGGCACCTGCCTCTGGACCCCACCAGACCCTAAAACCCACCCTCCCATCCGTGACCGGCTGTCCTTTCCCATCACCACCGTGCATCTGTAACTCCATTGCCAAGACCCCGCCCTTCTTAAAGGTCCTAGGTCCCCCACAGCTCCGCCTGCCTCGGTGCCGGCACCTGTACGGTCAAAGGTGAAGATGTCCCCCTCGCACTTGGCACTCTTAGGGGTGTTGGGCTCTGAGCTGCAACTGGAGCGTCTCCTCATCTTGCGCTTGGGCGAGGTGGGGTCCTCGGGGGCCGAGTCCAGGTCTGTCCAACAGAAGCAGGCTCAGCGGAGGCAGCCCTGGTCTGCCCCCCACTTAACCCAGGTGCCCCACACTCGCCTACCGGTGGAGTTCTTCCTCTTCTTGCGGTAGGAGCCCAGGATGGCCCGGGGGGAGGTGGCCAGAGACTGCAGGGTAGGCGAAGGCAGCACCTCCTCAGGCCGGAACTCAGGCAGCTCAGCAAAGCGCTCTTCGAAGTCCACCTCTGACAGGACCCTGCTGGAGAGCCGGCGGGGTCACCTCCCCTGCCTGAGACGGCAGCTGCCTCCCTCTCCCTCCCGCCCTACACACTCTGCCACGGAGCCCAGCCCATGCTCACTTGTCCACAGAGTCAAAGGTCTTCTTCAGGGGCGGGGGCCGCACCTTCACCTTCTTGCCGGTACCAGCCGCCTCCTTGCGCTCGGGGGTGTCCCCAGCTGCCCTCCCACTGCTGCCCTCGCTGCTGCTGCTGCTGCTACTGGGGGCTGGGGCCGGAGCTGGGGCCGGGCTGGGAGGGGTGGGAGGCTCCCCACGGCTCTCCAGGCCTAGCCCAGGGACTCGCCAGTCTGAAGATGAGCTGGGGAATTTGCTGGCCTGGGGTAGGGACGGCAGGGAGACGGAGGACACTGGATTCAGACTCACTGGGGCAAAACCTCGAACAGAGAGCTGGATGCCAACCACCCAAGATGTACAGCTCTGGAGAAGACCCAGCCATACAGACAAGCAAAAGGGACAGAAGAGCTCCCCTCCCCCAACACCCCCAAGCCCTGCAAACAAGGACAGAGTTCAGGCAGGTGTGCAGGTAAGAAGGATGGAGCAGAAAAGCAAACAATGGACTGAGACGCCGAGCTGTGTGGCAGCACGATCTGCCTGGCCTGCTTCACACTTACCATGGTCTCCGGGCCCTTGGTGCCTGTCCGCTCCTCAGCAGGCGGGGGTGGTGGGGGGCTGCTCCGGGCTGTGGGAGCCCAGGTCTCTGGGGGCGGTGGAGGGGCTGGCGTTGTGGGCTGACCCTCAAGCTCAGACTCAGGGACAGGGGGCTCACGGGCTGGGCCAGGCTCCAAAGGCTGCCGGGATGCAGGGCCTGACCGCCCAGGGGCACCTGCCTCAAAGGAACCCACAGGAATGCTGGCGATGGCCGCCTTCACTTTCTGGGGGGCCTTGGGGGTAGGCCGCTGGGCCTTAGGGGCCACTAAGCTGTAGGTCATGGAGCCTGCTGGTGGAAAGAAGAGCATTTGCTGAGCCAGGCCTGTCTGGAGCCCACCTTCTGGGTCCTCCAAATCACCCCACCCTGGGTTGGCCTGACACCCACCTGTGGCATTAGGAAAAGGACTGGTAGGGGCTGGGGTGGCAGTGGCAGGGGCCGGTGGGCCCTTGGGCAGGATGGTGGCAGCAGGTGGGGTGGTGCTAGTAGCCACAGTGTAGACCAGGCCCGGGGGCGCCTGGGATGGCTGGGCCAGGGGTGCTGAGGAGGTGGGTGCAGGGCTGCCAGGGTAAAACGCCGTGATGACAGGACCTCCGGGGGCTGTGCAGGTGGGCGGCAGCTGGGGGCTGGGCACAGGTGACACGCCCACCTGGCCGGGAGCCAGCAGCGGGGCTTGGCCTGCAGAGACAAAGAGGAGAGGCGGGGGCCCCAGTTAGGGCCTGGGCCACCTCGGCACCACCCTGGGTCCCCAGCTCTTCCTGCCAGGCTGCCCCTCACCTGAAAGCAGGGGCTGCACGAAGGCGGGTCCGCTGGGCCCCAGTGAGGTGAAGCCTAGGGCTACCGAGCTCGTGGGCCCATACGAGGTGACTGTTCCAGCCTGGCTGGACGTAGGGCTGGTGCCCAGGGGCAACGCGTGCCCACCCGCCGACTGCACGTAGGTGATTCTGCCGCAAGGAGAGGAAGGGGGTAGTGAGGTAAGCTGGCCCCATCTCTGGGCTGGCCTCCAGGTGAGGGCTCAGCTGCCATTACCTGGTAGAGGAGGGCAGCAGGACCTTCTGAGGCTGCGAGGTGGGTCCGGAGAGCGTGGCTGGACTGAGGGGCGGCACCAGGCCGCTGGGTGTGCTCACGGGCACTGGAGTCAGCTGGATGATCTGTGGGCAAGGGCACCCACAGGCTGAGGTGAGGTGGGGACCCAGAATGGGGCAGGGGAGGACCAAGACCTAGGAAGGTGGATCTCAGCAAAAACAGGGAACGCAAAATTTGGAATCCAGACAGAAAAGAACAAAGGAAAAGAAGACATCGAGCAGTACAAGACACAAAGAAAGAAGAAGATGCAGACGCCAAGGGCAAAATCAAGATGTACGTATATATTGAAGAAAAAGTCCTAAAAACAAAGTTCCAGACACAGACAAAAAGGGAGAAAAGGAAAAGTGACTGAAACAAAGGCACGCACAGAAACCGTGGCACGGAAACCTACACCCAGGAGGGGAGGAATGAAGAACAGGTGGAGCCAGGATGCCCTTACCTTGCTGGGTGGCTGGGCACCATTCTGCACAGGTACTGAGAAAGGCGGGCTCACCAGGGGCAGTGGCTGGCCAGCCCCGCCACCCCGCACGGACATGCTAGGGGCCGCCAGGGGCACCAGTACCTTCCCGGGTAGCAGCTGGGCGGAGCCACCCGGGGGCGGGGCCTGCACAGGAGAGACTGACTGGGCTGCAAGAGAGAGAAGAAGTTACAAGAGAGCCAAACAGGCCTGAAGCCCCTCTCCTCCGCTGCTCAGCCCAGGCCTCACCTTTGGGGGGTGGGGCGGAGGGTACTGACTGCAGGATGGGGATGCCAGGAGTGGGTGCGGTGGCAGCCAGAACTTTGCCGTTGGTTGAGGTGCCCGGCGGGAGGGTGAAACGGATGCTGGTGGTGGGTGCGGGGCCGCCAGGAGCTGCTGCCTTAGTCCCAGGGGCTGGTGCCGGGGCAGGAGCCACCTGAAGCTGCTGGGGCAGCGTGGGCAGGATGTACTGCACCTGGGTGATTCCCCCAGCTTTGCCCAAGGCACCTGGCTGCAGGATGCCCAGGGGCACTGGCCCATTGGGACCACTCCCAGCACCTGCTCCTGAGCCTGTAGCGGCCCCACTGCCAGGGGCCCCCTGGGCTATGAACTGAACAGCAGGGGGCGCCGGGGCCCCATAACCAGGTGTGCCCACGAGCAGGTTGGTGACTGTGGCAGGAGCCTTCCCCACAGTGCCCAGTAGGGGCCCAGCCACCAGATGCGGGGCTGGCGAGGTGGCTGCTGCCGACTTCTTGTCCGAATACACTAAGCTTACACCCAGAGGGGAGCTCCCAGGTGCTCGGGACCCAGCGACTGGCTCAGTCCTGGCACCTGCTGTGTCACTTGGAGATGCCTCAGCCCGGCCAGAGGTGGGAAAGGGCTTAGAGGCGATGGGCACAGGAGTGCTACTGACAGGCCGCACCACGTTGGTGACCATGGTGGCAGCTGGGCGGGACAGGGGGGCTGCTGGGGCCCCATAGGCCAGTGATGGGGCTGGGGCTGAGGGCATGCGGGCTCCACTGCCTTCCCGTTCCTCCTTATTCGGGGGCAGGACCAGTGTCTGCAGGACACTTCCTCCCCCTCCAGGAGGTGCTGCAATGACCGAGGGGCCTGGTGGCTCCAGGCCCCCCACACTTTCAGGTCTCTTGCGCCGGAAGGTGGCAGGATCCGTTGAGAGGAACCGGGTGGCCTTGGAAGGTGTTACTGGGCCCCCTGCCCCAGGGAGTGGGGGCCGCAGTGGGCCTGCTGTGCTGCCCTGACCTGACTCCTGGGCCTTGAAGGTCCCTGAGCCCAGTGGGAAGGAGGTGGCAGCTGAGGCTGAGGAGGAGGCAGGTGAGGACGAGGAGGAGGATGGGGTGGGCCCATAGCCTTTGCCAAAGGCTGCAGGTGGATCCGGGGGCCCTGGGGGCTCAGGGTCCAGCGATGGGCGGCAGTGGGTAAAGGAAGAACGAATCACAGGCGAGAACACCTTCCGGCCAAAGCCCTGGGTGGAAGGAGGAGACACAACCACATCAAGGAAGCCCGGATACTCACACCCTGCCCATCCCTGTCTCGCCCGGCAGCAAGGCCAGCTGAAGGCCTCAATTCATCCAGGCCGTGACCCTATTCACCACACGGCAAGTAGCTTGCCCTCTGTGGGCCTCAATCTCCCTGTGTCAATGCACACGAACAGGTATTTCCTCTTCCTAGGAAGAGTGAGTGCTACCAGACAACACCAAGTTCCAAGCTCTCACCTTGCTGCCTTCTGGGTCCTCCCCAGAACTGTCTCCGCTCTCGCTGTCGGTCACTCGCTCCTTGCACTTGAGGTCAATGTCAGTGGTGCCGAAGCCATCGTCAGCTGAGGGAGCAGAGAGAACAGCACTGGCATAAAGGCTGGGTGCAGGACTACCCAGGAGGGACAGTATGGAGCCCAGGCTTTGCCCCAAGTCGGCAGTGAGTGTTGTCCATGAATGCTGTTCCTCAGCCTAAGGTGTGCCCACCTGCCCAATGGGGAAGCCTAAGAACATGCAAATAACACCACCTAACCCTGTGCCCGATGGCCTGGCCATCCATGCCCCAGTCTTCCCAGTTTCCTGCCTGGCCAGGAGCTCCCCGAGGGCAGGGCTGGGTTTACTCAGTAGAGCCTGAACTGAATATGCCTCCAATCATAAACAAAGAAAAGAGGGAGCCTGAGGCCTAGATCAAATCTCTACCCACCCCTCAAACCTCAGCCTGCTGTTCTCTGGGCAGGACTCTGGGCCCTGCCACTACTCACCAATGACATCATCATCTCCCTCCTCCTCACAGATGACCATGCGTTCCTCATCACTGGTCATGTCCTCGCTGGCGGCACGCTGGGAACGGGAAGCCCGGGTGGGCAGCAGCGAGGGTCGCCCACTGGCCGCCAGGGCACCTCCCTCACCGGAGGCCGAGAAGGGGCCTGGAGTCCCATATTGGGTGGAAGGCTTTGTACCAGAATAGGATGCAGGGCCAGACACCATCTGCAGGGTAGGTACCGGGAGAGTTCAGAGGGGGGCATCACCTTGGGCAACTCTCCCTGCCCGTCTCCCCCACCCATCACACCTGAGTCAGTTCCTGTAGCGCCTGGCTATCTACTTCCCCACCATCCAGGCTGTGGACCCCACTGTGGGAGAAGGCTCGGGGCCGGGCCGAGCCAGGTCCCCCCACTGTGTGCAGACGCTCAGCCCCACACGAGCCACTCCCTGGAGCCTTGGTATCCGAGCTCAAGAGTGTCTGGGCTGCAACGGACAGGAGCTCCGAAGACACTGCAGAGTAGAAAGAGAAGAGTACTGCAGAGTCCAGAAGCCTTGTACCAGCCCTCAGACTGGCCAAGCCATTCACAAGTATTTCTAAATAATGGACAAAAGGAGTTTGGAAACCCCGGGCCACCTGGCAGAAAACAGATACCACCCACCAGCCCGGCATTTCCCAATGGATTTTGCCCTCTGGGATTGCAAGGAGCAAGCCCGCTGCTCCCTGGGAGGCAGGCCTTCTTTGAGTACGAGACTAAAAACAAGTAATGTCGTCCTGCCTAGCTAATAACCAATGGCCGGTCCGAGCCTCCAACCCCTCATCTCAGAGAGAAAGGAGAGCCTCATCCTCAGAGAGCTGCAGGCCGGTGCTCACAGAATCACTCCAAAAAAGTGCCTCAGAATGGCACCATGCACACCAGACACGCTCAGTTGGGAGAAGTAGCCAACGAGGGGCTTCCAACTTTGGTTCTGGGAACCAGCCAAGCTGGAGCTGAGATTCTGGCTCCACCGTCTACTAGTTTCCTGTAATTTCCAGCAAGTGATTTTGCCTCCCTGAGCCTCAGTTTCCTCATCTACAAAGCGGGGCACAGCTTTCAAAATTAGAAATTACACTCTCCTTGACATGCACTACGTGCTCACGAACTGATAACGAGATTACTGTTTGGAAACTATCTCTCTGGACCTCCCTGGCTCCTTCACATAAAACTGCCAGTTTCTTTATGGATAAGGGTCCTCAAACAAAACGACAGGGCAGAGAAAGGCTTATGGGCCAGGGGTTGAGCAAAAAAGAGGGTAGCTGGCACCTCTCAGGGAGGGAGGTGACAGGGCAAGAGAGCCAAGGGGCTGACTGACCTCCAGGGGCAGCGGCAGTCCCCGTCTCTGACATGCTCCGCTCCCGAGTCTCTTTGTGCCCTCCTGCCAGCCCCAGGCTGGTGGGCTTGGCCTCTGAGCTGGACTTCTTCCTGTCCTTGTTGCACCACTTCCAGTCCGGGTGAGCCTTAAAGTGGGCCTCTTTCACCTGGCAGGAGAGAGCGGAGAGACCCTTCACTCACCCACCCCACCAGAGGAAGCTGGGAGGAGCCAGGAGGAAAAAGCGTTACCTGGAAGGCCAGGTCATGGTACTTCTGCTTCTCCTTGGGCCCCAGGGCGTACCACCACTCGCCCAGGATCTTGCTGACGGTCCGGTTGTCCTGGTTGGGGTGACGCTGGTGGACCAGGGCCCGGTGCCGCTTGCTGAAGATCATGAAGGCATTCATGGGCCGCCGAATATGGTCCTTCTCCCGCTGCAGCAGATACAGGCCCAAGTGGGATGGTTAAAACCAGGAGACAGGCTCGGGCAGCCACAGGGTGAGCTGGGGACAGGTAGAGAGGAGGCACCTTGTTGGGGCTGCGTCCATCCTTCTCCGAAGAGGAGTCTCGTTCCTTTGGCAGGGCACTGAGAGACTGGGTCCGGCGTTTCCCGGGTGGCAGGGGCAACTGGATCTCAGGAGACATGATGGAGAGGAAGCTGTGGTGGGAGCGGCAGGGACAGTGAGGGCCACATCTCCAGCCATTCCACCCATTAGCCCCAAGCCTCATGGCACTCACGCATCATCATGGTCACTCTCCGTCTCACTGTCCAGCCGGGGCTCTCCTGGAGGGCCAGGGGCCTCCTCCTCAGTGGTGGGAGGGGGACCCTTTCCAGGTTCCACCACCCCCAAAGTGTGGGGGGGTCCAGGCCCTGGGCTCTCAGGGCACGTGGCTCCAGGTGGCCGCCCAGGATCAGCATTCCCTGTCCCACCTGGTGGCTGCTCGTGAGCAACAGCCGCCGACTCAGCAGGTTCTAAGGGCAGAGAGGCAGATCAGAGGGCTCCCGGGCCATCTGGACCCTAACCCCATGCCACCCCATTTGTGGCCCCCCATTCCTCACCTTTGCTCTGGTTGGAGGCCACTGGGTGGCTGGCAGGTTGCTGGGCCTCACTTGGTTGCACAGAGGGGTCGGGCTGGCTGGGGGCCAGGAAGGGGACTAAGGAGTGCCAGGGGAACACAGCAACAGAGCGAGGTTCCACGTTTGTCCACACTGTGGGAAGAAGCCAGCTAAGCTGTGCAGCAGGAGACCCGGGCCTTGACCCCCAACTCAAGCTCTTTTCCACCCTGGATGAGGTGGCTCCACTCCTCCTTCACACCCCCTTCCTCTATCCCAGAGCCTCGTGGGCTCCTGCGTGCGACATCACTCGAGAAAAACTCCTCCCTGAAAGGTTTCTAGGTTTATAAAAAAGAAAACAGAAGCTAGGACGGGAAATAGGCCTCACACCCCACTCCCTCCCCCACCTCCACCAGCCCTGCCACCAGGGACCAGGCCAGAGGAATGACTGGCTCCTGTCACAAACCAGGCCATGTTTGACTGCCATCTCATACTCCCAAGGCCCCAAAACCTCAGCAGGGCTAGGAACCCTCCCCAGCCATGCTCCGTTCCCAGCACCCATGCTGGCATCTGACGGGGCCCCTCATCTTGGCCTCGCGCTCCCTTTCTCCTTCTTGAGAAGACTGTGGCTTGTTTTCCCTTTCTCTTCTCTGATACCCACAGAGTGGGGTATCAGGTCTTTCTCCTGGCCTCCCTCCCCCTAGTACAGACCCCAGGGAGCCAACCTGCCTTTCCGGGGCTAGACACAGGTGGCTCCGGCATCTCCCCCACCCCCTAACAAAATCTACTGCCCTCAAAGAGGCCTCCCAGCACCCCTTCCCTCTAAACCTCTCAGCTTATCTTGAATGTAGCATCTAGCCCCCTTGCCCAAAAAGAGGGGAGGGTGTGGTAAACTCCTTGGAAGAAAAGGCACAGACAATGGGGCAGACAAGAGAACTGTTACAGGTCTGTGCCCAAGGAAAGCAAAAATGCCAGGTGTTTTCTTGAGAATATGCACAGGAAGGCACTTCCCTGCCAGGAGGCCAGTCCTAGGGTTTCAACCTTCTGCCCCAGGACCTGGGTAGTAAGAGGGTAAGCACAGGGCCGTGACCCATCCCTGGCGGGACTCCTGGGGCAGGCCTGGGCTAGAAGTGGGCTTCCCTCTCACTGCTGGCTCCCTGGGGGAAGTGGAACCAGCAGAGGCCCCTGTGAGGGAAGACGATGAAGAGAGAAGGGAAACGCCCTAGCCTTGGTCTCCATCATTCCAGGCCTCCCCCTGATCCAGATCAATCTGACCTGGGGTGACCCCTCTATGCCTTCAAAAGCCTGGACTAAGAGAGCCACTGGCCTCGAGAACGGATTGTGCAAGGGGCTGACAAAAGACAAAGTAGACACCATGTCAACAGAAGAGGGATAAGGAAGCCAACACCGGAGGAGGTCTCAAAACGCTCTGAGGACCCCATCCTTCATCCCTGGGGCACTGGGGACCCAAAAGCCTACTCGGTCCTCCAACCCCAAGGACCTGGACCTATCTATGCCCCTCTTCACTAGGATCTTTCTCATCAGGCCTCCTCCTCTGCTGGGTGGGGAAGAAAGGGACCAGCAGACAATGGGGGAATAGTCCTTTGGTCCTGCCCCTCCTCAGTGCACTGCCCTCCAGGTTCCTGACTCTCTCTGTCTCCGCAAAGCATGCCACAAACACTCCAGCCCATCACTCAGTTCTAAGCAAACAGTGCTTCACTCACTTCTCAAGCCCTGTTCTTAGCCCCACTACTCGATCACAGTCCCTTCCCCCTCTCTTCCACACCTAGGGCCAGCAGGTCTCATGCCGCCCCTATTCTAATACACGCTCCCAAGCCAGTTACTCTGCACTCTTCACCTCCGGTGACAACGGACCTGTTCCACCCCATCATCCAAACACCCACAGCTGTGCCCAGCTACTCCCCTCTCCTCACTCCCATCACTCCCGCTACACTCCCACCTGCCGTCACTAAACGCTTGGCCCAGCCAAGCTCTGTAACTTTCCCGTCACCCCTGTACTCTGCGTCTATCACTCTCATACTATACCCCTATCCCCGTTACTCCGCACTTAGCACCCCGACACCTTGACCCCGGCAGTCCCAGGGTCCAGGCGCTACTGACCGAACATGCCGAGGCCACGGGAGGCCGCGCCGGACGCGGGCACCAGGGGCCTGTGGGCTGAGTACATGGTCCGGCGCGGGGGGGCCCGGCCGGGGCTCGCGCCTCCTCAGCGGCCGCCGCCACTCCGCCCGCCGCCGGCTCCTCGGCCGTCGCCGCTCGGGCCCGGGGGGAGCCGGAGGCCGTCGCCGCATGCCCCCCCCCCGCCGCCCCCCTCCGGCCGCCCCACGCGGGGGTCTCCGCCGGGCGCGCCTGCGCACAGCGTCGCCTGCCTCCCGCCGCCCGGGGGGCGGGGGAGGTCAGAGCGCGCCGGCCCCGCCCCGCCCCCCGGCGCGCGCGGGGGCCGTCACGGGGCGCGCGGCACAGGGGCCATCGGCGCCGCCCCCTCCCTCTCCCTCCTCCCGCGCGGTGCCCGGCGGGCGGGGCAGGCGGGGCGGGGCGCGGCGCGCGTGCGCGGGGGCGGCCCCCTCCCTTCGCTCGCTGGCTCGCTCCCTCCCTCCCTCCCTTCGCTCGCTGGCTCGCTCCCTCCCTCCCTCCCTCGCAGCTCCGGCGGGTAACGGCTCTGGCCCCGCGCGCCCCGGCTGCCGGTGCCGCCGCCCCGCCTTTCCGGGCTCCGGGCCCGCGGCTCAGCGCCGGGTCGACCTTCGGCTCCGGGCGAGCAGACGGACCAGCGTGCGTGCGTCCGTGCGCTCCGAGCGAGCCCCGCGCAGAGGCACCGCCGCCTCCCCGCCCCGCCACTACTACGCGCTCCCCTCCCCCCGCCGCACCTCCCCCCGCCCCTTCCCCGCTTCCCCCGCGGCCTTCCGCGCAAGCCCGGCCCCCCGCGCGTGAGCCCATTGGCTGCCGCCGCCGCGCGCGGGTCAGGCCCCGCCGCGCCCGCCCCCATTGGCCGCCCCGGGGGAACGTCAGTCATATGCAAATAAGGGAAGGGCGGGGCGGGCTCCGGTTGGCCTCAAGCCGGCCCGGGGCGGGACCGCGGGAGGAGGGTGGCAGGGAGGGCGCACTGCAGTAAAGGCAGCGAGCCAGGGGGGCGGTTCGGGGCACCGCGCTGCGGAGGCCCCGGGGTTGTGTGTGGTGCTACGTGTGTCCAGTCCACGCGAAGAACACGCTCACGCGCGTCTTGGCCCGCCGGGGCGCGCACGGCGCCGCAGGACAGATGAACTGCGCGGTAGGACTACTCAAGCCACCTCGAGCCCTCGCCAACTCACACCAGCCGACTCTCACCCCCACCACACACACACACACACACACACACACACACACACACACCCCTCTCATAGAAAGACTTTTCCTGCCACACCCATTATCTCATACACACTCCACAGTCACATGTACCGTGGTCTTATACTCACACTGCCACACACGAAGTCGCACACCTCGAACACCTGTTCACATGTACCTCCCACACCCCCGGCCAATCACTCCCCATCCATCATCATACACACTCGTTCTCACCCATCCTCCACATCACCCATTGCATACACGCCTTGTCATACATGCTTCACCAACGCATATTCTCAATGCCAGCCCACATGAATCATCATACAAACAACATATCAAATAAGCAGTATCATCATCTCACACACCTCATCACAACCACTGTCCATCACACACACACCCCACATCCCTCCCACACAACCGCACACACTCTTCCATCTTCACACCCTCTCATGTGGCCTTCCTGGCACCTCCGATCCCGATGCAGGCTACCTCTCACAGATGCCACTGTACTGACCCCACACATTATATAAACTTATCCCAGCGAGCACTACCTCATTACCCTGTCCCATCAGGTATACAGAGTGCCATGGTCATTCATCATCATTCAGCTACACTGCCTGACACTTAGCAGCCACCTGGGACCCTCTAACTGACAGTGTAAGGCAGGGTGCCATGAGCATTACTGTGGGCTGGCCCTACCACTCTAGGCTGGGAGCCACCCCTTCCAGAAAAGGGCCAGGAGGAAGAAAGGAAACTAACACTGGGGCTGCAGTGTGTTGGGACCCAGTATGTATTATACTGTTCACTGAATCTTCACAGCCACTAGGGAGGTACACTTTATTATGCCCATTGTTCAGATGAGAAAATGAGGTTCAGAGAAACTGAATAAATTGTGCAAGATCATGCCTCCAGAACATAACAGCCCAGAGCTCCAAATCACCTGCTCTTTACTGAAAATTCAACCTGGGGGTGGACCCAGGCAGACATTCCCAGAGGTCGGGGAATATAGTAGCACAGTGATACAAAGAGAACTACACAACTGGTGAACTATGAAAAGGTCAGAGAGCACACATAGAGACACAGGCAAGGGTCTGGGGCCCACCGGGGAGAGAGGCAGAGGTCTTGTGTCACCCAAGATGGCCCTGGGGTCACATCCAGTAGAGGCAGAGGCCTGGGGTCACACCTGGGCAGGTAAAGGTTGCACAGGCTCAGATGGACAAAAAATGGGCCCCTACACAGGTGGAGTCAGGGACAGGCACAAACAAAATCCTTTTCCCAGCCTATCCCATCCACTGACAGAGCTGAAGAAATGGAAAAGGGGCAAAACTGGTAATCGGAGCCCAGAGGGGAAGGGAAGGTCCATAGCCCTCTGACCTCCAGAGACTGCAGGGCCAGACACTTGGCTGTGAGCCTGGAGGGGGCCACTGGAGGGACTATTAGGTGACTGCCCCCTCCTCCCTATGCAGCCCCAGACTCAGACCCTCCATTACCTCACTGCCCCAGGGACTGCAATGTGAGGCAGAAATCAAGGCTGAAATCAATGTGTCCCGCTATCTCCCCACCGCTGCCCCCTCCTCTCCCCACCGGTGAGTCACCTACTGGCAAATTAACCCCTTCCCTACTGCACTGCAGCCTGGGACACAGCTCAGAGAAACACTGCCCCCAGCTCCCCCACTTCTGTAGGGTGAGAAAAAGAGCGAGGTCCTGGCACAGCAGGGAAAGAGGGCCCCACACATCTGGGAGGGTTGCACATCTGGTAGAAGACACAGTGCCCACATAGGAGGGATGGGAAGAGGCCCCTTACAGGGTAGGGTACAGCCAAGTGGGGGCCTAGCCTGGCAGGGAGGGGCCGGATTCCGGGCGGGAAGGGCCCCCCTGCCCTGGGCACTGGGCCAGCCCTATACTTAGCTTCCATTGTTCAGAGTGGAGGAACCCTGGGTGGGGGTGATTAGGGGTGGAGAAGAGAGAGCAGGTCCCAACCCCAGACAGCTCCATCTCTCCAGCCATCCCCAACCCTAACTGGGGCCTCCCTAATTGGAAAAGACTGAGGGGGTTTCCCAAACCAGGGCCCCAGCCCCATGTGAGTGGGGATGCAACACCACCCTTCGCTCAAGGCAGGTACTCAGGCAGAACTATGGTGCAGCCATCCCCTGCACCACCCCATTACCAATTCCACAAAAGGTTTGGCCCCAAACAGCCCCGCAGCACTACCCCACCCCCAGCCTGGGGACACGGAGCCCAGACAGAGACACCAACTGCCACCCAGGGTGGCACAGGCTGAGGCCTGCCCAGAGGCCTGGGGCGTACAGCCAGGGATGCTGACAGACTGAGGGACAGGCAGACACACTCTGAACTCACCGGCCCATTTATTGAGCCCAAGAGGCACCACGCCCCTGTCGCCCGTGGCTCCCCACCCTGCTCTCCAGGCCTGGGTCCCCGCCTCGGCTCACCACCCCGGTGTCCCCAGCTCCCCTCACCCGCTCTCCACATACACACCCACCCACCCACCCACCCACCCCGTGCGGCGTCGGCGACGGCCAGGGTTGCCTGGGGAACGAGCCCAGGATTGGGCTGGTGCGGCTCGGGAGGGATGGGGGCCTAAAAATAGCGCCGGGGTGAGTCAGTGTGAGTGGGGCTGGGGTAGGCAGGGGGACTAGGAGGGAAAGAGGCAGGCGAGAGGTGTGGGGGAGGGTCCCCAGGGATTGGGAGATGGACGGCATAGGACGGAGGGGGAATATGGATTTGGGGGTGGAAAGGGGCGGAGGGTGGGGGAGTGTACAGGCACCAGGACTTGAGAGGGCTGGTCGGCGCGGACTGGGGGAGGCGCCCCAACCCGGGCGGAGGAGGGGGCGCCGCCCTGCCTTCTCCTCCCCTCCCCGCGCTCACGAGATTTTCCACTCGCCGCCTGGCCCCCAGCCAGCCCCCGGCGGGCCCCACAAAGCCGCTTTGTGCTGGGAGGGCGGGCGGGCGCCCGGCCGGCCTGACACCCACGCGGGCCGCGGCGGGGCGCGGGCCAGCTGGCACCCGAGCTGTCTGCGTGGGGGGGGGGGGGGGGCGCCACCCAGCCCTAGGGCGCGGCCCCTTAGGGGTTAATGGCGCAACGACGAGGAAGGGGGGGAGGGTCTCGGCCAATCAGCGTCAGCAGGCGCGGAGGCGGCCAATGGGAAAGACCGAGGCCCCACGCCCAGGGCCTACCCCTGGGGCGCGGGTTCCCGCGCCCCTGGGTGCCGGCGGGGGCTGGGCGCGGCCCTCACGGGGTACCTGTCCGGATCTGCAAAGCCCCCGGTACACCCTGTTTCCCCGGCTGCTTCGCAAGAAAAAGGATCAGAGGAGAGTAGGATCTTGCAGTCAGGAGGTGGCACGGTTGGGATCTGAACCCAGGTCTGCCTGGCTTCACAATCAGCTTTTCTGCGGAAATGGGGAGACAGGAGTTCCCTAGCCCAGGCCCCCGTGGGGAGCGGGAACAGGGGACGGGGTGCGGGCGGAGGAGGCGGCGCGGCGGGCTAGGATCCAGCCGCCTGCGGTGCAGCCGCTGCCGCCGGTGGTAATGGGAGCCAGACGCCGTCGCCGCCGCTAATGCGCCTCCCTCCCGGCCACTAATGGAGCCATTAATGCCCGGGCGCCGGGGGCTCCGGGCCGCACCCCCTTCCCGCGCGCGCTGCGCATGCGCGCGCCGGCTACCCCCGCCACTTGCCGCCCGCAGCCACCAGGAGGCAGCCTGACCCCTCACAGCGCCTGGTGCTGGGGTCTCTTCCACGAAGTCGCTTAAGATTAACTCCAACTACCTCAAAAAACGCCCCTTCCCTTCTCTCCCCTAAAGTCATCCAGTCTTCCCAGTATAGGCCTCCTTCCTCTCCAGGGCAGTCTCCAGGGATCTCTGACACCCAGATCTTAACCTTTTCCCTCTCCTACTCTAAACTCTTGGCTCTTCACGGACTGGCATTCAAACCTAGCCTGGCTAGATGCGTGCTCCTTGGCACCTTTCTGCCAATCCTAGGCTCTAGTGTCAGCTCCAGCTTCAACCAGCCACTGAGAGGTCATGCACTTTCACCCCTCCTGGCCTTTGCTCCTATGGCTGCCTTGGCCAGGAACACCCTTCCCTTTCTTTCACTCTCCTGAAATCCACTCATTCCTCATGCTTCAGCTCAAAGGTCATTTCCAATGAGAAGCCTACCTGTACCTCCCTCATCACTCTGCATTGAGCCACAAAGTTGTCACTATCCTCTGGCTTCCCCAGACTCTGTACCTCCCTCTGCTCTTTGCCTGAGCCTGCATCCATGTCTGCCTTCCCCACCCATTTCCCCCAGGGCTGCTCAGCTTGGGCCTGGTGGAGGGGAGGAGAGGCTTCTGATCAGAGAGATGGAGTTCACTGTTTGAGACAAAATGGAAATTCTGGTGGGCAGAATCTGGATTTGGGGAGTCAGAAGAACCTAGACTCCTCTTTGGGCCTCATTTTCCCCACCAGGCCAAGCATAGTTGGTGGGTACTGCCTGGTCTCTGAGGTCCCATTCACTGGGGTATAGTATGTTGGGACTCCATCAAATGGAGCTGGCACCAAATGTGTCTCCTCCAAGGCTTTGAGGGGGTGGCAAGGGTGGTCTGGGTCATGCCCTCTAGCAGGTGGGTGGGCACAGGAGCTGCTTTCCTGTTGTTCCCCCACAGCCGGATCTCCTAGCTTGGCCCATGCAGCCCCCGCCTTCCTGCCTGACTTGGGAACAGGTGCTCGAATGTAGATAGGTCTGCAGGAGGCTCCTGACACCTCTCAACACGTTTCAGAGACAGTGGTGGGCAGGAGGGGGCTCCCAGGCCTGTACAACCTCCCAACACTCCCCAAGAACGGAGTAAGGGACCTAGTACTTGGCACCTGTCCACTCACTTAAAGGGAGGGAGCACCCGATGTGCACAGAGTAGTGGTGAGGGGCTATGATGGGGGCAGCAAGTCTGTCTAAAGAGTGGGAGGAGGGCCAGGGGAAGCCCAGAGACACAGGATCCCAAGACAGGGGGCCAAAACAGAAGGTGGGACGAAAGCTCAGACAAGGACTGATGTCTAAGGGAGGGACAAACCAAGAAAGATATAGAGAGACAGACAGAGAGACAGAAGTCCAGTGAGAAAGACTCAGGCCCAGAAATAGAGAGCTACACAGACAGATGTAGGAACCCAAGGCAGAGACAGATAGACATACAGTGGCTCAAAGAGAGGCGGAACAGGCAGACAGAGGCCTAGAGAGGGGGCACTGCCTGTCAGTACAGCGAAGCCAGGCAGAAGCTGGGAGCTAGAAAGAAGGCCTTGCCAGGAATGGGGCTGAGACATCTGGCCTCCTGGGCTGGGGCTGCAGGCCCTGGGGCGGCTTCCTCTCCTGGGGAGCAGGCGGGAAGAGTCAGAGGGAGGTGGCAATGGCAGCTGGCTGGCCTGGCCACGCACAGAATGTGGAGAATGCCGGCCGCCTGCCCCGGCACGTCCCCCAGCGGAAGCAGATGCCTGGCGGGGGGCAGGAGCAGGCAAGCTGTCCCAGGCCGCCCCCTCACACCTGCTGCCCTGAGTGAGGGTCAGGCCTTGGCATGAGTGGGCAGAAAGGGACAGGACCACGGCCTCACTATGCCACCGGGCACGGTCTGCCCTTACCTAGGCCTCAGAGGGAAAAGGCCCCAGGTGCCTGCCTACCAAGGGTTTGGGGAGGCCTCTGGGACAAGAACAAAAGAATCTGCTGGCTGGGAACCTGAGGGCAGCCTGGATACCTCAGCATGGGTGTTGTCAGAGAGGCGCTGCTCAGAACCGCCAGGACAGGCACTGGACAAGTTCTGACGACCAGATGGCCTGCAGCCTCCCTTCCCTGAACCTCGGTTTCCCGCCACCACCGCCCCCGCCCCCCCACCCCATCCCCCCCCAACGCCAGGCTGATAATCCTTTCTGCATAGCATCAGGTGGATTTGGCGAGATGGCCCAACGCCTAGGGCTGGGCACATGGTAAATGCTTAATAAGGAGTGGTTACTATTATCGTTATCATTGTTACCGAGACTACTTAAGAGCCTGGGTTCTGGAGCTGCACAGGCTGGGTTCAAATCCTGGTTCTTCCTCTTCCTAGCTGGGTGACCTTGGGAAAGTCACTTAACCTCTTGGGGTGCTCTTTCCTCCTCTGAACACTAGAAATAATAATGGTGCTGACCTCCTGGGGTGTTGTGAGGATTCAGTGAGTAAATGCTCAGCCGGCACTTAGCAGTGTACCATGCACACACACGGGTGGTGCTTGAGAAATTAGGACTTCTGTAACTTCTGACAGTTAAGAGTGCTCTGATCTGGAGATTGGGAGACCTGGTCCAAGGCCCATTCCTGACCCTCCCTGGCTGGATGACCTTAATTAGGACTCTCCTGTCACTTTTCCTCATCTGGAAAAATGGCGGCAAGTAATCCTGCTGGGACTGCCCTTGGGTTACCACCATCAGTGCCACCCCTCCCCTTGCAGCAGCAGTCAGGGTCACATGACCCAATGCTATGAAGGCAATGTTGGGGGCCGTAAGCATGTGGGGGGGGGGGTGAGGGGGATAGTTAGAGTCCTTCTGCTTCACTCTCTTCATGTGGCTAAGGACAGAAATCCCTGCTGTGCTCACTTCTGTGGAATCTTGCTCCTGTCAATGACAGTAACAAATATAAAAGATGCTGGGGCAGGGCAAAAATACACAACTCATAACCTCAGTATATGAGCATGAGGGGCAAGCATAGCCCCTGTGTCCCTGTGCTCTGGGTCTGGACTGGAGCTCCATGAGGTCAGGGCCTGGGTTCCTTCCTGCAACAGCCTTTGCTGCGGTCCCAGCTCCCACCCAGAACCCCACCCCGACCTCCTTCCTCCCTGGTCCCCCTGCCTCTGGTCTCAGGCACTGGAATTCACCGTCCATGGTCAGCCACAGTCAGATCGGCTCAAAACCTTCCATGGCTCCCTAGTGCCCTCAGGATAAAGTTCACAAGTCTCCTAAGAGCCCTCAATGATCTGACCCTTGCTGATGAATATAGCTGCACATCCCCACACTCACCTATCCTCTAAAGCCCTTGACTTCGCAGATTCTACTTCCCTCAAATACTCACTTTGGCCTCAAGGCCTTTGCCCAAACTCTTCCCTTTGCCTGAAGGTCCCCCTTGCCAGGCTCACTTAGAACACCCTGCATATCTCACTTTAGAGACCCTGGCCCTTTCTGCAAGAAGCCCTCCCTGACTTCCCATAGCCTCCTAGCCTTCCCCCACCTCAGCTTTAACCACTCTGGATGCTCACTGTCTGAGGACAGATCTGTCTATTCCAGGGACTGTGAACCCTGTGAAGGCAGGGCTATGTCCTCAGCACCAACCAGCACAAGGCCAGGCACAATGGCACAGATTGTCAACAGCGGATTAATAAATAAGTAAGTAAGAAGAGGCTAGGGAAGGGGCTGGTGACTGGTCACCCTCCCTGACAGTTGCTCTGACAAGGATCAACCTGGCCTGGCCTCTGGCTCTCTGGCACAGTCTCAGAAGTGTCACTCTCCCTGCCTCTGGCCTCAGCCCTCTGGCCACCCTGACTTTCCTGAGCTGTGCTCCTCTGGCCTTGGAGTCTTCCCGTCGGCCTCCTAGGAGGCTCTTCCACCCCATGGTTGCTGGTTCCAACTCATCCTTCAACTCTTGGCTTACACGCCCTTTCCTGAGGGCAGCCAGACTAGATTTCACACCTGGAGGCCTGCCCAGCACACCCCCAGCTCCCCTCCATGGCACTGGCCGCACCAGTGATATTTACTGGGCACAGGCGTGAAGAGGAGGGCTCCCGTCCTGATCCTGCCACCCTGAGGCAGAAGGCCCTGTTGGAGCCTCCGTCTTCCCATCTGTAACCCAGCACTACAGCCGAGCAGGGATGAACTAGCCTGCCTGGCTTTGAAGGCTGGTTCCAGGATTTGCTAGCCATGTGACCCAGGGCAAGTTAGTGACCTGGCCTCAGTTTCCTCTAAAGGAGCATAATCATAGCACCCACCTGTTAGGGTTATGAAGACTAAAGGAGCTAATATTTCAAAAGGGCTTAAAACAGGCCCCAGTACATTACAAGGTGGATGGGAGGGCTTGGCGAGATAACTCACACGCAATACTTAACATGGTGATGCCCCCACCAGTCCAGTCCTCCAGACATGGGAGCTGTCATCACAATTATCACCTCTGTTACTCTGTTACCCCATCAGGATTGTGGCGGCCTGGCTCCAAAGACTCAGGAAAGGTTTGCTGACAGACCCCTGAGGATGCATTCCCAGCAGGAGGCCTCTGGAAACACTGCACTAGCCTTCAAAGTCCAGTCCCTTGCCCACGTTAATTCCCACTGAAACATCTATGCAGAGAGGAGGCTAATCTCCCCTTAAGCCCCTCTCCAGGTGGGGAGCTCACCTCTCCCGAGAGCCAGTTTGCAAGTGGCCCTGTTCAAAATGAGCCCTCACCCAGCCCGCCCATCCACATCTCTTACCTGTCCCAGGCCGGCCCATGATGACTTCCTTTTTGGGGGCAGGATGGCTGGTGTAGCTGCTGGGCACCAGGACGGGCAATAGGGCAGCAGGTGAGGGGTGGAAGGCCACCGGCTGGAAGGGTGAAGAAGCCAGGCCAAAGGTGGGCATCGGTTGGGCCACAGCAGTCGGCGCGGCTGGAGGCACGGTGATGGGCACGGGGGCTGGCAGAGGCGGGGGCAGGCCAGGCTTCCCACTGGCCACCCCAGGGGGCACTGGGGTCTCTCGGCAACCCCGCCCAGGTCCCGCTGCCCGAGCCTCACCAGCAGTGCCCACCTCCCCTGGAAATTTGGAGGGCAGCGGCACGTCGGGGTTGCGAACGATGACGGGTGAGTCCCGCTGCACGGCAGGAACCCTGCGCACAGAAGGCCCAGGATCCGAGGTCAGGCCGGCAGGTGGGGGCAACAGCAGCAATGGCGAGGGCTGGCGGGAGCGGGAAAAGGGCACGGCGGGTGACACAGCCCGGAAGCCAGCCGGTGTGGAGGGTGTAGGTGTGTGAGACACCGAGTCCACACCAGAGTCTAGGTTGTCGCTCTTGGGGAAGTCTGGGGTGGCTCCTCCGCCCCCTGCGCCAGGGGCCCCCAGTGCCCCTGGGTGGGGCAGCAGCTCTGTCTTCCTCCGCCCAGGGCTGATGGGCACGGTGAAGGTCAGATTGGTCTGGAAGGTGGGTAGGATGCCAGAAGAATGGCGCTCTCTGGGGGCGGGCGGTGGGGGGTGGGGGCCCAGGTCTGGTGGCGTCAGCACTCCTGCCTTCGGGGTGCTGGCACTTAGGTGGCGGCTGCGAACAGCAGTGCGTTGGATGACCGGTGAGGCGTTGATGGGGCTGAAGTTGGCGGGGCGGAAGCCAAAGAGCGGTGAAGGGGAGGGTGATGGGGCAGGTGAGAAGGGCGACTGTGTAGAGACTGGAGAGAAGGAGGGTGTGCCCGAGCGGGAGCTGCCCAAGGACACAAGCATCACAGCCGCCTCACACTCATCGAACTCAAAGCGTGACAGGTCAGCAGGAGCCACCAGGCGTGGGCGTGAGTCCCCACGGGCCGCCACACTGCTGGCCTCACTGTCCCGCGATGTTTCGTCACCCCAGTCAAACTCGGTGCTGCCCTCGCGTGCTGCCACGCCTGCCGGCCGCCCAGCCCCACCTGGGCCACTGTCCGCCAGGCCCTCCATCTCCTTGGTTCGCATGGACAGGTGGCGCGAGCAGTAGCCCCGCCGCTGCGACTCCTTCATGCAGCCGTCTCGAGAGCACAGCCGCCGCCACTGCTTGCCATTGAATTTCTTGCGGATTCCGTTGGGTGTGCAGACCACGTCGCCCTTCTTGTACTTCTGCTGGGCAGCTGTCAACGGTGTGCGGGCCCGGGCGGCTGGCGCAGCCCCCTTCTCCAGAGAGGCCACGCTGCTGCTACGGCTGCCGCCCTGGCTTCCCTCCTGGCAGGGCGAGGGCTGCTCCCCAGGGCGGCCTGGGCCTGCAAAAGCCGGTGACTTGGGTGGCGGTGACAGGAGCTGGGGCGGGGGCAGTGGGAGCAGGGCCGGAGTGCCCAGGGCTGGCGGGTGCTTCTCCTCGCCCTCCTCACAAGCCCCCAGGTTGCCACCAAAGCTGATCTTAGAGACCTCAGCATCCTCAGGCTGCTTGGGGTCCAGGGCAGCAGGGCAGGGTGGCAGGGTACCCCCTGGCTCGGCCTGCTCCTCCTCGGGGCCCGCGGGGGGCTTCCTCGGCAGGGCCTCAGGTTCCCAGGGGGGCCGCAGCAGGCGGAGGCTGGAGCGGGCCACCCACACGGCCTCCTCGGGCTCACGGTGTGGCAGCTGTGGGGGCTGTGGCAGGGTGGCTGGTGGGCCCGGCTGGGAGTTGGGGCCAGGGCTGAGGCGGACCTTGTAGGAAGCTGGCTTGGTGGCCACTTCCACCACCACACCTTCACGGTAGGCAGCCACACCAGGCTCCACACAGGTACACACGGCCGTGCCCACCGCCAGGGCGCCCGGCGGCGGCGTGGCATCCAAGACCACATCTACACCGCCGCCAGGTGCCCCCTCGTAGAACGTCAGGGCCCGGTCCCCAGGGAACTGTACCCCTAGGTCCTGGCTTCGGCGCACCTGGCGCACCACGGCCGGCAGGAAGAGGCCATCTCCACGCCGAGCCAGCACCCGCTGGGACCTCAGCTGCCGCAGGTCATATCCACCACTGGTTCCACTTGGGGGCCAGGGACCTGGCCCACAGGCTTCGGCTGGCTCATCCTCCAGATCAGCTGAGTGCTCGCTGGCCGTGTCGGTGGAAGAGGAACGGGTGGAGGTGGGTGGCCGTGGAGGTACACCCAGGGTGCCGGCCTCCTCAGGGGTCCGTGCCCGCTCTTCAGGGGCCCCAGCCGCCCCAATGCTACCGCTGCCAGCTCCATGCTCCTCCACATACTTCTTCTTGGGCGCTCGAGACTTGAATGTGGCCGTCTTACGGCTGAGCGAGGGCTCCCAGCGGCTTGCCTCCCCCTCTACCTTGGGGTCCTCGGCTGGGCCTGGGGCTGCCGAGTCGTCAGGATGCAGCTCCGGGAGCAGCCCCTCAGCCCCAGGGCCCCGCTCAGACTCCTCCTCCTCACCCTCCTCAGCCTCTTCTGGCCCCGGAGGCTGCTGCTGCTGCTGCTGTGCCTCATCGTCTTCCTCCTCTGGCTTGTCGCCCTCCCCGGCCCCTCGCCGTCTCAGGGCCTTGGCCCGGGTGGCTGGTGGGGACTTGCCACCACTGCCAGAACCTGGGAGGCCGGCACATGCCTTCTTCATTGGCTTCATCTTTTGTCCACCTGCAGATGGGAAGGCAGACAGGGATCATCGGGAGCAACTCAGGAAGTCCCCAGACCCAGTGTCCCCCAAGACTTCCCACTTGCTGAGGCCACTGCCTCAACTGCATGATGCCCAAAGCCTCTTTCCTGGCTGTCCTCAACTCGTGTGGGCCACTGACTGGCACCCATGTCCCTTGAGTTATATGCTCTGGCTGCTTGGGGACACTTACACATATCTGCTCTCTCTACAGAGGCCACAGCAAGTGTGTGCACACCCTGTAACTGCCCGAGGGGACACAAGAAGCAGTAACAGTTCACGCCTGTACAGCACTCACTCTGCGCCAAGCCATGGGCCAAACTTGATTTTATTAACCCATTTCATCCTCATGACAGTTCTAAAAGGCAGGTGCTACTAATGGCCCTACTTGAGGAAACCGAGGCACAGAGAGCTCAAGCAACTTGCTCAAATTCATCCAGCTAGGAAATGGCAGGGCTAGGGTCTGAACCCAGGCAATCTGGTGGCTCCCGAGTCTGTGCTCCTAACCATTTCAGTGTGCCGCCTGTCACATGATCCAGAGGGCACGCTTCCTTGCACTGTCACTGTCCAGAAAGCACACACACTCATACACACACATGCACAGGAACACAGTCACAGAAAAGGAGGTGACTGGGCTGTGATGTGAGCCTCTCTCTACCCCCACCCCCACCCCTCTGAGCAGCCTGGCATGGTCAGACATTGTGGGAAGGAGTAGGCAGCTGAAAGTCCTGAGGGACGGCTGCCCACTCTTCTCTGCACCCCGGGCCTGCCAGGTATAGCCATCTCCCCAGATCCTGGCAGGGAGCAGGCAGGGGCACGTCTGGGGCAAGAGCTTATCCCCAGTGCTGCCACGGGGCCGTGCATGAGCACACGCACGCGCACAGAGACACACACAGAGGCACACACACACGTCATCACACAGTGGGACACAGAGCTACACCCCAGGGTTTCGCTGTCCCACTGGATGGGAGCCTGCCCCTCCCCCCACAGCACCCAGCGTGATACCAGCAAGCCCAGCCCCCCTTCTGGCCTGCACGCATCCCCCGCCCTCACTGGGCTGCCTCTGGCAGGGTGGCTGAGCTGGCCGGGCCCCCTGGGGCCCCCAAATATGCCCTCCGACTCCAGGTGGGGTAAGTGGGAGAAGGTCAAAGAGAGCAGGGCAAGCCCAGCAGGCCAACCTCACCCACTTCCTGAACAGTCATTACTGCCCGCCCCCTTTCAAGCTGCCCTGAGAAAAGAAAAGGGAAAAAAACTTTACTCTGAAGTGACTAAGAGAACCTGAGAGGCCAAAAGGGGGCCTCTGGGAGGGTGGGGGGAGTCCAGGACCATAACTCAAACACAATCAGAGACACCCCTGACTCAGTCTTCAAGCTCCCCCAGGACCCCTGATCTTGTGTTCTCCTACTTGGGGCCTGCTCCTCCTGTGGACCCTGCAAACCCTGCCTGCTCCTTCTCTGGGCCAAACCTGGGGTCCTCACAGGCAGAGTCCGTAGGGCCCGGGGCTTCTCACACTGGGGCAGGCATTCAGGTGCCCAGGACTTGGGCAGCTGCCACCACCTTCTCCCCACTGACCCGCTGGGCCACCGTCCTGGGGACTGAGATGCGGCCCCAGTCCTGCCCAAACACAAACCTTTGCATACCCCACCCAGGGCCTACAACCATACCGGCTGGCACCCTTGGACCTTGCTGCCTGGTCCAGTCTCTTCACCCCAGAAGCCAAACCTTTTTCTTTCCCCTGGGGCCTCCTCTCTTCCTGTCCACCCCACTTTGGATAACTCCCACCCAAGGCCCTGTGGGCCCTCACCTCCTTCAGAATCTGAGCAGTAACTCCTGAAGCCCAGGCAGGCCCAGGCTCTGGTTCTTCAGGGTCTCATGCCCTCTGCTCCCATCAGCCCTCCTGGCGCTAGCTTCTCTGCCACTCTCTCTGCCATCCTGTCACCACCTCTACCTCTGCCTCTCTCCTCACAGGCCCTAGCCCCCCTCCTCAGTCACCCTCTCCTTGTCACCCTCATCTATCTTTATCACCTCTTCCTCCCAGTCACTCTCCGGTCAGCCATCTCTGGACCTGTCACCTTTTCTCTCCATCACCTCTCCTTGTCACCCCTCCAACTCTGTCCCCTCCCTCTCCCTTGTCACCCTGATCTAGTCCTGTCACCCCTCCATTCCTGTTACCCATTCTCTACCCACCATCCCCTCTCCGTCACCCCTTTTCTAGCACTCTTCCTACCCACCACTTCATCCACTCTATCCCCCTTTCCCACCATCCAAATCACCTTTTTTCCTCTGTACCCCCTCCCCGTCCCTGCCACCTGTCCCCTCTCGGCCCCCAGCACCCCAAATCCCCCCTGCCCGTGTCAGCCCTGGCCCCGCCCCTCACCTCGGGCTCGGCGGGGTTTCGGGGCGGGGGGCCGTGGCCCCGGCTCGGTCCGGTCCGGTCCCTCCCCGCCCCCCCTCCGGCTCTCCCTCTCGATTCTCCCTTTTTTTTTTTACTCCAACACACAAAATGGTGAATGGACCTGCAACAGCTGGAGCAGCCAGCCAATCACCGGCCACAACCCCGCTGACCGGCGCCGTCCTAGACCAATAGACATTCGCAGCTCAGTCGGCTCCGCCTCTCCACGACGAGCGACATTCGCCAAGGCCAATCCCGCCCACCCGGCAGCGCCAGGGGGAGGGGCCAAAGTCCAAGACCGGCCTCCCTCTGGGACCGACACCAACCTGAGCCTACGACCGCCTGATCTGCCTAGGGCCCTTCCCCACAACAAGTGATGGACTTCAGCCTTGGCCAATTGCAGGCCGTCTTAGTGCAGACTGACGAATACAGTACCCAGTCGCCCTGCACTCTAGGCCGGAACCCAGCCTCTGTGAGGGACAGTAGCCAATGAAGTGCAAGAAGGAAGGGCTTAGGGATAGGCTGTCCAATAAGCAGGCTTAGAAGGCGTGGCCTGAGCGTTTGTTGACCGGCTCGTCGCAATTCCTGCTGGGAATGGTAGTCTTCTTATGTCTCCGGCCCATAGTCGATAGTACAAAGCAGACTACAACTCCCATGTGACAGAGTGCTGTAGCACCAAAGAACCCGGGCGAGGAGAAAAAGTCGGACAGGGCAGTTCCTGTAAGTCTCACTGCACACCAGGAGCATCTTAGACCCAGGGCCCCGACTCACCCCGATTCCCGGCTCTGGCGTCGCCAGTGGCTCCTCTCAGTGGCGGCGGTAGCGGCACGAGGGGGAGGTGCGAGGAGCAGCCAACCGCCACCCGCAAGCCCCGCAGCCAATCAGCAGCGGGCGGGGCGGTGCAATGACCTCACCGGGTTTTACTCTGTTACCCCTCCCCCACGTGGTTGTTGCTGTCGGTAGCCGAGAGTAGGGAAGTTTGGGGTGGGGGGGAGGGGAGGAGAACGAGTGATGTCACCTTTCCCCCGCTTGATTGGCTGTAGGGTGGCCGGGACTGTGACCAATCAACAGCCTCAGAAAGTCCGGCGCGGCCCCGCGGAAAGCCCTGTTGCCACCGGGAGGGGAGAGAACGTGCGCGTGTGGGGTGGCGCGCGCTGCAGTGGAGTGAACGCGCGCGGCCTGGGGCTTGGAGGACCCTGGAGACAAGTCCCCTCTTCGAAGACTTTGGCGTTTAGGGCGGTGCAGTTTTCTGACAGCCTCCCCCCAGGCTCGTGGGGGTACAAGATGGGAAAATGTAGCGCTTCGTGGCGCTTCACACCACATTCCCTTCACACTACATTCTGTAGAGAGCTACTTTGTGGGTGTTCGCTCTTGGCGGGACCGAGATTTTTTTAAGGTCTCAGGTTAGGGGGTGGTTCACACGGGGTAGGGAGGAGAGGGATATGCCCTGTCGGTAGTAGATTCCGGCAGCCCAAATCTGGGGCTTACACCAGGTATGGGGCTGTCTGCAGGGCATCCAAACTCTCCACGTTGGATTTGCCCTAAATAGAGGGTAATGGAGAGCAGTGGTCACTGGCCTTAGGAGAGGCTTTTGCTGCCTGTGATGGGTTCCCGGTATCCACACAGGATTCACATCACTTGAGAAGCCAATGCACCCAGTCTATTGCAGGTGCACACGGTACAACATTCCCACTACTGGTGCGAGAATGTGCTGTGACCTATGGCCGGTTAACCCCGGGGGCTAGGAAGAAATCTCAGTTGTCCAATGGGGTTCACTGAGATTGAAGGAGATTCCCATTATCCACTGTCCACAAAAGATTTGCTTTGAGAGTGGGGGAGATTTCACTGTCTACAACTTCACGAGTGGGGGAAGGGCAGAGAGAGAGAAGAGAGAATCCCAAGTAGGCTCTGCGCTGTCAGTGCAGAACCTGATGCTGGGCTCAAACTCATGACCTGTGAGATCATGAGCCAAAGTAGAACGCTCAACCAACTGAGCCTCCCAGGTGCCCCTCAATTTGTATTAACGTTCATTTATTTATTTTGAGAGAGAGAGAGAGAGTAGGCGTGCAGGGGAGAGGCAGAGAAAGAGGGAAAGAGAATCAATGGGAAGGAATCTTACACTATTATTTACACTTACACTATTACACTAGTGTATTATGACTTACACCATTTCATACTATCATGCTATTTTATACTGTTTTCATAACATTCTAGAAGAGTTTGCACTGAAAAACTGAGTGGGCTTTGAGGGAGCTTTTACAGGGCAGGTTAGACCATGTACATTGGGTAGATGCTGGGTCTGAGGGAAGTTTATACTCATCAGAGAGTTCCCATTGCCTACTTAGGTAGACCCTCGGAGAATGGTTCACGCTGTTACAGAAGGGGTTCACAGCAGCTGCAGAAGGTCCCCCATACATGCAGATGTGCCCTGTCCTTGTTAATTTTGCCATGGAGATGAGACATTATAGTGTCCACGGGGAAGTGCGTGCTGGGTGGGAGTTCACATTGCCCAGAGATTATATTGCGTTAGAGACTTCCGTTGATCAGGATGGTGTTTCACGTTCCATAGTCAGTTGGCATCAGGTGTGGGGAGAGTTAGCCTGTCAGTGGGGAGGGAGGTGTGCACTGTCCGTGAAGGAACTCACCCTGCCCAGGGAGCCCTCTGATGTAGTGAAAGGGAGCCTCTCCTGTCCCTTCAGGATCGTCTTGGCTGTGGTCAGTTTACAGTGTTCACACAGGAATCCTCACTGCTTGTTGGAGTTACACCATGCACAAAGGAGACCTGTCTGTGGGAATTCACACTGTCCAAGGGCCTATTTTTCCTGTCATCCTGTCATCAAGGAAAGGTGCGCATAGTACCCTGCCCCTGAGAGAATTACATAGAATGTAATTAACTTAGTACACAGTTCATTGACATTACACTGTCCTGCAAGGTGGGGGGTGATGTTGCCGGAAGCGGGATAATACAGGCTTAGCCAGGCTACTGGGGTCAAACCCAGCTGGGCTTCTTCTCTGGCTGTGTGACTTCGGGCAAGCCATTTAATCCCTCTGTGCCTCCATTTCTGCATCTGTATGGGGATAATTAAAAACAAACAAACAAACAAACAAACAAACGGAAGCCCTTGGCCTAGGGTTACAATGAATTTAGATGTGCAAGGCATTTGGGACAAGTGGCTCCAGCAGAGTAAACCCGCAAAGATCTTAGCTATTGTCGTGATTGTTGGTATCCAGGGGGTTATCACTACCTGAAGCGTTTATGCTGCCTCAGTCTTAACTGGCCACCTTCTGCACACTTTGTACGTGTGTGCCGCTCCTGGTGCTGGTAGTTGTGGCGGCGGAAGTGTTTGAAAGGATTCCAGGGTTTGGCCTATCTCTGGAGCATTTGCCGAGCTATCAGGAGGCAGCGTGGTCTAGCACTTGATGTCCCAGCTGTAACAATGTTTAGTGTGGGCCTGGAACCTCTCTGAGTCTCACTGTTCTCATCTGAAAAATGGGGATCATCGGAGTACCTACCTGATAAAGTTGACGTGACGATGAAATGAGATGCCGAGTCCAGGTCCAGGGCCTTGTATATAGTAAGTGCTCAGTAAATAGGAGTGGCGATTTTTTTTAATGTTTGTGTGTTTATGTATTTATTTTGAGAGAGAGAGAGAGAGAGAGAGAGAGAGAGTGTGTGTGTGTGTGTGTGTGTGTGAGCAGGGGAGGGGCAGAGAGAGAGGGAGACACAGAATCTGAAGCAGGCTCCAGCCTCTGAGCTGTCAGCACAGAGCCCAACATGGGGCTTGAACCTACGAACCGCAAGGTCATGACCTGAGCCAAAGTCAGCACACAACTGAGCCACCCAGGTGCCCCTTTTAATGTTCATTTATTTCTTTTTGAGAAGTGGGGGAGGGGCCGACAGAGAATCCCAAGCAGGCTCCACACAGGGCTCGATCCTACAATCAAAGAGATCGTGACTTAAGCTGAAATCAAGAGCCAGATGCTTAACCGACTGGGCCACACGTGCCCCTAGAAGTGGCAGTTTTTATGTGCCCTATCCTGTGCTGGGCCCCGGGAAATCCCTGCCGCTTAGGAATTAATTCACCATTTCTGGGTCTTTATTTGGGGCCTCAGTGTTCGTGACAAGTTATACTACCCTCTGGGGAGTCATCCTGTCCTCATACCTGTGTGTGCTGCAGGGGAGTTAGGTAACTTTTAAAATAAAGTTTATTTATTTTTATTTAGAAAGAGAGAGAGAGAGAGCCTGAGCAGGGACGGACAGAGACAGAGGGAGAGAGAGAGAATCTCAAGCAGGCTCCACGCTGTCAGCGCAGAGTCCGGTGTGGGGCTCAAACTCACTAACTTCGAGATCATGACCTGAGCCATACCAAGAGTCGGTCGCTTAACCAGCTGAGCCCCCTGGGCGCCCCAGTTCCGTAACTTTCTTTTTTAATGTTTATTTATTTTGGAGGGGGGGGGGAGCACGAGCACAAGCCTGGGAGGGGCAGAGAGACAGACAGACAGACAGACAGAAACCCAAGCAGGCTCCAGGCTCTGAGCTGTCAATACAGAGCCCCACATGGGGCTCAAACCAACGAACTTCGAGATTATGACCTGAGCCAAAGTTGGATGCTTAATTGACTGAGCCACCCAGGCATCCCAGTTGTGTAACTTTTTATGGGAGAACTAGGATTTTTAGGAGGAGGGTGGATAATAGAATGTTATGATGGTTGTTACAAAGGCCCAGGGAGTTTAAATGGAACATGGGGTTTCGGGCTACATTATCAATGACTTAATAAAACTGACATAGTGACACTGAAGTGTGTTGCAACCATTGTTAAGTCCGTACACTGCTCACAGAGTGCTCCCCTGAGGTGGCACTGTCCACACGGGGGCCCAGTGTCCTTGGGTTACACTCATGAGGCCAGGTGACGACGGGGCTACCCTGTTCACATGAAAAGTCACACTAGTTACAGAAATGACCCTATTTATGTGCTTGTCTCCACTGTGCATACAGGTTTACACAGGTTGTAGGAGCTGACCCCATTGATGGAGGAATTCACACAATGTTAAACGGGCCATGTTGCCTCTAGGGTAGAGCACACTAATGAGGGAACACGCTATTTGTAGGGGGGGCCCACCTTGTTTATTTGCTGTCTCACCACGTATATGGGGCTCACGCTGTTTATGAAAGTTACACCACCTATATGGGGTTACACCGTTTATGTGGGTTGCCTTTGTATACGAGGCTCACAAAGTTTATGAAGACTGTGCTATTGGATGGCACTTGGGTCATTTATGAGGGCTACCCTGTCTGTATGAGGTTTATGAGGGTCGTGCTGCCTCTGCTGGGGTTCACGCTGTGTTTGAGCATGCCCTATCTGGGGTTTACACTATCCATGCGAGAGCCACCCTGCAAATGGGAGTTTATATCAGTTATGGACTTTGTTCTGTCTGTAAGATGGACGCTGATTGTGGGCTTATACCAGTGTATGTGGACTCAGTTCATTTTAGCAGATACGTATTAGCAGACTGTTCTATGACCAACCTTGGGGTAGGCCCTTGGTGTAGAGCAGTGAAGAAAACAGACCAAATCCCTTTCTTTGTGGAGCTGGCCTTCAGTAGAACAAGCACACCTTTGCAGAGTTTTTCCTTGTTGATGGGGTCCACATGGGGTTGACACTCTTTAGGGGGTTGAGTTGGCATCAGCTGTCCGTGAGAGTTTCTCTGTGTGTACGGGGCTACATTTATTGGTATTACATTGGGTACATGGGGATTCACTATCCAGAGATGAACTTATTCATTCATTCTTGATTGCCAGGCATTGTGCCAGGCTCTGGGGACACAGTAGGTAACAACACAGGCAAAAATCACTACCCTCGTAGAGCTGACATTATAGAGGGGGGATTCAGAGGAAGAGCAAATACATTACAGAAATACATGTCACATGAGGATAAGTGCAATGGAGAAAAATAGTGCATAGAAGGGACATAGGGGTCCAGGAAGGGGGCTTCAATTTAAAACAGAGTGATCAGGAGGACCTGGGTGGCTCAGTCAGTTGAGTTTCTGACTCTTTTTTTGTTTAAGTTTATTTATTTTCGAGAGAGAGAGAGAGAGAGAGAGAGAGAGAGACAGACAGAAAGTGCCACAGAATCTGAAGCAGGTTCCAGGCTCTAAGCTGTCTGCACAGAGCCTGATGCAAGGCTTAAACTCATATATTGCAAGATCATGACCTGAGCCCAAGTCAGACGCTTAACCTCCTGAGCCACGCAGGCACCCCGAGTTTCTGACTCAATCTCAGTTCAGGTCTTGGGGTCATGAGTTCAAACCCTGAGTTGGGCTCTGTGCTGGGCATGATGCCTACTTAGAGAAGAGAAAAGAAAAGAAAAGAGGAAAGGAAAGGAAAGGGGGAAAAAAGAAAAGAAAAAAAGAAAACGAAAAGAAAAGAGAGTGGTCAGGTAGGGCTTATTGGGAAGGTGGTTTCTGAGTAAAACCCTGAAGGGGACGAAGGGCAGAGCTATGTAGACTTCCACGGGAAAAGCCTTCCAGGCAGATGGAACAGCACAGGCAAAATCCCTGAGGCAGGCATATGCCTGGCCTGTTGAAGAAATAGCACAGAGACTGGAGTGCGGCTGGCAAGGAAATGGAGGGGAAAGGTGGGAGGTGAGGTCAGGGAGGAAGAGCCTTGCTGGCCACTTCAGGGAGTTGGCTTTTATTCCCAGTGAACAGATGATTTGGGGCAGCAAAGGGATATCATCTGATTTACTAGAACCCCTCTAGCTGTAGGTGGGGCACAAGTGGCAGCCAGGAGGCCAGCGAGGAGTCCCCAGATCAGTGGGGTGGTGATGGTGAAGAGTAGCTGATTTTGAAAATTTTTTTTAACGTTTATTTATTTTTGAGACAGAGAGAGACAGGGCATGAACAGGGGAGGGTCAGAGAGAGAGGGAGACCCAGAATCCGAAGCAGACTCCAGGCTCTGAGCCATCAGCCCAGAGCCCGACGTGGGGCTCGAACTCACAGACCGCGAGATTGTGACCTGAGTTGAAGTCGGACGCTTAACCGACTGAGCCACCCAGGCGCCCCGAAGAGTAGCTGATTTTGAAACAGCTGAAGGTAGAGCACATATGGGAGTTCCCTTCAGACTGGGTGATGGGTGACAGAAAGGGGTCAAAGATGACACCAAGGAATTCAGCCAGGGCAACTTGCAAAATGGTGTTTCAGGTTCCCAAGATGGGGGAGACTAGGGTGGGGACAGTTTCGGGGAGCTCAGGGAAACCATTTTGACTTGGCAAACTTGAGAAATCAAAATGGAAGCACTGGTGAGGCAGTTTGATGTGTGAGGTTGGGAAGCCAGTGGTGAGTCCTCTGCTGGAGGAAAAAGATTTGGGTGTGATCAGCACAGAGATGGCATTGGCATGTGAAACCATGAGGCTGATAGAGACACTAAGGGAACCAGCAACAGATGGAGGAGGGAAGAGGGGGACTCAGCTCTGAGCCCCGGAACCCTTCAGCATTTCAAGTAGGGGGCTGAAGAAGGGTGATACGCTAATGGGGTTATTACATTTTTTGTTTGGGAGTAGTCACACTGTTTAGGTGGCTACAGTCTCTATATATGGTGGCTCATATTATTTCTAAGGGAACTACAATGTTCAAAGAGTAGTAATGGCCCCTTGTTGCTTGTTATAGGTGATGGGTAGGTTGTGACAATGATTATCGCCCATACGGTTTTCTTTCCAGAAGCGTGGGGATAGATAGGTTCTGTCCATGCCTTAGCCTGACAGCAACAGCATAAATGTCATCTACTGTCAGGACAGTAACTTGGAACAAGAAGAGCTACGTCCATGGGAGTGAGGGTGTCTTCCACCGTCTGGACAGAGTTGTTTTCTCCCTGGAGAATTACACTGTTCACTGTAGCCATGTCTTAGGTCTATGAGAGGTTGCACTTTTCACTTAGCTTCAGGGACCTTCAGGTGGAGTTTTCCCACAGGGAATGAGAGGGTGGGAGGAAGTGTCCCCTTGTTCACTGGAATTGATATGGCCTTCCATATGCCTTCACTGGATGGCATGCCTTTAAGGAATGATCAGTGGTGACAAATAGTCTCTCTGCCAAGTTTGTGATATGTGAGTGTTTCATACAGTAACGGTGGGGTTCACCTTCCCTGATTGGCTCTCAGTGTTCACAAGGCAAGTGAACTATCCAAGAGGGTCCACACTTCTGTGGTAGAGTCACATTGACCCCCTGGAGGTTACATGATCTGTGGATAGGTTTTCATAAACTGCCAGAGGTCACACTACTCAGGGGGCATTTTCACCAGGGACTCCCACTCTCTCTGATGGCTCAGTCTCCACCATGATGCCTGCCCGCTACCCATGATTGTATTTCATAGGAACAGCAGGACTGAGTTATGCAACTGGGTCAGGGTGGGACTTATGCCATTAAGAGGCAATTTCTGGGATGATACAGAGAGGGTTAGAATCATGGGCCCTGCACAAGGGTGACACTCAAATTTGTGAATTGTTCCCTATTTTAAAAAAGGGGGGGAGAGTTGTGCCTGGGTGGCTTAGTCGGTTGAGCGTATGACTCTTCAACTTTTATTTATTTATTTATTTATTTATTTTTTGCGAGACAGAGAGAGACAGAGTTCAAGCAGGGGAGGGGCAGAGAGAGAGGGAGACTTAGAATCCAAAGGAGGCTCCGGGTTCTGAGCTGTCAGCACAGAGCCCCACGCAGGGCTCAATCTCACGGATGAAGTGTGAGATCATGACCTGAGCTGAACTTTGGCTTGCATGCACATGTGCTCTCTCTCCCTCTTAAAAAAAGAAAAAAGGCAATTTCACACTGTCAGTACCCTGTATTTATTATCTAGTTGGAGTCTGTAGGGTAAGGGGTGCTTACATTATCCACAGGGTATATAGCTCATTCTGCTAATAATTTATTACCAGTATTTACTACATACTTACTTCATACCCCCAATTTCTTACAACAACCTGGTCATGTAGGGTCTAATAATATCCCCATTTTACAGATGGGGAAGTTGGGGCTCAACGAGGAAAATTCACTTGCTCTATGTCACAGACAAGAAGTAGCAAAGTTAGGGTTGCAACCCCATCTGTGTCTTGTTGGTGGGAGTGTGGGATCACTAAAGTTGTTACAGACCTATTATTGTTGAAACTTTGCATTGTCTTTTTCTGAGGGGAGGTAGACAGTAAAGGTGTCAGTAAAGCTGATGGTGAAGGATGTGGTTTCAAATTGGATAGGTCTAAGTTTAAATCCTGACTCCAACACTTCCTGGCTGTAGGACTTTGACGGACTGATTTCCCCTCCGAGCCTCACCTTCTTAATCTGTAAGTGGGGATAACAATAGCAATTTCCCACTTTGGGATTTTGTGAGCATCAAATGACAAGATGCCCCAGACAATGCTTGGCCCAGTGCCTGGCACATCATGAGCGCTAGGAATTCGGGAGCTGTTATAATAACAATGATGGTGATTATTATTGCTGGACCACACTGCTCCCAGAGGGTTACAATATCCGTGGGGGAGCAGCACTGTCCGTAGGCAAGGTTACATAATTCCACAGGGAGGTGATGCTTTCCCCGGGAGGCTCTGGTCTCTACGGAGGAAGAGGCTAGAGACTTCTGAGGCACAGGTTAGGGGACTGCTCTAATGCATCTAGGCACCCAGCAAAGGGTTGAAGCCCTAAGAAGCCAGAGTCACCCTCCTGGCCTTCCCACCCTGTGGCTTGTCTCTCCCTGCCCATTTTCTGTTTCCGTTTCTCTGAGCATCACCCCCACCCTGCAATATTCCCCTCCTTTGGTACCTCAAGAGTCTTCTCTGAAACTCTGTCTTCGGGCTGGGTCTGTGGATATTGCTTCTATTTGCCCTCTACCCTGTGCCGGCTCCCGCTAGCCATCTGATCAGCGCTTATTTCCTGTTTCCTGAAGCCTCAGGCTCCATCCATCCCTCCCAGCTGCGGAGAACAGACTTAGCACTGCCCTACGCACTGGTCTTCATCCTTAAGCCCTACCTTCCTCTCTCCTGGCGACCCACCAGTGCCCCTTGGGAGCACATTTGTTCAGACTTTGGTCGCCCCCTCGCATCCTGGCCCACCTCCGGAACCCCCTGCCCTGGTGGTGGAGGTGGGGGTACCTCCGGCGCCGGCTGTGTCCCCAGGACAGCTGCAGCGTGGGGATGGAGTTGGTGGGGGGGGATGCTCCCAAATGCATTCTCTTTGGTCACTTCCTCCCCAGCTGGGATTGGGGCTATCTGGAAGGCCAAGACCCCATCCCGGAGGAGCGGAGGGCACAGCCGCCTCCCCATTTCCGATGCTGGGAAATGATTCCCACCCATTCCACCCCACCCCTGGACAGCTGCCCCCATTCAGGCTCAGGGCTGTGTGTGTGGGGGGGGGGTGGGGGGGGCAGGGTAAGGCCAGGGTGAGAAATGTGGTCTTGATCATCCTCCAAGGTCCTGACCCTGCCCCCCTGCAGTGAAGATTCTGCCCCCTCTCGAAAGGTCCATGCCTTTCAAAAGTTTTTGACCCCTTCCAGAGCCCCCCCTCCCCCCCCCCCCCCACTTACAAGCTCCCAAAAGAAACTCTGGATTCCACAGTGGGCAGGAGAGGAGGAGGGGCGACAGGTCACGAGCGCGGAGGACTTAAGTTATCTGCAGACTAGGAGCCTCGGAAAAGGGTCATGACCCCCAGGACCCTATCCCACCCCCACCCCCTCCTTCCTTCCTCCCCTGTCGCGCGGCCCCTTTAAGCCCAGAGCCGGCCGGTCCTCAGTGGCTGCGCGCCGGCGAGTGTGTGTGTGTATGTGTGTGTGTGTGTGTGTGTGTGTGTGTGTGCGTGCGTGCGCGCGTGTGTGTGTATGTGTGTGTGTGAGTGCGCGGGGAGGGGGCGGGCGCAGTGTCTCCATGGCGACGCGGCGGTGACGTCGCCGGCCGGGGGGCGTGGGCGTCCCGGCCCCGGAGTGCGATATTAACCCGGGAGGCGGCGGCGGGGAGGGGAGAGGCTCTGAGAGGCGAGGCCGGGTGAAGCGCCGAGGGCGGCCCGACGGGCGCGGGACGGGACGGGGCTGCGCGGGCGCCGGGAGCTGCGGCCCGGAGTCGGGGCGCCTAGCCCCGGGCCCCCCAGCATGAAGACCCCGGCGGACACAGGTGGGGGCGGGGGCAGCACGTGTGGGGGAGACTTGTTGCCCGGGGAAACCAGGCAGAGAAACTTTGGGGGGGGCTGAAGGGTTCCGGGGCAGCCGGAGTGATCCCCAGTTTTGGGGGGACCCCAAGCACTCGAGACCTGTTGCTTCTCGTGGCGCGAGCGAGGGGTGCTGCATGGGACCCCCAATTTCTGGGTCCGGGCGGAGTGGTGTGGGCGCTGCGAGTCCTGGTCCTCTCCCTACTGGACTCCCGAGAGCTGGGTTCTCCCCCACTCCCGGGATCACGGGGGTGGCGGGGTCCCTCCCCGCCGCTCTGTCACGTTGCACTCTGGGGGCCGGGACGTGTGCGGGGCGTGGGGGGGGGGCTGTCCACAGGGCCCGCTATTCCCGGTTCTGCGCTGCGCGGTCCGGCCCATGACCTTCACCGCGGCGCGTGCCCCGCACCGGTTTAGAGGGGATACGGGATGGTTTCTAGAAGGAGGGCGTGATTGGGGAGCCCAGGACTCGGGGTCCGGGCTGCGCCGCCCCTCCCCCGCCCGTCTCCGCCGGCTCCTCGCTCCCCCGCCCGCGCCGAGTCGCAAAGTTCCAAAGCGCAGCCCGAACGTTCGAAAAAGGAACTTTTTGTTTCCGACCTTAGAACGCGCGGCTTTAAGGTGGCTCCGGGGAGACCTGGGTACCCTCCTCCCGCGCGGCCGGGGCCCCGGGGTGGAGGAGGGTGGGGAAGGTGGGGGGGACGCGGAGGCTCCCCCTTCGCCCCCCCTCCCTCATCCAGCTCTTCTCTTTCAACCGGCCGTCTTTTCCCTCCGCCCCCCTCTTCCCCGCCAACTTGCTCCTCCTTAAGGGGCCAAGGTTCCCCTCCCCCCCCTGTTGGCGGGCGGGGGGCAGCGGGATTAACCCCCCTCCCACTCGGACTTTCCCCCCTCCCCTCCCCCGCCGCCCCCGGGCTCGCGCGGGCTGGACTTTGCGCCCGAGCGCGCTGGGGGGAGGGGTCCCAGCCGCCCCCTGCCCGTCTACCCCGTCGGAATCCGGCCCGGGGCGGGGACGGGGGAGGGGGAAGGGGGCCGGGCGCCGCTGTTCAAACTTGTTTCCTTCCCCCGGCGGCGGCCGCGGCTAGGGCTCCTGTGTGCGGGTGTGTGCCCCGACCGGCCCACCCACCCCGCCCCCCCGCTCGGCGGGTGGGGGCGGCTCTTAAAGGGCTCCGAGCCGGGCTCCGGCGCCTGGGGATTGGGGCCGAGGAGGGGGGCAGGGGGGTGGGGCAGGGGTGCGGAGTGCTGTAGGGTCAGTCACGTGCGTCCCACATACTCTCTGGCTCCCACAGGCTCCAGGGCTGCTGGGCCTTGGGGGCAGCAAGAGCCTCTTCTCGCCCGAGGAGGGGGCCTAGGCGCCCAGACAACCCCGCCTCGTCTTCCCTCCCTGCTACGGGCCTTTGCCTGGTGGGACCGGCTGGGCCGCTCCCCTAACCCTGTCTTGGGGCCGAGCCGCGTGTGGGTTCTCCGCCTGGGGGAAGGGGCGGGGGCCTGGAATGGCCTCCCGATCGGTCCATCGGTGCGTCTGTCCGTCTGCACGCCCCTCCATCCGATCCTCCATCCCGGCCCCTCTCCTCTCTGCCGCGGCTGTTTCCCACTTCCTGTTTTCTTCCCGGCTCTGGCGCCACCGAGGGCTGCCTGGAGTGTGGGGGAGGTGGCAGGGCCCCCCAGGAGGTCGGCGTGTTCTTCCTCTACCACCACCACTCCCTTCCGACCCCCATAGTCTCTTTAAAAAAAAGTTTGGCCAGTCATGTGAATTTGGGGGGTGCCCAGGAGTTATGCCCCCTGCCCCCCAGGTTTCCAGTCTGTCTAGGAGAATCCCTACCCCACCTCTGTGGGACCCAGGTGTGCCTTCTGGGTCCCTGCCATCCCAGCCCTTCCTGTCTGTCTGCTGCTACCTCTCCACCCTGTCTCAAAGTGTCTTGAGCCCCTCTCTCAGTGTCAGCTGCTTGCTCCTTCTATCACTGTCCCCCATGCTCCAGAGGTCCTCTCCCCCAAGCTTTCTTGGTGCAGGCCCGGTGGTTCCCTGTTTAAGCACGTGGACCCATACACAACACACACTCACACATGCTCCCCTTGCCCGTGCCTGGCTCCTGGCTCCAAGGCCTGGGGAACAGAGCCCCATTGAGACACCCTGACGTCACCCCCGCTCTTCTTCTCCCCCCAAAGCCAGGAACAGGCCCTCATGTATGCCATGTCCGAAGAGGAAAGCCTGGTAGGGGTGGTCCTGGGAGTGGGGAAGTCCCTGCCTGGGTTGGGATCCAGGGTCCTAGCCCCAGAGGGAGCTTGGTCAGGGAAGGGGGGGTTAACAAGGCAGCCTGGGACAGCCCCCGGAATGCAGCTTGAGGCCTTTCCAGAGCCCCCCACCTCCCTTCCGAGTTCCCTTTGTGTTGCATGTAGTCTCTCTCACTCCTCTTCTGCAAAGTTTATTTTTAGCCTCCTGCTCCCCCGCTCCCAGGACTGTCGCTGCACACACGTTGCCTGGTTACCGGGACAAGGAGGCTGGGGCGGGTGGGCTGGAAAGGGTGGCTTTAATTTGGGGGGAGGGTGAAAGTCAGTACACCCCCAACCCCAGACTAGTGTCTCAGGGGCTTTGCCCCCCACCCCCCCTTTTGGGTCTGAGAACCAGATTGGAGCTTAGGTAGGAGAAGCATGGAGCTTGGTGCTCTGAATGGGGGGTAGGAGCATTTTGGAGGAGGTAGAGGGTACATGGAGCTAGCGATTTGGTCACTTGGGTTCTCAAGGGCCTCTGGCCCCTGAAGAAGACCCTGGGACCTGCATTCTCCAGCAGGGTGAGGATAATGGGATGAACACCTGGATTCCTAAGAGAGGAATGGGGCTACGGATGCTGCGATCTAAGGAAGGCATTGTCAGGGGCTGTCACTTTGAATGGAGCAGGGGCTGTTGTTGGTATAGGACTCTGGGTCTGTGACCAGCTGGAGGTCGTATCCTTGGAGCCCTGAGGGGCTTGTTTGAGGCTGGGATTTCTGAATGGGGCAGGGACTATGAGGGGAATGCTGGCCATCCCATTCTACCCAAGGCCAGGGCTCAGGAAGCTGGGTCGCTGTGGGGGATAGACTCAGCTCTGGATTTAGAAGAGGTGGTCCCTGTGGGAGTAGGAACTGCTGAACCCCTGTGTCCCCAAGGGGAAGTATCCCCTGTTGGATTCCAGACTGCAGTGGTGTCTTTGAGGGAGGCTCAGCATTGCCCTGGGCCTGGTTCGTACCTGCTTGAGCTGAGGCTTGAGCCGGGGCCAGGGGCCAGAGGCCAGAGGCTGACCAGTGCAGCCTGACTGTGACTTGGGACCCCGCCCATTTTAGTTGTCCACCTTGGCCTTCTCCCTCTGGTGGCACCAGGGCCCCTGCCCTGCCTCCCCCTCCTTCTCTTCTTCCCCTTCCCTCCTCCCACCCCTCCATTACCGGCTGCCTAGTGCTGAATTATTGATGTCCCCTGATTACCCGGGGGTTTGGGAAATGACAACAACCGCAGCCCCCCCCCCCCCATCGACCCCCCCCCCCCAGGCTGCCCACCCCCTCCAGGGACCAGCCAGCCCACCACCAACCTCTACCCAAGGTTAATGCTGGGGGCGGGTAGGCAGGTGGGCAGGGAAGAAGCTGAGGATGAGAAGGCGGAAGGGGGAACGGGCTGTAGCATTGCTTGTTCAATCTTCAGGCCTGGGCTGGGGCCTTCCAGCCAGGTTGGGTCCATGTGCCTGGGTCTGGGGAGGGCAGTGCAGCACAGAGGGTCTAGGGCTCGTTGTGGGGGGGGGGGGGGGCAGACAGTCTGGGTTTCACTCTCCAGGGAAGACAGAAGCCTCTGTGTGTGCAAGCGCTGACCTCATCGTCAACCAGCCACCCCACCCCACTCCTCCTGGTCCTTTTAAGAAAAAAAAAAAAAAAAAAAAAAAATCATCAGGTCCTGGGGTGGGAGTAGGGCTCTGATACGTTTTGGGAGGGAGACAGTGTTATGTTCCCAGGAGGGGACTGGAACTGTGGGGTGGGTTGGGGGAGGGGTATAACTGGCCCTGAATGGGAGTGTGGGGGTTGAGGGGGGGCTCGCCCCAACCCGCTGGCCACGTGTGCCCCTTCCTGCCCCTCCCCCACTGGCAGCCCTGCCCGCCGGCCTGGCTTGGTGCCTGGCCCCCTGGCACTGGCCCCGGGACCCGCCGCCGACGGTTTCCTGTTTCTCCCGGTGTCGCTGGAGCAGGCTCCAGCTTCCCTTCCCCCCGGCTCCCGTCTAGCCCCCTTACACACAGACACACACTGTCTCCCTCTAACCCAGGTCCTGACTTGGCAGAGGGGAGACAGATTTCCCCATGTTGAGGGTGGGGTAGGAGGGTGGACCCCGGGAGGGGACCTGGAGCCCTGGACTCTGTGTCCTGACCCGGGGCCACTCCCCTGCCTCCTGTCCTCAGGGTTTGCCTTCCCAGATTGGGCCTACAAGCCGGAGTCGTCCCCTGGCTCGAGGCAGATCCAGCTGTGGCACTTTATCCTGGAGCTGCTGCGGAAGGAGGAATACCAGGGTGTCATCGCCTGGCAGGGGGACTACGGGGAATTCGTCATCAAGGACCCTGATGAGGTGGCTCGGCTCTGGGGCGTCCGCAAGTGCAAGCCCCAGATGAATTATGACAAGCTGAGCCGGGCCCTGCGGTGAGGAGGGCAGAGACCCCTGAGCAGACATGGATAGCCCCCGCTAGTTGGGGAACCCGTAACCCATGGGAATAGACTTTGGGTTTGATCCTTTGCCAAATCATAGCTGTGTGACCTTGGGCAAGTCTTAATCCTTCTCTGAGCCCATCTGTCGTGTAGAGGTGTCCTGCGGAGAGAATACAGTCTTGGGTGTGGCGTCTAGTTTGGCCCCAAGCCTGAGGGGAGAGCTAGTTTTCATTCCTTCCGGGCACTTGATTTCTCTTGTGTGGCCCAGGTTTCTTGGTCCCCCTTTGTGAGCAGCATGTAACGCATGTCAAGGAATGGGGTCTAGACTCTGGTCCCGTTGACTGATCATTCGATGGGTTTCTACATCCACAGCTATTATTACAACAAACGCATTCTGCACAAGACCAAGGGGAAACGGTTCACCTACAAGTTCAACTTCAACAAACTGGTGCTGGTTAATTACCCTTTCATCGATGTGGGGCTGGCTGGTGAGTATGGGGCTGGTGGGCATGGGTTCAGAAGAAGCAGAGGGTCTGTGTGTATGTCCAGGCTGGGCCAAGGGCCTTGACACCACATCTCCCCTCTTCTGCCAGGGGGTGCGGTGCCCCAGAGCGCCCCACCAGTGCCATCGGGTGGCAGCCACTTCCGCTTCCCTCCCTCAACGCCCTCCGAGGTGCTGTCCCCCACCGAGGACCCCCGCTCACCACCGGCCTGCTCTTCATCTTCATCTTCCCTCTTCTCGGCTGTGGTGGCCCGACGCCTGGGTCGAGGCTCAGTCAGTGACTGTAGCGATGGCACGTCAGAGCTGGAAGAGCCACTGGGAGAGGACCCCCGGGCCCGACCGCCAGGCCCTCCAGAGCTGGGTGCCTTCCGCGGGCCCCCACTGGCACGCCTGCCCCATGACCCTGGCGTCTTCCGAGTCTACCCCCGGCCCCGGGGTGGCCCTGAGCCCCTGAGCCCCTTCCCTGTGTCGCCTCTGGCCGGGCCTGGCTCCCTACTGCCGCCTCAGCTCTCACCAGCTCTGCCCATGACGCCCACTCACCTGGCCTACACTCCCTCACCCACGCTGAGCCCTATGTACCCCAGTGGTGGTGGGGGCCCCAGTGGCTCAGGAGGAGGCTCCCACTTCTCCTTTAGCCCTGAGGACATGAAACGGTACCTGCAGGCCCACACCCAAAGCGTCTACAACTACCACCTCAGTCCCCGCGCCTTCCTGCACTACCCTGGGCTGGTGGTGCCCCAGCCCCAGCGCCCTGACAAGTGCCCGCTGCCGCCCATGGCACCCGAGACCCCACCGGTCCCCTCCTCAGCCTCGTCCTCCTCTTCCTCCTCCTCTTCCCCATTCAAGTTTAAGCTCCAGCCACCCCCGCTGGGACGCCGGCAGCGGGCAGCTGGGGAGAAGGCTCCAGCAGGTGCTGACAAGAGTGGTGGCATTGGCATTGGCGGCGGCTCAGGCGGGCTGGCGGAGGGGGTGGGGGCGCTGGCCCCACCGCCACCGCCACCACAGATCAAGGTGGAGCCCATCTCGGAAGGCGAGTCTGAGGAAGTGGAGGTGACTGACATCAGCGATGAGGATGAGGAAGATGGGGAGGTGTTCAAGACCCCTCGTGCCCCACCTGCGCCCCCCAAGCCCGAGCCCGGCGAGACACCTGGGGCAGCCCAGTGCATGCCCCTCAAGCTGCGCTTTAAGCGGCGCTGGAGTGAAGACTGTCGCCTGGAGGGGGGTGGGGGCCCCACTGGGGGCTTGGAGGATGAGGGTGAGGACAAGAAGGTGCGGGGGGAGGGGCCTGGGGAGGCCGGGGGGCCCCTCACCCCAAGGCGAGTGAGCTCTGACCTCCAGCACGCTACAGCCCAGCTCTCTCTGGAGCATCGAGATTCCTGAGGGCTGTGGGCAGGGGGCCCTGTTCCCCCCACCTCCCATGCTTCTTTTGCTGCCTTAACCCCCCCCCCCCCAAGCCCTGGAGGTAAGGGCAGCTCTCTGGTGTCTTCCCTGCCTCCTCCCCTTTCCTGCCCCATGTTTTGTATAAAACTTTTAATTTCTTTTTTTTAATGGTGAGGGTGGGTGGGTGTCCAGGGCTGGGGGCTTTCCCCTATCTGTGGGTTTCTAAGCTCCAGGCAAAGGGGGGGGGGTAGGGTGGGGGGAGTTGAGGGGGCCACCTCCATTCTGGGGAATTTATATTTGAACTGAGGCTCCAGCCTCAATGCCCAGGAACGTTTTTTATTACAATCGCTTAGGAAGTAAAAGCCTTGTCTCCCTCCCTGTTCTCTGCCTCCTGTCCCTGTCCCTCTCCACTCTCGTCCATCCTCAGTCCTGATCCTGCCTTCCCTGCCCCTCCAGGGGCCCTGAGTGCCTGGGTTTCTCATACCCCACAGGGTTGCAGCAGGGGAGGGAGGGACATTTTATGATGAACCAAAAATTCCATGTTGGGGGGGTGGGGGGCAGAGGAGGGGGAGGGGTGCCGCCCATAGGCCACAAATCTCTACAAGTGCCTGCTATCCCTCTCCCACTCCTCCCCCCTCATTCCAGCACTGGTCCAACCCCTTCACCCCCAGCTGCTCCTAGGACTAGCCCATAGGCAGGCGGGTGGGGGGGGGGGGGTGGGAAGGGGGTGCCCTGAAACCAAACTGGAAGCCCTCTCTGCCTCCTAGCTGGGGCCCCTGGGGTGGGGGTCTGTGGTCAAGCCTTATTCTGTATTGGGGACAGTGGGTGGGGGGGGGGAGGGAAGTTGGGGGGCTGCTGGAGAATGTATTCAAAACAATAAAACTTTGGACCTTTGGATGTGGTGATCTGTCCTGGGTGTTGGGTACAACAACTAAAAGGTCACATACAGCCTTTGTTTGATTCTGAAAGACAGGAACCTACACTGGCTCTCCAACGTATCTATGGCCAGAAGGTCTGACCCTATCTGAATGGGTCAAATCGAGGCCTGGAAAATGATCTGACCTCAGGGGCATATAACCCCCAGGACCTGATGATAAACGTCTCAGGTATACTCTTGCCCTCTGACAGCTCCCCTATTCTGTGGGGATCCACTTATCCTTGGAAGCGCTTTAGATTCCACCACCCTATTGTCCTTGCTTTTCTGATCACCTGAAACGCCTTTCCTTTCTGGTTCTGTGTATTCCCCTCTCGGTGTCCCCATGGCCTGGAAGGGGACTTTGGCAACAGGCCTGCAACAACTCTCGAAATGCAGACCTTGCAAGGTACCTCAGCGGTCTCTGTCAAAGCAAGGGAACATCCCCTGCCAGCGAGTTAAGGGACAGGCTTAATCCTGGTTGTTACTGATCGACGACGTGCTATGTACCAGGTACCTAATACCTAGTTAGCTGCAGTGCTTTTATTTCTAACACCCAGCAATGTGGGGGCAAGCAGTTCAGTTAAATGACTTGCCCAAGGCCCTAACCCCAGCCAGGACTTTAAAGAGGTCTGTTTCTGAAGCCTGTGTTCTTTCAACAACTCCTTTTCCTCAGGCCAGGACAGTTGGATCTAGACAAAGGTTTCAATCATAGGATCTGAAAGGTGAGCTCCTAAAGCTAGAAGTTCAGGCTGGAGAGCTTGCTTCAGGGATGAAAGAGCCAGGAGAAGGAATCCAAGCTGAAAGGGTCCTTAGAGACTGCCCAACCCCTACAGTGCAGGTGAGGTGCCTGAGGCCCAGAGAGAGGAAGGAGTTTCCCCAAGGCCACACAGCTAAGAAATGAGGTGGGAATTGAGGGCTCAGGCCTGTTGGACTGGCTTCATGGAGAAACCCCACCCTGTGCAACTCTGAGGGGGAAGGAACTGGCAACTCTTATCTACTCAGGCTTCACCCTCATTTCCTGCCAGCCCGGGGTGGGTGGTCCCAGATGATGTCGATTGGCAGTGAAGAGAAGATCCAGGGCTGGGGTACTGGCAGGAAACCCAGGCTCCCTTGGCAGCCTGCGGGCAACTGCTCCCTCTCCTGGGTGATGTAAGTCACTCCCTGGGGTGGGGGCCACTGGGCTATTTCTGGAAGTTGGGATGAGGCATGTCTCCTGGCAACATAGATGCAACTGAGTTGCTGGTGGTGGTGGTGGTGTGATGGAGAAAGGGGGGTGTTATCACTGCGGGGAGGGGGGGGAAGGACCCAGACGAGTGTCTCAGTTCGATTTCAGTGCCTTCAGAACACCAGGTCCAATATGGATTAAGAAGTGCTCGGCTTTAGAACTGCTCTCTAGGTCAGACTTGTTGCCCCCATTTCTGATCTAGTGGGGTTCACAGGTGGAATTTAGTTTTGTAAACTCCAGCAGCTCCGCCAATCTTTAATGACCCACCCAAATCTAGAAATCTATTCAATTTCTGCAAGACCACACCCTCGATGTCTTCCACATCCCAGTAGAAAGCCCTTTGTCGATCTCACAATTTTTCATCAATTAATTCATCCTTCAGAGACTCTCTTCAAGCCTATAATCCCCAGACCCAGACCCCCCCCCCCCCCCCCCCCTGCCCCAGGCGCCCGATTCTCCTTCCTGGTGCTTCTTAAACATTGCTCACCCCTTCGGGTCCCTCAGTCTGGAGTAGTTTCTTGGCATCCCACAGACCTTTTAAAGACACCTCAAGTCCCCTATGACTTATCCACTGGTCCCCAGTAAGACCCCTTCACTTCACAGACTCCCCTGGACACCTCCCGACACCACAGGCCCCTCATAGACACAGACAATCTGTCCTAGCACCCCTCAACAAACGTTCTCACCCCTGCAAACATCTTGTTAAAATTCCCTCAGACGGTCGCCCTCAGACTCCCACCGACCCCAATCCCCTCCTGTCGGTTGCCCACGCGTCGTCCACTGCGCATGTGCTATGAATTCTGGCAGTTAAGTAACTGCCGCCATCCCGCCCCGCTCCGCTGTCCTTTTGGGCCTTGTTGGTCCAGTGTAGGATTTCCCAGGCTTGGGGCTTGCTTGATTCAGATTTTTGCTTTTCATCTTTCGAGCTGCCGTCAGAGGGCAGCAACCACCATTTGGCTGAAAAACTACGACTCCCAGACTCTGAACTGTTCGTAATGCAGTTGCATTCATCGAAAAGGGAGCGGAAGTATGTCCGCGCTTTGCCTTCTGGTTAATGTAGTCCGAGAAGGCCTGAGCGATACTGTCTGCTCTGTGCCCGCTGAGAACTGCAGTTAGATCGAGTGTATGAAAGTTTCTTCAGGCTTTAGAAAGGGCAGGACAGTTAGTATGAACACTGGCTCAGATTAAAGTGAAGGTCTACAGACTCCATTTCCCATTATTCTACGAGGCAGGAGGGCTGAAGATGATTTCATTCTAGTTCCAAGTATTTCCGGGACACACACACACACACACACACACACACACACACCCTCACACGAACTCCGTTTCCCAGCGTCCTTTGGGGATAGAGTCCTCCCGGGTATTAGTCGATAAATAGGGCGACATAGTCCGTGCACAAAACTTGAGGCTACTCCTAACAGTCGGCTTCCTTGATTCCTTGATTTGGGCCCTCCTGGATCCTGTAAACTTGGGAAGCGGGAGAACGCAAAAGGCTGAAAGAGGGTTCAAATCAGAAGTTCTTTTTTCACCTCTTTTAATTCTCCTCTCAGCCTCTTGGTGCAACCCACGTTGGTAGAAAAAGCTAGATTGTATCTGAAGGCTATTGTTCTGAGAGACCACTAGGAACTTTGTTTCCCAAGTCGTTTGCGGGGGATTTTTCCTCCCTGATTAGTGGAAACTTGGAATTTGTAATGTTTGGGCTCCCATTTTCCCGCAGCCCCTGATAGACTTCGTCACTTTCTTGGGACCTGGGGGAGGGGAAGGAGGCGTTGAACACTCTACAGGCTCCCGGGGGGGATTGATGTCTTTCACCTTCGGCTCTCGCTTTCCCAAAAGTACCGGCTGGACTCCACTTCCCAGCAAGCCTCTGCAGTCTCATCTCACAAAGGGTCAGGATCCTGACTGGACTATTCCCCAGCATGCTTCGGGTTCCTCGTAGATCCCTCCCGCTCAGTCAAACGGGGAGGCCGCCTTGAACTTCATTTCCCAGAAGACACAAAGTTCACTGTAGCAACTACTCTGAAGCCTTGGTGTTGACTACATTTCCCGGTAGGGACTGCGGCATAGCGTAGGAGATGCAGAGGAACGCCGTACCTATTTTATTTCCCAGCCTATCTCCATAATTGCAGTGTCCACTTGGGGCTTAGGTAGTACCTGGGACTCCATTTCCCGGCGTGCTTTGGAAGTCGCGTTACACCTGCAATGCGGTGAGGGCGTGGCGACGACTCCATTTCCCGGCTTGCTTCACGGTCCGGTATCTGCGGATGCACCGGCGCAGACTCTATTTCCCACCGTGCACTTGGCACGGATTGGCATACACGGCCAATAGACTAAATAAGCGTCTGGACTCCATTTCCCGGCGTGCATCGGCCTACAAAGCTCACCGAAAGAGTGGCTGCGACTACATTTTTGAAGCACATTTAGGGGTCACAGTTGCTGCAATGGAGTGAGTGTGTGAGTGTGCGACTCTGACTCCGCTTCCCAATGTGCTTCAGAGTCCGCAGTCGACACAGTTGGCTGACTTATTGCCCAGAACTCTTTCCTGACGTGCAGCGCGATCCGTCATCCCCCGCGGTGGGCTCTGAGGCCTTTGCAGACTCCATTTCCCGGCGTGCCTCGCGGCTCTCTGTGCGGACCGAGGGCGGCGACGGCGGCGCGTAGGGCAGGCGGACTGCATCTCCCGACGTGCCCCGCGGCGGGCGCTGGGCCGGAGCCGGAGCCCGAGCGGCGCGGCCTGGAAGAGGCCAGAGCCCGGGGGAGGCGGCGGCGGCGGCGGCGGGGGCAGCCCGGGCAGCCCGAGCCCCGTGGCCTGGGCCTGCGCTCGGCGCCATGAGCGGCGGCGGGCCTTCAGGAGGCGGCCCTGGGGGCTCGGGCCGGGCGCGGACCAGCTCGTTCGCGGAGCCAGGCGGCGGAGGCGGTGGTGGCGGCGGCGGCCCCGGGGGCTCGGCCTCCGGTCCGGGAGGCAGCGGCGGTGGGAAGGCGTCAGTCGGAGCCATGGGTGGGGGCGTGGGGGCCTCGAGCTCCGGGGGTGGCCCCAGCGGCAGCGGCGGAGGAGGCAGCGGCGGCCCCGGTGCGGGCACTAGCTTCCCGCCGCCCGGAGTGAAGCTGGGCCGTGAGTATTAGCGGCGTCCGTGGAGGGTGGAGATCAAGGTTCCCGAAGCCCTTCAAACGTCGATCAGCTTCTTCCATATGCCCAGATAGGAGGTCCAGCTCCCTGTGCTTCCAAAGATGGGATTTGAGCGCTCCCCTTCCCAGAGAAAGGGATTTGAGGGGTTACCATCAATTGGAGTTTAGGACTGGATATTAGGATTAGATTAGTGGTCCTCAAAGAAACAGGGGTCGCAGGTCTCTGTTCTTCTAGTACTGAGATGTTGGGTCCCTGAGCCTTAAAAACAGGAATCTGATGTTGCCATCCATTAGACAACAGGATCAGGAGTCATCCTCGCTTGCAAATGGGGCTAAAGGGGTATTGTTCCCAAAAAGAAGATCACCGTCACCCCAAAAAGGGGATCGAATTTGCTCCCCTTTAGACGATGGGGGTTTGGAGTGAATATCACATAGGAATGGATTTGAGGTTACTGTGTCCCCAGAAGGATAGGGCCAGGGCTTCCCAAACTGGTACCCAGGCAGTCTTTCCTTTTAAAATGCAAGACCTGTTACCATCATTTGTCCATAACAGATAGAACTGTACCCCCAATGGTGGAAATTAATAGTTGGTGCTTCTTAGAAATGAGGACAGACTGGGAATCAGTATACCCTGCCAAACAAGTCCATAGGCACTGTTCTTCCAAAAACTTGGCTTGGGGTGCCTGGCTGGTTCAGTTTGTAGAGTATGCGACTCTTGTTCTTGGTGTCATGGATTCGAGCCCCACGTTGGGGGTAGAATTTACTTAAAAACAAAACAGAACAAAAAAAACTTGCTCGGTAAGTCTCCTTCCACAAAAAATGGAACAGTGTCAGGGGGGGTCACAGTTCCCCATTGAATATGGATCTAAGGTTCTACCCTTATCATTGTTCTGAGGTATGGTGTCATTAGCTCTCGAAGAATAGCCACATAGGATCATCTTCCTCCAAAAGAAGGTGTCAGTGCCCCTCAAGACAAATTTGGTTCATCAGTGACCCCTTTTCTTTGGGAAATTGATGAAAAGTTCACCAAAGAAAAGAGGTCACTATTCCCTAAGAATGCCACAAAACTTTGCTGCTGTTCAGAGAATGGAATTGGAACTTACAGCTTTCCTTCAAAGGACTGAGGCTGGGATGGCCCCTTGTTAATGGAGGCCAGGTTCATCAGTCTCACGACTTAGTACTTGTCCATGGGGGACCACCCAAATACAGGAAGGGGTCTGGAACTCTGGACCACACAGATGAGGAGGCCAGGTCAGCGCCTTTTCTAACTCCAGAGTAGTTGGGGAAGGGCTTATTGTGAAAGTCATGACCTTGTCACTCATACCTGGAGGAGTCCTTTCTGCCACTAAAAAATAGTGGTGGTTATCAGCTCTAGCAAGGGGGACTTAGTGGTCACTGTCCCTCAAGCTGTGAGAAAGGCTAGTGCTTTCCTAAAGTAGAAGTGCCTCAGGGTCACTGCTCTGGTAAGTGGGAGAGGTTAGGTCAGGCTTTTCCCAGTCAGGAGTGGGGCCAGCAGGCAGGAAGCTCAGAGTGGATACAGTCATCATCTGAGAGTATGAGGATGCCCTCAGACCAAGCGGGACCAGTGATTTGCTGCTCACTAGAGGTAGAAATTCTGGGTTATCAATCCTTGAACAGCAAGAAGTTTAAGTGTCAGTGTCTTCCCACCCAGAGAAGCAGCAGGATTTAGGGTTCCCTGAAGGGAAGAGGAGAAAGGGCACCCAGAGGCATCCAGCAGCCACCTTTGCTCAAAGACAGAGAAGAGACAAAGGCCCCCAGTGAGCATCCTATAGAGATTTGCCTCCCTCCCCACAGCCCTGTGATTGGGTGGTGGCAAGAGGGGGAAGGTCAGTGGATGTGTGTCCCCTTTGTTCCCCAGGTGACAGCGGGAAGGTGACCACAGTGGTAGCGACTCTAGGCCAAGGCCCAGAGCGATCCCAGGAGGTGGCTTACACAGACATCAAAGTGATTGGCAATGGCTCGTTTGGGGTCGTGTACCAGGCACGGCTGGCTGAGACCAGGGAACTGGTGGCCATCAAGAAGGTTCTCCAGGACAAGAGGTTCAAGGTAGCTTGGGGCAAATGGGGACAAGGAGGTGTGACCAGGCATAATGGGTGAGAGCACCCTAGTGAGGGTGCTGGATTTGGGTTTTCACGGGATCTGAACATGAGCCAGAAGAGAAAGGAGTGGAAAAGTGTGTGGAAGATGGGAGTGTGGGTTCCAAGAGAGCCCAGAGCTGATGTTGGGCTTTTGCTCTGGGTGAAGTGCTTTGTTAGGCGAGTTGTTATTTAATTCACATGAAGGTTCTCTGAGGGTGGACACTGGTGTCTTATCCTCATTCTAAGACTGAGACTCAGATAAGAGAATTGACTTGAGAGCAAGACTAGCCTCTGGCTTGTCTGATTCCGAAGCCTTCCACCTTACCTGCTAAGTTACGCTTCTGCCCAGAGGAGAAAGGAAGCTGGTAGAGGGTGATGAGTGTGTTTGTGAAGGTCGTGCTCTGACCCAGGTGCTTGGCAAGTGCAGGATGAAATCCAGACTGTACTCTGCTCACCGAACCATGTGCCTTGGTGTCCCCCTGAGGACAGATGTGCCCTATAACCTAGTGGAGGTCCAGGGAACCAAAAGGAGATGGAAGAGGTAGAAGTCGAGGGACAGTTGGTGTTGCAAGGACTGGCATTTTGGAGCTTAGGCTGGCCTGGATATAAACGAACTGAGCCTAGGCTGGGAGCGAACCAGTTCAGGGACTGGGTCTTGGCAGTGAGAACCCTTGGGCAGGAGGAGCTCCAGGGTGTGGGCCAGAATTTGATTAGTGTGGAGTCCCAGAAGTGCGAGGGATCTGAGGGTGGGAATTCTGAGGCCAGAACTCAGGGGAACAGAGAATAGGGAAGAGACTGAGGCTCTGGGAAGATGGAAGTCTGGAGTCTGGGACTTAAGATCCAAGTCAGGGTTCAAGGGCCCAGATGCCTCCAGGGGAGGCAATAGAGAGGAGTGGGGACCAGGGTGGGCTGGGTGGCCAGTACTTGTCTGTTGGCACTCGGGCCTTGTGTGGCCATATCATCTGATTTTTCAAGACAAGCAGGAAAAGTGGATTCATACATGGAGACCCCTGATTTTCAAATGTTAGCAACGCATTGGGAATTTTTCAACAGTGGGCTGAAGAAAGCTGATCTGTAGGTTGGGTTTAGTCCACAGGCCTTCAGCTTGTGGGGGAGGGAAATGGGTAGTGGTAAGGAATTAGGGTCTGTGCTAGAGGGGCCCTGGAGCTGGGACGCAAGGAGTAGCCACCTGGCTCTGTTGGCAGGAGTAGAGGAGCAGGGCTGTGGTGAGGGGTGCCAGGGAGGGGAGGCGGGGAGAGTCGGCCGTTGTCTGAGGCACTTTCCTTTTGCTCCCAAGAACCGAGAGCTGCAGATTATGCGTAAGCTGGACCACTGCAATATTGTGAGGCTGAGATACTTTTTCTACTCCAGTGGAGAGAAGGTGAGGCCTTGCCCATGCGGGGGAGTCTTCCACCTTGACTCCACCCGTGTTCCTGCCTGCCTTTCTCGTGACTGCCAGTCCTTCCCCCGTTATCCCCCACAAGCCTCCCCCCCCCCCCCCCCTTTCCTCACAGTGCCTCACACCTCTCCTTTGCTCTCTGCAGAAAGACGAGCTTTATCTAAATCTGGTGCTGGAATACGTGCCCGAGACAGTGTACCGGGTGGCCCGCCATTTCACCAAGGCCAAGTTGACCATCCCTATCATCTATGTCAAGGTGGGCAGGCGGGCAGGCTGCTGGGACCCAGGCCTACAAAGCCAGGGGCTCTGGATCCTCCTGCCTTCTGTGGGTTCCTTCTTCCTCCCAACTTTATGTTGGTCTCTGCAGGCTGTGTGTTCCCTGCTCTTGACTCCATAACCACCATAGACAGAGCTTGCCAAATGCAGGGCAAGCCAACCTGAGGCCTGACCGAATCAGGGAGGCAGGCTGACTGGGGTCTGGGGAAGACTGCACGGTACCTGCTCGGGTCCACCCTGGGAGCCCAGTGGCACCAGTATTGTTGGTGGAGTTAGAATTGGGGTGGGGACCAAGAATGTGAAGGGAGAGATGCTGAAGTCAGAGTCCTGGCCTGCAAAGCCTTGGCAGAGGGGAGTAGGAAGGAGGCAGGGTTGGAGGAAGGTTGCTGTCCACAGAACCTGGGTTCATTCCCCAGGGCCTGGTGCTGTGCCCCGGGTGTTAGTCTCTTTCAGGAGGTGTTTGAATGAATGGGTGAATGAATGAATGAATGAATGAGCCTAGGGATGTTGTGGAGAACAGAGGCCGGAGCAGCTTTCTTTTTTTTTAATTTTTTTTATTTTTTAATTACTATTTTTTTAATGTTTATGTATTTTTGAGAGAGAGACAGAGAGAGAGAGACAGAGTGTGAGCCAGGGAGGGGCAGAGAGAGAGGGAGACACAGAATCCGAAGTAGGCTCAGGCTCTGAGCTGTCAGCACAGAGCCTGGCGCGGGGCTTGAACCCACGAACTGTGAGATCATGACCTGAGCCGAAGTCAGACGCTTAACCGACTGAGCCACCCAGGCACCCCCGGAGCAGCCTTCTGCGCTGGGAGGAGGTGGGTGGGTTCAGGTTGGCTGAAGATCCTCCTGCTAGCTTTAAGAACCCTGGGTCTTGGTGAGCTACAGAGCTCTATCAGGGTTTGGTGCTGGGGGACTGCGCCTCCCAGGACGGGAGTCCTCTGGTTTGGTGAATTCCTTCTGTGGCTACCTGTGTGCTGAACCCAATGCAGTTCCAGAGGCCTAACTGACTGAGACCCAGGCTTTGTTCCTGAAGAGCTCTCAGTTTAGTGGAGTAGATAGCTGTCGTTACAAAGAACTATAAAACTACTAGCAACTGCCATAGTAGAAGGAACACAGGGAATTCTGGAAACATGAGGCCCCCGGCCCTGCCTGCTTTGGGGGTGAGAAGGATCAAGGAAGGCTTCTGGGAGATCATTAGGTGCAGGGTGAGGAAGCGGCATCTCTAGCCAAGGGCAGTGGGAATGGAGGAGGGGGGCCCAGGAAGCCGGCCTGAGCAGTTGCTATGTGCTGGGCACTGGCCTGGGTCCTGGGGGACACAGCAGCGCTGAACACACAAAGATCCCTGCTCTCTTGGCACTTACGTTCTAGCCAGTGGGAGGGAGAGTGGCAGGAAAATCCAGCTGGAGGGAGGCGAGCCCGTGGGTGGTTTTGACTGGCAGCTGAAGGAAGCCGAGCCCTTCCTATAGCCAGTGGTTTTGGAGCTGAGTGACTGGCTCCCGCAAGGCCTTCCTTGTGTGTGTGTGTGTGTGTGTGTGTGTGTGTGTGTGTGTGTGTGTGTTTATCAGGCTTTTGCTGAGGTGTGTGACTGAGGCAGTATTCTCAAGGTGCGGGGCAGTGCCAGCCCTGAGGGGGTCTGTCGCAAATGCCCCATCCCGAACTTACTGAATCAGAAACTGGGAGGGGGCCCCAGAGGTCCCTTTTTTTTTAAAAAAATTTTTTTTTTCAACGTTTATTTATTTTTGGGAGAGAGAGAGACAGAGCATGAATGGGCAAGGGGCAGAGAGACAGGGAGACACAGAATCGGAAACAGGCTCCAGGCTCTGAGCCATCAGCCCAGAGCCCGACGCGGGGCTCGAACTCACGGACCGCGAGATCGTGACCTGGCTGAAGTCGGACGCTTAACCGACTGCGCCACCCAGGCGCCCCCAGAGGTCCCTGTTTTAACAAGCCCTCTAAGTGGGCCTGGTGCAGAGTAAGGTTTGAGGACCCAGGGGCAGTAGAAGAGTTTATGAGTCAACTGGAGAGGTGCTTGGGAGGGCTCTTGAGGCCAAGAGGGTGGAGCACTGGCAAGTTCCGTGGGCAGCCCTGGGCCACAGTTGTGCTGTCCCTTGCCTGTCCCAGGTGTACATGTACCAGCTCTTCCGGAGCTTGGCTTACATCCACTCCCAGGGCGTGTGTCACCGCGACATCAAGCCCCAGAACCTGCTGGTGGACCCTGACACTGCTGTCCTCAAGCTCTGCGATTTTGGCAGGTGGGTCTGACCTGGGGTGCGCTGGGTGGCCGAAGGGGCGAGGAGGGACCCCAACCCTGGCCTTGCGTTTACTCCCACCCATCTCTTCCCACAGCGCAAAGCAGTTGGTCCGGGGGGAGCCCAACGTCTCCTACATCTGCTCTCGCTATTACCGGGCCCCGGAGCTGATCTTCGGAGCCACTGATTACACCTCGTCCATTGGTCAGACTTCCCGGAGGGTGGGGGTGGGCAACGGCAGTCATGGCAGTTTTTGAGTTCTTTCTGTGTGCTGTCTGCCAAGCTCGGCGATAAAAGCTTTTAACGTGTGTTCTTTCATCCAGTCCTCACAAACTTTGGAGGGCGATGCTGCCGTATGTTCGGTTCACAGATGAGCAGTCTGAGGCTGAGAGCGGGGAGGCCGCCTGCCTGCATTCGCACTGCTGGGGTTGGGCAGGGCTGGGCTTTGAAAGCTGACCTGACTCCAGAGTCCATGCGGGCTCTGGAGCCTCCCAGTCAGCCCTCTTTTCTCGCCTTGGCGGGGAGGGGCTGACAGTGACCTTGGGGGAATCAGTGGCTCTCTTACCGCGAGGGTGTGACTTGCTCACAGGGCCTTGTGTCTTTCCCCATTGGTGGGGATGGCAGCACTACCTTCCAGGCAAGAGGCGGGGGCATGAAAGGGTTTGGAGAGAACATTCATCAGCAGTGTGGAGAAACTGAATGGTCCTTAGGTGTGAACTTGTGCCTTGGGGGTCAAGTACAGACCAGGGAGGGGGGCAAGACTCCCAGGTTGCAGCTGTTCCTGTGGGCAGGATAAAGGCTAGGCCTGGAAATTAAGGCTTTATCTTCCCGAGGCCCGAAGAACACAGATGCCTGTTCTAGGTATGTTGGGCCATCTGGAGGCCAGAGGTAGAGAAGGGGCTTACTGGGGTCACCGAGGGGAGAGAGGCAATTAAGGCTGGAAACACTTAGATTGGAGAGTGCGGCACAGTCAGTCAGACCTGGAGGTTCAACATCAGGCTCCGGCGTTCTAAACTGTAGGACCTTGAGCAGGGTGCTGCTTCTCAGGGCTGAGAAAATGGGCTCCTGGCACCCTCGGGGTGACTGTGGGGGGGATTGGAAGCACTTGTGAGGAGATGGGTGGAGGAGCCCTGACCCTCCCCCATTCCCCCTTCAGATGTGTGGTCAGCTGGCTGCGTGCTGGCTGAGCTCCTCCTGGGCCAGCCCATCTTCCCCGGGGACAGTGGGGTAGACCAGCTGGTGGAGATCATCAAGGTGAGGGCACGGCACAGTGTGGGTGGGGGGGGTGGCTAAGGGAGAGGGGCTTTGGCTCAGACCCCTCCTTTTCTCTGCAGGTGCTGGGAACACCAACCCGGGAACAGATCCGAGAGATGAACCCCAACTACACGGAGTTCAAGTTTCCCCAGATTAAAGCTCACCCCTGGACAAAGGTGGGGAAGGGCTAGGGGCTCAGGCAGCATGGCTGAGGTCCCCTTTGGAGGCCAGCTGGCCTGGGGACCTGGCTATAGAGTCAGGGCTTGGGAGTGGATTAGTAACTCATCCCATTTCCAATTTTATGGCATCTCCCATACTCGAGAAGGTGAGGATTGACGGTAAGTTCGACAGTGCCATTTTTCTGGTGGGGAAACAGGCTCCCAGCAGGGCCCGTCCAGTGATGGGACCTGGGGGAACTGCTCACCTGAAAGAAGGTGACTGCCCCTCAGTGGTGGTGCCTCAGTTAGAAAGTGGGTGTGCGGGACCCAGTCACGTTTGCTGCAGGCCCCGTAGCAGCACGATGCTGGCTAACCCAGTGCTGGGGCATTTCACCCTGGTGACTTCTGTCCCCTCCCCCTAAGGTGTTCAAATCTCGAACGCCGCCGGAGGCCATCGCGCTCTGCTCTAGCCTGCTGGAGTACACGCCGTCCTCAAGGCTGTCCCCTCTGGAAGCCTGCGCCCACAGCTTCTTTGATGAACTGCGATGTCACGGAACCCAGCTTCCCAACAACCGCCCGCTTCCCCCCCTCTTCAATTTCAGTCCTGGCGGTGAGGGCACAGCCTGGGATCTGGGGAACCGGAGGGGCAGGCAGAGAATGTGGAGGAGTGCTTGGTGTTACAGACAGGAGTGGGGCGCTGAGGGTGGGCTACAGGAAGGGCCTGGGGGCTCAGGAGATGCCTCCAAGACAGGAGACTTGACCCTGCTTAATCCATGCCCTGTGATCACCTGTGCGAGGCTCCCTCTGGTTTTTCACTTAAAGCATTCAGTGGCTACACCCTTGCCAAGAGCTGGGTCCCTACCTGGTGCCCCCTCCTAACCCTGACCCTGTCTCCCAGTGCCCTGCCTCCTGACTGGGCATGTCCATTCCTGTCCCTAGAACTCTCCATCCAACCATCTCTCAACGCCATTCTCATCCCTCCTCACTTGAGGTCCCCAGCGGGCACTGCCACCCTCACTCCATCCTCACAAGGTAAGTCAGGGGCCATCTGTGGCAGATGAAAGCCTTTCTCAGCCTGGGAGGCGGGCCTGTTCCCACAGCCCCAGAGTTTCCTGCACATGTGTGGAAACTGTTGACACTTTGATCGTATACGCCTTGATGGTCACCTTTGTAGGCTATTATCGTCTATATCTGTGTTTAAGTGCTAACTGGAAAGCCAAAGGCAAACGTTTGGCATGCACACACAAACAAAAAGTTAAATTTGTTGTCCACGTTTAAAAATTGAGGCCACTGCATGTACAAATTCAGATTTCCTGTCTCTCTTGGGGAAGAAAATCCGACTGGGCAGTGCGGGACTGCCTTTCCTCGGGGCGGTGCTGTCAGCGGGGCCAAGTTCCAGCTGCCCTCTTTTATGTGGGGCCTGGCTCTTTGGAGTCCGTCCATGACCAACCTGGCCCTTTGGCATTTGAGCATGCAACCCTGGACCCAAAGTGGCAGCTGTCTGTTTCCGATGTAGCATCCCCCACCGAGTTCCTGCTCTTGGAGGGATGGAGGTCTGCAAGGCAAAGGGTAACTGTCTGCTTCTTCCTCCTCCTCAGCTTTAAGTGAGGCTCAGACCGGCTCGGAATGGCAGTCGACCGACGCCACAGCTCCCCTCACTAACTCTTCCTGAGGGCCCCACCAACTACCCTTCCATCTGGGAGCCTCCAGTGGGGCTGGGAAGGGGGACCATAGCCCATCAAGCTCCTGACCTGGCTGGGCCCCTAGACTAGAGGGCAGAGGTAAATGAGTCCCTGTCCCTACCTCCAGTCCCTCCCTCACCAGCCTCACCCTATGGTGGGCTTTTTAAGAGGATTTTAACTGGTTGTGGGGAGGGAAGAGAAGGAAGGACAGGGGGTTGGAGGCATGAGGACCTCCTGCCCCCTCGGCCCCCTCCCCTCCTCCCAGGCCTACACTCCTCCAACCCCCTTCCCCTCCTGTGTCCCTTGTAAATAGAACCAGACCATCCCGTCTACTCCTCCTCCCTTCCCTGCTCCTCCTTCCCCCTCGGGTGTAAATAGATTGTTATAATTTTTTTCTTAAAGAAAACGTCGATTCACACCGTCCAACCTGGCCCGTCCCCCTTCTACAGCTGTCCCCCCTCCTGTCCTCTGCCCCTAAGGTCTCCTCCCTCCTCTCCCAACCCTGGAGGGCTGGGGGTGGGTGGGTGGGGGAGCTCCTGATGTCTTAGTTTCCACAGTAAGGTTTGCCTGTGTACAGACCTCCGTTCAATAAATTATTGGCATGAAAACCTGCTTCCTGTCTGGCTGCCTTGTTTCCACAGAGGTGAGGGTGATGCCTGAGGGGCTGTTCTGGGACAGGACCTCTCAGGCAGGGGAACAGGGCTGAGTGAACCCACCATGCTGGACTGTTGGAGGCTTGAGTCCCGGCCCTGCCTCACAGGCCCAGCTTTCCTGTGCCTCAGCTCCCCTCTGCACATGTGACAAACTGAGTCTGGCTTATCCACTGCAGAGGCCTGGTGGGAGCCTGCCTCATGGACCCAGCACTGATCTGGAGGGAAGCAGGCACTGTCATCCCCAGGCGACAGTTGAGAGAACAGGATCAGAGGTCAAGGCCACAGAATGGAAGTGGCGGAGTCGAGACTTTGAACAAATGGCTCTATGTCTCATAGCCTAAGCTACATGCTGTTTCACAGGGACACTGAATGATGAGGGGTCACTCAGGCCAAAACAGCCTAGATGTAGACCCTTAGTGGGCACAGACAGGCAGAGTAGCTGTCCTCAAGCCCTAACAGATCTCCAAGCTTTCGTTTCTGTTTTAAAGAGGGCACATAGCCAGCCCATACCTAGGGATGCTGGGAAGCGACAAGCCTGGGAAGGTTGGCACAGACAACTTGGTTTCTTTCCCTCCTCCATGAAAACATGGTGGGGCCACGGGCAGAGGGAAATGGTCACTCCTCCATGTGGTGCCAATGATATGTGAGGGCAGGAGGCCTCAAAAGTGGAAGGAGGAGCAACTGATACGTCCTCCACTGGACTTCACTTGTGAAGAAAAAAGGAAGTTTTTTTTCTTGGTTACTGTGTAATCTCTACGCCCACCGGGGAGCTTGAACTTACGACCCTGAGATCAAGAGTTGCGTGCTCTACCGACTGAGCCCCAAAAGGGAAGGGGTTTTGAACATGTCCCAAAGAGTTCAGGGACTGTTCCTGTGGCATCTGAACTCTCCAGTTTGTTTGGGCCAGCCCCACGGGCACCTATAAACTATTCAGAACAATCCTTGGCCTTTCCTGCTCAAGACCCTCTGGATATCACCTTGTTTGTAAGATAAATGCATCTAGCAAGGAGACCACAGCAGGACAGAAGGGCTGGTCTGGGCAAGGGGCACTCCCGGGGCCCCCCTACCTCTCTACTGCTCATATCTGTTCAGCCATGAGGTCAGTGAGGATGTGCCTCACCCTCCTCCCACTCCCATGGCCTCGGCCCTGGTCTGGCCCCATCCTTTCCCCTTAGACCATCTTCAGCCAACCCCCTGCCCCACCCTGATGCCGGGGAGCCCTAAGGCCCACTTTTGACCGTCCCCGCTACCCCAACTTAGTCTGACTTTCACAGCCTTCCCAGGTCCAGGCCTCCCCACCTGAGCACTTTGGTCTGTAGAGGCCTGGTGGGAGCCTACCCCAGGAACCGGCCATAAGTCATCTATTCCTGTTTAGGGAGGGAAGGACTGCCACTCTAGGTAGACTTCAAAAAGGTTGGGGATCCCTTCTTGTTCCTAAGGCCTCTGATCTTTCAAGGCCTCACCAAACCCCAACTGCTCGGTGACACTGGCTCACCTCTCCTCCAGATGTAGCAAATCCCTGAACATCCCTACCCCTGCACCGGTTTCAAACGTCGCACTCGCTCAACGGTGCTGGTTACAGATGTGGGCTGAAGGCACCACCTGGATTCAAATCTCAGCGACACTGCTGCCTAGTGTGAGACCCTGGGTGAGTGCCTGTCCCTGTTTTCTCATCTGTACAGCAGGGCTAATGCTGAGATCACCACACGGGCCCGCCGGGTCACAACCCATGTGCAGTGTGAGCTGTGGTGCCTGCCACGGCTAGGTGGTCATGTGTGCTGTCATTGTGGCTGTAACTGGACGGTCTCCAAGTACACCAAGAACTCACCCTCTCTGCAGTGTCATCTGCCTGTTACGTTTTCTTCCTCTTTCACTGGTGGATTCCTAAGTTTTCCACAAGGACTACCTCCTCCAAGGGGTTTGTTCCCTGCTTGGGGATACCACCGTCCCTGTGCATCCCCAGCACAGTCCTGAGGATCCCGGGACTGAGATCTGCCTGCTCCCCAGGGGCAGGGCAGGAGCCTGACTCCTCTCTGGCCCCCGGCATGGCCCGGCATGTGGGAGGGAGGCCCGTGGACTCCCAGGCTGAATGAATCAATGACACACACTCAGAGAGCAAGGCCATCTGTACTTGTGTGAACTCCACTGCCACTGAGCGTCTCCTGGGGTAGAGCCTGGGTCTGGGTCTGAGTCATTCCCGGGGTTCCAGCATCACCCAGCCTGCAGCTGAGTATGTGGGTACCTAGAGATTTCCTTCCATATTGTCAAAAGTGAGCTTAAGGAAGCCCAGAGAAGTCAAGTACCTCTCTCTCCACCAGGCAGAGCCAAGTCCTGTATGCCCAGGGTCCAGGGAAGGTGACAGTCTTGGGGACAAGCGAGAACCCGCAGAGGTATGCAACAGTGCCCAGCACAGGTCTGGCACGTGGTCGGGGCTCAGGAAAGGTTACCTGACGTTGCTGGGCACCAGGGTGACAGGTGCGGAGCAAAGAGCCTTGGCAAACGCTACTCTGCAATGCACCGGGGGGACCCGGGACAGATCACGTCCCGTCTCAGGGCTTCAGTTTACCCTGAGGCAGAGAAAAGTGACAAGACACACCCGGCAGGGCCGTTGTGAGGAGTCAGTGGGTAAGAGGCCAGGGTGGATCCTGGCACCCAATCAGGTGCCAGAGTGGCTTGCCAGGGGGTGGTCCCCTCTCTCCCGGAGGTGCCCACGATTGTTGTTGCAACCAAACTCTTTTATTGCTGCTCTTCGGCTGCGTCACACGAAGGCCGCGTCCAACTGCAGCAGCCCGCTCGCCTCCCCGGCCCCCAGGGCGGCCTGGCACAGCTGCAGCGTGTCCTCAAGTGCCAGAGGCTGGGACGTCTCGATGATGGCAATGGTCTCCCCCAGCTCCGTACACATGATAGTCTGCTGAGGCTCAGGGGGCGGGGGCGGGGCAGGAGGTGGCGATCGGGGCGGCTGCAGGGTCAGGGTCCGGGCTCGGGCGTGGACACGCTGGTGCAGTCGCAGGCCTGCCAGGGCGTGGAACCAGCGGCCGCAGGTCCCGCAGTAGTAGGGGCTCTTGTTGTACAGACCGGTGATGGGGAGGCGGGGTGCGCGGGCGAAGGCCACGGGCCGCAGGTGCAGCCTCCGGTGCTGCTGCAGGTTGGAGCTCTGCGTGAAGCGCTTGCCACAGTCCAGGCACTGGTAGGGACGCGCACCCGTGTGGGTCAGCTGGTGGCGGCTGAGGTTGGCCAGAGAAGCAAAGGTCTTGCCACACGAGTGGCACTGGAAGGGCCGCTCGCCCGTGTGTGTCCGCAGGTGGTTGCGCACGTGGACCAGCTTCTTGAAGCCCTTGCCGCACACTCCGCAGCGGTGACGCCGCTCGGGGGGCCCGTGGACGGCGCGCCGGTGCCGGGAGAGTCGGGAAGCCGAAGCGAAGGACTTGGAACACTGTGGGCAGGGCAGCTGGGCGGGCGGGGCGGGGGGCGGCGGTGGTGGTGGCGGCGGCGGCGAGGGCTCGGCCGGAGCCGGGGAGGTGGCCGCCAGCGCGGGGGGCGCCCCGCTCTTGCCCGCGTGGGTGCGCCGGTGGTAGAGAAACTTGGTCATGTTGCTGAACGTCTTGCCGCAGCGGCAGCGATGTAAGGGGTTGGCGGTGTGTGCCCGCCGGTGAGCCACCAACGTGAGCTCCGTGCCAAAGCCGCGGCCGCAGTCCACACAGAGGTAGCGGGCTTCGCCGCGGTGCAGCCGCAGGTGCTGCTCGAGCGACGCCGCTTTCTTGAAGACCTTGGAGCAGGTCGTACACTCGTGCGTGCCGCCGACGTGCGCCCGCCCATGAGCCAGCAGCCGGTTCGCCGAGCTGAAGCTGCGCTGGCACTGGTCGCAGTGGAAGGGGTGGGCTGCCGATGCCGGGCCGCGGGATGCCCGCCGGTGTCGCCGGCGTGCCTCGGCTGACGTCCAGCGGGGGGGACAGTCCCCACAGCCCCGGGCCCGGCCGGCTGTGGCCCTGTCGCCTCCCGTGGCGTCATCACCAACCTCTGCCACCACCTCCTCCTCCTCCTCCGTCTCTTCGTCGTCTTCCTCCTCCTCCTCTTCTTCCTCCTCCTCGAGCCCATTGCGCTCTTCTTTCTCGAGGGAGTCAAAGTGGGTGCCCTGATGCTCCAAGAACTCCTCGGGAGTGGCACAAAGGGTGGAACATTCGGGACACTCGTAGGGCTCCATCTTCACTTCGGGTGGAGCAGGGAGGGGAGGTGCCGGGGGAGGCAGAGGGGGCAGCACCGGTGGTTCGGCTGCCGTAGCAGAAAGGTGCCTGGCCTTGCGATGAGCCACCCACAGCTCAGGAGAGGGGAAGAGCTCCTGGCAGTCCCCACACTGGTACTGGATCTGGCTTGCAGACTCCCGGAGGTGGGCGTCCTGGTGGGCCAGGAGCTCACCAGGGGACAGGATGAGCTGGCTGCACTCCCCACACTGGAAAGGCCCATCCTCGGTGCCCGCCATGAGCTCTGGCTCCAGGCCAGCATCCTGGGTGACCAGCGCCTCCTCCTCTGTGACAGCAGGCACATGCCGCTCCTGGTGAGAGAGAACTTCCTCCAGCGTGTTGTAGAGGCTGCCGCACTCAGAGCACATGAACTGGTGGTGCTGGAAGAAAAGGGAGGAGGCGAGGGCCTCCCCAGGTGTCATCTCGGTCACCTCTGTTGACATCTCCGTCACTTCTCCTAACATCGGTGTTGACGTCTCCATCGCCCCTGGTGACATCTGTGTTGGCATCTCGGCCGCCTCGGCCACCTCAGCCGCCACCTCTGCCATGGTGGGGAGGGAGAGTAGTGCCTGGAGAAAAAAGGGGAAGCTGGTGAAACATCGAGAACCTGAGAGAAGCAGGGATGTCTCAAGAGCTTCCTTGCCCATCCTGTCGCTCACCGGCCTCTGTCAATCGGCAAGCCTGCATCCAGTGCTCACGCCTCAGTCTTCAATGAACCTGTAGCCGACCCCTGCCCCAGGGTGCCGGGCATCTGTGAGAGAGACAGCCTCTTTCAGTCTGGCCTCAGACGTCACCCTCCCTCCTTACCCGCAGGGCCAGTTGCACCCTTTCTAAGGACACCTCTCTTTATGCCTCTCATCGTCTGCCTGTAGTTTCCTCACTGTTCAGCCCCGTTCCTCCTACTGTATGTACACACAGACATGCAGCAGAGTTTGAGAGCGCAGGCTTCTGGACCGGACCGCCCTTGGCTTGAATCTGCGTTCCACCACTTACTTCCTCCGAGACTCTTTTGTCACCTGTGAAACGGGGTAAAAGTAGTACTGACCACAAACACCCTGGTACTTGAGAAAGGTTAGACAGAACCATGACTTGGAGTTCTCCAGAGATGCTGTTTTTGAGTCCTAAGTCTTTGCGGTTGCCATTCCTTCTGCCAAGAGAGTTCTCTCCTCTTCTTGTCCAGCAAACTCCTGCCCAGCATTTCCTTTGTGAAGCCTTTTCTGACAACATCTCTACATTCTCAGGGTGATGTCCATCCACTCCTTCCTCCTTTGGGTTCCTATGGTAACCTGTGCCACCTCTATCATAGCAACTATCATGAGTCCGGGTTGAGGTCTGTGCTCCTCTCCAGACTGAGCATGCAGGCAGGGCAGATCTGATTCACTGTAGGGGCTGATGTCACCAACAAAACCACGGACCCGGGCCAGGGATTTTTAACTTCTGAACTTCCACCTATGTGCCCTGTCTCCCCTTCTACATGCGTGGGCTCAGCCCAGGCCTCTTTACACAGCAGGGGCTCAGAGGCACTTTAGTAAACGACTGCCCTCCCACCCCCTGCTAATTTTCTGAATCCAATCTCCACTGTCTCAGTCTTTAACTCATCTGTTAGTGCCAGAGGGCTGGTGGAACTCAGCTTACACCCAGGCATGCAAAGTTGCTCATATTAAGCTCCCGGAGGGATGTTAGTCTCTTCATCACTGATGTGGTTCCAGCACCAAGAACAATGATTAGCCCACAGCAGGTACTCAGTAGATACTCTGTGGATGAATGATGCTCCCTCCAGGAAGTGAGGCCATGAGAGCTTAACTCTCCCTGTGCCCATTCCACTTCTTCCACCAGGCCAACTTTCCTATTAGACCGTGAATTTCCACAACAACACAGCCTAGCACATGACTCTGTTTTCAGCTGATATCCAATAAATGTTCCTCGAATAAATGATTCACTAAAGGCCCAGGAGTTACTTTTTCTTAACTACAAATCCCAACTCCCTCACTAATATACGAGTCGCCTGGGCCCTGCACACAACGGCCACCCAGTAAGGTATCTTCCTGAAAGTAGTCAACCCGGAGCCCAAGAGTTCAGTTCTTCCTTGTTTACAGCCCCACACTCCAGAGAACTCCCATGGGGCGAGGCCCAAGGCCTGGGGTAAGGCTTACGCAAAGTAGGCACCCAGTGAATGTTCTTCCAGAAGTCTGCCTCGAGTAATCTAAAATTCGGACTTTTCGCCCACATTCCTCCCTTCCCAATTATGGGACTGTGTATTATCGGTAGGGAGAGACAGGGGCTTTTTATACCATAGATCAGTAAGTCCTTCCAGGAAAGAACCCACCAGGGGCCTGGAAGTTCAACTTTTCCGCTACACATCCCATTTCACCGAACGCACTTCTCAACTCCGTAGCACGAGAGTACCCTGTAAGGGCTGGGGGCGGCGGGCTCAAGGGTAGGGTCCTGCACGCCGCAGAAGCTTAATCAATGCTCTAGGGCACATAGGAAGGAGCGCTCTCCTTCCACTCCGCGCCGCTCCCGCCCTAGCGCAGGCCCCAAGGCTCTTCGTCCCTCAGTGTCCCCTTCGTTCTCCCTCCGCCCCCTCCGTACGCCCAGTGCTCTCTTCCCCCGCCCGCCCCGCGGCGCCCTCACCCGTCTCTCTCGCCTCCTGCAGCCCCCGCCGCTCTTGACACAGACCCTCTCTGCTCCAGGCGTGCGAGACCCCTCACTATCCACACCTACCATTGGGCGGTGCCCTTACCCGTGGCAGCCAATCAGAGCTGGCAGCAGAGGGCACGCGCCCCCGCGCCTGCGTGTTGACGCTCAGGCGGGGTTCGGCGAGTTTCTCCACGCACACAAATGTGCCCTGTGGGCGGAGTCGGGCCTCAGACAAGCGCCTGCGCAGTTCTCCTGGGCTGCTCTGCCAAGAATCAGAAAGTTAAGCGGTGAGAAGAGGGCATCATTGGAAAAGAGGGCCCAGGGAGTGGAATGGGTGGCGGGAGACCTTGACAGAGGTGTTATTTCATGGCTGAAGAGGCTGAGCATCTCCGAGAGCACAGCTTTGGAGGCAGACACAGCTTTGGAGGGTACTTCCCCTCTCTGGACCTCACTTTTAGTAGTGTGTAAAATGGGCTTGACTCACCTCAAAGGCCGTTGAGGGGATTGGATGAAACAAACACGTAAAAGCTCTCAGCACAGGGCCTGATACACCGTGGGTGCTCCCTATAACCCATGTAACATGGACAGAGTCCTTCCCAGTTTGTAAAACTGCTTTCCCTTCCCTCCCACTCTTCGGTTGATTTAAGGATATTCACCGGGCTTCAGTAGGTGACAATTGCCATCGAAGGGAGGGACTCTTTCGAGGTCACTGCTGCAGCCCAAGTAGAGCCAGTGCTAAGCCAGTGCCAATCAGGACCCAGGTCTCCTGCCTTCTAAGGAGAGATAATCCCAGGGATGGGAACCACTCTGGGTAGGGGACTTGTTTCAAGGCACGTGCGGGCCTTGGCCTTGACTCACCAAGGTGTGTGTGTGGGGGGGTGTTGGGGGGGTGGCCACCGCGCCCAAGGCCCTGCCCCGGGGAGCTGCTCAGACACACAGCCTGGACTCCAGTTCTCTTGCTAGAGAGAGTGCAACTTGTAGGTGCAGGTTAGAAGAGGGGGTATTGGAAGGCCCTGTGACCTTGGAGGGCAGAGATTGGAAAGGGTTTCAGAGGGAGGGGTGTTTGAGACGGGGACAGGGTGTCTGACTGTAATGGGGGACTGTGATGGATGACATCAGGAGGTGCACGGCCAGGATGGAGGGGTCTATTGCAATCGGGAAGGAGGTATTGGTTCCTAACATGAGATGCGGGAGCTTCCTGGTCTTGATCAGGGGAAGAACTTAGCTATGGGGGTTTGTGTTGGATGAAGGGAGATTTCAGTCGGGGGCACGAGATGGCACAGTTGTGATGTAGGTTGCCATTAGGAATAAGGGGCAGTGTAATGGGGGAGTGTCCAATTCCTGATCATAAAGGGGCCTAGGCGCTATTTGAAGCCAGGACTGTCGGGATTGTGGTCCTTTGCCATGGGCAGCTAGGAGCAGTGGTAATGTGGGCGTCTAGGTCGTGATTAGGATGGAACTGTAGTACATGAGATGGATTTGACATGGGGGGCAACGAGGACCCGACGGGTTAAGTCACGGGCTCACAGAAGAACCCTGCAACCAGGTACCAGATCCAGTTCAGAGGCGGAATCGCTCTCGCTTTGCGCAGGCGCAGCACTGGCGAGCTAGACGCTACGGTTGGAGGCGGGCCCGGAGGGGTGGGGCTTAGAAGCTTCACTCTGCGCTTGCGCCGAAGGGGCGTGGCGGTCGCACCTGCGCGAGTTGGGGGAAGGAGGAGGGGCGAGGTGACGCAGGCGTAATAATAGAGAAGGTGCCAGAAAGATCCAAAACAAGTGGCTGCGGCCGTCGCCCAGGAGTCGTCAGACGCCGGAACCCGGTGAGGATCCAGAGAGGCCTGAGGGCGACTGGTGGCGGGTAGATGGAACCACTTGGGTGTTGGGGAGAGAGCGGTACCGCCCTTGCAGGGCGAGAGGGTCGGGTTAGGGCAGCACCACCTGTGTGGGGCGAAGGGCTGCTTTGGTAGGCTCCACTTGTGGGGGGCAGAGGGTCGCTTTCGGAAGGTATGATTTGGGTGGAGTCGCGGCTCTGATCGGACAGTACCACTGGCCGGAGCCAAGGGGCACGTCCGGACAGTGCCACCCAGAGTCAAAGGGCAGTTGGCAGGGTGCCCTGGGATGGGCCCCCGCGCTTATTCGGACCGAATCACGTAGTCGGGTCCGGAGGCTGGTTCGGGACATACCACCTGAGGAGGGGCGTTCGGGCTGGGTCTGGGAGGACGAGCGGGGTCTAGCGTCTCGACCTGTTACTAGGGGACCTCGGGCGATACCATTCCTTTCTGGGGGAAGGGGGAGGCAGAGACGGCTGGGTTGTGAAAATAGCCTTGCCCAGCGGATCGAGGTTGGGGAGACGCACTGGCGGGGGTGGGGTCCGGGTCCCCGCGTCGCTGACCATTGCCCCCTCCCCTCTGTGTGGGTTCTAGGCCCTGGTTCTGAGCTTGTGCCGCCCCCCTCCCCCGGGTATGGCGCTGTCCGGGTTGACCCCGGCCCCGAGCTGGGAGGAGGATGAATGTCTGGACTACTACGGGATGCTGTCGCTTCACCGTATGTTCGAGGTGGTGGGCGGACAGCTGACCGAGTGCGAGCTGGAGCTGCTGGCCTTCCTGCTCGACGAGGCCCCCGGCGCGGCCGGCGGTCTGGCCCGCGCCCGAAGCGGCCTGGAGCTGCTGCTGGAGCTGGAGCGCCGCGGGCAGTGCGACGAGAGCAACCTTCGGCTGCTGGGGCAACTCCTGCGCGTGCTGGCGCGCCACGACCTGCTGCCGCACCTGGCGCGCAAGCGGCGCCGTCCAGGTAAGGTTGAATGGGAGGATGACAGACTTCCGGTGGGGACAGGGCCTTTCTCTCTCTAGGACTCTATGGTTGCCAGCGATATGGACAGCACCATATCAGCCTATGTCCCAACCCGCGCCGCCCCTCCTCCCAGAGTATCAATGAGGAACACAAGAGGGAGGAGGCATGGCTTTTTGGGACAGGTGAACTTGTGGAATTTGGCCACATCAGTGAGGTTTGTGGGCAGTGTTTATGGAGGCCTTATTTCATGCCAGGCACCATGGTAAGCCCTTCGTGTGAACTATCCCCTTATATCCTCCTAGTAATCCCATGAGGAAGTTCTTTTAGTGTTCCCACCATACAGAGAAAACCACAGGGTTAAGAGGAGTTAAGCAGCTTGCTTACATATAAGAACTGAATCCTGTGTGTTGAGCACAGAAGTTACAAGGTGTTGGGACTGACAAAGTGTGTGTTCCATGAAGCTTATATTTAGTGTGTGGGGGGGGGGGGGGAGGGGAGCAGCCATTAAAGCAGGTAATTTATTTTTAGGTTTGGTTATAAAAAGATTAAAGCAAAGTTAACAGAATATAGAAAATAGGCAGCGGTTTATAGCGAAGGCGGCCTTTCTCAGATTGGATAACCAGTGAAGATTTTCCTGAGAAAGCGACGTTTGAATGGAGGCTGTACTGCTGATGTGCATAGATCTCACAGGAGAATATGCTAGGCAGAGGGAAAGACAGGCTTTCACCCCTTGGGTCAGGAATGAATTTGGTATCATCAGAGACCTGTGTGGCAGGAGCAGAGAGGGAGATAAGCCACTTTACACAGGGACATGCAAATGACACATGTAGAAAGTGTGGGAGTCAGGATTCAAAGGCAGCTGGCTGGGCTCTGAGGGCTTGGCTCTGCCCTTAATCCTCTGAGGGAAGTACTCATGGAGGAGCAGTTCTAAGAAGATGAGGAATTCAAGGATTTAAAGGACAGGAGTCCTTTGTGTGTCTTGGGATTGAGTTGTTGAGCTCTTGGCTGGGTTATTAGGGGTGCAGTGGATAGTTGGGGAGGGGGATTGTGACCTTCCCCTGCCTAGAGATAACCAGGAGAAAGGCAGCACTAGAGAAGAAGAGACAGTGTTTTTGGAAAAATGTGTTTGGAGGTTAGGCTACGGAAGAGAAGATTTGGGGACCGTGCTTACTCCTTGGGGCCTCAGGGAGAGCTGGGGGCAACATTGCAGGGGCCTGACCATGACTTGGCTTACAGAATAACCCTGATAGTTGGAGCTGCTGTAGATAGGGGTGGGGTGGCCCCGGGAGGTCTTGAGTCTTCTCTATCTCTGTAGGCATCTAGCATCCACCGGGCAGGAAGCCTTTGAGAGGGAGCAGATGACTGGGCTCCGACCTCTGGGGAACCTGGGCTCCCAGTGGAGCAGTAATCTATCTCCAGGTGGGAATTGGAGGCTGGGCCTAGGAGGGTGCCAGATGCTGTAAATACTTCTTTCCATTTTTCTCTCCGTGAAGTGTCACCGGAACGTTACAACTATGGCACCTCCAGCTCTTCCTCAAAAAGGACAGAAGGCAGCCGCCGTCGCCGTCGCCAGTCAAGCAGTACCTCAAATGCCCAGCAGGGCCAATGGGAGACAGGTGAGCCTAGGCGGGTGGGCACGATGGCAGCGTCCCTTTCTTCCTTCTGAATCCTGATGAACCCGCTCTATCCTGGCCCATTAAGGAAGGGGACCAAGGGGCCATTCTGTCTCCGCATTCCTTTGTGTGTATGTGTGTGTTTATTCTACAAAAGTATGTGTCCAGAAGCAATGAATGGAATTGTTTGTTGTGGTTTTATAGTTCATCCGAATGACCTCACATGGTGGGTATTCTTCACGTGGCTGTCTTTGCTGGATACCTTTCTGAGATTTACTCGTGTCGAGGACCTTTAATTGGTTGCTTTTAATTGCCGTGCCAATTCATTTATGCAGCCTCCTCTTTCCTAGTTCCTGAATTATTCAAATATAACTTCAAACATACAGAGAAATTGAAAGATGGATGCAGTGAACACGCTCATATCTTTCACCTCGATTCAGTAATTTTAACATTTTTGCCACTTAAGAAAAAAATTTTTTTTAATGTTTATTTATTTCTGAGAGAAAGCACGAGCAGGGGAGGGGTAGAGAGAGAGGGAGACACAGAATCTGAAGCAGGCTTCAGGCTCTGAACTGTCAGCACAGAACCTGACTTGGGGCTCAAACTCATGAGCCATGAGATCATGACCTGAGCCAAAGCTGGATGCTTAACTAACTGAGCCACCCAGGTGCCCGTACATTTTGCCACTTTTGCTTTATGTGCATGTACACGTAACGATGGGTTTTTAGTTGAACTCTTTGAATGGAAGTTACAGCCATCGGGACACTTTCCGTCTAAATAGCAGGCATTTCTTGAGAATAAGGAGAATGTTGTAGACCACTTCCAGACCGTTATCACACCTGAGAAGGTAAATACTAATTCTCTGATATCCTAATGGTTCATTTTCAAATCTCCCCAAGAGTGACTCTACTTTCAGGACTCACTCATAGTTGAGTTTCTCTGCTTTGAATTATTATGTCTCCTTAATCTCTTAGTTTAGAACCCAAACTTCTCCCCAACTGTGTATTTGTTTCTTTTCTTCCCATGACATCCGTCACCTTATTGACCTGGTCAGGCCCGTTGTTTTGTAGAATGTCGCGATTATTTCAGGAAGTGCCTGATAATTTCCTGCTGGTGTCATTTAACTGGTTCCTTTGTCCCCTGTATCTCCTGTGACGTGGGAAGCCACTCTTCCCCCCCCCCCCCCAATACTCACACCAGGAGACAAGTGTGGCAACAGCCACTGGGCATTGTTTATAGTTTATAAGTTGAAACTTGGGTAATTTCCAGGAGTAATAGCTTAGTGAGGTGAAAGTAAGGTGCAAAAAGAAAAAAAAAAAAAGTGGGTCAGGAGGCTTGGTTAGATTCAGGTTACATGTTTTTGGCAGGAATGTTCCTCAGTCGATGCTGTGTGCCTCACTGTAGAGTGCATCAGGCAGCTTAAGGTCTGCTTTTCTTGCTGTGAGGGGGAAGTTTGATCACTTGCTTAAGGTGCTGTCTGCCATATTTGTCCTTTATAAAGGCACATTTTCCCCTTTCATGGTTAGTAAATAACCTATGGGGTGACACTTGGGCACATCCAGCTCCCCAGCGGTATCGCCTGTGGGTTTAGCATGCACTGTTGATCTCTGCCTGAACTGGTCATTACATTGGTGTTCACAAAAGGGTGATTTTCTTACTGTTTTTTCAATGTCTATCAGCTGGCATGTAGTCTTTCAAGAGTTTTTCTGGGGCGCATGGGTGGCTCAGTTGGTTAAGCGTCCGACTCGATCTCAGCTCAGGCCTTGATTTCAGGGTCGTGAGTTCAGGCCCTTTGTTGGGCTCTGCACTGGGCATGAAGCTTACTTAAAAAAAAAAAAAGTTTGTCTTTTCTCTCTCTCTTGTCCTGAGGGGTGGGGGAGTGTCACTATGGACTCGTGTTATTATTTATTTACTGGGTTAGAATATGTTAGTCATTCTTCCTGATGTTCAGATTGACTAGTTCCTACTGTCTTTTTGATTTGCTTCCATCATTCTTTGGGTTGCCTGCTCTGTGCCACTGTAAGGCGTCCTGGACTCAGCTTGTACTTTTCTCTCTCCAGCCCTGCAATCTGCTGTTTCCAGAAGCCTGGTTTCTTTTAGAGGCACTGGCATGTAGAGACCAAGACTTGGGTGCCGAGTAGGCACATTTTTCTGGGTTCTTTTAGTGAACGGAGTTAAAGACTGCTTTAAAAAAAAATTCCTATTTGGGGCAACTGGGTGGCTCAGTCAGTTAAACGTCAGACTTCATCTCAGGTCATGATCTCACAGTTCATGAGTTCGAGCCCTGCATCAGGCTCTGTGCTGACAGCTTGGAGCCTGGAGCCTGCTTAGGATTCTGAGTCTCCCTCTCAGTCTGCCCTCCCCAGCTCTCTCGCACTCTGTGTCTCTCTCAGAAACAAAAACAAAAACAAGAAACAAAAAAAACCCTATAAAACTTAAAAAATAAAAAAAAATTTCTATTGGTGTTTTCAATTCAAAATTAGTATTACGAGGATTTTTTTCTTCACATTAAAAATTTTGTTTCTTTGTTTTCAAAAAAAATTTTTTAAGTTTATTTTGAGAGAGAGCGAGTACAGGAGGGGCAGAGAGAGAGAATCCCGTGTAGGCTCCACGCTGTCAGTGCAGAGCCCAACTCGGGGCTCGATTTCAAGAACTGTGAGATCATGTCCTGAGCCGAGATCAAGAGTCGGATGGACGCTGAACAGACTGAGCCACCCAGGCCCCCTTAAGAATTTTGGTTCTTTTTTTTTTTTTTTTTTTTTTTAATTTTTTTTTTTTTCCAACGTTTATTTATTTTTGGGACAGAGAGAGACAGAGCATTAACGGGGGAGGGGCAGAGAGAGAGGGAGACACAGAATCAGAAACAGGCTCTGAGCCATCAGCCCAGAGCCCGACGCGGGGCTCGAACTCCCGGACCGCGAGATCGTGACCTGGCTGAAGTCGGACGCTTAACCGACTGCGCCACCCAGGCACCCCAAGAATTTTGGTTCTTAATAACATTGGGAAAATGGATTTATTTGCTTCATTTTACAACATTCATAAAATAGCTTTGAAAATATGACGTCAGTACCACTGCTGACTACATCTACTGAACAAAACATACCATTTATTTGTGGTTCTTCCTGTCCTAGGAGTATATCCCACTGAGAGTTTATACAGTCAGAATGTTCTTCCAAGTTACTTGAAATAATTCTCTCGTTCGTGTTACTAATTATATGTATGGGTGTATATATATATATATGTGTGTGTATATATATATGTGCGTGTGTATATATGTATACATATATATATATATACATATATATATGTATACATATATATATACACACATACACAGCTAGATTCGTTTGTTTCTGTTTAATTTTATGGTTGGTGTTATTTTGGTCTCTTAAATTTTTAGAATATGTAAAACGGTTATATGACTCAAAAGTCAAAACTAAGGTACATAGGAAAGATGTTCTTAGAAGTATCATTTCCAGTGTTGCCCCCACCCCCTAGTGAATAGGTAACCAATTTCACTATTTCCGATTTATCTTTGGTGTTTTGTGTTATAAAAATAGCAAGTATGTATGTATTCTTGTTTTCTCTTTTTTTAATGTAAAATGTGGCAAATTATAGCCACTTATATTATATTTTACTTTATTTCACTAAACAGGCTACTCCGGGAAGTTACTCTGTACTACTTGTCAGATATTTACATTGCTTTCACATTTAGATAGTTATAAACAATGCCCCAGTGGCTTGTTTCCTGGTGTGAGTGTGCAGGGGTTTGTTCAGGGTCAGATGTGGGACTGCTGGGGGGTGGGGTGTGCTCTTCTGAATGATGCTAGGTTATACTTACTGGTTATGTATTTTCCTTTTTTAATGTTTATTTTATTTATCTTGAGAGCAAAAGAACACAGGTGAACACGGCAGGGGCAGAGAGAGAGGGAGCGAGAGGATTCCAACCAGGCTTCGCGCTGTCAGTGCAGAACCCGATGCGAGGCTCGAACTCCCAAACTGAGATCATGACCTGAGCGGAAATCAAGAGTCGGATGCTTGGGGCACCTGGGTGGCTCAGTCGGTTAAGCATCCGACTTCAGCTCGGGTCATGATCTTGCGGTTCGTGAATTTGAGCTCCGTGTCAGCCTCAGACCCTGGAGCCTGCTTCTTCAGATTCTGCGTCTCCCTCTCTCTCTGTCTTCTGCTCATACTCTGTCTCTCTTTCAAGAATGAATAAATAAGCATTAAAAAAAAAAAAAGAGTCAGATGCTTAACTGAGCTACTCAGGTGCCCCAACTGTTCATTTTATGGACAGGGCCACTGAGGTTCAGGAAGCAGAGGGGCTCACCCAGGGTCTCATGGCATGGAGACCAGCCTTGAGCTCTTCTCCAGGCGCCTGCCTCAGTGCTCTGTTATCCTGGTTTCAGCATGCCCTGTCTTTCCCTCCTCAGGTTCCCCACCGACCAAGCGGCAGCGGCGGAGTCGGGGCCGGCCCAGTGGTGGTGCCCGACGGCGGCGGAGAGGGGCCCCAGCCACCCCCCAGCAGCAGCAGGAGCCAGCCAGACCTGCCTCAGAAGGCAAAGTGACCTGTGGTAGGTGTCTGCGGGCCTTGGTGAATGCATGCATGGAGCCTGTGACAGGCTGCACACAGGGTGGGAGAGACAGGCACTCGTCTGGAGTGTGGCACACCTAGTGGGTAGGCAGTGGCTTCTGTCCTTCTGGACTCGGATGTCCTTTCTGTTATTATCTTGCTTGTTTATGTCTGGTCCGGAGTTGAAAGATCACAGGTGCTACCTTCTCCAGGAAGCCTTTGCAGACCACTCCCTGCTCTCAATTTCATTTGCTTTTTCAGTAAATGTTTTCATGGGTTTATGTATTTTATAGTCTTTTCTTTTGCAGTGGTGGAATATCGCACAGGGAAAAATGAGGATCCTGGGACAGGCTGCCAGGTTCATTTCTTGGTCTTGGCACTTAAATAGCTTGTCTGACCTTGGGCAGGTGGCTGAACTCTTTTGTGTAAGATGAGGCTGACAGTGGTGATTTTCAAGTAGGGTTGTGGCGAGAGAAAATGAGTTAAGCCGGTAATACATTCACAGCAGCACCTGGCCTGGGGCCCATGCTGTGCGCTGCTTACCAGTTTGTGCCTCTTCGTGCTGTTACTGTGCAGTGTGCTTGGGACAGGAATAGCGGTGAGGTCCCTGCCCTTGGGGAGGCGACCTTCTAGTAGGGCGACAGATCAGTGAAACTGAAGCTCACTTTATAGATAGTGCCATGAACAGAGGGTGGGGAGTGGGTGGAGGAACCCGGCTGGAGCCGAGATGCTGGGCCCGGCAGGCCTTGGAGTAGATGGGAGTTGGGATTTTATTCCATACGGCGAGTGTTATGTAGGGTTTTCAGCAGAGGATTGGAGTGCCCTGATACTTGGTCTTGACGGAACTCCGACTCCATCTGGAAGATCAGTTAATAAACAACTTACGATTTATAAAGGACTTAGACCCGTGCTAAGCGTATAGGGCATGCTCTGCCAGGATGTGTTAAGTAATTTGAACAAAGAGGAAGCAGAGAATCGAGTAAAGAGGCTGCACAGCCTGAGCAGGTGAGGCCGAAGGTCTGGCCTGGGGAAGTTCTGTTACGGAGAAGGGGTGGACTAACAAGGCTGCATGGGCCTGCAGGTGTGCTGGGTGGGATGGGGTGTAGGGGGGAGATTCGTGCTTAGACTTTGGCTTTGAGAAAGTCTCCCTGGTCCTAAGGGGAGTAGACGGGTGCGGGTGGGCACGCTCTCTCTCTCGCTCAGCCCACACCACTCTGGTTCCTCCTCCCCCGAGTGTCACATGAGGCTACAGATACCTGTGCTGAGTGCTGCCGGGAGGAACAGACCAATAGAGCCAGCCAGTGTCCTTCAACAGCCCCCAGCTTGTGGGGGTGGCTGCCCGGTGTGACTCTTCCTCGAGGCAGGCAGTAATTACCAGAGCCCCCCAGAGCTACCTGGCTGGCAGAAGGAGTCACTGCCTCCTAGGGAGCCTGCTGAGCGGAGGCTGGGGAAGGGTCTCTACTTGGCAGCAGAGGCTTCGGGTCTCTTCCCTGAGGGCAGGGCTGTGGCAGGGAGGTGCTTACATTGGGTGTGGCTGGGGCTTGCTGGGAGGACTGTAAGCAGGTCTGACTGCTGACTCACTGGGCAGGGTGGGGCTGGAGGGAGGCCCTCCCCAGTAGGGCCCTGGTTGTTGGTTGTTTCCTCTGAAAAAGCAGGGATGGCTCACCTTTTTTTTTTTTTAATGTTTATTTATTTTTGAGAGAGAGAGAGAAAGACAGCACTACTCGGGGAGGGGCCAAGAGAGAGAGGAAACACAGTATCCGAAGCAGGCTCCAGGCTCTGAGCTGTCAGCACAGAGCCAGAAGTGGGGCTCGAACCCTCGAGCTGTGAGATCATGACTTGAGCCAAAGTTGGACGCTTAACTGACTGAGCCACCCTGGCGCCCCCAGGATGGCTCACCTTTAACAACGTCTAATACCAAGGGTGGAAGGAGGCGCCTCCAGACCCGAGTGATCTGCCGTTCTTGTCCCCTCCTGTTGTGTGAGAGCTATGGGGGTTAAGCCCTAGTCAGCTGCCCTCCCGAGAGGGGTAGAACTAGACTAAACTCTGTTTCCAAAGGGGAGGGACATCTGGAGTATCCTGGGTTTGGACACAGGACCTCTTTAGTTTCCATTCTTTCAGAGACATCCATTGGGCGCTGTGCTGGGCATGCTAGTCACTTGGCCCTGAATTCTCAAGACAGCCTTGAGGTAGGGGTGATAGCCCCGACCGTGCAGAGTGGCAGGGTCAGTTCCTTCTCTTCTCCCACGTGTGTTCTCAGAGCATTTACTACATGCTAGGTACGGTGGGGATGGCAGACGCTTGTGCTCACAGGGTGCATGGTTTGGTGGCAGGAGACAGAAACTTCAGGTGGTGACTGAGAGAAGGAAGGGCAAGGGGTGGGGAGTGATGGGAAATGCAGTTTAAGAGGCATTTTCAAGGTAGGGTCGTCTCAGAAGCCCCCTTGGAAGAGACTGAGTGAGCATGTAGATGATTGGAAAGAGGGTTATATATACAGGACAGCAGGTGCCAAGGTCTGAGTAGGAGTGAGCTGGTGGTGATGAAGGGATGGTGAGGAAGCTGGCGAGGCTGGAGTCAGGAGCAAAAGGAGACAGCTAGGAGGTGAGGCCGGGAGAGGGGGTGGGGCCCATCCTGCGGGGCCAGCAGCCATGGGCCAGGGCTTTTTTTTTTTTTTTTTTTCCATTTATTTTTTTTTTAAAGAACATTTTTTAATGTTTGTTTATTAATTGTTTTTTAATGTTTATTTTTAAGTGAAAGGCCAAAACACGAGTCGGGGAGGAACAGAGAAAGGGAGACACAGAATCTGAAGCACGCTTCAGGCTCTGAGCTGTCAGCTCAATGGCCCTGTCCATAAGATGAGCAGTTGGGGCGTCTGGGTGGTTCAGTTAAGCATCCGACTCTTTAAAAAAAAAAAAAAAAACAACTTTTTTTTTTTAACGTTTATTTATTCATTCTTGAGAGACAGAGTGTGAGCAGGGGAAGGGCAGAGAGAGAGGTAGACACAGAATCTGAAGCAGGCTCCAGGGTCTGAGTCTGACACAGGGCTCAAATTCATGAACCGCAAGATCATGACCTAAGCCGAAGTTGAAGTTGAACTCTTAACCGATTGAGCCACCCAGGCGCCCTGGTGTTTTATTTATTTTTGAGAGAGAGAGCACAAGTGGGGGAGGTGGCGGGCATCAGCGGAGGGGGGGGGGGGGGGCGGGACACAGGATCTGAAGTGGGCTCTGTGCTGACAGCCGGATGCGGGGCTTGGACTCATGAACCGTGAGATCATGACCTGAGCTGAAGTCGGACGTTCATCTGACTGAGCCACCTTGGTGCCCCTCGTTTTTTTAAATGATGGAAAGCAACCAGAGGATTTGAGTGACAGGATGAGCTTTGCTTTTTTCCCTGTTTTCTGTGGAGAAGGTACAGAGGCAGATACGCCAGTGTGATGAACCTTGTCCCTCTTTCACCTGGTTTCAGCAGCTGTCAACTCATGGGTGATCTTGCTGCATCATCTGTGTTGTTTGGGAGTCAATTTCAGGTGTCTTATTATTTCATCTGTAGATTTTCCACTGTGTACTTCTAAAAGATCAGAATTCCTTAAAAAAAAAAAAAAAACCACACCAAAAAAACCCTGTCTAATTAGCGCTCGTAAGATCTAGTTGTCTCATGAGTGCTGGCTCTCCTAACCCTCTCCTGATATCAGAGATTTCCCCATCTTGCCGTTTTCTCTCCCTTGTCCCCCTTGCTTTGTAGTTGTTGAAAGTAGTTCTGTAGTTTGCCAATTGCATCCTGCGGTAGAGGGATTGAATGTGTTCCCCTATTGTCTGTATTTCCTGAAAATTGGTGGCCAGGTCTGGAGAGGTCTGATCAGATTCTGGTTTGATGTTCTGTTGTATTTTCAAGCTCGCTTCCCAGGTGGTATCATGGCCTTCCATCAGGAAGCAGGTAGCGGCTGCTGATTTTGTCTCTGCTGTTGGTGGCAGCCTCTCCTTATTGTTCAGTAGAATCTTAATGTTTGACATGTCTCGGGGAAGAGACTAAAGCAAGGGATGGGGTGCCACTGTGTCCAGAGGAGGATGGTGCTGGCCCTGGAGTCTGGTGACCGGTCTGAGGTGACCACACCCCTCTGCATCTCCAGGGCCTCCTTTGTAAAACCAGCACCTGCTGGGACTCCCCTCCCGTTTCCCTTGGCGTCTCATTCTGCCCCAGAAGGGAGGGGCAGGGGGACCAGGGGGTGCTGGGGCCCATTTGCGTGCAGGAAGCCAGAGCATCTCTGCTCACTAAGACAGTGTAGCCACAGCCTCTGCCCTGGGGGCAGGGAGCCTCTGCACAGCTGCCCTAGTGGAGAGGGACTGTGGCCAGAGGAAACGATTTGGCCGCACGGGTGCCAGACGCTCTTTGAGCCTTGCTCCTCCTCAGTGGCGCACCTGGGCCAGGCAGTCCGCTTCTCTGCACGTCTGCTTCTTCTCTTATGGCCCAGCCACCTTTGGCCTTCCCTGACTCCTGCCCTGGCCCTGTTCCTGACCCCCCTGCTGCTTCCGCAGTGCAGCTGGAGTCGTCTTGGCGTGAGGTCACGTCCTTCCTGAGGCCCTCCGAGGGCTCATCATGTGCCAGGCACTGGCCTCAGCTCTTGACTTTCATCCAGCTGTGTCATCCCCAAAGCGGCCCCACGGAGAGCAGGTGCTGGTTTTACGTAGGAGGCCCTGGAGGTGCGGAGGGGTGTGGTCACCTTGGGAGGCCCCGGACTCCCTGCTCCACCGGGTTCGGCCCCACCCCTTCAGTCGTGCCCTAGTGCCCTTCTCCTCGAGGTCCTGCCACACCGACCCCAGCCTGCGAACACCTCAAGTGCATTTCCTGCTTCCGGACTTGGCGTGCAGGCCATGCTGTATTCCGGGAATGCTGCTCTTCACTCCCCTGGTTTTTCTCTCTCGACCTACTTGTTCTTCACATTTTATTTCCAGTGTCATTTCCTAGAGAGGGCCTGTCTGATCACTGCCATCTAAATTACACCTCGCTCGCTCTAATTTTCTCTCGTGGCCCTTGGCATGTCTTTTAATTCCAGGTTTCTGTATGTCGTTGTGTGAGAGGCAGCAAACAGGACAGGGGTAGTTAAGAGCTCAGGCTCTGGAGCCAGGCACCCCAGTTGGAATTCCAGCCCTGCCATTTCCTGTCTGTGTGGCCTTAGGCAGGTGATTCATCCTCTGTGCCTCAGTTTCCCCATCTGCAGAAAGGAGGTAATAGCACTGCCGTATGAGGTTGCAGGGATAATCAGAGGCTTAATAAATGTGACACGTGTGTGCAGGCTGTGGTAAATACTATGTATGTGTCAGCTGTTGCCCTTCCGTCATTTTGGTGAGGGCTAAGCTTTGGAGAGAGACTGAGCTTGGTGCCCATGATTCAGGGCCAGGGACAGAGAGGTGGCTCACATACTGTGTAGGTCTCCTTTTTCCTCGTGGAGTCTCCTTGTCCTCTTTCTCTGTGTACCACACTCTCGGGTTCCAGACCCGAGGTTGGACTGTGGTCTGGTGAAGGATTTCCTCACTTGTCAGTGGGGATGAGGAAAGTGCTGTGGGGGTTTGGGGCCCATGATTGGGAGAGCCCTTGGGTAGGACCTGGCCCCTGAGAGGTGCTCTTTAACTGGGGCTCCAGATCTTCCAGGCCCACTTGTGGCGGGGGGATGCACATCACGCCAGCATTCCTGGCACTTTGTAAATATATCTGTTGAATGAAAGAATGGATGGGACAGACACTAGTCCGTCCTGGTCCTGTTGTCCTTCTACCCGCCATGGGTGGGGGGTAGGCTCTGGGTGAACAGTTTCTGCCACGGGTTGAGTGCCGATCTGTGCTGAGGAGAAAGGCGATCTGGGAGGATTTCACCTGCATAGGGTGTGCCGTTCTGTGGGCTGGGACTTGCTGGGCGAATGGGTGTTGCAGGGCGGAGGAGGTGGACAGGTTGTTGTGTGAGTAAGGCTTGTGTTGGGGGCACTGCCCTTGTGCCTGGAGGGCAGGGGATGGGGGAATGCAGCTGGGACCGAAGGAGCAGAAGAGGTTGACTCGGGTCCAAGTGAGAGAGGCCAGGCCTGGGCAGGGGCTGTGGGCTAGAGAGGTGGGTGTTGAAATCGCAGTTCCTGTTTCTGGGTGCTTTCTGGGTCCTAGGCCCTGGGGCAAGTGCTTCATGAGTCGCCTTATTTAACCCTCATGACCACGTCGTGCGGCAGGGGCCTCTTGTTTGTCTGTTTATGTTTTTCAGATGGGGAAACTGAGGCTCAGAGAGGTGAGGTCACATGTCCAAGGCCCCACAGCTAGAGAGTGGCAGAGCCGGGACTCGCCTCAAGGTCTGTCGGACTCCGCCACCTGGTTCCGTGCCTCTGCCACTGAGCTTCCCTGTGTGGCCTTAGACAGGTGCTGCTCCTGCCAGTCCCCTGCTCCCTGGCCCCCACCGACTGAAGGCATGGTCAGACACTCATGGGAGGCAAGGATGTGGGCCCAGAGGTCTTAGGTGGTTTGTAGGTGGAGGGGGCTGGGTCTTGGTGCTGTGGGAAGTCCTAGGGGCCGAGGCCAGGTAGGTTTCCTTGGGCCTTGAGCTGAGAGGGTGAGGTTCCCCTCCAGGCCGAAAGAGGAAGGGTTTGGGGTTTGGGGTGGGAAGAGGAAGTGGGTGGTACTGAGAAGTCATCTGGGGGAGCAGAGACCGGTCTTCCACCTTGTGCTCTGTGGCTGACACTGTGAAAGGTAAAGGGAGTTGGGGACATGGCCCTCCCCCTTCCAGAGCTTCAGTTTCCTCATCCGTCAAATGGGTTGACAACCCCTGCCCCGCAAGGCTGATCCTGCTCGGTGGCCTGGCCTAAAGCATTTGGCACATTGGAGCTTCTGGCGGCTGCTGTTCTTGGAGCACCTGTCAGGCATGGCTTACTGTGCTAGCTGGTCCTTTTCCATCCATTGCTCTCTTTTTAATCCTTTTAACAATCTTTCAGAGTCAGAATTCCCCGTTCAGGTAAGAACCTGGGCTCAGAGAGACTGTGACTTGTTCCAGGTCACACAGGGGGTGCCTGGAGGCTCTTGGGTTAGAATCGTCTCCATTGACCTGAAGCTGTCCTCTGGGGCACCGGAGGCTCAGTGACCTCCGTGGAGGGCTGCCACTCCCTGGCCAGGTGACCTGGGGCAAATCACTTCGCTTCTCTTTGCCTCCATTTGCTCACCTGTAAATTGGGGTGATAGCAGGGCCTGCTACATGGTGTGTTTGTGGCTTAAATAAATTCGGAGTGCTTGTTGTCTTTTCCAGCTCCTAGCTGATCCTCAGGGCAGCCGTGTTGTGTGGGGAGGAGGTTCTGTTAGTAGCCTGAGTCACGGGTGGGAGTTCAGTAATCCCACAGGGAGGTGACATGCCTCAGGTCACATTTACAGGGCCAGTCTAGGAAGTCCCAGGTCCTGTGCCCTGTGCGGAGCTGCCACCTCATTTGGGCAGATGTGGGCGGGGTTCTAAGCAATAGCAGCGCGACTCAAGCTGGCCTAAGCACAGAGGGAGTGGATGGTAGCTGAAAATCCAGGTGTTCCCAGGGCTCGCATGGGGAGCTCCGTTTTTCCCTCTCCTTCTGTGATTCTGAGTAGTCCTCGTGCTCTCTCCCCTCTTGGTGGCCAAGTGACCTCCCGCAGCTTTGGGCTTACGGGCCACTATCTCAGCCACCTCTGAGGGAAGAGAGCGCCTGCTACCAGTCGAGCCAGCCCAGTTTCAGCCTGGAGATTCCTGGGCGGTGCTCACTGGGTGGATGGGTGCCGGCGACGTGGCTGGCCCTGCAGGAGTGTCCCTGAAGGCAGGAGGGGGTGAGGCTGGTTGTCTCAAGGCAGGTCCTTTAGTTCGTGTGTTGATTCTTTCACGAATATACATCGAGCACCCACCGTGTACCACAGGGCTGCACAAGTGAATGAAACAGTCCCTTTGGGGACTCAGGGGCGGCAGGGAGACAGGTGGTAAACGTGACGGTATAAAGGAAAGTGCAGAGGAGGTTAGAAAGTGATATGTGCCTTGGGAAGAAATGGAGCAGGGTCTGGGAGACTGGACATGTTGGGGGCCAGGGTGATGGTGGTAAAGTTTTAAGTAGGTTAGATGAGGCCTCAGTGGGAAGGTGGCACTTGAAGGAGGAGAGGGAGCAAGTCCTGTGAAGACGGGCAGAGCAGCTCCAGCCAAAGGAGAGGCAGGGCTGGGCAGAACCTGCCTGGTGGGGGGGCGGTGCAGCAGGGCACTGAGGCTGGAGCGGAGCACGTGAGGGGAGAGGAGGTCGCCAGGTCAAGAGGTAACAGAGGCCAGGCCACAGGAGGGAAGCCATATGAGGGTGTCACCCGTACTTGGGTGTGGTTATCAGAAGGGGGAAGGATGTGGGGAGGTGCAGTGCAACCCATGGCGGGGTGGGAGGAGCCTGTTGGAGGAGGCTCGATGGTGGGAGGAAGGGTTGCGGTCCCCCTGGTCCCATTGCGCAGTATGTCGTGTGTTGGCTCCTCCCTGACCGGTCGTTCCTTCCTCCGCAGACATCCGGCTCAGGGTGCGAGCAGAGTACTGTGAGCACGGGCCTGCCTTGGAGCAGGGCGTGGCATCCCGGCGGCCCCAGGCGCTGGCCCGGCAGCTGGACGTGTTTGGGCAGGCCACTGCAGTGCTGCGCTCCCGGGACCTGGGCTCCGTGGTGTGTGACATCAAGTTCTCGGAGCTCTCCTATCTGGACGCCTTCTGGGGCGATTACCTGAGTGGCGCCCTGCTGCAGGCCCTGCGGGGCGTGTTCCTGACTGAGGCCCTTCGTGAGGCCGTGGGCCGGGAGGCTGTCCGCCTGCTGGTCAGTGTGGACGAGGCCGACTACGAGGCTGGCCGGCGCCGCCTGCTGCTGATGGAGGAGGAGGGAGGACGGCGCCCAACTGAGGCCTCCTGATCCTGGACCTGGAAGGACTGAACCCACCTCCCAGCCTCCGGGCCACTTTCTCCCCCGGAGGACATCCATCTCTGCCCCTAGAGGACTGTCACTCCAGCAGCTCTGAGGACTGGACAGATGGCCTGGCCCCTTGACAGCCTCTCCCACAGGATGTGGGCTCTGAGGCCTAAACCACTTCCACCTGAGTTTTCTTCCCAGCCTTCCCCCAACCCTACCCCCAGGTGTGTTCCCTCAGCTTCAGGAGGCCAGGGGCACAGGCATGCAGACCGGAAAGGAGGGAGGCACATCTACACATTCACCAAAGGCCCCCTGCACACCGTGTCCCTGACCCTGGGCTTTGTGCACACATGCACACTGCCCCCTCTGGAATTTCCCCTGGCTGCCCTGGCCTGCTCCACACATGTCTTTGGCCTCAGGGCTTCTCTCTCAGGATCTCTGATTTTACTGCCCCCAACCCTGGACTCCAGCACCGCTGGGCCCTGGGGCTAGGGTGCACATGGGGCCTGCTCACCTTGCCCTCACATCTCCACAGCCGGCCAGGGCTCTGCCCAGCTTCCATACACAGACCTGGCTCCACATCCTCCTGCCCCCCCAGAGTTGGACGTGCAGACTTGGACATGGACCTGCACCCAGCGTGTCACACCGCAGTGCATGTCACACCACAGTGCAGCAGCATTAGACCAAGTGTGTTGCCTATGGGGCCAGGATCAGAAACCCAACTTCCTTCTCAGAAAGGGAAGGCAGAGGCTTGGGGCTGATGGGAAAGGCCTTTTATAAATGGCGCCAATAAAACTGCCCTGGACTGGGGCTTAGGGTGGGCATCGAGACTCCCTAGGACTCTTTTCTTTGTGGGCTGGAGGAAGGAGCTGATGAGGTCCTGGGCCCAGTACCCATCCTGGAGTTCCTGGCCCAGTATCAGGCTAGAGGAAGGGCAGGAGGCTGGAGTATCATCTGCCGCTGCTGCCAGAGGCTTGCCCACCTCTCTGGGCCTCAGTTTCCTCATGTGTCAAAGGAAATACTGCCTTGGGGTCATACCTCTCTCAACCCCGTTTGCACATGCTTGGCTCTTGGATGTTCCTGGGAGTACTAACCAGTGTTAATTTTATTCACTGAGGTGGGCTAGATATCTAGCCCAAAGCAATGGAAAGCGAGTGGATCATGAGCCACAGTTCTCTGCCTGGAATCCCTGTCCAGATGGCGCCTCATGCCTTCTGAACAGTCCTCTCCTAAATCTGGACCTGCATGCTTCCACCTGAGGCCCAACACTTCTTCCTGCTGCTTGTGGCTACAGGAGGTTGTGGCCTCCTGTTCTTTCCCCACCCCTTGTTTAAGGGCTTAGGAACTCAGGTTTCTTAATACCCCATGTTTTCCTTACTGCGTGGGAAGGGAACCAGGGATGGGGGTGGGGTGAGAGGGGGTGGGCAGGGACTGCTAACATTTCATGGGGGGTGGGGGGCTCCTGTTAACATTTGGGAACCTGGACCCCTGGCCTCTGTTGGTGTGTAGGAGCAGAGTGGCAAGTCTAGGAGTTGAGTCCTGTCCAGGAGTCAAGACCTGGTCTAGCTAGTGGCTATGTGACTTCAGACTGTCATACCTCTACCCTCTCTGAGAGGGAGCTTAGGTCTGCTGGACACCCACTCAAGATCTATTATCCCCATTTAAAAAAAAAAAAACTATTTTTGAGAGTGTGAGTAGCGGAGGGGCGGAGAGGGGGGACAGGATCCTAGTGGGCTCTGTGCTGACAGCAGCGCCCCCTTCTCCATGCGGGGCTTGAAATCATCATGAACCGTGAAATCATCTGAGCTGAATTCTGACGCTCAACCGACTGAGTCTCCCAGGCACCGCTTTACCCCCATTTTTGACAGAAGAGGGCTTCAGGGAGGGGAAGTGCCTCGCCTAGAGGATAGAAAACAACTCCTCTAGTGGACGGCAGGTTGGGGAGACAGGTGGGGGGATTTCCACACCCCTTCCCTCCGGTTCGGGGACCCTCCTTGGTCTGGGCGGGAGTAGGTTCTCCGGTATTTGGGGCTTTCCGTACTTGGGAGTGGAAGCTGCTGCTGGTCCTGCCTCTGCTGCGCCAAATCGCGGTGTGCCTCTCCATCAGGGTTTGAAGCGTGTGTCTCCGCCCCTTATGAGTGATGGACCCCGCCTCCTAGCTGGGAGAGATTCGGGCCCCGTCCACGCTTCAGTTCCGCGGCACAGGCCCTGCCCATGCTCCGCCCATCCCTATTCTTCAGGCCCCTCCCACTCCACTCACGTCAGCCGGAGGTCCGCCTCCTTCGCTGGCACGCGCGTGCCCGAGGTAGCGACGCCTAACCGCGAGGCCTCTGGAGCCCGCGCAGGCGCAGTGCATGCTAGGAGCCGGCGGTGGCGGGAACCTTGAGCTGTCTAGCGCCTCCTGAGCCTCTCAAAGCGCGTCCGCTGTGGAGCTCGCCTGGACTTGCCAGAGCCGGCGCCGGGCACCGGTGGTGACCGACACACCCTTGAGGCCCAGAAGTGAGTCAGACCCAGGCCATAAAGACAACCCAGGGAGATCAAAGAGCTTCAGGAGTGGAGAAAGATTCCGTGGGGCAGGGCACGGACAGGCTGCGACCAGGCGAAATAGGGGCCTGTGGGAGCTCAGAGGAAGGTAGTCCATGGTTTCACAGACGAGAGGAGCCTGGAGCTGGCTCATGAAGGATGAATAGGAGTTCCACCGAATGACAGAGAGGTAGCGTTCCAGCAGAGAGAACAGGCCCTGTGAAGGCCTTTAGGGAACATTCCTGAATGGGATGTAGAGAGACAGATGGACACAGTCAGAGGTAAGTGGCTGTGGAGAGTCAGTCGCCCCTTCATTTTCACAGCTGCCATCTGCCCCTCCCCCCCCCTTCCGCCCAGGCTTGCGGCCGATGTCAATTACAGTACAATTACAGCGGAAGCTGGTAATGTGAGGCGGGCCCCGTGTGCCTGGGGCGTGGTGGCGCCTGTGTCCCTGGCCCTGCGCCGGCCTCCGCCGGGGCCCCTGACGACGCTCTGGCGGGGTGGTGGCCCCGGGGAGCTCCTGTTCTGATGGGGGTGGGCAAGCCACACCCAGAGCGGGCAGTGACCGAATGAGCAGCAGAGGCTGGGGGAGCCCAGAGGGCCCTGAGTGGAGGGCCTCAGGAAGGCTTCATGGATTGGACCCTGGCTCATTCTATTAAAAATGACCACCACCACGATACATTTCAACTGTGAAAGATAACATTCCGAAAAGTACTTACAACAGGTAGGTGGTGTTAGGAAGTTGTACAACACCTGCGCCTCTTACACTGAGAAATACATTGCCAGCACCCCAGGAGCCTCCCCGCGCCCCCCCCCCCCCCCCCCCCGGCCCCTGCTGTCATGTGCTGCCTCCTGATCACAACCCCCTACTTCCCCCAGCTGGGAACACTATCCTGGGTTTTACAGTCATAATTCCTTGCCGTTTTTTTGTTTTTGTTTTTGTTTTTTTGCTAGTTTTATGCCACTCAGTGATGTAGTTAACTTTCTCTCTTCTTGCACTTGATGTAAAATGGAATCGTACAGTATGCCTTCTGTCACGTCTGATTTCTTTTGCTCAGTGTTGTTTGTGAAGTTCTTCCACGTGTTTGTAGTTGGTTCAGTTTTTATGAACATCCCACAAATAAGTACTTCATGCGTTGCACTGTTGATGGACATTCGGGTTATTTCCAGTTTGGGGCTGTTATGAATAATACTGCTGTGAACATTCATGTGCATGGTTTTTGGTGAACAAATGCTGACGTTTCTGTAGGGGTATACCTACAAGTGGAATTGCTGGACATGGGTATGGTCCAGCATAGACCTTGGTTTGGTAGATCCTGCTTATATGAGTTTCCTACGGCTGATGTAATAAGTTGCCACACATTTGGTGGCTTAATACAACAGAAATGTATTCTCTCTAGTTCTGGAGGCCCAAGGTCTAAAATCATTTTCACTGGACTGAAGTCAAGGTGTTAGCAGACCCATACTCTCTCCAGAGACTCTAGGGAGGAGTTTGCTTTTTGCCTCTTCCAACTTCTGGTGGCTGCCAGTATCCCTTGGCTTGTGGCCACATCACTCCAATCTCTGCCTCTGCGGTCACATTGCCTCTTCTTCTCTCTGTGACACATCTCCCATGACCTCCCTTTTATAAGGACACATATGATGGCATTTAAGGACCATCCAAATAATCCAGGGTAACTCTTCATCTCAAAGTCCTTACTTAACCACATCCGCAGTCTTTTTGCCACATACAACATTCACAGATTCCAGGGATTAAGCTGTGGATACCTTTTGGGGACATTTTGCAGCCTACCATATCACCAAACTATTTTTCTAAAGTGTTTGTGCCAGTTTACTCTCCCACCAGCACTGAATGAGAGTTCTTTTTGCATCCTCTCTCTCTTTTTTAAAGTTTATTTTGAGAGAGAGAGAGAGAATCTGAGGCAGGCTCTGTATTGTCAGTGCAGAGCCTGATGTAGGGCTTGATCTCATGAACTGTGAGATCATGACCTGATCTGAAATTGAGTTTGATGCTTAACTGACTGAGCCACCCAGGCACCCCTGTCTTTGCATCCTCTCTTTACTCATCCTCGCCAACACTTGGTATTGTCAGACACTTTAATTTTGCAAATCTGATGAACAGTGTGGTGTCATTGTGGTTTCTTTTTCTTCCCCTTGATGGCTAATTTCTGCTCATTCTTGAATGAGGAGTAGGGAGTCTTTAGGTGGATAGAATGGGCAAGGGTATTCCAGATAGGTGAAATAGCATGTATGAGATCTCAGGGAACACGTGTTTTTTTTTTTTTTTTTTAATTTTTTTAACGTTTATTTATTTTTGAGACAGAGAGAGACAGAGCATGAATGGGGAAGGGTCAGAGAGAGAAGGAGACACAGAATCCGAAACAGGCTCCAGGCTCCAGGCTCCGAGCTGTCAGCACAGAGCCCGACGCGGGGCTCAAACCCATGGACTGCGAGATCATGACTTGAGGCCAAGTCGAATGCTCAACCGACTGAGCCACCCAGGGACCCCAGGAAACATGTGTTTAAATTGAATAAGAGGTCTTTTGTAAGGCACTAGGTTATTAAAAGAGAGTGCAGAGAAATGAATGGAACAAGGTCGAATAAGATGGTCATATGAGGCTCTGGCTGGGCAGAGAAGGGAGAGAAACCAGGAGGGCTCTGGTCAGCTGGCACCAAACAAAACAGAGGGATCAGGGGAGTGGAGCTCTCTGTGAGTTAATGCTGCCGGTGTGATGGCAGAGGGGGCCTGTGGGCCTGGAAGGCAGGTTCTGGGATCAGACTGCAATATCCTGGATTCTGAACATGGAAAACAATACTGGGTTGTGGTTAAAACCAAGGCTTTTAAATTTGGGACCCAGAGAGTCCTGGGTGTTAGCATCTCCCTCGACCTCCTGGCCCTGCCACTTTACTAAATGTCACCCAGGACTCTGTTCCTTTCCAGACCTCCCCAGTCATTCAACAGTCATTTACCAGTGTATACTTCTGTTCTAGCTACTACAGGATGGGTCAGATCCATTGCCTCCGTTGACAAGCTCTGGCTTAGTGGCGGATATGATCACTGGGGGCATCTCAAAGGGACATACAAGGGGCTATGGGAGCTTAGGTGTGGCAGACACTGACTCTAATCTGGCTTCACAGAACTTGGGCTTCCTTGAGGCTTATGCCTTCAGGTTCCACCATCCTCTGTGCCACTTCCTCATTGACATCTCTTGGCTCTCTGGTCACTTGCCCTCATTCCTGAAGACTCTAACACCGCCTCATAGACTGTATCTCTACCCATGCCACCATCCTGCTGGGATACTTAACCTTCCCGTGATGACCCATCCTTCCAGCCTCTTGATCTCTTTCCACCTCATCTCTGCTGACCTTGATCCCACTCTAGCCATTCACTCCCGTGACCACACCTTGGACTTAGTCACTACTTAGAAGTGCAGTGCGCATAGTGAACATTTGCTGAGCACTTATCCCACCTGCCAGGCCTGGTGCCAAGTGGTTTACATGTGCTTACCCCTCACAGAAACCTGTAAGGTTGGTATTAGTAGCCTCATTTTAAAGCTGAGGATACACACTCAGGAAGGTGAAGTCACTTCCCTGGCTGACACATAGGGCTGGGATGCTAACACAGGACACTCTGGGTCCCAAATTTAAAGGCCCTGGTTTTAGGGGTATCTGACTGGCTCAGTGGGTAGAGCATGTGATTCTTGATCTCAGGGTTTTAAGTTGAAGCCCCACGTTGGGTGTGGGGATTACTTAAAAAAATAGTATCTTTTTTTATTTTTTTAATTTTTTTTTCAACGTTTATTTATTTTTGGGACAGAGAGAGACAGAGCATGAACGGGGGAGGGGCAGAGAGAGAGGGAGACACAGAATCGGAAACAGGCTCCAGGCTCTGAGCCATCAACCCAGAGCCTGACGCGGGGCTCGAACTCATGGACCGCGAGATCGTGACCTAGCTAAAGTCGGACGCTTAACCGACTGCGCCACCCAGGCGCCCCTCTTTTTTTATTTAAAAAAAATTTTTTTTTCAACGTTTATTTATTTTTGGGACAGAGAGAGACAGAGCATGAACGGGCGAGGGGCAGAGAGAGAGGGAGACACAGAATCGGAAACAGGCTCCAGGCTCTGAGCCATCAGCCCAGAGCCCGACGGGGGGCTCGAACTCAACGGACCGCGAGATCGTGACCTGGCTGAAGTCGGACGCTTAACCGACTGCGCCACCCAGGCGGCCCCCAAAAATAGTATCTTTAAAACAAAACCAAACAGGTTGGATGGGGGGGGATGGGTGATGGGCATTGAGGAGGGCACTTGTTGGGATGAGCACTGGGTCTTGTATGTAAGCCAATTTGACAATACATTATATTAAAACAAAAGAAAACAAAAGGCCTGGTTTTAACCACCACCTGGTGCTGTTTTCCATGCTCAGAATCCAGGATCTTGCAGTCTGATCCCAGCACCTGCCTTCCAGGCCCACAGGCCCCCTCTGCCATCACACCTGCAGCATTAACTCACAAACAGCTCCTCTCCCCTGATCCCTCTGTTTGGTGCCAGTTGGCCAGACCCCTCCTGGTTTCTCTCCCTTCCCTGCCCAGCCAGAGCCTCAGATTAGACTATCTGATCTCTCTCACTAGCTCTCTAACAGTCAGGGTCCCAGCAGGAAACAGAGGGCATCACAGCTGGGATTTTGAAGATAATTTAATGAAGGAACTATTTGCAGAGGTGTGGGCAGGGCTGAGGGAACCAACAAGGGAGGAGAAAGCAGCAGGAAGCTGTCACCACCCTTAGGTCTGCAGGGGTAAGGAAAAGAAATGGTATTACCGGAGCCTGGTGAGAGCCATGGAACATGCCTGAGAGGTGCTGAAGTTGTGGAAGGTACAGCCACTGCCGGAAACAACGGTACTGACAGAGATCTGGGAGCAGGAGAAGAAATAGCCAGAATGATGCTTCCTTCTCCCACTCTAACATCCTGCCGGTGCTTCTATGGAGGACCCAGGTAGATGTCAGGGGGCAGGGGAGCCCAGGTGATGTTGTCCATATGGGTAGAGAAGGGTGGAGAGTGGACCTGGAAGGGCAAATGACCAGCACACTCTTGATTGCCTTACACCTTGGCCTCCTGCCTCATCTAGCAGCAGATCCCCAGCCTCGGTCCAGGCGATTGACACTGGCTCAGAGAAGGATGGTGGCAAAGTAGTGCATATGGGTGCCAGTCCAAATCTTGGTCAGCCTCTCTGTCAGTCACCACTCTCCCATGAGTATCCCCTGACCCTACCCTTCCAGTCTCAATAAATACAATGAAGGCAAATCAGTTGTCATTTCCTTCAGCTTCCTATTCAAACCTATAGGTATCCACACCCAGATTTACTTCACTTCTCCAGGCTGTGTTCCAGCCCAGCTTCTCCACCTGTGCATCACCCAGCCGTCATGACTCCCAGGGTATTACTCCGTCGTTTTTCCCTTCTGTTTTCAACTGCCCTTCCTTCTCTCTCCTCCCTCTTAGCCTATAAACATGTCCAAGTTTCTGCCGCCTTAAAAACTAACAAAAAGCCTCTACCTCCAGTGCCTGTCCTTTTTCCTCCTCATCCCATCCGACATTCTTGAGAGAACACGTATGAGTTAGGGTTCTTTGGCTGCAAGCAACAGAGACTGACTCCTGCGAACTGTAAGCAAGCAAGGAATCGATTAGAAGGAAATGACGGTGGCAAGCACACATGAGGGAGGAGAGACTGCAGAGCCTCGCTTCGGAAAGGACTCGAATCAGGGCTGTGGCAGGGATCGAGATGGCAGGAAGGAATCACCGTTTCCTCAGGGCCCTGGCTGCTGCATGAATCAGCCTCCAACCAGGATCCAGCGTCAGGTCACGTAAGCTCATGATTCAAATTCCAGGGGAGAGCCTCTGATTGGTGCAGCTTGAATCACATGGCCTCCCCTTGGCCTGTGGACAGCTGGGCACCCTGACGGACAGTCTCATGGAATCGTATCTGGTAGGCCATGGGTGGTTACTCAGAGAAAAATCAGGGAGCTGTCATGGATGAGGGGGAAATGGATGCTGGACAGGTAGAAACAGTGGATGTCTGTGACATCCTGCTTTTGCTCACCAGCCCCAGCCTTCATCTCCCACTTGAGCCTCAACTCACTGAAACCGTTTGCACTGAACTTGTTAGTGACATTCTCTTGCCAAATCCAAGGACGTTTTTCAGTCTTTATCTGCAGTGTTTGACTCCATTGACCAGTACCTCTCTCTTGAAAAGCTTTCTTCCCTCGGCTTCTGCACAACAAATCAACCTGTAAGACAGCGTTGCAGAACAACAAACATTTATTATCTCATAGTTTCTGTGGGTCAGGACTCCACGAGCGGCTTAGCTGAGGGGTTGTGATCTCGTCTGAAGGCTCGGGTTGTGTGTGGGGCGGATAGCATGCCATAGTTTCCCCTCCGGGTGGGTGATCCAACAGAGGGATCAGGGAAGGGAAGGAGAGAGAGAGAGGAGAGAAGGGGAAAAAGATGTGCAAGCATGCACAGAACTTGTGGTCTCTTTATAACCTAATCTTGGAAGTGATAACCCATCACTTCTGCCATATTCTGTTCATTAGAAATGAGTCACTAGGTCCAACCCACACTCATGGGGAGGGGATTATACAAAGGCTTGATTGCCAGGAGGCGGGGGTCACTGGGTGCCTCTTTGAGGCTGCTATCGCAGCTTCTATGACGTGGCATATTCGTGGTTCTTCTCTCTCCCTGACAGCTTCTTCTCCGGTCCATATAGGGACTCCTCCTCTGCTACACATCTTTGAAATGTGACTCTCCCCTGGCTCCTTTCTCGGCCCATAGCTCTTCTCATTCCACATGTCCTTCCTGAGAGACATCATCCACCCACAAGGGTTTAGCTATCACCAGTATGCTGATGATGTCCAGACCTTCAGCCTAGATTCTCTCCATGAATATTCTGCACTCGAAAATATCCTAATATCGACTGCAGAACTGGTATAGACCACCGGACCCAGCGCACGTCCCATGGGCACCTTAGACGTAAGAAAAGAACCTCTTTGAATAAGTTCTCTGCCTCCTTGTATTTTCTCCTATCTCAGTGAATGGCAACTTCATCCACCCAGTCATCCGGTTGAGAAACATGGCCACCATCCTTGACGCCACCCTCTCCTTCACCCTCATGTCCAAATGTAAAGCCTTGCTGACTTGATCTACCTCAAGGTTTTTCAAACCCGTCACCTGCTCTGTGGTGCTGGTAACGGTGTCACAATATCAGCCCTTACCACCTCTGGCTTCCGTTATTGCAACAGCTTCCTGGTTTTCCTTGCCTCTACTCTTGTCCCCTCACATGCATCCTCTCAGAAACACAGAGCTGTCCTTGATGAAAACCCCCATGGCCTCTGAGATCAAAAGATGCTTAATGGTAGGGTACCATCCAGCCTTTCCAGCAGCATCTTTCTGTCACAGTTTTTACGTTAGCAACCTCACTGCCTGCCTGCCTGCCCGCAACCTCCTCTTCCTCACACCCATGCTTTTGTTCATACTGTCCTCTCTGATTTTAATGCCCCTCCAACTTCAGGAGCATTACTTCCCCTTTAAAACTTAAGAAAATTTCTCCAGGCTGGTGTGTCCCAGCACATCATGTGTTTTGATTTATTGATATGCTTGTCTCTCCTACGAGACCCTGAGCTCTTGAGGGCAGGAATTGTATTCTCTCCCTCTTGGAATCCCCAGCACCTTCCATAGAGGCCGTACTTATATGGGTACTCCAGCTCTGCATATTAAATGCATGAATGTAGGGGCGCCTGGGTGGCTCAGTCGGTTAAGCAGCTGACTTCGGCTCAGGTCATGATCTCGCGGTCCGTGAGTTTGAGCCCTGTGTTGGGCTCTGTGCTGACAGCTCAGAGCCTGGAGCCTGTTTCAGATTCTGTGTCTCCCTCTCTCTGACCCTCCCCTGTTCATGCTCTGTCTCTCTCTCTCTCTCAAAAATAAATAAACTTTAAAAAAAATAAATGCATGAATGTATAAACTGGAGATTTATGATAGCCTAGGATATACGAAATGGTTCTTCTTCTTAAAAAAAAAAACAACAACTTTATTTCAAGTAGGCTTCATGCCCAGTGCAGAGCCCAACATGGGGCTCAAACTCATGACCCTGAGATCAAGACTTAAGCTGAGATCAAGAGTCAGATGCTTAACTGCCTGAGCCACCCAGTTGCCCCCAAAATGCTTTATTTTTTAAAGTAATTTCTATACCTGATGTGGGGCTTGGACTCAGAGATCAAGAGTCACGGGCTCTACCAACTAAGCCAGCTTGGCACCCCCTATGAAATGGTTCCTGAAGTCAAATGGAAGTTATCCTGGGGGAGAAGCGTGAGAAGGATATTCCAGTTATAGGGAACTGCATGTGCAAAGGGTAGGAGGTCAGAGGAAGCCAATTCTAGGAAGTCATGGTGGTCTGGTGTTGTTGGAGTATATGGTGTGTAGTGGGTGCTGACTGAAGCAGGAGGGGAGCCAGATACTGGGAAAGGCCTGAAAAACTGGTTAAGGAAGGTTTTGGCTTTCATCCTGTTGGCAATGGGGAGCCCTGAAAGAGTTTGAAGCAGGGAGTGAATTCATCAAAGCCATGTTGTAGAAAGATCACCCCGGTGGCCAGTGTGGAGGATGGACTAGAAAGGGCAGCACTGGAGGCTGGGAGACCAGGTAGGAAGCAGGTCATCAGGCCGAGCAGGAGGTGTGGAGGCCTGAATGAGGGCCTGGAGGCAGGGATCACTGGAAGAGAAGAGGGGACAGATTTGAGAAATAGGTTGAATTTTGTGAAACTGTTGTTTTGTAAGAAACAGCCAGTTGACTATTGGCAAGTTTTATATGGCTCATCTTAATATTAAGAAGATGAATGGGGGCAGCTGGGTGGCTCAATCGGTTAAGTGGCTGACTTCGGCTCAGAGCATGATCTCACGGTCTGTGAGTTCGAGTCCCGTGTCGGGCTTTGTGCTGACAGCTCAGGGCCTGGAGCCTGTTTCAGATTCTGTGTCTCCCTCTCTCTCTGCCCCTCCCCTGCTCATGCTCTGTCTGTCTCTCTCAAACATAAATAAACATTTTTTTTTTTTTTAAAGGTAAATGAACTGGATGGGACTTTGACTTGGAGGTGAACGTGACAAATTGGCTGTCAAGGCTGGGGGCCGTTTTTCTGACTTGACTGCCAGGTTGGATGGAGGTGCCAGTATGGAGAGAGGAAACCCATATCAGGGTGGGGGTGGGGCATGGTGGGGAAGGCAGGGTGTTCAGGTTGGACATTTGGATTCTGAGGTGACTTTGATATCTGGCTCTGAAACTTAGGAGACAGGGATAGGATGGAGACAAATTTGGGGCTACCAGCTTAGAGAAGGCAGTTGTGAAAGGGGGAAAATTCACCCTGCCTGAACAGACACAGAGCAGGAGAACCAAGAGAGTGAGCTTTCTTAGATGAAAAGAGGATTTTTCAAAGATGGTTGTGCCCGTGTGCTGCAGAGAAGGCAAGTCACATAGGACTGAAAAGCATCTGCTTGATTTAGCAAGAAGGAGGCAGTATGAGAAGGGGACAGTGATGGGAGTGGCCTGGACCGGGCTCTGGAGGGACAGAGTCTAGGCCTGGCTTTGGGATTGTCCCTTCATCCTCAGTAATGCATGGCTCTAGCCACCAGGGGGCAGTGGCCACACGGAATCCAGGTTGGAAGGATTTACTGTGACCTGCAAGATTGCTGGTAGATGTGGGCTGTGGAAGGAATTAGGGGGGTTGGCCCTTTGCAGACGCTGTTTTCTAGCAGGAGAGACATCCCAATGTGAAGGGAGTAGGGAAGAAGTTCTGGAAGGGCAGGGGAAGGAAGTCCTTTTTGTAGGGTAGAGGGACAGATTCACAATTCCCCGTCCCATCTTACAGTTTCCCTCTTGTGGGCCTTTAGGGGTGTAGGGGGTACTTATCCAACATGGTACTCCCAGTAGTTGTGGGGTTTATATATTGGACCTTGACTTTCTCTACTCTCATTAGCCCCAATTTTCATTCTGTGCTCAAGACATACAGAACTTTTGGGGCATCTGGCTGGTTCAGTTGGTGGAGGGGGTTGATCTGGGGGTTGTCAGTTTGAGCCTCACATTGGATATAGAGATTGCTTAATTATAAAATCTTAAAAAAAAAAAAAGACAGGGGCACCTGAGTGGCTCAGTCAGTTGACTGTCCAACTTTTGATTTCAGCTCAGGTCATGATCCCAGGGTCATGGGATTGAGCCCTGCATTGAACATGGAGCCTGCTTGGGATTCTCTCTCTCTCTCTCTCTCTCTCTCTCTCTCTCTCTCTCTCTCTCTCTCTCTCTCAAGAAAAAAAAAAAAGACATACTGAACTTTTCTTGTTCTCACCTGCTTCCATGTGAACGACTCTCCTCCATGGAAATGTCTCACCCCTCTCTCCCATCCTTCAGGTCTTATCTCAGGCATCACTTCTTCCTGGAAGCCCTCTCTCACTGCCCCCTCTACCTCCTCTTGGCTCCTACAGAGTACTCAGTTTTCCTTAGTGAGTTTTTTTTTAAAAATTTATTCATTTATTTTGAGAGAGAGAGTGTGTGTGTGCGAGCAGGGGAGGGGCAGAGAGAGAGAATCCCAAGCAGGCTCCACACTGTCAGCACAGAGCCCAACACAGGGCTTGATCTTGAGAACCGCAAGATCATGACCTGAGTGGAAATCAAAAATCAGACACTTAACCAACTGAGCCACTCAGGTGCCCCCTTATTATGAGTCTTAATGTTCTGGCTTATAATTGCTTATTTGTGTATTTATTTTTGGTCAGCTTTACTTCAGTGTAATCTTTTATACTTAATATTGTACTTATTTTTTTAAGTTTATTTACTTGTTTATTTTGAGAGGGAGAGACAGAATACGGGAGAGGGGCAGAGAGGGAGGGAGAGAGAAAATCCTGCAGAGCCTAATGCAGGACTCGAACTCATGAACCATGAGATCATGACCTGAGCTGAAATCGAGAGTCAGATGCTTAACAGACTGAGCTACCCAGGCGCCCCTATTGTATCTATTTACAATAGGGTACAAGCAGGGCAGGGGCAGAGAGAGAGACACACACAGAATCCGAAGCAGGCTCCAGGCTGTGAACTATCAGTGCAGAGCCTGATGTGGGGCTCAAACCCACAAGCTGTGAGATCATGACCTGAGTCGAAGTTGGACACTCAACCAACTGAGCCACCCAGGGGCCCCTATTGTATTGATTGATTGATTTAAAAATGTTTAATGTTTATTTATTTTTGAGCGAGAGAGGAAGACAGAGCATGAGCAAGGGAGGGGCAGAGAGAGAGGGGGACACAGGATCTGAAGCCAAGTCCAAGCTGTCAGCACAGAGCCTGATGGGAGGCTGGAACTCACAAACCATGAGATCATGACCTGAGCCAAAGTCCTACACTTAACCGACTGAGCCACACAGGCATCCAATCTATTTGCATTTATTTTTAACTATATTAAGTATATTAAGTATCTCTACTCCCAGTGTGGGGTTTGAACTCACAACTCCGAGATCAAGAGTCAGATTGAGCCAGCCAGGCACCCCTATTGCAGTACAATTTAAATATAGCATTCATGAGTTTTGAGTGTATTGTGAGTACACACACACACACACACACACACACACACACACACACACAGAGTCATGTAACCACGACCACAACCATGATGCAAAACCTATCCATTACCCCACGAGCCCCCTCCACTCTCAGCACTTTCAACCACTGATCTGCTTTTTGGTCGCTGTAGTTTTGGTCTGGGCAGAATTTCATATAAATGAGATCCTACATTATGTAGTCTTCTGCGTCCAGCTTCTCTCACTTTGCTCTGGGGTTCACTCTGCAGCTATCAATAGCTGAAGATTTATTGTCTGTTTCCCGCCCCCACCCCTACCCTCAGACAAGGTCTCTGTGAAGGCAGAGTTGTGCCTCGGGTCACCTTTGTGTCTTCAGCTCACAACACAGTCCTAGCCCATACTAGGACTTGGTAGATGTTTTCTTAAATGGGACTGAACCGAATGCTCTGGGGGAGACCACCTAGGAGAGCCTCTCAACCTTGGATGTGCATCAGACCGGGCTCATTGACCAGGTGCCCATGGCCTTCGCGGTGCCTTCCAGCTGCTCCTCCATTTGCCCTGGCCATTTCCAGTCCACAAGTCCTTGCTCTTCCACCCCTTGCTAAGCTTCGTCCCTCCACCTGACCCTCTGCACCCCCCTCTCCAGCCCACTCCAGCCTACTTCTGGCCTTTGGAAGTCTCTGTTGAGGCTCTGTTGAGCCCCCAGTCCCTCGGCTCTCCTCCCACCTTCTCCAGGACACATCCCCTCAGAGGCCTCTATGCCAGTCCTGGCCTGTTCTGTGTACCTCTTTCTCTGGGCCTCAGGAACCCCTCTCTCGAGACCTTTTTAGGATGCTGGTGGCAACTGGCTGTTCCATGCTGGGGAGCTACATTATGGTTTCTCTTTCCTTTTCTCCTCTGCTTTCTGCCACTCCCCTTCAGCCCCCACTTAGACACCTGCCTGTGGGAGGCCCTTGGGGGAGTCTCTAAATTTTGTACAGACCAGAAGAACCTCTGTCTCTCTTATTTCCTTCCCTCGCCTCCCTCCTTCCATTCCCAGGCCCCTTCCTTTTCTTGTCACCTTCCTCTGTATTCTTCTTGCATTCTCCAGTGGGTCCCATTCGCCTCCCTTTCTCCTTCTGCCAGCCTCCCTCCTTTCTCCCAGCCCATTCTCCTCCTTCCCTGTGCTCCTCCTTCCTCACCTATCCTCTCCCACTGGTTCTTCCTTGGAGCCTCTTTTCTCCTTCTCGAGGCCCCATTCACGTGCTGGTTCTTTTCCTCTTCCCCTCTTCCTGTGCCACTTCCCTCCTCCTTCCCTTCTGTGTGCCTCTATTTCCCTTATCTTACACCCTTTCTCCTCAGGTTGTAAGGGAGACAGAAGACTGGGGACCCAGACACAACGATGTCCACACCCGCACACTTACACAGATTGTTGGCCGCGGCTGAGCAGACAGACGCGTTGCATTAGTGAGCACGTGTATCCATCTAGACGTGTGTTCAGATAGATGCACACACACGACTTATCCATAGCTTACAGTACATTGCACTTAGCACACACCAGGTACTGTTATGCTTACACACACATTTCTGAAGAGCTAAGCACACAAGTTCTCTAGCACAGGCAGAGTTGCACACCCCTCCCCAGACCGAGCCTCCATCAGGCTCACATGTGCGCACACTCTTCAGAGGAATCCAGCGCTTCTGGATTCGGGGCTCCTTCAGAAGCAGGGGGAGCACACAGTTTCCCCGTGTTGTGAGCAGTGTACCGTGTGCATCTTTGTGTGCACCTGGTGGCTGCCGCAACCCTCACGGGGTCCTGACTCAGGACCTGGTGGAGCCCTCGGAGCAGTTAAGGGAACCTGCCGCTACGGCTCGCTTGAGACTCCTGCTGGACGTGCCTGCGGGATGTGAGCAGTGTCAGCTTGTGCTTCGTATGGACACCCTGGATCATTAAAAGGCACCTTTCCTGTGTAGGCAGCAGACCATCACCGCTCAGCACACTGTCCAGTAAGCATTCGATGAGGGCTTTGCATGTATCAAATCAACATTTTTGGAGCTTGAGTGCTTAGTGTGTACTTATCATCCACATAATTATCACATTCTTGGGAGGGAGGAGCTCCCGCCATGTGTGTGTCCTTTTAGGTGCTGGGGGCGAGGTAGAGAACAGGATATCCTTGGCCCTAGTCCTGGCCAGAGCTTCCCTTCTAACAGGCATCGGGGTGTCTGCAGTGCCCCTGTCTGTGCACGCACACAATGGAGTTCTTGGGAGTCTGTTGGGTATACTCATGGCAGGGCCCACTGTTCCTTCTGGATCCTTCCAGGGTGGGCCATTCTTGTGTTGTCATCACACACACCCCTTTTGAGTTCCCTCCTTATTAGTGGGACCCGTGTGCCTTTGTATGTGAACAGGGTGGGTATTTAGTTTATTTCCGTGGGTTATATGCAGCCTGTGGGTCCCCAGAACCTACTTTTGGGTGCCTATCATGTTCATACCAGGGAGGTCAGTGAGGTGTGCGCCTACTTTATAGGCACGAGCCATAGGGTACTTCCTGCATTTATTTGCGTTGTGCACACGCAGTATGGGTCCCAGGAAGTTGCTTGTTATGTGATTCTGTGTCCCTTATGTTCATGGCCTATAGGTCTTGTGTGCCTAGCTTGTGTGCAGGTGGGGCAGGTGATTCCTGTATTTATTTGTATTGTGCACAAGCAACGTGGGGTCTGGGGCCCTGCTCTGTATAGGGGGTATTAAGTGGTTCCACGTCTCTTATGCACGTGCTGCCAAAGTCCCTGTACCTACTTTGTATGCGCATGGGATAGGTGTTTCTTGCATTTATTTGTGTTGTGCACACAGTGTGGGTCCCAAGAGGCTGCCGAGTACAGGGGTTAGTAGGTAGTTCCGAGTCTGTTATGCACTGCACATGTCCCGTGTACTTACTTTGTACGCCCGCGGGGTAGGTGTTTCCTGTATTTATTTCTGTTCCGCGTTTGCAGTGTAGGTCCCTGGAGCCTTCTCTGTACACGTGGGCAGTTGGTGATTCTTGTGTTTCTCTCACACACATGTCACAAGGGTCCCGTGTGCCCACGCAGTCTGTGCGGGACAGCAGGGAGGGTAACAAAGCGCTGGGCAGCTGTGGCTGCTGAGCTGAGACTACGCGCGATGCTCCTCCTCCTCCCCCCTCCCCCAACCCTGTCAGTCTGGGTACCACTCACAGCCCCATCCTCCTCCCCGCATCGCAGTGCCCCCTTCTGACTTGGGGTGGGAGCCACGTACCCTCCCCGGACCCAGAGCACACCTTCTCTTGCCCAGGGTCCCTTTCCCCTCAGCCCCCCTTTCCTTCCTCTCCCTCCCAGCCTTACAGTGCCTGGCACAGGGGAGGTGCTCACTGAGCGGATACTGCCCTCCTCCCTCCCCTCCCCTTCTTATCCCTGCTGTTCTCCTTTCCCCCCACCTGCTCTCTCCCCCTGGGTGCTCCCCTAGACCCACTTGTCACTCTCCTGGTCTCTGCTCTCACCCCAGCCTGCCCCTTTATGCTTTCCCTAGACTCTGTCTCTTTGTCCCCCTTCCTCTTCCAAATCTTAGTCTCAATTTCTGATTCTTCATTTATCTCTTACTATCTCTGTCTTGTATCTCCCCATGGATCTCTGTCCACCAGAAAGCCTCTTCTAGTGTCTGTCTTCGTCTCCTTCTCTGTCTCCTGCATTCTCTGTCACTGTCTCTCTGTGTATCTCTGTGTTTCTCTGCTCAGCACTTTCTCTGCTCAGACCCTCAAATCGGTCTTTGCTTTCTGTCTCTCATGGTCTCTGTCTCTTCCCATCTTGACTTCTGTGTCTCTCTCTGTATATTTCTTTCTTTCTTTCCTTCTGTTTCTTAGGTTCTTTCAGAATCCCTGTCTATTTCTCTGTCTACTTCTCACTAATCATCTGTCTTCTTGTCTGCCTCTGTCTCTCTGTGTGTCTCTCTCTGCCTTGTCTCTGTATCTTTTGGTCTTTGCGTGTGTCTATCTGGCTTTGCCCCCCTCCCCCATGGCTCTTTCTTCGTACTCCCTGATTCTGCATGTCTCTTTTATCTTCATGTCTATCTCTCTGTCTCTGTCTCTCTGTCTCTGTCTTCCTGTCTCTGTATCTCTCCAACTCTGAGTGTAGTTCTTTCTCCTATCTCTGATTCTTGCATGTCTGTGTCTCTTATCTCTGCGTCTATCTCTTTGACGCTCTCTCTTTATGTCTCTATATCTATAGATAGAGATACATAATTCCATCTCCTGTCTGTGTGTCTGCTTCTCTGTGGCTGTCTTTCTGGCGCTTCATCTCTTTTCTCTCTGCATAGACCTCTTCCCCTTATCGCTTTGTCTCTGGGTGTCTCTGTGATTCTTGGTGCCTCTCTGCTTGCGTGCCCCCGTTTACCGATCCCCACCTCTCTTTCTCACCCCCTGCACTGTGCCTGTGTTTATATGTTTCTGTGTATCTCTGACATCTCTCTGCCTCTGTTAGTCTCTCCCTGCCTCCATGTTTCCTGTACTACGGTCTCTCCTGTCTCCCTTTCCTCCCTGTCTCTGTGTCTCTGGTGTCTCTTTGAGGTCTCTTTGAGGCCTCTCTCTGCCTTTGAGTCTCTCTCTGCTCCCTACCCTTCTCTCTCTGTCCCCGCATCTATGTTTCCTGTGTGTCTCTGTGTATCTCTGTGTCTCTGTCTCTAGTCATCTCTTTGTCTCTATGAGTCTTTCCCTGCCTCTGTGTGTTCTGTGCTCCTGGTCCTCTTCCCTCTCCCTTTTCTCTCTGTCTCTGGATGTCTCTCTGTCCGTGGGTGTCTCTGTGCCTCAGGGTCTCTCCCTGCCTTTGAGTCCCCCTCTGCTCCCCACCCTCCTCTCTCCCTTTCCTCTCTGTCTCTTTCTGTGTCTCTGTGTGTCTCTGCGCTGTGTATCTCTGGGCTTCTCCTTGTCTTGGTGTCCCCCTCTACTCCCCGCCCCTCTCCCCTCTTTCTGTCACTGCGTCTCTATCCGTCTCAGCCTATCTCTGCTTATCTCTGAGTCGCTCTGTCTCTGTGTATCTCTGTGTCTCTGTGGGTGTCGGGCCTCTCCCTGCCTCCGTGTCCCCTGCGCTCCCCGCCCTCTCCCTCTCCCTCTCTCCCCCCTCGCTCTCTCGCTCGCGCTCTCTCTCTGAGCATCCTTGGGCCCGGGGTTGCCATGGGGACAAGGTGGGAGCCGGGGATGGCGCGCGCCTGGGCTCGCGCCGGCAGCTCAGGCGAGGAGCAGCGGCCAGAGCAGCGCCAGCAGCAGGCAGCGAGCGGGCGCGGGAGCGGGAGCGGGAGCGGGGGTAGCGTTGGCGGCGGCGGCTCCTCCTCGGCCATCCCCTCGGAGCCGTGCAGCTGACGCGCATGGCGAAGACAGCGGCGCCTACCGATGGGAGCAGCGGTAAGGCAAGGCGGCGCGGCGCAGCCGGGCGGGCGGGCGGGCGGGCGGGCGGCGGGCAGCCTCCTCCTCTCCCCAGCTCGCCTGCGCGCCCGCCCGCCCGCCCTCCCTTCCTCCCTCTCCCCTCGCAGCCCCTGCCCGCCCGCCCGCCCGCGCAGCGCTCGCCCTTCCATTTAAAAATCTTTAAAACTTTGCATATTAATATCTGCGCTTTGCATAATCTGACCCGCGCTTTATTGATTGCAAGAAGCTTAATGCAGCCGGCTCGGCCTATTGCAGAGAGCTCTCCGGGCGGGAGCCGGGCGGGCGCCGCTCGCTCCGCACCGCGCTCCGGCTGCCCGCCGCCGCTGCGGCCCCGGCCCTCTCGCCTCCCTCCCGGCGCCCGGCGTCGGGGCTTTGCCCCTGGCTGGGTATTTTTATTATTTGGGGGCGAGGGGGATGGCTTGCTGTCGGTGGCGGCGAGGGAACCAAAGGAGATGAGCGTGGTGGTGGTGTGTGTGGGGGGGGTGGGGAGGGATGAGAAGAAATGGGGACGGAGAGGAGGTGAAGAGGGAGAGAAAAAGGGGAGAAGGGGCAAGAAGGATGGGGAGAGGAGAGGCGTGGAGCGGGAGGCAGTAGAGAGAGAGCGCAGTGACTGAGGACGGAGCCGAAAGGACGGAGGAGCGAGCGGAGACAGAGAAGAGAAAGGAGGGAGGCGAGAGCAGCGCGGAGAGAGAAAGAGCCGACGGCCGGGAGCTGGCGACGGAGACCAGGCGGTGGTCGCATCGTCGCTGCCGCCCCAGGCAAAAAATAAAGAAAAAGAGAAAAAAAATAATACCAATAAAAAGACGATGAAAATAAAACACATCGCAGCTGGGGCCATCGTATACAAAAAAGGAGCGAGTGCAGAGAAGAGGCGAGGTGGCATCCGCTCCCGGCTGGCCTCGGCGCTTTGGAGAGGCTCCCCGGGCTGGGTGGGATCCCCATTTTTGACCCCGCATTTGGGGAAGGGGCGACTGTGGAGAGAATGAGGCGAGAGGGGGGTCAGGGCTGGTGGTGGTGCCGCCTGCTTTTTTTTCCCCCCCTTTCCTGGGGGTGTGGGGGCCGGTTTAGTGTGAGGATATTGGTTGCTGATGCTGTCTGAAGCGCCGAAGCAAGCAGGGTGCATGGGGGGGAGAGGTAAGAGGGCACGGGGGACCAGAAAGGGCTGGGGGTGGAAATGAGGGGCAAGAGAAAGAAACGGGGTGCTCTGGACTGCCGGCAGGGTGGAAGATAGGAGAGGGAGCAGCTGGGATGGGGCGCGGAGAGGCGGTGGCGTTTCTGGTGGGAGGAGAGGTGGGAGCGGAGCTCCAGGGCTGGGGAGTGATGTTGGGGAGCTAGGATGCACCCCTCAGCTCTCTGGGCAAAGTCTGTAACTTGGGGAACCCCTTTGGCGGCCTCCTCCTGCCTCTGAGCTTGCTTCTCTTTTCTTCCGCTCCTGTCCTTTCTCGGATGCTTTTTCTCCATCTCCTTGCCGGGTTCTCTTTCTCCCTGTTTTCCAGTTTGTCTCTTCTTCCTCTCAATAAAAGCTTTCTCCTCCCCACTCAGTTTTCTTTCTTTCTTTCTTTCTTTCTTTCTTTCTTTCTTTCTTTCTTTCTTTCTTTCTCCCCACCCCTTCCTTTCTTTTTCTCTCTTTTTTCCCTTCCCCCTTTCCCCTTTTCTTTCATTCTTCCTCCCTGCCACTCATTTTCTCTGTTGCCCTGTCCTTTCTGTCCCCTCCCTCAGTTTCATTTATTCATCACTTTTGTGGCATTGGCCTTGAGCAGAGTGCCAGGGAGAGGGGGTCTGTGCAAAGACAAGGATCTCCCGAGTTCCCAGCAGACCCTAACCCCGATTCCGATTCCGTACCCCCATGTGTTTCTACTGTCTTTTTTCTCTGCTGGGGGCTTGGGTCTGCCCTGGGGTTCTAGCGCCACCCCCTATTTCCCCTGGCTTCCTAGAGAAGTCCCGCTGGATGTTCACTGGGGCCATTGGAGGGGGAGGGGAATACCTTAAGTGAGGGCTCAGCCCCACTGAGAGAGAAGGGTGTGGACAGAGAAGAAAATGACATGGATGGCTAGTGGGAAGTGAAAAGGGGAGAAAATGGGGGGGGGGGGTCCATCTGAGAGGATCTCTAGAGCTTCTGAGTCCCAGGTAAAAGGTCCTAAGAGAAAACATCTGGCCTGCTGACCACTCCCCACTTTCCCCCTAGCTCTTGGGGCCTGTGGAGTTGGGGAGCAGGTCCTGGGTTTAGAGCAAGACCCCATGAGCTGCTTAACTCAGTAGGTTTTAGTCTCTTGCCATCTTGTCGGTGAAATTTGCCCCCTCCCCCAGGGCATGGGAAAATAGCGTCATTGCGCAGTGGGGGTCTGGTGTGTACGGAGTCAGACCATGGCGGCAGTGTCTGTGTATAACAGGGCCTGTGTGCGTTGCGAGAGGTGTTCCGGATGGACTGACTGTGTGCAGAGCTTGGGAGCCTTGGCAGAGTGAGGAGCCAGAGGGGTAGAATCACGACATGTGTGTTCAGCAGGGGGCTGGGTACGGGGGGCTCCCATTGTGGGCAATACATGTGCAGGAGGGAGTAGGCGCGTGTATTTACACTGGTTCTTCCCTTGTCTGGATGTTCACGGGCCCCTGGCCGAGCGTTCACTTGGGAGGCACTCGCTGGCTCTGTGCGTGGTAGCTGTCCACGCGTGTGCCAAGTCTGGCATCGGCAGTGGGTGCACCGGCGTGTACGTGCAGCACGGTTGTAGTAGAGGTTCTGCGCGTATGTACGAGGTCTGGTCTGAACGTGGTGTGTGCACATGAGGATATATGTTAAATAAAGTCACATGTGAAAGTACCATTGCTGCACGGAGCTATTATTATTGTTATTATCACTGTTGTTTTCGTTAGGTGTCTCTGTGTGTCCCGGGTCAGGGGGAGGGTGGGTTTATGAAGCAGGGTCTGGGTGCCATGATGAGAGATGTGCACAGGGGTCACGGGCATATGGATGGGCTCGACAGCATGCTTGCACAGCAACCTTGAAGCTGGGTTCAAGAAAACAAAACAAGAAAAGATGCCCCCTCCCCGAAGTCAGCCAGCCCACAGAAACCTTCCCTGGCTCTTCCCTAGTAACAAAGCGTCCCGTGTCAGGGGGTGGTAGGCAGGCCAGGAGGGAAGCGGTCTGCATCTCCAGGTGCTGGTAACGCAATTCTGTGTCTACTTCCTGATTTCTGGGTAATGTTGGACAGAGGCCCATTCGTGCCCACTGGGAGGTCCAGATCCCCATTCCCGTTTCCCTTAAGCTACTGGCCAACCCCCTGGTTGCTTGCAGTGCCATTCTTGGGGGCCCTGGTTACCCTCTCTTCCTCACTTCCCTCTGCCAGTCTTTGCAGGGAAAATGGAGGGTGTCTGTGACAGAGGCCGTGGCAAGGAAAGAACTTGGCCACCGTGTGTATGTGTGTGCGTGTGTGTGTGTATGCACATGTCCACACCCATGCTGTGTGTGTCATAGAGGTTAGCCTATATATCCTAGATAGCATGCCGGCTAGATTTTTTTTCTAGCGGATCCATCAGTGGCCACCCCCAGGCCTCCTGCATATTCTGGTTCATACATGCAGGGGCCGTAGGCCAGAACCCCTTCTCCCACTAGTGTGACAGCCAAGCTAGGGGCCCTAATCTCAGCACCCTACTGGGTAGAACTTGTGAGAGCCCTGGCTCATAATCCTAATGTGGGGGGCATGATGCAGGCATGAGGGGGACAGATGGCCATGCCAGGAGCTGCTTGGACCTCGATGGGGGCAAGGGAGCAGTTTCCATGTCTGATATGTGCTGGTTAATTTCCAGGAATTTTTTTCAGGATTGAAATGCTTAAGGAACCCGGGTATGGAGAATTGTTCGAGGAGAGAGTGAGTGTGGGGTCTCCTCAGACTGGGGTCTGTTCTTTCTTCTAAATATATATCACTCATCATTTTCCCCTTGGGCCCAACACCTCCTGATTTAATAATAATAATAATGACGATGATACACACCCCTTACATCCACCTAGATCTTATAGCAGCCCTGATGATGTCCCTTTCACAGATAAGGGTTTGAGGTCCATAGCATTCTCCCAGGCTGTAAGCTACCCAGCGGTGCTAGCACCCACACCTTTGGGCCTGGTACCAAGCTTAGTCTGTCCTTAGAGGTCTTTCCCTCTCCCTTTAGCTGTCCCAGCACCATTTCCTTTCTCTGGCTTGGCCCCTTCCCCACTTCCTTCCTGCCCCCTGAGATGTCCATCCACAGACCTGTCTCCCAGGACCCGTCAGGTGGATGGATGCCTTATGTGGCTCGGTGAGGGCTTCGAGGACCTGGGTCTCGCTTTGTATCCTGAAGGGAAAGCTGGCAAATGAGCAAGGTCAAGAGCCCATTCTGTTGGTGACAGTTTGAGCCTGGGTCTGCTCAAAGACAGGGTTACAGATGGGCTTACATTCTCCCCGCCCCCTGCCAGTGAGCCCCAGGCTGTGGCCTTGCGAGGCAGGTGACTCTCCCTCATTTGCCCACAGCCCCACTTTCATTAGGTGCTTGGGGCAGGCAGCTTTTCCAGCTCTGAAACAGTCAGAAGGAGGCTAGAGGTGGTGGCCCTACATACTAGGTCCCCACATTCAATAGGTATCTATCGAGTAGTGTGAGTCACTGAGCAAATGAAGTATACAGTTAGTTCCTTGAGGTATTCAGGCAATGGTAGCACGATCACACCCTACCTGCACATGATTATCAGACACCAACCACAGACTCTGAAGTGGCCCCCATCCCAGCCTTAGACAAGATTCTGGTACCTGGACTGTGAGCATGGAGGGAGTTTCCAAGTCACTGGGACTCTGGACAAGGAGGGAGGTGTGGGTTTAAACAGGGAGGGCGGTCTTTGAAGATGCTCAGTCACCGAGGAAGGGGGGTGCAGAAAGACGGCAGAAAGATGGAAACTGGGAGGAAGCAGCCCCAGTTGGGGGTGTGGCCCTAAGAGCAGAGGTTGGCACAGTGTCGTAGGGCCCGTCTATGGAGGCTCGGAGAAGTTTGGACTTGATCTGGCCGGCTGTGAGGAGCCAGCACTATTGCGATCACGTGCACACATGTGTATCTCGCAACAATGTGCCTTGGACAACACGGACTAGTATGTGAGCATGAGTGCATGCGCCCGTGCCCTCGTGTGGAACCCTTCTCCCTGGCGTCCATTCAGACACAGTCTCCCTCGCAGAAACCAAGGGGGCTACTTTAGCCCTTATCCTCAGGATCCCGTATCACACAGGCTGTGGCCACACACTCGTGTGTAAGAGCAGGCTGGGGACCCTCCCCCACCGGGGTGCGGACTCATGTGGCATTCGCAGACTTAATCCGCCGCAGTGAGGCCAGGGAGACAGCATCTGTCACTTTCACAAACACAGGCAACGGAGTCTGGGAGAGACATACTCCACTTGCTCACAACCGCTCGAGAAGCAAACGTCTGTCCTGCGCTGCCCCCTGTGCCCAAGACAGAAACAGCCCCTCATGGCCTCCCACATCCAGGCTAGGCTTACACACTGAGTCACTGCTGGCAGGAAAGCACACACACATGCACACGCATGTGCACACGTGTGAAGCACTGTCCCTGACATCCTAAGTCCCCGTATGCACAACCACACTCAGACTCTCTTTGACTTTAAGCACAGCTGCTGATATCCTAACCCCTTACTCTTGCTCTCTCTCTCTCTCTCACACACACACACACACACACACACACTCACGCACACACACACACTCCTTTTGACTTAAAGCACAGCTGTAGCCATCCCATCACCCAGACACACATGCCTGCAAGCGGACTCACACACACACACTCAAACACACAGTCTCCCGATCCACCAGAACCACCGTGGCCAGCGGTCATTGAAGAATGACAGCATGAGCAGTGTGCCGAGGGGGGGTCGCCCTGAGGCATGGGCTGTGGGTCACACAACAGGGACATCAGACTCCCTTGAGGGAAGGGTCAGGGAGACCACCCCGGAAGGGCTCCATTGGTCTGGACGGTTCTGCCAGGTAAGGAAGATTCAACAAATTCAGGCCAGAGGCGGGAGCCGGCTAATGGCCGAGGCCGCTGATGGCCGAGATGGCTGGTCAGCAAGGAGGGGAGGCGCGACAATTGATGTGATCGGGGCTGGACAAATGATGGCGCATTTGGCTGAAGCTGGCTAGGGGGCCAGAGACCAGAAACGGGGCGGCTATTCTCGCCTCAGTGGGGAAAGGGCCAGAGCGGGCTGTGCTGCATCTGGGTGGCTTTCCCAGCCTGGCTTCGCCGTGCATCCTGCCTGCTTTCGGGGTCTTTGTACGTGTGTGTGCTCATATGTGTGTTTGTGTGCACGCACAGTTGTCTACGGTTGTCAGCGTGCACCTGTCTCCGTAGAACTTTGTGTCTTCGGGACTCTTGGTATGCATCTATGTGCGCACCTTTGTGTGTGCCCTTGCTTGTGTGTGTATGTGTGTGTGTGTGTGCGTGCATGCGTGTGTGTGTACATGCACACCCACAAAGTGTCCGGGTGCCTTTCTCACCGGACCCCGTGCACCTTTGTGTCCAAGTGTGCGTGTGTTTATTGAGTGTGTGGGGACCTTTCTTATTGTGAGATGCTCTTCGTTCTTGTGCACTTGTAGTGTTTTGGCGTTGGGGTGAAGGTTAGGTGAGGAAGAAGGGATGTGGGTCTGGCTCTGGGATCCCAGCTATCTGCGCATCTGGTGGCTCACAAGGCTGTCTTTGTGCATCGTTTGAGCCTCTGTCTGGGTATGGGCGGGCGTGGGCTTATGTGCTTGCCTGCTCCAGAGTTTGAATATCTGTGTGTCCACAACAGCATCTCCCACTGAGCATGGCTGTGAGTGGGGTGGGCCAGACCAGGATGAGGGGGGCATCTCCCTGAATCTCATCATCCCTCTGGAAGCAGTCACGCTACCCATCCTGGGCCTGGCTGGGACCCAGCAGCCCGGCACAGTGCAGACCACCCCTCCTCCTCCTTCTCCCCCCATGACCTTTGAGCACAGCAGCCCCAAATACATATTTATCAGAGGGGCTGTGGGGACCAGCCCCTCCCCCACCACTCCCCTCAGGGCCCAGCCTGCCTGGCTGCGGAGAAATTAACCTTGTGACACAGGAGCTTGCCGACACCCCGGCCCCCTCCCCATCCACACGGCACACATGAGCATGGATGGGTGTGAGGGGGAGAGAGAGAGAGAGAGAGAGAGAGAGAGAGAGAGAGAATAGGTACTCATCCAGACTGGGAAGGCAGTAGCAGCTAGGGGAAGAGAGACACACAGGTATATACATGTCCAGGTCACTCCTGACATACACACCACACACACACACACACACACACACACACACACACACACACTGTCTTTCTCTTTTTTTCTCTCTCTCTCTCCAAACTACAGAGGCTACATAAGTCTTGAACAGATGCACAGGCAAATTTTGAAATATACATGTAGACATATGCAGTGGTCCTGAGATAGATTCACACACAGATTCTCAGACACATGATGGACATGTACACCTGTGGGTCCTGAGACCCAGGTGCACGTCCCCTTGGCCGGAGCTTCTCTTGGAAAATGCACAGGTACTAAAGCCTACAGATCCACACAGATGTTTGTGCCTACATCACCAGAGATGCCGAAATGGACATGCCAGATTTGAACATGGACACGTCAGATAGGCACATACACACAGGTACGAAACCCCAGACATCCGTGCATCACGTATGTACCGAGACATCACAGGACAAGACAGATACCAAAGCACCAGGGTGCTCCTCACATAGAGAGTTGTTTTTTTCAACAGAAAGGGTACAAATATGGACACTAAAACATGGTGGCATCCCAGCTCATATGCCCGTGGGTGCATGCAGGCCACATTCAGAGGTCCTATGGGAAGCCACTCATGGTGAGTGGAAGAGGCGTATTCTGAGTTATAGACACAAACACCCCCCTCCTCAGACTCATCCCCTTAGAGCAAAATGAAAATGGGTAGATGCTTAAGTCTGAAAATATTAATGGAATGAATCCACTCATCACACAGGAACACAGCCCTGTGTGAGCCAGGCCCTGTCTTAGAAGCTGGGAAAAAATGATTTACAAGACGGACCTGGGCTTTGCTCTCCAAGAGCTCTGAGCCAACAGGACGGGCACTGATCAGACCTCCGTGTATAGTTAGTTATAAACGGTGATAATGTCTGGGAAGGAAGGAAACGAGGCTGTGGGAGGGGCCATGGGAGAGCCTGGTTTAGATTGGTGGGTCAGGGGGAACACCTCTGAGGAAGTGACATTTAAGCTGAGCATTAGTCACAACACAGAGATTCTAAATGTGCACATGCATCCCTCCCGAAACTCACCAAGACCACACAGGCATAAACAATACAGGACACAGATCCCCTCCCCGCCTCCAATTTTGCTGTGCCTTAGTGCCCGTCTAGAAAACCTCTCTGGTGGGAAATGGAGTCTCCCCCACTGGCTGGGGCCCAGATACCGGGGCTTTGATAGAAGCACACAGAACATGCTGGGACCATGCGGAGCAGGAGGCCAAGCTGCCTGGGAGAGTCCAGAGGCTTCACCAAAGAGGTGACATGGAGAAGGGTGTGCAGGGTCTAGAGGAAAAGGGGAAGCAGAGGGCTTTCCAAATGGAGGCACTCCCTATGCACAGGCACGGAGATGTGAGCCAGTGTGGGAAGTCGCTGGACTAGCAGCGGTGTGCAGGGAGGGGTGAGAGATGAGGCTTGACATCACTGGGAAGGTCTGTAAGGCTCAGGATTTATTCCAGATGCACCACGTAGCATGGAAGCGTTTTGCGGGAGAGACTTGACAGGATGTAAGCTGGGAACCAAGTCAGGGATCCTTTGGAGGATCCCCTGGCGTGGCAGAGAGACAGGAGGAAGATGGCAAGATCTGGAGGGAGGGACCTCCTGCCCTGCCTGTCCACTCTAGGATCCCTGCCCAAGGCCTGGCCAGGGAGGCGACACAGACAGCCTTCCGCTTGCTCCCAGCCCCATATCTTGGCCTCTGAGCAGAGTTGGACAAGCTACAACTTCTCCCACATGGAGATTTGGTGGGAGCTGGAGGTCGAGGGTTACAGTCCCCCTGAGTGACTGCCCATATGCTACTGTTTTCTGAGGCCTTCTGTGGCCAGGCCTGAGCTGCATGCCAAGGCACACGGATGAGCCTGACCCTTCCCTGCTCCAGGGGAGTCCCCAGTCCCCTGACAAAACCCTGTCAGGGACTCCACGGGTTTATTAAAGGCTTCTTGAGGTTGTTCTTAGAGAATGAATGGGTCAGAAGGCCCCACAGGGTATATGGGAAAGGGATGAGGATGAAGCCTGGTTTTTGAAGGTGAGACCAACCTTCACCTGGCACAGTGAGAAAGCCTATCATCCCTCTTCTCACCCCCACCCCTCCCTAGAACATCTTCCTTAGCCTAGAAGTCCCATATGATGGCGCCCGCCTGCCTATTCAATTTCTACTCCTTTTTTCTTGTCCCCAGAAGCTCAGTCCACTCTGGCCATCTTGGTGTTCCTCAAACACACCAACATTGGTCCTGCCTAGGGCCTTTGCACTTGCTGTTTCCTTTGCCAGGAAAGCCCTTATCCCATACTTTATTTGGGCTTCTACTCAAAACCCACTTTACCCCACAGGCCGGCCTGCCTTCCTTTCTTTCTTTCTTTCTTTCTTTCTTTCTTTCTTTCTTTCTTTCTTCCTTCCTTCCTTTCTTTCTTTTTAATTTTAATGTTTATTTATTTTTGAGAGAGAGAGAGACAGAGTGCAAACAGGGGAGGGGCAGAGAGCGAGGGAGACACAGAATCTGAAGCAGGCTCCACGCTCTGAGCTGTCAGCACAGAGCCCAACCCGGGGCTCAAGCCCACAGACCGCGAGATCATGACCCGAGCCAAAGTCAGACACTTAACCGACAGAGCCACCCAGGTGCCTTGCCCTTCCCACCCCCCACAGGCCTTTCTTGACCTCTCAGTCTAAAGAAACATTCTTCTGTAACCTACCCCTTCACCTGCTTTATTTTCCTTCTTAGCTTTTCGATATGTATTCTTGTCTATTATATCTACCCCTCCACTAGAAGGTCAATGCCGTGAGGGCAAGGACTTTGTCTTGTTCAAAGGTGTATCCTCAGCACCTAGAATGGTACTCAGCACACTGCAGGTGCTCAGCGGATGTTTGTCGGATGAACAGGAGCAAGTCCCCTGTCATCCCACTTGCCCGTGTAATGAAGGGTGGAGATGGGCGTCTGGTGTGCCCCAGAAGGGTAGAAGGAGCCCACCTTCCAGGGGGATGCACCTACCTGGGTATCGGCAAGTCAGGCCACTGCCTGCCTGAACCCTGAAGCAGCCAGACTCCAGACCTGTCACCCTGGGGCTGTTCTCTCTACTCCGTTTCTCTTCACCACTCCACTCACTGCAGCCAATTCTCCTTGTCCCCCATCATCTCACCTGCTCACCTCCCCACCTCTTCCCTCCTCCTTCTTCCCCCCCCCCACCCAGCACACACCCTAGCCACAGGGGAGGGGACCCCAGACCCACGCACCCTGCCTCCAGTCCTATCCTGGCCGAGGGCAAATCATATCACTCTTTTTAAGCCTCAACTTTCCTCCTCGGCGGCGAAATAAGGTTTTTGTGGGGATGAAGAGTGACCGCGCGTGTGTGATGATGATACTAATAATAGCTGCTATTTATCGAGTACCTGCCAGGTGTTAGGCATTGTGCTGGGTGCTTTGAACTTTTTTTTTTCATTAGAAAAAACGGAGGAAAAAAAAACCCCTGAGCATGGCGTGTCCCCAGAGTGTCAGGCCCCGTGCACGGTGCTGTGAATCACAAAGGTGAACATAAGCCTGCCGCACAGAGCTTACTATTCCAGTGTGCACGCACACACACAGGCCTGAAGCGCCACGCCGCTCGGGCGGTGGGGGCTTGTGCGCCTGTACTTGGCCCCTTTCAGCAGAAGCCCCGAGGGCCAGTTTGGAGGCCACTGAGGCAGCAAGTCTCCGATGAGAGACCAGCCCCAGCCATCCCTAATTCCCCTTTACTAACCCAGTGGGATCTTCCATTGTTCATATCTGGACTGTAGGGCCTGGCACAGGGTCTGGCCTAGAACTGGCCTTAGGAAATGCTTATTGAGTGAATGAATGAGTGAATGAATGAATGAATGAATGAACAAAAAAACATATTTAGCCAGGTGTCTTCACTGAATCTGCTCACACCCCAAGACAGAGTACCAGGACACACCCCCTCCCTTCCCCGCCCCCCCCAATTCCCTCCCACCCTCTGTACACCCTACTCACATATGTCATTTATGGCTGGTAATCCTGATACCATTTCTCCCACTCCCTTGCCGCCTTCTGCGTCAGTTTCTCTGCTAAATTTGTTATAAGCATGGTCTTGACTTCTCACATGAGCATTGTGAGACAGGTGTTCTTATCGTCATTTTATGTCTGAGCAACCGGAGGCTCAGAGAGGTGAAGTAACTTGCCCAGGGTCGCACAGCGAGGCGGTGGCAAACCTGTTTTTTGACCACCATGCTCTTCTGTCCCATAGAAGTCGGTGCTCTCCTGAGAGCCCTCTAGTCTACATGCACACTTGTTCTTGCAATGTCTTCCCTCCCAGCAGTGGGAGGCCATGACCCAGGAGCCAGGAGCCCCAGCGTGTGTCCCAGCTCTGTCACAACCAGCTCTGTGCCTTTGGGAATATTCTTTCCCTTCCTCTGGGTCACAACTTCTCCTCCAGCTGTCCCTCCTGTCTATAAGCCCTCAGCCAGTTTCCTGAAGAGGGCATAGGGCACAGAATTTGGCTTGGTCCCACCCTGTCTTCTCTGATAGAGGAGAAAGTAGAGGGGCTTTAGCTTTATTCTCATTTCGGGGCACGCTGGACTCTGCTGGACTTGGACACAGTGGGGACATAAGACAAGCCTGGCCGGGAAACGGGAGAGGGCCGGAGAAACGCCACTCACTGTGAGCCCACCGAGCTCCCAGCCACCTAGTGGGGCTCATTAACCCCACTTTCTGCAATTACAGACATTAACTGATGTGCCACAATGTTCGCTGTAGAAAAAGAGAAAATGCAGATATACAGAGAGTTGAGGAAAAAAACCCCACCATGGTAATCTAGTGAAACGAGAAAGAAAAATTAACTTCTTGATGCCTACCTTTCTGGCTATCTTTTTCTCAAATGGGTGTATGACTTCGAGGTTACCCAAAGAACTTACTAAAATTCAGATGCGTGGGACCAAACTCAGAATTCTGACTTCTGCTCTAAACCTTTTTCTTTGGCGGGCTGTGTGTGTGTGTATGTGTATGTGTGTGTCTCATACAAATGGGATCACATGCCACATATCAGTTTATAACCTGCCTTTTACTTCCTAATAGTGGATTATGAGCATCGCTCCCTTGTCAATGAATTTCTTTTGAGCATATTTTCTACAGCCCTGCAGTCCTCCTGTACTATCGTTTATCGTTCCGGTCCCCAGTCATAGGACATCTAGGTATTCCCGATTGTAATGATCCCCGGGTGACAGGTGAGGACATCGAGGCTTAGAGAAGTCCTTCACATGTATGAAAAGCTAAGGCACCATCCAAGGGGAGCTGGGGATGGCTCGGGTGCTGGGGATGGTTCCCAGCCTCACTCAGGGCAGGGCTGAGGGGCCCTGAGTGGAAGGAGAAGCTTGGGTAGGAGCCCCCAGACAGAAGACAGGTGACCTGTCAGAGGGGAGGTGGGGGCGCTTTGAAGAGGAGAACAGCCTCTCCAAGCCCCCAGACCCACGCACGCTGTGGGCCTGAGCGCTGCCCCGTCGGGCTCCCCCTAGCCCCTCTCACTGTCTCCCGCCCTGAGCCCACTCGCTGCCTGCTCCATCCTTGCCAGCTTATCAATAGGTTAAGTGGTCAGGTCAGTGATATTGACCATTTGATTAGGACCTTGTCAGATCAATCCCTGGCTCATCTCATGGGTCTCCTCCCCTACCCACACCCCCGCCCTGTTCTTCCGCGCCAGGGAGCAGGTGGCCGCGGTAGAAGCCTCTGCCCTCCGCTATGCAGCACCCCAGAACCGGGAGTCCTCTGGCAAGTTCAGAGAAAGTGAGAGCCAGCCTTGGCCTCACCATCTCCCATCCTAGTCCCACCGGGCCCGGAGCCCGGAGTGCCGTCTCCAGTTCTGCTCCTGCCTTGCTTTCCCCACCCCGCCAGGGCCTCGGTGCTAGCTTCCTGCACCCTCTCTTTACATTACATTCTCTTTCTTACTGTCACTAGATTTTGTTTGCTCTGTGTCCCGTGTCTCTCAGAGTCCGGTCAGACGGAGCTGCCCTTTCTTGGCTGTGTGACCTTGGGCAAAGGACTTCACCTCTCTGAGCCTCCATTTCCTCCTCTGTGTCTTGGGGATGCTCCTCACCAAACGGGGTCGTGGGGATTCTGTGAGATCACATCTACAGAGCAGCTAAGCATGCCTGGCGGCCTGGCCGGCAGCTTGCACTGGGGAAACACCAGCTCCTCTCACTAAGGGCTACTGGGCTGCACATATTGAGCTCCCGTGTTTGTGGGGGGGCCCGTTGCTCTGTGCATCTTGCCCTTGGTGGCAGTGTAGGTGGGCAGTCTGCGTGTGGGGCCAAGGGGCACTGTCATACTCAGGCCTGTCCCATGCTCCAGCTCAGGGTCTACCCTGTCCTGGGTGATGCTGGGGACTCCCCAGAGGAGCCAAGCCCCAAGCGAGCCTCCAGGAACTCACAGTCTGGCCGGCGGGTAGCAGACAGACCAGGGAACACACATTTGTATTGGCTTTGAGGAGAGCTGAGGGCTTTCTTTCCTTCTCTGAGTGAACATTGGAAACTTCTTTGTGGCGCAGCTGCAAGGAACATAGTCTCCGGAGTCAGAGAACTCGGGACTCAAATCCGGGCTCCTCCGTTTCCTGTGCCAGATCCCTAGAGGCCAGCTGCTTTGGCTCCTTCTCCCTCAGAGTCCCCATCTGTGAAATGGGGAGAAGGCCTCTCCTAAGTAGCTCCTGCCATCTTCCAGCTCCAAGGCACTGCTCTGTCTCCTGCACAGGGGAGACGTTATTTCCTGGGGAGAGGGGTCTGTCCGAGGGCGTATGAGGGCACAGGGGCTGGGAGCTGACAAGAGGAGGAAGGGCCCAGCCGCGGTGCTGCTCATCATGGGCATTGGGCACGGTGGCTGAGGGTGGCAGAGTGCAGACGGGAGAGCTGAGCGTGGGGGCTGCTGCTGGAGGGAAGTGCCAACACAGGGCACTGCCCCCGGGGAAGACCCCAGCTCTCGGGCAGTGTCTGCCTCGGAGGCCCAGGGATTCCCCCGCCCGCCCGCCATCACTTACACCAATATTGACGGTTAATGCCGTGTCGCCACCGTGTTCAACACTCAGCGCGGCTAATTGTTTTGACTGGGAATCGGCAAGGCGATTAAACGCCATCGATTTTGCCCTGCGCGCTGCATCGATTTTTAAATTTCCTATTGATCCCGGCCCTAAATCTCCTTAACCAAGACCTCACCGTGGAGATGACAGCCGCTGATTAGCTCCGGGCAGGGGTGGGGGGGTGGGGGTATGTGGGGGGAGCAGCCCCTGAGAGGGGAGAAACCCCAGCTCCTCCCTCCCCCCAGGGAACAGGGGTCCTGGTCCCCTTCCACCCATGAAGATAGAGGCCCCAGTAGAGAAAGGGGGACTTGGGAGGGTGGAGTTGGGGGGACCTCTTGTTCCTTTTACCCCCTTTTTTTTCCCGTTTGGGCTTTGCTCTCTACCTGTGGCTCTCTCCACACCTACTCTCTCTGTCTCCCCATTTCTTCTCTTCCCTTTCCTATCCATCCCTCTGTCCATCCATCTGTCCATCCAGTCATCCATCTGTCCAGCCATCATCTCTCTCCCTACTGTCTCAGTCTGTCTTTTTCTCTCTTTTCTCCTTCTCAACTTCTGTCCAGCCTCTACTAATTCCGTGTGCGTTTGGCTGGTCCTGGGCCTCAGTCTCCCCATCTGTGCCAGCATATTTGCCGTGAGACAGGAAAGTAGTATACCAGACTTCCAGGTCCATGGCCTTCCTACCTGTCCCCCTCTTGTCTCCCCTCTCAGGACTGCACATATGGGGCACAAAGGTGTGAGACCGATGTGGGCTTACCGGCTTTGTTAACTTCCCCACAGGGCTCTCTCTTTTTCGACAGTTGGACGTTGCTCCTCACTGTGAACTCATCAGTACTTGCCTGGGGAAGGTCTCCCTGACATCCTGTCTCTTTTGGGAAGTCTCTCCCTATCTTACAGTCCCCGCTCCTTCTCTGAAAGCCCACAGGAAGCAGGGGCAAAAGAGATCTCTGTGTGGGTTCTTTTCCCAGGAGGACCATGTTCCCAGAAGGCAAGAAACCAGGTTTTCAGACAAGGCACCTGGGCCCTTGCTCTCTAACCAGCTCCCTCCTTCACCCAGCTCCACAGGACCCCAGGGAAGTCCCATCTCTTTTCAACCTCGTCCACTGCATCTGTAAAGTATGGCCGATCCCAGCTGTCACTCTGCCGCCCTGCAGGGCTGTGGACACTCTTTGGTGACTGGTCTCCCCATGTCCTCTCTGTCCTCTCCATCTTCTGCACAGCACACAGTGGGACCTTTCTAAAGACAAAGTGGCTTGTGCCCCTTCCCCTAGCTGCTAGGCCCAGGCCCTGTGGGGTGCAGCCTCTGCTATCCCTGAAGCCTCGTCTTTCCCACTTGTCTGGTGTCCCCTGGGCAGGTAAAGGCCTGACATTTCCTTCCCTTCCTCCCGGCCCTCTGCCTGACTAAAGTTGATTCGCTGTGCTCTGCTCGAGGGTAGCACCCTTCTTAGGTCTTCCCTGACTCCCCCTGGGATTCTTGCAGCACTCTCTCCTTACCCCAGCATGTTAGCATTGGGTCTTGCCTGTGAGCCCTCCAGCAGACAGGGCAGGGACCTTATCTAATTCACCTCTGCACCCCCACCCTTGGTCCAGAGCCCAGCCTGGATACACTTCCATATCTGCCGATTAACCCAATGAATAAATGAATGAATGAATATATGAGTCAGAAATATCATCAGGACTTTTATTTTCATCTCCTTGCAGCACGCAGGCACCTGACGAGTAACTCTCTCAGATGTCTTTCTCGTTTGATCCCCCCACCCGTCCTTTGAAATACATAGCCTGTGAATTAATTAATCCCTCCATCTGTCCACCCCTTCGCTCATTGCCCATCATTTTCTTACTGGGGCATCCTGCATTTGGAGGGCCCTCTGCCAAAGGCAAACACTGTAAGACACAGTCCCTGCCCTTCAGGGGGCTTCCAGTCTGATGGGAAAGACAGATGTTCAACAAGGCAGGCAGTGGGATGCCCATTTAAGAGGTGGGGGCACTGAGGCTCAGAGCCCGGAAATGACCGCTGAGGGCAACAAGTGGCTGGCAGGACCTGAGTCCACATTCGCCAAGAGGTGCCTACGTACGGATGGTGCAACAGGAGCCGAGCTCCTCTACTTGAGGAGTTGCCTCATCCTGCCCGAGTTGGGGATGCTTCACATATTCCCTAGGAGGCTGACTCTCTTCTCCTCTCTTTCCAGGTTCTCGACTGGACTGGGTTGGTGGCCTGAATGTATTAGCTTCGCTGCGTTTGCCCAAGAGGTAAGGGCCACGGCCTCAGAGCTTTGCTTATTGCTGTGCTCCGGGTCCTGTTCCCTTCCAGGAGTCCCTGCTTTCCCCTCCTCTTCCCTGGCTGCACCCCAGGAGTGGTGCCCTTCCTTGGTTTGCTCTGTCCTCCACGAGGTTAGCCTGTTTTGCGTTTTTATGCTCTGTGTGTCCCGTGGCTTTCTGGCCAAACAGGTGGTTCTGGGTGTGGGTGACCGTGAGGGTTTCTGCTGGTGAGTATCATGCTCAGCAGGAGAGAGATGGATAACTTGGTGGCTCAGATCACAGCTGGGGGGCAGACACGCCTGTGTGAACCCCCTTTCTTTCCCTTCCTAACTGGGAGTGACTTGGGATAGTCAGAGCCTTCATTTCCTCATCTATAAAGGGAATGATAACAGAACCCTCCTCAAACGCTGTCCTGAGGGCGGAAGGCTAGTGAGGCAGTTCAGATTCCAACTCCAGAGCCAGATGGCCCCTGTGCCTCATGTGAGTTGTGTAATCCTCAGTTTCCCCATCCATCAGAGGAGGGTTATAACAGCACCCACCACACAGGATGGGAGGATGAAAGAAGTCACTCCATGGAAGCATTTGCCTCAGGAAGCAGGAGCTCAAAATACAGCTGGAAGATCCCCTGAACAAGTGAGGATTTGTGAGACCCCTCCTTGGAGCCCACTGAGACTCCTAAACAGAAACAAGTGCTCCCCAGCAGCTCAGCTCATGAGGAAACGGGCTCTGGGCATGTGCTCTGGTGTTTGCTCCGCTCAGCCTGATGAGGCCCAGGTAGTGAGGATCCGGAGAGAGGTGGGACAGGGCCTCTGGGGTGGGACCTGCACCCCTACCACCACCATGCTGCCACGTCTATTTCTACCAGAGCAGCTTAACCCACAGGCCTCAGGACTGTTCAGGTTCAGGATGATTCTGGTTCCCTGGAAAAAGCACACATCCTGTACTCAGACCCCTGCATTCCTTACCAGTTGGAATAGGGTCCACGGATGGGTTTCACGGGGTCTGAGGAGGCCTGTGGTGGCCCTCATAGGTGTCCTACCCAGGCATCCTTGCTGTACCAGGGGTCAGACACTCACCTGAAGAAGCAGATGAAAGCTGTATCCCAGGGTCTGCAACCTGCGGTCGTACGAACCACAGTGGACTAGAAAATGCATTGCGGTGGGAGACTGCTCTTCAGCTCCACTCTCTGTCTCCCTGCAGAGATGCAAACCCCACTTGCCAGATTTTCCAGTTTTCCAAAAGAAGTCAGATACCCAGAATTTAGTGTGAAATCTCCCGTTAAAAAAATGTTTTTAATGTTTATTTATTTTTGAGAGAGACAGAGACAGGATGCAAGTGGGTTAGGGGCAGAGAGATGAGGGAAACACAGAATCCGAAGCAGGCTGCAGGCTCCGAGCAGTCAGCGCAGAGCCCTAGGCGGGGCTCAAACTCACGAGCTGCGAGATCATGACCTGAGCCGAAGCCGGATGCGCAACCGACTGAGCCGCCCAGGCGCCCGTCTCCCATTTTTTTAAATGTTGGCTACTAACACAAAATTTCAAAAATCTCCCTGTGGTCCAAGCCGCATGGTTTGGACAATCTTTGGCCCATAGAATTCTAGTTATACAACTTTTAGTATAGACTTTCTCTTGGGAAAACCCATCCCTATATCTCCCCAGTTGTGCTCCAACTCAGGATCTTCACAGACCCCCTGAAACCCACCCACGGACCCCGTTCTAACTGGTAAGGAATGTGGGAGTCTGAGTATAGGATGTGAACTTTCTCCAGGGAGCCAGAATTGTAGCTTTGCCAGGAACTTTCAGGTCCCCTGATGCTCTTGATGTTGAAAAGAGGGTCAAGGAGGAGCTTCTTGCTGGCTCGGTCAATAGAGCATGCGACCCTTCACCTCTCGGTCGTGAGTTCAAGCCCCACATTGGGTGTGGCGCTGACTTAAAATCAAATTAAAGTACATATATATATATATATATATATATATATACACACATATAAATTACATATATATGTATGTACATATATATGTACATACATATATATGTATATATATGTGTGTGTGTATATACACACACACACACACACACACACACACACACACACACACACATATATATTTTAAAAAAGAGGGTTGAGGGTCGCCTGGGTGGCTCAGTCGGTTAAGCGTCCGACTTCAGCCAGGTCACGATCTCGCGGTCCGTGAGTTCAAGCCCCGCGTCGGGCTCTGGGCTGATGGCTCAGAGCCTGGAGCCTGTTTCCGATTCTGTGTCTCCCTCTCTCTCTGCCCCTCCCCCGTTCATGCTCTGTCTCTCTCTGTCCCAAAAATAAATAAACGTTGAAAAAAAAAAAAGAGGGTTGAGGAGCTTCCAGGTTGCAGAATTTGGGGACTAGAGGTTGGCTTTGAGGAATGCCTGAAAGTTGGGCTAAATTAGCAGAGGCTGTTAAAGGAATTATGTTTCAGAGCTGGCAGAAGTCGCAAATCAGGTCTCTGATTTTCGTTCTTTGTGTTCAGATAGATGTTTGTTAAGTATCCAAGGTTTCATGGACACACGTGTGACAGTTTCAGTAACACATGCCGAGAGCTGTTGCATCCAAATGGCGGAACTGATATTTACCAAGGGGCCACCTCCATGCCAGGGCCTACTCTGGGTATTTTGCATTAATCCTCAGTGCAAGCCTGTGAGGTGGATGGTGGTCCCCTGTTGCCAGAGAAGGAAACTGAGGCACAGAGAGGGGAGGCAACTGGCCTAAGGCAGGTAAGCAGTAGAGGCAGAATTTGCGCTCAGGTCTGCCTGAGCTGTAAGCTCTTGCTCTCCCACATCAATAGGACTTACCACAGCAGTTCGAATCTCCTCGGGATGGCTGATCCTTATGCTTAGGGGTACTTGATTGGGGGGAAACCCCTGAAGTCTTATTTGTTGCCAACCCTGACAAATTTAAAAATGGAGAGGGTTGGATAATGCTTGGGCTATTTGTTGGTTTTTCACCAGAAACTAGAGAAAAATGTACAACAGGGGGTGTTTAGCTGATGGAGTCTGTGAACTAGCCCTGAAGGCTGCTGCCAATATATCTGAGTGGTCCACGGGGAAAGTTCATCCCCCCCCCCCCCGCCCCCACCAGACGTGTTTGAAGGAGGCCACACTCTCTTTGGTATATCATTTTGTTACAAAACAACAACTACATCAAACATTGCCCCCACCCCCACTATCCTTTATAGCCGCACTTGGAAGGTGAGTGATTCCACTCCAGTATCTGGAGGCCTCCTCGGCGCCCAGACCCCCTCCAGCCCTGGAGGTGCTGTCTGCCTCTGTGCTCACGCGGCTCCCTTCCCTCCCCTCCCCTCCACTCTCTTGGGCCCTTCTCTCCACTCTTGCTTGAGTTCACTCCTCAGCCTACCTCGGCTCTCTGGCTCTCCCTCTCTGTGTAAGGCTCCCTGACCCCTCACTAAGGCTGCATTGCCCCCTATCCTGTTCCTCCTTCCTGAGCACCGTTACCATGTCTGATCATATATTGTGTGTGTAGTGTCTCCCCCCGTTAGCTGTCTGCTCCCAGTCCCTGGCACAGTGTAAATGCTCAGTAAGGATTTGTTGAATGAATGAATAAAGAAATGAACACATGGACACATAAACCCAAATCCATCCATTTATTCCTTCTGCCAACATTTCTGGGGGGTTTCTAGTGTGCCAGGCCTTGTGTCTCAGTCTGGTGACACAGAGGGGAGGCAGACCTGTGTGGCCTCTGAGGGGCCCCAGATTGGTGGGAAGACAGGCATACGTACCCACTACCCTGAACTCACAGGTCTGCAAGGTGCTGGGGTCAGGAGGGAGTGGCATATGATTGACTTGCCTGGGGGGTGGGGGGCGGGCTCAGGCAGTCTTTGAGAGGAGGAGGTGGTGAGGGGGTTCCTGCAGGGTTAGGAGAAGCCAAGGCTAAGTTACTGTTCAAGTGGGTGGGTCACTACTGGGGACCGTGGATGCTGGCCTGGCCTCAGAGTCCCCATGGACAGCTACTGTCCGCTGGACATCCAAGGCCCTCCCAGTGCTGGGCAGGAGCAGGTGGTGTTCCCACTTCGTCTCTCCCTCCCCTGTGTCCTTCCACAAAATGACTTGGTGGCCTTTGGTGTGGATGAGGCTCTGGAGTCCCACAGGTGGCATTCCCAGGGTGCCCGCACACCCTGAGGGAGAGAGTCTGCCTCAGAAGCAGGAGCTCAGCTGTGGGTGAGAGGATTCCATTGCTGGCTCTGGTGAGGGGCCTTGGAGAGAACCCAAGGCTGCTTCAGAGGCAGGGACATGGAGCCATAAGGCAGTCGCTTCCTCCCGTGGGTGAGAGTATGGGTGTGGCAGCAGAATGCTCCAGAAGCGGAAATGCAGGTCTGAGTGGCACTGCGGATGTTCTGCAGACCAGAACCAGGGAGTCAGTATGTGGGGTTGGGGACTTGCTTGGATGCCCCAAGCCCAGTTAGCCACCTTTATGTTGCACCTGGGGCTAGCACTTTGGCTACCGGAATAGGGCATGTGCTGTTACAGACGGGCCTCGGGGTCGGGGTCGGGTGGCTGGGCCAGAAAGCAGCTTCAGCGGGGGGCAGCTCCTTGCTTGTGGGTGGGCCCCACAGGGGTGGTCCATAGGGCGAGTCTGTGTGAGGCTGCAGGCTGGAGGCAGTCCTTACTGGGTGTGGAGTCGGATTCGGATTCGAGGTGCTGTTTGCCATTGTGGGCTGTTCCGAGGTGTCAGGAGATCACTCCTTCCCTTTGGCTGGCACTGGCTGGGTGGAGATAGCTGTCACCCACCCAGGACTGGGAGCGTCTGTCAGCCACGGGGTGGGACCCAAATACAGACGTGGAGGAAGTGCAAATGGCTTTCCTCTCTCGGCAGCTTCAGGGACTGCTGGATCCCTGGCCTCGCAGTCCCAGAGCAAGTGAAGGCTGAAGTGCCCATTGTCCTGGCAGGCATGCAGCCCCAGGGGTGGCGGGCAGGCACTTGGCCCTAACTCCAAGTAGAGAGCTGGTAGACAGAGGTCAGGCCACAGAGTCTGACCCTAGGTCATTTTAGCAACGTTTCTTGGAAGTCCATATGTGCACTTCCAGCCCACCCCCGGGATTGTCCAGCTTACGTTGTCTCTGCTTCTGGTTTCCTTCCTTTCCTCTTCCCCATCCTGGGGCTCCACCCCTGTCCCTTTCTTTTTTCCTTTGCTTGGTTTCATCCGGGTCTTGGCTTGTCCATTCCACCCCACTCCCTCCTTGTTCTGAGCCTGGATCTGTTTCCAGTCTTGCAAGTGGGGTTTGTATGGGTCCACGTCTAGCTTTCTGTCTCCAGAGAGAGCCACATGGAGATGTGGACCTGGTGGGGATAAGGAGGAGGGGGGAGGGGGGGAGGAAGAGAGGAGGAAAAAAGGTGCTTGAGGGAGAAATAAGAAAGGAGGTATCCCTCTCTTGCCCTTGGCCCACTGCTCCAGGATAGCTTCTCAGGCCCCCTGTACAGCCATCTGCCCTTCTCTGGGGACATGTGTGGACAGGAGGGCCAGAGGAGTCATCTGAGAAAGGGAGAGATGAACTCGGGGAGACTCAGGGAGCACCCCGCAACAGAGCAATGCCTGGAGAGGGGGAGCAGCTGAGAAGAGCAAACAAAGAGACAGGGAGATAGCAAAAAGTCAGCGGGGAGAGCAGGCAAGGGGCTCAGGGATAGTCAGAAAGAGGGTGTACGTGAGGGTGTGAGAATGAGCTGGTGGAGGTGAAGGCCATCGGCCTGGGGGGCGTGACAGGGGTGGGGTGCACCCACACCTGGGGTCTGCAGCCCCACCCCTCAACAGGCTGCTGTGGGGCAGAGTGTAAGGAACTTGTACTTGGGGAAGGCTCCTGGTGTGTGCTCCTGTGTGTGGAGGGAGAGGCGGCAGGGACTGTGGGAAGAGGGAGATACTGCTCCCACCTGCCCTGTGATCAGGAGCCCAGTCTGCTCCCACCCCTCCCTGCTGCTCTCAGGAGACCGTTCTTGTCTGTCCATCCTGTTCCCTCCCTGCCTTGGCTCACAGGGGCCTGGAGGACTGTGGGCCCCTAGGGCTTAGGCACCCCTGACTTCTGACCGGGGGTTGGGTGGGGCAGGAAGAAAGCCTGTGTGTGTGTGTGTGTGTGTGTGTGTGCACGCGTGCGTGTGTGTATACCCACGCACACGAGTGCACAGAAAGAGAAACTGCTTTGGATTGAGCCCCCCTTAGCCCCTCTCTAGCTTTGCTGCCTCAGTGTTTTCTACGTTCCCAACTTCCTTCCACCTCCAGCTTCGAGGTCTCTCCCCAGCTGTCTCTGCCTTTCTGTCTTGCTCTCCCTGTCTGTCTTGTCTTTCTGTTTCCCTCTGTGAATCGTTCCCATCCCCCCAACTCCTCAGTCCCCGGCATATCTGGCCCCCATCCTTGCTTTATCTGCATGCCTCCATCACTGTGCCCTCCATGCTCTCTGTCTGTCTGGCCCCTGTGTCTGTGTGTCTCTCCATTGCACGGTTGCCCTTCCTCTGCTCCTTTTCTCTGCCGCTTCCTCCTGTGTCTGGGTCTCTTCCAGTCTCTTTCATCCTCTGTCTCTCTCGTCCCTGTCTCTCCAGGTCTCTGGCTGTCCATCCCTGCCTCTGTGTGTGTGTCTCTCACTCCCCCTCCCTCCCCCCTTTTTTCTGTTTCTAACACCCACACTCACATCCTACCTCAGGAGTAATTGCTTTTGTCTGGGTTGGACTGGACTTGTGGTGGGGGGGAGGGCGGGGGGAGCGGGTGGCGCTGGGGGGGTTGGGAGGGACGGAGGTCGCTTGGTGGAGTTGAGGTGGCGTCCACTAAAGCAGGGGGTGCTGAGGAGCAGAGGTCCGGCGCCCAAGGGGGAAGGGGGAGGGGGCCGTGGGCCCGTCCTGGCAAAGCGATCTGGGGCCTCTGGCAGGGAAGAGAGGAAGGCCCTCACATTTGGATTTGGAGGCGATGTAGCTGATGTAGCCACAGCTATAAAACGGGCCGGCCGGCACCTCCGTGGCAAAGCTCTGCTGCCTCGCCACCCTCCCCCACTCAGAGACCCCCCTCCCCGCCCCTGCCAACACTGTCAGATGCACCAAGTCACCACGACACACGCGGGACACACCCAGAGCTTCCACCCCACTCGTGGAAATACACTTGGCCCTCGGCACACAGGGACACGTGGCATCACGTAGACACGCAGAAAGCACACTGGCTCTCTGACAGTCAGAAAGAAAGGAGCTCCCACACACACAGACGCAACCACACAGACAACCGCGCACAGACGCAGGCACAGAGTCCGCACCCACAGACACACGGGGGCTCGTTGCATACTCCCCAGGTTCTCACAGACTCACGCCCGCCCAGACACACTCAGGCGGCAGCTCACACACGCGGGTTTCCTGGAACGCGAGAACACACAGCCACCATGTCACCTGGGGACGGAAGGTCACCGAGGTGCTGCTGGGGATACACGCACACTCCCCCGAGGGTCAGGCAGATCTGCATACACACGTGTGGGGATGCCCAGAGTAGGGGAGATACTCATGAAAGCGCGCGCGCGCACACACACACACACACTCAGGGCTGCCGAGGCCCCGGGGATACACCCACAGATTCGTGGTCACACGGACGTGACTCAGTAGCTGAGACATTCGGGGACACAGTCCTGGAGTTCCACAGCAGAGCTCAGGGACTCAGAGACACACGGCCGCCCAGGTGCACGGGAACACACGCACACACTATACGTACAGCAGCTAGACAGCACAGCGCTGCCCTGGAACCCCTGTCCGAAGCCTCACAATGCCCCCCGCACTTCCCCCGCCACACACACGTGCAGGCCAGGCCCTGGGGCGAGGCCAAGGCAGCTTCTGCCGACAGAGACCCAAGGATGGGGCAGCCAGGGGCTCTGTGGATGGGCAGCAGGCTGCCTGGGGGTTGCCCCACTGTTCTGGGCATCCATTCACCTTACCCTACTCCAGCACCCACCCAGGACTTCCCCCACTCTGTGGGCTCAGGACAATGTCTCCCCAGCACCCCCAGGTACCCTCTGTCCATCTCCCAGAGGTCCATCCCTCTCATACCCTCAAAGGGCCCCATCTCCCCGAGCTGCTCCCAACTGAGGGGATGCCTGCTTTCTTCCAGGAGGACTGTCCCTTAATTGATCCCAGCCCCCTTACCTGCCAGTGTGACCCCCGTCCCCATCTGCTTCCCTGCCCATTCCCATACTCACCCCCTCTCTTGGCTGTCCAAGCTTTCAGCCTCCCTAAGCTCTCCTGCTGTAGGGGGGGTGGTTGGCAGGACGGGGTGGGGGCTTGGCCCCTCGGAGGTGTGGGTAAGGGGGCCATGGGGGTGGGGGACCTGGGTGCGGCTCTGAGAAAGGGAAGCAAGGCAAGCGGGGAGAGAGGGAGAGGCAGAGGCAGGCAGGCAGCCAGCCGGCTTTATATCCCTGCCGTATTGATCTACCATGTCACAGCCCCGGTCGATAGCCAGCCGAGAAAGAGAGGGAGAGAAGGGAGGGGAGGTTTGGGGGAGGGCAGCGGGACCCCTCTAGTCCTCGGCCCATCTGGGGCCTCCTTGGCAGGCTGTGGGGCCATGTTCCAGCCAGCCCACCCCCCCAAAAAAAGAGGCCCACCTTATCCTCCCCCCACGTCCTCTTGGCTGCGGCCCTCTCCCTGAGAGCCAGCTTCGTGGAAGAATTTAAGCACAAATTTCCCCATTTCGTTCTGCCTCTGGCATCTCTTCGTCTCTTGTGGGCGCAGGGTTTGGGGGGCCGTGTGGAGGGATAGGCTCAAAACTGTTTACTGCCTTGGCTCCCCTCTGCCCTCCACAGTTGGGCTGGGCAGGTGGGAGGCTCCGAGGCAGTGTTGGGTGGGGTTAGGGATGGACGGGAGTGTGAATCTTCCTTTGCTATGTGTTGGTGGGCAGGAGAAAGAACCTCGCTGAACGTCCTCGTCCCCAGCCATCGATAGCCAGGTGCTTGGGAAGGCCCAGTCCACGTTGCTTTCCTGCCCTTTCTGACTTGATGTTTCACCTTGAAGCTGTACCAGGCCAGCGCTAGAGACACATCATATTTAGAATTTCTTTTCCCTGGTCCCCCTTTTTCTCGGAGGAGAGAGAAAACTCAGCTTCTCCCTCTTCTCAACCTCCTCTTCCCTCTTCCCTCTCTTCCCTTCCCTTAGAACTTTTTACCGCCTACCCCCCTACCTAAGCCTCCCAAGCGCTGGGCAGGGAAGGCAGGGATGTCTCCTTAGGTAGGAGCAGAGAAAAGGGTGAGGCTCCAGACAGCACTGAGAACCCTCCATCCTTGATCCCAGCTCTGACTCTGTCTCCCCTCTCTGGGCCTCAGTTTCCCCCCTAGCCCCGTCTAACCCTGCCCGAGCTCAAAGGTTTTGTGTGGCTCTGGGATCTGCAGGGATCAGTACAGATGGGAGGCAGGGCCATGCAGAGGGTGAGACCAAGGCCAGAGGGGTGCCTGCTGCCCCTCCCTCAGCTGGGGCTGCCTGGGTCCCAGGTGCGGGGGACCCCCCCCAGCCCCCAACTCCCGGGGGCTCCGGTTCTTTGTCTGTCCAGATCCTCCTCCCTTCCCAGCCCAGCCCAGCCTCCCAGAGAGGTTGAGGAATCACCTTAGCCTTGACCCGAGGGGGAGGGCAGAGGAGGGGCAGGCGAGCCCCACCCCCGCCTCCTGCCCATGGCCATCCCCACAGTCCTTCTCTCCCTGCTTCCCTGAGTACCAGGCCGCCCCCACCCAGCATAGGGATGGCTGTTCCCTTTGTTAGGAAGGGGGAGGGGAAAGAGCTGAGCTGAGGGGACGTGGCCTGACCCCCGACCTCTCCCCTTCCCTCCTCCCATCTGGGTCCCCAGGGGCTCAGAGCCCCCTTGACGGACAGTTCTGACCATCAGCCAAATGGCTCTGGGAGTGAGCAGGGGGCCAGGTAGGGGGGAGGGGAGGAAGGCCTGGCCAGGGCCCTGGGCCCATCAGAGAGGGGGGTATTTTATGGGTGGAGGGAGGCCCTTAGGATGAGTGGCAGGGGAGATAGGCACCCACAGGGGCAGGCTCTGGGGGGAGACTGATTGAACAAGGGATGTGGAGGCAAAGAGGGGCTCAGCCCAGAGCCAGTAGCTCTGGATGCCCTGTGGGTAGGGGTCTGGCCTGGGCAGGAGCCCCCACCCCACCCCCAACCGGCCTTCGGCATTGGGAGTGCAGCGAGTTTAAAAAAAAAAAAAATTAAAAGAAAAAAAAAATAACAGGAGCAGGAGAAGCTGGGGGAAAAAATATATAAGAAAAAATATAATAAGAACTAAGCGGTGGCTGCAGGAGAGAGAAAGGGCAGGAGGCGGGGAGGGGGGCGCAGGGGGGAGGGCAGCTCGGGCCCTGGTCGCTGCGGAGGCCCGGCCGCCGGCCTCTGCGCTGAGCCCTCCGCGTCCCCCCTGCCGGCCCCCTCCAGCCCCGATCGATCCAGTTTCTTGGCAATAAAGCATTTTTATTGTCAGCTGCCCTGAATGCCAAATGTGAGCCTGGTCCTGCTCCCCCCTCAACCCGCTTCCTCACCACCCCTCCCCCAGTCCTCCTCCACCCCCTCCCCGCCACCCCCCACTGCAGAACCAGCATCGTCCATCACCAAGACCCCCTCCTCTTCCTCCTCATCCGTGTCAGCCGCAGTCCAGTACATCCTCAATAATCCACCAGGCCCCCTCCCCATCAAGGCTGCTAACCCCAAACCTGCAGGGGAGCAGAAAGGTGGGCTGTGGACGAGTCATCTGGGGGGCCACGGGGATGGACAGGTCGGTGTCAGGGTGGGCAGGCAGGGAGATGATGGCCACAGGTTGAGGGAGATGCGGGCAGAAGTCAGGAGAGCTGGAGCCGGCCCCCAGAGCAGGGGATAAGAACAGGTGGGGGAAGGCAGGCCCCTGCCCCTGGGGCTGGCTGGTTGCGTTCAGGGGCCTGCACCCACCCCTTGCACACTGTCTGGGGACCAGGGGAAGGGATAGTGTGGGATTAGACACCCCTCCCACACCAGCTCCTCAAGGGCTGGGGACAATGACCCCTCCTCCACAGGACTTCCCCCCTGGGGTGTCGGGGGAAGCAGTTTACAGAGGCCCTGGGAGCCCCACCCGGCTTGCTCTTGCTCCCCCCAATTCTGTTCTCTCTTTCTCTTTGTCTCTCTTTCTTTGCATCTTTCTGTCTCTGTCTCTGTATTATTCCTGACTCTCTCCTCCCTCCAGGGATGTAAGAACCCCCACACCCTTCTCTGTTCTACCTGCAGAGTCCCCAGTTATTCTTTTCCCGCCACACGCTTTTTCTCTGCCCACTCACTACACACTTTTCCCTCTGACCTCTCCTGCCCTGCCTGCCCCCACATCGCTCCTCTTTCTTGGTTTCTCCCCGCTCCCTCAGCGTGAAAATAAACAGAGGCCCAGGCCCTTAGAACATCAGCAGGAAGTGCAGAGAGATCTCAAGCCCCTCTTCTCTTCTCCCCGGGGGGCCTCAGTGCCTGGAGTTAGAACGAGTCTGTACCTGCTGAGCCAGAGCAGGAGAACTGGGGATTGGGTCCCCCAGATGTGCCGTGTGACTTTGCTCCTGTCACCTGCCTGCCCTGAACCTCTGTTTTCCCCGTCCTGTGGGTGACCTGTGGGTGCCTTGAGAGTCTGGAGTTCTCTCAGGCTCCTGGGGAGGCAGCTAGGCAGGGTTCTGCTGCAGAGCCTGGTCATAACCCTGTCCAGGTGTCCTACGATGCAGCCTCAATGCTGCAGACCTGCCCTCTCACCTTCTCCTGGAGACCCAGAAGGGGAAGCTGGGGAAAGCCCAAGATGCCAAGACTTTCCCTCTGGTCCTGCCAGGGCAGGTGGAGCTTTAGGGGGTGGTGTAGGGCACGGGTTCCTGACCCCAGGTAACGCTTCCAGCATCAGCCCTGGAGGGCGAGGACAGCGTCACTTGTCCCTAGCTCAGTGTCTGCCATGAGCCATGGGTTCAAGAGGTCTCTGTGGATGGGTAAGCAAACAAGGAAGTGAGGAGGAGCCTGTGTAATGGTGGGGCATGCCGGAGGAGAAAGAGAGAGGGGGCGCTGAGGTGGGGGGGTGGGGGTGGGGGCGGGGCTGGGGGCAGAGCAGGGAGGAGCAGAGGGATTGGGACATCTCTAGGTTGAACCGATGGGGAGTGGACAGGTAGGGGGGCACTCGCGAGAGGGAGGATTCCAGGATGAACCCCAGTCTCCTTTCCAAGCCGCCATCCTTCACCTAGAACTCAGCGACCCCCCAGTCACCAAGCCCCTACACTAGTGCCGCATTCCCATTTCCTCCTGTCAGGCCCCGCAGCTCCCTGGCTTGTGAAGGGGAGTAAAGAGCTGTGTGTCTTTGATCCCGCTGGCACGTGGAAAGAGGCAGTGTGTGTTAAAAATGTGGTGTATATATACACACACGTACCTCCCCACACGCCATGTGCTTGCTTATGCCTAAAACGTTCCTACTTTTCGCCATCATGAAATGTTTTGTCCTATCTTCAGATAATAATTTTTTCTTTTTTTAAAAATGTTTTATTTATTTTTGAGAGAGAGAGAGAGAGAGACAGAGCATCGGCAGGGGAGGGGCAGAGAGAGAGGGAGACACAAAATCTGAAGCAGGCTCCAGGCTCTGAGCTGTCAGCACAGAGCCCGATGTGGGGCTCGAACCCACAAACCGTGAGATCATGACCTGAGCCGAAGTCGGACGCCTAAATGACTGAGCCACTCAGGCGCCCCAATTTTCTAATTAGTAAAAGGCCTTCCTAACAGAAGAGCAAAAGATTTCTGTGGGCTGTGTGGGGGAAGGGCCCCACCTGAGTTGGGGCTGGGCTGGACCCTGGGATAGAGATGAGGTTGGCAGGTGACTGAGATGTATGGGATACTGGTGGAGGCCCAGGAGACCTGGAAGGAGGTGAGGGGTCTGGAGACCTGGGAGGAGGCAAGAGGTCTGGAGACCTGGGAGGAGGCGACGGGTCTGGAGACCTCGGAGGAGGCAAGGGGTCTGGAGATCTGGGAGGAGGCAAGGGGTCAGGAGACCTGGAAGGAGGTGAGGGGTCTGGAGACCTGGGAGGAGGCAAGAGGTCTGGAGACCTGGGAGGAGGCGACGGGTCTGGACACCTCGGAGGAGGCAAGGGGTCTGGAGATCTGGGAGGAGGCAAGGGGTCAGGAGACCTGGAAGGAGGCGAGGGGTCTGGAGACCTGGAAGGTGAGGGGTCTGGAAGCAGAAGCTGGAGAGACGGGCAGGAGATGGAGGAACCTTATTGGTGGCCATTTCACCTGCTCCCTGGCTGCTTGAGGACAATCCCCCCAGATTGTCACCTTTATGGAGTGCAGGACATGTCAAGACTTCCCACTGCCCGCCTTGACAGCTGAGCGCAGACTTGGGAGTCCCAGTCCATTTGGCTTCAGGTGCCCCTCCTTTGAGAGGTCCTCTCTGATCAACCTTCTCTCCACTGCCCTCTCATCATCCCCCAAACCTCGTCCCCAAGACTTTGCTCATGCTGTTCCCTCCTGTGCAAGAGTAACGGTCCTAACAGCTGCTCCTGACAGCTTACTTCGTGCTAAGCTCTCGACCTGCAGGCTCTGGCTGAACTCCCAAGCATTGGTGAGCATGGTCATCATTCTCACTTTGCAGATGGAGTACTGAGGCTTAGGGAAGGGAAGTGGCTTGCCCAAGGTCACTAGCCAGTGAGACAGCCATTCAGGTCCAAACAACTCTGGTTGCCCCCCGCCTTTTTTTTCACTGATCCAACTGGTTAAATATTTGTCCAGAGCCCCACTGCAAGAGGTCAAGTTCTGCTGGAGATTCATGGGAAACGTGACTGCCTCCATGTGCCGGGTTCAAATCCTGACTCTTCCACAGACTTACTGTGACACCATGAGCAGGTAGCTTCCCCTTTCTGAGTCTCGGTTTCTCCTCTGGCTCACAGCCACCACCTCCTAGAAGTTAGTGAACGAGGAAATGTAAAATGTTTGGCAGATAAGGCTGCTTGACAAATGGCTGTGCCCTTCTCTCTCACTCTTCCCTGAATGTTGCTCAGCCTCTAGGTTCTAGCTCTTCTGAACTTTTATATTTGAAGAACATTTTTTTCCAGAGGACTTTCAATATTCCTTGTGTGTTTGGATCTTCCACTACCCTGTAAGGGAGGAATTATTATCTTGGTTTTATAGAAGTGGAAACTGAGGCTCAGAAGACTCAAGTCCTGCCTCAGCTGCTCGGCCCCATAAAGGATCCGTTTAATTGACACATTCCACACCTTTGCTGGGCCCTTGCCATGTGCCAGGCCCTGTGTTGGGCACTGGAGATAGAGCAGTAAACAGAACTGGTGCAGTCTACTTTTGTGGAGTCGACAAACCAGAGTGGATGTGGATCTTTAAGTGTAAATATCAATTAAATAAGCAAAATCATGGGGCGCCTGGGTGGCGCAGTCGGTTAAGCGTCCGACTTCAGCCAGGTCACGATCTCGCGGTCCGGGGGTTCGAGCCCCACGTCAGGCTCTGGGCTGATGGCTCGGAGCCTGGAGCCAGTTTCCGATTCTGTGTCTCCCTCTCTCTCTGCCCCTCCCCCGTTCATGCTCTGTCTCTCTCTGTCCCAAAAATAAATAAACGTTGAAAAAAAATTTTTTAAATAAGCAAAATCAGAAATTGTGATAAGTTACTCCAAAGAAGAGACAGTTTATAGGGAGTCAACAGCATCTGGGCAAGACATTTAAGTGGAACCTTGAAAGAGGAATAGGACTTAATTAGACAAAGAGTCTTCTAGGCAGAGGGAATAGCACATGCAAAGGGCCTGGGGTTGCAAAGATTTTGATTTGAGGAACAGAGAGGAGGCAGTGTGGCTTGGAGCAGAGTAGGTAAAGGGGAGAGTGGTAGGGGAAGAGATGAGAGGTGTGGACAGGAGTCGGATCACACAGGACTTCACAGCCTGGGTTAAGGGGTTTGGGTTATTTCTCTAATGCAGGGAAGCCCCTGAAGTCTTAAGCAAGGGAGTGACAGCCTGATTAAGTTTTAGAAAGACCCTCTTGGGGGGCGCCTGGGTGGCTCAGTCGGTTGAGCCACTGACTTCGGCTCAGGTCATGACCTCACAGTTTGTGAGTTCGAGCCCCGTGTCGGGCTCTGTGCTGACAGCTCAGAGCCTGGAGCCTGCTTCAGATTCTGTGTCTCCCTCTGTCTCTGCCCCTCCCCACACATGCGCGCGTGCGCTCTCTCTCCGTCTCAGAAATAAATAAACATTTAAAAAAAATAAAATAAAATAAAGACCCTCTTGGGGTGCCAGGGCGAGAGGAGACTATGAGGGTCAGGCATAGCAACACAGATCCCTGTAGGGAGGAGGCAGGAGATGGCACCCAGCCTGGGGGTGTAGAGGAATCAGAGGGAGCTTTGGGGATGGTGCTCATATGGAGGCTCCGAGCCAATCCAAGGTCACACGGCTGGTCAGGAAGAGGGTCTGACCCCGCACACACCCAAGCCTTTCCTGTCACTGTGCTACTTTTTCTCTAGGAGCTCAGGGGAAGCCTCTGGGAGGCAGAATCCTGCCTTGTATCTATTTCATGTTTTCTACACAAACCTCAAAGTGCCTGGTGTTTTTGGTACAGAGGAGAAGTTCACTGCCAGGCAGAGGTTCTGCATGGAGGTAACTGAGGGTCCTTCCTTAGGATACTCCATGGAGGAGGTGAGCTCTGAGCCAGGTGGTACAGGGGTCTGAAGGTGTTTGCTCTCCTCGCGGCCCTGGCCTTGCTGTGTGAACTTGGAGAAAGTACCGGGGCCCCGGGGACGCTGTTCAGGGTGCATCCCCGTGTTGCCGTGACTCAAGGGAGGCAACCGACACGGAAGCTCTTAGCGAATTGCTCCTATTGGCAGGAGGCCATAGCCAGGACAGGGATGGGAGGCATGTGATGTCTCAGACAGCAAGTCCAGGCCCAAGCCCAGTGTTTTCTGCCAAGCCAAAGGGAAGAAGCGAGTAAGGGTGTGGGGAGAGGTAGAGCAGCAGGATGGCAACATGGGCTTTGGAGTCCAATTGCCTGGATGCCGACCCTGGTTCCATCTGTGTCAGCCCGGGCAAATGATTCAACCTCGCTCAGCATCAGTTTCTTCATGTGTAAAATGGGCACATTGGCAGTAATTCTCTTGTAGAACCACTCAGTGAGAATATTCAATAAGAAAATGCGTGGGAAGTGTTTGTAGTCAGCCGGTGCAGGGTACCTCCTATAACTGTCTAAAGCTGAACTCTGGATTCCTTGTCCCTGAGCTCCTCTAGAAACTTGTCCCATCTCAATAAATGGTTGTCACACCAAAAACCTACACATCTCCCTTGATCTTTCACTTTCCTTCAAATGTCCAGAGAGCTCAGTTTGTTTTCATGGTGGCAGGGACTGTCTCCTACGATGTGGGCCAACCTGGTTCCCTCAAGTTAAACGCCTCCAAATAAATGTGGAGCAGCTCCTGCAGACAAGGATCTGTGGATGCTGCTCAGAGGCCACACAGCTCCGAGAGGGGCTCAGAGAGGTTGGGTGGCTTGCTTGAAATCACACAGCAAGGACTCAGCAAGCTCCATAGAGGCGGAGAGGGGCCCAGGCCACTTCTAATTTTTGAGCTTCCCAGTATGCTGAGAATAAAGGAACACCAAAGTGCAGTTATAGACTCATGCTCTCAGCAGCAGCAACAACAAAATGCCAAACGACTAATATTTGCAAGGTCGTTTATTAAATTATTTGATTTAGTGAAACAAGATTCATAGTGTCCCACAGGCGGTGTGGTTTGCCAGTAGCACTCAACTGGAAAGTTAAAAATGGGAATCTTGTTCAATGAGGCCCTTCATGAATGTGATACCTGGTGCAAATGCCACCCCTGCCCTTGCGTCACTGCCCCTGCCACGGGGACCTTACCACTATGTGACTCCGAACTTGACGCCTTTTCTGCTGCGTTCAGTTGCTTTTGCAGAAATGCGGGAGGTCCAGGACCTTGTGGTCTTCTGACAGGAGAAACCCGCACAGCAGCACACCCGGTGGGAAGGAGAGCCAGGCTCTGGAATCACCCTGCCCCTTCCTGGTCTGAGCAAGTCCTTGCCCACTCTGACCCGCCTCAGGGTGCTCCTCTGGAAAGAGGGGAAAGTAACAGCACCTGCTTTATTGGATCACTGGGAAGATGTCGGGAGATGAGCAAGGAAAGCACGGAGCAGGTGCCGGGTAGCTGTTTGTACTATTTAGGATAACAGTGGACAGCCTGGGGCCAGGGGCATGGTGGCTTGAGAACTCCTCAAGGGTGGGTGCAAGGCTGACATGCTCGGTGTCCTTAGTTCTTGGCACAGGGTCTGGCACAGTGGGCCCTCCATGAAGGTGTAGAATTGCCTTGCAGAGAAGAGGCTTTGGGCCAGGCTGGGTTGGGGATGGGAGCACCTAGGGACGATAGGGGAGCCTGTCCCCTGTGGAGGGCCTGGCCTTTGATTTCTTCTCCACCCCCATCTGCCTCCTTGTGAGGCCAGGCAGGCACTCCCATCAACTCCCTTTTGCATGGTGTGGAGGTCACTGTCCCTTAATTTATTCCTAAGTAAATAGCTACCAAATGCCTCCTATGTGAACATAGCGGTGGGGACATAGCGGTGAACAGGTCAGACAAGAGTCAGAGTGATTATTTTCATGATTCCAATCTGAATGTTAAGCGGTAGGTTCACATGAACACATTATTTAAAATAAATAAAATAAGCAAATAAATAATGGGAGCTCTGCCCAGCCAACAATGGGAGTAGGCAGTGAACCAAAGCTTATGATTAATGCAATTTGGGGTAGCTGAGGCCCTTTTAAAAAAAGGAGGATAAAACTGAACAGGACAGACATGCTCCCTATCCTCCTGGTGTGGAGATTCAAGTGGGGGAGGCAGATAAAAAACAAGTACGTAACCTGCGGAAACTTGAATGTGAGGCAGTGAGAAGTGCTGAAAGAGGATAGAAATGAGAGAAAAGGCTAATGTGAGGCAGGGTGACCAAGACCTCCCTGTTGAGGACATGTAAGTGGAACCCTGGAATGAGTGAGGGAATGGGCCCTGGAACAGCTGGGGAAAGATGGCACCAGGCAGGGGGAGAGCACGAGCAAAGGTCCTGAGGCATGTCAGAGCTTGGGCTTGGGTTGTAGGGACAGAAAGCCAGCAAGAAGGAAGTGAGTGATGGGTGGGGAACAATGGGAGGTGATGTGGTAGAGGCAGGCTCTGGTCGGGTTGCATGGCAGGGTTCAAGGTTGGCCAGCTGGTTAGGATAAGGAGTCTTGAAGCTGGCATATTTGGTCAGCCTCCTGAGGCCTCCCAGGCTTGGGCTGTTAGTACCCTGGACAGCGGCTCAGCCCCTTAGAGCACTTGCAGCTATGGGGCGCACCCTACTGAACACAGACTTCTGTGAAGGTCTGCTTCTGTGGAGTGAGTTAGGGGCAGGTGGGGAGCAAATGATACTACAACGTGTATGAATTGGCCCCTGCCCACAGGAAGCGCAGTCATGTGGACGAATCATAAATGTACAACTTAATCAATCTTTATGGAGCGAACATCTGTGCAGACACCACTTAGGTGGGGATAAAGAAGGCCACCAGCACCCAGCAGCCCCCACCCCTGTGTGTCCCTTCTCCAAGACACCCCTCCCTCCCTGCTGGAAGTAACCACTGTTCCTCACTTTGGAGATAATCATTTCTTTGCTTTTCTTTTGTAGTTAGTCACCTATGTCTCATTTAATGCATTCTAATTTGAATTCAAAAAATGAATACAATCTCCTATAAAAACCAAAACTGTAATAGAAAAGGTTAAAAGCTCTCTGCTTTCCCAGTTGGTCCCCTCACAAAAGGTAGCTGTCATTAGTTAGTTACCTTCAGACCTTTTTGTCTGCGTTTGTCAATTCTTGCACACCCATAGAAAAAGCATGGTGTTTTTTTTTGTAGCTGTTTTACGTGAATGATATTAATTTGTATAAATCCTTCTGCAGTTTGAGTTTTCACTTAACAGTGGCTTGGACAACCTTCTGTGTCCGTACCTGTATGTCTGTCTTGTTCTCTTTCATAACCGCATACTGGGGAGATGCGCATACTACTATAATTTACTTAGCCACTGTCCTATTGGTGGCATCTAGGTTGTTTCCGATTTTTCTCTACTTCAAACCTTGATGTGATGAACACTTCGTGAAATTTCTGAACTCCTTGACGGTGGCAAGTATTATGTTTAAAATTAGTGAAGTTCCTGTCAGCCCATGTTACTGCCCCCATTTCACAGAGGAGGACCCTGAAGCTCAGAGAGGTGAATTCACTTGCCCAGGGTCACACAGCAAGTGAATGAAGGAACCCGTTTCCAAATCCTCGTATGTCTGACTCCTAAACCAGTGCTTATATACACCGTATGGATAATTACAGTCTGCAGAGTGCGGGGCCCCAACGCAACAAACATTCCTGGAGCCCTGGCAGTCTGCAGGCCCAGGGCTGGGCTCCTTCTCCACAGCAACAAATCTGATGCCGCCCTGCCCTCAAGCTCTGCCCTGTGGGGCAGCCTCCATGGGAAGTAATTACAATGCAGTACCATTGGTGCTAAAGCGCAGAATGTTGCCTGGAGCTGTCAGAAGAGGAGGTCATTACTATTAATTGGGACTCTGGCAGAGTTAGAGAAGGCTTCCTGGGAGGGGAAATTTGAGCCAAGGCTGACAAAGGAGGCAGGAAGGCCAACCCAATGTGTTGAAGAAGGTGAGCTCTGAGGGCAAAGTAGCTGCAGAGGTTAGCAGAGGCCCTTACCCACTTGGGCTTGGAGAGCCAGCCTTGGACTTCATTCTGTGGGCTCTGGGAGCCCTGAGGGATTTACTTATTCAACAGAGAAAGTTGGAGCACCTACTGTGTGACAGGCACTGTCTCAGGTGTTGGGAATGTTACAGTGAACAAGACAAAAAAAAAAAAAAGACACCTGCTTTCAGAGAGCTTACATTTCACAGGGGTAACCAGACAGTAAAACAAGTTGACAGTAATTGAGTTCTAGAGAGTGCTACAATGAAAATGAAACCAGGTGATGGAAAGCAGACAGAGTAAGGGAGGGCCCCTCGGAGGAGGCAGCCTTTGAGTTGAGTTCTCAGGGACAAGAGGAATGGAAAGAGATGGGAACAGCATTCTAGGGGAGGGGTCAGCAAGGTCAAAGGCCCCAAGGTGGGGACAGACTTGGCTTCTTCCAGTGTGGCTGGGGTGCAGCGCTCTCCATGGGGAGAGGTGAAGTCTTTCAGAGCCCTGGAGGCCTTGATGGTGCAGGGGCCGGGCTTGTCTGAGGGGCAGAGGGGAGTTATTGGAGGGCTCCTGGACCAAGGACGATGGCCTTTGTGCTTCAGCCTTTGGACAGCTCCCTCCCTGCCCGTGGGACTGTCAGTGGCTTCCCACCTGCGGTCATGCTGGAAGAGTGGGAAGTCTGGGCTGGATTGGTGTGGACAGCATGGGGGTGGGTGGGGGCTCCTGGGTCAAGGGCGGTGCCTTGTCAGGGGAAGGCCCAGGGCCAGGCACCTGTTTCTTTAGCTTCCTTGGAAGCCCTGGTGGGTAGGTGTTGATGGATGCCAAGGACCCTGTTCTCAGGGGACCTACAATCTGAGAGACATATGCAAGCCAAGAGGAGGAGCAGTGAGCTCAGCACAGCAGTTCAGGCACAGGCTTTGGGATCAGGGAGACTGTGGGTGTGCCCTGGCCTAGCTGTGACTGTGGCCCTCACTTTCCCTCATTTCTTTAAAATGGGGATAACAAAAGTCCCTGATAAAAGGCAAGGAGTCAGTGAAATCCTGAGTATAGTCAACCAGGTCCTTCTTAGAATAAGCTGCAATACATTCCCTTTCTCTTCCTATATTTGTTGTGTAGCTAATTGATCCATCAGACTATCTTGCCCATTCTTGTTTCTTTCAAGCACAGAACGTTAGAGCTGGAAGAAGCTTTTGCGAGCTCCTTCAGCACACCTCCCACCTAGAGATGGGGAAACTGAGGCCCAGAGTGTGCCAGGGGCTGCCCTAGGCCACCAAATGGCCAGGTTAGAATGGGGATCTGCTTGGTCTTGTGACTTTTACCTTCTTTAAGTCATATCACAGTGCTTCTCAATTCCTTCTCAGTTGAGGTGAACTCCTGGGAATTCCGGCAGGTTTGGGAAATTGGTGTCAGGAGGCTGGAGGTGGTGCGACAAGAAATGTTGTGTCGATGTGAATTTATTAAGCATCTGCTGACTTCTCAGTCCATGGACTTACTGCTTCCGAGATGCTGCTTCCCGATCTTGTCCCCAGCACTGACCTGAGCATCTTCCCTCCCACTATCCATCTGTGACCCAGGCACTTGCCCAGTCTTCCACTTGCAGGCCCACTAGAGTCCTGTAGAATCTCATGTGAAAGTGGACCCTCATGGCCTCAGCCTCCCTGTCATCTGGGTCTTTGTCCCAGCCTCCTCTCTGTTAATCCTACCTCTAGATTCCACCGCTAGCCTGTCCTCATGCTGTGGATCTCTCTTACACACACTATTCCTGCTCAAAAGTCTCCCACCTACAACATCAAATCCAGCCTAAGGCACGTATGGCGCCCTGCCCAAATCTTTCTCATCCCAGCTTGAGCTCTGCCTCCTCTCCAACCTTTCTGCGGTAGGAAAGGTACTCCTGTGCTCCTGGGTTTCATTCTTGACTCCTCCCTCCTCCCCCCCCCCACACCCTACCTTCAGCAAATCGCCAATTTCGTGGGGTCTACTCTCAAAATTGCTTCTAGGGACACCTGTTCCTTTCCTCCCCCACTGCCACCACGCTGGTCCCAGCCATTATCCCCTCCATCTCATGTGGGCACCACCCATTTCCCCACGGCCGACCTCCCACAGCAGCCCGAATCATCCACAAAAACATTTACAGAGCCACGTCACTTCCCTGCTCAAGACCCCCTCAGTGGCATCTCACTGTGCTTGCAGTAAAATCCAAAATGCTCACCTGGCCTGCAAGGCCCTGGGGTGTGGCCCTGCCTCCCCACCTTGTCTCCTCTATCTTCCTTGTTCAGTCTGTACCGGCCAATCGTGCCTCCCTTCCGCTCCTGGAATGGCTGTGTTGTTTGCTGCCATGTTGTTTGTGAGGAGGACAGGTCTGGGTTTGATTCCTGACTCTACCACTCACACGCTGTGTGACGTGTGGCAATGACTTCACCTCTCTGAGCTCCAATTCATCAGTAAAATGGGGATGATAATAGACCTTACTTCCTCAGATTGTCGTGAAGATGGGAACCGCTGTATTGGCTCAAGTAGCACAGAATAGACAGTGACACTGCTGCTGCTGCTGCTGTTGGTAATGATGATTGATGATGATGATGACGATGATGATGAAGGCAGCAAAGGAGAAATATTTTAAGTCCCTGGATGCTGGGTGCTCCTAAGCAGATCATAGGGTGGCTGCAGCTTGACCTTGACTTAGGGGCACTGGAGAAGCAGTTTTGAGGGCAAGGCCAAGGGTGAACAGGAAATGAAGGCTCAAGCCCAGAAACCAGGAAGGTGGGGGAAGAGGTGGGCAAGCAGTGCCCAGGGCAGGCCAAAGCTAGGTTTGGTCTGAGAGTAGCTGGGGCGCACTGGAGGATGGCATGACCCTGCAGCAGGACTAGCCAAACACCCCTCTGTCTCTGTATCTGTCTGCCACTCCTCATCTTGTTTTCCTATGTGTTTGGGTCCCTAAGCCAGCTTTGCCTGACACCCCCCTGCCCCCAGAGGCTGCCCTGGCCTGGTCTCTGTTGAAGGCCGATGTGCTGAGATGCAGAGGAAGGTTGGTGTCAATGAATCACCAGTTCCTCTCCCGGCCCAGCTGTTGACTCAGTGTGGCCTGCAACCCAGTCTCCCTGTTTCCTGCTAAGCTGGGGGTCGGAGGGGCCTCTCTGAGCTCCCACACGCTGAGCCCTACAGATGAGTCAGCACTTGTGGAGAAAGACCCCTTGGGTCCCCGCGCAGAGCAGGGATGTGTTGGGGGCTGAGTAGAGAGGTTGCCAGAGACAGCGGGAATCCCGAAAGAAGCCAAGGAACCAAGCCACAGAGAGGGTCCCCAGGGGCGACAGAGAGGAAGAGGCCATGGCTGGGGGCCCTGAGGGGTGAAGAATCCCGCTCTGCTGTCCCCGGTGGGCTGGCTGCTCCCCCCCTACCACTCCCCGCCGGGCCCCCGGGGGACCTCGCTCTAATAATGTATTTGATCGACTCGCCGGCCGCGTACAAGCGATTATTGTCTTGTCGGGAGTCAAACGTATCGATCCGGTGAGAAATATGAGCAGAGCAATGGGGCCCGCGTGTCAGTTACCAGCCCCGCTGGCCCTGGGGAGCCCCCTACGTCTCCTTTAATTACCGCTCAGCCCTGAGCCCAGCCTGGCCTCCCCTGCGCTGCCTCCCTCCCAGGCTCCCTGCACCCCGAGAGGCCCCCCACTGCTCCCCAGCTCCCACACCCTACCTGCCTCGCTCAACATGGCTTGAGGCCTCTTCTCTGGCCGAGAGGCCACTATCTGCCCTGCCTGGGCCTCCCATTCCTGGCTGCCAGGGCCTCCTCACCCGGTGGGCCCAAACACTGCCCCTCTGTCCTCTCCCACCAGGCAGACGTCTCAGACCCATTCTCATTGGACTCCCTGACTCCAAGTCAGGGACTCAGTCAGCCTGGGAGGCAAGAGGGGTAGGGCGATTTCATCCCAAGGGGGAGTGCTTGAGCCCTTTCCTGGCTCCCCCACTCAGCTACAGACCTGAGAAGGCAGCGCCCGAAATGGGTGGTGCTTCTTTTCGTGCTCACCATAAGGGGCTGACACCCAGTCATGTCCAGAAAGCACGTACCTGACATGGATGACATTGACTGTGTCCGTGGCGGAGTATGGGGGTGGCTTGGTGAGGTTTTGGCCCCCCATAATGTCCTTATGACCTCATTTCCAACCTCCTCAAGACATAAATCCCAAATCCAAACAAAACCTGCTGTGCAAATGCAGCTTCAAGATGAGGCTCCGGTACCCCACTGCCGCCAGACCGCTATCGGGAAGGCCCTTGTGCACAGAAACCCTGCATCTGAAAGACAGAGAGGGGTGGGTGGACCAGGAGGCAGGAGGTCTGAGTTGAAGCTGGGTTGATGTCGTGTGGTCTGTGGATCTCCTCAGTGAAACGGTCTTTACAATACGGGGTGTTGTGGAGTGTCGGTAGTTGGGAACTGGCCCCTCTGTGTACAGATGTGAAAAACACTGGTCATTACCCTTGAGTGGGCCTGCCCGCTTGGGTGTGTCTGGATGCACAGGGCCTGTGTGCAGAAAGAAGGGCACCGGGGAAGGTCTGCCTGTGTGTTATATATCCCGAGTTAGTGTGCGTGGGTGTGAATGTGGGCACACGTGGCCAGGAGGCGTGCCTGAGCACACATGTGTAGATATGCCCTCGTGCCCACAGGAGGGTGCCCAGGGGTTTCTGTACACAAGAGTTAGGGATGTTGGGTAGGGAGCCTAGGCACACAGAGGAGGGTTCCCGTGTGTCTGCGCGTGGACACATGTGTGTGAAGTGCCGGGGCTCATGTGTAGAAATACTTGAGTGTATGTATACGTTTGGGTGAGTCCAAGCGTCCGTGTGCGCGTGTGGCTTGGGAGTCCTCCTCTAGCGTGGGGCGCGGCGAGTCTCGCGGGGCCCAGGGCGGACAGGCGGCCTGTTTGGAGGCGCCAGGTGGCCTGACAGCCTCGGACCGGGCGCGGGGAAGAGGAAGAGGGCAGCGGGCTCGGCCGCGCCTTTGTCTGCGCCGCCGTGCGCTGGGAGTCCTGCGCCTTTGTGTGACCCTCGCAGGTGTGCGCGCAGGGGTGGGGGTGGGGGGGGCGGGGAGGGGAGCGGAGGGAGGGGCTTCCTCCTCCGCAGCCGGCCCCTCCCTCCGGCCTATTGGCTGGGCGCTGCCGCCCTCTGGCGGGCGCGGAGGGAAATGCTGGGCCGGGAGCGCAGTTCGTGAAAGGCCAGCGGGCAGTCTGTCAGGGGACCCGGGGCTCCTCTCGCCCAAACCGCCTGGGGCGCCCGCATTTGTCCCTGGTGGACATCTTGGCACTCTGGGCCAAGCGGCCCCTCCCCTTCGCCCTCACAGCCACTGTCCCAGGGCACCGCTTCCTTCTCAGTGGACGGACGCCTCACCTGCGGACAGGTGCGTGGCTGGGTACCTCCCTTTCCACAGCCTTGCGGGACACCCACCGCGAACGTCACTTACTGTGCTTCTTGGCTTCAATGCTTCTTGGCTCTGGGCCCTTGGGGAAGCCACCTCAGCTCTCAGGTCCTCAATCTTTTCATCTGTAAAATGGGGCAAATAGTGATCATCTCAAGAGATGATGCCTGTCAGGTGCACCTGTCAAGTGTGGCATTGGGAAAGACCCCAAAAAACTTCTAGCCAGGGTTTAGTGTTGTTGTTGTTGTTGTTGTTGTTGTTGTTGTTATGGGCCCACCCTTTCTCCCAGACCCACATGCCCTGTTCCAGATGTGTTTGCCCTGGTGGAGGCCGCTGAAGGGCTGGGGCAGCTGTTGCAGGAACCTCCTGGAGACCCAGTGGGAGGATTCAGCTCCTCGAGGCTGTTGCCCTCCACCCCACTACCCCCACTGCCCCAACACACACATGATTTGGGGTCCACCGCCTCCTGAGGTGGGCCTTGGGGCCAGAGTATTTTCCCTTCTGAAGGGGGCGGACCCTGTGGTTTCCTCCCTGGGTGACTTCCGGCTGAGAGGGCTTGGCCCCCAGAGAGGGCGGGGAGATGACACAGTTGTTCCCCCAGCCCTGCGGGGCGGGCAGCACGGTTCACTCCAGCATGGGGGCTCCAGGTAAGGGGCCTGGGGCCAGCACCCGCTGCCTGCCCTGCCCTTCCTCCTTAGCTCTCTCCTCTGCACTTTCGCTCTGTACCTCAACAGCTCCCCCGCTCCCACCCTGGGTCCCCGCCCTCAGCTCTTCTTTCCCCTTCCCTTCCACTCCAGACACCTGGGGGCTTCTGTCCTCCCCCCACCTATCTCCGCTGCAGTGTTCTGAGGGCTCTAGGGGAGGGAGGATGGAGCCCAGTGTTGGTAGCAGGCTCTTATCAGGAGGACCAGTGGGTGAGGGCTGCGAAGGGCTGGGAACACTGAGCTGCAGGGCTTTTGGTATGTGCGTTTCTGTGCGTGGATATGTGAGTGGTGGTTCTGAGTCCTCTGAGTGTGACTCATGTGTCTGTGTGTGAGGGTCTGTTGTGTGTGGCACTGTGGGCTAGCCTTGGCAATGACCTCTTGGCTCACTGCCTCACTTCATTTGTCCAGATATCACCTCCTCAGGGAGGCCTTCCCTGATCTCCCCATCTGACTTGGCAACCAATCCCACCATTCTCGGACCCCTTGCCCTGCTCTGTCTTTTCTTTATGGCACTTATCACCACGCAAAAATGTATTATGTGTCAGCTGACTGAGTGAATGTTGTGTGCCGGGCACCCTACAAGGTGATTTGTATTTGTTGGCTCCTTTGGTGAAATGTGTCTATCTCTGCATAATGATAGCTATCTCTCAGCAGTGCTGACGGGAGAGTTAAATGAGGTAATACGTGTAAATGCTTAACACGGTGCCTGGAACACAGCAAGCGTCAGTACTTGGTGATTGTTTCATTTGTGGCCATGTAAGCATGACTGTCGGCTTGTGTCACATTTGCGAGTGTCCGTGGGGATGGGTCTTGATTTGGCATGTGCCATCCTATGCACATCAGTGTATGTGCAGGTATCCCTGTGGCCCTTCAGCAACGTGTATTTATTGAGCACTTTCATGTTGGGTGTTGGAAACACAACGGAAACAGGTCTGTCCTCCTGGAGTTCCCAGTGAGAGAGATGGACCTGTTGCCAGAAAGCGGAGGGAGCACAGGCAGAGGGGTCGGAGGCACGGGGAACTGTGGGAGCCCAGAAGACTTGCCCAGCTGGGCCAGTGGGGTGTCAGAGAGGGCTTCCTGGAGGAGGGGATGTCTGGGCTGAGATGTGAAGGATGAGTGGGTATGAGCAAGGCAAAGGAGGTGAGGGAGGGGGTTGACGTGGAGGGAAGACAACTTGCAGGATGGCACATGATTATTTATCGGGGTGACTCTATGTGCAATTATGTATATGTGTGGGTGCACGTGCAGTGTAGATGCAGAGCTCCGAGCTCTGCTCCACCACTGACTCCTCCCTGTCTGGGGTTGAATGGGGGCCTCGTGTGTGCTAGGTACTGAGTTAGACCCCCTACTTGGGATCTCTCACAGAACTGCCCTGCCTGGGAGGCCCGCCTGGGTTCCCTGCCTGGACATGAATGAATACACTGCGTGGCCTTGGCCAGATCACTTGGCCTGCCTGAGCTCAGGGTTTGGGAGTCCCCCCTGGCCATCTCCCAGGATGAGCTGATTCTAGGCATGTGAGTGTCTACACGTATGTGTGTATGTCTGTCTGAGTGACCTGGGTATGGATATGTATGCACACCTGTGTGTGTCTGTGTGTCTATCTGTGTATCTGTCTGTGAGTGACTCTGGATGTATGAGTGTGTGCACATCTGTGTGTATCTGAGTAACTCTGTGTGTGTGTGTGTGTGTGTGTGTGTGTGTGTGTGTGTGTGTAAACGCAGGTGTGCATGCGCATGTCTGGGTGTGTGTTTTGCATATCTACCCATGTCATTGTGTCTGGGCATATGTCTTCTCTACAAACATCCCGACCCAGGATCTCTGCACACCTGTCCCTGTGTGTGTCTGCATGATCTCTATCCTTGTCTGGGGCCCTGCCTGGCTGAGGCTGTGGTGTGTGTGTTCCGTGGCACAGCTGTGGGGCCACCTCTCTTGTTGTGTCTGCTGCCTGTATCTCCATCCTTCCCTCCTGACAGCTCAGAAGTGTTCACTCCCTTGAGGCCGCTCGCTCGGGGACAGACATGGGGTGGTGGTGGGGGGGGAGGTGCGGTGCTGCTCCTACGGAGGCAGGGACTGGGCCAGCTGGGCCCACAGAGGTTCCCGGCAGCGCAAACCCTGCCCACAGGGGCTCCCAGGCCACAGCCTTGATTGAAGCCGGCTGTGAAGGCAGGAGACCCAGGGGACAGGCCAAGAGGGGCCAGGAGGGGTGAGGGGCAGCCCTTGGGCCCTCTATATTTAGCCCCATTTTCGGTAAGTGCTAACGAGAAGCTGGCCCAAGTCTGCTAAAACCGGCTGGGGGAAATGCAGAGGAGAAGTGAAAGTCCGGAGAGGGAGGGGTAAGGGAGGGGTGGGGAGGGCGGAGGGGACCCAGAGTCCCAGGCCTGAGGCAGTGGGGCAAGCGAGTGTGACCCCAAGGGTGTGGGTAGCCCTGGGTGTGTCTGACCCCAGGATGGTAGGATTCAAGGGGCCCGCTAGGATTCTGCATCGCTTTTTCCTGCCTGGTCCTCTAAAGAGTGACACACTGCCAGGGATGAGAGAAGGGAGGGGTGGCTATGGCATATAACCAAGCAGCCTTTCTGTGTGAATGAGGCTTTGAGATGGATTTTGGAAGGTGCAGGGAGCTGGAGCATATTAGAATCACCTGGTGAAGGTGGCGGTGGCGGTGGCGGTGGGGGCTTTTCAAAATCCAGATGCCCCGGTCTTACCTTGTCCCAGTGAAAGCAGAGTGTCTGAGTGGGAATAGGCGTCAGTATTTCTCCAGAGCCGGGAGAGAGGGGCCTGGGCCGAGGCTGATAGCCTGCAGGATGGGCGCCTCAGCGGGCCTCTTAAGGGGATTGCCAATGTCCTAGAGTGTTAAGGCATCATTTGGCTTTGGATCTGTGGTGGAAATGGAGTCCCCTATTCATGCTTGGTGGGGATGATTCTATGAAACCCTTTTCTCAGATTGGGCTCTGATGGGGGAGGAAAGAAAAGCGAGACAGGCTTGGGTGAAGGGCGACACTGGCCATTTTGCCGTCAGCCCAGCCAAATGCTGTGGGGGTGCCCGGCTGTGTGGGAGTCCGGGTCGGGGAAGAATTAGGGACAACTATGGAAACAGAGTGGTGGAGATTTCTCCTTAAGCCATCTTTGCCTCCTCAGCCACTGTCCCTGCAGAGGAGATGTTACCTTAAAGGTTTAGGTGGGAGTTGCTTGGGGATTGGGGCTCAAGGTCAAGGTGGCAGGTGGCAGCAGGGAGAAAGGCTTGTCTGGGTCAGGATTGGGTCCTGGCCTGTCGGAGATTCTTGCATGCATTAGTGTTGTTATGACACCAGCCTGGGCTCTAAGGAGTTCACAGTTTGGGGCAAGGTGAGGCCATTGCCCAGGGAGTCAGGGTGTGTTAGGGGCACGGGGTTCTCAGACAAGAGACACCAACCACCTGAGGAGGCATGGAGGACCTCACAGAGGAGGTGACGTGTGAGCTGGGACCTTAAAGAGGAGCAGGGGTTTGCTCTTAGAGAAGAAAAGGTCACCAGGTGGAGGAAGAGCAGAGCCAAAAGCCTGGAGCGATGGGGGAGATCAGGGCCTCGGGCCCCCCTTGTTCACTCGACCCACACGTCCTGGGCTGGGCAGTGTTGGGGACCCCAAGAGGAGTCAGACCTGCCCTCAAGGGGTTCCCAGTCTGATAGGGGAGACCTGTTGGGGCCCAGATGGCTACAGCCTCTAGGACAGTCACAAGGGGAGACGCTGGGCCAGCAGGAGCCAGGGTGGAGGAAGCCACCGCCATAGACGACAGAACCTGTTCAGGGTCCTGAAGGATGAGTAGGAGGTCGCCAGGTGGCCAGAGTAAGGAACAGCCTTCCAGGCAGAGGGACCAGCCCACACCAAGGCCTCAGGAAATGTGTTAAATGGCAGAGGGACAACAGAACAGAGGCAGGAACAAGTAAGAGAGAGAGGTGCAGGGAGGGACGTTCGGCCAACATTTATAACCCATTCTTCTAAGCTGGGTGATGCCAGGGACCCAGCAGTGAGTCAGACCCGGCCTGCCTGCCCTCTGGTCTGGTGGGAAAGGACTAAGACACAGAAGGTCACAGCCCTGTGGGCTCAGGGCTAGGACAGTGGGAGGGCATGACCGTGGGAGGCTGTATCATTTTCCCAGGGCTGCCATAATGGGGTACTGCAGATGGGGTGGCTTAAACAACAGAAATTCATTTTCTTGAAATCTGGAAGCTGAAAGTCCAAGGTCAAGGTGTCAGTGGGGTTGCTTTCCTCTGAGGCTTCTCTCTTTGGCTTGGGATGCCCATCTTCTCCCTGTGTCCTCACATGGTCTTTTTCCTGCGCATCTGTGTCCCAATATCTACCTCTCATGAGGACACCAGTCATATTGGATTAAGGCCCACCCTAATGGTCTCATTTAACTTAATTACCTCTTTAAAGACCCTATCTGGGCTTTTCTTGAGGAGATAGGGAGCTGTGGAAAGGTTCAGGGCCAGGTTGTAGGCAGGATCTCCCTGGGGAAAGATGGACGACACTAGTTGGAAGGAGGGGCCAGGAAAGGGGGTTGGGGCAGGGGTTTCAGGGATGCTAGACGGGGTGGGATGCCGGACCACGCTAGCATTAGCAGTTGCCTGGAGCTGGGCCAAGTTCAGGGCCATTTAGAGGCAGGGTTAGGCTGGACCTCTGCCTTTGATATCTCAGAGTCAGGAGTGGGGTCTCCGCGCCTGGCACCAGCACCTGCTGCGTCCTCCTGTGTCTCTCAAGATCATTATCCACTCATGCCCCTCCTAGTGCCTGGAAATAGGACCTGAGCTCCCGTGGCATCCTGGGCACCTGTTCCCCACACCTCCTTCACCAACCTATGCCTTAGTAGGACTGTGTACTCATTTGTTTGTTTGTTTGTTTTAGCTTTTAATTTTTTTTCTTTTTTGTGTGTGAAAACATACATACAATAAAGTGCTCAAATTTTAAGGGTGCAGCTTGATGAATTTTTACATATGTATAGATAGAACCACAGAGCCACCCGACAGATCATGATATGGCACATTTCCAACCCTCTGCAGGCTTCCCCACACCCTTTCCCCATAAGCATCCCCCCAAAGGTACCCATAATCTGACCTTGGTCACCTGATATCATCTGGCCTGTTTTCTGAGCTTCCCGTAACTGGAATCCTACTGTCTGTCTGCTTTTGTGTCTGATGTCTTTTCCTTGGTGTCATGCCTGCAAGATTCAGCAGTGCGTGTGATTCAGGAGCGTGTTCTTTCTCTTGCGGTGGAGTGTTTCGTTGTATGGGCATACCACATTGTGTTGATCCACTGACGGGCCCTTGGGTTGTTGCCAGTTTGGGGTCATTTCGAAAGGGTTGCTGGGTACATGTGCCCATGGGCCTGGTGGGCAGGATGCCCCTCTCTCTCACATGGACACTCGGGAGTGGATGTGATGGGTCCTGGTGGGGGGGGGGGGCGCCTCCCCAGCTTTCCTGAATTGTGCTTATATCGATTCACACTCCCACCAGCAGTGTGTGACCTGGCTTTTTAATCAGGAATTTTAAAGCCGAGCAGCGTTTCATGTCAAGTAACCCTCAATTGCAAAATTCCTGGACATTTTTTTTTTCAGTTGCTGAGGATGTCCTAGCTACTGTAGCTGGCCTTTTTAAAATACCTTGGGTGCAGAACCCACTTGAGTTGGACAGCCCCTTTGATAGGGTGGCATCGTGTTTTAAGGCAGGGATGTGGAGTGAGTTGTGGGGGAGACCTGCTAGTCAGATTCAGGGTCAGGAGAAAGGTCTGAGGTCAAGCTGGGAGTCAAGGTCAGATGAAGGACTCGGACCATCGGGATAGGAGTTGGGATTCAGGGTGGGTAAGGGGATCGAGAACGGATAGGGCAGAAGCCCAGGTTTATGTAGGGTCTACCCGGGTTGGGTTTCCAGTCAGTGTCAGTCAGGGTGAACTTGAATAGGGGTGACAGCTGGAGATGAGGTGGGCGGAAGTCACAGTGGGGTGTTGGCGGGACGGGGGGGGGGGGGGGTCCAGTAGACCATAGCAGTCCTGATTAGAAGCGTGAACCCTGGAGTCATGCAGACAGGTGTCCAGTCAGGGCGCCTCTGCTGTCTCACTGGGCTCTTGGGCCCTCACTTTCCTCGTCTATAAAATGGGGGTAATATCAGCACCAACTGTTACTGTGAGCCCTGAATCATCCTTAACACTGTGCTTAGCACTGGTAAACGATCACCTTTCCATTGCCAGCATCAGAGTGTTGTGAGGACAGAGCATCGCTTTGCCTCCATTGCTTTCTGTCCCCGGTGCTAGCTTGCTGCCTGTCACCTCCTGTCATTTCCTGGGTTTATGGGACTGTAGAACAGGATCGCATTTGTACAGTGGGACACCCAGGCTGGATTGGGGTGTGCAGTTGGGATTCAAGGCTGAAGTCCAGGTGAGGCCTAGGATTAAGTCCAAGGACCAGGTCAGGGGCAGAGCCAGATGCAGTTGGAGTCAGTCGGAGTTCAGAGGTCAGAATGGGGCTGCTGGGCCCCGTGTGCCGAATGCGAGAAGGGAGGCCAGGAGCGGGAGGCCGGGTGGGAGTGAGGTGTGGACGGGAACGTTGTGGGCTGGAGGAGGGGCAGAGATCAGAAGACTCACTCCTTTGGGGACGCTGCAGTCCTTCACACCCCCAGGCCCCACTCAGAGTGGAAAACATGTCTCACCCGAAACCTGGTGAGGCAGGACGGGCGCGCCTCGGGAGGAGGCCCAAGGTTGACTCGCTCCTGTGGAACATCACCCACCTCCTCCTGGGCACCGAAGCCTTCTCACGACCACCGGCTACCTCCCACCCCGCCCCAGGCCTCACGGGAGGTGGCCCTCCCTGTGCCACCTTCTGCAGGGGTGAAAAGGATCAGGCAAGACCCCCAAGGCCTGAAGGCCCTTTCTTGTCCTGCCAGAGGAGGGCAGAGGCCCAGTAAGGAGGGCATGCCTCCTCAAAGAGGCACTTGCAAGGTGGCAGGGGGTGCGGGGGATTTGGGGAGAGGCTGGGGTGGTGCTGGAGGGGGGGCCCCGAGAGCCCTCCTGGCTTCCCCCCTCTCACCCCACTTACATGCCTCTTCTGTCCCCAGAAATAAGAATGTCTAAGCCCCTGGAGGCCGAGAAGCAAGGTCTGGACTCCCCGGCAGAGCACACAGGTGGGTGGGGAGGGGAGCAGAGAGAGCAGAAGTCCCGCATGGTGGGGGAGCTGCGGGGATGTGGGGGGCACAGGTGACACCTCACTCTTTCCCTCTTGTTGCAGACACTGAAAGAAATGGACCAGACACTAACCATCAGGTCCGGAGGGAGTGGATGGGCAGGAGGGGTGGGGAGGGGGAGAAGGGAACAGAGGTGGCCCCTGTGGGCGAGGGGCGAGGTGTCAGAAGCTGCTTCATCTCATTCGTCCCATTCCCCCAACCCAACTTTTTCTTCACAGAACCCGCAGAATAAGACCTCCCCGTTCTCCGTGTCCCCAACTGGCCCCAGCACCAAGGTAAGCACCTATCAGAACCGCCAGGATGGGGGAACCGGAGGGTGTCCTGTCATGGGTGGTGGTTGGTATCGGGGACGGGGTCCCACGCACCTTTGTGGGCCTGGGGCCTGAAGGGCACGGAGCCCCAATAACTCGGTGACAAGGCTCCTCTGGCTCCTTCTCACACTCAGGCTCCCGCCCCAGGCCTGTGACTCACCCAGGCTCCTTCCCCTTCCCTGGGGGGGTGGGGGTGGCCAGGGAAATCCCCCCCAGAGCCCCAGGGCGATGAACAACAGGAAGCTGAGGCCCCGCCCCCATCCCAACTTCCCTGACAGGGGCCTGCCCCACCCCAGCCCCCCAACACACACATTCAGGGGCCAGCCAATGGAGGAGGGTAAGGGGGGGGCAGACCCAGTAAGAATGGCTAAGGATGATGGGGTATCTGGACGTGGCCAGACAGAACAAATCCCTAATCCACATGGGGCCCTGCCTGCTGCTGGGCATCGTTGGGCTTCCTGAGGTGTCTGGGGCCCAGGTCTCCACGCTCCAGCCTGGTGGAGGCAGCCGCAGGTCCAGAGACCTGAAGGCAGCATGGAGGGCACGCGCCGGGTGGTCCTCGGAAGGACTGCTGACCCTGGCCAAAGGTAGCAGAGGGATGGCATTGGGAGCCGAGAGCTACTCTGTGACCATGGGAAAATCACTGCCCACCCCCCACCACCGCTGGGCTTCTCAGTTTCCTTTTCTCTAACATGGGGGCTATCAGATTGGATGGGCTCTGGGGCCCTGGGTGCAGCTTAGTGGGTGGGTATCTCGTGCTGAGTGAGTTGGACAGGGCCCAGGGGAGAAGGGGTCTGGCTCTGGCCTCCTTCCCTCTGATCTCGGGCACAGTTCTGGCCTTAGCCCTTGGAGCAGAGCGTATGTCCATTACCCCCACCCTCTCCTTCCCCAGCTGCATTTTTTGCAGCCTCTCCTAGTCCCACCGCAGCCCTGCTTCTCCATGGGGAAACCAGTGGGGCCCTGGGAAGGAAGGATTCTCGCGGCTCTTCCCCAGCCTGGACCCTGGTTCCCGGAGAAAGCCCGAGGCGGAGAGGGCTTTGGCCTCTGACTCCAGGCCTCTGTCCACACTACGTCCTGTTCTGCATCTCACTCGGCCTCTTCTGTGTTAGTCTTTCCCCAACTTCAGTGATTCATGTGCTCCCATCACGATTTCAGACACATCCATACACCACTGTGTACCATTACTTACATCACAATTTTGTTAATTGGCTTCATTTAAAAAAATATTTTATTATGGAAAATGTGAAGCAGATAACAAAGGAGGGAAAAAAAAAGAGTAGCATGAAAATAACCCCCCAGGTACCCACCAATCAGCTTCAACAATTTTCAGCTCATGAACTGGCTTGCTTTTTCAACAGCTGAAATACATTTTTTTTTTAGCGGAAATTTCATGAATGGAAAACCAGAATCACTTGCCATGGAAATAAATACAGTGATTACAAAAATTTTTTTTTTTTATGTTTATTTGTTTTTGAGAGAGAGACAGAGCGTGAGCAAAGGAGGGGCAGAGAGAGAGGGAGACACAGAATCCAAAGCAGGCTCCAGGCTCTGGGCTGTCAGCACAGAGCCAAACGCGAGGCTTGAACCCACGGACAATGAGATCATGACCTGAGCCGAAGTCGGATGCTTAACCGACTGAGCCCTCCAGGGACCCCAGTGATTTTTTTTTTTTAAAGTAATATCCACGCTCAATGTGGGGCTTGAACTCATGACCCCAAGATCAAGACTCAGTGTCTTTTGACTGAGCCAGCCAGGTGCCCAATACAATGATTATTAAAATGTACCCAGAGACTCTTGCCTGTCAGGTGTAAGCCTGAGGGCTTTCCTTCTTTCCTTAAAAAGGGAGATGAGTCATGCTGGGGACAAGGCCTTAGAGCCATCCTAGCACCTAATGGGGACTTTCTCAAGAGAACCAGAAGGAATGAATGAAAGAAACCTGAAAGAGGACCAATATTCTGACCATGTTGGTGTGGGTTTTTTGTTTTTTTTGTTTTTTGTTTTTTTTTAACATTTAATTAAAATGTGACATACACAGAGATCTTCAATGTATGGCTCTGTGGATTTTCACAAACTGAACACCCATGCAGCCAGCACCAGATCAAGAAGCAGAACATGATCAGACTTCCAGAGGCCCTTGATTCCCTGCTGGGGACGGCCACTGGCCTGGCTTCTAACACTCACGGTGGTTTGATGCATCTCGGCGCCCCTTAAACTTCCTGACGTTTGTATCCGTACCCTGGGACACTCCACTCACCCTCTGTTATTTGGCCTTTTCCCCGACCTCTGTCTGTCTCAGTCTGCATTCCAAATGCCACACCCCTGTCAAGCTGTTGGGTCACCTTGCAGCAGTTGCTTTCCCTCTCTGGACTCCCTTTTGCAAAATGCTGCTGGGCCATTGGGCTGAAGGATTAGGGATCATCCTTTCAGCCCGGTGTCCCCTCTGGGCCTGAGCGTGTGATTCTTCAAGGCATACCTCCTCCTACCCCCACACGTCCTTTACCAACAGCCCAATCAGGCAAGTCCACCATGGTCTGGCTTTCTGTCTAGGAGAGGAGGAAGGCCAGGACTGTGTCGGTCTGTCCTATGCGTTTGATGCGAGAGGCATCCACATCCTACACCGAGATGAAGGAGGGGCTCAGTGGACTTCTGGAGTGGAGGCTGAAAGGTGGCAGCATCTGGGCCACATCTGGCCCTCATACGTGCTTTGCTGGTCTTGCCAGCAATTTTGGTTTGTTTTTAGGTTTTTTTTTTTTTTTTGGTTTTGCTTTAGATTTTATCTATCTATCTATCTATCTATCTATCTATTTTTATTTTAGAGAGAGAGCACAAGCAGGGGGGAGGGGCAGAGAGAGAGAGAGAGAGAGGGAGAGAGAGAGAATCCCAAGCAGGCTCTGCACAACAGCAGAGTACCGATGGGATCATGACCTGAGCCAAAATCGGGAGTCAGACGCTCAACCCCCTGAGCCACCCAGGCGCCCTGTGTTTTTGTTCTCGATTTTAAAATGAGTGATTGGTGGGAACAGAGCGGGAGCTGGGCAAGCTTCTCCTTCGGGAGGGCTGCACACCCTGCCAGCGTACCCCATCCTCATCTGTCCGGGTCACCCATTTGCACTGTCTGCCTGTTTCCACACTTGTTTGAATTCCAGACCCATGTTCTAAGGTGGTGATTTTTTTTTTTTTTAATAACCTGAGACCCTTTCTTCCAGCGAAGTCTTACTCCATTAATAAGAGATGCACCTGTAGCTAACGCAGATGAGGGGTGTGGGACCCAGAACTCTACCCTTTGATGTTCCGAGTCCCCTGATGGCACATTTCCCATTTTACAGATGGGGAAGCTGACCCCCCAGAGGGGAAAACTGCTCCCCAAATGTGACCCTCTTCCTGTAGGGGGTTTGGGTGCAGGGAGTGTGTTAGCCTTATGTGATTGCTGAGGACACTGAGGCCAGAAAGGTGGCCTAAGACCCCCGGCCGGTCAGTACAGGGTCTTGCCTCTATACCCCGGTCCACTCCTCCTCTGCCGGCCGGCCCCAGGCTGCTGTTGCCACACACGTGCCCTCTCTTTGGTTCACAGGTGGGCATTCTCTCTGGCCTCCACTTAACATTCTGGGGTCCCGGACCCTGCCTCTCTCCCCCCCAGATCAAGGCTGAAGACCCCAGTGGCGAATCAGCCCCCGCAGCACCCCCGCCCCCCCAGCCAGCCCAGCCGCATCTGCCCCAGGCCCAACTCATGTTGACAGGCAGCCAGCTAGCCGGGGTAAGTACTCGGGGAAGCACGGGCACGTGGGCAGAGACCAGCCACCCCCCACCTGTTACAGGACCGGTGGCATGGGGTGTCCCGCCAGGACTGCGGCCGCGCTCTCGCGCCTGCCTCCTGTCCCCCTCAGTCGTCCTGCAAGACTTGTGCCCTAACCTGCTTGGCTCAGGCACTAACCCCTCTCTGCCTTCTCTGCTCCTCCCCACACCCCTCCCCCGGCACCCCACCCCCCTGCCGCCCACCCCCCGCCCCCCACCCCCGCAGCTCACGGCGCTGATGCCGGCTCAGCAGCAGCTCCTCCTGCAGCAAGCCCAGGCCCAGCTCCTGGCCGCAGCCGTGCAGCAGTCCAATGCCGCCGCGGCCGCTGCCGCCGCCTCCTCCACCTCCTCCTCCTCTTCCTCCTCCTCCTCCTCTGCCTCCTCCTCGACCTCGCAGCCCCCGGCCTCCTCTGGGGGAGGCGACCTGCCGCCACCACAGCCTGCCAGCCAGCCCCCCGGGACCCCACAGCTCACCCTGTCCCAGCCCATCCAGCTCACAGCACAGGTAAGGGCAGCCCCGGGGGGGGGGCCCACGGCCTCCAGCGGACGATGCGCAGAAGCCCGGCGTGCAGGGGGCCGGCCGGTCCACAGGGGCTGACCGTTGGGACCACCGGTTGTGTGCCAGGCAGTTTCCAGCAACCCCAGGAAGCCTTGGGGGATGCTGCCCCCCATGTCTCGGTGGGGGAAAGCGAGGCTCAGAGGGAGAACATCCCCCGTGTGATGGAGTGTCCAGCTAAGCGCTTTCTGTGTATCTTGGTGGGGTTCGTCCTCGGTTTACAGCTGAGGAAACCAGAGGACTCACCCCCGTGGAAGGGCGCCCATGTGGGCACAAAAAGGAAAGGCTGAGACTCTGAACTAGTGCCCAAAAATGTGTGCCCTGGAGGTTCCAGTGAGAGACTCTCAGAACGGGGGCCTGTGGCCACTGGGTCAGGGAATGCTGTGTCCTCTCTGGCCATTCTGGAGACTTTGGGTACACACTGAATCATGAGTTAGTGGCTGTATTTGTTTCCTGGGGCTGTCATGACAAAGCCCCACAAACTGGGTGGCTCTAGGGAGAACCCCTCTTTGCTTCCTCTAGCGTCTGGAAGTACCAGAAATCCTTGGTGTTCTCATAGCTGGATCGCTCCAATCTCTGCCTCCATGGTCATATGGCCACCTTCTCTCTGTGCTCGTCTGTCTCTGTGTTCACACTTCCCACCGATCACTGGATTAGGGCCCACCCTAATGACCTCATTTACTTTGATTACATCTGCAAAGACCGTGTTTCCGAATACGGTCATTTACTGGCACTGGGGGTAAGGACTTCTGACGTATCTTTTGGGGAGCCCTGATTCAACCCATGATAGTGGCCAAAAAATTTCCCATAAGGATAGTCGGCAGAACAGAGTAGGAGTTGAGCAGGCTTCCCCTCCTGACAGGCCTGCACTCTCCACCCCATTCACACTTGCCCCTGTCACCCATTTGTGCTGTCTGCCTGGGTTCTGTAAACATTTGAGTCTGTAGCCCGTGTTCCAGGGCAGTGAAGGTCCTGAGAAGTCCTGCAGCAAGGAATCTTGTTTGACTTCCCTCAGCCCTGTGTTTCCCACAATGGCTGCTCCTTGGGTTGCTTTTCTTTCTCTCTACCCACCCCTTTCCATGAAACCCCAGGGCCAGATGCCGTCTACACAGAGGTGTCCAGTACCCATAAGGTTGTTCCCTTGACAGAGTTCAGCTTCCAGCAGACCCGTTCCACTACTTACCAATGCTTCCATGTGAGACCGTCCTTAACACTGAGCTGGTATCTGCCTTCTTAGGGCTTCCTGCCTCCGGGTCTGGTTCTGTAGAGACACACACAGCAATCTGTGCCCGCTGCCCCGTGACGGCTCTTCCAAACTTAGCCTCACAATGGCTGGCTCGCCATGGTGACTGTAACTAGAGTCTGGCAGGTGCTGTACTAACGGTGACCTCCTTGAATCCACAAATCCTCATCCTGGCCGAGGTCACCTGGTGAGCACAAGGGGCAGGATAGCCCTGGAGCCAGGCCTGGGAGTCCAGGGCTGTAACCATAGGACCCGGGGCCGCTACCTTTAGCTACTGTCCCCAGCTTTCCCGCTCTGGCCACCAGAGACCCCAGCAGCAGGAGGTCACCTCACAGCACCTGCAGTTAGTTCTTCACGGAGCAACACCAAGGCTCGGGGCTCCTCACTAGGTCCCAAGTATCAGTGCCCCTGCTCTGTTCTCCCTTCTACCTGGAAGTCGGCTCCCTCCCTTTACCTGGACAGCTTCTCTTCAGCCTTTAAGCCTCAGCTTGGGAGTCCACACCTCCAGGAAGTTTTCCATGACTTCCCTCCCTCCAGCTGGTTTATAATCTCCTGCCTCCTGCCTCCTCTGGGGGTCCCCAGCCCTTTCCTCTCCTTCTGGCCCTAATCACCAGTGCTGTGTCTGAAGATGCCTGAGGAAATATCTGTGGAAGGAACAAAGGCCACAGGGAGGGGGAGGGAGAGAGCCACCCAGTGCAAACCGGCCAAACCATTCCCCCTTGGGAGCAGGAGGCATTCCTTCTGTTCGTAAACTCCTAGAACCACCTCCCCCAAGTTCCCTGCGACCCAAGGACCCAGAGACCCAGGCTGTAGCAGGCTAGTCCTCTGCCACCTGCTGTTCCGCCCAGTCTCTGATTCTCAAGGACGCCTCCTCTAACCGTCCTGCCAACCCCTTCCTCTGGCTCCTCCCTCCCCAGCTCTGATCTGCTCAGTCCTGTTGTCTGCAATTGCAAAGCCAGGACCAAGAGTTTGTTTTCTGGGAGTTCTGTCACCCTGTGACCTCGTTTCCCCAACAGACGAATGTTTATCCCCAGTTCCAGGCACCATGCCGACCAGGAACAACCCGGAACGTGGGTACCACATTCCTCCTGCGTTACTGCCTCCCTGCATCCACAGACATTCCACCCCTGGGCTTGACCTCTCTCCTCAGTCTATGTCTCTTGGGCCTGCCAGTTCTACTTCCCATGACTGCTCAGCTCTGTCCTATGGTCATTTCACAGACATTTCCTAGCCCCCCATGTGTCAGGCCCTGGCAGGAAGCTAAAGACTTAGAAGTGACTCAGACCCTTCCTTGCCCCCTAAAGCCTCCCGGTCTTGTAGGGAAACACACACCAATGAACCACTAAGAAATGTTTTACTTGAAAAATACTAAGAAAGTAAAAAACACCCCTAACCCTATCACTTTAAAATTACATAATGTACTAAGGGAAAGTCCCCCATCTGTCCCTGTACCACCAGCTTCCAAAGTAGTGTCAGTTAAACAGTTTGGCAGGAATCTTCCCTGCATTTTCCTAGCTAGTACAGAGAAAGGGACAATTATAACACACTTTTATAATTTGTGTGTCCAGCGCTCAGCATGATGCTTTCCACCAAAGGGGCCACCTGGATGTTTACTGAATCAATGAGGGATGTTTTGCTGCAGCTTTTCAATCAAGGGTAGGGAAGACATCTCTCCAGGGGAGTAATTCAGACTGTCTGGGGTAGGGGTAGACATTGATTGAAAATTTACATTAACTGTTAAAACATCATTTTGTATTTGGAAGGGAATAAAAAAATCCCTATTTTCATAATATGACTATGGCAAATAAAGCTTGACAAGATCTTTTAGGCTGGCAGGCCCTACTGAACGAAGGTTTCCCAGAGAAACCTACTGGGTGTGGTGGGAGTGTGGGAAAAGACAGGTGACCTGTGCCTGAGGGAATCAGAGAAGGCTTCTTGGAGGAGGTGGTGCCTGACCTGAGCCCGGACAAGTAGGAGTTTGCCAGGTATACGGAGTGGAGAAAGCTGTTTCAGGCACGGAAGGTAAAATGAGAGAGTAGGGGGGGCTCCGGGAGGCGGGGGTGGGGGGCCGGCAGTGGAAGACAGCGCAGGATGAGCTAGGAGGGGTGTCAGCTAGACCAGACTCCCCTCCAGGTGGCTGAAGACGTAGAAGGGGATATTTGGCTCAGATCACTGAAGAGGCCCAGCCCCAAACTCTGTCTCTTTTTTCATTCTGAGGCAGGCAGAATGGGTGCCGGCACTTTTAGACTTGTTCCCACCGACCAGGGTTGGGTTAGTGTCCTCAACCACTGCCCCAAGAAGGTAGGGTCAGCCCACTTGGGCCATGTGACCTGAGAATGGGGGAGGGCCAGTCCCCAAGAGGAAGAGATGGCTCCTGAGGCTTGGAGAAGGGGCAGCAGGTGCCAGGGCAGCCAAACCTGGAGGTGTGTCGTCAGTGTACCCACAGGCCCCTGGCGGCCAGGAGCTGGGCCGAGGCGTACCAGTCACTCCACAACTGGTTGGGGTCTGCTGTTGCTCATCTATCCTGGAATTTTAACAGGAGGCAGCACGGCATGTAACACACAATGGGCATGTAGGTGTTTCTTCTCCCCGTCAGATGGGTCTCAGCTTTTTGGTGTCCCGCCCCAATCTCTGGGACTTCCTGGGCTCCACGTGGCAGGGCCAACCTTTGGGGGACGGGGGCACACAGAGAATCCCACACTAGAGACAGGCCACCTCTGTCCATATCCCTTCCCCCCAAACTTTAGGGCTTCCTGTAGGGAAGTGCCTGGAATGACAGAGTCCAGCACTTATTAAGCACCTTGTGTATGCCAGGCGCCCGTTTGTGGCCCCAAGGGGACAGCTGTGAACAAGGCAGCAGTGGCTGCCCTTGAGGACCTTATGTTCTAGTAGGGAGCAGAGAGTAAACAGGTAAACAAAGGAGCAAAACAAGACCATTTTAGAGGAAGCGTACTAAAGAAAATGAAGTGGGCTGGTGTCAGAGAGGGAGGAGGCCACTCTTAATGGGGTGGCCAGGGAAAGTTTCACTGACAGGATGGCCTTTGAAAGCTGAGGTCTGAATGAGTCAGTCATGAAGAAGCCATGGGGAGAACTTAGGAAAAGGCAACAGCAAATGCAAAGGTCCTGAGGTGGAAAGCAGCTTGACATCAGGGCACAGAGGAAAGTGGTATGGCTAGAGCAGAGCAAGTGAGTGGAGGACAAGTTAAGAGGTGAGGGGGAGGCAGGTGGGACCAGGTTTTGCAGGGCCTTGTAGGGCAGATCAAGGAGTTTGGAATGTTTACCAGGGAAACATTGACGGGAAGCTGTTGGGGGTTTTAAGCAGGTGGGTGGCATGACCCCACTGACCCTCTCCACAGCTCCCTCTGGCTGCCATGGGGAGAATGGACTGTGGGGGACCAGAGTAGAAGCGAGGGGCCCAGTGGGAAATCCTTGCAGTGATGCAGGTGGGAGATGAGGGTGATGATGGGGGTCTGGGATGCTATTTTATACGGATAGGATAGATGAAGGATGACTCCTAGGATTTGGGCTTCAGCAATCAGATGGTGGTGAGGGAGCTTCCTGAGTTGGGGAAGACAGGGGAGGCACAGTGTGATTTGGAGGGCTGGAGTAGGGAACCAGGAGTTTCCCTTTGGACACAGCAGGGTATAAAGAGTCTATTAATCATCCCCGTGGAGACATCAGATAGGCAGACGGACATCTGAAGCTGAAGCTCAGTGGAGAGGCTGGGTGTGGACAGCTCACAGCTGCCGGGCAGAGGATGGGGCTTCCTGCCCTTGAGAGTTCATGATCCGGTGGGGTGACGTGGGGGGAGTGACATGGGGGTGCAGGGCTAGCAAATGCTTGTGCTCGGGGAGCGTGTTGTGATTTCCCAGACACCTTGCAGATGCTAATACTACTCGGGCCTCAGAGCAATCCTGTAAACAGTTAGACATTATTAATCCCATTTTGTAGATGAGAAAAACGAGGCCCTGAGAAAGGTGTGACTCAGTAATAATGACTACCATTTACACAGGCCCACTTCAGTGAACAGAGATCGGGCTAAACACGCTATGTGCATTGTCACACTGAATTCCTTTAAGAGCCCCGTGGGGTAACTGAGACTTAAACAGGGGAAGGGGTGCCCAGGGTCCCACAGTGTGTGAAGGACAGTCAGGTTTCCAGGCCTGTGCACTGTCCCCCTATATAGTTAAGGAGGCCGAGGCCCAGAAGAAAGAGCTGGCTTCCCCCGAGTCACACAGCTAGAAGCAGGCAACAGGGCTGAGACTCAGAACCCCCAGGTTCCCAGCCGGCAAGGACCCTTGCACCCCTCTGACTTCCCTCCCACCCGATGTGGGAGCTCCCGCGGCACAGTTCTGGGCAAGTGGGGGTGCAGTTTCTCCCCAGTGGCTCCCAGGACAGGTGTTCTCTGCCTTCCCACGCAGCCCACTCCACCACCGGGTGCCCTGACACGGCTCAGAGGGTCGGGAAGCCCATCCTCATGCTGAACACGACTGATGATAATGTAGTTTACGTGGTCCCCAGACACCCCCTTCCTGTCCTCCCTGCTATGGACTTGACAGCTGTCCATGTCTTGGAATGGGGTGTCCAGAACTGGCCATGGTTTGCCATCTCAGGGGTGACTGCTGAGTGAAACGCAGACACCATCCCAGGCTGGGTGGCTGCCAGAGCATGTGTGGGGGCCTGCAGTTGGGGGATGGGGAGTCTGCCCTGTGCGCTGGAGTGAGGCGCTGCACCTGGGCCCACGCGGCCCAGTTCCTTTTAAAGGCTTTCTCTCCACCTCCCTCCACCCCCAGGTGGAATTGAGTCCAAACGGGAAAATGGACAATTGCCCTCCGGTTCACCCGTGAGTCACGTAAACTGTCAGTCTTTCTGCCCAACTGTGGCCAAGATCTCAGTGCGTCAAAACGCAGCCAGTCTTGCTCTGAGACTCCACCGGTCTGTCCTAGGTTTTACTCATTCACTCATTGGAAATTCACTGATGGCCTGCTGGGTGCCTGTACTAGGGTGGAGGTGATCAGAACGCAGTGATGAACAAGAAACCCAAGAAACCATCTCTTCCCTTTTCAGCGTTGGTGGGGTGTGTTAATTTTTTTCACAGGTTAGGGACAGAGCCACTAAGTATCTTGGCCAGGGGCCCTTCCCCGGTTCTCTCCACTTCCTCTAACCTCTCTACCAGCTTGACTTGGTCGTAACACGCCCCCAAGTGGCTTCAGATTGCTCGCTGCCTGTAGATTGTGGAGAAATGGGGCCTCCTACTGGCTAACCCCAGTCCTGAGACAGCACAGCACCCAGAATCTTCTCTCTTTCTCCCATTCTGTAATTTCTTGGGTCAGCAAATGTTTAGTGAACATCCACTATGCCCGGGTGCCTTTTTGCATGGAGAATACAGTGAGGAATAAGGCAGACAAGTCTGTGCCCTCTCCAAGCTGGTGCCTGCTCATAGCTGATAATTGCTATAAAGGAAGGAAAAGAGTATGATGTAATAGACATTGAGGAGAGGAAGACTCATCAAAGCAGGTAGAGAAGGGAGGCTTCTCTCAGGAGGGGGCATTTTACAGAGACTTGAATGATGAAGAGGGGCCAGTCATGTGCAGATCAAGAAGAGGGGGTGTTGGACAGCATGTGCAAAGGCCCTGAGGTGGGGACCTCTTCTGGGTTCAGTAACAGGAAGGACACTAGTGTGACTGGCTTAGAGTTAGGGAGTGAGAGTTGTGAGAGACAAGGAAGGCGGGGTCATGCAGGGTCAGGGCAAGGAGTTGAATTGTTTCAAATGTGATAAAAACCAGTAGAAGCTTTATTGTTCAATTAACATTTCAGAACAGGAACCTCCTGGAGGGGGCTGTGGATAGAATTCCAGGGAGTCCATGAACTTGGATGGGAAAAGCTTATGTCTCAATTTTTTCTATCCTCTAACTGCAAATGTTGAATTTCCTTCTATTATGAATATAGACAGCAGACCACAATAGCATTAGCAGTACTTGGACTTTGTATAAGTATTTGGACAATGGAATACAAAGATATTTCGATACACTTGTCACAGATCCCTTAAAATAATTGTTTTCGTTCATCATCACTTTGAAATTACAGTAGTCATCAGATGTACTCCTTGACCTTGTTATTTAATGTGCTGTAAAGAAACCCAAAGATTATTATTATCTATTCAAAATGTTTGATGATTTTTTCAATACAGTTGATTTCCTATGAAATCCTATGTATTTCATCTTATGCACTTTTTATTAAAAATTTTTAATATTTATTTTTGAGAGACAGAGAGAGACAGGGTGTGAGCCAGGGAGGGGCAGAGAGGAAGGGAGACACAGAATCCGAAGCAGGCTCCAGGCTCCCGACTGTCAGCACAGAGCCCAACACGGGGCTCAAACCCACGAACCGCGAGATCATGATCTGAGCTGAAGTCGGACGCTTAACCAACTGAGCCATCCAGGCACCCCGTTTCACGCATTTTTTTAACTCTGAGAAGGAGCCAGTAGGTTTTGTCAGACACCAAATAATTCAGAGCACAAAAAAGTTTAGAACTTTTAGCACTTGAAGGTGTATTGGATGGTGGAGAGGAAGGGACGGAGAGTGTCGGGACTGATCCCTAAGTTTCTGGTCTTAGTAACAGTGAATGGGGGTGTGTTTGAGTTTTTCATTTGGACTTCTCACCATGAGACCTTTTGCAAATTGGGTGCATTTCCCCCTCCCTTTTCTTCTCCCTGCTGATTCAGAAAGAAATCTGCAGATACCTCTCTTTTAGACGTCTGGGGAGAAAGTGGGATTTTCACTGAGTCACACTAGGGAGACAGAGTAGTTAACAAATATTGCAATCAGCAAGCTAATCAGAAGAACACTGGTAAGAAGACTTTATTTCTGGCTTTATTCTTGGATTCAGTTCAGTGTGCATTTAATGGGGGCTTGCCAGACTGTGTTGAGGGACAGGGATGCAAGAAAACTAAGACATAGCCTCTGCCTTCTCGAGTTTCAGTGTAGCAGAGGGAAAACTGTATATAAGCAAATGCATTGCAGTTTAGAGCAGGGTGGGTTCAGTTTGTGGGGCCTGATGTTTATATGAGTTACAGGGCCTTAAATTTTTTTTTAATGTTTATTTATTTTTGAGACACAGAGCTCAAGTGGGGTAGGGGCAGAGAGAGGGAGGGAGACACAGAATCTGAAGCAGGCTCCAGGCTCTGAGCTGTCAGCACAGAGCCCGACATGGGGCTCGAACCCACAAACTGTGAGATCGTGACCTTAGCTGAAGTCAGACACTCAACCAACTGAGCCACCCAGGTGTACAGGGCCTTTCTGAGAAAAAGAAGACAAAATTATGAAACCAAAATTAGGTGTGGGGACTGGGAAGGGTTCTTTGTAAAGGGAAGGGGCTGAATCCCAAGCTTCACTCACTTGGGGGCCAGGCCTCATGTGGAAGGGAGGCTGCCATGTGAGTTATCAGGTGGAGGAGTCTTGGAAGAGAAGGCAGAATGGACAGTTTCAAAGGACAGAGTATTGGGACTTCAAACCCCTTAAGCCGAATTCTTAGATGACTGGCAGCTAGAGTGACAAAGCAAGAGGTCAGGAGCATTTGGGTACTCTGCCCACTTTCCGAAGCACCCGGAGAAGGCAGAAGCCTTTGCAGTAGACAGGGAACTGCCTCGAACAGTCGAAACAGGAATGGTTGGAGAAACAGGGATGTTGGGCAGAAGTGACTGTTCACTTGGGTCAGTGGGTGTGGGACAGGTTTATTTCTTTATGTAGGCTAGGTAAATGTTCAAAACTCGAGATACAGAAGGATTTACAGTCTTGCCAGTTTCTGGTGTAGTTTTCCAGGTATAGTCTACGCATACCCAGGGAACACCTAGATATACTTTAAAACACACACACACACACAAACAGCAGCACATCGTACCCTCTGTCATGCCTCTGGAGCTCTCCACTCAACAGGACATCTTGGAGATTGTTCCATATCAGGACACAAAGAGTGTCCTCCTTTTTCATGAATGCATAGTATTGCACCATAAAGACCCACCCTAATTCATTTACCTATTCCCCACTGCTGTGCATTCAGCTTGTTTCCAATCTTTTGCTAAAACACTGCAGGCCGCTAGGAATATCCTTCTAGAGAGATTACTTTGCACAAGTGTGAATGTATCTCTAAGATAAATTCCTAGAAGTGGAATGGGTCAAAGGGTATATGCCTTTGTAATTCTGACAGACATTGCCAAATTATCTTCTCACCAGTGACACCTAAGAGTGTTTGCTTCCTCATACACCCCGACACAGCATGTTATGCACTGCTGTTCTCTTTGTTGATCTGATAAGAGAAAAAAAAAAAGTATCTCAGTGCAGTTGTAGCCATATTTCTCTTCTTGTGAGTGAATCTGAATATTTTTTCATTCATTTGTATTGAATGTATTTTGTATTTGCTGGGCAATCACCAGACCTGTTGGCCAGATTACTATTGGATTGTTAGTTATTTTCTTATTGATTTGTAATCACTCTTTATATGTTGAAGAAATGAACCCATTTGTGTCAAGTTACTTATGTTTTTCCTCAGCTTGTTTACTTCCTAGGACATTAAATTGGTCTTTGGAATAATAATAGCATTGGGAGGAATTGAGGGTCATGAGTCATCCCTCTGTTTCCCCGAAGGCAAAATAATGTCACTCTAAGTAACATAATTTTCAACTGCGCATAAAAGTTGTTGAATAAATTATGAAGCATCAGTGTTGGGTCATTCGACAAATATATGTGGAGTATTTACTGGGTGCCAGATGCTATTCTAGATGCTGAGATTATAATGATGACCAAAACCATCAAGATCACACTCTCGTGGAGCTGACTTACCAGTGAGGGAGATGCACTGTGAAAGCGTAAACAGAAAAAGAGGTACCTTGAGATAGTGATAAGTCTTATAAAGGAGGTGAAATGGAGGTAACAGGAGGTATGGTGGTGGCTGGTTTAGATTAGATGATCAAGGAGGATATCTCTGAAGAGGTGATTTTACATGAGGACCTGAGTGACAAGAAGGGTCCAGGAATATAAGAACTAGAACTGCCTGGCAGAGGGAACCTTTGCACGTGCAAAGGTCCTGAGGTAGGAAGACTAGGACAGGTTTCAGTATTAAGGACCATAGAGATCAAATGAATAGTTTTTATTGTATTGTTCTGGCTACAAGAAGCCATCGGAGTGTTGTGTATGTGTGTGTAAGGGGGTCTTGCTTTTTCTTTTGGAAATGTTCAAACCTAAAAGTAGAGAGTATGATATAAAGAACCGCATGTACCTTCACCCAGCTCAATAGATATCAACATTTTGCCAATCCTGTTTCATCTATCTCCTCACTTTTTTGGTGGAGATGCTGGATTTTTTTTTCTCTCCCTCTTTCCCTTAAAAAAAGGGGCACCTGGGTGGCTCAGTTGGTTAAGTGTCCAACTCATGGTTTCGGCTCAGGTCACGATCTCACAATTTGTGAGTTCGAGCCCCACACTGGGCTCCATGCTGACAGTGTGGAAGCTGCTTGGGATTCTCTCTCTCCCTTTCTCTCTGCCCTTCCCTTGCTCGCTCGCTCTCTCTCTCAAAATAAAGAAATAAGCATAAAAAGGTTTTGAAATTTTTTCATTGAAGTATAACAAATACTAAAAGTGCACAGATCACTGACACTCACAAACTGAGCACACCCATGTAACTCGCACCCAGATTGAGAACTGTATATGGCCAGCTCCCTAGGAGCCCCTGGGATGCCTTCTAACCTCCACCTCCCAAACTTCTATCATGCAAATGGAACCATACAGGATGTTCTCTATCATGTCTAACTTCTTCCACGTATCATGTTTGGGAACTTTATAGTGCTGTGTGTTCTTATAGATTGTAGACTGCCCCTTCTCGTTGTTGTTCCAGTGAATCAGTTTACTTACCTATTCAATTCTTTTTTTTTAACGTTTATTTATTTTTTGAGAGACAGAGAGAGACAGAGCATGAGCAGGGGAGGGGCAGAGAGAGAGGGAGACACAGAATCCGAAGCAGGCTCCAGGCTTTGAGCTGTCAGCACAGAGCCCGATGCAGGGCTCGAACCCACGAGCAGTGAGATCATGACCTGAGCTGAAGCCAGACGTTTAATCAACTGAGCCACCCAGGCGCCCCAGCCTATTCGATTCTTGATGGGTACTTGGGCTTTCTTCAGGTTTTGGCTATTACAGATGGTTCTGCCGTGAACATTATGATACATGTCTTCTGATGAGCACACATATGCACTTATGGGGGCTTATACCCTGGCGTGGCACCACTGGGTCATGAGGCAGGCGTAGGCTCGGCTTTCATAAACAGTGCCAGTATTTGTCTGCTAGGGCCGTCCTAACAAATGACTACAAACTGGCTGTCTTAATGGAAATTTAGGGGCGCCTGGGTGGCTCCGTGGGTGAAGCATCGGACTCTTGATCTCAGCTCGGGTCCTGATCTCAGGGTTGTGAGTCCAAGCCCCTCATTGGGCTCCACACTGGGCGTGAAGCCTATTTAAAAACAACAACAACAACAAACCGTAGACATTATTCCACAGTTCTAGAAGCTCCGAGTCCCAAGCTAGTGTGTTGGCAGGTTGGCCAGTCTTCTCTCTGGGTCTCTTCACAGTGCCTGCCCTCTGTGCATGTTTGTCTCTGTGTCCAAACTCCCCCTTACCCTATAGATACCTGTCATATCGGATTAGGACCCATCCTGAAGACTTAGTTCTACCTTGATCATCTTGACCTTTTCCTCAGCTTGTTTACTTCCTAGGACATTAAGTTGGTCTTTGGAATAATAATAGCACTGGGAGGAATTGAGGGGCATGAGTCATCCCTCTGTTTCCCTGAAGGCAAAATAATGTCACTCTAAGTCACATAATTTTCAACTGCGCGTAAAAGTTGTTGAGTAAATTATGAAGCATCAGTGTTGGTTTATCTGACAAATATACATGGAGCACAAATATATGTGGTTCACATATATGTGAACCCCTCCAGGGTTCTGGAGGTTAGGATTCCTACCTATCTTCTGAGGGGAGGACACAGTTCAAACCATAACATTACCAAAGAGTCTTCCAAAGTGGTTGAACCAATTTACTCACTCACTATTTGCTGGAGTGTTTTAAAGGTAATTCCAGACATGATTATCATTTGCCTTGAGTGTTTTAAAAAGGAGGGAAGAGTTGGTCTGATTTACATTTTTAAACGATGCTATTTGTTCTGTGGGAATGTAAGACAAGGCAAATATTTCTTCAAGAAAGAAAAGGTAAATAAAGAGCGAGCCCTCCCGGGACAGCCCAGATAGGACGCTGTGGTAGCCACGGGGTTGGGGGAAGCCTCCTGGGTGCCCTTAGCTCAGGGGCGCCATTCAGAGACCAGGTTCTATCCCTCACTGCCTGCTGCCCGCTGCCCGGAGCCAGGGCAGGCAATGCAGATGGGGCCGGGCCAGGACTCAGGCTGTCTTTCTGTCCACCCCCCTCCCTGCCAGGACATACAGCAGCTCCTCCAGCTTCAGCAGCTGGTGCTTGTGCCGGGTCACCACCTCCAGCCACCCGCTCAGTTCCTGCTGCCGCAGGCCCAGCAGAGTCAGCCAGGTAAGGTCCCACCAGGATGGGTCCCTGACGATGTTTCCACAAAACTCTCCCTCCCCCCTCACCCCGTGCATTCCCCTTGTCTCTCCAGGCCTGCTACCGACGCCAAATCTCTTCCAGCTACCTCAGCAAACCCAGGGAGCTCTTCTGACCTCCCAGCCCCGGGCCGGGCTGCCCACGCAGGTGAGAATGTCCCCCCACGTGTGCCAGGCTGGGTGAGCAGGGGTGGGAAGGAGAGGGCCTCCTCTCCCTTTGACCCTCCCCACAACTATCAGGACCAGGACAGGAGTCAGGAGATCTGGGGTCCAGCCCTGCTGTGCCACTGATTTGCTATGGGACCTCAGTCAAGCTGCTCTCCCTGTCTGGGTCAGCTTCTTCCTCCACAGAATGAGGGGAGTCAGCCAGGCCAGTGGCTCTTAGCCCTTTCAGACACATGGACTCCTTTGAGAAACCTGATGAATGATTTTGATCTGACCCCTGCTGTCCCAAAATGCACACGTGCCTAAGTACACAAAAAACCTATAGGCTGTGGCCTGGCCTTTCAGTTTGCTGACTGGCTTCTAGACTTTAATAATAATCCTTCATGATTCTTTACGGATTTCAACGCTCCCTCCTACCCATTTTTTTTAACAGTCCTTTCAAAAAATATGAACAATTTCAGAAAGCCCCCCAAATGTACGGACTAATACAGGGCTGAGCTGCAATTCTGAAATCCAAAATGCTTGGAAAACCAAGCTGTTTTTGTAATGTGAGACCAGAAGTCATTTGGCTGCCAAACCCCTCTAGACCTGGGGCAAGGAGTATGGCTTTCCTTCCTCCCTCCTGTGTGATAGTCCTGCTTTGCTGGGGGCTGTTAATGTGTTCAATTATGGGGTGATGCCTTGACCCTGATGGGGGGGTCACCTTATTTCTGATATGTGCCCATGTAGGCTTTCTAAAATCTGCAAAATTTCTGAATTCCAAAACACATCTGGCCCCAGCATTCAGGTAATGGATCAAGGATTTTTGTGACCAACGTGGCTGCACTCACCACCTGCTTCAGATCTTTTATTTTTAGGGAAGTGAAGCATTCCAGAGAGAGAGAGAGCAGTTGCTTCTTTGTAAATCCCCCAGTCACCCTCCCCATCTACTTTAAAAAATACTTTCACTTTAAAAAAGTAAAAATAAAAATACTTTCACTTAAGTTGCAACCTTGAACCGGATTCTCCCAATAACCCCATGGGTTCAGTAGAGCAGCCACGATTATTTCCATCCTGCGGAGGGGAAAACGGAGGCCCAGGGAGATTTTAAGAAACTTGCCCGAGTTACTCTGGAATTCGGTAGCACAGTGCTTGATTCCCTGCCTGAGAGAAGGAGAAAACCATGGCCCGCATCCCACCCCCCCCCCCCCGGGGGGAAAAAACCCTGAAATAGTTCATAGTTTTTGAAAGGGGTGTTAAAAAAAAATGGGTAGGAGGGAGCGTTGAAATCCGTAAAGAATCATGAAGGATTATTATTAAAGGAGCTGGCTGCTCCTTTCTGGGAGTTTGCAGGCTGGGGGTGGGGGTATGTGCAGAGAGTTCCAGGCAGTGAGAGGACCCTAGTGGAGAAGCAGAGTGTCTCTTTGCTGGGGACTGACAATGAGTGATCTGGATCAGCCTCCTGGGGACAGGTAGAGGAGAGTGAGCAGGAAGAGGCTGGACGGCAGGGAGGGAGGGAGGGAGGGAGGGAGGGGGAACCGCGCAGCCGTTGCTGAGCCCCATCCCGGTCCTCGGCCCTGCATCCCACCCTCCTGCCGACCCCACCAGGCCGTGACCCGCCCCACGCTGCCCGACCCGCACCTCTCGCACCCGCAGCCCCCCAAATGCTTGGAGCCACCATCCCACCCCGAGGAGCCCAGTGACCTGGAGGAGCTGGAGCAGTTCGCCCGCACCTTCAAGCAGCGCCGCATCAAGCTGGGCTTCACGCAGGTCTGGGGCCACTGGGCAGGACGGGCTATGGGCAGAGGATGACCGGGCCTGGCCAGGTGGTGGGTGAGGCACGGGCCACGCCTCTCTTGGGCACCGGCTACCCAACTCCTGAGCCGGGGGGCGTGGCCAGGTGGTGGGCGGGACGAGAGGCCGAAGTCGGCTGGTGGGCGGGGCCAGGGTGTGGCCCAGAGGTCTGGCCCTGACGCCTTCCCATTCCCGCCCCACTGGGCCAGGGTGACGTGGGCCTGGCCATGGGCAAGCTCTACGGCAACGACTTTAGCCAGACGACCATCTCCCGTTTCGAGGCCCTCAACCTGAGCTTCAAGAACATGTGCAAACTCAAGCCCCTCCTGGAGAAGTGGCTCAATGACGCAGGTTGGGATTGCGCTGGGGCTCCCAGAGCGGGCGGCCGGCTGTGCGCGCGGGAGGCGCCCTCTCACGCTCCCCGTCTCCTCCCGGGCACAGAGACTATGTCTGTGGACTCAAGTCTGCCCAGTCCCAACCAGCTGAGCAGCCCCAGCCTGGGTTTCGACGGGCTCCCCGGCCGGAGACGCAAGAAGAGGACCAGCATTGAGACAAACGTCCGCTTCGCCTTAGAGAAGAGTTTTCTAGCGGTGAGACCCCGGCCTCCAGGGCGGCCCTGACGGCCGGCGGGGATGGGGGCCGAGGAGGGAGGGGGTCGGACCTGCGGTTAACGGAGCCCTTCTGCCCGCAGAACCAGAAGCCTACCTCAGAGGAGATCCTGCTGATCGCGGAGCAGCTGCACATGGAGAAGGAGGTGATCCGCGTCTGGTTCTGCAACCGGCGCCAGAAGGAAAAACGCATCAACCCCTGCAGCGCAGCCCCCATGTTGCCCAGCCCGGGGAAGCCGGCCAGCTACAGCCCCCATCTGGTACCGAGAACGCTTCTGGGGGGTGGGGGCATAAAGCTCTGGCAGGCTCTGGGAGACCCCCGCCCCTAGGCAGGCGCTTCTGTGAAGCCAGGCCTACTTGGTTGTCCACAGTGCCTGGCACGGAGGCAGGAAGACTCACCCTTGGGGACCGTCTGTCACATGGATAAAGCATAGTCACACAGGGACACAGTTTCCAAGGAACTGCGGTCTTATGTGAGAGATGCAGGCACCCACAGACACACACCGACATAGCCAAAAACAGTTATCACAGGGCGGGGCCTCACAGGGATGGATCCCAGGTAGGGGATGGAGGTACTCCCACACACACAGGTTCACAACCACACAGAGGCAGGCAGGGACAGCATCACATACTGAGTAATGCTCAGGCCCACCGCAGCACGCAGACCCACTCGGGATCAGACACACTGGGACACCCTTTCATTGCATCTAGTGTGGAAAGGGCTGCGACACTACAGTGAGGAACAAGGGGCCCGGAGGAGCGTCCCACCCCTCCCTGGTATGGAGGAAGAAGGGACCATCCGAGCTGAGTTATAAAGGACAAGGGAGAGGTAGCCAGCCCCGTGAAGCCCAGGCAAGGGGCTGCTGTGCAAAAAGGCCTGGAAGACTGGGTGTGCTGAGCCCAATCTGAGGAACTCCAGTGCAATTTAATGTGGTTGGAGTGGGAATGTATATGTATATGAGTAGGGGTAGGGGATAGCCGGGGGCCAGACTCCCAAGTAACATGCTGAGGAGCTCGAACTTGAACCTTAGGCGGTGAGGAACTGAGGAAGAGTTTTGAGTTGAGGAGGGAGAGGGTCACATTAAGAGTGAGGTTTCTAGAGCTGATGGAAGCATGAGACTGGAGGCACGGAGGCCAAGAAGGAGGCTGCTGGGTGGTTCCAGAAAATCAAGGCAATGTGACATCCCAACACTCTGATGCAGAGACACCCCTGGTCATCATAACCCCCCCACACACACACACACACATACACGTGCACGTGTGCACTTCAGACCTGCAACTGGTTGGTGTCAGAAGAGAGGTGGGGGAACACTCTCAGTTGAGGATTATTTCCTCCCTGTGGCTCAGGATCACTTAGGTAGATGCTAAGATAGATATGATGGAAAGAACTTGGCATAATACAAGCATAGCATTGTGCCCAAAGCCCCTTCTCTCCCCAGCCTGGGGGCAGATGAACGGGGGTCTTACCGTCAGAGAGTATCATGGGGGTTGTTGGGAAAGTGGCCTAACCATGCCTTCTTTCCTCTCTCCCCAGGTCACACCCCAAGGGGGCGCCGGGACCTTGCCATTGTCCCAAGCTTCCAGCAGTCTGAGCACAACAGGTCAGGGAGGGCAGAAGCCCGTGAGGGGGCATTGGGAGGACACAGTGCAGGCACCGGTTTTTCTAGTGGCTTAGGGTGCCTGTGGGCCTCAAGGCTGAGCTTGGGGATGAGGGAGGCAGGGGGCACAGAGGGGAGAGAGTGACCTTACCCCTCCTTGCGGGAGCAGTTCAGCTTTCATCTGCTCCAGGATTTCATATGAGAAAAGCCTGGGGTTGCTAAAAGTTGAACTTGGGTTCTGTTCCTGACATTTTAAACTATGTGAACTCCAGAAGTGACTTTACCTCTCTGAGCCTCAGTTTTTTATAAAATTATTGTGAATGTATAATGCCTACAAAGCTATATACGTGAATATGTACATATAAGAGTATGTATAAGTATTTGGGTGTGTGTAATACACACATACATATACACACGGCTACTTGTGCATAAAGCCCCCCTTGCTGCCTTCCTGGGGCAGGGCATGTGTAACGGGAGCCTGGCTGGCTCAGGCAATAGAGTAGCTCTTGATCTTGGGGTCGTGAGATCGAGCCCCGCATTGGGTGTAGAGATTACTGAAATAAATAAAGTAAAAAAGGGATGAAAGAAAAAAAACGCCATATTGATTTTTCTCATGTTAAGAAATAATAAGTGGAAGTTTATAAAGTAGTAAGAGTGTGCCTGGCACTATCTAAACTCTTTAGAAAGAATATTAACTCACTTTATCTTCACACCCTTTTAATGAAGTAGCTTCTATTATTATGCCCATTTTCCACATCAGGGAACTGAAGACCAGAGAGGTAAAGGCACTCGTCCAAGGGTACAGGTGGGGCATAACAGTCAGGAAATTGCTGCCTTGGCTGTCTGGCCTGAGTCTGGGCTCCGAGCCCCGTCCTCCTCGGCGCTCACAGCCGCAACCCCCTGCCTGGCCCCCAGAGGGAGCCACAGGGCGTGGTCTTCAGGGCGCCGGGTTCGGGTGCGCCGGAGAGGGGGAGCCGGCGCTGAGGTTCGGGGCGGGGTTCGCACCGTGTGAGCGCACTGGGCACAGGGCTCGGCTCAGTGCATGGCAGCTGCTCACACTGCGATTAGCGGTTGCTGTCACCGGGGCTGTGGGCAGAGAGGGCGGGAGGCCTGTCTGTTCCTCCGGAGGAGATACGAGCTGGGCCGCAAGACGAGCCGGAGTCGACCCGGGGTCCTCTGAGGAGGACGAGTGGAAGCTCAAGTCTCCATCTCTCTGTCTCTCTCTGGCAGTTACTACCTTATCCTCAGCTGTGGGGACGCTCCACCCCAGCCGGACAGCCGGAGGGGGTGGGGGCGGGGGCGGGGCCGCGCCCCCCCTCAATTCCATCCCCTCTGTCACTCCCCCACCCCCGGCCACCACCAACAGCACAAATCCCAGCCCTCAAGGCAGCCACTCGGCTATCGGCTTGTCGGGCCTGAACCCCAGCACGGGGTAAGTGGACGGCTGCAGTTAGGGAGGCTGTGGGGAGAGAAGCAGGGTCGCCGCCGCTGCTTCCCGGGTGGGAGCCGCGCCCCAGTTCTGCCGCCGGCGGGTCCCTGCCCCTGCTAACGCCTCTGCTTTGCCTCTTGCAGAAGCACAATGGTGGGGTTGAGCTCCGGGCTGAGTCCAGCCCTCATGAGCAACAACCCTTTGGCCACTATCCAAGGTGCGTGCTGCCTCATGTCACTCCCATCGCCTCCAGCCTGGCCCCCTGGGGCCTCGAGCCCCCCCCCATTGCTGCTCCAGCCATGCCATCCTGCCCCTGCTCACTGCATCGCTCGCCTCTTCATACCCATCTCACCTTTGGGGAAGGTGTGAGGGGTGCTGATGGGGATCAGTGGGGCAGATGGGAAGACAGGGGACGCTGCGGGCAGGATGCCAGAAGGCGCCCCCAGCCCAGCTTCTCTCTCTCCCCACCAGCCCTGGCCTCTGGTGGAACCCTGCCCCTTACCAGCCTTGACGGCAGCGGGAACCTGGTGCTGGGGGCGGCCGGCGCGGCCCCGGGGAGCCCCGGCCTGGTGACCTCGCCGCTCTTCTTGAACCACGCTGGGCTGCCCCTGCTCAGCGCCCCGCCTGGCGTGGGCCTGGTCTCGGCAGCGGCTGCGGCCGTGGCAGCCTCCATCTCCAGCAAGTCTCCAGGCCTCTCCTCGTCCTCCTCCTCGTCCTCGTCCTCCTCCTCCACTTGCAGTGAGGCGGCAGCACAGACCCCTGGAGGCCCCGGGGGCCCCGAGGCAGGGTCCAAGCCCGAGTGAGGGCCCACCTTGCCTCCCCTCCTACTCCTCTGACCCCCACCTCAGTCCCCCGCCTGGGAAGAGGGCGAGGAGGCCAGCAGTGGTGGGGCGGAGGGTCCTTGGACAGGAGTGACAAGGGAGGAAAGACCAAAAACAAAAACAAAAAACCCCAACTAACCAAAAACAAAAAAAAAAACCCAAACAAAACACACACACAAAAAGAAAGAAGGAAAGAAAATGAAAGAAACCAACCAACAAAAAAGAAACCAAAAATAATCACAACAGAAACCAGCTGCCCCAAAGGAACCAGAGGTGAAAAACAAAAACCAAAACCAAAAATCCCCCAACAAAACCAAACCAAAAACCAGTTGCGAGCCAGACCTCAGTGTGCTCACCCTCACCGCTACGACACCAAATACGAACCCCAGCCAGGGGCAGAGAAGCCTCTGCAGGGAGGACCTCGCGCCGAGCCTCTGGCTGTGGGGCCAACCCCCAACGTTGCCTCCCCCAGTGGGGGCCAGAGAAGGCAAAAGAGAATGTGCCAGCCTCCAGCCCCAGCCCCCAGCCCTGGGCCAGTGAAGACGGGGCACAGCCTGGGGCCGATGGGGTGGGCCCAGAACCACCCGCCAAATGTTCTTTTCCAGAAGGTGAAAGAGAAAGGGCCTGAACAACCTTACACCAAATATTCAGTAGCTTCATCCAAAGGATGTACAGAATTTTTAGCGTTGCGCTCAACAGAATGTGTCCCTACCATGTGTCCCCCCTTTCCCTCGACCCCCAACTCTCCCCACCTGGGCAGGGGGTCTTGCTTTAACCTCCTCCCCTCCCCCAGCCAGGGGAGAGTTCAGGGGCAGGCCTGGGATGACTTTTCAGCCCTCGTACCTCCCCCCTTTTCCCTTTGAAGGGTGGGCTAGGCTGTTTTGCGAAGTTCTAGCTCTCACATGTCCCCCCTCAACTCTGTCACCCTCCTCTGCTCTGGAATCTACCCCCCTCCCCAGCCCAGGGGAAGGTGGAAGCTTCAGGCAAGAGGGGATGAGGTGAGGGCATTCAAGTTGTCTTTTTTTCCATCCTCGTCTGTCAGTTTCCCTGAAAAAAAAAAAAAAATTTCATATTCCAGTGCCTATCCGTGGGATCCTTCACGTTCTTTGACATTGACCAGAAACCAAAAAGAGAACTCACCTCACTCTTCCCACCCTGTGCCCCTCTGATACTGGCAGATGCCTCTTCCTCTCTCCCCCCCCCCCCCACACATGTATACACGCACGCACCCCAGTGGTGGGGTTCCTCGAGGTGGCATCCCCATCAGGGTCCATGTGGCGGGGACAGTGCCATGATCTGTGGTCCCCATCCGAGAGGGCGCTGTGGTGGCCACCACTCCCACAAGACTTCCCTCGAGTGTTGGCTGGACCCCTGTTTGCCCAGCCCTGGACACATCTCGACGGACAGAGGAGAGACATCGCTGGGAGCCACTTTTGCCCTCCTGCTATTGTGGAGGCCAACAAAGTTTTGAACCAAAAAAACAAAAAACAAAAAAAACCAAACAAACAATAAATTAAAACTAGAAAAAAAAGAATTTATAGATATATATATATTTAAGGGAAAGAAGACGAGGACTCTTCAAGAATAAGAAGGAGCCGCGAGGTGGAACCAAGTCCCTGCGCCAGTGGTCCAGGCCCTTGGTCCCCAAGGCGGATGGAAGGACAGACGCTTCTTTCTCTTCACAAATACCTCATGGACGTCGTCTTCGGGAAAGCCGGAGGGGGAGGCTGGGGCAGGGCCTGTCCCTCAGCCAGGGCGGATGGAAGCGGGTGGGCAGGGCTGAGAGAGGGCGGTCAGGGTCAGGGGTGAAGAGCCCCAAGCTCCCTGCCCCCCAATCAACTGAAAAAGCTTTAAAAAAAAAAAAACAGGAAGAAAGGAATGAGAAAGCAAAAAGAATGGACGAAGGAAAACGAACAAACTTTCGGGCGGTTTGATTCCTCCTTTGATTTCTTTTTCTGTTCTCTTCAGTCTGTTCTCTCTCTGCTTCCCTCTCTCCCTCTTCCTTCGCTTCCCTCTCACCCCTCTCAATCCCCACTTGCTGTGTCTCTCCTCAAACCAAAGTGTTGCTGTGAAGGACGCGAGCCATGGAAATCAGAGGCCTGGCCCCCGCCGGGCAGCGCACACGGGAGCCAGAGGGTGCCGCTGGACACTCGGAGGAGAGGCGGACGCCGCCCTGGGCCCCGAGGCCTCAGCGTTCTCCCTTTCTTTCTTGTCTCCCTTCTCCCACCCGGGAGATGAAACTGTTGGGCTGGGCCACGGAGACGGCAGAGACTCGGCTGTTTCGGGGGTCTCGGGGTGCCTTGTCTGGGCAGCGGCGGAGTGGCCGCCCCTCCCGCCCTGGCACCGCCGGGCCTGGCGTGCCATCGACCCGTCCTCGCCGGAATGTAAGCTTCTCCGCTGAACCGACTCCCTGCCCTTACCCTACCTCTGAGTGTGTCCATTTTTATTTCCTGAAGAGAAGGGACTGGCGAGAGGGCCTGGGCCCCAGCCCAAGGGTGGAGAGGGGGGCCAAGGGCTCCTGAACAGATAGGAAGGACATTTGAGCAGAGCAAAGTGAAAGGAATTGCGACCAAAAACCCCTCCGAGAAGACAGGCAGCATGGAAGGCATGGTGGAGATGACTCAGACAAAAACTATGATTCTAGACCAAAAAAACAAAAACAAAAACAAAAAACACACAAAAAGAAAAAAAAAACCAAAAAAAAAAAAAAAAGAAAAAGAAAAAAAAAAAAGGAAAGAAAATCCAGGACTCACCACCACCCACTTCATTCTGCTTCCTCCCCATCAAGTCCTGCCACCTGGGACCTCTCCCCCACCCCGATGTGGGGGGAGTGGGGCAGAGAGGAGAGGAGGAAGCAGGGGGCAGGGATGGGGCCGATGCCCTGACGCTGGTGGAGGGACCCCTGTGCAGCCGGGGGTGGTGGGGACCCTCCCCATCCAACCCCCATAACTGGGAAAAGAAAAACAAGAAAAAAAGAAAATTCCTGGGAGGGGAAAAATAACCAAATCCCAAGCTTTAACTACAGCTGTGAAACCAAATATTGGGAAGGGGGTGGGAGGGAGGGAGGGGCAAGTGTGCCCCAGGTCTCCCCCCTGGGCCCCCCTCCCCCGAGGACTCGAGATAAGGCACCAAATACCTCATAGAACTTTAATGTTAAAAAAAGGAAACCAAATATCGTTGGCTGGGGGCCAGCCAGGGCAAGGGGCTGGGGGGCTGGAGAGAGCCAGGGTTGGGAAGGTAATGGGGGAATTCATGCCCCCCACCCCGCTCTGCCCCTTCCACTCCAGTACCCCCTGTCTCGACTCCGGGAAACAAAACTATCTCATCGTTTTTATTTTGTGGTCTGTACAGAGCCTGTGTCCGTGTGTCTGTGTGTGAGCGAGAGAGTTGGGGGGCTGGGGGACTTTATGTGGAGGATGGGGAGGGAGACCCCAAACCAGGCTCTGGGCTAGGTGAGATGTCTGAGGTGGGGGGCCAGGGGCCTGGGCTAGAAGGAGAGGAAGATGAGTGGATTGGAGAAAGGGGGAGCCTTCTGAATTTCTCTTCTCCCCAGCCCTGACCTCCTACTTGAGGGAGGGACAGAGAATGGGTCTACCCTAATGGTGGGCCTTTTGTGCCAAAAAAAAAAAAAAGAAAAAAGAAAAAAGAAAAAAAAGAAATGCCAGTAACTAAAACACCTCTCTCTGTTCTCTTCTGGGAGGGTGGGGGCTGGAAATGGGAGGGAGGGGCTGGGGGTATAAGTGGGGGTGGGTGGAAATGGGGAACCCAAACCCTGTATGAGTTGAGGCTAAGATCAGGAGTGGGGGGTGGGGGAAGGGTATGAGTTTCCCAGACATCTTCTCCCTTGGGAGGGCCAAGAGAGGGTCTCCAAGCCCCTTGCCCTGGGAAGACAGGGTAAGGGATTAGCCAAGTAGGCGACTGACCTCTTGACCTGACTAATTTCCTGGCCCACCTGAATCCCAGGGTGCCTCTCTCTCCCTTTAGCCCAGGGTAGGGGGAACTGAGTGAGAGAGAGAGAGTGAGACAGACTGAGCAAGATTGAGACACGCGGGCCCCCACTGGCCTCTGAGTGGGAAAGGCAAGTGCGAGAGATAAAGGCCTCCAAGAGAAAAAAGAAACAAACCAAAGATTTAACCATTTAAAAAAAAAAAAAAACCCACAGACAACTCCGCTACCTTTTTATACGTTGGAAAAAAAAGTGAAAAAAATTAAAAAATAAAAATTAAAAAAAATACACAAAAACTCCAAGCCGCAGTTCCTGCGTGCGGTTTGAACTTTGACCTCAGCAGTCTCCAAAGCAAGATGACGATGACAAAGGCGAAAAAAAAAAGAAAAAATAATGTATATTTTTAAGTATTTGTCCTTGAAATGTTAGCTCCTTGTTAAACAAACACAAAAAGGAGAGCAAAATCTAGAAAGAAGTGTTGCTGGGACGGAGACAACTATTTACTATGTCTGTGATCCCTCCCTACTGCCTCCCCATCCTCTCCTCTATCCCTGCTGCCCCTCCCCCAGCCTGTCCTCCAAGCCCAGGGGCTCAGTATTTATTTATTTACATAATTGCAGGGTGACTGGGGGCCTCTCTCCACTTGTAGAGAGGGCCTTTGGATCATGGTGGGGTGGGAAAGGGGCAAGGAGTCTTTGGGGGAAAAGCAGGGGCCTGATCTTTGATCAACTCCTCTCTCTGCTAGCTCCTTTCTGGCTTCTTATCCCACTGCTGCCACCACCAGCTCCCAAATCCAAGCCTGGAATAGGGCAAGATGACCACCCACCTTGTAAAGATCTGAGTGGCTCAGCCCTTTCTGGGGTGGGTGTCTCTCACCTACTCATTCAGATGACCAGGTTGGAATGGGGAGGGGTAGAGGTGGCTAGTAGTGGGCAAGGGAGACCAGGAAGGGCATCTGGAAATTGAGTAGGCCCTGGAGGAGACCTGCCTTTCATCCGTTCTCAGCAAGTTAGCCCCACTTTCAGTTCTGTCTGACCCCTGTGTTGGTAGCCCCTCCCTCCCCATCCTGTCCCCCCCACCCTGTCTCTTCTCGTGGTAGCGGGTTAGCGTTTCAGTGTTCTTAACTCCAATCTGCTTGTTCATTGTACAATGTGCTTCTTTTAAGGCCCCATTTTTGTAACTTGAGTGTGTCATTCATCTGAACAACATCAAAAAATAAAAAAGTAAAAACTGTACAGAGAGAAACGCTGCCTGCTCTCCCTTGGTCTCCTCTGTGTTCTGGGAAGGGTGGTGGGTACATGTGTGCTATGGAGGGGAGGGCTTTACTTCTGTCCAAACAGTAAATGTTTCAGAAGGAGGGCCCAAGCCAGGTTCTCACCAATCAGAAGACCTAAGTCTCAGAATTTAGGATGAATTCAAACGTCTGGATTCGTTTCTCAGTTCTGCCGTTTTATAGATATGTGTCTTTTCATATATTACCTTCGATGTCCTTCTCATCTGTGGGGTTTGTGGAATTAAATGAGATGATGATGTAATAAGTGCTTAGGACAGATCTCTAGCACACGGTCTTCAATAGATGAGAACGATGGGAAAGTCAGGAAACCGGTGAGTCCTCCCCCACTTCCATCCCCAGAGGACCAGCAAGACCCTTTCAAAACAGTCGACTTCGAAGTTGTCTGGTGGTCGAGGGCACGCTCTTCTTCAGAGTGACATGAACTCATTCACTCAAATTTTTGTGCCCAGCTTGACTACGTCAATTGGCAAGAACAACGGCTTCACAGGCCAGGCCACGGGCTGATCCCCACGACCTCACCACTGAAAATCAGAAACGGTGTCAACAACTGGGTTTTCTCACTGGCACCATGTCACCTTGTCATTGTTCCATCCTCTGATGTACGCTTGGCATACAGATGCTGGTATTCTGCAAACTCAACTGTAGGGGATGGGGAAGACAGGAGAAAGGAAGAATTGAAGAGGGGCTGGATCACTTGGACGAAAAGTATTAATTAGCACTGCCTCGTTTGGGCAAGACTGAAAGAATAAAAAAGCACCTCCCCGGTTCCCAAGGTAAGTCTGGAAGGATGGGGAAGTGGGATGTTGGTACAGAGGAAGGTCATTTGGTCCAGCCCCTTCCTGTAGGGTCGTGCGGTCAGAACCATACAAAGTTCCTTGTCACCCAGGCTATCCAGTGACGAGCACAGACAGCACACCTGAGAGCACTCTTTAGAGTTGAACTTGCATCCACTTGCAGCCCCGTGAATGTGCCCCACGGCACCACATGCCCTCCCTTGTACAGTCGTACTCGGGCCTCTTGTCAGGAACATAGCAGGCACTAGAGGACCACCATTCTGTTCCCTTAACATTTCTGCATAGGCAAGCCTTCCACATCCAACTAAAAACGGACGATTCAGGATCGTTAGAGTGATCAGCAAGTCGCCTGCATCAGAATTGTTTTTATTTATGTTTAAAGATTTTACTTTTAAGTAATCTCTACACTCAATGTGTGCTTGAACTTGTAACCCTGAGATCAAGAGTTGCACACTCAGGGTGTCCGGGTGGCTCAGTTGGTTAAGCGTCCGGCTCGATTTCGGCTCAGGTCGTGATCATGCGGTTCGTGGAGTTCTGTGCTCTATCAGCACAGAGCTTGCTTGGGATTCTCTCTCTCTGCCCCTCCCCCTGCGCTTTCTGTCTCTCAGAATAAATAAATTTAACAAGTCACATGCTCTACTGAGCCAGCCAGGCACCCCAGAATCGGTGTGTTTAAAATGCAGATTCCTGGATCTCATCCACCCGTTTGCTGGATCTGAATCTCTAGGGGAGGGGGGCCTGGGTGGCTCAGTCAGTTGAGCGTCTGGCTTCAGCGCGAGTCATGATCTCATCGTTCACAAGTTCGAGCCCCATGGGCTCTGTGCTGACTGACAGCCTGGAGCCTGGAGCCCGCTTCGGATTGTGTCTCCCTCTTTCTCTCAAATATAAACATTAAAAAAATCAATCTCTAGGGGAATTGCCTAATAAACATTAAAGTTCAAGAACTTTTGCCTGCCCAGGGCGCCTCAGTCGTTAAGCATCGGACTTTGGCTTAGATCGTGATCTTACAGTTGGTGAGTTGGGAGTCCCACACTGGATGAGCTTGAGCCCCGCTTCGGGTAAAAACACAAGCCCCGAGTGAGCCCCGCTTCTCTCTCTCCCTCCTCTCTGCCCCTTGCTCACTTGTGCCCCCCACCAAAAAAAGAAACTTTGCCTAACTCAAAACCCAGCATCCAACAAGGGCTTGATTAGTCCACCGTTTTGTTTAATTTTTATTTATTTTTCAGAGAGAGAGAGAGAGAAAGAGCAGGGGAGGGGCAGAGAGAGAGGGAGACATAGAATCCAAAGCAGGCTCCGGGCTCTGAGCTGTCAGCACAGAGCTCAACGCAGGGCTCGGACCCACAAATCAAGAGATCATGACCCGAGCTAAAGTCAGAAGCTTAACCGAATGAGCCACCCAGACGTTCCATGCCACCCTTTTTAAGACAGTAGTTCAACTGAGGACCATCAAGTTTCAGCAGAGTGACTGTGAACAATGAGTCTTGTCTTCATTAGAAGCTCTGAAAAAGAACCACAATTGAGGAAGGGTGATCATCCCACAGTCACAGAGCCATTCTTCTCTGCTGAATCTTGGAGTCAACCAGCACTCTCAGGGTCCGCCCCCACCCCACCCCCTTCCTGTCCCTTTTGATTTAACCTTATCTTTATCTGGTTTGGCAAGGATAAATCCTCCAATTGTTCTAAGCACTTATTCGATATGACTTTCAGGATGTTGCAGCTCTTCTTGAGGAGGCAGTTTGAGAATGAACCTTTACGTGGGGATTAAAGGGGATCTAGCATGCTGGGCTAAGATGGCTTGAGTCCTTTCTGCAGGGTATGAGGTCACTCAAAGATGGTGCCCACGAGCAACACGCTCTGAAACAACTACTTAACACATAATTGCTCTTCATTAGGAGCTGTCCAGTTGTCAAACAGGTTGAACTTTTATTTATTTTTCCTTTTTTTTTTTTTTTTTAATTTTTTTTCAACGTTTATTTATTTTTGGGACAGAGAGAGACAGAGCATGAACGGGGGAGGGGCAGAGAGAGAGGGAGACACAGAATCGGAAACAGGCTCCAGGCTCTGAGCCATCAGCCCAGAGCCCGACGCGGGGCTCGAACTCACGGACCGCGAGATCGTGACCTGGCTGAAGTCGGACGCTTAACCGACTGCGCCACCCAGGCGCCCCTATTTTTCCTTTTTAATGTTTATTTTTGAGAGAGACAGCGTGAGCAGAGGAGGAAAAGAGAGAGAGGGAGACACAGAATCTGAAGCAGGCTCCAGGCTCTGAGCCGTCAGCACACAGCCTGACGTGGGGCTCGAACCCAGGAGCCACGAGATCATGACCTGAGCCGAAGCTGGACGCTCAACTGACTGAGCCACCCAGGGGTCCCTGAACTTTTTTCAATAAAATGAGGCTTATGTAGTAAAATCTCTATTACTGGTTAGGAGATTTGGCTTCTAGCTCTGGTCTACCACCTATGTGGTCTTGATAAGTCTTCCCTCTCTCAATCCCTCGTTTTCACCTGAACATAAGGCAAAACCAGTGTAGGTCTCTAAGCCCAGTGCCCAGAGGCGACGGGGCTGTTGAGGGGGTGTTCAGAGTAACAGGGTCTGAGTGGACAGCTCTCAAGCCTCCCTCTTCCTGGTTTCCATACAAACGGTTTCCCTTCACCTCTCATTTATTAGGGTCCCAAAAAAGAATTTTCTCCAACACAAAGACTGGAATGACTTTGGCAGGGCTTATTTTTCTTGGGCTGCAGCTCAAGCAAAGCAACTGGACATTCCCACCAGTCACCATCATCCTTCTCAACCGCCCTCCTAAGTAAAAGGCATTAGACTGTGGAGAAAAGCAGAAGGGTGATAAAACCAGATGAAACTAGGCTTAAATTCAAGCTCTATCCTATGTGGGTTGGATGACCTTGGGTAAATCACCTCACTGCTTCTGACTTCAGACTCCTTCCCTGCAAAATGTTCCCCTCACAAGAGGAGTATAATTATTATAAACATGTAAGTACTAGAAGCAAACTAGACGTTCAAATACCAGCCAGTCACTCCAACCACCCCTCTCCCCACGTCTACTAGTTAAGACAGAATCCCATTCTAGGTAGGTGTCAAGGCAGCTCCCCTTATGAGGCTGTCTACCCCCAGAATCGGAGTTCTCCAACTCCACAGCTGGGTCTGGTCCCAGGAGCCACCTTCTTCTGCCCTGGAGATCATACCTTTCGGACCTGCGTTTGCCCTCAGGGTTCCAGTGAGACAACCAGATGGCTTTGAGGGAGATGGCTCACATCAGGCCAAGAATGGGGGTGCAGAAGGGGCAAAAAGAAATCTGAAGACTTTTCCCAATGTTCCTGCCACCAATTGAAACAGCTTCAGGCTTTTCTATGAGGCTGTGGGGACCTCTAGTGGCAAGACAGCTACGCTTCTTCCCCTGGAGCACCAGGGTGATATCCCGCTCCCTGAGCCACACCCTTGGACTCCACGTCCTCTTTCCACTCAGCAAATGTCCACTGAGCTCCTACCACTTGCCAGGCCCTGTTCCAGGTGCTGAGAACACAGCCATAAAAGCTCAGACCCAAGAACCTGGGCTCATGGCTCCCAAATCCCACCCCACACAGCTGGGCCAGACAGAAACACATAAACGTCCAACTCAGTCTTTATTGACTGTTCCATCTTGGGACCACCAGTGCTAAAAGGTGGAAGGTGGGGGGGGGGGCACCTTTACGGACATCAAGGACCGCAGAGCAACCCCCGCACAAGAGAGAATAAATCCAGTTACAGAACTTACACGGCTGTTGGGAGAGATGGAGAGAGGGGCATGGTATCTACAGATTTGAGGGGATGCTGGAGGAGGTTCTTCAGCAACGGGACATGGCGGTGCTGAAGGGGGAGAAGGGACGGGGTCAGCCGCTGATCTGGACCCCCTCGGCCTCAGCCAGAGGGTAGATCTCGATGGCCTCCACCAGGGGCAGCGCCTCTGCTGCAGTCTCCATGACGGCCAGCCCCACGGCAGCCTCCGCCTCTGCCAGCTGCTGGCGCACGGCGGCCTGATGCTGCTGCTGGTGGGTCTTGCGGTGTTTCCACAGGTTGGAGAAGGAGCGGTAGCTCTTGCCACAGTCTGGGCACGAGTAGGGCCGCTCACCCGTGTGAATGCGGCGATGCTCTGCCAAGCGCATGGAAATGGCGAAGGCCTTGCCACACACCTCGCAGGCAAAGGGCCGCTCGCCTGTGTGCAGGCGCCGGTGGTCCTTCAGGTGGGTGCTCTGGCGGAAGGCCTTGCCGCAGTCCGGACACGGGTACGGCCGCTCGCCCGTGTGGATGCGCCGGTGTACCTGCAACGACGTCTCTGTACTGAACAGCTTCTTACACTCGCTACACTCCAGGCCCCGGCGTCGGGCCGGGGCCGCGGGGGCCGCAGGGGCCGCACCCCCCAAGGCGGTCGGGGCGGCCACAGGCGTGCGAGCGGCCCGAGGGGCCCGAGGGGCAGGGGGCTCCTTAGCCAGGACCTCTCCGGGCCCGGCAGCCGCGTGCGCCGCCTCATGCGCCTGCAACCGGGCAGCCGAGCCCACTTTCTTGCCGCAGGTGCCGCACTCGAAGCGCCGCGGGGCCTGTGCGGCAGCAGCCGCGCAGCGGTGCTCGCGGAGCCGCAGCGAGGAAGGGAAGGCGGCCCCGCAGGATGGGCAGCGGTGGGGCTGGCGCCCAGCGTGGGCCACGAGCTGGTGCACCTCCAGCAGCCGGCGCAGCAAGAAGGAGCGGGGGCACTCGCGACACTTGTAGGGGTACTCGCCCGTGTGGTGGTAGCGGTGCATGAGCAGGCGGTAGGGGCGGTGGAAACGCACCCCGCACTCCTGGCAGCGGTAGGGGAAGTGCTGGGCGTGCACCAGGCGATGCTGCCTCAGGGTGGAGCTCTGCGTGAAAGCCTTGCCACAGTCCCCGCACCGGTAGGGCCGCTCCCCCGTGTGCGTGAGCCGGTGGCGTGCCAGGTTGGCGGGCGAGTTGAAGGGCTTGGAGCAGTCCGGGCAGGGGAAGGGCCGCTCGCCCGTGTGCGTGCGCAGGTGGTTACGCACGTGAGACTTCTTCTTGAACATCTTGCCGCAGATGCCACACTTGTGTCGCCGTTCCAGGCGGTGCACGAAACGCTGGTGCCGGGTCAGCTGCAACGCCTTGCCAAATTCGCGGCTGCACAGGAGGCAGCGGTAGGTGCCTGGGGCGGCGGGCCCTCCCGGGCTCTCTTCGGTCACAGGGGGCTCCGGGGCGTCTGCGTCTCCAGTCTCTGCTGCGGCTGGCTCAGGGAAACCAATGACAGGCTCCTCTGGCGGGACTGGTGTTGTGGGCAGAGGGACACCCCCCGCCCCGTGCGTACGCCGATGATACAGGAACTTGGTGAGGTTGACAAACGTCTTTCCACACGGACACGAATGCAGAGGATTCGGGGTGTGGGCTCGCCGGTGGGCCAGGAGGAGGGCCTCGGTGCCAAAGGCCAGGCCGCAGTCCACGCACAGGAAGTGAGACTCGCTGCTGTGGTCTCCAAGGTGCTGGTCCAGACTGGAAGGGCTGGGGAACACACGACTGCACAGAGGGCACTTAAAGACGCCCTCCCGGTGACTCCGCAGGTGCTGCTGTAGCTGGTGAGGGGAGAGAAAGAGCTGGTCACAGGCGGAGCAAAAGAGCTCCTGGGCGGCCGTCCCGCCTGGCTCTCCGCTGTTGTTCCTGCGGGCCTTGCGCCCCCGGCGATCGCGCCCAACGGCTTCACCGTTGCGCAGCTCGTAACTGTGGTCAGAGGACGGCAGGGGATCAGGCTGAGACGCGGGCACCTCTGCAGGGGACGGAGTCAGGGTGTCCTGCTGCAAGGCAGGCTCCTCGGCCTCCGGGGGAGGAGCAGGGAAGTGGGTGGCCTGGTGTTCCAGGAAGTCGGCCGGAAGCTGGAAGAGCTGGGAGCACTCGGAGCATTTGTAGAGGAGCAGCTCCACCTCAGTCACCACCTCAGCGGTGGTGGCAGCAGCAGAAGGGACAGCGGCCCCCTCCCCACCCTCTTCTGCCTTGCGGTATGAGTGCTCCACAGCCACGCGGGCCTGGCCCACAGGGGGCCCCAGGACAACCGGGGACCCCAGGACAACCGGGGCCGGAGGCTTGGTGGGAGTGCCCCGGAGGTGCGTCTGCCGGTGGTTCAGCCAGAGCTCCTGGCTGGCGAAGAGAGCCTTGCAATCCACACACTCGTAGTGGATGGTACTAGAGCTCAGGGCAGGTGCCTTGGGTGGTGGCTCGGCTGGCACTGCCTCCTGGGGAGCCATCATCTTCAGGTGCAGCTCCTGGTGCTCCAGGAGCTGGCTGGGCGACATCAGCAGCTGCCCGCACTCTAGGCACTGGTACTGGCTCTCCTGCACCAGGGTCTGATAGAGGCCCGTGCTGGAAGCTGCCTCTGCGGCTACAGTGACTCCAGGGTCAGCCACGCCCACCAGCTCAAAGTGCTGCTGAGGCACATGGGAGTTCTGGTGCATGAGCACCTCCTCCAGGGATCCATACAGCTGGTTGCACTCAGAGCAGACATAGCGGTGCTCAATGTACAGGACCGTCTCCTCCGACTCCTCAGTCATGGTGGCAGTGAGGCCCTGGGCTGTGAACAGAGGGAGGTGGAGACAAAGCACAGCTAAACTAGCGTTTCTTCAGTCCTTCCCAGGGACGATTCCTTCCCTTCATCACCCACCGAAACCTTAGATGTACCTTACCCTCGGACTTGTTTCCGTTTTCCACTCCCACCCCCCCACCTAACAATCCTTCCTCTCCTGCACACATAAGACCAAGCGCAACACCTCCCAGCGGTCCCTTCCCAGAATCTACCCTTCTCACCTCTGAACCAACACGCATCAAGCTCCACCCACCAGATCCTTAGAACCTGTCCAACCCCTCACCTCCCGTGCCTCACAGCTGGCCCACAGCCACGCACATCACACAGGAGCCCGTGTCTTCTCCACTCAAACCTCCTTCCACTGACTTCCTCTTCTTACCAACTCGCTACCCCATTCCCGCTCCCAGGTGCCCGGGAGCGTCCTCACAGGCCCTGACCGCTGCCGCTTCTTCCAGCCTCACTCCCCCTTTGTTCCCTCCCCCAGGTTCCTGACTTCTATTTACACCCAGAGGACTGCCACAGGGGCCCGCCACTTTCAGGGCCTTCACAGGGTACAGTCCCTCTCCTTTACCCCCAACATCTAGTGTACACGGTCTCTCCCTCTGGTGCCCAGACTCCTCAAACTCTCCCTTCCCTCAATCAACTTGTCTCACGTTGGCCTAACCCATCACATTTTACACTTTTTCCCCCTTCACCACTCCCCATGACACCCAGATCCCCGACTTCAAATTTCTCTCTCTATACCAAAGCCCTCTCCTACAACCCAGCCCCATTTCAAAAACACCTAACCCTTTCTTCACACCTGGATTCTACTCACCACCCTAATTCAAGACACACTTCACCGTAATTGCCTCTTCTTTATGCCGAGACCTCACCTCCAATCCTTATGTCCTCTCCGGTACCCAGATCCCCTCTTCACATTGACCTAAATGCCTCATCTTCATACACAACCACCCCAACCACTATGGGGATACCCACACCCCTCTTCATGTCAACTTCAGCTCCTCTTCTTTACAAAATGACCCACCCTAACCCATCTCAGGGACGCCCACATACCACCTTCACATCAACTTAAACCCTTCCTTACAAACCCACGCCAGGGACACCCAGACCCCCTTTCGCATTATTAACCTAGTATTTTCTTATTTGCAAAAAAGACCCCACCCTCCCTCCCTAACCCATCTAGGGACGCCCAGATCCCCTCTTCGTATCAACCTAAGCCCCTCTTCTTTGCAAAAAGGCCAAACCCCACCCTAACCCACTCCGGCGATAATCCGACCCCCTCTTCATTAACAACTTAGTTTCTCTGCTTTGCAGAAAGATCCCAGCAGAAAGATCTTTGCAGAAAGATAACCCAATCCAGGAATAGCCAGACTACCCCTCACAGAGCCTTAAAACTTTCACGCATACTTTTCCTACTACCCAAAACCCCTTTAGAAATACTCAGACCCTATCTTACTATTATGACGAATCCCTCCAGCCCCCAACCCAGAGGATAGCCAAACCCCTCTTCCTTACACCCAGAACCCTCTCACCAGCTTATTACCCTGGGGATACCCAGACCCCTAACTTCTTGTCAACCTAACATCTCATTCTCATTCCAGAGATACCAAGACCCTCCCCCATCCAGCACACCGATACCAATTCCTACTCTTCATCTGACCGAATTCCCTACTTTTCAAAACATTACCTCTACCCAACCTATCCTGGGGACACCCACCCTTTTTACATAACATAACCCTATGCACAGAGACTCCTCTCAGCCCATTCCAGTGGTATCCACCCCCCTTTGGTTTAACTCCTTTTCACGTTAACGTAACCCCATTCTCCACACTCGGACCTCGTCCTCAACTCTACATCTCCCCTCCAAAGATATCCATTTGCTACCATCTTTTCACACCAAATCCCTGTCACTGGTCTGATTCCTTACAAGCATAACTAGGTTTTCTCTTTATGTTAACTTCATTACCTCTTTCCTCACGCCCTCCCCCCCTCCCCGGACACCCAGGCCGCCTCTAACCTTCCACCCCACCCCCCTCCGGTCCTACACGGCCCACGGCCAGACCGTGGCCCCGATGAGCCTTGGGAGCCTCTCCTAGAGGCAGCCCAAACGCCTCCCTTCCCACCCAGGCCCCTCCCAGCCCCTCGCCCGAGCCTCGCCCCTCCTCACTGGGACCGTCACCCGACTCTAGCCCCCTTCACCACCCCCGCCCCCGGCCCGGCCCCCGCCCCGCCGCCCGCGCGCCCGGCCGGCCGTTGGTGCCGCTCCGCCCTCCCCGCCCGGCGCGCGTCCCCTCCGGCCCTCAGTGCGCAGGCGGGGTGGCACGGGGAGGCCAGGAGGGGGGGAGGGGGAGCCAGGCCGGCTTTCCGCGCGTCCGCCCGCACTCACCCGCCTCCGCCGTCTCGCACGCCCCGGGCCCAGGCCCGGGCCGCAGCTCCCCTCGCGCGGCCACCCTAGCGCTGCGCCCTCTCTAGCTCCCGCCGTAGCCTCTCGTCTGCTCCGCAGCCTCGCTCTCGCCCCCAATCGCCCTCAGCAACGCCCCGCCTACCTTCCTTCTCGGCCTCTCCGCGAACGGCCGAACGCGCCCAATCAGCGCCTGACTGGCTCCTGCCGTTCGACCAATCGACGCTCACGTCTCTGAGCCTTGGGCCAATAGTATGGATCGTCGGGATCCTTCGCAGTGCCCAACCAATCCTCTAGCGATGTTCCCTCACCGGCCAGCCCCGGGGTTGATAGTGCCCGCCCCCTTAAGCCCCCTGGAGGATGCACCTCCTCCAGCTCCTCGTCGACTCCGCCTGACGCCTGAAGAAGGGAGGGCCGCGCGGTGACGTCAGGCGGCGGAGCGAGACTGCGGGCGCCATCTTGGGGGCGCCGGGCTGGAGTCGGGTCGGGGTCGAGTAGGGAAGTCGGAAAAATTGAGGCACACGACACCCAGAGGGTGGGGGTGGGGGAAATGTGGCACTGGAACCGCGGCGGAGCGAACGGAGAAAGTGAAGCATCATCAGTCAGCGCGAAATGGGGAGGGGAAACTGCAGCAGCGAGCACATGGAGGGAGTAAAAAGGGAAACTGAGGCTCCAGACTCGCTTCATTAAAAAGAGGAACGGAAGCAACAAGAAGGAAGGGGAGAGAAGCCGGCGGACTCTTGAGGAAGTGGGGGAAGGGAAATGTCAAAGGAGAAGCGAGGAGCGAGGGAATCTGAGGGAACAAGGAAAACCTGAAGGAGAGGGGAGGAAATGGGGAAAAACGAAAAGCAAAGAGAGTTTCATTTAAGAAACGGGGAGTGTGGGCGGGGTGGGGGGAGAAAACCTGAAGGACGACTAGGATGAAAACCTGCAGAAAGTGACCCTGTAGGAGACGGACTCTGCTTCCTTCCAAGGTGCCTTCCTTCTGCGCTGACCCAGGGGTTCTGGCCGTCACTACTCTCCCCCTTTGGCCCTCAGGGCGTTGGCCTCGCACTGTTAAGTTCCAGAGCTACCCTCTGAACCAACCCAAGGACAGGAGCTTCAAGAGATTCTCTGTACTAACTGCTTCCCCCCCCCCACCACCACCCCATTTCTCAGAGGAGTAAACTAAGTCTCGAGGAGTTGGTCATTACCTTCCTGAAGCTAAAAGCTACTGAGGGACCCCCAAGCACTGAGTAGGACCTAGGTGTGACTTCTCAGTCATCACCTTTGTGGTGTCCTTTAGTTGATTTCTAACTGGCTGTCCTAACTTTCCACTAAATTGAAATCCCTAACACCAAGCCAATATAATTATACCAAGCTGTCTGGATTGACATCCTGACCCTGCCATTTCCAGCTGTTGTCTTGGACAAGCTAAATCCCCTGTGCCTCCGTTTCCTCATCTGTGAAATGAAGGCCCTAACCCCTGCCTCATGGTTGTGGGGCACAGAGTAAAAGCTGTGTGGGAATTGTTTTCATTAGGACCTCAAGAAGCCCAGAGAAGTTAAGTAGCTTGCCTGTCCTTTGGAGGAGACAGAGCCAGGGTTCCAACCCAGGAGTTGACTCCTGGTCTATGCTCTTGGTTCCGCCCCCCCCCCCCCCCCCTCCCCAGGCTCTACTGCCTGGCAGGCGGATGTCCTGTCCTGCAGGGCATGTTGAATGGATGAATGCAAGAAGCAGAAGAAAGAAGTTGGTGGGAATGTGTGAGCTCCAAAGCTGGTAATCTGCGTTTGCCATCAGGGTGAAATCCCCTGGGGTGGGAGCCAGAGAACCTGGAAGTTAGACTCGGGCTTTGATAGGCCCCGTGCACCAGGGCAGGTTCTCACTCCTGCCAAAGCCCCATTTTCTGCCTGAAAATGCAAGGGTCCAGCTTGGCGTGTCAGGCCCCTTTCTGCTCAGACCTTCTGCTTGGACTTTCCAGTTTATCTGGGTTGACTAGGATCTTTCTCTTCTGATGATACATGAGTAGGCTGAGCCCTGGGTCAGTCTTTGTGCAGGTGGTGGCATGGGACTAGATTTCTGGGGTAGGTTTATTTTACAGAGGATAGGCATTCTTTTTTGGGGGGGCCCTGCATAAACAAAGGCCTATAGGCTGGCATGAGTCTGGGCTTTCAGGCTTAGCTGGAGCTGAGGGTGGGTGTTGGGGGACCATGGGTGTTGCCCATGTAGGGTGAGGAAGTGTATGCAAAGTTGGTGGTCCTTCAGGATGCCATATATGTGTCAGACGTATGTCAGGGATGCTCCATATGGGATGAGGGCTTCCTATGCTCAGCTGGTGTAAGGGTTGCCATGTGCTGTGTGTGTGTGTGTGTGTGTGTGTGTGTGTGTGTGTGAGAAAGGCATATGGTCACGTGTGCTGGGGGGCTGCACGTGAGTGTGTCAGTGTCTCCTCCCCATCACGAGCATTGGGGGTGGTGGTGAGTCACGGGCTCAGCCTTCAGCGCCAACTGTCATGTTCCTTCCCCCCAAATTTCACCCCCCCCACCCAGCCGTGCACCACCCACCCCCACTCCGAGATCTGTGTCACTGCTTCTGTCTTCCATCCCCCTGTCCTGCTCAGCTCCCTCTGAGATGCTGCAGTGGGCTCCCTGGAAGGGAGTCTCCCACTTCTGGCTCTGCCCTCCAGTTCCTTGCCCTTTCCCACTGCCTCTCTGCTCAAGTGGTAGCTAGAGAAGGAAGGCCTCTTCGCCCCACCCACTCATGTCTTGGGTGCATCACGTCTCTATGCATTATAGAGAATTCCCATACTTGCCGCCCCATCCCTTCTCCTCCATGGGGCTATTTCTACTTCTGGGGGCTTCTCCCTTGTCTCCAGGAGTTGGCTCCTCCCACCTTAGGGGACCTCTTGTGTCCACATGTCCTTGTGTTTACGGGTTCCTGGTATCTGTGCCCACCCATCCCCATTTCTGTGACCTTCTCCCACTTTGCTTGGCCCGCCTCCCTGTCTCTATGATATGCATTCTTGTTTCCATTTCTGCGGGCCTCTCCTCCTGTCCGTGGCCTTCTCCTGTCCCCGTGGACCACTCCCTATGTCCAGGGAGTGCTTTCTGTTCTCATGGGCCTCTCTCCGTCTTCCTGGGGGACTCTCTCTCTGTCCACCAGCTGCCCTCATCTCTGAGGTCCGTCGCTGTCTCTGGTCTGCTCCCATGCCTCCATAGGCTTTTCTCTTTTTTATCTGGGCTTTTCCCCTGTTCTTGTCCTTGTGGGGTTTGTGGACCTTGGCCCACCTCTGTGAGTTTTGATGGCTGTCTTGCTTTTCCTCTGCATTTTTCTTCATCTCTGTAGCCCTCTCCCCCCAGCTCCATGGCCTTCTCCTCAGGTCTCCCTGCCTCTCATCTCCGTGGGCTCCTGGGCAGGGCGGTGGCATGGTGGTGGAGGGGGTGGCCCAGGGGTGGGCCCTCCATCCAATGCAGCGCCTTCCCCTCATCAGCATTCTCCTCGCAGGCCCCCCAGCCCCGACCAATACGGTCTCCCCCTCCCCCCCCACTCCCTTCCCTCCTCTTTCTCCGCCTGCTGCCCTCCCTTCCTCCTGCCCGCCCTCCTCCCTGCCTCCCTCCCTCCCTCCCCTCCCTCCCTCATCTCTCTCCCCCCCGCCCCGCGCTCCAGGACCCAGCGCGGGCGGGCGGCGGGCGGGCGGGCAGGCAGGCAGGCAGGCAGGCGGCGGCCTCGGAGGGGAGAAGGAGAGGTGGCAGCGGCGGCGGCGGCGGAGGTGGAGGTGGTGGTGGTGGTGGTAGTGTTGGCGGCAGTGGCGGTGGCAGCAGTGGCGGTGGCGGCGGTGGCCGGCAGCAGGGAGGCAGGCCCAGCTGGGGACCCAGAGCCGGCGGCTGCGCCTCGCAGGGGACCAGGAGTCCGTGGCCAGGCCCTCCCACTGAGGCCCTGCACCGGGCGCCCCCGGGACACCCCACCCTCCTCTGCCTTCCTCTTCCACCTGCTCCTCTCCATCCTTCCCTCCCTCCTCCTCTCCCTCCTCCCCATCTCTCCACCTCGCCGCCTGCCCCCTTCTCGGCTCTCCGGGTCTCCCAACACCCCGTCCTCCCCAGCCCCTCCACCCCTCGGCTTCTCTCCGCCCCTAGCATGCTTTTCCCGTGGGGGCTGAGGGCTTGAGGACTCCAGGCCCTTGCCTCATCCAGGGCAGGGCCAAGGCTCCAGGGGGGAGGGGGGAAGGGGTGCCCCCCTCCCCCCAATCAAGCCCTCCCCTCCCCCACTCCTCCTGATGGCCGGCTTCCTAGTCTCCAGCCAGTCCTCGCCCCCGGTGGCCCCCCCAGGCCGGCCCGGCTAGGGGAGGGGGCGGGGGCCCTTTCCTGGGCCGGCTTCCCCCTCCCCCGGCTTTGCCTGTGCCCCCCTCCCTTCCGTTTTCACCTTCCTCTCCTCCTTTCCTCCCTCCTTCCCCTCCATTTGCTCCTTCTCCCTCTCCTCTCTCCCCTTCTCTCCTCCATTTTCTCCTTTCCCCTTCCTCCCTTCCCTGGCCCGCCCTCTCCTCTTCCACCTGTCCTTCCTTCCCGCTCCGGGGAGCCCCCGTTTTGGATTAGTTGGGGGCCACTGCCGGAGGCGGGGGAGGGGGCCCCGTGGACTGCCCTCTCCCCCCCCTCCCCCCCGCCCCCGGCCACACCACCACCCAGCGCCAGAGCATCTCCCCGTTGTCTTTCTCGGGCCTCGAGGGAGCCCAGCCCTCCGTCCCACCAGGATCCGTGAGTGTCTGCAGGGCGGGGGTTGGGCTCGGGCCAGCCTGGGTCCTGGAAGGCTGGGCTCATGACCGTCTGGTGGGGCCCCCACCTCCCCCTGCCCCCCTCCACGAGCAGGGGCCTGCCCTGTGCCTCCCCCGTCTCCCAACCTCTGTTCACCTCAGCCTCTCTTCACCCTTGTTCTGGGTGCACAGCTCAGCCTTGTCCCCAGCCCCTGGGGTCCTGAGGGGCTGCCTGGCTCTTACTTGCAGGCTCACTCCTTCTCTGGGACTCCTGGCCAGTCTCCGCCCCTGCTTTCTCCAGCCGCGGTCCCACGGCGACCGGTGACCGGCTCTGTTCTCCCTCTGTTTCCGCCTCTCTTCTTTCCTCATCCTTTCTGCCTGCCATCCCTGTCCCATCCACTGTCCGTCTCCTGGAAATGTCTTTCCTTTTTTTTCCATCTCCATTTCATGTGTCTCTCAGGCCTCTCTCCGACTCTGTCCAACTTCTCTCTCCTTTGCTGTTAGCCTAACTCTTTCTTGTTGTGTCTCTGTTGATTCTCTCTCTCTCTCTGTCTCTCTCTGTCTCTCTGTCTCTCTGTCTCTCTCTCTCTCTCTCTCTCTCTCTCTCTCTCTCCCTTTTTCAAAACTCCCCTGCATCTCGTCTGGCTCTTTTGGAAGCACCCACAGGTTTGGCCCTCTATCCACTTCTCTCCATCCACGCTTTGCTCTGCCTGTGCCCCTGCTCCCCTGTCCTCCTCTGCCCCTGCACTTGGAGCCTGTCTTCCTGTTCACTTTTCTGCTTTCCTCCCCCAGATCCACTCTGGGTCCAGCTCCTTTCTCCTCAGCCGCAGCCACTCCGTGGTCTACTTTGTCTTTTCCTTGGTGGTCTCACTCACCCCCCATCCTCTGCTCACTTCTACGTCCTGGCCTGGCCTTTTTGTCCTCATCCCTCCCCATGCCTCGGGGCTTGTGGGCTCTGGGATTGACCACCTCCTCAAGACACCCTGGTGGGTGCATCTCTGTGTGGACTGGCCCCCTTATGTGGGCACTCACCCTGTCCCTGCCTGTGCCCCTCGCTCTTCCTCCCTGCCTCCATTTCCCTCCCTGGCCCTCACTGCCCCTTCTAGTGTGTGTCTGCCCCACTCGCCCCTCCCTCTTCTCTAGATCTGCTGTGTGGCTCCTGCATACATTTTCTCCGGCTCTCTTTCCAACTAGCTCTCTTCCTTTGCAGAGTTTTGCGGATTTTTCCCCTTCCTGCAGTCTTTGCACCTGTTGTGTTCTTGTGTTTTTGCCCTCTCCCTCACCCCACTTGTCTCACCGATTTGCCTTCTCACCTTGGTGATGTCTTGCCTTCCTGTCTGTCTGCCTCCCCTGGCAGGGCCCCTCACTCGGCTCCTTCTGCCTGGTTGGCTGCTATGCTTCCACCTTTATTTGGCGTTGCCTAAGTGTCTGGGCCTGTGGGGCTCAGGCCTGCCTGATTCCCTGCCTCTGCTACCTCGCGCTCTCTGTCTTGTCTCCGTTTCCTTTGGTGTCTCACTTCTAGGCGACCTGTGTGGGTCCTTCTCTCTCATTTAGCCCCAGGTACCTCTTTTTGGTCTGTCTGTCTTTCTATCTGGGCCTTCCTGTATGTCTTTGTCCATGTGCTGTCCCAGACCCTGGCCCTACACTCTGTGTTTCTGCTCCCACCCATGTCTGCCACCTGTGGGACCCTGCCCTCTGGTCCCTGTCTCTCCCTCCGTCTTCCCTGTCCTCTAGTCTCTGTTCCCTGGTTTGTCCCCAGAAGCCCCTGATGTCTCGGGATGACCCCCCTTCAACTCTTGCCTCTCTCCAAGCCCCGCCCTCCACAATCCTCCCCCTGAGAGTTCTTCCTCGTCCCCCAACTTCCCTTGCTCCTCCACCCTTGAAGTTTTCACTGTAGATCCGGATTACCATCTGCAGCCCCCAGCCTGTCCATGATGCCCTCCCACCCCTCAGCCTGCCTTTCCCAGAGGCCCTGAGAGAGGGAGCTGCTCAAGGTCATGTGGGAGTCAGGGGCAGAGCAGAGACTGTTGGGTCTCCTGCTGCCATGGCCTAGGTTTTCCTGGCCACCAGCATGGTCCAAAATCTTGCACTGTGCCTCTACCCTCCCCTGCCAGGTTTCATTCTGCTGTCTCACTACCTTAAGCCCTCCATCCATGGGGATCAGGTGGGGTGCAACAAGACCCCGAGGCTCACCTCACAGCACTCTGGGCCTCACAGTAATGCTCTCTCCTGGAAGCCCAACGCCCCTTCTCTTGGGGCACGGCTCTCGGCCAGGAGAAGCCGTGTATCCAGCCAAACTCATCCCTGCCTGGGGGTTGCCCCATAGAAGGCTGGGGTACCTGGAGGACTCTAACTCACTGGGGTTGGAGCCGTTCTGGGAAGCAAAGATGCATTGTCTCCCCCTAATCCTCAGCTCCCCTGAGCAGGGTCGGGGGCTGTAGTCTGGCACCTGCTTTGGCAGACAGCAGACTCCCTGCCTTACTCTTCCCTTCCAGCTCTCTCTGGTGGCATCTCAAGTGGGCTTGTGTCCTCTCTCCGTTCTCTGTATTTCCTGTTCTATTCTGTGTCTCTCTTATGCCTTGATTTCCCTCTCTGCTGCCTGCCCTATGCTCCTCTCCCCACCCTGACCTTCCTCCATCTCCATGGCTCCCTGCCTTCCTGCCTCATCCTTCCTCCTAGTCCTGTCCTTCCCTACCCAGAAACTCCTTTGTCCTCTTCATCTCTGTCCCCCTGTCTTCTTATCTTCTTGTTCCCTTGTATTTTTGTCTGTTTTTTCTCTTTCTCCTTTCCTGGGTGTCTTTGTATTTTCTTTCTCTAAGCCTCTCTTCCTATTTCTGTCTCCCTGTTTCTGTCTTCTCTTTCTTTACTTTTTTTTTTTTTTTTTTTTTTTTTTTTTTTTTAAGCTCCTTAGCTGCCTCGGATCCATCCATCTGTCTCCATCTGTGTGTCTCCACGTGTGTCTCTGTCTCTCTCCATCATTCCCTCTCTCCTCAAGTTTCCTTAACTCCCGGATACTCTCCCCTCCAGACCCCGGATGTCCAGGCCACTCTCCCCACGGGATTGTGGGAACCAGGGACGTCAGGAAAGTGGCAAGTGAGGCCTGGGATGGGGTTGCCTAGCAACCACCGCATCCTCTCCAGCCAGTTTCTGTTGCCTAGTAACCGCTGCCTGCCCAGAGACAGGGGCGGGACTGGGTGGGGGGTGGCACTTCCTGGTTTCCTACTGGGGTGGGGATGGTCCCTGGAATTTGCTCTTACTTGAGATCCCTCCCATTTTGGTAGCTGTGAATGTCCTCTAGCCATGCCTGTCCCACTCAGTGCCGTGAGCTCCTCCCCGGTAGTGCTCCTCAGAGCCTGAGCTTCCTTGGTATCAATGCCTTTGGTGTTGTCAGCTTCTGACAAGGGCAGGGCCTTTCAGCGCTCACTCACAATGTCCCGGGGTCTCCGATCACCACCCCATCTAGCAGTCCTCCAAAGGGCTCTGAGGCCCCCACCTCAGCAATCTCCCCATGGGTGGGGGGCTCCCTGCAGGTGGCGAGTGGGGGCCGCGGCAGCTGCGTCCCCATGAGGAGGGGAGGAAGATGCCGGCTGAGCTGCTGCTGCTGCTGATTGTTGCCTTCGCCAGCCCCAGCTGCCAGGTGCTCTCATCACTGCGCATGGGTGAGGCCCTACAGCCCCTGCCCCGCCTCTGCAGAGACCCTCCCAAGCCTGCCCATCCCTCAGGACCCGGGAATCTGGGCTTCAGGTCTCAGCTTTCCTCAGCAACAGGGAACAGCAGCCCCCAGCGCCTTCTCCCCCCGCCCGGACCCAGCAGTCCAGATCTCCAGCTGTGTCCAACCTTAGATTCAGGAGTCTAGACCCATATCAGCATCCCCACCCCTACCTTAGAGCCCAGGAGTCCAGGACCCCAGCCTCTCCTTTCTCAGGACCCAGGAGTCTGGTCCCCAACCCCCGTGTCCCCTCAGCTGCAATCCTGGACGACCAGACAGTGTGTGGCCGCGGCGAACGTCTGGCCCTGGCTCTGGCCCGGGAGCAGATCAACGGGATCATCGAAGTCCCAGCCAAGGCCCGGGTGGAAGTAGACATCTTTGAGCTTCAGCGGGACAGCCAGTACGAGACCACGGACACCAGTGAGCAGGGCCACAGGGGGCGTGGGGTGAGGCAGGGCAGGCTGGTAGCCCTCGGTCTGTCCCTCAGCTCCTGGCCTCCTCAGCTTGCTTGCTTTGTCTCTTTCTAGCTCCACCTGCCCCTTCCTTCATGTCTGCTCTGCTTTTTCCTTTCCAGAGATGGTGTTGCCGAGCATGGGGAGGTAGGGAGGGTGCCAGCCCCGGTCCTGCCTTGTAAGAGCTGAGAGCCTCATTTGAAAGATAAACTCATGGCTGGCTGGGGACACAGTGCCCAGAGCTGAGTAATGAGGGGCCTGGACAGTGAGGCCAGGGAGCCTCAGGGGCAGGAACAGTGAAGGCATTCTGGAGAAGGCTAAACCAAAGTTCTGAGGTCTGAAAGGCAAGCAGGATATAGAAAAAGTGGCATTGCTCAAAGTATGCCCTGTAGAACAGCAGCCACATAGTAGGGGTGTATAAGTATTTGTTGGATACTGACAGACTGAGCAAATGTTAATGGGTATCTCTTGAACAAATGTGTTGGGGTCGTATACCTCAGGAGATGCTGTCTTCAATGTGTTTTAGATTGGTTTTCTTTCTTACAGGCCTCATCAGAGCCTTTGTTATATTCACGTGTGTTTCGTATTAGCGAGAGGGAGAATGGGGTACAGTGTTTCTTGTACTTTTCTGACTGGCGCAGCACAGAACACAAACTGGGAGAAGCTGGGATGGAGAGTGAGGAGGTAAATGGTGTTCCAGGCATATGCTATAGTCTGGAGCTGGAGCAGAGGAGGGGGATATATGGAGCCAAAGAACAGGGTGTGGGGTTGAACCTGTCCTGGCTACCTGGACTCAGGACATGCTTGGTGAGATCATGAGAGACTTTGGGGCTGAAGTGTGACAGCAGTGGGAGGTGAGGCTGGGCAGAATGGCGGGCCAGTTCAAAGAGGTGACAGTGGCAGGCTAAAAGATGTCACCTTCACCTGTAGGCAGAAGGGAGCCACCAATGGGTTTAGGTCAGGGAGCGGGCTTCTGGAAGGTGAATCTGGAGGCTAGATTTGAACCTGAGTTGGCATGCCTGAGTTGAGAGCCCTAAAAAGTAGGGCAGGGGAGAGAAGGGGAAAGATATGAGAAAATTTGAGGACAAAAGAGACAGGACTTGGTGACTAATTTGTCTATTGAGAGAAGGATTAAAGGCAAGGATTGTTTCTAGATATTTGGTCTGCACAAACGGGGCCTTCAGTAATGTGGAAGGCACAGAAGAATCAAGTTTAGAGGAAGGTAAGGCATTTAGTTAGGATGCTTTTAGTCGGATGTGGCAGAAACCCACTCAGTCTGCCTTAAGGGAAAAAGAGAATTTATCAGCTTATAATACGGAAAGGCCCAAGGACTAATTTCAGGCATGGCTAAGTCCAGGTACTCAAATGATGTCCCAGGACTATTTCAGGCATGGTTAGATCCAGGCACTCATATCATGTCCCAGGAAGCTCTCTGTCTTCATCCGTGGGTCCTGTTTTCCTCTAAGTTGGGTTCATTTTGAGGAATACCCTCCCTAACTGGTGGCAAGACGGCCCCAGTAGCTCAAAGCTTACATCTTACCTATTTAGCAAACTACGTAATAATTGTAGCAGAAACCTGGGGAAGGCTCTTGATGGCCTGCTTTGAGCCCGTCCCCATCTCTGAACCAATCACTGTGGCCAGGACAGTGTGGTTCTGTGATCCTGGCTTGGGTGCCAGCCAGTCCTGGGAAACATATGGTTCCCTGAGGAGAAGTTAGGGTTTTGCCATGAGAATGGGCACCGGGCAGGCAGAAAAAACAGCTTCTGCCTCCCAGTCTTTGAGACACGCGCAAGTTCAAGGGGAAAAAAGAAAAAAAAAAAAACACAGAAGAAAGAGGAGCAAACGAAAGCCACAGGAGAGCGGTGTTTGGGATGTGGGGTGGAGAGGGGCCCTCGCTGTGGTTGTGGGGTGGAGGGGCTGTGAGGTGTTGTTGGAAAGGAGGAGTGAGACAGAGGCTGAGGAGCCGGGCGTTAGCTTTGCAGCCAGGAGGTCCCTGGTTTTTCCTCTTTGTTCTTTCTTTGTTTCTCTCGTGGTCTAACCCATCCCTCTTGCCATTTCTCCCCATTTGTCTCTGTCTTGTCCACTGCTGCGGGTGGGACCGGGGATTGGGCCTCTGGGTCCGGGGCGGCCAAGGGGGATCGGGCAGCTCCAAGGATCGGATGTGCTCCCGGGCCAGGTGGGGACAGAGGAAGGTCCCTGACTGCGGTCTCTTCCCACCCTCGCAGTGTGTCAGATCCTGCCCAAGGGGGTCGTGTCCGTCCTGGGGCCCTCGTCCAGCCCTGCGTCTGCCTCCACCGTGAGCCATATCTGTGGAGAGAAGGAGGTGAGCAGAGTGTGGGACAGGGCAGGGGTGGGTCCCTGGGAGGCGAGGCTGGGGAGGAGGCCGCAGGATAGAAGCAAAGCCTCCTTCTTTGTCCAGATCCCCCACATCAAGGTGGGTCCCGAGGAGACACCCCGCCTGCAGTACCTGCGCTTCGCGTCTGTCAGCCTGTACCCCAGTAACGAGGACGTCAGCCTGGCCGTCTCCCGAATCCTCAAGTCCTTCAACTACCCCTCGGCCAGCCTCATCTGCGCCAAGGCCGAGTGTGAGGGAGAACTGGGTGTTTTGTTTTTATTCCCCCAAACTCCCCTGCCCAAGAGATCTGGTCTCCCGCACGGCACAGGCTCCCCTGGTCCCCACCATCCTTCCCCGTCAGGAACCCAGACCCCCCCACCTCCCCCGAGAGACCATTTAGTCAGCAGATAGTAACTAGCACCTATGTGCCAGGCCCCTGCGAGGCCCTGGCGGTTCCGCACTAGGTGTGGTCCCGGATTGGACTCCAGGGTCCGTGGGGGATGCTGTGGCCGAGCGGTTGTAACGCAGAGTGATCCATACTCTGTCAGCGGGCAGGCGGGGTGCCGTCGGAGCACGTAGAAGGGAATCCTACCCGGGTGTGAAAGTTCAGATCCCGTGTCCCCGAGAAAGGGGCCTCTAAGCTGGACCTAAAGGTTGGGGAGGAGTTGGGGTCAGGAAGAGGGAAGAGTGTGGCAGGGCAGGGGCCGAGGGCCCAGGGAACGTGGCCGCTTTGAGAGGCTCAAGGATGCTTCCAGGGAGCCCGGTGCCCAGTGTGGGAACAGGCGAGCAGCACGTGCAGGAAGCATGACCACGCAGGGCCCCGCACCTCTGCCCGAAGATGATGGCGGTGGTGCAAGGTTCCCACGCAGGGCGGGGCAGGGGACAGGCCGGGTGTGTGTCGCAGGAAGAGCGCTGGCTGCAGCAGAGAGAACTGACTGGAGAATGCCACGAGCTATGGCCGGGAGGCCAGAGACGGGCAGAGAGAAGGGGCGCTGGTTAGGTATCTGGTGGTGGTGGCAGGCCGGAGAGGCCAGGATCGGTTTGAGGAGCCACGAGGGAAGGGAGAGGGCGCCGTCGCTGTGGTGACTGGGTTCCGCCTGAGGAGGAGGAGGAGGAGGACAGAACGGTCAGGTGGAGGTGCAGTTGGGGTTGAGGCGTCTCGGAGACCATCAAGTGGAGATGTCCGGAAGGCCGGTGGGTTTGTGGGTGGGGTGCACAGCTGGAAAAAGAGAGAGGGCCGTGCTCAGTAACTTCCAGGAGAAACTCGTCTTTCAAAAGGTATTTACTGAACACCTGCCACGGCCCAGACCTTGTTCTGGGTCCTGGGGCTAGAGCGGTGCGTGTGCGAGCCAGGCCAGAACCCCTGTCCTTGTCAGGCCTGCTGTCTTGTGGGAGAAGCTAGGAAGTAGTAAGTCCTCCCATTCAAGATGGGATGGTGATCACCTCCTCGAGGTGGTGATGTTTGGGTAAGAGATCTGAAGGTGGAGAGGGAGGGAGCCGCATGGGGGTCCAGGGAGAAGAGGGAACAGCTAGTGTAAAGGCCACAGGGCAGGAGCGTGGCCGTGGCGTGTGCGAGACAGGTCAAGGGGATGGCGAGGGGTGGGTGGGTGGAGTGGGGCCCGGGGGCTGTGAGGATGCGGGCCTCCACTCTCAATGGGCCAGAGCTGTTAGAGGGTTTGGGGCAGAGGAGGCACACATCTGCTCTACGCGCTTGTGGCTGCTGTGACGGGGACGGACGTGGGGACAAGTGTGGCTGTCATAACAGGTGAGGGAAGGCAGTGGCTTAGGCCAGGGTGGTGGCGGTGGTGCGGCACGTGGGGTCTGCTGCACTCTGCAGATAGAGCCTGGGTGGGTTGGGCGCAGCTGGGAGAGAGAAAGAGAGGGAGAGGGGGAGAGAGGGAGAGGGAGGGAGGAGGCCGGGCTGCTGTCCGAGTTTGGGCCTGAGTGGCTGGCAGGCAGGTGGTGGCTTGGGTGAGAGGAGTGGAAATGTGGCTTGCGTGAGTGAAGTTTGAGATCCCCGTCACACGTCCCAGCGGCGGAAAGGTGGCAGGGGACAGGTGTGTGGAGGTCGAGCACAGGGTCCACGGGCCCAGTATCCCAAGAGAGCCAACCACGCTCTGGTCAGTACAGCCCTCGTCCCCTCCTGGGCTCCCCTACACTGGAGGAGGAGGAAGTCACCCTGGGACACTTACAGGGACCCTAACCCGGGCCCTCCTGCTCCCCCAGGCCTCTTGCGGTTGGAGGAGCTAGTGCGTGGCTTCCTCATCTCCAAGGAGACGCTGTCAGTGAGGATGCTGGATGACAGCCGGGACCCCACGCCGCTGCTCAAGGAGATCCGCGATGACAAGGTGTCCACCATCATCATTGATGCCAATGCGTCCATCTCCCACCTCATCCTCCGTAAAGTGAGTCCCCCAGTCTCTGTCTCTCTATAGGGTCGGGACAGAAGCATTGAGTGACAGAGCAAGTCGCCCAATGCCCACGGGCCTCAGGGGTCACACGGTAGAGACCCGCTTCCTACGAGCGGATGATAATCGTGAGGTTTGTCTCAGCTTGTCCACTTCGCGGTCGCACCGGTGGTCGGGCTTTGGACAGTCGCCTCCCCTCTCTGTGCTCAGTTGCTGCCTCGGTGGGTTGCCGTGAGGGGTAGTGAGTGAATGGTGGGGAAGCACTTGGGACAGACAGGTCCTGGCCCAGAATAGATGCTGGTGCGGGGAGCTCCCTGTCATCTGCACTGAGTGCCCGTCCTGCCGCGTGGAGGCACTTTGCACGGACTCTTTAATTTGGCTCCCACCCAGGCTGCGGGGCAGGCGTGATGACCATTTTGTGGATTAAGAAGCTGGAGTTAAACAGGCTGGCTCAAGGGCGCCCGGGAGGGGGTAGCACCGGGGCCTGCCACACACCCTCCAGCAGTGACCCACATTCATTAATCATTCATTGCTTCCCTGCTCTTAATTCGTCCTCGTAATCTAATCTGTATTATTTATTTTTCTCCAGTTTTCTTTTTTCTTTTTTTTTAAATTAAAACCATATGTCACTACTGATTGTAGTGTACAGGAAGAAGCGTGGACAGAATCCATAGGGCCCTTGAGGCAAGAAGTTTTAGAGAAAAGGTTTCGTGTTCGGAAGGCAGGCAGGCCTGGGCTGGGGTCCCGCGAGCCGAGCCGAGGGACCCGTGGTCACTCTCCTCTCGTGGAATGGGCTGTGAGCCTCACGATAACAGCTCCTGCCTCTTGGCCGATGCTGGCTGGTGCCATGTAATGTTCTAATGACCGTAGCGGGGACAGGCTCGGACACCGTGGCAGGAGAGGCCTTCTAGTTTTGTTTGCCTCAAGGACTGTGAAGAAAGGGGCTCCAAACAGGCATTTTGAGATTCCAGTCGGTTGCCTTTCGCTGCGAAGTGCTTGTAAAGATGGCGGGGGGGGGGGGGGGGGTTATCTGGCCTGTGACCAAGCTGGGCCCCACATAGTAGCAGCCCCAACTTGGCTTTGGGGCAGCGCGGGGAGAAGCTTAAAGTTGAGGTTACCCTCCCAGCCTGTCCTGTTTCTAAGGCGTCCCTTTGCCTGTCTGTCTCCAGAAGGCAGTCTTGTAAGTGCCCTCCAGGGGGATGCGGGCATCTGGGGGTGCCATTCTCTCCTCCAATAAGGCCTTCCTTCCACCCAGGTCGCCTGTCCACTGGTGCAGCATCAGGGAGCAGGGTCTCCCTCTGCCCCCGCACGACTCCTTCTCCCTGTCTCCGTCTCTGGGTGTCTGTTACTGTGTTTCCTATGGGTGTCTTCACTAGGCCTGTCTCTAAATCTCTCTTTCTCTCTTGGCGTCTCCTCGCTTCTGCCTGTGGGCCTCCGCCCCTCCTGTCGCCTCTGTGCCGCCCCATGTCCTCCAGGCTTCAGAGCTGGGAATGACCTCAGCGTTTTACAAATACATCCTCACCACCATGGTGCGTACCCCAACGCGGCCCCTCCGGCCCCCACCCCCCTCCTAGGGTGTCTGCCCCATGTGGGGCCTAGCCCCTGGCCTCACCCCTTCTTCTTGGCCCCAGGACTTCCCCATCCTGCACCTGGACGGGATCGTGGAGGACACCTCCAACATCCTGGGCTTCTCCATGTTTAACACCTCACATCCCTTCTACCCTGAGTTTGTGCGCAGCCTCAACATGTCCTGGAGGGAGAACTGTGAAGCCAGCACCTATCCAGGTCCCGCGGTGAGCACTTCTTCTGTACTTTGGTGAGATGGTGCCAGAACCCTCCAGCGCCCCCACTCGCTTTCCAAGTACATACTGTGAGGCCTCACATTGTGGCCCCAAGATAAGTCTGATCTGTTTCCTCCTCTGTACCTCCCAGGCTGCCCCAGCCACACTGGCCTCCTCCAGGTGCCTCTATGGCCCTAGCACATGCCCACCCCAGGGCCTTTGTACTTGCTTCTCCCACTGCTTCATATGTGCTTCCCCAGAGAACTAGCGACTCACTCCCTCATTGCCAAGTCATTGCTCAAACACTCCCTCAGTTATAAGACCTTCCTTGGTCCCCACCATAAAAACGAGAAACTCCCTGCTAATCAGCTCCCTTCCGTACTGTATTTTTCTGCACAGTACCTGTCCTTGCATATCTAATGCTCTATGTTTTGCTTAGGTACAGATACGGATATCTAGACCGTAAGTTCAATGAGTGTAGGGTTTTCTTTCTGTTTTCTTCACCTTTGTATCACCAGCACCTAAATCAGCCTGGCCCAGGGTAGGTGTCCAATAATATATGTTGAATAAACACAAACATACAGAAGGTACACACTTAGGTGTATTTGTTCACAGACGTTTAGTCCTGTGCCAAGATACCAAGGCACTCCTACCGCATAGAAACGCACGTGGACACTGAGCCATGCAGTCAGGCGGTGCAGACATAACGTGGGTAGAGGTACATTTGTGTGTGCCCCTGCAGCTGTCTACACAACACAGGTATTCAGACCTTCACACCAACCCAGCGAAGACACTCCCAGCGAAGACACTCCCACAAACACACACACACACACACACACACACACACACACACACACACACACACAGAGATGCCCCATGTCCAGTCACAGCTCGGTGCCCAATTTGTATCAAGCGTTCACTGTGTGCCGGGCAGTTTTGAACTCTGACATGTATTACCTTCTTTGGTACCCACGTTAGCCTGTGGAGGCAGAGATGACAGTCATCCCCATCTTACACGGGAGGACATTGAGGTTCCGAGCAGGGTGGGGACTTGGGCCTCCCGTAGGAAATAGGAGAGCCGGGTCTCCAGCTCAGAGCCGCCTGCTTCCCAGGCACAGGCTCACAGCCCTTATGCTCGCCTGCCTCCTAGATGCCACGCCCACCCTGGCACTTTGCATGTAGACAAACAGGCACTTTCGTCCAGCCCCCACACACTTGCGCCCAGCCATAATCAGGCTGTGGCCCTCTTCCCACACCCTGCATCCTGCGTCAGCCACGCTGATGCAGATTCCCGGGCACACCCTGAGGCCCACCAGCATCCCCCTGTGGAGGTGACGCGGCTGGCCATCCAGCCCGTCCCCAAACAGACGCAGGGCTGCATGATTCAGGAGGAGCTATTCCCACAAAGCTACGGGCAGCATGCACGTTTTTCCCGCTGCCACCTGACTCCCTGAGAAAGACACTCAGAGGCCGGTCCTCACTGCCGACCTGGACCGTTTCATGCTCCTGGAGAGACGGGAGTTGTCTGAGAGCTTGTGGGTAGCACCACGGGGGCGTTGGGGCCCCCTGCCTGAGCTGCCTCTTCCTCATCCTCGCTCTACCTCTGCCCCCCACCCCAGCTGTCGGCGGCCCTGATGTTTGACGCTGTGCACGTGGTGGTGAGTGCCGTCCGGGAGCTGAACCGCAGCCAAGAGATCGGTGTGAAGCCGCTGGCCTGTACGTCGGCCAATATTTGGCCCCATGGGACCAGCCTCATGAACTACCTGCGCATGGTGAGCGGGGAGCGGGGAGGGCCGAGGGGGCAGGGCCGTCCTTCTCAGGCTGGGACACTAACTGTGTCCACCCTGTGGCCCCTCTGCCCTCTCCCCCGCTACCAACCCCACCCACCTCCTGCTATCTCTGGACCTCTTCCTCCTCCTCTCCTCCATCTCTCCCCTCTGGACCTCCCTCTCCCTGTCTGCACTGCCCTCCCCCTGCATATTTGTCCCATCTCCTTTCTTTTGCTGGCGTGTTGTCTTTCTCGTTTAACCGCGGTCCTTCCTGGTCCTTCTCCCTCTCTTCTTCTTCTCTGTCTCCTTCTTCTCTGTCTCCACCTCTCTGGGCTTCTCCCGCCCTATGTCTGGGCCCCTGCCACCCCTCCCTCTGCCCGCCTCCCGCCCTGCTAGGTAGAGTATGACGGGCTGACCGGGCGGGTCGAGTTCAACAGCAAAGGGCAGAGGACCAACTACACCCTGCGCATCCTGGAGAAGTCCCGGCAAGGCCACCGTGAGGTGAGCAGACCCGGGGACACTCCAGAGTCCTGATGGGGTGGGGGCAGGGCCGGCGTGTGCTGATGGTACCTTCTCTGCCCCAGATCGGGGTATGGTACTCTAACCGGACCCTGGCCATGAACGCCACCACCCTGGACATCAACCTGTCGCAGACACTGGCCAACAAGACACTGGTGGTCACGACCATTCTGGTGAGTGGCCCTGGGGGGGGCAGTAGGTGGAGGGGCCTTTCCTGAGCGGTGCCCCAGCCCAGTCCTAGTGAAGGAGGAGGATCCCTTGGCTCACACCGCACACAGACCAGCAGGGAATGTGACCCATGCACCCAGCAATCCTGATTGTGGCCAAGGTGTCACCGGCCTAATCGCTGCTGAAACACGGGAGGGCACAGGCTCCACCAGCTGGCTGTCGCACGGCAGAGATAGGAATGACTGCGGTCGTGGGGATCCCACGAGGCTGCACAGGTAGGGCGCCTCACACAGTGTCTGGCCCCCAGAAGTCACGGTTGCTAGAGTGGTCATTTTGCCACACTTGCCAACTGAGTGTGTTGACACGTGACAACTTAATATCCATCTTGAAGATGTGGAAACCAGGGCTCTGAGTGGTGAGGCACCTTGCCCCGGGTCCCGTAGCAGGTACGTGGCAGAGCCAGGGCGGAAGTCACGTCCCTGAGGCTCCAGAGCGTGATCCGTAGCCGCCGGGCTCTGCGTCTCCAGTCCTTTTGTACTTGAGCACCAGCCAAGGACGTGGTCCTGTAGCCCCCATGGGTGCTGCTTCTGTGCTTAGCAGATCAGAGACCGGGGCGGGAGGTGGGGGGGGCTTTGTGCGTCAGTGACAATTTACAGAGCACCCTGTTCTGCACCAGCCGCTGTGCTGGGCCCTGTCCAGGCACTGCTCTGTAAACCTCTCGGCCGCTCCATGAGGTTTGTCTTATTTTCCTCATTTTGAAGGTAAGGAAACAGGTCACAGGACAAATCCCAGCTGGAGCCGAGCGACCTGCTCGGAGCCTGTGCCCCTTCTCCCACACCCTGCCACCTCCCGCTGGGGACAGTGGGCCACCGGGGGGTCCGGCAGGGGGTGAGGCACAGGACCTAGTGAGCTGGAGGCGGCCCAGAGCAGCTGGGCCTGGAGGCTGGTGTGCCAGGCAGCCGTGCCCTTCAGAGCAGCCAAGTCCCTGGCCTGCTGGCACGTGCCATCTATGAGAGCCCCTCAGTAAGCCCACGAGCTGGGCCGGCTCCTAGCCGTGGATGCGGAGGCTGAGAGGATTACCACAGGTTCCGCAGGACATCAGAGGCCCCCTCGAGCAGCGCGGCGCAGAGCTGTTCTCTTTGCCCCTAGGGGACTCCTGATCTAATGTGGACCTCGTGTCCCCCTGGAGAAGGGCCAGTGAGCCTGCTGGGGAGGGACAGATGGCCCGCAGACGGGAAACCAGACACTTTGTAACAGCCTCACTGAGGGGCCCTGAGGGCCAGGCTGGGCTGGCTGGGAGAAGTCACACCTCCCTGCGTGGGGGAGTGTGGTCAGATCCAGAGGCTTCCTGGGGCCAGAAGAGACAGGGTCCTAGGTGGGAAGCAGGGACAGAGGTCAGGGAGGGGATGTCAGGAGAGCTGAGCCATGACCCTGGAGGCCTCATCTCTCTCTCATACTTGTCTCCCCTTTTGTCCAAGAGCCAGTGTTGTTTTCTTGCTGACACTTAGGCTTCTCTTGATGGATTCATTCATTCATTCACCATTCATTCATTCCACAAATAGTTACTGAAGTTACTGTGCACCAGACCTTACACAAATGCCGGAAGCATATGAATAGTCACAGATGGTCTTGTGGTTTCCTTACTCTTGGGTGGCACTGGGGGAGGGGATCCCAGTCTGATGGAGGAGACAGACCTGGACATAATAATTCCAACACAGAATAATGAGGGGACCCCCTCCCGAAGAAAGAAGGAACTGATTCAGCTTCAGAAGGTTTGAGGAAAACGTCACAAAAGTGGTGGCGTTAGACAGGGCTTCAGAAGCTGTGAAGGGGGTGCACCTGGGTGGTTCAGCCGGTTAAGCGTGCGACTTTGTCTCAGGTCATGATCTCACGGTTTGTGGGTTCGAGCCCCGAGCTGGGCTCTGTATTGACAGCGCGGATCCTGCTTGGGATTCTGTGTTCTTCTCTCTTTCTCTCTGTCTCACTCTCTGAAAAATAAACAAACATCTAAAAAAAAAAAAAAAAAAAAAAAAGAAGCTGTATAGGAGTGGGGAGCACACAGAGGGAAGGGCCGGACATGCCCAGAAGCATGAGCTATGGGAGCAGGGGGCCTTAGGAAATGTTTGCCAGACTGGACGTGGAGGCGGTGGCCTCATGTGCACAGCTGGGCCTGCCCATTTGTTCACCGGTGTTTTCTGACTTGTATTCCCGCAGCAGGGGCTGTGGGGCGGGAGGGAGAGCTGATGTGGGGGTTGAGGCTGGCAGAGGGGCTGGGTGTGAGGGAGCAGGGGGAGCAGGGGGAGGTCCGAGATGGAGGGGAGGCTGTCCCAGGGGTGAGGCCTCACTGCTCTGGAGCCGAGAGGGTGGCTGGTACCACGATTGAGAGAGGCCCCACAGGGAAGCTAGGGTGCAAAAGAAGGGCCAAGGTGGGGCACCTGGGGGGCTCAGTCAGTTAAGTGTCTGACTCAGTTTCAGTTCAGGTCATGATCTCACGGTTCGTGAGTTCGAGTCCTGCATCGGGCTTTGTGCTGACAGTGTGGAGCCTTCTCCCTCTCTCCCTCTCTCTCTGCCCTTCTTGCACTTTCGTGCTCTCTCTCTCTCAAAATACTAAACTTTAAAGGAAAAATAAATAAATAAAAATAAAATTAACAAAAAGGCCCAATGAGGCAAGGCTGTGCAGGGCTCTCCCTCAGCCTCCAGCCCCTCTCCCTCCTGCAGAGTTTTCCCAGAACACTTGGTGGACCCTGTGATGGTCTTCGTCAAGCTGGGACATTTCATCCTTCTCTTTGGTGACTCTGGGGTCGGTCAGCCCTCACTCTCCTCCTGACTTCACCCCCTACCGCTTCAGGTAGTCTATACCTTCATCTATAAAATGGGTCTAATAATCCCACCTTGAAGGCCTGTGGGAGGATTGCATGAGGTAAGAAAGCCGCCTGCTTTCCCAGCATGAAAGGCATGCTCTCCTTGCATCCTTGATAAGCTAGCACCCGCCATGGCTGATATCTCAGTGCTGTGCCAATTCTTGGCTTCTGTTAGTCTTCCCGACAGCCCTGAGCTCGGTACCCTTCTGACCCTCATGCCCACCATATTGTGGTTTTCATTTCCATTTCCCATTTCCCTAACAGGCAGGTTGACCACCTTTTTTGCGGTTTATTGGCTCTTTGACAATTGTCTTCTTTTTAAATGTCTATTTATTTATTTTGAATGGGGGGGGGAGGAGGAGGGAGGCAGGGAGGGGGAGAATCCCAAGCAGACCCCGAGCCGTCAGTGCAAAGCCCTACACGGGGCTCGATCTCACAAACTGTGAGGTAATGACCTGAGCCAAAACCACGAGTTGGACACAACCAACTGAGCCACCCAGGCGCCCAAACAGTCTTCTTTTGGGAAGTCCCCCATCCAAGTCTTTTTTTGTTTTTAATTAAAAAAAATGGGGATATATGACCTTTTTACTGATTTGTGAGTTATTTCTATTTTCTGGATACAAGTTCTCACCAGATACGTGTATTGCAGATATCTTCCCCTTTGTGGCTTGCCTCTTCACTTTCAATCTTTTGGTGAAAGGGGAAGATTTTTAATTTTACTAAAGTCCATTTATCCATGTTTTCTGTTCCTTTTTGATTAATGCTTTTAGAAGTTATAATTTTTTTTTACTGTTTGTTTATATTTGAGAGAGTGTGTGTGTGTGTGAACAGGGAAGGGGTAGAGAGAGAGGGAGACACAGAATCCAAAGCAGGCTCCAGGCTCCGAGCTGTCAGCACAGAGCCTGACGCGGGGCTCGGACTCGCGAGCCATGAGATCATGATTTGAGCCGAAGGCAGACGCTTAACCTACTAAGCCACCTAGTTGCCCCGATGCTTTTAGAATTTAAGAATTCTTTGCCTACCCCAAGGTCATGAAGATAGTCTTCTATTCGTTTTCTAAAAACTTAATCATTTTACCTTTTACGATTAGAGCTACAATCCACATGAAGTTGATTTTTATGTACCATGTGAGGCAAGGGCTCAGAATATTTATTTCACGTGGATGTTCAATTGAGCAGCACATTTATTAAAGATGACCATTCTTTCTCCTTCACCAGTCTCACCTTTGTGATAAAGCATCTTCTTTTTTAATAGTAAAGATTTTACTATTTTTTTTTTTATTTTTTTATTTTTATTTTTATTTTTTTTTTTTATTTTTTAAATTTTTTTTTCAACGTTTATTTATTTTTGGGACAGAGAGAGACAGAGCATGAACGGGGGAGGGGCAGCGAGAGAGGGAGTCACAGAATCGGAAACAGGCTCCAGGCTCTGAGCCATCAGCCCAGAGCCCGACGCGGGGCTCGAACTCACGGACCGCGAGATCGTGACCTGGCTGAAGCCGGACGCTTAACCGACTGCGCCACCCAGGCGCCCCAAGATTTTACTATTTTTAAGTAATCTCTACACCCAATGCGGGGCTTGAACTCACAACCTCGAGATCCAGAATTGCACACTCTACCCACCGAGCCAACCAGGTGCCCCTCAAGTATCTCTTTATGTGTGGGTTTCCAAGCTCCCTGTTCTATTGTCAGTTTGTCTATCTTTGGTCCCATACTACATTGTTTCAAATACCGTAGCTTTAAAGCTTATTTTATTTATTTATTTTTTAAATGTTTGTTTGTTTATTTATTTATTTTTTTTTTAATTTTTGAGAGAGCACGGGCAGGAGAGGGGCAGAGAGAGAGGGAGACACAGAATCTGAAGCAGGCTCGAGGTTCTGAGCTGTCAGCACAGAGCTCGATGCGGGACTTGAACCCACAAACTGCAAGGTTGTGAACTGAGCTGAAGTCGGACGCTTAATTGAGCCACCCAGGTGCCCCATCAAATACCATAGCTGTAAATTAAGTATTAATTAATACCCAATAGGGTCAATTCTCCAGTTTCTTCTTTAAGATTGCTCTGGCTTTTCCTGACCATTTGTGTTTCTGTATACATTTAGATATCCTACTTCAAAAAATTTTAATATTTTAATATTTAGTATTAAAATGTTTAATTAAAACAATTCATCATATCAAGGAAGACACACAATACAAACCTATGTGGGGCGCCTGGGTGGCGCAGTCGGTTAAGCGTCCGACTTCAGCCAGGTCACGATCTCGCGGTCCGTGAGTTCGAGCCCCGCGTCGGGCTCTGGGCTGATGGCTCAGAGCCTGGAGCCTGTTTCCGATTCTGTGTCTCCCTCTCTCTCTGCCCCTCCCCCGTTCATGCTCTGTCTCTCTCTGTCCCAAAAATAAATAAACGTTGAAAAAAAAATAAATAAATAAAAAATACAAACCTATGTAAAATAGAACCCAAACAGCACATGCGGGTGGGGAGTGAAAAGTCAGGCTCCTTCTCCCTCTAGGTGCCCATTTTTTCCCTCAGAGGCCACATCCTTCCAGAAGCTTCTATGCATGTACAAGCACTGAGTCTTTCCTTCACAAAGAGTAGCATATTGTACACGTTGTTCTGTGGCTTTTTTTCTCTCTTAATATATCCGATAGAACTTGTTATTTTAGTAGTTGCCTAGGAGTCTTTGATGACATCAATAATCTTTTTAACCTGTCCCAAATTAGGCTGTTGCAGTCTTTGTTCCCACCGGGAGCTGTGCTGCCATGATTCTGTCGGGCGTACATTTTATGTACAGATGCGCAGCCATTTGTAGGATGGATTCTTAGAATCAGACTTAGCACCAGCCCACTGTCTGCAGTACTTCCGCAGAAGGCTCTGAACAAGTCTGAAAACCCTGAATGAGCGGCTCCATAAGACCCTTGCTTCTGATGATCTGGGGCTCCCTGCTGAGTCCTAGATCATTGTTTTCTGATCCTGACTTCTGTTCACAGGCCCCAGTCTCTGTTTCTGACCTTATTAAGCTCAGACCCTGATCCTGAGACCTTGAACCCAGATCCACCACCCAAGCGCCTCAGCCTTGAATTAGGAGATCAGCTGAGCCCTGGTGGAAGGAACAAGGGCTTCACTGAACGTGCCCGGGAACCGGGTTTTGAGCCCCAGCTTCGCCCCACCTTCCCTCCCCACTGCCCTGCTTCACCGCCACGTAGCCTTGGACAAGACACATGACCTCCCTGAGCTTCCCTGCTCTGTATATCGAAAGAGCTTGGGGAGAACCTCCCAGCTCTAATGCTGGGTCCAGTCTGGGTCCCCCGTCTGTCTGGCTTCTCCCATGCCGCTCTCTGGTTCTGTCCACCTTGGTTCTGTCTGGCACGGGGCTTAAGAGCAGAGCTCTGGAGTCAGACCAGCTTGTCCGTCTCGGCCGCTTACTACTTCACTTCTTGGGACCTCAGTGTCCTCATCTCTAAAACAGAGGTAATAATATCGACTTCCCACGCCGACAGAATAGCTGTCACACAGCAAGCCTGCAAGAAATTCTAGCTACCGCTGCTATTATTAGGATTATCTCACATTCCTACTCCCAGTTCCACAGTTTTGGGCTTGGAAAGGCAGCTTCGTTGGAGAGTGAGAAGCACTGATTTCCCTCCATCCCACTACCCCCCAGCTGTGGGGCTTGGTGTGGTCCCGGAATCCAGAGCCTATAATAAGACCTGGCCTCATCGTCCCTGTCGCCGTGTAACCAGTCGCCTCACTTGACCTCTGTGAGCCTCAGTTTCCACATGTGTAAAATGAGTCTGATGATGCCTCCGGTGTGAGGTCAGTGCCAGGAGTTAAAGCGACTCTTTCCAGCAAGCACATGCAGTGCAGGGGCTGGGCACATAGCAGGGATTCCGTGGGAGGTAACCATTGTGGAGATTCTTGCCAAGGCCTCCCCCTACCCCACCTACCGCCACCGCTGTGTCCTGAGTCCTAACTTCCTTTGTGCCTAAGTCTGAAGTGACACTATACAAACACCCGTTCAGACAATAACCGTGTCAAGATAAGATTCCCTTTTTGCTGACATCATCTTCATATGCCTCGTCTTACTAGCCCTTTGGCACATTTCCTCTGCCTTTGTGCTTATTTGGTGCACTGGGGGTCAGTAAGGTTTGCTGGAACCCCTCAGAAATAAGCATCAAGGTAGCAAACCTCTGCACAGTCTCAGGTTATTTGTTTAGCCTGCAAAGCATCACAAGGATTGGTATTTGAATGTGTGTGGTTGTTAACCTTTATAATCAGGACGTTTTACAAAACAGCCGAGGTTTCCAACATTCTTGACATTGGGCCATCTGGCATCTCAAGCCTGCTTCCCTGGTGGTGGTGGTGGTGGTGGTGGTGGTGGTGTAGGCTGGAGCTAAGTCCTGGTGGCCCTCTGATCCCGTGCTAGCTCATCAAGTCAGTTCAGTGGGTCGCTACTGGTCGTGTAGGAAAGCGAGGTAGAGCAGGACAGAAAATAATCAGGGTGTGCTGCCCTTAGTCACTAAGGGTATGGACCATTTCAAGGAACAAAGTCTTATTTAAGTGCCTGTGTGCGCACACGCATGTGTGGCTCGCATTGGAAGGTAAAATGTATTTCTTACTGTGAGGTCCTAGTCAGAAATCTGAAAGCCCCTGTTCCAGTTTGGCATAATCTCCCAACAGTGTGATTCACTCTTAGGTTACTAACGCGCCTCCCCTGGTAGGCATTTGAGTTTGAGACAATTGAGCATCAGGTTGGCTGGTGGAGATTAAAACAGCTCCCCGTGATCTGCCAGAGGGGAAGCCCCCAGCGTCTGTGGCCCTAGCTTCCAGGCCCACTCCGCACCCTGAGCGTTTGTGCGCAAGGAACGGAGGCGGTGACTCCATCCCGCAGCGCGGTGGATTCCTGATCTGCGCTCCCCCAGCAGCCGCTGGACACCCGGGCCCTGACCTCGCTTCTCTGCTGCTTCCCAGGAGAACCCGTATGTCATGCGGCGGCCAAACTTCCAGGCCCTGTCCGGGAATGAGCGCTTCGAGGGCTTCTGCGTGGACATGCTGCGGGAGCTGGCTGAGCTGCTGCGCTTCCGCTATCGCCTACGGCTGGTGGAAGACGGGCTGTACGGGGCGCCCGAGCCCAACGGCTCCTGGACGGGCATGGTCGGCGAGCTCATCAACCGGGTACGGCCGGGCCGGGTCTGGGGAAGGGGCGTGGCCCAGGTGGGTGTGGGGAGGCCACCCGCCAGTGGCACTTCAGCCAGCCAGCCTAGTGCCTAACAAGAGGTGCGCCGTGTTGCTGTGCCTGGTGAGCACCATGGGGCAGGCGCGGTGTGGAGGATGAGAGGCGATGTGTCACCTCCAGTGGCCTGCTTTGCCTTGCCAGATGCTCCCCTAACGCCACCTTGGCTTAGCTGGCTCTCAGAGATGTTTTGGGTGAACAAGAAGAGACATGGAGCTGGAATCGGACAAAGACTGAGGAGGTCGAGAGAGGCTTCCTACAGGAGGCAGGGCTGGGCCAGGAGGACAGGGGTAGGGCTCGCTGGTGCACTGTGCCCCACACCCGCTGGGAGGGCCTCACACATGGCAGACCTCAGGGCTGCCTGTTGAACTCATTTATTGAGCACCTACTGTGTGCCTTGCACCATGCTGGGCGTAGGCTATAGCAGTAAGCACAGTGGACCTGCCTGGACCCTGCTCTCAAAAGCTTAGGGTGTCCTTAGGATGCAGGAACGCAGATGACCACAAGACAGCCTTTGGGGCTGTGACGGAGAAAATTCAGAGAAGGGACCCAGAGGAGGCTTCCGACCTAGCCAGGCATCCAGGGAGGCCTTCCCAGAAGAGGTGACACCCAAGCAGATTCCCAAGGTGTGTGAGGCAGTCAGCAAGGTGAGGGGATATGGGAAGAAGGGAATGTGTTCAGAGAAGAGGAAATGGCATTTATAGAAGGGGAGTCAGGGTGAGAGAGAATGGGGTCCCCTGGAAGGGCCTTGAGTGTGGGTGGGATTTGGATGAAGGGGAGGAGGGGAGAGAGGCAGGGGTGTGGGAGGTGGTAGGCAAGGGTGCTGTGGAAAGAGTATTTTGTTGGAGTCAGACCAGTCTGGGTTTGAATCCTCAGGTGAGTTGTCTCTCTTTCCTGAACCTCTGTTTTTCCCTGCCTAGGATGGGGATAAGGAGGCCTCATGGGTCTGTCATGACGGTTTCGGGAAACAGGGACAGTACCGCACGTGTTGTTTGTCAGAGGCAGGAGGACTCAATATGTGGTCCCTCCTTGTATTTATTCTAGGCAGGAGAAAACCATGTAGGTGAACGCCTGGGGGCAGGACTGTGTCCTGGGAGACAGGCCCCAGGCTTGCGGCTCACCTAGGGCAGGTGCACAGAGCAGGGACCTGTGGCCACGAATAGTCACGGAAGCCTTGACATTGGACTTGGCTGAGGACATCCAGGATCCTCACCCTCCTGTCTCCTCCATCCCATAATTCACTGCATCCAAACCCCTGAATGTCACCAGGGTAGACTTGAGAAGGCCACTTTGCTTAACAAGGGCATTTATTCCTCAGGGCACTGATTTTCAAAAGCTGTTTTGACTGCAGAACCTTTTTTCCCAATTGAAAGCACTCTCAGAACCCTTGGACAAAGCCGAATAACTCTGGTGGAGGCAGAGTGGGGGTGTCCCTGGAGTCCTGGTGGCTAGGTCTCTCCCCGCCTCACCCCAGGGGCAGGCCTGAGGCACTGCCCCACAGCTGCTAGCCTGTTTGAAATCTTCTGTCCTGGGTGGGTTTGAAGGGCCTGAGGCCAGAAACTGAGAAGACAGGGGGCAAGGAGAGCTGGTGGCCCAGCTCCCACCAGACTGGCCTGCTTCCCCATGACCTCCATTTCCACATCCTGGTCCTCAGTCATGTAGGCTCAGAACCATTCATTCATCGGTGTCCCCAGAAATAAGCAGATTCTAGGAGAGTAGCCCCTGACTTAACCCCCAGTGCCTCCGGCCTACCTGAGGGGAGGAGGCTTTGGCCTGATGGTATCATCTGGGGCAAGCATAAGACAGAGGCCAGGAGCTTTTCTGATGGGCTGCTGTGATTGTGGTCCCGAGTCCTGTTTGAATCGTGGCTTTGCGGCCTATTAGCGGTGTGACCTCGGGGAAGTTACTCAACTTCTCTGTAACATCATTTCTTCAACAGTATAATTGAGGAAATAATAGTCACTAGTACGCACAGCTGTCACAAGCATGAAACGAGTTATTCCTGGGGCTTAGAATAGGGCCTGGCAGGTAGTGGGTACTATAAGCATATGCTCTATTCTGTATTCTTTTTCTTTTTAAATTTTTTATGTTTATTTTATTTTTGAGAGAGAGAAAGAGAGAGAGAGCGCGCGCGCAAGCGGGGGAGGGCAGAGAGAGAGGGAGACACAGAATCTGAAGCAGGCTCCAGGCTCTGAGCTGTCAGCACAGAGCCCGATGTAGGGCTCTAACTCACCAACTGTGAGATTATGACCAGAGCCGAAGTTGGACGTTCAACCAACTGAGCCACCTAGGCACCCTTCTATTCTATATTCTTATTAACGTTCTTCCTACCAGCCTGGCCAGCACGTGCATACATTCACGTGTTTGTTCTCAAACCAGCTAGCATATGCCTGGGCCTACTGTGTGCCAGGCCTGTGCTGTACCCTGGGGATACAGTGGCCAGGCCTGGCGTTGCTATTACTGAGCAGGTTAAGAGTTGGGTCGTCAGTAGGAGGTTCCTGGTATGTGTCCCCAAGGTTTCAACTGGCTCAAGTGAGGAAACCGAATCACTTGGGCTGAGGGGTCAGCAGGATGGCCTGCAGGGAGGGAGGGGGATGGCAAAGGGGGGACAGGGGGAGGGCTCGGTGACTGCCTGGGGCGGGGGACGTAGGAGAGAGGACTGAGCCTCTCTGTTGCTGGGCAGCTGGGTGACGGCGGTGACATTTAGGGAGAGAACACTGGAGGAGGAGCAGGCTGGGAACACGAAGGGTGGGCGGGGCTTGGCCCTGCAGAGGCTCAGCTGCCTGCCTGCCTGCCGTGGGATGGCCAAGTACACGGAGATTCGTGCGGTACTCGGGTTCTCCCGGCCGCAGCCACAGCAGCAGCCTTTGTTGACTCCACACCACACGCCGGAGGCTTTTCAAGTGTTACTTAATGATCCTAACAATCACTGTCCTCCCACTGCTGCTCTGGGGCTCAGAGGCGAAGGGATTTCCACACCACCCTCCCCTCCCACGGGGCTGCAGCCAGGTGCCTCCGACCTCAGGTCCTTCCCAGACACCCAGCAGGTACTTGGCAAGCTCAGAGTGGACAGGATGATGCCCACTCACGCTGGCTTTCTGAACTGTATTAACCCCACCCCATGAGGAGGGCCTGGTCTCAGCCCAGTTTTCTCTAATGGAGAGAGTGAGGCACCAAGGTCCTATGTCTAGGCCACACGGCTAGTGACCGGCAGAGCCAGGGCTGGCCCCCAACAGGCTGGCCCAGAACTGATGAGTGACTTCCAGATGGAAGCCAGCCCGGGGCACCGGAATCTTCCCAGTCACCCCACCTGTCCCCAGGCCAGTCTTGAATTCCGGTCCGTTTATTCCACCCAGTGGCCACTGCTGGAATTGGCCTTCTCCCTGTCCTCACTGCTGTGGCCGTGAGTTCAGGCCCCGGCCCCTCGGACCTGCCTCCTCACTGGCCTCTTGGCCTCCTAGCTCTCTCCCTTCTGGTTTGTCCCCCAGTAGGATCTTCTACAATGCCAGTCTGACCTGTCACTCACACGTTGTAGCCATAGTGCCCCACACCATAAAGTCTGTGCCCACAGGCCCCGCCCTCAAGGGCAAAGCAGATATCTTAGGTTGGTCCAGGGAAGCAGACTCTGATGTGGAGATTAGCAGGCAGGAGGCCCCCCTTGGAAACCAGCCTTGTGAGGGAGTGAAGGAACCGGCCTGGGCAGAGTTAAGACTCTGCAGTTACGACTGGCTCTGTGGCGGGGGAGCTGGAGCTCTGGAGCCGGAATGGCCTCAAAGACAGCCCCCGAGGTGAGGGGCAGGACTTTAAATGCCCCACCGGCCTGTCATTGGAAGGGGCTGTCCTCAGGGAGGGTCAGTGCCTTGGGCGAGGAAGCTCTTCCACCCACAGAGCTGAGAGGGATCAGCCACCAGCACCCTTGGCAGCTGGGGCAGTGAGTGCCCCATCCTGAAGGACGGTTGGGGTGGCCTCCGCGGAGACCCCCTATGGCCAGCAGCTAGTTACAAGTCAGGCGGAGCCAGCCTCAGGTACCCATGTGATCCCCGCGCAACAGGTCGCCTCTCTGAACTCAGTGTCCTCTCTTGAAATGGAGATGAAATTACTGCTGTCACAGAGTCTTGTGGGGAGTGGGTGAGGGAGAGCACAAGGTCCCAGAGCAGAGCCTGGATCACGGGGCCTTGCGGGTAAGGAGTTTGGATGTCATTTTCTGTTTTCTTTTCTTCTTCCTTTTGATATTTATTTTTGAGAGAGAGAGCGTGTGCGCACATGTGCGAGCAAGGGAAGGCCAGAGAGACAGGGAGACAGAGAATTCCAAGCAGGCTCTGTGCTGTCAGTGCAGAGCCCGATGTGGGGCTCAAACTCACGAGCTGTGAGATCATGACCTGAGCCAAAGTCAAGACTCAGGCGCTTAACCGACTGAGCCACCCGGGTGCCCCCTGGATGTTATTTTCATTGTGTGTGAAACCAGTGGAAGGATCTACGCAGGAAATGTGATGTGATCTCATTTGTTTCTGCTTTATTTGTTGAGGTAAAATTCATATCATGTAAAATGAACCACGTTAACGTGTATAACTCAGCGGCATTTAGTATATTCACAATGTTGTACAACCACCACCTCTACCTAGTGCTGAAACATTTTTGTGACCCCCAGAGAAAACCCCATACCCATGAAGCAGTCAGCTCCCATTCCCCCTTTCCCCAGCTCCCAACAACCACCAGTCTGCTAACCCCTGCCACCAATCTCTCTGTCTCCCTGGATTTACTTATTCTAAATATTTCATGTAAATGGAGTCATCCAATATGTGGCCTTTTTTGTGTGGCTTCTTTCACTCAGCGTCACGTGTTCAAGGTTTACCCATGTTGTAGCATGGATCAGGACCATATTCCTGTGTAGGGCTGAATAATGTTCCATTGTACGGACGTATGACCTTAATTTTCGAATCATTTAAAAATGATCACTCCAGCTGCTCTCTTGAGAAAGAGCGTAATGGGAGAAGAGTAGACCCAGGATGGTCCATTTAGAAGTCCACTGGAGGGTTCAGAAGGCAGAAAGAAGGTGGCTTATACTCCAGTGCTGGCCATGTTGGGTGTGCTCACAAGGGAAAGAGTCAAGGGTGACTGCAGGATGTGGCCTAAGCAGCTGGGTGGGTGGTGAGTCTGGTTTCCCCCATGGGGAGGACGTTGGAGGAGCTGTTTGGTGGATTTGGGGAAATAAGAGTTGTCTCTGGGGATGGGTTGTTGGAAGTGACTCTCTGAAATTCAAGAGGAGAAATACGGATTTCATTGTGCAGCTGAGCATGAATTATTTAACTCATCCCCTGTTTGGGTGGTTTCCAGTTTTTGCTAGTGTAGACAATGCCACCATCAACTGGGCTGTGGATCTGTGGGTGTCTTCCTGGAGGATAAACTCCAAACAGCGGAAGCGCTGGGTCAGAGAGCGTGAACGATGTTGTTTAAGTGGAGACTGCCAGATGGATGTTCGAAAACGTTCCGCCAATTTGTATTCCCACCAGAAGTGCACGAGAATGTCAGATTTCCCACACTTTTGCCAACAAGAGGTATTATCAATCTTTAAAAACAACAACAACAAAAAAAACCCAAAAAAACCTCTGCCGATCGGAAAGGCCAAAAATAATACCTAAATGTTTCAACCTAAACAGAGTGTTACATAGCTGTATACTAATCCCCATGTGGAGAGACTGTGATTTAGCGAAGCCTTTTTTTTTTTTTTTGTATTTAGTTGTTTTCAGGTATTTTTATTTGTCTTTATGCACCCAAGCACGGTCTGCATTGCAGCTGATTAGAACTGATTCTCTGAATAGAATGACGAGGTAAAAGAGGAGGTCCCTTCGTATGGCTTTTGTTCTATATTATCCAGCCGCTTTCCGGAAAAGCTTACAGCAGTTTCTATACAGGCTCCCCCTCCCACAGAGGGTTGTGATTGGCTTTTAGATAGACAACCCCCACCCCTGCCCTGCTGCCTGCTGTCATTTTAATTAATTAATTAAAGTTTTTAACGTTTATTACTTTTGAGAGAGAAAGAGCGAGCTGTGTGAGCCGGGGAGGGGCAGAGAGAGGGAGACACAGAATCCGAAGCAGGCTCCAGGCTCTGAGCCGTCAGCACAGAGCCTGACCCGGGGCTCGAACTCACAAACCGCGAGATCATGACTTGAGCTGAAGTCAGACCCTTAACCGACTGAGCCACTCAGGTGTCCCCCACCATCATTTTTATAGATGGCGGATCACTTTGATTTTTCCTGGTGGACCACAGCAGGCCTTATGTGGTCAGGTGATAGATGGAGTCTGAGCCAAGCTCCACTCAGAATGGGTCCGATAGGTCCTCAGACCCACCCTGTGTTTTCCGTGGTCCCACTCGTATAATTGCAGCCAGCGGAATCCCACACTGGCTCGCTGAACCGTGGAGTCGGGGCTGTTACCGTCAAAGAACTGAGCGGAAGCCCCTAGAATTCCCTGTCCTTCCCAGGATAGTAATCCAAAAGCAATTCTACGTCCTTTGGGGGAATTGCAGAGATTAGTGCCGCCATTAACGGCTTGAAAGAAGCAGAGGTAGTGATCTCATCCCCAGTCAACTGGCCGGTTCGGCCTGTGCGGAAGGCAGATGGATCTTGGACAAGGACTGTGGATTATTGTAAATGTAATCAGGCGGTGACTCTGATTGCGGTGGCCGGACCAAATTAAGTAGCTTTGCTGGAGGAAGTCAACACAGCCCTTGGCAGCTGGTGTGAGCTACTGACCTGGCAAATGCTTTTTGAGGTCCACCAGGAGTCTTCAGTCTTGCCTCCGGGTGATACCTGTTTCCTTGCTTTCTGCCATCACATAGGCCACAGAGAACTTGATGTTGACAGTGCACCCGGGGTCACGCTGGTCTGCTCCACTGGCAATATTACACCGATCAGAGCTCGTGAGCAGGAAATCGCGTTTAAGGGGGTTGGCAGTCAACGTGCTGTTGATATCAGCCGGTCAGGATCCAATCTGGAGACAAAAATAGCACCAGGTACTTGAATGGAATCCCAATGGAATCCCTACTTGAACAGAGAGGATTTGGTGTAAAGAATTGTTACCTGAATGTAAAGTTGTTAACCAGATAACTGGAAGGGTAGAAAGCGAACTAAGGGATCACAGGGTGGCAGGAAGCAGCCACCATCCTGAGGGCCTAAGGGGACAGGGGAAGAAGTTGGAAAGATTAACACTTAGAAACTCAAAGGGCCCCACGGAGCTGAAACTCGGACTTCTGAGGAGGGGGTGCTGTTTGTCTGGTACTGGTGATGGTCGGGTGGGGCTTGGGGATTTGGGGATAAGTTGTGTGCTGGTTCAGCCCATTTACTAGAAACCCACACGGCTTTTCATTTTGAGGGAGGCCCAGAGCACGCGAAGACCGCTGCAGGTGCCAGCTGTGTGCAAGCTGATCTACCACCTGGGCCTGATGACCCAGCAGATCAGGGACGTGCAGAGTGCTGGTGGCAAATAGGGACACTGGCACCTGGAGGTGACTCACGGTGCAGACCTCTGGGGTTTGGGAGCAGATTGTGCCCTCTTCTGCAGATTAACTGTTCTCCTTTTGAGAAAGTGCTCGTTAGTGGGCCCTCCTCGAGGCTGAACCGTGCGTGACCCTGCGGCCCGAGTGCTCTCGTGACCTGGCTGTCGTCATTTCTGCATCAGTCAGGGTCCTCCCAGGACACAGGTTGTCCCAGAGAGTCATTCACTAGGAACCAAGTTGTTAACTAGGTAACTACGAGGGTAAAAGTTGAATTCCAAGGCAGGCCTCAGCAAACTTTTTCCTGTCAAGGGCCAGATAGGAAATCTTTTTGGCTTTCAGACCATACTGTCACAACTACTCAACTCTTGTGCCGGGTGGAAAGCAGTCATAGGCAATAAATACCTAAACAGTTGGGCCTGGGGGTGTTCCAATAAAACTTTATTCACAAAATCAGGCAGATGGACCGGACTTGGCCTGAGGGCCGCAGTTTGCACACCCTTGCTCTCCAGGTGTCATGGAGGTTGCAAGGCGGGAAATGGCTGCTTCCCTAGCTCTGAAGGAACTCTTCTTTAGAGAGAAGAACCGAAACTGCTGGAAGCTTAAGAGGCAGGTGCTTGCTGGCTGGCGCTGGCTTCCCCGAATGGGGCTTGGTGAGGCCGATGAGGCCCGTTCTACAAATGCAGGGAAGCCACAAACTGGATTAAATGCTGCCCTGGGAGGATCCACTGAGAGCAAGCCCAAAGGAGCAGGCAGGTCCCTTCTTCCTCCAGCCTTGCAGCGTCCCGCTATCGCCCCCTATTGGCAGAGTCTGACAGAGAGCTGATGGCAAAACAGAAACAGCTGGGATAGAAGGCTTTTGGGGCTGGGGGACAATCACGAATGCTTTGGTTGGTTGGCCTGTGGGCATTTAGACAGCCCTATCTATCCCATCATTTCTACAGGTGGCTCATCCTTTGGATTTCTCCGGATTTCATTCCAGAGATTAAATGTCAGGGTCCCCTTGTGGAGGAAAATCTTCTTTAGGAAATCAGTGACTGTGCTAGGAAATTGAGGGTGAGGAGGAAGAGGTAGGAAAGGGGGTTCCAAAGGCTCTGAGAGGACCTTAGAAGGAGCTTGCAGTTTAAGGATGGGTCTGTCCTCCAGAGTGAAACCCAGATCTGACCACCTAGCCCCACCCCAAGTATCTCCACGGACTTCCTTAGCCCCCAAGACGCCCACTTCCACTCTCGCCCCTGTGGTCTGTTCTTACAGTGACCAGATCACGTCATCCTGCTCACACCCTCGATGTAACGTCCTCTGTTGCCCTTGGAGTAGCATCCAGCCCCCATCCCATGCCTGCCCGGCCCAGCAGGGCTCTGTTTCCTGCTCTGCTGCATTGCCGGCCCCTCCCAGGGGCTCTGGCCACCCTGGAAACTGCAAGTCCCTTCCCATCTCGGGGGCTATATGTGCTTGTCCCTCAGCCTGGAACTCTCTCCCTAGTTCTTCTCGGGCCTCGCCCCACACTTCCTCCACGTTTGTACTCCAGACCTCCCCGCGGTGGGGAGTGCATCCAAACCAGCGTCTCCCAGCAGGCTCGATCACGTTGCCCTGCTTTGTCTTCATAGCACCTGACATTATCGGTTTACATTCACTGCTGGATTCCCAAAGCTGGAATCGTGCTTGGTCGGTGGTGGGTGTTCTGCAAACATTTGTCAAGTAGGCAAATGAATGGATGGACAGACAGAATGGGCAGCGTGGCTGCCGCAGGAGGTACATGGAGCAAGATGGCGGGTGTCTAAGTCTGTGCTCCTGTCACGGGATACCACGGATGGGGTGGCTTGTAAACAACAGACATTTATTTCTGTCAGTTTGGGAGGCTGAGCAGTCCTAGATCAAGGTGCTGGCGGAGTTGATGTCTGGTGAGGGCCCTCTTCCTGGCTCATAGCCATCTTGCGGTGCCTCGTATGGTGGAAGGGGCGAGGGAGCTCTCTGGATGGAATGGGATAAGGGCACTGACTCCACCCTCGTGCCCCCCTCACCTCCTAAAGGCCCCACCTCCTCACACCATCATGTTAGGGGTTAAGATTTCAACATGCGAATTTGTGGGGGGAACACAAACATTCAATATATAGCAGGGGGTGAGGCTGGTGAGGTAGTGAGGGGCTGGGTGGGGCAGGGCCTCAGGGGCCCCGGGTGAGGAGTTTGGATGGCAGAGGAAGGAGAATGAGAGTTGTTGCTGGGTTTAAGCAGGACTGCTGTGACCAGGCTGTAGTTTCTGGGGTCCCTTGAGCCGTTGGCTGGACTTTCCAGTCCTGAGATGCTGGCATCTGGGCAGGAGGAGGGAAGTGATTCCAGAGGTGTTAGGGGAGCAGAATCAGGACAGCTTGGGACAGAAGTGAGGGGTGGGGGGTGTGAAGGGGACCCCAGGCAGAAGCCTGGGACAACGCTGGGGACAGGGTGGGGGCCGAGTTTGCTGTGTGTTCACAAGAAGTTCAAGGACCTGCTCACTCTAGTCATTTGCAAAGCACCCATCTCCTGAGCTCCCTGGGACCAGAGAGGAGTTGCACACCTGGACCCTGTCCTGAGATGCCCCCGGCCATGGAGGGTGGGGACAGCGGACAGGTGACACTCCTCAGAGGGGGACCAGTTCTGAATCCTGGGGTCAGCTACATCCAGGTACTTACCCTTACTATGTCTCTGTTTCTTCAATGGTGGGAAGGACAGGGTCCCTCTGGGGACTATTCTGGGGAGGGGATGCCCCAAAATGGTGGCCATGGGGTACATGCTGTGTAAGTGTGAGCCTTTAGACCCATGTGCGGCTCCATGAAACACGGAAGGAGGGCTATCTCTGCTTGGGAGGCTCTGGGAGGCTCCCTGAGGAGGGGTGACATTCCCAGGCTCTCAGCAGAGGAGACAACGATGCCTCCAGCTGGCCCTGCTTTTGCAGGTTTGGTAGCAGAAGCCGAAAAGCAAACAGATCTTTTCCAAACTGAGCTCAATGCTATGATAGATCAAGGGGGGCCTGGCATGTGGGGAGCCCATAGAAGGTGCCGCAGAGGAGGGAGGGATTAAGGGGACCCTGTAGGAGTGGGTGGGTCCAGTTCTGCAGGGCAGAGTGGGGTGCCTCAGGCGGAGGAAGTGGTGTATTCAGGGATACAGAGGCCAGAGAGCAGCTGGCGCGAGAGGGAGCCAGAGGCCCAGGGATATGGTGGGAACTTTAGCAGCCCTGGGTGCCATCCAGAGAGGCGAGGCTTGGCCAAGCTCCAACAGTATTTGTTGGGAAGCTCCGTGTAGGTTGTGCCTAACCAGATAGGCAAGGAGCTTGTAATTTAGTAGGAAAGACAGTCCGTTAATAAGCAAATGGCAGGCTCATCTTCACTAGTGCTAAGCAGGATATAAAGCAGGATATAGAGTGTCCAACTTCTGCTCGGATCATGATCTCATGGTTCGTGGGTTCAAGTCCCGAGTCAGGCTGTGCGCTGATAGTGCACAGCCTGCTTCAGATCCTCTGTCTCTCTCTGTCCCTTCTCTGTGTGCTCAGTCTGTCTTTCTCTAAAATAAATAAACATTAAAAAAAAAAAAACCCAGGGTAATGGGTAATATGAGAAAGAGGACCCGGGGTGGAGGTGAGTGCGATCTGGATGCCACTATGGGGAGGGCTGAAAGAGTGAGGTATGAACTAAGCCTCGAATATTGAGGAAGAGCTACAGAGCACATGCAAAGGCCCTGAGGAGGGGAATGAAACTGCATATTGAAGAACAAAAGGCAGCCATTGTAGCTGGAACCTAGTGGGTGAGGGGAAAGGGCATGAGGTGAGGCCAGCATGCAGGTGGGTCTCACATCACCTGGGGCCTCTTGGCTGGAAAAGGGCTTTATTTTAGGTGCAGTGTGAAGCCACCCAAGAGTTTTAAATAGGACTTTCCCTTTGGACTGTGGTATTCTTTTTTCTTTTTTTTTTTAATTTGTTGAACATTTATTTATTATTGAGAGACAGAAAGAGACGGAGCATGAGCATGGGAGGGGCAGAGAAGGGGGGAGACACAGAATCGGAATGTGAGCTGTCAGCACAGAGCCCAACATGGGGCTCGAACTCACAAACCGCAAGATCATGACCTGAGCCGAAGTCAGACGCCTAACCGACGGAGCCACCCAGGCACCCCTTGGACTGTGGTGTTCTGAGTGGTGGCTGGGGGGCTGGTGAGCTGGCTAATGAGGTTGTCAGGAGAGACACATCGATGGTGGGGGCCTGGAGGGGGGGATGGAGAGAAGTGGACAGATCTGAGTTGTGTTTTGCAGCAGAACCACTGCTCTTGCTGCTAGAGATGTGGAGAATTCGGGAAAGGGAAGGAGCAGGTTTGGCCTTGGTGTGAGCCTTAGGTGAGGTCTCCAAGTGGGTGAGGAGGCTAGTGAGCAGAGCAAGGGATGGGACAGAAAGGAGCTGGGAGCCCGTTAGGGAGGAAGTAGGGTCCTGGCACCTGACCCAGGGACCACCAATGCCCTCCTGAGCCCATCCGAGAAGCCACTGCCTCCTGCCTTCTGAAATGGAGACTCGGGCCCCCCGTGGAGGGTCCTCCCAGGGCACACCTCCCATGGGCACCTATAAGTAATAGGATTCCTGTGTGAGCTGACGTTGTTCCTGGCAGTTCACATATTAGTCAGAAGAATGGCAAGTGCATAAGGAGGGGCAAAATGCTCCTTACTGTCCCCATCGAGGAATTCCCCCAATCCAGCCAGGTTTTGGGCCCCTGCCATACTTCGCCGCCTCTGGATTCTGCTCTGGGGCTGTGCCCTCTCCCTGCCCTCAAGTCACCCTGAGGCTGGTGCCATCTCCCTCCCCGCCCCAGTTCTGTCCAGACCTGTATTACCTCTTGTGTGTGCCCAGTCTCAGCCCCTCCTGGGTGAGTGTGTGTCTCTTCCTGGGCCAGTCTCCTGGGACCTCTGCTCTTATTTCAGCCCTGCGGGTGGTCTCTGCTTGAATTTGGAGTCAATTCTGGGGCCCGGTTGAGGCCTGGGGGAGAGTCAGTATGCCTGGAAGGGATATCCTGGGAGCCGGGTCCCAATCCCAGGACCAGGAGAGCCGTGTGAGACATCTTGCCCAACCCTCATCCCCATTTTGCAGATGAGCAAACTGAGGCCCCGAGACGTGGAAGCCCCTGCCCGAGGTCACCCAGCGAACTCAGGGCAGAGCCGGGGCTCCCCATTCCCGCACCGGGCCCTTCCCAGCGCCCTGCCTTGCCTGCTCCGTCATGTATGTACGCATGTGAGGGCCGCGTGTGCCAGTGTGTGCCCCGCGCGCCTCCCGGGGAGGCCCTTCCGCCGTGTGTCTCCGCCCCTCCCCGCACTGTGGACAGGGCATGAGTCTGTCCGCCTGCACCTGTGTGGGTGGTGCGTCCCTGGGTCAGCCTGTGTCTTAGCACGTGTGTGTGGACGTGGTGTGGTGTGCACACGTCAGTGGTGGCAGAGACACGGCCGTGCACAGTGCTCACGGGTGCCATGCGTGTGTATGTCTGTGTGGCGGGGAGGGTGTGCGGAGCGCTGGGTTTTTCCCCAGTCTTGTGTCCAGCCCACAGCTGAAGGCCGGCCGAGTCCTCTTGAGCTGGAGCAAAGTGAGCCTTTCGGATCAGGGTTTCTGGGCGTGCCAGCCAGACCCTAACCCAAACCCTTCTGCGCGTCCCACCCCACCCGCTCCCCACCCTCGCCACCTCAGACCCGGACCCCTGGCGCCCCTCCCCCACTCGAAACCACGTGCAGCTCCCCCCAAGGTCATTCCCTCCGTCGAGCTGGGCGCTGGTCCTGTGTCTGGGGGGCGCCTTCATGCACACGCGTAGGTCACCAGTGCCTGCCGGTGGCAGGAGAGTAGAGGTCCCACCTCTGCGTTAAGGTCCCCAGCTCCTGCCTTTGCTGACTGGTACCTTTGCCTCTCTGAGACTCAGTTTCTCCATCTATAAGATGGGGCTAGCAGTGGCCCTCTGGGAGCTGTTGGAAGGAGGATTCAAGGTAATCTATAGAAAGTGTCACCTAGTGTGGAGCCTGGTGCAGAGTCAGTACATAGTACGTGCTCCGAGTTGTTGACTCTGAAGACAGAAGTGGAAACCAAGGCCTGACAAGGGCCCTGAACGGGTCACCATCCGGGCGTCTCAACACCAATGCCAGGCTGTCTCCAGGACCTGGGTGGTGGGGGAGGTGGGAGATATGCGGGTCGGTGGGGGGTGTTGTTAAAGCAAGGCCTTAGCAATGAACGTGACAGGATGGGGAAGGGGCCTTGGGAGCCTCTTCCGGCAGACGTGAGATGACAGGGTTCCAGTTTTGGGCCCAAGGTGCCATTCTGGACCTGGTGTAGGCTCCTGGCCCCTCTGTCTTCATCCTTTCTCTTTGCCGGTCTCTCAGCTTCTGCTGATCTCTCTCTCGAGAGCTCTCTCGGGGCGTTTCTCCCTAACTGCCCGTCTGTCTCCCTGGCCCACCCCTCTGCCCCCGCCCTGCTTCCCCTCCAGCAGAAGGCAGACCTGGCTGTGGCCGCATTCACCATCACAGCCGAGCGGGAGAAGGTCATCGACTTCTCCAAACCCTTCATGACCCTGGGGATCAGCATCCTCTACCGAGTGCACATGGTAGGGCTCCCCTGGAGACGCGGAGGCTGTGGGGCAGGAGCCTGGTGGTGGGCACGACACCTGTGTCCCCAAGGGCAGCAGAGGCTGCGGGCTGGACCTTGATGGGCCACTCGGGCTCACGGGCGCCTGGCGAGGCGGGGGCTGGGGATGCAGCTGAGGTCAGGGCGGCCCCGGGCCTCACTCCCTCCCCCCACAGGGCCGCAAGCCTGGCTACTTCTCCTTCCTGGACCCCTTCTCCCCTGCCGTGTGGCTCTTCATGCTTCTCGCCTACCTGGCCGTCAGCTGCGTCCTGTTCCTGGCCGCCAGGTGAGTCCACTGCCTGCTGCCCATGAAAAGGAGGCGGGGAAGAGGCTGGGGCCTCCGTGACTGACCTGCACATTCTGTCTGGGCCTCTCCCCTTCCCCCCACTTCCATTTTCTCTCTGTCTCTCTCTTTCTCCCTCTGTGTCTCTCTATACATCTCTTTCTGCCTTTTCTGTGTGTGTCTCTCTCTGTGTTTCTTTCTTCCTCTTCCCTCTGTGTGTATCTCTTTCTGTTTCTCTCTGTCTTTTCCCTCCTTTTTCTTACTGCCTCCCCCCCCACCCCATCTCTTCACATCATGGTGTCTTTGTCGCTTTCCTCTGTTTCTCTCCTTTTTTTCTCTACCTTGGCTCCATCCACCCCTCGCCCCCGCGTCTCTTCACAGGCTGAGCCCCTACGAGTGGTATAACCCACACCCGTGCCTGCGGGCACGCCCCCACATCCTGGAGAACCAGTACACGTTGGGCAACAGCCTCTGGTTCCCTGTAGGGGGCTTCATGCAACAAGGCTCGGAGATCATGCCCCGGGCGCTGTCCACACGCTGCGTCAGCGGAGTCTGGTAAGAGGCCTTCTGTCTGTCCCAACCTGGGTGGGGAGGGCCCCTTCCAAGCCTGGGAGGATTCTGGTCCCCTTCCGGCAACTGTGTGGTGGGGAATGGGGTGGAGAGAGCTGAGCCCCAGCTCTGCCCGGTACTAGCCGTATGACCTTGCGTAGGCCACATCTTCTCTCCATGCCTCAGTCTCCTCATCTGAAAACTGGGGATAAAATCCCCATGCCGCAGGATTCAGTTGGGCTGTTGCAGAAAAGTACTTCTTCTGACGTGACAATTATAATTGGAACAGCATACAGATGGCTATTGCTGACTCGTACACACGCAGGCAGTCACAGAGACTTGGGGCAGCCTGCACGGTCCAGGGACGCATACTCCTTGGGGAGTCCCTTGGGGACCCCAGTAACCTGGACAGAGCCTATTTAGCCCCCATCACAAGCTCCAAGAAGTCACATGTCAGAGACCAGACACTGTCAACCTGTGTCTGGACCATGGTTTTTTAAATGTCTGTTTATTTTTGAGAGAGAGAGCCGGGGAGGGGCAGAAAGAGAGAGGGAGACACAGAATCCGAAGCAGACTCCAGGCTCCAAGCTGTCAGCACAGAGCCTGACACGGGGCTTGAACTCACAAGCTCATGACCTGAGCTGAAGTTGGACATTTAACTGACTGAGCCACCCAGGGTTTTTAAACATTTGAATTAGTTAGCAACATTTAAAAATTGGGCAAATCCACTCACAAATCCAGACTTCTCACTCTTCTTGAAAATTCAGGAGCACCGGATAGGCCAGCATCTTCCTGGTCTTATGCATGAGAGGGCTGAGACCGCGTACTCCTCCCAAGGCAGGGCCAGGCCAAGCGGGCTCTCTCCCCGGGGCCACTCACCCCGGTGCCACCTGAGCCCAGCCTCCTCCCCAGGCCCTTCTGGAAGAGTGTTTCTTCCTCCCCTCCTCCCTGTCAGTTAGAATTCACGCATCGACAGTCATTCACCAGATGCTTCTCAGGCCCCTCCTTGTGCCAGGCACTCAGGTGAAGAATCCGGCCTCGAGAGGCAGAGGAACCCAGAATAAATAGCTAAGCAAATAAACAGACACAGGAACGTCCCATTTTGTTCCAGGAACAAGTGAATCCCAAAGACATTGTCTCATTCAAAACTTGTTCCCGACTAACCTTTAATGGGTGCAGGTTTTTCTGTCCCAACTGAGTGGGACGAACTACCACAGAGCAAGTTGTCGGCAGTTCACTTGGCCCACTGTCTTTGACCCTTTTGGGTATCGATGACATTTTTTGGGAATGGCATCATTTCAAGTGTTACATACCCTGTATTAGTTTCCGATCGCTGCTGTAACAGGTTACACAGGCTTAGTGGCTTCAAACAACATAAACCCATAAACATCATATGGGTCTGGAGGTGAGAAATTGGAAATCTCACTGGGCTAAAGTCCAGGTTTTGGCAGGGCTGGGTCCTTCTGGAGGCCCAGGGCAGAATCCATTTCTTTGCCTGTTTCAGCTTTTAGAAGCCACCTGTACTCCTTGGCTTGTGGCCTCTTTCTCTGTCTTTAAAGCCAGTAGCATTGCATCCTCATATCTCTCTCTGTGGCTCTAACCTCCTTCTTCCACTTATAAGAACTCTTGTGATACCACTGGGCCCACCCAGATAATTCAGGAGAATCTCCCCCAACTCACATTCCTTAACTTGATCATTTCTGCAAAGATCTTTTTACCCTATAAGGGGACAATACCTCATGAGTTCCAGGGCTTAGGATGTAGACATCTCTGGGGGCGGGGCAAGATGAGGAGCTTTCTTCTGCCTCCCACATACCCCACCTGCAACCTACCGACATTGTCAAAGTCACACACGTATCAACATGCATGCAAACTACTAAATGAAACAAACAGGGCACAGTGAGAGAGAACAGCAGGGAACGTGGTCACTCCGGGAAGCCCCTTTGAGAAGGGGACACCTAGGCTGAGTCCTAAAGGCTAAAACAGAGGTGTCCACGCCCAGGAGAGGGAGGAACATTCCAGACAGGCCAGAGACCTGATGTGACAGAGACGGCCACATCCTCAGGCCAGGTGGCGGACCGGTGACCTCCTCTCTGCAGGCCGTCCCTTCTGCTCCTGGGTCAGGGACTTCTTCAGCTGGGAGTTCTCTGCCTGTACCCATCACCGTCACCCTGGAAGCTCCCAGTCACGCCCCCTCTCACTGGAGACTTTGACCCCAAGCTCACTCTCGTCTTCACTCTCAGCCCTCCCACACATTCGCTCGGTGAGTGGATGTTTCAACAGATGTTTGTTAGTTTTCAAATGTGACCCCAGCACGGTGACTCGGCAGTCCGGGGCCAGTATCCTAGGGGACTTGGTTGCCGGAGGGCCCTGAACCCACCTCCTGAGCCCCTCATCTTCAGTGTGCATTGGGGTCCCAGCCTCCTACAGCCACACCCAAGGCCTCGTCATCATTCAGGACAGCTCTGCCTCAAAACCAATGTGTGTGTGTGTGTGTGTGTGTGTGTTTTCTTTTATTAATTAATTGATTAATTAATTATTTTGAGAGAGAGCGTGAGTGGGGGAAGGGCGGGGGGGGGGACAGAGGATACAGAGTGGGCTCCACAATGACCGCACAGAGCCCGATGTGGGGCTCGAACTACAAGGTCATGACCTGAGCCAAAGTCAGACACTCAAATGACTGAGCCACCCAGGCGCCCTTCAAAATCCATGTTTTTGAGGTTATGCCTGACCTCAGCCCCATCCTCTCGGGCTCCCCCTTGGTCACTCTCGCAAAGTAGTCATTGGGGCTCCCTCTTTCCTGTTCCCTGAACCCTGCGTACTTTCAGGTCCATCCACCTCAGGTAGGCTCCTAGGCCGTGTCTTCAGCCACTCTTTTGCTGTTTTCCTCAACGCCTCCTCAAGGCGTCCTGTCCTCAGAGTCCTCCTGGCAACCTCAGATCTAGGCAGCAGCTTGGCTCTCCCTCCCCTGGCCCCACCAGGGTCACATAGGACCCCCTTACTGACGCATCCAGTACATGCATATAGGCCACCCTCCTTCTAGAAACTCCTTGCTTCCAGGCTGTAGTGGCCCTCTGGTTCCCTCCTCCCGCTTTGGATCCTCTGTTTCATTTCGCAGGGGCCGGCGGGGGTGGGGGGGTGGTGACCACCCTCGCCGTCTCTCACAAGGAGCTCCTCATTCCACACCAGTGACGTGACAGTACCTGCAGACCCAGCACCCTCATTTTGTGACAAACATTTTGTAGCATCTGCTTTCCTACCCTGATGAAATTCAAGGGTAATATATCTCCTTACACACCTACGTACACATGTGATTTGAAACAAATTGGTAATACGCCCTAATCGCAATACAAAGGGGGGAAAGGGGAGTGATCTATGATAGAGTAATAGGATAGTGATGCATAAATGCTTGGGCGGGGCTGTGCTAGAAGACAGAACGCGGGAGTCAGGTGGCTGCATTCGCTTGTAATGGGTACATTGGAAATTACGAGAAGGGAGACCATTTAATAGAATCATGTGGACACCTGAGACTTGACGATTTGAGCTATTCGGTAAATGAGTGTGTTTGCACAAACACAAATCACCATGCACGTGGCGATTTACTAACACAACTGTTCCAAGAGTCTTGATTCGGTGACTCAGATACCGTGAGCAGGGCTGCTGTGTCAGAGGCCTGAGCTCCAAACCGGTGAGGGGTTCTTGGCAAACTTTCAAACACAAGAACATCTGGTTGTTCCTCAATCTGAACAATGCATGCGTTTCTAGAAATTTCGGTTTCTGTTATAACCATGCAGACATTTTTTTGGCTTTTGTCTGCCAAGGAGTGAGGGTCAGAGAGTCGGGTACTGGATTTTCCCTGTTGTTTAGACTGGACTGCATTGCTGGACACCTGCCCCCACCCAACAACACCAGGAGCCACTAGGGTGCCCAACACCTAACCACGTGTCTTCCTCAGACGCCTCCCAGGGGGCTCTCCACTCTGTACGCTCCGAGGCCTTCTCATCCAGCCCTGGTTCCCCTTGCATTTTGTAACTGATGCTTACCAAGTCCTCACCTCCAGACCCTCCCCATGTGTGCTCTACAGGCATCCCCAAAATAGCTTGTCCAAGATGGAGTGCACATCCTTGCTTCCAATTCAGACTCCCCATCTGTGTCCCCCTGCTCTGTCCCAGTGAGCACCCCCACCCCCACCCCTGCCCAGTCATTATCACCAGTCAGCCATGCTGTATCCTTGGGGTCAAGGTGGTACCTGCTATGTATTAGGCACTGAACAGTTTTGTCTTGAATGAATGACATTGGCCCTTGCAGTGGGTTTGAAGGGACTTGGTTTCTGGAGAGTTGTGTCAGACCCTGGGTCTTTGCATGTCGGGTTTTGATTTTCTTTTGCGGGAGGCTGTATTATTCATCCCTCTGTCCTCTATTCCACCCCCACCCCAGGGCCTAGCACAGCGCTGTACATGTGTGCTCAGCAGAGGTTAGCTGCTGTGTTTGTTACTATCTGCTGGAGGGGGTGAGTGGGTCTGGGAGGCTCTCCCAGCCTCTCCCTGTCTTCATGCCCCACAGATCTGGACTATCTGCAGGGAACCCGGCCACGCTCACCTGCCAGGCAGGAGGCCAGAAAGGGTCAGGGTAAGACAAGTGGTTGCTCTTGGGCTCCATAGCAAGGCCAGTGGGTGCCTCTTCTCCCAAGTCACCAAGATAGTGAGCGCACACACGCACGGTGCTCCTTCTGTGTCAGATGTGACTCACTCTTCCCACAGCCCTGTGAGGGGCAGCCTGTGACTGTCTTAGCTCACAGGTGAGTCCAAAGTCACACAGCTAGGCAGTGATAGAACCAGGATTTGTGGATTTTCCAGAGATCTTTCTGTTATTGATTTCTTGTTCAGTTCTGTTGTGGTCAGAATATTCTCTGTAGGATTTTCATCCTTTGAAATTTATTGAGACTTGTTTCATGGCTCAGCATATGGTCTATCCTGGTAAGTGTTCTGTGTGCATTTGCATAGAACGTGCTGTCAGTGGGCGCAGTGTGCTATAAATGGCAATTAGGGCCAGTAGGTTGATAGCGTTGTTCAAGGCTTCTATATCCATACCGATTTTCTGTCTGCCTGTTCTATCAATTATTGAGAGAGGGGTGTTGCAATCTCCACCTGTAATTGTGGAGAAATCGTGTCTATTTCTCTTTTCAGTTCTAACAGTTTTTGCTTCATGAATGTTGAAGCTCTGTAATTAGGTACATAAATGTTTAGGATTGTTATGTTGTCTTGATTAATTGATCCCTTTGTCATTGTATAATGCCCCCTCTTTATTCCTGGTAATATGCCTGCTGTGAAGTTACCTGTATTTGATATTAACATAGCTACCCCAGCTTCTTCGTGCTTAATGTTGGTATAGCATATCTTTTCCCATCCCTTCACTTCCAACCTACCTGGATCATTTTATGTATATATGTATGTATGTATGTATGTATGTATGTATGTATGTATATTTTTTAGGGGGAGAGAGAGAGGGCACATGAGTGGGGGAGGGGGAGAGGGAAAGTGAGAGAAAGAGAGAATTCTAAGCAGGCTCTGCACTGTCATTACAGAGCCTAATGCAGGGCTCAAACCCACAAACCATGAGATCATGACCTGAGCTGAAATCAAGAGTCAGACTCTTCACTGACTGAGCCACCCAGATGCCCCAGATCATTATATTTAAAGTGGTTTCTTTTTTTTGTTTGTTTAGTTTATTTATATTTGAGAGAGAGTGAGCCAGCAGGTGCCTGGGTGCACACAGCGGAGGAGGGGCAGAGAGAGAGAGACAGAGAGAGAGAGAAAATCCCAAGCAGGCTCCACACTTAGCACAAAGCCCGATGAGAGGCTTAATCCCACGAACCACAATATCATGATCTGAGCTGAAATCAAGAGTCAGATGGGGCTCCGGGGAGGCTCAGTAGGTTAAGCATCTGACTTCGGCTCAGGTCATGATCTCGCAGTTTGTGGGTTCGAGCCCCTCTGAGCTGTTTGCACAGAGCCTGGAGCCTGCTTCGGACTCTGTGTCTCCTCTCTCTGCCCCTCCCATGCTCATGCTCTGTCTCTCTCTGTCTCTCAATAATAAATAAATGTTAAAAAAAAAAGAGCCAGACGCTTATCCCACTGAACCAGCCAGGCACCCCTAAAGTTTCTTATAGGCAGCATGTACTTTCTTATAGGCAGCATGTACTTAGGTCTTGGAGCAGGGGTTGGCAAACTTTGTCAGTATTAGGCCAAATAGTATATAGTTTAGGCTTTGTTGGCCATCCAGTCTCTGTCACAACTAATCAGCTCTGACTGTATTGTGAAAGCAGCCATAGACGATACATAAATGAATGAGTGTGGCTGTGTTCCAATAAAACTTTATTTATGGACATTGACACTGAAAATAGAATTTTATATGTCACGTGTCTTGAAGTAATACTCTTCAATTTCTTTTTAAACATTTAAAAATGTGAAAACCATTCTTAGCCTGCGGGCTGGACAAAAGCTGATAGCAAGACAGATTTGGCCTGTAGGCCATCGTTTGCCAGCCCTTGGTTGGGACCATTTACCTTTAATGTAATTACTGTGACGGTTGGGTTTAAATCTGCCAACTTGCTATTTATTTGTAATTTGTTCCATCTCTTTTGATTCCTTTTTCCCTCTTTTCCTACCTTCTTTTGGATTTATTGAGATATTTAGGATTCTGTTTCATGTCTACCATTGAAGCATACTTCAATAGCATACTTCTTTTTAAATTTTTCTTAGTAGCTGCTTTGGGTTTACGATATGCATCTTTAATTGATTACAAAATACTTTCAAGTAACATTGTACGACTTCACATAAGATGGAGATCCTTATGACAGTATGCTCCCATCTCTCCCCCTATCCTTTGAGCTATTCTTGTCATATAGATTACTTCTACTTGTCTTACAAGCCCCATAATATATTAGGAGTGTATGTGTGTGTATTTGCTTAAACAGTAAATGTCTTTTTTTTAATGTTTATTTATTTATTTAAAAAATTGTTAACTTTTATTCATTTTTGAGAGACACAGAGAGACAGAGCATGAGCAGGAGAGGGGCAGAGAGAGAGGGAGACACAGAATCCAAGGCAGGCTCCAGGCTCTGAGCTGTCAGCACAGAGCCCGATGCAGGGCTCAAACTTTCAAACTGCGAGATCATGACCTGAGTTGAAGTTGGAGACCTAACTGAGCTACCTGGGCACCCCTGGAACTTGCAAGTCTTGATTTTGGGTTTGTGAGTTTGAGCCCCACATTGGGTGTAGAGATTACTTAAAAATAAAATCTTTTAAAAAATAAAGAGGGGGTGCCTGGGTGGCTCAGTCAGTTAAGCATCTGACTTAGGCTCAGGTCATGATCTCATGGTTCATGGACTTGATCCCCATGTCACGTTCTGTGCTGACAGCTCAGAGCCTGGAGCCTGCTTCGGATTCTGTGTCTCCCTCTCTCTCCACCTCTCCCCTGCTCACAATCTGTCTCTTTCTCTCTCAAAAGTAGATAAACATTTAAAAATTTTTAAATAAAAAAAAAACAGATATACAAAGGTACAGGAAACTGTGAGAGAGAAGTCACTCATTTGAAACACACCCAGAATTGGCAGAATGATGGAACTAGCAGATGAGGGTATTAAAGAGCTGTTATAGATATAGTCAGAATGCTCAAGGATATAAAGAAAAACCTGAGTGTAATGCAGAGAGAAATATAAAAAAGGAGCAAGTGGAACTTGTAGAGATGAAACATACAACATTTGAATGGGAAATTTTACTGGAATGGTTTATACAGATCAGACACTGCAGCAGAAGAGAAAGGAGAATTGGAAGACAGCAATAGAATAGAATAGACAGAATAGAATCCAAATGGAAGTCACAGTGGGAAAAATGACTGACAATGGGCACAAAGTCTAAGTGGCCTGAGGAATAAAATAGCAAGTGGTCTTACATAAGTGATTGAAGTTCCATAAGGAGAGGAGAAAAAGGGAGTAACAGGAAAAAAAAATATTTGAAGAAGTAATGGTGAAAACTTTTTCAAATTTGATGAGAATTATAAACTTGCAGATCTAAGAAACTCTATAAAACCCGCGTAGGATAAACACACATACACACAAAGCACTTCAAGGCGCATTATAATCAACTGCTGAAAACCCGTGATAAAGAAAGAGTCTTAATGCAGCCAGAAGGCTGGGGGGGGGGGGGGGGGGCGGACGACACACGCAAGAATCAAATAACAGTGACAACAGACTTCTTGTCAGAGAGTATGCAAGCCAGGAGACAATGCACAAATGTGCTGAAAGGGAAAAACAACCTGTCAATCTAGTATTCTATATCCATCAAAAAGATCCTTCGAAGATCCACTAACAAATGTTTCATACAAACAAAAGCTGGGAGAATTAATTGCCAGCAGGACTGCGCTTCAAGAAATGTTATTTTGGGGACGGGGGTGCCTGGATGGCTCAGTCAGAAGAGTGTGCAACTCTTGATCTTGGGTTGTGAGTTCGAGCCCCACGTTGGGTATGGAAATTACTTAAAAATAAAATCTTTCTGGGGCGCCTGCATGGGTCAGTCAGTTAAGCTTCCCGCTTCGGCTCAGGTCATGATCTCATGGTTGGTGAGTTCGAGCCCCTGTCGGGCTCTGTGCTGACAGCTCAGAGCCTGGAGCCTGCTTCGGATTCAGTGTCTCCTTCTCTCTTTGCCCCTCCCCACTCACACTCTGTCTCTGTCTCTCAAAAAATAAATAAATGTTTAAAAATTTTTTAAATGAAAATGAAATCTTTTTTAAAAGCAAAGGAAAAGTTATGGGAAGTTCTTCAGGTAAAAGTTCTTCCATCTAATGCTAGATGGAAACTTGGATGCACATGGAGCAACAGAGAATACCAGAAATAGTAGATGTGTGGGTAAATATAAAAGACATATTCCTCATTTTAGAAATCTCTTCATTAAAAAAATTTTTTTATGTTTATTTATTTTTGAGGGAGACAGAGTGTGAGTGGGGGAGGGGCAGAGAGAGAGGGAGACACAGAATCCCAAGCAGACTCCAGGCTCTGAGCTGTCAGCACAAAGCCCCACCCAGGGCTCGAGCTCACAAACCGTGAGATCATGACCTGAGCCGAAGTCAGTTGCTTAATCGACTGAGCCACCCAGGCACCCCTATCTGGTAATTTTTTATTGGCTAACAGACATTTTGAATTTTACATTGTTTTACATTGTTGAATGTATTACTTTAAAGAGTCTTGGACGTTCTCTGGCGGGCAGTTAAATTCCTTGTGGATAATTTTGATCCTTTCCAGGCCTGTTTTTTAAAGCTGTTAGAGATCTGGCATAGTCTTTATTCTAGGGCTGACTTAATTCTGTTTGTAATATGTTGTCCTTTGGGGTCTCTACTGAATGTCTCATCTGTTCGGTCAGATCTCGCTCCTCAGGCTGGAGAGATCTCAAAAGGTTCCCAGCCCTGTGCAAACCCTGGGAATTGTTCTGTCTTTGAAAGCGGTTCTTCTCTGGCCCCTTAGAGTTCCACCCTATGTGTACACAGATTGATATTCAGCCAAAGACTCAAGGGGACTCTGTGCACATTTCTGGAATCCTTTCTCTCTGTGCAGCTCCCTCTTCTTAGGTTCCTTGTCCCACAAATTTTAGCCATCTTGGCCTCTCCGGTCTCCACCTCTGCAACTCATGAGATTGCCAGACTGTTTGGGTTTCCCTTTCTGGCACCTCACTCTATAAACTAAATTCAGCCAGACAGCCTGGGCAACGATAAGTCTCACTTTGTTGCTTTTTTTTTCCTCAGGGATTACAGTCCTGTGATGCCTATTGTCCTACGTCTTTAAATAGTTTTCTATATTCTGTCTAATTTTCTAGTTGTTGATGGTGGGAGGGTATTTTCAGGATATCTTATTCTCTTAGATCTGAAAGTGGAAATCTCTGGAAGCAGTATTAAACCCAGGGAATCTGGCTCTAGAATCGGTGCTTCCAGCCTTCCCACTAGTCAGCAGTCACTGAGCCTTCTAGATGCTGAGGTCATTAAGAGTGGCACCACCAACAGGGTGCATGGCCACAGTGGGAGGGTGGCCGGGGGCGAGGGCCTCCAGACTGTAGCTTGCTCCTTCTCCCCCTCAGGTGGGCCTTCACCTTGATCATCATCTCTTCCTACACGGCCAACCTGGCTGCCTTCCTCACCGTGCAGCGCATGGAGGTGCCCGTGGAGTCAGCTGATGACCTGGCAGACCAGACCAACATTGAGTATGGCACCATCCATGCTGGCTCCACCATGACCTTCTTTCAGGTGGGGGCCTTTGAAGTTGCCCAGGCTTGGTGTTGGTATCCCCATCGTGCATAGCTGCCCAGGGTGGGGCTGGGCAGGGCCTCCTGGGTCAGAGGGATTGATTGTCATGACAGTCAGGGAAGCTGAGAAGCAGAAGACACACTTGTGGGGTCACAGGGAGTGTTGCTGTCTGGCTGGAGAAACTGGACTTTCCCCCCAGGGAACAGAAGGGAGGCAGATATGGGATCTAATGTTGTATCAGTGCTAGATGGGCCAAATGGGGTCATGGAGGCTGCTAGAAGGGTCAGGCCTGGGAAAATGGGCCAGCAGAGAGGAAGGCAAGGCCCTTCAAGATGAAAGGTGTGCGTCCCTGTGTATTATGGGGTGGTGGGAAAGAATCAAAGGAAAGCAAGCCCGGCAAGGAGGCTTGAGTGACCGTAGAGGCCCTAAATGCCAAGATAGGGCTGAGATTAGGACCTGGAAGTGGGCAGGTGGGAATAGTTACTGGGCAGGGGTGACCTGTTTAGAGCTGAAAGTTCCCTCTGGGGCAAACAGGGGTAGACTAATGGTCTGAGGGAGGCTGGAGCTGGGCAGGGGCCACTGGTTGAAGCATGAAGGAGAGGAGGTCTCGCTGGTGGGTTGTGGGAGCAGTTTGCAGCTGGGAAAAATAGAAAAGTAGGTTTGGGAGGTGGCTGAGCCCTGGGGAGGGGCCTGTGGGGCACATAGGAAGAGCAGCGTCTGAACATCAGATCAGAGAAGGAAGGCGTGTGTCAGGAGTAGTGATGGGGGTGGTCATCCCCAGCTTGGCCTCCACAGGCCTCTGCCTCGGGGCTCTATCTGGGGCAGGGTGGGGCATTCGCCAGAAGGTTCCTGCAGGGCCTAAAGGAAGTAAATGGTCCTATTTGGCATGCTGCAGGTCTCCCCGACCCAGGCTGGGCCCTGGGTAAATTTGCGGTTGAGCTTCTGTGCATAAGGCCTGGGAGCGCTCGGAAGACAGGGCTGGGTGTCAGGCTGAGCCAGGCCCAGGGGTGGAAGAGAGAAGAGGGGCTAAAGAATAGACCATGGCTCCTTCTTCCCAAGCCTTCTGTCCTCAGGGCCCTCGCTGGCCTGGTGGGCGTGCAGATGGCTTGGACCTGACCTTGAGCAATCTGTCTTGTCCCTCTCCTCTGACTTTGGCTCTTCCTGCCTTCCTCTGGTCTCCTCACTCTTTCCAGTTGAGAGAGACTTCCTGGAGGGCAGGGGACAGGGTTCAGGGGAAATGCAGGGGGTGGAAAGACCCTCACCTGACTTCCCCGTGTCCCCTCCTCCTCCCAGAACTCACGGTACCAGACGTACCAGCGTATGTGGAACTACATGCAGTCGAAGCAGCCCAGTGTGTTTGTCAAGAGCACGGAAGAAGGCATCGCGCGTGTTCTCAACTCCCGCTACGCCTTCCTGCTCGAGTCCACCATGAACGAGTACCACCGGCGTCTCAACTGCAACCTCACCCAGATCGGGGGCCTCCTCGACACCAAGGGCTACGGCATCGGCATGCCACTGGGTATGGCAGCCTTGGGGCTGGGGAATGTGGAGGGGGCGCTGGGTATCCTAAACCAAGCCACGTGAGCCGGCCCGGGACTGGGCCAAGCCCTCCCTGTGGCAGGCCGGGTATGTTGTGCGTGGCCTTGGGCGGATGTCACCGCCATTCTGAGCCTCTGCACTCAACCCGCAAACACGGGCCTGGCAGCAGTCAGTTCCAGCCCTCCATGGCTGTTGGGAGAATCCCGTGTGACTGTGCACAGCCCAGTACTTGCAGGCCATGACACTTGCCCCCTTCCCCTTTGGCCCGAGGACCCCTTGAGGGGGAAGACCTGGGTTTATGTACCTTACAGTCTCTGCACGGAGCCCACAGCCCAGCTCAGAGCAGGTGCTCAGAATATAGATGGTGGAAGGGACGGGGGCAGGGATGGGTCTGCCTGGGAGACTTGGACATGCTTTTTCAGGGCTCAGTGCTGGAAACCCAGCAATTTTATCACCAAATCTTGACATTTTGACCTTTAAATCCATCTATCTGCTGATGACTGCTGTGTTAGTTATCTATTACTGCGTAACAAATGACCTCCAGTCTTAGCAGCTTCCCTGTGCCAGGGAAGCACATAGCCCGGTGCTTCGGGGGGACGGGCTCTGGAGTCACACCGACCTGGATTCAAATCCCAGCTCCACACCACCCCCCCGACTCCGTGCATGACCTTAGGCAGGAATGTCACCTGCCTGGTCCAGAAAATGGGGGTGGTAACACCCGGTAATACCAGGATCACGAGGGACTTGAATTAATGTCCATTAACCAAGGGTCTACAAACCCGGCACATCGTAGGGGCTGCTGAATACTAATGACTCCACCTGCCCATGTCCCCAGTTTCTGGTACCTGGGAAATGCTGAAGAGGTGTGGTGACTGAGGAAATGACAGGACGGGACACGTGTGGGGTGTTTGGGACGGAAGGATGGTTTGAGGAGAGGATCCGAGGGTAGGGAGGAGAGAGGTGGCTGGAGATTCATTCACTGAGCAGATTGCCTGATGCCCTACTGTGTGTGGCACGCACTGTGCTGGAAGACCACAGCAGAGGGCCGCGAAGCCCCCAGCCTCCTGCCTGCGACCAGGGGCGCAGACGGCAAGGACACAATAAACACGCAGCTTTATAAAGTGATGTCAGGTGGTGATAACTGCTCTGAGGTGAAGTAAGGGGAAGGGACTGACAGGGAGGGGGTGCTTGGTGCCATTTTAAGTGAAGGTCATTGGAGAAGACCCCTTGAGGACGCACCATGCGAGCAGAGGCCTGAGTGACAGGAGGGAAGGAACGTTCCAGGCAGAGATCCTGAGGTGGGACTACCTGGAGGACTCGAGGCACAGCCGGGAGGCCGGTGTGGCTGGCACAGAGAGCCTCGGGGGCAGCAGGAGCCTCAGGTGGCGGGGCCAGTGGACCCCAGGTCTCGAGGCCGAGGGAAGGACCTGGTGCTCTCTGCGTCGGGAAGCCATTGGAGAATTTTGAGCACAAGAGAGGCGAGCTCTATGACTGTTTCTGAAGTTGTCCCTCTGGCTGGTGGGGGGAGGTGAGGGGCACGGCAGGGAGGGGACGGTGACAAATGTGACATGAGGCCTAGTGGGGGCCCAGCCCAGGGTGGTGGCAGCGGAGGTGGCAAGCAGTGGTCAGACTTGAAGGTAGAGGGGGAAGAGCCCCAGGGATGCGGCGGAGGCAGGAGGAAGGGTCGTGGTGAGGGGGCAGTTGGGGGTTGGGCGGGCAGGGCTCCGGGGCCCCGACGGCCAGTCCACCCCCTTGTCCATCCGGTGCAGGCTCCCCGTTCCGGGATGAGATCACCCTGGCCATCCTGCAGCTTCAGGAGAACAACCGGCTGGAGATCCTGAAGCGCAAGTGGTGGGAGGGGGGCCGGTGCCCCAAGGAGGAGGATCATCGAGCTAAAGGTCAGCTTCCCCACACCTCACGCCCATCCCGAAGCCCTCTAAAGCCCCTGTGCCCACGCAGCCCCCACCCTGTGACTTCCCCCTCGACTCCCAGGTCTGGGCATGGAGAACATTGGTGGCATTTTTGTCGTGCTCATCTGTGGCCTCATCATTGCCGTCTTCGTGGCGGTCATGGAATTCATATGGTCCACACGGAGGTCGGCAGAGTCCGAAGAGGTGAGGAGGCTGGCAGAGGGCGTGGGGGAGAAGGGGAGTCTCAGGGGCGGAGGGGCATGGAGACTGTGGCATTGGTAGCCTTCCTGGAGGGGGTCTAGGAGCAGTGAGGGGCCAGGAGCAGGGCACAGAGAGGATCCGAGAGCCCCTAGGGGCAAAGGGGGTCCGAGGAGAGGTGCGTATGGACAGAAGGGAGAGGGAAGCCGGGCGTGAGGAAAGCCAGAGGAGGGAAAGCGGGCATGGGCAGAGGTGAGGATGCAGGGGAAAGAAGGGCTGGGGAGAAGGAGTGGGGAGGGGCAGGGGGTAAAGCAAGGAGAACTGAGAAGTGACAAAAAGGCAGCGGGCTTGCTGGCTGGTCCCAGCTCCACGGGGCCGGTGCTGCCCAGTGACACTCCTCCATTTCCACTCGTGCCCCTTCGGTCCCTCACGGGTCCACCTCCGCCTCTCCAGGCCCCAGCCCCGTCCCGCTCCTCACCTTGGCTGTTGACCTTACTTCCACTTCCCTGAGAAGAGCAGAGGAGTTAGAGGAGAGCATACAGACCTCTCCACATCCAGGCACCTGCCTTTCTCCACTCGCCCTGTCGGTTACTCCGAGGGAATACCCATAATTCCAGCTGAGGCACCCTCCCCTGTGCCCCCATCTCCTCTCTCGCCCCCCCAAAGACATCCCTCAGCGGTTCTTTGCTCCCTCCGCCCACCATCAGTTTCCTCCTCTCTGTTGGATCAAGGCTGTCAGGATACAGACGTGCTATCAGCTTTCCCATCTTCCAGAAATTTCTCTTGACCCCGCTTCCCTTCCTGGCCACCACCCCCACTCCTCCCCTAACCGTAGAACCTTGAAAGAGTGTATCTTTCTGCTGCGTCAGTTCCTGTGCTGCATCTAGTCTCCGACACACTCCCATCCACATCCCCACTGAAGCTGCTTGTCACCAGTGACCCCAAATCCAGCCCAGGTCTCAGGCCTCGTCATACGTGAGGTAGTGATGGGCTTTGGCACAGCTGAGCTCTCACCTCAAAACCCTCTCTTCATGCTTACGCCCCCCCTTTCTCCTTCCTCTGTGGCCCGTCCTTTGTTGAGGGGTTCTAGGGCTCCGTCCTGGACTCTTCTGTGTCTTTCTCCACCCCTTGGTGACCCCATCCAGCCAAATGGTTTGTAAGACCACCGCTATACTGATGACCTTTATTAGCTGTCTATTACCACGTAACATTCCTAAGATTCAGCAGCTCAAAACAGCAAACTTACATCAGTTTACAGAGCAGCTTAGCCGGGTGGTTCTGGCTGCCAAGGTCTCTGGTGAGGTCATGATGTTGGCCGAAGGCTTGCCTGGACCCAGAGGGTCCACTTCCAAGGTGGCGTATTGTCTCCAAATGTACTTGCAGGATTTTGATTTATGGAGGTGACTAAGTGATGACACGGAGAGGCCAATGCCACCGAAAGAAGATTTTTATTACATTTTCCAGGAGGGGGTGATGCCACCCACGTAGGGCCACAGGGGACGCACCAGGTTTTGGTCAGGAACCGGAGCTGAAAGCCTAGGCCACAGACGGCACTGGGGCACCGGGCAGGCAAAACAGCTTAGAACTGGCTAGTGTGGATAATGTCGGTGGGCTCAGGGCTAGAGGGTGGTCTGTAGCTGTGTGTACCTGGTCCTGGGTGATTTAGGGCAGCCTGGTGTGAGAGTCAGCTTAAGCTGGAGGGTGGGGGTACAAGCTGGGATCGGTTGGTTTGCATATGAGAGGTGGGCTCTCAGCCCTCTGCTATCCCTAAGAATCTAGCTGTGGAAAGGCCCCTCTCTCCCTGACCAGCAAGGTTTTCTCTGTGTCAAAACATCCTAGGATAGAATAAAGAACATGGGGAACATACACACTCAATGGCAGCTGACAGGAGGCCTCAGTCCCTCCCACAGGGACCTCTCCGTAGGGCTCCTTGGGTGTCTTCACGCCGTGGCGGCTGGGCTGGCTTGCCCCAGAGCAAGTGATCCAAGGGCCAACCCAGCAGAAGCCACCAGCCATATTCTGTTGGTCACAGAGCAGCCCTGATATAAAGGCAGAGGGGACCACACAGGGTGGGAACACTGGAGGGCAGGACTCTAGGGAGCCGCCTGCCATAACCCCCAGTGAGCATCCCTCACAGGGACTTCTCCCTGGACCCAGGGTCTGTGAACTCTGATCTTCCCATGGATGTCTGACAGGTAACCCACTTAACATCACATGGCCAAGGCAGAGCTCCTGCCCACGCACCAGGCAATGTTGTCATTCTCCTTGCTCAGACCAAGATGTGATTACCCTTGGCTCTCCCCTCTGTCTCATGCCTCCTTTGGATCTCTCAGCCAGTCCTCTCAGCTCCACCTTCAAAATACACCCAGAATCCAGCCCCTTCTCACCTCCTTGGCCACTGCCACTCAGCTCGCCCTTGGCCTCCTCCATCTGTTCTCAGCACAGCACCAGGGAGATCCTGTGTACAGCAGTCCTCTACTTAAAGCTCCCCAGTGCCTCCCACCTGGCTCAGAATAAAAGCCAGACCCTTACAGTGGCCTGTGGGCCCCATTGCTCTTCGACCTTGTCTTCTCTCTCCCCTGGGAACCTCACTCCAGCAACCCTGCCCCTGCTTGTGGTTCCTCCCACAAACCACCCGGTGCCCTTTCGGCACCTTTGTCCTGCACAGCCTTGCAGTCTTACTGAAGAAGACGTCTTCCTGGTGCGTCTTCCCTAATATCCTACTCCAGATGCAGTATCGCTCCCCACCTCTTGCCAATTTTATTCTCCCCAGCACTCATCACGGGCTAACATACTCCCTGCATTTACATTTTTGTTAGTTTTGTCTCTGCACTGGAATACAACCTCCACGAGGGCAGGGACTTCCTGTTTTGGTCCCTGCACACAGCAGGCGCTCAGTAAATAGGTCTTGCCATAGGTGGTAGCATGAGTTAGAGGCAGAAGATGGAAAACAAGCAGGAGGGAGTCAGAGACTTTGGAATGACAAGAAAGGGAAAGACAGGGGCCTGGATAGAAGGCGAGGGCAGGCTCAGGGAGAAACCCGAGGACGGAAGCAGAGAGAGAGGCCGAGAGGTGAGACAGAGCACTCGAAAAGCGGAGGCGGGGAGGGGAGGGGAGGGGAGGAGTGGAGCCCGGGGGCGCAGGGTGAGGGGGGTCGAGGCAGAGAAGTGAAAGCGGACGCAGAAGCCAGGCGAGGGGGCGGCGGCGAGGAGAGCGAGCGACGGACCGTGACCACCGCACCCCGCCCTGCGCCGCCCACAGGTGTCGGTGTGCCAGGAGATGCTGCAGGAGCTGCGGCACGCGGTGTCCTGCCGCAAGACGTCGCGTTCCCGCCGGCGCCGGCGCCCAGGCGGCGCGAGCCGGGCCCTGCTGTCGCTGCGCGCGGTCCGCGAGATGCGCCTCAGCAACGGCAAGCTCTACTCGGCCGGCGCGGGCGGGGATGCGGGCGGCGCGCACGGGGGCCCCCAGCGCCTCCTGGACGACCCGGGGCCGCCTGGCGGGGCCCGGCCCCCCGCCCCCACGCCCTGCACCCACGTGCGCGTCTGCCAGGAGTGTCGGCGCATCCAGGCGCTGCGGGCGTCCGGGGCCGGCGCGCCCCCGCGTGGCCTAGGCGCCCCCGCCGAAGCCACCAGCCCGCCCCGGCCGCGGCCAGGCCCCGCAGGCCCCCGCGAGCTGGCCGAACACGAGTGACCACGGGCGGAGCCGGGCTGGCGGCGGGACTGACCGCAGGGACGGAGCCCGGGCCGCCCCCGCTTCCCCAGCGGGCGAGGGTCGGGACTTGTGCCCCGGTGCTCCGGACGCCGCGATTTTGCCTTCGGCTCACGGTGTCGTCCGAGGCCCGGCTCCGGAGCCTTCCTGCGCCCCCTAGTGGACTTGCCAGAGGGTGCCGCGGACCCCGCACTGCGCCCCCGCCCCCAACCCCCCCCCCCCCCCCCCCCCCCACTGCGGACAGGAGGAGCGCAGGAATCGAGGACTCCGGGGGCCGGGGACTGCGGGGCCGTTCCGGAAGCGGAAAGCAGTCCGCGAGGAGAGCCCCATCCTGGGACTGCTCAGGCTCCCCAAGACTTGACACAGCCCTCCCCACTTCTGGAGAACGGGAGGGCCTCTGGGCATATGGGTGTCCCCTGGCGCCCCTCAACTCTTCTCTTTCTCTCTTTTTTTTGGGGAGAAACCTCGGAATTTCTATGAGACACCCCCCAGGGAGGAGGTCAGTTGGGCCCCCGTCCCTCCCCCTGCCACGCCCCAGTCCCTGTTGGAATAAAAAAAGAACAAAACCCCAAAAACTGGGGATACCTGGGTCTCATTTCCTGGAGGTATGAGGGCATTAAAGGCTCGGGCTCCCCAGGGAGTCTGCTGAGAACCACACACTGGATGGTCACTCCTGGACTCTCTCCACCCTTGGGCCCTGCCCTCAGCCAGCAGGTTAGCCCAGGTCCTGGCAGCTGGCCCCTCTCCACTGACCTTCTCTCAGGACAGAAGGAGGCTGCGACAGAGACCCTGAGACAGATGGAGAGAGATGCAGGGATCTGGAGAGGAGGAGACACCAGGGAACGGAGACACAGAAAGACAGAAACCAGATGGGGTTGGGGGAAGGGGAGGGTGAGTGAACTGCTCAGTGTGACCCTGCCTGGGGTGGCCACGCAAGTGGCAGGTGTGTGCTTGGGCCAGGGTGATTTGGTAACTTGTTAATTGTGTGCCTGTGTGTGTACATACGTCCGTGGGGCCATCTCCACCTGTCTGTGACTGTGACCCTGTGTTTCGGCTGAAAATGTACCTCCCCAGTCCCCAGGAGAGGAAGTGAGAAATCCCAGTAGACTGGGGGTGGCTGAAGGACTGGTTGAGCAGGGGAGAGGGGTGGGTCTGCTTTCTGTCTCCGCCTTCCCCCGCCCCGCTGGAGGTTTCCACTGGAAACTGCAGCTGAGAAAGGACGAGTGAAGGTCACACAGCGAGAGCCATAACGAGGCCGAGTAGAAGGGGGAGAGATGGAGAGGTGGGGTGAGGAAAAGATGGGGCAGGGGTGGGGGAGAGGGAGAGCTGGGGAGAGACAAGGAGGGGGGTAGAGAGGGAGGAGTAGAGAGTCGGGCAAAGGCGGGGAGAGACAGAGACAAACCGTGATGAGGTGAGGTAGAATGGAGAAGGGGACGAGAGGGATGAGACAGACGGAGAGACAGATGAAGCAGGAAAGTTAAGAGACCTTGGGGAACTGGGGCTGAGAGAAGGAGAGATGAGGTGGGACAGAGACAGGCTGGAGACTAGAAGCCAAAGACAACTAGTTGGAGACAGGAGGGGGCCGGAGCGGTGAGGGAAGCCAGACTGAGTGGGACAGCGTGGGGGAGAGGAGAGGCTGGGCCCTCCTCTCGGGCACGCTGCCGGAAGCCGGGAGCTGTCCGTTCAGCACCGGCCCGGCGCGACTGTAGCGCACTGCCCTGTCTCCCTTGCAGGGCCTGCCTGCCTTCTCGGTCCTTGGGGAGGCCACACCCAAGAGACCCCGCCTGACACACAGGACCCCCCCCCCCCCAGTCTCCACCTGGACCCTTCTGTGCCCCTGGCACTTGTGTGTGTGCCCCTCCGGGACAGGTGTGGGGGCGAGCTGGTCTCAGTGTCTCTGTTGGTCCGCACATCAACTGCACAGACTTTAATCAATGTCTCTGCCCTTGGGCCGAACTCTGTGTGTTGAGGTGACTAGAATATGATTTCTGGTCTCTCCACTTCTCGATCCCAATACCGTGCAGCTGATATCTAAGGTCTCTCCCCATTTCCGAGTCCTCCCACTTGTCCCCATTTCTGTTCCAAGTATCTCCTGGGTCTTTATCTCTGAGTCTCCCCAGTTTGCCAAATGTGTCTCTGCCTGGCTCTCTATGTCCCTGTGTCTCTCTGTCACCTTCATTGAGCAATTCTGTTGCTCTGTTTCCCTCCATCTGTTTTCTCATCTGACTTTGCTGGCCTCTCTGTCTTTGTCAGTCAGTCTGTCTGTATCGGCCTCTATCTGTTCCTGAACTGTGTCTATTTCTTCTTAAGTCTCTCCTTATGTTTCTCTCACTGAGCTCCCCTGTCCCTGTCCATCCCTGTGACCTTCCTAAGTCTTCCCTCCTCCCCCTCAACTTCCGCAGAGCCTCGCGCTGGGAGCACGGTGCACAGTCATCAGTCTCACCAGGCTAGTGTCTGAGGAGGGAGTGCATAAGGGGGGGACATAGCCTGTATCTGGGGTGTCATGTGGGGGGGGGCAAGGTCTCCCCCAGCACAACTGGAGAATGGAGGAGAGAGAGCCTAGAATCTCCAGGGATCCAAACACCCTATTAGGCATCTCTGTCCCTGTCCCCCCATCCCTTTCCCCATGGTCCAGGCCCATCCCTGCCAGAAACAGGCAAGGTGTGTGTGGGGGAGGGATGATATGGGTCCTCCCCCCACCACACATGCCCCCAGGAAGGGGGCAGAATTGCAGAGGGGACCTGGGTGCCAACCACCTGGGCTAGAAGATGTGGCTCCCCCCCCCTTCCCCAGTCTCCATGGAGACAGGCCAGGTCTGCAGGCCCAGCCTCCTTTGCTGCATATTCGGCCTCCCTATTACCATGGCAACAAGGGACAGCAGGGAGGGATGGGGATGGGTCAGAGTACAGGATTGGGCCGAGGCTCTGGGTGCTGGGGAAAGCCAAAGAAGCTGACTCCCTACGCCGCCTTTACTCTCTGGCCCTGTCTCCTCGTCCACGCTTGTCTCTCTTCAGCTTTGAATATCTGTCTCTCGTTTCTATCTTTTTGTGTGTGTCTCACTCTAGCCTTTATTTTAGCCTTTCACATATTTCCCTGACCAGGTCTGTAACCTTCACTACCCACCCACCCCCCATACACACCAGGCTCACTCTGTGCCCCTTGCCTGTGTCCCCCACACATCCACTCCCACTTTCCGAGAAAACTACAGGGACAAGCTTTCCCTTGCTCTCTGCCCCTTCGACAGGCCCTAGGGAAAGTGTGGGGTGTTCCTCATAGAGCAAGGGGTGGGGGTGAGAGGCTGTGACACTCCTTAGGCTTCAGTGGGTGACTGATGGGGTGTTGTGTGTGTGTGTGTGTGTGTGTGTGTGTGTGTGTGTGGCAGGCCAAGGTGTGTGTGCTAGCCAAGCCTGTGTGTGTGCATACTGAGATGGGATGTGTGTGGCATGTGGGTGGGGGCATTGGGTTGTGTTTGCAGGTACAGCAGAGGTGTATGTGATCGCACTATATGATGTGTGTAGTGTGGGAAGTGTGTGGGATGGTGTCGCGTGATCTATTTCTGAATTATTGTGCTGTGTGTCACTCTGTGTGCACCTTTTTGCCTGTCATTCACAATTAGCAACGCTTTGGCGATTGTGCCCTGTGGGTTTTTGCTCACTGGGGAGGGGCGTGTGTGCTGATGTGTGTGCTGTTGTGTGATTCTGCAGCAGTGTCCACAAAGGCTCGTGTGGTGTGTGAGGCTGCGTAAGGCCTATGTGTGTGCAATGGTGCCGAGTGTGGCTATGTGTTGGTCTATGGATTGGCGGGATTCGTGGTTGTCGGTCCCTGTGTGAAATGGGACGGGGCCAGGTATGGTGCCGTCTGTGATGTAGTGTCTGTGTTCTGAGGGTGTGTGTTAATCTACGTGGCACTTTATGACTGTGATTGTGATTCTGTTTTGTGATGGGAGGGCGTGTGTTTTATTTCCACGCGTTGGTGAATCTCTAGGGTTGTGTGATGGGGTGGTGTAGTAGGCACGTGAGGGTACAAGCTGGTGTGTTCTGGAATGTGATTGTGAAGCTGTGGGGGGGGGGGTTGTGTGTCCTCCCCATCTGGGCTATCTAGGTGACAGTTATGGGTGAGTACGAGGCTTGGTGGGGGCCTCTGGCTGTGACGTGTCTGCCGTGGACCCGTGCAGTTGTGTGTCGGGGCAAAGGGTGAGGGGGTCTCAGTGTGAGGTCTTCTTTGCCTCCTAAGCTCCCTCAAGCTCCCCCTCCTGAACAGCACCCCCACACGGTTTCCAGCCCCCCGCCCCCGCCTCACTGCGGAGGGAGGGGCTCTGGGCCCCCTGCCTTATCGTGGCGGTTTGCGGGGCTTTCCCCCCACCCGGTGTGTCCACCTCCCACAGCGCAGCCCTCTTCCTGGTGGCAACACCCCCACCGTGAGGGGGTTTTCGGGACTCTCTCTCCCTCAGCGCCCCCTCCTCGGAAGCGCCACCCCCCACCGCGAGGGTCTCCAAGCCCCTCATTGCGGGGTCTCCGGGATCCCCCCTTCCGCAGCGCTCCCCCTCCTCGGCGGTGCCGCCACTTTGCGGAGGCTGGGGGGCGGGGAGGACAGCTGCAGTACCGGGGGCGGGGCCGCGGGCTATCCGTCAGGGCGGCGGCGCCCCTGATTGGCCGGCGCCGGCCCCCCCGCGGGCGCGGGCATATGAGGAGGCGGAGGCGGCGGCCGCCGCAGACTCAGTGCGGGAGGGCTGCCGGCCGGACGGACGCGCGGACCGAGGCGCGGGCGCTGCAGAGGCCCCCCAGCCCGAGCCCGCGCCTGAGCCCGCCCTGAGGCCTCTGCCCCGGCCCCCGCCCCGCCCGCCCGCCCCTCTCCCCCGGAGCCGCCAAGATGGGGGTAGGTGCTCGGGCCGGCCGGGCCGTGCGTGTGTGCGACATTGTGGGTCCAGTGTCATTGGGTGTCTGCGGGGGGGGGGGGGGGGGGGGGGCTGGGGCTCCGGGACCCCTGCGCTCCGCGGCCAGGTCTGCGTGACCCGGCCCGTCCGTCTGGTGTGCCCCGGTTGAGCGTGTGCACGGGGCCGCCTGGGGCCGCGGGGTCTGTGGCGTATGTTGGCGTGTCTTTGTGTGCGGGGTCCGAGGGGCACCGACCGGCCCTCGGCATCTCTGCCTGACCTGGTGTGGTGGCATGCTCCATCGTACGTGTGCGTGTGCGTGTGCGTGTGCGCGTGTGTGAGCTCCTGGCTCTGTCAGGTCCTGCCAGCACCGTCTGCCGGCGATCCGGCGGCCCCAGGTTGTGTCTGACTGTCTGCAGTCGTGTCTGGGTGTGTCTGAGAGCTGGTGTTTGTGTCTGGGGGTGTTGAAACCCCTCCGCTTCCCTGGCCGGGTGGGGACAGGCCCAGGCTATGGGATGAACACCAGATGACCTCTCTTTCTCCTTCCAGGCCTGGATGGGGGGGCTCCGCAGTGCGGCGCGTGGCCTGGGGCTGTGGTGTGTGTCCAGCCCCTAATCTGGGGAAGCTGATATGGGGGGGCTGGGAGAAGCAGGAGAGCCATGGCAGGGAGACTGAGTGCCTGGCTGAGGGTGCATGTGTGCAAAGGTGGAGGGTGGGGGGTGGGGGGAGTGTATCATGCATGTCTGGCTATGCCCTTGCCTCTGTGTCCGTGTGTCCTTGTCTGTCTGTGAGTCTCTCCAGCAGATGCCGCCTCCTTCCCTGGCTGACCACCTGATCCCCTCTGCAGCCCTGGATTCCTCCCTGCGTGTCTGGGGCGGGGCCATGTGGGGGAGAGTGGGAGAAGGAGGAGGGTGGGCTGGGCTGGGTAGGATGAAGACAGAGGGTCCGGATGGGAGAGACTAATGGAGAGGGAGTATGAGGGATGGGGAGAAAGATGGCGGATGAAGGCTGATGGGCCCAAGGATGGAGGTGGGGGTGGGGCTGCAAATCTGTGACTTGGGGTGGGCGAGGGGGATGGGAAGAATTGGATGGGGAGAGGACTGGGAGAGAGAAGGGGGGAGGTGAGAGTCAGTGATGGCTTCCAGGTAAGTGGAATGGAAGGAGGGGAACTGTGGGCAGATTAGGGGAGAGGACTGAGGCTGTGTGCCCCAGAGAAGGAAAGGAGGCATTGGAAAAGAAGGGGACAGAAGAGAGGCTCTTTAGACATTGGAGGCAGAGAGGCAGAAACACATGGAAAGAGCGAAAGAACAAGGCAGAGACAGAGAGAGATGCTCCGAAAGAGCCAGAGAGAAAGAGACGTAGACACAGAGACAAAGACATGGTCAGAGAGACATGCAGAGACATGGGTGAGACAAAGACATGGAGAGGCATACAGAGACAAAGAGAGAAACTGAGTCTGATGTTAGGAGACCCAAGGACAGACATTTCCTACCCAGACATGACCAAAGTCAGCTTGAAGGATGGGAGGAGGAGGCAGAAAGCAAAAGGGGAAGTGGAGGAAGAGATGTTCAGAGATGAAGGCCCCAGACACCCTTTTCGACGGGGGGGGGGGGGGGGGGGAGGCTGGCCAAGGTGCAGAAGCTGCGTGAGCTAAAGGGTGTCAGGGGGAGGCGGACAGCGGAAAATGGTGAGGAGACGCAGAGACTGGCTGCGGCGAGACAGGCGTGTCCCCCACCCTCAGAGGCGCTCCCGCCCCGCAGTGCGCCCATCTGGGCCTCCTGCCTTGACTGGGAAAGCCTAGGCTCCCCCTCCAGCAGATGGAAGCCCGCCCCCAAGGGAGTCTGGTCATAGCAAGGGCAAGCAGGAGCCAAGGTTTGCCTGCCAGGGACTGGGGTGTCCCCACCCCCTCCTCCCTCAGATCCAGGAGTCCTGCCCCCAGCCCCTCCTCCCTCAGACCCAGGAGTCCTGCCCCCAACCCCTCCTCCCTCAGACCCAGGATCCAGACCCCCAGCCCCTCCTCCCTCAGATCCAGACTCCAGCCCTGCACCCCCTCCTCCCTCAGACCCAGGAGTCCAGGCCCCCAGCCCCTCTTCCCTCAGACCTAGGAGTCCAGGCCCCCAGCCCCTCTTCCCTCAGACCCAGGATCCAGACCCCCAGCCCCTCCTTCCTCAGACTCAGGGGTCCAGGGTCCCCAGCCCCTCCGTCCTCCAAATATTTTCTCCCAGCTTTTCCTGAGGTTTCACGGGTGGGCTGCTGGTTTTCTCCCCAACTCCTGCCAGGACCCCATCTCTCTTCTCTCCTGTGTTCTCCCCCTCATTTCTCTACCTTGACCCCGTGACCTTCTGTCCCACCTCTCTCCATCCATGGGTCCACCCCTGGGGGGAGGTAAGACCTCTCCTGGCTCCGGGAATGGAGATGTGCCCTCCCTGTCCCCCAGGCCTCTGTGCTTTTGAGTCAGACGCAGTGCTGCTGCAGGGCTGGCCCGGGGCCAAGCCTCCCTCCCACCCCCCGAAACTCTCTCAGAGGCTCCTGGGCCTCCAGGCCGCGGTAACCCCCAGGCTCAGCCTCTGGGTCTGGGGGCAGACGGCAGGCAGCTCAGCCCTCTACAAGGTCACGAGGGGATTAGCGCTGAGCTGCCTGAGCCTGGGATCCCAGCTTGGCTCTGGGCCCGCAGGATCCGTCAGCAGCCCTCTTCTAGCACCTGGCCTGGCCCCGCCTCTCCTGCCAGCCTCCAGGGACACTGCCTTCTCCATTCGCCCAGGCTCCCGGACTAGAACCTCACTCACCCCCTCACACTGCATCCAGTTCAAGCCAGGCTTGGGGCTTTTGCATCCTGCCCTTCTGCACCCCAAATCGTAGCCACCTCCTAGTCTGTCCTCCAGAGACCTGACCTTGCCCATCGCCTGTACAGAGCTGTCCGTGGCTCCCACCGACCCCCAAGAGGGAGGCCAGGGCCCACAGCTTGTCAGTTGAGGCCCTCAGGACTGGCTGTATATCCAGCCGGCCACCATCCCTGTGCGTAGCAGACTGCTTCCTGGGCTTTTGTCCCAGCTGTGACCCAACACCTGTACCTTTCCTCTCCATTCCTGCCAAGCCTGTGAGGCCTCTTGAGATTTGCTGGGTCCTTTGAGAGACAGAGGCCGAGACATCCATGGAGCTGGGGAAAGGAGCCCAGGAAAAGAGCCGGGTAGAGAAGACAGGGAGAATGACATAGTGGGGAGATCTGGAGCTGGAAGGACAGAGATGCCATGACAGACCCGAAAGAGACAGACGGGAAGGTTGCAGAGTGAGATGGTGAGAGGTAGACAGACAAGGTGGTTGAAACAGGAGATAGGGAGCGACACGCCCAGCATTCCAGAGAAGAAGACAGCTCAAGAGATGAAGACAGAGACACAAGAAGGAGAGGAACAGAAATAAGGACGGAGAACGAGACGGAGACAGAAAATACTGATACACAGAGACCTTCTGAGATCCCACAACACTTCGACTTGGAGAGATATGAGAACCCAGAGAGAGACTCAGCCAGGCTCAGGGAGAGATGGTTCAAGAGACAGAAACGGACATTATATGAGACAGAGAGACATAAAGAGCCAGAGATCAGACAGACAGACAAAACTATACAGAGACACACGCCAAGAGACTCAGAGGAAGAGAGACGGATGACATGAAGTGACAAGGGAGACAGATCAGGGAAAGAAACAGCCACAGAGAGACGGATGGAAATATGAAGAGGCAGGAGACAGACAAAGCAGAGCAATAAGACAAGAGAGGCACAGAGACCTGGAGAGACAGATCCAGAGACAGAGACAGACAGACGTAGCAAGAGATGGACGCTCGGGGAGTTTGGACAGGCCCAGAGAGAGGGAGAAAGACCCGCAGGAGTAGGCACAGAAACAGAGAGAAGCACAGACAGACCCAGACGGCGACCCTGGGGGACAGAGACCCAGAGATAACATGGAGTCAGATGGTGAGGCCAGTTGCAAGAGACAAGACCCACGGTTCTGAGAGACACCCCCACAGAGACACAGGGCAGAGACAGGGAGGTGCAGGTGAGCCCTGGGAGACAGACTGAGACCCCCAGACCCTCACAGAAGCAGGCAGGGGTGAGAGTGGGGCACGGAGGGCCGGTGTCCCCCTTGTAACCCCTTCTCGCCCGCAGTCTGGTGGCTCTGACAGCTATCGTGTCGCCACCTCGCAGGACAAGAAAGATGACAAGGGCTCGCCCAAGAAGAGCAAGGGCACCAAAGACCGCAGGGACCTGGATGACCTCAAGAAGGAGGTGGCTATGGTAAGCCCCACCCTTTGTGCCCGCGCACCCTCCCAGACAGGAGATCCAGGCCGGGGATGGGCCTGAGGCTCTCAGGTCCTGCTCCTCCCCGGAGAGGCTCTCACCGCCTCCCCACAAACTCTCGTTCCCCAGACAGAGCACAAGATGTCCGTGGAAGAGGTCTGCCGGAAATACAACACAGACTGCGTGCAGGTGCGGCTGGGCCTGAGGGGGGAGGGGGCTGGGGGCCAGGACCCCTGGGTGCCTGGGGTACTCGTGCAGGTGGGGGTGCCAGGGTTGCTCAGGGAGGGTTCTGTGTGAATCCTGTGTCTCCCAGGGTCTGACCCACAGCAAAGCCCAGGAGATCCTGGCCCGGGATGGGCCTAACGCGCTCACACCACCACCCACCACCCCAGAATGGGTCAAGTTCTGCCGCCAGCTCTTCGGGGGCTTCTCAATCCTGCTGTGGATCGGAGCCATCCTCTGCTTCCTGGCCTATGGCATCCAGGCCGGCACAGAGGACGATCCCTCTGGCGACAACGTGAGTGCCCTCCCCCCGGCCCTGCTCAAGGGCCTATGCATTTAGGGGCACGCATCGTACCCTGCCTCTCCCACCCCTCCAGACTTCTCAGAGCCCAGTCTCCAACTCTTTTCCCATCTGACTTTCATCATCACTCGGTGAGGGAACCAGAGAAGGTATGAGGAAAACCGAGGCTCAGAAAAGCCAGGTAACTTGTCTACGGTCACACAGCCAGATGCGTGAGCTGAGGTGCTATCCTAAGGCTTTGTGATCTCAGTGGCCTTGGGGACAGGCTCCACCAGGTGATCATGGCCTGAAAGATACCCCAAAAAGTGAGTACACCCATGTAGAGAGCCAGGCATGCCTACCTGCTGGTCTGTCATGACCCATCACCCAACACAGGGGACACACAGGGGGGGCCACAGTCTCAATAGACACTGTGCCCATAAACACAGAGCCACACACTGGCTACGTAGAGATCCTCGCACATGCACATGCACGCACACGCATGCACAATATGCCTGCAAACACATGCGAAGTCAACACAGTCACGCCTGGACAGAGATTCAAACACACCTGCCTAGTGCAGACACACAGGCACACAGACACACAGACGTAGACTGACAGACACAGCAATAAATGAATAAATAAACAAACAAATAAATAAATAAATAAAACTTAAAAAAAAAAAGAAGGTGAAACCTACAGAGAGATAGACACAGAGTCTCAGACCTAGGCAGACAGAGAGAGACAGAAAGACAGAGATCTACATACAAAGTCTCAAACACAGCGCCGTGCATTTAAAGCCAGGCATGCAGACAGTCGGACAGACGGACACACTGACCTAAACACCGACAGACACGTGGATGGATAATAGCATACACTCAGACTCTCTAACATAGGCGGAAAGATAGATGGACACGCAAAACAGAGACACGGACTGACCCATAGACTCAAACACACCCATGTGCAGAAAGAGGGTCTCAAACACGAACGGGCCGACAGACACACGGACCACGCAGCCTGAGGCCAGACGCACAAATACAGACCCTTCCCCCTCACCCCACTGACTCATCGTTCCCTTCCCGGATTCTGCGAATGTCAAGGCGAGTGGCTCTGGGGTGTGACCCTGTGTCTCCCCACAGCTGTACCTGGGCATCGTGCTGGCAGCCGTGGTCATCATCACCGGCTGCTTCTCCTACTACCAGGAGGCCAAGAGCTCCAAGATCATGGAGTCCTTCAAGAACATGGTTCCCCAGGTGAGTGGAGCCCAGGAAGGGGCCAGCGGGGAGTCGGAATGCGAGGGTGAGGTGTGCCATACAACCCCAGGCAGAGAGCCGGGATGCTGACTCTTCTCCCTTCTGCCCCCAGCAAGCCCTGGTGATCCGGGAGGGTGAGAAGATGCAGGTGAACGCTGAGGAGGTGGTGGTCGGGGACCTGGTGGAGATCAAGGGTGGAGACCGGGTCCCGGCCGACCTGCGAATCATCTCAGCCCACGGTTGCAAGGTGGGCCTGTCCTCCCTGGAGCGGCTCAAGTGTCCGGGATCCCAGCCCCCCCCCCCCCCCCGCAGACCCAGGAGTCCTGCCCCGAGCCCCCTCCTCCGTCAGACGCAGGGGTCAAGCCCCTAGCCCACTCCTCCCTCAGACCCAGGAGTCCAGACCCCCAGCCCCTCCTCCCTCAGACCTGGGGGTCCAGACCCCCAGCTCCTCCTCCCTTAGACCCAGGATTCCTGCCTCCAGTTCCTTCCTCCTTCAGACCTAAGAGTCCAGACCCCTAGCCCCTCCCCCCTCAGGCCCAGGAGTCTTGCCCCCAGCCCACTCCTCCCTCAGATCTAAGAGTCGAGGCCCCCAGCCCCTCCTTCCTCAGACTCAGGGGTCAAGCCCACATCCCCTCCTCCCGCAGGACCCAGGAGTCCAGGCCCCTGGTCCCCACCCCTCAGACCCATCAATATCTTAGACCTTGGCAAGAAACCTCTGCTTCCCACCTTCAAGAACCCAACCTCTAGCCCCCCAGACACCACTCACCCACCCAGGTTTCCAGGCTTCTAGCTGTGACCTCCAGGGATACAGGCTTCGGCCCCGGTGTCCTCTGGACAAATGCTCCCTGATCCCAGGGCTGAGCCCTTTTTCCTTTCACCCACCCCCAGGTGGACAACTCCTCCCTGACTGGTGAATCAGAGCCCCAGACCCGCTCTCCCGACTGCACACACGACAACCCCTTGGAGACTCGGAACATCACCTTCTTTTCCACCAACTGTGTGGAAGGTGAGGCAGGGTGTGCCGGGGGCACCCAGCTTGGGGTAGGGCTGGGCCACATGGAGGACTGTGCATCTGGGATTCGGGGTTCCTCTGAACTTCACTGAGACCCCATCCCCACCTCAGCCTAACCCCCTCTGACCCCACAGGCACGGCTCGAGGTGTGGTGGTGGCCACGGGTGACCGCACTGTCATGGGCCGCATTGCCACCCTGGCTTCGGGGCTGGAGGTGGGCAAGACGCCCATCGCCATTGAGATAGAGCACTTCATCCAGCTCATCACTGGCGTGGCTGTCTTCCTGGGCGTCTCTTTCTTCATCCTGTCCCTCATCCTCGGATACACCTGGCTTGAGGCTGTCATCTTCCTCATTGGCATCATCGTGGCCAATGTCCCGGAGGGCCTGCTGGCCACTGTCACTGTAAGGCCCGGACTCCCACGTCTGAGGGAAGAGGGGGGGCGGGGGGCCTGATTGCAATTTTCCTGATGAGGACAGGTTGCACACCGAGGGCCCAGCCTCCTAGATCTTGGACGACGGGGCCTGGGGACTCAGAAAGCCTGCCTCACAAAACAAGCGCACAAGAATCTTGAGACACATTGCAAGGCACAAGGGGCTCGCGGTCCTGGCCCTTTTTAAATTCATGTACAAAATTAAGACGTACGCTTTCACGGTAAAAAGTCTAAAGGATACACGGAAATAGTTAAGAAAGAAAGTAGCGGTCCCCCCCCCCCCCCCCCCCGCTGCCCAGCAGGTGCGGGCATATCACAGCGTGTGGGTAAATGCTGTTTTCAGGGTGCATAGAAGGGACTGTCCCAGGAATGCTGATCTGCTCCTTGATTCTTTTACTTTTTTTTTTAACGCTTATTTATTTTTGAGAGACAGGGAAAGTGCAGGGGAGGGGCAGAGAGAGAGAGAGAGAGAGAGAGAGAGAGGGAGACGGGATCCGAAGCAGGCTCTGCGCTGTCAGCAGAGAGCCCGACGCGGGGCTCGAACTCACGAACCGCGAGATCGTGGCCTGAGCCGACGTCGGATGCTCAACCGACTGAGCCACCCAGGCGCCCCAATTCTTTTACTTAATATATCCTGGAGCATTTTCCATATTAGCGTGTTCAAAGCTAGGGTAGGTCAAAGGCTTTTTATAGACCTGGCGTGTGCATACCTGGGGGCGCGCGTACAGACGCACAGGCTGCTGAGTCAGCATGCACCTGTGTCAGCCATACCCAGATCGAGTTCCCCAGAAACCCCCTCGAGACCTTATTCGGCTTCCCCCTGCACCCCCCACCAGCCCAAAGGTAACCCCTACCCCGGCTTCTAAGCAGTGTAGTTTTTGTATTTCATATCGACGGAATGATTTAGCGTTTGTTCATTTTTGAGAGACAGAGCATGAACGGGGGAGGGTCAGAGAGAGGGAGACACAGAATCCGAAGCAGGCTCCAGGCTCTGAGCGGTCAGCACAGAGCCCGACGCAGGGCTCGAACTCACGGGCTGCGAGATCATGACCCGAGCCGAAGTCGGACGCTTCACTGACACTTAACTCTTCCACGGGCCATCCCGGATTGTCTCTGGGCCGGGCGGGTGGGTTGTTGGTGCTCACGTTGCCGGTCCAGCCCTGCGGCCTGCCTCTACCTGTAACTTGCCGGCCCTTGGATGTCCCCTAGGTGTGTCTGACGCTGACCGCCAAGCGCATGGCTCGGAAGAACTGCCTTGTGAAAAACCTGGAGGCCGTGGAGACCCTGGGCTCCACATCCACCATTTGCTCGGACAAGACGGGGACCCTCACCCAGAACCGCATGACGGTTGCCCACATGTGGTTTGACAACCAGATCCATGAGGCTGACACCACTGAGGACCAGTCAGGTGAGAGTGGGGCCCAGGCAGGGACCGGGGGGGGGGGGGTGTCTGACCCCCGAGACGCCGTGACCTGTGACACATGCCCCCTTCAGGGACCTCGTTCGACAAGAGCTCGCACACCTGGGTAGCCCTGTCCCACATCGCCGGACTCTGCAACCGTGCCGTCTTCAAGGGAGGTCAGGACAACATCCCCGTGCTCAAGGTGGGTCCAGCTGCCCGCCTCGCCTCGGCCCTGCCCACGCCCACCGCCCGCTGCTCCGTGCTCACAGCCCTCTTTTCCCCTAGAGGGACGTGGCCGGGGATGCCTCAGAGTCTGCCCTGCTCAAGTGCATCGAGTTGTCCTCCGGCTCCGTGAAGCTGATGCGTGAACGGAACAAGAAAGTGGCCGAGATTCCCTTCAATTCTACCAACAAATACCAGGTACTCTGGGCCGCCCGGGAGAGCGAGCCTGGGCCGCAGTCTCTAATGCCTATAGGTGGTCACCCCTGCCCTGCTGCCCCCTCGTTTTGGGCCTGTTACTAACCTCCCAGAGCCTTGGTTTCACCATCTGTAAAATGGGAATGATAGTATCGACCTGGTTAGGTAAGGAACAAGCAGACCCAAGAGTGAGAGTAAGGTCTCTGCCAGAGTGGGAGGCAGAGGAATGGAGGTCATCCTGCAGCAGGGAGTGAGTGCCGGCCAGAGATCTCTCATTCATTCAACAAATACATTTTTTTGAGCAGCCACCGCATGTCAGGCACATACGTTTTAGGTGCTGGTACCTGTGGCAGTGAGTGAAGCAGGAGAGTCTCCCCTCACATGGAACTTATACTCTAGTGCTAGAAGACAGACAATGACAAAGGCAGGAGGAGATACAGAATATGCCAGCTGCAGGTGTCTGGGGGAAGACTATGCTAGGCAGTGGGCCCAGCATGTGCAAAGGCCCTGAGGCAGGGGTTTCCTGATGTGTCTGAACAACAGCCAGGCAGCCAGGATGATGGAGCAGTGAGCCAGGGCAGTGGGTGCCTGGTCAGGTCCCATTGGGCTTGTGGGCCGTGGGGAGGACTCAACTGTGACTCTAAGAGGGACATGAGCCACGGGGGGGCTCTGAACAGAGGAGAGATGGGACCTGACTCATGTTTTTTAAAAGAATTTCATTGAGGGGCGCCTGGGTGGCTCAGTCGGTTAAGCATCCGACTTCAGCTCAGGTCATGATCTCACGGTTCATGAGTTCGAGCCCCGCATCGGCTCTGTGCTGACAGCTTCGGATTCTGTGTCCCTCTCTCGCTCTGCCCCTCCCCTGCTCATGCTCTGACTCTCTCTCTCTCAAGAATAAATAAACGTTAAAAAAAATGTTTTTTAAAGAGTTTCATCGAGGTATAACTCACATACCATAGGCCACCCACGTAAAGTCTGTAATTCCACATTTTGGTATATTCACAGATAAGTGGAATCAACTACACGACCACGGAACATTTTATCACCTCGAAAGGAGGCCCCATCACTCCTTAGCTATTGCCCGCCCCCCCCCCAAGGTCCCCCATCTCCCCCATCCCTAAGCAACCACTAACCTACTTTCTGTCTCTTCTGTGTTGACCTATTCTGGACATTTCATAGGAACAGAATCGTATGACACGTGGCCTTTTGTGACTGGCGTCTTTCACTTAGTGTAGCGTTCTCAGGGTTCATCCGTGTTGTGGTGGGTGTGCAAGCAGACCTCTGCACGGCGGGATAATGTTGCATCGTCTGGATACTCCCCATTTGGTTCATCCCGTTCCCCTGCTGATGGACATACGAGTTGTTTGCCCCCCTGAGCTACTGTGTCTGACGCTGTTGGGAATGTTCACACATGCGTTTCTGTGTGGACGTACAGACCTTGCCTGTGCCTCGGGAATGGCTGGCCCAGATGGGACCCCTACATTGAGCCTTTTAGGGGACTGCCAGACCTTTTGGCAAAGTGGCTGCACCGTTTTCCACTGACTCACATTTTGTGGTTTTTTTCTTTTAATTTTTTTAATGTTTATTTTTGAGAAACAGAGAGAGAAATAGAGCGTGAGCAGGGGAGGGGCTGAGAGAGAGGGAGACACGGAATCCGAAGCAGACTCCACGCTCTGAGCTGTCAGCACAGAGCCCGACGCGGGGCTCGAACCCACAAACCGCGAGATCGTGACCTGAGCCAAAGTCGGACGCTTATCCGACTGAGCCACCCAGATGCCCCTGACTCACGTTTTTTAAAGGAGCCTCCTGGCTGCCTTGGGGAGGCGATATGAAGGGCTGGGGTGGGCAGACACAGAGGCTCAGTGTGGAGGCTGCTGTGATATTCCCTAGGAGAGATGGGGGGTGGCCGGAGGGGGAAGGGCAGGGGGGAGGTGAGGAGAGGTCAGAATCTGGGTGTATCTGAGAGGTGAGCTGAGCAGATTTGGTGACAGGTCAGATGTGGGGTGAGAGGGAGCTGGGTGAGGCAGGGAGAGAGACACACATCCTATGGCTGGCTGAGATTTCTGTGAGAGAGACCCATGGGCAGAAATATCTGTGAGATGGAGAGACAGACATGGGCAGGGGTGAGCCGAGATCTCTGTGGAAGACTCCAAGAGCCAGATGGAGCTCTCGGGTAGAGAGATTTGGGCAGTGCCTTCCGAGGGAGCCCCAGCTGTGGTCTGTCCTACCACCCGTGGCTCTGAGCTGGAGGGGGGTTGGAGGTGGAGAGGGGAGTCCTCTCCCCCAGCTGGGGGCGGGCAGCTTCTGGTCCTGAGACGTCCCGGCACGCTCACCCTCCACCCTCCGTCCTCCGCCCTATCCACAGCTCTCCATCCACGAGACCGAGGACCCCAACGACAACCGATACCTGCTGGTGATGAAGGGCGCCCCCGAGCGCATCCTGGACCGCTGCTCCACCATCCTGCTGCAGGGCAAGGAACAGCCACTGGACGAGGAGATGAAGGAGGCCTTCCAGAATGCCTACCTCGAGCTCGGCGGCCTGGGCGAACGAGTGCTTGGTGCGCTCCACGGGTGGGGCTGAGTTGGGGCAGGGGCTGGGCCAGCTCTGGGGGGCCCTTGAGGGTGTGGAGGGGTGTGACGCCGCCCAGAGCCTGGCTCGGAAAAGCACCTCCCAGGATGCACCATGAATGAATGAATGAATGAATGAGGGAATGAATGAATGAGAGGGGAAGGCATCTTCAGGCAATAAATGTTGACAGACTCTCCCGCCGGCTGGGACTGTCCAGACTGCGGGGACCCTGACGGCTGGGAGCTGTGGGCGGGAAGCACGGAGGTCCGAGGCTGGAGCCCTCATGCCCCCCACCCGTCCTGCCATCAGGTTTCTGCCATTACTACCTGCCCGAGGAGCAGTTCCCCAAGGGCTTTGCCTTTGACTGTGACGATGTGAACTTTACCACGGACAACCTCTGCTTCGTCGGCCTCATGTCCATGATCGACCCGCCCCGGGCCGCCGTCCCCGACGCAGTGGGCAAGTGCCGCAGCGCCGGCATCAAGGTGTGGCCTGGGGCAGCCGGGGAGGCGGGGCCGGGGCCCCAGGGGCCGGCAGGGAGGCTGGACCGTCTCCACGCCATGCCCACAGGTCATCATGGTCACGGGTGATCACCCCATCACGGCGAAGGCCATCGCCAAGGGCGTGGGCATCATCTCCGAGGGCAACGAGACTGTGGAGGACATTGCTGCCCGGCTCAACATTCCCGTCAGCCAGGTCAACCCCCGGTGAGCCCGCCCCTGCCGGCTCAGGCTTCTGCCCCCCACCTGGCCTCCCACTGGGACCGCCTGTGCCCCTTCCTCCTGGGTCTCCCCTGTTGACACGGCTCCTGGGTCCTGCTCCCCCTCCACACGTGAGGACGGACAGCTTGGTGCAGGGCCGCGTCCCAGCTTTCCTGCTCACGGGCAGTGTGACCCTGAGCAAGTCAGTTATACTCCCTGAGCCTCGGTTTCAGAACCTGGTCCTCTGCCTCTCCTGTGTGGCGTGGGTTGGGTTGGCCTGGCTGTCCGTCCGCTAATCCCCATGAGTCCTGAGCAGCTCTCTGCTCTCCCCAGGGATGCCAAGGCCTGTGTGATCCATGGCACCGACCTCAAGGACTTCACCTCTGAGCAAATCGATGAGATCCTGCAGAACCACACGGAGATTGTCTTTGCCCGCACGTCCCCCCAACAGAAGCTCATCATCGTGGAGGGCTGTCAGAGACAGGTGGGCTCAGCCTGAAGTCCCTCAGTGGCCAGGACTTCTGGTCCCTGATGAGGAGGGGGCTGGGGCCAGGCCCCTGGGCATCATCCTCACTCTCTGTCCCTCCAGGGAGCAATCGTGGCCGTGACTGGCGATGGCGTGAACGACTCCCCTGCCCTGAAGAAGGCAGACATCGGTGTGGCCATGGGCATTGCCGGCTCTGACGTGTCCAAGCAGGCAGCGGACATGATTCTGCTGGACGACAACTTTGCCTCCATCGTCACGGGTGTAGAAGAGGGTGAGTTGGCCGGGGTGGGGTCCTGGAGACTGGGTTTCCTGCATGAGGTCCCTGCAAGAGGGACCCATTCGGCTGCAGCCGAATGATGGTGGGGAGACACCAGAATCCTCCTGAGCCCCGGTGAAGCCTCAGCTTGTCCCTTCAACCCCGTGGGGTTGGGGGCTCCCTGGTGGCGGGGCTGTGCTGATGCACTTCTGGGTCCCAGCATCGCCCAGCGCAGGCCCAGTTGGGTGGGTGATGTAGACGTGGGAGCATTTTTCAAATACCTTTAAATGCAAGGATGGGGAAGCAGAGGGTCCTTCGGGAGCCCTGTGGAGCCCCCGCCCCCAGCCCGGGGTCAGGGGGCAAGGAAGCTTCCCAGAGTGGACAGGGATCGCTATACGGAGCCCCAAGGGCCGAGTTGGAATGTTCACGTAGAGTAATGGCAGGGAAGGGAGTTCTGGGCCGAGGAACAGAATGCACACAGGCGAGGCGGTGTGAGGGAGCGTGTGTGGGGCCGGGCCTGGTGTCTGGGGTGGGGGACACTGAGGGCGCTGCCCCCTGACGGGCCTCAGTGTGGCCACAGATGGGGCTTGTTCACAGTTAATTTTATTCCGATCACCAGAGGCATTCCTGATAATTATAGGAAATGAAGACAAGCATTAAGCAGAAAATTAGAATCACCCATAACCTCACCATCCAGAAATAGTCACGATTCATGCTGTGGTGCATTTTCTTGCAGCTTCTCTCTCACATTTGAAACGTTCCCCAGTGCGAAAAATAATGCATGATCAAGGGGAATGTAAACAGTAAAGCTGCGCCTAAAGTGACAAATGCCCTTATCCCTTGTCTCCTTTGTCCCAGAAGACGCCACGGTTACCCCTTTCAATATATTCCCCAAGTCGTCTGTGTGTTCACAGTGCGCACATCTGTGGATACACCGTTCACACTTTCCAGGCATTTGCTGGGCTGGACAGACAGTGTGAGCAGAGCAGACGTGATTGGTCCCTCCCCTCAAGGAGGTGGGAGCGGCAGCTTTTAACAAATTAGCAGATTGTAACATAATAAACCTAATTGTAAATTGTGACAAGCCCTAAGGAGCAACCCAGCGGGGGATGCTATGTATCAAGGGTCCTGCCTAGATTGGGGGCGGGGGGGGGCAAGGAAGGCCTCTCTGAGGTGGAAAAAAACCCCCACAAAGTTTAACTTCCAGTAGGGGAAATTGCAGGCAGACTGCACAGCAGAGCAAAGAGCCTGGTCACCATCCACGACAGCTCATGGCCAGTCTTGTTTCGTCTCAGCATACACACTGGATCATGTTGAAGCATATTTATTTATTTGTTTATTTGTTTATTTATTTATTTCTTTTTGAGAGAGACACAGAGCATGAGCAGGGGAGGGGCAGAGAGAGAGAGGGAGACAGAGAATCCGAAGCAGGCTCCAGGCTCCGAGCTGTCAGCACAGAGCCCGACACGGGGCTTGAACCCACGAACTGTGAGATCATGACCTGAGCCGAAGATGGACATTTAACCGACTGAGCCACCCAGGCGCCCCTATCTATTTGTCTATCTATCTATGTATTTATTTTGAGAGAGACAGAAAGTATCAGTGGGGGAGGGGCTGAGATAGAGGGAGAGAGAGAGGATCTCACGTAGGCTCTCCGCACCATCAGCGCAGAGCCTGACGTGGGGCTTGATCTCACGAATCGCGAGATCGTGACCTGAGCCAAAGTCAGACACTCAACTCACTGAGCCACCCAGGGGCCCCGCGTCGAAGCACATTTCAATCATCATCCCTTCCATCGATACTTCAGGATGAGACACCAGACGTTTGGGGAGAGCAGAGCATGTGTGGCAGGAATAGAGCCCCGTTAGGGTTTCGTCGCGTCCCCTCCAGCCCGTATCTCCCTTCCTAAAAATAAGCACTATAGATTAGTTTTAAACCTCATCTAAATGGAGTTGTGCCCGCATGAACGCGTTTGTGTTACGTTTCACTCAACATAACGTCTGTGAAATTCATCCACGGAGTTGGGTGTGTCTGCGGCTGGTTCCTTTTTCCTGCTAAGTGGATGGACCGTAGTTGGTTTATCCACTCCCGTGCTGATGGGCATTGGGGTCGGTTCAGGGTTTTGGCTATGGTGGTAACGCTATGGTGGACCTTCCTGCACTTTTTGGTGGATGTAAACACTTATTTAAACCTAGGAGTAGGATTACCAGTGGGGGGAGGGGTGGTTAGCTTTAATACAAACTGCCAAACAGTTCTCCAAAGTGGCTATGTTTCGAGAATGTTTGAACAGGGCGTCATGGCTGGATGTCTCCATGGGAAGGTGGGCAGGTGGGAGGGTAGATTGGAAAGGACTCGGGGACCAGGCAGGGAAGGGCCGGGATCTGAGCCTGCCCCTTCCTCAGGCCGCCTGATTTTCGACAACCTGAAGAAGTCCATCGCCTATACCCTGACCAGCAACATTCCTGAGATCACACCCTTCTTACTGTTCATCATGGCCAACATCCCGCTGCCTCTGGGCACCATCACCATCCTCTGCATCGACCTGGGCACTGACATGGTGAGCCCCGGCCACTCTCTGGGCCCCGGGAAGGGAGGGTCCCCCACTCCCGGCTCATGTGGCCCTGCCTGCCCAGGTCCCTGCCATCTCCTTGGCGTACGAGGCTGCGGAGAGTGACATCATGAAGAGACAGCCCAGGAACCCACGCACGGACAAGCTGGTCAATGAGAGGCTCATCAGCATGGCCTACGGGCAGATTGGTGAGGACTTGGGGACCGCACCTCATTTATGGCTGGATGTGCAGGGCCTAGAGCCTGGCCCAGAGCGAGCACTCTGAAACCCTGTGTTGGATGAGTGGGGAGAGAGTAGGACTTGGTGCTGGAGGTTTGGAAGGAGTGACTTACAGATGGGTGCTGGTCACCAAGGTGGGGCCGGTACACCTGGAGGACAGGCGTGGGGGTGCATCTGAGGAGCACATGGGACACGGAGTGGCAGGTCAGGGTTGGCCCCAGGTTGGCCACTGCAGAGCCCGCTGCCCCACCCGCCTCCGTGGTGGGAAAGACAAGATCAGCCTGTGAGCGCTCTGAGGGCAGGAGTGAGCCCCAGCCCCTCCCACCTCCTCCTCAACCTGCTGCTGGAGGTGATGTGTGCAGAGCCTTTGGAAGTGCTGAGCTCCCCATTGCTAGGAGTGTTCCAGAAAGCAGAGGCTTCATGGTGGTGGTCAGAGGCCTGGGGAGATCACTCCTGCACTGAGGAGCCTGTTAGACTGAAACGCGGGACTTCTCAGGGATTCCCTGATGATCAGGTGGCCTGGCTCAGGTGGGAGAGAGCCTCCAGGTGAGACCCTTCCCTGAGGCTCCAGTCCCAGGTGTCCACCACCAGGTGGCGCCCTCGGGTTGCCGTCTGGGAGCCCAGCCTCAGATGAGGCTCGGGCGGTGGGTTCCCAGGCAGCTCACCGACCTCCCAGTGGGAGTCTCACGGGGCCTCATAGGTGCCCTGGACTGCCTGCCGGCCCCTCCCTGAGCTTCTCCTCATCTCCTCCCCACCCCCAGGAATGATCCAGGCTCTCGGTGGCTTCTTTTCCTACTTTGTGATCCTGGCAGAAAATGGCTTCTTGCCCAGCAACCTGGTGGGCATCCGGCTGAACTGGGATGACCGAACCGTCAATGACCTGGAGGACAGTTACGGGCAGCAGTGGGTGAGTGAGCGGGCCCCGCAGCATGGGGGCCTCCCGGTGAGCGCTCAGCGCCCCTGCCCACGACAGGAGCCCGGGGCCGGCTGTCCCAGCCACGCAGGGCTGCCCCTTAGGACGGCCCCTCTGCCCCAGGGGCGCCATGAAGGCCTCTGCCGGGTGCTGGGAGCCCCCTGGCACTCTTGGCTCAGCCCACCGAGGTCCTCACGTCCCCTGGCCATGCTCTGCCCCACCAGGTGGGACACCTTCGCCGCCTTCTTCTCCGTCCCTGTGTATCCCTTCAAAGCCTGGCTGGTGTCCGTTGTCCCGGGAGCCCCGCAGGGTCTCCGGTTCCTGGTGGACAACTGAGGCCACGATTAACTTCTCTCCTTCCCCGTACAGCCCCTGCTCTTCCCGCAGGGCCACGAGCCAAAGTGGGGAGGCCCCACCTGGACAGAGTCGCTGCTTGCCCTGGGGCCCTGGCAGGGGGCACGTGGGCCCCGGGCGCTGACCGCTTGTCACCGCTCTTGCAGACATACGAGCAGAGGAAGGTGGTGGAGTTCACATGCCACACGGCCTTCTTCGTGAGCATCGTGGTCGTGCAGTGGGCCGACCTGATCATCTGCAAGACCCGGAGGAACTCCGTCTTCCAGCAGGGCATGAAGTGAGGGCTGGCCGCCCGAGGCCCTGTTCTCTGTTCCCTCTGTGTGTCTGTCTGTGCCTCCCCTCGTGCGCCGTGTCTCAACTTTGGCCTCTGAGTGATTTTCTCTCAAGTGGTCCGTCTGTCTCAGATTCTCTCTCAGTCTGCCTCTACGTGTGTGTCCGGGGGCGGGAGTGTCGCAGGCTCTACCTCTCCGCGCCTGTGTGCGTGTCTGTTGCTCTCTCTGTCTCTCTGCCTTGATTTTTTTTTTTTTAGTTTTTTTAATGTTTATTTATTTTTGAGAGAGAGGGAGAGAGAGACAGAGCGCGAGCAGGGGAGGGGCAGAGAGACGGGGAGACACAGAATCTGAAACAGGCTCCAGGTGCTGAGCTGTCAGCACAGAGCCCGATGCGGGGCTCAAATCCACAAACCGTGAGATCATGGCCTGAGCCGAAGTCGGACGCTCAGCCGACTGAGCCACCCAGGCGCCCCGTCTCTGTCTTGATATTTCTGTGCTGCCATCTCTCTGCCTCTGTCTCTTCTCGTCTCTGTCTCTGTGTGACTCCGGGTCTGCCTGTCTCCGTCTGCCTTTGGGTGTGCCTGTCCCTGTGGGGTTGGGGGCTGGGTTAGGTTCTCTGGGTCCAGCCTTACCTGTGCCTCCAGGAACAAGATCCTCATCTTCGGGTTGTTTGAGGAGACGGCCCTCGCTGCCTTCTTGTCCTACTGCCCAGGCATGGACGTGGCCCTCCGCATGTACCCTCTCAAGTGAGTGCCCCTCCCTCCCACAACCCTGCTCCAGGAGCCTCTGAGGAGCCTCCCCTGCAGGACATCCTCACAAGCCCCACCTCTCCTGGTGTCTCTCTGGGCCCCACCTCTGTGCCCCCCATCACAGTCCCTGTTCTTTTTATCATTATTGTTATTGTTAAGATTTTATTATCTTTAAATCATCTCTGCACCCAACGTGGGACTCAAACTCACAACCCCGAGATCAAGAGTCACACGCTCCACCGACTGAGCCCGCCAGGCTCCCCACAGGCCCTGTTCTGATGCCACTGAACCTGCCCCCTGAGGACGTCCTCACAGGGGGCAGCCTGCAGGCCCTGGCCAGGGCACCCCTCGCCTGTGGGCCCAAAGGGCAAGGGGGGATCCCCCCAGGGTGGCATTCCTGTTCTCCAGACTCTGCAGCTGTGTCCCCCATTATGACCCCTCACCAAGGCCCTCCTGCCCTCCCCTCTCCGCAGGCCCAGCTGGTGGTTCTGTGCCTTCCCCTACAGTTTCCTCATCTTCGTCTACGATGAGATCCGCAAACTCATCCTGCGCAGGAACCCCGGGGGTGAGGGGGCCCAGCGGGTGGAGGGGGGAGGCTGGGGGGCAGGGGGGCAGGTGGAGGCGAGGTGGGCGGAGCCCTGTGCTGACCTCTCTCTGTGTCTCCCCCACCTCCCTCTGTGCTGCCCCTCCGCCCCTTCCCCACTTCTCTCTCCCTGGCTCTCTGGTCTCCCTCCTCTCCGTCTCTGTCTCTCTCCTGTGCCCGTCTCCATGTCTCTCTCTGTTTCTTTCTTTCTTTGTCTCCAGGTTGGGTGGAGAAGGAAACCTACTACTGACCTCACCCCCCCCACATCGCCCATTTCTTCCCTGCCCCCCAAGCCCAGGACAGCCCCCACCAGTCCCCCCATTTTGTATTCTGGGGGAGGGGCCCTCTCTCCCCGTGGCCCCACCTTGACCCTCACCCCCTCAACTTACCTCCCGCCTCCCGCCCTCTCTCCCCTCTGGCTGGCTTCTCTCCCCATCCCCCTCACTCCCCCCTCTCTTTTCTGTGTCTCTGTTCCTCTCCCTCTCCTCGTCCCTTCCTCCCTGCCCCCACCCAGCCCCCTCCCTGGGCTCTTTTTTACTCCCCCTCACCCCTGGCTGATGCCATCTCTGGTTCTGGACAATTATCAAATATATCAGTGGGGAGAGAGAAGTGTGTGTTGTACTTGCTTTCTGGCCCCGGGGTGTGGGCGGGCGCTGGCACCTGTTGCTGGGTGATTCACGAAGCTTCAGGAATTTTGCCTGGCATGAGCTTGGGAGCCACAGAATCTCGGAGTCCTCGAGTCATGGGGTTTTAGACCCAACCAAGGTTAGAGTGAGAGCAGCTCGAATTGGCCAGGCAATGGGATTATGGGATCAGAACAGGGAAGAGGAAGGGAGTCTCGAAAGCCTCTCGTATCAGAGTAGATGGGGAAGGGACGGGGCAATGCCGGTGACAAGGACAACGACCACGATGGTGATGATGGTGATCCGTTGAGTGCCCGCTCTGTATTCTGCCCTCTTCTAAGCACTCTGTGTGCATCAGCTCATTCAGTCCTCACGAGGTGTGAGACACAGAGAGGGAAAATGACTTGCTCAAGGTCACACAGCTGAGAGGTGACAAATCTGGGATCTGAACCTAAGATGTCCAACCTCTAAGTGCTGTGCTATTCTCTCACTCTTTTTATTGAGATAAGTTTTCTGTGAAGTGCAAAAATCTTAACTCTTAAGGGCACAGCTCGATGATTTAAAAATTACACTGCCGGGCGCCTGGGTGGCTCAGTCAGTTGAGCATCCAACTCTTGATTTTGGCTCAAGTCATGATTCCAGGGTCATGAGATCGAGCCCCATGTGGGGTTCTGCTCTGAGCGTGGAGTCCGCTTAAGATTCTCTTCCCTCCCCCCCACCCCCGCCACTCTCTCCCACTCTCTCTCTCTTTCTAAAATAAAATTTAAAAAAAAAATTACATTGCATAACCACCACCCGGATCAAGGTTATGTTACATTTCCATCCACCCAGAAAGTTCCTGCCCCTTTCTAGTCAGCAGCCCCCACACTTGTTCTTGGACTTTTATAGATGAAATCTTACAAACATGTTGTCTTACGTGTCTGCCTTCTTGTCCTGAACACATTGTCCCATGTATCTGTAACTTTGAGAGCCACTAGAAATAGGAACGTTGTAACAGTGTCTTCCGATGAGGACACATGTACGCATCTCTGTTGTACAGGGTAAATGCTTAGGAGTGGGGTTGCTGACCATGGCACAGACTATGTTTCGCTTTTTTTTTTTTTTTTAATGTTTGTTTATTTTTGAGAAAGAGAGGGAGACACAGAATCCCAAGCAGGCACTGTGCTGTCAGTGCAGGGCCCGATCTGGGACTTGAACCTACGAACTGTGAGATCATGACCGGAGCCGAAAGCAAGAGTCAGACGCTCAACACAGCCCAGAGATGTGAGTCAGAGGAGGGCCTGGGGCCAGGTCAGGGCCCACCTGCCTCCCGGCACGGGTGTCTGGGTGACCAGGATGCCGAGACCCCACGTGAGTGTGTGCCCAGGCCCACTGCACCAATGACATTTTCCTACATGAGCGCGTAGTGGTCTTTTCTGTAAAAGGGAAAACGGTCTTCAGATTTGTTTCAGTTAGCCAAAACAGATACGAATGTAAGTCTTTCGGAGAAGTAAAGTAGTGTGACATGAGCTCTTGGAAAGTGGGGGATGCTCTTCACTTTACGCCATTTTGGCTTTTGAGAGGTTTTATAGGAACGCTCCATTTTGGATAGTAGGGGAAACCTGTACTCCCATAGACAGCTGCGCAATCTGAGGCCCGGAGAGGGCAGGGACTTCCTTGAAGTCACACAGCAGGGATATAACCCAGGTTCCTGATCGTCTGTGCTAAGGCCCTCCTACACTCGCAGCTCCACTCCCTGCAGAGATCCAAGAGGCAGAAAGGAGGCTTCAGACTGGAGGGAACACAGGGCTAGGGCCTGTCTCCCACGGCCTTTTCAGGGGCCCCTTTATCTCCCCCATCCCCCTAATTCAGGACCACCCCATCATGGCCCCCTCTCCCCACTATCTCCCCCCATGTCCCTGCCTCAGGGGCCCTCCCATCTCTCACACTCTCTGCCTTAGGGCCTCCTCCCCCCACATCGCCCCTGTGCCAAGGCCTCATCTCCTGACTCGAAGTCCCCCCACCCCTCTGAGGGCCACTCCCCACATGCCTCTGGACACCACTGTCCACGGCCCATGCTGTTCGACACCTTCGCTAAAGAAACCCAACAGCTCTCGTAACAAAAGTCAAACCCAAATTTCTCAAGGTTGGCCATGGGAGGAGGCCTCTGGACCTCTGTCTCCGACTGTCCCCGAGATCCATGTCCCTCTCGAGGGCGCCCCTGCTTACCCCTGCTGCCCCCATGGCTTGAACTCGGGTGCCACTTCCCCCATTAATGCACTGGGCTGATTGTGCCTTAACAGTCCTCCTTTGTAGCCGGACCCAAGTGGGAAGCCTCAACAAGATTCGGCTGCAGGCCTGGGGCCGACACAGGGAGGGATGAACGGTGACCGGCCAATCTGACCTTCAAAGTACAGCTCATTGGCTCATTCAGCTTCAGCTCGGGACCTCCCCGCAACAGGGGCCCTTCCGGCTTATTGCTCACCAGCCCCTTTGGCAGGGGCCGTCTCCCCAGCCCATGGGAACGCCCTCCAGCAGGCCTCCAAGTCCAAACCAAAAGGGACAGTGGATCTTAGGAGACAGTGGAGTTAACAGTCACCTGGATATTCTGGCTGGATATTCTTCGTCAGGTCCACCCAGCCCTGAAACTCCAGTCCACGTAAGGGAGCCCACAATTCCCCGTATTTCCACACACATTTCCTGAGGCTCTTCTGGTGTGCGCCTTTAGAACTCTGGCCATGAACCCACCCTCACTCAGGGGCAGGGGCAAAGGCTGAGAGGGAGCCATGGCTGTGGGAACTAGGGGAAAGGAAGGGCCATGTCTCAGACACCAGCCACACCTTGGGACATCCAAGGGGCCTGCAGCTTCTAATACGCGACTGTTAAATTTAGGAAGGCAAGGGGCGCCTGGCTGGCTCAGTTGGCAAAACATGCGACTGACTCTTGATCCCGGGGTTGTGAGTTCAAGCCCCAATGTTGGGTATAAAGATTACTTTTGGAGCGCCTGGGTGGCTCAACTGGTTAAGCGTCCGACTTCGGCTCAGGTCATGATCTCACGGTCCGTGAGTTCAAGCCCCATATCGGGCTTGGAGCCTGGAGGCTGTTTCGGATTCTGTGTCTCCCTCTTTCTCTGCCCCTCCACCCCTCAAAAATAAAAAAACATTAAAAAAAAAATTTGAGGGGTGTCTGAGTGGCTCAGTCGGTTAAGTGTCCAGCTCTTGGTTTCGGCTCAGGTCATGATCTCACAGTCCATGGGATTGAGCCCTGCGTCAGGCTCTGCACTGACATGGCAGGGCCTGCCTGGGATTCTGTCTCTCCCTCTCTCTTTGCCCCTCCCCTGCCCTCACTCTCTTTCTCAAAATAAATAAACTTTAAAAAAATTTTGAGGGGCGCCTGGGTGGCTCAGTTGGTTAAGCGTCCGACTTCGGCTCAGGTCACCATCTCACAGTCTGTGAGTTCGAGCCCCGCGTCGGGCTCTGGGCTGATGGCTCAGAGCCTGGAGCCTGCTTCCAATTCTGTGTCTCCCTCTCTCTCTGCCCCTCCCCCATTCATGCTCTGTCTCTCTCTGTCTCAAAAATAAATAAAAACGCTAAAAAAAAATTTTTTTTTGAGAAGGCTTACCTCTAGAAATAATCAAAACATTTATGATAATGTAGTGGCAGTAACATTGACTACCGTTTATTGAAGTGAATAAAGTGTCAAGACTCTTTCAAGCACTGTATATGGGCCATTTAACTGAATCATCATAACCCCATGAGTGAGTGTGGTACTATTAGGATCTCCACTGCCCTGATGAAGTCACTGAGGTTCAAGGTCGACACAGCCTAGACTTCCATCTCTGACTCCAGAATCCCGGGTCTGTCAGTTATAACAATTCCCTCTTTTATTTATTTAACATTTTTTAAAGTTTATTTATTTTGAGAGAGACGGAGCACATGAGCGGGGGAGGGGCAGAGACAGAGAACCCCAAGCAGGCTCCGCACTTCCAGCACAGAGCCCCATGTGAAAGCTCCAACCCAGGAACCGTGACATCATGACCTGAGCTGAAGTCAAGAGCCAGAGCCTACTGAGCAACCCAGGCGCCCCAACAACTCCCTCTTTTAAAAATTCTCAACCCTTTCCCAACTCCCCTCTCCTATGGGAGAGGAGGGGGCGTCCCAAGGTCCCTAGTCCTAACCCATTCATCCCTGGGAGCTCAAGGGTTGGGGGGCGGGGGGGCTTTGCCCGCCATCTCAGATACCCACTCCAGCGACCATGGCCCTCTCGCCAGTCTCTGCCTCCAGGAAAGAAATAGATTCCCAAGAATTGTCTAGTCTCTCCCGTTCAAAATGCGGTCCATGGACCAGTAGCATCAGCGTTACCTAGGAACTCGTTGGAGATGCAGATTAACGGGCCCCACCCTGGATCTGCGGAGTCAGAACACGTGAGTGTCTTATCAAGCCCTCTGGGTGTTTTGTATGCACTCTAGAGTCAGGACGACAGTTCTCCACGATCCCCATTGTACCCTGCAGGGGAGTGAGTACACGACGACTGCTTCTGCTTCTGCCTTTTGATCTCCCGGAACGCCCCGACTCCTGAAGACCCACCTTCCCCAAGCCGAACGCCCCGCTTCTAAAACTATAACTCCCACGATGCCCAGAGGCGCTCCGCCGCTTTACGCGACTACACCTCCCAAGGTGTTTCGCGAGCCAGACCCTCCCAGGCGTCATCAGGACTACAACTCCCACAATACTCGGCGGCAGAACCACCGCCCCGGCGGCTCCGGAACGGCGCCACGTCTGCTCCGCTGGGTGGGGCAGAGCTCGCGCGGGGCCGCCGGGGTCTGCAGAGCCCCGGGCTCGTTACAGCGGCCCTACCCCTCACGACACAGACATGGCGGCCGAGAAGGACCCGCAGAAGGATGCCGAGCCGGAAGGGCTGAGCGCCTCGTGAGCAAGCTGGCTCTAGCCCGCCCCTGACCGAAACCCGGGAGCCCTGGCCCCCCGCCCCCTCCTCCCTCGGGTCCCAGAAATCCGGGCCCCAGACACTAGAGTCTGGGCCCCTGGTGTCCTCTTCGAGGACTCTGGAGTCTGGGCCCTCGGCCCCTCCTCCCAAGATCCAGAAGTCTTGGACCTTTACCCCGTAGCACCCCAGAGTCCAGCCCTCCCCCCACCCCCACTCGGCCCCCTTATTGCTCAGGGGTAGGGGATTGGGGGTCCAGGCTCCATCCCGGTCTACCGCTGACCCGGCCTCGTCCACTAGGACCCTGCTGCCGAAACTGATCCCATCGGGCGCGGGCCGTGAGTGGCTGGAGAGGCGCCGCGCGACCATCCGGCCCTGGGGCTCCTTCGTGGACCAGCGGCGCTTCTCGCGGCCCCGCAACCTGGGCGAGCTGTGCCAGCGCCTCGTACGCAACGTGGAATACTACCAGAGCAACTATGTGTTCGTGTTCCTGGGCCTGATCCTGTACTGTGTGTGAGTGCCTCTCCCCCCCCGCACTTAACCCCACCGGCCGGGCCTCGCCGCCCCCCACCCCCCCAGAGCACTGCGCACCCCGCACCCCCACCCCACCCCCGGTCGGCCCCGCCCTCCGCGTCCAGTCCCTCTTCTCACTGGCCAGGCCCCTACGGCCCCGTCAGCCTGGCAGGGACACAGTGTGACCAGATGTGACCTGGTCTCAAGGGCGTAGCCTGCCATCCACCGGTGTAGGTGGTCAAGGTCCCCTTGGTTGGCTCATTCCCAGCTGCCTGACCCATGCTTCCCTACCCTCCTCCAGGGTGACGTCCCCCATGCTGCTGGTGGCTCTGGCTGTCTTCTTTGGCGCCTGTTACATCCTCTATCTGCGCACGTTGCAGTCCAAGTTTGTGCTTTTTGGTGAGAAATCCCCTGTCCTGACGGTTCCCTGATCCTTCATATCCTGTTCTTGGACCACAAGCCTTAGACCCCCAACCCCAGTCTGCCCAAGCCTAGATCTACACCAGATCCCTCAAACTCGACCCATCTCAGACACACCAGATACTCACACCCAGTCTCAGACAGCCGCCCCCCCCCCCACCCCGCCGCGTTGGCACTCCTCAGCCTGGAGATACCCCAGAACCTACTCTTCACCCTGTCCCTCAAACCTACTTTTCGTCCTCCATCCTCCTTCACCTCCCTGCAGAAAGCATCAGCTGCAAGTACCCACATTGGACACCAGGTGGCGACCTTACGCCGGCCTAGATCTGTGTCCCTGCCCTTTCCTGCTTCCTGGGGTGGGGCCAGAAAGATCTTGGGACTGCTCAGAGAGGGAAGCTGAGGTTTGTGGCTCATGTGGTCCCAGACTGGCCCTAGGCACCACTGGGAAGAAAGAGGGGCCTGAGTCTCCACTCGGGGGAAGCTCACGGTTCCGAGTGGTGAAAAGGGAGAGCTGGGTTCAAACGGGAAGACCTAAGAGAAAGTCCCTCAGGGGTTTGCACGTTCCATCCATGACAGGGGTGAGCTGGCTGAGGGGCATGTCAGGCACACACAGGGCATGGAGGGAGTGCCTGGAGCACAGCCATGACCCCGCTGCCACCGAGGCACAGAGACCTGATCTTCCGCTGTGCCACGAGAAGCCAGAAATCTATATTACTATGTGAGATCATTCAGTTTCTCCATCAGCCATAAACCAGATTCTTGGGGAACTTTGTACAGACACAAGAAACACGCCCACAGGGATGCCTGGGTGGCTCAGTCATTTGGGTGTCTGACTCTTGATTTGGGCGTAGGTCATGATCTTGTGGTTCGTGAGTTCAGGCCCCACATCGGGCTCCATGCTGGCAGTGTGGGGCCTGCTTGGGATTCTCTCCCTCTCTCTCCTCCTCCTGCACTCTGTCTCTCAAAATGAATAAATAAACTTTTGGGGCGCCTGGGTGGCTCAGTCGGTTAAGTGTCTGGCTTCGGCTCAGGTCATGAACTCAGGTTTGTGGGTTCGAGCCCCATGTCAGGCTCTGTGCTGACAGCTCAGAGCCTGGAGCCTGCTTTGGATTCTGTGTCTCCCTCTTTCTCTGCCCTCCCCCACTTGCACTCTGTTTCTTTTCTCTCTCAAAAAGAAATAAACATTTAAAAAAAAAAAGGAGAGCGATAGTCTGGGGAAGGGGGAGCCTGGGGGCTCCCTAGCAGGAGTGGGGCTGAAGGGCAGTGAACAGCAGGGAGAGGGCAGGGAGGGAGGTGTTCTCTGTTCTGGCAGACTGTGGGAACATCAGAGAAATGGGTGAGGCCAGGGCTGGAGGGGCCCTTGACATGAGGAGTTTGGATGATCCTGAGGCTCCCGGAGCTTGTGACACCAGACTGGCGTGGGGGGCACCAGGAGTTACCGGGGAGAGGGCACGAGTGTCCAATGCCGTCTGTCCCCCAGGCCGAGAGGTGAGCCCAGCCCATCAGTACGCTCTGGCCGGGGCCGTCTCCTTTCCCTTCTTCTGGCTGGCTGGTGCAGGCTCTGCCGTCTTCTGGGTCCTGGGTGAGTACAGGGTCCGGGGAGCCGTGGTGGGCGGTGGGGGGCAGGTGAGGAGTGAGGCCCTGATCTGCCCATTTTCCTGCAGGAGCCACCCTCGTGGTCATCGGCTCCCATGCCGCCTTCCACCAGACCGAGGCCGGGGATGGGGAGGAGCTGCAGATGGAACCAGTGTGAGGTGTCTGAGGACCCGCCGGCCCCCCGAGGCAGCTGCCTCGTCCCTGGTCACCCCTGCCCCGCACGGCCCTGCACTCCTGGCCGGAGCCCCCTTACAGGCCCAGGAAGGGATTCCAGCTTCGGAAATAAAGCTGTTACAGTCGTCCTTCGGCCGATACTCCCCGGGCTCTTCTGTGGGCCCGCGCGGGGGGTGTCGGGGAGACTGCAGAGACCAAGAAGGAGGGGGCCCCTGGCTGGGGCGGTGGGGGATTCATCAAGCAAGATAAACCACTAAACTATGATAGGACCGCAAATGGTGGTGAGTGCTGGGGAGGGGCGGAGAGTGAGCCAGCCAGGGGTACCCCCAGACCACGCCCCCCGCCCCGCCCCGTTCAGTGATTTGCTAGGAGGACTCGGTATATAGTTGGAGCTACAGCTGTAATTCTTTATCGTGGAAGGTGACAAAGCGAAGAGAAAAGGCACTTGGGGCAGAATCCAGAGAAATCCCGGCCCCAGCTTCCCAGAGTCCTCTCTCAGGGGACTCCCACACGCTGTGCTCGGTTCCTCCAGCGGCGAGTTGTGACAGCGGGTGTGGATGTCTGCCAGGGAGGCTCATTAGAGACTCTGCCCGGGCTTTGTGCTGGGGGGCGGCCACACGAGCACCCTCCGTCTAGCGTGTACCGGAAGCCCAGGCTCCCAGAAGGAAAGCAGGCGTTCGGCATAAACAGTACCCTCCGCACAGTGTAGACACAGTGAGTCACTCTTATCGAGGACCGGGGGGAAGCCTTCTGGAATCGCAGTTCCCAGACACCAGCCCAGGGCCAGCTATGCAAGCAGCCCTCTGCAAGGACAGCCTACCGTGTTAACACTTTCCTGCATAAAGAAAGTTCTGGAGACGAGTCACAGGTTGAGGAAGGCCTCCCCCAGGTGCCGCTGAGTGAAGGGGCAGCTGCAGATCCTTAAGAAAATGCTCTGGGCAGAGGGAGAAGCGGGTCAAAGGTCCGGAGGCAGCAGCGAGCCTGGGGGTCCTGGGGGTGCAGCCAGGAGGCCCACGTGGTGGGGGCAGCGGGAAACTGGCCGGCTTCGGTGAAGGCTGTGGTTTTACCCTGAGTGAGGTTGCGAGTGATGCAGCCTGCGTTTCATCCTAACATGAATACCTTCCACCACCTGGGAGCACTGACACAAGAGGACCACGCCCGACAGGGGAAACACCAGGCAGATGTGACAGCAAAGCGGGGCTACCACACAGGGCTGGTCTGGGAGGGCTCTCGGAGGAGGTGACCTTTCAGTGAGCCTCGAGGGGACATGGAGGCAGCCCTGGGAAGAGCTGTGGGTGGGGTGGCCTGAGCAGAGCCACGGCCCCAGACCTTACAGCGCGGCCCCCTGGCCTCTCCAACCTGGAGTGTCGCCACCCAAACTCCACCCACTCACCATTCCGTCAGCAGGTGTTTTATCGAGTGCCCACTGCGTACCCCGCGTTGTTCTGAAATCATTCCGTCACACGAGGCACCAGCCACATGTGACTAGTGAGCACTTGAAAGAAACGTGGCTGGTCTGAATTGAGATGTGCTGTGAGTATAAAATCCACATCAGGTTCCAAAGACTTAGCAGGAAAGGGTATAAAATGTCTTAATTATTTTCTATCCTGGCTATATGTTGGAAGGACAATATGTTGCAGAGACGAGGTAAATGTATTATTTTCACTTTTTTCCTTGCTTTTTAAAATGTGATTAAGTAGGTGGGGCGTCTGGGTGGCTCAGTCGGTCGAGCATCTGACTCGTGATCTCAGCTCAGGTCTTGATCTCGGGGTCATGAATTCAAGCCCCACATTGGGCTCCGTGCTGGGCATGAAACCTACTTTAAGAAAAAGGTGATTGAGTAGAAAATATAAAGTTACATTGGGGCTCATATCCTGGGGTTACTGGACACGCCAGCTGACATGCTGGGGAAACAGCAGCACCACAAACAGACGAGGCCCTGCCCTCCCGGGGCTCACGTTCAGTGGGAGAGGCGCTCGATACACAAACCAAACGCCCAGCAGACAGGAAACTCAGCAAGTGATCAGCTTGTGAAACCAATAAAACCGGACTGGGCGAGGCTAGAGAGTCCTTGTGGAAGGAGAGGGCTCACTTAGCGTGGGGAGGCAGGGCCCTGCTGGGCACCAGGAGGAGATGGCTCCTTGGAGGTCTGGAGGAACAGTATTCTGGCCAGAGAGGACAGCAAGTGCAAAGGCCCTGGGGTGGGACCTGCTCAGTGACAAGGCAGCGCTTGTGGCTGGGTGAAGGGAGTGAGGGGAATAGCTGTAGGAGATGACGGTGGGGCGGTTGTTGGAGCCAGATCATGCAGGATCTGCAAGCCATAGAGAAGGTCTTTGGATTTCAGCTTAAGGTAATGTGGGCTCTAGAAGGGTTTTGAACACTGGGGGGACAGGGTCAGGTGTGAGTTTTAGAAATATCCCTCTGGGGTTCATGTGGGGGATGGGCTAGAGGGAATGGGGCCGGGGAGGATGAGCCAGGGACGTGGAGGGGAGAGGAGGGACAGGGAAGACAGGTTCAGGACAAGGAGCTCTGTGACGGGCCTGCGTGGGAGCTGAGTGGGAGGGGGCAGGCAAGGATGACCCCCAGGCTTCAGTTTCCAGCAAGACAAGGAGACCAGGGGGCCTGGGTGTCTGGGTCCACGTTGGTCCCAGTCAGTCATGGGGGGCGTGCTTCCAGTGGCCGCCACCAGAGGGCGGAAAAGTGCTTCCTGTAGACTTTCTCCAGGGAGGGAGCCAGAGATGGGCTTCTGGGAGATGAAACCTGGGAGCCAGAAGCGGAGGCAGCACCCGCCCCCCCAACACCCCCCAGGTCTACTCCAAGGCCAGGCTCCCAATCCCAGGTCTGGGGTAGTAGATGGTGTTTTGTTTGCTGATCGAGATGCCTGTGCTCCTGGGGGAGACAGTCTTCAAGCCCACGGGGTCGGTGGCCACCTCGTCCAGTTTATGCTGCTGAGCCTGGAGGGAATGTGGTCAGGCTGCCTTGTTTGCACGTGACGAGGTCAGGGGCCCAAGGGCCGAGACAGAAATCACTGTGGCAAGTCAGCAGCCTGGGGTTGGGGGGTTATGGTTGGGGTTGGGAGGTTGAGAGCCCAGAGGTTAGACCAGCCCAGAGGTCGAGGACTGGGTGGGGGGGTGGGGGCGGGGAATGACTGATTACAGGTCCCTAATTCTGATGTTGGGTTATTGAGATGCCTCAGACCAGAAGTCTTCATCCGGATGGTCAAGCCTGTTCCCCAGACATGCCTCCTGAATGACCTTGCGTTGAGAGGCTTGGATTGGGGCGACAAAAACCAGGAGGGCTCGGTGTCTCACCAAGGGGACAAAGGACCGGTCATCTGTTTTGGTGACGGATCCTGGGAGTCCAGCTGGCTGTCCGGGAGTGACAAATAGGGAATGTGGCTGTCGACTTCATGATTAAAGAGCCCGTGGGTCCAGGTTTGGCATGACAGGTACAAGGGATCTAGTCTCGTGCTGAGTGATGGGGCCAGGGAGTGCCTAAGCCTCATTTTAGGTTTCAGATGGGACACCCCGTTGTCTCAGTTGCGGAGACAGTTTCTAGTTTGGGGTGATAGAAAACTGGGGACGGGGCACCTGGGTGGCCCAGTCGGTTAAGCATCCGACTCTTGATTTCGGCTAAGGTCATGACCCCAGGGTCTTGGGGTCAAGCCCTGAGTGGGGGGCTGAGCTGAGTGTGGAGCCTGCTTAAGATTCTCTCCCTCTCCCTCTGCTCCTCCCCCACTAGTTTTCTCTCTCTCTCTCTCTCTCAAATTGAAAAAAAAAAGAAATTTGGGATCTTTTATCAGCTTTGAGGTGATCATTTATCTAGTTTTCGATGATAGAAAAGGGGTGTGGGTATCTAGGTGGCTAATTTGGGGGGATGACCCTGAGAGTCCAGGACCCTTGCTTGGGATGACAAGGTAGGGTGTCCCCTTGGCTGGAGGTGAACTGATTGGGGTCTGTTGTCCCCTTGAAGCAGCAGAGACAGGCCACGCTGTCTAGTTTAGAGCAGGAAGAGCCCGGGGGTCCTGCTGTGTAACTTGGGACAACAGAGTTTGGGGGGGGTCTCGTGGCCATGTGCAGTGACAGTGACTGGGGAGTCACATTTTTTAGTTTGGGGAATGTCTGCTTGTCTAGTTTGGGGTTAAGAACACAGTGCGTCTAGTTCTCAAATGTTAAGTGACAGATTAGGGACTCTTTTGTCGGGTTGGGAGTGACCGGGACTGGAGTTGTCTGAGATGGGGGTTTTTGTCAGGATTGGGGTGATGGAGCTGGGATTCTAAGATGTAGTTTGGGGAGACAGATAGTATGTAGTTGCTAGTCTGAGACACCAACATTAAATTTTTTTTTAATGTTTCTTTATTTTAATTTTTTTAATGTTTATTTATTTTAATTTTTTAACGTTTATTTATTTTAGAGACAGACAGACTGCGAGCGGGGGAGGGGCAGAGAGAGAGGGAGACACAGAATCCGAAGCAGGCTCCAGGCTCTGAGCCGTCAGCACAGAGCCGATGCGGGGCTCGAACTCACGGACCGCGAGATCATGACCTGAGCCAAAGTGGGATGCTTAACCGACCGAGCCACCCAGGTGCCCAAGACACCGACATTTTAAGGTTTGGGATGCCAGACTGAGCATTCAGGGACTAGTTTGGAGCAACAGAAATCAGGGATCAGGTGTGCTCCATCAGGGTGTCTGAGGCTTGCAGTCTGGTCATCTCATTTGGGGTATCAGACACAGAGTCCAATTGTCCAGTTTGGGGTTATAGAGACCGCCGAGGGACCGGTTATCTGGTTTGGGGTGATGACACTGGGGTTCGGGGCTTTGGTTTGGGGTGAGAGACATTGGGGTCCACTTGATTAGTTTGAAACGGCATACACTGCAGGTCTGATCACCTCGTTGCAGTGACGGACTGACTGGGGTCTGTTGTTTGGCTTGGAAGGCAGAGCTTAGGGACGTGGTTGTCATGATTGGGATTTTGGAGGACGCTGGGCTTTCTTTGTCTCACGGGGAGGCCAGATCCTGGGGATCTGGATGCCTAGTTTGGGACATACAAAGTGGGGGTTCATTTGCCTAGATTGGGGTGGCAGAGACTAGGGTTCTGGGAGTCAGGACTTGGCTTGGAGTGACAGAGCCTAGGAGGCCAGCTGTCTAGTTCAGGATGACAGAGATTAAGAATCCACTTTGGGGCGGAGTGTCTGGGGTTCTCGGGTCTAGTTTGGCATGGGTGGAATGAGGGGTCTGTTCCGTTCAGGGTCCCGTTCAGGCAGATGAGTCTGCCTGACCAGATGAAGGTTAAAGGGGATGGGGGTCCCCATCTCTAGCGTGAGGTGACACTTCTTGCACCTAGGTGTTCGATATTGAATGACAGAGGGACCCTTGCCTTGTTCGGGGTAGCAGAGTCTTGGGTCAGCTGCCTGGTGCTGTGGGTCAGAGAATGGGTTCCAGGAGTATTTGATAGAGACTGAAAGCTTGGTTGTTGTAGGGAAGAAAGCGGGGGGCGCCTGGGTGGCTCAGTGGGTTAAGCGTCTGACTTCAGCTCAGGTCATGATCTCCCAGTCCATGAGTTCGAGCCCCGCATCGGGCTCTGCGCTGACAGCTCAGAGCCTGGAACCTGCTTTGGCATCTGTGTCCCCCTCTCTTTCTGCCCCTCCCCTGTCTGCTCTCTGTCCCCCCCCCCCAGACAATAAATAAACATTTAAATTTTTTTTTCAACGTTTATTTATTTTTGGGACAGAGAGAGACAGAGCATGAACGGGGGAGGGGCAGAGAGAGAGGGAGACACAGAATCGGAAACAGGCTCCAGGCTCCGAGCCATCAGCCCAGAGCCTGACGCGGGGCTCGAACTCACGGACCGTGAGATCGTGACCTGGCTGAAGTCGGACGCTTAACCGACTGCGCCACCCAGGCGCCCCTGTTTAAAATAATTAATAAAAAATAAAAGAAAGCAGGGTCCCAGGGATCCTTTGGGTTGACAGACTCTGGACGTCTGGCTGCCCAGTTTTGTGGGACAAAGATGAGGGTCCCTGAGATATTTGGGATGCCAGATGGGGGTCTGGTTATCTAGTGTCGAGCGACAAACCAGAGGTACTAATGAGCATTTGGGGCAAGGAGACTGGAGGTTTGGCTGTCTAGTTTTATAGGACAGAGGCTGGGGTCCCAGGATATCTTGGGGTAACAAACCAGTTAAGGCTGGAGGTTTGGCTGTGTAGTCTGGGTGGGGGACTGGGGCTCAGATTGCTAACTTGTGAAGGCAGTTGAAGCGACAGACTTTATTTCCCCCATTGTCACATTTGAGGTGACAGAAACTATAGGTCTAGTCGTCTTTTTTTTTTTTTCACGTTTATTTATTTTTGGGACAGAGAGAGACAGAGCATGAACAGGGGAGGGGCAGAGAGAGAGGGAGACACAGAATCGGAAACAGGCTCCAAGAGCCCGACGCGGGGCTCGAACTCACGGACCGCGAGATCGTGACCTGGCTGAAGTCGGACGCTTAACCGACTGCGCCACCCAGGCGCCCCTATAGGTCTAGTCGTCTTGAGAGGGTGACAGAAACTATGGGTCTTGTTTTCTAGTACAGGGTGACAATGACTGAGCGGGCCTTTTGTCCAGTTTGGGTTGAGAGCGATTTGGATTCTGTTGTCCAGTTGGGGGAGACAGAGGCTGGGATCAACTGTCTTGGTTGGGGTGATGAGACCAGATGTCGGGGGCCCTGTTTTGGGGCGACGCCAGTGGGGGATTCAGTCGCTCAGTTCCAGGTGACAGAGACTGGTGTCCTTGGGGCCCATTTGTGTGAACACCAGTTCAGTTTAGGTTCAGAAACTGTGAGGCCCATCACCTTGCTTGGGGTGACGGGTTGGAGTTCCCCTGATCTATCTGGGGGTGACGGGATGGGGTAGCAGAGACTGGGGGTTCCGGTGGGTAGTTTGAAGGAACCGGGACGGTGTCTGTTTGTCTCTTACGGATGACAGAATAGGGGTACCTGGTTGAGGGTCTCAGAGGCTGGTACGTACTTTGGGGTAACAGATGAGGAGCTCAGTGGTCTAGTCCGGGGGAGCATAAAGTGGGGATCTGATGGCACGATTTGAGATGATGCTCGTTGTGGACACGTTTCATAACAAGGGCCTGGTGCTCTGGGGGAGGTTGGACTGGGGAGCAGGAGCCCCGTTTCACATGACAGAGGGCCTGGTGCGGGGTCTTAGGCCAGGAGTCCAGCTGTGTGGCGCGTGGCCACATGGGAGGCAGCTGACTGGCTTGGGGCAGAGGCTGGACGTGTGGTTGTACAACTGGGGGTGCAGAGACTGAGGACTGCCCTTCTCAGTTTGGGGTGGCAGGAAGTGTCATTCCAGTCTCCACTTCGGGGTGCAGGGCCCTGGGGCCTTCCAAATGCGGCCGAGTCTGGGATGCTGATACCTGAGTGTTCCTGTGGTGATGGAGTCGGGGCTTTCCTGCACCCAGGTGTGGGGCTCCCCGGATAAACGTACACTTGTGAGTGAACGTGGCCAAGGGCGTGGAGCCCTGTTGGGGAGTTACTGAAGCTGGGAGTCTGGGCACTCGGAACCTGGGAGTCCGGAGGTCAGGACTCCAGGACCCGGGATCCACTGGAGGGATGCTTGATTGGGTTTGGGGGTGTCTGTGACACAGAGTCAATGGCTCTCAAGGCTGGGGGCACCCCCACACGTGAGTGTGGGGGCGACGGACACTGGGACAGAGGTAGCCAATGTGGGGAAAGTTGAGGTTGGGGCCCGAATGCCAGGCTGAGGGGTCCCTGAGGCTGTGGCACAATGAGCTGTGGGGCTTTCTGACTGAGGGGGCGTGAGAGAGCCTTGACTGTCTTAATCAGACACAACAGGGTCCCAAGGGTCAAAGTGTAGTTCAGGGGCAAATGGTTATGGCGGTCAAGATTCGTGGTTGCAGGTGAGAAAAACCGGGGACCCGGATCCCTCCTTTGGGGAGGAGGGATGCTGGGTTTCAGATACCGAAATTGGGGTGACCACAGTCCCTCCTGCCAAGTTCTGGGTGTCTGTGAGCCCATGTTCCTGATTTGGGGGGGTCGCAAGCCAGGCTCTGAATCTGTGATAGCGCAGGCTCAGGTGGGGACAGCAGGTGGTTCCTGAGGCCTGCCTCGGCGTGACTGTGGGGTCTCAATGCCTGTGGCGCTCTGCCTGTCAAGTTTGGGGTGAGCGCCTCTGGAGACCCAGCGGTCCAACTGAGAGTGACGGGTGGCGGTAGCCGACACGAGCCATTCAGATGTCTAGCTTGGGGGTGCCTACTATATGTCGCCCAGATGTTGAGGTTGGGATGACCAACTGGGAGTCCAAGATGTATGTGACAGCTGGGACTCTGATGCCAAGTTTGGCAGTGACTCCCTAGGCCAACTGTGGTTGACCGTGTCATCAGATGCCTCCCTGGGGGGAGTTGTCATTCTTGTGTATCAGAAACCTAGTTTTGAATTAAAATTTTTTTTTCTTAATGTTTATTCATATTTGAGAGACAGAGAACGAGCAGGGGAGGGGCAGAGAGAGGGGGAGACACAGAATCCGCGGCAGACTCCAGGCTCCAAGCTGTCAGCACAGAGCCCGACACGGGGCTCGAACTCATGGAGTGTGAGATCATGACCTGAGCCGAAGTCGGATGCTTAACTGACTGAGCCAACCAGGTGCCCCGACAGGAGCCTAGTTTTGGAGGGGCATTTGAGAGGGGGAACTAAGTGCCTAGTTTGGGGGTTACTAATGAAGATTTCCTAATACTTACATATGATTTGGGGCTCGCTGAGCCTCAAGGCCTACTTGCCAGGGTTTGAGGTAACTGTCACTGGGGTTCCTTGTACCTGGTTTCGGAGTGAGGGAGTTTGGGGTTTTGTTGCCTAGTCTGGGGGTGTCTGAGGCTCATCACCCAGGTACCTACATAGGGGTGACTGACATGGAGCCTCTGACTTTGGGGAGCCCAGATGCCTTGATTAGGGGTGGCTTGATGTGGGGATCTTGATACCTGGTTCAGGGGTGAACTAACCTTGGGGCTCAGCTGCTGAGTTTAGGGTTAACCACCTAGAAGGGTTCTAATACTTACTTTATTTTGGGGGTGATGACACTAGGGTCCCAGCTGCCCCTTTGAGAGGAGCTCAGTGTTCGGGGCCTGTCGAAGCTGTGCTGATAAAGAGGTTGGAGGTTACTGTCTGTGGGGGATCCTGACTGATTTAATGGTGATGATAGGATCTAGTTGACAAATTTGGGGGTGACTGTGGATCCCCGATGCCACAATGGTGGGTAATTGGTCTGAGACCCAGAAGCCTGGTCTGGGGAATAAAGGCTAGTTTGGGGGCACTTGACTATGGGGGTCCACATCCCTAGTTTGGCGGGGGGCACTGAGTCTAGAGATACAGAATTTTGTTTTGGGGTGGGGGCTATATTTGTTTCCTGTGGTTTAGAACAGCAGAAATGTATTCTCTCGGAGTTCTGGAGGCCAGAAGTCCAAAGTCAAGGTGTCAGCAGGGTCACACTCCCTCTGAAGGCTCTAGGGGAGGATCCTTCTTTGCCTCATCCAGCTCCTTTGGCTGCTGGCCCTCCTGGGCTCACGACCGCAAGCCCTCCTGCCTCAGTCTTTGCCTGCCATCTCTTCTTTCCGTCCATGTTTCCTCTTCTGTTCCCCGCCCCCCTCTTGTTTATTTTTGAGAGAGAGAGCAGGGGAGGTGCAGAGAGAGAGGGGGACAGAGGATCCAAAGCAGGTTCTGTAATGGCAGCAGGGAGCCCAATTTGGGGCTTGAACTCACAAACCATGAGATCATGACCCAAGCCAAAGTTGGACGCTCAACCAACTGAGCCTCTTCTGTCTCTTAATAAGGACATTCATCATTGGATTTAGGACCCACCCAGGTAATCCAGGATGATCTCATCTCAAGATCTTTCACTTAATCACATCTGCAAAGACCCTTTTCCCTGGTAAGGTCACATTAACAGGTTCTGGGGTTAGAACATGGACCTATCTTTGTTGGGGGGTGGGGGGGAGCTACCATCAACCCACTACAGGGGTGCTTGAGACAGGCACCCTAAATTCTGAGTTTGAGTCGCTCTGATTGTGGTGTTCCTAGAGTTTGATTTAGGATGATGGACCTTGAGGGTCAGCTCCAGATAACTGATTTGGGGATTCTTGACTTGATTTGCCTACTTTGAAAGGATGAGAGTCTATGAGGTTCTAATGGTTAGTAAAGGGGTAACTGAAGTTTGGGGTCCAAAGGTGTAATTTGGGGATCGCTAAGCTTCAGTGTCACAGAGTCTATCATTGGGGTGTCTGAGGTTGGGGGGCTAGCTGACTAGTTGGTGGCTTAACCTACTGAAACATTCCTAACCCTTATAAATGGGGGTGAGCCCTGAAGGGAAGAAACTTAGGTGTGTATTTTAAGGGCAGCTGATACCAAGTTGGGAAGCATCTGGAACTCTGGATAGTTGTTCAAATGGCTGGTTGTTCGAATGTCTAGGTCAGGGTCACCAATGACTGGGTCCAATGCAACATTTGGGGTGATGGTAGAGACCTGAATGACTTAACATCCAGGTGATTTACTGGGGGGGGGGTCCTCATCCTGGGGTAATGGAAATGAGTCTGGGGAGCCAGATGCCTGCTGTGGGGCAGTCTTAAGCTGGCAGCCCAGATCCCAAGTTGGGATTGATTGAGTCGGGGATCGAGATGGGGGTTGCTCGGTTTAGGGGTGACTGAGTGTCAGTCTCATTTCCTAGTTTGTGTTGAGAATGGGGGAGGGTCACATGCTGAACGTTGTAGCAGCAGCTGAAGGCCCATGTGTCCAGATCATGATTTATCTTGGGTCCTCACGTTTGCTTAGGGTTCAGTAAGGAAAGTCTAGTTTAGGTGTGCCAACTTTGGGGCTTCTGATGCCTAACTTTGGGGTACTGAGTCTGGGAGAATATTTTGGGGGTGACTTGTGGAGTTACTGGTGCTCATTTTGGGGTGACTGAGCTAAGGCCCATCTCCTTTATCCTATCATTTTCTTGGGCTGGAGGTCTGGGGTGAATGGGACTGGGGCCCAGAATCCTCATTTTGGGGTGTTTGGGGCTAGGTTAGTACAGTCCTTGTTTCTGAGTCTGGGTTACTATTCATGAGGCCCGGGGTGACTCAGCTCAAAGTAGAGGTCTGCCCGGAGGGGTCTTCAGCCTGCATGGGGATTTCTGAAGGAGGGTGGGGTTCACATACCCGGTCTGTGGGTATCTAGGGGAATCTGAGACTGGGGCCCAGAAATGCTAAAGACTTGGCCACTGTCTCTGAGGTCTCCAGCCCCAGTGCTGACGCCAAGGCCGGGTCCCCCCTGTGTTCAAGGGGACAGTCCATTTTGGGGGTGACCGATTTGGGGGTGACACGCCTGGAATACGTGGGCTAAGAGGCTCCGGCGGGGTGGGAGCGGGGGGCGCTGCGGCGCAGAGCCCGGCTGCGGGCCCCCGGGGCTGGCTGCGGCGGGGGGTTCCCGCGGGAAGCAGAGCGCGGCGGGGCAGCCGGCGGCGGGAGGGCGAGCGCCGGAGTGACAGGAGAGGAAGAAAAATGGGCCGAGAAATCAGAGTGGACGCGCGGGGGGCGCGAGTCCGGGAGCGGGCGGGGGCGGCGGCGGGCGGGGGCCGCGCCTCTGCCTCGAGGGACGCCGCCCGCGCGCCTTGCTGCGCCCCCCGCCCTGGAGGCCGGGGCTGGAGAGCCGACCCTCTCCCCTGATTCCAATCCTGCCCGCCCCCCCCGCCCCCACCTTGTTCCCGTCCCCACCCTTCCCGCATTCCAGGTCCCCCCTCCACTCCACAGTTCTCCCTCCTCCAGGGAGTTGTATTTACTTTCTCCTCGTGCTAACCCACCCCACAGCCTTCTTCTCCCCCCTCCGCCTGCTTTCTATCTCGGTCGCCCGCGTTCTAAACTCTGCCTCAGCTACCGATCCCCCTTCCCCTCCGCGTCCCGGCCCCCCTCCTCCATTTCTAACTCAGTCCCTACATTCCAACTCCCTCTTGCTTCAGGGCCCCCCCCCCACCCTCAGGATCCCCCCCCCACCCCCTGCAAAGGTTTGGACGGAAATGGGGCGCGCGGCGGCGGCGGGGGAGGGGCGGCGGGGGAGGGGCGGGGCGGGGGCGGCGGCCAATGGAGCGGGAAGCAGGACAAATGAGGCCCGGCCCGCGCGGCCGACAGGCCCCTCCATCTTCCCATTAGCGCCTAATGGCCCCCCCGCCGCCGCCTGATGAAGATTTATCGGCCCCGGAGCCCCCGCCCCCTCCGCCCCTCCGCCCTCCGGCCTCCCCTCGCCCGCCCGGCCTCCCCCCGCCCGCCGCCCAGACACCTGATGAAGCCGTCAGCGGGGCGGGCGGGGCTGCGGGAGCCTGACCCCGGGACGGCCGGGCAGGGGGCTGGACCAGGCGGCCCCGAGAAAGTTGCGGAGACGCGGAGTCAGGGACCCGGGGAGGGAGCCGAGGGAAGGGTCCCACCACAGCCCTGGGAACCCCCACCCCACCCCACCCCACCCCCAGCAGTGAATCAGCCCCTTGATCTCTGCCCGAGAGCCGGGGAGGGTGTGGGAGCCGAGGCTTCAGCAGTCAAGGTCTTCAGGAGGATGGAGCTGGGGTGAGGGGCGCAGAAGCAGGGCTCCGAGGGAGAGGTGGGCTCGAGATTCGAACTTCTGGGTCCTGAGAGAGGAGAAGGTTGGGGACCAGGACTCCTGGGTCCCGCGAGGCAGCGGGGGCTGGGAGCCCGGACTCCTGGGCCCTAGGCTGGGAGCTTGGCACTGGGGTGGGGTGGGTGGGGTGGGGGGGCTGGGTTGGGAGGCCCCTGATTGATTTCTGTTTACCGGCTGTCCCCGCGGGCGGAAGAGCGAATCGCGCCCCATCCATCAACAGGCTCGCAGCCTCCCTAATAAAAACATTTTACTCCTAAATGATCTCGAACTAATTAACTCAAAGTGTTAATTAAAGTTTGCGCAGACAGCATTGTCATCAGGGAGGGCGGTGGATCCATCTTCCTGAGAGAGAGACAGGGTTTGGGGGGGGGGCGCATCTGGAGAAGAAGGGAGAGCCCCCCATCCCCCTCCCACACTCCTCTCGGTCCACTGGCCGTCCCCACCTGTCCTGGCAGCCTCCCCTGGCTTCATCCTGTGCATCTCTGGCTCTGCTCTCTGAGTTTTTCTCTGTTGCTCTCTTTACCTGCCTGAGACTCCCCCACCTCTGTCACTATGTCAGTCTCTGTCCCTGAGTGTTTATGTCTTTTTGTTCCCGTCTCTTGCTCTTTCCCCAGAACACGGTCGCCCATGTTGCTCCTACTTCCCATGAATGTGTCACCTTTATCATGTGTCTGTATGTGCCTTGGGGTTACGTGTGTGTGTCAGAATCTGTATGTGGACACGCCTATGTCAGAGGATACACGTGTGGATGTGTGTATCAGAGCGTGTGTGTGTGTGCGTGCACATGTGTGTTGGAGCCCAGAGGCGTGTGTGTGGACGCGTGAATTTCATGTCCGGGCATGCACAGGTATGCACGAGCCCAGGGCTTGTGTGTGTATCCGGATGTGTGTGACCGGTGCCAGGCTGTGGGACTCCAGCAGGGAGTCCCTGACACCGAGCTTGAGGAGCTCTGTGGGTCCCTTGGGACAGGGCCTGGGTCTCCTTCCTGTTTCCCTCCAACACGGGCAGGAAGGAGCAGCGCTGCAGGTAGACTAGGTAAGCGGGTGGCCAGGTGCGAATCCCACCGTGAACTCGTGCACACGTGCATGGGCAGCCCCTCCCTCTGCCTCCGGGACGGCCCATCTCCCCTTCCCCCTCTTCCATAGCCGGCAGCTGGCAGGGCCAGGGAGCTGGGGCCAGGACAGGCCACTAGGCCATGGGCATCCGTGGGGTGGCTGGCTGGGCGGCCCCGGTGTGAGCTCATACATCAGGGCTGACAGGCTCCGAAAGCCCCGGAATTAAAACCTAAATCGAATATTGATCACCCGCTCCGGCCGTGGCGCCCACTACGCCCCCCCCCCAGCTCCCCGCGCTTGCTCCCTGCTCCCCTGCTCTCAAGCGGCACCACTGTCCTGTCTTTCTCTCTGTCTTTTTTTTTTTTTTTTTGCCTCTTCTCTCCCCTGCTTCTCCTCACCCCAGCCCTGCTCCTTCTGGTGACTGGTCTCTGCCCCCAGCAGGTGCCCTCGCAACCAGAGACAGGGAAGGAAATACGCAGAGACTGAGAGAGATAGAGAGATACGGGGATGCACAGAACAGACCTGGATACGAAACAGTTAAATGCAGACCCCAAGTCAGACCCAGAGCAAACAACACATAGACACAAATCCAAGCAGACAGACAGATAGACACAGGCACACACGAGCACCCGCAGATAAAGTCACACATAGTCCCACCCTTAAAATCACAGACACTTGCACATAGAGAAAGTTACACTCAGACACAGACAGGCAGACAGACATCCGCAGACCCATGGAGTTACAGCCACACACTCCCTGCCCCCCTATTTCTATCCATCCTGACATAACAGCCACCCCCTTGGACTCACCCAGCCCAGATGCCACCCCATTCCTGGATCTAGAACCCACACAGAGAGGAGGCTCTCAGACCTCAGCCCTCCTGCCCCAAACCAACACTGAGCAGCCCCTCCATGCCCCACGGTCCTGAGCTGGTCCAAGAAGGGAACTGGAGAGGTGGACCCCAGAGGGGGCCAAAAGGGCTCCTCCCCCCCCCCCCCCGAGAGTGACAGGGACAGAGCCAAGGTCATGCTGCTCCGGCTGGTCGAGGGATCTGAAGTCCCCTCTCAGACCACCTGTGGGATGGAGGCTGGACAGGGGGAAGAACTTCGCTGGACCATGTGGGCTGGGGCCCCACCGAGTGGGCAGGGGCGCTGCCCCAGCCCCCACCCCCACCCCCACCCTCAAGGCTTCCCAGCTGGGGCGGGCGGCGGTGGAGGCGGGCGGTGGCGGCTGCCGGGGAGAAGATGAATCTTTCATGAGTGATTTGCGGCCGCCTCTTCTCGTCCCGTGTTGTTTAATGTTTCAATTTGGGCGAAAGCAAAACATTCAATCAGGCGGATTAAGTGCGTAATGCGTCTCATCGCTCAATCTGTCGCCTCCGCCGGGCAGCCCGCCGGGTGGGGGGGGGGATTAGGAGGGGGTGGCGGGCAAAGACCCTGGCCAGGGGAGCCCCTTCCCCAGCTTCACTCCTAAGCTGTGCCTTGGGAAGCCCCTCAGCCTGGAACCCCCACTGGGCCACAGTCTCCCCCAATCCCGGGTTCAGCCTCACCCCCCCCCACATCCCACTTTCTGTTCCATCTCAGGGTGACCAGTTGGCTTTGGGGGGCCTGGCTTCTCTGTACCTCTCTGTCCACCTGCCTCACTCTCTCTGTCTCTCCATGAGTGTCTGCCTGTCTCTATCTGGGTCTGGACCTCCTTATCTGTCTATCTACCTGTCTTCTCTCTGCCTGTTCCTTGGGTTTCCTCTTCCTTACGTCTCCATTCTCTAGAGCTATCTGCCACCCCCCGTCACACTGTCCTATCCAAATGGGTCCTGTCTGTCTCTCCTACTATCTGCACCCAAGTCTCCACACCAGCCCAGCTTTTTTCTCTGCCCAACATTAGTCTGTACCTCCTCTGTCCCCACCCCTGATTCTGCCCGTCTCCACATCGTCTCTGTCTCCCTTTCATCCGAGATCTCAATCCTCTGCCTGCCCGACCCTTGCTCTTCTGTCTGCCTACACCTCTGTCCCCTGTTCGTCTCTGTCCCTGTGTTCAGCTCTCTCTCCATATCTCTCTGTCCCTGTCTCTCTGTCTCTGCTCCCCTGTGGATCTGTCCCTCTGCTTCCCTTGACCTTGTCGGCTCCCTGTCCCTGGCCGGCCCCATCTCCACGTCCACTAGGGGGCAGCAGGCACAGGCTTTTCTGGTGGGGAGGCTGACAGGAGGGCTGAGGACCTTCCCGGCCAGTCCCACTACCTCTGTGGGGACCGTCCTGTTCGGCAGTGTCCATGCCAACCGGCCCCTCCTCCTCAGACCCAAAAGTCTGGGCCCCCAGCCATCTTCTCTCTCAGAACCCAGGGGTCCTATTTTCCAGCCCCTTCTCTCCTCTCTTCAGGCAGCCTGTGAGCTGCTGGGGGAGGGGTTTGGGGGGGGGGATGGAGACTTCAGCTGAGGGACTGGCAGGCACTAGCCAGAAATGTTGTCATCACCGCCTGCCGCTGAGACCCATGGGGCTGCAAGGCCAGGGACTCACAGTGTGTGCAGGCACAGAGATAGGGACACACACAGACGGGTCCCGGGAAACACACAAATCATCAGATCCGGTCACAGCAAGGGCACACACACCCCCCGACCCAAAACACACCCCCAGGCCGACTTCAGGAGCCTGGATCACGCCTCAGGGAGGCTCACGGATGCACAACACACACTCACACTCCGCCTCAACCAGCAGTTTGGGACTGAGACGCACACACCATTCAGAGTGACTTTGGGGGACAGCACAGGCCGGGCAGCAGGCTCTACCCATCTCGGCATGCGTCCTCAGCCCTGGGACCTCTGCCCCACCCCTTCTCATCTGGTCCCTTGTCCCTAACCTCAGTGGAGCTCCCCCCCCCCCCCGCCCGGCTCCCTAACTTCCCCTTCCCGGCTCTCACTTTCTGTGTCTCTTCTCACTCTGTTTCCCCTGCCTCTCTTGCCATTTTCCCCTTTCTCTGAATTTGTCTTTGTCCACGTCTTCGCGCCTCTGTGGCAAGTCTCTAACATCTGGGCTTCTCTCAGAGACACTCTGTCTCTCTGTCATGCTTTCCCGGCCCCCCTCTCTCTGAGTCTCTCTCGGAACGTCTCTCTCCGTCTCTGTCGCCCCCTGGTAACTGTGGGCTTTCCGGCCTCTCGGTTTGTCTCCGTGTCTCTGCACATCTCTCTGCCCCCGTCTCTCCGGGGGCCCCCGCGCCGTCTGTCCTCTCCCTATGTCTCTGTCTCTGTCTCTCTGTCCATCCGTCTCTCCCCCCCCACCCCTCCCGCCCTCCCCCCTCTCCCTCTGTCTCACTCTTCGCCTCTCTCTTTTCTCTCTCAAGTGTTTTCAATTTTATTCTGAGTGGAATTAACTACCCCTGATGTCAAATTGCCGCCGAAATCGATAATAATATCTTTACAAAAGAGGATATTCTTCTCTCGGAGAACGGCCTCTGAAAAATGGAAAATTTAGTCGAAATTGATTCATTACTTGACACTTTATAGAACGGCTGCGTATTGATCGCACCTGTCATGTCCCATCTCCCCTAATCGAAGCTGAAGGCCGGCTCCGATGCCTGCTATTTTTCATAATTCCACCGCAGCCGACAGCTCCACAAACACCGCCGCTCGCCCGGCCTCCGCCTCCCCGCGCCGGCCGCCACCGCGCGCGCCCTCGGCCTGGCCCCGGCCTCGCGGGCCTCGCCTGCAGGCCGGCCCTCCGCACCCATCTGGCCGCCGGTCGCTGCCGCCCTCCGTCGGCCCGCCCCTCCCGCGGCCCCCTCTCCTGCTGTCTGTCCGTCCTCTCCGCCCATCCCCGAGCCCCAAGCCTGCCAGTCCTTCTTCAGGGACCACCCCCCTCCTGCCCCGTCTGTCCTTCTGTCTCCTCGACACCCCGCTCCTGTCCGTCCGTCTGACCCCCCCCCACCCCCGGCCCCCTATGACCACGCCCTGGCCGGCCGCTTCCCTCTGCTCTCCGGCCGGCCTCCTGCGTGGTGGTCTGTTGTCCTCCCCCATCCCCTGCCGGCGTTCCTCTACCACCTTCCAGGGGGTGGGGGTGGGCAGCGGTGGGGGAGGGGCGGGGATGCTGTCTGCTCCCCTCCCCCCCAGCAGACTTGCCTCCCCTGGGCTCTGGATTCGTTCCCGCTCCCCAACACCTCGGGTGAGGCCTGGCCCGGTTTCAGTCCCCCTCCCCCGCCCTCCTTTCCACACCCCTCTTTACCCCCTTTCTCCTCCTCCCTTCCCTCCCTCCCTGGGTCTCCCCAGGTCCCTGAACGACAGGCTCTGCCCTCACTGGGGACCCAGAGAGGAATCGGACACAGGCCCTGCCCTCAGGGAGCCTCGAGCCAGGGTTTGCGGGTGGGCACGTCAGCCTGCGCAGAGAAAGTGCTGGCAGACTGGGCGGGGCTGTGTCCTTCAAAGCTGGGGACCGGAGTCTAATATGTGCAGGTGGAGTGGGGGCGTATACAGCAGGTGATGTAGCCAGCTTGGTGGTTAGGAAAACAGGCTCCCCCTCCCCCAACTCCCCCCACCTCCGGCCAGGCTCCACTGGCTCGGGTCCCACTTCCAACACTAACTAGCTGTATAACAGGGGGCAAGTGACTTCTGTGCCTCGGTTTCCTCATCAGTTAAATGGAGAGAATGCTAGTGACCGCAGCCACCTCACAGGGCTGTTACTGACCAAAGCCAACGAGTTCATCTCTGTGCAGAGTTTGGTCCCGTGCCCGGCCCCAAGCAATCACCATTATCATTGTAATTATGCACGGACCCTGTTCAGTCCACCCTGCTCTTGAACTCCTGAGGTTCAGGGAGAGCCGTGCAGGGGGAGGGTCAGGAGGTGGATTCTTGAGGCGGGTGATCCGCTGAAACCCATCCTGGCTCTACTCTCGGTCGCCTTTAGTGGGTATTTCCTGTACCCAGAGACCCCCTCGCAAGCGTTAGTCCCAACAGAGGGGCCTTCTCACTCCTTGGGGGTTCAAAAGAGTCTAATGGATGTTACAGACCCCAGAGGTGTCCTCGCCTTCACGGGTAATAGATTCAGTCCACTGGCTGTTGCAGGCTGGCGAGGGTGTCCTCTCTCTCTTTTCCAGGGGGCATTAAACACCCTGAGGGTGTTCTCTCTCAGTAGGGTGTTAACTACAGTCGTCTGCTATTGCAGCCTCCCTGGGGATGTTAACTACAGCTTAATGGTCCCCCTCCTGCGAGACGCTTCCTTCGGTCAGGTAGGTGTTGGCAATACTGCTAACGAGCGACGGTGAGCCTAGGTGGCTGTCACGCCCCTCCCTGGGAAGGCTGTCCGGTCAGAACTCTCCCTTCGATTGGGTTCCTGCGTGCCTACAGGACGCGGCACACTCACTCCGGCATCCTCCTCACGGATCCCCGCCAACCGCCTGGGGCTCAGAGAGGGAACGCAGACTGTCCAAAGATGCACAGCCCAAAAGGTGTCACAGAAATCAGGAAGGTGTTCTCCGGGGCTGGGGGGGGAGGGGGGTGATTCTGAGCGGTCAGACGGGTGTGTGCGTGCCTGCCTCTGGGCATGACTGTTCAGCCTATCTGGTCCTGGCCACCAAGGGCATCAGAGCTCTCCTGGGGGTGGGGTGGGGTGGGGTGGGGGTGGGGGGTGGCGGTCAGCCATAACCTCCGATTGGGCAATGCGAGCCCCTCACAGGTGTTACCTACAGTGGGACGCCCTGGGTTGCCCTCGCCAATCCCAGAGGCCGGGATCAGAGACAAAGAGATATTTAGAGATAAAGAGTATGAAAGCCCTCTTGGCTGGTGCTCTTTGCTGTCTTATGGGTGGCTGTCACTAACATTCCAAGGATGTTCTACTATTTTCCAGAAGGGTGCTGCGTGCAGTGTAATAAGCATTGCCTCCCCACAGCGGTGGGCTCTCTAACTGAAGGGTGTAACATACAGTTAATGGAGTTCTTGCTGCTCAGGTGTCCCTTCTCTCTTCCCAGGTGTTCCTTCGCGCATTTAATGGTCATTAAGTACGTTCCAGTAGGTGTTCTCAATGTCCTGACAGTGTTCTAGCTTTCCTGAAACACCTGGAGGGTGTTGTTTCTCCCCTGAATGGCATCACGTGCAGACGAGGAGTCCTACCTCCCAGGGGGTGTTCTGGAACCTCCTCCTTGCCATTCAGAGCCACGGACCACGAAGTTGCTGGGTGGGTGTTCTCCTCAGTCGGCTGGAGGTCACAGACACCCCAGAGGTTCAAGTCCGGCCGGTGAGCTATCTTCAGGGCTGCTGTACACAGTCCAGAGTGGTTCTAGACACTCGGGAGGACCGGTGGCTTTCCAGAGGGGTCCCCGGAATGGCCTAATGAAGGGGTGGAGACGCCCAGTGCAGGGGCTTCCTGCTGGCTCCCTGGAAGAGCGTGGGTCCATGTGGAACGTTTAGTATTTTTAATATGATCATTCCAAAGTAGTGACGTTCATGGCAAGTGGTTTGTTTCGCGCTTGACCCAGGGGGAAGTGCTCCCCCCGACCCCGTCCTGCTGCTCCCCTCCCTCGGAGGTAGCTGTCGTGATCGCCCCGCATCGCAGCTGGGCCAAGTGAGGCTTGCGCTTACTAGCTCACGTTGGGATGCTGAGTAACTTGCCCAAGTGCCTGGGAGCGGTGGTGGGGCAGGAGCCTGCTGAAGTTCTCTCAGATCCTCTGGCTCCATCCTTCCGTCTCACTCCCACCCCCCCCCACCCTCCCCCTGGCGTCCCTGCCCAGGGGTCACTGGGGCTGGTGAGATCTTGCATAGCTGCCCTGGCCGGGGCATATTCATCTGGGGACTGTTGTTTTGCCCCGAGACCCTCTCCCTCTTGAGGCAGGTGACTCCAAGGGCTGCTGTTCCCCTGAGAAAGGGTCACTGGTGCTTGGGGGTGGGGCAGAGCCTGACCTGAGAATGGGAGAGAAAAGGGGGGGGGCGCAGAAGCAGTGAGGGGAAGGAGGGGGAGAGTGGATGACGAAGGCCATGGTCAGGCTAGGCCAGGGAGTCTGGAGGGGAGCTGAACTCTGGGGCTGGGGGCTGCTGCTCTCGGAGGCCTGAGGCCATGGCTCTTGTTATTTCAGCAGGAGCAGATCCGGCCCTTCCCTGTCCCTGCAGGTGTGAGTGAGCTCCTGACAGGGCGTGGGGCGTGTGAAGGGCAGGGTCAGCCTGCCTGCCCCTGGGTTCTGTGCTTGTCAGTGTGTCCGTCCAGATGCCCTGGGCTTGTGTCACCCAAGCTTTGTGTGTTCAGAGGTGGAGTGTGGCCGTGTGCCGCCATGGTTCTGTGTGTGTCTGTGTGTCCAGTTTGTGGGGCAGTGATTCAGGGTCCATCTGTTTGTGTATGTACTTCTCTGTGTGTGTCTGAGTGTCCAAGTGCCCACTAGGCTGTGTATCCTGCGTGTGTTTGCACTGTGTTACTGTCTCCGCGCATCCCCATGTCCGGGGGCCTGTGGGTCTGTGTGTCCGGGTCCGTTTCGAGCGTCCAGCAGGGGTCCTGGCCGCGTAGTTGCTCCCTGCACTTCCTGCCCGCCAGTCGGTTCGTCCGCGCGTCCTCCTCGGGAGGGGCGGGGCGGGGAGGGGAGAGAAAGGGGGGGGGTCTCTCCACCCACCCCGCCCCCACCCCCACTCCCTCAGTCCCGGGATCGAACCTTATTTAGAGTCGCGATTCGACATCTGTTTTCAAATTTGATCAGCTCTGAACTTTATTTTCCGAGTTTGAGGAAAATTATATTCCATCGATCGCGCTCCCGCCCCCTCCCCCGCAGCGCCCGCCGCCGCCGCCTCCATATATCTGCGCGCCGAGCCGGCCGGGCGGCCGTGAGGGCGGAGGCGCGCGGCGCGCCGCGGAGGAGCAGAGGGAGGAGGAGGAGGAGGAGGAGGAAGCAGCGCAGGAGGCTCAGGAGGACGGCCGGCCGCCCGCGCCCCCGCACCCCCGCCCCGCGCCGCCGCCCCGTCCCCGGCGGCCCGCGTCTCCGGCTCTCCGCGCGCCTCTCTCCCGCGCGTCTCTCCCCGCGTCTCGCGGTCTCTGCTCGGCCCCCCTCTCCGCGTCCCCGGCTGTCCCTCCGTCTTCGGGTCTCTCCGTCCGGGTCTCGCAGTGACTCTCGCTCCCGCTCCGTCCCCCGGGGCCCCCGGGCCTCGCCCCCCGCCCGGCCCCGCCCCCCGCCCCGGAGCCCGCTCCCCAGGACGCCGCCGGGGCCATGGCTGCGGGATCCGAACTTTAAACACTTCTCGCCGGACCGGAGCGGAGGCGCAAACCCCGGAAAGTGAGTGAGCGCCGCGGGCCGGCGCGGGGGCGGGGATGGGGGGCGGGGCGCGGGAGGTGCTCCCGAGGGACCGTCGGAGCCCGGCCGCCGAGCCCGGGGCGGGGAAGACGGGAGGGGTCGGCGGCCCCGGGCGGAGGCGGCCCGGGGTGGGGGTGGGGGCAGCGCCCAGCTCTGGGGGGAGGGGGGGAGAGGGCTGGAGGTGCGCGCATGGGACAGGGGCTCCGGAGGCGGCGGCGGCGGCGGCGGCGGCGGCGGGGGGGGGGGGGGCGGAGGAGTGCGTGAGAGCGCTAGAGACGGGGGCCGGCAGAGACTGGGGTCTATTTGGGAACCGGGGCCGACGGGCACACCTGAGGGGGTTCTGGACGTGCGGGGCTAGAATCCTGGGAGGTTTTAGAGACCAGGACTGAGGGCTTGAAATTTGGGACCCGGGGGTTCAGAGCCAAGAGACTGGCTATTGGGGGTTGAGAGCTGACAGTTTGAGGCTGGAGTCAGTATGGGGCGTGGACCTTTGGGGCTGTGGTCAGTATGAAGGTTTAGCTGGGGGTGGTGGTGGTGCTGGGAGGTCTGGATTTGGAGCTGGAGTTCAAGGCTGAGGGTCTGCACACTTAGCTCTGGATATTTGGGGTCTGGATATTTGGTGGAAGGGGGTCATCCGGGCCAATAAATGGGTCTGCACACTTTGGGGCTGGGAGCTCCTGACCTTCCAGGGACTGTGTCCTTCTGGGGACAGGTGGCCAGTATGCTGCACGCCTTTGCTGTCTGTCATTCCATCACCGTCCCAGGGCCATGCTGGGCCACCTCTGCCATCTCCTCCGTGGCTGGGTCTCTCCTGACTGTGTCTCTGTCTCTTCCAGCATCTCTGGCTCCACCTCTAACTCCAAGAATCTGTCTCTGACTCTTTATTTCTGTCTTTTGGAGCATCTCTCTCTTCCTCTTTGGGTGCAACTCTCGGACGATCTCAGAATCTCTGTGCCTCTCTCTCCCCAGGTCTTTCTCAGTGTCTCTCTGTCTCTGCCTTTCTCTGTCTCTTGCTATCTCTCTGTCTCTGCCTCTCCCAGCATCTCTGTCTCTGTCTCCCCCTCGCTGGTTTCCGCTCAGATTAAGCCGGGGACCTAATTCCAGGCCCAGGATCGAATTTTCTGGCAACAAAGGGAAATAGCGAATCGATCGGTCGCTCCGGAGATTAAGAGACAAGCGGCGCGCGGATCTATCACGGCTAAACGGCCCCCCCGCCCGCTCCCCCTGCCCGGCCGGCCCGCCGAGGCCCAGACGCGCTCCGCATCGCCAAGCAGCCTCAGGAGCCCGGCTGCCCGGCAGGCCCGGCCGGCCTCGCTGAGCCCAGAGCTGACTGCGTGAGCTAACTGCGCGCCCTGCCAGGGGCCGAAGCCGCGGGAGGGATCCCAGCGCCAGCCCTGGCCCCTGGGGAGGGGAGGAGAGGGAAGGAGGTGAAACCAAGGCAGTGAATCACCCTGAAGAGCCATGCTGCGCGCACCTGTGGCCGCAGGTAACCCCTTTCACTCACACCTGTGTATCAACACACCCGTCACGTTAGCGTGTCCCCTTCAGTTCCCCACATCTGGACCTCCAGGTAACATTAGTCTCCTTATACCTGTCCCCTGCAGGTAACCTGTTCTCTTCATCTGTCCCTGTAGGTGTCACCTATTTCCTGTCACCTGCTTTTACAGGTAACACGTGTCCCTTGCAGTCTGCCCCACAGATGCCTATGATCTCTCGGTGACACGTGTCCTCTCTTACCTGCTTCTCCAGGTAACACCTGTTCTCCAAAATCGGCCCCTTCCATTCGAATCCCTGCCTCTGTCCCACGCGTGCCACACCGTCCCTTTCCTACCTGCACCCCCCCATTCCCTGAAGCTCTAAACACACTTATTAAACACACTCTCACACATTCCTGTTCACTTCTGTGTCTCAAACAGTACCTGTCCGCCATGTCTTCTCTCTCCACCCCCCGCCACACACACACACACACACACACACACACACACACACACACACACTCCGTCCTTCGCACATGAGCACTCATCCCCTTAACCTGCCCCCTCCCACCTCTCCCGTCCCATACTCCTCCCTTCCAATGCTAACCTTGTCCACCCTCGTACCTGTCCTTCCAGAAGCACTTCCCACTCATGTGTCACCTGAGAACACACCTGCTTCCCACCACGCTCCCTGCGTGCACCTAACGCCCCCACACTCCGTCTCCCATCCTTTGGCCCAAAGATCCCTACTTCCCGCTGTCTTTTCCACTTGTCCGTTCAGGTGACTCACCCCAGATGGCAGGTGCACCCACCTACCCGCACCTGTCTCCTAAGCGGCACGGCTTGATTGCTCACACGTGCGGTGGGCCCTGGGCACCCTTCCTCGTGTGCCTCCCCCCTGCCATGATGTCTCCTACGAGCCCTTGTCCTGAAAGTCACCCCTCCCCCCTCCATACCTGCTGCTCACGTTGTATCTGGCTCCTTCTATCTCTCTGTCTCTGCTTCTCTTTCGTCTCTCACACCACCACCTTATACGTACACAGGTTTGGACGGGGAATCTGACCTTGGCCTCAGGCAGCTACCTGTTGCCCCACACCGTCCCTCAGGCACTACCTACTTCTCTTCCTCCCCCACAGAACTAATTCCCCATGTTTCCCACACCCCCCCCTTCCTTGCCGCACGAGGTCACCCCAGCGTCTCTCTATACCTGCCCCTTCCTCACCTGTCTGCCAGCACATCACCGGCTCCAATGTCCTGTCCGCTCACTCCTGCAGCAAACACGTACCGAGGCTTCCACGCCTGTCGCCCCCCTGATCTCTGCTTTTCATCCCTTCACGTGGGTCTCTGCCATACCCCTGGCATCCGCAGCCTGTCCACAAAGGGAATGCCTGCTCCTGGCCACACTCTTGCCCCACAGACGTGAACCAGCTTCGAGTCTCCTTCCCTCTCACTGACGTCCACGTAGGTCTTGTCCTCTCACAGCTTTTTCTTTTTTTTTTTATTTAAATAAACATTTTATTTATTTTTGAGAGAGACCGAGCATGAGTGGGGGAGGGGCAGAGAGAGAGGGAGACACAGAAGCCGAAGCAGGCTCCGGGCTCTGAGCGGTCAGCACAGAGCCCGACGCGGGGCTCGAACTCATGGACCGTGAGATCATGACCTGAGCCGAAGTCGGACGCTAAACTGACTGAGCCACCCAGGCGCCCTGCTTTGTCTTTAAAAAAAAAAAACAAAAAAAACCCCACAAAATCTTAAGTTAGCTCCATGCCCAGTGTGGGGCTTGAACTCATGACCTTGAGATCAAGAGTCTTATGCTGTGCTGACTGAGCCAGCCAGGCCACCCCCCCTTCGCGACTTTTACAGACATTGGGTACATACCCCAACACCTCTCAGCCACCTTGTCTCAGCTGTGCTCGTCTTCACTACCTGCTCGTGCGACCTGTCACCCCCCCCCCCCATCCCACCCCGGCACCTTGAGAGCCTAACCTTCAGATCCCTCGCACCTGTCTCCAGCCTGCTCCCCTCTGGAGATAACCTGTCCCTTTTCACAGGACATGTCACCGGCCATCTAGCCCCTCAGGGAACACCTTCCTTGATGAGCTTAAGTAACACCTGTAGCATTTGCTGACCACATAACACTGTTCCCAGGGGTTCCCACAGCTGCCCTCTGCATCGTACAGACTCCCTTAAGCCAGAGGCTCTCTGACTTGAGTGTGCAGGGGAAACACGTGGAGGGGGCGCTGGCACATACCGCTCCGGGCCTCGCCCCAGAGACCCTGGTGCGGCGGGTCTGGGGTGGAGCCCGAGACTGCATTTCTAGCAAGCTCCAGGTGCTCCTGGCCCGCGGACCGCTCCTTGAGTGGCACCTGCCTACTCGGAACATGTTCCCAGCTCCTGCCCGGTTTCTTTGCATTTTGGTTTTGTTTTGTTTTAGACCTTAATCTCTGCACCCAACACGGGGCTCGAACCCACGACCCTGAGATCAAGACTTGCACGCTCTACTGACCGAGGCAGCCAGGAGCCCCAGCCAGCCACTGCTTAGTCAGCCTGTCTCGGTGACTGGCGGTGTTCTCCGTTCTTTCTAACCACGGTCTCGTTTCCTCCTCACGAGGCCCCCCGGGAGGCAGGTCCTTATTCTTATCCCCAATTTACGGAGAAGGAAACCGAGCCCCGAGAAACGGAGTAGTTTCTCTGAGGTCTCAGAAACCGGCAGTTCTTGGAGGCCATCTGACTTCAGTCATCCAGCTGTCCTTACCTCCCCCACCTGCCTAGCAGGTGACCTGCTTCCTCCACAGAGGCACCTGCCCGCCCTGTCACTTTGGCAACCCTTGTTTCTCCGTGACCCAGCAGCCCTCCTGCTCCCCAGCCTCGCGTTCTCCCCCCACTCCTGCCATCAGTCGTGTCCCATCTCCCTGCTGGTACACCTGTCTCTTGGACACCCACTCCCCGGGGCCGAGCTGGTCACTCACATCCTCACTCCCTCCCACCGTCCAAGCTGCCCGGAGCCAGCCCAGCTCCTCCCAACACGCTCCTGTCTCCTCAGACACCCCTTGCCCTGCAGAACTACCCATCTCTGCACACCCGTCTTCCCCAGCCTGGTGCCTCTCTGCCCGCCCTCCCTCTGTGTGCTTCCTCTCTGTCTCCCGAATCTGAGTCTCTGTCTCTCTGTGTATCTCTGTCTCTCTCTTCCTCCCTCCCTGTCTCTTTGTTCGCTGTGTTTCTCCACCTCTGTCTGTCTCTGTGTCTCTGTATCTTCTCTCTTTATAGGGTCTGATTCTTGTTCTCCGTGTCCTGCATTCTCTGTCTCTTTCTCCTTCTCTGTCTCCTCCCACCTCTTCTTTCCCTCTCCTTTGTTCTCTCCTCCGGAAGTACAGGTTTTGGGGGCTTGAAGTCCTGACCCACGTTTGAGTCCAGGCCTCCCCACTCACCCTTGTGGGACTTTGGCCAAGTTACTTTTCCTATCTGAGCCTCAGTTTCCGCATCTGTGAAATGGGCATCATGGCGCTTGCTACCTCCCAGGTCGTGTGGTGAGGATGGGGTGGCGAGGGAGGCAAGAGGACCTGGGCCAGATGGGGGCTGATCTTCCCTCCATGGCTTCCTCTCTGCTCCCATCTCTTCCCAAGGGCTGCTGGCCCACCTGGATGTTGGTGGGAGTATGTGTGGTGGGGGAACGGAGAGAGAGATGGGCAGAGGCGTCCGGGCCAGGGCTTGGGCATGGGACCCGGTGTGGGGCTGGGGACAGGGATCGATCCGCCTCGGCGGCAGTGCGCGGGCCAGGATTGCATCTTGTCACAATAATTTATTGCTCTCATCCCGTCTGATCGATGGAGCTGAATTAGCACCGTGCGATGCCCCTGGAGCCCCGAGCCTCCCCCAGCCTGGCCGGACCCCGGCCCTTCTCTGGCCCTCGTGGGATCCCCTGCAGCCCAGGCACCCAGCTCCCATGGGCCCAGGACCTGCACTTGGCCCCAGGCTCTGGGGCCCTGCCCTCTGTTTCCTGGTTGCCTGTCCGCCTGTGCCTCTCTTCCCTTTTTGCCTCTATGTTTGCCTTCCTGGGTCTTTGACCCCATTTATCTGTTCCTCATTTTCTCTGACCCTCAGTCACTCACTTCTACCCCATTTTTGTTCCTCATCTGTTTCTCTGTCCCCCTCTGTTCCTGTGTCTCAGTCCCCCATCTGTCCCCCTGCTTCATCCCTCAGTCTTCCTGTCCCCCCCCCCATCTCTGTGCCCCTGACCCCACGTCTCGCTGTACCACCTTCATCACTGCCCCTTGGTCTCTGGCTTTCTGTCCCTTTGACTCCCTGTCTGTCCCTCTGTTTCTCTGCCTCCTTTTAATGTAAGTTTCACTTAAGCCCCGTTTCCTGAGCACATACTTGGTGCCAAGCCCCACGAACAGGACACAGGGTGCCCCCGCCCCTGCCTCTTGGCCATCACGGTCCAGAGGGGCCCTCTTAGACTTCGGCCACTGGGATTAGCTGGCCACACTTGCCTTCAGCTTTCTGTTCCTCCACCCCTCCGGCACTGCCAGATCACAGCCCTTGCCCCTGCACCTCTGGTGCTGGGGTGTAGGGATGAGACAGGGGAGGGAGCTGGAACTGAGGAGTCTAGGGAAGAGGTTGGGGTTCAGGATGAGGCAGGAGGTGGGACCTGGGCAGGTGGAGGTGAGGAGGAGGGGCAGGGTGGGTTTTGGAGTTGGGGCGGTATCCAGGAGCTGGGTCAGCCCCTGGGGATGCTGGACCCCCCCCCCCAAGATCACAGCTGGGCCTTGTGCTGGCCATGAGCCTACACTTGTGCCTTCCCCTTGCTCCCGCCTCCTCTGCCCCTGCAGCCTCTGCCCTCCTTGCCTACTCCTTTGCCTCCGTCCTAATCCCTCAATTTTCCGCATCTCTGCCCCTCCTCTCCTTTCTCCCTGACGGGGTCCCTCCTTGGAACAGCTCTCTTCCCGACCTCTGTCTCCCTAATTCACTTTGTCCAAGCGGCTCTGAGTCACTCCCCTTTTCCAGATTTCCCTAAGTCGTCCCCTTCTGTCCCCCTCTGTCTCCCGGTAGGTGTTGCTTTCTGCTTGTCTCTGTCCCCCACTCTCCCTCTCTGGGTGTCTCCCTCCCTCCCTCCACCCGCCCCCCACGCTTCCTCCATCTCTTGGGGTCTCTGAAGGGGAAGGCAGGGGGTAGGGAAGCAGCCTGAGCTCTGGGTCCACATCCGCGGTGGCGCCTCCCGCCCTCCCCTCCCCTCCCCTCCCCCAGTGCTGTTTGGTAGGCGGGGTGCGTGGCACTGCGGCTCCCACCTCCCCGGGGACGCTCCCCCCCCCAACTGACACAGTTCCGCGTGCTGGCCACAGCCCCAGGGATGTTCGTGCAGAGACTGGGACTCAGGGAACGAGAGAGACGGAGACAGAGAGACAGACCCAGAGACACCAGCGAGAGGGAGAGAGACGGGGAGAGGGTGGGTGTGAGGTCTCTGGTGCTGCCATGGCTTGGTGCCTCTGCCTTCCCCAAATCGCGTCTCAGACACACCTTCTCCGGGCCGGGAGGCCGGTGCCTCGTCTGTCTGCCCGCCCGTCCTCCTGTCTCACACAGAGAGTCTGGTGTGTGTGCATGTGCGTGTGCACACGCGCAAGCTACCGTAACTCTGTGTGTGTGTGTGTGTGTGTGTGACACTGCGGGGGGTGGGGAGTGGGGGCGGGCTTGACGGTTCATGTGGCTGTGACTTGTGTTGCAGCGTGTGCAGACGTGACCTGCGGAGACCTGTGCGTTCCAGGGCAGCAGGGACTAAGCGTGGGAGCGGGAGCCCGTGGGGGCTGGGAGACGCCGTCTGAGCTGTGTCTGTGAGCCTGTGCGTGCCTTGTGTGTGTGACGCTCCTCTGCGGGCATCTGGTGTGACTGCCCACGATTCTGGAGTGGTGCGGAGTCTGAACTTTCCAAGTCTGCTGGCCTGTCTCGGTGACCGGGACGGCCCACGCCTCGGCAGGCGAGGAGACCAGAAGGCTTAGTCCAAGGGAGGCGTGGGGGGGGGGGGGGGGGCGAGCGGGCACCACCCCAGGAGCCGGGCTGGCGAGTGTGGGCGTGGGACACCATGAAGGAGTAGCTGTGGGCTGTGGTCACAGCTCCCACTCGCCCCCCCCCCCCACCTCCACCCCCACCCCCACCCCCACCCGCGTCAAAACCGGCCGCGTGAGCCTGGGTGGCGGTGCGTTTTGTGTTAAGGAGGTGCCTTCGAGTCTCCGAGCCTGTGGGCTTGTGTCCGAGTCCGAGGCCGGACGTGAAACGATCCTGCGTGTGCCCCGAAGAGTGTCGAAGGCCCTGTGTGCTTGTGGTTGCGTGTCTACGTGTGCCCGTCGGCTGGTGCGCGTGTGCTCTCCATGTGGGAGCCGACGCCCCAGCACGCGTGAGGCCGTGTGTGTGTGTGTGATGACGCGCGGGCAGACGTGTGCTCCGCACTGCCCTGTGTGTGTCGCGTATATTCCGTGGGTCTCTGTCATGGGGGCCTGCATGCTCCTGCCCCTGCGTTTTTGTTTTTTTTTTTTTTAACTTTTTAATTTTTTTTTTGAACATTTATTTTTGAAAGACAGAGGGCAAGCAGGGGAGAGGCATCATGAGAGAGGGAGACACTGAATCCAAAGCAGGCTCCAGGCTCTGAGCCGTCAGCACAGAGCCCGACGCGGGGCTCGAACCCACAGGCCGTGAGATCATGACCTGAGCCAAAGTCAGATGCTTAACTGACCGAGCCGCTCAGGTGCCCCGTCTGTCCCTGCGCGTTTCATGTGCCCGTGTGGAGATGCGCTAGCTCTCAAATGAGCCAGCCTGTTGTGGGGATGACGGCGTGTGGCCTGGAGAGAAGCAGCCAGCGGCGTGTTTGTGTGCGAACGTACGTACACGTGCGCTCACGCACCCCAGATGCAGAGACGCCCCCGCCCGGGGGCAGGCTGAAGCATTTGGTTGATGCGGGCAGGGGTGGGAGTGGGGGTGACCTTGGGGGTGGGGGGGGCGGGCAAGTCCAGGCAGGAAAGCCCCCCATCCCCGTCCTGGCCCAGTCCTCCTCGGGACAGCTGCAGAGGCCCCCTTGGTGCCTGCGGTGAGACCGCCTTCGGGCCCGTGTGCACACAGATGTGGGCAGGTGCGTGTGCAAGCACGTGCGCAGGTAGCGTGCGACAGCGGGCGGCTGGGCCGTGTGCGGCCGGAGGGGACAGGGCGCATGGTGCGCGACGTGTGCCTACCGGTGGGGGCCTGGAGAGGGTGGTGCGAGAGTCTGCCGTGTGCCCAGATGTGTCCCGCGTGGGCGTGTGGCCTAGGGAGGGGCGTGTCCCTGGCACGGGTGCAGACGGAGGGTCAGGGTGTATATGCGTGTGTGTCTAGCTGTGAGGTGTGTGCCTGTTGGCGTGTGTGTGCGTGTGCGCGTGCGGGGGCGGCAGCGGGAGAAGGGTCTTGGGCCGCGTCTCTCTCCTCTTTAGACAGAGCCCCGGAGAAGATATGAAATTTAAAAAAAAAATCAATTTTCATTCCACTTGTGCAGATTGTGTTAAGGGGAGGGGGTGCTGGGTGAGGGATGAAGGGGCTGTGGTGGGGGGGTGAGGCCCGAGGCGACTCCCGAGGCGGCCGGAGCAGCTTAGAGAAATCAAGACAACTGGTTAAACCCCAGCCCAGGGGGCCGGGGTGCTGGGGGCGGGGGGGTGAGGAGACCAGAGGCGAGGAGAGATGTGGAGAGACAGAGACGCCCAGAGACAGACAGAGACGCCCTAAGACAGAGACAAGAACCGTAGACCCTGAGACTCTTGGAGCTCCAGGCGGACGGAGGGATGGAACAACAAAGACCTCTGTGAGACGGACCCCGCCAGCCCGTGGGCCTGAGGCCGGGAGCCCCATCTCTAGAGAGACAGAGGCAGACGTAGGCCTGAGACGGTGCCCGCTTTATACACGCAGACATGCGCTGGAGAAGTGCGGGGGGGCGGGTGGACAGACAGCCGGACAGACGGCAGCTTGACCTCCGAGTGTCCGCCTCGCCGCGACACAGCCCGTCACCCAGTTGGCCTCTGGGTGTGAGCGTGCTGCTGGGCGGGCTGGTCCGTGTGCATGTGTGTGTGTGTGCGCGCGCGCGCGTGCGGTCTCATGGTGGCTGTATCGGTGCCACGTGTGCATCTGTGTCTCCGTGTGTGTGACACAGGGTCTCTGGTGCTGGTGCGTGTGGCACTGTGTGCAGCTGTTGCGTCCCTCGCGTGTGTCCCTTGTGTCCCTGGCGGGGCTGTGCTGGTGTGTGTGTGCCCGGGTGGGTGTGGCGCCGTGTCCGTGTGCGCTCGTAGGTCTGCGTGTCTGCGTGTGATTGTGTCAGTGTGTTTCTGTCTACGGTTGTGTGTCTCCGCTTCCGGGTGGGATCAAGGTGGTGTGTGTATCCCTAGACAACCGTGTGTTCCTCTGTGAATATCTGTGAGTGCTGTGATATGTGTGTGTGTGTGTGACGGTCACGGGGCGTGTGGCTGTTTTGACCTGCGTGTCTGTGTGTTGCGTATGACACGGGTGGGGGGGTTGCCGAGGATGCTGTGTGGGTCTGTGTGAAGTGTGCCTGGGCCGGATTGTGGGTCTGTGTGACTGCTTGGCGAGGAGGGGAGAGGCAGCGTCTTGCCTGCCCAGCCCCTCTCCCCACACTGCTGCATGCACACGCACAAGCACACACACATTCAGTGCCGTGGCTGCAGGCGGTGGAGATGGGGGGCGGGGGGGGGGAGGAAGCAAAATAAAATTAAAAATTAAAGCTGGCCCGGAGTCCCCATCCGCACGGCGCGGACCGGCGGGGCGGGGTGGGGGTTTGCAGCGGCTCCCCCTCCACAGCTACCGGGTCTGGGGCCGGCTGTCCGTCTGTCCAGCGTCCTAACCGGGCCCCTGCCTGGCCCCGCAGCCCCAGCCCCGCAGGCCCGCTCCTTCGATCGGCGATCAATGGGGCCAGGGGGGCGCCAGGGGCAGGGCGAGATCAAAGGGACCCCAAGAGACGGACAGTGGGACGGAAACAGAGATGCGGAGACAGAGATGGAGACAGAGACGGAGAGACAAGGACGTGGGGAGGAGAGACGTGGAGAGACGTGGGGACCCAGAGAGAGACACGGGGACCCTGAGACGTGGTGCTGTGGACCCTGTCCGTCAGGGCAGGGACCCAGTCCCTGTGGGCCTGACCGGACAGAGACGGGGACAGAGAAGGGGCAGGCAGAGATGGCGAGACGGCAGAGACGCGTGAGAGATGCGGGGGGGAGCGTGGGAGCAGGGCCCGGAGCGCCGATCCCACGGCTCCTCGTTATAACGTGTCCGGAGGAGGCGGCGGGGAGTTGAAAGCGTCGGGAAGAGAAATCAAAACCAACACGGAAATGAGAGGGGCCAGTGGGGGTGGGGGCGGGGGCGGAGGCAGGAGGGAGGGGGACCCGGAGAGGCAGAGCGAGCGGGAGGTGGGAGAGAGGTGGCCGGCGAGGTGCGGAGCCGGAGCCGGGAGGGAGATGGGGAGACTGAGGCGGGACGGGCTGGGGGCCGAGCCGGGGTGGTGGCACAGCTGGGGAGAGGGGAGAGCCGGCGGAAGAAGGGACGGAGGGGATGGGGCGTGGGGAAGCCAGAGATGGGAGAGACCCGAGGGAGGTGGGGGGGGGGCACAGGGGTTGGGGAGAGGGGGTGGGAAAGGATGGGAGGAGACCCCCTGGGTTGAGGAAGACAAGGAAAGAGAGAAGAGAGATGGAAAAAAGGAAAAGAGATGAGGAGGAGACAGAGAAGGGGAGAGAGAGAAGAGTGTGGGAGGGGGGCGGGGGGGGGGGAAGAGACAGGGAGGGAGAGCAACAGAGAAAGTTGGGGAGATTGGATGGGAGACAGAGGGGACATGGGGGTGTGGGGGCAAAGTGGCCGCAGGAAGGGGGGACCCTGAGGAGGCAGATGAGGTGGCCGGGGGCCTGAGTGATGGAGAGGACCGTGTGGGAGAGACGCAGTGGACACCGGGTGGCGGGGGTTGCCGCCTGGGTGCCCGTGGGGACCCGGCAGGTCTGGAGGGATGGGCCATCTGCCAACTCTTGTCTGCCGTCCAAGGGGTGAGGTGGGGCTTGTGGGGAGCAGAGCGGCCGTGCGGGGTCTTTGGGGAGAGCGGTGTCTGCGGGGAAGGCTGTCTTATAAGAGCACGTCGTGGGGGTGGGGTATTTGAGGGGGGTGTCTGAACGAGGAGGTCTGAGAAAAGTGCTCTCTCTGAAAGGTGGGGTCTCAAAGGGAGGAGCGGTGAGGGGCTGAAAAGTATCTAAGGGGGAGGATGTGCCCGAGGGCTGGGTGTCTGAGAGGAACAGATGTCCAAGGGTCTGGGGGCGCGTGGGGGGGTGTCGGTGTAGTGGGGTATCCGCGGGGGAGAGGCTGTCAGAAGGGTAAAGGTTCTGAGAGACGGGTGAGGAGGGGGGAGGGGGTATTTGAGGAGAGGGGTATCTGAAGGAGTAAGGGGTCTGAGAGAGAGGACCTGAGAGGGGAGGCATGTCCAAGGAGGAAGGGGTGTCTGAAAGAGGAGGCATATTCAAGGGGGAAAATATGTCTGAGGGAGGAGACAGATAGGGGCACAGGTGTCTGAGGGGGGAGGCATATCCAAGGAGGAAGTGGTATCTGAGGGGTGCTGTTTGGGAGAGGCAGATTTTAGGGGAAGGAGTGTCTAAGGGGGTTGTCTCGAGGGGAGGCATATCTGAGGAAGAAGGGTATCTGAGGGGGGGCCTCCTGGAGGGAGGCAGATCTAAGGGAAGGGGTGCCTGGGGGGGGGGCCTGTAAGGTGAGGGGAGGCAGATCTAAAGGGAAGGGGTGTCTGGGGGGGCTGTGGGGTGGGGGAGGCAGATCTAAGGGAAGGGGTGTCTGGGGGGGCTGTCTGGGGAAGGGGATCTGAGGGGGGGCTGTGGGGTGGGGGAGGTAGATCTAAGGGGAAGGGGTGCCTGGGGGGGCTGTGGGGTGAGGGGAGGCAGATCTAAGGGGAAGGGGTGTCTGGGGGGGCTGTGGGGTGAGGGGAGGCAGATCTAAGGGGAAGGGGTGCCTGGGTGGGGGCCGTGGGGTGAGGGGAGGCAGATCTAAGGGGAAGGGGTGTCTGGGGGGGGGCTGTGGGGTGAGGGGAGGCAGATCTAAGGGGAAGGGGTGCCTGGGGGGGCTGTGGGGTGAGGGGAGGCAGATCTAAGGGGAAGGGGTGTCTGGGGGGGCTGTGGGGTGAGGGGAGGCAGATCTAAGGGGAAGGGGTGCCTGGGTGGGGGCCGTGGGGTGAGGGGAGGCAGATCTAAGGGGAAGGGGTGTCTGGGGGGGGGCTGTGGGGTGAGGGGAGGCAGATCTAAGGGGAAGGGGTGCCTGGGTGGGGGCTGTGGGGTGAGGGGAGGCAGATCTAAGGGGAAGGGGTGCCTGGGTGGGGGCTGTGGGGTGAGGGGAGGCAGATCTAAGGGGAAGGGGTGTCTGGGGGGTTGTGGGGTGAGGGGAGGCAGATCTAAGGGGAAGGGGTGTCTGGGGGGGGCTGTGGGGTGAGGGGAGGCAGATCTAAGGGGAAGGGGTGTCTGGGGGGTTGTGGGGTGAGGGGAGGCAGATCTAAGGGGAAGGGGTGTCTGGGGGGGGCTGTGGGGTGAGGGGAGGCAGATCTAAGGGGAAGGGGTGTCTGGGGGGGGCTGTGGGGTGAGGGGAGGCAGATCTAAGGGGAAGGGGTGTCTGGGGGGGCTGTGGGGTGAGGGGAGGCAGATCTAAGGGGAAGGGGTATCTGGGGGGGGCTGTGGGGTGAGGGGAGGCAGATCTAAGGGGAAGGGGTGTCTGGGGGGGCTGTCTGGGGGAAGGGGTTCTGAGGGGGGCTGTGGGGTGAGGGGAAGCAGATCTAAGGGGAAGGGGTGTCTAGGGGGGCTGTGGGGTGAGGGGAGGCAGATCTAAGGGGAAGGGGTGTCTGGGGGGGGCTGTGGGGTGAGGGGAGGAAGATCTAAGGGGAAGGGGTGTCTGGGGGGGGCTGTGGGGTGAGGAGGAAGATCTAAGGGGAAGGGGTCTGAGGGGGGCTGTGGGGTGGGGGAGGCAGATCTAAGGGGAAGGGGTGTCTGGGGGGGCTTTCTGGGGGAAGGGGGTCTGAGGGGGGCTGTGGGGTGAGGGGAGGCAGATCTAAGGGGAAGGGGTGTCTGGGGGGGCTGTCTGGGGGAAGGGGTTCTGAGGGGGGCTGTGGGGTGAGGGGAAGCAGATCTAAGGGGAAGGGGTGTCTAGTGGGGCTGTGGGGTGAGGGGAGGCAGATCTAAGGGGAAGGGGTGTCTGGGGGGGGCTGTGGGGTGAGGGGAGGAAGATCTAAGGGGAAGGGGTGTCTGGGGGGGCTGTGGGGTGAGGAGGAAGATCTAAGGGGAAGGGGTCTGAGGGGGGCTGTGGGGTGGGGGAGGCAGATCTAAGGGGAAGGGGTGTCTGGGGGGGCTTTCTGGGGGAAGGGGGTCTGAGGGGGGCTGTGGGGTGAGGGGAGGCAGATCTAAGGGGAAGGGGTGTCTGGGGGGGGCTGTGGGGTGAGGGGAGGAAGATCTAAGGGGAAGGGGTGTCTGGGGGGGGCTGTGGGGTGAGGAGGAAGATCTAAGGGGAAGGGGTCTGAGGGGGGCTGTGGGGTGGGGGAGGCAGATCTAAGGGGAAGGGGTGTCTGGGAGGGCTTTCTGGGGGAAGGGGGTCTGAGGGGGGCTGTGGGGTGAGGGGAGGCAGATCTAAGGGGAAGGGGTGTCTGGGGGGGGCTGTGGGGTGAGGGGAGGAAGGTCTAAGGGGAAGGGGTGTCTGAGGGGGATGTCCAGGTTGGGGGAGGCAGGTGCAAGTGGTAGGGGTCTGAGGTCGGGGAGGCGCATCTGTGGGATCCCTCCTTCAGGGTGCTGGGGTCTGCTCTGAGGGGGTGGGGGGCCCTCTCTGGGCCGGCGGGTGAAAGCTGGGGACCGCTTGGGAGCTAGATGAGCCAGCCCGGGGGGGAGGGGGGTCCACTGGGCGGGCCAGGGGGTGGGGGCGAGGTTCAGAGCGAGACAAATCTGGGGCGGCCAGATAGACAGAGACCCAGAGACGCTGAGACGGATGAGAGGTCAGGCACGAGCCGGCCGGAGAGGCGGCGGCGGCAAAGCTGGTGCGGGGCGGGCGGGTGGCGTGGCCAGCCAGCGAGTGTGAGTGAGCCAGCGAGTGGGAGCAGCGCGGAGGGAGGCTGGGGGCGACGTGGGTAGTGACTGAGGCACAGGGTGAGGGCGAGGCTGCGGGAGGAGAGGCTGGGAGGCAGGGTCCGTGGGACGTGGGTGGAGAGGGTGGCGGGTGGCGGGCCGGGAGGGCCCGTGGGGAGCGCCCGCCCCACTGACCCCTGTCTGTCTCTCCTGCCTGTCCCCCGCCTGTCCCCGTGTGTCTGTCCCGGCCTCTCTGCAGGGCTGGCTCCACCATGGACTGTAGCTGCGTCTCCGACCTTCTCTTCGCCCCGCCCGCCCTGCCGGCTCTCTGGACCCCCGGTAACTGGCCCGGACCTCCTGCCCCTCCCAGCCAGCTGGCTCCTCCTTTCTGCACCTCTTCCTGTCCTCCCTCCTCTGTCCGGGTCTGTCACGGTCCCCTGAATGCAACCCCCTAATGAGAAACTTGGCTAAAAACTTCACAGCCAGATGTCCCTGCCACCTGCCTACTGGGACGTGAGGGTCTTTGGAGGGTAGGGGAGGTGTTGGGGTCCGAGAGGGGTAGGCTCCTGGGATCCGAGGTGCTGGGGTCTCGGCCTGCTCCCACCCAGGACCTTGGGCAGAGAGGCAGGTACTGGAGACGCCCGGGCAGTGATGGAGCAGGGCGGGGACCAGAGGGGGCACCAGGCCAGGTGCGGGTGTGCAAACGGACAGGGGCTGCCTGGCCAGGGGGACGTGGAGCACGGTCCAGCCAGCCGGAGCCCTGGGACAGAGGACGGCCTGCTCAGAAGCGGACACTCAGAGCTGGGGATGTGGACAGTAAGACCGGCTTGGACGTGCATTTAAGCCCAAGTCACAGGCCCCACAGATGGGGAGTGCGCGTGTGCGTGCGTGTAGACTGGGACTCTGTGCCTGCTAGTTTGGGGGCTCGGAGTGTGTCCTTGCGTCACACGTCAGTGCTTCTGGAAGAAGTGGTCGCACTGGGAGAGTGTATGTGCAACGTCTGTCTTTGTGTGAGCTGGCAAGCCTGCTCGTGCGTGTGCACGCACACACACACCCCCCTACCTGAGCGTCTCTGGGCTGGGTGGGGGGGTTTCTTTGGGACATTGGGCACAGCATGTCTGCATTTTAGGATTGGGGGTGTCTGTGGGCTTGCCAAGCACGTACCTGCCTCGGGGGTGAGGCGCTCTCGACCATTACTTCCCAGTGCGTGTCATGGTCCGGGACGGAGGTCTCGGTGCACTTCGGGCTGCGTGGGCGGGTGGGTGCCCCCCAGGCCTCTGTGTCGGTGTGTGCGCGGTGGGGGGAGGGGTCCTTGTATCCGTGGGTCACTGTGACTGAACTTGGGCGGGGGGGGGGGGGTCTGTCACAGTGTGTCTGCGGGCTGAAGTTGCGGGTCCCGGCAGATCCAGTCCGTCTGAGGAAATGTGTTTGAGGGCACGTGGTGGTTCCGGACTGGGTCGTGTATCTGCAGGTGTGGGGCAGTTGTGCCCTGTCCTCTCGGGGTCGCGCGCGCGCGCGCGTGTATGTGTGTGTGTGTGTGTGTGTGTATGTGTGATGCAGTAGCGGGTGTGGAATGGGCCGGACCTCACGAGCTGATTGAGCCCCATCACCCGAAGTAAGAAAGACCCAGAACGGGGTTGAGAGAAAAATTCTCCCTTCGGGGAGGAAACCGCCTCGCCTCCCGAGCCCTCGGCGGGAAGGCATTAGCGCCGATTCTCACGCACCAGCACCAGGCAGCCTGGGTGGGACCCTGCTGCTCCTTGCCTCCTACCGCTGAAATTCTATTAAGCCAGAGAGGGCAAGGACCTACCCTGGGGCCACACAGCAAGTAGGTAGCTTAGCGTTGTCTTCCTCCCCAACCTTGGTTCTCTGTAGGCTGATCCTGCCTGCTGTTCTCAGGCCTGGGCCCGGGGGTCTCTGAGGAGGGAGGGAGGACAGAGGATGTGGGCCCGGGGCCTTGTGGATGGGAGGGGAGATTCAGGGGTGGGCGAGACCCTCCCCTTTCCATCCAACTTATTCGGCACATTTGGACAGCAGGGTGCAGGCCACTCGTGTGTGTGAAGCGTGTGCCGAGGGGCGAGCCCTGGGTGTTACAGAGCGCGGGTGCCTGGGTCTCGTGGGTTTGGGTGGCCGTTCTGCAGGCGTGGTCTCAGCCCGCGTGCGCCTGTCAGGCCGACACACGCGTCCCGATGCCGCACCCGCCAGTTCTGCCACACTGTGTGTGATTTGGGCCTTTGGCGTCCTGTGCGTCTCCCGTCATGGCTGCGTGGTTAGTGGGTCTTGGTTCCGAGGGGCCGGAGACGTACGATTGTGTGTTGGGACGGACGTGTGATGCCGGGCATCTGGTGTGTCCGCCGTGGTGGCACGTCGTGGGCGAGGAGTCGTGCCCCAGCGGGAGCGCCGCCCTCGGGGCCGCCTGTGTCCCACGGTGTAGCTGGGCATCCCTGGAGCCTGAGGGGACGGCTGTGTGCGTGCTGCAGGTTTACGCTTATGCACACTGCTCTAGGACCGACAGAGCCAGGTGTGGGAGGGGATGTGGCGCGTGAGAGTATAAGTACACGGACCGGTGCAAAGACACACGGGCACAAGGGCCTGGCCGCCCCAGGGTGGGGTCAGCGGAGGGCTTCAGGGAGAGATGGAGCAGGGGGCAAGGGACGGGGGGGGGGGGTCATGCAGCAAGGGGTCAGGGGTGTTCCAGAGAGCAGGAGCGACTGGGGGCTTCTCAGGGCAGGGCTGGAGGGGGCAGCGGGAGGAGGGCTGTCCCCGTGTCGGGGGTGCCCTTCCCCTGCAAGCTGCCCCCTCCATTTCCTCCCCACGGTCGAGGCCGCAGGAAACTGATCCCTGCCACCTCCACCCCGGGGGCGCTGAACCTGGCAGACTTCAAGTGCCAAGGTCGAGGATGAGGCTGGAGGTGCCACCCCGGGGTCCCCGGACAACGGAGTTCTTGCCTCTTTGGCCAGATGGGGGACTAGACACCAGCTGGGGTAGAGAGTAGGAATTGGGTCCCTAAAGACATCAAGGGGTGGGTAGCTAGCTGTTCATCAGAGGCTGGGAGTCGGGGGAAGACCGGATGCCTCTCGGTTCCGGAGTCCAAGTAGGACCGGGAGCCCTGGCCTCGGTGTCCTGACCCGGGGCCACTCCCCTGCCTCCTGTCCTCAGGGTTTGCCTTCCCAGACTGGGCCTACAAGCCGGAGTCGTCCCCTGGCTCGAGGCAGATCCAGCTGTGGCACTTTATCCTGGAGCTGCTGCAGAAGGAGGAATACCAGGGTGTCATCGCCTGGCAGGGGGACTACGGGGAATTCGTCATCAAGGACCCTGACGAGGTGGCTCGGCTCTGGGGCATCCGCAAGTGCAAGCCCCACATGAATTATGACAAGCTGAGCCGGGCCCTGCGGTGAGGAGGGGTGGGGAGAGGCCGGCTGGCACCTTGCCCCTTCTCCCCTCCCTGTCCCTCCCGACCCCCACCCCCTGGGGCTTGCCCTCAGTCTCCTGGGGCAGAATCCCTCGGATCCCAGCGCGCAGTAGCTACCGTGACTACTTGTGAGCGGACGGGAAGCAAGGAGGAAGGCCGGAAGCCAGCGTCCCAGCCTGCTTCACCCTTTCCTTGCCTTGTGACCTTGCTGAAGGGACTTCTGTGAGCCTCCGTTCCCCCAAACTATAGTGCTCTGTGCACCGTGCCTGGCACAGAACGTGAGTTAGGGGCCCTGCCCAGCATTCCCTCATTCTCTCTCTAGCTACTACTACAACAAGCGGATTCTCCACAAGACCAAAGGGAAGAGGTTCACCTACAAGTTCAACTTCAGCAAAGTCGTGCTGGTCAACTACCCGCTGTTGGATGTGGCAGCAGCCACCACGGGCTCCCCACTCTTGCTGACCCCTGGTCCCTTTGGGGGGACCCCTGGGCCAGATGCTCCTCCCCTTACCCCTGAGGTGAGTTAGGGACACTGAGGTCCCAGCACTGGGTGTCTGGTGCCCCCCTCGCCAGCCATCAACCCCTGGGGACGGGGCGGCCACTCTAAGTGGTGCTGCCTCCCCCCTCCCCCTCTAGACCTTGCAGACCCTGTTCTCTGCCCCTCGCCTGGGAGAGCCAGGGGCCCGGGCGCCCCTGTTCACCCCTGAGACAGACAAACTGCGTCTGGACAGCCCTTTCCCGTTTCTGGGCTCCGGTAAGAGCCTGTGGGTGCTGGGGGGGGGGGGGGGGATGCTGCACGTGTTTGAGGGGAATGGATGGGCAAAGATGGGGAGAGACAGGATGCAGGAAGGAGGCCCGGGGCGAGGTTGTGTGTGTGCACGTTTTAAAAGCCACAGGAGGATTCGTGGAGAGGCAGGGAGGAGGGAAACTAGAGAGGGAACAGCCTGGGAGAAGGGCTTTCAGGGCGCCAAAGGAATGGGGAGACCTGGGGAGAGCTGGGGGCAACCACAGGGCGGGGGGCGGCAGATGTCACATGGGAGAGAGGGGGAGAACCGGGTGGAACACTGCAGGCAGCCCCGGCAGTGGAGGTGTGCCCGGCCTGACCCTCTGTCCCCTGTACTCACCAGGTGCCACCGGCTATTCCAAGCCCCCTGGCCTGCTGGGTCCTTATGGCCGCGCCTTCCCAGAGTACCCCTGGAACTTTAACCCGTACCTCACCGGCCCCTTCCCCAAGCTGCCCCCCTCTCTCTACCCCCCACACTTCTACCCCAACCCTCTGGCCGGTCCCCTGGGCCACCTGCCCTCAGCAGGGGCAGGGGGAGGCCCCACAGCTTCACCCCTGCTGGCTGCGACGGGGGAGGGTCTGGGCCCTGAGCGCCCCTCGGGCCTGGCAGCCGCCCCTCGCCTGGCACTGCCCGGAGCTGGGGGTCCAGAGGCTGCGCTGGGTGGGAAGGAGGACAGCGACTCGGAGCTGGAGATCACTGATGTCAGCGGCTGCAGCTCTGACAGCGAGGGCGACGAGGGCCTCCCTGTGCCCCCCAAGGCCAAGGCGAGCAAAGGGGGGATCGGCAGCTGAACCATTGTGGGGTAAAGGATTCTGCCAGGGTGGGGGCTTGGGGGGGGCAGCCTCTGCCCTGGTCCAGTGTGCCCTCCATGTCCTGCCCAAGGCCAAGGCCCTGCCCTCGGCCCCTCCTAGGACCGGCCACATGGTCACCCACCTTCTTTCCTAACCCTGGGTTGGGGGTCTCACCTCCCCCTTCAGAGGGGGAGGGGACACAATGGTCTCCAGCCTCTTTCCCAGGCTCCGGTTTGAGGGGGCTCCCCGCCTGGCCCCACTCCGAAAGTGCAATATGGCGCCCAGCCTCTCCTGCCCGCCCACCCCTGTGCTGTGACCTGCGTGTTTGTGCGGCCATGTCTGCTCTTGTGCCAGCCCCAGTCCTGACACCCTCCCCACACAGGCCCCCTGGGGACAGGGAGCTCAGAGCAATAACCCCGCCCCCAGCCCCTGCCCAGGAGGGCCCCCTCCCCCCAACAGCCACCTCCAGAGAGTTTACTACAAAAATAAAAGAACGGAAAGGAGTGTGAGATGTGGGGGAGCCCAGTGTCATGGGTGACGGCGGGGGCTCAGGGTGTGGGAGGAGTGGCCTCGGGAGTCTCTGTTAAAGCACAGGAATCAATGAATGAAGAACTGGAGAAGAAGATGTCAGACAACCCAGGAGGGTCCAGAAGCCACTCCAGAGCCCCCACCCCACCCTCACACACACAGACCTCTCCTTAGGTAATATATATTAAAAAATAAACCTCCAATTCAGGGTATAAAAACAGAGCAAAGGCACTTGGGGGTGGGGGGATGGAGGGGTGGCCCAAGCCCAGGCAATACAGAGCTGGCCCGGGGAAGGGGAGGTCACTGTGGGTCCGCCCTGGAATGAAGCCCTGAGTCCCCCAAGCAGAAGGCAGGAGGGAGAGAAGGCCAAGGCCAATGGGAGGTTGGGGGAGGCAGTGATCCCAGCTGGGCCCCCCAGGCACGCCTGGCTCCCTCTCCTCAGGCCCTTGGGGTTGGAGATGCTGCGGCAGCTGTGCGGTGGGGGCGGGTGGCCCTCAGTCTTGCGGAAGGCCTGGGGGCTGGAGGAGAAGGGAAGCGGAGAGATGAAGACAGCAGCAGAGAAAAGGCAGGGAGATGGGGTGGGGGGAGAGGGTGTGGAGTTGGGAGGACAGAGGGTGGGGGGCAAAGAGAAGAGGGAGGGAAGGGAGAGGATGGGCAGGGAGGGGACAGAAGAGCCCGAGAAGCAGAAACTGATGGCCAGGAGGTGGCACGGGGAGATGCAGCGAGACCAAGGGAGAGAGATGGACGGGGCTGTGGACAAGGGAGCCCTGAAATGCCCACTCTGGTCCCTCCCCTCTGGGCAGTGTTGGGGCCTCTGGTTCCCTCACTCACCTGCCTGGGGCAGGAAGCCTCAGGTACAGCCAGGCTGGGGGACAGGGTTTTCCCCAAGCTGAGACAGGAGGAGTCGTACGCGACAGAATTCCTCTTCCACTTCCTGGTTGGGGGGGACGGGGGCAGGAAGGTCATCAATGAGTGACGTCCCTCCACCGAGCCCCATCCTCCCCCCCACTCTGACCCTCCCCCCAGGCCACCACCTCCAGCTGTTTAATGGTCTCCTCCAGGCTGAGCAGCTTCTCCTGAATTTCCTGGGTCTGGGTCTGTGTCGGGCTCGGGGGGCCGCCCCCCGGGACCCCATCCCCTTCACGGGGAGGCCCCGCCCCACTGTCTTCCTCCGAGGGAAACAGGAGTTGCTTCAGGGACAGCACTGGCCAGGGACAAGAGGACAGAGTCAGAGGCAGGACTGGCAAAGAGGGGAGGTGGGGTGCAGAGGTGAGCCTGTGGCTAGAGCTGGGGCAGGGTGGGAGGGCATGGAAGATGGCGTCCTGGGAGAGGTTGAATTGAAAGGTCAAGGAAGGGACAGAGGCTGCAGAAGGAGGGGCTCGGCCCCCTGAGAGTGGTGGTATAGGCCTGGCATGCAGGCCCGGGCAAGAGGTGAGCTGGAAAGCCGGGCTGGCAGCAGGACGGGACGGCACAGGGCTACCTTTCTCAAGGGCCTTGGCTGCCAGCTGGCCTTCAGGGCCAGGTCTGCAGTAGGGCAGGAGGGTGCTGAAGATTCTCTCCATGCGGCCTGGGTGGGGGAGCAGGGAGGGTGCTCAGTTCCGGCCGGGTATCCTCGGCAACCTGCCCCCTTCCAGCACCCCCCAAAAAGGCTCACCGTCAGCTGGGGGCATCTCTCGGCCACCACAGTTGCCATTGTCCGAGCTGCTGAGCAGGGGTTCCCGGGTGCTGTGGGGAGAAGTACTGGGTGACCCCACAGCCCTGGGGGGCAGCAGGGAGACAACAGCAGGGGGCAGAGAGGTTCAGAGACAAAGAGAAATTGAGGCTGGAAGATGGAGACAGAGGGACCTGGAGAGGAGCCAGATGGGCTGTGACGGGGTGGTGGGTGTGCACGCACGTGCACACGCGCACACACACACAGGGCTAGAGCTCAGGTTCTGGGGGCACAGAAAGAGGTCTCCCCCGGCTCCTCAGCCCTCCAATTTCCTCCCAGGCCCCTCACCTGCTTGGGCTGGGCCGGGGTTTGGGGCGAGAGGCAGGGGCAGGGACCTTCAAGGATCCAGCGGTCTCCGTGATGAGGGCACACCAGCTGGGGAAGACAGGCCCCGGGGCAGTCAGAGCCCCCCAGACCCTGTGTCAGGGCCTCCCACCGCCAGCCCTGCCCCTGGAGACCCGGGGCCTGGACCTCCTCTTCCACCCAAGCTTAGAACCCAGACCCCCTCACTTCTTCCGTTCCGACACGGTCTGGGCCACCAGCTCGTAGATCTGAGCCTCTTGGTCCCAGGTAAAAATGACATAGAAGGCTTTGTGATCTGCAGGAAGGGGGGGGGGGCGGTTCAGAACCAGGGTCACCCCACCTTGTGCCTCCCCTGAGCCTGGGCAAGCCCCTGACTGCGGTGGCCTCGGACGCCCCAGCTCAGTCCGTCCCTCCCTCTCACTCCCCCTAATCCATTAGGCAGCCAGTCCCCAGTCTAGCTCTACACACAAACCCCCGGAGCCCCTGGTGCAGCTTCCCGGCAGCACACGTGCAAACCCCTCCTCACTGGGCTCCCGCCCCCACCGCTGCTCCCCCACCATCCCCAAGAAGCAGCCACGGTGTCTTTTCGAACGCCCGTCAGAGCTGGCTGCTCCTGTGCGGGCACGTGTAGCTCTAAGATCTACAACCCGGCCCTGCCCCCCACCATGGCGAGCTGGGGGCCTCTCACACCGCCCCCTTCTCAACCTCTGCAGCGGCCTCCCAAGCGCTAGAACGTGCGCTCCCCAGCTCTCTAGAGGGTCACCTCCCATTCCACGGGCGGGTGTGCCCGGGGCCGCCGGGCCAGGCCTCACCGGTGGCCACCTCGCGGGTCATGGCGGACGTGAGCCGCAGCACGGGCCGCAGCATGGTCTTGCCGTCGGGGGTGGGCGTCAGCGTCCGGCTGTGTGACTTGAGCAGCAGCCGCTCGTCCTGGCGCTGGAGCAGTAGCAGCAGGTCGTCCAGCAGGAGCACGTGGACCTCTGCAGGGCAAGGCCGGAGCTCAGCGGCCTCCCCGCTCTGAGTGCCCCGCCCCTGGGCCCCACTCGGCGCCAGCACCCACCTACAGCCTTGTCCTTCGTCACCCGCCACGTCAGCGGGCCCTCGTGGACCAGCTTCCTCCTGGTGATGTCTAGGTTCTGGAGGCAGGAAGGAGTCATGGTCGATGCAGGCGAGGGCAGGGGAGGGTCGGGATGATTCACAGGGCCAGGGTCGTAGCCGGGGATCATCAGGAGGGGCAACCCGCTGGGAATGAGGAGGGGTGCAGGGCGCAGGGCACAGGGGTGGCTCTCGCTCCCTGAGTGCATTATGGGAGACTCCCCGGGGCCAGAGGGTCAGGGCTGGCTGAGGGCAGGGGAAGGCAAGGGAGAGGAGAGGAGGGGAGGCCAGGGCAGGCAGAGCCACCTTGAACTCGTTCAGCATGGGGTCGCTGCTCTGCCGCAGGTGGGACAAATCCAGGCGCTTCTGATAATCCTTGAGCCGCTGGGGCAGGGAAGGGAGAGTCACGGGGACAACCCAAGGGCTGGGGCTGACCGACAGTGACCCCGAGGGGGACAAGCCAAGGGCTGGGCCCGACCTCCCAAGAAGTGGCCCCGGGGAGGACGAGACAAAGGCCGGGCCAACCTCTGCACACATTCGTCCCAGTGCCCTGGGCCCAGGGCCACACGCGGGCTCACCAGCAGGTCCTCCATGTCGCGCACAGCTTGGTTGACGTGGTGCAGAATTTCCCGGCAGCACTCAGCCGCCCGCTCCACTTTCTCCCGTTCGGCCAGCTCTTCTGTGGCAGAGGAGAGACCGGCCCCGGTGAGCTCCAGCCCCGGAAGCTCGGGTCCCACAGCCACGCGGGAGATGGGAGAGCGGGGCCCGCGGTACCTGTATTCTGCCCGATGCTCTGCAGGAGCAGGGGGTACTTGGTCAGGCGCTGCATCTCCGTGGGGATCATGTCCTTCAGCTGCAGGCGGCGGCACCGTGGGCGGCTCTCGGCCTCCTGAGGGGAGAGTAGCGTGGAGGCGGCTCACCTCGGGGACTGGGACACCAGCCCCCTCCGGGGCCCCGGGGTCCAGGCTTCCCCCTTACCTGCACAAAGGCGCAGAACCGAGGCTCCTTGCGCTGTTTGGCTTTGAGCTGCTCTAAGGCAAATGACTGGTGGCTGCAGAAGCGGGAGGAGATTTTCTGGAACCAGGAGCCTTCGGCACCATCAAACTATAGTGAGATTCAGGCCAGGGAGGGTGTCTCAGGTAGGATTGGAGAGAGCAGGGCCTCATGTGGGAATAGCGGCCTAGACAGGAGGACAGGGCTAGGGGCCCAGACCCCCGGGTCTTGATGGAGGGGAGGCTTGAGAGCTGGCCTCCTCGGGCCTGGATTCCAGGTCCCTGGCTGGGAGGAGGGGCTCCCAGGGGGGGGCAGGGGCTGGGCACCCTCACCCGGGCCAGCAGTACATCTCCGATCTCCTCAATGAGGTAGCCGCTATCCTGCCTCCGCTTCATCAGTTGATCGAGGAACTGGGCTGTGGAGCGCGGTGAGGAAAGGGGGTGCTCTGTCAGGGCCCTGTGAGGACCTCCGTCAGGGTGCAAGGTTGTATGCAGAGCCGGTCAGGAGACGGTGGTGGCTGGGCTGCAGGGTGTCTGCCTGATCCTTGGGGCCAACGGGCTGTCCCCCACCCCCGCCCTGGGGCCAACGGGCTGTCCTCCACCCCCACCCCACCCCCACGCTTATTGATGTGCCCCATGGAATGTGAGCTCTGGGGGTCTGGGGCTGTCCCCACTGCTAGAAAAGCTGGCCGGGGTAGGGACTCAGGGAGACGTGCTAGGCTCCAGGTCTAGCCGCCAAGGCCTTGAAGGAGGGGGCCCACGGTGGGGCGCACTGTGGGGCTGCTGCCCTGCACTCACAATGCACCTCGATGAGCTCGTCCAGGCTGGGGAAGATGTACTGTAGCTCCTCCAGGGGGAAGAAGCCTCCTTCTGCCATGGGCTGGTAGAAGAGGTCGTGCAGCACCCGGAGCATGCGCACATGGGCCGCCTCGGTCACCAGCAGCTCTGGTGGGGGGCAAAGAACAGGCAGCATGGCTGGGGAGAGTGCAAACTACAGGGTGCAGTCTCAAGGGCAGGTTGGGAGAGGGGGATGAGGACGACTCTCTCCGGACAGTCGTTTGCCCCTGAAATGGCCACTGAGGGTTCCTTAGCCCATCACTGCTTCTCCTCGGCTGCAGCAGCCAGCCAGGCTGTGGCCACGGCTCCCAGTTTGCCAGGCACCGATGCATTTCCCGGGGCGTGGGATTTTCAGTGCCAAAGCCAGGAAACTCCCAGGCAAACTGGGATGATGTGGTCACACCACCACTGGCAAGCCTGCAGCTGTGTTTCGTGTCTAAAGGTCCAGGGAGTCTCTCAGCCTTGGTTTCTGGAACAACAACAACCCCTCAAACACACGCTGATAGCCTTGGATTCAGGGACCCCGCCCCCAGAGGGACCATAGGCTTGGATTTCAGGGGCCCCAGGAGTTCCTGGAGACCAAATGTACAATTCCACATCATTCGTATTTTCCTGACTAGAGAAAGTGCTGTGCTGTCTGCTACGGTAGCCACTAGCCACATACGGGCCTTCGAAATTTAATTGAGATGAAATACAAAATTCACTTCTCAGTTGTACTGGTCACATTTCAAGGGCTTAAGAGCCATTATGTGGCTGGTGGTAACCATGCTGGACAGCACAGGTGTTGCGTGTTTTCATGATTCCGGAAAACGCTATCAGATGGTGCTGCTTTACGTTTGGATCACGTCCCTAGTAGGATCTGTAACACAAAAAGGATTCACCTAACTGCCCTAAAAATTCCAAACGAGTACCCTTCTTACTAGGTAACTTGTAAATGAACTTCCAAACCAGAGCTTCCAAACAGGTCTTCTACTTTTGCCAAACCCCCCTCCGCACAATTTGAAATCACAGAAAAGAACCGAGACAGAAATGACACTCCCATCATCTCTCCGCCCAGAAGCAAGCACTGATGTATTATCTTCTGAAACCTGCCCGTTTCGCCCCTAAACGGTTAAGATCACAGTAGTAACCGTCATATCGGAACGTTCTTACCCAGCCCCACACCCACGCTAAACATCACGTGAAACATCTCCGCTTCGTGACAGTCTTTTGGGGTAGGACCATTACTATCCGTGTTTCCCAAATAAGGAAACAAGGATTTGCACTAGAAATACAACTTTCTGTACCGTTTCCAGCTCCTGCCTGCACTGTCCTGCACTACCAAAAACTCTCTGCGAACGTCAGTTTGACGGGCTGACAGCCACAGTCCTGTTCCACGAGTGGCTGTTCTACAATTTACATAATGAATGGCCCTCAATGGGAACAGGCCAGCTTGCAGTTCGGCCTGTTGTCATTGACCCCCGGGTGGACATCTCCCCGCACCTGTCTCTTCGGCAGAACTGGGCTGTGTGGCCGGCCACAGGGGGTGCAGGGAGGGGTACTCACCGCTGATAACCTCCTGCCGCTTCACCTGGCTCTTGGGCAGGCTGTGCAGGGTGCCCGGGGGGACGAGCTCCCGCCAGCCAGGGGGCTCTTCTGGTTCCAGCTCTAGTCCAGACCGACCTGGGTCCCCTTCATCTCCAGGCTCAGGGCTGTGGGACAGAGGCCTTGTTAGGGCCCCGGCTTGGGGCATCCCAGGGAGAAGACCTCCATTCCTAGTGTCCAACCCCCCCTCTGTGGCCTTGGCATTCAATGCCTCCAAAGTAGCCCATATGCCCCCAGATCTCTAGAAAGAAGAGTCCCACACCTTTCTTGTGACCTTGGTGACCTTAGCATCCAAAACCCAGTTCTCTGTCACTCTGGCAACAACCCCGCCCCCACCATCCTTCTGACTCTCCAGGCTGCCTCAGTGGATGGGGGGAGGAATGACCTACGTGGCTCGTCGGGCAGGGCCAAGCACGGCCGTGGCAGAGCTGGGGTCCATGTCCACGTCACTCCGGGAGCGGCCCCCACCCCGGCCCTTAGCCCCGAGGCTGCCCCGGGAAGGCCGGCGGCGGTCACTCACCCGCAGGCTCTCCGAGCGCCCCAGACGCCCCGATAGCCTGGACCCCGAGGCCAAGGACAGAGTCAGCCAGAGGCCAGTACAGAGACAGGGAGAGACCAAGACAGGGACAGAGATGGGGAGAGACCAAGACAGGGACAGAAGGGGAGAGGCCAGGACAGGGACAGAGTTGGGGGAGATACCAGGTCAGGGACAGACAGAGAGACCAGGACAGGGACAGACGGACGGGGGTAGGGGAGACCAGGACAGAGATTGAACATGCAACAGAAGAGAGGAGAGAGTCAGAAGGAGCAGTGGGACTTCGGGGTGCTGGGGCAGTGGGGGTGGTCAGGAGGGGTAGGGAGGGAAACCCAGTATGGAGCACAGGACTGACCCCTCCCTTCCCTGAGGCAGGGGGATGGTGGGGGCAGAACTGGGAGTGAGGTGGGGAAGGGGGTTTTAATACTTAGCTCTTCTGCTGGGAGGGTGATGTCCCACCCACCCCTTGCAGGGTGAAGGGGAGGGGGTGGCCCATGGGGAGAGGGGAGGGGCTGGGAGAAGTGGGGGAGGGGCTAGCCCTCCCCCAACCCAGGGCCCAGGCACCCACCTCTTCCACTTTCTGGGGAGAGAGGGGCACAGGGTCAGAGGTGGACCCAAATGGAACCCAACTCACCTCCCCCACCCACCAAAGGGTCCCCAAAGCAGCGGCACAAGGACAGGCAGGGGGCAGAGCCTGCCCCCCAACTGTGAGGGGGACAGGGCCCCCAGGCATGGAGCACACAGGGTGGGGGATGGAGGACAGGGCACCGGGAGGCAGGAGCAAGGCGCTGGGCGGTGGCTTAGAAGAGGAGGGAAGGGCTGAAAACCTGAAGGGGCTTGGAGCGCAAGAAGAGGAAGTGGGAGGAGGAGATGAGAAAAGAGGAAGCCGGAGAAGGAAAGAGAAGGCGGAAAATGGAAAAAGGGAGGAGCAGGGCAGAGTGGAGATGGTTCGGGGACAGCAGGTGCAGATGGCAGCGCGACCCGGCACACGGCACACGCCTCCCCCGCCTGGTAAGCCTGGTCCTGCTCCCAGCAACCCCTCCCCCCGCACCCGGCCCCGGGCACCTCTCTGTCTCAGCACCCTCCTCCGTGTTCTCCGGGGGCACCACGGGCTCCAGGCTGGCCGGGCCCTGCGGGGGCGGGTCCCCCAGCTCTGGTGGGGCATCAACACCTGTGCGGGCAGCGGGGGAGAGCGAGGCTGGCTGCCAGGCCCTCGTGGCAAGACCCATGCTCTGGGGGCCTCCGTGACCCCCGGGGAATGGGGGACGGGGGCTAAAAACCACCCAATGCCTGCCAGACACCAGAGGCTGCCCTGCGCTTCAGCGGGGGACGGACAGATGGAAATGGAAAGGCCTCTGAGAACACGGCTGTGGGCAGCTGGGGCGGGGGGGGGGGCGGAGGTGGTGAAGAAAACACTGAAGCAGGGGAGACCGGGTGCTCTGTATGATGCCTCCGCGTCCATTCCCTCTCCCGAGCCTCAGCCGGGACTTACGGGAAGGGAGGGGGGGGGTTCCCATTTAGGAACGAGGAGCCTGAGTCTCAGACTCCTCGAGGGAGTCTGAGGAGTGACTCCCGGGATACAACACAACTAAGCCGCAGAGCCAGGATCTGAACCCAGGCCCAGCCAAGCAGCTGTCTCAGATCCATGGGGATGACTGACAGTGTACTGAGAGGGTCCTGGGAAATGGCGCTGTGGGGGGCTGACGGGAAACGTAGTCCAAGCAGGTGGGAAACGCATCACCTGGAGAGCGGTGGGAGCCTGAGAGGAAAGCTGTGGAATGGGTGAACTGAGGGAAGGGGGTGGTTTTATTAACAAGACTGGTGACCAGGAGCGGGGGGCGGGGCAGTCTCTCTGAGAGACCCAGGAAACTCACCTGGCTCCCGGTCAGGGCTGTCCCCAGACAGAGGGTGCAGAGAAACTCCAGGGATGTCCTGCCCGGCAGCTCCAGTGTTCCGGTCCCGGGAGGGCACCCCCAGGCCTCCCTTCCTTTCTGTAAGGCCTGGCTTCTCAGCTGGGGAAACATCCAGGAGAAAGTGGAGATGAGAGCCCAGTGACTCTAACCCACACAGCAGCCTGTGCTCCAGCTCCATCCTACCGCCCCCCACCCCCTCCCCGAGGCCCCCAGCTAGCTTCAGGACCATTACCATCAGCCTCGACTTTGAGGTGTCGGAAATCTGGGGCTGAAATGAAAAGACGGGACCATGAGGCGGGGGCGGTGTGGGGGAAGTCAGGGAGGGCCGGGGCCAGCCACCTCACCCTGAGGCTCTCCCCGATTCCAGCGGGCAGCATCCAGGAAGATGCTCAGGCCTTTCTTCGTCTTGGTTGGCTCATCTGACCGCCGATTCCCTATCATCTAAGGGAAGGAGGAGAGTGGAGAGGGGGCTGTGCATTTCTGAGACCCCAACAAAGCTGAATCAGACCCCAGGAGGCCAGAGTCACGGGGCTCCCCAGGAGTCCCTGGGGAGGAAAGGGCCAGGTTTGGGCGCTCAGGGAAGCACCTTTTTTCGGAAGAAATTCCTCCCTGACTTCTTGTCCCCGCTCTTGGTCCGCACCCCAAGGTGGCGCATGTACAGGCTGATGGCGTTGACCACAGCGGCACTGTGGGAAGGGGATGGTGAGGGCCCCGACACGTGCACAGATGCGCACACGCCCATGGCCGCAGGGACACCGCTATCCCCAAGCCTTCCCCTCCACGTTCGCTCCCCACCCCAACCCCACAACAGCTTCCAAGTGAGTGTCTGAGGAAGGGGGAGAGGGCTCCGGAGGACAGGGCCAGGGATGCCGTTCCATGCCCAGGCCCCCAGACCCCTGGTCCTCCTCCCTGGGTCCCAGGGGGCTAAATGCCTCTCCTGCTGTCCTCTCTGCTTCCATCACCTCTTTTCCTCATCAGTCGAGATGGTGTGTCTGTAAAAAAGAAGAAAGAAGTTTGTGATAAACTTGCTAGGCCTGGGTCCCTGCCTACCCGGCACAAATGTCTGGGCTGCTGTCCCCTTAGACGCTGGGACAAGAGAGAAAGAAGAGGCAGAGAGGGAGAGTGCCAAGGCTGAGGGGAAGGAGGATCACAGCAGGGAGGAGTCTCTTTCGAGGGCACCAAGGGCAGCCGGGAGCTGCAAGGACAGGACCCAAGCGCCAGGCCCACACGCAAGGCTGTGGAAAGACCTGGAAACTAGGAGGGTGCCCCAAAGCTGGGAAGAGAGGACACAAAACCAGACAACCAGACGGATTAAAATGCCAGGGCCAGGGGACCCAGAGCCCAAACGTTAAGGAACGAACCGTGAAGTTGCAGGGACCACCCCCCCCCCCCCCCCACCAGGCTGGACAGGACACGGGCCCCACTCACTGCATCTCTTCCAGGTGGGTCAGCAGCCGCTCGGCCAGGTGCCGCTCCCGGGCCTCAAAGCTGGCACGGTCCCGCCCCACCCAGGCCTCCAGCTGGGTCAGGTCGTGCTCCCAGGGCGTCATGCCCATGAGCCGCTTGGAGCGGAAGTCCTCCAGCAGCTGGCTGACGGTGGCCTGCTGGCTCTGCACCACCTCCTGCACAAACTGCCGCTGGAGGTCCTCGGAGAGGAGGTCGGGCCGTGTGCGGTCTGTGTAGGGACACAGGCAGGGGGCTGGAGGCCAGTTCCACCCACCCTTAGGCTGCAGCGACCAGGGGGAAGGGGAGGAGGAATCTCTACTGTCCCCGTGAGCAGAAAGGGCGGCCTCCCTCCCTGGGACTCCCCAGATACCCCAGCCCCCGGCTACCAACCTCTCCCCCACCCACAGTCCCCTTTTCTCTCCTTACCAAGTTCAAAGGCAACAGTGGGAGGGACTGGCACCCGCAAAACCTGCTCGGGACAGAGAACAGAGAACGGAATGAAGGAGAGGACTGGGCAGTGGTGGGGTCACGGGACCGCAGCCCAGGTGCCTACTGGGAATGACGGTCTGAGGGGAGGGAGCAGCGGAGGGTGGGCCAGGGTGGCACAGAGTCTCCCCAGGACCAAAGAATGGGGGGGAGGGGCTGGGGTCCCCCGAAGGTGTTTCTCACCGCGGTCTTTTCCAGGAAGCTGTGGCAGAAGTCGAGGAAGGCCTTTCTGGCCTCCTTAGGGCCCAGTGAACCCAGCATGTCCGCGTGCAGGCAGCAGAGCTGGGGAGACAGAATGTCACTCGTCTTCTTCCCCCTCCCCAAACCATATTCTCTCTCAAAAAGCCTGGGGCTCAAACCTTCTGCTAGTGCTCCCTGATTTCTATCACCACCACCCCCCCCCCCCCAGGCCCTTGCCTCTCTTGGCCTCCCTGGGGCCACCAAGAGCATTTGCTAATTTTCTGTCCCATAAAATGGCTCTCTCCGGTTCTGTCTCCTGGCATCACCTGCTACACTAAGACAGCTAGGGGCGCATACCAGATGCTGCTCTAAACCCTTTAACCACGTTAACCTGGTCAACGTTATTCCATTTTACAGATAAGAAAACTGAGCTCAAGAAGCTTGCTCAAGGTCACACAGCTAGTAAGTGGCAAAGTTGGGATCAGAATCCAGGCAGCCTATTCCACTACACCCCACTGCCTAGGAACACCATGAGCAGGGCGCCCGGGGGGCTTAGTCAGTTAAGCATCCGGCTCTTGATTTCAGCTCAGGTCATGATCCTCAGGGTGGTGAGATTAAGCCCAGAGCTGGGTTCCGTGAGCTGGGTGTGGAGCATGCTTGAGATTCTCTCCCTCTCACTCTGCCCCTCCCCCTGCTCTGCTGGTGGGTGCTCTAGCTCTAAAAAAAAAAAAAAAACAAAAAAAAAAAAACCACAATACCACGAGAGACTTGAGGATGCGTGTGTGTGTGTGTGTGTGTGCGTGTGTGTGAGGTTCTGACTCGCCTGTGCCCCAGACAAGGCCTAGTGCACAGTGGGGCTGAGTAAATAAACAGGTGGACAAGTGGGCTCTCTCATTCATTTACTGCTCTTTTCCTGAGGCTGGCTGTGTGTCAGTCCCATGCTGGGTGATGCTGGCAGGGCACTGGAAACTCCAACCCGACTCCTGGGGTCTCTCGTCTGGTAAGGGACATGGTCTCTGTGCTAAGGACTTGCCCCAGCAGGGGCAAGAATCTATTTCTCTGCTGTAACCATTTCCAACAAATCTGCATCTACACACCCCCAAACTCCAGGAGAGGCCAACAGGAAGCAGCCCACGGGACCGCAACTCTTTCTTGGCCGCTTTCCCAGCTGATGAGGTGAGGGAGCAGCAGGAGGACAGATTCCGAATGCTGGGGGGGGGGGGGGGGGGGGGCATCTGGGTCACCTCAGCCAAGCCCCTGGCCCTTGCCAGGCCTCAGTTTCCACATCCGTAAAAGGCCATGGCAGTCAGCACCACCCTGGGCTGAGTTCCAAGAGCTCAGGTTCTAGAAACCTCAGGTTCAGTAGGGGGACTCCCTTGCCTGGAGGGCCAGAGCCTCCATTCACAGGCAAGGGGCAGCTACTTTTCTGGAGAGAAGGCACCTTCCCGATTCCTGCCGATCTCGGAAGCCACAGGATCAGTCAATGCGCCCTCCCTTCTGCATCCCCCAGGCATCCTGCCCTGGCATTTCTATCAGTCTCTGGTTTCCTGAGGGACGTACTATGCATTTCCAGTGCAGTCCAGTGCTCTAGGCTACCCCCTAACTGCAGCCTGTGCTGGGTTGCCCTGGGTCATCTTGGGAGGAGATCCTTGCCTGGAGCCCCCTCCAGCCCGAACGGTGGCCTCTTCCTTTCTAAATCACCCACTGGTTCTCTGGACTCTGCATGTTTCCGGGCGGCATGGTTCTCTGGGCATCTACCACCGCCCAGGTAATTTCTGTCTGATATCTGTGGATCATCAACTGCATTCTCTCTGCCTCGTGGGCTGCTTGTGGTGGCTTCTTATTTCTGGACCGGGGCCTCCTGTGCCACCTGGACCTGGGAAGGCTAGTGGCTTTCTCCCATGCACCAGCCCTGAATGACTGGTGGCACCTGCCGAGGCCACAGAGGGGGATCCACTTGCAGGGTCAGCGGGAAAGGTCGCGGTCACTGCCACGGGCTGGGAAGGCGGGGGTGGGGCACGGTCTCTGCCAGCTTCAGGATTCCCTGCTGCCCTCCGGGTGCCCCTGCTGGGTGTACTCTCCCGCCTGCACCTGCTGCTCACGGAGACGGACACGGGGCACCTGCAATCTTGTCGGGATCATGCGGCTAGTTCTCTGGCTCTCTGTTTCTAGATCTTGTGCTGTGCAATCTGGATCTGTTTTCCAAACCCTCCCAGCTCATCTTCACTAGTCCATCTCTCTGAGCACTGTGGCCTGTCCCGGCCCCACCCCTCCCTCTGCCCACCCAGCCTTGCCCTCACCAGGGGTCCCGGCTCAAACTGCAGGGCGACGTGCTGCAAGAAGGCCATGAGGTGGGCAGGCCGCCGCTTCACCTGCTCCAGACTCTGGAACTGGCTGTTTTGCTCCTCTGCATTCTGAGGGTGGGGATGGGGGTGAGACGGTGGGGAGAAGGGGAGCCTTGGGCTTGACCCGTCCCCCACCCACACCACCACGGGCAGTGGTGTCTACGCTGTAAGGGTGGTGGCCAGCGCTGGTCTTGGGGACAGGGGATGAGATCTAATGTTATGCCTGTGGGTGACAAGGACAGGCATTAGGAGACAGAGTAGGGGTCTGTGCCGCAATTAAGGAAGATGGTGACAAAAACCAGGGTGAGAGTAAAAAGGGTGAAAGTCTGTGCTCTAATGGGGCATCAGGGATGGGGTAGCAGGGGACGGCAAAGGTAGTACCCAGAAGATTAGAGAAAGAGGGGCGAGCGGCGAGAGGAGGCAGGGGGCAGCATCCAACGATGGACCTAAGGAGGGAGGGGACCCTGAAGATGGGACTTGAGGGCTGGGGCCTAGGGAGACTGGGACAGAAGCTTTTCCACCCCTCACCGTCTCCAGCTCATTCTCAAAATCTTCGTCTTCAGCCCCGATGATGCTGACTGGCACCAGGCCAGGCCGCGGTGGTCCCGGGGCCTGTGGAAGAGGGATGCCTTCAGCTCACAGTGCTCCTCACTTCAGTCCCCCAGTCCTCTCACCCCAGGCTCTCTCCACTCACCAGCCCGCGGGCAATGTCGTCTGCCTCCATGGGCTCCACAGGGCTGAGGAAGAGGAGGGGCCACGGTTAGGGGGGGCAGGAGGCAGCGGCACAGGCACGGGGCGGTTACTCACAGATTCCTGGCCCAGGTGTGAAGGTGAGTAAACAGCACCCGCCCCCCCCATCCCGGCGTCCGCAGCTCAATGGGGCCTCTGTGTGGCGACAAAGAGCCCTTCAGAGGCCAGCCAGGGCGGGGAGCCCAAGGACAGGGAGCCTTGGAATGGGGGGAGAGATGGGGGCCCAGGAGCCTGGGTCCATGAGAGAGCTGTGGACATGAGAGCCTGTAATTTGGGGTCCCTAATGGAGGAGGGGCCGGGGGGCCTGGACTCCTGGGTCTGAGGGAGGAGGGGGCTGCAGGCTGGGTCCTAGGGAGGCAGGGCCTGGAGCCAAGGAGAGCTGGGAAGGTTGAAAGGGAGGTGGAAGGGGTGTGGGGGGCTCTCCTCCATCTGACAGGCTTGGGGCAGGATGTTGCCTCTGAACCCACCAGCCCCACTTCCTGTGACAGGAAATCTAATGGCAGATCCCCCAACCCCCAACTCGCTCTACATTAGAAAACAAAACTGAACCTCCTTCCCCAAACCCAGCAGTTTCTTTCCCTCAGGGACCCGGTATCTTCCCCAGCTTTCAATCCCAAAAAGCAAGGGACAGTCCTCAGCCAGTCCATCCCCAAGGGGTGTCGGTCTCCCTCACCCCGCATCAGTCTGTCTGGTCGGCCCTCCTGCCCCAGCCAGCTCTCCCTGGCTGTCTGTCCTGCGAATGTGCCTCAGGTCTTTGCCTCTCTTCTCCCTGTCTCCCTTTCCTCCCTCCCTTCCGGCCCGTCTCGCTTCCCCACCATCTCTGCCTCCCTTCCGAGTCAGCCACCTCCCCCTAACACTGCTTCTGCTGCTCCCTGCCTGTCCCCTGTGTCTCTGCCTGTCTTCCCACGTCTGGCTCTGCAGCCACCTCCCCAAGTCCTCTCCGAGTCACTGTGTCAGATGCTGTCTCTCGTCTCTCTCTCTCCCATCTCTTGCTGTCTCTCCCATCTCATCTCCCTTAGAGTCTCCACTTCCCCCTGTGTCTTCCCACCGCCATCTTCTGTGTCCTTAATTAGGCTGACTAATGCCACTCGAGCCCGTGTCAGGCGGGAAGGAGCTGTGGAAACAGGGTGGGGTGGACCAGCAGGGCTGTGGGGGGGCCTCTCCCAAAGCTATTTATAACCCCGGTCGCCTCAGACCCAGCCTTCTCCCTCCTCCACAGGCCTCCTCCCTGGCACTCAATAAACGGTGGCTATGATTTTGATTAGGCTCATCAGACAGCGACGCTTTCTGGAGTCTTCAAGTGCTGTCCTGTGGGTTCCCCAGGGCACGCATCGTTTTTATTCTTTTCCATAGAGTGTATCTGTCCAACTTCAAGTTTGGGTTAACTTAAGATTTGAGCACCGTTTAAACTTCACTTAAATAAATTTGTAAACCAAGGAAAAAAGAAAAAAAAAAAGTATTGCTTATTTATGACAAAAGCTAAACTTACCTAGCACTTACAGTGTGCTAGGCATCACTCTCAGTGCTTCTCACATACGAACTCAACGCTCACAACCACAAGCACCCCATGCGATTAGTATTCCCGTTCGAGATGGAAAACCTTCACCAGGCCACCAGCTGCAACTTCTGGGCTGGAAAACATGACCACGCACATGGAACGTCCGTGCTCATCCCACTTGGGGGGGGGGGGGGCGGGGGAAGGTTCAACAGAGGCAGGGAGGTTCCAAAAGGGCAAAGGAAAGGACCCACATTATGTGAGCAAATGCTCAGTGCCAGGCAGACCCCGAATCATGCACTAGATGCTCGTGACCTACTTCATTCCTCATCACGCTAACACGAAATAATAGCTAACACCTGATCTGCGCTTAAGGGCCACTGAGTATGTGCCAGGTACAACGTAACTGTTTTATAGGTATTAACTCATTGAATCCCCTAAATGACCCCTGGAGTTCAGTTTTATAACTATCCCCCCTTTACAGAAGAGGAAACTGAGGCACAGCTCATAAGGGACAGCGCCAGGATTCAGACCCACGTAGTCTGGCTCCAGAGTTTATGCATTTATCAGAATGTGCTGCTTCAGAGCATGGGGAAACCCCACCCCAACCTTCAGAAACTAAAATCTGAACCGAAGCTGAGACGTATCGGGTCTCTTTATGGCGTCTGGGAAAGTCAGAGGTATGTGGGTACTGTGACCTGGGCAGGAGCGCAGGCTGCTGCTGAGGCTGCTTCACAGGGACTTAGGGCTCAGAGAGGACGCTGGCAGGGAAGGTGAGGGGTTGGCTGCTTAGGAGATACAGGGTGAGGGGCTGCCACAAAGGGCAATTATAGGTTGAAGCCGTCAGATGGATCTCTAGGCAACTGACAAGGCCTAAGGTCCAGCAGAGGGGACGCTGTGTGCATGGGACTGGGGGTGGTGCTGGTTGGGGAAGGTTTAGAAGGTTCTTAGAGATAAGGGTCCTAAAGCAAAGCAGACATGGGTCGGGGACCACATGGGCGCCTGGATTCTGTGCAAGGTTTGGGGTCTATAAGACATTGCATGGATGACCCTGGTCTCCAAGAACCTCTGGGAGGGAGCCTTTAAGAACCTAAAATAGAGTATTCAAATTAAGTCCATGAAGGGCCCTTGGAATGTATAAGGCCCCAGATTCTATTTGACACATGGTGGGTCTACAAGGATCTAGGGATCACACAGAATCATGATTCCATATGTAAAATAGCCAGTTCCTGGGACCTATGTAAGATAAAAAGGGAACCAGGATTCTATAGGAGCCTGTAGTAGTCCCAAGACCTAGGATCTACAGGGCCCAGGATTCTAGGAGGTACTAATGACTGATCTATTAAGAAGAAGCCTGCATCTATTAAGAAGCCGAGTTTCCATGCGGGGCTAGCAGAAAGCTGGTGAGCCTGTAGGGCCTTGTAATTTATATGGAACGTGGCGGATCCATAACAGCCCCAAATCCTATGTGGGACGTGGCGGGTCTATACGGGCCCCAAATCCTACAGGGGACGTGGCGGTATGCACGGCCAGGGATGCTGGGGCGGACCTGCGGAGTCAGGGTTTGACGCCTGACAGGGGCCGCGTCCCTCACCTGCTCCTGGTCGTTGGAGTATCCACCGCAGCCGCCAGAACCGAAGTCTCGGCGCGCCGGTCCCCCACCCCCAACTCCGAGTCGCTCTAGCTGTCCCCAAATCTACCTTTGCTTCCAGCTCCACTCCTCCCGCCAGCCACTCTAGCCCAGCTCCTGCCAGGCTACTGCCCAGGCGACTCTACTCCTCCCGCCGGCCGCTCTAGCTCTTCACTGCGCCACGCTGGCCAGACAGGGCCGCTCTGGCCTGCCTTGGAGGACTGGCGTTTCCGTATCTCGACTGCTCCTGTCACTCTACCCTGCCCCGCCCCCAGGCCGACTAGAAAGTGGTTCCAGCCCCCTGGCCAAGGCTCAATTCGAGAGCTCCGAGTCACCCGTGGCCCTTAGTCTCCGGACTGGGCTCCCCACCCTATCTTGCCTTCCTAACTCCGGAACCAGCTGAATTCCCAAGGTGTACGTTAATTTTTCCCCGCATCCCCCACTCCCCACCCCCCGCCCCGGCCGCACGCTTTCTGCTGGGGCTGTAATGCAAAAATCCTGTGTTCCAGCGTACCTTTCCCGCAGATACCTTTCCAGTGTAACCTGGAAAAAGTAATTACCTCTTTCCGAGCCTCAGTCTTCCCACCTGTACAATGGGGGGAAGGTCTCTAGCTCTGTCCCCTACAACCCATGTCTCAGGGTATAACCAATGGCCCAGAAAAAGAGCTTTCCAAAACTGCTTTCAAACGGCGCTCTGCAACTTTCAGCTTCACCGCGGCCTACGGCGTGGTTACGGACGTTTTTCTTTTTAAGTGGCCCTAAAGCATGTGGAGTCGGAGGAAGGTGCTTGAAACACCTGCAAGTTCAAATCCCAACTCCACTCGGTCTCACGGTGTGTGTACCCTGGGATGAGTCGGTGCCGCTCCCCGAGCCTCAGTTTCCCCAGCAGTGCAATGGGAGTGGTCATCCGTCCTCGGCGACACAATTGGGAGGCCTTGACCCCAGCCTCGCACCCCTCACCCCCACTTACTGGGCATTCGGCAGGCATGAGCTCTCTCTCCTCTCTTTGCCCCCTTTGACAGATGGGAAAACTGAGGCCCGGGGAGGGGCGGCCGCTGGCTCTGTGGGGCGCAGCGAAGGCCCCTCCACTGCCGGCAGCGCCCCGGCCCCCTCCCTCCTCCTCCCCACTTCCCCCGGCAGCCGAGGGGCGGGAGGCCGGGCGGGGCCAGGGACGGTGTACCTGGTGTCCGCGCGGGGAGGCGACCGGCGGGGCGCCCGAGGTCGGGCTCGGCTATCCCGGGCCCTGTGTCCCGGCTCCCGCTTCCTGACTCTGGCGGGGCAGGAAGTTGGGGCGTTTTTCCGGAGGCCCCCGCCCCGCCGCCCCTCCCCGCTTCCTGCCCGCGCCCCGCGCCCGCCCGGCACCTCCGCTTCCTTCCCCTTCTTGCCGCTCGCCCGGCCCCTCCTTCCCCCCCACCTCGGCCGGGGACCCGCGGGCCCCAACCCCGCCCCGGCCCCGCCCGGCCCCTCCCGGCTTTGTCCGTCTGTCCATCCGCAGGGCGTCGGCCCCACGTCTCTCGCCCCTGCCGGGTGTCCGCCATCGCCTCCCCTGCTTTCCGTCCGGGTCTCTCGGTCTTCCTCTCTTTTATTTGCCTCGCTGTGCGTGTTTCTTTACGTGCCCCTCTCTGCCACTTTCTCTCCGTTGGGGTCTTTTCCTCCCTCCCCCTCCTGCCCCCCCCCCACCGCTTCCCCTCGTTGTCCCTCCCCTCTGTCACTTCTCCCTCAGAGCCCTTCTCTTCCCACCTCCGGGTCTCTGTATCTCTCTGCATCTCTCTGCATGCCACCTCATTTCCCCCACTGTTGCTTTCCTTAGAGTCTCAGGGGTCAGCCTCTCCGGGTCCATTTTTTCATGGACCCTTCTTTTCCTTTCTCTCTGTCCCTGCTTTCCCTCTGTCCCAGTACCTCTGCCTCTCCCTGATTCCCTGCCCACTCCTTGTTTTTCTCTTCACTTGCTCTCTCTCCATCACTGTCTCTCTGTGTCTTGGCCCGTCTCTCCTCTCCCAGAAACCCTGTGTCCCTCTGCTTCTGTCATTCGCACCCCCCCCCCCCCCCCCCGCCCTGGGACTCCCAGCATCCCCAAGTCAGAGCCACAGATTATAAATCCCCCTGCTTGGACTCCACTGCCAGAGAACAGGTACGGCCTGGCTGTGATCAGAGTCCGAGTCTGGTACCGGCCCCACCAGACAGGCCCCTGTGTTTGTGAGACTTAAATAGGCAGAAATGAATATGGTCACCTGGCTCCTTCCTGTGTCTCTTCCCTGCTCTGGGATGTAGCCTGGGCAAGATGCTCCCCCAGACACTTCCTGTTTCTCTCACCTGGCAGCCAAGGCTGGCTACCTGGTCCCAGGTGTGGACAATGGGTGGGGGCTGGGGTCCCAGGATCCTGGGTCTGAGGAAGGAGGAGGCCAGAGGCCTGGACTCCTGGGTCCCACCAGAGGAGGGGGGCATCCCCATGAGATCCATGACTCCTGCCAAGGTCTGCAGTTGGGAAGGATTTATTATCACTAAGTGGCCATGACAGAGCAGGGAGGGGGAGGTGACACTAACGAGGCTCTACAATCAGCTCCCCTGGAGGCAGCGATTAAGGGCTCATTACCCGCTGGGTGTAGGGGGAGGCTGGGCCGGGCAGCGGCAGCGGGAGAACTGAATTGGGGTGTGGGGAGGGGATGAGGACAGTCGAGAGGGAAGAAGAGTGGGTGCCCCCAAGGGGGAAGTTGAGTCAGGACACTCCCAGGGAAGATTTTGTGAAAAGAGAACAGGAAAGGGTGGGGTGGGGTGCACAGGGGCTGGCAGCACAGCTGGTTGGCGCAGCCCTCAGGGTCAAGGCTTCTCCAGCTGGACGTCCCCGTCTCCGATGTGGAGGCTGCCCACATCCTGGTAGGTGCCCTGGAGGCCCCGGGAGATGTCCTCGTACATGGAGCAGTCATCAAGGTTCAGGCCCTGGGGTGGACACATGGTGGCGGGCCTCAGCGCCCTGATGGCCGAGCCCCTGCCCCCGGATGACCCTAGGGAGGACCCCACGAGAACCCCCAGGCGCCTGCCCCTAACTTGTCCCCACCCACCACTCACCTCATAAAGGTTTTCGTCTTCATAGTCATCCTGGACGTCCACCCCGAACTTCAAATTCTGCCATCGTTTCTGGGGGTGGGGGTGGATAATTGGGAGCCTCAGTGAGGGGGGTTGTGGGAGAATGTTTTCAGACCCTCCTGGGTGCCAGGAGGGGGTAAGGGGCATGCCAAAACCACATAGCGGGGGAGTGGCAGGTGTCCCTGGGTCCAAGCCAGTGTCCCGGCTGTCTCCACTGTCCTTCCACAAATAACAGCAATCACAGTAAATGGCAGTGGCTGCCTGTGGCCTCAAGAGGGGCTGGTGCAGGTCAGAGGCCCCTGGGGGAACACACAGCCCCCATCTTCCCTGGAGGGAGGGCCACTGCACTCCCCGTTGGGGGTGGGGGTAGAGTGAGACACCATGACTGGGGGGGGGTGGCGGGGAGAGGGAGGTACATCTGGGGAGGTGGTGGGGGGATGGGGGGTTGAGAATGTCCTGGGGTAGGGAGGTTGAGGACAGCCCTGAGGGGAGACTGAGGCAAGATACCCCTCTTGGCCCCCGCACTCTTTAAACTCCCGTCATGGTACTAATTCATTTACCCCCTCAGCACTGTGAGGGTGCTGTCAGTCTCCCATTTTAGCAGGTGACCTCAGACTCAGAGGGCCCTGGTCCCCAGGGGGCTCACCCTGAACAGCAGCAGTGTCCCAGGTACCACAGCACAGAACAGCAGGATGATGCCCTCGGCCGTGATGATGTTGTTCTTGGTGCCCTCTCCCATGTCCAGGAAAGGTCTGGAGAGTGGCTCTGTGAGGAGGGGTGCTGCTCAGAGCGCTGCTGCCCCCTGCCCCCACACCCCTGGCCTCCCAGCCCCCCCCCCCCCCCGCAACGCCAGACCACTGAAGCCCCCACTCCACAGATGAGGAGATCTGGCAGTGCGGGCCAGGATATGCCCATGGTGGGGGCACTGGCTCCGTCCCCCACCTCCCAGGCAGGGTGGCATTGGTGGGGGGGGGAGGGGAGACCCCCGGAGCCCAGCCAGGGCTGCCACTCACCGCGCACGCGGAGGTAGGTGCCGCAGGACTGCAGGAAGTTGAGGACTTTGCTGTTGGGGCCTTTCTCCTCCACCTGGCACCTGTACATGCCCATGTGGCTCTTGTTCACGGTGCTGATGGTCAGCTCGCCGTTGGGGCCTTCGCCGTGGCTCCAGAATATATCGGGCCACGTGGCATTGCCTTGGAGGACACGCCACCACGTGACGTTGAGGGTGCTGTCCGGCCCGCTGCCGTTGTGCAGACACTGGAGGTGGACGGTGTCCCCCAGGCTCACGGTCACTGATGGTGGGCCCCCATCCACCCACAGGGCCTGGCAGCCGGGGCCTGCGGAGAGGCGGAGGAGTCAGGGACTGTGGATGGGGACACAGGCCCCAGCCCCGGCCCCTGCGGGCAACTGCCTGTGTGTGTGTGTGTGTCGTGGGGCTTGAGGACACTCCAGCAGGGCAGGGGTGGGGTGGGGTGGGGTGGGAAGAGGGCACACGGTGTTGTCATTGGAGTAAGGCTGCGGGTTAGAGTGAATACGCTTGCTGGGGGACTGAGGCTGTACCTAGGGCAGCGGAGGGAGGACACACCTGTGGAGGGTGAGGACACCCTGGGGGAGGAGGGGAGGACACACCCCTGCAGGTCCCCACTCACTTCTCCAGCACTCCCTCTTGCCCCCCTCCCCATGCTCTGTGCTTTGGCCCCACTGAATTCACTGGCATTTGGATATTTGGTTCCCTAGTGGCAGAGGTGCCCCTGCCCAGGCAGCTCCCTCCAGAATCAGTTTGGGCATCACCTCCTCCTGAAGGCCCTCCTGGTCCTCTTTCCACCACCCCCCCAGCCCTGCCCCGCCCCTGCCACTTTATCTTGTGTAATCTTCACAAAACCCTCAGAGGTAGGTTCTCTCATCCCAGTTTACAGGTGGGACAGCTGAGGCCCGGGGAGGGCAAATCTGTTGCCTGGCATCATCAGGGCAGGGAGGGGGAGTGGCTGGGGTTTTTAAAGCCTGAGCCTCCCGGGCCTCTTCCTGCCAGTCTTTGGGCCTGCCTTGCCCTGCACCCTCACGCCCACCCATTATTCTCTGTAACTTTCCTGTGTCAACCTTGAGGTTCAGGAGCGAGTTCAGTTGATGGCTGGGCTGGGGATTAGGGTAGGGACTCAGCACAGTGGTTGTCAAAAGGAAGCCAGGGGCGGCCTCAGCTCCCGGCCCCACGGGGCCAGCCCACAGCTGTCTTCTGAAGGGAGGAGGTGGGAGGTGAGGAAGAGAGGAGGGGGAAGAGGGGGGGAAAGAGGCAGCCACCTCAGGGTCATGGGCTACAGTCCCCAGCCCGGCTCCCAGTGTAACCTGGGTGGTCACAGCCCCACCAGCTGGCATTGCCGGGGCGGGGTGGGGGGGGTGCAGTACAGCTGGGAGGACAGTGTCAACGAGGAACCCCTCCCCTAGCATTGAAAAGGGGCTCCCAGCCCATCGGGGGTGACCGAGACTCAAGGCAGAGAAGGAGAAAGCTGTTTCTCCCCCGTGAAGCTGAGCCCTCCCCCCAAGTGCCCTTCCTGCCCCCAGCTCTGGAGCTCAGTCAAGGGCGACCTTAGTTCCTTATTTTGACCTGTGGGGGAGATGAGGGGGTGGGGAAGTCATCTCGCACCCCTGTCTCCTTCCATGTGGCCGTGGATGGCCCTTCAACTTCGCCGAGCCCCCTCCGGCCTCCCCTCGGACCTGCGGCCTACTTGGGACAGTCAAGCAGACAGATGCAGTTTCTTTAGGGGCCTTCCCAGCACTGCCCCCCCCCCCACCTGCCGGTTCCTCTCCCCCCACTCCTAGTGCCCTTCTCTCTGCCCAAGCCCTCTCTCCAGCCTCCAGTCCTCCCCTGGCCCCCCAGCACCAGCCTGTTAGCCACGTACCCAGACCAAGAGCGGAGATTAGGAAGAGGAGAAAGATGGTAGCACACGGCACTTGGGGGACTCCGGGACCCCCAGGCATCTCTCCCAGTGGGTTGGTTAGTCTGGGCTGCAGCAGTCCTGGGGTACCAGATTCCACCTCACTGGCCCCAAGCCCCGCCCCACTTCCTGCCCAGCCCCGCCGGAGATGGGCTCCAATGGCCCCACTGCTGGGCCCTTCGGCTGTGGGCCCAGGGGCAGCCCCTGCCGGTGTGCTTCAGGCCCCGAGTGGAGAGAAACCGCTCCCTGCACCTGTGGCCGCAATTCCCCCGAGGGGAGGCTGCTGGGTTGGGGAAAGAGACCAGTTCACAGCCTGCCTCGGCCACTGGCCAGCCCTGGGAAGGAAGCCTGAGGGAGTCAGAGTTTGAGGTGCTTGCTGCGTGCAGGCGGTCTGTCCTGTCGGGGTGGTGGTTCTGAGCCCGGTCTCCGTTCAGTCACTGGCCTTAGGCAAAGCTGAGCCTCTCTCAGCCTCCACGTCTTCACCTCTTGAGGTTGGAATCCAGGATTTAAAGGGGCTGTGCATGCACAGCTCTGAACATAGGGCCTAGCCCATAGCAGGTGCTCAGTAGATGTTGGTTGCTCTTAATGTTCATGAAAATAAGTGGGGGCAGGCTGATCGGCTCTACGACTAGGTGGTGGCTTTCTAAGCCTTGGCATTAAAAGCAAAAAAATTTTTTTTTAATGGTTATTTATTTTTGAGACAGAGAGTCAGAGCTCGAGCAGGGGAGAGGCAGAGGGAGAGAGGGAGGCACAGAATATGAAGCAGGCTCCAGGCTCTGAGCTGTCAGCACAGAGCCCGATGTGGGGCCCCAACCCACAAACTACAAGATAATGACCTGAGCTGAAGTCGGATGCTTAACCGACTGAGCCAGCCAGGTGGCCCCTGGGCCTTGGCGTTTACAACAATTTTTTTTTAAAGTAATCTCTACATTCAACTTGATGGGGCTCGAACTCACAACCTTGAGATCAAGAGTTGCATGCTCTATTGACAGAGCCAGCCGACAGCCCCAGCCTTGGCGTTTTTAATCTCAGCAATGAGAACAAGAATATCTCCCTGCTGTTGTGAGATGAGCTGATGTCCCCAGCACCCAAGGAGTTAGAGCCATGATGGGCTCTCGACAGGAGTCAGCCTCCCCACAAGTAGGTAAGGTAGGTCACACCCCCCCCCCCCATTTTACAGAGGAGAAAACTGAGGCCCAGAGAGGAGATGCCATCACTTACCCAGTGTAGTACAATTTGGGAGTAGTGGAGCAGAGATTCAAAGTCACTTATGTGGGCCCACATACCTTTGAGCATCATTTTAGGTCACGTGGAAGGAAAATGAGGTCTGAGGAGTGGGGGTGGGGAATTACAGGAGGTTGTTGAGATGTTTGTGAGCCGTTAGGGGACAGTCACACATGCACCTAAGGAGACACATAGGGAAAACATTTATTGCAGGGAGATTTTTGGTAGCAGAAGCTGGGAAACAGAAAGCCCATTTACAGGAGAATGGGACGCATACATTGTGGTGTAGGCAGCCGGTAGAGTAATACTCAGCAGGAGAAAAGGCAGAGCTCTGCTTGTCAACACGGCTGCGTCTCAGAAATGACATGAAAATAACGTGTAGCATGAAACAGTTGACTTGTTTTCAAAAGGCGAAGCAACACTGGGTGCTGTTAGGGACACATGCATCTGTAGTCAATTAGGGAACCCATGCAGGTGAGTGACACCCAGTTCCTGAGAGGGGGTTCCCTTTGGGACAAGCGAGGAGGGCTGTGACCTCAGAGGGCTGGTACAGAGGCTTTGTCCCAGTTTTAGGTCTTGTGTTACTTCTTAAGCTGGGTAGGAGGTACGTGGGTCTTTCTTACACTAATAGGTATACTGTTTTGATTGCTTGAAGCATTTCATAACTTATAAATGAAAATGGAATTGTCACCCACACAGAGCATGGGCCTCCGGAGTTCATGTTTGAATCTCAGTTCTGTTTCAATCTCAGCTCTGCCAACTGACTGGTGGTCTGAACCTCAGTTTCTTCTCCTGTAATCACCCCGCTTGTCCCCCTTGTGAGGCTACAAGAATACTACAGTGAGCTTATCACAGTTCCTAGGACACAGTTCCGCTTCTCTGGCCTGGGGCCCTCCCCCTTCCCTCCAGGGACCCAGGTGTTCTGCTGTGACCCTCCCTGTGTAGCAGGTCACCAGCCCCTCTCTGCTTTAGCTCCTCCTTATGACCCTCGCCCCCCCCCCGCCCCCCCTCAAGAAACCTGGACAGACGCTGCAGCCCTATAATTCACCTCCTGCATCTGCTGAGGCAGTTTCCAGGCCCTCGACTGCCCCCCAGCGGCTGGAGAGGCGCAGCTGCTGGATTGCAGGCCTTTGAGGCCGAACTGGACTGTTTGGGCACGTCCACACCCCGCTTACCTCGTTGCCCCATTTCCTGTACTTCTGAGGCGGGCAATGCACCGTAGTGGCTGGAGCCCAGCTGCCCGGGTTCAAATTCCAGCTTTGCCACCCCCCTATAGTACATAGGCAAATTACCCACCCTGCGACTCTCACTAGATCTAAAATGTGGGGGCTTTTGGGCACCTTCAGCAGGTTGCCTTGTGTGTTAGGCGATACAAAGTGCCTTTGCATGTGGTAGCTGTTTATTCAGTACAAGTCTTCCAGCACTTTTTTTTTTTTTAACGTTTATTATTGAAAGACAGAGAGACAGAGCGTGAGCAGAGGAGGGACAGAGAGAGAGGGAGACACAGAATCTGAAGCAGGCTCCAGGCCCTGAGCGGTCAGCACAGAGCCCTCGAACTCACAGACCGTGAGATCATGACCTGAGCTGAAATCGGACGCTTAACCGAGCCCCCCAGGCACCCCAGCACTGACTTCTAAGCTGGGAGGGAGGCCAGCTTCATTTCCCACCCGGTGAGGGACTCTGCTTTGCTGTTCTCTGGTAACTGGTTGTCTGCTTGGTGTGATGTTCTGAGCCATGGCACAATCTACCTATATGGTACCTCCCCAGATCCCTCAAGAATAAGAAACTAAGTTGGGGCACCGGGGTGGCTCAGTCTGTTGGGCGTCCGACTTCGACTCAGGTCATGAACTTGTGGCCTGTGAGTTGGAGCCCGCATTGGGCTCTGTGTTGACAGCTTGGAGCCTGCTTCTAATGGTCTCCCTCTCTCTGCCCCTTCCCCATTCGCACTCTGTCTCTTCCAAAGCCAGCTCAGGCCCAGCATCTTCGCACTCCCCAGGTAGGAGGTGGGCTTGGTCCCACGGGGGCCACTTTTCCAGGCTGTTTTCTGGGGCCTGGCACATACCCACTTGGTGCCCTTCGTATCCCCTGCCCCTACCAGGGGCCCAATCATAGGCAGGCTCCTGCCCCATTCATGCCTGAGAGCCAATCACCTTGCAGGACTGAAGAGGCAGTGCCCCTCTACCTCTGCTCAGGTGCCTCTCGCACCTCTCCACTAGGATGGTGGGTGTGGGTGGGAAAGGGCACTGGGTCCCAACTCTGGGGCAGGTCCGACCAACTCCAGAAGGGCCCAAGGCAACAGATCTCTAGAGAGCAAAGGTTCAGGCAGGGTCAGTGGTCTGTTTGCCAACGAATGGTGCACACCAAGTCCCCTTGGTCTGGAGGCACTCAAGGAGTCCCCAGGAATGAAGGCCGGCTGCCCCAGCCCTGCTATGTTGCAGGAAGGGACAGAATGCAGTCTCTGTAGCCCAGGCCCCAGCTGGGGCCACTGCCTGAAAGCCACTCCTTTTCAGTTTCTCATCTTACTGAGAATTGCAAAGGCAGGATGTGGGGGAGGTGCAAGGGCCTCTAGTCCTGGCCCCACCCACCCACCAGTCCAGCTAGGGCAGCAGGCCCACTGGGGGTGGAACTGCTTGAACCGGGAAGGCTGGGCCTTAGGCTTTAGTGGCTGTTGGTACCACAGTCACTAGGGATCCCTACTCCTCCTCTTTCACGAGGAAAGGGAAGCTCAATGCGCCTCCCTCGTGCCCCCAAAGGAAAGAGCAACAGCAGCCAATCAAGAGACTCGGACCAGGATTACGAATGAGGCAATTTATTAACCCAGCATTTGTTCTAATGCTTCTTGTTGGCAGCTGCCACCTGTGGGAAAAGACGGGAGAGTAATTAAGATCGGCCGTGGGGTCTGTGTTCCGGCGCTTTGGAGCAGCTACCCCCCACCGAGGGACGCCAGGCACCTGGATTTGTGGTCTGACAGGTGTTCATCCAATCTAATCCTTACAGCCTCGGGCATTTCCCCATTTTACAGAAGTGTCAACAGGGACTAAAAGAAAGGGAGTGGCGGGGTAGGATTCCAACACCTGCCCACTGCTCTGCTATCCACACTGTCTATGCCCTGCCCTGCGCAGAAAAGATCACCGGCTCCTTCCAGGCAACCCCCGGACTCCCAGGGGGCTGACACCTTCTACTCTTTTTTGACACTTGACTAAGTGATTGAGCCCTCCAAGGCTCCTAGGAGACCTGAGTCAATGACACAGAAAGAAAAAACCCAACAATGGGTTCATGCCTGGCCCTGGGGGCTCCCACCGCTGTAGCCCACGGAGCCCTCACCACTACCCTATGGAGGCTGGCAAGAGTAGACCATTCTACAGATGGGACCGGCTCCAGGCGAACAGACTCTGCCCCAAGGTATCCAGCCAGTCAGGGATCTGGATGGAGACCCTTGTTCTGAGCTGGCTTGCCTCCCCCACTCTCTCCACAGCCATCCCGGCTGATGTCAGTGAGCATGAAGAATGAGGAAACCCTGCAGCTAGAGTCCTGAGAAGGCTGACTGGGCAAAGGGGAGTTGTGTGCAGAAACCTGTCCTGCACGAGAAACAATTCCAACTGCACGCCAGGCCTGGGGTCCCGACACCCACATTTCTAACCAGCTCTAGCAGGAAGTCAGTCAGAAACGTTCTTTCTCCTGCCCCTGACCCCACCAGCCTGGGCTGTGCCCTCTAGGGTAGGAAATTCTGACCTGACAAATCCCAGGCTCTGGAAACGCCCAGGCAGTGACTAAGAGACCCAGTCCCGGCCCACACCCAGACCTCACCTGTCCGGCGATTCTGTCCAGATCTCTCTGTCCCTGAGGTGTCAGTTTGCGTCCCCTGCGGGAGAAGGGTCATGCAGCCCCCCATGAGCGAAGGCTCTCAACCATGTCACTGCCAGGCCCACCCTGGATGTAAGCCAGGCTTCCCAAGAAGGCACCTGGCCATGGGACCACATGACACCAGCCAAGTCCCACTGAGGGCCCCAGTCAGCTGCATTCTAACGAGCTGGGGGCAGGAGTGGGAGCCCCCCTGGGAGCTGCCAGGGTGTCGTTTGTGCAAGCATTAGATCAAAAGCCCCGAAAAATCAATTGGGAAAAGTTAACGAGCAGGCTAATGAAAGCGGACAGTCGCTAAATTACCTTCCTGGAGCTTGGGGTAGTCAGCCAGAGAGGTCGGGGTGAGGCCCCTCACTGTTCGCTTTTCTGCAGAATCCCCTGCCCGCCTGAGGGGCAAGTGCAGACGGCAGGACAGACCTGGCACCTCTCCACATGGGGGAAGGATGGCTCTAGACAACTTCATTACAGGTGATCTGACCCCAAATCTCCTCCATCACCCCTGTCCCAGCCATTCCCCCCAACCCCTCTTACCCATCTTGGTCCTTTTCCACCATTTTCAGCCCCTCTAGGGCTTGGAGGACCCTGCGGGCCACGCTCTTGGAGCCTCTGCTAAAGTGGCTGGGCATGACCCCATTTCTCTGACGTCCTCCATAGATCTTGGTCATGGAGCCGACTCCAGCGCCGCCCCGGAGGTACAGGTGCCGTGCTGTGGAAGCTGGGTGGGGTGTGCGTGAGATGTGAGGATCCTTCTCAAGCAAAGTAGAGTCCTCTCTACAGCTGAAGCAGGCTGAGGGAAGGGCCTCGCTCAAGGTCACACACACGAACTGTGTGCGTAGCAGCTAATTCCTCCCATTGTATAGCCCGGAAAACTGAGAATACACAGACTGAGGACTGGGCCCCCACCCTAGCTATCCCACAGCCAAGCTGCCCTACACCCCAGGCCCAGCTGAGGAGACTGGACGGCCTGCCACAGCTGAGATGCTGTGAGCCTGGGCCCAGGGTCCTATGGGCAGAGCCTGGCAAGTGCTTAAGCCGTGACTTTCCACCTCCAGACCCAGGCCTGAGGGGCAGGAGTACGAGCAGAGATATGTGGCCATCTGAGCGCAGCTCCCTAAGCCCCTTGGCCCTGGAGAACTCAGGGTCAGAGCCGACACCCCATGCAGTGACGTTCCCAACCCTGAACGGGCATCACCCCTTCCACAACCACAGGATTCTTATCCGGCTTGGATAAGTCCCCCGTCCCTCACTTTCTGTTCAACAGGGCCATTTGCCCACCAGGCCCCGTGCCATCTGCTTTTCATGCTCCCCCATGAGGCAGAGTAAGATGGCCTTACGACCTGGCCTGATGGTGTGTGGCCTCAGTAGGTCACCCACCCTCACCTGAGAGCTGCATGGGTGTCCAGTGCTATTCTCCTTCACAGAAAAGCAAACAGGCTCCAGAAGGTACTCACTGGCCTCATGTCACATAGCACGGAGGGACAGACTGTTCTGGCTTTCTATCTCAGGGGGCCACTGAAATTTGAGGGACTAGGGCTTGAGATGCAAGGACTCCAAGTCATTCCAGGGCTGCCAGCGATCAGTACATAATGGTTTTGCCCAAGTGACTACTTTTAGTCCCTACAGATCAGAGGGAAAAATCAGGATTCCTTCCTCCAGTAACTACTTACTCCTAACAACCAGGTGCCAGGCCACATCCATGACCTTGTGGGGTTCTGAGCTGGGGGTGGGTGGAACTTCTTCCACACCACTTGTCCCCACCCAGACCCCTCCTGCCCTGTAAGATGGTCTTCAGATACAGTCATGGGCTTCTGGGGGCCCCTGCATGGCTGAAAAGTTAACGAGCAGGCTAATGAAAGCGGACAGTCGCTAAATTACCTTCCTGGAGCTTGGGGTAGTCAGCCAGAGAGGTCGGGGTGAGGCCCCTCACTGTTCGCTTTTCTGCAGAATCCCCTGCCCCTCACCACCTTTATCAGGACCACTGTACCACCTCTCCCTGGTTTCACTGCTTCCAGCTTTTGCTCACTTTAAAACTGTTCTCCTTGGAGGGCGCCTGGGTGGCTCAGTCAGTTGAGCATCCGACTTCGGCTCAGGTCATGATCTCACAGCCTGTGAGTTCGAGCCCCGCATCGGGCTCTGTGCTGACAGCTCAGAGCCTGGAGGCTGCTTCGGATTCTGTGTCTCCCTCTCTCTGCCCCTCCCCCACTCATGCTCTCGCATGCTCTCTCAAAAATAAATATTAAAAAAAAATTTTTTTGAACAGTTCTCCTTGGTTCTTCCTACCTCCACACCACCTCCAGGATCAAAACTCCCCTTCCAGTGATATCACTGGAAAAGTCCAGACTTCCAGACCAGCTCACATGCCCAACAGCTACCACCATTCCTCCTGTGCCTGTGCCAAGCCATGCTTTGGCCTGGGTGGAGATGTGCTCTCCCACCTGGGCACTACCCAGGGCTGAGGAAAGCAGAATAGCCTCAGGAAGGGGTCAGTGGAATACTCCCAAGCACACAGATGCCCAGGAGAAGCCTGGTCAGGCTAGGACCAATGCTCAGCCTAGTCCCAATCCGGGCTCTGTATAGAAAGAGATGGCCAACCCCTGAGCTGTCTGGCAACACAGAGTGTGAATCCCAACACTGCTCCTCTCAGCCCAGTCCACCCCCTATTTGGGTGGTCTGGGCCTGGGCCACGGAACTCAAGGGGAAGCCTACTCAAATCCTGAGGATTGAGCAGCAGAGAATAAGCTCCAGTCAAGTCCAACTATTAGTTTCTTCAAGGAGGAGGTGAAGGGGCTGCTGTAAATTTTTCCTTAAGCTGCAAAAAAACTAGCTGGTGTGGTGTCAGATAGAGGGTACCCCCCACCCCAGTTCTTGGTAATTATTTTCCTGACCTATTAAAAGGGAAAGAATATTAATGCTACAAGTCGGAAAGCATTACAGTCAAAATAACAGAATTCTACAAAATAATTGGCCTTTTCTCACCCCACCCTGCTGAGACCCAGGCCCCAATCCTTCTGAAGTGGAGCTGTAATATCACAAATCAGGCCATCCTAGGTGCTGCTTAGGAGGTGACAGCAAGCCAGGTGTGGTCACAAAGGGCTTCTCAAGTCCCTCTAAGACTTTCTGTTCCTCTTGGAAATCCTGCCCCAAGTGTCCAGGAGTCACTCCCCACCTCAAAGTATAAAGGAGGGACCAGTAGCATCCTCCCACCCAAGGGGCCACCAGGCGGAGAGGGTCACAACGCTCTTGAACACCTGGTATACCAAAGTTTCACAAATGTCTTTGCAGCACAGCATCTTTTTTTTTTTTTTAAGTTTATTTATATTGTGGGGGGCAGGGGGGGGAGGGAGGGAGGGAGGGAGGGAGGGAGGGAGAGAGGGAGAGAGAGAGAGAGAGAGAGAGAGAAAGAGAATCCCAGGCAGGCTGTGCACTGTCAGCATGCAGGGCCTGAACTAACTGTGAGAACATGACCTGAGCTGAAGTTGGATGCTCAACTGAGCCACCCAGGTGCCCCTACAGCTCAGCATCTTAATAACTGTTCTTTGCCAAGCTTCTAAGGGAAGAATCCGGACATTGTCACCCCTTAACTTGTTCCTGCAATGTCTCCAAGGCCTTGATCTTTCCAATAACAGCGTATGTGACTGCCCAGCCCTATGCACTGATCAGAGAAGACCAGGTCCCATCCACAATGATTTCATTTGAGACATTCAGATGTCCCAATTCAGGAGTCCCTCACTGCTGGACAAGACACAATGGATTCCCACCTCCCTCCCAAGCAAGACCTTCTGACAATAAAGAAACCAGGGGGCTTGTCCAAGGCCACACAGCAACACCCCCTCCCCTCACAAAGCCCTACAGTGGTCTTTCCTTGACATCACAATGCAGGGAAGGAGAAAATGCAAATACAGCACAGGCTCGGGTCTGCCAAGCTTGGAGTCAGTGTGTCATGCTCTCCTAGGGTCACTTCACCTGTCTGTACCTGTTTCCTCTTTGGTAATTGAGTATCTCCAGTGACTTGCCCAGAGTATGAGCTAACCCCAACTAGGTGGGAGCACTCTAGGCCGGTAAACTTCTCCAGTAAAGGGTCAGAGTAAATATTTTTGGCTTTGGAGGCCACCAGTCCGTCACAACTGCAACTCTGACTCTGGTGTACATGGAAACAAATGGGCGTGGCAGTGTCCCAATAAAAATGTGCACAACAGACCTTGGTCTAGAATCACTATGCTATGCCACTAAGGCAGCTGGGGAAATGAGGTCAAAAAGGGAGTTTTGGAAACCTTGAGTAAGGGAGATCAGGATGGCAGGTAGAGGATGCACACTCCGTGTGAGTTGTCAGAGAAGGGGCCAGGAAACAGTCTAAGGCTCATCTAGGTGTACTACTCAGGGTGGTCTCGATCTCATTTCACATTAGTCTCTCCCCATCTACAAAAATACAACAAGCATAAAACAGAAAACCACCAGTATTATCTGGGAAGTTTTCAAACAGGGCAGATTAAACAAAATATGTAGATTTACCTGACCACATAGGAAAAGCCAGTAGGCTTTCTCCTCATCTTAGATCCAAAGCTGCCTTGACCAACTGATTCTTGGGGCGTTGCCAAAGAACATTCAGGATCAGGCAGCCTTGCTTCCCAAGATGGGTGGATGGGGTGGTGGTCTCATCCAGGTCCCATCACTAATGTGTGCCTGGGGAAATCAAGCCAGCTTCCCTTCCCCAGCCCTTTTTTCTTCCTAAAAGCACAGTGGGGATCCCCGCTATATGCTACCCACCCTACCCACCTGTGAGTTGACCTTTTAATCCTCAGGGGTCTGAGGCTGTGGCCAAGTCATGTTGGCCTCTGCCCGTCCAGGGTCTGAAACAGAGTGGACCTCATGGACATCTGATGCACAAGGGCAACACCAATCTACAAAATACATCATATTCCAAAGTGCCAAAGGGACTTGGTACCAAGGCCAACTCTTCTCAAAGTCACCCTGAAGCTTTTTCTTTATTTCTAAACTGTGCTTCCCACCTACTTCCCGTCTGGAGACAGTCTTTGGCCAGGATGGAGCCCCTAGGTCAGAGATTGAAGGTTAAAAGATTGCAGAAGCTGAGGGTCCTTAATGAAGGCCTGTGCAGAGGTTGCTGCCTTGAACAACCTAGCACTGACCACCCCTCCATCCCTAAGTTAGGCCTTCATGGAGTGGCAGCCGGGAGAAACTTGAAATGTCAAGGACAGGTGAAAATTAGCACTGTGCCGTTGGGCACTACACTGAAGTCACTCCTTCCAACTTATCACTGGTAGACTAATAAGAGAGGGGACTGGCAAATGGTTACAGGGTGATCATAAGGCTTTGTTTTGGGTACTTGGGACTTACCAAGATTTAGAGCAAGGAGTGACCCGGCCAGATCCCAACCACTTAAAAGAAATGGTCTCTCTAGAGAGACAAGAAGAAAACCAGCCTATGGATCTGAACGATAAAAACGGGACACCTGACTTTTCTTGAAGGACTACTCTGCCACAGGGGCATTGTACAGGTTTTAACTGTCATAAGCTCATTTGATTCCCACTACAATCGTTAGCCTCGTTTCAGAGAGGACACAAAGAGGAACAGGCAGATGGAGGCCACACAGTTAAGTGGCAGAGAGAAATCTGAACTGGGGAGAGTCTTGACTCCACGAACATGGAAGAGTCAGTAAACGCTTTCCTCTAAAACAAACTACCTCTAAGTAAACTATGAACATTCACTTGACCCTGGGTTTCCCTAGAATTTCAGAGGAAGCCACAGGTCCTCACATCAACCGCTTACAAACGAAAACAGACTCAGAAAATGAAGTTACTGAGCGTCACACAAGCACGTAGCGATAGCCTAGTGCTTCTCTCACACTGTAGATCAACTATAATTTAAAGAGTTTCTCTCCTCTTGCAATCTTGGGAGAGCTCACAGAGAGAACAGGGAGGTATGGTTTGTGCCAGGGGTCACCCAGCACCCCCCCCCCCCATTACCCAGAGGCCCCAGTTCCTCACCAGCTCGTGTGTAGAACCAGTTCTCATCGTAGGGAGCAAGCTCTTTATGCTTGGCCAGCTTGACAGTGTCCACCCATTCAGGGACTTTCAGCTTCCCAGACCTGGGACCAACGGTGAGAAAGTGACGATCCAGGAGTCTCCCCAAACTCCAGCCCCCAAATCCCCTCTGCTCAACCCAAAAAGTATAGGTTACCAGGAGCTTCACGTGTGCCAGAATATAAAAAAACCAGAAACGCGGCCACAACCCAAACCCAGGCCTCAGGCAGAAAAGCAGACTCCACACGGAGACCTCACACGAGCCTCCCGGTACCCGAGAAGAGAAACAACGTCCGCGGAGGAGTCAGGCAAAGACCACAGCCCCCATCCACCGAGCCCGAGGCCCCACACTCACTTTTTGAGGAAGGCTGCCAGAGCTCTGACGAACTCCTGCTGGTTCACGTCTTTTACAGTAACTCCAGGCATCTACGAGAAAAAGAGCAAGCATGTGAACTTGGCACTGGTGGAGACGGCTGACAGGGGCCAGGGCCTTGCCCCCACGCGACCGCACCCGCCGCTCTCCCGTTCCTTCCCGAGGCCCTACTTCAGATATGGGCCCTAAAGGCCCCGGCGCCTGTGGGTGCTAGACTTCACCGCCGCTCACGGTCTCGGCGCGTCGCACGAGCACGGCCTGGCGCCGTGATGGAGACGCTAGATGACCCCAGCCCCTGATTCTGGGGACCCCCTCCTTGCATCCCCGCCGCCCGCCTGGCCCAGTCTCGGTCCCCGGACCTCGCAAACCGGGCATGTCCGGGCCTGCCGCTCGCACGTGGCTGCGGCTCCAGGGGGCGGGGCGGCCCCACACGGTCTCCCCGGGGGCCCCAGGCACGCACTCCCGACTGGGGAGTCGGGCCCCTGACGCCCCTCGCCCAGCCCGAGCAGGAGCGCCCGTCTTACCGTGCGGCCTCCGCGCTGCCAGCCAGGGGAAAGGGAGCAACGGGGTTTCCCGGGCGCACAAGTCGGGCGTCGGGTATCGCGAGAAGTGCGAGCTCTCGCGAGAGCGAGGCCAGAAGAGCCGCCCCGCCTCTCTGAGGGCGAATGCGGCTTCGAGCTGGGAGGGCGTGTGGTGTGGAGGCGGGCGCGCAAAGGGGAAAGCCTAGGGGGCGGGGGTGGAAGCCTGGGTCCTGCCCGCCCTTTCCTCTCCCGGAGTGTAATCGAGCGCCCGTCCTGAGCTGTGGGGTGGGACGGCTTCGTTTGCGTCGATCGCGGCGGAAGAAACAGCGGCGGAGGAGACTGTGGCGGCGGAAGTTGGGCATTTGGGTGGGCAGGAAAGGGGGACCCGGCCACGGCCCGTGCCCCCGCGGGACGACCCTCTTTGTGGGTGGAAGTGGCTTTTCGGGCCGGAAGTGGGGGTAGTAAGGGCGGAACTGTGATGGGGAACCCTGCGGTAGTGCAAAGAGGAAATGTGTTCGATCACCAGTCCTCGCGAGAGCAGAAGGAGCCGCACCACCCTTCTTAGGGCGGAAACTGCTTCATCACGGCCCAGGCGACCGCAGTGGGAAGGAGGAACTACAGGCGGGGAGGAGATCAGAGCAGGGACAAAGAGGTGGAGGCGGGACCTTCGGAGAAGTTAGTGCAGCTCTGCCTCCTAGTGCTTGAGTCTGTTCGCTCAGCGCTTTAGGTTTCTTTTGCTCACTTGCCTCACTGACCCGTGTGGCTTTAGGCAGTCCACTTGCCCTTTCAAGGCTTCAGACTCTCAGTTAAGAAAAAGAAAATACAGGGGTGCCTGGGTGGCTCAGCCGGTTAAGAGTCTGACTTCAGTTCAGGTCATGATCTCACAGTCCGTGAGTTCGAGCCCCACGCGGGTGCTCTGTGCTGACCCCCTCCGAGCCTGGACCCTGCTTCAGATTCTGTGTCTCGGTTACTCTCTGCCCCTCCCCTGCTCATGCTCTCTCTCTCTGTCTCAAAAATAAAAACATTTTTTAAAAAGATTTTAAAAAAGAAAAAGCAAACACAATGTAGATGGAAACACCAAAATCCCGGCGTTTTGCGCCTTATAAGTGTTCTTGTACATGGTGTTATCACATTAATTCTATCAACAAATATTTTTTGTGTGCCTACTCTGTGCCAGGCACAGGTAAACGTTATGTAGTGTTACATGCGTGATTTGGTTCAATCCTTGAAAGGTCCAACGACCAAGAACGGGAGGGACACACTTGTCTGATAAAATGGTTAACTTGCTGCAAAAGGAAACATTTAAATGCGTGTTGCTATTTTCTTATGTTGAAAAGACAGTTTAAAAATCAGAGCGAACAATATTATTTTTTTTACAGTGATATACTGTGTACACAAAATGCCTTAGTTATTAGTAAGCCAATGTGTTACACCAATACCTGTTAAAACAAATAAAAGTTAAAACCAAATATCTTAGTTGATTCAGACTGCTATAACAAAATACCATGGATGGTGACTCATAAACAACAGAAATTTATTTCTCATAGTTTTGGAGGCTGGGAAAAGTCCAAAATCAAGGTGCCAGGCGTTCCCGTGTCTGGTGAGGGCCCACTTCCAGGTCCATAGACAATTATTTTTTGCATGCCCTTACTTGAGTGAGGGAGCTCTTTGGGGAATTTTTTATTAGGACACTAATCCCATTCATGAGGGCTCACCCTCATGATGTGAATCACCTCCCAAAGGCACACCTCCAAACACCATCACAAGTGGAAACTAGGTTTCAAGATAGGAAATTGGGGGGAGGGAAGACATAAGCACTAAGTCTATAACACAAACCCTGTTTCTAGCATGATAACATCTTGTGTTTACATTAGGAGCTTCACATTCAGGTAGAATGGTGTCGAAACCTATCTTACACTGTCTTGAAAACTTAAGAATAGTTTTAGTATCTCAAATTCCATCCCCCCCACCCCGAATCAAAATATGTATGAATATGTAGTTGTATGTAGGTGTAACTATAAGTGTCCATATACTTAGGTAACTTATGTTCTCCTTTTATACATTTTTGATGTACATTTTTAATATCAGTGCTGAATCATTTAAGGTTAGTCCACTTGAGTCAATTTACTAAAGAGTTCTTTAAAAAAAAGCTTTCCAGAAGCACTGTAGGTAAAATTTATATTAAGCAGAAGTTTGAGGGACTCAAGGCAAAGCAGGTCCTATATAATGGAGTCAACATCATACCTTGGCTGAGAAGCAGACACAGGGTCCTGTTTGTTTGGAAATTATAGGGTTAAGATAAATGTGCAATGTTATCTCCAGAAATCCCTCCTCTGAAGCCCTGCACCTGGGTGAAAATCATGGCTACGTCTCTGTGTCAAAGTGATCCCCCAGGCAAGAGTGAGATGTCCCGTTCTCACTATTGCTATGATTTCAAAGAGCAAACTTTCTGACAGTCTATGATTTTAGATAACATGGTTTCTCAGCACTGTGTCCTTGGTGTTAATTTTTACAGGTTCATAACCTTAACAACTCTGTAAGGTGGTTGGTAGGCAACTGGATTTTAGAGCGTCAAGTAGTTTGGCCAAGCTCATGTAAATGTAAAGCCCAAACTGGATTTGAATCCATAACTGGTGACTGCTTAACCTCTTTCAATAACTCTATAGACAGAAAATTTAAAAATGATTCAGAGTTGTGGTGCATTCAGACAATAGAATGCCATTCAGTGCTAAAAAGAAAGGAACTATCAGGCCATGCAAAGGCATGGAGCAAACTTAGATTCATGTTACTAAGTGAAAGAAGGCAATCTGAAAAGGCAAACTGTATGATTCCAACTATACAACATTCTGGGGGAAAAAAGCAAAATTATGGAAACAGTAAAAAGATCATTGGTTGCCAGGGGTCGATGGGGATAAGGACGATGGGAATAAGGATAGGTGGAGTACAGAGAAATTTTAGGGCAGTGAGACAATTCTGTTTGATACTATAATGGTGGATACGGGTCATTATACATTTGTCCAAATCCGTAAAGTGTACACTACCAAGAACAAACCATAATGTAAACTATGCGCTTTGGGTGATACTGACATGTCAATGTAGGCTCCTCAGTTTTTAACAAATGTACCACTCTGGTGTGGGATGGTGATAGTGGGGGAGGCTGTGCTTGTACGGGGGCAGGGAGACCACAGGAACACTTACATTCTGCTCAATTTTGCTGTGAACGTAAAACTGCTCTAAAAAAAACTCTGTTAAAAAAAAATTGGTTTGAGGACAGGAAGTTGTTCATATTGTGGTGAGGGGAGAGGCAACATTAGAGTTGATCAACTTTGTACGAAAAAAAAAATTCCTAAGGAATCAGACAGAATGTATTTAGTTATTTATTCTGAGTTCCCAGAGAGGAACTCCCTGAGAGTTCCTGAGAATAAGTACTGCTCCCTGAGAGTACTAAGAGGGGGAGACATAGAGGCACAAAGCCAGACTCAGCTCAGGGTGATCAGGCCTGTGGATGTAGGAATGTAGGGAACTTGGCCCGATCTGTTTATAGGAGACATTAAGTCAGATGAAAAGGAGGAATCTTGCTTTTGGGGAGAGCTCAGGATGTCATTAGGGCCCAGGCAGGGTATGGGTTATAGGACTGTGTTTCTGAGAACATATGTTGGGGGCTGCAGAGCCAGCTACACAAGGGGCTGGGGGAGCAGAATGAGGCCTGCATGGACCAGGTAATGAGGGTCTGAGTAGAAACTGGATGGGGTGGGTGATAAGATGTCGGTTCTACACTGAACGAGGACTGTGGTCACGTGTGGACCAGGTTCACGTAGGGCTGAAGTGAAGGGAGGAGCATCGATTCTCAAAAGGCAGAATGTGAAATGAACTTCTGAAGTAATACGTGGGTGACTGGTGGGATGGGGCAATCTTGTTTGGACAGAGGGATGGCGCCTCAGATTTGGAACCTCATTGGTTATTTCTGCAGAACGTCAGGGTGGTACACAAAAGGCGCTTAGAAGGGGGATGAATCATGCACTACCCTATTGGACCTGGGTGGCACCTTTCCTCGCCTTGCCATGGGAAGTGGGAAAGTGGCAGCACATGGAACAGTGCTCACAGCCCACTGACTCTAATCTCTAAGGGCTGCTCACAGGCTAGGAACCCACTGGCTCCCTACAACCACAGCAGACGAAGACGGCTGCACCCAAAGAGGCAGTGACCGAGAGGAGCAGGAACAATTCTGAAATCTGCCCTTTTCCCCAGGGCTCACTCCTGCAGAGTCTCCACCCTCTCCCTCAGGCACCAATGGGGAAGCGCTGACAATGTGATAGACAAAGTAGGCCTAGCCAATGGCGTGAAAAGCCCTAAGGATCTGGCTGGGAGGGGAGGTGGACTGCAGAGAAATAAGAAGGGCCAGAGAAGAGTGGCCTGCCCCTAGCTCCTTCGCCCAGTCCTCTCTTTCCCCACCTTCTCATGTCATCCCTTAACCCCACATTGTACTTTCTCATTTACTCTTCCCAGCTGTGTGACCTTGGTGTACTGGGACCTTTGGTCAGCCCTGAGTAGCAGGGTCTCAGGCATCTTTCCTGTTGCAACGCTTCCCTTCTCCGCGACTATGTGGGCTTGGTCATCTGTCACTTGAGAGAGCAGGGCCCAGCAAGGCTTAGGCAGGTCTATTAAGGAGCAATCATATATCTAAGTTATAACAAGGGGAGGGAAGGAAAGAGTGAAGCAGGCTTTCCTCCTTTGATTATCTTGTGTTGAGTCCTGAGAAGTGTTGCAGATTTGTTACCCTGTAATGTTAGGCAGTAGAAGCAGCCCATCTTTTCAAGGCTCCAGACACAAAAGAACAAGCAGTGACTGAATGCCATCACCAGCAATCATCTTGGATAAAAAGAGGAGTGTAAGTGGCCTCAGGAAAAAGAATCAGTGATCAGGCCTGTGCCTTGCGCTTTCTGTCTGCTGCTTCTACGAGTGGAGACGAGGATGGGGATCTCCAGGTGTTCATATCTTTGGAATAGCTCAAGAGGTCTTCATGTGCGGAATGGTTCGAGGAGAAGGACTTGACAGCAGCGGACAAAGAAACATGCAGGTACGACCTGCTTATTATCTAAGGATACCTTGAGTAGAAAAATAAAAGACTTTCTGAAAAACCCTTGGGCTCATGCCTGTCTGCTGGAGTCCTGAATCTTTCACTCTGTTTTATAAAAATTACCTAATTGATTTAGGGCTTGGCAAGGAGAAGGAAACTTCCTCCTTTATTTGCCTAGAAATTTTCCCTAAAATAGTTGGGCAAGTTACTTTCTCTCTTTAAACTTGTTCTTGGGGCACCTGGGTAGCTCAGTTGGTTAAGCATCCAACTCTTGATTTCGGCTCAGGTCATGATCTCATAGTTTGTGAGTTCAAGCCCTGCATCAGACTGTGTGCTGACATCACTGAGCCTGCTTGGGATTCTCTGTCTCCCTCTCTCTCTCTCTCTGCCTCTCCCCTGCTCATGCTCTATTTCTCTCTCTCAAAATAAACTTTAAAAAAATAAATAAAAAATAAACGTGTTCTTTATTTGTAAAATGGGAGTAATCATGCATGGCTTACAGAGTTGCTGTGAGCATGTATGTGAATCACATACAGTGGGGTACTTAATAAATGGTAATAATGTTCTCTTACCTTTCATAGGTCCTTCAAAATGTAGACACATGAATCTCCCTAGTTCAGATAAAGCCCTTGAAAAAGGCTAACTTGATTCTTCCTATTCTCATTGGCCTCAGTTTCCCCATTTAAAAAATGTTACATTATGTTAGCATTATAGGTATTCCATTTGGCCAAAACTGGCCTGAAGATATGTTTTGTTCAGCTCACCTAGAATTTAAAGAAGAAAACTGAGCCAACACTTGAAAATTAATATGTTTTATATAGAAATTCAGTTTTCCAGCTTCTCTTAAGGAATCAGAAATTGTGGCAATAGTCACATTCCTGCCTGGCAACAATCCACTAAGGCCCAAAGGAGGCTGCCCTCTCTGGTATGGCATGTATTCTGTTTTCTAGGGCTCATCTAGCTTTCTGTACTCACTTAAATTAAAAAAAAATTTTTTTTTGAGAGAGAAAAGCAGCATGAGCGGGGGAGGGGCAGGGAGAGGGAGACACAGAATCCGAAGCAGGCTCCAGGCTCTGAGCTGTCAGCCCAGAGCCTGACGCGAGGCTTGAACTCACAAACCACGGATCATGACCTGAGCTGAAGTTGGACACTTAACTTACTGAGCCACCCAAGCACCCCTCTTTACTCATTTAAGTGATGGGCTTGGCCTTGTATGCATTTCAATTTTTAGCCCTCTGGGCAGCTGGAAAGTGTCTATGCCCGGCACAGGGCAGACACTTAATTGTTGAGTCACTGAATCTCCCATCTCCCTCTACCAATCTGTCTTATCGAGCCATAATAAGAAATCCAAGTTTGTATTTATTTATGGTAGTTACTGGATAACAATTTTCAATTTGAAAAGTGAACTGAACAAGTCCTTTATGTCAATCAGAATAGACTAGGTTAGGCTTTGGCAACAAACACTCCCTAAGTCTCAGTGGCTTAAAACAACAAAGGTTTATTTTTCGGTTACTCACCCAAACGTAGACACAAAATGAAAATACCCTCCTGTTTTTGCACGCATGGAGACAGACATAAGTGCACAAGTACGTACAGAATCACATGTCAAATATTCTGGAACATGAACTCATGCAAAAACCTATTTAGATACTTGTTAGCTTAAATTGCATAACTCTCACTTTGTTGGGTATTTAAAAAGGTCCCCGGACCTAAGTGGGTAAGAGGATATCCACTTTCAGTCAAGGAAATACCCACACTACAAAAGGAACCAAAAGCTAACAAAGCACAATAAAGCTTAAAAAAAAAAAAAAAGCCGGAAGCTTGCACTATATTATATTCCATGCATAAATCCAGAGGCAAAATACCAAATATGCAGTGACTGCAGGCTCTTGCCCCTTGCTCAAGTGAGGTCTCAACCTCTGGGCTTCTAGCTTAGGAGGGAGATGGAGCCCAGATGCCCAATATGCAGAGCTACGGAGGGGGCTGGGCTGGGGCGGAGAGAGGGGCCAACAGGCTGGAATCCTCTTCCTCCAGCAGGAGCTATAAGCAAGAAGGAAGGGGGTGGGACTAAGTCACATCCATTTCCTTTCCCAGCAATCCCCTCTACCCCACCCAATCCAGGCCTCATCCTTGTTCACCTGGCTCATAGCAAACACTTCCTCCTCCCCGATTTTCCCACCTTGCCTCTCAATCCCTCCATCAAGCCACCAGACTTGTCTTTCAAAGCTCAGGGTATCTAAATATGTCCCTGCCTAGCTCAGAAACATACCCTGGCTCCCCTTCATGCACAGTGGCTGCTCTAGATGCCTAAGCCTGGCATGCCACACCTCCATGATCAGAAGTCTCTCCAGCTTCATCTCCTTCATTCCAGCAGTTCTTCCATGCAGGTTTCCTCACTCGTACCCATGCCTAATTCAACATTTTGGACAGGAAGATCTTCAGCCTTCCCTCTCTGTCCCCGTAAGTCTCATTCCTCAAGATTTTTCTAGTTCTTTCCAGGTTTGTCACTGATTTTAAGTTTTATTTATTTAAGTGATCTCTATACCCAACATGGGGCTTGAAGTCATGACCCCGAGATCAAAAGTCGGACACTCTACCAACTGAGCCATCTGCTCTGTCACTGAGCTTTGTGAAGGCATCCAGTTTCCCCAAGTAAAATGGAAGCTCCTTGAAGGCAGTTATCGGATCCCCTTCCACGCCAGACCCTTGTTACTTCTTCAGCCCTCTCGAGACAACAGCAGGCAGCATAGGTCTAGAGAGCGAGCCTTGGGCTGAAGTCTGCCACTGTCTTGCCGCATGCCCTTGGGCAAGTCCCTGCCTCTCTCAGGGCCTCATTTTCCTTGACATCAGGGCACTGGACATTTGCTTTTGAGCACGAAACTAATAAAATTAATCCACTGAACAACTCTCAACTGCAATTTCCAGAAGCTAGGTTGAGAAGCTTGGGGCCTGAGTCTGAAGATGTTCAACTTGCTGACCCCCCTGATCTCCTTGGTTAGTCCCTACTTAATTCTGGTACCTCCATTTCCCAATATCTCTATCCCATCGTCTCCTTTCAGGGAACAGGTTACCTGGTGGGCCACAGGGGTGGAGCAGGGAGATCCAGGCAGGGTTGGGAGGAACAGAAGAGGTCAGGCGGGGAGCCTGGGAAGAATCTTTCAGACCCACAAGAGCCTCAGCTGCCTCCCGCTGCAGCTGCCGCTCTGAGGGGGCAGAGGTCCAGGCTAGGCGAGAGGCTGCAGGCGCCTGCAAAAGAAAGGGAGAGAAACGGACTGGGAACCCCCACTTCTGCCCACCCTCCAAGTGCTCTCTCAGCCCCTGGTTACTTCACTATCCCCTATGTTCCCTTCCCCTGGCTCAACTTCCTCCCAGGGTCCGGGATCCCACTTTGGTCCCAGGACCTGTGGCTGCAGCAGAAGAGGGTCTGGGGTGCCACAGGGCTGGAGTATCAGAGTCGAGCATCTAGAAAGAAGAAGAGAAGATGCCAAGGGGATTAAACACATGGACAGACATGTACACACGGGAGAAAGGGCAGGATTTTGCCATATGCTGATCTGAGAGTCTGAGTGCCTGGGGGGTCATTAGGCTTTGTGGACTTGGGCAAGTCCTTTCCCCTGGCTTGGCCTGCTTTGTTTTCTATGAAATGAAAATATCTGCCAGCTTCTTTCCTCCAGCGCTACTGTGCCGATTATGGGAAATCATTGATGTCAGTTTTTAAAAACATACCAAACATTGGGAGGGACTGGGATGACTGTTCCTGCCCTACCAGAGTCTAGTTTCCCTCCCCAATCCCCATGGAACTTGAGGAACGGGTTGGGACCCCTTGAAGAAGCCTTCCCTAATGGTCTCTGGCCTCTATCTTAGGCCTCTGAGGCTCTCACCATCATGCCCCACCCCCCATTTCAGCGGGCAATTCGACTCCATCTTATCTGTTTAAGAGGATTTAATAGCCCCTATTTGTCCAAGGCCAGGGCTTGTGCTAGGTGCATTCCATACATTATCACTAATGCTCATGACAACCCACAAAGAAAATTATCGTGTCTCCAACTTCCTGATAGAAAACCAGGTTCAGGGAGAGTAAAGATACTTGTACAAAGGTTCATAGTAAGGCAATGGCAGAGCTAGGAGAGCTCCTCTTCACAAGGTCTAAGACCTTATCTTCTATATCATCTGCTGTGATGTCCAGAACAGGGTCAGGCATATGATAAACGCATGTTCTTCCCTTCCTACTCACGTGCGGGGCAAGGCAGAGGGCCCCTGGGATTCTCTGGAAAGAGGAGCCATCAGTATCGGGCAAGATCCTGGGCAGGTTGGGCGGGGTCCATGAGTGGGCAGCCGGAGGGAAGTGCCAGGGTCAAAGTCTAATGAGGGTAAGAGAATGCAGGAGGGTACAGGGGTTAAAGGTCATGGCTTCTATCTTCCTTCCTACCCTGTCCTCTTCTCTTTCTGATACAGTGGTACAATGGCATTTAAACATCTGTTGAATGTTGAATTCGTCTTACCAGAAAAGGGATGCAGAGGGACAGTAGGTTCTTGGTATAGCAAGCGGTACACCACTGGGGGTGGCATGGAAAGGCCTGGAGGAAGCCAGTGTCCAGGAGCCCAAGGGCCTGGGGGCATTGGAGTCCAGGACAAAGGCAAGGCTTCTGGGGGACGGCTGAGCAGCAGAGGCCCCTGGGAGTTATCCTGCAAGGGCAGAGAGCACAGGTTGGATTCAGGTACAAACTTGGGGAAAGAATGAGTATGTTCTAGGATGGGGACAGGACCTCAAAACTTTAGACTTGGAGGGCTGTAAAATTCCACTCTCTCATTTTTTGCCCACAGAAGAGAAGTGATTTGCCCGGAGATCATATTACAAGTCAGGGCTAAATCTAGAACCCAAGTGTTGAGGGCACAGAGGAAAGGGCCTGGGCAGGGGCTAGTGTAGGAGTCACTTCCCCCCACGGCCCAGGTTCTCCTTACCTTCCCAGGGGGTGTCAGTGCCAGTGGGACTGCCCCATGGGGCGTCTGAGGCTGGGGTGCTATGTTCTCCTTTCCAGCTATAAAGGACCAGGGGGAGTTTTGATGAGCCCCTTTTTCCTGACCCCCATCCCACTCCAACTGCAAACTGAGTTTTTATCTCCCCATGACCCTCTCTGTGACCCTTTTCTATCCACAGATCTCACTACATACTCCCAATGATCACATTTTAAAGTTGGAGAGACTGAGGCCCAGAGAGTAGAAACGCTTTGCCCAAGGTCACACGCTAATCCAATGGCAGGTCTGGGACTGTTTTCCACCCCAAACCCTGCCCCATCCCTGGCCAGACACTCACAGGGGACCCCTGGTCGAGTGTCTCCCTTCTTGGCATGGCTAGGAGCTTTGGGAGGGGCCGCCCCTCTCCTCATGAGTCCCTGAGCCAGGTGCCTCTTTAGCTGTGCCTCCTGTTGCCTGCGCAAGGCCACCTGGGCAGCCATGACCCTTCGGCGCTCCCTAAAATGGGGGGTGAGAGTCAAAAGTTAGCCTCCCTTTAGATGAGGCCCATCATCTTCCCTTCCCTGGATCTCCTTCATACTTACAAGATGAGGACACATTTGTGACACTCGCAAGTCTGAAAGAGGCACAGGCGCTTGTGGCCCTTGAGGTGCGCAGTGACGCCGTGGTTTCGGCAGCGGGCGCAGGTTGGAGAGCGACTGACAGCTCTCCTGGGGATAAGCTCTGTGCCCGGGAGGGCTCTGGGCTCATCCCCAGTGGCAGAGTCTGCGGCGCAGTGGTGGGCAGCAGGCACTTCCTTGGCTTCCATGGATCTAGAGGCAGGACTGGAAGGTCAGGGTGGCCACACGGGCCCTCTCCCGACCAGCCCTCCTGCCCCTGGGAGGCCACACCTGAAGGGGTTTCCATTGCTACCCGTCTGTGGACTCAGCTTTCACCTTGCTTCCTCCCTGGCTTTCTCCCTTCTTCACCCACTGCCTTCCTCGAGCATCCTCCTTCCCAGAAGGCTCACCGTCTTGCCAGGCGCCCCTCTTCCCACTCCCTTCTTACATATTCCTTCAACGCAAACCGTACTCTATGCTGCTCGCCTGTGCTTTCCCCGCGCCCAAGTCCCACGTTCATTCTCATTCACGGCCCCTTCTCTCCCCCCCACCCCCAGGGATTCTATACCCCCTTCCCCCCACTGCCCCGATCCGATGATGTTTCCTGCCATCATCTTCGGCAACTATCATCCTTCCCTCGTGCGTTTATCCAGTTCCTGCAAATGTTTGTGCTCCCCGTTCAATTCTCAGCCTCACGTATGTCCTGCGAGGCAACGTTCGCCTTGCCCCCCTTTTACATCAGAACACTCTCTTGATCCCACCCCACCCTGCGATTACTTTCTTCTTAGAGATTCCTCGCCCCCCCCGCCCCCCCACCCCCCCGCCTGCTTTCAGGAATGATTGTCATCCACTCCACAAACGTTTACTGAGCCCCTTCCAGGTGCCAGGCCCCAATCTCGGTCGCAGGCCCCCTCCTCCCGGCACGGAGTCCCCTCTTGCACCCACAGGCGTCCAAAGTCGGACGCCAACCCTGTGATCAATGCCCCGGCGCTTGGGGCGCCTTTGCCCGTTCCCAGCAACCGGATCTCATGGACTGCCCCCCCCCCCCAGCCCACCTCCCCGCATGCACCACCGCCTCGAGCGCCTGCTGCCCGCGTGCACCCCCTTTCAGAAGCTGGGCCTTCGGCCTGTCCTCGCTCCAGGGTCCCAGGGAGAGGGCAGGGCACGGGGAGCGCGCCGAGGGGCCCCGTGAGGTGGGGGAGGGGAGGAGAGGGGAGCGAGGAGCGCTAGGGGGAGGCGGGGGAGGGGGCCCAGCGCCAGAGACAGGGCGGAGAAGGGGCAGGGAGGGGCGGGGTCGTGTTCGCGTCCTCGCCCCGCGGTTACCACAGCCTCGAGCGAGCGAGCAAAGTCGGACTCAGTCAGGAGGACGCGAAAGGACGCGGTGAGGAAGCGGCGTGAGGAACGGCTGCGCTCGCGCCGGTTTTCCCGCCCCTTCTCACAAGGACCAATGAGCGTCAAGCGTCGCCTCACGCCACCGAGGCAAGCGACCAGTGTGCTTCAAGATCCTGCACTGACGGCCCGCCCCTTACCTCCAGGCCTCTTCTCCCCGCGCCAGACTGTGAGGCCAGCCAATAGCGCGTCGAGTTGAGTCTCGGCACCCCCCCCCCCCCAATTCCCCCGCCCCTTGCGGCTTGCCTTCCCGGATTGTTAGTCCCCTTTTCGGAGAGGTGGCCAATGGGGCGTCGAGTACTGCTCCCAGGATGAGGCTGGCCCTGCCCCCCAAGAAACGGCTATCTGGGTCCCACTCCCAGGCGTTGACTGGGACCTGCCTGCGCTTGCGCAGTCTCACCCTCTAGGCTGCACAGTGCGGCCTTCCTTTTGGCGTTCCTGGCTTCGACAGGGCGTTTCCTCTTCGCTGTGTGGACGGTCGTGTTTCTTTCACTTTTCTCCCTGTGCCCCAACTCCCGATCTACCCTTCTCTTTTTTATGTGTTCCCCCTCCTGTCATTTTCCCGCTTCCTTCCCTTATCCCACCCCTTTCTGTGTCTCTCTTACCGTCCGTTTCGGTGTTGATTTTCCTAACTCCTATTTTCCCCATTCTCTTGGAGTTTCTCTCTGCCTGTCTGTCCTGCTGATTTTCGGGCCCCCTTACTCCGCGTTCTTAATTTCCAAATAGCCTGGCCCAGTTCCCCACCCCCACCTCCCCCCTCCCCCGCCCATCCTTCGCTTTCTTTCTGAGACGCCCACTGTAGTTTTTCTGTCTTCATAGACATAGACACCCTCTCCACACCGCCCCCCCCCCCCCCCCCGTGTGCATCTCGCTCCCTGATTTCACCAGAATTCATCAGTTTCATCTGGGCTCCACTCTGTAATCATCGCCTGCCTTCTCGGTGTGTCTCACAATTTCCCTCCCACCCTCTGTTTTGTCCCCTTCTCGCTGCGCATCCTGCCCTGTCTCCTATCCCCCCACCCCCTCACCCCCCCCCCCGCCCCCAGAACCACATCTTTGTGCCCCAGGCCTCATTTTCCTGCCTCTCCTCTTGTGCTTTCTCTGCTGCACCTCTTGACTCCCTTGCACGGTTCCAGTCCGTCAGTTTACCCTTCCTCCTCTGCATGGTTTCTCTTTTGTAGGGATGGTATCTCCTCTGACTACCTCTCTATCCTCTCCATCCTTTTTCCCTGAGGATTTCATTCCACTCTTTTTTGAGTGTGTCTCCACCTGTGCTCAGATTTTTGGGTCCTGTCGTTTTGCATTCCAGGCTGGTGTGTGCCATCTTTTCTGATTGGCCCAACCCCTGTGTGTGCTCCTTCATCAGCCTTCACTGCCCCTTCCTGTGTCCCATCTTTTCTGTGAGTCTTAGTCCCTTTGTTTGCCACAGACTCCTGTGTTACAGAGCCTGTGTGCCAGGCATTCTGGACAGAAAAGGGTTGCTGATGTGACCTCTAGCTGGACTGCTGTGCAGGGGAGCCGTACTAGACAAAGTTGCAAAGATTGTTTGGGGCCAGTCTGGGGTGGGGAATGTGGGGTGCGGGAGGCTTGAATGCCAGCTAGTGAGGTTGGCCTTGTTCCTTTAGATAGTGGAGAGACAGGGAAAGACCGGGGAATGGACATTTATGGAAAGCTTAGTTCTTGCCTGGCACTTTATGTTAATAATCTTACTAATTTTCAACAGTACCTTATGAGAGGTATTATTAATCCAGTTTATGGATGAGTTCAACAACTTGCGCAAGATCGCACAGCTAGTCAGTGCAGGGGTAAAGATTCTAACCTTGCTCTACCTTTGAGTCCAAAGCCTATGAACTTTGTACCACCTACATTGTTTTCGTTAGTTTTTCCAGTAATCATCATTCTCCACTTTCATCCCCTAACCCTCCTGTGGGCACTCACTTCAGGTGGCTACTGGGTATCTTTTGGTTCATGTGTGTGCTTGCAATATGTGCAGTGTCTTATGTGCACGTGTTTTTTAAAGTGTGTGTGTGTGTATGTATGTATGTATGTATGTAGTTTCTACGCCCATTGTGGGGCTCGAATTCACAACCCCGAGATCAAGAGTTGCATGCTCTCCTTTTCTAACTGGGCCAGCCAATGCCCCTCTGCATGTGGTTTTAGCTTACGCAAGCGATATTGTGTTATTATGTAAGATAACCAGCACTGTGCTTTTTTGATCCATCCACGTGCATATTATGTGTACATCTCATCAGTTTCTTTTAATTGCTGCATGATATTCCACGGTTGGCATCCCCTGCAGGTTGCGTGTTCACTAAGTCTCAGGGAGGGATGCCCACAGTGCTCTCGACTCACCATCTCCCTGATAATGCTGCATCATTGTATACATTCCTTTGTGGATGAAGGTGGAGCTCTTTATTATGTCATACCTAGGATATAGTCGTAACGGGTATTTGTAAACCTAATTTGACTCAGTATTGCCAGACTCCTCCCCACAACACTGCTTTGGGGCTGAAGCATCTATCAGAACTCTCAACTCCTTTATTCCTCACGGTCCGGAAGAAGGTCCTGTCCCCCTCCCAACGACCCCACGAGCAGCAGTACACAAAAGTCCCTGCATCCCCACATTGCTGCCAACACTTTATCTTCTTCCGGCTTTCTGGTTCTTTGCCAGCCCGATAGATGTACAGTTTGATAGACTGCATTTCTCTGGTTATTGTTAAGCTCGGGTGTCTTCACGTATTTCTTAGCCTCTCTGGTTTGCTCTTCTGAGAATTGTCTCTTCCTATGCTTGGCCCATATTCCTACTGGGGTTACTCTCTTTTTCTTTTCAATTTGCCAGAGATCCTTGGCCATTTTCATTGCTTTAAGGCATTGCGTATACTCTTCATATGCCAATCTTGACATTTCATATTATTTTAGAAATTAATCCACTTCCTCTGGGTGTTCTAAAGATTTTATTTTTTTTTAAGTCATCTCTCTACCCAACGTGGGGCTCGAACTCACAATCCCAATGACAAGAGTCGTGTGATCTACCGACTGAGCCATCCAGGCACTCCGACTTCATCTCGGTTTTCAAATTTATAAATGTAGAGTTCTTAATGATACTTTTATTTTTTAAAAACATCCTGTCTGTTACTTCCTATTTTTCATTTTGTATTTTATTTGCATCGTCTCTTTTTCTCCTAATTAGATTTGCTGGAGAATTATCTTGTGGATCTTGTCAAAGAATGTTAGTTTCCTGCAATAATTTTTATTGTTGCTGCTGTTTTCTAATTCACTGGTTTCTGCCGTTATCTTAATTTCTATCCTTTTTTGGGGGGGGGGAGCAGGGGATGCTTTGTTGCTCCTTATACAACTTCTTAAGTTAACTCATGATCATATTTTTTAACGATCCTGTTTCCTGATAAAGGTATTGAAACTATAACTTTACTTCTAAATACTGCTTCAGTTGTGTCCCAAATTTTGACTTGTAGTTAAAAAAAAAAAAACCCAGTTGATTTTGAAATGATTATTGGCTCACAAGAAGTTGCAAAAGTTGTAAACCCGTAAATACTTTCTCTCACTTCCCCACAGGGACATCTTCTAGAACTGTAGGATGCAAACGTGAACTTGACATTGGTATAACACTCTTAACTAGACTGTAGACCTGATTAGGTTTCACCAGGTTTTACATGCACGTGTGTGTGTGTGTGTGTGTGTGTGTGATATGTACTAGGTTCATTATTACTCACTCCTGAATACTGATAAATATCCTTTTCAAACCCAAATCTATTTAGTGGTATTTCAGTGAGCTTCCGTACACACCTTTGCTGTTCTGGTCTCACTGTCTCTGGCTGGAGAGCAGCCTGTGTAACAGTGACTCTAATTAAGTCAGCATCTTTGCTCAGCCTCCAATGGGAGGACCTAAGCAGGGGAGAGTCATAACTTGAGAAGCTAACGTGGTGGGTTCGGGGCAGGTTGGAGGGGAGACTATGGAGATGGGAAGACCTGTGTCCCTGAAGGTCTCAGGGAGCCTATGTCACAAAAACTGACAATCAACTTTCTGCTCTCGAAACAGTGACCCAGAGGCAAGTGAACAGAGGATTCAGAAGCTAACTAGAACTGACCTTGATTGATACCTGGATTGAAATTGGTTCCAGATTGACCTCTAGCATCCGGGGACCCAGACCCAGGACCATGGGACTCCAGTACTTGAGCCCTGTGCATCTGCTCTGCCTCCTAGGGGCCGTCTCCACTCTGCCTCGTATGTCCTGCAGGGCTAGATGCTTTGGGGGCCCCCAGAGGGTGGGGGGCTGGATTCACATAACTAGGGGACGGAGGGCAGGCTATCTGGGTTCCTCGGGGGGACAGGATCTGTGGAGGCTGAGTTCTTGGTTGGCAGTTTGGGGGCTGAGAAAGCAACGTGAGTGGCACACGACTGGAAAGACATTCTCTCCTTAGGGGCTGCGGCTCTTTTGTGCTACGAAGCAACATCCTCGCTCTTCAGAGCTGTTTCTCTCCATAACTGGAAATGGCTTCTGATGAGGAGCATGGTGTGTAAGCTGAGTGAGGGCTGTGAGGAGACGCTGGTATTCATCGAGACAGCTGAAGGGAAGTGGCTCTGGGCTCCAGCGGGGTGTGGTGTGGGCTGGATAAGAGGGCAGGAAGGAGGTGGGCAGATCCCAGGAGGAGAGGGGCAATCTGGGAGAGGAGAAAAGGAAGGGACACAGGGGAGAGAGGAGCAGAGGGGCTCCTGTGGGGAGGGTGGGTTGAGGAGACACAGATGGAGACCCCGGGACCTGAGCCCCGTGCGGCTGAACACCTCAGCACAGCTGGTGATGGGACAGAATGAGCCAGAAGAGCGGGGTGCAGGGTGGGAGGGGGAACTCTGGGTGCGACCAACGACACTGATCAGAGCTCTCTAATCTGCTCCTCAGGGTCCAGAAGGGGAGTTGTGGGTTTTAAGGGCTGCAGCCCAGCCTCCTCTTACCCCCAGCAAGTCTCTTACCTCGTTTCACCACCTGGACTGTCCGTTGCCTCCTACAGCCGCGTCTGCCGGTCATATCTCTGCAACAACCTCACCAGCTTGGATCCTTTTGTGAAACTCAAGGCCACCACTCCGAGGTCTACAGCATTTTCTTCCCATGGTTGCCCAACCTGTGTGGGCGAACACTCTAAGGACTGCCTCCCAAGTTTTGTCACCACTGATTCTTGCCCCTATGACGCCTCTCAGTGCTACAGTTCCACCTTAAAATTTCAGGCAGGTGAGAGAAGAGAAACTTGCGTTAGTGCCTTCTCATCTCTCAGAGGGGCTGGAGGACTGAGAGGGGGTTGGGGCTGTGGGGAGCAGGCACGTGAACTCCAAGGGGGAAGGAATAAGGTGCCTGGTACCCAAGTTTTTGGTGGAAGAACGGGTGTTCTGGTTTGTGAGGCGTGTCTGGAAGGAGGGGTGGGGCACTTGCATCCTGGAAGTGTCCCTAACTGCTCTGTCTTCCTCACAGGGCTCCTCAATACCACCTTCCTCCTCATGGGCTGTGCTCGTGGACATCACAAACTTTTAGCAGATTTTCACCATATTGGGAGCATCAGAGTGACCGAGGTCCTCAACGTCTTAGAGAAGGCCCAGATTGCTGGCGTAGAGCCCTCCAGTCGGGGTCCTGCTTGGGGCATCCTCTCAGGGCTTCTGCTTGCCTTCAGGGACTGACAGTCTGGCTGGACTGGACAACCCCCTTCCCATAACCCAGTAAAGTCACAGAGTTGCCTTTCTGCTTTGTCCTGTGGTCCATGAGGGTTGTGGAGACATGGGAGGTGTGGGTGTGGGGGGGAGGGGCACGTGGTGGGCAGTGTGTTCGGTGAAGTGAGCAGGGGATGGGTGGGGGTGGGGAGCATCACTACCAAAGTGACCATGTCATGCCCAGCAGCCAGAGAGAGAGAGAGGACGTGAGCGGGGAAGGGGCAGAGAGAGGAAGATACAGAATCCAAAGAAGGCTCCAGGCTCTGAGCGGTCAGCACAGAGCCCGATGCGGGGCTCGAACCCACGAACGGCAGGAACATGACCCGAGCCAAAGTCGGACGCTTAACCGACAGCCGCTCAGGCCCTCCCCAAGTTTACTTTTTTAAGTTTGCCTTTTTAGTAATCTCTACGTCCAAAGTGGGGCTTGAACTCATAACCCTGAGATCAAGAGTCTCACACTCCAGTGACTGAACCAGACAGGCACCCCCATATTTCCAATATTCCAGTGTATGCTTTTGTTCTTCCGTTTTTACTGGTGTATCACCTCCTACTGTATCACCATGCATTTGTCGTCAATCATCCTTGGATTCCTGTCTCCCTCCCCTGCAGTGTTTTGATCCAGCAGTGGCTGCTTATGGATATTCTTTTACATGCCCCCTTATGCTTATGTGTAAGGGTTTTTCCTGGGTACACACCCAGGAGCGGTATGGCTGGGCTGTAAGGTCTGTTCAGCTTTAGGGCACAATGCCAAATTGTTTTCCAAAGTGGTGGTAGCAGTTATACATTACTAGCGACAAAGTAAAGAATTCTTTTTGATCCGCATCCCTCCGACTTTTCTGACTTTTTAATTCTTGCCAGTCTGGCGGCTGTAAAATGGCATCTCCCTGCAGTCTGAATTTGTGTCTCCCCGAATACTCGGCAGGCTGGGCTTCCTTTCATGGGTGTATTGGCTGTGCTTCTTTTGTAAAATGCCTATTTTATGGGGTTTTTTTTTTTTTTGGTCTGTTTTTCTATAGGGTTATTTATCTTTTTCTTTTTTTAAAAAATGTTTATTCATTTTTGAGAGACAGACAGAATGCGAGTGGGGGAGAGGCAGAGAGAGAGAGAGAGGGAGACACAGAATCTGAAGCAGGCTCCAGGCTCCGAGCTGTCAGCACAGAGCCCGACGCGTGGCTCGAACTCACAAATTGTGAGATCATGACCTGAGCTGAAGTTGGTTGCCCAACCACTGAGCCACCCAGGTGCCCCTTTATCTTTTTCTTAAATTTATTTTTTTAAGTCTATTTATTTTGAGAGAGAGAGAGAGAGAGAGAGAGAAGGGGAGGGGCAGAGAGACAGGGAGAGTGAGAATCCCAGGCAGGCTCCATGTTGTCAGCACAGAACATGATGTGGGGCTCGAACTCATGAACCATGAGATCATGACTTGAACCAAAACCAAGAGTCGGACACTTAACTGACTGAGCCACCCAGGTGCCCCTTATCTTTTTCTCATTGATATATAGGAGTTCCTTATGTATGCTTATATATTAAGTGCTAATAGTCTGTCAGTTGGATGATTTGTCTTCATTTCTTATGGTATCTTTTCAAGAAGAGAGTTTCAATGTTGAATTTCTCAGTCTTCCAGTTTTACGGTTAAATCTTCTCATGCCTTGCTTAAGAGATACTCTCTTTTCTCCAAAAAGTTAAGTTTGGCTTTCCACATTTCAGTTCTTTTTTTTTTTTTAAGAAGACGGAAATCATACCAATTCTATTTGCCAACCACGATGGCACAAAGCTAGAGATCAACAATAAAACAAAGCTGGGGGGCGCCTGGGTGGCTCAGCCAGTTAAGTGTCCAACTTCGGCTCAGGCTCATCTCACCGTTTCTGAGTTTGCATCCTGCATTGGGCTCTCTGCTCCCAGTGCAGAGTCTGCTTCAGATCCTCTGTCTCCCTCTCTCTCTCTCTCTGCCCTTCCCCTGCTCTCAAAAGTAAATAAATATTGAAAAAAAACATAGCTGAAAAATCTACAATGTAAATATTAAATATTTAATATGCAAATACCAAGCAACACACAACGGCACAGCCAACGGGCCAAATAAGAAATCAAGCAGCGGGGCGCCTGGGTGGCTCAGTTGGTTAAGCGTTCGACTTCAGCCCGGGTCACGATCTCGCAGTCCGTGAGTTCGAGCCCCGCATCGGGCTCTGGGCTGATGGCTCGGAGCCTGGAGCCTGCTTCGGATGCTGTGTCTCCCTCTCTCTCTGCCCCTCCCCTGTTCATGCTCTGTCTCTCTCTGTCTCAAAAGTAAATAAACGTTAAAAAAAATTAAAAAAAAATCAAGCGGCAAGTCTCAAAAGGAAAGAAGAAGAAAAGACAATATTCCATTCACATTTAGATTCTTAATCGATTTAGAATTGATTTTTGTGCCCCTTTGAGGTAGGAATCTACTTTAATTTTTAAAAATATGGGTAACTGGGGCGCCTGGGTGGCTCAGTCGGTTAAGCGTCCGACTTCAGCTCAGGTCAAGATCTTGCGGTCCGTGAGTTCGAGCCCCGCGTTGGGCTCTGGGCTGATGGCTCAGAGCCTGGAGCCTGTTTCAGATCCTGTGTCTCCCTCTCTCTCTGCCCCTCCCCCATTCATGCTCTGTCTCTCTGTGTCTCAAAAATAAATAAATGTTAAAAAAAATTTAAAAAAATATGGGTAACTAATTGCTCCTCCTCCTTTATTAAATAATTCTACCTTTCCTCATTTATCTGCACCAGCATCTTGGTTGTATATCAGAGTTCCACATCTGCATGGGTCTGTTTCTGGGCTCCCTGTTTTTTCCAGGGATCAATTTATCTACTCCTGTGCCAGCCCTACACTGTCTTAATTTTTATAACTTTTTTTTTTCAACGTTTATTTATTTTTGGGACAGAGAGAGACAGAGCATGAACGGGGGAGGGGCAGAGAGAGAGGGAGACACAGGATCGGACACAGGCTCCAGGCTCCGAGCCATCAGCCCAGAGCCCGACGCGGGGCTCGAACTCCCGGACGACGAGATCGTGACCTGGCTGAAGTCGGACGCCCAACCGACTGCGCCACCCAGGCGCCCCGAATTTTTATAACTTTTTACTAAATCTTTCCACCTGAGAACGCAAGTCATTTCCCCCTTATACTTGCTCATCTTCAGGAGAATCTTGGCTTTCCATATAAACTTAGGTTCAGCTTGTAAGTTCCATAAAAACCCTGTTGGGATTTTGGTTTGAACTTCATTGAATAATAGCCAATTTAGGAGATGCTTTATGTACTTATGAAGCTGACCCTTTCTATCCATGAACATGTGACGTCTTTCCATTTAGGTCTTCCCTAATATTTTTCGGTAAAGTTTTTTTTTTTAATTTTATGCATAAGAGTCTGCACATCTTTTGTTAATTTATTCCAAAATGATCTATAGTGTTTGTTACTATAAATGGTTTCTTTTCATTTTTTATTATTTTTTTAAAGTTTATTTTTGAGAGTGAGAAAGCGAGAGAGCAGGGGAGGGGCAGAGAGAGGGAGAGAGAGAATCCCAGGCAGGCTCTACACCATTAGCGCCCCGCACTGGGCTCAATCTCAGGAACAGAGAGATAATGACCTCAACTGAGATCAAGAGTCCAACGCTCAACGGACTGAGCCCCCAAGGCACTCCGATGGTGAGCCACCTGTGTGGCTCAGTTGGTTAAGCGTCTGAGCCTTGCTTTTGTCTCAAGTCATGATCTCTCGGTTCCTGAGATGGAGCCCTGCATGGGGCTCTGTCCTGACTGTGAGAGGCCTGCTTGGGATTCTCTCTCTCCCTCTCTCTCTCTCTGCCCCTCCCCTGTTCTCTTGCCCTCTCTGTCTCCCTCTCCAAATAAATAAATAAATAAATAAATATTTTTAAGAAAGGAAAAAAAGGACATTTTCTATTTGTTTCTAATTTATAGAAATGCAATAAATTTTGTACACTATGTTGATCTTAAAGTCAAACATCTTGCTATACTCTTTTATTATTTCTACCAATATGTTGACAGGCTTTGGGGCTTCTCTGTATAGACAATAATCACCCTATGAGTGATGACAGTTGATCTGTGCTGTCTGGGACATCCCAGGAGGACACTGACAATGCTGGACATCTTTGAGTTGATTTTAAATGTAATTCTGCCATTTCCCTATCAACAATATTTGCTGGGGTGCCTGGGTGGCTTAGTCGGTTAAGCCTCTGGTTCTTTTTTTTTTTTATTTTTTATTTTTTTTTCAATGTTTATTTATTTTTGGGACAGAGAGAGACAGAGCATGAACGGGGGAGGGGCAGAGAGAGAGGGAGACACAGAATCAGAAACAGGCTCCAGGCTCCGAGCCATCAGCCCAGAGCCCGACGCGGGGCTCGAACTCCCGGACCGCGAGATCGTGACCTGGCTGAAGTCAGACGCTTAACCGACTGCGCCACCCAGGCGCCCCAAGCCTCTGGTTCTTGATTATGGCCCAGGTTATGATCTCATGGTTTGTGAGATCGAGCCCCGCCTCCAGCTCTGTGCTGGCAGCGCGGAGCCTGGTTGGGATTCTGCCTCCCTCTCTCTGCACCTTCCCTGCTTGCTCTCTCTCTTAAAAAATAAATAGAAACATTTTTAAAAGGCAAAAAAAACCCACCCCACAATATTTGCTGTTTTTTGTTTGCTTACTTGCTTTTTGTTGGTAGTTCTTTAAAGTTTTTTCCCAGATTTACTGAAATATAATTGACATACAATTGACATACAACATAAGCTGTACAATGTGATGATTTGATTCATCTATGTATTGCAAAATGATTATTACCACAGCGTTAGCTAACACCTCCATCACATCACATAATTATCATTCTTTGTTGGTGGTGCGATCACTTATGATCTACCCTCTTAACAATTTCAAATATACAATACAGTATCGTTGACTAAAATCACCATGTTGTACATAAGATTCTCAGAACTTATCCAACTTATATAGTAGCCCCCCTTGTCCATGGGGAATATATTCAGGCATCTCCAGTAGATGCCTGAAACCATGATAGTACTGAGCCCTATGTATACTATGTTTTTTCCTATGCATACATACCCAAATTAAGTTTAATTTATAAATTAGGCACAGTAAGATGTATAGATGTAAATATGTGCACACGTGTACCCACACATTTTTATTATACACACACACACACACACACACATATATATATGATTTTTTGATGAATCATTTGAAAGTTATAGATACCCTAATACTTCACCCTAACTACCTCAGCCTGTATCTCATCAGAACCAGGACTTCCTCCTACACATCCACAGTCCTATTATCAAGCCCCCCAAATTTAATATTAATGCAAAAATGTAAACTAATATGACATCTATATTAGTGCCCTATTACTGTTGTAACAAATTACCAGAAGCACAGTGGCTTAAAACAACACATTTGTTACCTTACAATTCTGGAGGTCGGAAGTCTGGCATGGATCTTGCTGGGCTAAAATAAAGATATTGGCAGGGCCACATTCCTTTCTCCGGGTTCTAGGGGTGGATCAGTTTTCTTGCCTTTACCACTTTCTGGAGTCTGCTGATAACTGCTTCACTTGTGGCCTCCTTCCATCTTCAAAGTCCAGAACAATTGACCAAGTTTTTCTCACATCAGCTCACTCTGACATTGATCCTTCTGTCTTCTTCTTTCACATTTAAGGACTCATGACGACGTTAGGCCCATCCCAGATAATCGAGGATAGTGTCCATTTTTTTTAAGGGCAGCAGATTAACAACCTTAATTCCATTGGTGACATTAATTCCCCTTTGCCATGTAATGTAGTATATTTACAGGCTCCAGGAATAAGGATTTGGATATCTTTGGGAGGACATTATTCTGCTCACCATAGACTGCCCATTGAATCCCAGAGATGGATGTAGAGACAGGAAGTAGATTAGTGGTTGCCTAAGACTGTGGGCATCTGGGGAAAGAGGGCATGACTGCTAATGGCTGTAAAGTATAAAAATAGTTCACAATTGATTCTGCTGATAGTTGAACAATTCTGTGAATTATATACTAGAAACCATTGAATTGTACACTTAAAATTTTTTTAAATTTTTTAACGTTTATTTATTTTTGAGACAGAGAGAGACGGAGCATGAACGGGGGAGGGTCAGAGACGGAGGGAGACACAGAATCTGAAACAGGCTCCAGGTTCTGAGCTGTCAGCACAGAGCCTGACGCGGGGCTCAAACTCATGGACTGTGAGACCATGACCCGAGCTGAAGTCGGACGCTTAACTGACTGAGCAACCCAGGAGCCTCTATTATTACTTTTTTAAATGTTTGTATTATTTTTGAGAGAGAGAGAGATAGGGAGAGAGCACGGGGTAGGGGGAGAGAGAGAGGGAGAAAGAGGATCTGAAGTGGGCTCCGCACTGACAGCAGAGACCCCACGTGAGCTTGGGCTCACAAACCCTGAGAACATGATCTGAGCCGAGGTCAATCAACAGAGCCATCCAGGCGCCCCTCATTACATCTTTCTTACAGAGAATAGACATGGGCAGCTTCTTCAGCCCCAGGCTGAGACACTGTCCAAGGTGCTGATGTCCCCCAATTATGCCCAGGGCTTAGTTTGAGAGAGAGAGAGAGGGAGAGAGGCAGGGAAAGAAAGACACAGAATCCAAAGCAGGCTCCAGGCTCCCTAGCTGTCAGCACAGAGTCTGACACAGGGCTGAAACTTGTGATATCATGACCTGAGCTGAAGTTGAACACATAACTGACTGAGCCACCCAGGCATGAGAGAGGGAGTGACAGAAGGAGGCAGGAGAGGCAGAACCAGAGAGAGGTGATGTGGAAACAGGACACAGAGAGACTTCAAGATGTTGCACTGCTGGTTTTGAAGGTGAAGGAAGGGGCCGCATCCATGGAAGGTGGGCAGCCTCCAACGGCACAGCTTGAAAAACAAGGAAACAGAATCTCTCCTAAGCCTCCAGAAGAGACAGCCAGGTAGGCACCTTGATTTGTGTTGACATCCACCACTAAGCTTACAATAATTTGCTAGAGCAGCAAGAGGAAACTAACAAGAGGCGTCACCCTGTCTAATCCAACATAGTGTGCATTGCGATAGGAGCATCACAGAGCTAAAAATGACGTGATATTTTGCAGCTTGCTTTTCTTACCTCTCATCTCATGACTAAGAAACAAGTGGGTGATGGCAAACCCACCTGTGAAACGTGGGTGCGGTGCCTTGGTGCTTGGACCGCTTTTGTGTGAACAGGGCACCTTGACGCGAGCGAATCCACATGGGCACCCAACCGGGGGCCTCAGGGAAGGACTGAGAGCCACTGGCCCAGGTGTGTGGAGGAGGCTGCAGGTGGGACAGTAGGACGAGGCCTGTGGACCAGGTGGAAGAGAACTTTGTCCCAACACCATGGGAGCCTGGGTGAGTTAGGTGGGGAAAGCCCTCTGCCTCTGACCTGCATGCTTATTTATGGGGAGGAGGTGTGTTTCAAGATAAGATCCCGCTCAGGGAGAAAAGTGGACACTGCTGGGAGGTACTGGGCTAGACGTCATGGGCAGTGTCCGGGAAGGCTATGCTCAGAGCATGAATTCTGGGTCCCAAACCCTGGCGTTCCTCTGACAACCTGCCTTTATGTCACCCCAGCAGGAAGGACATCCCGAAGGCTGGAGAAACCTTCAGACAGGTCTCAGTGCCCTGGATCCTGGATTTGGGGACAGGGCAAGTTTATTGGTGAAGGCCACCAGTCAGGGCCACCGGGGATGGGTGAGGAGGACCAAAGGGCTCAGGACACCAAAAGGCTATGAAGGGGTCCCACCTGGGATGTGTGCCTGCCCATGGCTGCTCCTTCCAAGCTCCTCCTCGTGTGGTCATCAGAGGCCCCATGTTCTGTGCTCCTGAGAACCCCGTGCACATGTGCAAACACTGGAGGTGTCTCCAGCCTTGGTCCCTGAGCAGGGTGAGGACCGCTGAGTGCTGTCATAGTTTGGCCACAGCTCTGGTGATCTCTCCTTTTCTAGTGAACGTGGTCCCAGCATGTCAACACCCCTCGCCCCTCCTCTATCTCAGGGGACTAAGGTGGGGGCTTGGTGAACTCAGAGAGAACATTTCCCTGTGTGACCCAGGAGAGAAGGGCCCCAGAGGTTCACGTGAATTTCTGCTCAGAGAAATCACCATTCACCAAAAAAGGGCCAAGGAGGGGGAAGAGTCCTCTTTCATCAGATCCCCTCATGCTGTCCCTGGTGGGTCAGGGCCCGGGATACTTTCCCTGGGAAACCCCACTTCCTGGGACATGGGGGCCTTTGTCCTGGCCCATCCGGGGTTCGTGGCAGCCTGTCAGGGCTTCCAGAAATCAGGAAGGCCCGGACCCTGGGTCCATGTCCCTGAATATCCTCTGGGCTTAGAGCTGGTTCTCTGGCTCAGGTGGGGGCACCTGACCCCACCCAGGGTCTGGGGTCTCAGGAAGGCCCCTGAAAGGAGTAGCTCCCAGGGGGAGGGGAAACTAAGAAGACACTTGTCCTTTGTAGTTGATCTGGCAGTAAATGTTCCTGTCAGGGTGTTGTAACTCCTGTAAAAGAAAAAGAGGCCTCTGAACCCCGCAAGCTTCCCAGAACATGTCTGGGTGACTTTCAGGTCCTGCGTCCACCTCTCTGGGAACCTGGCTGGGTGGCAGGTTTCTGCCCCAGGCCCCTCCTTCCTCCCACTAGCCCCTGTGCCCTTTTGCTCTGCTGTGTCCTAAACCTGAAAGCACGGGCAGGGCAGGTTGGGGACAGATCCTCAGCCCCCTTGGGCTTGGGGGACCTGAACATTCATTGCCCACACTCACCTGGTAGATGGGAACGGCTGTCCTTGGGCTGGGTAGGGTGCTCTGAACAGGGGGAGAGAATGGGTGTCAGTGGACAGAGGGAGAGTCATTTCTCTGCAGGGGTGACCCGTTCTGCCTCTTGAGCAGCTTTCGCCAAGCCTGTTGACCCACACCCCAGACCCAGACCGGTCTCTCCTGAACTCCCTGCCCCACTCCTATTAGCCCAGGACCCCTGGCTGATGTTCCCAGTGCTCTGTCCTTGGCCAGACTCCAGGGTTCCCCTTGGGCCAGCTCAGAGTGGCAGGAGAGACTCAGGACGGGGTGGGGAGTGGTCCTGTCCCTGAAGACGGTACCAATCCTGGGCAGAACAGGCCCTGCCTTGTCCTGGCTACTCTGGGGGAAGCAGAGTGTGTGCTGTGCTGTTGAATTCGTTGGTTCTCTGCCTTGCGCCCGCACAACCTAGACCCCAGTGGGGAGGGGGTGGGCTTACCGGGGATGTGGAGCTGCTGACTGGACCATGACCTGGGGACAGAAACAGGAATTAGCACTCAGGGTCCACCCTCCCAGGAGGTACCGGGTCATCGGCTCTCGGAGAACCAGGGAAGGAGCACCTCCCACAGGGAGACCCACTGGTGCTGGTCTGGGAGGTGCTGAGCCGTGACCTAGATTCCATAGGTCAGGGAGTATGGCCAGTTGGGGTCCCCTGTACTGAAGCCTCAGGGACGTGGTCAGAGGCCCCAGGGTGTGACTGGCAGGAGTGGGCATTGGGGGCAGGTCGAGGGGCTCCCTGTGCTGCCTGGGCTGAAGGGATACTCACCAGGGGTGCAGGCTGGGTGCCCCATCTCTCTGTGATTACGTTGGCCACTGGCCCTAGGAAAGATCAGGCTTATTCGTGAGGTGGGCAGGGAGAGGTCACAGCTCTGGTGTCAGAACAGGGGACAGGGAGGGTCTTCATTCCAAGCAGGGCTTAGAGACCACATCTCTCCACCAGTCAATTTAGGAGGGGAAGGGCCCAGGAGAGGGATAAAAAAAGGCCTTCAGAGCACATGTATCCTCGGACCAGAGAGGAAGCTGGGCAGCGGACGGACACCTAGGAGAAAGTGTCCCGAAAAGGGATCAAGAGCCCAGGAAAGGAATCACACATGAGGGTCTGAGTGACTGGAAGGGTCAAGGCAGCCAGCTGCGTGTGCAGGACGCTTGGGGAGCCCCAGGTATGTCAGATCCCTGAATGCGGTGCCCCTGCTGTGGCCAGACCCTCGAGTCCTCAGGCCAGAAGACGCTGAAAACTGACATTGGCTCGTGCTCTATCTCCATCTGCCTGGACGAGGGGCTTCGTCCCAGGACCTCTACCTGACGGGGCCCAGGGTCTGCGGTGTCACACATCAGGCGCCGTGGTTCCCGCATGTGCCACTTAGGGGGTCGACCCCACCCGGCCTGTCAGGGTCTTCCACTCTCCCTTGCGTGACCTTGGCCAGGACCACCCTCGGTCCTGAGGCTGCAAATCCCCGTCCCAGGGCACGTGGACTGACAAACCACGGGAGGTACCGGTCTCCGTGCACTTAGTACCGAGCACTGCTGTAGGGTTGCCGAGCGAACCAGGACAACCCTGAGGGGCTGTTCTGTGATTGTCCCTAATTTTGCACAGTGGCAGCTGTGGAGGAAGGGCCCCGGGCAGCAGCTGGTGAGGAAGGAGCCAGGTGTGACCAGAGGAGAAATCCAGGGGGCAGTTGGGAGGTCTGGGACACCCAGCCCAGAATCCTGGGTCAGGACGGCGTCTGCCTGCTGGTGAGTCTGTTGGGGTGGGGGAGGGGTGGTGGACAGGATCGTGTGTGGGAAATGCCATCATACCTTCCCGCCTTCCCACGGAGCAGGAGATACCCCAGGGAGGCCACGAGTGCCACCCCAACCAGGACCCCAATTGCAATGCCAACACTGGTCCCCACAGGGAGGCCCGTGGGGCTTCTTCCATCTGAAATAAGAAGCAAAAGGGAGGAGGAATGAGTCCCAAGTCATATCTGCTGAAGTCATGATGGGCTTGGGGGCGGGGGGAAGGGCCTGGTTAAGGAGGAAGGAAAGACCTTTGAGGTCTGGGTGGTGTGTGTTATCCCTACAGCATCCCAACCCGCTTGGCTGCTGTGTCATTTAGTTTTTTATTATTGAGAGATAGAGAGAGAGAGAGAGAGAGAGCAAGAAGGGGGAGGGGCATGATAGAGCGAGAGACAGAATCCCAACCAGGGTGTCCGCTTTCAGTGCAGGCCCCAACGAGGGGCTCTAACCCATGAACCATGGGATCATCACCTGAGCTGAGATCAAGAGTTGGATGCTTGGGGCTCTTGGGTGGCTCAGTTGGTTAAGTATGTGTCTTTGGCTCAGGCCATGACCTCATGGGTCATGGGTTCTGGCCCCGCATTGGATGCTGTGCTGATAGTACAGAGCTTGCCTGGGATTCTTTCTGCCTCTCTGTCTGCATCTCCCTAACTCCATCTCTCTCTCTGTCTCTCTGTCTCTCTCTCTCAAAATAAATAAATAAGCTTAAAAAAACTTTTAAAAAACCCACAAGAATTGCCAGCTTAACCAACTGAGCCACCCAGGTGTCCCCTGCTGTGTCGTTTCTACTCCTCATAGTGAAACCTTGGACTTCAATCTTCATGTTGCCCTCCTCTGACCAAAACTGTGGTCAGTGCCAACATCCTGTTTATTTTCCTCTTAAGGCCTCTCTCTTCCTCAACATTATGCCTCTTCCCCCATTTCTTCTTTTCCATCACTATCGATGGTCTTAGAGGGAGGCCCCTACTTGTCCACTTAACGCGGATTAGTGAAAATAACACTAGCTGACTGCTTTCGAGGTCAGCGCTGGGCCAGGCACATGGAAAATACTTTGTGTTTATCTCATCTGCTGCTTCTATGAGGCGGCCAGGTGTCAACCCCACTGTGCAAATTACGGTCTGAGAGTGTCAAGGGCTTCAGTAAAGTAGTGAAGGTCACAGAACTGGACTGAGTTGAGACAACACTTAATCCCAGCTCCACGGGACATTACGGCTAATAACAACAACATCAATGAGAAAAGAACAAGAACTGCTAAATTTGATTGCGCCTTGAACCTGTGTAGGATGCTGTCTCAGGATTTAAGATCTCATTAACCTCATAGTGACAACCCTCAGAACAGCCCTAAGAGCCAGCCTTTCTTTCCAGTTTTACAGAGGAGGAAACTTAGGTTCTGGAGGTTGAGTGCCTTGTCTGAGGTCCCACAGCTGGTATAAAGCAGAACCAAGATGTTAACAAGATTAGTCTAATTCCGGGGATCTCATCCACATTGCTGTAGAGGCTGTGAAGGAGGCTCCCACCTCCCCCAGACCTGTATTCTATTTCACACACACCCCCTGCCCGTGAAATATACAGGGAGGAAGGGGGAGAGGTCGAGGGTCACTCACAGCTCACAGCCAGGCTGATGGGGTCACTTCTGTTGGAACTGGCCCGGTTGGAGACCTCACACTGATAATTCCCGGCATCCTCCACCCTGACAGGGCTTATGGTGAGGGTGCTGTTGTCCGGGGACAGCTTCATCCTCTCCACGAGCTTTAGACTCTGGCTATTGAAGAACCACCGGATGGAGACCTTTTTGTTATTTGTGGAGCAGGTCAGGACCACAGAGTCCTTACGTTCTGTGGCTGTGGTGTTGCTGATGTTGATGGAGGGCTGGGACACTTGCTCTGTGGAGAAACAGAGGAGGTGACAGAATGAGAGGGGGCCTGGGGCCATGCTCCTTCTTCCAAGATCTCAGCCACTCTGAGGGCCCCACTGAGCTCTGTAAAGGTGCCCCAGAGGATGGCCCTGATGTCTGCAGAAGGATGAGTGTCTTTGTTCAGGTGGCGATCTATAAGGAGGGGGCTGTACCTCTCCCTCTAACCCTCAGGTCCCCCTCTGGCCCTCAGTCATCTGCCTGGTCTGCCTGGACATCTCTGTAGTATCAGCACCACACACCTCTTAGCTCATGTCCAGCATGCTCATCAGCAGGTGGAATTTTTCCCATGGACTCCTGTGTGATTCCTTTCTTGAACTTCTATGACTTTAATAGATCAAGCCTCACTCCTTATATACCGTTTTGTGTATGGTGGGGAGGAAGGCTTGCAGGCCTTCTATCTCTGTGTCCCCAGCATCTTTGTGTAAAGTAGGGAAGGTATTTGCACGGTTATAATTTATTAGGAAATGAGAGCAGCCCACCCAGTCTTCATCACCTTAGGAATTAAAGAGTATCAATCTACAGGATTTCTCAGGCTAAAGAAGGCTTTTACTTCCACCACTGTGGGTTGAATCTCATGGTGAAAAACTTCTGTAAAGAAGCGGTTACTGTATATAGAATACTGGCACCCTTATAAATAGAAGGAAATGATTGCAACAGAATAAAGGCCTTATAGGAAACACCCCCAGCTAGCATCATACTCTATGGTGAAACACGGAAAGTGTTTCCTCTAAGATCAGATAGTACATAAACATGCCTCTTTCACCACCCATGTTCAACAGAGGAAAGGAGTCCAGGCCAAAATAATTAGGAGAAAAACAATAGAATGCAATCAAATTGGAAAGGAGTAAGTACAATGAGGTCTGGTTGTAGATGATGGAAATTATATGCACAAAACTCCAAAGATTCTGCAAAAATTGTCGAACTAATAAACAATTTCAACAAACTTGCAGGATACAAAATCAACAGGCAAAAATCAATTGTGCTGCTATACACTAAAAATACCTTCCTCCCAAAATCAAGAAAAAAATTCATTTACATTAACATTAAAAAGAATAAAATACTTAGGAATGAAAGAATGAGGCAACAGGGTATACATGGAAATCTAGAAAACGTTGCTGAAAGAAATTACAGAAGACACAAATGAAGGGAAAGACATCCCATGTTCATGGATGATGAGACTTAATATTGTTAAGATGACAATACTACCCAAAGAGATCCACAGATTCAATGTAATCCGTAACAAATGCTTTTCTTTTAAGATTTTATTTTTAAGGAATCTCTATACCCAACGTGGGACTTGGACATACAACCCCGAGACCAAGAGTCGCATGATCCACTGTACTGAGTCAGTCAGGTGCCCCCCCTGTTAAATTCTTAAGGAAATATTTTGCAGAAATAGAAATTTCCAAAAAGTCACATGGAATCTCAGGGGCCTCAAATAGCCAAAATTATTTTGAAAAAGAACAAAGTTGGAGGACTCCTACTTCCTGACTACAAAGCTACGGTCACCAAAATAATGTGGGTCTGCTATATAGATAGACATAGAGACCGATGGGATACAACAGGCACCCCAGATACAAATCCTGATACATATGGTCCAGTGATTTTCAGTACGGTTGTCATGACCATTCAATGGAGAAAAACTTCTATTCAAGAAATGGTGTTGGGAACACTGGATACCCATGCAAATGAATGAAGTTGGATCCTGACCTTACATCATGCACAAAAACTAACTTAAAACAGATCAAACATCTAAACGTAAGAGTCAAAACTGTGAAAGTCTTAGAAGAAAACATAAAGCAAAAGCTTATTGAAACTGGATTTCCCAATGATTTCTTAGATATGACACCCAAAGCAAAGACAACAAAAGAAAAAACAGATGAACTGGATTGCACTGAAATAGAAAACTTCTGTGCACCAAAAGGCACAATCAAGAAAGTGATGGTAGCACTTAAGGAATAAACAGGACTCAGGAAGGAAATAGACAGCATAGGAAATATAGTCAATGGCATTTTATTATTTTAATTTTTTAAAGATTTTGTTAAGATTAAATAAGCTCTACACCCAATGTGGGGCGTGAACTCACAACCCCGAGATCAAGAGTCACATACTCTACCTACTGAGCCAGCCAGGTGCCCCTAGTCAATGGTATTTTATTTATTTTTTTTATTTTATTAAAAAAAATTTTTTTTTTCAACGTTTATTTACTTTTGGGACAGAGAGAGACAGAACATGAACGGGCGAGGGGCAGAGAGAGAGGGAGACACAGAATCGGAAACAGGCTCCAGGCTCCCAGCCATCAGCCCAGAGCCTGACGCGGGGCTTGAACTCACGGGCCGCGAGATCGTGACCTGAGCTGAAGTCGGACGCTTAACTGACTGCGCCACCCAGGTGCCCCACAATGGTATTTTAATAGCATTGCATGGTGACAGATGGTAGCTACACTGTGGTAGGCATAGCATAACACAGAGTTGTCCAATCTCTATGTTGTGCACATGAAACTAGTGTTACATTGTGTGTCAACTAAAGTTCCCTAACCACCACCACCACCACCAACAACAACAACAAAGTGATGGCACCCACAGACTGGAAGAAAACATTTGCAAATCATAGCTGGTAAGAGATTAATATCCAGAATATATAAAGCACTTCTGCAATTCAACAACAAGAAAAAGCAACTTGACCCTGAGGACCCTTCTTTTTTCCCCACCTGCAAAGGCGCCTTATATGTGTGGGGTTTTTGGGAGCTGACAGAATCCCCTCCCCACATTGCAGACTGGACTGGGAGATCTCAGATCTCAGACCTCAAGATCTGCCATGAGAAATCAGACAGCACAGGGAGGAAGCATCTGCAGACATGTGATGGGAGAGTTCAAGGACAGATCTGAGTCACAAGCAAATGCAAAATAACTTCTTCTAGGCTCTTTTCTGGAAACCAGGAAGATCTCCACCACAGTGCTTGATGTAAATGCTTCAGGGATCCACTTACCAGAGACTGTGATAGTCTTGACCGTGAACTTATTGAGGCGAGTGCCAGGGTTATAAACAAGGCAGGCATAGGATCCAGTATCATTCACAGTGATGTTGGGGATAAAGAGCTCCTGTGAGGATGGCTGGGGGCTCCCATTGATAAGCCAAGAATACTGTGCAGGAGGGTTAGAGGCTGAGTGGCAGGAGAGGCTGAGGTTTGCCCCTGGACGGTAATAGGAGTCTGAGGGGGAAATGGTGGGGGCATCCGGGCCATCTAGAGCAAACAGAATAAAGCCACATGTGATGTAATCCAAGGGAAGGGGAAGAGGAAGATCTGGGTGTGTATAGGGGCCACAGTGTCCATCTAAGTTGGGTCAGAAGCCATGGCCAGCCTGGGTGTCTAGGTGAGAGTCAGGTACTCAGGCCCCAGAAGGACAGATGTGGCCTGACCTCTGGCAGTGTGGATTTGGGCTGGCAGCCCGGGGCCAGGTAGGAATACAAGTTACTCACAGAGAACATTCAGGGTGAACGGGTCACTACGACTGGCACTGACTAGGTTCCAAGTCTCACACTCGTAAGGTCCTGTGTCATTCCTTGTGACACCATGTAAAGTGAGAGTCCTGTTGTCCAGGGACAGCTCCAGCCTGGTGCTGTCCGGGAGGCTCTTACTGTTTACTGACCACAGGTAGCTTGTGTTCTGAGTCTGAGGTTCACACGTTAATACTACAGAATCCACGTTCTCCACGGGGTCCGAGTTGTTGCTTGTGATGTTGGGTTTGGGTAACTCCGCTGTGTAGACAACAGAGAGAACATTGCCCTGTGTGGTACCTGTGATTCCTCCAAAGGCATCTTCAATCAGAGCTGCCTTCTCTCATCTGTCTGCCAACCCGAGTCCTTAAGAATAAAGCAGATCTGTGAATCTCAAGACAAATGCAAGAGGATCTGAGGACTCACAGAAGGAAAAGCCCCCTGTTCTGTGTGTCTGAGAGCAAGCACAAAGTTTCTCAAATGTCAATCACAGAGCAGAGTTTTGTCGTGGAAGACGCGGGACAGAGTCAGAGACAGCCCCCAACCCCCCAACACGGCACCTCTCCTGGTTCTTCGCAGACCTGATGGCTTGGCCAGGGGATGGGGATCTGAGCAGAAATAACACCCAGGGACACCAGAAGCAAGCCCAGAGGTCAGTTCAATACTTGGGCCCAGGGCCTGAAGGGGCTTTGATAATGACTGCCGTGAGACAGTGATCCCAAACATGGGAGAGCAGAGTCCAACATCAAGCAAAGAGTCAGAGAATGAGCAGGAAGGAGGGGTGATGAGCGAATGAATGACCATATCTCTTCAGAAAGGCATCCTGGTGCAGGATCCTAGGAGGCCTGGCCCTCCTCCAGCAACAGAGGCACCCACACTGTTCACTGCATCCCTCCTATTCTTTTTTAAATAATTTTTTTAGGGCTCATTTATTGTTAAGAGACAGAGACAGAGAGAGACACAGAGAGAGGGGTGGGAGGGGCATCGAAGGAGAGAGGACAGAGGATCCAAAAGCTTTGCCCTGACAGGAGGGAGCCCAATGTAGAGCTTGATCTCAGCAGATCTGGACCTAAGCCGAAGTTGGACACTCAACCAACTGATCCACCCAGGCGCCCCTCACGCCTTCCCTCCTAAACAAAAGCAAGTGGGTTGGTTACACGTGGACCCTGTGCTGGTTTCAGGTGCAGAGTCAGAAGGAGAAGGCAATTCCACCCCAGTGGGAGCGACACCAACACACCAGGAAACACTCAGTGATTTCAAGCCCGGCAGGGAGGTGAGGATGGGCCACCTGAGGGGCGGCCGGGGCATGCTGACTCAGGTTGCTGCTGGGGGTCATTAGTTGGAGAGTGATCACAGAATGAGCCTCTATTTGCTCTCACTGCCCACACCAGCACCCTTCCCGCTGATGGAGGAGAGGACAGGGCTGTGCTGCCCATCAGCCTGTGTGACCCTGATTCAGTGACTATACCTCCCCGGGCCTCAGTTTCCCCCTAATACAACAGGAATAATGGTAAATGATCTCCACCTGCCATGCCTGTGAAGTAACCTTTAACCATCCTTAAATACCTGGCCCTAAAATGGTATATCGCGGCTGGCCAATCAAATGGCCTCTCTTACTCTTGCCTCCACAAGACAAGGCTCCCTCCCTGGGCCTCCTTCTTGGGAGAGGAAGAGCCATCAAGAGCATCTCTCTGCTCTGTTCCTCCCTGGGGGTGCTGACCCTCCTCTGGAGTCTCCTAAGTCCCCCACAGCAGTTGGCTAATGGACTGGAGCCTTTTTATGTCTGTGCTGCCCATGCCTCTCTCCAGATGTAGATCTGGAGACCGAGCCCTGGCTGGCGACCAGCTCAGAGGCTCAGGACTCGGGCAGCTGGGAAATCATTGCTCCCTGTCAGCCCTGCCCAGGAGCCCTACCCCACCCTGGCACAGAGTCCCCGGGGTCACGAGACTCAGGAGCCCCAAGGCACTGTTCTGGGCAAGGGCCTTCTGGGCTGAGCTCTAGTGAGGATCCCAGGGCCCCTTCGGGCCTGGCCTTGACCGTGACCTGCATGGTCTTTCTCAGATGGTCGTAGAGTCTGGATTCCAGGAAAGGAGTTGCAATCTTAGGAAATTCATCTCTACTGTGTGTGTCCTGCACTAAATGCTCAAACACCATTTGGAACAAAATGCAGAAGGGAAGGGAGGCACAGTCCAGGCCTGTCAATCCTGTGTGTACGAAGTAGAATTCACTCCACCCGACATCAGAGGTGACAGACGAATTACTCACGATATACACGGAGCTGTCCAGTTACTCTTTCAACTTGAACATTCCTCGTTATGATTTGTAGGGTGTAGTATCCTGTGTCCTCCAGGTTGATGTTCTGGAACAGCAGGGATCCGTTGTGATATAATGTCTCTCTGCCGCTGTGTGCAAATCCTGGGGTAATTTCTTGTGAGTCTGGTGAATATGATACAATTTCCCTACGGGGATCTATAGTTGTCCCTTTGAACCAGCCAAAGCCTAAAAGATTGGCAGGCAGATTGTGGACACGCAGAAGAACGTCCTTCCCTTCGGCAGCATTGGGCGGCACCGATTCAACAGTGACTTGGGCAGTGGTAGGAGGGTTCCAGAAGGTTAGGAGTGAGACTAGGAGGGAAGACAGAAGACCTGGATCAATATTTGGCCTATGTATTGGGACGGAAAGATGTGGCCCTGGAGACTGAGCAGGTCCTAATCGCTCAGCCTTGGGCCCAGGGGTGAGCGTGTGTGTGTGTGTGTGTGTGTGTGTGTGTGTCCTACTGGTCAAGGTCAGCGGCACGACCGCCATGACTTCAGTGCTTCTGAACTTGTGATTTCCTCTGTTTCCAGTACTCTCCCTCAGATGTCCGTGGGCTCACTCCCTCACTGCCCTCAGGTACCTGCTCACACTCAGGGGGTCCTTGGGAGAGGCCTGCCCACACCGCCTCCTCTAAAGACCCTCTGTCTTCACATTCTGACCTTTCCCTGCTCTGTTCCCTTCATGGCCTGTCAATGCCCGACCTCCCATTCTGTGTCTTTGCTCATCTGTCTTCCTCCCCAGAGAAGTGTGCTCAGGGAGGGCAGGGACTCTGATCAGTGTTGTGCCCCAGTGGTGGGGCCGGCTGCAAATACCTGTGGATGAATGAATGAGTGTTCCCAGGGCCCAGCATTGATCTGTCAATATCTCAGGTTGGTGGGAGGGGCAGCGTTTAGGGTCCCTGGTTGCTCACATCGTTTCCAAAATTCAGTCCTCAGTGATGAGTAACTTGGGACACAACACGTCATCACTCGCTCGCCTCTTCCAGATCATGAGATTTTCCTGTTGCTGAGCCGGGAACCCCCTGTCCTGCCCTGCCCTGCCCTGCCCTGTTCCCATGTCCCCTCTCGGCGCCCCATCCTCCCCTGGGAGACTGCAGCCAGTCTCTCTCTTCCCTTCACCCTTAACCCAGGGGATCGTCCCTCTCACCTGCCAGCAGGAGCTCCTGCCAGGGAACACGCCCTCCTCGGGGAAGGGCCGAGGGGGGCTCCATGCCGCCTGCTGCCTGCTCTGTCCTTCCCTCTGTGAGGAGAGCTTCGGCTCCAGAAATGCTCGGGAGCACCGCTGTCACGACAAGTTGGCTCTGTGGTCCTTCCTCCCTCTGTGCTGAGCCGCCTCTGGGGGCAGGAGCGCTTGGCCGGGTCACGTGGGCAGGGGCGGGGTCTCTGCCCGGTCCCTCCCCCTCCCCTCCCCTGCCCTCCCCTCCCCTCCCCTCACTCCTGCCCTCCTGGTCTCCTTCCCCTTTCATTTCGTCTACGTTTGGGTTCCCTGCGAACTGCTGAGGCCTCTCCCTCTTCAGCTGAGATTTCCCACCATATGCGAGTGCGCACACAATGCCCTTGTGTGGACAAGCGCAAGCCTGTGGCATTGGTGTCCTGGGCGCTCCCCGCAGCTCAGGGTCGGGGCGCACAGTCAGTCCCCTGCAGCCCTCTCTCCTCCCCATGTGGCTTTTCTTTTCAGAGCAGGAGCCCGAGGGGCTACCCCAGGAACTCTCGTCACAGGGATGTTACCCCCACCGGGCATCGGAATCACCTGTGGAACTTTCTAAAGATCGCGAATGCCCTGGTGACCCCTAGAAATGCTGCTTCAGCAGATGGCCAGCCAGGCTGAGACCCCAGGATGTGGGAGTGGGGCCACCTCCTTCTTTCCTGCACCCACAGAGGGTCTGCAGAGCCTGTAAAATGCACATTCTGACTCAGCAGTGTGGTGGGGACCTGAGAGTCCGCATCTAACAAGCTCTCAGGTGAGGCTGGTTGTCCTGGGCCAGGCACACTTTGAATAGCCAGGCTGACGGGGACCTGGTTCTCTCAGAGGACGAGCCTCCTCCCTACTCCGAGTTGGCCTCTGCTGAGTCCTGGCCTCCAGTCTGTCAGCACCGCACACAGAGCCCCAGGGGCCCCAAACCCAGGGGATTCTTTCCATCTGTATCAGAGAAGCCCAGCCGGGCACGGGGTCCCCCCAGTGTTCTCAAATGCTCTGGGGAAGTTGCATTGACTCCTGGCAGCAAGGTCACAGTAATGCTCTGAGGGTGAGAAGAGGGCAAGCAGGGTGAGGGATGCTTGCAGATGACTGGTGAGGGACCCACTCTCCATCCCTGGGTGTCCCCAGCCCGGCCTCTGCTTCCAGGGACCGACACCCGGGACCAAGTGTCTCAGGAGCTCAGGTTCCGGGTGTGCAGGCGGTTTCCTGTGTGTCCCGGGAAGAGAAGAGGTGGGGGGAGGTCCGGTGGCGGGAGGTTCCCTGATCCTCGAGGGAAGATCGTAAGGAGACCCTTCCTCTACGTGTCTGCTGGCTGCACTGTGGCCGAGAGGCTGACCGTGTGCTCCTTGAGCGTCCTGGGCAGCCCGTGTCCTCTGCCAGGGGGACTTTCCTGTGGTCACCCTGCCTCCCCAGTGGCTGGTGCCAGGCAAGGAGTGGGGGCTGCACAGGGACCCCTGACAGATCAGGGTGCTCCTCGGCCCCTAGAAGGAGTGGGCAGGACAGAACAGCCGCATGGGAGGGACTCAAAGGGGTCTCTTGGAGAAAGAGACTGAAATCAGACTCCTCTACCTCCTTAAACAAAGCCAGCTTCACATTTTAATTCCCTGTGTGTTGCCCGCGTGTCCCTATGTCGCCCCCTGGAGGCGATGCTGGGGCTGCACCAGGGACCCTGACCTGGCTCCAAAGGACGCCTGGGCCCTGAGCCCTGCGCAGCCTGGGTCCTGGTCCCTGTGGGTCCTGGGTTGCCTGACTCCATTCCAGGGTAGGGTGAGCCCAGGGAGCGGACAGGCACCGTCCAGAAGATTCCTGATCGTGAGTCAGGAGATTTGTCCGCCCAGAGAGATGTGCTCCCTTAGGAGGAACTCTCTGTCCTTGAGGTTTCAAGGAATGACCCAGTAGAGTCTCTTGAGACTTTGGAAGAGGCACTGGCTTGGGGGGAGGGGGCTGGACACCACAATGCCCTGTTTCCTCATCACAGCAGGGGGCGGGAGGGGGGGGAATGCATCCGTGTCATCTGTGTCCCTGTTTTTGCTCCAGGCCTCCCCACAGAGCCCACCTGGAGACGCAGCTGAGGGTTCCCAGGGCTTCCTCTGTTACAGGGGAGGAGACCCTCAGCCCCTCTGAGATGGAAACAAACGTAGATCCTGGGTTCTCCTGTCCCATCCTGCACAGGGTCAGGCACGGGGCACGGGGCTGGGTCCTGGGGACTCCAAAGAGAACAGGACAGACACAGATCCTGAAACAGGGCCACAGGCACTCAGAGAAAATCATGGCTTTGAGGACACATTTAAAATGGAGGGAAGGTGGGGAGCCTCTGTCGCTCAGTTGATTTAATGTCCGACTCTTGATTTTGGCTCAGGTCATGATCTCTCTGCGGTGAGATTGAGCCTCTTGTCGGCTGCCTGCTGAGTGTGGAGCCTGCTTAGGATTCTCTCTCTCTCCCTCTGCCTCTCTACCACTTTCTCTCTCTCTCTCTCTCTCTCTCTCTCTCTGTCTCTCTCTCTCTCTCTCTGTAAAGTGGAAAAAGGGGCACCTGGTTGGCTCAGTTGAGTAAAGTGTTCCACTTTGGCTCAGGTCTTGATCTCATGGTTCGTGGGTTCGAGCCCTGCGTCAGGTTCTGTGCTGACAGCTCAGAGACTGGAGCCTGCTTTGGAGTCTGTGTCTCCCTCTCTCTCTGCCCGTCCCCTGCTCACGGCTGTCTTTCTCTTAAAAGAACATCAAAAAAAAATTTTTTTAAATAAGATTGAAAATCAAGTACAATAAAATGGAGAAAAGAGCCGTGAAGGGAAAGCGTCTAGTGTGACAGGAGCAAGTAACGGGGTCTCAGCTGGCCTGGGGGTCACGTCAGCACCCATGACAAAGTGATCTTTTGGCTGAGACCGGAAGTGTGGGTGGGCCTTTGCCCCTGGAAGGACAGAGGGTGTGGGGGGCTGAGCTGCCTACAGAGCGACCTGTCTCAGCGGGCAGACACCCGACTGGCGGGAGGGGCTGACGGAGGTCAGTGTGGGGAGCCTGGAGAGCGAGGAGGACTGTGACTGGGTGAGGCTGGGAGGGTCAGAGCCTGCTGGGGAGTGGGCGCGCCAAGGGGCATCAGCAGCGCGCCCCCCCTCCGCCTCCCCCCCACCCAAGCTCCAGGCTGCGAAGTTTCTCTGCCGCCCTCTGCTGGACCATTCGGAAAATGTGGAAGAAAACGTCCTGCTCTGTGTTTTTAGAGTACTGATTTTCAAAGTATACTTTAAGTACTATTTCATGTATGTAGATATAATTTTTAGCGACCTTATTGTGTTATAGTTGACATATAAGAAAGTCCACCTGTTGAAAGTATAAGAAAAAGGGAGGGGGGGCGCCTGGTGTCTCAGTTCCTTGTGTGTCGGACTTGGGCTGGCCCTGAGTTTGAGCCCCGGGGTAGGGCTGTGTGCTGACAGCTCAGAGCCTGGACCCTGCTTCTGATTCTGTGTCTCCTTCTCTCTGCCCCTCCCCCCACACTCACTCTGTCTCTCAAAATAAAATAAAGACATAAAAAAAATTTTCATGAAGATTTAAATATTATCGAATCTACTAACCCAATAACAAAATATCCAGGATACAGTAAAAAAAAAAAATCACTCATCATACCAAGAGCCAGGACAACCACGATTTGACTGAGAAAGGATCATTACTGACTCCAATCCCAATGACTGTGGAATTATCCAACGAAGATTTAACAAGTATCATTAAAAGAACACTTCAATAACCGACAATAAATTCTTTAACAAAATGGAGAGGCGCCTAGCTGACTCAGTTGTTAGAGCACATGACGCTTGATCAAGGGGTTATGAGTTCAAGTGCCACACTGGCGTCAAGGCTGCTCAAAAAAAAAAAAAGAAAACCACAGCAAAAAAAGAAAGTTATAAAAAGGAACCACACAGGGGCACCTGGGTGACTCAATTGGTTAAGTGTCCAAGTCTTGATTTCTGCTCAGGTCATGATATCAGGGTTGTGAGATCAGGCTCCAAGTCGAGCTCCACCCTGGGCATGGAGCCTGCTTGAGATTCTCCCTCTCTCTCCCTCTCTCTCCCTCTCTCTCCCTCTGCCTCTCCTCCACTCCCACACCCATGCACTCCCTCTCTCTGTCTTCAACAACAAAAAAAGAAACATAGAAATGATGAAACTGAAAACTACAGTGACCCATATTTAAGAAAACAAAACCAAACCCTCACTGGTGAACTTCACAGTAACATGACGATGTACAAGGTAGAATCAATGAACTGGAGGACAAATCCATAGAATTTATTCCTCCTGAAAAAGAGAGAGGAAAGAGACAGAAAAATGAGCAGAGTCCCGAGATCTGTTCCATACAACAGGGATGGAACCTCGGGGCCACTGGGTACCAGAAGTGGAAGGGAAATGTGCGGACTGCAAAGGTATCCGAGGAAAGGACAACCCAAGAGGCTGAGTCACAACCCCACCCACGGTGAGCAGTCACACTAAGGCGCACAACAAACTTCTGAAAATAAAAGACAAGAGAACAAAAATCCCAAAGACACCCCGAGAAACCACCCTTGCGCACTAAGGAACACTGATGTAAGTGACAGGAGGTTTTGTATCTGAAAGCCTGGAGGCCAGAAGGAAGTGGCACCTGTTTCAACTTGTGCGCCTGCTAAAATTAGCCTCAGGAGTGAAGGGGAAAGAAGGAAATTCCCTGATGAAGGGAGAGCATGAAAATTAATTGGCAGCTCACCTACTATTAAAGAATGGCCGGGGCGCCTGGGTGGCGCAGTCGGTTAAGCGGCCGACTTCAGCCAGGTCACGATCTCGCGGTCCGGGAGTTCGAGCCCCGCGTCGGGCCCTGGGCTGATGGCTCAGAGCCTGGAGCCTGTTTCCGATTCTTGTCTCCCTCTCTCTCTGCCCCTCCCCTGTTCATGCTCTGTCTCTCTCTGTCCCAAAAATAAAAACGTTAAAAAAAAAATTTAAAGAATGGCCAAAGGAGATGTATAATTCATCATTCTCTGTAGCTCACGTTTGGTATCATATCTAAAATCTAACCAAATTTACTTTGTTTTTTTTAATATTTATTCATTTTTGAGAGAGGGAGGAAGAGAGGGAGAGGGAGAAAGAGAGAGAGAGGCAGAGAGACAGGGTGACAGAGGATCCAAAGCAGGCTCTGCATGACGGCAGGAAGCCCAACGTGGGGCTTGAACTCACGACCCTGAGATCGAGTCACATGTTCTCCCGACTGAGCCAGCCAGGCGCCCCACGCCAAATTTAAGATACTGAAATCTGGGGTGCCTGGGTGGCTCAGTCGGTTTGGCGTCTGACTTCGTCTCAGGCCTCGATCTCACGCTTCGTGGGTTCAAACCCCTCATCGGGCTCTGTGCGAACAGCTCAGAGCCTGGAGCCTGCTAAGGATTCTGTGTCTCCCTCTCTCTCTCTGCCACTCCCTTGCACATGCTCTTTCTCTGTCTCTCAAAAATAAATAAATGTAAAATACTGAAATCAGAGTATGTTCTCGGAAAATGGTAATGAATCTAGAAATTAATAATAGACAACTGAAAAAAATCCCTAAAAGATTTGGAAAGTAAGCTACATATTTGTAAATAATTTATGGGCCAAAAAGCAAGTTTCAAAGGAAATTTTAAAAACACACAGAATTGGGATGCCTGAGTGGCTTGGTCGGTTGAGCATCTGACTCTTGATCTCAGGCAGGTCATGATCCCAGGGTCGTGGGACTGAGTCCCAAGGCAGGCTCTGTGCTGAGTGTGGAGCCTGCTTGGGGTTTTCTCTCTCTCTCTCTCTCTCTCTCTCTCTCTCCTTCTCCCTCTCTCTCTCTATCTCGGCCTCTCTCCCCTACCCATGGTCTCTCTCTTTCTCTCTCTCTCTCTCAAAATTAAAAAAAAACATTTAAACACACAGAATTAAATTAAATATACTAAAAAAAACCCTCCTCTGCTTATGGGATGCAGCTTATGCCACACTGAGAGGGGAATTTCTAGCACAAAATGCTTACATTACAAGAAAGGATATATCTCAAATCAATAATGTAAGTTCCTACTAGAAGAACCAGAAAAATAAGAGCAAAATGAACCCAACTAAAAGCAGAAAGAAAGAAAGAATAGAGACCAGAGCACCCAGCTGATGTTATATTGGACACTGTGAGTGGACACAATGGACCCGAGCCCATGGAAGGGCAAGACTGGGTCTGTAGCATCAGAGTTGGTTCTGCAGGTGGGATGTGAATGGGGAGAAAGGACGATGGGGGTGACTGTGAGTGCCCTTGTCTTATCTCTTCCCCTGAGGGGTCACAGGCAGATGCAGAAACCCTCAGATGTTGGATTCTCCCCTGAGAGATCTTCAGGTCCCCCCTTGTCCCCTGGGTGAAATGTTTGCTCTGCTGGGAAGGGCAGGCAGATGGCATAGGACTCTGACAACACGCACAGGGCTCAGCAAGGAGGAGCTGGAGAAGAGCCCAGGGGCTCTGCTCAGCCCTGCTGCCTGTGGGGTTCAGCTGGGGCTTGGAAACAGGATGCTGTGCTTACGGGGTGCTCCAGGCCGGGTGATGAGTGTGTTTCCAAAGTCAGGCACTAAGGGTCGTAAGCTAATCATGAAACATTCCTTCCTTTTATTTTCCATTTTTTTCTTTTAGTGAGGAAACTCTACCCCCAATGCTCCAATTCACGACCCTGAGGTCAAGGGTCTCATTCTGTACTGACTGAGCCAGCCAGGCGCCTCCATTCCTTCCTTATTGTATGCAAGACAGTGGCCTGAATCTCGGGGGGCAGGAGGTTCCCCAAGAGGCTGGAGCAGCCTCCCAGACTCCCCAAGGCCACCCTCTGGATGCAGCTAACAGCCACGCAGGGAACTGTAACGAGCAGGGAATTGTAACAAACGTGCCAACAGTAACATCCAGACATGTGCAAAGGGCTTATGACTGATAAATTAGAGCAGAAGCAGCTCATCCCCGTGATAGCATTCTGCCTCATTACATGTTTCTTATGTAGAAAAGCAATAGGCAGCTTCTCCAGAGTCTTTTTCTTGCCTCCTCCCTGCTCAACCCCTGGGAGGAGGCTGGCTGGGGCACCTGTCCAAGGTGCTGATGCTCACCGAACTATTCCCAAGGCTCGGGAGCTGTGATCTTCCAGTTGTGTCCACTCTCTTTGCATTCTTAACAAGGAGCATTACTAACAAGGAAGAGGTGGAGAAGGCTGCAGGGAGTGTGGACTGGCCTTCATCACTGGCTCAGGGCAGTGACGGTGTTGTGGACATCCCTGCAGGCAGTGACTCCGTGGTCAGATGACCAAGTCCAGGCTGCCCACCAGCAGTTTGTCATGAACGATTATGGTGAATATGGCCTTGGAGGTGCAGTAGACAGAACAGAGGCCTCTCAGAGACTCCTACATCCCTCGTGTCAAGAATCTGTGATTATTTCAATGATAAAGGGACTAGCAGATTAAGTTAAGGACCATGTGATTGTGACATTATGGTAGTTTACCCAGGTGGGCCAATATAATCCAAGAGTTCTTTCTTTTTTTCTTAAATTTTTAAAAAATGTTTATTCACTTTTGACACAGAGAGAGGTAGAGAGAGAGAGGGAGACACAGAATCACAGGCTCCAGGCTCTGAGCTGTCAGCACAGAGCCCAACACAAGGCTCGACCTTCTGAGATCACGACATGAGCCAAAGTTGGAAGTCTAACCCATTGAGCCATCCAGGCACCCACAAGGGTCCTTATATAAGTGACAGGGGGAGGCAGGAGAGGCAGAACCAGAGAAGAAGAGGTGATGTGGAAACAGGACACAGAGAGACTTCAAGATGTTGCACTGCTGGTTTTGAAGGTGAAGGAAGGGGCCGCATCCATGGAAGGTGGGCAGCCTCCAACGGCACAGCTTGAAAAACAAGGAAACAGACTCCCTCCTAAGCCTCCAGAAGAGACAGCCAGGTGGGCACCTTGATTTGTGTTGACATCCACCACTAAGCTTACAATAATTTGCTAGAGCAGCAAGAGGAAACTAACAAGAGGCGTCACCCTGTCTAATCCAACATAGTGTGCATTGCGATAGGAGCATCACAGAGCTAAAAATGACGTGATACTTTGCAGCTTGCTTTTCTTACCTCTCATCTCATGACTAAGAAACAAGTGGGTGATGGCAAACCCACCTGTGAAACGTGGGTGCGGTGCCTTGGTGCTTGGACCGCTTTTGTGTGAACAGGGCACCTTGACGCGAGCGAATCCACATGGGCACCCAACCGGGGGCCTCAGGGAAGGACTGAGAGCCACTGGCCCAGGTGTGTGGAGGAGGCTGCAGGTGGGACAGTAGGACGAGGCCTGTGGACCAGGTGGAAGAGAACTTTGTCCCAACACCATGGGAGCCTGGGTGAGTTAGGTGGGGAAAGCCCTCTGCCTCTGACCTGCATGCTTATTTATGGGGAGGAGGTGTGTTTCAAGATAAGATCCCGCTCAGGGAGAAAAGTGGACACTGCTGGGAGGTACTGGGCTAGACGTCATGGGCAGTGTCCGGGAAGGCTATGCTCAGAGCATGAATTCTGGGTCCCAAACCCTGGCGTTCCTCTGACAACCTGCCTTTATGTCACCCCAGCAGGAAGGACATCCCGAAGGCTGGAGAAACCTTCAGACAGGTCTCAGTGCCCTGGATCCTGGATTTGGGGACAGGGCAAGTTTATTGGTGAAGGCCACCAGTCAGGGCCACCGGGGATGGGTGAGGAGGACCAAAGGGCTCAGGACACCAAAAGGCTATGAAGGGGTCCCACCTGGGATGTGTGCCTGCCCATGGCTGCTCCTTCCAAGCTCCTCCTCGTGTGGTCATCAGAGGCCCCATGTTCTGTGCTCCTGAGAACCCCGTGCACATGTGCAAACACTGGAGGTGTCTCCAGCCTTGGTCCCTGAGCAGGGTGAGGACCGCTGAGTGCTGTCATAGTTTGGCCACAGCTCTGGTGATCTCTCCTTTTCTAGTGAACGTGGTCCCAGCATGTCAACACCCCTCGCCCCTCCTCTATCTCAGGGGACTAAGGTGGGGGCTTGGTGAACTCAGAGAGAACATTTCCCTGTGTGACCCAGGAGAGAAGGGCCCCAGAGGTTCACGTGAATTTCTGCTCAGAGAAATCACCATTCACCAAAAAAGGGCCAAGGAGGGGGAAGAGTCCTCTTTCATCAGATCCCCTCATGCTGTCCCTGGTGGGTCAGGGCCCGGGATACTTTCCCTGGGAAACCCCACTTCCTGGGACATGGGGGCCTTTGTCCTGGCCCATCCGGGGTTCGTGGCAGCCTGTCAGGGCTTCCAGAAATCAGGAAGGCCCGGACCCTGGGTCCATGTCCCTGAATATCCTCTGGGCTTAGAGCTGGTTCTCTGGCTCAGGTGGGGGCACCTGACCCCACCCAGGGTCTGGGGTCTCAGGAAGGCCCCTGAAAGGAGTAGCTCCCAGGGGGAGGGGAAACTAAGAAGACACTTGTCCTTTGTAGTTGATCTGGCAGTAAATGTTCCTGTCAGGGTGTTGTAACTCCTGTAAAAGAAAAAGAGGCCTCTGAACCCCGCAAGCTTCCCAGAACATGTCTGGGTGACTTTCAGGTCCTGCGTCCACCTCTCTGGGAACCTGGCTGGGTGGCAGGTTTCTGCCCCAGGCCCCTCCTTCCTCCCACTAGCCCCTGTGCCCTTTTGCTCTGCTGTGTCCTAAACCTGAAAGCACGGGCAGGGCAGGTTGGGGACAGATCCTCAGCCCCCTTGGGCTTGGGGGACCTGAACATTCATTGCCCACACTCACCTGGTAGATGGGAACGGCTGTCCTTGGGCTGGGTAGGGTGCTCTGAACAGGGGGAGAGAATGGGTGTCAGTGGACAGAGGGAGAGTCATTTCTCTGCAGGGGTGACCCGTTCTGCCTCTTGAGCAGCTTTCGCCAAGCCTGTTGACCCACACCCCAGACCCAGACCGGTCTCTCCTGAACTCCCTGCCCCACTCCTATTAGCCCAGGAGCCCTGGCTGATGTTCCCAGTGCTCTGTCCTTGGCCAGACTCCAGGGTTCCCCTTGGGCCAGCTCAGAGTGGCAGGAGAGACTCAGGACGGGGTGGGGAGTGGTCCTGTCCCTGAAGACGTACCAATCCTGGGCAGAACAGGCCCTGCCTTGTCCTGGCTACTCTGGGGGAAGCAGAGTGTGTGCTGTGCTGTTGAATTCGTTGGTTCTCTGCCTTGCGCCCGCACAACCTAGACCCCAGTGGGGAGGGGGTGGGCTTACCGGGGATGTGGAGCTGCTGACTGGACCATGACCTGGGGACAGAAACAGGAATTAGCACTCAGGGTCCACCCTCCCAGGAGGTACCGGGTCATCGGCTCTCGGAGAACCAGGGAAGGAGCACCTCCCACAGGGAGACCCACTGGTGCTGGTCTGGGAGGTGCTGAGCCGTGACCTAGATTCCATAGGTCAGGGAGTATGGCCAGTTGGGGTCCCCTGTACTGAAGCCTCAGGGACGTGGTCAGAGGCCCCAGGGTGTGACTGGCAGGAGTGGGCATTGGGGGCAGGTCGAGGGGCTCCCTGTGCTGCCTGGGCTGAAGGGATACTCACCAGGGGTGCAGGCTGGGTGCCCCATCTCTCTGTGATTACGTTGGCCACTGGCCCTAGGAAAGATCAGGCTTATTCGTGAGGTGGGCAGGGAGAGGTCACAGCTCTGGTGTCAGAACAGGGGACAGGGAGGGTCTTCATTCCAAGCAGGGCTTAGAGACCACATCTCTCCACCAGTCAATTTAGGAGGGGAAGGGCCCAGGAGAGGGATAAAAAAAGGCCTTCAGAGCACATGTATCCTCGGACCAGAGAGGAAGCTGGGCAGCGGACGGACACCTAGGAGAAAGTGTCCCGAAAAGGGATCAAGAGCCCAGGAAAGGAATCACACATGAGGGTCTGAGTGACTGGAAGGGTCAAGGCAGCCAGCTGCGTGTGCAGGACGCTTGGGGAGCCCCAGGTATGTCAGATCCCTGAATGCGGTGCCCCTGCTGTGGCCAGACCCTCGAGTCCTCAGGCCAGAAGACGCTGAAAACTGACATTGGCTCGTGCTCTATCTCCATCTGCCTGGACGAGGGGCTTCGTCCCAGGACCTCTACCTGACGGGGCCCAGGGTCTGCGGTGTCACACATCAGGCGCCGTGGTTCCCGCATGTGCCACTTAGGGGGTCGACCCCACCCGGCCTGTCAGGGTCTTCCACTCTCCCTTGCGTGACCTTGGCCAGGACCACCCTCGGTCCTGAGGCTGCAAATCCCCGTCCCAGGGCACGTGGACTGACAAACCACGGGAGGTACCGGTCTCCGTGCACTTAGTACCGAGCACTGCTGTAGGGTTGCCGAGCGAACCAGGACAACCCTGAGGGGCTGTTCTGTGATTGTCCCTAATTTTGCACAGTGGCAGCTGTGGAGGAAGGGCCCCGGGCAGCAGCTGGTGAGGAAGGAGCCAGGTGTGACCAGAGGAGAAATCCAGGGGGCAGTTGGGAGGTCTGGGACACCCAGCCCAGAATCCTGGGTCAGGACGGCGTCTGCCTGCTGGTGAGTCTGTTGGGGTGGGGGAGGGGTGGTGGACAGGATCGTGTGTGGGAAATGCCATCATACCTTCCCGCCTTCCCACGGAGCAGGAGATACCCCAGGGAGGCCACGAGTGCCACCCCAACCAGGACCCCAATTGCAATGCCAACACTGGTCCCCACAGGGAGGCCCGTGGGGCTTCTTCCATCTGAAATAAGAAGCAAAAGGGAGGAGGAATGAGTCCCAAGTCATATCTGCTGAAGCCATGAGGGCTGGGGGGAAGGGCCTGGCTAGGGAGGAAGGAATGGCCATCGAGGTCTGGATGATGTGTGTTATCTCCACAGCATCCCCACCCCCTCGGCTGCTGTGTCATTTCTTTTTTATTTTTTTAAATGTATTTTTTTTTTTTTGAGAGAGAGAAGGAGAGTGGGAGCAGGGAAGGGGCAGAGAAAGAGGGAAGACAGACTCCCAAGCAGGGTCCCCACTATCAGTGCACATCCCAACAAGGGGCTTGAACCCATGAACTATGAGACCATGGCCTGATCTGAGGTCAAGAGTTGAACGCTTGGGGCACCTGGGTGGCTCAGTTGGTTAAATGTGTCTTTGGCTCAGGCCACGATCTCATGGTTCGTAGGTTCAAACCCACATCAGGTTCTGTGCCTACAGTGCAGAGCCTGCTTGAGATTCTCTCCCTCTCTCTCTGCCCTTCCCCAACTCTCTTTCTCTGTCTCTGAAAATAAATAAATTTTTTTTAAAAACTTAAGAAAAAAAAAGAAGAGTTGGAGGCTTAATGGAGTGAGCTGCCCAGGTTCCCCCTGCTGTGTCCTTTCTGTCCTTGTAGTGAAACCTTGGACTTGAATCTTCATGTTGCCCTCCTCTGCCCAAAACTGTGGCCAGTGCCCACATCCTGTTCATTTTCCTCCTAATGCCTCTCTTTCTTATTCTCACATTATGCCTCTTTCCACATTTCTTCCTTTCTATTACCATTGATGGTCTTAGAGGGAGGCCCCTACTTGTCCACTCAACACGGATTAGTGAAAACAACACTAGCTGACTGCTTTCGAGGTCAGCGCTGGGCCAGGCACATGGGAAATACTTTGTGTATCTCATCTGCAGCTTCCATGAGGGGGCCAGGTGTCAACCCCACTGTGCAAATTACGGTCTGAGAGTGTCAAGGGCTTCAGTAAAGTAGTGAAGGTCACAGAACTGGACCGAATTGAGACAACACTTAATCCCAGCTCCACGGGACATTACGGCTAATAACAACAACATCAATGAGAAAAGAACAAGAACTGCTAAATTTGATTGCGCCTTGAACCTGTGTAGGATGCTGTCTCAGGATTTAAGATCTCATTAACCTCATAGTGACAACCCTCAGAACAGCCCTAAGAGCCAGCCTTTCTTTCCAGTTTTACAGAGGAGGAAACTTAGGTTCTGGAGGTTGAGTGCCTTGTCTGAGGTCCCACAGCTGGTATAAAGCAGAACCAAGATGTTAACAAGATTAGTCTAATTCCGGGGATCTCATCCACATTGCTGTAGAGGCTGTGAAGGAGGCTCCCACCTCCCCCAGACCTGTATTCTATTTCACACACACCCCCTGCCCGTGAAATATACAGGGAGGAAGGGGGAACGGTCGAGGGTCACTCACAGCTCACAGCCAGGCTGATGGGGTCACTTCTGTTGGAACTGGCCCGGTTGGAGACCTCACACTGATAATTCCCGGCATCCTCCACCCTGACGAGGCTTATGGTGAGGGCCCTGTTGTCCCGGGACAGCTTTATCCTCTTTGTGAGGTTTATACTCCGGCCATTGAAGAACCACCGGATGGAGACCTTTTTGTTATTTGTGGAGCAGGTCAGGACCACAGAGTCCTTATGTTCTGTGGCTGTGGTGTTGCTGGCATGGACAGTAGGCTGGGACACTTGCTCTGTGGAGAAACAGAGGAGGTGACAGAATGAGAGGGAGCCTGGGGCCATGCTCCTTCTTCCAAGATCTCGGCCACTCTGAGGGCCCCACTGGGCTCTGTAAAGGTGCCCCAGAGGATGGCCCTGATGTCTGCAGAAGGATGAGTGTCTTTGTTCAGGTGGCGATCTATAAGGAGGGGGCTGTACCTCTCCCTCTGACCCTCAGGTCCCCCTCTGGCCCTCAGTCATCTGCCTGGTCTGCCTGGACATCTCTGTAGTATTAGCACCACACACCTCTCAGTCCATGTGTCCAGCATCCTCATCAGCAGGTGGAATTTTTTCCCATGGACTCCTGTGTGATTCTTTTCTTGAACTCAGTGACTTTAATAGATCAAGCCTCACTCCTTATATACCTTTTCACGTATGGTGGGGAGGAAGGCTTGCGGGCCTTCTATCTCTGAGTCTGAGGCACCTTTACATAAAATAAGGAAGGTATTTGCACTGTTATAATTTATTAGGAAATGAGAGCAGCCCACCCAGTCTTCATCACCTCAGGGACCAAAGAGTTTTCAATCCATAGGATTTCTCCCTCTGAAGACTTTTACTTCTACATCTGTGGATTGAATCTCAGGGTGAAAAACTTCTGTAGAGAATCGGGTACGGTATACAGAATACTGGCACCCTTATAAATAGAAGAAAACTACTGCAACATAATAAAGGCCTTATATGAAACCCTTACAGCTAGCATTATACTCAATGGTGAAACACGGAGAGCGTTTCCTCTAAGATCAGATAGTACATAAACATGCCTCTTTCACCACCCATATTCAACAGAGTATAGGAGACCAAGCTGAAATAATTTGGAGAAAAAGAGTAGAACGCAATCAAATTGGAAAGGATTAAGTACAATTAGGTCTGTTTGTAGATGACATGAAATGATATGTATAAAACTCTAATGATTCCACAAAAACTGTTGAACTAATCAACAATTTCAACAAACTTGCAGGATACAAAGTCAACATGCAAAAATCACTTGTGTTGCTATACACTAATAATGAAATAACCCCTTCCCAAATTAAGGAAACAATTTAATTTACAATAACATTAAAAAGAATAAAATACTTAGGAATGAACTAATGAGGCAATAGACTGTACATGGAAATCTATAAAACATCACTGAAGGAAATTACAGAAGACACAAATGAATGGAAAGACATCCCATGTTCATGGATAGTAAGACTTAATATTGTTAAGATGACAATACTACCCAAAGAGATCCACAGATTCAATGTAATCCCTATCAAAATCATTTTTTTAAAAGATTTTATTTTTGGGGCGCCTGGGTGGCGCAGTCGGTTAAGCGTCCGACTTCAGCCAGGTCACGATCTCGCGGTCCGGGAGTTCGAGCCCCGCGTCGGGCTCTGGGCTGATGGCTCGGAGCCTGGAGCCTGTTTCCGATTCTGTGTCTCCCTCTCTCTCTGCCCCTCCCCCGTTCATGCTCTGTCTCTCTCTGTCCCAAAAATAAATAAACGTTGAAAAAAAAAAAGATTTTATTTTTAAGTAATCTCTATACCCAACGTGGGGCTTGAACATATAACCTAGAGATCAAGAGTCGCATACTTTACCGACTGAGCCAGTCAGGTGCCCCCCCATCAAATTCTTAAGGAAATATTTTGCAGAAATAGAAATTTCCAAATATTCACATGAAATCTCAGGGGCCTCAAATAGCCAAAATTATTTTGAAAAAAGAACAAATTTGGAGGACTCCTACTTCCTGACTACAAAGCTAAAGCAACCAAAATAACATGGGCTTGGTATAAAGATAGGCACAGAAATGCCAATGGGATGCAGTAGGTACCCCAGAAACAAACTGAATATATGTGTTTCAATGATTTTCAATAAGGTTGTCATGACCATTCAATGCATAAAAAAATCTGTTCAACAAATGGTATTGGGGGCTGCCTGGGTGGCTCAGTCGGTTAAGCATTCGACTTCGGCTCAGGTCATGATCTCGCAGTTTGTGAGTTCGAGCCCTGCATCAGGCTCTGTGCTGACAGCTCAGAGCCTGGAGCCTGCTTTGGATTCTGTGTCTCCCTCTCTCTCTGCCCCTCCCCTGCTCATGCTCTGTCTCTGCCTCTCAAAAACAAATAAATGTTAAAAATTTTTTTAAACAAGGGGCGCCTGGGTGGCTCAGTCGGTTGGGCATCCGACTTCGGCTCAGGTCATGATCTCGCGGTCCGTGAGTTCGAGCCCCACGTCAGGCTCTGTGCTGACAGCTCAGAGCATGGAACCTGTTTCAGATTCTGTGTCTCCCTCTCTCTCTGACCCTCACCCGTTCATGCTGTCTCTCCCTGTCTCAAAAATAAATAAACGTTAAAAAAAATTTTTTTTAAACAAATGGTATTGGGAACACTGCGCATCCTAGCAAATGAATAAAGTTGGACCTTGACCTTACATCATGTACAGAAATAGCCTAAAATAGTATGTTTTGGTGGTATAGTGGTGAGCATAACTGCCCTCCAAAATTAACTTAAAATAGATCAAACATCTAAACATAAGAGTCAAAACTGTAAAAGTCTTAGAACAAAACATAAAGCAAAAACTTTCTGAACCCGTATTTCCCAAAGATTTGTTAGATATGATGCCCAAAGCAAAGACAAGAAAAGAAAAAATAGATGAATTGGATTGTATTGAGTTAGAAAACTTCTGTGCTCCAAAAGCACAATCAAGAGAGTGATGATAGCAGTTATGGAATGAACAGGACTCAGGTAGGAAATGCACAGATAGAAACACAGTCAATGATTTTTAAAAAATTTTTTTAAAGATTTTATTTTTAAGTAAGCTCTACACCCAATGTGGGGCTCGAACTTACAACCCCAAGATCAAGAGTCTCATGCTCTACTTACTGAGTCAGCAAGGTGCCCTTAGTCAATGGTATTTTAATAGCATTGCATGCTGACAGATGGGTAGCTACATTGTGGTGGGCATAACATAACATATAGAGTTGTCCAATCCCTATGTTGTGAACCTGAAACTAATGTTACATTGTGTGTCAGCTAAATTTCCCTGACCAAAACCAAGACCAAAACCAAAAAACAAAAACAAAAACAGAAAAAAAAAAAAACAAACAGTGATGGCAATGCACAGATTGGAAGAAAACATTTGCAAATCATAGCTGGTAAGAGATTACTATCCAGAATACATAAAGCACTTCTGCAATTCAACAACAACAAAAAGCAACTTGACCCTGAGGACCCTTCTTTCTTCCCCATCTGCAAAGGCCCCTTATATGTGTGTGGAGTTTTCTGGAGCTGACAGACTCCCCTCCCCACATTTGAGACTGGACTGGGAGATCTCAGATCTCAGATCTCAAGATCTGCGATGAGAATTCAGAGAGCAAGAGGAGGAAGCATCTGCAGACGTGTGATGGGAGAGTTCAGGGACAGATCTGTGTCACAAGCAAGTGAAAATAACTTCACCTCGGCTCTTTTCTGAAAACCAGGCAGACCTTCACCATAGTGCCTAATGTAGATGCTCCGGGGATCCACCTACCAGAGACTGTGATAGTCTTGACTGTGCACTTATTGAGGAGAGTGCCAGAGTTATAGATGAGGCAAGGCCCTGTGCTGGTTTCAGGTGCAGAGTCAGAAGGAGAAGGCAAGTCTACCCCAGTGGGAGTGACACCAACACATCAGGAAACACTCAGTGATTTCATGTCCAGCACAGGGAGGTGAGGATGGGCCACCTGAGGGGCGGCCGGGGCATGCTGACTCAGGTTGCTGCTGGGGGTCATTAGTTGGAGAGTGATCACAGAATGAGCCTCTATTTGCTCTCACTGCCCACACCAGCACCCTTCCCGCTGATGGAGGAGAGGACAGGGCTGTGCTGCCCATCAGCCTGTGTGACCCTGATTCAGTGACTATACCTCCCCGGGCCTCAGTTTCCCCCTAATACAACAGGAATAATGGTAAATGATCTCCACCTGCCATGCCTGTGAAGTAACCTTTAACCATCCTTAAATACCTGGCCCTAAAATGGTACATCGCGGCTGGCCAATCAAATGGCCTCTCTTACTCTTGCCTCCACAAGACAAGGCTCCCTCCCTGGGCCTCCTTCTTGGGAGAGGAAGAGCCATCAAGAGCATCTCTCTGCTCTGTTCCTCCCTGGGGGTGCTGACCCTCCTCTGGAGTCTCCTAAGTCCCACACAGCAGTTGGCTAATGGACTGGAGCCTTTTTATGTCTGTGCTGCCCATGCCTCTCTCCAGATGTAGATCTGGAGACCGAGCCCTGGCTGGCGACCAGCTCAGAGGCTCAGGACTCGGGCAGCTGGGAAATCATTGCTCCCTGTCAGCCCTGCCCAGGAGCCCTACCCCACCCTGGCACAGAGTCCCCGGGGTCACGAGACTCAGGAGCCCCAAGGCACTGTTCTGGGCAAGGGCCTTCTGGGCTGAGCTCTAGTGAGGATCCCAGGGCCCCTTCGGGCCTGGCCTTGACCGTGACCTGCATGGTCTTTCTCAGATGGTCGTAGAGTCTGGATTCCAGGAAAGGAGTTGCAATCTTAGGAAATTCATCTCTACTGTGTGTGTCCTGCACTAAATGCTCAAACCCCACATGGGACACAGTGCAGAAGGGAAGGGAGACACAGTCCAGGCCTGTCAATCCTGTGTGTACGAAGTAGAATTCACTCCACCCGACACCAGAGGTGAGAGAGGAATTACTCACGATATACACGGAGCCGTCTAGTTACTATTTCAATTTGAAAATTTCTCTTTAAGATTCGTACAGTGTAGTATCCCGTGTCCTCCAGGTTGATGTTCTGGAACAGCAGGGATCCGTTGTGATATAATGTCTCTCTGCCGCTGTGTGCAAATCCTGGGGTAATTTCTTGTGAGTCTGCTGCATATGATACAATTTCACTACGGGGCTCAACAGTTTCCCCTTTGAACCAGCCAAAGCCTAAAAGATTGGCAGGCAGATTGTGGACACGCAGAAGAACGTCCTTCCCTTCGGCAGCATTGGGCGGCACCGATTCAACAGTGACTTGGGCAGTGGTGGGAGGGTTCCAGAAGGTTAGGAGTGAGACTAGGAGGGAAGACAGAAGACCTGGATCAATATTTGGCCTATGTATTGGGACGGAAAGATGTGGCCCTGGAGACTGAGCAGGTCCTAATCGCTCAGCATTGGGCCCAGGGGTGAGCGTGTGTGTGTGTGTGTGTGTGTGTGTGTGTGTGTGTGTGTCCTACTGGTCAAGGTCAGCGGCACGACCGCCATGACTTCAGTGCTTCTGAACTTGTGATTTCCTCTGTTTCCAGTACTCTCCCTCAGATGTCCGTGGGCTCACTCCCTCACTGCCCTCAGGTACCTGCTCACACTCAGGGGGTCCTTGGGAGAGGCCTGCCCACACCGCCTCCTCTAAAGACCCTCTGTCTTCACATTCTGACCTTTCCCTGCTCTGTTCCCTTCGTGGCCTGTCAATGCCCGACCTCCCATTCTGTGTCTTTGCTCGTCTGTCTTCCTCCCCAGAGAAGTGTGCTCAGGGAGGGCAGGGACTCTGATCTGTGTTGTGCCCCAGTGGTGGGGCCGGCTGCAAATACCTGTGGATGAATGAATGAGTGTTCCCAGGGCCCAGCATTGATCTGTCAATATCTCAGGTTGGTGGGAGGGGCAGCGTTTAGGGTGCCTGCTTTTGCTCACATCGTTTCCAAAATTCAGTCCTCAGTGATGAGTAACTTGGGACACAGCACATCGCTCGCTCGCCTCTTCCAGATCATGAGATTTTCCTGTTGCTGAGCCGGGAAACCCCTGTCTTGCCCTGCCCTGCCCTGTTCCCATCCCCTCTCGGCACCCCGTCTTCCCCTGGGAGACCGCAGTCAGTCAGCCTCTTCCGTCTCCCCCAACCCCAAGCCAGGGGATCGTCCCTCTCACCTGCCAGCAGGAGCTCCTGCCAGGGAACACGCCCTCCTCGGGGAAGGGCCGAGGGGGGCTCCATGCCGCCTGCTGCCTGCTCTGTCCTTCCCTCTGTGAGGAGAGCTTCGGCTCCAGAAATGCTCGGGAGCACCGCTGTCACGACAAGTTGGCTCTGTGGTCCTTCCTCCCTCTGTGCTGAGCCGCCTCTGGGGGCAGGAGCGCTTGGCCGGGTCACGTGGGCAGGGGCGGGGTCTCTGCCCGGTCCCTCCCCCTCCCCTCTTCTGCCCTCCCCTCCCCTCACTCCTGCCCTCCTGGTCTCCTTCCCCTTTCATTTCGTCTACGTTTGGGTTCCCTGCGAACTGCTGAGGCCTCTCCCTCTTCAGCTGGGATTTCCCACCATATGCGAGTGCGCACACAATGCCCTTGTGTGCACAAGCCCAAGCCTGTGGCATTGGTGTCCTGGGCGCTCCCCGCAGCTCAGGGTCGGGGCGCACAGTCAGCCCCCTGCAGCCCTCTCTCCTCCCCATGTGGCTTTTCTCTTCAGAGCAGGAGCCCGAGGGGCTACCCCAGGAACTCTCGTCACAGGGATGTTACCCCCACCGGGCATCGGAATCACCTGTGGAACTTTCTAAAGATCGCGAATGCCCTGGTGACCCCTAGAAATGCTGCTTCAGCAGATGGCCAGCCAGGCTGAGACCCCAGGATGTGGGAGTGGGGCCACCTCCTTCTTTCCTGCACCCACAGAGGGTCTGCAGAGCCTGTAAAATGCACATTCTGACTCAGCAGTGTGGTGGGGACCTGAGAGTCCGCATCTAACAAGCTCTCAGGTGAGGCTGGTTGTCCTGGGCCAGGCACACTTTGAATAGCCAGGCTGACGGGGACCTGGTTCTCTCAGAGGACGAGCCTCCTCCCTACTCCGAGTTGGCCTCTGCTGAGTCCTGGCCTCCAGTCTGTCAGCACCGCATACAGAGCCCCAGGGGCCCCAAACCCAGGGGATTCTTTCCATCTGTATCAGAGAAGCCCAGCGGGGCACGGGGTCCCCCCAGTGTTCTCAGATGCTCTGGGGAAGTTGCATTGACTCCTGGCAGCAAGGTCACAGTAATGCTCTGAGGGTGAGAAGAGGGCAAGCAGGGTGAGGGATGCTTGCCAGATGACTGGTGAGGGACCCACTCTCCATCCCTGGGTGTCCCCAGCCCGGCCTCTGCTTCCAGGGACTGACACCCGGGACCAAGTGTCTCAGGAGCTCAGGTTCCGGGTGTGCAGGCGGTTTCCTGTGTGTCCCGGGAAGAGAAGAGGTGGGGGGAGGTCCGGTGGCGGGAGGTTCCCTGATCCTCGAGGGAAGATCGTAAGGAGACCCTTCCTCTACGTGTCTGCTGGCTGCACTGTGGCCGAGAGGCTGACCATGTGCTCCTGAGTGTCCTGGGCAGCCCGTGTGCTCTGTCTGAGGGACTTTCCTGTGGTCACCCTGTCTCCCCCATGGCTGGTGCCAGGCAAGGAGTGGGGCTGCACAGGGACCCCTGACAGATCAGGGTGCTCCTCGGCCCCTAGAAGGAGTGGGCAGGACAGAACAGCCGCATGGGAGGGACTCAAAGGGGTCTCTTGGAGAAAGAGACTGAAATCAGACTCCTCTACCTCCTTAAACAAAGCCAGCTTCACATTTTAATTCCCTGTGTGTTGCCCGCGTGTCCCTATGTCGCCCCCTGGAGGCGATGCTGGGGCTGCACCAGGGACCCTGACCTGGCTCCAAAGGACGCCTGGGCCCTGAGCCCTGCGCAGCCTGGGTCCTGGTCCCTGTGGGTCCTGGGTTGCCTGACTCCATTCCAGGGTAGGGTGAGCCCAGGGAGCGGACAGGCACCGTCCAGAAGATTCCTGATCGTGAGTCAGGAGATTTGTCCGCCCAGAGAGATGTGCTCCCTTAGGAGGAACTCTCTGTCCTTGAGGTTTCAAGGAATGACCCAGTAGAGTCTCTTGAGACTTTGGAAGAGGCACTGGCTTGGGGGGAGGGGGCTGGACACCACAATGCCCTGTTTCCTCATCACAGCACAGGGTGGGAGGGGGGGGGGGAATGCATCCGTGTCATCTGTGTCCCTGCTTTTGCTCAGGCCTCCCCACAGAGCCCACCTGGAGACTCAGCTGAGGGTTCCCAGGGCTTCCTCTGTTACAGGGGAGGAGACCCTCAGCCCCTCTGAGATGGAAACAAACGTAGATCCTGGGTTCTCCTGTCCCATCCTGCACAGGAAGTTCCCCTCCTTCCCAGGACCCCTTGGGCAGGTGAGAAATCTTCAGGGAGCCATAGCAGGTGTCTGTCCCCACAGCCCAGGGACCCTCAGGATGAGGAGTCGCCTCCCGATTTCTTTTGAGGTCAGGGTAGGTCTCTGAACTCCCGTGATGGTCACTCCACCTGGGGTCGTATCCAGAATTTGTGCCCGGTCAGATCTCTGAGAGAAGAGGAGGGACACAGTCTGCCCACCCAGCCCTCTGGGGAGAGGTCGTTCACAAGGTAGAGATGCGAGGGGGTGTCAGTTTTCTGGGAACGAATGGGTGTCCAACCCCTCACTGTAGGAGGCCCCTGTCCTCCCTCCTGAATCTAGGAGGGGTAAAGGCCCAACCACCTTAAAGGGACAGCCTGGGGCACTTGCTGGCCTCCTCCCTGCTGACGCTAGTCCCCCTGGGTCTACAGAGAAGAGGCTCTAACCCCAGGATCCACATGTCAGGGTGACATGCGTCCATTGTGTGGTGTCCCTCTTGCATATAACGAGTATTTACGTGTCAGGCACGGGGCTGGGTCCTGGGGACTCCAAAGAGAACAGGACAGACACGGATCCTGAAACAGGGCCACAGGCACTCAGAGAAAATCATGGCTTTGAGGACACACTTAAAATGGAGGGAAGGTGGGGAGCCTCGGTCGCTCAGTTGATTTAATGTCCGACTCTTGATTTTGGCTCAGGTAATGATCTCTCTGCGGTGAGATTGAGCCTCTTGTCCGCTGCCCGCTGAGTGTGGAGCCTGCTTAGGATTCTCTCTCTCTCCCTCTGCCTCTCTACCACTTTCTCTCTCTCTCTCTCTCTCTCTCTCTCTCTCTGTCTCTCTCTCTCTCTCTGTAAAGTGGAAAAAGGGGCACCTGGTTGGCTCAGTTGAGCAAAGTGTTCCACTTTGGCTCAGGTCTTGATCTCATGGTTCGTGGGTTCGAGCCCTGCGTCAGGTTCTGCGCTGACGGCTCAGAGCCTGGAGCCTGCTTTGGAGTCTGTGTCTCCCTCTCTCTCTGCCCCTCCCCTGCTCACGGCTGTCTTTCTCTTAAGTGAACATCAAAAAAAATTTTTTTAAATAAGATTGAAAATCAAGTACAATAAAATGGAGAAAAGAGCCGTGAAGGGAAAGTGTCTGGTGTGACAGGAGCATGTAACAGGTCTCAGCTGGTCGGGGAGGGGCTGTCACATGGAGCACTCCTGACAAAGTAATCTTTTGGCTGAGACCAGAAGTGTGAGTGGGCCTTTGCCCCTGGAAGGACAGAGGGTGTGGAGGGCTGAGCTGCCTACAGAGGGACCTGTCTCAGCGGGCAGACACCCGACTGGCCGGAGGGGCTGACGGAGGTCAGTGTGGGGAGCCTGGAGAGCGAGGAGGACTGTGACTGAGTGAGGCTGGGGAGGGTCAGACCCTGCTGGGGAGTGGGCGCGCCGAGGGGCATCAGCAGCGCCCCGCCCCCCTCCGCCCCCACCCTACACAAGCTCCAGGCTGCGGAGTTTCTCTGCCGCCCTCTGCTGGACCATGCGGAAAATGTGGAAGAAAACGTCCTGCTTGAGTTCTGTATTTTTTTTTTTTTCCAACGTTTATTTATTTTTGGGACAGAGAGAGAGACAGAGCATGAACGGGGGAGGGGCAGAGAGAGAGGGAGACACAGAATCAGAAACAGGCTCCAGGCTCTGAGCCATCAGCCCAGAGCCCGACGCGGGGCTCGAACTCACGGGCGGCAAGATCGTGACCTGGCTGAAGTCGGACGCTTAACCGACTGCGCCACCCAGGCGCCCCGAGTTCTGTATTTTTAAAGTATACTTTAAGTAATATTTCACGTATGTAGATACAATTTTTAGCGACCTTATTGTGTTATAGTTGACATATAAGAAAGTCCACCTGTTGAAAGTATAAGAAAAAGGGAGGGGGGGGGGTGCCTGGTGTCTCAGTTCCTTGTGTGTCGGACTTGGGCTGGCCCTGAGTTTGAGCCCCGGGGTAGGGCTGTGTGCTGACAGCTCAGAGCCCGGACCCTGCTTCTGATTCTGTGTTTCCCTGTCTCCCCGCCCCTCCCCCATTCCGTGCGCTCTCTCTTAAAAAAAAAAAAAAAATTAAAGCATGCAACTTCATAAGCTTTGCCATATGTATGCACCAGAGAAATCCCTCTTCCATGCACATAGTGAATGTGTCCCTTACTCTCAAAAACCTCCTCATGCCCTCTTTATTCTCTTCATTCAGCCCCTCTCTCTCCCTCCTTCCCCATGTCCCATGAAACCTTATGTTGGCTTTTGGTGTTATAAATTAGTTGGCATGTTTTAGAACTTTTAAAAGTTGAATCATACAATATGGTTTGGGACAGGGGTTTGTTTCTTTACTCAGCGTGGGTTTTTTAAAATGGTTTTTCAAAATGTTTATCTAGCCAGTGGAATAAAGACAGTCTCTTCAGCAAATGGCGCTGGGAAAACCGGACAGCGACATGCAGAAGAATGAACCTGGGCCACTTTCTTACACCAGACACAAAAAGAAACTCAAAATGAATGAAAGACCTAAACGTAAGATAGGAAGCCATCAAAACCCTTGAGGAGAGAGCAGGCAAAAACCTCTTTGACATTGGCCACAGCAACTTCTTACTCAACACGTCTCCAGAGGCAAGGGAAACGAAAGCAAAAATGAACTCTTGGGACCTCATCAAAATAAAAGACTTATGCACAGTGAAGGGAACAATCAGCAAAACTAAAAGGCAACTGATGGAATGGGAGAAGATATTTGCAAACGACATGTCAGATAAAGGGTTAGTATCCAAAATCTATAAAGAACTTATCAAACTCGGGGCGCCTGGGTGGCGCGGTCGGTTGAGCATCCGACTTCAGCCAGGTCACGATCTCGCGGTCCGTGGGTTCGAGCCCCACATCAGGCTCTGGGCTGATGGCTCAGAGCCTGGAGCCTGTTTCTGATTCTGTGTCTCCCTCTCTCTGCCCCTCCCCCGTTCGTGCTCTGTCTCTCTCTGTCCCAAAAATAAATAAAAACGTTGAAAAAAAAATTAAAAAAAAAAGAACTTATCAAACTCAACACTCAAAAAATGAATAATCCAGTGAAGAAATGGGCAAAAGACGTGAATAGACACTTCTCCAAAGAGGACATCCAGATGGCAAATAGACACCTGAAAAAATGCTCCACATCACTCATCGTCAGGGGAATACAAATCAAAACCACACTGAGATACCACCTCACACCAGTCAGAATGGCTAACATTAACAACTCAGGCAACAACAGATGTTGGTGAGGATGTGGAGAACCAGGAACCCTCTTGCACGGTGGTGCAGCCATTCTGGAAAACAGTGCGGAGGTGCCTCAAAACATTAAAAATAGAACTACCCTACAACCCAGCAGTTGCACTACTAGGCATTTATCCGCGGGATCCAGGGATGCTGTTTCGAAGGGGCACATGCACCCCCATGTTTATAGCAGCGCTATCAACAATAGCCAAAGTATGGAAAGAGCCCAAATGTCCACTGACAGATGAATGGATAAAGAAGATGTGGTAACTGTATATATACAATGGAGTATTTCTCGGCAATCAAAAAGAATGAAATCTTGCCATTTGCAACTACGTGGATGGGACTAGAGGGTATTATGCTAAGCAAAATTAGTCAGTCAGAGAAAGACAAGTATCATATGACTTCACTCATATGTGGAATTTAAGATACAAAACCAATGAACAAAAGGGAAGGAAGCAATAATAATATAAACACAGGGAGGGGGAGGGGGACAAAACGTAAGAGATTCTTAAATACAGAGAACAAACTGAGGGTTGCTGGAGGGGTTGTAGGTGGAGGGATGGGCTAAATGGGCAAGGGGCATTAGGGAGGACACTTGTCGGGATGAGCACTGGGGGTCATACATAGGGGATGAATCGCTGGAGTCTACTCCTGAAATCATTATTGCACTATATGCTGGCTAACTTGGATGTAAATTTAAAAAACAGAGAGAGAGAGAGAGAAGTCACAACTAGCCAATATGAAAACATCAGACATATAAAGGTAACGACGGAATGTTATAAACAACTATATGCCAAATTTGAAATGGACAAATCACGAGAAAAACACAACTTACAAAACTGAATTCCAAGAGAAAATCTGATAATCCTATAAATCCTTTAGTTAACCATTCTACTGCTTTGCTAACTTTTCTCTTTACACTTTTTGTAACTATTTTGCATTTGCAACCATACTTTAAGCGAAATATGTGTGTGTCTATAAATAGTTTATGTAATTCTACATGTAATGAAAAAATAAGGGTAAACATACATAAATTTAAAAAAATAAAATAAAATGTTTATTTTTGAGAGGGAGGGGGGAGGGGCGGGGCGAGAGGGGGAGGGGCGGTCTGAAGTGGGCTCTGTGCTGACAGCAGACAGCCGGACATGGGGCTCGAACTCATGAACCGTGAGATCCGTGATCTGAGCCGAAGTATGAGGCTCAAAGCCATCCCGACGTCCTTGAAATGGGCGTGTGCTTCCGTTTCTGTTCTTTAGAGATCCACCTAGGGGTGCGGCGGGTGATCACGTGTTTAATTTTGTAAGGAATGTGGCACACTGTTTTCCAAAGTAGTTGCTTTTACTTTTTAATTTTGCTGTCTTACTTTTATTCTTTTTTATATATTTTTTAATGTTTATTTATTTTTGAGACAGAGGGAGACAGAGCGTCAGTGGGGGAGGGGCAGAGAGAGAGGGAGACACAGAATCGGAAACAGGCTCCAGGCTCTGAGCCATCAGCACAGAGCCCGATGCGGGGCTCGAACCCACGAACCGTGAGATCATGACCTAAGCCGAGGTCGGACGCTTAACCGACTGAGCCACCGAGGCGCCCCTGCTGTCTTATTTTTAATTTTTACTTCTTACTTTTCATTTTACTTCAATTTTACTTCTCACTTAGCGGTGAATGAGAGGTCCAGGTGCCCCATATCCTCAGCAACCCTTGGCGTGGACAGTCTAATTTTCTTAGCCCGTCTAGCGTATGTGAAGTGGCATCTCGGTGTGGTGTTAGTTTTGGTTTTGACCGTGAAAACGTTTTTCATTTTCTTTTATCTTTATTCTCTTTTTTTTTACACTCCCTATGAGCTCTAGCCTCTTCGTAGCGTTCCATTATATGTATGCGCTACATTTTCCTCAACCATTCATCTGTCGATGGACACCCAGGTTGTTTCCACGGCTTGGCTATTGTGAAGAGGGCTGCAAGGAGCCCAGGTGTGCTAATAGCTTCTCGAGATCTCGATTTCAGTTCTTTTGGAGAAAATACCCAGAAGTGGGATTGCTGGATCGTATGATAGTTCTATGCTTAATTTTCTGAGGACCCTTCATACGGGTTTCCACAGTGGCCGCACCATTCTGCATTCCCACGAACAGTGTGCAAGGGTTCCAATTTCTCAACAGTCCTCACCAACGCTTGTCTTTTTTTAAACAGAGATTTCTTACGTTTATTTATTTGAGAGAGAGAGAGAGAGAGAGAGCTGGGGAGAGGGGCAGAGGGGGAGAGAGAGAGAGAGGGAGAGAGAGAGAGAATCCTAAACAGGCTTCACATCTAGCACAGAACCCAAGGGGCTCGATCTCACAACCCTGAAATCATGACCTGAGCTGAAATCAAGAGTTGGACGCTCAACTGACTGAGTCACCCAGGGGCCCCATCTTTTTTTTTTTTTTTTTTTTTTTTAATAATAGCCATTCTAACAAGTGTGTAGTAACATCTTATTGTGGTTTTGATTTGCATTTCACTTTTTTCTTATACCCTCTCGCCATTGGAGAAAGGTCTATTCAAGTCTTCAGCCCATTTAAAATCAAGTTATTTGTTTGTTTGCTTGCTTGTTTGCTTGTCTTTACCATCTGGTTGTAGGAGCTCCTCATATATGTTGCATATTAACCCCTTATCTGATACGTGGTTTGAAAGTATTGTCTCCCATTGGGTAGGTTGCCTTTCCATTGTGTTGACGGTTTCCTGTGCTGGGCAGAAGCTTCTTAGTTTGATGTAGTCCCACTCGTTGATTTTCATTTCTGTTGCCTGTGCTTTTGGTGTCACGTTCATGAAGTCATTGCCGAGACCAATGTCATCAAGTTTTCCCTTATGTTTTCTTTAGGAGCTGTGTGGTTTTGGGTCTTGCGTTTAAGTCGCTCGTCCATTTTGAGTTGGTGTGTGTGTGTGTGTGTGTGTGAAGTAAGTGTGCAATCTCATTCTTTTGCATGTGGATATCCACTTTTCCCAACATCATTTGAAGAGACGGTCCTTTCCCACTGTGTATTTTTTAAAATGTTTTCTTTTTGAGAGAGAGGCTCCAAAGTGGGATCTGTGCTGATGGCAGAGAGCCTGGTGCAGTGCTCGAACTCACCAACTGTGAGCTGAAGTCAGACCCTCAACCGACTGAGCCACTCAGTGCCCCAAGGCTATAATTTTTAAAAGGCGCAAATAGGGGCGCCTGGGTGGCTCAGTCAGTGAAGCACCTGACTTCAGCTCAGGTCATGATCTCATGGTTCATGGGTTCGGGCCCCCGTGGGGGTCTGTGCTGACAGCTCAGAGCCTGGAGCCTGCTTTGGTTTGGATTCTGGGTCTCCCTCTCTCTCTGCCCCTCCCCCGCTCGTGCTCTGTCTCTGTCTCTCTCAAAAATAAATAAACATTAAAAATAATAATAATAAAAAAGAGCTCTTAAAAAAAATCAGTTGACTGACAGAAAATGCATGGATTTATTTCAGGATCCTCTGTTCCGTTCCATTGTTCTGTCTTTCTGTCAATACTATGACTGGAATGATTACCGGTCCCGAACTCACATTTGGCTGCTTGCCCCTCAAAAATCGACACTTGCGAGACAAGCGATGATGGGTAAAGAAAGGCTGCTTTATTCGGGAAGCTGGCAACCTGGGAAGACGGCGGACGAATGTCCCAAAGACCATCCCCCCCTTCCAGGGGGACTGGGGTGCAGGGCGGTCGAAAAGAGAAGGCGCGGAAAAGAGGGGAGGGCTGCGTGCAGAAGAAGCAGGTGCCCAGGCGGTGAGTCGTAGGTCGACGTGACCCTGAACGGACTTGCTAGCATCACGGGCACCTGTTTCAGCTGTAGGCAGGTCTTGTCTCTGGGACGGTCTGGTCCTTCCCTCCTCAAGGTTCTCACAGAGAGTAGGTTAGTTCTGCTAAAGGTCAAGTTAATAACGTATTGTACCCCTTCAGTCTACCCAGGGTTACAGGGCCAATGTATTCAATAAAAAAGGGTGGGGGGGGGAGAAGAAACACAAAGTCTCTTCTCAATCCAGAAAACCTCTCCACACAGGTGGAAGAGAAAAAAAATAAATAAAAGCTTTAAAACGTTTATGTATTTATTTTGAGAGGGAGAGAGAGAGAGAGAGAGAGAGAGAATCTCAAGTAAGCCCCACACTCACCATAGAGCCTGTGACAGGACTCAATCCCACGAACTGTGAGGTTATGACCGGAGCTGAAATCAGAGTCAGACGCTTAACCGACTGAGTCACCCAGGCGCCCTCAAAATAACCGTTTTACGGTGGAATAGGCATTAAACCGGAATGTGATGTGCACCCCAGGCGACCCGCCAGGCAACTGTACGGACAGAAGGGAAGCTCCCCCCCTTGTACAGCCGGGGAGACACGACTCATTACACAAGGTTCTCTGTCTGAACAATAGTCCTCAAATAAGAGGCCTGGACGGCACCATTTACCATACAGAGTTCGTCCTAAGTTAACCTGGTAATCGGGGGTGACCATCTGTGTTAGTTAACTGGCTGTCTCCGAAGGAAAGATCAACTTCTACCGTTAGGACTAGAAGTAGTTTTGTAAGCTGGAAGGAGGTGACCACCCTACATCAGGTTCCTAGCCTTCCCCGGATACTGGGGATGAACCGAGCTGGACTGAGATCATCTTAGGGCGCTGTCTTCCCTGCTGATTGTATTTCAAGGAGATGGGTCCTACGTCCTTGAGAAAGGCATTCCTGAGCTGTAAAGGGGACAAGAGACCTATTTATGTTTTCAAGATTTACCTACATCCCAAAGAGAAATAATCTACTTACGATTACACATTTCCTAAAGAAAACGCTTCTGAATGGGGCGCCTGGGTGGCTCAGTCAGTTAAGCGTCTGAGTTCAGCTCAGGTCATGATCTCCCGGTTCGTGAGTTTGAGCCCCGCGTCGGGCTCTGTGCTGACAGCTCGGAGCCTGGGGCCTGCTTCGGATTCTGTGTGTGTCTCTCTCTCTCTGCCCCTCCCTCTCTCATACTCTGTCTCTCTCTCTTTCAAAAATAAATAAAACATTTAAAATATCATTAGAAGATGCTTCTGAAAGAAAGGGGGCTCTTTTTCCCTTTTTGCACCAGGGAAAATTAATTTTTCTTTTCTTTTTCTTTTCGATTTGTCATCCTGTCAGGGGGTGACTGCAGGAAAGAAGTGATGTATCATATCAAATGCCACAAAACTGGCCCGAAGAGTGGCTGGCAGGGGGTCAGCGACCTTGGTAAAAGCAATTTTAGCGAAAGGGGAAGATGGAAAGACGGATGGGTGAGTCAAAGGAGAACACATAGAAGCTAAGAAAGGTATCCAGAGAGTTGAAGATGCTTGTCTGAGAAGAGGCGGGACAAGCAATGCAAGACCAACGAAGTGATTTTTTTTTAATGGTTTTTATTCATTTTTGAAAGACCGAGAGACAGAGCATGAGCAGGGGAGGGGCAGAGAGAGAGAGGGAGACACGGAATCCGAAGCAGGCTCCGGGCTCCGAGCTGTCAGCGCAGAGCCTGTCCCAAGCTCGAACCCAGAACCGTGAGACTGTGGCCTGAGCCGAAGTCGGACGCTCAAACGACTGAGCCAGCCAGGCGCCTCTGTGATTTTTTTTTTTAAGTGTCTTCAGAGGATGTGTAAGTATGGGACACAGCCGGCACAGACGGGGAAGAGGAAGGCTGGCAGAGCAGAGACTGCCTCCCCCACCGCTATCCCAAGAGGCACCATCTTGGGGGAATCTCTTGGGAAATGGCCATTTTAAGTTCCTTCGAGTTCAAGTCTGTGGTGCAAACAGTCAGGGTTTAGGGCCAGGGTCAGGGCTCAGCCTGGTCAGGAACTGGCTGTGAGAGCATGGTCATGGCCAGGATGTGAACTTGGGTGGGGTCGGAGTTAAGGAGCTTCTGATTCTGGGATCAGATTGGAGGTCAACGTCCAGAGGACAGAGGCTGGTCTTCAGCTGCTATAAACCTAAACTTCACGCTGTCGCTTTTTACTGGCTGTTTATCCTTCCCCATTCTGTAGCTAATTTTCTTTTGCTCGGATCTTTCCATTTGCTTTTTCTCTCCTCCTCTCTTTCCACCTCTTTTTCTTAACCCCTTTCTTGTCTCCTTCATCCTTTTCTTTTGCAACTCCTGTCCCACAGAATTTAAACAGCTTTAAAAGCTGGTTCTTTGTTTGGGTGCCTGGGTGGCTCAGACTCTTGATTTTGGCTCAGGTCATGATCTCATGGTTCACGAGTTTGAGCCCCGCATCGGACTCTGTGCTGACCATGTGGAACATGCTTGGGATTCTCTCTCTCCCCTCTCTCTGCTGCTAACCTGCTCACATCTCTCTCTCTCTCTCAAAATAAATAAACAAACAAAAAAGAATGTCCTCAGATTTAAAAACCCAAAATATTTTTCTAAAAAGTTGGTTCTTTGTTGATTGAAATTGACTTTAGACCCAGTGTGAATAATTTAGGAATCAAATGACCATAATCTGGCTCAAGTCTCTGCAAATAAATAAAACCTAAATTCCAATTATTTTTTCTTCTGGTGTAGCCCACAGTTCACTTTTTTTTTTCCTTTTTCCTTTTCCTTTTTTTTTTTTTTTTTTTTTTTTTTTTTTTTTGCAATGGATCGGTCACTTGCAATTGATTTTTAAAATCTTGTGACTGGTTTCACAAATCCAATTAGGCAAAAACCTTACTTCCTGTAAGGGGAAATCAGACTTGACTAATCCTCATGCTGGCGCTAAAAGGAGAATTGCCATGTTCATAAGTGCAGATACATTTGAATACTAAATGGTAGGGACAGCAAACGATAAGCCATATAGGAAATAGCCATAACTTAGGAGAAGGACCAACCATTAAAAACCTCAAAGGAATTATATTAGAAATTAACCCTTAGACTTTGGCCACAAAAGTCTTCCAGTTGGTAATGTCAAAATAGTCTTCTAAAATAACTCCTGGGTGATTAGATTTCGAAATTAATGGCAGTAAGAGCATCTGTTTCTAATTTTTTTTAATGTTTATTTATTTTTGAGAGGGAGAGACAGAGCGTGAGCAGGGGAGGGGCAGAGAGAGAGAGGGAGACACAGAATCCGAAGCAGGCTCCAGGCTCTGAGCTGTCAGCACAGAATCTGACACAGGGCTCAAACCCATGAACAGTGAGATCATGACCTGAGCCGAAGTCAGACGCTTAACTGACTGAGCCACCCAGGTGACCCAAGAGCATCTGTTTCAAACCCAGCCCACTTTCTATGGACTATTTTACAATCTCCAATGGAAGAATCACAGTGCAGAACTCCAGGCTTTGGAGAAAACCCGTGCCTCCCTCTGCAGATACCAATCTGAAAATGAACTCCTGGCTTGTCTTTGGGCCACTGGAATCTGGATGCTGGGTGCACTGGACTAAATGTGTGGGTCCCACCCAATAATTTGTATGTTGAAATTCTAATCCCAGTGTGAAGGTGTTTAATGCTGGAGCCTTCGGAAAGTTACCAGGTCATAAGCGTGGAGTTTTCGTGAATGGGATTAGTGCCTGTATTAGTCAGGGTTCTCCAGAGAAACAAACCAACAGGGCATATAGAGAGAGAGATAGGCTAAGAACTCCCATGATCTGCCGTCTGTGAGCTGGAGGCTCAGGGAGCCAGGTGGTGTCATTCCAATCCAACCTCAGGCCTAAGAACCAGGGAGCCAATGGTCTAAATCCCCAGTCCAAATCTGAAGGCCAGAGAATGGGAAAGCTGATGCCTAAGGGCAGGAGGAGCTGGATGTCCCAGCCCCTGCAGAGCTCAGATCCCTTCTTCCTCCACCTTTTTGTTCTATTCAGGCTCTCAACAGATTAGAAGAGGCCCCCTCACATCCATTCAAGTGACATTCTGAAGGCTTCTGGAAACAGCCTTGCAGAAGCACCCAGAAATAACATCTTACCAGCTATGTGGGCATCCCTTAGCCCAATCAGGTTAAAGATACAATCAACCATCACAGCGCCCTCTTAGGAAGCAAGCCCAAACTGGTTAGCTCTCCTTCAGCCACGTAAAGACGCAGTGAGAAGTGTATCATCTGCAGCCCACAAGGGGGCCTCCCCAGAACCATGCAGGCACCTTGACCTTAGACTTCCAGCCTCTCAAACTGTGAGAAGTGAGCGTCTGTCATTGATAAGCAATGGTGCTTTGCTCTAGAAGGCCAAACTGACAGAGTCACCTGGCCACGAACGCCAAGGGCATTGTGACCTGAACTGCCCATCACATCCTGGATGAAAACTACCAAGCCATGACACTGGGTGTGCACACAGCATCCATCATCCACAGAAGAGGCATGTATGAGATCAGACTCAAGCACTAATACAAGGCAAAGGCGTATGCCTCGACAGATGGCTCAGATGCCCATGGCACCTGCTCCTGATGCTTTTCCCTCCACCGACACCTATGGGCTTACGGATATTCCCTGTGATCCCAGAGAAGAGAAATAATAGACCAGGTTTATAGATAGGTCTGTACGATGGGCTGGCACCAGGCAGTGGGTAGATGCTGGGTTAGCCCTGCACCCATGTGGTCCGGAAAGAATAATGTAGGGAAGTCCTTCAGGTGGCAAAACCTCAGGGCTCCACCTTACGGGACAGAGGGACGTCCTTAGGTCCACTGATGCACGGATCCATATGAGCCACCTAGCCAAGGACTTGGAAAGAATAAAAGTATATAAAAGAAAGAAAAGACTAAAAGGGTAAAATGGATACTGGGGAAGATACGTGCATGGTCCTCTGGGGGTAGACACGGAGCGTGAATCTTCGTGACCCACGCCGATGCCCACCAGAATGCACGCACTGAGGAGCGGTCCCATGGGCAGGGGTGGAAGCTCCACACGGTTACAACACATGGGCCACCTCTCCTCAAGGCCGACCTGGGTGTTGACTGAACTCAGGGCCCAAACCAACAGAGGCAGAGGCCAATGCGGAGTGCCTCATGGTGTCATTCTACAGCAGGACTACACAGGACACATACCCCATCGTGGAGAGGGCTAAGCTTCACCCTTATAGGGACTGGCACATACCATGGGTTCCCATTTGCCTTCCTTGTACTCAGTGCTTCTGCCAACACTACCATTTGGGAACTTAGAAAATGCCTACAGGGGCGCCTGGGTGGCTCAGTGGGTTAAGCGGCTGACTTCGGCTCAGGTCATGGTCTCGTGGTCCGTGGGTTCGAGCCCCGCGTCGGGCTCTGTGCTGACAGCTCAGAGCCTGGAGCCTGCTTCAGATTCTGGGTCTCCCTCTCTCTCTGCTCCTCCCCCACTCGCGCTCTGTCTCTCTCTGTCGCTTAAAAATGAATAGGGGCGCCTGGGTGGCGCAGTCGGTTAGGCGTCCGACTTCAGCCAGGTCACCATCTCGCGGTCCGTGAGTTCGAGCCCCGCGTCGGGCTCTGGGCTGATGGCTCAGAGCCTGGAGCCTGTTTCTGATTCTGTGTCTCCCTCTCTCTCTGCCCCTCCCCCATTCATGCTCTGTCTCTCTCTGTCCCAAAAATAAATAAACATTGAAAAAAAAAATTTTAAAAATGAATAAATGTCAAAATTAAAAAAAAAAAAAAAGAATGAGGGAGAGCCCCTCCCACCAGTGCACTCGATGACCCACTTAGAGAATTCGTGCCGGGTGCTTGGGTGGCTCAGTCGGTTAAGTGTGTGGCTTTAGCTCAGGTCTCGATCTCGCGGTTTGTGAGTTCGAGCCCTGCATCAGGCTCTGCAGGGTGGTGTGGAGCCTGCTTGGGGTTCTCTCTCTCCCTCCCTCTCTCTCTCTCTGTCTCTTCCCCACTTGCATGGTCTCTCTCTCTCAAAATAAACAAATAAAAAAAAAAAGGATTCTTGCTTCTGGCCTCTGTGGCCTCGGGATTGAGGTGGGTGGGGAATCCATTGTAGTTCTATGGAAGCCACTGGAAGCCACGACTGCAGCCTCGCCATTTTTGTGCTTACCCGCGCCGCTGTAACAGAAGGTGGGGTCATTCTGCTGGTCGCCAGATGGAACCTGACCACCAGAGGGTGGAAACCGGATGACAACTTCGTATTTCAGGGGCCAGTGGCCCTGCTCGATGGAAAACTGCAGACAGCCAATGAAAATGAGATCATCAGACACCCACCCCTCGTAAGAAGGATTTGTGTCACACAGCAATGTGTTGCGAGTAGGCGTTGGCAGGTGGCAAGAGGATATGGATGGAGCGTGTGGGGGGAGAAGGCAGTTCTGATCACCTCCCGCTATGCACCCAGGACCTTTGCAGCTTCGTTTTATGTGATCTTCTCCCCCCACCCCCATCTTTCTCTCCCCACGGCACTTGAAGAAACAGGTGTCTATCACTGTGAGAGTCCGACACATCGTCATTAGCACACCGTGTTCCTGTGGTTAAGTAATGGATGAGAATTGCGTGTCTTCTAAATTGAGGGCTCTGGTTTTCACCTGGACAAAGGAAAGGAGGGAAGAGCGTGGACCGGGCTGGACACTTGGCTTCCTTCTCCAGATTCCGTCTCCCCTTCTCCCCCTGCTCTGAGCCTTGCGCGGCAGATCCATGGGACCTCCTATAGGAGGGCTCAGTCAACAGAAGCCCCTAACAGGAGACCAGAGGGAGGACACTGAGTAAGGCTGGGGTGGTAATTCCTCAGCTCCCTCCCTACAGAGTGGTCTGGGTGGCTTTTTTTTTTTTTTTTTTTTTAATGTTTATTCACTTTTGAGAGAGAGAGAGAGAGAGAGAGAGACAGGGCACGAGCAGGGGACGGACAGAGAGAGAGGGAGACACAGAATCTGAAGCGGACTCCAGGCTCCGAGCTGTCAGCTCAGAGCCTGACGTGGGGCTCAAACTCATGAACCGCGAGAGATCGCGACCTGAGCCAAAGTCAGCCGCTTAACCGACTGAGTCGCCCAGGCGCCCTTTTAGGCTGAGATCAGAGCGCCTACAAGGCAGCCCTCTCTCGACCTCCCCCACCTGCCCTTCTCCCTACAGAGCCCAGTAATGGTAATGACTTCTCCTCGCCCTTCTCGGGGCCCAGGGGGACGACAGAGACCCAGTGAGATCAGCCTCAGGAAACCGCACCAACCTTGTGTTTCTCTACTCCGCACAAACCCTAAGTCAAGTTCCTCAGGCGGGCTGAGCCCCCTTTGTGCTGAGGCCCTGCCTGCTCAGAGAGAAGCCTCACGGGTTGTAGTGCAACGCCTCCTCTCAGGTCATGGTGATGCCCAGATTCCTTGGGCCGGAACATCCTGACGCCCCTGCTGCCACTCAGTCTGGAATGAGGCACGGGCAGCAGGCCGGTGAAGGAAGGGCTTGAGATGGTGAATCTCTCACCGAGCTCCTGTCCTCCCCACGTCAGATCTCCGCAGGTCCTGCCCTCCCCTGTCATAGACAGACCCCAGCATTCAGGGAAAGGACGATGCCTTTATTATCGGACACAAGTGGCCACTCCTTGACTCTCCCAGAGGGCAAGTTCTGCCGCTGCCAGCGGCGTGTTGTTATCAGGTCACGGAGGTCTGTGGGGGTGTCGAGGGATGATCATTCATGGAGAGGACAAGGAAATCGTTCAACGCCCAAGGCTGTTTGGTTATGAGGTCAGAGGGAAAGTTGGCTCGGGGAATCAGCAAGGAGCTGAGAATCATCGGGAAATGGGCTCAGCAGAGAGGCATCCCACACCAGAGGGCTAGGGACAAGCCAAGTCCCACCACCCAAGCCAGTAGGCGGGTGGGGACAGCTCCATCTTGGAGAAAGGGCTCGAGCGGTTCCTCCGAATTCTCAGCCACGGAGAAGATCCCAATTTTCTGCGTATGGTTCAACAAGGAGCTGGAAGCTTCGGTCACGCAGCCCTGAATATGGATTTTAGAGGTGATCCCACCTAGAGAGTGAAGACTGAGTCAGAGAGGTTTCAAAGGACCATACCCTTAAATTCCTGAGACCCACGGAATCCCGGCCCCCTCAGATCAGGAGGCCGGGCTTAGTCCCCTCCTCCCTCAGAGCTAGAAACCTGAGTTCCCAGGCCCCTGTACCCTCAGACCCATGAGTCAGGGCCTCAAGCACCCTCCCACCTCAGAACCACGGAATCCAGGCCCTCAACCCTGCATGCTTGGGACCTGGCCATCAGGACTCACCTCCATAGAGCCTAATGTAACCGCCGTAACAGTGAGTCGTGCCGTTAGGGCATGTAACGTTTTCCGGGTTTTCTGGGCACGGGGCAGAGCCCCGCACACAGATGGGACACTGCAAGTCTCCCGGGGTGGGGGCAGCTGAAAAGTAGAGAGAAGGCTGGGGCGCACGGCTCTGCTCCTAGCTGTAGCCACCCTCCTCGATCCCCAGAGTCTCTGTGCCTCCCCATCTCTCAGTGTCCCCAGTCCCACCCGACCCCCTGGGATTCCATACCTGGACGAGGGAGAGAGTTCAGTAGGACGCTGGTACTCCTGGCCCTGTTGCACCCGTTGGAGGAGCAGAAATGGGCATAGGAGGCGACCAGCACTCCGGGGGGCCCCGAGTGTATGGAGACAGTCGGGGCATCCTGCGGCCTGCCCTTGGTGCAGCCTTTGCTTCCCACTATGACTGAGCTCTGTCCTGAGGGGTGAGAGAGAGCAGAAGCTGGGCTGGGGGAGTCGGGCTCTGATGAGCCAGGGGCTCCCTGACGCCCGGCAGGCGGGTGGAGGGGTAATGCCAGTGCCTGATTACAGGGCACACGGAGTGTAGGGTGAAGGCTGGGGCCAGAGTCAGCTCTGTGGCGTTTTCATTCTTCCTCGAACGTCACTCGCTCGGTACGGCCTCCCAAGAGCACGTGTTTTCCAACGGCAGCCTTCACCTCGCTCTCCCCGCCTCCTGTCCCGGCCGGGTTGCTCTTGTCTTCACTCCCATACCTTCCCCTGCTGGGTTTGCATTTCTCGCTGCCTCCCCACTGGCTCGTAACGCTGGAGGAAGGAGGATACGAAGGGTCCACGGTGCCACCCACAGTGCCTGGCACACGGCAGGCGCTCGATAGATCTCGAGCGAGACCGGCGAGGTCACTCTGTGCCCGCTCCGTTCTCCGTCTCCCTCACGTGGCCTCTCGCGAGGCAGCAAGGGCGGTACTATCGCTGCTGTCACTTTGCCCCGTTCCCAGAAGGGGGAACCCAGGCACGGAAAGAGGAAGGCAGGCCTGAGCGTGAGGGGAACCAGGCAGGAAGCTGGGGGACCTGACCCGGGGCGGGGAGGAGACTCGGGAGCCCAGACTCGCCCTCTGCCGCAGCCCACGCACCTGCCTCTACCAGCAGAAGAGTCTCCTCACACACCTCCCCAGGGTCGCAAATCTTGCGAGTCGTGGTCCACCTCATGGGCATCCGAGACAGGTTTCGACCAGTGTGTAACTCGCTCCCCCATTCACAGGTCAGAAAAGCTGCAGAGAAGGAGATGGCAGGGTCCGTGTAAGCCAGGGAATCAGCCACACCTTCCCTCCGGGTCCCATGCGTCCCCGAGGCATTCTCCAGGTGACCCGGCCACAGAGTCCTGCCACCTTAGATTTAGGAGGGACCTTGGAAGTCGGAGTCCCATCCACATCCTTCGCCCCGTTTTTGCCCGAACGTCTGCAGGAGCCTTTCTCCACGACCCTCGAGGAAGGCTACTGGGCGTGACGGGGACAACGGCTCCACTTCCTGTGTGGCACTCAGGGCTCTCACCTGGATGAGGAGGGGAGCCTGCCCCCATAGATTTCTTTCAACTGAGAAACCCTGTGTTCCGGAGCAAAATACTCAAAATGCCTAGGGCGTACGGAGCCTTTACTCCGCGTCTGAGCCACCCCCCCGCCCCCCTGCGGCCACCGGGATTACCTCAGTTCCTCACAGCCACCTCCAGCCACCATCATCGCCCCATTGTCCAGGTGGGAAAGAGGGCACCTGGGTGGCTCAGTCGGTTAACTGTCTGTCTCTCGGGTTTGGCTCCGGGCGCGATCTCACGGTTTGTGGGATCGAGCCCCACGTGGGACATCACCGAACCCGCTTGAGATTCCCTCTCTCCTCTTTCTCTGCCCCTCCCCAGCTCCCTCTCAAAAATACACAAATAATCATTAAAAAAAAAAAAAAAAAAAAGATGGGAAACAGAGGCAGAGGACTCGTTAAGTAGCTTGCCCCGTGTCCCACCACAGGTCACTGGCAGAGCTGAGCTGGGAACTCAGGTGTTCTGGCTCCTCGGGGGGGGGGGGGGGGGGTGACGGCCATCCTCGGCTACCTCGGCCCCTGCGCCCTCAGGAGTCCCTTTGAAAACCATGAGCCTAGACCTTCTCTTTGGCCCTCATGTGGCCAGGAGGGATGTGTCCCTTGAAACACCTGGGCTGGCGAGGCAGCATCCACACATGTGACCTTCGCCACAAGCCCACGAGGGAGGCCTGCTCATCTTCCCACCACGCAGACGACCAAGTCGCCCTCTGCTGCCTGCCCCGAGCCCGGACCCGCTTCTCTGGGCCCCGTCCTCCCCATCTTGGCCAAAGGCAGCTGCTCCGGTAAAACACTGCCGTCATCCTCGACAACTGCCTTCCTCTTGGGTTGCACCCATCAGGAAATCCTGTGGCTCAAGCTGCAAACCTACCTCCAGAACCTGACGGCTTCTCACCATCTCCACTGCTTCCGCCAGGCCCGGGACCACACGCCCTCACCTGCTCCCCCACCCTGATTTCCGGCCCACGCCCCCCAGCAGCACCCCTCGTAAGGGGAAAGCCGATTCAAGCTCCTCTGCTCAGAAGGCTCCATCCAAAAAGGTCCCCATCCCTCTCCGAATAAAATCCCTAGTCCCTAAACTGTAACTCCAAAGACCCACGCAATCTGGCCTTAATAAACAAACATTTAGAGGGGGCGCCTGCGTGGCTCAGTCGGTTAAGCATCCGACTTCGGCTCAGGTCGCGATCTCGCGGTTCGTGGGTTCGAGCCCCGCGTCGGGCTCTGTGTCGACGGCTCGGAGCCTGGAGCCTGCTTCGGATTCTGTGTCTCCCTCTCTCTCTGCCCCTCCCCTGCTCGTGCTCTGTCTCTCTGTCTGTCTCTCTCTCTCTCAAAACAAAACCAAAACCAAACATTTAGGTTACCAGCGGGTCCTCGCGCCCAAGGCTGCGCTTCTCTCGTGACACCCACCGTTAGGGCTGCAGTCCTCACTCACAACGATGGACCCGATTTCCCGAGTCCCATTAAGCACGTTGCAGCCATCTTGGGACATGCATCCTTGGACTCTCAGAACGGTGAAGACACCCCCTGTGGACAGGGGCAGGGAGAGGGTGAGGGAGGCTTTGCCCTTGGAGGGGGGGGGGGGGGGTGGCGCGGCTCCCGGAGGCCAGACCCACCCTTCTCAGGTCTCGGCTTCCCCCGGCACCCACCAGAGAACCAGATCTCGGTCTTCAGACCCTTCCCCCACCATCGGTTTAGCACCCCACGGGGACCTCCTGTCCTGGCTCACCTCCCCGGAGCTGGATTGAGCCACGGTAGCAGTGCGTGCTCCCGGCCGGGCAGGTCACCTTTGTCACAGACTCGCAGTCCTGTTTAGACAAGCAGACTGGACACCGCAGGGAGCCCGGGCCTGGTGAGGGGACGGAGGGCTCTGGATTTGGATGGGGACCTACGACTCTCCACCCTGGCTTTGCTGGTCCCAAGGAGCGACCTCCCCAGTCTCCCACCGGTGTGCCCTCCCAGGCTCCTCTCTGCAGACACGCCAGGGAATCAGGGGCGGGTGGTAAGGGAAAGAGCAAGGAAGGAAGGGAAGGAACCAGAGGACGGTGGAGGGGCGCCTGGGCCCGAGTACAGGAGGGGGCGCGGTGGGGGAGGGGTGCCCTGGGAGGAACCCAGGTGGTTCACCCCCCGGGGTCCACGAAACAGTGCGAGAACATCAGACACCTAAGTTCACAAATGATTCCAGAGGGTAGAGAAACACAACACGTGGCCCCAGACCTGACTGGTGACACAGGGCAGGCAGGGATAGGAATATAGTCAATGGCGCTGTGATAGCGATGTATGGTGACAGGTGGGAGCTACGTTTGCGGTGGGCACAGCGTAAGGTCCAGAGTTGTCCAATCGCTGTGCTGTACGGCCGAAACTAACGTCATGCTGTGTGTCAGCTCGACTCAAAAAAAAAAAATGTCACGGGCCAATTTCACTTTGGAAGAGGGAATGCCAAAAGCCTAAATAAAACGTGAGTGGACCAAATTCTGAAGAGAAAAAGAAACAAGGAGGAGAAAGGAGCAGGCGCCAGGTGAAGGCCATGCTAGGTGCTCGAACACCAGAAAATGGGTGCGGTTTGCTGCTCCAGGACGGACAGGGAGAAGGGGTGCTGAGGGAGGGAGCCGCAGGGGGAGTGGACAGGGAGGAGGGAGGGAAGAGGGAGCTAAATGGAGGGTCCCTCTGTGCTCACGTCTGCCCCTCAGCCCTGCTGCTCCCGGCCCCCAGTGCTCCTGACAGCCCCTCTCGCCCCCTGTGCCTCCCGAGTCCCGCCTCCCCACGCAGCCCGCAGCCCCGCACCTGCGGTGGAGGGCAGGGCCCAGAGTGGGAGGGTGGTGGACAGGCTGTTGCAGTTGTCTTCGTGGCGGCACACGTGGGTGTAGGAGAGGACGGCGAGGCCGGGGCCTGCCCTGTGCTCCGTGATGCGGGCATCCTGATTCCCCACCGGGGTGCAGCCCTTGGTGAGTACTATGTTCACTTGCAGTCCTGCACCGAGAGAGAGAGGCAGGCCCTGGACCCCTGGGTCTGAGGGAGGAGGGCCTGGGGGGCCTGGACCCAGGAGGGAGGAGGGGCCGGGGGTCTGAATCCTGGGTCTGAGGGAAGAGGGACTAGAAAGTTGGATCCCTGGGTCTGAGGCAGGAGGGGGCTGGGGGCCAGAACGCCTCGGTCTGAGCGGGGAGGGGCTGGAAACCTGGAGCCCTGGGTCTGAGAGAGGAGGAGGGGCTGGGGCCCTGGATCCTGGGTCCTAGAGGGAGGGTCTGATGGTAGTCTGGGGTGAGAGGCTGGAGAGGCGACTGGGAGCCCCAGGGGCTGTTCCTGCCAAGGAGGGGACGGCTCCTTGGCTGAGTCCCTACACAACACAGTAGGACTGGGACGGGAGGGATGTCTCTCCCAGGGAAGGGTGAGAGTCACCCTTGAGGCCCACGGGGCTCTTCTCACCGTTGTCAATGAGGATCAGCGTGTCTTGGCAGCCCCAGCCGTTGGCACATACCTCGTGGTCCGCCTTCCACCGAAAGGGCATTTCCGATACATTAATCAGAAACTCACGTGTCGCCCACTGACAGGTCAGGGCCTGCGCTCCTGAGACGGGGAGAGAAATCCATCTGAGCCCATCCTCCAGGAAAACGCCCTCCCAGGTCGGGGTCCTCACTCACGGGGCAACACGAGGGTGGCGCCCAGGAGAGCCAGCTGCAGCGCAGGGCTCATGGTCAGGGCAGCTGGGACTCTGGCTCCTTCTTCTTCTGGGGGCCCAGACCTTTTATATCACCCCAGGCAGCCAGGAAAGGGCGGGAGGCAGGGCCTGGAGAGAGGAGGTCTGGGCCCACCCTCTGAATCTCACTGGATAAGAAATCCGGATCCTCCCTCCTTCCCCGGACCCAGGGGTCCAGGCTCCCTGACCCTGCCCCCCCCACCCCCCACCCCCCAGCAATCAGAAACATCCGGGCCCCCAGGCCCCACTGGTCCAGCCACTCCGCCCCCTTTCCTCCGAGCCCAGCTATAAGGCTGCCCTCCCCCACCCTGTCTCAAGGTAGTTTGGGAAGGCGGTTTCCTCACTGCAACCTGGCCCCACGTGGGGAAATAGCCCAACAGCCCATGAGGACATTGTTGGGCGCGTACTGGCTACTCTCTACTTTAACCTCTGCCCAATGCGGATTCTGGCTTCTCACTTCTTTCTTCCATTGTTTACCTTTATGTTCCCTTCTCCATGATTTTCCCTCATGCATTTCTCTTCCGCTGTTCTCCCCACGTGTAGCAATCCAGGCCCGCGTCTCCACCTCCCGGGCACCCACCCACTGGGGAGCTGAAGTATGGCGAGTGGAGGGGTGGTAGTGGAAAGTAAATCTCTGTCCAAGACAGGATATTCCTTGACAACAACACGTTTCTTTGCCAGAGAGAGATGGGGAGGGGGATGTGCTAGAAAAGCAGCTATTCAGAAAAACAGCCTCAATGCTGTGCCTTGTAACGTCGACCTATTTCTTTTTTTTATTTACCTTTTTTTTTTTTTTTTAATTTTACAGATAGAACGAGCAAAGGAGAGGGGCAGAGAGAGAGAGAGAGAGAGAGACAGAATCTCAAGCAAGCTCCACGGGGCGCCCAATGCGAGGCTCAATCGCATAACCCTGGGATCAATGACCAGAGCCGAAATCAAGAGTCCCATGCTCAACCGACTGCGCCACCCAGGCGTCCCAACGTGGGCCTATTTCTGTGGTATAAATAGTTCTGCCATGTCTGATTTCAAGCTACCAGTCATTTAACAAATAGCTGGAAACATTCTGAAATATTTAACAATCGGCTTTTGCAAGCCTGTACAAACCAGCTCTAGCACACTGGGTAGGAGGGGCCCGGGGAGGAATAAGGGCTATCTGCCCGTGTGTATGAGGAAGAGGAAAGTGGGAGGAGCCGTAGCAGAGGAGAAAGAGACTAACGTGTAACTTACAACTCTATGTTTATTTTTGACATCTTTATACATTCTATTTCAGTTTAAACTTTGCCACACAGGCAGAGTCACATTTCCCCATCTCTCAGTGCATCGACACTACCAATGGGGTATACAATGAGTGTTCAATAAATACTGATTGGATAAACGAATGAATGAATGATGAATGAATGAATGAATGCACGGTGAAAGATGGCGAGAGAGCCATCACTACATCTGTACGGGTTGTGGGCCTTAGAAACACCACCCCCTCCCCAATGAGTCACATTGTTGCTGTGGGAATAATGGTGCCCTCTGGAGATGTGCATGGCCTGAAGCAGTGTTTCTGAGTGAGCAGGGGAGGGGCAGAGAGGGAAGACAGAGGACCCAAAAGCAGGCTCCCCACGGAGAGCGGAAGCTCCACGCCGGGCTCGAACTCACAAACTGTGAGATCGTGACCTGATCTGAAGTTGGGCCCTTAACCACCTGAGCCACCTAGGCACCCCTCTGAAGCAGTGTTTCTGGAGGAAGAGAAGGAAGGGTGGGCAAAGAGGCACATAGGGTCATAGGTAGTCAATTTGATGTCTTGCTTTTAGTTAACATATATTTATTAAAGCTGGACTCTGTGCAAGGCACCATCCCAGTTGTTGGGGATTCAGGAAGACCAACAAGAATGAGGCCCAGCTTCTGCTCAGCTCATGCCTGATCGAGAGAGAGAGACATGGAGCAAACACATGAGCATACACACACACATGCAAATGGTGCTGGGTGCTGGGCAGGGTGAAGACCAAGTGATGTGAAAGTTAAGTGACTGAACTGGGATCGGGGAAGGTCTCCAGGAGGAGGTGGCCTGTGAGCTGAGAGCAGGATGAAAAGAAAGAGCTTACCATGGAAGACATGCACGAAATGCATTCCAGGCAGAGGCAAGAGCAGGTGCAAAGGCCCTGGGGTGGGCCCATGCCTGGTTTATGGAGAGGATTAGAAAGAAAGGAGGCGGCTAGGCTGGAGCAAGGAGGAGGTAGTGGGTGTTGAGAGTGGCAGGTTGGCAGGGGCCTGGCAAGACAGGACCGAGTCAGGATATTAAGGCAACCTTCCTGGGAGTCCTGTGTATTTCAAGTAGCAAATGCAAGGCTGGGCGTGGAGCTATTTAGCAAAAAGGCTTACAGTTTCGGGTGTGTGAAACTCTGTTTGCTACCAGGCCGGATCTTGTCGCTCCCTGATTGTGTAGCCTTGGGTCATTCCCTTCCCCCCTTTCCAGTTGCTTCACCCTCTTCTGTACAGAAAGGGTGATGATTATCCTTAGCTCATGGGTTGTTCATAGACCTGGGACTTCACAAATGAGGGGGGAGGCCGGATCCATTTGAGAAGGACCCTGCAATGCCACCGCGGGTGTAGACAGTGACTGATCCCCTGTACCAGAAAGACTGGAGGCTATTTATCCGGGGCAGCTGGGCACCGGTCAAAGGCAAATAAATGCTCAGACCTTGCAGGGACTATTTGGATGATGGCTCTGGGTGGACGTTAATCCCCGCCATGAAGGAGGTCGGCTCTCCTGCTCTGTCCTATAATATGGTTCAGAGGGACCTTGATCATCTGATTTTCTACAGAACATCACACTCACCCACTGCATTGATGGATTTGTGTTATTGACTCGGACACAGTGAACGAGAGGTAGCAAACACCCTTGATGATTCAGTAAATGAGACATGTGTGTACCAGAGGGTGAGAGATCAACGGGGCCACATCCAGCAACCCCATCATATTGGTGTAAACCCTGGGGCCCCATAGGTCTAGGGCATGTCCCCAAACAGCAGCCCCCCCTGTATCCGCGGAGGATACATTCCAAAGCCCCCAGTGGATGCCTGAATGCACGGTGGTTCCAAGCTCTCTGTATACTGTTCCTTTCCTACCCATCCATACCTATGCTAAAGTTTCAATTTTCTAAGTTTATTTATTTTGAGGGGTGGGGGAGGGGCAGGGAGAGAGAGAATCCCAAGCAGGCTCTGCGCGGCTAACCCGGAGCCCAACACGGGGCTCGAACCCACGAACCGTGAGATCACAACCTGAGCCGAAATCAAGATTCAGACGCCTAACCGACGGAGCCACCCAGGCACCCCCCCCCACGCTAAAGTTTAATTTATAAACTAGGTGCAGTGCGAGATTAACAACCATGACTAATGTTTACATAGGACAATCGTAACAATATACTGTAAGAGAAGTCATGTGAACGTGTCTCTCAAAATATCTTACCGTCCTGGGCTCACCCTTCTCTGTGTGATGATGTGAGATGATAACATGCCCCCGTGATGAGCCAGGGGAATGACCGGGGGACTGAGACAGGGTGTTAAGCGAGGACCGACCTTCTGACCCTGTGTCAGAAGGGGGATCAGCTGCTTCCAGACCACGGCTTACGGCAGGTAACTGAAACTGCAGCATTCTTTCCGAGACAATTTGCTACACCTTATGCGGCTGCCTTTAGAACAAAGATAGGTCCCTAAAGATTTGGGGGGTGGGGGACAGAAATGTAGCACATTTTGACGTGTTACTCCTACTCACTTTTGAGGGAACCCACAAGACCGCCAGTTGTGAGTAGATCCTAGAGTAGGAAGGGTCTGGAACGAAAGTCATGTGACCCAACAGACCCAACGTCTTTGAAAAGTTTCTGTGACAGAAAGAGCTAAGAGGGTAAGTGAGAAAGTCGGGGTTTGGGAGCAAAGGGTACGTATGTCTCCTTTTGCAAATAGCCATCCTCCGGTTAGAGAGCAGCTCCTGGCTTATTACTGTGTCCCAGGGGAGTCTGGCTACTGGCCTATGGGACACCATAGTGACCTGCACTGCACATCACCTGCCGGGTAGTGTCTGAGCTACCAAACCATGACCCCGGCCAGGCACGGGGACAGCCACCACCCAGGGAAAAGGTGCATATGGGATCAGGCTCTCACGGGGTGGGGGGCACAGGTGAACGCCTCGGCAGGTGGCTCAGGTGCCCACGGTACCCGCTTCTGCCGCCCGTCCCTCCACACGCACCTGCGGGTTCACGAGGCTACTCTGTGATCTGTTTACAGAGAAGGGGTAAAACAGCCCGGGTTTAAGGGCAGATCTGTACGGTGGGCCGGGGCCAGGCAGTGGGTAGCTGCTGGGTTAGCACGGCACTCGGGTGGCCCTGAAAGATGTAGGGAAATCCTGCAGGTGGTGAAACGTAGTATTCACCGAGGGCTGCGCCGTGGCAGTGGGCCAGGAGGCCCACGTCCAGGAGCCCAGGGCAGCCCCCGGCCTCTGCGTCCATGTGTCCTGACAACTACTACAAGAAGCTGCCCACACCCTCCAGCTCTGAACCCCCCTACACACACACACACACACACACACACACACACACACACACACAGGTGCCCAGAGAGTTCAGCCAACATTCCTCTCTGTGGATGGGAAGTGAGTTCATGCAGGATTCCAAGGTCTCCTGAAGACCCCAGAGGACTCAGACCTCGTCCTTGCCCCAAAGGGGCTTCCAGGAGGAGGGGAGACATCAGAGATACAGGTGGTCATAAGGCTGTGGCGAAGGGAGTCTGGGAGAGCTCAGGGGAGGAAGCTACTGATGTCCCGGGTAGGGGGGAGCATTAAGGAGGGCTTCACAGAGGAGGTGACCCGTGAGCTGTGTCTTACAGATAAGCTGCAGTTTATTGGCAGAAGAAAGGATGGTAACAGGCAGAGGAAACAGCACGTGAAAGACCCGGAGGAAAGAGCAAGCCTGCTGTTTTCATGAGGAGTCTGCCTGAGGGGCGCCTGGGGGGCGCGGTCAGTGAAGCATCTGACCCTTGATCTCGCCTCAGGTCATGATCTCACAGTTTGTGAGTTTGAGCCCCGCATCCGGCTCTGCGCTGATGGCACAAAGCCTGCTTGGGGTTCTGTCTCTCCTTCTCTCTGCCCCTGCCCCCCTTGTGTGCTCGCTCTTTTTCTCAAAGTAAATAAACTTTAAAAGAGAAAAAAGGGTCTGCCTGAGAAGGGATCATCAAGAGGATGGGGTGCAGCTGGAACTGGGGTGATTACGAGTTTTCCAGGTAGACAAGGTGGGTGTGGGCAACAAAGGGAGAGCCATTCTAAGCAGAAGGAACAGCAGTGCAGGGTCAAGGAGGCAGCAACGACCTTGGGAATGGCTAGCGGCGGGGGGCCGGGGCTGGTCAAGTACCTGCAAAGCCAGACCGAGGGGTCGGCCTGTCTCCGGAGGGCAGGGAGCCATGGAGAGTTGCCGAGCAGGAAGGGACACTCCGCCAAGGAAGCTTTCTGACCGCCCACCGCTTTTCCAGTTGGACGTTCTCATCTTCCTGTGGCTCCGTGTTTGCTCTGTGGGGTTATACGAAGGAACCGGCTGACGCCTGCACCAACACATTCACCACTGTTGCCGCAGAACGGTGCCACAGCCACCGCACCCCCCAATACTGCACTTTCCGCTTCTGTCACTGCCACCACCAAGTGATCATTTGAGCAACTGTGAAATGATCATAGGACTGGCGTTACCTGTGCTTCATCGGACCCCCGGTCGAGCTCTGCCTGTGCTTCTTCCGTGTGGTAGAATACCCCGCCCCGAATGCAGATTTGTTTCCTGATCCTACTGATTGTTGAATTGGTCACGGTCCCAGAAGGAAATGAATGGTACCCCAACTTGGGTGATTTGAGCAGAATTTATTAAAGAAACTGCTGCTTACAATGGTAAGGCTGGATCCAGGGAAACACAAAGGATGGGCAAGAGTTGGGAGCAAGCCTGTATTTTAAATATGTTGTCTGCTGTGACAATATATAACAAAGAGTCAGGACCACTGAGAACGTAGGTCAGGTTGTGCACTGCACAAATGCTCTCCATCTAGGGGATGCGATGCACGTCATAGATATATAACCTGTATGAAAAGGCTCAATACTGAAACGGGGAGAAAGCTCCCTTCTACATATATCTGCCTCTGAACATAAGGCCAAGCACCCTCATAGTGTGCTGGTAAATGTTTAACTGCTTCCCTGAGGGGAGAAATAAAAGCTCTGACTTGTAGTGTTTGCCTATTCCCATGGTGTAAATATTCCCACCATGACTGATTTCAAGTTACCACAATGTCACAGAACAGGGAGTTGGGAAGAAATGCCCCGTGGCAACCATCATGTATTATTTCTACTTACAGATATAATAGATTTATAAAAATAACCTCAAGAACATAGGTAATAGGGGCGCCTGGGTGGATCAGTCAGGATCTCACAGTTTGGTTCGTGAGATCGAGCCCCACATCAGGCTTTGTGCTGTCAGGGACCCTGGGCTCATGACCTGAGCCGAAACCAAGAGTCAGGTGCTCAACCAACTAAGCCACCCAGGTGCCCCTAACTATGTAAGAGTTTTAATTGAAGAGGTGAGTGTGTTTTCTGTAGCTATCTCCTGACACAGAGAGCTGGCATTTTATAGAATTCTCTTCGGCTCCTTGAGTTCCAGAGAGTTCCGGAGATTTGCGAACACTTCACTCAAAGAGCGTAAAATCTGAATTACCTGAGGCCAAAGGGGAATGAATTCATCGACTCCCCTTTGCCCTCTTTGTCATCTTTACTGTTAAGAATTTCCACCGAGTTTTTGATGGTTTTAAAAACTGGACCTCAGGAAAGATCTACTGTTACTTTATTGACATCAGTGAATCAAGTTTTAAACCCACACTAACTCTGAATGCCTCCTTTTGTGTTCGTGATATAGAAGTGGGTCGGGGCTATCTTTACAATGCCAAAAATGAATTTAAAAAGCCACAAATAAAATGCCATGCTACCTGACTAGGGTTAAGCAAGCGGATACATACAGGCAATTTACTTTAGAATGGGGGAGCGGGGGAAGCCCCTTATCTAAGTCTGTGAATTCTGGTACAAACCTAAAAAACCTTCCAGGGGGCTATATTTAGAACAATATCCAAAGGAAAACATTCAAATTCCAATAAACCAGAGCAGACAGACCTCAACGAACATATAGGACATTCAGTAGAGACCCCAGAAAAGTTATACCTTAGGAGTAGGGCTAAACTAGTCTATATCCATGCTAAAAAAATTTAAATATTCCACACTATTCTGTATTACCTATTCTTAAATATTTCCAGATGGTAGCAATGAACAACTGGAAAGTGAAATATGTATTTTTTAAATACCACTTGCAGGGGTGTGGCTGGCTGGCTTGGTTGGTGGAGCATGCTACTCTTGACCCTGGGGTTGTGAGTTCAAGCCCCACGATGGATGTAGAGACTACTTAAAAATAAAATCTTAAAATAAAATAAAATACCATTTGCAGGGTGCCCAGGTGGCTTAGGCGGTTAAGTGTCTGGCTCTTGATATCGGCTCAGGTCATGTTCTCATGGTTGCGGGATTGAGCCCCACACCAGGCTCTGGGCTGAGTATGGAGCCTGCTTGGGATTCTCCCTCTCTCTCTGCCCCTTCAGAGAGTGGGGGAAGCATATGCAAAGGCCCTGAGACGGATATGTGCCTGCCATGAATCCAAGGAACAGCCCAAAGACCAGTGTGGCTGGAGGAGAATGAGGAAAAGCAGGGCAGAACATGGAGATGAGGAGGTAGGGGAGGCCAGATGTGGAGAACCTTCAAGGCCATTTCAAGTATTTAGAAATCCTTCCTTCCTTCCTTCCTTCCTTCCTTCCTTCCTTCCTTCCTTCCCTTTCTGTAAAATGGGAAAATCCATTGGAAGGCTTTAAACAGAGAAGTGACACAATCTGGCTTATATTTAAACAGATCATTCTGATACCAGGTAGGGAACAGATCAGCATGGGGCAGGGGGAGGGCTTGTTGCAATACTCCAGGTGAACAACAGTGGTGCTACATGTGTTCTTAAAAAGAGGTCCAAGTTCCCTTTTATTTTATTTTTTTAATATTTTTTAAAATTTTCGGGCGCCTGGGTGGCTCAGTCGGTTAAGCGTCCGACTTCGGCTCAGGTCATGATCTCGCAGTTCGTGGGATCGAGCCCTGCGTCAGGCTCTGTGCAGACAGCCCAGAGCCTGGAGCCTGCTTCGGATTCTGTATCTCCTTCTCTCTCTGTTCCTCCCCTGCTCACCCTCTGTCTCTCTCTCTCTCTCAAAAATAAATAAAGATTAAACAAAATTTAATATTTTTAAAAATTGTATTTATTTTGAGAGAGAAAGAACGAGCAGGGGAGGGGTAGGGAGAGAGAGAGAATCTCAAGCAGGATCCATGTTGTCATTGCAAAGCCGGATGTGGGGCTCGAACTCACGAAACCGTGAGATCATGACCTGAGCCAAAACCAAGAGTCAGACGCCCAACCGAGTGAGCCACCCAGGTGCCCCCAAGTTCCCTTTTAAATCCAAGATTGAGGGACTCTGTGGTCAGGTCACCTGGACTGTGACTCAAGAATACGATCACCTTTGCAAGCCTGGAACCTGGAGGGACAGACATGGGCTGATCACAGATGCTTCACTATGTCACGGTTCAAAGATGTCAAAGATGTCAAAGATGGGGCAGAGCTGCAGGCAGGTGAAATCCCGCAGCAGCACCCCCTCAAAATCAGACCTAGTGCCTGGAAGCTGTCTCCCATCACTCATCTCACAATGGAATCGGGTGAAAGGCTGGGACAGGAAGGGATGATCTCTGCACAGTCACCCACTGGGAGGCACTACATACATCCTGTGTTGACAGAACCTTGAATTCAGCTCACTGCTTGCTGGCTGATTTGGGATCCCTGAGCGCAGCCCCTGGGCCCCTGACTTGCTCCAGGGATGCCCCCTTGATCCTGTGTCTTCACGCCATCCCTCACCAAGGCAGCCTCCTTGGGAGGCAAAGGCTGCATCAGGAATGATGCTAAGACAGAAGGAATGAAAAACAGCACTGGGACCCCCATGGAGCGCTATTCCACCCTCAACCACTTCGACTGCAACACAAATCGAACAGTCTGAGATAGCTTGAACTGTGTCCCCCCTCTTCCCAAATTCATATGTTGCGGTCCTAACCCCCAGGACCCCCAAAAGTGACCTTATTTAGAGACAAGGTCTTTACAGAGGCAATCAAATTAAGATGAGGTCATTAGGGTGGGGCCCAAGCCAGTATGACTGGTGTCCTTTTTTAAAAAAATTTTTTAAATGTTTATTTATATTTAGAGAGAGAGAGAGCAGGGAGGGGCAGAGAGAGAGAGAGACAGACAGACAGACAGACAGACAATCTGAAGCAGACTCCAGGCTCTGAGCTGTGAGCCATCAGCACAGAGCCTGATGCGGGGCTCAAACCCATGAACTGTGAGATCATGACCTGAGCTGAAGTCAGACGCTTAACTGACGGAGCCACCCAGGTGCCCCATGACTGGTGTCCTTATACAAAGGGGGAAATCTGCACACAAACACACATAGAGGGCAGAGGATGTGAAGACACAGGGAGAAGACAGCCAGCCACAAGCCAAGGAGAGAGATCTGGGACAGATCCTTCCCTCCCACCCCTCAGAAGGAACCGACCCTGCCAGCACCTTGACTGTGGGCTTCCAGACTCCAGAACTGTGAGAGACAACACCCTTCTCCAAAACCAAAGCCTCCCAGGTGGTGGCACTTAGTTACTACGACCCCAACAAACAAATTCCCAGGCCAAGAGCCAATTTAAGATGGTGTTCATGACAGAAACTAGAAGCCAGCTGTGGGACCGGGACAGGAGCCAGGACAAGTGCTAGTCAGAGGGATGGGGAGGGATGAGGGCACAGAGATAAGATTCTGGAGCTCGAAGCAGGTGGCTGTGTAGCTCCCAACCACCCTCTCTGCCCTCTGGTTCCCTCTGACCCCATTGGTCCCATACTGGCAGTTGTGACCGAACACTGGGACCCAGCCCCTCCCCAGTAGTTACACAGTGCTGCAGGAAACCGGAGCACCTTTAGAGACCGAGAGCTGTGAGCACTGGAGCCTGAGTCCTGAAAAGATGGGAGGGTGGCTCAGACCCCCAGGGCCTAAGGGACAGGGTCCTTGGGACCAGAGCTACCTCTTCATGTTTATATTCACTGTCCCTAATGTCTTCATTAATAACATATTAGTAATTATATTTAATACTAACTGTCCCCAATTGAAAGTTCTTAATATATGTTTACATAAAATTAAGAGCTTTTACTAACACCATTCTTACTGAGGCATTTTCTCTATTAAAAATAAATATTCATGGGGCCCCTGGGTGGCTCAGTCGGGTGAGCATCTGACTCTCGATTTCGGCTCAGGTCATGATCCCAGGATCGTGGGATCGAGTCCTGTGTCGGGCTCCACGCTGGATGTGGGGTCTTCTTAAGATTCTCTTTCCGTCTCCCTCTGGCCCTCTCCCTCCCCTCTCTAAAATATAATTAATTTAATTAATTAATTTAAAATGTATTCATTTATATAGCTTTACTTCCAGAAATAGTACCAATCCTGAAAGTTCACAAAGGGTACCTTATTTTTATGTTACATTTAGATGCTGAGAGTTGAGGTGGGTAGTGGCTTGGGTTTCTGGGTCCAGGTGACAGTAGGCTGGGGGCAGGACCCCTGGGTCTGAGGGAGGAGGGGCTGGGGGCCTGGACTCCTGGGTCCAAGGGAGGAGAGGGCTGGGAATAGGGACTCCCAGAGTCCTGAGAGATGAGAAAACTCGGGGCGAGGCATCAGGGACCCCGTGTTTGAAGTGAATTTCTTGCTATCTTTTCTCTTTGCTCCTGAGGGTGGGATCCAAACCACAGTAAGCACTAAAAACGGCTTATCCCATAAGTCTGCTCCTTGTTAAAAGGCATCAACCACGACGGTCCCTTCGTTTATTCTAAGAACCGCCAAATGTTCCAGGGTATTCCGACCAGACAGTGTGGACAGAATAGCCAGGCTCCCCACCATCATAACAGACAGACTTCCTCCCCTGAAATCTGTGGGCTCTACCCCCAGACTGGTTGCTGGGGCAAGGCTGGGACTGGCCATGGCCCTTGCTGTAAGGTGCTTTATTTTTCCTGCCTCCTAATGATCCCAACCCAGACTGTCCTGTAGTCCAGGACTTAAAGGCATCTGACACCTAATTGTTTCTCACCCCATGAATCACATGCCTCTTCTTAGTGTTTTGAGCGTTAAAACATGAAATAATTAGAGCTACACTATAACCTAATGGCAGCTTTTTTTTTGTCCTGGATTAATCTTTGAAAACATTTTGGGGGGTGCCTGAGTGGCTCAGTCGATTAAGCATCCGACTTCGGCTCATGTCGTGATCTCACAGTTGGGGAGTTGGGGCCCCACGTTGGGCTCGCTGCTGTCAGCAACGAGCCCGCTTTGGATCCGCTGTGTCTCTCTCTCTACCCCTCCCCCACCCCCCCAAAAATAAACAAACATTAAAAAAAATTTTTGGGGGGTGGTTTCTAAAAGGTCAGAATACTCTTCCTAGTCTAGACAAATTGTTTTCGCTTCACATTTGCATTAACTGTTCCCAGTTGTTTCAGTTCTCATTGTAGTATTTTCTCGATTCAAAATAAATACTCACTTACAGAAACAGCACTAAGTCGGGAAGCACAAAAAGGGCACCTTTGCTTCTTGTTGCATACGTATCTGGAAAGCTCACCTATAGACGAGATAGAATTTTCAGCCAGGAACAAGAAATCTGAATGAAAGGCACGTCTTAGTCGTGGCAGTGGCACGGCCACGTGGGTCGGCCAAAACGGCAATCTGCGCCTTCAGAGTTGAGGCTCATGCACACATTCGGGGATGCTGGAAGGAACCCTGAAGCCGGCATTTCTCTCTTCGGCCTTCCAGAAGGCCATGGAGGGGCCGGTGCTGTGATGCGATCAGAGGGAGGCGCCCGGGCTGGGCAGGAACCACTGCAAGTGAGGGTGATGAGATCACGTTGCCTCCCCAGTGCCTATGGCCACCGGGTGGGTGCTGGGGCAGGAGCCAGACTGGGAACATGGGAGGCCATTCGGACAGGGAGAGAACTTCAGTGGGTGATGGCCAAGGGTCTGACCTCCTAGCCTGGCTGGAGAAGCAGAGATTCCACAGCTCAGTGAGAGAAAAGGGTCAACGAGGCCACTTGAGGACGGGCTGCCCACCTTGCCTCGCACGACGCGTACCACAAACACCAGCTACGTCCCTGGGCTCACACCCCCCCACCCGCCTCGGGTTTGCTCACCGCGCCAGCCTGCGCATGCGCACCTCCCAAGACTGCCTCTTCTCCGGGGCCAAGGGGGGTGCGGCCTTCCTTCGGGTTCATCCAATGAGCTCATCAGATGCTTTCACATCGACCAATGGGGCTTCGAGTGACCCGCTGGGCGAAGCTGGCCCCGCCTTCCGTGCCTCCGAGAGACAAAACGGAGGCCCAGTGGAACGAGAAAGCCGTTCCGGGCCGTTCCTCCGGCTCCGTTAGGATTCTTGTGAGATTATCCAAAGCCAGGTGGAATTTGGGTCCCTTAAAGAGAAAAGTTGGGGGGGGGGGGAGGGGGGGCTGGGGATCCTGGGTCCCGAGGAAGGAGGAGGGTGGGCGCCAGGACTCTTGGGCCTGAGAGGGGAGGAGGCTGGGGGCCCTGCGGGAAATGGCGGCGGCTGGAACCCAAACGCCTGGATCCCTAGATAGAACAGGGCGGGGATCTCAGAATTCCGAGTTCGGGGGGCGGGGAGTGGGGGCTGAGAATCCCCGGCCTCCCCAGTGTGCGGGAGCAGGGGCCTGTGGGCCGGCCTCCCGGATCCCGAGGTTGGAGGGTACTGGGTTGTTGACGTCCTCTGTCCTCGGGGGACAGGTGTTTGGGTCGGAGAGTTGCAGCTGCGGAAACTGAGGCGCAGTGAACGCGTTATGTGGTGCAAACTTGCAGGCTCGATCGGGACACGCCGACGCTGGAGGTCACGGTCTTCTGTGGCGCGGACGTGCCCGTACTTGCCACACGGTCCCTGCAACCTCGTTTTCTGATCCTGAGCCGCGCTTCCAGCCCTCTCTAAAGGACGCCATGGGTACCCGTCGTGCCCAGAGTTTGTTGTTCCTCCTCCTCCTGGGAGCCCCCTCCTTGGCCTGTAAGAACGGGGGCCGGGGGGTGGGGAGAGCTGGTTCACCGGGGATGATGGATCGCTGGCAAAGGAGGGCTGACGGGGGCCCCACAGAGAAGAGCAGGCGCTCAGCCAGATCTCCTTTCCTCCCCAGCGGTGCAAAACTTAAATTGTCACAAGGGCGTGTTCACCAGTATAGAAGAGGACCCAAGCAGTATGTTTAACTGGACCACGGAGAAGGTTGAGAGTTGTGAGGGCGGGTCATTCTGCCAGGAATCCCTTCTGATGGTCAAAGCAGGTGAAATGAGAAAGGGCGGGAGGAGGGGTGAGTATGTCGGGGTCAGTGCTGCTCCCACCCACTCCCCGAAACCCTCAGGCCCACCCTCCGCTTTCTTCCCCACCCCGTCTCCTAACAGGGGCCAAGACCGCAGTTTTGGCCACTAAGGGCTGCATCTACGATGGGACGCAGGCGGTGACGTTTGTCCAGCACTCCCCGCCCCCAGGCATAATCACAGTCTCCTACACCAGCTATTGTGAGGATTCCTTTTGCAACGGCAGAAAGGACCTCCAGGAGCTCTGGAGGCCAGCAGGGACCCTAGAAGCCTCGAGAGGTGAGAGATGGGGACGCGGAGAAACTACCTGAGCCCCTGCAAAGATGCTATGCCTCCTCTCTCTGTGTCCTTAGTTGGCTCAGGCCCTTGGGGGGCCACACACAGAAAAAGAACCTCAGACCTTCCGCCAGGCTTTTTCTAAATGGTCACCTTGGGGTCTAAACGCCGCTCGGAGCACCGGGACGTCAACGAAGGCTGGGGTAGAAGTTGGCTTTTGTGTTTATTTATTTATTTATTTTTTTAACGTTTGTTTATTTTTGAGAAACACAGAGAAACAGAGTGCGAGCGAGGGAGGGGCAGAGGGAGAGGGAGACACAGAATCTGAAGCAGAATCTGCAGCTGACAGCTCAGAGCCCCATGAGGGTCTCAAGCTCAGGAACAGTGAGATCATGACCTGGCTGCTTAAGCGACTGAGCCACCAGGTGCCCCATGGCTTTTGTATTTATTAAGCAATGAAGTGTCAGTGGAGGTTTCTGAGCAGGGCGGGGTGGCCTAATCAGTCTGGCAGTTACTGCTGCCCCAGTTCCCCAATGTGGCCAATGTGGCCAATGTGGCCGGGGGCCTATGGCAATCTGGCCCTGCCTGCTCTCAGCTCACTTCCTTCTCTCTCCTCCCCCTTTACTGTGGTCCAGTGGGGGGAGGGGGGCTGGTATTCAAAATGCTTAAGTGTCGGGGCGCCTGGGTGGCGCAGTCGGTTAAGCGTCCCACCTCAGCCAGGTCACGATCTCGCGGTTCGTGAGTTCGAGCCCCGCGTCGGGCTCTGGGCTGATGATGGCTCAGAGCCTGGAGCCTGTTTCCGATTCTGTGTCTCCCTCTCTCTCTGCCCCTCCCCCGTTCATGCTCTGTCTCTCTCTGTCCCAAAAATAAATAAATGTTGAAAAAAACAAAAACAAAAACAAAAAAAGCAAAACAAAAAAATGCTTAAGTGTAGATACGGTCCTGGCCCAACCAGAATGGGTGCTGGCCACAAAGACCGGCCCAGCCCTCCTGTGCCTACCAACTGAACGCCAGCCCTTCAGTGTCTCCCAGTCCCGGAAAGCCACCCGGCTGGCTCCCACCTCCGGGCCTTTGTCCTCGCCGATTCCTTTGCTACCCCACCCACCCCTCCACTTTCACGCAGCTAACTAACCTCTGTTCACCCTTCACCTCAACTCAGGTGTCCGCTCTGTGAAAATACTCGGCAAATTGTTCCGGAGAGTTAGGTTGTCCTCCATTCCTTCGCCATCATACCTTGGACGCAGTGCCTACTGAGATGTATTATAATTCCTGACACATCCTTTTCCTTCTAGACAAGGGTCCTCGATGGCAGGAACCGTGTCCTTTTCATCTCTGTCTCCACACCCAAGCACACAGTTTGGAAGTCACGTTGGATGGGTTCTGACAGCGAAGAAAAACAGTTGGAGAAGCCAGCGGCAGGAGGGGGGGGTACGGGGTGGAGGGAGGTCGCAGTGATAGGTCGTGACTGCGGTGGTGTCAGCAGCAAAGACTTGGGAAAGGGAGGGAAGCAAGAAGAGACAACTCCAGAGGCCGGACACACCCTGATTGTCCCTCTGTTTCCCCTCCAGCTCCCAGTACATCAGTACCCTTCTACTGCCCAACCTGTGTGGCTTTGGGGACCTGTCTGACTGCTCCTTCCCTTCCCTGTCCCAATGATACAACTCAGTGCTACCAAGGAAGACTTCAGATCACTGGAGGTAAACTGAACGTCTGGTGGTTTCAGAGGCTGGAAACCCAGACATCTGAGTGGATCCAAGAGGTTCTGATACTCAGGGTTCTAGGAATGAGGGAGGAATGATTGCTCTCTGATTTCCCAAAACATCTGTGTGTCTCCCCGACCTTTCTTCTTCCACAGGAGGCATCAATTCTTTTTTGGAGGTGAAAGGTTGTACATCCATAACTGGTTGCAGGCTGATGGCTGGGTTCTTTACCGTAGGACCCATGTGGGTGAAGGAAGTTTGTCCATTCCAGTCTCTCCCTCAACCCCGAAAGACTGAAAATGGGGCCACCAGGCTTCCTGTTTCAGTTTGGAGGTTCGAGCTGCTGCTGCTGCTGCTGCTGTTACTGCAATAACTAACTTGTCCATTGTTCCTGTGGAGACACTTCTGGTCCTGGATCACAGGACACCTCTTTTGACCGGGAGCCTTCTGACTGCTGGTCACCAACAAGTTGAGATTGGAAGAAAGGAGCATTCTTGTGGTTGTGTTTTATATTTCTAATAAAGTTTCTGCTGTAATTTGTGTATACCTCAAGCCTAGAAGTGGAATTTTAGTGCTGAAAGGGCCCTTAAAATTCATCGTATCCAACCCACACGTTTTGCAGAAAGGGAGGCAGAGATCTGGAAAACTTTAGCGAGTTTCTCACACGGATGTAGCTCTGGGCAGAGCAAGACCAGAACTTTGATACTTCGACCTAAAGTCTGGTTTTGCTTTTGCTTTATTGGTCACCTTCTCTTGCTGGCTGGGCCAGAGATCGGCATCAGACTCCTCCAGAGCACTCCCGGCCCAACCTTACGGCCACAGTTGGCTGTTTTGGTTCTAACATTTCCCTGGGAGGTATAGCAGAATTTGAAAAATCAGACTCCAGATTCTTCCGTTACATAACAGGCCCCCTCTCCTATGTCCTGTCTCTTGCCCCTTTACATCATCCCTTCCCTTCTCTGCTGCCTACGTCGTCATCCTCGGTGGGCAGAGGGAACGCAGGAGGCAGCTGGGGCCCAGCAGGGTATGAGGACTGGGGGCCTGGGACTCTTAAGACTTGTTTTGAGCTTCTCATGCTTGTTTATTTATTACTCAAGAACACATAAAACCCATCTTAGAAAAGACTCCAATGACATAGGAGCTTATAGAGAAAAGTAAAAAGGTGGGGTAAGGGTAAGGAGGAACAGATATTTATTGTTTTCTTTGAATAGCTTTATCGAGGCTTAATTGACATAGTCAATTGCACCAGGGGTGGAAGGAGACTTAATGTGAACGATTGACCCCTCCCACAAAGGACAGGGGAGTCTGGCCATAGTATAGTCCAGCCAAGTTCTTTCTAGAAAGTTCTCTGGTTCTAAACCAACTCTTTTTGAGTTAGAGCCCCACTCCAGCTAATTCTTCATCTTTGTCACTAGGCCTCCAGCTCCCCATTGTGTCAGTTTGCCAGTTTGCAGAAGAAATCACAAACAAATTTGTTCATGAGGGGACTTAAGAGTTTCTGAACAAGAAGTATTCAGAGCCATGGCTGGCAAACGCCATCTGCCATCTAGAGCAAAAAAATAAAAATAAAACAAAAAACAAAAAAGCCAAGTAGACGTTTCCCATAGGACAATGGCTTTCTGATGGCACTGAAGACAGTTACAGGAGAAATCCCTGAGTGGATGGAAGAATGACACCATTTTCTAAAAGCTGGCCTGTGGATTATTCTGGTATCTTGCAAATCCTATGTATCATATGCCACAGAACTTCAGGCAGCATGGGCAAATTTCTCAGGGCACAAAGTGTGTAAACTTTCCAAAAACATATTTAGGTAAATATACATAATATAAGAATATTACAATATATTATTTATTTTTAGGATACCTTTGTTTATCACGATCCCTCATCCAACCCAGCGGTAGGCAGAAACTCAACCAGTTTGAATAAACTCAGCCGCCCCGGGGTTTTCTCCAGTCACTTCCAATTTCAGCTCCGTCAGTTCAGGGCTTTCTCCTTTTCTACCCTCCTCACCCAGGGCGTGGCTATAGGACTGGTGGGAAGGAGGTGACGGTCTGGTTTTCGCCTCCCTGCTGCTCATGTCCAAGTTCCTGCGGTTGCCTGGCAGCTGGCTCCCGTTCCTGTTGGTGCCCACCGGGAACCTCCAAACCTGTCTGGGCACCGATGGGCACCCACGCGGGTCCCCTCAGCTCCGTCATCCCTTTCGGCTACATCGGGGTCTCTCCCAACGGCTTTCGAGTGCCACTGCGGTGCTTCAGGAGCATAGGAAACTTTCGGAGTGGTAGGTATGTCCCTAATCTTGACTGTGGTAAGAGTGAAGCTTCTCAAGGTACACACAGGTCAAAAGTCATCGAGTGTTATGCTCTGAATATATGCAGTACACTGCTTGGCCATCACGCCTCCATGAAGTTGTAAAAACCAAAAAGAAAGCAAGCACAAACCGTCACACGGTAACAGTTTGTTTCTCAGTCCTTCCTTAAATTACCATTTCTTGACGAGTGAGAGCAGGGATGGAGGAGAGGGCTGTTACACCAAGAAAATTAACTCTGTGTTCGCTGGCCTGCCAGATGCCAATCCATCCCGTTCCTTCCTGCTGTCCCCAGTGAGTCAACTGGCTTCTTGGCAACACAGGAAAATCTCCCGGATGTTCTCCTCCACTTCTCTGCTCTCAAAGCCAGCGTCGGCCTGGCCTCGGGAGGCGACCACAGCTCGCTCTCCGCCGAAGGGCTCCCTTCTGTGAATCGGCAGCACTTCCTTGCGTCCATTCCTCCTTAACCTTCCGTCGGCCCTGTGGAACACTGCGCGGTATCTCGGCATTTCTTGGTGCCGTCCCAGAACTGAAGGTCCTCCATGTGCTCCCACATCCTAGGCCAAAACCATAATCTCAACGTGTGTCTAGCCTGAGACCGTGGAGTCTCTGGTCCTAATCAAATATCACTCGCCGGTGTTTTGCTTCTGTGCCTTCAGCATCACGTGATCACATGCTACTTTTCCTTGTCGTCAGCACCAACCAATCTCCTTTAAAAGCCCCTTCATCAGGGGCGCCTGGGTGGCTCAGTCTGTTAAGCGCGACTTTGGCTCAGGTCATTATCTCATGGCTCCTGAGTTTGAGCCCCACGTCGGGTCCTCTGCTGTCAGGGGTGGAGCCCATTTCGGATCCTCTGTCTCCCTCTCTCTGCCCTTCCCCCGCTCTCGTGTGTGTGTGCACACACACTCTCTCTCTCAAAAATAAACATTAAAAATTTTTTTTAATTAAAAAAAAATTGAAGTCCTTTCATCAGTTTATAACTTCACACTTGCCCACTGCCTTCTTCTCCATTATTTACTGTTACTACTCAGTACCTGGCTCGCTCCCTCCTTAACCACCTCCCCTCTACTGACCTTTTTCTTTCTGTCCTCTTCCTCATTGTCATCACAAGTCCATTGAAAATACTGTACCATGGAATACTACTTGGCAATGAGAAAGAATGAAATCCTGCCATTTGCAGCAACGTGGATGGAACTGGAAAGTATTAGGCTGAGTGAAATAAGTCAGTCGGAGAAAGACGGACGTCATATGTTTTCTCTCATATGTGGATCTTGAGACACTTAACAGAAGACCATGGGGGAAGGGAAGGGGAAAAAAATAGTTACAGAGAGGGAGGGAGGCAAACCACAAGAGACTCTTAAATACAGAGAACAAACTGAGAGTGGATGGGGAGAGGGGGAATGGGTGATGGGCATTGAGGAGGGCGCTTGTTGGGATGAGCACTGGGTGTTGTATGTGGGTGACAAACCACAGGAATCTACCCCAAAAACCAAGAGCACACTTCACACACTGTATGTTAGCCAGTCTGACAATAAATTATATTTAAAAAAATAAAAATAAAAAATAAATATGGAAGGGGCTATTAAAGCAGAAAGAAAAGAAAAGAAAAAAGAAAAGAAAAGAATGTACCAACCTTGGAATGTCAATTAAATGTCAATGTCAAACACACTGAACAACTATAATATAAAGGAAGAGAGTAATAGGATCTGTATGGTGGTAAAATTTCTACATTATGCTTGAAATGGTAAAATTCTGATTCTAAAGAGATTGTGAAAAGTTAAGTATGAAGATTATACTCCCTTGAGCAATCACTAGAAATATGACCCAAGGTTAATTATTAATGACCGATTATTATAAAAGACCAGTAAGTTAAAATTACAAGAGACCTATTATTAAAAGATCAATAATCAGAATAGATTAAAAACATGAGCCAACCATAAACTGTCTATAAGAAATCATTGCAAATACAATGATGCAGGTAGGAGAGAAGCAAAATGCTAAAATGCTACACTTGCACTTCTACCTCAAATGGAGTAACAGGGACTGGATTTATTTTCCTACATAAAACAGCCAAAAAAGCAGAGAAAATACATGAAATAATAATTTCCTTTTAAAACATTTTTTTCGTGTTTGTTTTTGAGAGAGAGAGAGAGAGACAAGAGAGAAATGGAGACACAGAATCCGAAGCAGGCTCCAGGCTCCGAGCTGTCGGCACAGAGCCCGATGCAGGGCTCGAACCCACGAGCCACGAGATCATGACCTGAGCTGAAGTTGGACGCTTAACTGACTGAGCCACCCAGGCACCCTGAAATAACAATTGGAAGACAACAAAGGACAGTAATCCTTGAGAAATGGGAAAGGAAACAAGGCAAACCCTATCAATTACATCAACTCTCTATCTTGAGAGTTTCCAGACCATGGTACAGGGAGCGAGAACTCAGGGGGTGCCTGGCTCCCTGTCTGAGTTGAGGATAATCCAGAACTCAGAATCTAAGGAAATCGAGGCAGCTAGAGTTTGCAGGACAGAATGCCACTGCGGAGAGAACAATGTAGAGAGAGAACTCTGGAGATCCTCAGAGGGTCCCCCTTGACCATGCAGCTGGGTGCTAATCATCACATATGTGTGAGAAAACTAGCAGGACTGGGGTAAAAACCACCTGAAAGGATCAGGCATGAGTCCTGGCACTCACGTAGGGCAGGGAATAAGGACTGTTGCCAGAGTATTGAATTGAATTGATTCATAACCCCTGATTTGCCAGAACTGAAATATTCATAACCCCTGGGGCACTGGACTCAGGAACCTCTAGCCTCAGTAATAGAAATAATTAGCCCCAGGCAAGCAGTGTTCCAGACCTGCCTAACAAATCATAAAAGCAAGACCCAAAAGTATCAAACTGTTTCCAAATAGCTAAACCGAATTCTAGAACAAGGGTCAAGAAGACTTACAGGTACACAAAAATATTGAGCACCAAACAAAGGTAAAATTCACAATGTCCATGCTACTATTAGTTATAAGAAAGCTGGAGTGGCTATTTTACGATTAGCAAAGTGTATTTCACACCAGAGAACACTATCAAGGATAAAGAAGGTCATCTCATACGAAAAACAAGTCAATTCATCACAAGGACGTAACTATTAAAGATGTATGTCCTTGGTAATAGAGTTTTAAATCCATGAAACAAAAACTGAAAGAATCGCCAGGCACTTATCCCAGAGAAAGGAAAATTTATGTCCCTCCCAAATCCTGTACGTGATTGATCATAGAAGCTTTGTTTGTAATAGTCAAAACACCTTCTAATAGGTAGATGTTAAACAACCTCAGTAATTAAAAAGGAACTACAGAGGGGCGCCTGGGTGGCTCGGTCGGTTGAGCGGCTGACTTCGGCTCAGGTCATGATCTCGCGGTCCGTGGGTTCGAGCCCCGCGTCGGGCTCTGTGCTGACAGCTCAGAGCCTGGAGCCTGTTTCGGATTCTGTGTCTCCCTCTCTCTCTGCCCCTCCCCCGTTCATGCTCTGTCTCTCTCTGTCTCAAAAATAAATAAACGTTAAAAAAAATGTTTAAAAAGGAACTAAAGATACACACAACAACTTGGGTGGATCCCAAAGGCATTAGGCGGAATGGAAAAAGTCAATCTCAAAAGGTCACATGTTATACAAGTACGCTTATGTAACATTCTTGAAATGGCAAAATTGTTGAGAAGAGGTCTACTTTATTTCACTGAATGTATCCAAAATATTGCCATTTCTACGTGTCATATAAAAATTTAATGAGATGTTTTGCATCCTTGTCATACTAAGTCTTAAAAATGCAGTATTTTACATTCATCCTAATTTGGATTTGCCCACATTTCAAGCGCTCACTATCTGCAGGTAACTAGTGGCTACCACAATGGACAACAAAGGTCTAAGCAATAGGAAATATCTATTCAAATCTGTTGCCCATTCTTTACTGTGGTGCTTGTTTTATTTTATTTTTTAATGTTTGTTAATTTTTGAGGGAGGGAGGGACAGAGCACTAGCGGGGGAGGGTCAGACAGAGAGGGAGACACAGAATCCGAAGCAGGCTCCAGGTTCTGAGCTGTCAGCACAGATCCTGACTTGGGGCTTGAAACCACGAACAGTGAGATCATGACCTGAGTCGAAGTCAGATGCTTAACTGACTGAGCCACCCAGGCGCCCTGATCTACTGGTAATCTTATTGAGAATCCTTTGCATTGGTGATTTGCTTCTCTTGGTGCTTTCAAGGTTTTCTCTTTGTCTTTGACTTCTGAATGCTTGGTTATAATGTGTCTCAGTGAGGGGCTCTTTAAGTCCATTGTATTTGGAGTTTATTGAGCTTCTGGGATGTTTATATTCATGTCTTTCATCAAAATTTGGAAAGTTTTCAGCCACAACTTGGGAACAACCCAAATGTCCATCAGTATTTCTTCAAATATTCTTACTACTTTCTCTCTCTCTCCTTCTTTTGGGACTCCCACAACATGTGTATTTATTCACTTGCTGGTATCTCACAGGACTCTTAGGTTCTGTTTACTTTTCTTCAACCTTTTTTTTTTTTTTTCCTGTCTCAGACTTGAAAATTTCCATTATCCTACACTCAAGTTCATTGGTTCTTTCTTCTGCCTACTCAAATTTGTCTTTGAATCCCTCTACTGAATTTCTCATTTCAGTTATTGTAACTTTCAGCTGCAGAATTTCTTTTTGGTTTCTTTTTGGGTTTTCTATCTCTTTATTGATATTTTCATTTTGTTCCCATGCTCTCTTCTTGACTTCCTCCACATCCTCCTTTAATTCCTTGAGCATCTTTAAGACAGTTAAAGTCTTTGTCTAACATATCTGCCATTAGGTCCTTTTTGAAGACAGTTTCTGTTGGTTTATTGTTTCTCCTTTGAGTACCACATTATCCTGTTTTTTTGTATGCCCTGTGATGTTTTGTTGTTGTTCAACACTGGACATTTGAGTCTAATAATGTGGTAACTCTGGATATCAGATTCTCCCCTTTTGTAGGGTTTGTTGTTTTTATTGTTTTTGTTTATATATATTTTTATTGTTGCAGATGGTCTCTTTGCTGAGTGTCAGCCTGAGGTATAAACCCTAGGTCCTCTTGGGTCTTTTCTGAGGCTTTCCTTGGGCATGTAATATTCCCCATATATGTAGTTGTTTTTTGAATATCCCAGTCTTCTTTTTTTAAGTTTATTTATTTGAGAGAGAGAGAGAGAGAGAGAATGAACAAGGGAGGAACAGAGATAGAGACAGAGAGAGGGAGAGAGAATCCAAAGCTGGCTCCACACTGTCAGCTCAGGGCCGATGTGGGGCTTGAACTCGTGAACCATGAGATCATGACCTGAACCAAAACCAAGAGTCAAACACTTAACCATCTGAGCCACCCAGGTGCCCCTGAATATCCTAGTCTAATGTCAAGCTCCCAAAGGGGAAAAAGTGAAAATGAAGGGAGGAGGAACGGTGTCAGCCCTTCACATCCCCCAGAAGTCACTTCAGCGGGAGAGAAAGGAGCTTACGACAAAAGGGAGGTGCAACAACGATGATTGCCCGTCTCTTTTGTCTGCAATTTTCATTTTGTTCACACGCTCTCTTCCTGACTTCCTCCACATTCCCTGAGCATCTTTAAGACAGTTGAAGTCTTTGTCTAACATATCTGCCATTAGGTCTTTTTTGAAGACAGTTTCTGTTGGTTTATTTTTTCTCCTTTGACCACCACATTATCAGAAGCAGCAATCAGCGATCAGAGCACAGACCCCCAATATTTGGAGAACAGACCCCTTCTTGCCCACACTGGCTCCCACAGCTGCATACAAGTTGCTCCAGAAACACACGCACAACAGCCTGTCACACGGCTGGGAGTGGTGGATGGGTAGCCGCGACTGTGCTGAGAACTAAAACTGGCCATACCCTCCAAGCCGTCCCCTGGAAGTTGAAAGCCTTCAACGGACTCTGCAGAGTTCCAAAATCGTATCAGACAGATTCTGCCGGTGCAATTGTAGTCTAGGTGGAGAGACAAGTTCCTGGTGCTTCCTATTCTTCCATCTTCCCACTGTTAGTCTTATGTTTTTTAAGTTTTATTTATTTATTTTGAGAGAAAGAGAGGGCCCGAGCATGTGCTCAGGGGAGGGGCAGAGAGAGAGAATCCCAAGCCGGCTGGGCACTGGGCACTGTCAGCGGGAGCCTGAGGTGGGGCTCGATCTCACAAACCATGGGATCATGACCTGAGCCAAAATCAAGAGTCAGCCACTTAACCGACTGAGCCACCCAGGCGCCCCGGTTTGTCATATTTTTGTAAGCTTAGATCAACAGTCCTAACTACCACGTTAAAGGGCATTCGTGGGGCAGAGGAATGTGTTAAGTGACACCAAATGTATACAGTCAGCAAAATCCAGACTGTGGGGACTCTGCAAGACAATGACTTGGCTTTGTAAAAAATTATGTTTACAGGAGAGAGAGAAAAAAAAAAAGATGGGAAGCTATAACTTAAAAGAGACTTAAACACACAAAACCAAGTGCAATGTGTGGACCTCATTTGGAGCCTGACTTGAAAAACCAGGAAAAATATTTTTATGAGACCAAAAAGGAAATTTATTAATTGACTGGCTATTTAACCATCTTAGGTATTTTAAATTCTATTAGATATAAGAACTGAAACCACGTATTTCAACATGACAATGGTTTTTTCCTTGAAAGTCTTGCCTAGAAGGAAAAGGCTGTAAAAACTCACTTATCAGACAACAGCTTGTTTATCAAGACTGTTTCAAGACCCCCATTTGTTGTGTTCACTAATCCTAAACTTTTTTTTTTAATGTTTAACGTTTATTTTTGAGAGAGACAGAGTGTGAGAGGGGGAGGGGCAGAGAGAGAGGGAGACACAGAATCCAAAGCAGGCTCTGGGCTCTGAGTTGCCAGCACAGAGCCCGATGGGGGGCTCGAACCCACGAACCGTGAGATCATGACCTGAGTCGAGATCAAGATGCTTAACTGACCGCACCACCCAGGTCCCCTAATCCTAAACTATTCTGTCCCAATCCTTGCCTAATCCTAGCCAGTTTCTTGCTATGAAGAGCCTGCCTCAATCAGCCATACTTGACTTTGCCTTCTGTGGCACCACTGAGACTCTGGTGGTCTTGGTAAGAGGGTCAACTGTGAACCGGTATAATAGTTTTTTGTGCCACGTTTATTTTAAAAAGGGGAAGTTTATCTCCTTGAAGGCATATATTGAAGGATTTACATATTTAATGAAAATAAGACTGAGACTTGCTTCAGTACCATATGGGAGCGAGAACGGGTGGAGCATAGAGCAAATGAAATTGACCATAAGGTGATCATTATTGAAGCTTGCTGGTAGCTACATGGGGTCTCCTACACTCCTTTTGTCTACTTATGTACATGTTTGAAATTGTCTGTAATAAAAAGGTTTTTTCAGTGTGCTACTCAGACCACAACATTGGAGTTACGCTTAATCATCTCTTCTTCTCCTATGATGCGGCCAATCCATTAGCATATCCTACAGATATTCAGAATTCCTCTAGAACCTGACCATTTCGCATTACCTCTGCTTCCCCGCCCAAGCACCACCATTTCCCCCTTTGATTATTGCAATAGTTAATGGTCTCCATGCTTTAGCCCCTGCCCTCCCTCAACCCCATTCTGTTCTCAACACAGCAGCCAGAGTGATCCTTTTAAAAAATAAGTCTAGGGGCGCCTGGGTGGCTCAGTCGGTTGACCGTCCGTCGGCTCAGGTCATGATCTCGCGGTTCGTGGGTTCGAGCCCCGCATCGGGCTCTGTGCTGACAGCTCAGAGCCTGGAGCCTGCTTCGGATTCTGTGTCTCCCTCTCTCTCTGCCCCTCCCCCACTTGTACTCTGTCTGTCTCTCAAAAATCAATAAGCATTAAAACAATTTTTAAAACTTCTTCTCAAAACATTGCAGTGGCTCTCCCTCTCACTCAAAGTTCTTACGATGGCCTACAAGGTCCTACACTCTCTGTCCCCCCACCCTTTGTCTCTCTGACTTCATCTCCTAAGTCACACCCTTTGGGCCACTTCAGTCACGCTGGCCGCGTTCCTGTTCCACCAATGCACCAGGCATGCTCCCCCCTCAGGACATTTGCACTTACCGCTCCTTCTGGTCTATGATGCCACCTCCTTCAGGTCTTTACACAAATGTCCCCTTCTCAGTGAGGCCTTTTCTGACCCCCGCCCCTCATTTAAAATTGCAAACATCCTGTCTCCCCACCCAGACACTCCCTCTTCCCCATCTTTTTTTTTTTGCTTTTGTACTCATTGCCATTATACATCATGCTTGTCTCTTTCCTCAAAACAAGCCCCACGAGCGCCTGGGTGGCGCAGTCGGTTGAGCGTCCGACTTCAGCCAGGTCACGATCTCGCGGTCCGGGAGTTCGAGCCCCGCGTCGGGCTCTGGGCTGATGGCTCAGAGCCTGGAGCCTGTTTCCGATTCTGTGTCTCCCTCTCTCTCTGCCCCTCCCACGTTCATGCTCTGTCTCTCTCTGTCCCAAAAATAAATAAACGTTGAAAAAAAAAAAATTAAAAAAAAAAAAAAAAAAACAAGCCCCACGAGAGCAGGGATTTCTGTCTGTTCTGTTCCCTCCTGTAGCCCCAGTGACTAGAAAGGGCCTGGAACAGAATAAGTGCCCCGTCAATATTTATCCAGTGACTGTGGTCACTAGTGTCTTCTGTACAGTGTCCTCGGCCACTGCACTATTCCTCCGGGGTTAAAAGTTAGCTGTTAGGTCCCGATGGGATAATTAGGAAAAAAAAGGTCTTGATTTTTTTTTTTTTTAATGTTTATTTTTGAGAGAGAGAGAGAGAGCACAAGTGAGGGAGGGGCAGAGAGGGGGACAGAGGATCCTAAGTGAGCTCTGCACTAAAAGCAGAGAGCCCGATGCAGGGCTCAAGCTCAACTGTGAGATCATGACCTGAGCTGGAGTCAGACACTTAACCAACTGAGCCACCCAGGCATCCCGAAAGTCTTTATTAAAAAAATAATAATAATAAAAAAAACAATATATATATATACACACACATATACATATGTATATATATATGTATATATGTATATGTATATATGTGTGTGTGTATATATACATATATACATATATATATATATATTTTATATATATATATATATATGTATAAATATATATTCTAAGGGAAGAGAGGTAGGGTCCTAGCCCAGCAGTCTGTGTAAATGACGCTCTCTGGGAGCCAGAGTCTGTGAAGGGTGCCGCTGGGGCCAGGCCCTTGGACTGTGGCATCACCCGTAAATCGTCCAGTGTGCTGGGAGACTGGGAAAAGTGTGCACTTTCTCCTCCTAGGAACGCACAGAATGCAAACGAAACAGTAAGTTACTTTGGCAGCTTTACAAACAAGGGAAGGCGATGGGCAGAAATGAGCAAACTTTGTTCAAGGCACACTTCTAAAGCAGCGTTTGATTTTCTGGGCACGTCTTCAGACAGATGCCTCCGATTTCTGCCTCTTTTTAAAATACCGACATACTTAACATCACGAAATCAAAAATACCAGTGTGCACTTTGGAACGACCGTTTGGCAGGACCTGCCAAGACTATACATATGTGTGCCTTATGACCTACCAATTCCACATCTGGGTATATCCCCAAGAAAAGTGATTGCGTATATCCACATACAAGAATGCCCACGGCAGTTCTATTCATAATAGCTAAAAACTAGAAACAGCCCAAATGTCCACCACCAACAGACTTGGGAAATAAATGCGGTATATTCGTAAAATGAAACGCTTCCCGGCAATTTTTTAAAAATAACAATACTGCCGTATGCAACAACATGGTGGACCCTCACGACATAATGTTGAAAGAAGCCAGAGACAGAAGAATACATAATTGTATGATTCCTTTTACATAAATGTCAGAAACAAGCAAACCCAATTCATGGTGAGAGAAATCAGAAAGTGGCTAGCTCTGGATGGTGTTGACTAGGAGGGGGCACAAGGGAACCTTCTAGAATATTAGAATATTCTAGTGGTGCCCGGGTGGCTCAGTGGGTTTTCCACTCTGGATTTCGGCTCAGGTCACGATCTCGTGGTTTGTGAGATCGAACCCCACAGCAGTGTGGAGCCTGCTTCTGAGTCTCTCTCTCTCTCCCTCTCTCTGCCCCTCCCCCACTCACACTTGCTCTCTCTCAAAATAAATAAAATTAAATAAAAAGAAGATTCTATATCTTGACCCAGGTGGTAATTACATATATATATATATATATATATATATATATATATATATATATACATATGTATGTACATGTATACAATTACCTAAATTCCTTGAGCTGCACACCTCAGCTTTGTGCTTTAAGTCATAGCCCAATAAAAAAGTTAAAATTCTTAAAAATTATAAAGAAAATAGAATAAATGGCTGCTACTGTTAGTACCTTCAAGACCTGAAACGCCAGAATGCAGGGCTGGCCTGGTGAGGTGTACCCGTGGAGAACAGGGCCAGGTTCTAGGATCGCCTCTCTCTCCACAAGGTGGCTCCCTCCCCTCAAGTCTCCTTCCCGATCCTCTGGGGAAAACTCAGGAAATCTCCCAGGAAGAGGAGGAGTGTGTGCTCTGGAAACCACAGTGTGGGACCTGGGACAAGAATGCTGTGTAATGACCCCGGCGGCCTCACTACAGAAGAGTATAGCCCTTTCAAAGCAAAGCCTCGAATCCAGTTCCGCCATTTTCTAGCTCTGTGGCCTTGGGAATGTTCCTTAACTTCTCTATGCCTCAGTTTCCTCATTGGTACAGTGGAAATAATAATAGTGCGTACCTCGTGGCGTGGTTGGTGGTGGTGGTGCTGTTATTGTTGTCGGCGTGAAGCGGGTTCACCCTCACGGAACTCTCAGAACCTCACCCGGCACGGAAGAGGTCAATGTCATTACCTGAGTTAATATGAAGAGACAAAATGTCAGTAACGGATAGGGGAACACCTGGTATCTCACTTCCTCGGGGACCAAGCAGGTACTGGAGGCCTGGCTGAGCTGGAGATGAAGAGAGCCTGTTCTGGCTTCTGTGGTCTTTTCTAGAACCTGATGACCTACTCACGGTGGCCCCAGCGAGTACCGGTCCAGATCTGTGGCTCAGAGGGTTTGGCTGCTCTTTCTGTAGCTCTCAGAGCTCTGTACCTCAGTGTGGGAAGCAGAATAACGGTCCCCCCCCCGAGATTTCTACACCCCCATCCCCTCCGGACCTGTGAATATGGTACCTTACAGGGCAAAAGCGACATTGTCAGTGTCGTTAAGTACCTTGAGACGTGGAAGTTATCCTGGATTACCAAGAAAGATCCAAGGTAATCACCTGGGTCCTTATAGGAGGGAGGCAGGAGGATCAGAGTCAGAAAAGTGGAAATGAGAACAGACGCAGAAGTCAGAGTGATACGGCTAGGAGCCAGGGAACACAGGCCGATGCTGGACGCTGGAAAACACAAGGAGCAGATTCTCCCCTAGAGCCTCTGTAAGAACTGTGGGGGCCAGGCCGCCCCGAGATCTTTGCCATGAAGACTTTTTTGAATTAAAAAGCAATGGAGGGGCTGCGCCTGGGTGGTTCAGTCGGTTGAGTGTCTAACTCTTGATTTCCGCTCCGGTCACGATCTCGCGGTTCGTGAGGTCAAGCCCCGCATCGGGCTCTGCGCTGAAAGTGCCGAGCCTGCTTGGGATTCTCTCTCTCTCTCTCTCTCTCTCTCTCTGCCCCTCCCCCCATAGCTCGCAGACTTGCTTTCTCTCTCTCTCTCTCTCTCTCAAAATAAATAAATAAAAACTTAAAAAAAAAAAAAATAAAGCAATGGAAACCCAGAAGATTCAGGCTCTGTAATTTTCCCTCAGTGGACTAAAAAGAATTTAGATCAAGGACCTGACGCAGGAAGAGAGACATCAGAATAGATAATTACATTATGATATGAACTAGGTATGGTGGGCAGGAACTTACTGGCAAGGCCACTCTGATCAAAGCCCTCTCTCTGTCCCATTGTTTCTGGGTGGCCCAGCAAACATTTGTTTCCCAAACATTACTCTTTGTTTCATCGTTGTGTGAATTGCATCCCTTTCCTCTGAAATCCCAGACGTGCCTGCTCCCTTCTCCTCCATTCAAAAGGACACATAGAGGGGGGCCCGGTGGCTCAGTTGGTTGGGCGACTGATTTCAGCTCAGCTCATGATCTCACGGTTCGTGGGTTCAAGTCCCACGTCAGGCTCTGTGCTGTCGGCTCAGAGCCTGGAGCCTGCTTTGGATTCTGCGTCTCCCTCTCTCTCTCTCTCTCTCTGCCCTTCCCCTACTCACACTCTGTGTCTCTCTCTCTCAAGAATGAGTAAATATTAAAAAAAAAAAAAAAAAGGACACACACCTCATTTTTGCCTGAGTGTCAGGAATCTCCATGTCTGTGTGGCTTTCCTGTATGTACACCTGTTAAATTTGATTTTCTCCTGTAAGCCTGTCTCATGTCAATTTGACTCTTAGTCCAGCTAGAAGGAGCTAGAAAGGGACAGGAATTCTTGCTCCCTGGCAAAACACAGCCTTTGACATTAGCCCCGTAAGACCTATTTCAGATTTGGGACCTCCGGAACCATAAGGTAGCACAGCTGTGTTCGTTTAAGCCACTAACCTTGTGGTCAGCTTGTTACGCAGCAACTGGGAACTAATACACTCGAGTCCAAGCAATGTCTGGGCAACCCGGTGGCGTCTGTAGTTGTACATCTGAATTTCCTTCGTTTATTAAAACGGCACATGCAATCGCATGGTTCAACATTCAGTAAGTACGTACAACCACCCTCGCTGACTGTCTGCATACCCCCGGACCCTGCATTGCCCGTTCCGCCTACGTTCTCGGCAGAAACGCACAGGTGTGTCCACCAAAGGACCTCTACAAGAATGTTCCTAGCGCTGCTATTTGTTATTGCCAAAATTTGGAAGTGACTCAAATGCCTGTCGGCAGTGGAATAGATAAAGAAACACACTCGTCATTTAATACGCGGCCACCTTGGGCCCCGAATCTCCCTTTCTCGGTGCTCACAGCAGGGAGGGGTGCCTGGAAGGCTATGACCCTTAGTAATCACTTATAATATCAACATTCAGTATTTAGGGTGCTTACGAGCAGGGCGGAGGGGGAGGTTTGAAGCACTTTCCGGATGTCACCTGATCTCATCTTCACAGCAACACTATAAGGTCAGTGCCTTTATTATCCCCATTTCAGATGGGGAAACTGAGGCACAGGTCATCTAAACAAGATGCCAAGGCATGCTTACGAGGGCAGAACGGGTATTCGGACCCAAGCAGTGTGGCTCTACTGTAGGAGACATGGAAAGTCACAGCAGATGCAGCCCGGGAGCCGGAAGCTTGTCCCCTGACAGCTGGGAAATGTAGAACATTCAGGGCCCAAACCACAAGAGGCCAGCTGCCTCAAGACCCTGTCTGGAAGCGCTTTCTAATCCGTGGGCTGTCCCTACAAATGGGCAGCCTTCCCAGGAGGCTGGTGGGCATAGGCTGAGGGTGCCAGAGTCGGAACTCATAACGTCCGTCCCAGCTCCAGACTGGGTGCAGGACCTTTGTTCCGGTCCGATGGTCAGTGCTGGGGACGCCCTTAGGGACACAGTGATAGGCACCGTGGAGCAAGGGGTAGCCAGGAGTATCTTCAATATTGCAAAAGCCTAACACTTGAGCCAGGTGGTTAGCGCTGGGGCAGAATACCATCCCTCAGTGGCCAGGACATAGCAGAAAAATCGAGTTCTGATGGGTAAAACACAGGGAAATTAATTAGCACTCCAAATGCATCGGGAGGAACGATAAATCTTCCAAATGTGGAAGACCGGGTTTGGGTTTGCCACATCAGCTGTAAAAGCTTCACTGTTATTACAGGCATGAGCCTTGAGGATAGGGAGGCCACTCCAGGAGACCAGGAACCGGGGAAAACCCACACCCAGAGTTACGGTAAGAATGACAGCTAGGGGGTGCCTGGGCGGCTCAGTCCGTTGAGCGTCTGACTCTTGATTTCAGCTCAGTCATGATCTCATGAATGGTGAGAAGGAGCCCCGCGCTGGGCTCTGCATGGAGCCTGCTTGAGATTCTCTCTCTCTCTCTCTCTCTCTCTCTCTGCCCCTCCCCCACTTGTGCACACACACACATTCTCTCTCTCAAAAGAAAAAAAAAATGACAGCTCTATTCTGCATGTTGCTGAAGACATGGGCCCAGCCTCAGGCCATCTCTAATCTCTAATCTGCTGGTGACAGCCCGGCCAGCCTCACTTTACCCACAGACATTCCAGGACCATCTGGGTCCGGTTATTTTTACAAGCGGCAAAAGTCCTGGGAAACTCTTGTGCAAGCCACCAAATATCTCTCACTTGTAAACTGGAGTTAATCATAGTTCTGGCTCTACAGAGCTTCTGTGACACTTAAGCGGCCTCCTCACGTCGTGTGCACGGAACCAGGCGGGAGTACAGGAAATACAGGAATACAGGAAAACCTAGATTGACGTATATTTGATAGATATACATTAATCTAGATTAAAACTCCCAGGGGCGGGGTGCCTGGGTAGTTCAGTGGATTAAGCATCTGACTTTGGCTGAGGTCATGATCTCACGGTTCGTAAGTTTGAGCCCCACGTTGGGCTCTGTGCTGTCAGCACAGAGCCCACTTTGGATTCTCTGTCTCCCTCTATCTCTGCCCCCTCTCCTGCTCTCTCTCTCTCTCCCTCTCAAAAGTAAGTAAGAACATTAAAAAGAAAAATCCCAGGAGCGCCTGGCTGGCTTAGTCGGTGGAGCATGTGACTCTTGATCTCGGGGTTGAGAGTTCGAGCCCCACAATGGGTACAGAGATTACTTGAAAAAATAAAATCTTAAAAAGAAAAACACAAAAACAGGTAATGAAGTGACCACAATTAAATATCAAGGCAGTCACTCATCAACCAGCAAACATGGATGTTCTCAAAGCTTCCTGTCAACTTCCTGTAGACAACCACACCCAAGTAAGAAATGCACACACAACAGCCTCTTTGCCCGGCCATCCTCTCCTGCTTGGTTCCCTTCCCCCACCCAAAGCCTGTCCGCCTGGAGCCTGGGAGTTCCCTTCAAAGAAGCCCCGCACAGGAGCCCCTGGGGTCTTCTCTCAAATGGCCTCCCACCTCTCCCGCCCCAGAGACCCTGAGCTGATGACCAACTCTGTAGATTGCACGGCTGGCCCCTGTCGGTCCCCGTGTAACGCCAACGCCACGGTTACAGGACCCTGGCTTGGCCTTGTGACTTGCTTTTGCCAACAGCACGAGGGGGAAGTAACAGACCGCCGCTTACAATCGTAGGTGTCATGTGAGGGGCCTTGGGCGGTTCCACTCTACCTCCGGGAGGACAAGCCCAGGCTAGCCTATTGGAAGGTGACAGACACTTGGAGTAAAACCAAGTCTCCCGGCCACCCCGGCCGAGACCAAGCTAGATCAGAGAGCAGCTGACCCGCAGACATACGAGCGTCCAGGAGACCTCTCCATCCAGGCCCCGCTGAAACTGGCCACCCGTGACCTTGTGAGCTTAAATAAAGGCTACCGAGTGTGGGGGCGGTTTGTTACAGAGCATTTTACCGTAGCAACAGAGCCTGCGGCGGGAAACCTGCAGACCCTGGTCAAACCTTTAGGCCGGGCTGCTCGGATGGGAATCCCATCTCCACAAGTTAACTCTTAGCTGAGTTGCCTTAAGATTCTTCATCTCCAGGGGCGCCTGGGTGGCTCAATCAGTTGAGCGTCCGACTTCGGCTCAGATCATGATCTTGCAGCTCGCGAGTTCGAGCCCCGCATCGGGCTCTGTGCTGACGACGCCTTGGAGCCTGCTTTGGATTCTGTGTCTCCCTCTCTCTCTCTGTCCCTAACCCACTTGCATTCTGTCTCTGTGTCTCTCAAAAATAAATAAACATTAAAAAAAAATTAAAAAAAAAAAAAAGATTCTTCATCTCTAGGGATGCCTGGCTGGCTCAGCAGGTGAAGGATCTGACTCTTGATTTCAGCTCGGGTCATGATCTCACGGTTGTGAGTTCGAGCCCCGCATCAGGCTCTGGATGCTCTGCGCTGAGCACAGAGCCTGCTTAGGGTTCTCTCTCTCTCCCTCTCTCTGCCCCTCCCCCACCCTCATGGGTTTTCTCTCTCTCCACCCCCCCCCTCAAAATACATGCATAAACAAACGATGTTCTCATCTGTAAAATGGGGTGGTGGTGGTTCTAAGGGTTGTTTTGGCATTCAGGAGGCGTTCCTACCGCACCGTGTCAGGAGTAAGAGACAAGGCCCTCGCGAAGGGACACCCAAGCGAGGCACGTGCATGAAAACGTCAGGTGGAGCGAACTGCTGTGTGGAGAAGTACAGCCGAGCGAAGGGATGGGGGGCTGGGGGTGAGGGAGGCAGGCTGCTTTTGATAAGGTGGTCAGGGAAGCCCACTCGGAGGAGGTGACCTGCCAGCAGACACGGGAAGAAGAGGGAGAGGAAGCGGCGTGCAGCTGGAGAGAGAGAGCTTTCCAGCAGAGCGCACAGCCAGTGCAAAGGCCAGGAGGGGGGCGTGCAGGTGGTGAGCCTGAACGACGGAGGAAGGCTGGGGTGAGGTGGGCACGGAGCAGAGAGGCAGGAGGAAGTGAGTGTCCGCGCGGCCCGCAGTGATGGGATCACGAGGAACCAGGAGCTTGCACATTGTCGTTGCGAAAGTGAAACCAGTTAATATGTGGGAAGCGCTCAGGACAGTGCCTGGGTTGTGGTGAGTGTCCAGGAAGTGACGGCCTTTACTTTCCTATCGGCACCTTATCCACAAAATGCGGTGTCTCCCTGCTCGGGGGTCCTAAGAGGAAAATCCCCGTGGGATGGTTGCCCTTTCCTGGAACTAAGGAGAAAGAGGCTCACTGACAAGGGAAATGCACTTTTGACTCTGAGTTGGTGCCGCTTGAGCTCCTGTAAGACTGAGTCCAGGGGTGCCTGGCTGGCGCAGTCAGTAGAGCCTATGACTCTTGATCTCTGAGTCATGAGTTCAAGCCCCACGTTGGGCACGGAGCCTACTTTAAAAAGTAAATAAGGAGGAGCGCCTGGGTGGCTCAGTCGGTTGAGCGTCCGACTTCAGCTCAGGTCCTGATCTTGCGGTCTGTGGGTTGGAGACCCGCATCGGGCTCTGTGCTGACAGCTCAGAGCCTGGAGCCTGCTTCGGATTCTGTCTCCCTCTCTCTCTGCCCCTCCCCCGCCCACGCTCTGTCTCTCTCTCTCTGTCAGAAATAAACATTAAAAAAATAAAAAATAAATTAAAACAAATTAAAATAAAGCAAAAAGTAAATAAGGAGCCAGGGAACCTGGGTGGCTTAGTCGGTTGAGCGTCTGACTTCCGCTCAGGTCATGATCTCCTGGTTCGTGAGTTGGAGCCCCACATGGGGCTCTCTGCTGTCAGCACAGAGCCCGCTTCCCATCCTCTTTCCCGCCCCCCTCTCTCTGCCCCTCCCCTGCTCATGCTCTTTCTCTCTGTCTCTCTCTCAAAAATAAACATTTTTTTTTAAGTAAATAAAATAAAATCCTTTAAGAAAGACTGAGTCCATGTATTATTTATGAGATTTAAAAAATAACAAAATGGGGCACCCAGGTGACTCAATCGATTAAGTGCCCAACTCTTGATTTTGGCTCAGGTCACCATCTCACGGTTCGTGGGATCGAGCCCCGCATCGGGGTCTGCACTAACAGCACGGGGCGCTTGGGATTCTCTCTCTCCCTCTCTCTGCCCCTCCTCCACTCATTCTCTCTCTCAAAATAAATACATTAATTAAAAAGAAACAAACAGAAGGTGCTCCATAACAGCTTTTAGAATGAACAGAAATAGTCTCTTTCTTTTTTAAAGTCTGTACTGGCAGCATAAAAAGCTGACAATCCCATGTATGACCCTCCAATCTTGTCTTCGCAATTTGCCGGCTCCCAAGCTCCAAACCGGGTGACGGAACAAAATCCCAAGGCCAAGGTTCTTTGGCTAAATGGGCCGTGGCCTATTTCTGCAGCCGCATCTGGTGACTCCCTCCCACGCCAAGCTGCACACTCTTCCCAGAACAAGGCGGGTTCTCCCGCGCCTTTGCTACGTGTGGGGTAAGGCCCTGTTCCAACATCGCCTCCTCCAAGAAGACATCCCAGAGCCCAGGCAGAGCCACTCTCCAGTGGACACAGTGTCTCTGCCCCAGGATTTAGTTGAATGTCTTCCCCGCGTCAGCCAGAGAAGCCAGGAGCGGACAATGCTCCTCGCAGCCACCAGAGGGTGCTTTCAAAACACCAACCGGCCCTCTTGGTTTCAAAACCCCCAGTGTCTCCCAGGTGCTCTTCCGGTTACCAGTTAAGACACCTGCTGGGTTCAAATCCGGGGCGGGCCACTTATTCTGAAACTCTGAGCTAGTGGCATCACCTGTCCAGGCCTCTGTTTCTACACAGTGTCGTCAGGTGGGTTAAGTGGATGGTTTCCTATAAAGCACTTGGAAAAGTGTCAGACACGTAGGACGTTCTCAGCACATGCTGGCTTCTGCATCCCTCAGTTATTTACTGTTTTTAGTTATTAGCTATATGCTAATATTTTTTAGTTATACTATTTTAGCTATACTATTTTTATTTACTAGTTATATACTATTTTTCAGCAGCAAACAGCAGACTCAAGTTGAGCGACTGGGGAGAGTTAGAGGCTAACACAAGAGCAGAGGCAGTGAGCAGGGAAATCACAAAAGGTGGCTCCGAAGCCCCAGGGCTGGGAAGGAGTGATGGACAGACAGAGGGATGGAAAGAGGGGTGGATGTGATGCAGCAAACAGAGTACAATGTTAACTGTAGAATCTAAGTAACGGGTATGCAAGACTTCACTGTAAAATTATTCCGACTCCTCTGTACGTTTGAAATTTTTCATTAAAAGAGTTTGGGAAAAATGTAAAAATAAAAGCTGGGGAGGATGTTGAGTCGGCAAAGACACGTGGACGGAATTGGTGAGAGAAGCCAAGAAAAAAAGAATTTCTCTGGGACTTTCCACAGAAACCACAGCCTGCAGCGTTCAGGAATGAATTAGGCCAACCATCAAGCCTCGGCTCCTGAGGAAGCCTGATGGCAGGAAAAACGAAGAGAAGGGGTGAAGACAGTGCTCCCACTTCTCAGGAGTCCCGCCATCACGTCCTGAGGTCCGTCTCACTTCTGAGCTCATTTGTTTCTCGTTCAACAAACATTTACTGAAACCTTCCTCTGTGCCTGGCCCTGAGCTGGGCAGTGCTAAAAACACAGCCCGGCGCTGCCCTCAGGAGACTCGGGGTCCAGTGGCAGAGCGAGACTCGCTCCTCTGACCATCTAGAGTGTCAGAACACCTATGGGGGAAGCCCAGGGACCGTGGGAGCCCCAGAGGAGGCGCCCGATCCAGATGGAGGTCAGAGAGGGCTTCCTGCTGGAGAGGACGTCAGAGCTGAGTCTTGAAGAAGGAGGGGGTATCGGCCAGGTAGAGAGAGGGGAGGACAAGGGAAAAGCATCCTGGGCAGAAGGAACGGCACACGGGAAAGCAGGAGGGTGCCAAAGGGCATGATGCTCACAGTGAACTATGTGTCTAGGTCTTAAATTTTTTTTTAATGTTTATTTTCGAGAGAGACAGAGCACGCATGGGGGAGGGGCAGAGAGAGAGACGGAGACAGAATCTGAAGCAGGCTCCAAGCTATCGGCAAAGAGCCCGATGCGAGGCTCGAAACTCACGAACCGTGAGATCATGACCTGAGCCAAGATCAAGAGTCAGATGCTTCACCAACTGAGCCACCCAGGTGCCCCCCTTTTTTTCTTTTTTTAACTGAAGTATAATTAACATTCAATGTTATATTAGTTTCAGGTGTGTAATATAGTGATTAAGATTTCTATACACACCTGGTGCTCATCACCTATTTCACCCATCACCCCCCTTCCTCTCTGGAAACCACCAGTTTGTTCTCTGTATTTAAGAGCCTCTGCTTTTTGTTTGTCAACGAGAGTAAATCTTTTTTTCAATTTTTTTTTTAACGTTTATTTATTTTTGAGACAGAGAGAGACAGAGCATGAATGGGGGAGGGGCAGAGAGAGAGGGAGACACAGAATCCAAAACAGGCTCCAGGCTCTGAGCTGTCAGCACAGAGCCCGACACGGGGCTCGAACTCACGGACCGTGAGATGGTGACCTGAGCTGAAGCCGGTGCTCAACCGACTGAGCCACCCAGGTGCCCCAACGAGAGTAAATCTTAAACGTTCTCAGTACACATACAAAACGTGGTTAACCATGTGAGGTAACGGACGTGTTAATTAACTTGAACGTGGTACATTTCAAGGCACACAAATCATCCTTTTGTGCACCTGAAATCTATACAAGTTTTAATCATCAACTATACCTAAATAAAGCTGGAAAAGCCAATCAGGTGGCTGTTGAAACAAAAATGGACTAGTGCTGCCCATGACAGGAGCTAAAATTGGTACACCCAGCACTTGTCTAAACCAGCGCCACCCGAAACCAACTTTAAAAAATAAAAAAATAAATACTAAAAGAGGGGCGGGGGGACCTGGATGGCTCAGTCGGTTGAGTGTCTGACTTTTGACTTGGGCTCAGGTCATGATCCCACAATTCGTGGGTCTGAGCCCCACGTCAGCCTCTGCACTGATGGTGCAGGGCCTGCTTAGGATTCCCTCTCTCCCCTCCTCTCTCTCTCTGCCCCAGCCCTATTTGTGCTCGCTCGCTCTCTCTCAAAATAAATAAATAAACTTTAAAAAATAAATAAATAGACCATCACCATCCAAGAGAAATATAATGTGAGCCACATGTATAATTCTAAATTTTCTAGTAACCACGTTAGAAAAAGCAAAGAAACAGGTGAGATTACGCACAGTTCAACCCAACATGGCCAAAATATTATCATTGTAGAATGTGAACAATATAAAAAGTATTAATGAAGTCTTTTACATTCTTTCATTTTTCCTAAGTCTTCGAAATGAAATGTGGGGGCGCGCCGGGGAGGGGTGGGGGTGGGGCTCAGTCAGTTAAACGTCTGACTCTTGGTTTCGGCTCAGGTCGCGATCTCGTGGTTCGTGGGTTCAAGCCACGCATCGGGCTCTGTGTTGATGGGACAGATCCTGCTTGGGGTTCTCTCTCTCCCTCTCCCTCTCTCTGTCCCTCCCCCACTCACACTGTCTTTGTCTCTCTCAAAATAAATAAATAAACTTAAAAAACAAAACAAAACAAAACAACCAACCTGCAGGGTATTTTACATTCACAGCACATCTCTATTCCGACCAGTCACTCTTCAAGGGCTCAGTAGCCACGTGCGGCCACCGTATTGCACAGTGCAGATGTAGACACATTCGCCAATTACTGTGTCTTCACGACGGCCCAAAAAGGAGTTCCTGCTTCCATTTTACAGATGAGGAAACTGAGGCACAGAAAACGCAGCGACTTGCTCAAAGTCACAAACTGGGGGAGGAGGAGGGCTTTGGACTCAGGCAATGGAGCTCCTTGTATGTGGAGCCCAGATGGGCTGGTACACAGGCTGGGTGAGCGAGAGCCCGGGAAGCACCCCCCACCCAGGCTCACCGGAGGGCCCCGAAGAGGAAGAGGATGATCCTGGAGAAACCGGAAGAAACTGCACTGGACCCAAGCGTGGGGGAGTGGGTGGGATGAAGAGCCGTGGGGGAGGACTGGATCACCTGCCCCCTCACTTGCCCCAGACCGCCCAGGACTTAGGAAAATCCCCTGTGCATCTGGCTGCAGACCACGGGCTGCGGTGCCACGGACCGTGGGGGATGAAGCGGAAAGTTGGAGGGAGTCCCCACGAAGGCCCAGATCCAGGAGGGTCAGGGTGGGAAGGCCTGTCTCTTCACTGGCCCACCTGGTGTACAACTCCCCAGCGAGAGCCCGGGTCTCTCATTTTAATGACCGTCCCTTTCCAAACGGGGAAACTGAGGCTCAGAAAAGCCCCCACCACCCGTCCAAGATCACACAGGAAGAACGGAAAGGATGCACCAGGAAGGAAGGATGAATCCCATGGCCACCCAATTTTCCCTTTCCGGAGGCAAGGGTACTCACTGCCTTGGGGGTATCTCCTGAAATATTTTAGGCTATATAAACATTCACGCCGGGATCATCGCTTTTACACAGAAGTGGAACCCTACTCGTCATCTTCCTTATTTGTCACTGAGCGATATTATCTTCACGATCTCTCCAGATTAATACATCTAGATGTGGTTTTTTTAATGCTGTAGACATGAAAGAGTCTCCTCTTTTTTTTAATGTGTATATATTTTTGAGAGGGGGGTGGAGGGGCAGAGAAACAGGCTCCAGGCTCTGAGCTGTCAGCACAGAGCTGGACGTGGGCCTCGAACTCACGAACCTCGAGATCATGAACTGAGCCGAAATCAAGAGCTGGACGCTTAACCAACTGAGCCACCCCGGCGCCCCAACAGGCGCGCTGTTAATAAACATTGAGGCTATCCCTAGTTTTCTGCCATTACAAGCCGAGCTAGAATCAGTGTCACTTGGGCAGACCTTCCGCCAGCCACGAGGCCGCACCTGTAAAACGGATTCCCTGGAGGAAGACGGCCAAGTCAAAGGGATATGCATTTGTCATTTTGAACAACGTTTGCTTGCTACGCTCCAAATTCTCCCCTCCGCTGCTGGTTGACTGCCGGTCTCTCAAAAGGGCCTTTGGCTCTCTCTGTGTTGTTTAAATGTTTCACATGGAGAAGGTATCCACGTACTGCTTATGTAATTAAAATTAAATAAGCCCTTCATTAAAAACACAAACCTGGGAAGGAGAGAAACCAGAAGGGCCAGTCCCTTCAGAGCCTCCCACCCTGTCCCCTGTCACACCTGCCTTGTCTCCAGCAAGACCTGCCTGATGGCGAAATCCATTTCTCAAGCACAAACATGGGCCTCAAAGACCTTGGGGAAAATGCGGGGATGAGATGACGCCATTTTTGCCTCTGTTGCTTTTTTTTTTTTTTTTAATTAAAAAAAATTTTTTTTAATGTTTATTTATTTTTGAGAGAGAGACACAGAGCATGAGCAGGGGAAGGGGCAGAGAGAGAGGAAGACACAGAAATCGAAGCAGGTTCCAGGCTCTGAGACGTCAGCACAGAACCTGACGCGGGGCTTGAACCCACGAACCACGAGATCGTGACCTGAGCCGAAGTCGGCCATTTAACCGACTGAGCCACCAGGCGACCCTCTGTTGCTTTTCATCTGAGCTAGATTCTTCTGCTCATGTTCTTCTTCCTTCTCCTCCCTCTTCTTCTCGCTCAAACCTCTGTTTTGGTGAGCACCGGACTGAAGACGTTTTGAAGCTATGTCCAGTTCAGTAAAAGAAGGCTTAAGCTAGGCAGAATCTGGCCTTTTTTCACCAGAAAGAGGAAAGAAAAGCAGAGCTAGGAGCTTAGAAGTAGAAATCAAAGAGCAAAAACAATCATCTATTCTATTTTAAATACTTTAATCTCTCCCTTTCCCTTCCCTTCCTGCACCCAAGCAAGCAGGTCTGGAGGACAGATCAGAGCAAGGGGGCACAGGGTTCAGAATTGGGTGTCAGAGGGGCGCCTGGGTGGTGCAGTCGGTTAAGCGTCCGACTTCAGCCAGGTCACGATCTCGCGGTCCGTGAGTTCGAGCCCCGCGTCGGGCTCTGGGCTGATGGCTCAGAGCCTGGAGCCTGTTTCCGATTCTGTGTCTCCCTCTCTCTCTGCCCCTCCCCTGTTCATGCTCTGTCTCTCTCTGTCCCAAAATAAATAAACGTTGAAAAAAAAAAAAAAGAATTGGCTGTCAGAGACAAGTGGGATCAGCAGGGCGTACGTCCCAGGGGCTGGTGGCGTGGGTGGATGGCAACCACAAGAGATTAGCTACATTCAGGGGGATCAAGCAAATAAGTAAACGTATTAAGATTTCTCACTGATGGAGGGGTGCCTGGGTGACTCAGTCGGTGAAGCATCCGACTCTGGATTTTGGCTCGGGTCGTGATCTCACGGTTCGTGAGTTCAAGCCCCACATCAGGCTCTGCGCTGACAGTGCGGAGCCTGCTTGGGGATTCTCTCTCTCTCTCTCTCTGCCCCTCTTCTGTTCACATTCTCTCTCCCTCTCTCTCTCTCTCAAAATAAATAAAACTTAAGAAAAAGATTTCTCACTGATGGAGACATGAGCTACAATTATGCAAACAGAGAAAAGGAGAATGGACTGTGCAGTGTGGGGGTGGGATTGGAGAGAGCAGGGGATGCTCATGGCTTTCGATGTGTAAAAACAGATGCAGAAATAAACATAGACATAAGTCTGGGTACATGTATATATGTAGGTGTATGAGTATATATTCCCTACCTCTGTCCACTGAGAGAGCCTGGGTGCAGCAAGAGCCCATGGCAACAACCCCACGTAGCAGCCAAATCCAGGTTTCTGAATCTCAGCCTCCAGCAAAATATAGCAAGGCTTCTTGGGGTGAAGGCTACTTCCGGGACTGGGCCGGGTGGGAAAGCACATCTTGTTGCGCCAGGAAGCAAAGAAATGTTCCAAGAATGAGGGGGTCAGGCCAAAAGGACACAAAAGTCAGCTCCAAGGGGCTCCCTCTGGTCCAAGTGGGGACAATTTGAACATCAGAGTAAACAATGGTTATAATACATTGGAATCCGTTGATGCTGAGTCTATTTTGAGGGGACTAAATGAATAAATCAAAAGTTTGCATGAGGAATGGGATATTTGCATAGCCCGAAAATATCTCCCTGGAGCACACACGAATTACCAAGGGAGAAAGAGTAACTTTACAGTGGGGAGGCCTGGAAGACGCCACCTTCCTGAAGTAGCAAAGCACAAGTCCCGATAGGGGTATAAGAAGACCCCACATCGCTTCTGTGTCACTCCTGCCAAAGACGCTTAACCAGCCTCTGGTTGTGGGAAGATATCAGGCAAACACACATTCATGGACACCCAACCCCCAAACTGGCCTGTAATGTTGTTCACGGGAGTCATGAAGGTCAAGGAAAGAATGCAGAATATTTCCAGACTAAAGGAAGATACAGACCACGACAAGGGAGGAGGGGCACCTGGGTGGCTCAGTTGGTTGAGCATCCGACTCTTGGTTTCAGCTCAGGTCATGATTTCATGGTTCATGAGATGGAGCCCCACATCGGGCTCTGCGCTGACAGCATGGAACCTGCCTGGGATTCTCTCTCTCCCTCTCTTTCTGGCCCCCCTCCATGGTCTCTCTCTCTCTCTCTCAAAATAAACTTAAAAAAAATTTTTTTTAAAGAGAGTCACGACAGGCAAATGGAAATACAAGAGTCTAGATCAGAATCTTTGCCACGGAAGCCATTATTGGGATAGCCAGCAAAAACTGGAGTATAAGAAGTGGAAAAAACTAGAGTATAAAAATTGAGTGGCAGTAATTTAATGATGCTAACACTTTTCATTTTTGAGGCTCTAGTTTGGTTATACAGGAGAAGGTCTGGGTTCGTAGGAAACACACATTGAACAACCTATCCAGGGGTGATGGGGGCATAACACCAGCAACTCACTCTTGGACAGTTTAGGAAAGATCATTTCTTTGTACCACACAATTGCAACTTTTCTGTAATTTTGAGATCTTGCCACTGAAAAAAAATATTACAGCAGTGCTTTTAAAACTTGTTTGAGCACACTGGGAGTCAGAAATAGATCCGACATCAAGACTACTGTGAAACACATTTGCAACACTGAAATAAAAATGTCACAAAATGAAACATATCCTTGCTTCGAAAGATAATATCAAATATGGGTTGTTGTTGTTTTTTATAAATCATTAACATAACACAGGAAAATAATTCCAAGAGAAACCAGTGAAGAAACAAACCCCCAAAACACTGGTGGAGACTAAGTTGACTTCATGACCTACAATTTTTGTCCAGTCTTTTTGCAAGGACATTATAATAAGGACATACACGTATATAGGTTGCTTCAGGCCCCGGGCACTGTTGTAAGTACTTTGTAGCTACTGCTTACTCCTCAGGACTGTCTTACTCCCAACTTAATGAAACTAAGGCTGCAGAAAGGTTAAGTAACTTGCCCAAACTCACATTACTAGGAAAAGGTGGGGTTGGCTTAGAATTTTAGCCTGACTTCACAATACCCTGCAGAAGGGACGTCATCCCCCACTTGACAGACTGGGTAACTGAGTTTCGGAGCAACTAAATGGCCAGCCCAGAGCCATGCTGATTTTGAAAAGCATAGACTAGTCCCCAGGAACAGTCTGGCAGAGTCAGGGAGACAGGATGTGCATGTTAAATCCCAGCTCAGGAACCTCTATGTGTTCATCAAACCCAATTATGAGAAGAGAGTACGTCAGTTTCACCAATACTCAGGAGGTCAGTCTAGAGCTTTGCCATCCAATACAGTAGCCACTGGCCATATGTGGCTATGTAATTCTAATTAATTAAAATTAAAACTTTTAATTAAAATTTAAATTTAAATTAAAAAAAATGTTTATTTATTTTTGAGAGAGACAGAGCATGAACGGGAGAGGGGCAGGGAGGGAGACACAGAATCGGAAGCAGGCCCCAGGCTCTGAGCTGTCAGCACAGAGCTCAAACTCATGAACGGTGAGATCAGGACCTGAGTCAAAGTTGGACACTTAACTGACTGAGCCACCCAGGCGCCCTGCTTTTCTTTTAAAAGATTTTATTTTAGGGGCGCCTGGGTGGCGCAGTCGGTTAAGCGTCCGACTTCAGCCAGGTCACGATCTCGCGGTCCGTGAGTTCGAGCCCCGCGTCGGGCTCTGGGCTGATGGCTCGGAGCCTGGAGCCGGTTTCCAATTCTGTGTCTCCCTCTCTCTCTGCCCCTCCCCCGTTCATGCTCTGTCTCTCTCTGTCCCAAAAATAAATAAAAAACGTTGAAAAAAAAATTTTTTTTTAAAGATTTTATTTTATTTTTTAAAGTAATCTCTATACGGGGCGCCTGGGTGACTCAGTCGGTTGAGCGTCCGATTTCGGCTCAGGTCATGATCGCGCAGCTCGTGAGCTCGAGCCCCGCGTTGGGCTCTGTGCTGACAGCTCGGAGCCTGGAGTCTGCTTCGGATTCTGTGTCTCCCTCTCTCTCTGCCCCAACCCACTCTCATTCTGTCTCTGTCTCTCTCAAAAATACATAAACATCAAAAAAAATTAAAGTAATCTCTATACCCAGGGCACCTGGGTGACTCAATCGGTTAAGCAACCCACTCTTGATTTGGGCTCAGGGCATACTCCCAGGGTCACGGGATCGAGCCCCTCATTGAGCTCCCCGCTGGGCATGGAGCCTGCTTGGGATTCTCTCTCCCTCTGCCACTCTTCTCCACTCCTGCTCTCTCTCTCTCAAATAAAAACACGGTGTTTTTTTTAAAGTAATCTCTACACCTAACGTGGGGCTCAAACTCACCACCCCGAGGTCAAGAGTTGCACACTCCACTGACTGAGCCAGCCAGGCGCCTCTCACTGCTTTTCAACATGCGCTCACAGCCACTGGGCTGCACATCACAGACTCCAGGACATCTCTGTCACCACAGGAAGTTCTATTAGGGTGGAATCTAGAAATTACTTTTCTTGTCTTTTTTTTTTTTTTTTTTTTTAGAGATTACTTTTCAAGGCCTCAACAATTATTGTTTCTAAAGGGGGGCAGGGGGATGGAGCATTCCAGATTAATTAAATGACAAATTTGATGAAATGACAAATGCAAGAGCACATTCTATCAGGCTGGGGGGTTAACAACCACATTCCATCGTGTTTGCACTGAGGTAACACTGTCAGATTTTTCACATAAACGAGTTAAGTCAGGGGACAATGCCCACTGGCTCACAAACCCCCAGTGGGTTTCAACACATGGTCATGACACCTGATGGTACCTATGAACGCTCACTTTGTAGATTTCTTTCCTTTTTTTTTAATGTGTCTTTATTTTTGAGGGGGGGGGGAGGGGCAGAGAGAGAGGGGGACAGAGGATCTGAAGCGGGCTCCGCGCTGACAGCAGAGACCCGATTCGGGGCTCGGACCCATGACACCATGAGATCATGACCTGAGCCGAAGTCGGACGCTTGACCGACTGAGCCACTCGGGCGCCCCCCCCCCCCCGCCCCCCCCCCCCGGGAGATTTCTAATCCATTGCACTGAAACCCTGGATCTTGCTCTGGCATTTGACATTCTGTGTCACACAAGGTACCTATTGCCTTGAAGAACTCCAAGTGGAGAAAACAGAAACAGAGTTTCAGCAGCGACCGATAACTAATCGCTCTTTCCAGCCAGGTCTGTTCACAGACCTAATCATCATTCTCACGCTACCCCTAGGAAGCACGCGTGATCACGGCCGTTTTACAGATACGACAGGTGGCTCGCAGAAGTGAAGTCACTGCCCAAATTCACACAGGTAATAAACAGAGAATATGAGCTTGGATCGGTCCCACCTCAAACTCCACATCCTGCTTCTCCCCATGAATAGATTTACCTAATCTAAAGCAAGCCCAGGAGAGACACGGATTCCACCACAAAAGCAATTCTGACTCAGCCCACGGGAAGGCTGGGAAAGTTCAGTCAAGACCATTGGCACAGAACACACTTGGGGCCCCCCGGGGCTGGGGGCTCAGTCAGTTAAGCGTCCAACTTCAGCTCAGGTCATGACCTTGCGGTCTATAAGTTCGAGCCCCACATCAGGCTCTGTGCTGATGGCTCAGAGCCTGGAGCCTGCTTCGGATTCTGTGTCTCCCTCTCTCTCTGCTCCTCCCCTGCTCTCTCTCTCTCTCTCAAAAATAAATACACATTTAAAAAAGAAAGGATTACAGCGTGCTAACGACTGAATTCATGCTAATGATAGGTCAGAGGTAGGGTGGAAACTAGGAAAAATAGGCATATGAGGGCAGATGGAAGGTTTAAAAACAGAGTGAAGAGTGAGGGGAGGAAATGTCCAGCTGGTTAGATTTCCCCCCAGTCTGGTGCTGCCATATTCTCTAACTGATGCTCACTGCCATTACCACTGTCACATGGGCTGAAATCACAGGTCTTTTCCACTGGAGTCTAGCATGCTAATAATGAGAATTTTGATATCTGTGCCATCCATACGGCGGGGCTCGAACTCACAATCCACGAGATCATGACCTGAGCTGAAGTCGGACGCTTAACTGACTGAGCCACCCAGGCACCCCTAATTATTATTCTATTTTATTTTATTTGAGAGAGAGAGTGCAAGTGAGAGTCGGGGACAGGGGCAGAGGGAGAGAGAGAGAAAGAATCTCAAGCAGATTCCAGGTTCAGTGTGGAACCTGAAGCGGGACTTGACCTCACGACCCTATGATCGTGACCTGAGCCAAAATCAAGAGTCAGACACTCAACTGGCTGAGCCACCCAGGCGCCCTGAGGAACTGAATTTTAAATTGTATTTAACTTTAATGAATTTAGACTTAAAAGCATACACTGCCCGTGGCTAGTGGCCACCATACTGAATGGTGCTGCACTAAACAGGGAGCTGTAGGGCAGGGCAGGGCCTCCGCATTTGGGTCCCGCAATGTCGAACATATCTGGGGGGCACCCTCTGGGGTCAGATTCCCTGGGTCCAAATCCCAGCTCAGGAAAACCTTCAGGAAGTGACTTAATCTTGTTTGCACCTCAGTGTTTGCATCTATAAAATGGAGCATCATTAAGTGGGCCTGAAAAAAATGTTAGAAGTTACTGAATCTAAGCGAAGCGCAAAGGAATGTGCATTGCATGATCTTTCCAACTGGTCTGGGTGATTTTTTTTTTTTATAATAAAAGTTGGAAAACCAATGCTAGCTCTATTCTACAAGACCGCGCAGGGCATTCAGTGGTGCCTATAAAATGCTTACCTCAGTGCCCGGCACGTAGAAACAATGGATGCCTTAAGGAGCAAGCATTTACCTGGCAAACATCTACTTTCTGTGATGTTCCAGAGACATAAAGATAAAAGAAAAAATAGGGGCGCCTGGGTGGCTCAGTCGGTTAAGCGTCCGACTTCCGCTCAGGTCGTGAGCTCGTGGTTTGTGGGTTCGAGCCCCGCGTCAGGCTCTGCGCTGACAGCTCGGAGCCTGGAGCCTGCTTCGGATTCCGTGTCTCCCTCTCTCTCTGCCCCTCCCCTGCTCGTGCTGTCTCTCTCTGTCTCTCAAAAGTAAATAAGCGTTAAAAAAATTTTTTTTAAAGAAATAATAACACGTAGCCAGCCAGCACCTTCTAGATGCCAGGTACTGTCCTAGCCGTTTATGTATATGAACTTACTTTAATCCTCACAACTCTCTGAGGCAGGTACATTATTATTATTTGCTTTAGTGGGGTACTATGGCTCCCTCTTAATTTTTTTAAGTGTTTGACATCATTTCAGACTTAGAGGAAAAACTGTAACAACGCAACAAAGAATTTCCACCAACCCTTCAACCACATTACCCTGAGTTAGCATTTTACCACATTTATTTTATCACTTTCACTATCTCTGTATAAATATTTTTTTTTCCTGAACAGCCTGACAGTAAGTGGTAGACATGTTGCCCCTTGACCTCTCAATACAGGTTGATGTGGATTTCCTAAAAACAAGGACATTCCTCCTACATAAGCACAGTGTTATCTATCTAAATCAGGCAATTAACACGGAACACAAATGATCTCATTTGTGGACCTCCTTGAGATTCTTTTCAATTGCTTAAATAATGTCTCTTGTAGCAAAAGAAAATCCTGACTCATACACGCACTCTGTTGTCAGGCCTCTTTCTCCCCCTTGCATGTACAACAGGGCCTCTGTCGTTCTTGGTTTCCTGCCAGGGATATTTTTGAGGAGCAGAGGTCAGCCACTTTGTCAAATGTTCCTCCGTTTGGGCTCGTCTGATGCCTCCACACGGTTAGATTCAGGCTGGGCACGTTTTGCCCAATAGCACAGAAGTGAGGCCTGTCCTTTCTCGGGTATCGTATCAGGAGGTCCAAGCTGTGTGTCCGTCCCATTATTAGTGATGTTAACTCTGATCATTCGGTTAAAGTGGTCCTTCCGGGGTTTCGTTTCGTTTCTTTTCTTTTCTTTTTTTAATTTTTAGACAGAGAGAGCACTTGAGCTGAGGAGAGGGGCAGAGGGGGAGAGAGAGAGAAAGAGAGAGAGAGGGAATCTTTTTTTTCTTTTAATGTTTATTTTTAAGAGAGGGGAGGGGAGGGGCAGAGAGAGAGGGAGACTCAGAATCCGAAGCAGGCCCCAGGCTCTGAGCTGTCAGCACACAGCCCGACGTGGGGCTCGAACCCACAAACCACGAGCTCACGACCTGAGCCGAAGTTGGACGCTTAACCGACTGAGCCACCCAGGCACCCCAAGAGAGAGAATCTTAAGCAGGTTCTATACTCAGCGTGGAGCCCAACGCGGGGCTTGATCCCATGACCCTGGATCATGACCAGAGCCAAAATCAAGAGTTGGACGCTCAGCCGACAGAGCCACCGGGCACCCCCCAACCCTTTTTTTTTTTTTTTTTTACAGATTTTATCTTTAAGTAATCTACATCCAGCACTGGGCTCGAACTCACAACCCTGAGATCAAGAGTTGCACTGCTCCTCAACTGAGCTGGCCAGGTGCCCCAGGGTATTTTCTTTTTATGTCAATATTCCCTCCTGTGAGGGAGATCTCACAGGGAGATCATTTGTGACCATGTAAACATCCTGTTACTTCTCCAACATAAACCCACTAAGGTCAGCATCAATCGTTTGTTTTTTTCTTTTAATTTTTTTTTAACATTTATTTATTTTTGAGACAGAGAGAGAGCATCAACAGGGGAGGGTCAGAGAAAGAGGGAGACACAGAATCTGAAACAGGCTCCAGGCTCTGAGCTGTCAGCACCGAGCCCGAGGCGGGTCTCGAACCCATGGACCGCGAGATCATGACCTGAGCCGAAGTCGGACGCTTAACCGACTGAGCCACCCAGGCGCCCCAATCATTTGTTTTTTTCTTTTTTTTTAATTTTTTTTTAACGTTTATTTATTTTTGAGACAGAGACAGAGCATGAACGGGGGAGGGGCAGAGAGAGAGGGAGACACAGAATCGGAGGCAGGCTCCAGGCTCTGAGCCATCAGCCCAGAGCCCGATGTGGGGCTCGAACTCACAGACCGCGAGATCGTGACCTGAGCCAAAGTCGGACGCTTAACCGACTGAGCCACCCAGGCGCCCCAATCATTTGTTTTTTTCAACATCACCAAGCAATGACCTCAATTTCGACACCAACTATCTGGAGAGCAGATCCCACAGGTGACGGACTCAGTCCCACAACCCCGCACAACCCCAGTTCAGACGCCAGTCACAAGTCCAGGCTGTCACCTGGGCTTCTCACAACTGGCTATGATGGCGGCTCCCACAAACCCCTCCTTGGGTTCAATTAATTTGCTGGAATGGATCACAGAACTCAAAGATTACATTTTACTTACTGCATCGCTGGTTTATAATAAAAAGATATAACTCAGAACAGCCAGATGGAGGAGAGGCATAGGGCAAGGTAAGGGGGAGCTCCCGTAATCTCTGAGAGCACCACTCCCTCCACATCACCATGAGATCACCAACCCGGAAGTTCTCCAAACCCTATCCTTTTGGGTTTTTTTTTTTTTTATGTTTATTTATTTTGAAAGAGAGAAAGAGCATGCACACAGGCAGGGGAGGGGCAGAGAGAGAGGGAGACATAGGATCTGAAGCAGGCTCCGGGCTCTGAGCTGTCAGCAGAGAGCCTGACGCGGGACTCGAACCCATGAACCGCGAGATCATGACCTGAGCCAAGTTGGACACTTAACCGACTGAGCCACCCAGGTGCCCCTCTGGCAGTTTCTTAATAGCTGAACATACCCACATCCTCTAATGTAGCAGGTCTACTCCTAAGAAGTTATGCATGAAGAATGACAGCTTCTGTCTGTAAAAGCAAGTGTACAAGAATATCCCTAGCAGCTTTATTCATAATAGCCCCACACTGGACACAGCACAGGTATCCATCAATAGAAGAATAAACAAACCATGATATACATCCCGTTGAGTAAGTGAAGCCTTATACTTATATACAAAGTTCCAAAGCTTTCGATATTGAGCACTTGAAATGTGGCTAGTGTGAATCGAAACGTAATATAAGCATAAAATGCACACGGGATTCCAGAGGCTTAGTATAAAAAACCCCACAAAATATCTCATTAATAATGGTTTTAGGGGTGCCTGGGTGGCGCAGTCGGTTAAGCGTCCGACTTCAGCCAGGTCACGATCTCGCGGTCCGTGAGTTCGAGCCCTGCGTCGGGCTCTGGGCTGATGGCTCGGAGCCTGGAGCCTGTTTCCGATTCTGTGTCTCCCTCTCTCTCTGCCCCTCCCCCGTTCATGCTCTGTCTCTCTCTGTCCCAAAAATAAATAAACGTTGAAAAAAAAAATTTTTTTTTAAATAATGGTTTTATATTGATTAACTTTGTAAGTGATAATGTTCATATATACGAGGTTGAATGAATTACGAAAATTGACATCTTTTTACTTCTTTAATGCGGATACTAGAAAAATGTTTAATTACATGTATTTTTTTAATGTTTATTTTATTTTTGAGAGAGAGAAAGAGAGCAAGCAGGGGAGGAGCAGAGAGAAAGTGAGACAGAGGATCTGAAGCAGGCTCTTCGCTAACAGCAGACAGCCCGATGCGGGGCTCGAGCTCACAAACGGTGAGATCATGAACTGAGCTGAAGTCGGATGCTTAACTCCCCAGATTACATGTAGCTTATGTGTGTCTTGCAATGTATTTCTGTGGGGCAATGCTTGATCTAAAATGTATAAATAAGACAAAAGCAGAACCTTAAAAATTTTTCACATCTTACTGGAGCACTGTCTCACAGAACCACTCAAGGATTATCTGGTTAATGTAGCTTTGTATTTATTTACTTAATTTTTTTGAATGTTTATTTATTTTTGTAGGAGAGAGAGACAGAGCGTGAGTAGGGGAGGAGCAGACAGAGGAAGACACAGAATCCGAAGCGGGCTCCAGGCTCTGAACTGTCAGCACAGAGCCCGATGCGAAGCTCGAACTCACAAACCACGAGATCATGACCTGAGCTGAAATCGGACACTCAACCGACTGAGCCACCCAGGCGCCCCTGGATGTCCTATTTATTGTTGATTAGGGCCCAGACTCTGTAAAGTTTAGATTTAACTCTGCAAATGATTTTTGCTAATGATAAGGAGATTGATACACTGGAAACTATTTTTCTCGGTAAGCCACAAATGATTTTGGATGTAAATGATTTCTGCCCAACAAAAGTGCACCTGACTGCGTTAAACAGGGAAGGAGGACTTTATTGCGGGGGGGGGGGGGGGGGGGTTACTGCAGGAAGGAAAAGAAGCCAGCGCTCAGTCTGAACTCAACTGAAACAAAGAGAAGGTGGGTTTTTAAGAGCTGGAGTTAAGGGGAGATCTTAGATCATCTGCGTTTGCTAACTGGCTTTCCCCAAAGGAAAAGGAAACGTGCTTGTGTCTCTGTAACAGGAGGCAGTTTTACAACTGGGGAAAAGGTGCCCACAGAAGTTAGGCTCTCACCCCCTTAGGGAAACTGGGAGACAGGGGGGCAATCTCCTTAGATGTTTACATTCCAAAGAGATGGTTCCCAGTTCCCCTGAGACCGACATTTCCTGGATTGTAAAACTGGCAAGCGGCTTTTAAAGATATTTACATATCTCTCAAAGGCACGGAGCAAGAATTTATAATGACAAGTTTTCTAAAGTCAATGCTCTAAGAAAAGCGAGGTCTGGGACCCCTGTGGTTAGGCCATCTGGATTCGGGAAGGGCCTGGGTGAGAGGGAGGTCAGCGGTTTAAAAACAGAGAGAAGTAGGGGTGCCTGGGTGGCTCAGTTGGTCGAGCATCCAACTTCGGCTCAGGTCATGATCTCACAGTCCGTGAGTTCGAGCCCCGTGTCGGACTCTGGGCGACAGCTCGGAGCCTGGAGGCTGCTTCAGATTCTGTGTCCTTCTCTCTCTGACCCTCCCCCATTCATGCTCTGTCTCTCTCTGTCTCAAAAATAATAAACATTAAAAAAAAAAAAACTTTTAAATAAAATAAAAACAGAGAGAAGACTATCTAAAGTTTAGTCGAGCTGAGGGAAAAGTCACAGCTATCTTGGTCACGCTCAGTAAAGCCAAACCACACCTCTTGGGTTCACATCTGGGTTCCAGTGACTTTTAGCTGGGTGACCTGGGGCAAGTGTCTCAACCTCTCTGGGTCTCGTCTCTTCATCTTGTAAAATGCAGATGATTAATACTTACCTCACAGAATGGTTGTACAAATTAAGTGTGTTCATGCAAATACAGCACTTAACACAGTACCGATACATGGATGGTCTGCTGTGGTGCTAAATCACTTTGCCAATTGTGAGCTTTGGTCTCCCCAGCCATCCCTTCTGAGAATGTAAATGGAAAATAAGACTGTGGACGCAAACATCCTTGGTACAGGCCTGGCACGTGGTAAGACTTTTTAAAAAAATTGGGGCGCCTGGGTGGCTGCGTCGGTTAAGCGTCCGACTTCGGCTCAGGTCAGGTCATGATCTCACGGTGTATGGGTTCGAGCCCCGCATCGGGCTCTGTGCGGTCAGCTCGGAGCCTGGAGCCTGCTTCGGATTCTGGGTCTCCCTCTCTCCCTGTCCCTCCCCCGCTCATGCTCTTGTCTCTCAAAAATAAATAAAATAATCGTTAAAAATCTTTTTAAAAAGTAAATGATTAACATTCCATAACTAGTTATTATTGCTGTTGCTCGTGCTCTTATTAATTTTCCATTTTGTCCCTGTAATCATTATTTACTCTTGTTTTGTCATACTACTACTCCCCATTAATAGTGATGTCGGAAATATCACTGTTACTATCTCGCTCCTGCCCACATCTGGTCCCCCTTCCATCAAGCAGTTGCAAAGCCTGCCGGGGCCTCAGGCTCAAGCCAGGCTCTTCCTCCCTGGGGCCCCTACACCTTCATCTGATTGGAGGAGAAGGAGGTGGAGCTTAGACGAACACAGACTGACAGCGGCACCCGTGAGACCTCTGGACAGGTGCGATGCAGTGGCTAAGCCCACCACATAATCCTTGGGAAACCAAACAGATGACAAGGTGGGTGGGGCCTGGCAATGGGGGACAACCCATTAAGCAGAGTTCCCCTCTGAGCCCAAACCTTGCTAAAAGCCCCAGGCACCCTCGCCACTGCCTAACGCTTTCACTTGGCATCCCCTTCACCAGTGGTGGGATCGCCCACAAGCTGGCTAAACCCCAGGAGAGCACAGGAGTTCCAACCCCAACCTCCCCCCTGGGCTGTGGCTCCAGGTCTCAGCTTCTCTGCGAACGGGTCTTGACACTCCCGCCCTAGCTCGGCTAAGAGGCGACACTAAGAGGTCAGTGTAAGAAATGAGTCCTTCGAAACGCTTATACAAAGGAATTAAACTTTTATTGAGACCTTCATGTGCCAGAAACTGACCACACGGAGGCCTGAGGCGCGGTCCCTGCCCTTGAGGAGCTCACAGTCTAATAAGGAAGTCAGATGCTGAACCGATTCCCACAGAGAGGGGACAGGGAGCAGGGACACCAGCCAGCAGAGGAGGGAACCATTATCCTGCTCCGCACCCCCCCCCAAATTCCGGACTGGCTATAAGAAGGTGAATAGAAAGCTTATCAGTGTTTCTCCCATCTTCCCTGTGACAGCCCTGACTTTTCTCTGCCCAGAGACACCATGAGGAGACCAGGGAGAGACAAAGAAGAGGGAGATACACCTGTTGCCTTCCAGAAGCTACAACACCCTGGCAGGATATATATACAACGGTAAATTTATTTCCCAAAGCCGCAAACCAGTGCAGCAGAAGTTGGGGATAGTGGGGGGGGGGGGGGGGGGATTGGAAGAAGAGGGGCTGGGCCAGCCCAGTCCAGTGAGGAGAAAGGGAAGTCATGGGAAGAGAGGGTACCCAGGGCTGGGGAATAAGGCAAGACGGAAGTTTCTAGATGGCAAAATTCATGGTAGGGTGCCAGCAGCCAAGGCCAACACTAGAGCTGCCAACCCAGCCGAGGAAGTTGAAGAGCCTTTATTATGGGCCCCCCCTCCTGTAGGGTGCTGTCCCATATTCCTGCGGTCCTGGTGGCCAGCGGCACCTCCAGCCAAGCTAGATTCCTCTTTCTGAGAGGTCTCAGGATGTACTTCCCGTGGGGAAGTCTGGCTGGCCGTGGTGGGTTTAGTGGCAGAGACAAGAGTGGTTGGGGCTGGAGTAGAGGTTGTGACAGAGGTGGTTGGGGCCTGAGTGGTGGGCTTAGGAGGGGGCAGCAGGACAAGGGGTGGGATCCGAGGGGAGAAAAAGGTCTTGTTGTGGAGGTCCGAGTTACAGCGGGACCCCTGGCAGCAGGAGCCACTGAGTGTGAACCCTGGGCCTGTCACTGCATCCCGCGTGCAGAACTCGTCCTGGACACAACCCCGCACAGGCAAGGATACAGTCACATTAGCTGCAGGAGGGAGACACAGGGAGGTCGGTGGTTGGAGGGTTACAGAGCCAGAAGGAAACTTAAAGGCAAGACCAGGGCAAGAACCCCCAAAACAGGGGACAGGGGGCTCTACATCCATTAATCCAAAAAGCACCACTTTGAGAAACACTGTCCCACTGTCTTTGGCACTTGGTGGACCACGTTTTCCATTTTGGAGAGGAAAGGTGTGTAGGACGAACTACAAGTCCCACAATGCCTTGGAAGAAAGTATGGAGAGTCTGGACAGAGATACACCTCTCATGAGACCAAAGAGCAAAACAAACATCCCTCTCATCGTATTTCCCATCTCCCTCTCTCCTGCACCTGCCAAAATTTAGTCTTAAGAATCAGAACTACATCTCCCATAATACACCTGGCAGGAGAGGCGTTTGAAGGACGTCTCCCAGGGTTCCCTGAGACAGAGGCCAGGAGGTGGCCTCTCTCCTAGGTGGCTGGGTGGGGACCCTGACCCCTTGAGTTTTGAGGAGTCACAACTAGACTCCCTGGATTCTAGAAGCTTGGAGGCTTCCATTTCCCAAAGCACGTCGTCCCACTCTGCACCAGGCAGACCTCTATGGAAATGTATTTCCCAAAAAACCCTCTAGGACAAAAGCAACCGTAGCCCCACGCTACGTTGGGGATAGGCCTGCATTTCTCACGACGCTCTAGGGTGAGACGACAACTTTGGCCTACAATTTTCCAGAATGCGTTGGAGATGGGTCCCTCTGGGTAAAGGGACTACCCACCGCCCATGAGGCCAGAGAGGCCACTACAAATCCTGTAGGCCCCCTACTCCCGGCTCGCTCACCTGCCGTCAAGGTGACGTTACCGTCGAAACAGCCCTTGTAGACGCGCTCACTGGCGTTGTAGCAGCTCACGACAGGTGGAGCCGTGCCCCGGCACGCCTCGTGGCTCAGCCCCACGCAGCTGTAACACTCGGCACCGTTGGACGGGTACGCACTCTCATTGCCTGCGAGGGGAGCGCGACGGAAGGAAGGGGTCGAGAAGGTTCAGGCAGCACGGCTTCGCCCAAAGTCCCTCCAGCCTAGTACACCGAGCTCGGCCTCCAGCCGGGCCCCAGCGCCTGGCCCCGCGCTTAGCGTCCCCGCTACGTTGCCTACAGCGACGAGGCCCCGCCTGCCGCCGCGTGGCCCCGCCCCCGGCCCGTGCGGAGTTCTCCCGCCTCCAGCTGGGAATCACCCCAGTGGCTCAGCCGCGGTGTGGCTCCGCCCTCGGGCCTAGGCCCCGCCTCCACCGACCTGCGGGGTTGAGCGCTCGCGACGTGAGGTTGAGTTTGGCGTTGCAGCGGTCCTGGGCGCATTGCTGCAGCTGCATAAAGGCCAGAAGCCCGTGAAGATCCAGTCCGCGGTCATTCTTGCCCGGGAGTCCGGACCCGCAGCCCCGCACTGCCACTGAGAACTGCCCGTGGACTGCGGGGAGGAAGGGGCGGGGTGAGCGGAGGCGGGGGGCGGGGCCTCGAGTGGACTCCTCCTCCTCCCCCCTCCCCCCGCCACGGCCAGACGGTAGCCAGGCCAGAGTCGAAGGGCAGGGGCCTCAGAAAGCCGATCGCCGGGGGAAGGACGACAGACAGAGGGGCAGAACCTCAAAGAGCTGAGTCCGAGGGAACAGACAGGCTGACAGACTCTGGACAAAATCGAGGAGGAGGGCCAAGAGTGGAGCTAGGACGGGGCTCGGCGGCAGAGGGGCGGAACCGCAGAAAGCATCCTATAAAGGAACCGGGAGACTGACAGAAAGGGCACCGGGTCAGACCGAGGTGGGGTCTCCGGGAACTGTAGCCTCAGAGAAGGGCGGGCTTCCCCCGGGGGTGGGCCAGCGGGGCGGAGCCTCAGTCTAGGGAACCTAGAAGGAGAGCCCTAGAAAGGCCTGCATCACCACGGGCCCGCCTGGATAGAGGATTCTGGCAGGGACAGAGTGGGTAGGGAGGTCTCAGGGGTGGAGCAGAAATGGATAGGGTGTGCCCTCGAAGGGGACCAAGTCCCCGATCCCGGATCTCCCAGTTCACCCCAGGCAGTTACTCGGCAGCCCCTCACCCGTCTAAGCCCTAACGGTAGTGGTGTTAAAGGGCTCCAGCCAGGATGAAAGGGAGTCCTGGAGGGCGTTGAATGGGTGCGGACAAATTCAAAAGAAGGGGCGGGGCAAAAGGAGGCGGGGCCTGGCTGGAGGAGCTTCGAAGGGGTACGAATGGACCCGAGGGCCCCACTCACTGGTCTCCACCGCCCCCACGGCCTCTGTGCAGACGTCCACGCCCGGCGCGCACTTCACGGTCTTGGTCTTCTGCGGAGAGCATCCGTCATCTGCTTTCTGCACGCAGCTGTAGCACTCCAGGGCCCGCGCTCCTGGGGGCGCAGGGCCGAGCAGAACTAAGCGATTCCTACTGAAGCCTCGTCCCCGAAAGGAGAAATAGTCCTTCCCACGCCCTCTGTCCCCGGGACGTGACAATGCTATTGCCCACCATTTTCCGGGACAGGAGTAAAAATCTTCGCCACAAATCTGGTGCCGCTTTCCTTCCAGCCGCCTATGCCTACAGTGGGAGCATCCTCCCCACAGCCCCTTCTGCCCAAGATCCTTGCTATGGATGGGAGGGATACCTCCCCCCCCCACCCCCCGCCCCGTTCTCCGCTCAGAATGGGAGAACTTTTCCCGAAGTCCAGTTAGCTCAGTGAGGGATCGTTTCCCACTGCTCCTTCGGACCAGGGCGGGGGATCCTTCCCACAGTCCCCTCTGGCCAGATTGGGGGACCTCTCTCACAGCCCCCTCGACCCGGACAGACGACCTTTCCCACAGGCCCCCTCTGCTCAGAATGGGAGATCGTCCCCACAGATCTCCCTGTAGGAGAGACCTCCTTCCTAGAGCCCCTACTCGACCTCCTCCATCCCCTCCCGCAGCAGACCCACCTCCTCCAAGCAGCAGCGACAGCAGCAGCAGCCAGCCCGTGGTCCAGATCACTGCCTGGGCGCCTGCTTTCCTGGCAGGGTCCATGGCTAGGTCCTGCTCCCTCGGCGTCCCCCCTGGGTGTGCCGCCTCCCAACCTGGGCCCTCTTACCTGAGCCCGGGATGAGTAACCTCCCCCCAGGCAACCCTGGCCTTGCCCAACCGGGCTAAATCAGCGTCCGCTGTGGGGCGGAGCACCCGCCCCTGGGTGCGTCACCCAGCAGCTGCCAAGGAGGGAAAGGGTGGGAGTCAAGGTTCCCCGACAGCTCCCCGGAGAAAGTCTGTGTGTTTGGGGGGTAAGAGGGGAAAGTACGGAGGCTCAGAATGGGGAAAGGGTCTACTCAACACGGGGCCCTTGGTATATTTAATGAGTACCTACTATGTGCCAGCTTTGATCGGGACTGCTGTTGGAGGTTAAGACAGAACCGGTGCCTGCCCTCACAGAGCTCACTGTCTGATGGGGGGGGGGGGGGAGGGGACAGATATTAAGTAATCACACAAATTGTTGTATACAACTAGAACAATGAAGGAAGAAGTGTAGGTAGTTCCAAGGAGGTATGGAGTCTGGAAGTGGGGGCTGGTTGGTCAGTGAAGCTTCCTTGAGGACGTCATTCAAGTTGTGCTCTCGAAGACCCCGGGGGCAGAGCAGATTACAAAGCAGAGGGGGGCAGTGCAAAGATCTAGGGGTAGGAGTAGCCTGGACCATTGTGTGCCTGGAGCTCAGGAAACAAAGAGGAGGAAGGTGGAAATTGAGGCCGAAGAACCAGGCAGGGGCTAGACGGATCAGGACATTACAGGCCCAGCGAAGAGATTTGAATTAATTCTGAGAAAGGTGGATGAGCTTTGAGAGGGTCTAAATCGGCGGCAGGGAAGGACACAATCAGACTTGCTTTTTAATATGATCAAAATCTGGGAATTAATGCAAATATCCACAAAGAAGAGAGCAGAAAAAAATGAGTGGTTCACTCACCCCATGGAATATTACACAGCAGTGAGAACAAGCCAACTATTGGCATCTGCAGCCGCATGGATGAATCTCAAAAACTTTATGTGGAGCTCAAGAAACCTTATGCAGGGGCACCTGGCTGGCTCAGTGGGTGCAGCATGCAACTCTTGATCTTGGGGTTGTGAGTTCCAGCCCCATGTTGGGTGTAGAGAATAGTAAAAAAAAAAAAAAAGAAGAAGAAGAAGAAGAAGAAGAAGAAGAAGAGGACTTACCCAAATAAAACATGAGGTTCTAGAACAGGGGTTACCTTGTCCCAAAGGGGCAATAGTGATGAGCCCCCACTATCTTCACACAGGCAATAGTTACATGTGTGTACAAATATGTGAAGAATTATCCAGCTATAGAGGTGCCTTGGTGGCTCAGTCGGTTAAGCATCCTACTATTGATTTTGGCTGAGGTCATGATCTCACAGTTCGTGAGTTCGAGCCCCTTGGCGGGGCTGACAATGCAGATAGGGATTCTCTCTCTCTCTCTCTCTCTTTCTCTCTCTCTCTCTCTCTCTGCCCCTCCCCTGATCGCGCTCTCTTTCTCTCAAAATAAATAAATAAACTTAAAAAAAAAAAGAATTACCCAGCTGTGTACTTACATATTTCACTAAGTGTACATTATTTAAAAAGGAAGTAGGGGGTGGGGAGAAAGAAGAAATGTCACTGTGGCCTCTGTGTAAAGCAGGACAAGATTCTGGAAGGAGAGAGAAATGCAGGAGACCAGTGAGGATGCTGGACAGTCTTCCAGATAAGGAAGAAAAGCATCCCCAGACAGCAGGGAGCTGGCCAGGCACCCACAGCGAGGCCATGGTGTTCTGTTATACCCTAACACAGACGGGGCCACACTGTGACCTGGGGGAGCGAGACACTCAAGACCGCTGCATTACCGTGTCTGAATTCAGAAACAAACAAGAACATTGTGCAAACCACAAAATGACTAAGCGTCCCCATATCCAGGCCAATATAAGTGACTGCTATGTTATGGTATATTATACTGTTATGTTATAGTATTTATATAGATTATGTATTATTTATGTTATATACTATATTACATCATTATATAAGTTACATCTCTCACCTTCCTTTGTTTCTCCCAGCTCATAGATGATTTATCTCTGCCGGGAAAACGAGCGGCTGTGTTCATAAAAATATTACCTGTTCCCCAGACCCTGTTCAGCACCCCCATTCCCAATAATGACTAGCGCCTCAGTCATATAGGTGGGGTCACTTGGGATCATGCTGAGGCTCACAGAGAGAAAGTGAATGACTACTTGTGAAGTCATCCAGCATGGGCCCCTGCCTCTCAGCCTTGAAATCCCAGCCCCACTTATGGTTTGCTGTGTGACCCTGAGAAAGTGTCTTCACCTCTCTGAGGCTCTGAGATATCTGTTTTATAATAAAGGAAGGAGTGTCTTTCATGGTGGAATGAGGCAGTGGGCAAAGTATCAACTCTGGCAGCAGACAACCTGAAAACTGAATTCTGCCTGCGCCCTCTTGCTGTGTAACCTTGAGCAACTGGGACTCCCTCTCTGAACTTCAGCTGCTTCCTTTGCCAAAAGGGTCTGAAAACCCCCATCTCCTGAGACATAGAATGAGGCAGGGTAATAATACTGTAACTATTGTGCGTTCAGGAGCAGGAGGCCCTGTAGGCCCCAGCCGCGTGGGAGAGTTTCAGGGAGGAACCCCAGCTGGCCAGACCAGAAGAACTAGCATCTTGGGAGGGAGTGGTACCCAAGGGTGGGGAGCCTCCTCTTGCTCAGGCCTGCCTGGATCCCGGGCGCTGACCCCCACCTGGCCCAAGACCAGAGAGCTGAGGGAGGTGTGAATGTGGGGCCTCCACTTACTCTTCCCTGCTCCTGTTCACGGAGGTCACTGCAAAGTGATTTAGAATCTGGTTCCCCAGAGAGGTGGATGCAGGGGTCAACGTGGAGGCAGCTCTCCGGCCGTGGAGGTCATGCCTGGGCCTCAGACAACCCTGGGGCCCAATTTACTATGTTTTCCTGTCCCCTGGGCCAAGGCAGGCTCGGAGGCCAGTGGTATTCCCAGCCTGTCTCAGACCCACTGCCTCTGGGACACACAATTTGGGAAGGGGTGGGGTCAAGGGGCAGGGCTGGCTACCTAATTTGTGAGGCTTGGTGCGAAATGTAAATAGGGGGACCCGGTTCAAAAGGCAGGAAAGAGTGCCATTAAAGGTACTAAAACAGAATTGCATTTTTCCTTTCTTCTGCCATCTTTCTCCACCCCTCCTGGTGTTCAATGTCATGTTCCCAAAGACAAACATCTTGGGCGCTTGAGAGCCCAGACCTTCACAGGTACCTACAGACCCTGTCCCGCAACCAGAGCGATTGGATTGCTGGGCTCCCCTCCTAGTGCGCAGCTGCCCGCTGCCATGCCCCACCCTGAGATGCCGTGAGGCACAAGCGCATGGCCCTGATTGTCCCAGGTGCACCCAGGCCCTGCGGAAGCTGGAGGGTGGCAATGATCACAGAGCAGGGGCAGGGAGGGAAGGGCAGACAGAACCTGTCCCAGGGAGGCGGGAGGTGGCAGGAGGTGGAACTTTGTGTGAGCCAAGGTTCCAATCCCTCCAACTCAATGCACGATATCCCTTCCTACCTCACCTACAAAACACAAATCCAAAAAGAAAATTAAGGGGGCGCCTGGGTGGTTCAGTTGGTTGAGCGTCTGACTCTTGATTTCAGTTTAGGTCATGACCCCAGAGTTGTAAGATCGAGTTCCGCTTCGGGCTCTATGTTCATCGCTCGGTGTAGAGCCTGCTTTGGATCCTCTCTCTCCCTCTGTCCCTCTCCCCGACTCATGTGCTCTCTCTCTTTCCAAAACACACACATACACACACACACACACACACACACACACACACACACACACACACAAAGAGAGTGAGAGAGAGAGAGAGAGAGAGAGAGAGAGAAAATTAACAATTCCTGCTCTTGTGAGCATTCAGTTTGTAGAGGGGCTGGGAATGGATTGATCCAAGAATCCAGATGTCTCGCACCTGGAGGTGAAGGCCAAGGGACACCGGGGATCCCTGAGGGCCTGAGGATTGGGGTGTTTGCATTCCCAGGACTCAGGAGCACCACATCTGGATCCTCAAAAAATCCTGCAACGGGACACCTAGGTCCTGGGGAAATGGGGACCAGAGGGACTGAGTACCTACTTCCAGAGAGGTCTTCCCAGTGGGTGAAGACCTGTCTCTACACTCTGGTGAGTGGTCCACGCCAAAGTGAGTGATCCCAGGGGACTGTGGATCAAGGAGGGCTTCCTGAAGGAGGAGCACCTTGAGGAAGATCTAAAGAAAGAAGAGCCCTTTGTCTGCCTGTTCTCCACTGTCCCTCAGTCCTCAGCAGCTCTTTCTCGTCAGTTTATTCAGCTAGCAGACATTCCTTCAACACCTTGTTTGCACTGAGAGCTTGTGCCAAGGACTCAGTAGTGACCCAAACAGTCCCAATCCCTGCCTCCTGGGACTCCCATTCAGCACAGGAAGACACCCTCATCAGCAGTGAGGACCCAGTGTCTTCAAGGCTGTGATGGGAGAAGCACAGGCCGAGTGATCAGGGCTGGCACAGAGGAAGCCCGGAGGAAGCACCTGTCTCAGCCCGGAAAGTCAGGGAAGGCCTCCTGGAGAAGGAACCACCTGAGCTATGACCTAAGTGATGAGTAGTAGGGTGGACTGAGGAAAAGTGCCTAAGCAAAAGGAACAGTATGAACAAAGACCAAGAGGTGAAAGGGAAGCATTTTTCCTCCGCTTTCATGGAATGAAACGTGTCCTATGGTGCTGAGGACATGGCAGTAACCAGAACACCTCTGGTTCTGACCTCATGGGACTCCCAGTCCATAAGGGATGCAGACCCATTACCAGTGATGACCTAGGGTGTTCAGGAATGGGAGAGGGGAGCTCAAAGTGGGATGCCTGGCCCAGCTGAGGGAGCCACGAAGGGCTTCCTGAAGGAGGGGACATCCCAAAGAAGACCTGAGGAAGGAGGAGCTAGCTGGTCAAGGGCAGGGTACAGGGAATAATTATGTGCCAGGGCCTGGAAGACCAGGAGCCTAGAAGTTCCTAGAAATTGCCAAGAGCTCAGTCAAGTCATAAAGGGTGGAAGCGCGGGGGGGGGGGGGGGGGTCCCACAAACTGAAAATAGCAAAATTACCAAAGACTAAAGACGCATGCCTCCCCACCTCCTTCTCCCCGCCTTGACCTTAATGATGAAGGCCTCCATTCCTAAGGAGAGAACCGGCCGTGGGACGCTTCGCGCTCAGAGATACCTATAACTTGGACATCCTGCCTAGGAAGGGGCCCGGGACGCCTGTGCTAGAAACCACGGCAGCAATCACTGTTTTCCTCCGTGTTTAATTCGGTATCACAGGAGCACCAATAAATAGTTCCTTCCCGCCCCTGCAATCTTCCTCCTGCCCGGGGCAGGGCCCCTGAGGCTGGCTTCCCGTAGCGGGAAGGCACCTGCAGCCCCAAACGCCGCGGCTCGGCCCGCCGAGCCGCGGCACCTGCAGGATTCCCGGAAGTTCCGAAGGGGCGGGCCCGGGGCTTTTCCACAGCAGGCGAGGCCGCGGGCGGGGCGGGGGCGGAGCCTCGCCAGTACGGCCCCCGGGAGGGCGGGGCCCCTCAGGGGGCGTGATTCTCGTCCGCGGCGGTCACGATGACATCCATCCAAATGCGCATGGCCTCGGGGCTCGGTGCCACCATGTAGAAGAGGCGTTCGTAGGTTTTCACGCAGAACGTCAGGCGAGGGTTGGGGCTCTGGAGTAAGCAGAGTGAAGGTGGTTAATGGGGCATTTGGGTTCGAATCCCAGCCTTGCTACTTAGTGCTGTGTGGCACTGGACACGTTACTTAGGCTCTCTGAACCAAGTCCCCCATCTGTCTTCGTAAATAATGCTACCTACCTCACTGGGTTATGAAAACCAAACGAATTAACATTTGGAGGCTTCGAATTTGGGGAGCAGGAGGAATTTAGATGGAGGACTCATGTCCCCTTTGTAGTCTACCTTATATATTAGAAATACAAGCTTTCAAATTTCCCCTTTCCAGAATCTAGGTTCTCCTGGTTTGTCACTGGGGAAAGCTAGTATCTACACTCCATTTATTAAGTACCTACTTGCCGGCCCCGAACTGAGTAAATCCCTTACGCCCATTGCCTGCTGTTAACCTTCTCAACTCTGAGGAAACGGGGTTGAACTATGCCCATTTTGGAGGGGAGGAAAATAAAGCTGGCTAAGGGAAGTCACTTTCCTGAGGTCCCACAGCTGGGGTTCCAATCTAAGCTCTAAAAGGCCATAGTCAGGGCGCCTGGGTGGCTCAGTCGGTTAAGCGTCCACCTTCGGCTCAGGTCATGATCTCGAGGTTCGTGAGTTCGAGCCCCGAGTCGGGCTCTGTGCCGACAGCTCAGAGCTGGAGTCTGCTTCAGATTCTGTGCCTCCCACTCTCTCTCTATCTGCCTCTCTCTCTCTCCCTTCCCTTAAAAATAAACATTCCTAAAAAATAAAAGGCCATAGTCAGTTGCTCTCCAGAGCTCTCTAAATACTATACCAGTTGCCAACATTTACATTTCTGGCACTGCACTTGTACAAGTTTCGAATTCCTGTGTCCTCCAGGGTAATAGAGTATGAAGTGACACCATGTGGCCCATTCCCATTTGGCAACTATGGGCAGAGGCTGAGAAACGATCATCTCCTTAAGATGGTCCCAGGCCGCCTGGGTCCTCACCCTGCCGTCTTCAGTCATTTATTCCCAGCTTGGCATCAGAGCCTGCCAAATTTTTGCTCTAGATCTTTTTTTTTTTTGCCCCAAGACAAGTAACAGTGGCAGAGAGCCAGAGACTGGGCTGTTAATTTTTGGTTGCTACAGTGAGATGACCGGTGGGCTCTTGTGCTGGGTGGAGTACCCTGATGGTGCAATCTCTGGGTGGCCTTTCCCAGGGACAAGCTAAGGTTTGACTGCAGGGCCTCTGACCAGGAGGGCAGGGGGGTCCCACACGAGGGCTTCACCTTGAAGGCACAGCGTAAGTGGTCGTAATAGACTTCCTCTATGGCCTGGAAGTAGATGACGCCTTTGAGCTTGGTCTCTTCCTTGTCTGATGGAGGGAGGTGAGGGAGAAACAGCCAGTGAGAGGTTTGCATCTGTGAGTCAGAGCGGGGATGGCCGGACCCAAGTCCAGAGACTGGTGCTGGGGTGAGGGACTGGTGACAGAGTCTGAAGGTCCCTAAAATACCCTGGTTGGGAGGTGGGTGAATGTTGAGGTTGGAAGGGAGACTGACAGGACTGGGGAATGGGGTCTGGGGAGCTGGAGTCCTAGGTCCCTGAGTGCCTTGGTCTTGGAGAAGAAAAGAGACTCAAGGAGAGGTTCAGAATCATGGGCTCTCCTGGAGAGGGAGGGTGAGGGGCCTGGACCCCTGGGTGTTGAGGGTGGGAGAGGACCCGGACAATGTCCGTTCAGACTCTTCCCGGGTGTCTTAGGAAAATGGGGTCTGGGGGGCCAGAACTGTATGAAACTGTCACCCGTGTTACTGAGGAGGGCTGGGGGGTTGGATTCCAGGTTGCTCCTAGGGCTGGGGAGCCAGACTCGTGGCCTTAAGATAGAAAGGGGCGGAGGGGGGGGGGGGGGGTTGTCTCTTAGGCGTCCGGTGGGGAAGGCCTCCGCTGTGGCCACTTCCAGGGTCTTGGGGTCCCGGGTCCCAGGCGGCCAGGCGGGGCTTACCGGCATAGTAGGCCAGGCGGCGCGCCTGGCGGTCAAAGCAGAACCACCGTTTCTTCCAGGTCTTAATGCGGCCGCCCATCTTCACCAGGGATCCGCGGCAGCAGCCCCCCGACACCCTCACGTGCGGGCAGTTCTCCGGGTTGTGGCCCCAGCGTTCCAGGTGCTGCCTGAGATCCAAGACCCGGGGGCCTGGGGGGCGGGGCGGGGGCGTGGGCGGGGCCTGAGGAAGGAAGAGAAGGGGGCGGCTGACATCAAAGGGTCAGGGAGGGGGCGGTCCTGCAGCTCACCTGTGAGGCCCGCCACAGCCTTTCAACAGCAATATCCAGAGTGTCCATCCTGAGAATGATCGTGATCTGGCAGCTACGTTTCTGGACCATGGCACCTTGCCCAGGGCTTTGTAGCAGCAACAACTTGACTCCCCAGGACTGCCCTCGGGAACCGGGCTACTAGGAGCCCCATTTTACAGATGAGCAAATTGAGGTACAAAAATATAAAATAATCCACCCGAGGTATCACAGGGCTTCTAGGTGGTAGAGCTGAAACACAAATCCAGGTCTTCCCGCCCCTAGAGTTCACTCTGAAACACAAGAGCTATGTCAGAGAAGTGAGGGAGCCCAGTGGGACCCTCATATCCTGTGCAACAGGGACCAAGTCAGTGATCAATACTTGAGAGCAGTTTCTACTACTATTGTGGTTATTCTTGTGATGAAATCAGCAATTCTTACCTGTGCTAAGCGCTTTATAGGGACAATCCCTCGGCCCCCTCAAACTCTCTTGGGACGCAAGTACATTATTACCCCCATTTTATAGATGTGGAAACCAAGACCCAAGAGAGGTTAAGTCACTAGGCCCAAGTCACACAGCTAGAGCCGACAGAGCCAGGATTCACCAAGCACAGCGATCATCTCTGGCGGCCATAGAAGGGAAAAAAATTAAGGCAATGAAAGTGTCTACTGTTCGTAAGGCCCAGCCTGATCGCGCCTATTCTTTTCCCTGCAAAGAATGGTATAATCCCCCACAGTCACGCTGAGGCTCAGAGCACTGTGTCTCAGACGTGAGCGCACAGGCAGACCCCCTAGGAATTTCGTTAAAAATGCAGCCACAGGGGAGGAGGGGGGAGGGTGGCTGGATGGCTCAGTAGGTTGATCGTCCCAACTGAAATCAGTCGGTTGATTTCAGCTGGAGTGATGATCCCAGGGTCGTGGAATGGAGTCCCTTCTCAAGCGTGAAGCCTGCTTGAGATTCTCTTTCTCTCTCTCTCTCTGCCTTCTCCCCCGATCACATGCTTGCTCTCTCTTTCTCTAAAATAAAAACAATACAATTAAATTAAAAATTTTTTTAAATGCTGCCTCGGGTTCGGTCAGGGGTGGGTGTGAGGTTCTGCATGTCTAACAAGCTCCCAGGGGTCAGTGCTGCTGGCCCATGGGCCACGCCTTGGGTATCAAGGGCTGAGAAAACGAGTTGAGGAAACAGAAGTGAGGCCAGAGCAAAGACGGTTGAGAAACAGAGGAGACTCACTGCATGGAGATGGGGAAGGTGGAGGGCAGGTGCAGAGGAGCTGGAGGAATGCATAGGAGGGGAAGAAGCAGTTACAAGGTCAGCCAGCGGGGCCTGGAATCTTCTATGGGTCCTGTCGCCAAATCCAGACAGTTACACTAACGGTCACCAACGTGTATGAAAGGTCTCACTCCGTGTTCAGCACTGTGGGAAGTGATCACAGTGGTGATCACCTTCCTTCCTCTCAAAAACAAAACAAAAACAAAACAGAAAAACCAAAACCAAAATACCGTCTATTGTCCCCATTTCCCAGATGAGGCAACTGAGGCTTCTAGACAGGCAGTGACTCACCAAGGTTACCCAGGTAGGACGTGGCAGAGCGGGACCCCAATCCAGGAGAATAGACGGGTTCGGGGCTCGCGACTCCACCGCTGCCCCTCCATGTCACCCCCACGGAACCCCTGCCCCTCTAGGAGCCTCGGTTCCCCTGTGCTGACATTCGGAGCTATCACAGCACCCTCCTCACGAGGGTGTTTCAAGGACAAGCTCTCCAGCTCTTGTTCAGGGTCCCAGCCCCGCGATCGGGCATGCACACAAGAAGGCGGCCTGGGGTGAAACTGGGGTGGGGGTGGGGGAGGCGCGACCAGGCACAAAGCAGGGGGCTGATGAATAAATGATGATGCTCCAAAGCAGGAGTGCTTCATTTTTAATGAGGCAGAGCTCATGCCTGACAGCCCAAAGGCTCCACTGCCCTTCCCGGTATATTTTACTCCTTGGCTCTTATCAGCCCCTGACACACTGTTTATTTTACTTATTGATGCTGGTGTTTTTTTCCACGTGCCTCCCTAAACGCCAGCTTCCCCCAGGGCAGGGACTGTCATTTGGGTCACTGCCGTACCCCAGGGTCTACCACACAGTAGGCACTCAAATATTGGTTGAAAAAAAGTAATAATAATAAGGAAAGGACAGATGGTTGAGAAAACAAAAAGCAGGTTGGGAACAAAGTGATCATTTACGGGAAAAATAAATTCACAAAATACGGTTCGATCGGTGCACGTGGAGAAGTATAGAATAAGATTCGAAGTCTTCTCAGCAAGAGAAAACGCTTGGGCCTCCAGAGGTACAATGGGCGACCCTCACTTCCCCCAATGCAAAGCATTTGTATTCATGCTATTAGCATAGATAAAAATACAATTTTAATGAGGAACAGTCAGCTAAATCCAGAATATGCAAAACTCTACAGGATACATGACTCAATTTTTTTTTCCCCACCAATAAATGGCATTTTTTAAAAAGTAGGGAGGGAGGATTCTTTTTTTTTTTTAATGTTTTTATTTATTTTTTGAGAGAGATACAGAGCAAGAATGGGGAAGGGGCAGAGAGAGAGACAGAGAGAGAGAGAGAGAGAAAGAGACAAGGAATCCAAAGCAGGCTCCAGGCTGTCAGCACAGAGACTGAGGCGGGGCCTCAACCGGTGAACCTGGAGATCCTCATGACCTGAGCCGAAGTCGATGCTTCACAGATTGAGCCACCCAGGCGCCCCAAGAGGGTTCTTAGTATTAGAGATTTAGGAGACATTTTAAACGCATTGTGTGTACTTTGTTTGGATCCAGATTTGAATAACCAACCATAAAAAGACATTTCGGCAACAATTAGGAAGATGTGAATATGGATCACACATTAGAATCTTACAGAATTATTAATCATCTCATAAAGTGTGACAATGGGATTTTTGTTATGTTGAAAAGAGAACTTATCTATTGGAGATACAGTGAGGTACGGACGAAATGATACAATATCTGAATTTGCTTTAAAATATTCCAGTGCATGGGGTACCTGGGTGGCTCAGTTAGTTAAGCGAGGGACTTCAGCTCAGGTCACGATCTCATGGTTTGTGGGTTCGAACCCTGCATTGGGGTCTGTGCTAACAGCTCAGAGCCTGGAGCCTGCTTGTATTCTGTGTTTCCCTCTGTCTCTGTTCCTCCCTTGCTCATGCTCTGTCTCTGTCTCTCTCTCTCAAAAATAAATAAACATTAAAAAAAAATGCTTTAAAATATTCCAGTGCAAGATGGGAAGTAGGTGAGGGATCAGTAAAACAAAGCTGGCAAGTCAAACAAGATTCAAAACTGATTATCACTGGGGCGCCTGGCTGGCTCAGTTGGTGGAGCGTGCAACTCTCGATCTTGGGGTTGTAAGTTCAAGCCCCACGTTGGGTGTGGAGATTACTTAAGAAAAAAAAAATCTTTAGGGGCGCCTGGGTGGCGCAGTCGGTTAAGTGTCCGACTTCAGCCAGGTCACGATCTCGGGGTCCGTGAGTTCGAGCCCCGCGTCAGGCTCTGGGCTGACGGCTTGGAGCCTGGAGCCTGTTTCCGATTCTGTGTCTCCCTCTCTCTCTGCCCCTCCCCCGTTCATGCTCTGTCTCTCTCTGTCCCAAAAATAAATAAACGTTGAAAAAAAAAAATTAAAAAAAAAAAAAAAAAAAAGAAAAACAAAATCTTTAAAAAAGAAAAAAAAAAAAAAAAAAAAAAAAAAGACTGATAATCACCAAAGCTGCATGTTGGGTATACAGGGGCTTATCAATCTTATTCTACCTCTGCATATGCTTGAATATTTGTATAGTGAAGTTTTTTAAAAACTCAAACACATTTTTAAAAGTTTTGAGGGGCGCCTGGGTGGCTCAGTCGGTTGAGCGGCTGACTTCGGCTCAGGTCATGATCTCGCGGTCCGTGAGTTCGAGCCCCGCGTCGGGCCCTGGGCTGATGGCTCAGAGCCTGGAGCCTGCTTCCGATTCTGTGTCTCCCTCTCTCTCTGCCCCTCCCCCATTCATGCTCTGTCTCTCTCTGTCTCAAAAATAAATAAACGTTAAAAAAAAAAATTTTTTTTTTTTTTGGGGGCGCCTGGGTGGCGCAGTCGGTTAAGCGTCCAGTCACGATCTCGCGGTCCGTGAGTTCGAGCCCCGCGTCAGGCTCTGGGCTGATGGCTCAGAGCCTGGAGCCTGTTTCCGATTCTGTGTCTCCCTCTCTCTCTGCCCCTCCCCCATTCATGCTCTGTCTCTCTCTGTCCCAAAAATAAATAAACGTTGGAAAAAAAAAATTTTTTTTAAATAAAAAAATAAATAAATAAAAGTTTTGAAAAGCCTCAGCATATAGTTGCCCTCATTCTACAGTAACTGCTGACATTGTCACCTACTTATAGAAGAGGAAACTGAGGCACAGAGAAGTAGAGCATGTTACCCGAGGACATGTCATGGACATAGTGGGAACAGAAACCAGGCCTTTTTAGTTCCCCTCCCCTTGCCAAGGTCACTTTTCTATGCCTTTCGAGGAGAGGAGAGGGTGAGATAAAGGGCAGAGGCCAGGGCAGAAACAGAGCAGGGAGGTGAGGCTGAGGGCAGGGGTGGACTGACCATGATGGCAGGTACAACAGGGCCTGAGGAACCTTCTGTGCTTCTTCTCATCCCTTCCTGTGGGTTCAGGAGGAAGGACCCAATGAGGATGCTAACCAATAAGAAGTGGGGGAAAACTTACTGGATCCCTGGGTCTGAGGGGGGATGGGCTGGGGGGGGGCCTGGATCCCTGGGTCTGAAAGGGGAGGGGCTGGGGGCCTGGACTCCTGGGTCTGAGGGAGGAGGGGACTGGGGGGCCTGAACCCCTGGGTCTGAGGGGGGATGGGCTGGGGGGGCTGGATCCCTGGGTCTGAAAGGGGAGGGGCTGGGGCCTGGACTCCTGGGTCTGAGGGAGGAGGGGCTGGAGTAGGATCTCCTGACCCTAAGCAGGAGGGGCTGGGGTCTCACCCTGGCCTTGAGCAGTCGCTCCCTTTCCGCCACAGCTTGCTGCAGGAGCCGCTCCATGCGGGCGATGTCTGGGTGGAGGGCCCCACAGCTGGGAGGAGGGAACAGAGACCAGGGCAGGCTCCAGTGGCCTGGCCTCTTCCCGTTTCCCCACCTTCTCCCTGACGTCTCACCTGTTCCCAGGGCCACAGTTCAGCAGCTGATAGAGTGGGTGTCTTCCAGAGTCTTCCGATGTTGCTGGGAGGGCCGAGGCCTGCAGGGGTCCTGGAAAAGAAGGGCTGGGGCTAGGGGACCAGGATGCTCCCTTGTCTAAGCACCCCCCACCCCTTACAGGCATCCAGATTCCTCCATCGTTGCCAGGGGAAGGGTGGTGGGGGGGAAGGAGGTACGTGGGAATAATGGGGGGGGGGGAGGTGCGGGGAGACCCTCACCAGTACAGTGGAGGGATAGAGGTCGGGGGGATCCCCTCTGGCTCGCTCTCTCTCCCCTCTTCCGGGGCAGGCTTCCAGTCCTCTGGAGGCCGATGGAGCCCTACAAACAAACACACAAGGCCCATGCACACAGGAAGAGGCACTCAGTCTCAACTGTTAAGCCAGAGGACCGCCAAGGAAAACCAGTAGCTACTCGGCTCCTATCAGAAAGCCACTGTACATGTGATGCTGGGGAAAAGCAGCTAGTCACCAAGGACCACGCAGGGCAAGGCACGGAATGGCAGATTTAGAGACAGGAAGTAGATTCGTGGTTGCCAGGGGATGGGGGAAGAGGACATTGAGGGGTGACAGCTATAGGATGCAGGGTTTCTTCTGGGGGTGATGAATATGCTGTAAAACGGATCGTGGGGATGGCTGCACCACTCTGTGTGTGAATATACTAAAAACCACTGGATTGCACACTTTATTTTTATTAAAAACAATTTTTTTTAACGTTTATTCATTTTTGAGACAGAGAGAGACAGAGCATGAACGGGGGAAGGTCAGAGAGAGAGGGAGACACAGAATCTGAAACAGGCTCCAGGCTCTGAGCTGTCAGCCCAGAGCCCGACGCGGGGCTCGAACTCACGGACCGTGAGATCGTGACCTGAGCCGAAGTCGGACGCCCAACCGACTGAGCCACCCAGGCGCCCCTGGATTGTACACTTTAAATGGATGAACTCTAGGGGCACCTGGGTGGCTCAGGTGGTTAAGCGGCTGACTCTTGATTTTGGCTCCGGTCACGATCTCACGGTTTGTGGGTTCGAGCCCGGTGTCGGGCTCTGCGCTGACAACACGGAGCCTGCTTGGGATTCTGTCTTCCTCCCTCTGCCCCTCCCCTGCTCGCTCTATCTCTTTCTCTCTCTAAATAAATAAACTGGTAACCCAGGCTGTGCCCAGGAGGTGGACTGATGGATGGAAACAAGGGTGGGAGAGTCATCTCCCTGAATATCCTGCCATACCCTTCAAACGCTGAACAAGGGGAATTTTGGCTTTAAAAAAAAAAAATAAACATAACAACCCAATGTAACCTGTGCTCCTGGACCAGAAAAAACTTTGGTTTTTGCTAGAAAAAAACAACGGTGGAACAGCTGACAAAATACGAATAGGATCTGGTTATTTTACTAGTATTATCTCAGTGTTAGTTTCCTGAATTTGATCGCTGCACTGTGGTTTTATAAGAGAGTGACCTTGACCCTAGGTAATAAATGTAGGAAGGGTTTAGGGGTAAAGGGGAATCATGCTGCAGAGAAAGATAGTAAAGTGTGTGTGTGTGTGTGTGTGTGTATGGAGAGAAAGGATAAGAAAGCAAATGTCAAATGTGGTAAAATGTTAATTACAGAATCTGAATGCCAGGTGTACAGGAATTCCTTCTACTATTTCTGCAGTTTTTCTGTAAGTCTTACATTACTTCAAAATAAAAAGTTACTAAAAAATGAAGACAGGGGCGCCTGGGTGGCGCAGTCGGTTAAGCGTCCGACTTCCGCCAGGTCACGATCTCGCGGTCCGTGAGTTCGAGCCCCGCGTCAGGCTCTGGGCTGATGGCTCAGAGCCTGGAGCCTGTTTCTGATTCTGTCTCTCCCTCTCTCTGCCCCTCCCCTGTTCATGCTCTGTCTCTCTCTGTCCCCCCAAAAAATAAATAAACGTTGAAAAAAAAAAAAATGAAGACAAACTTATTTGACAGTGAGAGAGAGAGAGAAAGAAAGAGAAAGAAAGAAAGAAAGAAAAAAAGAAAGAAAGAAAGAAAAAAAGAAAGAAAGAAAGAAAAGAAAGAGAAAGAAAGAAAAAGAAAGAAAGAAAGAAAGAAAGAAAGAAAGAAAGAAAGAAAGAAAAGAAAGAACAATGAAATCATTCTAAAAAGAAAAAACAGGGTTGCCTGGGTGGCTCAGTCTGTTAAGTGTCTGACTCTTGATTTTGGCTCAGGTCATGGTCCTGCGGTTGGAGAGATAGAACCCTGCATTGGGCTCTGCACTCAGGGTGCGGAGCCTGCTTGGAATTCTCTCTCCTTCTCTCTTTGCCGGCCACCCCCCCCCCCTCCATGCTACTGCTGCTTTCTCTCTCAAGATAAATAAACTTTAAAAAAAAAAAAAAAGAAGCAAGAAAAAACAGCAACTCTGCATAGATAATAAGGAATGATAAAAATAGGAGCGCCTTGGGGCGCCTGGGGGGGATCAGTCAGTTAAGCACCCAACTTCAGCTCAGGTCATGATCTCACAGTTTGTGGGTTTGAGCCCTGTGTCAGGCTCTGTGCTGACAGCTGAGCCTGGAGCCCCATTCAGATTCTGTGTCTCCCTCTCTCTCTGTCCCTCCCCTGCTTGCACTCTCTCTCTGTCTCTCTCTCAAAAACAAACAGACATTAAAAAAAAATAATCATAAAAGCTCCTGGCTGGCTCAGCCAGTGGAGCAGGTGACTCTTGATCTCGGGGTTGTAAGTTTGAGCCCCATGTGGGGTATAGAGATTACTTAAAAATAAAAATTTGTATTTATTTTTTTAAGTTTATTTATTTTGAGACAGAGAGAGCATGCACATGTGCACAAGTAAGGTAGGGGCAGAGAGAGAGGGAGGGAGAATCCCAAGCAGCTCCCACAAACCACAAGTTCATGACCTGAGCCAAGACTAAAGAGTAGGACGCTCAGCCAACTGAGCCACCCAGGCGCCCCCAAAATAAAACCTTTCCTTAAACAATGATGTGTGGGTTTTTTTAATGTTTATTTTTTTTAGTTTTGAGAGATGGAGAGAGCCTGAGCAGGGGAGGGGCAGAGAGAGAGAGAGAGGGAGAGAAAGAATCCCAAGCGGGCTCCGCATCATCAGCGCAGAGCCCCATGCAGGGCTCAAATTCCCGACCGTGAGATCACGACCTGAGCCAAAATCAAGAGTCGGCCGCTTGACCCACTGAGTCACCCAGGTGCCCCAAAATAAAATATTTTTTAAAAGAATAATAAAAACAATACGCTGCATAATTTGAGCACCAGCAAGCGTACTCACTGCTGTAGATCACAACTCATCAAGATATTTAATCTGTGGGGCGCCTGGGTGGCTCAGTCGGTTAAGCGTCCGACTTCGGCTCAGGTCATGATCTCGCGGTTTGGTTCATGAGTTCGAGCCCCGCGTCGGGCTCTGTGCTGACAGCTGGGAGCCTGGAGCCTGCTTCGGATTCTGTCTGTCTGTCTGTCTGTCTGTCTCTCTCTCTCTCTGCCCCTCCCCCACTCACACTCTCTCTCTCCTTCAAAAATAAACATTAAAAAAAAAAGATATTTAATCCGTGAGTTAGTAACAGTAAAGGAAGGCAAGTCTCTCAACAGAAGTATTGCAATGAATTGGTGAAGAGGAACAACAGACTAGAATTTTAGCACTTGAGACCCCTCATAAAGATGGAGGCACCCACGCCAGAAAAAGAGAGACAGGTGCACGGCGCCCAGCACAAAGCTGAGCCTGCATCTGCTCAGGGCCCCACAGTCAACTTTACAGGAAATACAAAGAGGCAGAGAGGTGACAATGACCCCCACGAGGCAATCAGCAAACCCTGCCTGGGAAACTCCACGAAACGCCCAGCTGGTTTCCTCCCCAAGTAAATTGCCAAGGGGACAGAAAAAAGAACCAGAGGGGGAAGTCTATAAAGACTTAAAGCATACAGCCACTTAAAAAAAAAAAGAGAGAAAGAAAAGACAGAAAGAAAGAAAAAGAAAAAGGAAGACTAAACTATAGTGTGTAGGGACACACACTTAACTGACGGAACTTGAAAGCAAAGAGAGAGACTATAGATACTGTAAAGGTCAGGTTGGTGGCCACTCTCTAGGAGGCAGAGGGGGTCATCATTCAGGGGCATGCGGCGGGTTTCCGGAGCAGCTGTTGGATCTACCTCCTGACATAGCTGGCAGTTCCAGAGTGTTCCCATGTAATCATTAAGCTGTGCAAGTGTTCCACGTGATTTTCTACACTCAAGTTATCTCTAACCAAAAAAAAAAAAAAAAAAAGTTCCAGGGCGCCTGGGTGGCTCAGGTCATGACCTTGAGGATTGCGAACTCGAGCCCCGCATTGGGCTGTCCGCTGTCAGCACAGAGCCCACTTCGGACCCTCTCTCTCTCTCTCTCTGCCCCTCCTTGGCTCACGCTCTCACTCCCTCTCTTCTTTCTCTCAAAAATAAACATTAAAAAAAATTTTTTTTAACTTTGAAAAAATAAGAACTTCAAGTATTTATCAAGTGCTCATTATATGCCTAACGACGTACCTGGCACTCTGCAGAGTTACCTAAACTTCTAAAAGCCCACAGGGGGGCTCCTGGGTGGCTCAGTCGGTTAAGCATCTGACTTTGGCTCAGGTCACGATCTCACGGCTTTGTGAGTTCGATCCCCTCATCGGGCCCTGTGCTGACAGCAGGGAGCCTGCTTGAGATTCTCTCCCTCTCTCTCTGCCCCTCCCTGCTCACGCTATCTCTCTCAAAAATAAATAAATAAACATCAAAAAAAAAAAAAAGGAAAAGCCCAAGGAGCTGGGAAAGTTTCGTTCCCCTTCACAGGGAGGAAACTGAGCCCATGTCTGTTCATTCTTTCCTTGCTTCGAAAGATGTTCCCAGCACACCCTCGCTGAGACCTTAGACACCTGGCACTGAGGAAGTGAGTCAGCAAGGTAGACTCAAGCCTTGTCTGCGTGGCACTTATGTTGTAGGAACTAAATAAACCATCATACAAGTAAGTGCATCATCAGAAATTGCTGTGAGATGGGGCACCTGGGTGGCTAAGTCGGTTGAGCGTCCGACTTCGGCTCAGGTCAGGATCTCACAGTTTGTGAGTTCAAGCCCCACATCGGCCTCTGTGCTGACAGCTCAGAGCCTGGAGCTTGTTTCCGATTCTGTGTCTCCCTCTCTCTGCCCCTTCCCCACTCATGCTCTGTCTCTCGAAAATGAATAAACGTTAAAAAATAAAAAATAAAAAAAAAATTGCTGTGAGTAAAGATAACAAGGTGTCAGAAAGGAGGATCACCTTCCAACTGGAAGGGTGGGTCTGGATGCTGACCCTAAGGCCCAAAGAATGACAGTTGGCCAGGGAAGACTGAGGGGAACAGTGTTTCAGGTAGAAGCAGCAGCAAATACAAAGGTCCTGAGGCAGGAGCAAGTATGGGATGTTGGCAGGTCAGCGCTCCTGCAGCTCAGCAGAGCGTGTATGGGGGACAGTGGTGAGAAGCGGGCAGGGGCCACATCATGGAAGGACTCATAGGCTGAGGTGAGGAGGCCCAGAGGGCCGCTGACAGCTTTTGGTGGGGAGGACTGAAGGAGGAGGGGTCGCGATCACTGGCTGTTGTGTGGGAAACAGATTGCTGGGAGACAAAAAGTAAGGTGGAGAGAGCTATCAATGAAGAGGCTGGTCTAGGGTCCCCAAATCAAAGATGAGGGTGGGAGTAGGTGGAAGAAGGGCGCTAATAATTATAATACTACTAATAATTGTAATTATAATCATAGTAACAGCAGCACATTCACCGAACACCTACTGCGTGCCAGGCATCATGCTGAGCACTTTAGCCACTAACCAGTGGGTTCTGTGATTCCCATTCGGCCGCTAAGTAAACTGAGGCAAAGAGACATGTCTCAGTTCAACCACCTAGGAAGTGGGAGAACAGCTGGACCCAAGCAGGGTCAGGACTCTCAGCTATCACGTGAGCCTGGAAAGGTGGGGGGAGGGTTGGATTTGGGAGGGACTTAACAGGACCTGGAGGCACAGAGAGGAAGGAGCAAGGAAGAATATTGTTTGTTAATACTCTTCATTTGTCTGTTTACCTGGCTGAGTAAATAAATACTCCTGGCGGTCCCCAGCTGCTCCCTCCGGGCTAGTATTAGCCACGTTGCCCACTTGGATTCTGAAGGATTCCTGAGACACCCTTGCCTCCTGAAAGGCATGGGCCGTGGAAACAGGCAGACCTGGGTCAAAGCTATCTCGGCCACTTCCTGGGGGTGTGACCCGGGCGATTCCTGTCTTCTCAGGCTTGATTTCCTCTCTATAAAGTGAGCGCCGTCCCACCATCCTGCTGCTGCGGTCGGTGCAAGGATGATGTGAGTGACCTCGTGCAGAACACCCAGGAGAGGGCCTGGAACGTTCCCCCAGGTGACATCCAGGCGCAAGGTGGGTATGAGATCCACGCGGTGGGTACAGGACCCACGGGAGCCAACAGCTCAGGTAATAACTCCACAGGAATGGACAGGGCCTCCCAGCAAGTATTTATAGATATGCAATTTACTTCTAAGGATCATAATTACCCGACGTCGTGTTGCCTGGCAACCCAGTTGTCACTTCACCTTTATCAGGCTGCCAGGGGAACCAGCTGGAGAGTTCATTTCCCATATGGAAGAGCTGCAAACCCTTACCCAGATAATAATGGGACCTACTTCTGGGGGTTCTTCTGAGCAAAGAAGGAAATATTTTTTATAGATAGATTTATGTCATGACATATGTATTAGATGGTACCATGTCACACTGCCAATATATGACTGCTTCTCACTCCCAAATAATAGCTTCAAAATGATAAAATGGCTTAGAGGGCACCTGGCTGACTCAGTTGGGTAGAGCATGTGACTCCTGCTCTCAGTGTGGTGAGTTCAAACCCCATATTGGGCATGGAGCTACTTAAAAAGAATGAATGAATGAATGAATGAATGAATGAATGAATGAATGCATAAATAAATAAATAAGATAAAATGGCTTAGAGCAGACCCTGGCCTACCTTAAGCCTTCAAAAATCATGATTGCTGGGGCGCCTGGGTGGCTCAGTCGGTTGAGCATCTGACTTTGGCTCAGGTCATGATCTCACTGTTTGTGAGTTTGAGCCCCGCATCGGGTTCTGTGCTGACAGCTCAGAGCCCGGAGCCTGCTTCGGATTGTGTGTCTCCCTCTCTCTCTGCCCCTCCCCCACTCACACTCTCTCCTTCTCTCTCAAAAATAAACCTTAAATTTTTTTTTGAAAAATCATGATTGTTACTAATTAATAAATACTATATATTACATATTACACGCTGCATATAATTATATCAGACAATACAATAACGTTAATAATAATTAATATTAACTAATGGTATCATTGTGTACAAAAAAGGACACATACACACACGGGTATTCACAACAGCATTGCGTAAACTACAAAAGCCTCAAATCCCCAAAGCCCCATTGAGGTCAGGCTCAATGCCCCCCGTGTAGACCTCTGTACCCCACCAGAGCCTGGAACAGTTAGTGCACTGAAAACAGTGCCTGGGTTCAAATCCCATCCCTGCTGCATTCCAGTGAGTTAACTACCTTCACCTCCCTGCCTCCATTTTTTCACCTATAAAAAAAAAAAAAGGAGGCAAGAACCCACCGGGTAGTATCACTGCAAAGATCAAATGAGTGAATCCATGCGAAACATTTGAAACAGTGCCTGGGGGGCGCCGGGTAAGCATCGGACTTCAGCTCAGGTCATGATCTCATGGTTCCCGAGTTCAAGCCCGGCATCGGGCTCTCCCCTCTCAGCTCAGAGCCCGCTTTGAATCCTCTGTCTCCCTCTCTCTCTGGCCCTCCCCAGCTCACGCGCACCCTCTCTCTCAAAAATAAACGAACATTAAAAAATAAATAAATAAATAAATAAAATAAAATAAAAATAAAAATAAAATAAAACGGTGCCTGGCACACTCCAAGGACTCAACAAATGTCAGCTGTCACCATTACTATTGCTTATACTGTTGTCGTTAGAGTCATTAAAAATGATGAGCAGCTCTAAACGTATCAGTGAAAAACAATCTCCATGGTAGAGTGTGAAGTTAGGAAAAAAAAAGTTAGCCAACGAGTGGCTGATATATACACTTTTTTTTTTAATTTTTTTTTTTTAACGTTTATTTATTTTTGAGTCAAAGACAGAGCATGATCGGGGGAGGGTCGGGGGAGGGTCAGAGAGAGGGAGACACAGAATCTGAAACAGGCTCCAGGCTCTGAGCTGTCAGCAGAGCCCGACGCGGGGCTCGAACCCACGGACCGCGAGATCATGACCTGAGCCGAAGTCGGCCGCTCAACCGACTGAGCCACCCAGGCGCCCCACACACTTAAAAAAAAAAAAAAAAACGCTTACGTGATATGCCAGTCTAAGCGCTTACGACGCGACCGCGCCCCTAAAACAAAGCTTTTCACCTAATATTCACCCCTACCCCGTGCCCACCTCTGACACTCTCTACTCTGTTTCATTTTGAAGAGTTAGCAACAACCCCTTCAACGAATGTTGTAACCCGTTAATAAGTGGGGACCCCCAGTGTTAGGGAGAGCTGGAAGGAGGGGTACCCAAGAAACAAGTAGCTGTGCCAGGGAGGGGGGCTGGGGCCAGTGGGGTGGAGAGAGGAGGCCTTTTTATCAATCTTTTAAAATGCTGCTTTTAAAATGCACTCCTAGGTGAAAGGGGGAACACTTCTGCACTGCTGGTGGAAATGCAAACTGGTGCAGCCACTCTGGAAAACAGTGTGGGGGTTCCTCAAAAACTGAAAAATAGAACTACCCTACGACCCAGCAATTGCACGACGAGGCATTTATGCAAAGGCTACAGGTGTGCTGTTTCAAAGGGGCACACGCACTCCCAAGTTTATAGCAGCACTAGCAACAATAGTCAAGTTATGGAAAGAGCCCAAATGTCCTCTGACGCATGAATGGATAAAGAGGATGTGGTATCTATATACAATGGAATTATTACTCGGCAATCAAAAAGAATGAAGTCTTGCCATTTGCAACTACGTGGAGGGAACTAGAGTGTGTTATGCTGAGCGAAATTAGTCAGAGAAAGACAAATACACGATTTCACTCATACGTGGAATTTAAGATACAAAACAGATGAACATAAGGGAAAGGAAGCAAAAATAATAAGAAAACAGAGAGGGAGACAAACTGTAAGAGATGGTTTGAACAATACAGAGAACAAATACAGAGAACAAACTGAGGGTTGCTGGTGGGGTGCTGGAGGGAGGGCGATGGGCTAAATGGGTGAGGGGCATTAAGCAGGACACTTGTTGGGATGAGCACTGGGTGTTCAATGTAAATGATGAGCCACTAAATTCTATTCCTGAAATGATTACTGCACTATATGTTAACTAATGTGGATTTAAATGAAAAAAAAAAACAAACAAAAAAAAACTCTCTGACCCTCCCTCGTTCATGCTCTGTCTCTCTCTGTCTCAAAAAAAAAAAAAAAAAAAAGAAAAAGAAAAAAAATTCTATTAAAAAAGTAATTAATTAATTTTTTAAAATAATAATAAAAATAAAATGTCCTCCTGGGGGCACCCAGTTCCATTTTGCCAGGGGAGCGGGGGGAGGGGAGGATTATCAGGCAGAAGAAAGAAAATCGATACAGGAAGCTTGAGCCTCATAAAAATTAAATTAAAATATCCCTCGATCACGCCTCCCTGTCCCCCATGCCCCCGTGGCAGAGAGAGCCACCGTGAAAGTTCTGGAGACGCAGTGACAGGAAGACATGGGGGGGAAAGGTACCTGCAGAGAGCTGTGAACAGAGAAGAGGCAGGAAGAAGTGGCGGTGGCGGTGTGGGCGGCGGGGTCCTGCAGCACCAGCAGCTGGCGGTCTGTCTTCTGGGTGAACAGGAGCTTCAGGAGAGGGGCTGAAGGTTAATGGGAGCCACAAAGATCACAGATGACCCACCAGTTCCCAGATGCTCTGGCTCATGGCTCCAGTGTCAGTCCATCTCTCAGACGGAGAAACAAAGGCTCAAGGTGACAAGAGAGCTAGACCCTGGTCTTAGGGAACAAGGGCTCTGGGCAGAGACTGTTTATTTGTTCCCTGGGTGGGGAGGAGGGGGGGCTCCGGGGCCTGAACTCCTGGGTCCCAAAGGTAAACACATTTAGGGGGCTGAGAAATGCAGATCCCAAGGGAGAAGGGGTCTGGGGGCCTGGACTCCTGGGTCTGAGGGGGGAGGGGCTGACAGGTGCAGGACATCCCCTTACCTTAGTGAGGGCCTGGCTGGACTCAGAGAAGTCCCCTCCAGGGGTTCCCTGAAGGCAGTTAAGCTGGAGCAGTCGGCTCCGTTCCTAAGGGAGAGCAAAGTGATCACCACTTCCCATATCGCAGTCGAAATGGGATGTCCCAGCAGCCTTCCCTGACGCCAGGAGACATCCTGGGGGGGCCGCGTGGTGACGGGATGCCCCTAGAGGGACGTGAGGACAGCTGCACAGGCCTCCAGGAGGACTTACCTGCATCAGGGCCTCAAGGGCCTCCTCCTTCTTCTGGCTCAGCCCCCTGGTCTCAGCTGCCATCTGCTCCCCCAGCGCCTTGAGCTGCTCCTCTAAGACCTGGATCCGGCGCTGCAGGGCACACCCGAGTGACCTGGTCACTCAGCTGCCCCAGGGCTCCCGGCTGGCTCCCACAGAGCCAAGTCCTCCTCGAGAGCCCGGGACCGAGACAGACCCCCAAGAGAAAGATGCAGAGGAAAGACAAGATGCGACAGAACGGAGACAGACAGAAGCTGTGTGAGACAGGAAGGGAGAAGAGACAGTGACAGGAAGAAGATCCAGAAGTGGAGGTGGGCAAAGGAGACCCATGTCAGACCCTTCTAATTGAAAACTTTAGAAAACTTTGTGTTAAATATAGTCAAAACATGTCACTTTTTCCAGTAGGACCTGTCTGACCCTTGAATACGAAACTCCCACAGAGGGCCGGCAGGGTTCTCTGTTTGGACTTGGGTTTGAGAGGCAGAGAACGCAGTGGCCAAGACCGAGTAGGTTCAGATCCCAGCTCTATCCTCTACAGACTGAGTGACCTTTGGAAAAGATTACTCGAGCACCTTGACCTTCAGTTCCTGTACTTATAAAGTGGAAAGAAGGTAAGGTTTGCCTCCTAGGATTCTTGAATGATTCAATGAGCAAAGACTCATGAAACATTTAGGACCGTGCCTGGAACATAGTAAATGCTCCATAAACATCAACGCTTGTCCCTGCTCCAAAGAACGGGACCCAGGCGGGAAAGGAGGACAGAGAAAGGGCCAGTCGTGGAATGGAGGAGACAGAGGGCAGCAGCGAGGGAGGCAGGGCCAGCCCGGCCCGACTTACCCTGTGCTGCGCCACGCTGGCCTGAAGTTCCCGGACCTTGGGGTCCAGTGCCCGGGCCCCGGGGCTGTCCCGGTCCTCGTCCTCCCGCCGGCTCTCCTGCTCCAGCTGCTGGAACTCTAGGTCCTCGTAGGCATGCTGGGCCACATCCAGCTGTTCCCTCATCTGCGGGTGGGAATGCAAAAAAAGACTGGGGCCCAGGGGGTAGTGGGCCGGGGCCAGGAGTCCCGGTCAAGGAGGTAAGAGGGACCTGGGGGTCTAGCCTCCAGAGTCCTGGGGCTTACAGGGCTGGGGCCTGAACTCCTAAGGGAGGGAGGAGGGGACTGAGGGCCTGGACGTCTGGGTCCGAAGGAAAGAACGGTTCAGACCCCAGGTCCCCGAGTGTATCTGGAGGAGCCTCACCTCCTGCACCCCCTGCAGAAGTCGCTCACGCTGGTCCTCTGGCTGTGAGTCGAGTTGTCCCTGGGCCTCCTGGAGTCGCTGGCGAAGAGCCTCCACCCGATCCCGCTCCTGGCTCAGTTGCTTCTGTTCCTGAAAGAACAGCCGGGCTCTGAGCCACAGTCTGGACACAGGAAGTGAAACAGAGGCCAGCCCAGCCAGAACTCAGAAGCCTGCCTGGGTGCCAGGGCCAAGAGTGCAGGGACCCTATCTGTCTGGTTCTGTCTATCTGTAACGGCTGGGTCCATTACACTCAGAACAGACTGAGACAATCAGGGCAGTGGGGCACAGAGACCGGGAATCGAGAGTCGGGAGCAATTTCTACAGGGGTGATCCAAGACTTCCTGGGTGGGAGGAGTTTAAGGTAAGCCTCAAAAATCAGGGAACATTTAGGGGCGCCTGGGTGGCTCAGTCAGTTAAGCCTCCGGCTCTTGATTTCGGCTCAGGTCATGATCTGATGGTTTGTGGGATCGAGCCCCACGTTGGGCTCTGTGCTGACAGTGCAGAGCCTCCTTGGAAATCTCTCTGCCCCTCCCCCGCGCGCTCTCTCTCTCAAAATAAATCAACTTAGGGGGCGCCTGAGTAGCTCAGTTGGTTGAGCATCCAACTTTTTTAATTTTTTTTTTCAACGTTTATTTATTTTTGGGACAGAGAGAGACAGAGCATGAATGGGGGAGGGTCAGAGAGAGAGGAAGACACAGAATCGGAAACAGGCTCCAGGCTCTGAGCCATCAGCCCAGAGCCTGACGCGGGGCTCGAACTCACGGACCGCGAGATCGTGACCTGGCTGAAGTCGGACGCTTAACCAACTGCGCCACCCAGGCGCCCCGAGCATCCAACTTTTGATTTTGGCTCAGGTCATGATCTCACAGTTTGTGGGTTCAAGCCCTGCATGGGGTTCTGTGCTGACAGCGTGGAGCCCACTTGGGTTTCTCTGTCTCCTTCTTTCTCTCTGTCCCTCCCCTGAGCTCTCTCTTTCTCAAAATAAATAAACTTTAAAGTAAATAAATAAACTTAAAAAAAAAAAAAAGAATGAGGGGCGCCTGGGTGACTGACTTCAGCTCAGGTCATGATCTCAGGGTTCGTGAGTTCGAGCCCAGCATCAGACTCTGTGCTCACGGCTCAGAGCCTGGAGCCTGCTTGGGATTCTGTCTCCCTCTCCCTCTGCCCCTCCCCCGCTCATGCTCTGTCTCTCTTAAAAATAAATAAAAAATTTTTAAAAATTTAATAAAAAAAAGAATGAATAGGTTCTTAAAGAATTTACATACAATATCATAGCTGGGATCTGTGTTTCAAACTGGGGATAGGGAAGCAAATTGGGGGACAGAAAACAAAACGGGACGATTAATCACTGCTGAAGCCGGTGGGCACAACCACACGGCCACCATCTGACTATTCTGTTTGTTGGTTTGACATTTTTCCCAGTATGACATTTAAAGACCAAAGAGGCGGGGCGAAGGAAGACCCCACTCCCGCAACCCCCCCCCCCGCCCCCACCCCTGCCGTGAGTCAGGTTCTAGAATCACGCCCCACCCCACCCAGACCAAGCATCCCCACTTGGGGAACGGGGATAACCCTGGGGCTCGGGTCCCAGGAGCACCACCAGGAATATCCGTCCCACAGGAAGGAAACTGGTGGTGAAGGTCCAGCAGGACCAGACCTGTTCCCGCTGTTCCCGGCTGCCCTGCTCCGTTTCCACCTGCTGTCCAAGCAGCTCCCGGAGGTGCTCCTCCTCGCGCCGGGCAGCCACTCGCTCCCCAGCCAGCTCACCCCGCAGAAGGGCTACCTCCACCTCCATCTGTGGAGAGAATGCAAGGCCTGGGTCCGAGGACGGTGTGGAGGCGGGGCACTCGGACGCCTGGGAATCTGAGCTCTTGGATTCGGAGGGAGGATAGGGCCGGAGGCCTAAGAAGCGGATTCCGCAGGAGGAAAGGCCTGGGAGCCTGGCCTTGAGGGCTTCCCTGGAGCTGGGGCCAGACTTCCCAGGAGGTCCGCGGCCTCACCTCGATCCTCAGCTCCTTCCTCTGGCGCTGCAGCTCCTTCACTCGCTGCTCCATCAGGGCCACGCGGGTCAGTGCCTCCAGCTGCTGCTCTCGAAGCCGCCGCGCGGCCCCTCGCACCTTCTCTCCAGGCTGGGTGGATGCGGGGGCCGTGGCCCGGATCTGTGCTGGGGGCGGAGCCTCCCCCTGAGGTTGAAGGGTGCGTGGTCAAGAGGGGAGGTCTCACCCCTCAGCCACCGGGTAGGTCCGTTCCCCACCGCATTCCCCGGACTGGGGGTCCTGATCAGCCCCAGTCAGTCGCCACGCCCGGTGATTCAAGTGGGGGAGGGTGTAGGTGCGGTGTCCCCCCCGCCTGGGAGGAGGCCCAGGGGCTGGCAATAGGGGAGGGGGTATGTGGCCGACTCAAAGAAGGTGCCTTTTTCCATACCCAGGTCCCATTCCCGACGCTGCGTTTTCATAGGCCCGGATCTCTCTCTGTCTCTCTGTCTCTCTGCCTCTCTCCCTCTCTCTCCCTCTCCCCCCCCCCCCCCCTCGGGTCTGAGTCTTTCCCTCTGTTTCTCTGGGCTTTGTCTCTCCGACTTAGTCTCTATCTCTGAATCGCTATGTCTGTCCCTCTCAGAGTATTTTCCTTTCTCAAAATTTCTGTTTCTCTGAGCATCTCTGTCCTTTGTTTCTGTCTGTGTCTCTATCCTCATCTCTCTGAGCCTCTGTCTCTGGTGTGTGTCTCTGTCTCTTTTGGGTCCTGGTCCTTGTCTCCCTGTCTCCGGGTCTCTCTATACCTGTCCCTCTGTCACCCGCCAGTGCCTCTCTCTGGGTCCCCCCGTGACCCCTCCTTCGCCCTCCAGGTCCCTCACCGCGTCGCGGCTGCTCTCCGTGCTGCTGCCTTCTCCCACTTCTTCCTCTTCCTCAGCCTGCTGCTCAGCTCCTCGGCCGCTGGGAAGCTCCTTCACTCTCTGGGGCTCCTCGGGGGCCTCGGGGACCTCGGGCGCCTCCGGCTTGTGGGCGTCCCCCGCGTGCACCTGGGGCTGCGTAGCCCCATGGGGCCGGTCCTCCGCGTCACACTCCGGTACCGGAGGCGGCTGGCACCCTTCCCCCGGGCCGCTCGGCGTCCCCATGGCCGCTTCGGGCTCCGGCGGAGTGGGCTGGCCCTTGCGTTCCGGGGGCGTGGTCTGGCAGCGTGGGGGTGTGGCCCACGAGGCCAGAGCAGCTCCCGACTGCTCGGGCGCGTGGAAAAGAGCTCCAGGAGGCGGGTCTAGGAGATCAAAGACTGGAACTGAGCACTCGGAGGCGTGGCCTGGAGTTTCTGGGGGCGGGGTTCGATGGCTCCCAGGGCGCCACACCCCCGAAGGCCAGACAGGAATTTGAGTCGGGGTCTTAGCACGCCCCCTACTGGCCTCTCCCTCCTACCCAAGGGTCTAGCCTCGGACCCTCCCGGCAGCCCCTCACAATGCCTTAGACCACCCAAGAGCGACCCCATCTCCTTCTCCCTCCGGGACTCCGGCGTCCGGACTCCCGTATCCTCCTTTCCCGAGCCTGGTAGACTTGGCTCCGACTCTACCTGAAGGAGGAGTAGCGCCCCTGCCTTCTCACTCAGGGATCCGGGAGTCGGGGCTCCCAGTTTCCCTCTCTACACAAACCGAGAGTCTGCGTCCTCTGCTCCTCCCCGGGGCGAGATTCCCAAACTGCAGCCTCCCTCCTCCCCCGGGCGCCCAGAAGGCCGAGCTTCCAGCCCCGTCTTCCCCCGCAGCCCCGGCCCCCTCACCAGCTCAGGCTTCGGCGCGCTTCCCTCTGCGCTCCGGGCGCTGCCTTTTCTGTCTAGAGGACAGGTGGCTGGGGAAGAGGGAGGAGAGAAGCTGTTCTGTCCCCCTCCCCAGCAGCCCGGAAGTGGAGGGGGGGGACAACAGGTCCAACAGCTCCCGAGGGAGGAGGGAGAGACCAGCTTGCCCCGCCCGCGGCCGCGGCATCCGGCCATCCCGGCCCCACCGGCCCCACCCTTGGAAAACCCAGCATCGCGACCCCCCACTCTGCCTCCAGCACCCCCCGTTCCTGTCCCCTAAAGGGCTAGTCGTCTTGATCACCTATGTATAAATGCCTCCCTAAGGCCCAGACCCCGGGAATCCTGAAAGAAAAGGGGGGGAAGGGAGATAGGGGCCTCTCCCCTCTAATGAGCCCTTTAGAAGGGCTCCGACCGGTTTGGGGAGCTGGGCAAGGGGAGGGGGTGCCCTGAGCTGAGTCAGAGACCCGCCCACAGACCGGGAAAGTGTGCCCCCCCCCCATCTGTTATGGGGTGGAGGGCAGAGGTTAAAGGTCTCAGCCAGACCCTTTCCTCTCTGGGCAAAAACAGGAAAATAACTGGCACGTGAGAAAGGATTATTGGATGTCAGGAGCTGTGCTAAACACTTTATACACGTTAATTTCATCCTTACAGTAGCCTAATGAGAAAGGGGTTGCCATCTCCATTTTATAGCTGGGGAAACTGAGGCTGAGAGGGACAAATGTGCACAAAGTCTATACATGTGGTTAATCTTAAAGCTGGAGTTGTTCTCTGGAAAGTCTGTGTTCTTAACCATTAGACATGCTGTCACTCTGGCGTAGCCAGGAAGTGCCTGGAAGATCATTCCAAATGATAGTTACAATAATTGTCACCACTGATAGGAACCCGACCATGCGGGGAGGGTGCCAAGCACCTCATACATGTGAATTCCTTGGGTCATCATGACACCCTATTGTTAGTATTATTTCCATCTTACAGATTGAAACTGAGGCCCGGAGAAGTGGAGCACCTTATCCTGGGTCTTACAGGTAGAAGTGGTTCAAACTCAAGACCGCGTTCTAATCCAAGGAGGTGAGAAGCCCTGCCCCAGATACGAGTTTCTGATCTTGTGAGTTGGAAAATTTCCTCCTTCAAGGCACCCTGGATCTTCAGTGACCTTGCTCACCCCCTTGGCCTCTCTAGACCAGACACCTCAGCCCACAAAACCAATTGGTTCCCCCAGAAAATGGACAGAAATAAGATTCAGAGCAACAACACAACAAAACAAAAAGAAATTTTTTAAATTTTATTTAAGAAGCTCAAGGGCTGGTGAGGGAGGGGAAGAAGAGAGGCTTCGGTGATGGCGCCCCTCTCTGTACCCCACCTAGTGCACTCTTAACGGATATGAGCACCTGACAAAGCCAGGTCAGGAAGGGGGAGTCTGGATCCCACAGCGCATATTAGCTGGAACAGCAATGTCTGAAAGAAAGAAACCAAGGTTAAAACAAAGGGCTCCAGCAGACCCCCTCATGTCCCACCGGGGACCCAGAAATCCTAGGAGCCCCTCTTCTTTGGGAAACTAGAGTTCTGGCCCCGAGCCCCACCCTCCCTCAGACCCAGCAGTCCCGGCCCCCAAATGCTCACCTATCTGCTGAGGCTTGGGCAAGTTCAGGTTGTCCATGACCTTGACAAATTCCTCACAGCTGAGAGTGAGCCGAGGGTTCAAAGTCCTCTCCTCCTCCACAGTGGACACTGTGAGCCCTAGTGGCCAAGGGAGGGGAAGAATGTCAACCTGGCAAGTGCCTGGGGCTTCCTAGGACTACACTTCCCAGGAGGCTTAGGGTGCATCTCGGGCCTGGGACTAATAGGCTCGTCCCAGAATGTTCCTGAGATCGCTGGCTCTCCTCAAAGGGCACTATGGGAAATGTAGTTTCCCACCTTCCCTAAGCTCTATAAGGAAGTCCCGGGAAAACTCTTGCCCTCCGGAATTCTAGTTGTAGTTTCTCCATCCACACTCGGCACACCTAAGCACTTAATCTTTTTTGGCCAGAGAAATTTCTAGGAATTGTAGTCTCCATGCCCCACAAGGACTACAGCAGTTTGGTACGCCCTCTCAAATGGAAAGTTATAGAAGTCCCATACCTCCCCCAGGAAGCCCTCACCATGGTAATCATGAGCAGGGTAGACCAGACAGTCTCCTGGAAGCGTGAAGATCTTTTCATGGACTGAGTGGTACAAGGTCTTAGCACAGCCTGGGGAGGGAAAGTTCGGAGGAGTGAATCAACAGGACAGGAGCCCTCTAATCCCTTCCTTCAAGAAAAGGGTGGGAGGATAAAATCACATAGCTAAACTGCCCCCCTCATTTCCTGCCAGTACCCCCCTGCCTAGGCACAGAAAGAGAGGAAAGGGCGTTCTAGACAGATGGAACAGCATCGGCAAAGAATTGAGGAATGGTGAGAAATTCGCCATGGTGGTAAATAAGGTTGGGATGAGATCCTGAAGCACCAGGGAGTTGTGCCCTCAGCCTGGGGATGCCAAGAAAAGCTTCAGGGCAGGGAGGCTGGACTAGAAGGTAAGAAACTGAAGACATGAGGCCAAAGAGAATGGTTCCAACAACAACCTCTGAGTCCTCAACTGGGGCGGGGGCAAACCTCTCTAGACCATCATTCCCGCCATTCATGTTAGCCCAATCCTTCAATTTCCTAACTGTGCCGGGAGTGGATAAATGGGGGATGAGGCACCTCGGAAAGAGACAGACAGACACAGACGGAGACATAAGGAGAGGAAGAGGAAGCAAGAGGCAGCCTGGGGCTCTGGTTACACACTTCCAGCTCATGGTTGTCCTATCTTTCCTCTGTCTTTATCAGGGCAGCTAAATCCTCCCAATCTAGTGTCAGCCCCGTATTCACATGCCTGCACGCACACGCTCAAGGGCAGGCACACCCAGAGATTCTGAAACTAAACTCCCTTCCCACAGTAAAACTCCTGAATCTAACTGCTCCCCTAGCAGCCGAACTCCTGAATCAAACTCACACCCCTCCCCACTGCGACACCTCCAGCAGCCAAACTCCTTATGGGGTTTAAAAAGATGTCCACAGGGGCGCCTGGCTGGCTCAGTCGGTAGAGCATGTGACTCTTGAGCTTGGGGTTGTGGGTTCAGGTCCCACGTTGGATGTAGAGATTACTTAAAAAAATAAATAAATAAAAAAGGGCTCCCTTGGGCGGTGCATACACTACAATTGGAATGATACAGAAAAGGTTAGCGTGGCCCCTATGCTAGGGTGACATACAAATTCCGTGAAGCATAAATATTAAAATATTATTAAAATAAATAATAAATATATGTCCACAAACTCACTGACACTTTTCCGTTCAAAATGTGATCCTTCCCCTCGCCTTGACTTAGTGGTCTCCACTAAGTGACTTGCAATGAATAAATAGGATATTGCAGAAATGACAGAGGTTAACTTCTGAGACTAGGTCATTAAGAAAAAGTTAGGGCTTCAGACTGCTTGCCCGTTGCATCTCTCTGATCATGCCCTCTGGAGGAACCCCGCTGCCAGGTCATGAAGACAAAGTACCCCCATGGAGAGGTCACATGGTGAGAAACTGAGGCCTCCTGACAACAGTGGGAGCCAGCTTGCCAGCCATGTGAGTGAGGCGCCTTTGGAAGTGGACCCTCCAGCCCCAGTCACACCTTCAGATGACTGCAGCCCAGGCCCTAGCTTGACTGTGCCCTCCATGAAAGATGCTGAGCCGGAACCACCCAGCTAAGCTACTCCCAGAGTCCTGACTCTCAGAAGTTATGCGAGATAATGTTAATCATTGTTTTAAGTCATTACACTCTGGGGTCATTTGTTTCACAGCGATAGATAACTAACGCCCCCCCTTGAATCTAACTGTCCCTCAATACAGTAAAACCACTGCATCTGCCCCCCCAAGGGTCATGACTCTAACTCTCCCCGACTCCAGCATCTAAACTTCTTGAATCTAATCCTGACCCCCTAAAACCCCCATTCATTCATTCTTACAACAGGTCCTTAAAACTCTGGTGTCATTCTAACACCCATTCATTCATTCTTACAACAGGTACTTAAAACTCTGGCCCACGCATAACCATCCTACGATCTCAGGCTGGAGAAGGGGGCCTGTGACCTTGCTGGAAGTCCGTCCGCCCACACCCTCGGATGAGCAGGGCATCTCCAGTGAAGGCCATGCTGTGGTCATTCAGGACGAAGGTGACACAGCCTGGGGTGTGGCCGGGGCTGGCCCGGGTCTCCAAGGCCTGGTGGGGAAGGAGAGTACAGACAGTTATCAATAAGCCAAGGACTCTGGTCTGATGGCAAAACTGACCCCAGAAGCACCCATCCCACCTCAGGATCACATCTAGCTAGCATAGTTTTTTGCAAAAAGATTAGGTGTGCCTGGGTGGCTCAGTCAGTTAAGCGCCTGACTCTTGATTTCAGCTCAGGTCATGATCTTGCTGTTCATGGGATCGAGCCAGGCATCGTCTGCCTCTGCACTGACAGCATGGAGCCTGTTGGGTGTTCTCTCTCTCCCTCTCTCTCTGCCCCTCCCCCACGCACATGCTCGCTCGCTCGCTCTCTCTCTCAAAATAAATAAATACACATTAAAAAAATTAAATAATAAAATTATGTTATTGAAATGAAATTAAAGATGCTATACACAAATATTTAATGACATGAAAATATGTTAAATATCTGGTAAGTGCTAAAAGCAGACTGAAAAAAAAAAACTTGTACAGTGTCATCTTTTAAAAAAAATTTATTCATTCACTCAAAATATATTTTTTTCTTTAGGCTTTTCCTACATTAACAATTTTTTTTTTTTTAATTTTTTTTTTTTCAACGTTTATTTATTTTTGGGACAGAGAGAGACAGAGCATGAACGGGGGAGGGGCAGAGAGAGAGGGAGACACAGAATCGGAAACAGGCTCCAGGCTCCGAGCCATCAGCCCAGAGCCTGACGCGGGGCTCGAACTCCTGGACCGCGAGATCGTGACCTGGCTGAAGTCAGACGCTCAACCGACTGCGCCACCCAGGCGCCCCTACATTAACAATTTTTAAACAGAAAACATGTCATTTTATAATTAAAAGTAAAACACAAAATTCAGGATAAACTAAAGATGTAAACATTAAAAGAACCATAAGAATTCTAGAGAGAGAAAAAAGAATTCTAGAGGAAAATATATAAGGATATTATGAGTATAGAAGAATATATATGAAATCATATAAAGATATATATAATCTTTTTTTTTTAAACGTGACTTTTTTTTTTAACGTTTATTTATTATTGAGAAACAGAGAGAGACAGAGTATGAGCGGGGAGGGGCAGAGAGAGGGGCAGATACAGAATGAGAAGCAGGCTCCAGGCTCTGAGCTGTCAGCAGAGAGCCCGACGCAGGGCTGGAACTCACGAACCACGAGATCATGACCTGACCTGAAGTCAGATGCTCAACCAACTGAGCCAGCCAGGCGCCCCAAAGATATATATAATCTTATAAATACATAAGGAGATTATACACACACATACACACACACACATATACGGAAAAACAGTGACAAGGACGACCACATAGTTTAACTTCATCATAGAAAAGAACAAAATAAGAGTTAAAAGACAAAAAACTCAGACAATAGTCGCAGCATGTATAAGAAAGTATTATAAAGTGTGAATAGCCATCATATATAAACAGCTCCTAAGCATCAATAAAAACTCCCAAAAGAAAAATGCACAAAAGAAAAAAAAAAAAAGAGACAATTATGGAAGAGGAAACAAATAGTCAAAAACCATCTGAAACAATATTTGATCTCCCTTTTTTGGGAGAAAAGGAGGGAGATTTAAATGTTAAAACCCCTCACTTTTCACGTACCAGATTGGCAACTGTTAGGGTATTGCTCAGGGTGTTTGAGGCAAGCCCTTTTGTTTCCTGGGAGGAGGGTATGACTCCATGTAGCCATTTCAGAGGGCAAGTTTGTAGTGTTTACCAGCATCTCAAATGTGCACTCTTTCTGACCCCTCAAAGTTACTGCTAAGACGCTGCTGTTAAGAACTTCTGACACATGTGCAAAAAACACCCACTCAGGAAAATCCTCATTATCTAAATTCCCACACTCAGTTCAGGGAAGCAACTGTCAGAAAACAATTGTTACCCTAATGATCTAACAACCACTTAGAAGATTAGTTCCCGTTCACATAGCACCCCTCCCACCAATTAGCATCCTGGTCCAGGTCAGTCTAATCAGCAGATTATAGAAGGGCACCGTGTGCAGACCCTGTGTCCACACCCAGCACCCATTCTGCCCTTCCCCACTCACAGGTCTCCAGTTTGGCTCGGGGCATCCGTGTGCCCAGCCAAGCACTTCCTTAGCCTCCATGGTAGCTTGGGTGGCTTCTGACACGGTTCTCTGGCCACCAAGATCTCCGTAAATGTCTGAGAATGTCTGAGAAAGCTTTTCCCTTCCTGATACAAGAGTTTGGCACCTCTCCTTCCCACTTCATCTGGTTCTGGACAAAGGTGTGATGGCTGCAGCTGCAGCAACCACCTTGCAACCATGAAAAAGAATCCCCAAAATGATAGCGCTGCTTAATCGGACCATGACTGCCTTCTTCCAGACTCTATTACAGGAGAACATTGAACACCCAGTTATTTAAGCCACTGTATGGTTTTTTAAGTCATGTATTGGTTTTTCAGCCAAACACCTTCCTAGCTCATATATAATAGGATAGATGTACAATGCCAAACAAATGCAAAGCAAAATCACAGACCTTGCAAAAGCTTGTGGGAAAAATCACAGGCATCCTGCACCAAATTAACACCTTTGGGTGGCAGCAAAGGGATGATCTTTCACTTTTTATTTGGTCTGTTTCTGTACTCTCTGAATTTTTCTTTCTCAGGAGCCTTTATTTCATTTTATTTTTATTTAAATCCAAGTTAGTTAACATACAGTGGGACAGTGGTTTCAGGAATAGAATTTACTGATTTATCACTTACATAGAACACCCAGTGCTCATCCCAACAAGTGTCCTCCTTAATGCCCCTTGCCCATTTAGCCCACCCCCCACCCAACACCCCGCCAGCAACCCTCAGTTTGTTCTCTGTGTTTAAGGGTCTCTTATCACCTGTCTCCCTGTCTGTTTTTATCTAATTTTTCCTTCCCTTCCTTTGTGTTCATCTGTTTTGTGTCTTAAAGTCCTCATATAAGTGAAGAAGTCATATGATTTTTGCCTTTCTCTGACTAATTTTACTTAGCATAATACCCTCCAGTTCTATCAGTGTTGCAAATGGCAAGATTTCCTTCTTTTTGATTGCTGAGTAATACTCCATTGTATATATAGACCACATCTTCTTTATCCATTCATCCAGCGATGGACATTTGGGCTCTTTCCATACTTTGGCTATTCGATAGTGCTGCTATAAACATGGGGGTGCATGTGCCCCTTCAAAACAGCATCCCTGGATCCCGCGGATAAATGCCTAGTAGTGCAATTGCTGGGTCGTAGGGTAGTTCTATTTTTAGTTTTTTGAGGAACCTCCATACTGTTTTCCAGAGTGGCTGCACCAGCTTGCATTCCCACCAGCAGTGCAAAAGTGTTCCCCTTTCTCCACATCCTCGCCAACATCTGTTGTTGCCTGAGTTGTTAATGTTAGCCATTCTGACAGGTGTAAGGAGGTATCTCATTGTGGTTTTGCTTTGTATTTCCCTGATGATGAGTGACGTGGAGCATCTTCTCATGTGGCGGTTGGCCAGCTGGATGTCTTCTTTGGAGAAGTGTCTATTTATCTCTTTTGCCCATTTCTTCACCAATTATGTGTTTTTTGGGTATTGAGTTTGATAAGTTCTTTATAGATTTTGGATACTAACCCTGTATCTCTGAATTTTTTTTTAATTTTTTTTTCAACGTTTATTTATTTTTGGGACAGAGAGAGACAGAGCATGAATGGGGGAGGGGCAGAGAGAGAGGGAGACACAGAATCAGAAGCAGGCTCCAGGCTCTGAGCCATCAGCCCAGAGCCCGACGCGGGGCTCGAACTCACGGACTGCGAGATCGTGACCTGGCTGAAGTCGGACGCTTAACCGACTGCGCCACCCAGGCGCCCCTCTCTGAATTTTTTTAAAACAAAAGGCATGGGTGTCTTTTAAACTAAATATTGTGATGGATGATCAGGAGTGGTGTTCAAAGTAGTTAATCACAGTTGTAGCAATGGGTATTGACCAATCAGAAGGACATCAGCCATGAACAACCAGTACAGTTAGAAAGTATCTATATGGTCTATATGGTATGGTAAAAGTATATATATGGTATATGTAATTGTGTATGTATATAAATTGGACAAAATTTTAATATCAATTGAGCAAAATCCTGCTTGCCACGTAGATCAAGATTCCTTAGGCCCTTGGTGATGGAATCTGTGTGGCAAGTGGCTTGGCTAGTGAGCGGTATCCCTGGCCATTCCCTTCTCTGGAATATCTAGAATCCGTCCTCCACCACCATGTACCTCCCACCGTCCCACCCATCTTGGGCCTCATCCTCTCTTGCTTGGAACAACCACCAGCATCCTCCCTGGCCCGGCAGCCTCCATCCATCTCCCACATGACCCTGAAGGGGGTTTCTATTGCCCAGATTCAAACCTGCTCCTCTCTGCTCAAGACTCTTCCTTGGCTCCCACTGTCCCCAGGGCAGCGTTCTGGGTCCTCGGCCTAACTTTTGAAATGCCCCTGTTCTGGTGCCTGTCCACCTTCACAGCCCAATGTCCTATAACATCCTCCATTTCTCAACACGCCCAGCTACTCTGAAACCCAGGGTCATTTCCAGAAAGCACCAGGTTTTTCCACACCTCTTGCCCATGCAATTCTCTCTGCTAGGTACACCCTTCCCTCTTCACCCATTAGTCAGATCGACTCATTTCCAAGAGCCCTGACATTGACTGACCCCTTCTCCTGTGCCGGGCTCTCTTCTAAGTGTTCAACTCGACTGAACTCATTCAGTCCACACACACCCTTATGAGGTAGGTACCGCTCCTGTGCCCATTCTGCAGATGAGGAAACTGAGGCACAGGATGAGAATAAGAACGTGCCAACTATAACCATATACTAGAATATGAACGAATCTCACGGATAAGACAAAAGCAAATAAAATGCACTAGACACAGAAGAGCAGAAAGGTGTGGAATGGAATAGGATGGATGGGGCAAGGAGGGGGATAGGATAAAGTGAGAAATCTCAGGGTGCCCACTACACAGTACAGGGAAGTGGTATTTCATGAAGTGGAGGTTTCATTGACGAATCCGGAAGAGAAACATCCCATCTCATGGCGAAGGTGCATGGACCAGTGGTCAAGAACAGTTTCCTAAGCCAGGTGACATGGGTTCTAAATTTGGCTCAGCTATTACTAGCTGTGTGCCCTTGCACGAGTCACTTCACCTCTCTGGGCTTCTCTACTCATTTGTAAAATGGGCATAATAATTGTCCCCACCCCATAGGGCTATTACAAGGATCAAATTATTTTGTGTCTGTAAAGCACTTAGAAAAATGCCCAGCACACAATATTCGCTGTATAATAAAAGTAACATAATCATGATGATGGTTTAAAATTTGTAAAAACACTGATCTACTGGAACCACAAGGCCTCCTGGGTTCAAATCCCCGCTTGGCCACTTTCTCAGTGTAATTTTGGGGCAAGTCACTTCCCCTCTTTAAAAGGGGGAAAATATTTCTGATCTCACTATGTGGTTATGAAGGTCGAGATCTGTTTGTCCGAGAAGAAACAGCAAAGGCCCAAGGGCCAGATTCAGCCATAGAAGTGTTTTGTTCGGACTGCTCGGGAGTTATGAGAAGTCTGCATTTGTAGTCTATCCTTAAGGAGTAGAACATTTCGGGGGTGTCTGCTGGCCCAGTTAGTTGAGCATCCCACTCTTGATTTCGGCTCAGGTCATGATCTCAAGGTCATGAGATGGAGCCCTGCATTGGGCTCTGTCGAGCTCCACGCTGACAGCACGGAACCTGCTTAACATTCTCTCTTGGGGCGCCTGGGTGGCTCAGCGGGTTAAGCATCAACTTTGGCTCAAGTCATGATCTCATGGGTGGTGAGTTCAAGCCCCATGTCTGTGCTGACAGCTCGGAGCCCGGGGCCTGCTTCGGATTCTGTGTCTCCCTCTCTCTCTGCCCCTCCCCAGCTCACACACACTTGTGTGCTCTCTCTCTCTCAAAAAAAAAAAAAAAAAAAGTGGAAGATTTCTGAAGAACGTATATTTGCAGCTTCTATTAAAAAAAGAGAGAGAAGGCTTGGCAGTAGACAGACTACATTCCTAAACATGCATAATCAACTCGAATTGTGCAGTGGGTGTCCCGCCTCATACACAGAACACACACCCTAACATTTGCCACAGGCCCCACCACTCCCTGCTGCCTGCAGCAATGTTTGATTATGAAAATCCTTCCAGACAAAAGCTGAGGAAATGCACTTACAGACCTCAGCACAGTGTGTGGCAAGAAGCCAACCCACAATGCTTGTTAACTATTGTTAAATTCTCATTATTACCACTAACCGATATCAAAATATATACCATCTATTCCAGTTGCCAGCAAAGAAGAAGTTGAGTGACACCACGAGCAAACAACCGGACGCACCCAGCATGTGGAACGTTCTACAAGACAACAGGCCGGAAACTTCAGAAGTCAATGTCATGGTGCAGAAAGTGTATGAAACTATTGTAGAATTATTTGTTGTCGCTTTAAAAAAACGTTTACTTATTTAGAGAGAGAGTGAGAGGGGAAGGGGCAGAGAGAGGGAGAAAGACCAAGCGGGCCCCACGCTCATCACAGAGCCCAACATGGGACTTAATCCCACAACCATGAGATCATGACCTGGGCAGAACTCAAGAGTCAGCGCTTAACCAACTGAGCCACCCAGGTGGCCGTAAAGTGTTCTAGATTTACATGAACCTCGTTGGGTCCTGGTTCCTAAAAACAGCCTTAAAAATGATTCCTGGGCACCTGGAGAAATTTGAACATGGCCTGGATTTAAGAATGATTTCAGAATTATTGTATATTTTCTGTGACAAAGATTTTGTAAAAGAATTGTTCTCAAAGTGTGGTCAAGGGAACCTTGAGGGTCTGCGAGGTGAACTATTTTCACGAGAGTAGGAAGTCTTCTTCCACCCTTCTTACTGTCATTCTCCCATCAGAGTTCGGTGGTGTTTTCTAGAAGCTCTGTGGCTGGTGATGACGTCACTGCTCTGATGGCTGATGGGAGTACTTGGATATTCTTGTGTTAAAAAAAAAGTCTCAGGGGCGCCTGGGTGGCGCAGTCGGTTAAGCGTCCGACTTCAGCCAGGTCACCATCTCACGGTCGGTGAGTTCGAGCCCCGCGTCGGGCTATGGGCTGATGGCTCAGAGCCTGGAGCCTGTTTCAGATTCTGTGTCTCCCTCTCTCTCTGCCCCTCCCCCGTTCATGCTCTGTCTCTCTCTGTCCCAAAAATAAATAAACGTTGAAAAAAAAAATTAAAAAAAAAAAGTCTCAGTTTTAACTTCTAATGCAGTAAATTTTGTTGGATCTCTGAATAGGTATGTTTTATTTATTTTTTATTCAGGGGCGCCATTCAGACCCTCTGCCTCCCTCTCTCAAAAAAAAAAAAAAAATTAAAAAAAAAAGTTGTGGGGGTAAGCACCTAATATCTTGACCTCACGCAGGTCACCTGTTCTTGAAACTGGATAATCTCAGCGGCAGAATATTCTGCAGGGATTCCATAGGCCTGCCTAACCGCACATTCTTTCACATTTCTTCTTCCCATCCACGGTGCTGCAAATACGTGACACCTTTCAGCAGGTGCTCCTTCCCTAGCTTCCCGCTGCAGGGGTAGCTTCTCAAACTCGGTCCCATCCGCTGAACCAACAGGAAAGGGACCCGCCCCGCAAACTCACTCGCCTCGCAGTTCCCACGGCCCACACTGCCCCCTGGTGGCAGGCGAACTCTTGCCTCCTATTCCATTTGGTCCCCAGGTTCATGCCACCACTCCTTTATTCAAAAGCACTTAATCTTGGGGGCTCCTGGGTGGCTCAGTGGGTTAGGCATCTGACTCCTGATTTTGGTTCAGGCCATGATCTCATGGTTTGTGAGTTCGAGTCCCGCATCTGTCAGCGCAGACCCTGCTTGGGATTCTCTCTCAAAATAAATAAGTAAACTTAAAGCAAAACAAAACACTTAATGTTGACATAACCAACCACTATTTCTGTGCACTCTGAACTCAAAAACCCAAAATGTCTTTTCCCACTGCAGCTAAATACTCTGAACCTCCATCAGCCTTCCTTTCCTTTGTGAGAGAAAACGACATTAGTTGTGATGTTCAGAGGACAGTGTACCGATATCTACAACTTGACGATGAGTCAAAAATTAAGACAGGTGATGGATGGACCCGACATACACTGTCAATTTTTCTTTCAACTTTTCTGTATGTTTGCCATTTTTCATAAAATGTTGGGAGGGTTCCCCAATTCAAATAGTTCCAAATAGAAGGAAGCACTGAAATCCTCATTTGGACTACAAGAGGACCACCTGGGAGCTTTTATTTTATTTTTCTTAATATTTTATTTTTAAGTCACCTCTACACCCAACGTGGGGCTTGGACTTAACCTCGAGATCAAGAGTCACAAGCTCTGCTGACTGAGCCAGCCAGGCACCCCACCTGTGAGCTTTTAAAATACACTGGTTCCCCCCTGTGTTCACCCCTAACAATTAAATCAGAATCTCTAAAGTGGGATCTGGGGGATCAGGATCTGAATTAACATATTAAACAAACAAGACTAACTTTCTGAATCTGCCACTCCTCGTGGGAGCTGAAATGTTCACATCTCATTGCTCATTAAAACAGAAATTTATTTCTGCAGTGAAACCATCCAAATCTGGCCCACTGTGAATGCAAAATATACAACCAGCTCAAAAAAAAACTGGCAATTTCTACTCAAGTTAAGCGTATGTCAGTCCTATGACCCAGAAACTCCATTCCTTGGAATTGAGAATAGTGTCCACCAAGAGATCTGTATAAGGACCCTCACAGTCGCATTAGTTCATAATAGCCAAAAACTGGAATCAACCAGCAAAAGGAAAATGGATAGACGGCCATAAATTCATATAGTGAAATGCTCTACATCAGGGGTTGGCAAACTATGGCTGCTGCACCAAATTTGGCCTGTCACCTGTTTTTGTATGGCCTGAGGGCTAAGAATGGTTTTTACACTTTTTTCATGGTTGGAAAAATAAATAAAAATGGGAGTGGTATTTCATAACACATGAGAATGCCGAAATGAAAATTTCAGAGGCCATAAATAAAGTTTTATTGGAGCACAGCCATGCTTATTCATTTATGCATTGTCTACGACTGCTTTCACACCAACACAACTGAGTGGTTACAACAGAGACCATATGGCCTGCAGAACCGAAAACAGTTACTGTCTGGTCCTTTACAGAAGAAGTTTGCCAATCTCTGCTATATAGCAACAGAAGGAAAGGACTACAACTATATACAACATTGTGTGGAGTAAAAGAAGCCAGGCACAAAAGAACACACATTGTATGACTCCTGTTGACAAGGTCCAGAACACGTAGAACTAATCTGTGATTAAATAAGTCAGAAGAGGGGCGCCTGCTGGCTCAGTCAGTAAAGCATGTGATTCTTGATTTCAGGGTAGCGAGTTCAAGTCCCACGTTAGGCATGCAGCCAAGGAAGGAAGGAAGGAAGGAAGGAAGGAAGGAAGAAGAAAGGAGGGAGGGAGGGAGGGAGGGAGGGAGGAAGGGAGGAAGGAAGGAAGGAAGGAGCTAATATTGTAAATCTTAAAAGTCCTTCTCTGGGAATGCAAGCTGGTGCAGCCACTCTGGAAAACAGTATGGAGGTTCCTCAAAAAACTAAAAATAGAACTACCCTACGACCCAGCAATTGCACGACTAGGCATTTATCCCCGGGATACAGGTGTGCTGTTTCGAAGGGGCACGTGCACCCCCATGTTTATACCAGCACTATCGACAATAGCCAAAGTATGGAAAGAGCCCAAATGTCCATCAATGGATGAATGGATGAACAGATAAAGAAGATGTGGTATATATATATATATATATATATATATATATACACACACACATATATATATACACAATGGAGTATTACTCGGCAATCAAAAAGAATGAAATCTTGCCATTTGCAACTACGTGGATGGAACTGGAAGGTATTATGCTAAGTGAAATTAGTCAGAGAAAAACACAAATCATATGACTTCATTCATATGAGGGCTTTAAGAGACAAAACAGATGAACACAGGGAAGGGAAACAAAAATAATATAAAAACAGGGAGGGGGACCAAATAGAAAAGACTCCTAAATATGGAGAACAAATTGAGGGTTACGGGAGGGGTTGTGGGAAGGGGGATGGGCTAAATGGGTAAGAGGCACTAAGGAATCTACTCCCGAAATCATTGTTTCACTATATGCTAATTAATTTGGATGTAAATTTTAAAAAATAAAAAATAAAATTAAAAAAATTCGGGGCGCCTGGGTGGCGCAGTCGGTTAAGTGTCCGACTTCAGCCAGGTCACGATCTCGCAGTCCGTGAGTTCGAGCCCCGCATCGGGCTCTGTGCTGAGCACTCAGAGCCTGGAGGCTGTTTCAGATTCTGTGTCTCCCTCTCTCTCTGCCCCTCCCCCGTTCATGCTCTGTCTCTCTCTGTCCCAAAAATAAATAAACGTTGAAAAAAAAATTAAAAAAAAAAATTCATCAAAAAAAAAGTCCTCATAAGGGAAAAAAAAATTAGAAATAAAAAAATAAGTAAGAAGAATGGTGTTTTGATGGGGGTGTCAATGGCCAGGGAGAAAGACAAGGAAAACTTCTGGGGTGATAGGTATGTTCTGTATCTGGATCTTAGCAATGGATGCTCAAGTATAAACATATGTAAGAATTTACAGGGTGCCCGGGTGGCTCAGTCGGTTAAGCATCAGACTTTGGCTCAGGTCTTGATTTCATGGTTCATGAGTTCGAGCCCTGCATTGGTCTCTCTGCTGTCAGCACAGAACCTGCTTCATATCCTCTGTCTCCCTCTCTCTCTGCCCGCCCCTCCCCCCCACTCGCATGTGCACTCTCTCTCTCTCAAAATAAATAAACATTAATTTTTTTTAAATTACCAAGCTGCACATGTACAATATGTGCAATTTCTACCATACAATATGCACGCTACAATTCTTTTAAAATGGGGGGAAGAAGGGGCGCCTGGGTGGTTCAGTCGGTTGAGCGACCGACTTCGGCTCAGGTCATGATCTCATACTCCGCGAGTTCGAGCCCCGCGTCGGGCTCTGGGCTGATGGCTCAGAGCCTGGAGCCTGCTTCCGATTCTTTGTCTCCCTCTCTCTCTGCCCCTCCCCGTCTCATGCTCTGTCTCTCTCTGTCTCAGAAATAAATAAATATTAAAAAAAATTTTTTTAATAAATAAATAAATAAATAAATAAAATGGGGGGAAGAAAATGAGGGAGGAAAAAAATGTGGCCATCGCTAAAGGTATCTAAAGAACACAAATGAAAACCACACAGAACACTGGATAATCATAAAGACAGGTACTGGCAAGGGTTGGCAAGGATGCCCAGAAACTGGCACTTTCATTCGCTGCTGGTGGGAACATAAAATGGTGCAGCCACTTTGGATATTGGTCAGTCGGGTCCTCAAAGTATTAAATATATAGAGTGATTATTGATTTAGCAATTCCATCCTAGGTATATATATATATATATATATATATATATATATATATATACATATATATACGCAAAAAGAAATGAAAATGGAGGGACACACAAAAACTCGTACATGAGTATTTTAGCAGCATCCTTTATAATAGCCAAAAAGTGGAAAGAGCTAAAATGTCTATTGGCTGATGGATGAATGAATGAGGTATATTCACACAATGGAAGAGTACTCAGCCATAAAAAAGAATGAAATGCTGATAGATGCTACAATACAGGTGAACCTTGAAAATGTAGGGTCAGCAACAGAAGCGCGTCAAAAAAGGCCATATAATACATGATTCCATCTCTATGAAATACCCAGAATAGGCAAGCCTGTAGAAACACAAAGGAGATTAGTGGTTGCCTAAGGCTGTAGGGGCAAGAGGGGAGGGGGCTGGGGTGACAATCAGGGGGAGTGGGATTTCTCTTGGAAGTGACAAAAATATTCTAAAATTAATTGTGGTGACGGATGGACTCAACTCTGAATATACTAAGAAGTGTAAAGTTCCAGTGGATGAATTGGACGGCTTGTGAATTATACCAATTAAGTTGTTTAAAAAAACAGACACAGAAGGGGCGCCTGGGTGGCTATTTCAGTTAAGCATCCAACTCTTGACTTGGGCTCAGGTCATGATCTCACCGATCCTGGGTCCGAGCCCTACATCGGGCTCTGCGCAGATGGTGTGGCTCCTGCTTGGGATTCTCTCTCTCTCCCTCTCTCTCTCTCTCTCTGCCCCTCCCCTCTCTTAAAATAAATAAATAAATAAACTTAAAAAAAAAAAAAAAAGACCCTGAAGCTAAATTCGCCACAGCTAAACCCTTCAACATGCATGCATGCATTCATTCAGTCAGTCTAACAAAGGGCTCATCTTGACACAAAATCCCAACAGTTTTTCACTCTTCTAAGCCTTCTCAAGAAGTGCTTGCTAATACCTGACAATTACGTGCAGTGTATGTAAAAGTACAGTGCATTTTTTTTTACCCGCTTCCAGAAGAGGACTTGAAATGAAGAGGCCACATCCATGTAGCTAAGCCCTCTGATCCCACACACAGCCCTCATCTCCTCTAAATGCTCTGACTCATATAAACTATCCCCATTTAGCAAAACCCTCTAACCTGGAGGCCAAGACTCCATCCTATCCCTTGACCATTCTGTCCCCAAAGTCAGCCAGACTCTCCGTATCTTTAGCCAGTCTGATCAGAAAAACAAAAGCTTTGTTAGGTGTTTCTCCTCCCCCCCAGCACCCCCTTCACCTCTATCTATTGCTCTGGGTTGAAATTCTGGCTGGAAATCTGCTGACTAGGCCTGTGACAGCGAAAAAGAGGTAGGAACCTTCAGACCCTTCCTGTGTGAAGCAACAGCCATGCCAAGGGTGAGACAAGCCTGCACGTGGTGGGGAGTGGGAGGGCGGGAGGGTGGGGGGGTGGGGGGAGACATTTAAGGAGGTGGTGGCTTGAAGGTGCCCACCCTGCCCTTGCCTGGCCCTGAGAGCGGACACCTCCTTAAATGTTGTGCCCTAGGCGCCTCGATGGCCTCACCCTGATCCTGGCTCTGGGCAACAGGAGGCTCCTTCCTCCAACAGCGGCTCTAGAAGACAGCGCTGGGTCTCTCCCTCAGCCCTGGCTTCAGAATTTTAGCCCTCGATCAACTTTTATGGAGATGCCAGGCCAAAAGAGCTGCTCCAAGGTGGTAGGAAACTCCACAAATGTTGACTTAAGGGGCCTGGCCAAAGACACACCTGCCCAGCCTCTTGCCCCAGTGCCCCACCTGGGTTTATGGCGCCCTCCTCCCAGAGACAAACTCAGGGATCAGAAATCCAGGCCAGAGGCCCCTCCTACCCCAGGATTCAGGAGCCCAAGCCTCCAGCCCCCTCTTCCCTTAGGTCCAAGAAGTCCAGGCCACCACCCTCTCGGGACCCAGGATCCAACTCACGAAGCGCCCGAAGCGGATGGAGTCCCCATCCTCAATGTGCAAGTCAGCCTGGGCCCCGCTAAGGCGGGAGATGACAGACTGGCAGCCGGGGAGTAGGGACCGGAGCAGCCCTGAGCCCGTAATGTGATCCGCGTGGCAGTGGGTATTCACTGGGGGAGAAAGGAGGGCCAGGTCCAGGAGGGCACAGAGGAGGACGCAGGCTTCCCAGCCCCCAACCCCCTCCTCCCTCAGACCCAGGAGTTCGGTCTCCAGACTGACCTGCATACAGCAGCCGCAGCCCCAGTTCCTTGACCAGCTGGGCATCCCGAGGCGCTGTCTCCAGAACCGGGTCGATCAGAATGGCCTCACGGGACTCTCTGTCACCCAACAGGTACGTGTAGGTGCAGCTCTTGGGCTCAAACATCTGGGAAGGGGGCGTGGGACAGGTGAGAACGCAGAACCAGACTTCCACTCACTGGGGACCCAGGACTCCGAGCCTCGATTCGATTCTCTTCCTAAGATCCAGAAGCAGAAACCCCAGCCCCTTCTTTCCCCTCGGCGTCGGGAGTCTGGGGCCCCTGCACCTTACTCCATCTGAACCAATGAGTCCCAACTTTCCAATACCCCCCACCCCCACCCCCCGGCCAAATCAGGGTCTCCAGCAGCCCCTTCCGTCTAGGACTCAGGAGTCTGGCCCCAAGCCCTGGGGATCCCAGATCTCCTCCCTTTCAAGGAACCCGGAGTCCCGCCCCTGCCGCCGCCCAGCGCCCAGTAGTCCCGTTGCGGGTCCAGCGTCCTCGCACCTGCCGTAGGAGGATGGGGACTCCAGACCCGCTGCGCTGGCTGAGCTGCCGCCCGGCGAACCTCAGTGTAGCCCCCGCCATCGCGCCCGCGGCCGGGTGGGACCGAGCTGAGGCGCAGCGCTGGCGGAAGCCGGGTGCCCACTGGCTGACCTGGGCGGGGAGGGGCGGGGCGCGGCGCGGGCGGGGAGGGGCGGGGGCGGGGCCGTCTTAAAGGGGCCGCGCCCGCGGCCGCTGGGGTGGGGGTGGGGATCCAGTCTGGCGAAGAGACTTCAGAGACCGAGAAGACGGTGAGACAGAGAAACGGCGAACGGGGAGACACTCAAAAGGCGAGGGAGAGACGTTGGGAGAACACGGACAGAGAGAGAAATGAAAACCCAACAGGAGGCCCCAATACACTGATAGCGGGACTCCTTGTGTATTTCCGGTGGTTTTTCTTAGGAGAGAAACAGGCAGACAGAAAAGCTCAAAGTCAAGGAGAGAATTTTGCACATTTATTCCTCACTTGGGGTCTCCTGTGTGCCTGGCCCGAGCTGGGAGAAGCTGGGGACCTGGAGGTGAGCCCTGTCCGGTCGGTGAGGAGAATGGGTGCAGACATCAGGGCTGAAACAAAAGAAGGTTCAGGGATTGCCAGGAGCTCAAGGGAAGGAGGAAACAGGAAAGCAGGGATCCTCAAGCACTCTTTACTGTGAGGTTCCCCCCAGATAAGACCTCTTCACTCTGGGGCCCATTCTTGCTGTTTCTGTAGGATTGCTAGACTGTTCACCAGTCCCTTGAAGGCATGCACACCTTCTGGGTCAGTGTGAGATGCCGCCCTAAGGCGGCAGAAGAGGTTTAGAAGAGGTTTCTAAGAGGTAGAAACCTGGGCATACCCCTTCCCAGCTGTGCGACCTTGGGCTCAAAACTTACCGTCTTCTGGGCTTCATTCAGTATGAGTATACTCATCTATAAAATGAGGTTGAAAAGAGCTCCTCCCTCATTGTGAAGATCTAATAACTTCAGACATGTAAAGAGTCTGGGAGAGCGCCTGGCACAGAACACAACTATTATTGTGATTTCATCACCATCCTCAACTCCTTCCAATTCATCACTAGGCCCTGTTTAAAATTTTTTTATGTTTATTTTTGAGAGAGAGAGAGAGACAAGACAGAGTGCAAGTGGGGGGAGGGGCAGAGAGAGAGGGAGACAGAATCTGAAGCAGCTCCAGGCTCTGAGCTGTCAGCACAGAGCCTGATGCGGGGCTCAAACGCGTGAACCGTCAGATCATGTGATCTGAGCCTAAGTCGGACGCTTAACCAACTGAGCCACCCAGGTACCCCTATCTAGGCTCTGTTAAGTTAACCTCTCCAATCAGGCCACTTCTCCACCATCACGCCCTCAGCCCCAGTCAAGAGGCAGCAAAGCATAAATGCAAATTACGTGGGTTCCAGGGCCTGGCTGCAGGAGTTTAAATCCTGACCCTGACCCTGTGTGACCTTGAATAAGTGACCTCCCTCCTTGTGCCTCATTTTCCTTTTTCTGTACAGTGGAGATAATAGTAATGCCTCCTCTTAAAAACTTGCTGTCAGGATGAAATGAAAGAACGTATACCAAACACTCATGATAGTTTCAGGTATACAAGAAGTGCTAACTAAATGCTGGTAGTTAATATTATAATTAATATATAGCAGCCACCTCGCTGGGCTTCTGGCTTCTGCTCTGCCTCCCTACAGTCTGTTTTCCATGCAGCAACCAGAGTGAGCCTTTTTTTTTTTTTTTTTCAACGTTTATTTATTTTTGGGACAGAGAGAGACAGAGCATGAACGGGGGAAGGTCAGAGAGAGAGGGAGACACAGAATCGGAAACTGGCTCCAGGCTCCGAGCCATCAGCCCAGAGCCTGACGCGGGGCTCGAACTCACGGACCGCGAGATCGTGACCTGGCTGAAGTCGGACGCTTAACCGACTGCGCCACCCGGGCGCCCCCAGAGTGAGCCTTTTAAAATATCAATCACAGCAGCGCCTGGGTGGCTCAGTCAGTTAAGCATTGGATTTTGGCTCAGGTCGGGATCTCATAGTTTGTGAACTCGAGCCCCATATCCAGCTCTTCGGGCTCTGCAGTGACAGTGCCTGCTTGGGATTCTTCTCTCCCTGCCCCTCCCCCACTTGAGCTTTCTGTCTCAAAATAAATACATAAAAAAATTTTTTTTAATGTCAGGGGCGCCTGGGTGGCTCAGTCGGTTAAGTGTCCGACTTCAGCCAGGTCACGATCTCGCGGTCCGTGAGTTCGAGCCCCGTGTCGGGCTCTGGGCTGATGGCTCGGAGCCTGGAGCCTGCTTCCGATTCTGTGTCTCCCTCTCTCTCTGCCCCTCCCCCGTTCATGCTCAGTCTCTGTCTCAAAAATAAATAAATGTTAAAAAAAATTTTTTTTTAAAAAGTCAAAAGAGGCGCCTGGGTGGCTCAGTCAGTTAGGCGCCTGACTTCCACTCAGGTCATGATATAGCTCCTGAGCTCCGCATCAGGCTATGCCTTGACAGCCCAGAGCCTGGAGCCTGCTTCAGATTCTGTGTCTCCCCCTCTCTCTGCCCCTGCCCCGCTCTGTCAAAAATAAGTAAACATCAAAAAAATTAAAAAATAAATAAAATAAAATAAAATAAAATAAAATGCCAACGACAGATTAAAGAATCACAGAAAACAAACACAATGTGTGGATCTTGTTTAAATTCTGATGCAGACGCAACAAGTGTAATAAAAAGATATTTATGGGATATAATGTCCGGCATATAGCTTCAAAATCATCTGGGAGGAGTGGGTGGGGGAATGAAACATTGGCCATCAATAGATAATTGCTGATGCCAGCCACTTCTATTGTTAACAATTCTAGGGGCGCCTGGGTGGCTCAGTTGGTTGAGCGTCCGACTTCAGCTCAGGTCATGATCTCACACTCCGTGAGTTCGAGCCCCGCGTCAGGCTCTGTGCTCACAGCTCGGAGCCTGGAGCCTGCTTCAGATTCTGTGTCTCCCTCTCTTTCTCTGCCTCTCCCCTGCTCATGCTCTGTCTCTCTCTGTCTCAAAAATAAATAAAAACATTAAAAAAAAAATTAAAAAAAACCAATTATATTCTCACGCTTTCTGTATGTTTGAAATAAAACATTGTTCTTAAAAATGAAAAGCAAGATATGCAGGGGACAATGGCAGAAATGTGATAATGTGAAGAAATGACTCTTGGGGCGCCTGGGTGACCCAGTCGGTTAAGGGTCTGACTTTGGCTCAGGGCATGATCTCACAGTTCATGGGTTCAAGCCCCACGTGAGGCTCTGTACTGACAGCTCAGAGCCTGGAGCCTGCTTCGGATTCTGTGTCTCCCTCTCTCTCTGCTCCTCCCCTGCTCGTTCTCTGTCGCTCTCCATCTCTCAAAAATAAATGAACATTAAAAAAAATAATAATAAAATAAAAAGAAATGACTCTAAAGTTTGAAAGTTGTGATAATGATATTTTAGTTGTGTTTCAAAGAGAGAAAGAGTCCTTATTTTTTAGGAACGCAGGTTTAAGTGTTTCTGGATGAAATGTGTGGAATTTACTTCAAAATAACTCAAGGGACTTAATGGGGGAGGGGATGATGGAACAAAATTGGTCATGTGGGTGATGGGGCTGGTTATACTCTTCCTCTTCCTTTCTTTTGGTCATGTTTGAAATTTTCCATAAACTAAAACAATTTTCTAAAAAAGAGTATATTGAGGCCCCTGGGTGGCTCAGTTGGTTAAGCGCTTGACTGTTGATCTCAGTTCAGGTCCTGATCTCAGGGTCATGAGTTCAAGCCCCATGTTGGAGTCCACACTGGGCATGGAACCTACTTTAAAAAAAAGAGAGAGAGAGAGAGAGTATATGAAGACCTAAACTAGTTCATGCCACTTCCCATATTTAAACCCCTTCCTTGGTTTCCCACTCAGCTAGACCTCTTTCTAATTCCTTGACCTCAAGTTCTGTATTGCCCCCAACGTCTATCTACTCGTCACAGAGAACTTCTGGCTGTTAATCCTTTCCATCGTTTATTTGATACAGATTTATTGGACACCTACCCTGTTCTGGACAGAGGGTGAACAAGGCAGACAAGTTGTTCGTCTTAACAGGGAATACATTCTAGAGGACAGGAATACTGTATTAAGTGCCTACCAGGGAGATGTGACAACAGAATAATGAAGGGAAGGGAGCATCATGAGCTACGGTGGACAGGGGAGGCCTTCTGCAGTGGTAATATTTGAAATGAGATCAGAGTGGGGAGTCAGACAAATATGTTGATGGAGGAATGACCTTGGGGGAGGACATAGAGAACCGCTAGTGCAGAAGCCCTGAAGTAGGATGGACCATGGGATGGACCAGCCCTGGAAAGAAGGTGAGTTTGGAGGATGGAGGTAGGAAAGATCCCCTGAACGCAGCATGTTCCTTCCCACCTTGAGCTCTCTGAACTTGCTATTCTGGCCTATTTGATTCTATCATGGCCTATTTCAATGCACAATAAAAACAAAACGTAATATTGGTAACATGCATTGAGCACTGTAGGCACTGGTCTAAACTTTCCATTGATTACTGAATTTAATCCTAACATCCCAGAAAGATGAAGGGACTTGGCCAAGGTTACACAGATAGAAAGTGGCCAAGTCAAGATTCCAAACTGGTTACCCAGGCAATGCGGCTCCAGAGTTCGAATAACCCTACACCTAACACCCAGGGCTCCCAGGACTCGCCAGACCTTATCACACTGAAGACCCACCCATGCAGGGCATTTTTATGGGCACTTCACGGTCATTCCCGTGCTGGGCGGGAAAGTGCACCGTCACGGCCCGGGGAAGGGTGCCAAGCGTGGCACCCAGGGCCTGGCACCAGGAGATCCAACCCTCCCAAGAACTCCCGCTGGGATATTTCGGGAACCGCCGTCCCCCTCCCCTTACCACATCGGGGCCGGGGCATTGGGGTAGGAGGGGCTGAGATTCTTGAATCACCCAATGGCGAAGGGTGCCGGGGGCCTATGCAAATAACACATTTTTTATTGGACCTCAGCTTTCTCTGAACCTGGAGTCTCACCCCGCCCACTCACGAAAAATTGGCCTGACTTCTTTGCAAAAGCCTTGGGCAGACGTTCCTTGCAATTCCCTCCGGAGAGTGAACTCAGGCTCCCAACGAATTCTCGAAAGGAAGGGGGACACAGAGAGGGAAGGTGCCTATGCTGGGCAGTGTCTCAGTGATCTCTAAACCCAGTTTCCCCGAGTTAGGTCCTGCACGTGCTTGACTCCACTCAGCCACCGTAGGCCCCGCAAGCCGCAGTACACTTTCCTATAGCCCTTAGACTAGCTCCGCGCTTGCTCACCAACTTGCCTGCCTCGCGCACCCACCCCTTCGATTTCTTCTCCCGCGGCAGCCTCAGCTGGCCGCGACTGCGCATGCGTACTGACGCCCCCACCGGGCCCCGCGTGGGAGGAGTGGATGGAAATGAGGCTGGGCAGAGCAACTCGCGCACCCTCCCTCCCCTCCCGTCGCTGGGCGCGCGCCGGGAGGTGCAGCTCCGCCGCGTCCGAGGGCAGCGCAGCAGCTGCAGCGGCCGCTGCGGGAGGGGCCCGGAGCCCCGCCCCCGGGGAGGGGCCTTCCGCAGGTGAGCCGGGCTCGGGTCCGGGCCTGGATGCCTGGGTCTTCGGGAAGTGGATTGGGGGCTGGACGCCAGGATCTCCCGGAAAAGAATCGACTGGAGTCCTGATGCATAGGTTCCGGAGGGACTGCATTGGTGCCTGAGCCTTGGTAGGGTGCATTGGTGCCCGAATGCCATGATTCCGAGGGGTGCACTGAGGCCCGGACGCCTGAGACCCCGAAGGAGAAATCCATTAGGCGTCTCTTAATCGCAAGACAGGCCACATTCTTTCTGCATCTCCCTCCAGGTCTCCCCTCTACCCTCCACGCTGGGGATGAAATTTAGCAACAAGGAGGAAGCAGTTCACGCGGCGTCCATGGACTGAGACTAAACCGCGACTCCGGTAAAGCTACCTATTGGAGGTGAATCCCGCCCACTGAGCTCAGGCCCCTCCCCTGGGACAGAGTTGTAAAAGACCCGCCCACCCCGCTGGAAGGCCCCTCCCCTGGGTCTGAGTGGCTTTGGAGCCTATTTATATGGCCCCGCCCATTCCCGTCTTAGTTTCCACTGCTGGGAGGTTCTAATGGGGGGAGGTCCCGCCCACTGTGGATCCAGGCTTCGGCAGCTCCGCGCTCAGGACCGCCCCAGAGTTTAAGTTGTAGAGGCCTCGCCCACTCCGTTCAAGGGCTCCAAGCCTGGGTCTAAGTTGCAAAGGGTCACGTTTGCATAAACCCCCGCTAGTTGTGCTTTTAGGCTCCGCCGGCCCGCAAGCAACACCTGCCCTGCCTTTGGATTCCAGACTTAAGACCTCGCTCCTAAAACACTGGTCCGTGATTTTAGGCCCGATAGCCTATCCCCATCAGCCTGATCATCACCGGCGTGGCCTAGCTCCCTCTGGGTTCCTGGGCCAGCAAGATGCTGGAACGAGATGCGGAGTCCGCGGCCGGGGACACGGATCCTAGTCCCACCGGCAAGGAACCTATAACCAAAGGAGGAGGTGAGAGCAGTCCCGCCTGTGAGTAGGGGACATTCTACAGGAATTGGGGCCAAGAGAATCACATTTTGAGGGAATCTCAGGGCGAAAGTTTGAAGGCCTAGGGTGATGGCCATTTGGGTTGCTCCGAATCGCGTTCTGGGGAATCGTACTATTTGGCGTTGGGGAAATTCAGTGATCATTTTTGGGGCTCAGAAAATTCAAGGAGGGTCAGGGGGTTTGATATGTGGAATTTCAGGGTGATCACTTGGGAATGTACTGGAAACGAACATCTTAGTCGCTTTGGGGTTCCAGCTCCGTAACCCTTTGGAGCCCCTTAGGATGATCATTTGAGGAATCTCAGTATGACCCTTGAGTGTCCAGATACACTCCAAGTATCAAGGCTGGGACGGGGTGGGGGGCGGGGGAGGGAAGCCTGGCCTAAATTCAGGTTGTTGGCTGATGCCTGGAGCCCACCCGCCCTCCTGTCCTGTAGCTCCCCACCAGGGCTCGCCGCAGAAGCCCAGCCAGTCGGTTCCCGGGCCTGCCACGTCCGCGGGGGCGCCTTCTCGACCCCGCCGGCGGCCCCCGCCCCAGCGCCCGCACCGCTGCCCCGACTGTGACAAGGCCTTCTCGTACCCGTCCAAGCTGGCCACGCACCGGCTGGCACATGGCGGCGCCCGCCCGCATCCGTGCCCCGATTGCCCCAAGGCCTTCTCCTACCCCTCCAAGCTGGCAGCTCACCGCCTCACGCACAGTGGTGCCCGCCCACACCCGTGCCCACACTGCCCCAAAGCCTTTGGCCACCGCTCCAAGCTGGCCGCCCACCTCTGGACCCATGCGCCTGCCCGCCCCTACCCGTGCCCGGACTGCCCCAAGTCCTTCTGCTACCCCTCCAAGCTCGCCGCCCACCGCCACACCCACCACGCCACCGACGCCCGCCCTTATCCTTGCCCGCACTGCCCCAAGGCTTTTTCCTTCCCCTCCAAACTGGCCGCCCATCGCCTGTGTCATGACCCCCCCACGGCGCCGGGCAGCCAGGCCACGGCCCGGCATCGCTGCTCCAGCTGCGATCAGGCCTTTGGCCAAAGACGCCTCCTGCTCCTTCACCAACGCAGCCACCACCAGGCTGAGAGCCAGGGGGAGCGCGAGTGAGCCCTCCCCTTGGCTCACAGCGCCCCCCTGCCGCCAGCCCCGGTCAATGAAGAGGTGGCATTTCTAAGCTGGGCTGTATGGACTTGCCTCTGCTCCACGCTGGGCTCAAACTTACCGGGCTGAGGACTTCTGCTCACCTGTTTGGGGAAGGGAAAGGTGTCACCCATAGTTAGCACTGGGCCCCGAACTATGGGTTTGGAGCTGTGGGTTGAAAGCAAGTCCTGGCTCCGGTTTCTTCCCTCCTATTCATAAGGCGAAAGTAAAAAGTCTGCTAGCACCGGGGGTTGGTGAGGAATGTGGGGAAACAGGGTCTCTCCTTATTGTGAGTTAAATTGGTGCCTGCATTTTGGCCGTTTTGACTGTATCTATAAAAAATTTTAAATGCACACATGGTCGTGTCAACTATTCCACTTCTAGGAACTTATCCTGTAGATAAACTCAGCACGTTGAAATAGGCGTAAGGGTGAGGATGTCCACAGTGGGATGGTTGTGGCCAAAGACGGGAAACAATCCAAGTGCCCGTTGGTAGGGGACCAGCTAATAAATTCCCGTAGGGCCACAGAATGGACTATGTTGCTGTAGGAGAAAAAAAAAAAAAGTCTACTTGTATAGATGGGGAAAGAGTCCCTAAATATACTAAATAGTGAAAGCAAGAACAAAGGGTATACTACCAAGAGTAAAAAAAAAAAAAAATTAAATATTTATTTTGGGGGAGGTCACAAGCAGGGGAGGGGCACAGAGAGGGAGACACGGGATCTGAAGCAGGCTCTGTGCTGACAGGCTGACATCAGCGAGCCTGATGCAGGGCCCGAACTCCTGAACCTCGAGATCACGACCTGAGCTGAGCCGAAGTCGGACACACTCAACCGACTGAGCCACCCAGGTACCCCAGTATAATTTTTTTTTAAAGCTCAAGCTTTAGAGCCAGCCCTGACCCACCACTGGGGGACCTTGGACAAGCTTTGACCCTTCTCTGGAGTCAGATGCCTTATCTAGAACATGGGAGTGTTATAAGGCCTTTATAAGGACGCAGGCATCATCTCTGGCAGTCACTTCCCTCCTGAAGCCTGTTTCTCCTGCTATAAAGTAAGAATGACTGAGATAACCTGGAGCTGTCCTTCACTCTTCAGATGTGTATTAAGTGCCCACAGTGTGCTGGCCCCTGCCCAGGATGGTAGGAACACACCAGTGAACAAGACAAGCCTGGTCTAGTGAGGGAAGCGGGCACTAATCAAGTAGGGACCAAGAAAAGAAAAGAAGAAAAAAAAAAAAAAACCTAAAGCGGGGCGGGAGGGGGTGGGGTAGGGGAGGCAGCCACCACCAAGAATTATTTCAATGTTGACATGGCCAAAGACGCCATTCAATGAATGACATCCGTGGCATGGGCTTGGGAACAGGCCAGTGAAAGAGAACCAGGAGCTCAGAAACAGACCTGTGCTTACCGGGGGTCCTGACTAGTGACAATCCCCACATGTCCATGAGGGCCTGACAGTATATGTTTGTAGGCTTTGTAGGCCACGGTGTCTGCTACAACTACCCCCACTCTGACGCTGTGGTGCAAAAGCAGCTGTACACGTTATGATACATGGGTGAATGAGTGTGGCTGTGGTCCAGTAAAACTCTGCAGAAATAGTAGGTGGGCTGGGTGTTGCCCATGGGATGTCGTTTGCAGATCTCTGCTGTCGGTGAGTGGGGAAAGGACAGGCTAATCTGTGAACCAGCTGAGAGGTATGGAAAAAAAACCAAGTGGGACCCTGTGGAGGCAGAATAATGGTCCCCCAAAGAGGTCCACGTCCTAATCCCCAGGACGGGAGCACGTTAGTTTACACATGGCAGACGGGACTTTGCAGATGTGATTAAGGATCTTGGGCGTGGTTAGGCAGAATACTGGCCCCCCAAAGATGTTCAGCCCCTAATCCCTGAAACCCACAAATATGCTATGGGGCGAAGGAGAATTATGGATGAAGGAATCAAAGTTGCTAATCTGCTGACTTTAAAGGAGGGAGATTATCCCCTTGAGATGGGGAGATTATCCTGATTATTCCAGCCCCCTCCCCCCCCACCAACGTAACCAGAGGGGTCCTTATATGGGAAAGAGGGAAGCAGAAGAGTCAGAGGCCATGTGACAATGGGAGCAGAGACTGGAGGGATGCAGGGCCATGGGGCAAGGAATTCAGGCAGCCTCCAGACACTAGAAAAAGTAAGGAAATGGATCCTCCCCGGAAGGCACACAGACTTGCACACCATGATTTTAGCCCACTGAGACTGACATTGGACTACCACTGACCTGCAGAACTGTAAGAAAATAAATTTGTGTAGTTTAAGGCCCCTAAGCTTGGGATAGTTTGCTACAGCAGCAATAGGAATCTTACAGATCCTGGTCTCATACCATACACAAAAATAAGTTTCTGGTGAGTTAAGATTTAAGTTGGGAAAGCAAAACAGATGGAAATAATAAAGGAGAATATCTTAGTAACCTCAAAGGTACAGAAGGAATCCGTACGACACGAGAAATGCACATCGTAGAGGAAAAGACTGGTAAATTTGACCATAAATCAAGTGACAACTATGACAAGAGATACAAGAAGAGTGTATATATACCTAGCACATACTATTTTTTTTTTTAATGTTTATTTATTTTTGAGACAGAGAGAGACAGAGCATGAACGAGGGAGGGTCAGAGAGGGAGACACAGAATCTGAAGCAGGCTCCAGTCTCTGTCAGTACAGAGCCCGATGTGGGGCTCGAACTCACGGACTGTGAGATCATGACCTGAGCCGAAGTCAGACGCTCAACCGACTGAGCCACCCAGGCGCCCCTAGCACATATTATTATATAGAGGGTTAGAAAAGATATGTTTGAGGAGGGAGTGTTTGAGTTCAGATCCAAAATGTGTGGATGGAATGAGAGATGCTTTGTGGAAGTATCCAGCATAAGGGGTAGGACCGAGCAGGCAAGTGCAAATTAGCAGGCCGCCAGACCACAGTCCACTCAGCAAAGCCTTGGGGGAGGGGTGGGCGAGGGTGAGGATTCAAGTCCTTCCACACCCGGAAGTGCGGTTTGTATCAATGTTTACACACAGAGCTGTTCTGGAAGATGCCCTCTGCAGCAACCACACCACCATCCAAGTTTCAGGAACGCAAACGCACTTGAGGGGTGTTGATCTCTGGTCTAAACGTCATTGTACAGGTGGGGAAACAGGCCAGGAGAGATGGGATTTGCTTGTACCCAAACAAGGCCAGCAGGCCGGGACCTGATGAGCCAGGGTGGATCGCGTGTATAGCTCAGGCCAGCTCCTGCCCGAGGGCCTTTGCACTTGCTTTTCCAGACCTCCCCTACTTCTCACTGCAGAGGAATTCTTCCTGCAGAGGAATCAGTCCCTTGAGATGCCTCCCCCGCTGACCTTATCTAAACCACGCCACCCCGCCCATCACTGTAACACTGCCCTGCCTTATCTGCCTCACACGTTTATCACTGCTCAATGCTGCAGTCTCTCTCCCAGAGGAATGTCACCCCGTGAGTGGGGCCTCAGCTGTTTTTCACACTGCAGTTCCACGGCCTCACCCATAGCGGGCGCGGTGGGCAGAACAATGGCCTCCCAAAGACATCCACATCCTAATCCCTGGAACCCGCCAATATGCTATGTGGCAAAGGGGAATTACGGTTGAAGAAATCAAAGTTGCTAATTGGCTGACTTTAAAACATGGAGATCATCCCAGAGTATCCAGGTGGTCTCGAGGTAAACACGAGGATCTTTTAAAGGTGGCAGGAGTCAGAAGAGTCAACGTCAGGGTGATGTGAAAGACTCCCCTTGCCACTGCTGGCTTTGAATACAGAAGGGGAATCGGGGATTTGGGGAAAAGACAAGGAAGCAGATTTTCCCCAGAGCTTCCAGAAGGAACACGGCCCTGCCTACATCCTGAGTTTTAGCCCAGTAAGACCCGTTTTGGACTTCAGACCTCCAGACCTGGAAGGTTCTACATTTCTGTTGTTTTAAGACACCGGGTTTGGGCTAATTTGTTACCTCTGACTGCCCTTTGCTCTGCTCAGACCCCTTCCTGACCTCCCTGGCCACAGGATAATGTCCAAGCTTTTCGACCTGGCGTTCACAGACCTTCGGGACAGCCCCGTCCTCTTGCTTTCTGCAGGGATGTCACTGTTCTCTATCTGTACGCTCTACTACAGCAGCCACTGAGCACTTGAAGTGTGGCCAGTGTGGCCGAGGAAGTAAATTCTTCCTTTCCTTTCAGTGCAGTTCGTTTAAATTTTTGTTTTCAACGTTTATTTATTTTTGGGACAGAGAGAGACAGAGCATGAACGGGGGAGGGGCCGAGAGAGAGGGAGACACAGAATCGGAAACAGGCTCCAGGTTCTGAGCCATCGGCCCAGAGCCCGATGCGGGGCTCGAACTCACGGACTGCGAGATCGTGACCTGGCTGAAGTCGGACGCTTAACCGACTGCGCCACCCAGGTGCCCCTCAGTGCAGTTCGTTTAAATAGCTACCTGTATCCGCGTTGGACAGCACAGCTGCAAGGGCTACGTCCACCCTTCCAGACAGATCTGCCCTTAAAGTCTCTTAAGCAACTGCCCCTGGGGAGCCAGGCTCGTTCCCATGTCCTGGCCTTGGCCCACGCCATGGCCTCTGCCCAGAATGCCATCCCAGCTTCCGCCCAGATTCTCTAACACACACACTCTCAGTTCCCAACTTAAATGTGGTGCAGGCTTGAAGGGGGTCCAGGATTTGGGTGGGTTGATTAAAATGCCCCTTCCCCTATTTTACTTCCCAAATGAGGTAATGTAAAACATCCTGGTGACAGTTATACGGCCACTTCTGAAAGCCCTGAGAAAGGGAGATGTCCCTGGCCCAGGGGGGCTGAGACGGACTCCAAGAGAAAGGCATACCTCATGAGCACCCAGGCCTCCAGCCCAGGGCCCACGAGGGGCAAACAAGACCCAGGAATGGGCTCAGAGGTTCAGAACTTCAATTCCCCGCCACCACAGGGGTAAACGGCCAGGGAGAAGCCACAAAGAGCTTCTTCCCGACCAACCCCCTGATGGAGAGCTACTCGTTCTCTCCAGGACCCCAGGACAGGAGTCTCAAGGTGGCCGAGACACCTGGCCCTCAGAGGGAAGGAGAAACCAAACATAAGACAGAAAGCTGGGAGCCTCTGGGAGACTTCCAAGTAAGACAGAGGGCCAGCTGTTCCAAACAGGTCACCTTTATTAAGCTCATCTTGTGTGTGTGCGCACATGGGTGTGTGTGCGCCTGAGTACACACATGCACACACACGCAGGCTCATACTTTAGGCCTGGGGCACCACCCCGTAAAGCTGGTGGGGAAGTAACTTCTGCTTCTCGTTGCAACTGTAGATCCATCGGGGGCGGACAAACACCAAGGAGGGGTTGTCCATCAGGGCCTGCAGGGTGGAGTGGGGTGCACATGGGAACATGTGAGTGAGGAGGGGACGGAGGGGACGCAAGGGCGGGCTGGGTGGCCCTTTCCCTGCCCTGCTGGAACTCACCTCCTCAAAACTGGGGTCCCACTCCTGTGCCGTGATCACAAACTGGACCCGGTCGCTCATATAGTCCTCAAGTTCCCTGGCGGGAGAAGGAGGGAAGCAGAGGATTGGTGTCCCCTCTCTGGACATCTTAGCCCCCAACTGTCCTCCAAGGCCGTCCTCCCTCCCTCCTCACCTACATCTCCCAAGGGCTACCTGGGCACCCCCTTCCGTTCTCCCACGTGCCAACCTTGCCACAGCCCTAAAACCGAGGCCTCCCACTGTTGCTAATCCTTTCAGAAGGCAGGTCGGGGGAGCCTCATTTTAGAGAAGGGGATGGGAGGGGAAGCTATCTATCCAGGGATGCCCAGCAGAGCGAGCAGGGCCTGTGCCCACCCTGCAGCCCTTCACCAACTCCACGGGCCCGATCGTTTTCCTTCCCACAACCCCTCCTCCCTACCCTTGCCCCCACCCCCTGGAGACTGACCCATTGAAGGCTGTGACATATCGGCTGAGCTTCCGCCGCTCGTCCCCAGGGAACTCCCCGTACAGGAAGAAGTGTTTGCCCTGGAAGAAGTCTGCAGGGGAGATGGTGGGAGAGCCAAGTGTGAGGCCACTGGAGTTTCAAAGCACCAGCCGGGAGCCGCAGAACACTTGGAGGCAGGACTGGAAGGCCAGTGGAGTGGACGGAGAGGGGTGTTTGTGAACACCCTGGCAGAGATGTCGCTCACAGACGGTTCCCAGTTGGGCAGGCCCATCAGAACCTTTCTGGAGCTTTTTTTTTTTCTTTAATGGTGAAAGACGAATTACTATTACTGCAATGTGTTTCTGCAGCTTTTTTTTTTTTTCTTTAATGGTGAAAGACGAATTACTATTACTGCAATGTGTTTCTTACATGAGGTAAATCCCAGATGGGCAGGTGGCACTTAGCTAGCTCCGTGCGGTTAAAAGCTTTGTAGCCTGTCACTTCTTCACCTTGGCTGCCTCGCCCCTTTTCAGCCAGTGCCTTCTCTGGCTCTGACCTTCTGGATGCCTCTTTCCTTTGTTCCATTTTAGTAGGGCTTTCCAGACCATCAATTTGCTGATGCCACTTCTGGGGCCATGGAGGATCAAAGCACTTACGTGCCCATCACCCACAAGGAACCAGGTGGAAATGGCCTCTTCCAGTGGCCACCGACCCTCACCTCTGTTCAGGCGCTGGCTGCCCATCTTCTCCCTCCATTCTCCACTGGCTGAGGCTCTGACCCTTGCCCCCCAGCCTGCTCCCCCTGCATTCACGTTGGGGTGACAAACAGCAATGCCAACATCACCCGGGTCCCAACAGAGATCGGTGCCCACATCGTCTGTGTGCCTGGGTGACATCCCACACCAACAGAACCGAACCCGGGGGGGGCAGGTGAGGGAGGTGCCGTTCGCACTTGGGTGGAAAGCCCTGGGCTATGATGGAGGTGGTCACAGCAGGAAGTCAGGAGGGGGAACCGAGAGAGAAGTCGTGGGAGGATGCTAGACAGAAGGGAACAGGCCCAAGGCAACAAGAAGGTAGCAGAGGCAGGAACTGCGGGGGAAGGAGGTGGGGGGGGGCAAGTCACAAGTCACGAGGAGCAGGGGAAGCAGCAGCGATCCCAGGGCTGGCGGAGAAGTGAGAAAGACCAATCCCACTTCGGGAGGCAGGGAGGGATTTCCTACCTGGGAGCTCCGGAACTGGCAGGTCGGGAGACTCTGGGGGACCCTCATTGTCTGTGTTCTCATCTGTGGATCCTGCATACGGGTCCTCGCCATTCTCCCCCTGGTCAGGGGGCTGCTTTTGCTCTCTCTGCTCGGCCACCCTGAGAGAGCCAACAGGGGTGGGGGAAGAGCGTGCAGATCAGATCCCCTCCACCCGAGCCTGGGGCCACCCTGACCCCCAGCCCTGCCTTACCTTCTCAGCTCATCCTCAGTATCCCCAGAATCTTCTGCCCCATTGCCCAGTTCTTCTGCAGGTGGAAGCTTAGTCAATGCAAGGCACGTGCTTGGTAATCCTCCCTTCCAGTCTTTTGCCCAAACACAGATGCAGGCATGCCAACCCCCAAGCTCAAGGGCCCTCCAGATCCAGTTACCTGGGACCCTCAGCCTCCTCTCCCCCAGATCCACTGTCTGGAATCCAGCCCCACCTTCCTTAGATATAGGAATCTGGGTTTCCAGCTTTATTCTCCTTCAGACCCAGGAGTCTCCAGGCCCCCAGCCCCTTCTCCTCCCTAGACCCAGGAGTCCAGGGCCCTCCCCTCTCAGGCTCTGACCTGACTGTTCCTCCTCAGTGTCAGTATCTTCCCGAGGCCCTGGTGAGGCTGGTTTGGTCTCTTCTGGGGTTGTGGGTCTCTGGGGTGAGCTGGGTCCTGCTGCCTGAGGGGGCTTGGTTTTGGTCTGAGGGCGCTGAGGAGGGAGGGGACAGCACGGGCGTGAGCGTGTGTTCTCACAGAAGGCAGGAGTGGAGAGTCTGGGGTACCACCACAGACCCACGTCCTCCTCCCACCGCACCTCCCCCACCAAGACAGGGGGCATAGGACCTTTTGGGGGAGCTTGGGGGCTTCATCCCCGCTGCTGCCGCTGTGAGAGCCCCCTTCATCCTCACTGCTGGAGCTTGGCCCTGCCATGAGGTACCTAGGGGAGGAATCAGGCCTCAGATAAACAGCACATCCTGTCTTGCGGAGGGGTGCTCAGGAAGCCACGGGGACTGGCATTTGTGAAGCACTCAGGATGCCTCACCTTCCACCTTTGGAAGGGCCCCGCTGAACCTGTTTCAAAGACCTTGAGGCCACATTCACGGTTCCTTACGTGGCTGACACTCCAGGAAAGGGACTCCCCTAGCTGGACCCTAACAGCTCCTGCTCACGCGGCATTTCCTACATGCCAGGCGCATGAGCCTTTCGAATGCTGTTTCTCCAGCCTGCCATGCTTCTCATGCTCCTGAAGCAGACTTCACGGGGCCCTCGGGGACGCCAGGCGAGTCCTCTCTCCTCCGCAGCCTCGCAGCCCCCGCCCCTCCTCTCAGAAGCCTGCTGACGCTGGGCGAGCCCGCCCTGTGTTCTCCGCGTACGGAGGCCCCGGTCTGATTTCCTTCCAGATCCCCAGCTCTGCCCGGCACGGGCCACGGGATGCGGGGGCAGGAATGGCGTGTGCGCGCGCATGCGTGTATGTAGCCATGAATCCGGCGAGGCCTCACCTCCGGGAGGGCAGCCGCCGCCGCATTCGGTGACAGTCCAGCACCCACTCTTTCCGCACGATGCGGCCTCCAAGGCCTAGGACCTGGCTGTACTTGGGGGTGTTGGCAAAGGCACAGCTGGTGGGGGAAGAAGGAAGGTGTGGTCAGCCAGGTGTGGTCTGAGGGGCAAACGGGAAAGAGGGTCGAGGACAGAGGGGAAGAAAGACCTGAATAAAAGAGAAAGAGAAGGCCATGAGAGAAACAGAAAAAGACATTAGGAGACCAAGGGACAGATGTAGGAATCAGAAAAGAGGCAGAAGATACAGAGAACTGAAGAGACACAGGCAGAGACGGGCAGACAGGAAGAAACAGAAAGTAAGACGGAGGAGACAGAGGGGTGGCGGGGAGCACAGCGGGGAGGAGGGCGCCGGCCTACATGAGGTGGGTGCTGTCTGGAGTCCAGTCTGGCCGATACTTGGCCCCCAGCTCCAGGGCCTTGTCCCGGAGCTCTGAGCGGAAGGGGTTCTGGAAGCCACTCAGCACCACCACCACACCTTGAAGGATCTTCCCCAGCTCCTGTGGACCAGCTCGGGGCCCCCTGGGCTCCGTGGCTTCTCGGGTCTTCCCTGGCACTGTGCCTCGTGCTGAAGCGGGGACTGGGGTGCTGCTGGCTGGGGTACGGGTGGGAGCTGGCACTGGGGAAGCCAAAGAGTAGGTTCATTTAGTACTGCTGGGACTAAACCCCAGCCCCTCCTCCCTCAGACCCAGGGGCCAGGGGCCCCGGCCCCTCCTCCCGCAGACCCAGGAGTCTAGGGCCCCCAGCCCCTCCTCCCACAGACCCCAGGATTCCAGGCCCCCAGCCCTCCTCTCCCAGGAGGCAGGAACACAGGCCCCTGTGACAACAAGGAATCCAGGGCTCACATTTGGGTCTCTTGAGGGCAGGTGGTGAGGGCTGGGCTGATGCTTTGCCGGGCATCTTCCTTTCTTCTTGGTTCAAATCCAATTTTCTCTTCCCTTTGGGGGACTCCTGAGGCTGAGGGATTGGGATGAGTCGAGGCCTGTGGCTTCTGCCCTCCTTCTCCACCCCACCAGGGTCTGATAATCTCACCTTGGAGGCGCCGCCCACTGCCCTGGAGACTGGAGAGGCCGAAGAGGCGGCACTAGAGGCCTGCAGCGTAGCAGCTGCGTAGCTGGGTCCTGCTGGGTCGGTGGCTGTGGCTACAGAGGGAGAAAGTGGATCCAGGGTGAGGGGGCTGGGCCCTAAGACCCTTCACCTCCTACCCATGGGGCAGAGCATTGTTCTCGTAACGCGGTAGTGATCCAGGCCCCCAGCCCCCTCCTCCCTCAGACCTGGGAGCCTCTAACCTCCTCCTCCCTTAGACCCAAGTCCAGGTTCCAACCCTGGACTCAATGGGGACTCGCGTTTCCACACTCACCGGGGGATGTCTTATTGATCCGGCTGAAGAAGAGGGCCCCGGGTCTCAGGGAGTTAGCACCCTCATCCTCCTCCTTCACGCGGAACTGGCCAAGCTTGGTCACCTTCTAAGGTCTCACAAGGTCAGTACGGTGAGTGGCTGTTGGCAGGTGGGGGTGAAGAGGTAGGGAGAGGGCTCCGGGAGGTGGTGGGGAGAGCTTACCTGGGGTGAGGCCTCCACCTCCTCTTTGTCTGGGGGGCTGTGAAACCGTACAAAACTCAGGCCATAGGGGGAGTCCTGGGAAAGGAGGGTGGGAGTCAAGAAGTGCGGCCAAGGCAGAGCCCCTTGGGGAAACCCCCTTCTGGCTCTTTCCCTCCTATGGACACACATGTCTAGGGAGGTGCCCAGAGGACAATGGCGACAATACAGCATCAAGCTGGCAGTGAGCCCTAACTCTGGGCCAGGTGCAGCGACAAGCCCTTTACGTGCATCAGCTCCGTCAGCCTCAAAGCGAGTGACAAAGGCTGCCGGTGTCCAAGCGAATCCTCTCCCACATGCTCAAATTCCTGACTACGGAATGGGAGGGAGCACTGTGCACCGCTTCGGGAGCACAGAACTGCTCCAGGCTCTTTCCTGCTCTACCGGCTAGGGGAGCCTGGATGACTGGCCAGACACTCCCAAAGACAGGTCCATGGGTAAGAAGTCTACCTCTACGGTGTGGTGTCATGATATACTTGAGTCTCTTTGGTAGCACAGCTTAGCATCCCTAACCCACAGCAACCCTATTAGGATCAGGAAACTGAGGCCAGAAAGGTTAAGTCACTTGCCTAAGGTCACACAGCTAAGAAGTGGTGGGCCCAGCGTCAGACCCCAGATCCCATGATGGTAACTATTAGACTACTCCTCTAACAAGTCAGCAGCCCCCCTTCTCCTCCCCTGAGGTCCTGCAGTCTGCCTTTCTCAGACATCCTCTAGGAAATGAAGCCTTACCTGTGAGAAGGATCGCAAACCCACTTCAGAAACCTCTGGGACCCAGCTGCCTCATAATCCCCCAGGGAGACAAGATGCCCCGTCCTCCCAGCTCAGTCCTCTGGGATTCGGTGTTGGCCCCTCACCCCTCTCCTTGCCCAGGACCGAGGACCCTGCACCCTCAGCTCCCACCCGAGGTACCTTGCTGTAGGGCTGGCTGCAAACGATTTTGACGCGGTCCCAGCGCTTCTCAGCTGCTGCCCGGACCAACTTGTCGGGCCCAAAAATGCGAACGCGGTTGGGGTTTGAGCCACTGCGGCTCTCAGAAGGGGACATGAAAGACGAAGTGACCAGCAGGACCTGGAAGAAGGCACATCGAAGGAGAACTAGGGCTGACTGATTTCAATGACACCTCCTAGTGGCTGGAAAAAGAACAGGGGCCCAAGTAGGGGCTAGGGAGGCCAGATCCAGCCTGCACCTCAACGTCTGTCCCTTCCCTTGCTTCTGGGCCTCCAGTCACTTCCTCCCTGACACAGGCTCCAGTGAGAGCCCTCCACTGCCAAGTCTGAATGAACCTCCTCTAAATTCTTTCATGGAGTCTTCTATATCCGGCCACAGAGCCAGCTACACCACCTAAGGAACCTCCCGCACAGAATAATCCCAACGACTGGCCTAATTTTCAAACACCTTTTGGAAATGCACGGCTGAGTCAACGGAAAGGCAGAGGAATGATCAGCGGCCAGAAATGAGAGAGAAGTGAGGCACCTGGATGGCTCTGTCAGTTAAGCGTTCAACCCTTGATTTTGGCTCAGGTCACCATCTCACGGTTTGTGGGGTTCTCTCTCTCTCTCTCTCTCTGTCTCTCTCTGCCTTTCCCCTGCTCGGGCTCTCACTCTCTCTCTAAACAAACAAACAAACAAACAAACAATTTAAAAAAAGGAGAGAGCAGAATCCAATGGGGTAGGGGAGCTGCACCAGTTATTAAGTGATTCGCTCGGGGACATTTCTGCTTCTCCTGCCGCTCCTTCTAGGGCACTGCCAACAGGGGGAGCTAGAGAGAGAGAGAGAGAGAGAGGCTGAGAGGCAAGAGGAGGGAGGTGGGTGGAGGGACGAGCTCCCTCCTTCTAGCAGCTCCAGTGAGTGTCACCCCTCGCATGCTCCTGCTTCTGCAGCTGCTCCAGGGCAGCAGATGAATCTGGTTTCAGCTTCTTAACACCAGCAGAACCGGCATCCCGCAGCCTCTCCCAGGGTTTCCAGCGCCCGCCCCTCAGGGTCCGAGTTTCAGCTCTGAGGAACCCCACTTCGAAGCTTCTGAGCATCTAAGTTTCAGTAATTCCAACCTTGTCCTTCCGGTCCCCCAGCCCTAGGGGAGGTAGCTGCTCCCTGCATTACCTCACCACACCTTACTCTTCCTGCCTCTCTGGTCCAATACCTAGTTGCTAATTCTCTATGTTAAATTCTCTGTTAAAATAACTGGTGACTCTCAGTCTCTTGGCAGGACCCTGACTGATAGGGCGGGTGGCACTGAGTGCTGACTCTGGGTGCCGGGGAATTTAATTTTTTTTTTTTAATGTTTATTTATTTGGGGAGAGAGTGAGCAAGAGCGGGGAAGGGGCAGAGACAGAGGGAGAGAATCCCAAGCAGGCTTCACACCGTCAGTGCAGAGCCCGACACGGGGCTCGGCTCCAGGAACCGTGAGATCACGATCTGAGCTGAGATCAAAAGTCCGACACTCAACTGAGCCACCCGGGAGCCCTGAGAATTTGATGTTAATGGGTGGCAGGGGCAGAAGGGGGACAGAGGACAAAGCCTGGGCTCCAAGCCAGGAAGAAGAGTAGCGCAGAGGCTACCACCACCAAATCACACAGAGCTGAGTCACCTCGAAGGGCAATACCCTCCATGAACAAATTAGGGGAAAATGTGCCTTGTGGGGTGACTCAGTGGGAGGCCTTAGTTCTGGAGGGCAGCAGAGAAAAGACGAACAGTTTCTCTGGAGGATTCCTAAGCACAAGTCTGTGCTCTTGAGCATTTGGAGTAAAAGATTCGTATTAGCTATCTGCATGGAAAAACCCAAGCTGAAGGCTCTGAGTGGTCCCACGTACACAGACAGGGGGGTCACCTGACACCATGGCAAATCCCCTTTGGAGGAATGTACTTCAAACCAGTCCTCAGAGATTTCCCACAGACGCCTTCTCAGAGTACAGACACACACACACACACACACACACACACACACACACACACACTGCCGTGAGGCACGTGGAAACAAGCAACAGAAACCACAAAGTACAGACTCAGACTCACAAAGGCTGCATACACTGAAATGATCAAACGCACAATATAAAAGAAAGTGTATATACATACATTTTTACTTTTTTTAAGTTTATTTATTTTGAGAGAGACAGAGACAAGTGCGAGTTGGGGAGGGGCAGAGAGGGGGAGAGAGAATCCCAAGCAGGCTCCGTGCTGCCAGCACAGAGCCGGACATGAGGTTTGAACTCATGAGATTGTGAGATCATGACCTGAGCCGAAACCAAGAGTCAGAAGCTTAACCACCTGAGCCACGCAGGCGCCACAAAGAAAATATATTTAATAGTTTAAAGAAACAAAGGGGGGGGCGCGCCTGGGTGGCGCAGTCGGTTAAGCGTCCGACTTCAGCCAGGTCACGATCTCGCGGTCCGTGAGTTCGAGCCCTGCGTCGGGCTCTGGGCTGATGGCTCAGAGCCTGGAGCCTGTTTCCGATTCTGTGTCTCCCTCTCTCTCTGCCCCTCCCCCGTTCATGCTCTGTCTCTCTCTGTCCCAAAAATAAATAAATTTTGAAAAAAAAAAAATTAAAAAAAAAAAAAAAAAGAAACAAAGGGAGCTCCATCATGACAGCGTGATGAAGGGACAAAAGAGAATCAAACGGTCCAGGCAGTTTTGAAAAAGAGTGGGAGAGCTCTGTGCCCAACACTAAGGGGTGAACCAGGATTGGTCCAAGCAATCCAATTCCCTCTGCCAATGGCTGCTTGGGGACGGGCACATGAACCAGTCGGCCAATGGGACGGTAAGAGGAAGGGTGCTGGGGGCTGCTGGGACAGATCTTCTTTCCTCAACACGGAGAAACAGGACGGAAGAGAGCCACTGAATTTCTGCCATTCTACTTCCTCCACTTCCTGCTTTGGGTGCTACTACGTGATGGATGGAGCAGCAGCAATCATTTTGTAATCCCGCAGGCAAGTCCAAAAGAAACAACAGATGCCAACCGAGCCCCCTCCACCTCCGACTGCCAGATCAACTGTGGGTCTGCCTAATGCTGCACTCCCCTCCTCAGGAAACGATAAATTTTCTTACACAGTGATCCAACTTGAGGTGGGTATATTCTGTTTTACTTAGTGTCTTCTCACGGGCATGCCGTGAGATTTGTGAAATCAGAAAACAAAGCCTTTCGCTGAGGAAAGCATGGAATCTATCGGTCTCTTTGTGCTCAGCTCTGATTATGAAAAGGAAACAACAAAGACAAGGCCGGTTATACAGAAGGAAAGCCATCTCCCTGGCCTTGACTTGTTTAGCAAAGGGCCCGATTTTGAGCTGACAGGGGAGCTGAATTTACCATCGAGTAACTACGGTGAAGGGGCAAGGTAGACTGTGGTGGGCAGCTGTGATCCACACTCACAGGTTCATTTCCTCAGTACAGGCTCCTCTCATTCACTGTAAGGAGAAAACAACTCTAGCTGTCCAGACTGTTTTATTATCCAACACTGTGTTTGAGGCTCTGGGGTTAAACCTTTATTCTCTAGACTGTTTTAACCTCGAAAGCTTATGTATCTCCCTTGTAGAATTTGGAGAGGGAAGAAAAGAACACATTGATTTTGTAGAAAGTGGAATCGGTTATGACAGTCGGGGCCTTACGCCTGATTTGGACAGGCGACACCAAAGTGGACCAGCCCTGCTCTGCCCTTGAATTTCCTTTTCTTCCTTGACTCTTCCAGCCCTACTTGGTCTCTGGGTGGAAGCCAAACATCACAAGTCCTGGAGTCTTTAATTCAGTCCTGGTTAGGAGTTACTCTTGGGCATAGGCATTTTCAGACTTTGAAAAGATAAAGCCCTGAGTAGCCATTTCATCTTGCTAGATAGAAGGCGAATAATAGACATTCACCTACACAGATACGATAGAATTTTAGCTAAAAACACACTTCCTCAGTTGTCATCGTTATAAATAGAATGTTGATCCAAATCTCTATGCCAGGAAGAACAGAGAACTTTTCTTAATAGTTCCAAGGACCGCTGACTTTGTTAAAACAGTTACCAAGTGGGGGTTTTAGACCCAAGTGGGTGACTCTAGTGATGAGGGAACCTCTGTGAATAAACCCAAACCTAAGCCAGAGTCAGAAAATTAAATGCATACACAACGAATCATAAACAGCGGACTAAATTTCTCAAGTCTGAGAGAATGAAATTCAAGAACAACTATTCTAACAGCTACCAAGTAACTAGATTTTTCCAAACGAGGCAATCGTTTAAAGCTATAGCCAGTTAAGTCATTTCTTCGGTTTGCTTTGGCATCTTCTCTACAAAAACCTCTGCTTGGGGCGCCCGGGTGGCTCAGTTGGTAAAGCGTCCGACTTTGGCTCAGGTCATGATCTCGTGGTCTGTGAGTTCGAGCCCTGTGTCAGGCTCTGTGCTGACAGCTCAGAGCCCGGAGCCTGTTTCAGATTCTGTGTCTCCCTCTCGCTCTGCCCGTCCCCTGCTTGCTCTCTGTCTCTCAAAAATAAATAAACATTTAAAAACAAAGTTGTGGCAGCAGGCGCTAGCTTAATTATAAACAACAACAACAACAAAAAACTCTGCCCTAGCCTGCCCACACAGCACTCCTAATCATTTTCAGTTTGGGCCCCCGATTTGCATGGTTTGCTCAAATAAACTGGCCAAAATTCAACGTGCTTCAGTTTACCTTTTTACAACTTAATATAACCTTGAGAACGAGAATGTTTGCTAAAGGACACCCTCATTTGTGAAAATGTACCTCACAGATCAGAAAAAGCGCTTGATTAAAGTCCACACATGTTCACGAAAAAGCTCTCATGAAAGCAAGTCTGGAAAAGAACGTCCTCAACTTGACAATGGACATGGGTAAGCCAAATCTCCAGCGGACATCGTACTTCGTGGTAAAGACTCAACACTTTCCCTGTACGATCAGGGGCAACACAAGGATGTGTGCCCTTACCAGCTCTATTTGACATTGTACTAGAGATACTAGCCAGGGTGAGAAAATGAGAAAAAGGAAAAACAAAAGCATAAATGTTAGAAAGAAAGCTATCTTTATTCACATACAGTGTCACTATCTTTGTTAAAAAAAAAAAAAATCCCCAGGGATCTACACAAATTCCACAGGATTCTCCTACAAGAATTAGTAACTCAATTTAGCAAGGTCACAAGATACAAGGTCGATACACAAATATCAACTGTGTTGTTATTATACTATCAACAACTGGGAAATGACATTTTTTTTAAAAATATAATTCAGGGGCGCCTGGGTGGCTCAGTCGGTTGAGCAGCCGACTTCGGCTCAGGTCATGATCTCGCGGCCCGTGAGTTCGAGCCCCGCGTCGGGCTCTGTGCTGACAGCTCGGAGCCTGGAGCCTGTTTCAGATTCTGTGTCTCCCTCTCTCTGACCCTCCCCCGTTCATGCTCTCTCTCTATCCCAAAAATAAATAAATGTTAAAAAAAAATTTTTTTTAGAATATAATTCAAACAGCAGCAATAATTAGGCAAGAACCAGTAACAGATGCGAAAACTCGTGACTGCACGTTTGTGCAGAAACAAGGTATTTATACAGCCTCAAAGTATTTCCCTAAACGATACTTATTCATTTCCAAAGGGCAAGACAATAATTTCACAGTGGCCAAACCTGGTCCTTAATAAAATGACCCAAGTTAACACCATCAGTGTTAGAGCAGCTCAACAGCGTGTGCTCTGTGATCCGACGCGCTGAGAGCACAACATCCCCTCTGTGGTGTTCGGGCCAAAGTTGTATGACCTAAATTTCGTCATGAGGAAACGTCACACAGTCTGTACAATGAGTGATATTTTACAAAGTCACTGACCTCTACCCTTCCAAAACGTCAATGGCATAAAATACCAAGAAAGTCACAAGAACCGCTCCCAGGGAAACGAAACCAAGCAGACATGACAAATCAATGCAATGCACGATCCTGAATTTTCTTCTGCTATTAAGAATGTTACTGGGATAACGAAGAAAATCTGAATAAGGTCTGAGATCAGATGGCAGAGGACTAGATCAACATTAATTTCCTACCGTTAATAAATGTACTGAGGTTAAGAGAATATCCCTCTTTTTCGGAAATATCTGCTGTTGTTAACAGGAATAACATGGGCAAATGACTTTCAGTTCAGTAAAAAATACGTACATATGTGTTAACATTTGAGAAATCGGAGTGAAGATTATAGGGGAATCCTTTGTACTACTTTTGTAAGTTTTCTGTAAGTCAGAAATAAACTTATTGACAAGCTGGTTTAATAATGTACATGGAAATAAATGTTAAAGATCTAGAATAATCAAGGGACTCTTGAAAACCAAAGTTGGAAGTCCAACACAATCTGATTTCAATATTTATCATGAAGACAGTGGGGTACTGACCTAAAGATAAACATACATATCAATGAAACAGAACAGAGAGCACAGAAATAAACCTACATATCTATGATCAATTAATTTTCAATAAAAGAGCCAAAACAATTCGGTAGGAAAAGAAAAATCCTTTTTTTAAAGATTTTACTTTATTTATTTATTGGAGTTCATTTATTTTGAGAGAGCCAGAGGGTGAAAGAGGGAGGGAGAAGCAGAGAGAGGGAGAGACAGAATCCCAAGCAGGTTCCATGCTGTCAGTGCAGAGCCCGATGTGGGGCTCAGACTCCAAATGGTGAGATCGTGACCTGAGCCGAGATCAAAAGTCCGAGGCTTAACTGACTAAACCACCCAGATGCCCCTAAAGATTTTATTTCTAAGTAATCTCTACACCCAACGTGGGGCTCAAACTTACAACTGAGATCAAGAGTCACATGCTCCACTGACAGAGTCAGCCAGGTGCCCCAGGAAAATCTTTTTTTTTTTCTTTTCTCCTTTCTTTAGAGTTAAAGCAGCAAAGTTTTTTGTTTTTGTTTTTGTTTTAATTTTTTTTTCAACGTTTATTTATTTTTAAGACAGAGAGAGACAGCATGAACGGGGAGGGGCAGAGAGAGAGGGAGACACAGAATCGGAAGCAGGCTCCAGGCTCCGAGCCATCAGCCCAGAGCCTGATGCGGGGCTCGAACTCACGGACCGCGAGATCGTGACCTGGCTGAAGTCGGACGCTTAACCGACTGTGCCACCCAGGCACCCCAAAGTTTTTTGTTTTTGTTTTTGTTTAGCAAAAAGTGACAGTACACTCCAGAGACAGAGGAATGCGCTGACCCAAGGATGGGTGCCTGGAAAATCTTTTTTTTTTTTAGTATTTTCAACAAACATAAAAAAAAAAAAAAAAAAAAAAGGGAAAAAGGACCTTGTCCTCTACTTCATACAATATAAGAAATTCATTTGAGATGGATCAGAGATCTAAATGTAAAATCTAGGGAGCCCTGGCTGGCTTAATCGGTTAAGCATCCAACTCTTGACTTCGGCTCACGGTTCATGAGTTCGAGCCCTGCATCAGGCTCTGCACTATGAGTGCACTCATAGTGCAGAGCCTGCTTGGGATTCTGTCTCTCCCTTTCTCTCTGCCCCTTCCCCTCTAGCTCTTTATCTCTCTCTCAAAATAAAACATAAATAAACGTAAAATCTAAAATTATAAAGCTTCTAGAAAAAAAAACACGGAAGATGGCAGTAGGCAGAATAACAGCACCCCAAAGAGGGCCATGTGCTAATCTCTGGCACCTGTGAATATGGCAAAAGGGACTTTGCAGATGTGATTAAGTACCTTGAGATGGTGAGATAAGCCTGGGTTATCCAGGTGGGCCCAGTGTCTTCACAAGGGTCTTTATATGAAAGGGTGAGGGGCACCTGGGTGGCTCAGTGGGTTAAGCACCCAACGTCAGTTCGTGGGTTTGAGCCCCACGTCAGGCTCTATGTTAACAGCTCAGAGCCTGTGTCTCCCTCTCTCTGCCCCTCCCTGCTTGTGTTCTCTCTCCCTCTCTCAAAAATAAATAAATAAACGTTAAAAAAAAAAATTAAAAAAAATAAATAAAGGGCAAGGCCGGAAAGTCAGAGTCAAAGTGAGGATGGAAACATATTACAGTATTGTGGTTGCTACCTTTGAAGATGGAAGGGGCCACAGGCCAAGAAACAGATATGCATGTGGCTTCTAGAAGCTGTAGTAGGTAAGGAAATGGATTCTCCCCTAGAGCCTTCAGAAGGAGCCGTCCTGCTAACACCAAGAGTTCAGCCCCCTGAACCTGATTTTGGACTTCTGACGCCTAGAACTGTGAGACAGTAAGTCTGTGTTACAGTTTTAAGCCACCGAGTTTGTGGTCATTTGTTGTAGCAGCAATGAGAAATTAATACAGGGACTATCATCATTACTTTGGGACAGGTGAATGTTTTTTATAGGACACAAAAGGCACTATGCAGTAAGAAAAAAAAAAAGAAAAAGAACAAAAAACCTTGATCGACTGGACTTCATCAGCTTCTGCTCATCAAAAGGCACTGTTAGATAATGATCATGATGAGCACTGAGTGATGTATAGAATTGCTGAATCATTACACTGCACACCTGAAACCAATATTAAACTGTATGTTAATTATACTTTAATACAAGAAATTTAAAGATAATGAGAAGGGGGGAGTCTGCAACATACGTATCTGAAAAAAAAAAAGACGGAAAAAAATAAACAAACCCATCATTAACATCCATGACAGAAAGACAGCCCAATAAAAAACAAGAAAAAGACTTGAATGGACACTAAACAGAATAAGATAAATGAAGGGCTAAAAAGTACACGAAGGGTTATACGATGTCATTACTTGCCAGGAAAATACAAATTAAATCCATATTAAAGTACCACCACCTGCCATATGAATGGCTGAAATTTAACAAATTAAAAACTCTGGCAACATCAATATAGGTAAGGATGTGGAGGAACTAGAACTCTCTCATCTACTGCTGAAGGGAATATAAAATGGTACAACCACTTTGGAAAACTGTCGATATCTAAGAAGGTTAAAACCTACATCTACCCTAAGACCACGCAATCCCACTCTTGGGTATTTACCCTAAAGAGATCACCATGCAGAGGCTTGTACGAAAATGTTCACGGCAGCTTTATTCATAATAATCAAAAAGTGGCCACAGCCCAGATGCCCATCAACAAGAGAATGGAGGAAGAAATCATGGTCTCTGCCTACGGTGAACACTACTTAGCTGACATGCCATAGGGAAGAATCTCAAAAAACGGGACGATGAGTGAAAAAGGCCAGCCACGAGAAAAGAGTATAAACTGTGAAATTCCATTTGTAGGAAATTCTAGGACAGGCAAAGCTAGCCCGTCGTGACAGAGAAGAGACCAGAGGCTGCCTGAGCTGGTGAGGGTGTGGGTTTGGGGAGTGAATGCAAAGGGGTGTGAGGGACCTTCCAGGGCTGTTGCCCTGTGTCCTCATTTGGGGCCAGTTACACAGATGTACACAGCTGTCAAAACACATTGACCTGTACATTAAGATCTGTGCATTTGGGGCGCCTGGGTGGCGCAGTCGGTTAAGCGTCCGACTTCAGCCAGGTCACGATCTCGCGGTCCGTGAGTTCGAGCCCCGCGTCGGGCTCTGGGCTGACAGCTCAGAGCCTGGAGCTTGTTTCCGATTCTGTGTCTCCCTCTCTCTCTGCCCCTCCCCCGTTCATGCTCTGTCTCTCTCTGTCCCAAAAATAAATAAACGTTGAAGATCTGTGCATTTTAGGGGCACCTGGGTGGCTCAGTCGGTTAAGCATCCAACTTCAGCTCAGGTTGTGAACTCACGGTTTGTGAGTTCGAGCCCCGCGTCGGACTCTGTGTGGACAGCTCAGAGCCTGGAGTCCGCTTCTGATTCTGTGTCTCCCTCTCCCTCTGCTCCTCCCTCGCTCATGTGTGCTCTCCTTCTCTCTCTCTCTCTCTCAATCTCTCTCTCTCTCTCTCAAAAATAAACATTAAAAAAAAAAGATCTGTTCATTTTATCGGATGCAAAATATACTTCCATTAAAAACCATTAGTCACTGTAAGAAAAATCCTCACCTTGTAGAAAACTGGTTTGTTTACTTACAATTATAAACTTGCTTTTTCAAGTAGGTTTATTTCTACCCCAAGACATTCTGTGAATTAGCCAGCTGGCTAACTATGATCTCCCCAGCCCAGCGCTAATGAATTCAACCAGTAACAAAAGATTGTGCCAACTCTTAAAATACTTGTAATAGAGCAAAAGGAATTCCTCTTGTAAACATTTGCGCGTATAAAGTGACTAACAGAGGCATCCCAAACAGCACGGAATCTCGATTTGCCAGGACATCTGTGAGAACCTCTGGGACCAGAGAAAAGCAGTTCTGCTCTCAAGCAGCGACGGCCTCTTAGAACAAACCAGCGCCTCTGGCTGTTCACACCACCCCGATGCGCACTTGGGTGTCTGTGCTGGTGCGCAGTGGATCACCTGGGTCTGCTCCTCCAGAGGCGGAGGGCAGTGTGACTCATCTCCACCCGGGCGCGGGGCGGGGCGGTGGGGGGGCGGGGAGCAGTGACGGGGGTGCTTGGGGCAGGGAACAGCGTGGGGCCCATCTCAAGGCCCTGCTTACCTCGTAGTCTTGCTCCCCAGCCCCTCCGGCCGAGCTGCCCACCAGCACCTCCACGAAGGCCGAGCCGTCATTGCCGATGTCCACGCTGTGTATCTGTTCCTCCTTCTCCAGCTGTGGGAGGGGGAGAGCCCGCCGTCAGTGCCTGCTCTGCCTCTGGGCTCACTGTGGCACTTCGGGAGAGGGACGACCCCCTTCTGGGCTCCTTGCAATGTCAACTCTGTGACACCGCGGAGGCCAGGGTGAGTGGGGCCACCGTGTCCCCCGCACGCGGCACAGGGCATGGCCCAGGGTCGGAGTTCAGAAAATATTCACTGAATGAAGGCGTAAGCCCCTATACTTGTTCTCCCAACTCCTCCAGACTCTGCCAGATCGGTGTATAACGCGCCACCACGGAGCCCTCCTTGGTAGCACCTGCCAGAGTTACAACGTCATTCGAATAGTCACACACACTGGGCGCCTGGGTGGTTCAGTGGATTAAACATCCGACTCTTGGCTTCGGCTCAGGTCGTGATGTCATGGTTCTGTGAGTTCGAGCCCCACATCGGGCCCTGCGCTGGCAGCGTGGAGCCTGCTTGGGATTCTCTCTCTCCCATTCTCTCTCTGCCCCTCCCCCACTCATGCTCCCTCTCTCTCTCAGACTAAACAATTTCTATTTTATTTTTTTTTTAATTTTTTTTTTCAACGTTTATTTATTTTTGGGACAGAGAGAGATAGAGCATGAATGGGGGAGGGGCAGAGAGAGAGGGAGACACAGAATCGGAAACAGGCTCCAGGCTCTGAGCCATCAGCCCAGAGCCCGACGCGGGGCTCAAACTCACGGACCGCGAGATCGTGACCTGAGCTGAAGTCGGACGCTTAACCGACTGCGCCACCCAGGCGCCCCTCTATTTTATTTTTAAAATATTTTTTAATGTTTATCTTTGAGAGAGAGAGAGCACGTGTGTGTGTGTGTGTGTGTGTGTGTGTGTGTGTTCAAGTGGGGGAGGGGCAGAGAGAGGGAGACACAGAATCCGAAGCAGGCTCCAGGCTCCGAGCTGTCAGCACGGAGCCCAACGCGGGGCTCGAACTCACGAACTGCGAGACCACGACCTGGGCCGAAGCCGGACGCTTAACCGACCAAGCCACCCAGGCACCCCTGAAATTTTTTTCTTTTTAATCATGCACACAAATGGCACGTGTGTCACTCTTACCCCCAGTCACACAGGACTCCATGGATGCTCCCTCAGGGTAGGAGCCCAGTGTGGTTTTGCTCACCACTGACTCCTGGGTTTGCATCCCAGCTCTGCCACACACTAGCTATACGACCTTGTCATATAACCAACCTCTTGGAGCCTCGGTTTGCTCATCTGTCAAATGGGGATAATCACCAGACCCAAGGTCATACACATGAAGACTAAGGCCACACTGCACAGCAGGTAGTAGGCGCTCTACCCTTGTCAATCAGGAGGCATTATTAGTCAACGCTGGACAATTTAATTATGTGCTGAAAGAGGAAAAGAGCTACCCATAGGAGGGCTTCCTGCAAACGTTCCGCTATTCCCCGCTGACAGTTAAAGCACACAAAGCCATGTGGGGGTGGAAGGCAGTTAGGAACGGCTGAGGCAAGTCTTCTTTCCAGTTTGGGGCTCTTTTATTTGGCTCCTAGAGTGACAAGTTATTATTATTTTTTTTTTTCAAGAGAGTGGCAAGTTATTAACAACACTCAAAGGTACCTAGGCCACCAACCCCCAGGATCGTCTGACGCTCTAGTCGGCTCTATCACCCCCAGTCAGGAGGTCGCCCAGACTTCACCTACACACTGCTAGAAACAGGGACATCACTACATGGGAGGAAGGAGCCTGGCCTTGGGGGAGGCAAGCCTGGGTGCAAATCCAGCCCTGCCGTTTCTAAGCTGTGCAACCCTGGGTGACGCGCAACCTCTCTGAGCGGCAGTTTCCTTTTGTGGGGGATGGGCGGGCCGTCATAATAACCCTCCTCCTGAAGGGGGCTCAGATGACTCAGAATAACAACCACAGTAACACTGGCAGCAAACATCTAAGTGCTCACGTTGCACCAGACACGTCACGCATGTGTCTGTCCTCTCTCCTCACAACGGCTCTGCCAGGCAGGGGCTATTATTATCTCCATTTAACACGTGAGCAAACGGAGGCAGGAAGCGGTTACGTAACGCCCCCCAGGTCACACAGCTGGCGAGTGGCAGAGCGGGGCCTGGAGCCCAGGCAGGCTGGCTGGCGTCCCACACGTGCGCCTCCACCACATCACAGGTGTGTCGGAGAAAGAGGCGGTGCTGCGGGAAGGGGCTTCCCAAGGCTGAGCCAAGCTGGCCTCTTGCCTTTCCAGCTCTGAGTCCTGGGACAGTGTGTGGCGCTGCCCACGAAGTCCTAGTCTGACTTCTCAGCCTCCTGACACACCGGGTGGCTCTCCTCTGGCCACGCGGGCCTTCCTTCTGTGCCAAGAAGAGGCCAGGTCCTTCCCACCGCGGGGCCTTTGCACGTGCCATGCCCCCTGCCCAGACCACTCTCCCCTCAAACCTTCCCACGGCCGGCTCTTTCCGTCATTCAGGTCTCTGCTTAGATGTCACCTCTTCAGGCCAACCTAAGTAGGCTGGCCCCTCACCTCCTAACCAGGTGCTATGCTCTACCCCTAGCCCTGCTTTATTTTTCTTCAGTATCCCCACTCAATATTATGTACGTAACTACACTTTTTAGTTCCATTTGTCGCCCATCTGTTTCCCCCCACCAGACTTTTAAGCTCCACGAGGGCAGACACGAGATCTAAGCCACCCCCCACTGTGTCCTGAACACCAAGGACAGGGTCTGGCCCTTCCCAGCTCTGCTTACTTAGTGCTGTGTGAGCCCGGAGCAAATAGTTTCATTTCACCCCTTGTGCCTCAGTTTCCTAACCCGTGAAATGGGGACGTAGCAACTTCTAACTCAGAGTCGTGTGAAGGTTCCAGTGAGGAACACACACAAAGCCCTTTGAACAGTGCCTGCCACAGAGCAAGTGCTCCATAAATATCAGCTGCTACTGTTACCTCGATACGCGCCTGGTGGACAGATGGACAGATGGACGGGAAGCCCCTACTAACCACCTGCTGAAGGAACAGATGCCCCCTGAATCGTAACTCGGGCTCTGCCCTTCCTGACCAGGTGGCTTTGGTGAGGCATTTGCCTCAGTGTCCCCATCTGTCACAAAGGGGTCATCACGGCCAACACTTTCAGATTCTCACTGCGTGCCAGGGGCTCGGTGTATTAGTCTCCTGCTGCTGCTGTAACAAATTACCACAAACTTACTGGCAGAAAGCAATACCTCTTACAGATCTGGAGGTCAGAGGTCTGAAATTTGGTCTTACGTGGGCTGAAATCCAGGTGTCAGCGGGGCTGCGTTCCTTCCGAAGGTTCTACGGGAGAATCTGTTTCCTTGTCTTATTTCCAGCTTCTAGAAGCCACATGTATCCCTCAGTTTGTGGCCCCTCCTCCACCCTCGAAGCCAGCAACAGCATCACGCCTACCTCTGTTTCTATCTCCACATCTCGTTCTCTGGCTCTCCTGCCCCCCTCTTGCCCTTATAAGGACGCTTGTGATGATATTGGGTCTCCTTGCCCCTCAAACAATCCAAGCCAATCTCACCGTCTCAAGATCCCTAACTTGATCAGATCTATAACATCCCCTTTGCCGTGTTCAGTGACATATTCACGGGTCCCAGGGATCAGGATGGGAAATCTTTCTGGGGCCATTATTCTGTCTATCACGGCTAGCTAAGCTCTCCCTGGACCAGCCATCACTCCTCACAGCCACCTTAGAAGGAAGGGTCTGTTACTATCCCAGTCTTACAGATGGGGGAACTAAAGGTCAGAGGTCAAATAAATAGCTCACGTCACATGCAGCTAATGACTAGGAGAGAAATTTGGAACCCACCTGCCTGACTGTAAACCAACACTCCTTCTCAACTCCCCTATTTTAACCCTTGAGGTAAAAACTCAACATCTTTACCTCTCCCACATGACAAAGCACAAGCCCCTATCTATACCCTGAGTGATGTTAGTTGCATACATCAACTACCTCTACTTTAAACATGCACACGTACTCCCCCATATGTCTTCTTCTTTTTCTAAAAATATTTATTTTTGAGAGAGACAGAGCACAAGGGGAAGGGCAGAGACACACACACACACACAAACCAAAGCAGGCTCCAGGCCCCGAGCTGTCAGTACGCAGCCCCAGATGGGGCTCAAACTCACGAACCGTGAGATCATGACCTGAGCTGAAGTCGGATGCTTAACCGACCGAGCCACCCAGGTGCCCAGTATTTCTTTTTGATAAAGAATTCCAGACCCTAGTGTTTACACATGGAGACAACCCAAATGTCCATCAATTTCTGAATGGATGTACATTGTAGGGTATGTCCACGTAATGGAACAGTGTTCTTGTAGAAAGACATGGGAGTAATGATGCACGCGACACGGAGGAACCTCAAAAACGTGGTTCAGTGAAAGAAACCGGACACAAAGGCCATAGCGTGTGATCCTATTTATGTGAAACGTCCGGAAATCTACAGAGACAAAACGTAGACCAGCGGCTGCTGGGGGCAGCTTGGGGAGAGGGGAACTGGGAGTAAATATGGAACGGTTATGGGGTTTCTTGTGGGCACTGAAAATGTCCTCGATTAATGGCAGTGATGGCAGGACGCTGTCAAAATGCCAAAACCACTGAACTGTATACTGGAAATGATTAAATGGTGAATTTCATGTTACGTGGATTTTATCTCAAAAAAAAAAAAATGACTGTTTAGGGTCAGTGGTTAGGAGAAGGGCTTAAACATTAACTGTCTGTCCTCTGAGGCCAGGTTCATGTGCACCTTTCTCAGGAAGAAGACCTAACTCATGACAGTAAAACAAATGCAGCTGGGAAGGTTCACAGAGTTCCTGAGAGACACTGTGTTAAAAAAAAAAAAAAAAAAAAAAAAGAAAAATGTTCCAGGGCGCCTGGGTGGCTCAGCGGGTTGAGCATCTGACTCTTGATTTCAGCTCAGGTCATGATCGCAGGTCATGGGATCAAGCCCCGAGTCGGCCTCTGTGTTGAGCACGAGGCCTGCTTAAGATTCTCTCTCTCTCCCTCTGCCCCTCCCTGTTCCCTCGCAAAACAAAACAAAACAAAACAAAACAAAACAAAACAAAACAAAACATCAAACAAACAGGTTCCATGTCCAAGAAAGGTAGTGTTATGCACCATTTAAAGGAATAAGGTAGAGGCACCTGGTGGCTCCGTGGGTTAAGCATCCGACTTTGGCTCAGGTCATGATCCCTAGGTTCCTGGGTTCTAGCCCCGAGTCGGGCTCTGGGCTGACAGCTCAGAGCCTGAAGCCTGCTTCAGATTCGGTGTCTCCCTCTTTCTCTGCCCCTTCCCTGCTCACGCTCTGTCTCTCTCTGTCTCAAAAATAAACATTAAAAAAAAAAATTAAAGGAATAAGGTAGAACTTTGCCCAGTGGCAGCAGGTCTCCAAAATACATTGTCATTTGAAAGAAAGCATGGGGAATAATAGTGTCCATACTAGGCACTTGGTGGAAGAGGTGGATATTAACGTGCTTGTATGTACACAGTGACCCAGGAGGGCCACGTGAGAAACTCCTAACAGTGGTTGCCGGTAGACAGAGTGGGAGGGGGTGGAAGCAAGGAGAGGGAGGTGTAAACCCTTTTGTGCCCTTTAAATTTCGCACTGTATACACATGATACTCATTCAAAAAATTCAGCTAATAAAAGGGCAATGGACAGGGCCTCCTGGGTGGCTCAGTGGTTAAGCGTCGGACTTCGCCTCAGGTCACGATCTCGCGGTCCGTGAGTTCGAGCCCCGGGTCGGGCTCTGGGCTGATGGCTCAGAGCCTGGAGCCTGTTTCCGATTCTGTGTCTCCCTCTCTCTCTCTGCCCCTCCCCCATTCATGCTCTGTCTCTCTCTGTCCCCAAAATAAATAAACGTTAAAAAAAATTAAAAAAAAAAATAAATGGTGACAGTGAATTTAATCGGTATTCAAAGACAGCATGGACCGCTTATAAAACTTGGTGGCTGGCCACCAGTTTGGACTGTTTGATTCAGGGTTCCTTCCTGTGTTAGACACACATGCACAGATGCACACCCCCCGCGTGGGTATGTGTGTACCTGCAAGACTTTTCTTCCTCCTGAGAGCCACAGTTCTCAGACTTTTTGATCTTGTAAAATCATTGAAGACTCAAGAGTTGGTGCGTGTGAACTATATATGCTGACATTTGCTGTATTGTAAGTCAAATAAGCCTCAGTGGCGCCTGGGTGGCTCGGTCAATTAAGCGGCCGACTTCGGCTCAGGTCATGATCTCACGGTTTGTGAGTTCGAGCCCCGCGTCGGGCTCTGTGCTGACCGCTCAGAGCCTGGAGCCTGCTTCGGCTTCTGTGTCTCCTTCTCTCTCTGCCCCTTCCCCACTCACACTTGGGCTGTGTCTCTCAAAAATAAATAAACGAAAAAAATTTTTAAAAGAAATAAAGTCCAAGGGTTATCACCAACCATGGAGCACCATACAGAAATGAGGACGAACCATCCACGGCTACACCCACCCACAGGGATCAAAGTAACAAACAGGATGCTGAGTGACAGCAGCCAGACACAGACGTCTATACTGTGTGCTTCCATCTATGTAAAATCCCAAACCAGGCCACACGAACCTGTGCGGTTCAAAGTCAGGGATGGTGGTTACCCTGTGGGGGGCGGTGACAGGAAGGAGTGCAGGGGGCGATGGGGGGCTGGGCACGTTCTGTTACCCATGTTGGGGGGGGGAGCACCTAGGTTGTCGTGTGTGAGGGTTCACTGAACCGTGTGCTTTGCTGTACACGTTACACAAATAAAAACCAATTTGAAACACCATGGGGGCCAAGTGAGTGGTTGGAAAACCACTGAGCAACAAAATCCAAACGTGTGCCACCCTGTTGTTGAGCATCTCTCTGGTTTTAATGTTTATTTATTTTTGACAGAGAGAGAGAGAGACAGAGTGTGAGTCGGGGCGGGGGGGGGGGGGGGAGAGAGGGAGACACAGACTCCAAAGCAGCCTCCAGGCTCTGAGCCGTCAGCACAGAGCCCGACGTGGGGCTCGAGCTCGCAAAAACCGTGAGATCGTGACCCGAGTGAAGTCTGACACTTAACCGGCGCCCCTGTTGAGCATTTCTCTCAAAGAGCGCATGTCAGTGGGGCACCGGAGCAATCTGGACCTGGTCCCAGCCATCCCCTCCGGCCCAGGAGCGGTTAGCCAAGAAGTTGGAACTCCCCTCCCGGGAGCAAGTTATCCACGGAGCCTCCTTCAGCTGCCGCAAACAAAAAAGGTGTGTGTGGCCATCACGAGCAGAGGGTTGAACCCTGTGTGGCAATATCCAGATGTTGCATCATATTGTTTGGAGGAAAAAAAACAGGGGAGAAGAACGTGCCACAGATCAGTCTACGGGCATCGGTGTCCAGAAAGTTCTGCCTTGTTCACTTGCTTGAAAAGACCCAAAGTTACCATGAATCTGGAGTCGCCCTGCATCCTGGCAGTCGCCGAATGCGGTCAGATTTCCCGAAGTGTCTCTAACGTGGCTGGTGCTGTGCAGCTTGCTCCTGTACTCGCCCCCCGTGCTTTAATTCTCAACACGGACACCAGGGTTCTGTAGGAACCGAAGTCCGACTCTGCTCCTCCTCTGCTCAGAGCCCTTCAGTGGCTCCTGTCTCGTCCAGAGTAAAAGCTGAAGTACTTAACGGTGGCTTTCAGGCCTTCGGTGTGTTGGGGGCCCTCCACCCCCACCCCATTAGCTCATGTCCCACCTGCCCCCCCCCCCCCAACCAGGCTAAATCCACTGCACCCGCACCAGCCCCCCTGCGGCTCCTCCAGAACGCCAGGCGCCAGGCCGCCTCACAGTCTGTGTTTCCTCCCTGGATATTTACAGCTCACTCTGCTCAATGTCACCCTCTCAGGGAGGCCCTCCTGGATCCCTGTTAAAATAAAAACCTCCTGCCACTGCCTTCTCCCCCAGCTGCAGCATTCTCCGTTCCTCTTGATGGGTGAATTTTCTTCCACCATCTGACATGTTAGAAAAGTTAGGTCACTTTTCCTACTAACATGACAGCTCCACAGGACTGACATATTTGTGTCTTGTCCTGTCCCCAGGACCTAAAACAGTGCTTGGCCTACAGGAGGTGCTTCATAAAAAATTACTCGATGAATGAATGAACATAAGAATCCATTCACTCCTGGGGCGCCTGGGTGGCTCAGTCGATTGGGCATCTGACTCTTAATTTCACCTCGGGTCATGATCTCACGGTTTTGTGAGATTGAGCCCTGTGTCGGGCTCCACACTGCCAGTGGCAGCCCGATGCTGACAGTGCGGAGCCGGCTTGGGATTCTCTCTCAGCCCCTCCCCCGCTCCCTCTCTCTCCAAATAAACTTTAAAAAAAGAATCCATTCACTCCTGAGTCTATAGGTCCTGCCCCTGTGCTGACAACTTCCACACCTCTGTCTCCGGGTTCAGTTCCGATTCCTAAGTGTCTCCTGAGTACCTCCCCTTGGATGTCCCAAAGTCACAGCACACCAGACATTCCACCTACAGGTTCCCAAGCTGCCCCTTCTCTGGGTTTCCCATTTCGGTGACAGCTGCAATACCTCCCTGTCTCCTGGACCAGAGAATCCTGTGCTTTGCTCTGGCCCCTCCCCACGTCGTGTCTCTTCTGCCTCTGGTCTCTCTGCTCCCACTGCAACTGGGGTATAGACTGGAATGTGATTCTCCTGGGGTCATCTGATCCTCAGAGGGCCCAGCAGAATCGTCACCCAGTAATAAAAACATGAATCCCTCCCTTTACACAAACATCTACATGTTGATGGAGCACTTGTCCAGACATTATGTCACCGAGTTTTCACAATAACCCTGGGCTTAGATCTCATTATTCCCAATGGACAGATGAGAAAAGATGTTCAGAGAAAGGCAAACATTTGCCTGAGGTCACAGAATGAGTAAGAGGGAGAGCTGGGGACTTGAACCCAGATCCCAAGACTGGATCGTGAGCAACCTGTACCTCTCTCAGTTTAAAGCATTGGCTCTAGGCCAGTGGCGTAACCTCCCTGGGCCTCAGTTTCCTCATCTGTAAAATGGAGGTAATAACAGACTCTAGGTCATGGGGTTTTTATGGATTCAATGACTTAAGCCATGTGTGGAGTTCAGAACAGTAACTGGCAGTTGTAATGTTGAATAAATATTAGCTCTCATTATTATTATTACTATGTTAGACACTTCGATGTTTCAACTAAAATCAGAAAGTCTTAGAGTCTTACTTTTCCTGGGAAGAGAATCCTCAGCTTCTCTCTAATTCTTAAAAGGGTCTGTGACCCAAAACTTTTTTGGAACCACTGGGCAAGAGAGAGACTGAGAATATGTCCAACACAATCACGAAAGCCTTGCTCCCCAACATCCCTCCCCAAACACCCCTCATTCAGAAGGAATATGGCCAAAATCAAGAAAGCCAGCGTATGAACACACAGCAAGTGTGACAAGGTGGCTCAGAGCGCCCACTTGGTTTCGAGTCTTAGCAAGCTATTTATTGATGGTGCTAACGGCCCCTGTGAGATCACGCAAATAAAACACCCAGCCCAGGATCCAGCACAGAGCAGATGCTTCAAACACACTCAGCTCTCTCCTTCCACTAGCCCGTTTAGAATTCTGTCACCACCTGGGGTCAAACCACCCTTTTTCCTCTGAGCCTTCCTCCAACTTCAGAGTCTGGGCTGAAGGTTGGGTGAGAGCACGTACAAAAGCACTCAGAAGAACCTGGCAAGCATTCCAGAAATGGGGCGTAGACCGGCCATTTCACTTCTCCCCTCTCTGTGCTTCAGTTTTCCCATCTCTAAAATGGGGTTGATTGGCTTACATGATCTTCCAGAACACCTTGCAACCTGGAGCCCAAGGACTTCAGAAGGCAAGATACATGAAAACTATTCACTCTGTTCCAGGTGAGGAAACTGAGGCTCAGAAAGCAGAAGCAACCTACCCAGGCCACACACTGATTCCTATAGTCACCCTAGGCCTAGTCCTTGGACCACCTTTGTTCTCTGCCAAGGGGCACAGCCATCACACTGCCCATTTTCCAGGTAGGGAAGCTGAAGTCCAGAAGGCTTAACCCACTGCCAGTTGACTGAAGAGCAGTGTCTGGACCCTGAGTCTCCAGACTCCTACTAGGAAGGAGACAGGGGGAGGGCAGGATCACCTGGAGCACCACAGAGATGGTCTTCTCGCCTGCCTTGGCTGCCCGCCATTTTCGGTAAGTGTCCGCCTTGAGAAGGTTTTCTGCACAGTGGGTCTGCAGAGAAGAGTAGAAAAAGGAAAGTAAGGGTACAGGGATGAGAGCTCGGTCCCCAGCTCTCCAGAGCCCTCTGCTATCCCCCAGATTTAAAATTCCCCGTTAATCCCACCACACTCTGCTTGAGTCCCGTATAACATTTTCCCCTGGAAGCTCCCCACTTCCTCCTGTCCTCTCCGCAAGTTCCCCCATTCCACACCTCTGCCAGAGTTCCCTTATAGCCTCCTGGAATTTCCCCTTGACCCGCCGTGGACTTCCGTGAAGTTCCCTTTTACACTCCCAAAGTTCTCGCAGTGCCCCCGCAGGGATTCCCTTACGTCTTCCAGCCTCCCCCCATGTCAGTTCCTCACCGAGTCCTGGCTACTGCAGGACACCACATGGCGGAGACGGATCTCCGGCATGTCAACGTCTTGGGCTTCGCCAGGCGCGAAGGATGAAAGAAGTCCGAGTTTGGGGGGAAGCGAAGAGGGGGTGCTCCCTGCGCGGGCTAAAGTGCGCAAGCGCACAGGGCTCGGGCCTTTCAAACCGCGGCGCGCCGGCGCTCGCGTAAACACTGCGCAAGCCCAGTCGCGCCTCTCGGGAACGAGGCGCTTAGTCCCCTAGCAACCGGCTTTCCTCTAAGCCCCGCCTCTCCCCGGCCTCACCACTCTCTAGCCCCTCCTCCCGGTGACGTTCACGCCTTGCTTTCTGGGCGCCTGGCAACAGGAGCGGCCTCCGGGATTGGCCCCTAGAAGAAATTCGCCATTCTCATTGGACAATGCAGTCACCGCCCAAACCGAAGCCTTAGAAATCGAGAGGGCGCAAACCTGAGTCGATTTTCTTAGGGAGTCTGGATCCTACCTCAGCGGGATCCTCTCCACCAGTTCCTGCGGTTACGCTCTTCCCGGTTACGCTCTTCCCTGCTACCCTCACACCATGCGCGCGCGCACACACACACACACACACACACACGAACAAAATCTCCGATCTCTCCAGGGTTATGCCCGAGGCCAAGAGAGAGTGCGTCAAGGACCTACATAAGACACAAAGCACGCATTCAAACCAGATCCACACACGGAGCCTAGAGTGCTTCCACCCATGCATCAGTTTTCCAATATGTGGCCTGTGGGCATCTGTCTCCTACCACACCCGCCCCTGACCGTTGACAGGCATCCCTCTGTTTGGTCCCTATGAGACCTAGGGGTGCAGCCCCAGGCAGGATCAGAGCTGGGGACAGCCCAAACACAAGACAGGGAATATGAGCCAAGCACACGAAGAAGGAAGAGAAACAGGGCGCCCAGGCCCCCGCAGAACGAGCCGGGACATGCTGGGCGCTCCCAGGTAGGGCCTCACCCACGCTGGGTAACTCCTTGGAAAGAGAGAGAAGAGAGGGGATCTCAGTCCTCCTAGCAGCCACTCTACACCTACAGGAAATCAAGTGACCCAACTCTGACCTTGGGCTTCAGGCCAGAAAAAAAAAAAAAAAAAAAAAAGGCGGGGGGTGGGGGGTGGGGAGAAGGGCCATGAGAATGTGAGAAAACAGGAAAGTGACCTTCTGGGTCCTGATGGAAGAGGGGGCTAGAAGCCCAGACTCCTGGGGTCCCTGTGGAGCAGGGGGCTGAGCATGAAATGCCCATGTCCCTTTTGAATTCTGGTTCCATATCCCCAACCCAGAGCCACAAAGGCCCGCCCTGAGATCTTACCTCAGCTATTTCTCACCCCAGGGTGAAGGTGGATTAGACCCGCCCCTCCTCAGTTCCCTATAAGGGCTGAGGACCCAGGACTGCAGGTTCACTCATCATGAGGGCTTCCATGAAACCGGGGACCTTCTTGCTGGCCTTCACTCTGCTCTGCACCCTCCTAGGTCTGGGTAAGTGAGAAGGGGTGTGGACCATGAGGCCCATGAGAGAGAGCACTCAGCACGGTCCTTGAGGGGGAAAGTGGAGGTGTCCTGGGAATGCAGATTCATGGTGAAGGCAGAGGCTAAAGGAAGAGAAAGCCTGGGGCCCCAAAGGAGAAGCTCATGTGGTCGACTCCCTGGGGGAGCTTGGGGGGGCTCCGAATCCTCTATCCCCTCCCCCCCCCCCAGGCAGGGTCTCGAAATAAGACATATGAATCTAGCCCCACCTTTCCCAGGACCCAGGTAGGTGTCTGGGCCCCGAGTTGTGTCTTCTTTTAGGACCAAGGAGTCCATGCCCTCAGCCCTCCTGGTCCTGACTCTCCCTTCTTGATCTGGCATGAAGACCCCAGCCTCGGGTTCCCCTGCCTGAGCTCCTGCCACCTCCAAGACCTACATCTGGTCTTGCGTCCAAGAAACAGCTGGACCTGAAGCTTCCCAAAGCCCATGGAAACCTTCGCCAGGATCCCTCCCTGTCCCCGAGCTTTCTCAGGAGTCCCTAGCATCCCAAGTCCCCAGCCTTATAATTAGGTAAACAGGCTCCCTGGTGGAGTCGCTTCCCACCCGTGGAAGCAGCTTTGCTGGCATCACCACCGCGTCCCAGCCAGAGCAGTGGACATTTCCCTGGACAGCGGTCAGTGCCCCACCCATGAGCAATTAGAGAGACACCTGTCCCTCCTCCCTCAGGACTCCAAACCCGGTCCCCTGTGCCTCCATCTCCCTCTGGACTCTGAAGTCAAACCCGTGCTCCGCTGACCACACCCCTCATGACTACAGCCTGGCTCTCTACACCGCAGGGTGCCCACTGAGCTGTGAAGTGTGCAGGGGCTCCGGGCCCACGTGCAGCGGAAAAATGAAGACTTGCGAGGCCGGCAAGGACGCATGCGTGGTCGTCGTGGGGGAGTCCTGCACAAGTATGACAGCCTGGCGTCCCACCCTGGGGAGGGGGTGGTGCCTTCAAGGGTAGAAGATAACGCCACATCAGGGAGGGACTGTCACGGTCACGGTTCTGGTGGTGGGAGGTCAGGGAAGAGGGAAAGACTGTCTTGAGGTGGTGGGTGGAAAAAAGCGAAGTCAATGGGATGATGGGAGCCATTGTTGTCAGGGATTTCTGAAAATGGGACTCTCCAAAATATTAGATGGTGGGTGGGGGGCAGATATAGAGACTTTCTTAGGCAGGAGGGGGTGAGGAAAGGAAAGGACACAGGGGAACAGAACTGGTGAGGGGTAAGTATCTAATAGGCAGGAGGTAGAATGGAAGGGGAGGAGGAATCGAAGAGAAGAGGCTGGGGTGGGTCTGGAAGAATGTGATCAGGTTGACCGCTTTGGGTGAGAGGGAGGAACCGTCCAAAATACCAGGGGATGGTTGGGGTGGTGCGGGCTGGAAGGGACCATTCCTTTTTTTTCTTTCTTTCCTCCTCCTCCTCCTCCTCCTCCTCCTCCTCCTCCTCCTTCTTCTTTTAATGTCTATCTACCTTTGAGAGAGAAAGAGACAGAGCACGAGCAGGGGAGGGACAGAGAGAGAGGGAGACACAGAATCCGAAGCAGGCTCCAGGCTCTGAGCTGTCAGCACAGAGCCCGACAGGGGCTCGAACTCACCAACCGTGAGATCATGACCTGAGCCGAAGTGGGAAGCTTAACCGACTGAGCCACCCAGGCACCCGGGAAAGGGACCATTCCTGACGGGAGGAGGTGCTATGACACCAAGGTAGAGGAAGAGACATAAAAGGGACCGTGCCAGGCAGGAGAGGAAAGATAACCCTGAAGTATGGAGCAAATCATCAGGAAGAAGGTAGAGGTAGAGAGCTGGAGGCAGATGGGTGACATGGGAGAAGGCATGACTTTAATGGAAGCGACCGTCCCAGACCTGAGGAAGGTTGGGGAGAAGGGGAGCGATGGAGTGTTGATTCAAAGCTGAGGAGAGAGGATGGGGCTGGGGCAGGAGATGAAGGCCTCCAGGAGGGTAGGAAGAAGCCACCCGGACCGGTGGGGGTGTGCGTGTAAGGAGGGTGAGACAGAGGGTGGTGGCGTTGGCGGGTGGGCCAAAGGACCCGAAGGGCTTGAAGAGACCACCCCAGGCATACATGAGGGAGATCAGACCCTGAGGTTGGAGGAAGAGGAAGGTGGGAAAAGCCCTTCGGGGGTGAAGAGGAAAATCCTTGGATTGGAATGGAAGAGACCACCACACGGTGGGGAGGGGGAAGGCCACGAAGACTGGAAGAGACCACTGCAGGCAAGGCTGGGGGTAGCCAGGGAGGGAGGCAAGAGACCACTTTAGAGGCTATGGGTGTTGCAGGGTAGGGGTTGGGGCGGCCTCCCAGGGTTTGTTGGAAGGGATCTGGAAGGTGGGAGGGAGGGCGAAGGTGAAGAGGACTGGAAGAGACGGTTTCACACAAGCATCGGGGTAGCCAAAGACGCTTTGGGGCAGGTACCCTTGGAGGATGGCAGAGCCGCGGGGCTGGGCGGAAGGGCCCAAGTCAGGCTTGGCAGTGGGGAGCTGAAAGAGACCATCCAGGCTGGGGGCTAGGATAATGGGGCAGCGGGGGGCGGGGGGGGGGGGGGGGGGCGTCACCTAATAAACGACTCCGGACCGGATCCCGGGTAGCTAAAGGTGGCGGGGGTTGGGAGAGACCCCGAGGCCGGGGTCCACGCCAGAGTGGGGTCAGCGGGCGCTGCCGGAGCCCTCCCTTCCTGTCCCGCGTCCTTCAGAGGGCCGCCACGCGGTGAACACCTACAAGGCCTGCATGAAGTACAGCGACTGCTACTCGGGATTCGTGTCCACCACGATGGGCCCCAAGGACTACATGGTGTCCAACACGCGCTGCTGCCAGAGCGACGGCTGCAACCAGGGCTCGGTGCCCCGTAAGTGCCAGCCCCGCATCGGGAGTCGCTTCCAGCTCGCCCCAAGAGCCCGCGGAGTGTGCTCTGCCCCGCATCGGGGCAACTTGCTTGCTGCGACCCGATTTCCTTACGGCCAAATGCAGTGTCCGTCATCCGTTGGCAACCCGTGTTCCCCAGGGGTGTTGTGAGGTGAGGGAAGGGTTGAATCGTCCCCCTGCTTCTCACGCGCCACTCATCCCCAGCTCCCCAGAACAATCGTACGGAGAACGGCCTCCAGTGCCCGGCCTGCATCGCGCCCTTTCAGGAGACATGCCCCGGGACCCAGGCAGCCCGCTGCGTTGGCCAGGAAACCCACTGCGTCTACTTCGCTGGCAACGTGCAGGCCGGTGAGGGGAACCCGGATCTCTAGAGGGGGCAGGGGCCCCAGAACTGGAGGCCCATGCTTCCAGGCTCTAGGGGAGATGGTGGCTCCAGGTTACTGGGTGAGGACAGGGGTGGGGGAGGGGGGACGGGGTCATGAGGAAGGAGGAGTTAGGGGCCGACTCCATTTTGAAACCCCCTTCCCAGGTCTCATCACCCCCAAATTTGCCACTCGGGGCTGCGCTACGGAGAGTGCCTGCTTCGCCAAGGCCGGGGCGCAGGTGCCTTCAGCCTCTTATCTGTACTTCCTCCGCCGAGCAGACTGCCTTCCAGCCCGCCAGGCCCCTAGCAGGGCGGAGTAAAGCGCTGAGGATCATGTGGCTTGAAGTCTCCCTTTGTCCTCAGTCTACACCTGTCCATGTGCCTATAAATTAAACAGGTTAACAAAGCAAGCCCGAGTTCTTGTGATGTGATGCATCTCAGGAAGCGAGGGTGCAGAAAGCAAGGGTCCTAACCCTTGCGAACCCTCTCTTTGCAAGGAAGGGAGAGAAGATCCCACCATTTATTACAGGATTCCTCCCCGCTGGGCCCCTGTGCAGTGTTCTCCGTGCTGTACCTCATTTCATAACCCCAACGACTGTGTGAACTTGATATTACTATCCCCATTTTACAGATGAACAAACTGAGGCACGGGTTGTGTGGCCATTTGTTTTGGGGCAAACCTCTAGGGAGGGTCAGACCCGAGTCCATGATCACCTCTCCTGATTAACCCTCTCCCTCTTTTTGCCTGTTTTCACATCTGCAAAACGTGGGTATTAATAGTAATAACCTCATTGGGTTGTTGCATCAAATGAAAGAAAAGCAAAAAAGGCACTTAGTGCAGTGCCTGGCACCTTTATGACAATGTCGGTTCTGGAAACAATACATCTATAAATAATAATCATCCGAACAGCTGCTTCTTAATGAGTGCCCATTATCTGGAAGGTGCTAAGCATTGTCATCAATCAGTATGCTGCAGTAACACGCAAGTCCCTAATTTCAGTGGTTTAAAGCAACCAAGTTGTATTAGTCGACTAATGCTGGAGTAACGCTGTGTAACAAACCATCCTCAAACCGAGCCATAAACAACAAGCATGCTTTTTGCTGAGGGTTTGTGGGTGGCTGGGGTAGCTCTGCTTCTGGCCTTGTATTAGCTGGTTTGGCTCCAGTTGGGGAGGATTCAAATTCTGGGATCGGTGGCTCCCTGGCTAACGCTCTGACAGCAGGCACAGGAGCACAGTAACCAAGTGCATTAAAAGCCCCTGCTGAGGTCAGGTGTGCTAACATTCCACTGATTGAAGGCAATCCTGTGGTCAAAGCCAACATCAACCAGGCAAGGAGGTGTACTACCCTTCCGGTGGGAGGGAGAAGAGTAGGATTCGTCGAACAAGTCCCCACTCACAAATAGTCGTTTCCCCCCTGACCCTCCGTGTCTAGCACTGTCCACGGGGTGTTCTGCTCGTGGTAATCATAGAGCAGCCTCCAGCTCCAGCGTTGCTGATTTCTGTGCACCGGAAAAGTCTCACACGGGTGATTAAATGCCGTGACCCAGAAATGACTTGACACAACTCATGGGATGGAGCTAATCACACGGCCCCCAAACCCCATGGGGGGCTAGGAAGTCGCTCCCCAGTGTGGCCATATTTTGTAAAAGGCAGGAAGCTGCCACGGCCCCCTAGCAGGTGTTTCTCATTTTCTCTTCATAAAGACTCCCTGTGATATAGGGACTGTTATTCTCGGCCCTGTTTTCAGAAGAATCTGAGGCTCAGACGTGGGATGTTACACGCAACTACAAAGTGGCAGAGCTTAAGATCTGATCATCGGGTCGTGTTGAGGGGGAGAAGGAACCACAGCACAGAGGGAACAGGCCCGCATCGGTCATCTTTGGCTGTATCTTTATACATCGAACCACTCCAAAACTTTGTTGCTTTGAACAATCAATCGTCTTTTATTTAGCTCATGATTCCGCAATTTGGTCTGGGATCAGCTGGGTGGTTCTTCTGCTGGATGCGGCTCTTGTCGGCTTGGCAGCTCGGTTTCGGAGGGTTGGCTGGCTGGCGGTGGGGGTGTCAAGGCTGACTGGGTCACCTGGCCTCTACTCACCCAGCAGGTTAGCCTGGACTTGGTGTCCCAGTGGTGGAAGGGAGAGAGGAACCCCTGTATGTGAGCCCTTTCTAAGCCTCTACTTTATCGCGTTCGCTGTTGTTCCTGTGGTCAGGCAAATCACACGGCCAGGTTTTGAGTCAGGGGAACGGACTCTGCAAGGACACAGCTACAGAGAAGCTGAACAAATTGGAGGCATTAATGGGCCAAGCTGCTTCCAGAGCTAGGATGCTTTACCGTCACAAGCTCCTAAGGTCTAAATGTCGTTTTTCCACCTCCATTCTCCTCTCCCCCACTCCCAGGGTGGCAAAACTCAGGCACAGGAGTCTTTGGGTTCCAGCTCAAGGGGTTCTTTCCCATACAGACCTTCACCATCCCTCCTCTCCCAGGGCCCAGGAGTCCCCACCCTTGGTCCCCTTCTCCCTCAGACCCAGTGCTATCTCCAGCCCCTTCCTCAGACCCAAGCAAAATCCCAAGCATCTTCCTACCCCTTCAAACCCTCAAAGGAGAGACAACACAGTGGGATTTCTACTCGTCTTTATTCACTCCTGCAAGAAAGCACCACAGGCCAACCACACCCTTGATTAGCCCTCCACGGTTCCCCACCCCAATGGATACAAGTGTCTTCATCATAACCCAGAAATATCTGAAACTCAGCTAAGGTGATGAGATTGTCTCTTAGAGTTTTTTGTTTTGTGCCTATTCTGCTTCTGGCAACGGCAACGCCAAGACTCAGCATACATTTCCTTGAATTCTTGCCTTCGAGGGTCTTCCATCCAGAAGTAGGATGTAGACACGCCCCACGGGGAGCCAGCAATCAGTTCTCAAGGGAGTCTTAGTCTTTTCTGCTTGGATGCTACCCGGGATACATGCCTCACTGGCCACCTTAGGCCTCCCACCCAAAGTCATAATTTAAAAGACAACCACCCTCCAGATTAGTCACGACGCCCAACCCGTGGCGATACACGATGATACAGACACAATCAGCACTCCCCGACAGAGACACAGGCAAACGGAATCGGGTCTCGCTTCCTCAGATAGGATCTCTGGCACGATCCCCATTGGCATGGGGGCAGAAAGAGGGCACTCTGTGAGCAAAGGCATTCTGGGTGTGAGACAGGCGCCTAGACTAGAGTCGGCTCAGCCTGGGGCTGGAGGCATGGACCAGACTCACATTTGAGCTTCCAGTGGGCCAGGCTTCTCCAGAGGGCTGCAGTAGACTTCTCCAGAGGGCTGCACATCTGTACACACACTATTCTTAGTTACCCCGTGAGGTAGATGCCACTTGCTCAGGGACTTGCCCAAGGTCATCCCAATGTCAGCAGGGCTGTCTGACCCTGGAGCTATGCTAATGGGATTTCCTGGGACAATGCAAGTGTTCCAGGTCATGTGGCTACTGAACACTGGAAACGGGGTTCGTGGCACTGAGAAAGGGAGTTTTAGATTTCATTTACTTTTCATTAAAAATTGATACACGTCTCCGTTGCTGGAAGACCGTTCAATATCAGTGGGACAACTTGGGGACATGGATCCATTTCTCCAACAACACGTTTTAGGAAAGCTAAACAGAACTATTTCTGATGAAAGTTTCTGAACGAGATGTGCTGGAAGTGTAAAATACCAGATTTCAAAGGCAGAATAAAAGGATGTAAAATGTGTCTTTCTTTTCTATATGGACAACATGTTGAAATCATATTTTGGATATACTGGGTTAAGTAAAACATATTCTCAGTAGTTTGACCCTGTCTTTTTACCTTTTTTTTAAAAAAATTTTTTAACATTTATTTTTGAGAGAGAGAGAGAGAGAGAGAGAGAGAGAGAGAGAGACCCAGAATCCGAAGCAGGCTCCAGGCTCTGAGCTGTCAGCACAGAGCCCCATGGGGGGCTTGAACTCACAAACTGGGAGATCATGACCTGAGCTGAAGTCAGATACTTAACCGACTAAGCCACTCAGGCATCCCTCCTTTTACCTTTCTAATGTGGCTGCCAGACAATTTCAAATGATCGATGTGGCTCACACTGTGTCTATTGGACAGCACTGCTTTCCTCTCCTGCGTTCCCACGGCTGGCACGTGAGACTGAGAGACAGTGTGGTATCGGAGATTACAGACCGGAAGCCATTCAGTATCTCATCTCGGCCAGGCCATGTCAACTTTTTTTTTTTTTTAATGTTTCTTTTTGAGACAGACAGCGTGAGCAGGAGAGGGGCAGAGAGAGAGAATCCCACACGGTCTCCCGCTATCAGTGCAGAGCCTGATGCGGGGGCTGAACTCACGAACCATGAGATCATGACCTGAGCCGAAATCAAGAGTCGGACGCTCAACTGACTGAGCCAGCCAGGCGCCCCACGGCCATCTCAACGTTGATGGGATAAACCGTGTCACCGGGAGGGGTTCAAGCTGGACATGGGGATACCATCTCCCAAGTGTCTACCCCTCGGAGTGGTCACCCTTGTCTCCCGCTGTCAAAGGAGATAAGATCTTGGAAGCATTTATGGTTCTCGTCAGGCCCTTTCATTTCACAGATGGGAAAATAAAGCACCGGTCCAAGTCACACAGAGCGACAGTGGGAAAGCCGGGCTTACATTCCAGGTCCCCTGATCTCAGACAGGAGCTTTCTCTCCCATCAGATGCTTCTTTCTCTTTCTCCCCACCCGGTGCATTGTCCCTGTCCTGTGGCAAGAGGCTGACAATCTACACCCAGGTCTGCCATGGATTAATGAATTAAAATAAATATTTACAAGCACCTGCTGTGTGTCAAGCACTCTTCTAGGTGCTGGGGTTACAGAAGAGAACAGGACAGGCAAGAGGATAATAGCCATTAAATAGGTAAATAAATAAGTAAATAAATAAATAAGGTAATTTTGTTACAGTAATAATTGCTACAAGGGAAATATCAACTGGCCGAGATGAGTAATGGGGGAGTGTGGGCTACTTCAGTTACAGTGGTCAGGGAAGGCCTCTCTGAGGGGACATCTGAGCTGAGACTCGCTAGACAAAGAAGAACCAGTCATGGGAAGATCTGGGGGCAGAGCATTCTAGGCAGAAAGAACAGCAAATGCAAAGGTCCTGGGGTAGGACCCAATGTGGCCCACCCAGGCACTGCAAGGAAGATCACGCTGGTTGGGAGATGGGGGAGGGGCAGGGAGTTCGAATAGGCAGGGGCCAGACCACATGGGACCTTCCTGTGTGCTGTTGGGCCTAGAGTTGCTCTCCCTGGGCTCTGTTCTCCCCCATTCTCATAAAAGAGATTCTATCGAAAGGACTCTCAGGTCCCCCCCCTTCTGTTTTTTGACACTGAAGAATTGTGACCTGTGGCATCTTTTCTACCCATGGTTGGCAGTCTAGAACATAGCCAGGCACTGTGGTTTCTGCCTTTGCTTCACTCACGGCGCACTCCCGCGGTCTGGAACACGACCTAGCTGTTCTGTGGGCCTCTTGTTCTCTGTGGCACTCTGTGTACTCCAGAAGGCAGAACCTCTTGTGGACACCTGAGGTAGCCAACACAGAAGTGTCTGGGTTAGTGCAGCACTATGGCTGCTTTAGCCCAAAAAGGCAGGAGTACAAAATACCAAGGCCAGAAAGAGTTAGGTTTGGTGACAGAAGAAATCAAGACCAAAAAGAGATAGAAACCGCTAGAGGAGAGAGGGACAAAGTTAGAGACTCCCCAAAGACCCCCTGAATCACTCTACACCTATAAAATGGGGGCAGTCATATCCCTTTCCCAGTCAAACTCACACAGAGAAAGGCAACTGCTGGGATCCAAATCCCTAAGGGATTTGTGGGAGAGACCTCTGAGGTCTCTGCCCTTCCACACCCAGAAGGCCTCATTCCCGGTCTCTGGCTACCCGCAGGCCCCACCATGCCCGGACCTTCTGCCTCCCCCTCTTCATTTTTGTGGGACCATCCTCCCCACAACAGCTGGGAAAGGAATCTGGGTCGCCAGGCCCCTAGAACAACAAATATTAGATATCTATTCCCCAAGAGCTGTTCTCCGGCTCTTTCGCACACACCCCCCCTCCCCCGCCCCGGCCCTGTTCCCCTCTGTAGATGGAGACCTCCCACCACCAAGGAATTAGAAACCAAGGTCTACCGCCCTCTTGGGAGCCAGGAGTGTGAGACCCCCAATGAAGATTCCACACCACTGCCTCTTGAGGAGCTGGGAGGCTGGATGCAGACCCATTTCCTCCAGGAAGCCTAGAGGATCCAAAGATTCCAGCTCCCGGGGGTACCCGGACCCCATCCTCCATACTGGAATCTCTATTGGCGTAGAGACCAGGCTTTCACCTCTTCTCTCCCCTGGGGGCTAGATGACCAACAGACCCGGTTTCCTTTCCCTTGAAGACCACGATATAACCCCTTCTAGGAGGCCGACCCCTCAGTTTCCTTCAGGCCACAGTCTGGTGTCATGCCCTGTGGTCTCCAGGGAAACCAAGGGCTCTGTCCCCCAGACTCTATTCCCCTTCAGGACCCAGGAATTCGGGTGACTACAAGCCACACATCCCAATCAGTAGTCAGAGCCCCCATCCCCTTCAAGCATCCGGGACTCTGAGCGGTGACCCCCAGCTCCCTTACCCCAGTGACCGAGACATCCCAGGCCAGAGCCTGTACCCCCCTAACCCCCCTCCCTCTAACCGGGACTTGGGAGTCCTCAGCTCCTGGCGGGGCCAAGCAGCTGGGACGCTGGGAGCCCGGAAGCCCCGGCCCTCATCCCACCCCTCACTGCGCGGGCACATGGGGTGCCAGCACCGCCTCGGCATCGGCCTGCATCTCGTTGAGGGCCTGCAGCAGGACGCCGTGCGCCGCGCGGTAACCCAGGCCGCCGGTGGCCGCCGCCCCGCCCGCGGGCCACAGGAAGGAGAGCGCGCCCAGCGCCGCGCCCCCGGCGGTGCCCTCGCCGGCCCACGCGCCCAGCCTCGCCTCCACTTCGGCGCGCGTCACCGGGCCCGGGAAGCGCGTCAGCTCCGCCAGCTCCCCAGGGGCCAGGCCTAGCGCGCGCTCGCGTCGAGCCAGCGCCGCGGGTTCGAGCCCCAGCGCCCGCCGCCACTCCGCGAGCTGACCCCGCAGAAGCGCCACGTCGCACGCCCAGCCTAGCCCCGGTATGGGCGCCGCCGCCGCCGCCAGGCTAGCCAGCAGGGCCGGACGCCACGCCCCGGCCCGCAGCGCCGCGGCCTTCATCCGGGCCCCGTGGGGAGACGCGGGCGGCAGCGCCAGCAGCAGCGCCCCCGCCTGGGCGGGCGGCAGCGCGCGCCGCAGCCACTCGCAGAGCCCGGGGAGTCCGCCGGGCCGCAGGGGGAACACAGGTGGCGGTGCCTCCTCCAGCACCTCCCACGTCTCATCCTCGGGACTCAGTGCGGCCGCACGCTCTGAGTCCCCACTGCCCGATTTCTTCGCGCCGCCGCCAACACGTGGCAAACTCTCGCTGCCTGCTTTCTCTGAACCTTCCCCGCTGCCTGCTTTCTCTGAACCTTCCCCGCTACCTTTCTGCAATCCAGCGCCACGTTTCTCCCTTCCCTCACCGCGTGCATTCTTCAACTCCCCTCCGCCAGCGTTCTCTAAGCTCTCGCTGCTGGGCTTCTCTGCCTTTCCCTCTTCCTCGGGATACTCTGGATCCTCGCCCTCGCCGTCTGTTCGCACGCAGACCAGCGGTGCATCGGGCAGCACCAAGGGCCGAACCTGAGCCCAGTCCTTCTCAGTGGGCGCTCCCGGGGTGACGAGGATGAGGGCGTCGTAGTGGGTGGGATGGGGGGCGGCAGCAATGCCCGCGGAGCCCAGAGGCACATTCCAGAGCACCACATTGGGACGCTCCGGGGCCGGGTAGGGTGTGGGCCCCGCGGGCATGAAAACAGGCTCCGCATCTGGATCGCCGGGATCCAACCCGAGGAGCGTGTTCAGCACAAGGCTCACATTAGCCGTGCCGGCCACGGCCAGGTCCAGCCGCGCGCTGCCCAGCCGCTCTAGGCCAGCGCGAACCCACGACAGTGCCGCCTCCAGGCCACCGGTCTCAAAGGCCTCCCGCACAGCCTCCAGCTCTGCTGCACCCAGGACCTCGAAGCCATCCTGAGCCGGTGGCAGGAGCCTGAGGGGACAGGAAGACAGAGGATAAAGGGCAGAAGAGGATCTAAACGCAAGAGAGCTGAGTTCTGGGGACAGGACTAGGCTACGATGAGGAGGGGTGGAGTTTTCCCCGAATAATCTCTGAAAGAAGAGGGAGCAGGAAAGGGAGGGGCCAGACTGATGGTACAGCACAAAGAAACCAGGGCTTAAAGCAGGGATGGGGCGGGTTGGTTGAGATCAGGTTTCCAAAAGAGCCTAAGAAGGGGAACCTGCTAAATCATCCCCTGGATTTCAGTCTTGAGGCTGGGGGCGGGGCAAGGGGGCCTTTTCCAAGGGATCTGCAGGATTAAGAAAGGCCAAGCAAAACTCACAGAAGGTCGAGCTCCAGCCAAGACAAGACCTGCAACTGTATTGTGGACTAAAGGAAAGCGGAGCACTTGTCGACAGGAGCAAGGTCACCAGGGCACTCTTTGCTGAGACTAGGTGTAGGGAGGGGAGTAACAGCCAATGACGGGGAAAGCCTCACCTACTAGTGCTCATCAACGAGATGTGGCTAAGGTAAAAAAAAAAAAAAAAAAAAGCACCGAGCCTCAGTTTGACTATGAAATAGGTGGTGGCCAGGGGTTGGGGGGAAAAAATCAGGAGGTAGGCAGCAAGTGGGCACAGAAACAAGATGGGGTTATTGAAAGGAAGTGGGAGAGCTAACCCAGAAATAACAAAGCTCACTGAAGGTGTGGACTGATATAGCTTGACGACCAAGCTGATGGTGTGGAGGGTGAGGAGTGCTGGAAAGAGTGAACCCTTGGGTAAAACGTTCGCGGGGATCGCAAGCTTGTGTGCTGAATGAGCCCTCCTTCAAACTTTTGCCCGGGGCGGGGGTTGGGGGGGGGCGTTGCTATTTGGGTGTTAGTTCCTCTCCGAAAATTCTCACTGGGGCAGGGCTTGTGACCTCAGAACGCTCACAGGAGGCTGAACCTGGAGAACAGGTCTGAACCTCTAGCTGACCCTTGGATGGGGCGGGGCCTAGAAGACAGGAAAGGGTCCAGCACTCAGCACTGGCTTGGGGTAGAGCCTCGGTGACCGCAAAACCTGCAATGAGGGGCGGGACCTGGACGAGAGAACTGGCCGTCCCGCAGCTATCCGATGAAGGCCTGCCCCAAACTCGCTGGGGGTGGGATCTCGCGGATCTCAAAGAACGTCTTCTGGGTCTAAAGGACCCGGTCTCCAACCCACCGAGAAACTCCTCGCTTACCTCTGCAACACCTCCGCCTGGCTCTGCAGCGCCACCCGCAGGCGCTCCAATTCCTTACAGTCATCTCGGCTGCCGCAGTCCGCCGGCAGCACGAAGAGAGCCGCGGTCCCCAGCCCCGCGCTGTTCAGCAGGGCCGCTGTCTGATCCCGGGCCTGGTCTTCATTTTGTGAATCCCCAGGACGGAGGTTCCGCACAGCCAACAGCGGGGTCCCACGGGCCAGGGCGGCCCGCGCCGCCTCTCCCAGCGCTGGGGCCAAGGGCTCCCCATTCCCCTCGGGGTCGGGCAGGACCAGTACCAGCACATTGGCCTCCGCCGCCCAGGGCCCCGGCGCTGCGGGTGGGCAGCTCAGCTCGCCCAGGAAGAGGCCGGGGCCCGCCGCTCGCAGGCTGGGGATCCCTGAGTACGGCCGTCCCTCGGGGATCTCTATCGTCTCCACATTTCTGTCGCACAGCGCTGCAATCAGAGCGGACTTTCCGGAGCCCGGAGGCCCCAGGAACAAGGCGGTCACGTCGCCCCGCGGCGGTGGCATAACTGGAAAGCAAAAGGGTGGGGCGGACACGGGTCAGGGAGTACCCAGCTTTTTCCTTTCCCAGTCATCCCACTCTGGTGTCAGACTTCAGTCCTTCACCCTGTCCCCTTCCATTCTTGGGTGTCACTCCCAGGGAGAAATCCGGCGCCCAGGCCCCTATCTATTCCCCAGAGATCCGGGCGTCTTGTCCGCCCTTTTTCTGGATACATTTTATCTTTCTGTTTCAAAGATCCGGCCTCCAGCCCCTCCTCCCTCAGACACAAAGATGTTTTTATCCCCCGCTCCTCCCTTCCAAATCACTAACCGGACAAAAAGCCGGCACACCCGAGAGCACAGCTGGCGGCGGCTGATCAGCCGCTGAGAAGCCCCGCCCCTAGGGTCCGGCGGACGGAGGCCGAAGAGGTGAGAGAGCCCGGATTTGGGAACGTCCAGACACGTTCCAGGGGCTCTTACCTGACGTCAGTCCTTTAAGGAGGGGGTGTGTCTTGGAAGCGCGACCTCGGGGATACGGCCCTTCGCGGCGCCTGCGCAAAGCAACAGACGTACGCCCGCTCCTCAGCTCCTGCAGCCCGCGGGGCTCGGAACAATGAGGGAACCAGAGCGCCTGCGCTCCATGAGCACCTAGCCACACGTGCGCCAGAAGCTGAGGTCTGTACGGCAAGGGTGTCATGTCACGTCATCATAACGCACTCCAGTGCAGCGAAGGACCCCTCCCGTTACTCTGAGGACCCGGTTGGCGCGACTGTATCACTGCCGGATGGCATCCGGCATCTCGGCTTGGAGAGGCTCCTCAGGCGAAAGGGCATGGAAGCCACTGGGACCTTGAGCCTCGGTGGGCCCTACCCCGCTTCCCTCCGGGTGGCGGCGCTGTGACGAGCGACGGACCGGCGCAACGAAAGGCAGCCCTCTGCTGCCTGGAGAAAAGCAGAGGCCGGGGCTACCCGCCTCGGGAGGAGGGACCCGAGGGCAGTGCTCGGGGGCAGCGGGACGCCGCGGTTGAAGGCGCGCGTGGGCGGCGGGGGCTCAGGGTGGAAGGAGAGTTACAGGATGTCAGAGAAAGATGCCTCCGGGGAAGAGGCGAGCTAAAGCCTGGATGCCACTACCTGCCTCAAGACACGTGGGAGACGGGGGCGAGGCTGGTGTCAAAGATCCAGGGTTCCCTGCCCTGAGTTCAGGGAATTAGTTTGATGTAGGTCATAGGTCGCACACAGGTGAGAAGGCTCTAAGGGGTGTCACAAACCTAGGGAGTCGAATCTTTTGGGAGGGTTGAAACTTCTCTAGGGCAGAGCTCCATTAGGTTACAGTTCAAGAAGATGGTGTCTTACGGGGGCAAGAGAGCCCGTCAGAGGTCATAGGATTAGCGGCCCTTTAACGCTGTAGACAGATGAGCGACTTCACTTGATTTACTGTTGTCATGCGTGCTACTCTTGACCAGAGGGATCCCAATCACTATGGAGGACCCGCATCCTGAAGAGACCATGGAGCAGCAGGATTCGTCCAAGGAGAGGAGTCCCCGCAGTCCAGGAGGCGACGTGTGTGAGTGCTGCTGGCCAGAGGAGGGTGGGGTGCAGGGGCTGAGGCTCCTAAAAGGATTTGCGTAGCATCTCAATGTCCAAGGCGTTACAAGGACTTGCCTGCTGGGGAGGGGCTGTAACAAATGGTTTCTGAGCTGCCCTACCGGGAACCGCCACACTCCACCCTTACTCTTATTCTGTTCAGATGTACCCACTCTGATCTGTCCACGTTAGCTTCAAGGGGCCACAGTTCAGAGGGACAGAGTAGCATCCAGAGGGGCTTGGGGTGGGAGATGTGACTGGGAAAGGGCAGAGACTGAGAGGAAGCCCAAGGTTCCAGTCCCAACTGGCCCCCAGACTTTCAGTGTGACTTGGGCTTTCCCAGTCTGTCACAAGAGGCTGCGGCTACTCCGGTGACTCGGCTGTTGTTATGGGGATTAGCGGCAGAGAAAGGGAAGGTTTGATGTTAACCAAGGTAGCCAGTTCGACAGAATGGTGACAACAGCTTCTGCTGAATGCTTATTACATGCTAGGCGTGTTCTATGAGTTAAACCGTCATAATCTCAGTCCTCCGGACAGACCCTTTGAACTTGGTTAAGTATTACTTTCGGGTGAGGGAATTGAGGCAAAGAGATTATCTGTAACAATGAGCCCGCCACCCTGTCAAGGCCCTCCAGCCAAAGACCACCAGGAACACGCCTACAGTTGAACAAGTTGGTTTATTGCTAATAGCGCTAAGGAAGCACACGCACCCTGGGGCACTGTGAAGGCTTCTCAGTAAGAGTTAGGACTTATCCTAGGATTGGGGCTTTGTGGTAGGTGATTTGGGGAAGGGTTCAAGGAAGGGTTTTGCGGTGGGTTGGATGTTGCCAGTAAGCAGAGGCAAAAGATAGGTTGGCAATCTTAAATCTTCTCTGGGAGGGAGGTACGAAGGCCCCGGCTGCTCTTCCCTTTCTCAGCACCAGTAACTGCAAACCACTGTGTAGCACTGTTCTAAGCACTTTATATAAAGTAATTCATTTACTCCTCCCGACCACCCAGTGAGGTAGATTCTGATAGGGTCATTACCCCATTTTCCAGATGAGGAAACTATTGTATTTGTCTAGGAAGAGGTAGATCCGGGATTCGATTCCAGGCAGTTTCGCTCCAGGGGCTGTGCTCACGGCTCTGTTGGAAGGGCAGACCCCCGGGGTTCCAGTTCTGACTCCATGGGTTCATTTCATACCTAGCCTCATGACTGTAGGCAGGTTGCCTCACCTTTTTGAGCCTCAGTCTGCTCATCCATAAAACAGGCCCAGTAATAGTTTGTCTGGACCACCGTCCAGCCCTGGCATAGAGCCTGGCACGTGGTAAGCACTGAATGTGAATTGTTGGCATGACTCTGGGGCTTGGGAGAGGTCCTGGTAACTCTTGCTGGCTTCCCCCGACCTCTCCCCACGTCCCTCAGGCCACCTGGGGGCCCCGCAGTGCACCCGCTGCCTCATCACCTTCGCCGATTCCAAGTTCCAGGAGCGTCACATGAAGCGGGAGCACCCAGCGGACTTCGTGGCCCAGAAGCTGCAGGGGGCTCTCTTCATCTGCTTCACCTGTGCCCGCTCCTTCCCCTCCTCCAAGGCCCTGATCGCCCATCAGCGTGGCCACGGTCCAGCCACCAGGCCCTCCGTGCCAGTTGCACCCGCCGCTGCCCCGCCTACCTTCCCCTGTCCTGACTGTGGCAAGACCTTTGGGCAGGCTGCTTCTCTGAGGCGGCACCGCCAGGCGCATGAGACCCGCACCCCTCCTGGCCCCTTCGCCTGCACTGAGTGTGGTCAGGACTTTGCCCAGGAGGCTGGGCTGCATCAACACTACATCCGGCATGCCCGGGGGGAGCTCTGAGTGAAGGTTAAGCCCTCCCTAGGGCAGCGGGGGTTCTGTGGCTGCTGGAACCCACCTCTGGTATAGGATGGGGGCCTTGGAAGGATTTGCTTCCCTCCCAGGACAGGCAAAGGACTTCTGATAAATAGGACCCAGAAGATTCTCATCTAGAGCTTCAGTCTTTGGAGGACACAAAGGCCTTCAGGGATACAGTGAAATTAGACAATAGTGAAATCTTTTGTTTTAAAAAAAAAAAGCAAGCAAAAGGGAAAATTGTTGTATCTTCCTCATTCCCAATTAAATAGTTTGAAATCACAACTAGCTACAGATTGTGTAGTCACCTTTAATTCTTCCCAGATGGATGCCATGGGCCGTAGAACAAGTTCCCCCAGATTTGTGCCTGAATGGGGGAGGGGAAGGCGAGGTGTTGTGGGACTGTAATGTCACTGGAAGGATCCCAGATGTGCAGCAACGTGGGCCTTTGGGGATGGGGCAGCCAAGTTGGGAGCTGTATTCTGAGTCATGTAGGGGTTGCAATCAAGTTCTTATCTCCTCCCACTCCACCCCCCATCAATCTTTTCCACTCACAGAGGGGCCATGGTATTGGGTGGATTCGGGTGTGCACACACACACACACACACACCCCGATAATTTATTGCCCACTTAAGTAATTTTATGTACCATTCTGGTCTTAGAGTATTTTTTTCTGGGTGTAGGTGAGATGACATGAATAAAATAACAAATAGTATCTAAAAACAGAAAAGGTCTGTATTGAAATATCTAAACAAGGAACTCTGGCCTTTGAGCAGATATTCCCAGAAAATATAAGGGCACAGGGAGGGGGGAGCTCAGGTCAGAGCTGGCCTGGCCCTGCAGGGAATCTGGTTTGGAATCAAACAGAGATACCTTCTGTTTCCTGTTGTATTTGGCCAACATTGGGAGAGTTCCCATTAAGATCCTATTTTCAGCTCTTGAAAGGCCTAACCCCGTGGAGTGTCCCTCCAGGGCACTGCTGAATGTGGTCAGGACTTTGGGTGACCTGCCCTGCCCTTAGAGTCAATGGCCGGTGCCCTGCATGCAATAATTATAGATCCTATTCGAACTGATGGATGTTTTTAAAACCCACAGCGGGGACACGGTAGAGACTGATAGCTGTCCCCCAATTTTTAGCTACGTACGTGGTAGCTACAAACACAATTTCCCAAAGTCCCTTGCAGCTGGGTGTGGCCCTGTGACCCAGGTTCTTTCCTGGGTAGAGTGCTCAAGCTTCAGAGAGGGACACGCCTTTCCTGTACCTTTCCGCCCGGAGTGTGGACACGGCACCCAACCACCTAGGACCATGGTAGAGCAACAAGACAGCAGAAGCCTGCATCGCTTGTTGACTCCACAGAACGGAGTCCTCATCCTGGCGCTAGAAGATCCACTTCCATACTACCATGGAAGAGAGAAATAAACCTCTATCTTGTTTAAGTCGCCATTATTTTTGGTCTCTGTCACAGGCAGCGTAACTTACAGGCTGTTTGCAGCATAGAACAGCAGATCTGAGTCGTGGCAACAGAGGCCGTATGGCCCACAAAGCCTAAAATAGTAAAGGGCCATCTGGCCCTTTATAATAGAAGCTTGCTGACCTCTTGTCTAAGTGATAAGACATACAATCTACTCTGAGCCTGGAAACCGGGATTCCCACCCTGGGAAATACTACCTCTAGTAGGGGGCTCTGTGTGTGTGTGTGTGTGTGTGTGTGTGTGTGTGTGTGTATTTGTTTGTACAAGATTTGTGCAGGGCTAGCTAGCCTGGATCTCTTTGCTGGGGTGAATTGTGGGGAAACTGGGTTGGAGTCAGTTGGCCATCACTTTTCCCAAAAATGTCGGCTTCACCAAAGCCAAATATTTCCTCTGCACCTGGTGACAGCCCAGAAGTTTCCAAACCAGATGTCCAAACCTAAGGCTCTAATCACACATGCTCCCCTGAGACAGACAGCCGCCCTGCCTGTGTTCTTCCTGTTCTCTCCACTCTCCAGATGTCATAGATTCCCAGGACTTTAAATAGCATCACTGGTGACTTCCAAATCTTTATCTTCAGCTCAAACCCCAGACGCCCCCCCAACCATGAGACAATCACTTGGATGGTGACAAATAGGAGTCTCCAAACCTTAAAACAGGCCAGCGTGACTCCTACGGCCCCCACCTACACCACTACCGTCAGATTGGTCAACTGTATACTACTAGATTCCCGAGTCTGACCGGCCTTTCCCGCAGCCGCTCTCCTACCTGCTCCCCCTGCACCTGCCACCACTGCTGCCCCCTCCAGTGGACTACAGACCACCCCCTGTATAAGTCAATTCGTATCGCTCCTCATTTAAAATCCTCCAAAGAGATTCCATAAATAACATCCAGAGACACCTTACCCAGGCCCAGAAAATCCAACAATGATGGGGCCCCCACCCGCTAAGCAGTCTCAACTCCCTCTCTGCTCTACCTTTACTACACTCCAGCCACACATGCCAGGCTGGCTTCTGCCTCAGGGCCTTTGCACTTGCTGTTCCCTCTGCCCGGAGTGCTCTAACCCAGAACTTTACAAGGCTGTCTCTACATCATTCAGGACTCTACACATGCCACTTCCTCAGACAGGTCCTCCTTGACCTGCCTGGCCAAAGTAGCACCATTGAACCTCACCCTGGCTTTATTTCTTCCTAGCACCCTTCAACACCTCGGACTATCCCGCTTGTGCGTGTCATTATCTGTGTCCATACTCTGGAATCCAAACTCCTGAGGGCAGGCGGTGTGTCTTCCTCACTTCCCCAGTACCTAGGACAATGTTCACTGCAGAGGCTCAAAAACAATGCTCGACTGTGCCCACTAGAGTCTTGGCCTGCAGCCCTCCCGATGATGCTCTGTGATGCTGGGCTTTCTGCAACTGTATTCCCCAGATTCCCTCCAGAGCTGGCTTCCTCAAGTTCTGCCCAAGAGAGGTCTGGGCAGAAGGTAGACAGAAAGAGGGGGAAGGAACTCCCCTCACTTTGGGCTGCTGGAACCCCTCTAACAGCAGCGGCTCAGGCTCCAGTGCATTTCTACACCCTCAGCACAAGGTACTGTGCCTCTCCTGTGGTGTAGGTACAGCCGCACATGGCCTGTCCCTCCAAACTCCTGTTGGGTTCTGGTAATGTCCCTTCTCTTTCTGTGCCCAGTCCTAGAGGTGGGAGCTTTGTGCAGACACGAATATCTTGGGGGCCTCAACTGTCCACATTTGTGCTTTCAGCCTTCAACCAGCTGCACACCCAATCCCCTGTGTTCAATCCTCTCTTTGGAATTCCTAGCTTGGTTTCCATAGCTCAACCAGGCCCTGGGGAACTGAATGACCCCCCTGCCCCGCCGACCCTGGCAGCAGATTGTGTCTCTTGATTTCTAGTCCTCTCATATCCTTAGGAATTTTTCCTGATGAACAGATAATTCTCTACATCTATGCTTAGAAAGCCCTGTCTTATGATTCCAACTATATGACAATCTGGAAAAGGCAATACTATGGAGAAAGTTAAAAAAAAAAAAAAAAATCATTGGTTTCCAAGGATTGTGTCGGGGGATGAACACAAGAGGAATTTTAGGATAGTGAAAACAGTCTATGATATTATAATGATGAACTCAGGTCATTACGCTTTGTCCAAACCCACAGAAGGTGCAACAAACACCAAGAGTGACTCCCAGTGTAAACTATGCACATTGAGTGATTATGCTGTGTCAATATAGGCTCATCAGTTGTAACAAACGGACCACTGTGGTGGGGAATGTGGATGCCAGGGGAAGGTATGCGTGTGTGGGGGCGAGGAAGTACACAGGAAATGTCTCTATCTTTCCCTCAATTTTGCTATGAACCTAAAACTGCATTAAAAAAATAAAGTCTGGTTTAAAAAACAAACAAACAAACAAAGCCCTGTCTCAGGGCAGAAGAGGGCTTAAGCATGCTGCTCCAGGAACTAAAATCCATCCGTGGTGTTTTAACGAGCTGTGAATTTCTGCCTTGACGATTCAGAGATTCATTGATGTTAAGCTGTGATGGTTATGAAAGTCTCAATTCAAAGAGTGGATAAATGTCAGGTTCCCAGATTCTGAGCTTCTAGGATGAAAAGTGTGGGCTTTGACAGATGCTTTGGTATGAGATCCTGTAACAGGCATCAGGATGCAAACGCTCTTTGTGGCCAAGCAGGGTACCATAAGCAGTGAAGCAGGCAAGGTGTGAGGGGTCCAGATGCCACATGCTGAGGAATGGGCACGTGGGAGGGAACGCCCATTAGCAGGAGGTAAGCCTTCCTCAGCTCCAGAAAGCTACTGCTCCTTGGGACTGTGGGCTCAGCGATCGAGATCTCACGATTTTCAAGGGAAGCCAAAAAACCTCCCTTTTGAGGTGAAATCTGCCCAGTTTTAAATGCTGGTAACCCACATGATTAGAAGACCCCAGCAACTCTATGGAGACCAAACACGCTCCTGGCCAGTCAGACGGTGGCTGTGGAGAGCCAGGCTGCCATTTCTGGTATGTGGCTTCATGGTTAAGAAGGTACGCACCGCATCCAGTCGTCTGGAATCACAGCTGCGTTCTGCTTATTAGCCGTGTGACCGACCTGTAGCAGCTAAGTCAAGTTCCCTGTGCCCTAGCTGGAGCAGCTGTGAAATGGTCACGATAATAGCCCCTGTGCCTCTAAGGGCTACGACGAGGATTCAGACATGGGACGCAGAGCCCAAACTGGTAGAACAGCCGACAGGGCCCGGCCCTCTGCCTCTCCCTGACCTTGTCCTTCCCCTAGTCTTCCCCTGCCTTCCTCAGCAACGGGTCTCATGCCCTAAGTGTTCTTCCGCCAACATCCCAAGTAGGGCCCCACTTCAGAGCCTTTGCACTCACTGCTCCTGTAGACAGTGCAGGGGCCCCACTCTTCCCTACTCCCCATCTCTGCCTGAAGTCCCCCTTTCCCTGAAGCCTCCACGACCACCCTCTTTGGAACTGCCGCACACACACACACAAGCCTCCCCACCCACTCTGTTTCTCTCCACAGCACTTACTACCTTCTAACATTCTATACTTTTTATATATTTTACTTAAATATCTAAGTCTCTGTCTTCTCTATAATAGAACCTCCACAAAGGCAGGGATTCTTGTTCATCATGTTTACTGCTCTACTCTCAGCTCCCAGAATAGTGCCTGCGTCTGGCAGGTATTCAATACGTCATTGTTGAATGAATGAATAAATAAATAACAGCCCCTACCTCATAAGGATCCGATGCGATTGTCCATACAAAGCGCTTACAGGGCCTGGTCCACCGTGAGTGCTGATTTAATGATGGCCATTATGGTCATTCAGGTTCTATTCTTGAAGGTTCTTAGTTGCCAAGCTTCTATGAGTTAACACACGTAAAGCGCCTTAGAACGGGGCTTGGCACACAGTAAATGCTCAATAAATGGCAGCTATCATTATAATTAGGCTTCTATTTTCAAAGGAGCTTTGGTGCCAAACTTCTATGAATTAGCACATCCCTTCTCAGAGCGAGAGCCAAGGTTTCAACAGAGCTGTAAGGAGCTGGCCCTCTGCTCCCCTCTGCCCTCATCCTTCCAGCTCTGCCCTGACAGGTGGCAGGCTCCTGCCTCCTCCCACCCAAGTGCACAGCCCCCTCGCTCTCTCTGGTCTCTGTCACCTCCTCAGGGAGGGCTATACTATTTAAAATGGCAACCGCCTTCCAGAAGTGTTCTCCCTTCTCTGCTTTATTCTTCTCCACGGCATCTACCACCACCCAGCATTCCCTCCAGCTTGATTACTATCTGTCTCTACCAGTGGTCCTGCCCACTGCACCCCACCACCCCCCGCCTCGGCCCCGTGTAAGCTCCAGGAGAACAAGGATTTTATGTTACTCACTGCTAAATTCCCAATGCTAGGCATACAGCAGGGACCCAGAAGATACTGCTTAAATGAATTAATGGATCACAATCCCTTCCTCACAGAGTTATTCTAAGGACCTGATGATCTCATGCAAATAAAATGCAGCACTCTGGAAGTGCTGGGGAAATGGCAGCTGTAATTATAATTAAGGTTCTATTTTTGTAAGTTCCTAGATACACAACTTCTATGAGTCAATATATATAAAGCTCTTGGACTGGCACTTGGCACCCGGGAAGCACAGCTCTGATTATAATTAAAGTCCTCTTTGTAAAGGTTCTCAGGCAGTGGCAGAGAACATCGACTGTCCTCCACAAACCGTTTTCTGCTTTCTGGGCACTGGCTAGACCTGCCTTTCCCAGACTCCCTTGCAGGGAGCTGTGGTCATGTGACGAATTTCTCAGCAAAGGAACGTAACTAGGAACAGGCTGTGCTACTTGCAGGCAGGGGGCCTGTCCGAGATCACGTGTACCTCTCCAGGCTCACCTTCCTCTTCCACCGGCAGGACCCAGGCCACGGCCACTCAGCCATGACCATGTGGACGACAGCAGGCTTAAGGAATGGCCTGGGTCCCCAAATCACTATATGGAGAAGGGTTGCCCACCTACTGGAAACACCCACCCTGGACTCTATTACATGAGTGCAAAACCGTTGTGTTGTACGTCATCGGGTCTATGAGTTAAATATACGGAAGCCACCTGAACATAAGCCCTTAGTAAATGTTAATAGTCTTGGCAACAGTGATCTTAAGCTTCCCCCAGGGAGGAGCCAGGGGAGGGGGGAGGGGGAGGGATAAATGCCCCAGGCCCCGGTGCCTCGCACACTCAAGCGTTTACACACATGCATGCACGCACACACACCAAACACGCTGGACCGACACACACAGAATTTGGCTTTTATTCTGGCCTTCACACATCTACTGCTAAGACGACACAGATCGGCGGTACCCCGTCCCATATGACCATTGCGACCACCCCAATTTCCTCAGCCCCCTCCTCCCACCCCACCCCTTTAGCCAAGCTCCCTGGGTGGGGGGCTCTGCCTACACCTCGCCCCGGGCATGCAGCATGAAGTGCCCATGCAGCTCCCCGAGGTTGTCGAAGGAATCCTCACACTCCGTACAGTGATAGGTGCCCTCTTCCTCCTCATCTTCCTCCTCCTCCTCCCTCCCAGCTGGTCGACCCTCCCCAGCCCGAGGCGGCTCCTCCTCTTCCTCCCCGAGGGCCCTGCCTTCAGGGGCTGGAGCTTCCTGGGGGGCTGTAGCAGGGCAGCAGAGCCGGCAAGGTGGGGTGCCTGGTGGGGCCTCCCCAAGGGGTGAGCGGCCACAGAGCTGGCAGGGCTGGGCTGGGGGGCCCGGGGGCTGGGCTGCACGGGGGGCCCGGCGGGACGGGCCCCCCCGGCCCCCCCCCAGGCGTTGCTTCACCTTGTAGCCAGGGTCATATTCAGGATCATCAGTGGCCTCCTCCTCCTCCTCCTCCTCATCTTCTTCCTCTTCGGAGTCTGGCTCTGAGAGAGTGTATTCAGAGTCAGAGGAATGCTCAGGGCCTGTAGGGGGATGGACAGGGAGAGTCAGAGGCATCTGAGGACAGGGCTGTGCCCCTCCCGGGGCCCCATTCAGACTCACCACAGTAGGGAGGGGACAGCCAGGACACAACCCTGCCCTTCCCCATGGAAGAATCCCTGTCACATGGAACACGGCCTGGCACACAGCAGACACTCAGTGTCTGTGTATTAAGCAGATGAATGTCTTGCAAGAACTGCATCTCCAGGGTTTAAGAAGGACAAAGTAACAGTAATAAAAACAGTACCAGTAACAGCATCCACTGCTACTTTAAGAGCCCTGTTCTTTTATATTAACCTACCGAATCCTTACCACAACCCTTTGAGGGACGTACTGTTGTCATCCCTAAGTGATAAATGGGAAACTGAGCTACAGGGCGGTTAGGCGACTCACTCGCCTCCAATCACACAGCTCTAACAGGGAAAGCTAAATACGGGCGGTAGCCTACGCCAGATCATTTTAGGAAGACAAACACCTGAACAGGATTCAAGCAAATTAAAACACATACATATATGATATGTGTGATAAATGTGTGTGTGTGTGTGTGTGTGTGTGTGCAGTTGAGTGAATGAAAATTTGAAAATTGAAAACTGATTTGCAAGTACAGATATATTGCTGTGATTTCATGAGCATGCAGAACATGTCTAGGACAAGTTTAGGTTAAAAAAGGAAAAAGATTTGAAGCCGCCATACAGGAAAGGGTGACACCAGTGCATGCAGAGCCTGGGTCTGGGAGGAGGGAGTCCCCACCACAGCAGCACCGGTCTGCCAAAAGCATCCCCTAGGACTACAACAGCCTTGCCCTGTGTCCATCCTGGCCCCTCTTCCTCACTTTCCTCCAGCAGCCCAGAAGGGTCCTGTGAGAACTGAGTCAGCCACACTGGGCTCTTCGGGGCTCCTCAGCCCTGCAGGCACACACCTGCCTCAGGGCCTTTGCTACCTTTTTTACAGATAGACAAGGCTTGCTCCCTCCCCTCGCCAGGTCTGCTCAAGTGTCACCTTCTCAGTTTCACCCTGGTCACACTGTCTAAACAGCAATCCTTCCCCCTACGCTCTTAACCGCTTTGTTCTTCTCCTCCACTTACTGTAGGTGACATCTACTCATGTGTTTACTGCCTGTCCCCCAAAGCAGGGACTTTGGTTCACTGCTGCATCCTGAGCATCCAGGACACCTTCTCTGTGCCTGGCGTTCATTCAGTTTGTCAAACCTTTTCTGAGGCTTTTCACATGCGCTGTTCCCTCTGCTGGGAGTGGCCCAGCCAGGTTTTCCACATCATTCTTTAGGACCCCGTAGGAAGCCTCCCTCCTCAGCGAGACTGTCCCAGGTCTCCTAGGCAGCCAGTCACTTTCTTTTGCCCTCTGGCTGTCCTCACCCAGCCCTGAGGGCTGTGCCGGTACAAAGTCCTTTCCCACCAGACCAGAGGGCGGGCAGGCCGGGTCTGACTCACTGCTGGGTCCCCGGCATCACCCAGCTTAGAAGAATGGGTTATAAATGTTGGCCTAATGTCCCTCCCTGCAGCTCTCTCTCTTGTTTCTGCCTCTGTCCTGCTGTCCCTCTGCCTGGAAGGCTGTTCCCCACTCTGGCCACCTGGCGACCTCCTACTCATCCTTCAGGACCCTGAACAGGTTCTGTCGTCTATGGCGGTGGCTCCCTCCACCCTGGCTCCTGCCGGCCCAGCGTCTCCCCTTGTGACTGTCCTAGAGGCTGTAGCCATCTGGGCCCCAAAAGGTCTCCCCCATCAGACTGGGAACCCCTTGAGGGCAGGTCTGACTCATCTTGGGGTCCCCAACACTGCCCAGCCCAGGACGTGCGGGTCGAGTGAACAAGGGGGGCCCGAGGCCCTGATCTCCCCCATCGCTCCAGGCTTTTGGCTCTGCTCTTCCCCCACCTGGTGACCTTTTCTTCTCTAAGAGCAAACCCCTGCTCCTCTTTAAGGTCCCAGCTCACACGTCACCTCCTCTGTGAGGTCCTCCATGCCTCCTCAGGTGGTTAGTGTCTCTTGTCTGGGAACTTCTGCCCCTGCCCCCCCCTCCAAACCCCAACATATCCTGACCACCTGGATAGTCACCTGGAGACTCCGGGAAGGCAGGACCTGGGTCTGACCCATCTCCATGTCCCCAGCAACGCTGCATCCCCAGTCAGCCTCAGAAGATACTCGCCGAATGGCGGCCAAACATGGAGGCAACCCCTCTGGCCTTCACCCCTCTTTCTCCTCCTACCACTGACTTCACACCACCCACCCTCCAGGGGCTTCAATGCCCACTATGACTTCATGCAGCTGGCCTGTGAGAGGCAGTCAGGTGGTTGTCCACGGCTACCGGTCTTTCATGTCCACTGTGACTTTCAGGATCACAAGCCCTTTTGTAACTACCATGCCTTGTCCACCTACGAGACCCTCAAAGCCCAGCACGTCTCCAGCATCCACTGGACCCTCGATGTGCCCCGTGCCTCCCAAGCCTCCCGCCTCCTTGAAGACCACCAAATCGGCAAAGCCCAACAGTGCTTCAGTGTCCACCAAGCCATCAACAGCCCCTAACTCGGTCACAAGCCCAAGCAGTTCTAGGTCTCCCAAGTGGGCAAATACGAAGACAGCTGCTTCTAAACAGTCCAGCAACAAGTCCCGAGCCCGCAATGGGACAAGAACACCCAGCAAAGCCAGCACCGACACCAGGGCGAGGAAGGCCAGCACCGACACCAGGGCGAGGAAGGCCAGCACCGACACCAGGGCCAGCAAGGCCAGCACTGACACCAGGGCCAGCAAGGCCAGCACCGACACCAGGGCGAGGAAGGCCAGCACCGACACCAGGGCCAGCAAGGCCAGCACCGACACCAGGGCCAGCAAGGCCAGCACCGACACCAGGGCCAGCAAGGCCAGCACCGACACCAGGGCGAGGAAGGCCAGCACCGACACCAAGGCCAGCAAGGTCAGTGGGGTAAGACTCCACCAGCAGAGGGGCACACACAGCCGGGGCAGAACTCCCAGAAGAAGGGGAAGCCGTAGCTCCAAGAGGTCACCCAGCAGAGCCAGCACTACCAGCAGGATGAGAACTCATGGTGCCACCCCAAGTGTGCCCAACAGGATGAGAACTCCTACTTCCCAGAAAAAACAGAGTGGGGGCAAGAGTTGCAGCCGGCCTAGAAACAACAACCGAGAAAGAAATAAGAGCCAGCTTAGAAGTGTGAGCAGAGAGAAGAGTTACAGCCCACCAGGAGCCTCAGGCATGGGGAAGAGTTCTGGGCTGGTTATAACCCCAAGTAGGGCAAAGAGTTACAGCCCCACTGGAACTCCCTTCAAGGAGAGAGGTTCCAGCCAGTCTCCATCAACATCAAGGAGGGTAAAGAGTTATAGTGAGATGGTCACCCCTGGCAGGGAATGGAGTTACGGCCCAAGTGAAGTATCTAGCAGGCTCAAGAGTTACAACCAGGATACTGCACCCAGCAGGACCCAGGGTCACAACCGGTCTAGCAGCCCCGGCAGGACCCAGAGTCACAGCCGGTCTAGCACCCCCAGCAGGACCCGAAGTGAGAGCCCGTCTAGCACCCCCAGCAGGACCCGAAGTGAGAGCGGGTCTAGAATGCCCAGAAGGGCAAGAAGTCATAGTATGGTGAGAAGTCACAGTTGGAAGAGAAGTCACAGTAGAGCACGAAGTCGTACCCGGAAAGGAACTCCCAGTCAGATGAGAAGACACAGCCAGTCTAGAATCCACAGCAAGGGGGGAAACTATAACCAATATAGAATGCCCAGAACGGAAAGAAGCCCCAGCCAGGAGACAGATCACAGACGATCGAGAACACTCAGCCAGGAGAGAAGTCATAGCCCATCTGGAACCTCCCACAAAGAAAGAGATCACAGCCGATCTAGAACTTCCAGCAGTGAAAGAGAGCACAGCCAAACCAGAACCCCCAGAAAAGAGAGAAACCGCAGCCAACTCAGAACCCCTAGAAATGAGAGAGATCACAGCCAATTCAGAACCTTCAGAAAAGAAAGAGATTGCAGCCAATCCAGAGAGGAGAGAGATCACAGCCTATCTAGAACCTCTAGCAAGAGAGGTCACAGCCAATCTAGAACCCCCAGCAAGGAGAAAGACCATAGCCGACCTAGAACCCCCAGCAAGGAAAGAGACCACAGCCGATCTAGAACCCCTAATAAGAAGAGCAATCCTAGCCAATCTACAACCCCCAAAAGTCTCAGCCAGAAGGATTCCACTAGCAGGGCACATAGTCCCAGTCAGAACAGAACACCTAGCAAGACAAGGTGCCCTTCCCCCTCCAGATTTCTCAGTGGAGCCCCAATTCCAAACCAGGATGATATTCAAGGTAACGCCGCCATCTCTAAGGCTGCCTCACCTGGAGAGAGGTCCTCATCGTCTTCTTCCAAGCTGGCATAGCCCCCAGTCTCAGCTGGCTCACGGGTCTCTGTCATGGCCAGGGGAGGAGACAGGAGACAGGAGCAGAGGAGCAGCTAGGCAGTGTCCCTCCCCGGCCAGCTCTCCACAGCCACACCTCAGCCACAAGTTCTCCAATGCAGGATGTCAGCAAAGAGAGCGGGATGCTGGACAGGGGAAGGAAAGGCTTGTGGTGACTCAATAAATTTTTACATAGCACCTGCCTCTCAGGGCCCAACTGTGTGCTCAGTGCTGGGGGAAAGGAAAAGATAGCCCCAGCTCCTCTGTAGATCTTAATTTCCCCATCTGGGCAACAAAGCCGTCTGTGGTTCTTGTTCAGCGGAATGGGGAAAGGTAACATTCCAAATATTTAGCAGCGGGTACCAGCAGGGGCACCAATCAGAACTGAGAGTGTAACAGGGGCCTATCCAGGAATTAAGGCTTTGGTTGCTGGACTGTGGGAAAGTCTGGGGGCTGGGAGAGGGTCCAAAGTGGCAGTTGGGGGTAGGGATTATTTGACGTAGTGGTGATATACTAATCAGGCTAGAGGTATTTCAATATTTAAACAAGCGGTATGGCCGCCCTAGTTCGCGTCAGCCCTAGTTCTATCCCTTGGCAAGATGGTGTCCAGGTCTGAACCCCAAGTCTGCCACATTCTAGCTGTGTAGTTTCAAGCAAGGAAGGACCTAATCTCTCTAGCCTGTTTCCTTCTCAGTACAAAAGGAGCTTCCAGGGCTTGACTCATGCAGTCCTTATAACTATGTTGACACAGACTGTCTCCTTTGTACAGATGAGGAAACTGAGGCACAGAGAGGGTTAACAAGTAGCTTAAGGTCACACCAACTGGTTGATGGGTGGACTAGGATTTGAAGCCATGTGATTCTACCTCTCATAAATGGCCCCTCAGCTGAAATTTTTTTTTGAAGATTCAGTGGGGCTCATTCGATACAAACCACTGGTATGTGGCAGTTACTGCAGTAACAGTGGCTGTCAATACTCCCACTCATAACCCTTTCTATACAGCCCAACCATTCCAGACTTATCATCTCTCCCTGTGCACACCAGGACTTTTCACATCTGTGGGTCTCAGCAAATCCTGCTACTGCTGCCTAGAATGTCCTCCTTCCCCACCGTCTACCTAGAGAACTCCTACTCGTTTTCCAAAGGCCACCTCAAACACAAGAACCTCTGTACTTCCTCCCAGCCCAAACACCTCTTCCAAGCCTTCTCTGAGTCCTTTCCTTCCTATCCCTCTTCACCAGTACCTCGCCACACACACACACACACGCACACACACACACACACACGCACACACACACACACACACACACACACACACACAGCAGTTCTTTTGTCTTCCACTGTAATCTTTGGCAGTAAAGAGCTAGGAAGAGCAGGTCAGGGAAAGGACTGGCAACCTCAGCTACGCCTCTTTATGCCAAGGCCCGTGCTGGGTACTGGGTATACAGTGATGGGAAATACACAATCCCTTCAAAGTCTGGAAGTCAAGTTTAATGCTGGGGACCGGAAAAAAAAAAAAAAAAAGTTAAAAGTGAAGCCTGGAGGAGGCTGAGGCATAGGAGGGCTGGTATCAGTGGTATAGGAGCTTTCTAAAGACACCCCTGAATCTGGGCTTTAAGGACAGAAGATTCATAACTGGCAGAGGAGAGTTCTTCTAATACCCTATTGCCTGTAGGGTCCCATTCAACTGAGGAGTTCTACTTTAAGCCAGGATAATTTGCCAAATTAAGTAAATAAAAGCAGACAATGCTAGGTTAAATGTGAATTTCAGATAAACAACAGAAAATTATTTAATATACATAGGTTCCAAGCAGTATTTGGGATAAACATTTCTAAAAGATTATTTATCTGAAATTCAAATTTTAAGTGGATGTTCTATGTTACCTGGCAACCACACACTACAATCAGGACTACCCAGGAGATTACCTGGAGACCCTGCTCACCAGTCCAGCCTACCCTCCCCCAAGCCCACATCACACAAGGACCCTTCCAGCGTACTCCAGATGTTAGGTGGAAGCATTCTTTGGTGCAGTCCCATTCCTATAAGGACTATGGTGGCCATACTGGCTTCCACAATTTTAAAGGGTTATAAATGACACTCCCTCGCTACCACAGGGAAAACACAGTGCCAAGACCCCACTACATTCTGAACCTACAGCAACCAACTCCCAAGATGCCCTGTGAGAACATAAAAGGAACCCGTTCCCACAATGGGAGGGCAAGGAGGCCAGAGCAAAACCTTACAACAGACAATAAGGACCAGTCCCCACAATGCCCTGCGGCAATTCTTCCCAGGATGCCTTGGGCCTATAATGACCGCCTTTCAAGGTGCTCTGCGTCGAAGCACTCCAAGCGTCCAAGATGCTGAGCGGAAGGTGTGTGACAAAACGGGCCGGTTTCCCAAAAGGAGCTACAATAATCCTTCCCAGAATGCACCAGGCCCATAACGACTAGCAGACCGACTCCCACAATGCCTTAGGGCGGGGCGTCCCGTTTCCCCAGGATGCCCCAGGGCTGCACGGAGCCGTGTTGGGGGAGAAAGGGGAGCCTGGGTCTCGCCCTCCGGCCATGATGGGCCAAGACCGCTGCCAGCTCGCCCCGGTGATGGGAGCCGTAACTCCCATCATGCAGCGGTGCCGTAGCGCCCGCTTCCCAGCATGCCCCGCGCACCCCTATCCCTATCCCGGACACTCACCGGCACTAGCTGCCCCCGCTCTGGCTCGGCGGCGGCGGCTGCACGCCCGAGCTCTGCGCGTGCGCTGCAAGTCGGGTAGGAGGGTGTACAAGCGGCGTGAAGCGCCTAGGGCGCTTGCGCGGCGAGGTGGACCATTCCCATTGCACAGTGGGGAGAGGGGCTCTCCGAGTCGGGCCATCGACTAGGCCCGCGCAGGGGCTTCCGGACTTTGCCCCTTGCTGTCCAGGTTTACTTGGTACAGTCCGCAGCTAGACGGAACTAGAAACTGCGAGGCTTGCGCGTGCGTGAGCAAGCAGGAACGCGCCTTACAGAAAATGAGATGAGCTAGGGGTTGGGGGCGCCAACTAGGCTTGGATCTTGGATTTGAGGCTTATTTGCATAACCTTAGCGCGGGACAATGGGAGCCCTACGGCGCTGAAGGGGTGATTTGCATATTCCCCGGAGAGGCTGTACTCCCGAACGTCGTGATTAGCATATAGGGGGAGAGGGCTGGCGGGGGGCGCGCCTGAGCAAAGCGCATGCGCTGACGGATTGCGGACTAGCGAGTGGCCTTGTTTTAGTTGGCGTCAGTTTGCATCCGGAGAGGGGGCGCAATGGCCAAGACACTTACTAACTCTCACAAACCCCTTCCCCCACCACCATCAGAAATATTTATTGCCGTCGTCTGTGTCAAGCCCTGTGTTGGTGGGCACCGTGGTTTCCGCAGTGAACGAGACATACCTGGCCCCTATCCTGGCACCCCAATCAAAGGAAGGAGATCCACACAAAATCAGAACCACAACCCAGAGTGGTCAGATTTGGGATGAGTGAAGCATAGGAAGCTGTGGGAGCCAGAGGAAGTGCCTGCCCCAGCCTGGAAAGGCTTCCAAGAGGTGGTGATCTTTAAGCCAAGGATGAATAGAAGCCAACTATAGAATAGGAGTCCTGGCACAGGGAACAGCAAGGGCAGAAGCCTACAGGCAAAAAGTAGTGCATGGTTTGATTGAGAAAGCGATAGCAGCTACGTATGCCTGAAACAGAATTAAGAGAGGAGAAAGGCTCCTAAAGGTAGAGTTAAGAGCTCTGACTATACAGTTTGACGGCATAGGAAGCCACTGCAGTATTCCAGGCTTTTATAATTGACTTATATTTTAGCTCACAACTCTCAAGAGCTCCCATTATACTTAAATCAAACGTTATCATGGCCCAGGGGCTATACATGTGGTCTGTTCCTACTTGTCTCTGACTTCACCCACCTCTTTATCCACCCCTGTGTACCTCTACTTCCCCTCAAACACCAGTGCCTACCACCTCAGGCCTTTGCCATTGCTGTTCCCTTTGCCTGAAAATGCTTTTCCCTCTGATCTTTGACTCATCATTCATATCTTGGCACAGGTGTCAAACAGGCTCTTCCTGATCTTTCAAAGATGGCACGTCGGAATTTGCATTAGAGAAATGAGCAGGCTTGTGGATAAAGCAGGATTGGCCACGAGTTGATGGTTGTGGGAGCTGGGGTGAAGGGTGCATGGGACTTCATAGTCCTGTGCTGTCTACTTCTGTATTTGAAGTTTTCTATAATAAATTAATAGTACCCCATCCCCTCACTCTGCATTTTATCTTAAGAGTACTTATGGCAAGCTGAAATTAAAGGTTTTTTGCTTCCTGTTTTCCTCATGGAAGCTTTGTGAGGGTAAGAAAGGAGTCACCCTTTTTCCTTCAGTCCTCAGTGCCTAGAAACAGGATCAAGTTTCAGATTAGTACGAAGCCATCTAGAACACCCAACATTTGCCTATTTTATTCATCATGGCATCTCCAGATCTTTGGGCAGCACCTGGCACAAAGAAAGAGGTCAGTGTATTTTTTAATCTAAATTTAGGATCACTCATTTAAAATTTAGTCGAATGAATGAGGGGCCAGGAGTGCCAGGCTAAGGGGGCTTGACTTGACCTAGAGGTGATGGGGAGCTGGGGAAAGATTTTGAGCAGAGCAGGCACAGGTTTTGACAGGGCGAGATGTGAGTTAATTGAAAGGTCCTTTGGAGATTGATTTCCGGGTTAGAGGTAAACCAGGGGAAGGATCTGGGCCTTTGGCCGAGGACAGGGTAGCTCAGTGGCTGATGACTCAAGACTCAGTGGCTTTTGGCCGAAGGAGTGGCCAGGGAAAAAACCAGATTTCTTGGAAGGGTGGAGGTGCCCCTGAAGAGGTAAGGAACTTCTCCTGGCTTGTACTATCCACCAACAACCATCTTACTTCTCCCCCTCCTCCCTCCTTTAATTCAGTTCCCCTCCCAACATAGTGCAGCTCTGGGCAGAGGGACAGACACACAGCCACCCCAGACACTTGTTCTCTCCTCAGTTTAATGGTGGTTAGTGGGATTGCCAAACCCCCTCCCCGTTCCCCTCCCCGCCCCGTACAAAATGTGTGTGTTTCTTTTTTAAACAAGAAAAAGGGGGCAAAAGCCAGGAATGAGGGGAGGGGGGTGCAATCTGATATTTTCATACAGATTTTTAATTTTTTTTTAATATATTATATATAAAACCATAGAGACCAACGCACCCCCCAGACTCCTTTCCCTCTCCCTGGAGGGCCTGGAGGAGAGATGGGGAAGGCCCCCCCAGGAGTGGGTGGACAGAGAGACAAATATGGATAGGACAGATATGGGGGGAGGAGGTGGGGAAGGGGAGCCCAGGAACCTGGGGATTGGAGAAAAGGGTTGGGGCTGTCTCCCTCACCGCCCCCATCAAAGTTATGACACAAAGACACAGAATCCCTGTTTCCATGCCCTCCCCCCCCACCCTTACCCCCACCGTGCAAACATGGCTTTGCAAAGAGGTGCCCAGAGCTCTGTGGAACTCCTACAATGGCTGGCATGGGGTCTGGGACCCCCAAAGAAATCTGTGTTCCCCTTCCCTGCCCACCCCACCCTTCCCAGAATCTGATCCCCTCCCCACAAGACCTGGTTCTGCAGCCTAGGGGCCCTGGCCTTCCCCCAGTTATCTTCCCCCAACCCAATCCCTACCGCCCTCCCTGGACTTGGGGGGTCCGGACCTTTGGCCCCTGCCCCCTGGGGGGCCCAGGCCTCTAGGCCCTTGCTTCTGGCCCTTGCAGAGACCTGGGATCCGACACCCCCCATCCCTGCCCAAGCGTCTGAGGTGTTAGTGGTGGGGGGAGAAGCCCACCATCCCAGACTCTGGTAAATGTCTTTGCAGCTGGCAGTGGGGTGGACCCCAGCCCAGGCCCAGGCCCAGGCCCGGGTGGAGGTGGGGTCAGATGAAGAATTCTTCTTTCCTCTTGTGTCCGTCGCTGCCATTGAGAAAGGCTTCTCTTGCTTCTCCCTGCTCATCCAGGCCACTGGCCTCGTGGGTCAGATAGGAGCCTGAGGGGTGACAGACCCCCAGACAGAGGTGACATATATGTGGACCCAGGAGTTGGACAGAAATATACGGGAAGGGGAGACAGACAAGACATACCAGGCGAAGGAAGAGGGAGAAACGGAACATTCAGGGAGGGAATCAAGTGCAGGGGATTGCAAAACAGGGGCAGAGAAAGAGGTAAAAGCAGAATTAGGAAGACTCTGAAAGTTCAAAGAAAGACCAACCCTTATCTGTTCTCCTGGTGGTGTCCCCTTACTCTGCTCCCAACGAATCCAACAATTTAGGGAGATGAATTGTTTTATTCAAACTCTTGGCCTTAATTTCACCTTCAGTGTTTCACCCCTTTCAGAGTCAAGGCCGAAAAGTCAGCCCGGAATCTTGGCCTCAGGTCCCGCCAGGTTTCGAATCCCGGCTCTAGGTTCCGCCCTCTTATCCTCTGGGCTGTACGCCCTCCCGCTTTGCAACCCGGGCTCTAGGGCCCCGCCCTTCCCGAATCCCACAACCAACCACACCCCCTGCAGAATTCAGTCCCCGCCCCCACTCACCCTTCTGCCGTACAGAGCACCAGACCATGCCCACCAGCACACATATGATCAGAAACACCAGTAGCGCCAGGATGCCGCCCACAATGGCGTAGGGCACCGACGTCTGAGCCTCTACCACCGCACCCGGGTCTGCCAGAGGGACAGGGCGCAGGACCAGGTCATCAGAGCACAGTCCCAGCCTGGCCCCATCGCTGCTGCTCTTGCAAACCAATCCACACAACTAACCGCGCTTTTACGTGTCACGCCCCTCAAACTACTGCCACGCCTGGCCCCTTGTCCTGGTTCCACTCTTTCCTGATGCTCCACTTCCACAAAGAACGCGTGTGTTGGTTTGTACACTGGCCCTAACCAGCCCCTGAATCATTTTGCCAGTACTACCCCACTCCCTCCCCCCACCACTCCCCAAAGAGCAGAAACAGCACATCTCTTTTCGTTCGATTCCTTTGACCCACAGAACCTGAGGTCCAAGTCCCTTCCCATCTTGTCTAAAACGCTCCAGGTATTTAAAAATGCTGAGCTAGGGCCCAGCAACTTCCAAAATTCGTGCTCCACTGTCATAAGAGCTAAACACATAGCACTTATTTTGTGCTAGGGACCATTCCAACCGCTTTATATATTTAGCTCATATATAATCTTCACACCCCTATGAGGTAGGTGCTATTGTTTATTTCTGCTTAACCAATGAGGGAACTAAGGCGCAGAGTTACGCGCAATAGGATGCTGCAGAGCCCAGTCTGAACCCAGGCGGTCGGTCTGGTCGCAGAACTCCCGGAATTCAGTTGGCTGTGGACCCCAAAGAATCACCCTTTGCCAACAGGCCCCTCAAACACCCCTGCAGGCCTTGAACCATCCAACCCAGCTCGCCCATTCCCAAGACCCCCTGCCTCCCAGGACGAGCAGAGACCTCCTCCCCCGCCCCCAGGCCTGCGGCTGCGTGCCCTCACCGTAGACCACGAGTACATAGAGCGCCCTCGCGTGGCCGTGCTTGTTCGACGCCTCGCAAGTGTAGGTGCCATTATCTGCGGATACCAAGCCAGGCAGCGTAAGCGTCTCCCCGACCGCCTCGGCGCGCTCTGGCAAAGACTCATTCCCGCGGTTCCAGCGGATCTGGTTTGGCCTGGGCGTGAGGGAAGTATAGTCAGAGTTAGGGACACAGGTGCCAGCATCCAATTCTGACTTCTCGGTAATCTAGATATGTAGTATCTGCCAGTAAGAGGCTCCTTACTCTCCCCATCCTAACCAATAAAACCAACAGTCCCGGGCACAGCTTCCACCCATCACCGGAGTCTCAAGAATCCTAGCCTCCTGTCCCCCGCCCGTTCCACTATCAGAATTCAGGAGTCCAGGGCCCCACAGCCTCCCCCCTTCAGGACGCAGAAGTCCGAGCCCCAGCCCCTCTGTTCGCCCAGTCCCCTCTTTCCCGAGACACAGGTGTCCAGGTCCCCGGTCCCTTCTCCTCAGGACCCAGGAGTCTCGGGTCCAAGAGCTCACCTGGGGTTCCCTGTTACAGCACACGTTAGCACCAGCGTGTCTCCCTCCCTCACTACAGCTTGGGAGGCATGGATCCGGGCCGTGGGGGAGTCTGTGGGCGGAAGTGAGATGGGAGAGTGGTGGTCTGGGTCATCTCGCGGGGCTAGAAACCCTCCCGGGGGCAAGCGGCTGGCGTTGGGACCCTCCGGCCCCCCCGCGTCCCGGCCCGCCGGGCACTTACACTGCACGTCCAGCACGTACTGCGTCTGCTTGCTGTGTCCGGAGGGCAGCGCCTGGTTCTGCGCCTCGCAGATGACGATACCGCCGTCGTCCTTGCGGTCCACACGAAACCGCACTGTGCTCGCCACGCTCCAGACTTTGCCATTTTCCTGGCCGCTGCTCACTCCTGCCAGGCAGGGCCGGGACTCGGTCAGGCCAGGATTCCGGCCCCGCCCACCCCCAGCCCAAACCAAAGCAGGCTATTTGCCAAGCTCCGCCTCTTACCCACAGGCCTCGCCTCCAGTCCCCCAAGCCACGCCCTCCCCGAACGTAGCCCGCAGCCCCAGGTGCCTCTTCCCAAAGCCCCTCCCTCTTTCACTCCCAAGCCCTCTCATCTGTCAATTCCTTCCGTAGCAGCATATTGGGTGGCCAGGGTCAGCGAAACCTGTGCGCTCTTCTCCAAGCCCCGCGCACTTATAAGCCAGCAGGTCCCAAGACCCGCTTCCTCTCAGTCCCACCCCTCGCCGGCACTTCCCCGGTGACCCCACCCCAGGTAGTACCTTTCAGCTCCTTGCGGTCCCGGTACCAGCGCAGGACAGCGGCGGGGCGGGACCGAGGAACCAGGCAGCTGAGCTCCACCTCGCCTCCCTCCACCGCCTGCTCCCGGACCTCCACCACGGGATTCTCTGGGGCCACTGCAGGGAGAAAGGGGTTAGGGGGGCGGTCAGCGGTGGCACTGAGGTGGACTCAAAGAAACTAGGTGCCACAAGGGTCCCAGGTGGCAGGGGTCAAACACAGGCTGGAGGTCAGGAAGACCGGCCGTGTTTCCTGGGGGCAGGTGTCGAGGAGGTTAAAAACAACCAGATTTAAAAATCAGGTCTCAGGATAAGGGACAAGCGGAGGAGAAAGGAGGAGGGGACGAGTTTGAGGAGGGAGAGGCGTTACCCAATACAGTAAGCGTGGCAATCTGGTGGTGGGTATCCTCCGTGTAGAGCTGGCAGAAATAGCCCCCCTCGTCCTCCAGGCGGGCATCTGAGAGCCGGATCCGCACGCGGCGCGGAGAGAACTCCTCAAGCTGGAAACGCTCATCCTTCAGGGCTAGACAGAAGGAACAGGAAGGAGTGAACCTAGGGAATTCTGGCTCCCCGGACCTGCCCTTCCTCCAGAAGCTTACAGTCCTGCGCTCTGCCCCTTTTCCCCATCCAGCCATACCCGTGCATCTCAGGGACCCCCACCTGTGACTCCCTTGGGGACCCAGAATGATCCAGGCCCTCATGCCCACAGGACCAGTTGTCCAGGCCCCTAGCTCCATGCTCTGTCGGGACCCGAGTCCACACTCTCCCCTCTGTCCTTTTTCAGGACACAGGGGTCAGGCCCCAGTCCTTCTCCTTCAAGACTCAGGATTTCCTACCCCAGCACTCACCGCGGGTGCCGTTGAAGAAGAGGGTCTGCCGGGCTGGGTTCTGAATGACAACTATGGATCCATCGTACTGGTGCAGCCGGCAGGTTATCTCGGCCACCCCTCCCTCAGCCACGGTCACATTCTCTGTCTGTACTTCCTGTCCAGCCCCTGGACCAGCAGACAGAGAGACAGGATAGGAGACTCGTTGAGGGCTGCGATTCAGTCTTTTCTCTCTCCCCCGTTCCTCCCCCATCCAAATCGCCAATCTCTCTCTTTCCCCTCTCATTCAGTTCCTTGCAGCCAACATTTCCCGAGGGCTGGATTCTGGGAGGTAAAGACAAGCTGCTCCAGAGAAGCTACAGTCACGATCCAGTGGTATGTGCTCTAATGGGGACAGCACAGAGCACACGGGGAGCCCAGAGGAAGGGGAGACTAAGGCTGCCTAGGGAGATGGGTGATCAGAGAAGGTTCTGGAAGAAAGCTCCATTGGATCCAGATTTTAGAGTGAGCAGTTCACCAGGTGTGGGAAACTGCTATGTGTTCACCAAATCCCACCTTTCACACCTGGGCACCCGTTGTAATTTGTCTGCAGTGATGGCCACAATATTCTTCCCATCCCTGCATATGCCCTTTGTAAGTTGACTTTGCCCCTCCTCTGTCATAAAGCAGGCACTCTGATCCTGTTGATCTGGGCAGGCCCTGTGACTTGCTTTGACCAACCACTTGCTTTGACTTGTTTTGATCACATTTCCTAAAAGTGATACTGTATGGGTTCTCGAGCCTAGCGTTTCTATTCGTGCCCTCTTGCTGCCCTGAGACCATCAGGTAAAGATGCCTGGACTAGCTTCCCTGAGGGTAAGGGACCACATGGAGAGAGAAATCCAGCCAGTAGCCAGCACCAACTGCCGGTCATGTGAGTGAGGCCATCCTGGCCCATCCAGCCCCAAGTGACTGCAGCCACATGAGTGACTCCAGCTGAGACCCAGAGATGAACTGCCCAACCAACTCAGTCCAGATCGCTGACTCCCAGAGTTATTTCCCAGAGCAAATAACCATGATTGTTGTTTAAAGCCACTACATTTTGGAGGGTCCCTTATACCACCAGAGTTAACTGGTAGGACACACGATTGGACTACATTTCCTCAGATCCCTTGTACTTAGTTGGGATCACGTGGCTGGTTTCTGGCCAGTGGGATGTAGGTGGAACAGAGAAACACCTCTTCCAGGCTGGCTCATGTCAATCACAGTCGTTCTTGCTGGCTGAATGGAGAGGACCCCAAGGAGCCTGTAGGAGAACAGGATCACAAGCTGGAAGGAGCCCAGGGCCCTGACTGCCCGCTGTGACCTGCCTGCACAGGACTGCAACGTGAATGAGAAATTCACTTTTTTGTTAAGCCGTTGGGATTTCGGGGCTGTTGTTATTGCGGTTAACCTACCCCGATTAATCCATCAGAGGAGGAAGGTAGGGGATTAGTAAGGGGGTATTTTCAGCAGAGGCAGCAGCCTAGAGTACAGCTCGAAGCTGGGATTAATCAGCATCACCATCACCATCACCATTGTCATGGTCATCTTCAAAATAAAATAACCACAATAGCTACTGTTTATTAGGCACTTGCTATGCCTGTGCCAGGCTCTGTGCTAAGGGTGTTACCTCTATAATTTCCATTTAATCATCAGAGTACCCAAATAGGCACTATTAGCAATCCCCAGCTTAAAATATTTTTAATGCTTCTTTTTATTTTTGAGACGGAGAGAGAAAAACCGTGAGTAGGGGAGGGACAGGAGAGAGGGAGACACAGAATTCAAAGCAGGCTCCAGGCTCCGAGCTGTCAGCACAGAGCCCCATGTGGGGCGCGAACTCTCAACCCGTGAGATCATGACCTGAGCTGAAGTCGGACGCTTAACCGACTGAGCCACCCAGGCACCCCAATCCCCAGCTTTTTAAAATTCCCATTTCATGGGTGAGAAAGTTGGTCCAGAGAGAGAAAATGACTTGCTCAAGGTCTTAGAGTGGCAGTGGAAGGGCCGGGATCTGCATGCAGAGCTCTCTGATGCCACATTTTACATCCACATCCACCTCCTGGTTGTCTGGGTGAAATTGTGCAGCCCTGGGGAGGGGGTGTGGGATGTGCTAGTGGAGGGCCACAAAGGCCAAGCCTGGAGATTAGCTTTTACCCTGAAGGCCAGTGGAGGTTTTGAAGCAGGAAAGTGCCATGATCAGATCTGGTTATTTACCTTTAAATGTGGGCTAACTCTGGCTTCGTGTCTCTTGCATTCTGTCCCATTCATTCGAGTATTTCCTGAGCAGTAGGTAGGTGCTTAGGGGCTGGGTGCCCAGAGATGAGTCAGATGAGGTCCCTGCCCTGGAAGGCCTTCAAGATTTACAGGGAGGTAGATGCAAATCACTATAATTGACCATCAGAAGTGTTATATTCCCTGTAAGAGGGCTCGGTAACCCAATTTGGATGCTGAGGGGTAGAAAAGATTAATTCTGGAGAACGGAGGCAGAGACAGCTAGCTTTCTACCCAGCATCCATAATCCAGCATCCATAATTCTTCTTAGTAAAAGAACCCTGATTATATTTATGGTTGCCCTATGTCCAGCAGAAAAAGATATTCCCAGACTCCCTTGCAGCTAAATGAGGCCATGTGATAAAAAGTTTTGTACAAACTCGATATAAGGATAAGTGACTTCCTTGGTAATTCATATGGTAATTTCAGGAGGACTTCCTAAAGAAAAGGGACAAGTCCTTTTTCTTCCAGGTTGCCTTTATGCTGCCCGGAACTGGGATGTGATGCCTGGAGTTCTGGCAGCCACTTGACCAAGAGGACAAGGGCACGAAAGGTAGTGGAACTAAGAGCTGGAAGGTACCTGAGTCTCTGGTGATGATGTGGAGCTGCCTCCAAAGCCCTGGATGCCTGCTTCTGGACTTCTCTTAGGTTTGAATATAATGCTTTGTGCACTTAAGCCACTCTTATGGGTTGATTTGGCACTTCTTGGAATATCAACATGTCCAATCCTGGCCCCACATATTTTTTCCTCCCCATGTCTTTTTCAATCTCGGTAAATATCACGACCATCCACCCAGTTGCTCAAGCCAAAAACCTTTCCCTCTCTCTAACATCCATTCCATCAGCAAGATCTATCCATCTACCTCTAAAACATATCCCAAATCAGTTCATCTTTTTACCGCCACCCTAGTCCAATGACACGGTCTCTTACCTTGACCTTTAAGAGCTACGCAGGGGTCTCCCCGCTTCTACGCCTGCCTCCCCTCAGGCCATTCTCCACACAGCAGCCAGATGGAGTTTTCCAGAAGGTAAATCAGATCAAGTCACCTCTCTGCTTGAAACCCTCTGAAGGCTGGTGCCTGGATGGCTCAGTTGTTAAGCATCTGACTTCAGCTCAGGTCATGATCTCATGGTTCGTGAGTTCGAGCACCGTATTGGGTGAACATGAGCCCTGCATAGGGTGAGCTCCGCTTCTCTCTCTCTCTCTGACCCTCCTGGGATTCTCTCTCTCTCCCTCTCTCTCTCTCTCTGCCCCTCCTGGGATTCTCTCTCTCTCCCTCTCTCTCTCTCTGTCTCTCTGCCCCTCACTCACCTGCACCCTCTCTCTCTCAACAAACAAAAACAAAAGACAAACAAAAAAAACCCTGGAAGGCTGCCCATGACACTTAGGAAATAAAGTAAAATCTATATTCCTTCCCTGGACCTTGAAGGTGCTATGTGGCCTGGACCCCTTTGACCACAGTTCCAACCACCCTCCTGCTCCTCCCTTTCCTCCAGGTGCATTGGCCTTGATCTTCCTCAAATTCACTGAACTCGTTTCCACCCCATGGCCCTTGCACTTGCTCTCCCCTCTGCCTGGAATGTTCTTCACTGCCTCCTGTTGTCGTTCAGGTCTCTGCTCACATCCACACCTCCTCAGGGAGCCCTCCCTCACACCTCACACGTCCCCTTACCTCCAGAACACTTTCTGTTCTGTCCCCACTGGTTTTATTTCCTCTACAGAAATGTCACTGAAATTATCTTGGTAATGTGCGTACTCATTTACTGTGTTTGTCCCCTGCCACCAGAACACACGCCCCATGCAAGCAGGAATGTAATCCATCGGTTTCACTGCTGTACCCCTCCTCCCTAGAAGTGTCCCTGAAGCTAGATAAGTGTCTGGGAGATTGACGGATGAATAGCGTGTGCTGGGCACGATTTCATTTCAACCTCACAACGACTCTGTGACATCATTATCCTCATGGTAGACACCTGGGTTGATCCCAGCTGGACCACTGGCCATCTTTGTGACCTTGGGCAAGCGGCATGACTTTTCTGAGCCTCAGATGCCCTGTCTGTAACATGGGGATGATGCCAGTGCCTTGTCTCCTAGGGATCAGCCCAGTGCCCAAAGCTCAGGGAGCCCTTCCTGCAAAGCTACTGTTATTACAACTCCGGAAACATGCCTGTGCACATGAAAACTGGCCTGCCTGCACATCCTGGTGCTTAAAAAACAAAACAAAGCAAAGCAAAGCAAAACAAAACAGAACAAAAACATCCTGAAGCCTAGCCATTGATCCTGGACCTCAGGGCTAACCCAGTGCTAGCCCCCCATTTTACAGATGTGGAGAATGAGGCTCAGGGGTCCCAGGCCAAGTCAGTGGCAGAAACTCAACATCTCCTGGGAGCCATCAGGACCTCTGCATCTGCCCCCGCCCCTACCGTGCAAATTATTCCTCTGCTGTCTGCTTGAGGGTGCACATGGGGTGAGGGTGGGGGGCTTTTGTCTTGTTCCCTCCCCCTCCTGAGGAGTCAGTAACCAACAGTGTCTGTGCCTGGAATATTAATGTCCCAGGAGCTTTTGTTTCAGGGTTGGGGAGTTGGGGGGTGGTGAGGCGGGACTTGTTAGTCCGAGAGGGCTAAGCTTTTGGGACTTGGGCACTGGCCCTTTAAACGGTGTTGACAGCCTGGAGTCGTCATGGGGATGGTGCCTGGAAAAAGGGACTGGGGAGGGCTTGGGAAAGAGTGGCTGAGCAGGTGATAGGTAGAGACCCAGAATCCAGCCCTCTTCTCCTTTAGACCCAGAAGTCCAGCTCCCAACTGCCTCTTTTCCCAGGATCCAGGAGTCCAGACTCCTAGCCCCCTCCTCCAATCAGGATCCAGGAGTCTGGGTTCTCAGCCTCCTCCTCCTTCATCCCCAGAAGTCCTGAGCCCCAGCCTTCTCCCCCTTCAAACCCAGGAGTCTGGGCTTCCAGCCCCCTCCTCCTTCAGGACCCAGGAGCCAGGGGTCCAGAGTACACAGCTGGTGGATGTTTCCACGGAGACTAAACAGGGTGGGGGGAGCACTTCCTGGGTCCTGAGTCAGCGAATACCCAAGGGAGTCTCAAGGTCACGGTTCCAGGAAGGTCACAGCCACCCCCTCCGTATCCGCTCCCCGGGGGGCTCATGGCTTCATGCCTCCTTCCCCCACTTCCTCCCCTAGGGAGGTGGTACATCCCTTCGTCCTGAATGAACCCCCCCTCAGCCCCCCATCAATGGCGGAGTCCGAACATCCTCGCACAAAGCATCAATTCTTCCCCAGCTCAGCCTTGTGAAGGCGCCTGTATTCGCAGGACCTAGGCGTCAGGGTCCCAGCCCCTCCTCCCTCGGAAACCTGGAGTGGGACCCCCGGTCCCTTCCTCTCCCAGGACTCAGTAGTCTGTACCTCCATTCCTCCCACAAGACCTAGGAGTATGGATCCCCAGCCCTCTTCTCCCCTTAGACCCAGGAGTCCAAGCCCCCAGCCCCCTCCTCCTTCTGAGACACTTAGCCTTCTACCTCAGATCCCAGAGTCTAAAACCCTGACCCCTCCTCCCTCAGACCCAGGAGTCCTGGCCCCCAGCCCCCTTCTCTCCTGGAAACTTGACTGCAGGTCCACAGTCCTCAACCCTCAGAATCACAGTCCTGCCGTCCCCCAGCCTTCCGTCCCCCTCCTATCTGGGGACCAAGCATCAGGTGGGGGCGTAGGGGTGAGTCAGCAGCCTCACACACAAAGTGCCCCCTATGGCCCCCACGTTCCTGGGATATTCAGAACTCCCTAGATTCTGGGCCTCAGGCCCAGCCAGGGGGTGGGAGGTTTCCCCTGGGCGTGGGGTCATGGGGGAATTCCTGCTTCAGGAAGGGTGCAGGCCTGCACTGAGCCCTCACTGTCCTACCCTCCACCCCCAGTACCCTCTAGTCACCCGCTCCCAGGAGAGCCCAGGCTCTATCGCTGCCCTCTTGCCCCACTGAGTTACTGCAGAGGAGCCTTAGTGCCTGGTTCTCGGAGGACTATGGGCCTGGGGACTGCACTGGCAGGAACCAGTGGGTGCTTGGGTCTTGGTGCCACAGGCCATTGGGCGCTGGCGAGTCTGACTGTCTCCAAGCATCCCCCCCCCACCTCCCCCACCCAGAGAGAGAAAGCTGCCTTTGTGTTCCCCAAGACGGGGACAGGCCAGGCTCGCACGACATTAACCCACCCCGGGCCCCAACCCTGCTGTGTCTAAGGTCTTGGAATCCATTGCTGAACCTGACCCCCCGCTCTGGAGACTCAGGCATCCAGCTCATGGGTGGGTGGGGGTCAGTGACAGAAACCACCCAAGGCCTGCACCCTGGGGTGACTCATATTGGGGGCAAGGTCCCCCTGCTCTCAGAGTGACCTGTCAGAACTCTAGCAGGGAAAAGTGAGTCACTGGGGAGGAAAACATTTGGGCAACAACAAACTCCCCCTCTACAAAGCCCCCTAACTCTAAACGGTCGCTCTGTCTTTTCTCTGTATCTGGGTATCCGTTCCCTCTGCCCCTCTCTGCTCTATCCAATTCCCGGCCTGTGGATCTCTGGTTCTGCCTGCGTGCATCTGGTCAGGCAACGCATCTCTCTCTCGCGCTTCCTCTCGCCTGCCCACCCTGGGCCCTTCTTTCCTTTGGCATCAATCTCCTCCTCCTTCTCTGGTATTCTTGGCAGATGTGGGAGCCAGGAAAGAGAATTCGGTTTTGGAAGGGCACACAGGGACCCCCATCTTCCTTCGTGCTGGCTGGCCAAAGTGAGAGAGGAAAGGGGTGACTGAGAGGAAGATGATGGAGGGACCGTGAGCAACGCCTGAAATCTGGCAGCCAAGGTCATTCAGAAATATCCAGTGAAAAGGAAAGCAGACAGGGCCCTCTGATACCAGGTACCCCAGCCCCCTAGCCCACGCCGTACGGAAGGGGGAAAGTGAGGCTCAGAGAAGGGCAGGGACTGACATAAAATCACACCAGACAGGCTGGCTCCTCAGCTCCCAGTCCAGAGTGCTCCCCGTGACACCCAGCTCTCTCCCAACTTGGAACGCCCCATGCCATTTAATTTAGCGAAAGTTTAGAGAAGTAAGATGCAGGTGCCAGGAAGCAGCGACTTGAACATGAAACAAGAAACAAGCCTCTAGAGCTACCTCCCAGGAGCGCTGGAGAAAAGACTCCTGAACTGGGCAAAGCCGTCATCTTAGGTTCTGATTCTGAGAGAATCCATCCCATGATTCTAAGCTGTCAAGATTCCAGATGTCAGAGGTGTCAAGACTTAGGATCTCCCGGAGGTCAAGATCTCAGAATTGTAAAGCTGTCAAGAGGCTAGAATCCTAACGCTGTCAAGGTTCTAGAATTTGAAAGGTGGCAAGATTCTAAAGACTCGGGGATTCTAGAGTCCTAAAGACGCCGGTGTTTTCAAACACCCTCAGGTTCTTTGTTTACTGGATTCATTGGTTCTAGGATTCTATGAACCTGGTTCAGGAGCCTAAAAGAAGACAGAATAATAAAACTGGAGGGCATGTAGCTAAGGTACCAAAGCGCTCATGGGGAGCAGGGCGGGGGGGGGGGGGTTGTGGCTTGTCTGCTGCAAAGAAAGAAGGAGATGGTAAAAGTTCCAAGCAATGGCAGAAGACTTTAGAAGAAAGCAAGGTGCAGCGTGAGAGGTCGGCTTTGCCCCTCTGGCCTTGTCCTGAGGAGAGGGAGGCTGTGCCCCAAACCCTGCGGTGCGGGATGTGTAACCGCACCCAGTTCGCCAGAAACCCCTTGGGAGGTCCGAGCTGGAGTTCCCTTTCAGGTCACTGGGTTCAACACTTTACAGAAAGGGGAACTGAGGCCCAGAGAGAGGAGGGGGCTTGAGGTCGGCTGCTGGGGCAAATGGCAGGAGGCAGGATGTAAATAAACCCTGGCCCCCAGCCCTGTGCCATCTGGCTACACACCTCTCCCAAATCTCTCCCTAGCATCCTGCCCTCCACTTCTGCCCAGCCACCTCCCAGCCATCCATTCCTCCTAAGAGCGGCCTCACCCGCTGGGGAGGGGGTGACCTGTGGCAGGTTTGAGGCACACGCAGTGTGAGAGTGTGAGTGTGTAGGTGACGTTTCCTGACCTTGTCCCCAGCCTCAGGGTCACCCTATCGTGGAGGTGTCCGGCTTTTCACAGTGTGTGATGTGGCTATGTGGATGGCTCCCTAGATGTCCTGGAGGGGGGCTTCTCTGTAAGTTATGGTCTGGGTGTGTGAATGGGGGGGGGCAGCATTTGCGAGGCATTTGCTGAATCCACGTGTGTGCCCACATGCCAAGGTTCCTCACACACTTCCCAACACGCACACACGCATACACACACACACACACACACACACACACACACACACTTCCCTCCAAGGCCGTTCAGGATGCCCTGTCTGACTCAATTCCTCTCCAGGGCACAGAGGGATGAAGGGGTGCAGGAATTAAGGATGGGGTCAGGGAGGTTGTAAGGGTAAAGGGGGGAGCAGAGAGATGGGGGACAGGGGGACACTGGGACAGAGAGGCGGGGATGGATAGTGGGGGGAATGAAGAAGAGAGGTGACAGAGGGGGCTAGAGAAACGGGCAGGAAAGATAGGGGATAGAGACAAGGGGATGGGACAGATGGGGGACAGAGGGAAAGGGACAGAGAAACAAGGGTGACAGTGAGACAGGGACAGAGAGGGAGAATGGGGGCAGAGAGGGACAGCAGAAATACAGAGGGACAGAGAAGGAGAATAGAGAGGATGATGGGGGGACAGAGTGACCCAGTAAAAAGGGGCAGAGACCAAGGGACAGAGGTGGGGGACAAAGACAGGATGGAGAGGAGGGGGACAGGGCGGCAAGGAGAAAGGGGGACAGACAAGGGGGACAGGACTTCCAGACCGAGGGACAGAGGACAAGGGTAGGGGGACAAGGAGAGAGACTGAGGGACTCACAGACAGGCGGACAGAGGGACGCAGAGACCGAACAGAAGGACAGCGGGACCGGCCCAGAGAAGGCGGGCTTGCGGAAGGGGTGGGGGGGGGGGGGTAATGGTGGTCTCGGTCCCTTTGTCCCCGCCGGGATCCGGGCCTGTGCGGGGTGGGGGGGGGGCTGCGGCACAGCGGCCGGGGCCCGCGTCCCCCTCCCCCCGCTCGCGGCTCTCAGCTCCCGGCTCCCGGCCCGCGCTGCGCTTTGTCCCGGGGAGGGGGCCCGGCCCGGCCCCGCGCGCATTGTTCGGCCTCTGCGGCCCCGCGGCAGCCGGGCTGTCACCGCAGCGCGCCCCCCGCCCCGGCCCGGCCGGCCGACCCCGGCCCCCGACCCTACCTGGCCCCGCCGCGGCCGCCCACAGCAGCAGCAGCGGCCACTGGAAGCGCCGGGCCCGGCCCATGGTGCCGCCGCCGCCGCCGCCGCCGCCGCCGCCGCTCGCTCCCGGCCCCGCACCTGCACCGCCCGCGCCGCCCGCCCCGCCCCCGAGCCCCGCCCCCTGCCCGCCCGGGGGCGGGGCGCTGGGGCCGGGGCGGGGCCGGGGCCGGGGCGGGGCCCAGGCCGGGACCGGGGGTAGGGGGTGGGAGACCCAGGGGGCCGAGAGACGGTGGGGGTGGGGGGATGGTGGGGGTGCGGGCCCCCCAAGAGCCGGGCAGTTGCGGGCGGGGGCGTGCGGGGGATGCGGGAGAACGGGAGGGTGCTGCGTGAGGGCAGAGGTTGCGGGTGCTGTGCGAAGGGGTGAGTGTGAGTGTGTTGGTGGAAGCGTGTGCGAGGGTGCAGGTGTTGCGTGAGGGGAAGGAGGTGAGTGGTGTGTGTGAAGGCTTGGGTGTGTGTGGAGGGGAGTGTTGCGTGAGGGTGTGAGCATCGAGGGAGGGAGGAGTGTTCTGTGGGAAAGGTGAGTGTGAGAGGTGTTCTGTGGACAAGTGAGTGCAGGTGAAGGTGTCACATGACGGATTGTGACCTTAGCCACCCCGAGCTCCGGGAGGGCGGCACAGGGGTGTCTGGGCAGGTCCTGGATCTCCCAGGCAGGGCTGGGCGGGGCGGGGGTCAGGTCCCACCCTTCCTACCGTCCAGACTCCGGAATCCAGTGTTTCCACATCATGCATCACTCTCCTGAAAGGGGCCCCTGAAAGGGAACCAGCTGGAAGGAAGCCTAAGTCCTGAGCCCCAGAGAGGGAGAGGCTCCCACGCCCTAGCGTCTAGCTTCCCCACCCCTGCTTCCCCCCGCTCTTCCTGCCCCAGTCTCTTTTGTGTCCCTGACTTTCCACCCGCGCTTCCCACTTCTCTCCCATCATTGTTGCTGACTCACCCCTCCAGATTCGGGTCCCTTCTCCCTCCTGGGGAGTGGTCTCCCTGAGCCCACTTCTGTGGGACCTTGTAGACCCGGTGCAAGTTTATCACCCTTAGAACCCGGGAAGAGTGAGAAACGACGGAAGGTAGGAGACCGCGACCTCTCCCAGGCCCGTGTGACAGTCAGATAAACGGAGACATCCCAACTTTGAAAACCCTTGCTCTTTACCTCCATCGCTACCGGAGTGTTCTACATTCAGGCCCACCAGGGGACTTCAGCTCCAGATACCCTTTCTGTCCTCGGTGTCCAGCTCCCAGCATCCTCTCTGTCTTCGGGACCCAGACTCCCATCAAGCTCTGCGTCCGCAGGATCACCCTTCTAAGCAACCCCTCTCCTTTTCCATTCTCAGTTCACCTTTCTATAAACTGGGGGAAGAGGCCTCGCATTCTCTGTCTTAGGACGGGTGGAAGAGAGATGTCTGACCTGGAGGTGGGAATCTGGGTTGGGAGGTAGGTCACTAACTGTTGTCTTTGCCCCGAGAAAGGTCCCCTTGCCCATGGCTCCTGCTCCATGACCAATGTCTCCTGCTTCAGCTGAAGGACACCCCAGTAGATGTCGGTTTGGTTCTCGTCTCTCTTCTTTGGGCCCCGCCATTCTTCCCTTCCAAGGATATCAGGAGAGTGGTGGTCCTGTCCACACCCTGCGGCACATCAGGGTACTTTATCCATTAGGGTTTTCATTCAGGTGACAGCAAATCCGACCCAAGTGGCTTCAGAGAAAGAGAACTGGGCCACATAGAAAAAAGTGTCGGGTACAGCTGGCTTCAGCATGGCCCGTCTGTCTCTCTGTCCTAAGGGTAAGTGGCTCCCCTCATGTTGCAAGATGACTGGCAACCACACCTTTCCTTCTCATCTGGAGAGAGGAAAAAGCAAGACACAAGGAGATGGAGAGAGCCAGACTGAAAGAGACTGAGGGGAGGGGAAGAGAGAGAGAGAGGGGGAGAAGAGGTTTAAGCTTCTTCAGCAGAGTGGGGAAATACTTTTCCCCAGAAGCTCCTAGAAAACCTTTCACTGGGTTTCATTGTAAATTTTTGGAAATGTTGGGATGGTGCAGACTGGATGTTAATTGTTTACTCGATATCATTCTGTGAGATAATAGAAATATATGTATGTATATGGTCTTTGCCCCTGGCTCCTGACGCAGAGCTCCCGAAAGCCTTGTAATTTCCTGGGCGATAGGAATGTCTTTTTTTTTTTTTTTTCCAATTTTTTTAATGTTTATTTATTTGTGAGAGACACAGAGTGTGAGTGGGGGAGGGGCAGAGAGAGGGAGACAGAATCCAAAGCTCTGAGCTGTCAGCACAGAGCCCGAAGCGGGGCTCGAACCCACCGACCGTGATAGCGTGACCTGAACCAAAGTCGGATGCTTAACCGACTGAGCCACCCAGGCGCCCCGGAATGTCTTTTGTTTTAATGAGGTGACTCTGGGTGGGTTTCTGGATGGCTCCCAGGTGAGAGTTGGTTCCTGGGATAGAGCAAGCAAGCCATGATGAGATGGGAAGCTTGGAATTTTCCGTCCTGCCCCACCCCCCCACCCCCCCAAGAAGGGAGAGAGTGAAAAATGGAGTTAGAGAACGATCACGCCTATGTGATGGGGGGGGTCCTCCAGGTTGGTGAGCACCAGAAGGTGCTGGGCTAGTGGTGCTCCTGGAGAAGCTTCGTGCCCCTTCCCATAAACCTTGTCCTATGAGTCACTTCCATCAGGATGTTCATCCGTATCCTTTGTCATATCCTTTTACAACCTACTGGTAAATGTAAGTAAACTATTTCCCTCAATTCTATGAGCCGCTGTAGCAAATTAACCCACCCCTAAGAGGGGGTCATGGGAACCTCTGGGTTTTAACCGGTAGGTCGGAAGCACAGGTGACCACCTGCCCTTGTGACTGGCATCTGAGGTGGAGAGTGTGTTTGTGGGACTGAGCCCTTAACCTGTGGGATCTGACGCGATCTCCAGGCCGATTGTGTCAACGTTGGGTGACGTTGTAGGACACCCGGCACAGGTCACAGAGAACCGCTTGCTGCGGGGAAAACTCCCCCACATTTGGTGAACAGAAGTGTTGTGAGCGTGGCAGCGGCAGTGTGGCAGTGAAGGGACAGGAGGCACACAGGAGAAAGACACAGTAGGAAGAACTGGGTGTTTTTTTTTTTTTTTTCCTTACACATTCCCTCCCTCTTTTTCCTCTTTTTTTTTTAAAAAAAATTTTTTTTTAACGTTTATTTATTTTTGGGACAGAGAGAGACAGAGCATGAGCATGAACGGGGGAGGGGCAGAGAGAGAGGGAGACACGGAATCGGAAGCAGGCTCCGGGCTCCGAGCCATCAGCCCAGAGCCTGACGCGGGGCTCGAACTCACGGACCGCAAGATCGTGACCTGAGCCGAAGTCGGACGCTCAACCGACTGAGCCACCCAGGCGCCCCCTCTTTTTCCTTTTTAAGAGAATCCTGATTTTGTTCAGGCATCCACCTTTCTTTAATAGCCAGATGATGTGAGGGAAGCCTCAGGAGTGCGGTCTAAATATACTTTTGCCTGATATTGTGGTTCCACGGCCTCTTCCAGTGGTTGTTGTAGGCATAGGTGTATGAAACAAGTCAGGCAAGCACAATGTGAAGGCAAGTCGGCTGGGGAGTTTTGGGTTAAGCTTTCTTTGTTTCAAAAAAGAGGCCTACGAAGAGATGGCCTTTTGTTGTTGCCTCTGAATGTGGGTGTGATGTCTGGAATTGCCGCGGCCATCTTGAGGCCATGAGGTGGACAAGCCTGAATAGATCTTTCAGGACATGGCAGAATTAGTCAACTCAGGCACTGCCCTGACTCATGATCGCTTGTTATGTAAGATAATCAATTTCGTCTTTGTTTCAACCATTCTGAGTTGGGTGCCCTATCACACACATCCCTGGCCTCCATGTTGCCTCTGATTCGTATAGAATGTATGGAGGCAGCCCTGCTTACAGATTAAAGCATTAAAGCTTAACGATTAAAGTGATAGTTTTCTTTTTCAGTTGTTCCCCCAACCTGGTGGTCGGATCTCTCTCCTAGGGGTCACTTTCCCCACTCTCGCCGAGTGGGCTGCATAGTAGGACCATAGGAGCAGTGGATGCCTGTTCACAGCCTGAACAACTGTACGCAGTGACTTAGATAGGAACTTCCCTGGGTGTAGCAGAGAGGGTCAGAGGCAGAGGCCTGGCCCAAACTAGACCCCATCAGAACCTGTCTGCTAGCTAACAGTTTGGAACCGGCACACGAGGAGTTCTTGGTGCTTGACATTTCAACGGCATATTTGGCTCCTCTGTGTGAAGCAGAAGAAGGTGGTCTGTGGAGAGACAGAAAAATAAAGCGGAAGCCCACGAGGGAAACCACACAGTCGGAGAGAGACAGAGAGACAGAGAGATTCTGCAAAAGGGAGACAGCCTTGTGATTTCGCGCAGCGTTTCAATTCTGTTTCTTGTCCCTGGTGAGGCCCAGAGACTAGCTCCTGCTTGGATTCTAAACTTCCAATAACGTTGTCGTTTTGCTTAAGTCAGCTTAAACAGGTTTTATTTCTTGCAACCGAAATCCCTCCACAAAAACCTGGGAGCCATTAACGATGAGGTCCTGATCACAGGCTCCGGTGTAGAACATTATGAGAAATGTATCCCCGAGCCTCAATATCTGCTGTTGGTCATTGTGGGACGAGTATTTCAAACCTCTGATCCTTACTGGAGGGCATGCCAGGAGGTGTAATCCTAGCCTCCAACCTCTGCCCCACGGTCTCATGGGAGATGCAGTCCTAGCCTCCATTCCTGCTGTAAGGCATCATGGGAAATGTATTCCTTCCCCTCCAATCTCTGCTGTAGGGCATCATGGTGGGTGTAGTTCTTGCCTCCCACCTCTGTGGTAGGGAATCATGGGAAAGGTGAAACTACCCTCAATTTTCATTCTAGAGCGTCTCAGAAAATGTTACCTTGGCCTTGTCTCTGCTGTTGGGAATCAGGAGAGGACCTAGCCCTAGCTCAGTTTTTGTTGCACGATACCCTAGAAGATGTGATCTTTCCTTCCTTCCTTCCTTCCCTACTTTCTTTCTTAATTACCTGCCACGTTCCAGGCATTATTCTTCTAGATACTGCGAAGACAGCAGCAGTGAGCCGATAAAGGTCTTGCCCGTTTTGGAGGTTATAGTGGGGAGAGTTAGCAAAAAACCAAACCAGTGACTGTTCCTGTGAACCACTGCAGCATAACAAAATGCCCTAAAACTCAGTGGTGGAAAACCCTCACCTTTTTATTTTATGATTCTGCGGGGCAGGAATTTGAGCAAGGCACAGCAGGATCAGTGCATGTCTTGCCCCACAATGAACTGGGGCCCAAATGGGCTGGCTTAAACAGCTGTAGGGGGGTGGGATGGTTCATTTGGGGCCGTATATCTCAAACCTTGGCTCTCGCTGCTGGCTGGTGGTGTGGATCGAATCGTGTCCCCGTCCCCACTGAGAAATACGTTGAAGTTCTAACCCCTACGAGGTACGAATGTGACCTTGTTTGGAAATAGGGACTTTGCAGATGTGATTAAGATGAGGTCACACTGGATTAGGGTGGGCCCCTAAATCCAATGACCCGGTGTCCTTATAGGGAGCGAGAGGGATTTGGAGCCACACGGCCACATTCACTGAGAGGAAGGCCATGTGATGACAGAGGCAGGGACTGGAGTAGTGTGGCTCCAAGCCCAGGAACGCCCAGGATTGTCAGCAACCCCCAGAGGCTAGGATGAGGCCAGGAAGGATTCTTCACCAGCGACTTTAGAAGGAGCACATCTGCTGCCAATACCTTGATTTCCAACTTCTAGTATCCAGAACTCTCAGAGAATACATTTCTGTTGCTGGAAGCCACCTGCTTCAAAAGTTTGTAGTTAGTCCGGCAGTCCTAGGAAATGAAAACAGCTGGGCGTCCTGATTCTCCTGCACATGCCGTCAGCTGGGGTCGCGATGTCCGGGGTCGCTCCCTTGCCCACTTGTCTGGTGTCTGGGCTGAGCTGGCTGGAACATCTGGGGCTCTCTCCCCATATGGCATCCATGTTATGAATAGCGTGGGTGTCCCCGGAGCATGGCAGTCTCGGTGTAGGAGGACTTTCACATGGCAGCTGGCTTCCCCAGAGCCAGTTTCTTAAGCCTGGGCCCAGAACACGACATGACATAGCTTCCAGACCACCTTCTGTTGGCCAAAGCAGTCACAGAGCCACTCACGTTCAAGAGCTGGAGATGCCACCCCACCTCGTTAAGCCACCACAATGACCATCAGTGATGTGTGATTAGAGGAGGTCCTAAAAGGAAACCCTGTCCCTTACCTGCCCCAGATACCTTGGAAGATGTCTTCTCCTTTTGTTCGTTAGCCATAGGGTGCTGGGGAATGTAATTTTGTCTCTACGGGTTTGCCTCAGCAAACATGGGATTCTTCAGTGTTGTGCCCCCAGAGTGCCATTGAGATGAGAGTTGTTGTCTTTTTCTCGGTCAGTCCGAAGGCATCCTAGGAAATATAGCCCAGCCTCTATCTCCTGCCACCAGGGCATCAGTGGAGATGTAATCCTGCAGTGCCTCCAGGGAGCTCCGGCCATCAGAGTAACCCTCCCATTCATCTCCTGTCTCAGAGCCCCCTGGGAGAGGCAGATGCTGCTCCTTAGAACAACAAAGTAGTCTTGACCTTTTGGAGCTCGGGAGAAGAGACTGGAAGGTGAGTGCTTGGGTGAGCGAGTTGGAGCCCACAAATCGATGTGGAGGTGGCTTTGGGTGGGAGTCTACATGGGATCGTTCCCAAGGCTAGGGCCTCAAATGCCTCGGTCCTGCAGTGTGACCCCCGATTCCAGGAAAGGTGCCCCCGCCCCGCCTTCCTCCTCCCAAAGATAGATGCTACAGAGACGGGAAGATCGGGCCTTGTTCACTGGTATAAAAATCTTTATTTCAGTATAAAATATTAAATAAAACAAATATTAATTAATAATAACAACGATGGTGCAACGATACTACTATGACAAGACCTCTCCTGCTGGCCTGCAGCCTATCTCCAGCTTTTCTCCTCTGGTTCTACGACTCTGTGAGACAGGTGTCTTGACAGCTGGGATGGCTGAGACCCACAGAGGGCGGCACACTGGCCTGAGGTCACACAGCAAATCTGCAGCGCTGGAAGCCGAGGGAAGGGCAAAGGGTTCCCCTGGATCCAGCCAGGGCAGGGGGAGCGTGGGCTTCAGGTCCAGAGGAGAGTGCCCCCCCATAGTCTGGCACTTATAAGCAGGGTGACGGTGAGGCTGAGGTGGGCGGGACCACGCCGGGGGGCACCCCCCGTGCGTGGCTGGCGATCCAGGACTGGATGGTTACAGCCGTTTCCAGAACAGCAGGAGACGTTGAGATGGGTCAGGCTGAAGGCTTCAGCCACGTGGAGACTTTGGCACCATGAGGGGGTTGCACAGCCTCTCACTGTGTAGCTTGGGTTGCCCAGGCCTGAGGAGAGAGAAGGCTGTGTGAGCTCCTGGGGCTAGGCCTGGAATTCTCCCCAGGTGACATGCCACCTTGTGGTGGGCGCCACCCGAAGAAAGCGGCAGTTTTATTTTTTTTTTTTTTATTAAAAAAAAAAAATTTTTTTTTTCAACATTTATTTATTTTTGGGACAGAGAGAGACAGAGCATGAACCGGGGAGGGGCAGAGAGAGAGGGAGACACAGAATCTGGAACAGGCTCCAGGCTCCAAGCCATCAGCCCAGAGCCTGACGCGGGGCTCGAACTCACAGACCGCGAGATCGTGACCCGGCTGAAGTCGGACGCTCAACCGACTGCGCCACCCAGGCGCCCCGAAAGCGGCAGTTTTAAATGTGGTCCTTCGGGCCCTTCCAGGGGAAGTGTGAAGTCAAAATTATTCTCATAATAATGCTAAAACAGCATTTGGCTCTTCCGCTCTTTTATGCGTGCAGTGGGGTCTTCCAGAAACCCTGGGATATGTGATCTCGCAGCCAACCGAATACAGAAGCAGATAGGAGGCTCCTGGGGCGCCTGGGTGGCTCAGTCGGTTAAGCGTCCGACTTTGGCTCAGGTCATGATCTCACGGTTTGTGAGTTCCAGCTCCACGTCGGGCTCTGTGCTGACAGCTCGGAGCCTGGAGCCTGCTTTGGATTCTGTGTTTTCTTCTCTCTCTGCCCCTCCCCCTCCCCCGCTCGTGCTCTGTCTCTCTCTGTCTCTCAAAAATAAATAAGAGTTAAAAAAAACGTGAAAAAAAAACAAACAAACAAACATAGGAGGATCCAGCTGTCTTCTGTTAAGCCAGGCATTAAAGATATTTGCAAAACGGTAGGCCAATGCCGGTCTTCTCATTAAATGTTTTCGTTGTGGAAAGTGGCATTAAAATTTTTTTTTTAAATAAAAAATATGTTCAGATGGGATGAAGTTTTATTTTAAAATAAATTAATAGGGGCGCCTGGGTGGCGCAGTCGGTTAAGCGTCCGACTTCAGCCAGGTCACGATCTTGCGGTCCGTGAGTTCGAGCCCCGCGTCAGGCTCTGGGCTGATGGCTCGGAGCCTGGAGCCTGTTTCCGATTCTGTGTCTCCCTCTCTCTCTGCCCCTCCCCCGTTCATGCTCTGTCTCTCTCTGTCCCAAAAATAAATAAAAAACGTTGAAAAAAAATTAAAAAAAAAAATAAATAAAAAATAAAAATAATAAAATAAAATAAATTAATAAATACATCTCACTTCTCACTTCTAATGCCATAAATATCTATAGAGATCATGGACACGAGTAATAGTTTTTAAGAGAATGAGGGAATTTTGAGATGAAAAACGTGGAGAACCACTGGAATAGAGAGACTGGTCCAGGATGGCACAGGACGGGAGCCCGCGATGTCCGTAGGAAGTCCCACCCACTTGGGGAAGCCCCGCCCCCAGAGAAGCCCACATTTCTGTTGCTGAAACACCCATTTCCTAATGGAAGCCCTAATTCCCGACTACACTTTGCACCCTCCCAAAGGAACTCCTACCTTTTCCACAGGAAGACCCATCTCTGTCAAGGCGACCTCTAGCCCACAGCCTCCCACCCACAACTCTCCTTTCCCAGCCTCCTAGAGGGGCTCACCATTACTGCCAGTGGCTTCCAGACATTGACTCATGGGGCCACGGCAGGCAGTCAGGGAAGTCTCTTCGGAGGAACATCCATGGGTGCTGTTCCCCTCACAGCTGTAACACTGGAGGCCATTCAGAGGCAGGTTTTGAAGCTCCACAACTTGGAAGCAGACAAGGACACAGAAACCAAGGAAATTAGCATGGGGGTCTGGGCAGGTGGGGTGGAGGGGTGTCCCTCCACGTATTACCTCCCTAGAACTGTCACCTCGCAGCCTGAGATGTCTTGGAGCCACCTTGTGGTCAGGCATTTGAACGGCACTCTCTTCTGGCGGGTTCTTTATAGAACCTCTGAGAGAAATCCCACCTCCCGGCTCCTCCTGAGCCCCCATCTGGCCAGGCACTGGGCAAGCAGCTGTGGAAGACCAAAGAGTCCAGCTACCCTGTCCAGTATGGTGGCCACTAGCCAAGTGTGGTTGTTTACATGGGCACTGAAGTTAGCTCGTATTAACTACAATTCAAAGTTCAGTTCACGTTTCAAGTGCTCAATGGCCAGATGAGGCAGTGGCTACCATATTGGAAGGCACGGATATAGAACATTTCCACCACTGTGAGAAGTTCTGTTGGACAGTACTGGTTTATAACACGAAGGAGCTGGATTACACTGGAGGGGAGGGACAGGGACACGTTTCCCCGAGGACCATACTTCAAAGCAGAGACCTAACAAATGAGAAGTAGCCAGCTAGGCAAACTCCCGTGGGCGAGACGTGTTCCTGGAGGAGAGGGCACTGCATGTGCAAAGGCCATGAGGCAGGATGGAGTTTGGATCAGTGCAGACTGTGAGGCAGACAGGTGCTGATCACATAGGGCATAGGACGGCCTTTGGATTTTATTCTGAGAGCAAGGGGAAGTCGCCACAGCGACTTGAGGAAGGAGGGGCCCATGCTTGCTCTGGTTTACATTTTTAAGAAATCACTCTTGCTGCTGTGCTGGGCACTGACTGTAGGGTGCAGGAGTGGAAGCAGGGGGGCCAGCAAGGTTACTGTAACAATGTAGGCAAGGGCTCCAGGTGGCTCAGACCAGGGAGGTGAGCAGTGGAAAGATTCTAGGAAGCATAAAGCATGGGTCTTGGCAAAGGTTTGACGGGCTCATCGAATTCCCACACAACCCATCTTTGAGGACGGAGAGACCTAGAGAGGAGGGGTGGCCTGCGAGTGAGTGGCAGCAGCCTGGGTACACCTCCCTGCCCCGACCCCAGGCCTCGCGTGGCGCGCGTCCCTTGCCCCTCACCTGGACCCCCGTTGCATTTGGTGGTGTTACAGCACTGCAGGAAATGGAAGGTGTGGTTGTTGTGGAAGCCGGTGGGGCCCGGGCAGCCAGGAAGGTTGCCACAGCCGCGGGTGTGGTGCTCATCCCTTGGACTGCCTGTAGGGGGCAGAGGAGAGAGATCAGGCTACTGGCCCGGGGCTGAGACTGGGTTTGCCCACGGCAGCAGTCATCTGCCGGGTTCCTGCTTCGTGGTTCATTACAGGACCCTCATTTTATTTGGGGCAGCCATTATCTAGCCAAAAGACACATTTTCCACCCGCCACAGGTGTAGTCATGTGACTGAGTTCTGGCCAATGTGATATAAATAGAAAGATTTCATGGGACTTCCAGAAAGGAGAACCCTCACGAAAGGAAAAGTGCCTATTTTTTGGTCCCTTTTTCTCATTCTTCTTCCTAGAACTTGGACATGAGGTCTGGAGCTCTGGCAGCCATCTTGGACTATGAGGCAATCTTGAGAATGGAAGCAGAGAAGAGAAGGCATCTGGGTTCCTGGTGACTGTAGAACTGTCCTAGTGGCCCAGGACTTCGGATCACTAGACTTTTGTGTGACAGAATTAACTTTCTGCCTCGCTTAAACGCTTGTTATTCTGGGGTGGTTGTTCAGTGCAGCCTTGGGACGGGACAAAGCAGGGAGGAGGAGCTGCTGGTAGGTTGGGGCTCACCTTCCAGGGTCCGGTGGGTCACCACCTCCAGGCACTGTTCTCCAGGGCTGCGGCATTGCAGGCTCTGGACCCAGCCTCTCTCACAGCTCAGGTCTGATGAGGCGCAGGAAACACATTCAAGGTAACGGCTTCGGGTTCGGGGAAAGGTGGGAGGCCGACCTGTTTGGGGAGGGGCGGGAGGGTGAGACCCCCTGGGAGAGTCCCGGAGATCTAGTTCCCTTGAAGACTCGCTTTAGCGTCAATTCCTCTTCATCTCACCCTTCAGCCAATCATCAAAGCCCTGCCCATCCCACCTCCTGAATCTTTCTAGCATCCATCCCCTCCTTTCCAGCCCCATGACCAGGTCAGACCGCCTTCAACACCAGGTTTGTCTTTGGCCTTCTGGTTTCCATCCTTGCCCCCCAACCCCACCAAGTGCATCCCCACACAGCCCTAGAAGGATGCTTCTAATTTTTTTTTTTTTTTAACATTTATTCAATTTTGAGAGACAGAGAGAGACAGAGCACGAGCAGGGTAGGGGCAGAGAGAGAAGGAGACACAGAATCTGAGCTCTCAGCACAGAGCTTGGAAGGATGCCTCTAATACTTGAATCCGACCCTGCCTCTGCTCTGCGCAAAACCCCTCCATGGCTCCCCGGTGCCCTCAGAATAAAATCCAAGCTACTCAGCACGGCATTCAAGGCCCATCAAAGTCTGGGTCCTGGCCACCTCTCCTGCCTCATCGCCCTCCACTAGCCCCTCAGGCTCTACCCCTCCACAACTTCCCACAGCCCCTGAGTGTACAGGCAGAACACGCTTCCTTGTTCCCTACTCTCCCTGCCCTGTCTCCTCCTACTCATTTTTCAGGCATCATCTCAAATTTCACCTCCTCTAAGAAGTCCTCCCCCACCTCCCAGGCCGGATCAGGTGCCCCTCTGGGCTCCCCTTCCAGCCACGCCCACTTTAGGTCCTCCCTGGGAGCCTCAGCGGCTAGGGCCGGGGCGGGGGGGGGGGGGGGGGGGGGGGGGGGGCTGTCTCCATCACTATCTTGTCCCAACACCACCCAGCACAGGGCCAGGGCCAGAGAAGATATTCAATAAATATTTGCTAAATGAATGAATCAACAATTGATCAAAACTCTGCTATCGTTCCCTGTGGTAGCCAGTGTCCGAGCCCCCATGACCCCTCGCTCCTGGTATGCGTGCCCTTAGAGGGGCTGACCTGTATAACTAAGAGGAATATTGCGGAAATGATGGTGTATAACTCTTGTGCAAGATCGTAAAAGGCACTGCAACTCCTCCCTGGCTCTCTCTTGGATTCCTTGGTCTGGAGGGGATCCAGCTATCACGTTGTTAGGACACTCAAATACTCCGCGTACTCGTCTACATGGCGAGGAACTGAGGCCTTGCCCAAGTCACGGGATCACATCGTCCGTGAGAGTGAAGCTGCCTTTGGAGCCAGCAGTCACCTTGACTACACCTGCATGAAAGATCTAGAATCATCTGTGTAAGTTACTTCCGGATTCTTGACCTTCAGAAACTTTGTGAAAGAATACACGCTTAATTTTGTTTCGAGTTTTGGGACAATCTGCAATGCGGCCACAGATAATTAATACACTCCCCAGTTGTGTCAGGGATCCAAGCCTCACTTGATCGATCTGTGAAAACTCGGCCTCTCACCCCTTCTGGTCCAGGCCAAGAGGATGAATTATTTTTCCCTGGAAACACCACAGCCATTTCCTCTGCCCAGGCCTTGGCCCACACCATTCCTGAGCCTGGCATGCCCTCCCCTTCCTGACCCCAAATATCCAAGTTGAGTTGGGGCCAAGTCTTACATAAGAGAGAGGATGGTCTCGGCCCCTGTCTTCAACTGGCAGGCCAGCTGCTGGAATCAGGTGAATCATTTACATCCAAAGCCAAATCGTCCCCGACCCTAAGGAAAAATAACTAAAATTCCAACATGAACTTCCATGAAAACAACAACAACAACAAACACCACTGGGTTTGGCTGCCGTCACCACTCCCATACCATTCTAGGGTCCCCTGGTGAACTTTTCTATCTCGTTCTTCTAAATGTGGGTGGTCCCCCAGGGCTCTGTCTTGGGCAGTTTTCATTTCTCACGGTACGCACTCTCCCATGGGGATGCTATCCATCGACCTGACTTCATTTCCATGTGTCTGCTGGGAACTCACTCCAGGCAGGACTTCTCTCTGAGCTCCACATCTGTGCACCCAACTGCTTCCTGGAGGCCCCCTGACCATCCCTCAAACACCTGAATCGCTACGTGCCCCAAGGGAAGCTCTCCATCTTCTCTAAACTGGTCCTTGGCTCCTGAATTCCACATCTCTGAGGTGGCCCAGTTCTTCAGTCCCCCAGGGCAGAAATCCGGCAGGTTCCTTGATCCTCTGCATCTAGCATCAATTTGGATACCTCTAGTTGCCCTGTCTTCTGGTTCTTTAATCCTTTTGCCGCACTGCACACATCTTTTAAGCACCTCTATTGAGCTGTTCATTTCGGTCACTATTCTGTATTTCCTGTTTGACTCTTAAAAAACGGACACCACCTTTCTGCTAAAATTTATCCGATTCTCTATTTTTTGGACTCTGTTGGGCATGGCTTATTCATTTATTAAAAAAATTTTTTTAATGTTTGTTTTTGAGAGAGAGACACACACAGAGTGCGAGTGGGGGAGGGTCAGAGAGAGAGGGAGACATAGAACCCGGAGCAGGCTCCAGGGTCCGAGCTGTCAGCACAGAGCCCGACGCGGGGGCTCGAACTCACAAACGGTGAGATCAGACCTGAGCCGAAGTTGGACGCTTAACTGACTGAGCCACCCAGGGGCCCTGATTATGGCTATTTTAAATTTCCCTGTCGGGGCCCCTGGGTGGCTCAGTCGGTTAAGCGTCCGACTTCGGCTCAGGTCATGATCTCGCGGTCCGTGAGTTCGAGCCCTGCGTCGGGCTCTGTGCTGACCGCTCAGAGCCTGGAGCCTGTTTCAGATTCTGTGTCTCCCTCTCTGACCGTCCCCCATTCATGCTCTGTCTCTCTCTGTCTCAAAAATAAATAAACATAAAAAAAAAATTAAAAAAAAAAAAATAAATTTCCCTGTCTAATAACTCTACTATCTGACTCGTTACGGGTCTGTTTCTACTGTTGGATTTTTCTCTTGGTTTCCTGTTAATTGGTCCTTTTTATTTTCTTCGGGGTACCTTGTAAGTTTTGATTAGATGCCAGACATCACAATGCAAATTTGTAAAGGCTCTAAATAATGTTATTTTCTTCCCAAGGGGGGTAGGGTTTCTTCCTGCTGACGATCAGATGGAGGCATTTTTAGGGCTGGTCTATTTCAGTTTTGCCCTTACGCCTCGGGTGTGGACTGAGAGGAAAGCGTGGGGTGGTTACCAAGGCCTCTCTCTCTCCAACTTGGCAACTTTGGTCTTTCCAGCATCATATGCCTGCTGGAATCTTTGCTCAGTTCTGTAACTTCCCAGATACTATTTTCTGCTGAGTTTCTTGGAGTTTCACCCTATGCACATACAGCCTGCCAATGACTTAAAAGAAGTTTGCAAATCTGGGGACTCCCTTTTCTGTGGTTCCATGTGTTCCAGGATTTTACCTCTCATTTTCTAGACACTCTGGCAGCCCTAGACTCTGACCCTTGTCTTCTCAGCCTAGTGATGATCTCCCTTATTTGGGTTCTATTTCCTCTCCTCAACAGTGAGTTGGAAAGTGCACCCAAGGAAACACCCAGCTCGTCTGCATAACTCAACTTCTGTGCTTCCCTTATTTCAAGGATCGTAGCATCTCAACTTCCTCTCTTCATTTGCTGCTCTCCAGTGACCTCAAATAATTATTTATAATTTGCCCAGCTTTTCTGGCTGTGACTGGCAGATTAGTCCAATACATGTGATCCCATCATGACCAGAACTGCAAACCAACCTCCATGTCTAATCCATCACTAAGTCCTGCTCATCTACCTGCTAAATAGTTCTTTTTTAAAGGATATTTATTTATGGAGCACCTGGGTGCCTCAGTTGGTTGAGCAGCCGACTTCAGCTCGGGTCATGATCTCTCGGTTCGTGAGTTCGGGCCCTGAGTCAGGCTCCGTGCTGACAGCTCAGAGCCTGGAGCCTGCTTCGGATTCTGTGTCTCCCTCCCTCTCTCTCTCCCTTCCTCGTTCATGCTCTGTCTGTCTCTCTCTCTCTCAAAAATGAATAAAAATTAAAAAAACGTTTTAATGTTTATTTATTATTTATTAATTAATTTATTTAGAGACAGACAGCATGAGTGAGGAAGGAACAGAGAGACAGAGGGAGAGAGAGAATCCCAAGCAGGCTCCACGCTGTCAGCACAGACCCTGATGTGGGGCTCGAACTCACAAACCTCGAGATCATGACCTGAGCTGAAACCAAGAGTCAGATACTCAACTGATGGAGTCACCTGGGCGCCCCCTCTGCTAAACAGTTCTTAAATCCACCCCCCTTCTCTCCAGCTGCATGGCTGACATTCTAATCCAGTCGCCCTCTTCTTCCTCTGGACAGCCTCAGCCAACTCCAAGTTGGACTCTCCTCATCTACCCTCCCTCCATCGTTGCTTCCCTCTGAGGTCAGAATAATTTGTTTAACAATCCAAATCTGATGGTGACACTCTCTGCTTAAAACCCTTCCATGACCTCCCACTGTTCCCCAGATGGTCTATGTTCCTCACCACAGCCTAGAAGGCCCTGTGTAATATGACCCTGTCAGGTGCACAAGCTCCTCTTGCCGGTTTTTTCCTCCCCGAAGCCATGCTACTTTCATCCACCTTTGTGCCTGTCGCTCTCCCCAGAAAACCCTTCCCACTGTCTTTTTTTTTTTTTTTAATTTTTTTTTTTAACGTTTTATTTATTTTTGAGACAGGGAGAGACAGAGCATGAACAGGGGAGGGTCAGAGAGAGGGAGACACAGAATCTGAAACAGGCTCCAGGCTCTGAGCTGTCAGCACAGAGCCCGACGCGGGGCTCGAACTCACGGACGTGAGATCATGACCTGAGCTGAAGTCGGCCGCTTAACCGACTGAGCCACCCAGGCGCCCCCCCCACTGTCTTTTTAATAATCTGACTCCTACTCATCCCTCAAGATCCAGCCTAGTCATTGCTTCCTGTAGGAAGACTTCCCTGACCTGAGTCCAGTATTTCCCCCAAGGGTCCCACAGCCCCAACGCTTCATTCCTCCCAGCCCCGATCACTCTGGTGTCTGTTTCCTTTATCTCAGCCCTGAAAGTTCTGGACTATGCTTCCCCATTACAGCTCTGACCCCTCTGATCTGTTTCCCCATCCTGGCGCTGACTAATCTTAGCAGTCACTGTCTGGTGATGGGTCTCTCACCCCCACTCCCACCCCACCGGACTGTAAGCCCAGTGGTAAGGCCCAAAGCTGTCCCGGTCACCTCTGTATCCCCAGTATCACATAAGTACAGGATGGGGTTTAACCAACTATTCCATTCACCACCCGCAGGATAAAATGGCCTTAGAAATGGGGCTGGTATAGTTTGACTACTTACTAAATTACTGAATTGACAGCTGCTGCCCCAAGCTTGCTGGTGGACCCCTGGCCACTCCCAACTCTCTCTTTATTTATTTCCTTAAAAAATCTTTTTTGTAATGTTTATTTATTTTTGAGAGAGGGAGAGAGAGAGAGAGAGAGAGAGAGAGAGAGAGAGAGAGCATGAATGGGGAAGGAGCAGAGACAGAGGGAGACATAGAATCCGAAGCAGGCTCCAGGCTCTGAATTGTCAGCACCGAGCCTGACGCGGGGCTTGAACCCACGAACCGTGAGATCATGACCTGAGCTGAATGCTCAGATGCTTAACTGACTGAACCACCCAGGCACCACCCCCCCCCAACTCTCTCTTTAGAACCCTGTGTTCCCAAGATTCATCAGCTAAGGTGGGAGGGGGGTGCTCCAGGAGGCTGTTCTGACTGGTCAGTGCCTTATGCATCGACTGATATTGTTAAATATTTTGAATATTATCTGCAATTAGAATTAATTGAGTCTACTCCATTATTAGTGCTTTCCTTGTGCAAATCTAACAGCAAGATGATGCTAGTGTCCCTTCCCTGAAAATAAACATCTGATTCAGTCCCCGCCAACAGATGGAAGTTTGAGGTCAGGATGGATGAACAAGAAACAGTGCAAACGCAGGTGCTCTGCTTAACTGACGTCATTGTGACTGGTCTGGACTTAGCCAATTTCCTTCCTCACCGGGTCCAGAAAGAGGAATCGGCATGCATGACCAAGCAACATGGATCCGTTGCTTTCTACCCTCTCCTGTGGGAACTTGAGCCTTTCTAAGCCTTTTTGTTAGACGGGCATTTGCATGGGGGCTGGTGGGGACAGGATCAGGAGAACGACAAGTTTGAGTCAGAGAGACGGTGCGGGGGTCGGGGATGGCAAGGGCTGCCCAACTCACCAGCTCTGGGTCGGTTGCACAAGTCAGACCCACACACGGCCTCCGTAAGAGTGATGATCTTCATGCCTGTCCGATAGCTCATGGTCCTGTTGCTTTTCTCTGGGTGAGCACAGCCTCTCTCCACCACCTCCAGCTCGTCACCTACTGTGAGGAATGCGTCTCTGTCACCCCAAAGGCTCCACTGGGCCCAACCGGCCTCTGATACTCCTGGTCATATGGTCACCCACTTCTGGGGCTGACCTCTTCTCTTGGGGCCAGCTGTCTCCCCTCTCCCCCTCCCAGCACAGAGAACCTACTCTCTCTTAGGGACAACACTGTTGTGGAGAACTTCTGGATCCATCTACCCCTCCTGCCCAGCTTAGCAGTGAGATGCCTCTAATAGGATTTTTTTTTTTTTTTTTTTTTTTAAGCAGGCTGCATGCCCAGCGCTGGGCTTGAACTCACGATGCTGAGATCAAGAGTCAAATGCTCCACCAACTGAGCCACCCAGGCTCCTCTCTAATAGGAATTTTTAAAGGCAAATGTTACAAGCTTGCCAAATAGTATAAGACAGTGATATAATAAATATTGTGTATCTGTCACCAAACTTTATAAAGTATTAGCATTTTGCTGTATTTTGTTTCAGATATTTTTGAAAAGGAACTTAAATTTAAAAGATACGTTTAGGGGCGCCTGGGTGGCTCAGTCGGTTAAGCGTCCGACTTCAGCTCAGGTCATGGTCTCAGCCTGTGAGTTTGAACCCCGCGTCGGGCTCTGGGCTGATGGCTCAGAGCCTGGAGCCTGCTTTGGACTCTGTGTCTCCCTCTCTCTCTGCCCCGCCCCTGCTCATGCTCTGTCTCTCTCTGTTTCCAAAATAAATAAAAACATTAAAAAAAAATTTTTTAAAGATACATTTAAAGTCTCCTGATCACTCCCCCACATCCACTGCCCTTATGCCCTGCCCAGAAGCAACTACTGATACAGACAATTCTCACACTAGGTGTGCCTAACATACTGTTGTTTATTTGGACAGTGTTTATTGTATATTGTTACATACTATTTATATTAAAAGGTATCATACTCTGCAATGTGCTTTTTCTCTCTCAACCTTATGTTTTTGAGATGTATCCACTTTAATGCCTATAGCTCTAGTTCCTTCATTTAAACTGCCTGCAGCATTCCATTGTGTGCTTATGCTATGTTTCTCCTCTGCTGATGACTAATCTGTATCACAGACGTCACTGCTGAGAACCTTCTTATACACGTGTCTCTGGGCACGTGTGTCCAAGGTTCTTCGGGCTTTCTATATTCCTAGGAGTCGAACTGCTGGCTGTGGGGTATGCTAATCTTCACCTGTACGAGATATTGCCAAATTGGTCTTTGCGGGGGATGCACCAATTTACCCCCGCTATTAACAGGGTCTGCAGCCTCACATTCTCATCCATTCTTTGCTTTGTCAGTGTTTCGAATGCTTGTCAATCTGGTGGGTGTGAAATGGGGTCTCCTTGTCTTTTTCCTTTGCACTTCCCTGATTACTGGTGAAATGAGGGTTCTTGGCCACTCAAGTTCCCTGCAGGAACCAAGTGCGGGAATCTCACCTTCCCACATGCGCATGAAGGTGGTCCTGCAGAGGTCCTGGCCCGGGGCACACTCTTCCACCTGGCACTTCCCGGTCCTCCCACACAGCATGCACTGCAGGCCCCAGGAGGCTGGGGGAAGAAAGAGGAGAGGAAAGGTTGTTATAGCTCCGTGCCAGGGTCCCCCCCTTGCCCCTTCATGCCCCAATACCGGGACCAAGTCTCCAGGCCCTGTGCACTCAAGTTTATGCTCCGCGTTCGGCCCGACCTTTAGTTCCAACCCTGGGTTCAGGCCAGCTGCTTCCAGTCTATCTCTAGCCCCACGTGGTACCTACGTCCCCCTACCCTAAAGTTCTATCCCCGCCCACAATACCTCTCTAAAGTCCCGCCCTGGCTCATTTTCCCTTGAATTCGGTACCCACGCGGGGCCAATCCTGAAAGTCCAGTCCTCACCCTCTGTCCATCTGGACCGTCTAGCCTAACTGCAGTTTAGGTGCTTTCCCCCACCACACCGGGCCTCTGTCTATTCTGCCTCTCAAGCCCTCCGAGGGGCGGTCTACGCTCACCCTACTGCAGCTGATCTTTGTTCTACCCCACTTCCCCGTGCCTTCCACCAACTATCCCCCCGTTAACGACCCCAAACTCTACTCTTTTCCCAAAGTTCTCTCCCCGACCATCAGCCCAGGCCTAAGCTCTAACTCCGCCCACCAGACCTCTGGAGGTTCTAACCCCCACTACTGTAGCCTCGGTCTAAGTTCTCTCCGGGCTCACCGTGAGCTCCTCCCCGGAAGCGCTCTCCCCGCCCACAGGCTCCTCCCCCAAAGCTCTCTCCCCGCCCACCGGCCCCTTCCCCGAAGTTCTCTCCCCGCCCACGGGCTCCTCCCGCGAAACTCTCTCCCCGCCCACCGGCTCCACCCCCAAAGCTCTCTCCCCGCCCACCGGCTCCTCCCACGAAGCTCTCTCCCTGCCCACCGGCCCCTTCCCCGAAGCGCTCTCCCCGCCCACAGGCTCCTCCCCCGAAGCTCTCTCCCCGCCCACCGGCCCCTTCCCCGAAGCTCTCTCCCCGCCCACAGGCTCCTCCCCCGAAACTCTCTCCCCGCCCACAGGCTCCTCCCACGAAGCTCTCTCCCCGCCCGCTAGTTCCTCCCGAGGTTCTAGCCCCAGCCCGCTGGCACGTCCTGTGGTTATAACTCCGCCCACTAGCTCCGCCCCAGCTCCTATCCCCGCCTACCAGGCCTCCCCTGCAGGGGGTCCCTTCCCCACCCCAAATTCGCACTCGCCTGGAGTCATTACTCATTCTTGGCCACGAATGATCCCGGAGAGCTTTTCGGGTTATTCAGTGTCGAACCACCCCGCAACCCGCGTTCCCGCCCCGCCTTGACTCAGTTCCTTCTCAATTTCCTCTCGTTTTTCAACACTCTCCGGTACATTTCCGGGGGAAAAGAGTAGAGAGGGTAGCGTTGGCCAGGGGACAGTGAAAGCAAAGGTCCTCGAGGCTCGAGGGACAAGCCCTGGATCCCAAGCCCCTGCCTCCGCGACGTTCGGCCTCTCTAGACCTCTTGTAAAATGAAGCGCCGTCCTCCCTGTCTTTCAAGCGGCTGGTCGGTGGGGGGAGATCCGACAGCGTGGAGAAGTCTGCGCAACGTTCCTGCTGCGGGGTCAGAATCCCACTTACTCAAGGGCTGGCTGTGTGACCTCGGACCGGTTACTTGACCTCTCTGTGCCGGTTTCCTTCTCTGAAGCAGGGCTAAGACTAGTCCAGCCCGTCCAGTTTGAAATTGCAAGGAAAGCGCTTAGAAGAGCGGCCGGAATAAAGAACGCACTCACTCGACGGTGGCTGTGGTTAACTACACGCCTTCGCTCGACTAATAATTGCCTGAGCACCTACTGTGGGCCAGGTACGGTGCTGTGTGCGGCTGCAGACAGCAGAAGGATTATTATTTGAGTGTGTGTGTGTGTCGGGGGGAGGGTGCTGGAGACTGAGCCCTCGCCCTCCAACCCGTCGAACTCTGAGCCCACCCCCCTCCCCCACCCTCTCCTCTAAGTTCAAGACCCAGCTCCCCGCTCAGAGGTTCCGGCATCCAGTCCCTACCTGGAATGCAGGTCTGAAACAGCAGCAGCAGCAGCGACAGCAGCAGCGGGCGGCCCATGTCTGGTGGCAGCAGGTCCTGTCGGCGGCCTCCCTGCACCTCTCAGTCTGGCCTGGGGAAGGAGACAGTTTTGTGGCCCCGGGGCTCCTCCCAGAGATTTTGCGAAAGAGCGAGTCAGCCGCAGATGCGTGGGTGACTCCCTCTCCTCCCCCCACACCCCTCCTCCTCAAAAACTTCCTTTGCCAGGGCGCGGCCGGCCAGGAGTAGGGGGGCTGGCTCTGCTCTGACTCATGTGTAGTGGTCACGGGCCGTCTCCAGTCAGCCGAGGTGCAAATTCCAATTCTCCTGCTTCCTGCTATGGGGCCTCGGGCGAAGGACCTCAGCGGGCCGCTTAAAACTCCTGATGGGACATTTGATCATCAGTTATCGTTAACGATTTCTGTTCGTTTTGTGAGAAGGGATAATGGTGTTGTGGTTATGTGGGGCAATGTCGTTATCATTAGAGATGCACGCGGGAATATTTGGAGGTGGAATAATGTAATGTCTCTAATTCGCCTTAAAGCACTTGATCCAAAAAAGTAGATCTTGCTGTTATGAAAATGGGTTTGCGGTTATGCGAGAAATCGTTCTTAGTTTTTAGAGACGCTGACTTAAATATTTAGAGGTGAATGTCATTGATGTCTGAGTTTACTTTAAAATGCTGTAGGAAACAAGAAAGGCAGAATACTTGTATCAATTATATCAGGGTAACCAGGGTAACTGACTTGCCATTCTGTCTCCTTCTCTGTGTGTTTGTAATGGTCCCTAATAGATTTTTTAAAAAGCAAAATAGGGGTGCCTGGGTGGCTCAGTTGGTTGGGCGTCCGACTTCGGCTCAGGTCATGATCTCCCAGTTCGTGGGTTCGAGCCCCGCGTCGGACTCTGTGCTGACAGCTCAGAGCCTGGAGCCTGCTTTGGATTCTGGGTCTCCTCTCTGCCTCTCCCATGCTCATGCTGTCTCTCTCTCTCTCTCTCTCTCTCTCTCTCTCAATAATAATTAAATGTTAAAAAAATGTTTTTTTTAATAAAATCACATGTAAAAGATGAAACAGTCTAGTGTCTCCATCTCGGGGTCCTTCTGACCGACCAATCAGAGCAATTTAATGCAGGTGGAATGTCTGAAGTAGTTGCTGGTCCCCAAGGAAGGCTCAACAAATTCCTTCAACATTTACCAAGGACCTGCTTTGTACCAGGCACTGGTCTGGGAACTGGGGACACAGCAGGAAACAAAGCAAAGTCCCTACCCTTGCCAATGGGGAGTAAACATGGGTTGTTTAATCTACGGTTGTCCGGCAGTGATAAGGAAGGTGGAAAGCGAACCTTGGTGAAGGAAGTGCAACGGTACAAGTGAGGCATGGTTAGTTCAAGTGGGGTGATGCGGAAGAGCTTCCCTGAGCAGGTGGCCTGTGAGCAGAGGCTGAATGGGGTGAGGGCAGAAGCTGGGTAGATGGTCCGGGAAGAGTTCCAGGGAGGGGCCGCAGGCAGTGCAAAGGTCCTGAGGTGGGAGTGTCCTGGTGGGATCAAGAACAGGAGAGTGGCCAGTGTGGCTGGAACAGAATAAGGGAGGGAAAGAGGAGTAGGCAATGGGTAAGTAGCACTCCCTCTACCGCTCTAATAACAGGTATTGCATTATTATTCTTACTAATTCATTGAAGCCTTAAGGTAATAATTTTAAGGTAAAGTAAGAAGAGTCACCCCAAAATCCTATCTTCTAAGAGGCAGTAGAGCCTAGTGTTTGTTTTTTTCACATTTATTTATTTTTGAGAGACGGGGTGAGACAGAGTACATGTGGGGGAGGGGCAGAGAGAGAGGGGGGCACAGAATCCGAAGCAGGCTCCAGGCTCTGAGCTGTCAGCACAGAGCCCGACGCGGGGCTTGAACTCACAAACCGCGAGATCGTGACCTGAGCCGAAGTCAGGCACTGGTCCTGCTGAGCCACCCAGGCGCCCCTCCATGCCTGCCTTTCTTTCTATCTCTCGGCCTCTTTCTCTCTGTGACTCGTTCTCAAGTGACACACACCTGTGAGGTCCAGTGACGTGTCATGAGAGGGGGCGGGCAGGAGGCTGGGTCCACGTACAATCCCAGAGGAGCTCCAGGAATGTCAGCTCCTTCCTCCTCCTGACTCACCGGGGCCTCACCCCTCTCCTCCCTGACTGCTGGGCCCTGAGGGGGGCCTGCAGGTTTCGGGGGCTTCCCCCAGCTGAGGAGAGGAGACTCTCATGCAGAGTCAGGGAGAAAGACCGTGAGAGACAGAGACACAGAGAGGGAGAGACGGTGAGAGAGACAGAGGGACAGATGGCGGGGAGGAGAGGAGAGGGGCCGTGGACAGACTGATTCAGGGGCGGCCAGACAGGGAGAGAGATCTCTTCACCTGAGAGGACAGAGACGGAGAGAAATGGACGCACGGAGACAGAGAGAGGCAGACACAGAGGCAGAAGCAGAGGGAGTTGGAGAGAACGACACCCAGTTCCTTCAGAGAGAGCAAGGGGAGACACAGAGACCGCATGTGTGAGTGCACACCCACGACCCCCTCAGCTTCTTGCCACCAGCCCGAAGCCCCTGACCTGGCTGTCAGTGGGGGCACGGCTGTGGCTCCAGGGGACACTAATGTGGCTTTCCCATCCAGGCCTGGCCACCTCCCAGATGTGGTGACATCACCTGTCAGGGCCTCCCTCTGCAAAAATGGGGAATGAGAGAGGAACCCCACCCACCCACCCACCTACCCCAGGAAGTGAAAGAGCTGGGAAACTCCTGAACTCCACACCCCTCTTTCCCCATTTTCCAGGCAGAGAAACTGAGGCATAAAGGAGAGACTTTATTTATTTAAAAAATCGTTCTAGGGGCGCCTGGGTGGCGCAGTCGGTTAAGCGTCCGACTTCAGCCAGGTCACGATCTCGTGGTCCATGAGTTCGAGCCCCGCGTCGGGCTCTGGGCTGATGGCTCGGAGCCTGGAGCCTGTTTCCGATTCTGTGTCTCCCTCTCTCTCTGCCCCTCCCCCGTTCATGCTCTGTCTCTCTCTGTCCCAAAAATAAATAAAAAACGTTGAAAAAAAAATTTAAAAAATCGTTCTAATGTTTATTTATTTTTTATTTATTTAAAAGAAATTTTAATGTTTATTTTTGAGAGAGAGAGAGAGACAGAGTGTGAGCAGGGGAGGGACAGAGAGAAGGAGGGAGACACAGAATCCGAAGCAGGCTCCAGGCTCCGAGCTTCCAGCACAGAGCCCGATGCGGGGCTCGAACCCACAAACTGCAAGATCATGACGTGAGCCGAAGTTGGACGCTTAACCGACCGAGCCACCCAGGAGCCCCACTGAGGGCTTTATCTTTATAACTTGGTGAATCCTCACAGGATCCTGTTTTGTAGTTGGGGGAACTAAAGTTTAAAAAGGCATGATTGGGGGTGCCTGGGTGGCTCAGTCCCTTAAGCATCCGACTTCGGCTCAGGTCACGATCTCGTGGTTCGAGAGTTCGAGCCCTGCGTCAGGCTCTGGGCTGATGCCTCGGAGCCTGGAGCCTCGAGCTTCGGATTCTCTGTGTCTCCCTCTCTCCCTGCCCCTCCCCTGCTCATGCTCTGTCTCTCTCTGTCTCTAAAAAATAAATACATGTTAAAAAAATTATTTGTAATAAATAAATAAATAAATAAATAAATAAAAAGGTGTGATTGGCTGAATAATGGCAGCCACAAATCTCCAGGTCCTAAACCCTGGAATCTGTGAGTGTTACCGTCTGCGTAAAAGGGGTCTTTGCAGACGTGATTAAGTTAAGGATCTCAAGATGGAAACATTATCTAGATGACCCTCGTGGGCCCTTGATGTAATCACAAGTGTCCTTACAGAGGGAGGCACATGGACATTTGACTATACACAGAGGGGGAGGAAAGCAGGGTCAGAGAGAAAAGACACTTTGCTGCTGGTATTTATTTATTCATTCATTCATTCATTCATTCATTTAGAGAGCATGAGCAGGGGAGAGGCAGAGGGAGAGGGAGAGAGAGAATCCCAAGCAGGCCCTGCACCATCAACACAGAGCCCCACACGGGGATCGATCTCACGAACCCACAAGATCATGACCTGAGCTGAAATCAAGAGTCAGACACTCAACGGGCTTGATTTTGTCCCTTTAAGACTGGTTTTAGATTTCAGATCTCCAGGGCTGTAAGAGAGTACATTTCTGTTGTTTTAAGCTGCTAAATTGATGCTAATTTGTCACAGAGCCAACAGGAAACTAATACCAGAGGCTGTCACTTGCCTGTAACGGCCTGTGGGCACAGAGTCAGGATTTGGACCCAAGCTGCCTGGCTCCAGGGCCCACGTGCAAAACCATCACGGTGAACGTTGCTCTGGGAGGGGACAAGAACCGGGAGCCAGAAGCCCCCAGCCTCTTTCCATCGGTCCTCCACTGGTGTTCTTGGCTGCGCCTTGCCCTGGCTTCTGGGGCAGGGCTGACTTGGGGAGGGGAGAAAAGATCTGCTGAGTTAGTGCAACAAAGACAATTTCCCCTTGTCTAGCACCTTGCAGCTCAAGTAACACCACTAAGTTGCAACCGCAGAAATAAGCATTGTACTTCAAGGGCTAATGTTGCTAATAGATAAAGAGCCCTGATTGAGGGTTGGCTGTGTCTTCCTTCCTTGGCCTCTCCAGTCCCCCTCCCCCCATAAAGAAAGAAAGAGATCTATTGAAATCCTAACTTCTAGTACTCAGAATGTGACCTTATTTGGAAATAGGGCTGTTGTTGATGTAATTTGTGAAGATGGTGTCATAGGGGAGGAGGCGGGGCCCCTAATCCAAAGCGGCTGGTGTCTTCATGGGAAGATCGTCGCATGAAGACAGAGACACAGGGAGAAGGCCATGGGATAAAGGGAGCAGAGACTGGAGTCAGGGAGCTGCAAACCAAGGAATACCAAAGATTGCCAGCAAACCAATAGAAGCTGGCAAGAGGCAGGAAGGACTCACCCAAGAGGGTTTCAGAGTAAGCAGGCCTGCTGACACCTTGCTTTTGGGTTTCCAATTTCAGTTTCCAGCCTCCAGAATTGTGAGACAGCACATTTCTGTTGTTCTTTTGTGCATTTGTTTTTTGTTTTGTTTTGTTTTGTTTTTCCTGAATTAAGAGTAATGCCCTCTAGGGCTACAGCAGCTAGTCCTGGCACTTTTTTTTTTTTTAATTCTTTTTTTGGCGGGGGGAAGAGAGATAGAGAGCGAGTGGGGGAGGGGTAGAGAGACAGAAGGAGAGAGAATCCCAAGCAGGCTCCGTGCGGAGCCCGATGCAGGGTCGGCAGGGCACTTCTGTGATTCTGAGTCATCCTGTCCGAGGCTCCTGGTTGCGGCAGCCTCAGGAAACTAACAGGGCTCCCAAGAACCAACAGAAAATTAGCAGAGGACCGGAGAGGAAGCATGAAAGCGATACTATGATGCAATTAGCATCTGTTTGCTTTTGCTGTGTTGCACCACCCCAAAATGTGGCGGCTTAAAACAGCACATATTATACTCGAAAGTTCTGCGGGTTGGCGGGGCCCAGCTGGTCTGGGCTGGCTCGGCCGGGCCTGACTGGTCTTGGATGGCCTCACTCGTAGGTCCTCGCTGGGCGGGCTGGGAGGCCCAGAGCCTTCCTCTGAGTGGTCTCCGCCCTTGCAGGAGGGGAGCTCTTTGGTACAGTGGCAAAGGGGTCGCAGCAGCAAGACGCTGACAACAGAAGCTGCAAACTCTCCCGAGGCCAAGACTCAACTCATGCAACATGGCTTCTGCCACCTTCTATGGTCAAAGCAAGTTCCGAGATTGGCTCAGAGTGGACAAGAGGGAGATAGACTCCATCTCTCTCTCTCTCTCTTTTTTTTAATGTTTATTTATTTTTGAGAGAGTCGAAGTGGGAGACACAGACTCCGAAGCAGGCTCCGGGCTCTGAACTGTCACCACAGAGCCCGACGTAGGGCTCGAACTCACAAACTGCGAGATCGTGACCTGAGCCGACGTCGGACGCTTAACCGACGGAGCCGCCCAGGTAGACTCAGAGTTCATGGCCATTTCCCTCCTGCCATGGCCCTTTCCCCTACACGCTGGCAAAAATAAAACTGAGTGATGATACACAGAGTCGGTGAATCTGTGTGGAAGCCGACACTCCCTGACGCAGCTGGTGTGAGCATAAATTGGTACAATCCCAGGAAGGGTGATTTTGCAATTGTTCTCAAAATGACAAATGGAGATAAACCTTTTGACACAAACCACTTACCGCTTGGGGGAACTTGGCGCGTGTGTGAAACGATCGTGGTGCAAAGTTCTTTGCTGCAACAGAGTTTGTAATCCCAAACTGAGGGAAAATACAGAACTGTAGGAAGGTCCACTTATCGAATGGAAGAAAAGAAGGAAAGAAGAAGCTGTAACTCTGGTTACATTATTTCCAGGTGGAGAATTTTAGGGACGGGACGGTGCTTCAGTTTACTCTGTGGTTTGAGCATTGAAGGGGGGTGTGCGTGGGTCCACAGGCTTGTGTGGACATTACATAATTCCTCCTATGTCCCCTCGCCTCTGGGTTTCATTTTTTTAAAATATATATATATATATTTTTTTAAAGTTTCTTTATTTATATTGAGAGAGAGAGAGTGCGTGTGTGAGTGGGGGAGGGGCAGAGAGCGAGGGGGAGAGAGAGAGAGAATCCTAAGCAGGCTCCGCATTGCCAACGCAGAGCCCGATGTGGGGGTCCACCCCACGAACCGTGAGATCATGGCCTGAGCCGAAATCAAGAGTCGGGTGCTCAACTGACTGAGCCCCCCAGGTGCCTCTCACCTCCAGGTTTCAAAGTGAGGGCAAGAACATGTCCTTTGCCTGCCTGCCTGTCCTTCATACACTTTACCTCGTGTTTGTGCAACTCCAGGCCCGTTTGCGGAGCCTGAGTTATCAGCTAACCTTTGAGGAGATAGGAGATAGGTTTGTAGTCACAAAGCACCAGAGGGACAAAAGTCCCTCCCCCCCGGACTCCAGACTCCAGACTCCAGACTCCAGACTCCAGACTGGGGCACCTGTTCTCCCTTCTTCCCACTTCTCCTGGACCAAAGGGTTCTCGGTCCACTGAGAAAGCGTAGACCTCCTCCAGAAGCTTCTCCCTGCCACAGCACCCCGTCAGGCTCCCTCCTCCCTTAGGCCCAAGCTGCTTTTTTTTTTTTTTTTTAATTTTTTAATGTTTATTTATCTTTGAGGGAGAGACAGAGTGCGAGTGGGAGAGGGGCAGAGAGAGAGAGGGAGTCACAGAATCCGAAGCAGGCTCCAGGCTCCGAGCTGTCGGCACACAGCCCGACTTGGGGCTCAAACTCACGAACCGTGACTTCATGACCTGAGTCAAAGTCGGACGCTGAACCGACTGAGCCACCCAGGTGCCCCTCAAGCTCCTTGATTATACCCGCTGATTGAGGGCCCCGCCTGGACTCTGGGGAGCCCAACAGGCCTGCGGCTGACCTTGGACTGGCTCTTTTTCTTGTTTGGGATCTCTCCTCTGAGCCAAGGGGAGAGGCCAGCCCCAGCCTTGTAGGGCACACTGCTAAATGATGATGACAATACACAGTGCTTACTGTCCTCAGTGTTCTACGTACATTGACTCATTTAATCCCTCATGGCAGGCCTTGACATAGGTCCCCCTCCTCTCCTTTTTTTTTTTTTAAATATTTATTTATTTATTTTGAAAGAGAGAGAGAGTGTGAGCAGGGGAGGAGCAGAGAGAGAGGGAGAGAGAGAGAATCCCAAACAGGCTCCGAGCTGTCAGCGCAGAGCTTTACCTGGGGCTCGATCCCACAAACAATGAGATCATGACCTGAGCCGAGATCAAGAGTCAGGTGCCCAACGGACAGAGCCACCCAAGTGCCCCTCTCCTGTCCTCATCTGACAAAAGGGGAACTGAGGCCCTGGCAGGTGACGTGACTTGCCCGGGGCCACTGAGCTTGAAGCGGCAGGACGGGAACTTGAACCCAGGCCATCTGGATCCAAAGTGCTCATGCTCTTCTGGAAGCGTGTGTGCTTTCCTTAGAGCCGGAACATCGCTAGCAGAATCCTCCCAATGGGAACACGGCCACCATGTGCCCAGCGTCAGCAGGAGAGGGTGGAGTGTGCCAATTTAGTGGACGGACGCACTGAGGACTGAAACCAAGGACGGGATATCCCCAGAGATATAAGTCAAAGGAGAGGCAGGTGGGGAGGCGAAGCAATGAGGAGGTGACTCTGACGGAGACCAAGCACTGGGGCTGCGGGCCTCTTGTGGGGTCCTTGAGATCGACCTTATTCCCATTAAACAGATGTGCAAATCAAGGCTGCCCAGTCAGAGGCAGGAGCAGAAGAGAAATGCAGGCCTCATCCGGCTGAGGCAGGCCATTTTCTAGGTGAGGGTGGGGGGCTGTCTTCCCTCTTCCCTCTCCGTGAGGCTCAGCAGTCAGGTCAGAGAGGCCTGTGTTCAGATCCTGGTTATGCCAATGTCCTCGCTTGGTGGCTCTGGAGAAGGGCCTTAATGGCTCTGAGACTTAGTTGCTTTCCCTATAAAATGCGGGAAATTCGGGGCTCATTTAAACTGTACCAGCCGTCAAACTATGGAAATACTTCCAGATTTGGTTGGTAGAAATCTGCTAGCTGTCCTGAGACCCCGAGCGCCCCTGTGGCATGCCCGGGTCCTCCCGGGCACCCCCATGTTCTAGCAACACCAGGTCTGTGGAGGCCAGCAGGCCTCGTGGTTACTGTCACAGAGGCTGACCTGTACCGATAGACGGTCAAATATCGGAATACTGTATCCCTTCTAGGATTAAGGGTAATGGCTTGTAGACTATGGTAGGGATTCAGTCTCTATGGAATGATCAGGAACGCGTTCATAATAGCAATGGTAATGCCAGCATGCCCTTCTTTCTTTGGCCTCATGACTCTTTCTCCCTCTTGCCTCTCAGGACTCAGTTTCCCCATCTCCATGCTCCTCCCTAATGCCCCTGCCTGCGCCCCCCCCCCCCACTGCCAGGTGTCCCAGTGGCCAGGATGGAGGGTGGGGCCACTATCTCCCTCACCTGTTTGCTCTCTCTCTTCTAGGTCTGCCAGTCTAGCCCTTGCATAAAAGGCCAGGTCACCTGTGTCCTGCTTCCTCCCCTCCAGCCTGGATCATGCTCCAGCTCCTCACCAGTCTGGCGCTCTTGGGAGCGCTGGCCACCCCAGCAGGTAGGCACTTTACGTGTGGTCCCTGAGAGCAGGAACGAAAGAAAGAGCGAGAGAGACAGTCCGTGTTCACATGCGGGGTGGGAATCCAGCTTCAGAATCTGGGGTCCGGCTCCCTCTCTCCCTCAGCTTTTTGTCTAGCAGAGGCAGCTGAACTGTGTTTGAGAACATAGTTCTGGAGCCAGCCTGCCAGGGTTCACATCTTGGCTCTGCCCGTTCTTAGCTTTGTGACCTTAATTCTCTTTTTTCTTTTCTTTTTTTTTTTTTATTTATTTTGAGAATGGGGAGGGGCAGAGAGAGAGGGAGAGAATCCCAAGCAGGCTCCACACTGTCAGCGCAGAGCCTGACGTGGGACTCGAAACCACAAACTGTGAGATCATGACCTGGGTGGAAACCAAGAGTCAGATACTCAACCTCCTGAGCCGCCCAGGCGCCCCAGGAGCAGTTATTATTATTCCTTTATCTTGCCTGCCTGTCTCCTCTTTGGTTCTAAACCTGCGCCTTGGGCTCAGGTTGGGGATTAAGTGGCCCAGCACTTAGCCAGGATCGCACTGTGTGACCTCGAGTGAGACTCTAAACCCATCTGTGTTCTGTCTCCTCTCCTATTCATGTATAAGAAGCAGGTATGAGGCACGGTTTGCAGTCTTCAGACCGGGCTACTTCGAGCCTGTGGATTCTCGGAAGAGCCCCAGGTGCCCCTCTGCAGGTGAAGAAGAAGGCTGCCATGGGGCACCTGGGTGACTCAGTCGGTTAAGTGTACGACTTCGGCTCAGGTCATGATCTTGAAGTTCCTGAGTCTGAGCCCCGAGTCGGGCTGTGTGCTGACAGCTCGGAGTCTGGAACCTGCTTCGGATTCTGTGTCTCCTTCTCTGTGCCCCTCCCCTGCTCGTGCTCTGTCTCTCTCTCTTTCAAGAATAAATAAACATTAAAAAAGAAGAAGAAGAAGAAGAAGAAGAAGAAGATGACAGCTTCCTGGACGGATACAATTCTCCCCAGCCTACACTAAGAAGGGACATTCCATTAAAAAAAATTTTTTTTCTTTAAAGTTTATTTATTTATTTGGAGAGTGAGAGAGAGAGAGAAAGTGAGTGGGGAAGGGCAGAGAGAGAGAGAGAGGGAGAGAGAGAATCCCAAGTCAACACTATCAGTGTGGAGCCTGATGCGAGGCTTGAACCCACGAACCGTGAGATCACGACCTGAGCCGAAACCAGTTGGATGTTTAACCGACGGAGCCACCCAGGCGCCCTATGGGACATTCTACTTTTATACGCTCAACTGTGGGCTCCCGATGGAGGTGTTTGGAGAGAGTTGCCTGGCGAGAACTGGTAGATCAGATGGGGATCAATAGCATCTTCAGCTTGGAGATGCTGATTTCTGCCTCCAAACTTTTTGCGTTTTGCCCCCCTGAACGCCAGTTACACACCCTCCGGGAAAATGTTCCTTGATCTCCCAACAGCCGTGCCCTGCGCCCCGCCCCCCAGCCCTTAATCCAATTTTTTGAAAGTTTATTTAGTTGTTTTTTTTTTTTAATAATTTTTTTTAACGTTTATTTATTTTTGAGACAGAGAGAGACAGAGCATGAACAGGGGAGGGGCAGAGAGAGAGGGAGACACAGAATCTGGAACAGGCTCCAGGCTCTGAGCTGTCAGCACAGAGCCCGACGCGGGGCTTGAACTCACGGACCGCGAGATCGTGACCTGGCTGAAGTCGGACGCTTAATCGACTGTGCCACCCAGGCGCCCCGAAAGTTTATTTAGTTTTAAGAGAGAGAGAGAGAGAGAGTGAGCAAGCGGCAGAGAGAGAGGGGAGAGAGAATCGCAAGCAGGCTTTGCACGGTCAGCACGGAGCCCGGCATGGGGCTCGAACCCATGAGCCGCGAGGTCACGACCTGAGCTGAAATCCAGAGTCGGACGCTTAGCCGGCTGAACCACCCAGGCGCCCCCCCCCCCTTAATTCTATTCGTGAACCCTGTGTGTGTGCACACGCCTGTGTTCTCTCCTCAAATTACAGGGTCTGATCACTCCTCTCTCCCCGCAGGGACCTCCAAGACGTGTCCAGTCTGCTCTTTGCTGGGAAACTGCACCGAGATGACCTGTCCTCCCACCAAGGAAGCCTGCGTGTTTGGCCAGATGCAGCTGGGTGGGGGACCAGACGGGGGCTGGGCGGAGGCCCAACAAAGCGGGTGGGCACGGGGTGGGGGGAGAGGGGCGTGGACGAACCACCCTGGGACTGAAGGTCGCAAAGTTTTGACTCGCTCAGCTCGGTGCTGCTGGGGAAGAGGGGTGGGGTGGCTTCAATCCCAGCTGAGGTCCCAGCCTGACCTCTGGGGATTGCTACAGAGGGGACAGAGGTCCTGGGAGGGCGGTGAGAGTCCCTAATCTCCCCCTCCTCAACGTCTATCCCTAGAAAATGGGACCCTCATCAGGAACGGGTCGTGTGTAGTCTCGGAATGCCGAGAAGGTGTCTACACCCTGACCTACGGCCCCCACTCGAGCCTCTGGGTCAGCACAGACTGCTGTGTAAACGGCTGCGGCAGGGCCGCCCGACAAGGTTTGTTGGCAGCACTTGGGGGTCGGGCCGCCAGGTGGGGTGTTGTGGGGACTTGGCCTTGCTTGCCAGCTCTGCCTGGCTGACCTCAGTATTCTCCTCCGGAAAAATGGGTGTGAAAGAGGCTTTGCAGGGGGTGCTTTGGAGCACAAGGCTGGCAGATAGCAGGCACTACGGAAATTGTAGTTGTATTCACTGAGTTATCGGGCGGCTGGAGAGGAGCCCCAGAATTTTATTTCTCCTTAGGAGAGAAGCTCCCCTTGAGGGTTAGCCAAGCAGAGCAAGAAATGTACAGGTAGCGATGGGCCCGGTTCTAGGGTGAGGCCAGCGAGGCCCCAGGGTGCGAATTTTAAGGAGGCATTTACTTCCGGGCGCTGACTCTGCACTTGTGCGCCCTTGAGAGTGAGCGCCTCCTCGCTGGCCTTCCTCCAGACCTGGCTCTGAGCAGTGATAAAGATCACTTTGTTGCTTGGTTATTTTTCCAAAGAAGGAATTTGTATTTGGCAGGTGTAGCCACGGGGAGACCCCGGACAGCTCCACCTCGGGGGCTACGAGCCAGACTTTCAAACAACTGGGGTTTGACTCCTCCTAAAAATTGTTACTTCTCCCCAAATAAAACAGCCCGTCCCAAGCTGAGAGGTGGGCACGCCATTCAGCCTGTAAATGCCAATTATGATTATAACTGTGTTAAACAAACATTCCTGTGTGTAGAGAAAGATCAAAGGGACTGTCTTGAAATACTTGGAGTAATTGTCTGCTGGTGGGCAATCTATAGCAGCCCCAGGAGAAATGTAATGGGAACCACAGATGGAATGAAAGCTTTGCTAGTAGCCACGTGAAAAAGTGCAAGAAACCAGGCGAAATTAATTCTAATCATGTATCTCATTTAAGGTAACATGTCTAAAATATTATTTCGACATGTAACGATTTTTGAATTTTAAAAATCATGGGGGGCCTGGGTGGCTCAGTCAGTTAAGCATCTGACTTTGGCTCAGGTCATGATCTCATGGTTCATGAGTTCGAGCCCCGCGTCGGGCTCTGTGCGGACAGCTCGGAGCCTGGAGCTGGCTTCGGATTCTGTCTCTCTCTCTCTCTCTCTCTTCCCGGCTTGCTCTCTCTCTCAAAAATAAATAAAAATTTAAAAAGCATATTGATTTTACATAATCAATATAAAATTATTGATGAGGTATTTTATTTTTTCAAACTAAGCTTCTGAAATCTAGGGTTATTTTATACTCACAGCACATCTCAAAGGGAACCTACCACATTTTTTTTTAACGTTTATTTATTTTTGAGAGAGAGAGACAGAGTGCGAATAGGGGAGGGGCCGAGAGAGGGAGACAGAATCTGAAGCAAGCTGCAGGCTCTGAGCTGTCAGTACAGAGTCTGACACGGGGCATGAACCCACAAACCAAGAGATCATGACCTGAGCCGAAGCCAGACGCTCAACCGACTGAGCCACCAGGAGCCCCCGTTTCTTTTTTTTTTAATCTCCCACTCCCCTTCACCCATTTTGCCCACCCTCCACCCACCCCCCCTTTTAAAAATTTATTTATTATTTATTTATATATTTTTTGTTTTAGAGAGGGAGAGAGAGAGCACAAGCTGGGGAGAGGGGAAGATGGAGAGAGAGAGAGAGAGAGAGAGAGAGAGAGAGAGAGAGAATCCCAAGCAGGCTCCGGGCTTAGCACACAGCCCAATGTGGGCCTTGATCCCGTGACCCTGTGATCATGACCTGAGCCAAGATCAAGAGTCGGTTGCCCAACTGACTGAGCCACCCAGGCACCCCCATTTCCCCTTTGTTAACCATATATATATGCCACACCCTCTTTATCCATTCATCTATGGATGGATACTTGGCTTGTCTCCGTATCTTGACCTTTGTAAATAATGCTGCAATAAACATAGGGGTACCACTATCTTTTCAAATTAGCGTTTTTGCTTTCTTTGGGTAAATACCCAGTAGTCAAATTGCTGGATCACATGGTATTTCTACTTTTAATTTTTTTGAGGAACCTCTATACTGTTTTCCACAGTGGCTGCCCCAGTTTATGTTCCCACCAACAGCGGACGAGGGGAACTGGCCACATTTCAAGAGCTCAACAGCTATAGGTGCACAGGGGCCACGTATTAGCCAACACAGTTCTGTGGTCATGTTTTCTTTGGTCTACTTTTCAGTATTTGCCAATAGTGCATCATAAATCACATTTAGAACGAGTCATGGCTTAGCTTTGACTCAGGGAAAAAAATCTGCTTAAGCAGCTTCCTCTTAAATGTTTCAGACCTCTAAGAAAGCTCTGAAATTGATCAAATGGTAAAGAGCCCGGAGGCTAGAACACAGTATCTTAAAACCTAAAATAACAGGATTAATCTTTTTTTCAGGATTAGTTTTTTTTAAAGTTTATTTTAATTTTGAGAGAGAGAGAGAGGGGGAGAGAGAATGAGTGGGGGAGAAGAAGAGAGAGAGAGAGGGAGACACGGGATCTGAAACAGGCTCCCGGCTCTGGGCTGTCAGCACAGGACCCCATGCGGGGCTTGAACTCACAAACTGTGAGATCATGACCTGGGCCAGAGTCAGACAGCTGACCGACTGAGCCACCCAGGCGCCCCTCAGGGTTACTTTTTAATCACTTTTGGAATTAAATGGGTTCAAGGGAGGGCTTTTCTCCGTGCGGTCAGGACTGGGTCTCCAGAACGGGGCCTGGCACAGTGGGTGCTCAAGAAATGTTTGTGGAATGGGTAAAGGAACCCACAGGATCTAGCCCGAAGGTTTTAGGACGAAGCACCGGTGTGGGGTGGCCCCACCTTCGGCTCTGTCTGCTGCTCTTCAGAGTATATCTTCACGGTTTGGAAGGAGGTGGCTGAGACCAGGCTGGTCCCACTTTGGAGGAAATGCAGAGGGCTGGTGGGGGAAGGGGGGGGGCGTGTTTCTCAGCCTTCACCCCACACCAACCACACCCACTCCTCCCAGAGGCAGGGTCTGAAGCCCAGCTCAACGGAGTGCAATGTCCTTACTGTTCTGGGGACAAGTCGGCCTCCTGTGACTCCCTTTCGGTCATGAACTGCACAGGGGACCAGACTATGTGTCTCACCCTCAGCGGGACGTGGAATGGAGGTAAGGGTTCCTTCCCTTCTGGAGGCGCTTGTGTGGTGGGCCTGCCTCCGACACGCACAAACAAGTGTTGAGGTTCATTTGCATGGTGTTCTGGTCACCGGTTGCTATTAGCAAATCGCTCACAAATGTAGCAGCTTAAAATAATAGCCATCATTTTATTAACTCTTTTTTTTAATGTTTATTTTTGAGAGAGAGAGAGCAGGGGAGGGGCGGGGGGGTGGTTGGGGACAGAGAATTTGAAGCAGGCTCAACTGTGACAGCATAGAGCCCGACATGGGGCTTGAACTCACGAGCCATGAGATCATCATGACCTGAGCCAAAGCCAGATGCTTAACCCACTGAGCCACCCAGGTGCCCCATTTTGTTAACTCTTACAGTTTCTGTGGGTTGGGAATTGTGGAAGGCCCACCCGGATGGTTCTGAGTCTCTCACGGGATCACAGTCAGAGTGTGGCCGGAGCTGGAACCGGGCAACTGGGGGTTTGCTGAGCATCTCACACACGTAGACTCTGGGCCTCTCCAGGGTGGGTTTTCCACATTGGTTAGACTCGGCTTCCTCACAGCATGGCCGCCTTAGGGCTCATTATATGCTGGCTGAAGATCTCAGTACTGACTAGCTCAGCAAACAGGGCAGGGGCCGGGGCTAGTTAGGCATCTCTCTCTCTCTCTCTTCACGTAATCTTAGGGCCTGTCTATGTTGTTGCTTCACGTTGGTCAGATTGGGCTTCCCCACATCATGGCTGCCACCACCTTTGCATGGTGACTGAAGACTTTAAGGGCGAGTATTCCAGCAAACAAAATGGCAGCTGCCCACTTTTACATGAGCTAGCCTTGGAGGTCACATGATGTCATTTTACCATGCTTTGTTGGTTCAAACGATCACAAAAGTCCATCTGGTTTTGATGTGGTTCTTGAGCAAACGGCTAAGAAAGAATCCTTAAGACGTCTTTGGTGCAAAAAGGTGATTTTATTAAAGCACGGGGACAGGACCCGTGGGCAGGAAGAGCTGCACTGGGGTGACTGATTTTATATTTTTATGTTTGTGAAGGGAGGGGTATAGAAGAAAAGTAAGTCTCTAAGGAATTTGGAAGCATGGCTTCCAGGACCTTGAGGGGCTAGCTGCTATTAAGTTAAGGTTACTTTTTTTTTTTATGTTTATGTTTATTTATTTTTGAGACAGAGAGAGACAGAGAGACAGAGCACGAGCAGGGGAGGAGCAGAGAGAGAGGGAGATACAGAATCTGAGGCAGGCTCCAGGCTCCGAGCTGTCAGCACACAGCCCGATGCCAGGCTTGAACTCATGAACTGTGAGATCATGACCTGAGCCAAAGTCAGTGCTCAACCGACTGAGCAACCCAGGCGCCCCAAGATAAGGTTACTTTTAATAAAATATAAACATGAAGGCACTAAGGCAGCCATGAGTTCCTTGAGGAAAGTCACATGGCATGTTTCAGGTGTCTATCAGTGGGCTACAAGCTGTGAGGAGATTTAATTTAAGCTACATTTCTCTTGCCTTTGTTTCCCTCATCAGTTTCAAGAGGAGGAAGCCTAGTACCCTCACTTCTTGATGTGTCAAAGAATTTGCAGGTGTATTTTAAAATCACCCCTATGCGTTTGCAAACGGTTGGAGCAGAGGCTTTTTGAGCAAAAGGCTTAGAATAGAACATAGTCTAACTATTAGGCAAACAAAGCGACAGGAAGGAACGGTCCGGGCTTCTGCTCCTGGTAGACTGGACCTCTGAAAGGTCTTCCTGCTACTAACAGTGGCATACTGGGAAGGTGTGAGGTAAGGGAGGGGGGACGTGAGTGGTGGGAGTGGTCCGCCCTGGGGGGAGGGGTACTTTATCACTGCCATTGTTTGGAAATGTTGGAATAGGGTGATAAAAAGAAACAGATTGATGTTTAGTCAGTTTTTTTATAATAATAATAATAATTATTATTATTATTATTTTAAATGCTTATTTATTTATTTTGAGAGAGAGAGAGCTTGAGCGAGGGAGGGGCAGAAAGAGAGGGAGAGAGAATTCCAAGCAGGCTCCGCACTGTCAGTGCAGAGCCCAACACAAGGCTTGATCGCACAAACTGTGAGATCAGGACCTGAGTTGAAATCACGAGTCGGATGCTTAACCAACTGAGCCACCCAGGTGCCCCATTTTTTTTAAGTAAGCTCTACGCCTACCGTGGAGGTTAAATTCAGCTCCCCAATATCAAGAGTCCCATGCTCTACAGACTGAGCTGGCCAGGCTCCCCTAGTCAGTTTTATTATTGTTTTTAAGTGCTCTACAGAGGGGCTCCTGCATCCAACCCAGCATCCAACTTCAGCTCAGGTCATGATCTCGCGGTTCGTGGGTTCGAGCCCGGCGTCGGGCTCTGTGCTGACAGCTCAGAGCCTGGAGCCTGCTTTGGATTCTGTGTCTCCCTCTCTCTCTCTGTCCGTCTCCTGCTTGCACTCTCTCTCTCCTTCTCAAAAATCAATAATTATAAATAAATAAATAAATAAATAAATAAATAATCTATGGACAATACACCCTTTATAGCCTGTTCCCGTTATCATCCCTCTTGGTATGCCATTATTTACAGACGAACTAGGTGTACAAAATTATTTCTCCATGCTTTGGGGGGCTTATAGGAAGTTAGGGAAATTTCCAAGGATCCCCAGACAAAATAAAAATGTGAGCGGAATTCAGAACAAGAGCAGTAAGCAAACATAAAAGGCAGAGTGGCCCTGAGAGCAAATGCTGATGACACCCTGCTTTGGGTGACTAGGTCTTGGGTCCGTGGCACGGCTGGGGAGCTGACTCTTAGAGCTCCACATAAGCGGGAAACCTCGGAAGGAGACTGAAATGATCCCAGGTTGGCAGTACCTCCTAGTTTTCAGTACAAGCAAAGGCAAATCCTTTCCACCCGAAAAGCCCTCAGGATACCCCGCCCCCCCAAGATCAACATCAACCAAATATGAGCTCACAATCAGAGCTCACAAAATGCACAAGGGAACAAGCTACCATAAGTGAGAGCAAAAGCAACAAACACGAGATTAGACTCACGAGGAGCTATTGTAATGATCAGCTACAGAACGTAACCATATGTGGTATATCTGAAAGAATAAAATTAGAATCACAAAAATGAGCAGGCATCAAAAGGTTGTACGAAATGACCAAGCAGATTTGACAATGAATCATATAGAACTGTCAACAGAGAAGGGAACTTTCAGACCTAGACAGAGTCAGAAAGGTGGGAAGCCTCTGGCTTTGAGTCTCCCCCTGCCGCTTCCCCCTGTTTCTGCAGGGGGTCCCCAAATCCTGAAGGGCTGTGCTACCCCAAATGTCTGCCACCTGCAAGTGAACACCACCCTGGGCCCAGAAGCGTCTGGATTTCGTCTCGTCAGCCAGCCTGAATGCAACTATGTGGTTACACCCACCCTGCCAGGTACTTTGAACTCTGACTTCCTGAGATTCTACTTTCTCTGCCCTTCCTAGATCCCACATGCCCTTCCCAATCCTATGTGTTTCCAGGGTATCCCCTCCCCCTCCCAATATGCTCTCAGGGAATGCAGTTACCCTTATAAGCTCACAGACGCGCGTGTGTGCACATGCGCGCGTGCACACCCACACATCAGTTAACACTCCTAGAAGCAGAAAATCCAACTGGCACACACCCACACATCCACAACCATCCCCATCTGTATCCCAGCACCCCAAACACACGTACAGAGGAGCACACATTTCTAAACACAAGCATCCTGTCATGTAAATGAGATTAGAGATACAAACTCTGTTGAAATAAGAAGTCTCTTTCTTTCTTTCCTTCACTTCCTTGCTTGTGTAAGAAGACAGGTTTGCCCAAACTCTTCTTCTGGCCTAACAAAGAACAAGGACAATAAGTTTTGTCTTCCAGAAAAGAGAGATGCTAATTGAGATAGCACTGACCAGGGCAACAGCTTTTTTTAAGCGAGACAACAGAACAGAATCACAGACGTTTCAGAGGGGAGAGAGGCAATTTTCAAATGTGGGTAGAGCGGCCTTCCCTCGGCTCCAGGGATGTGGAAGCCTCAATCTTAAGCAGGTTGCACGCTCAGTGTGGAGCTCGACGAAGGGCTCATTCGCACCAACCGTGAGATCATGACCTGAGCCGAAACGAGAGTCGGGCACTGAACTGACTGAGCCACCCAGGCGCCCCTGGGGGAGTTTTACTTTAAAAAATTAAACAGTGGGTTCAATGAATGATCACAATAGAGAAAAGAAAAAGACCCAGGAGCTCAAAATTTACAATATGGAAGGAGAGGGGTGCCTGGGTGGCTCAGTCGGTTGAGCATCCGACTTCAGCTCAGGTCATGATCTCACGGTTCCTGAGTTCGAGCCCCGCATCGTTGGGCTCTGTGCTGACAGCTCAGAGCCTGGAGCCTGCTTCAGATTCTGTGTCCCCCTCTATCTCTGCCCCTCCCTTGCTTGTGCTCTGTTTCTATCTCTCTCTCTCTCTCTCTCTCAAAAATAAATAAACTTTAAAACAATATGGAAGGAGAAAGGACTAAGTAGGCTAGCCAACAACTGGAACACAAGACATGGAATTTTTGCATATACAGTCCCTCTGGACGTGTAACAGATCCATGCAGGGGGGCTCGTCAGTTGTCAGATCCGTGTGTGTGGACAGGCACCAACACACAAATATACGAAAGTACAAAATATACACAGACGTGCCGAAACACTCTAACATTCACAGACATTCACATCTGTACTCCAGATATATATCCAAGCACCCTAAACCTTGCTGGGAACACAGACATACCCAGACCCACAAAATCAGCCTTTTATATATACACATAAACATGTGCTCTGTTCACGCAGAGATGTAGACACCTTCTCACACAGGGAGGCCACACACAAACGCCCCCACCCTCTGCCGACGGTTCCAAAACAGAGTTCAACACAGGCACACACAGCCCCGTGTGTACACAGGGAAACAGGCTTGGGCACACAAACTACATCATTGTAGAGGTGCACATACGCTGATGTGCCCAGAAATACACACACGCGCGCGCGCACACACACGCACAGGTTGCTCTCCAGCCTGCTCATCTTCCTTTCTCCCTAGGTCCCCCTGCAAACACGTCTCTGACCACGGATAGGGTCACTGTCTGTGTCACCTGCTCAGGACTCAATAGTTGTGACACTGTCCTCTGCCCAGCAGATCGGAACTACTGCCTTCAGACAGCAGGCATCCTAGGTGAGTGTCCCCGGAGACAGGATTGGGTGGGGGTGGCAGAAACGCGGCTCACCAAGATCTCTCCTTGCCCTCCGTGTTCGCCGCCCTGACTCCGGCCATGGCGGCCTTTTCCCGGCGGTGGAGGACAGAGGCTAGTTGCAGCAGAGTATGTGAATTTAAGATGTGATGTCACACGGGGGGGGGCCTGGGTGGCTCAGTGGGTCAAGCGTCCGACTTCAGCTCAGGTCATGATCTCACGCTCCGTGAGTTCGAGCCCTGCGTCAGGCTCTGTGCTTCCAGCTCAGAACCTGGAGACTGCTTTGGATTCTGTGTCTCTGTCTCTCTCTGTCTCTTCCCTGCTCATGCTCTGTCCCTGTCTCTCTGTCTCAAAAATACATACACATTAATAAAAATTTTTAAGTAATTTAGGATTGCAAAATGAAAGCGTTCCAGAGACCTGTTACCTAACAATGTAAATATAGTTAATACCACTCATAAGGCCTAGGAGGGTACATTTTTTATTATGTGGGTTTTTTTGGGGGGTGTGGGGAGGGTGCAATGAAAAAAAAAACCGCGTTGTGGCTAAAAAACCCCATGATTTATTACTTCTCACTATTCTGTGGGTTGACACGGCCCAGCTGGGCAGGTCTCCTCCTCCAAGGGGTGAGGTTCCCCCTGTGGCTGCATTCCGCTGGGAACCCGGCTGGGGCTGGAATGTTCAGTACGGCCTCCTGCTTTCCGGGGCCTCTGTCCGTGTGGTCTATCATCAATCAGTCAGTAGCCTTGCTGAGCCTCTTTCCAATATGGTGGCTGGCTTCCGAGAAGGAAGAGGTAGAAGCCACGGGCTTCGTAAGAGAGGAGCCCAGAACTGACACAGCGTCGCTCCTGCCACGGGTCTATTGATCAGAGCGAGTCACAAGGCCAGCTCCGGGTTAAGGGGGTGAGGAAATGGATTCCACCTCTTGATGTGGGAGTGGTAAGTGAAGATACAGAGATGCATGTGGGGTGGGAGAGACCGTTGCAGCCATCTTGGTTTCTACGTCAACATTCTGGGCAAGGAGCCTGCTAAGGCCCCTGTCCGTCTGCCCCATAAAGGGAAAAACTAGACCCTTCGGTCATTGGGAAGGGGCGTTGAACTGGAAACCTGCTTTTCTCTGTCTTTTAACTACGTAAGTGGGGTTGGTAAGGGTAGAGTACCATGTGAACAGTTCTAGGATCCTTGAGAACTTTCTGGCTAAGCCTGCGAGGTTCTCATAGACAGGTTGGGAGACATCACAGGTACAGAGATGTCCTATTCATTGGAGCCCTAACTGGACAAGGCGGAGGAAGGAAGGCTTTTGAGCCGTGTGTCTTGATGACCGGTGACAGGCTTTGAGTGTATTAGGGCGGACCGTCAGGCGAAGTGAATGCCAACAATGGCACCCAGAGGGATTTGGGAGCTTCCAGTGAGGGGGTGGCTTATGGTTGCCTTTCCCGTAAGCCTGCCCCCCACATCTCTCAGCTTTAGGGAAAGGTGACTCTGTCGTCTGGAGAAGCGGCTCCTGTGTGGCCCTCAGGGACTGCCTATTTGGCAGCTCTGTCTCTGCCTTCACCTCCAGCGTGGACTTCGGCTTCCAGATCAACTCCACCTGTTGCCAAGGCAACTGCCAAGCACTCACTCCTCCCGGTATGCCGCCGCCACCGGAAAGCAGTCAGGGGGTGGCCACGGAAGTGGTGGGGTGCTCTGGAGGAGAGTTTGTCCTGAGTCGAGGAAGGCAGGCAGGCGGGAGCCCCCCCCCCCCCCCCCCCCCCCGCCACCTGCCCAGTTCCGCAGCCGGGCTGCCTGAAGTCACCCTGACCCCAGCTAGTTGGGCAAATGTCAATAAGGTCATTCCCCTGCGGGAGAGCCTAAGTGCACAGAGGGTCCTGGAGGTCCTGAGAGGTCCTGACTGTCAGCCTCCCCTTTACAGAAGGGGTGCCAGCCTCACACCCCCTGAGCGGGTTCCTGTGTCCTACATGTCCTAACGGCCACCCGGGGCCCTGCAATTCCTCCTTCTACGTGCAGTGTCCCGTTGGGGAGACTGAATGTGTCCAGCTGGACCTGCTGTCTATAGAAGGTAATATACACGTGTGTACGTGCATGCGTGTGCCCGTGAGTAAGCCTGAGCGCACAGGTTTTGGATTCGGGCATGGCTTGGGTTTGGGGTCTCTAACTTATAGGACGGCTGTGGGAATTAGGGGCGCCTGGGTGGCTCGGCTCATGCTCTCACGGCTCAGCTCGTGGGTGGGAGCCCCCCCTCGGGCTCGCTGCTGTCAGCGGGAGCCTGCTTGGGATCCTCCGGGCCGCACGTATGAGCTCTCTCTCTCAAAAATAAATAAACTTTTAAAGAAGACTGTTGTGGGAATTAAATAAGATAATCCATGAGACTTCTGGATGAGTGCTGTCCAAAAGGAATACAGGGTAAGCCATGTGTAGCACTTAAATTTTCCGAGTAGCCACATTAAAAAGTAACGAGTCGGAGATGACATTAATTTGGTAATATTTTTTGTGCACCCCACCGTATGCAACAGCTGTCATTGCAACACGCGATGCGATCGATGTAAGAAATTATAAATGAGACAGGTTACATTCTTTTTTTTTTTGGCTACTAAGCCTTTGGAATCTGGTGTGGATTTTATATTCACAGCACGTTTCGGTTCAAACCGGCCACATGTCTAGCGCCCAACAGCCATATGGGGCTAGTGGCTACTGGATTGAAAATTCGAGATAGTAAGCGCTATATACGGCATTTCAGTGAATCTAAGACCATCATGGCTCTCTGTGAGGAAATATACTCCAGTTCAGGGCACCCTGAGACAAAATACAGACTGTGCTGGGAGGCTAACGTGTCACTCACGCACTGAACCGTGAGCTCATGACCTGAGCCGAAGTCCCATGCTCAACCCACCGAGCCACCCGGGCGCCCCTCCAGACATTTCTTTAAAAGAGAAAGACTTGGGGCGCCTGGGTGGCGCAGTCGGTTAAGCGTCCGACTTCAGCCAGGTCACGATCTCGCGGTCCGGGAGTTCGAGCCCCGCGTCGGGCTCTGGGCTGATGGCTCGGAGCCTGGAGCCTGTTTCCGATTCTGTGTCTCCCTCGCTCTCTGCCCCTCCCCCGTTCATGCTCTGTCTCTCTCTGTCCCAAAAATAAATAAAAAACGTTGAAAAAAAATTAAAAAAAAATAATAAAAGAGAAAGACTTAATGGGGCCCCTGGGGGGCTCAGTCAGTTGAGCGGCGGACCCTTGATTTCCGCTCAGGTCATGATCTCACAGTTTGTGGGTTCCAGCCCGGCATCTGGCTCTGTGCTGACAGTGCAGAGCCTGCTTGGGACTCTCTCTCTTCCTCTCTCTCTCTCTGCCTGCATGCCCACTCGCTCTCTCTCTCTCTTTCTCTCTCGAAATAAATAAATGAACTTAAAATAATTTTTAAAAATGAAAAAACAAAAAACAATGAAAGGCACAGCCGTGACCAGACCCCAGGTTGAGGATCCCAACATTTCCGGTGAGTTTTCCCCAAAGACATGGATCCGAGGGTCTGTCATCCCTCAGGACTGGCCCGCTGCCATGTGTCCTGTCGGATGTGACAGTCTGGTCTTTTAGGAAACCCTGGCGACGCAGGCAGATCCCACGGGGCTGGAGGGAGTTGCCGGGAAGTGGGCTTATTCTGGGAGCCCGGAAGGCCGGGCGCGGGGACGGGAGGGGGGTGGCCGGGGTGGCTCGCGGTGGCAGGAGCACGTGGGCACGAAGGACACCTGCCCGCTCATCCTCACCTGCGTCCTCACCCGCGTCCCCGCAGGCAGCCAGAACGTGACCCTGCGCGGCTGCGGCTCCCAAAACCTGTGCGGGGTCTCCGCCGCCACCGCCAAGGCGCTGCTGACGTTCCCCGGCCACCGGCTGGCCCACCAGCCCCACTGCAGCACCACCCGGCGTGCCATCCTGGAATCCGAGTGCCCCTCTGGCGCGCCGCCTGGCCTCCGCCTCGCCCGGTCCGTGCTGCTGGTGGCCCTGGGCTTCCTGGCCCTCTCCTGAGCAGTCCCGCCTCCACCCTAACCCTCCACCACCCTCGCCCCGCAGCCACTCAACCCCGCTTGCTTCCCACCTCGCTAGAGGGCGCCCTGGCTCCCCGCCCCCTTCCACGTTTCTAGGCCTGGAAGCTTCTGGTGAGAAAAGTCAGGACTGAGCCTCCTCCCTCAGACTAAGGGCTTCCCCAAGGCAAGTCCTCTTTCTTAACACCAGGGTCCCGAAGGATGTAGCTCCTCCCTCCTACTAGGCTGTACTTCTCAGACCTCAGACTAGAGAGGCCTCTGCGGACACACAATCTTCATATGCGGGGGGGGGGGGGGGGGGGGGGGGGGGGGGTGCAAGGACTAAGCCTCTTTCCTCAAACTAGGGGGTCTCCGACACCTGGCCATTCCCTTAGACTAGGGCTGTGTCTGTTTTCCTGAACATTGGGAAACAGCCCCTTCTGTCTTCCTCTTTAGGGTTTAGCAAAGTCCTGGGCAGCCAGGATGGGGCTTAAGGACCAAATACACCCCCTTCCCAGGCTTGTAGAGCAGCCCATTCTATTCCCACCAGGGGCCCTCTTCTATCTGGGTTCAGCCACCCCTCTGTAACCAAATCTGAATGAACCACATCCCACAATACCAAGTGGCTTGGGTTTCCTTCTTCTGACTTCCGAAGCCTCAAACAGGGCCTTGATGTGGTCTACTCTCTCTCCTCTGGGGATTCTGGGACCTGAGGGTTCCTGCAGTTGACCGTGTCTAGCAGCCAAGGTGGGCGTGAGAGCAAATGCTCAGTCTGGAGTGAGTGTTTTTATTTTATTTTATTTTATTTTATTTTATTTTTTATTTTACATTTATCTAAATGTAATCTGGAGTAGGACCTGAGAATCTGCATTTCTTTCTTTTTTAATGTTTATTTCTTTTTGAGAGAGAGAGTGTGAGTAGAGGAGGAGCAGAGAGAGAAGCAGACACAGAATCCGAAGCAGGCTCCAGGCTCTGGGCTGTCAGCCCGGAGTCCAACTCGGGGCTTGAACTTGTGAACTGCAAGGTCATGACCTGAGCAGAAGTGGGAGGCTTAACTGACTGAGCCCCCCCAGGTGCCCCGTGAGTGTCATTTTAGAGCAAGCATTGGACCCAAAGGATTTAGCTGTGAGGTGAAGATGGGGGTGGGGGGGAGGGCAGGAACCATTTGCTTTTGGCTGAACGTAATACAAAGTCCAACAAAAAGAACTCAAAGCATTCGCATGGCACGAATTGGACAAATATTTACCGATCACAGGCGATACACATCAAGCCCAGTTCTAGACACTGAGGGTGCATAGTAAAGAAAGCTCTCTGCTCTCAGGAGGGTTTATGTTTCAGTGGCAGAGACAGATAATAAACACAGTGCAGGGAAGAGAAATGGGAGGGCTGTAGAAGGGGTGTGGTTTTGTTTGTTTGTTTTTTGAGAGGTCTCAGGAAGGCGACATCTGAGCAGAGGGCCATGCGGATGTGTGGGGTGTGGATGGGGGCACCCCAGGCAGAGGGAGCTGTAGGGGCGGAGGCCCCGAGGAAGGAGCACTAAGGAATACCTAATACACAACTGAACAGAGAGAATGGAGGTAGGGGTACCCAGGGGTCATTCATTCCACAGGTCAGAGGAGCCACTGAAGACCCATCTTGCTGCCCTGCCGCCCTCAGTATGTGGGTGTCTGCACGATGATGGCTGTAGCTGCAGCATCATGCCCTCATGCAACCATATCCAAAGCTGGAAGAGGTGGCCTCCGTTCTTGTCTTCCCAGAAACCCCGTCCCCTGGCAGACTTTCCCCGTGTCCGTTGTCCAGAACGGAGCCAGCCAATCCCTGTCAAGGTGATGGCAATCCCAGTTGCCTTTGTCTAATCAAGAGTCAGTCTCTGAGGTTGACAGAGCCCCCAGCCCCCTCATTAGGTACATGGCTGCCCCCAGATTCTGCACAAACTAGGGTTCTGTTAGCAAAGAAGAATCGGGGGATAGACGAACAGGGGTCAGCCAGGAAAAGAAAAGCAACCTAGGTGTTTCAACAGGGGTTCAATAAGGGGGGTTGAGTACATAATGCTGGAAGGACCAGGAGAGCAAAAGAGGGAAGGAAGGGGAGCTGGAGAGCAGTGAGGAAGAAAGGAAGGTATTCCAGGCACAAATCACTCCAACACCAACCGGCATAAAACAACTCAGGAGTAGGAGTTTGGGGATGGCCTGTGTCTGCTGCATGATGTGCATTAGCTGGGGTGGTTTGAGGCCGTCTGGAGGCGCATCCACTCACAACTTTGACGGTTGATGCGGGCTGCTGGCTGAGACCTTTGGGGGGCTATATATAGCTGGACACCTCCAGGGGGCTTCACTGCATGGCTTGGACTTGCTCAGAACATGCGGTCTTGGCTTGTGGGAGGTAGAATTCTAAGCCCCCCCCCCCCCGCCCCCACCAATTTCCACCCTAATCCCTGGGACCGTGAAGGTGATGAGATTCAACACGTGTGACAATATGTGATATGCCAAAAGGGATTTGCAGATGTAATTAGATTTGCAGATGAGTTGATTTTGAGATCATCAAAGAGGTGATGGGGGGGTGGTGCTTCATCTACTCACATAAGCCCTTGAAAAGCAGAGAGTTTTCGCTGGCTGGTAGCAGAAGTCAGATTTGAAGCACGAAAAGGATGATGTGGCATTGCTGGTTTAAAGTTGGAGGGGGTTATGTGGAAAGGACCCAGGAGCAGCCCCCAGGAGCCAAGAGTGACCCCCAGCCGAGAGCCAGCAAGAACATGGGGACCTCGGTCCTACGAACACAAGGAACTGGATTCTGCCAAGAACCGAGTGAGCCCGAAAGAGGATCCCAAGCCCCAGATAAGAGCCCAGCCCAGCCAAGACCTTGCTTTCAGCCTCGCGAGGTCCTAAGCAGAGAACCCAGCTGAGCCCACCCCTACTTTTGACCTCCAGAACTGTGAGATTCTTTTTTTTTATTTTTTATTTTTAAAAAATTTTTTTTTTCAACGTTTATTTATTTTTGGGACAGAGAGAGACAGAGCATGAACGGGGGAGGGGCAGAGAGAGAGGGAGACACAGAATCAGAAACAGGCTCCAGGCTCTGAGCTGTCAGCACAGAGCCCGACGCGGGGCTCGAACTCACGGACCGCGAGATCGTGACCTGGCTGAAGTCGGACGCTTAACCGACTGCGCCACCCAGGCGCCCCTAGAACTGTGAGATTCTTAACAGGCACTATTTTAAGTGGATCAATCTGGGGTGATTTCTTACTCAGCCATAGATGCCCCTGGGTGAGCATCCCAAGAGAGAGAAACCGTGCTGCCCACTACGACCTGGGCTCGGAGGTCGAAAAGCACCCCTTCTGCTATGCTGTATTCGTCCAGGTTCAAGGGAAGAGGAGACAGCATCCACTCTTGATGGCGAGTGACGGTCACAAGGTTCCACGGCAAGTGACAGTCACAAGGTTCTGAAAGAGCATATAGATACTGGCGTGGTCTTTTTTTTTTTTTGAGAATTGCAATTTCCATAGGAAGCGCCCCAGGGACTAGCAAATGCAGGAAGCAGCTCCCACGTCCAGGGCTGGGGAAGCCAAAGGGAGCAGGTGGTCTTAGCACAAGTGAGGAGCCCCCTTGCTGCTGTACTGCGGGCGGCTTGTCCCGGAACCACGGATGGGGGGGGGGGGGGGCGTTGCTGTGTGGCCAGGGCTGGGGCCACACAGGAGGCATCACAGCCAGATCCATGGATGCTGCCAGAAGCAGGGGTGGGGGAAGGCCCGTTTTACCCCCTGACCTGGAGTGCTTCCCGTTTGCAGAAGTCAGGTGGCAAAGGAGCCTGGGAAATGTAGTTTTCAAACTCCTAGCCTCAGCATTACAGGGCAGAGAGGGGTGGACACTGAGGGACGCTAAGGGGCCCCAGGCAAATAACAGTGACGTTGAGCAGGTCCCTTCCTCTGTCTCAGCCCCAGTTTCTTCATCTGTAAAATGGGAGTAGTCAATGCTCCTGGAAAAGGGAATGTCTACAGATAGTACTCAGCAGATAATAAGCGTTCGGCGAATGGGAGTTGTTAAAATGCTGCTTAGCTTAGCTTAGGCTGCCGTAACCAAACACCACAGACTCGGCGGCTTACACAACACACATCTGCTCACAATTCTGGAGAGCTGGGGGTCAGTGTGGTTGGGCTTCGGTGAGGCCCCCTCCTCCTGGTTTCCAGACCCACCCTTTTCTCACTTTGTCCTCGCATGGCAGAGACAGGGAGCCCGTTCTGGTCTTTCCTCCTTTCCTGCAAGGACGCTAATTATCTCCGAGGCTCCACTTCCAAATACCATCACGTTGTGGGGCTAGGGCGTCACCATATGAATTCGGGTGGCGGAGGGGCGGGGACACAAACATTCAGTGGCTAACAGTGTTGGGAGGAAAAAGGAAGTACTGTTTGTAGTGAGACCATGTTGGGTGTTTCATATCATTTATCTTATTTAATACCCTATGATGTAGGCATTATAGACGGTCCTTCTGCAGATGAGGGACAGAGACCTCTGAGTCTCCAACCTCCAGGTCCCGCATCAAGAAGCTGGACTCATCTGTGGCTACTGACTCATGATTCCCGTGGACTGAAGTGTCACCAGGCCCAGTGTTGCAGGATGGGGACGTCCTTGTAGGGACTCTGAAGGTGAGGGCAGAAGCAGCATCATGAGTCGGTTCTGGGCGGAAGCCTGTTCTGTCCGCCATGATGTCTGCAAGGTGCCAGACAGAATCCATCAGCCCTACGCGCAGGTGACATGCCGCGAGAACGGGAAGTAAACTGTGTTGCTGTCGCAAGCCACCAAGAGGTCGGGCTGTTTGTTGCTGTGGCATCATCTGGCCCATTCTGATTAGTATAGAGATCACAAAGGGAACTGAAGGCCCCACGTGGGGCCAGAGTTCCCACGTCTAGGGAACCCAAACCGCTGCCCTAGAGGGGGCAGTGGTTAAGATCTCTGGACTCAGACCCGGGTTCGTAGGGTGACTTTGCAAGTTCTCTGTGGTGCGACCTTGGAAAAGTCTCGTAACGTCTCTGAGCTTCATGTTCCCATTTGGCATAGGGAGATATTAGTAGGTTGACCTTCCGGGGTGCCTGGATGGCTAAGTCACTTAAGCTTCTGACTCTTGGTTTCGGCTTAGGTCATGATCTCATGAATCGTGGGTTCGAGCCCCACGTGGGGCTCCCAGCCTGCTTGGGATTCTCTCTCTCTCTCTCTCTGCCTCTCCCCCATTCATTCTCTCTCTCTCTCTCTCTCTCTCTCTCTCTCTAAATGAATAAATAGGTGCAACTGGGTGACTCAGTTGGTTAAGCTTCCCACTTCGGCTCAGGTCATGATCTCACAGTTTGTGGGTTCAAGCCCCACATCGGTCTCTGTGCCAACAGCTCAGAGCCTGGAGCCTGCTTCAGATTCTATGTCTTTCTCTCTCTCTGCCCCTCCCCCACTCGTGCCCTCTCTCTCTCTCTCTCTCTCTCTCTCAAAAATAGATAAACACACAAAAAATCAAAATGCATAAATAAACTGAAAAGAAATAGTTTGACCTCCCATTGTCATAAGGTGTGCAAAGCATAAGGCTTGGCATGTCCTAAACTTTCAAAAGCTGGAAGCAGTCGTCTCCCAGGGTGTTAATCATCGTGACAGCTGTCCTGTTATTTGCCCATATTGTGTAAAAGAGGAAACTGAGGCTCGCAGGAGAAAGGAAGGACGGCTAGTAAGTGGCAGCTGTGGGATTTGAACCCACATCTGCCTGACTCTAGAGGATGAACTTTTCCCCCGTTAAACACTGAGGAAATGTCAACACACATGCAAAAGTAGAGGAAATAGTGCAATGAACCTTCAACCCTGCCTCCACAGCCCCTGTGTCAAAAATTATCCACATTTTGGGGCGCCTGGGTGGCGCAGTCGGTTAAGCGTCCGCCTTCAGCCAGGTCACGATCTCGCGGTCCGTGAGTTCAAGCCCCGCGTCGGGCTCTGGGCTGATGGCTCAGAACCTGGAGCCTGTTCCCGATTCTGTGTCTCCCTCTCTCTCTGCCCCTCCCCCGTTCATGCTCTGTCTCTCTCTGTCCCAAAAATAAATAAACGTTGAAAAAAAAAAATTAAAAAAAAAAATTATCCACATTCTGCCAATTATCTCTTCTTTCCCTTCCTCTTCCTCCCTCCCTCCCTCCCTCCTCTCCTCCATATCTTCCTTTCCTCCTCTTCCCTCCATCTGTCTTCTCTTCCTCCCCCCCTTCCTTCCTCCTCCCCCCTCCTCCCTTCCTTCTGCTTTGTGCTGACTAGTTCTAAAACAAATCCCAGACATCACATTTCACCCAGAAATACTTCAGCGGGCCTCAGAGCCTGCACGCATAACCTCTGCATTACGTGTCCTTCCTGGGAGAGAGAATGGACTAGAATAGAGCAGCCGAGAGCTTCCCTGACCTGCCTCCATCCATTAGCAAAGGACCCCGGAATGTCCTCGGCCTCCAGGGGAGATCCCCCCTCGCCCCCGCGGGGCTGTGGTATTCTTCTCAAGTCCTCACAGAAAAATCATATCAGAAGTGCCTCCTTCCATGTGCAGACGAGAGTCACAGCAAAGAGAGGGACGGCGGTCAAGAGTGTGGACTCTGGTACCAGTCTGTCCGGGTTCAAACACCGGCTTTGCCGGCTACTAGTTTTGTGACCTTGGGTGATGACCATACGTGCACAGAAGTCAGAGTTCAATACAAGTAAATAATAGCCTTTAAAAAAAATGTGTATTTATTTTGAGAGGGGGCGGGAGGGGCAGAGAGAGAGAGAGAGAGAGAGAGAAAGAATCCCAAGCAGGCTTGCAGGGTCAGCACAGAGCCCGGCCTGGGGCTTGAACTCGAGAAACTGTGAGATCATGACCGAAGCCAAAACCAAGAGTCAGGTGCTTAACCGACTGAGCCATCCAGCCACCCCTCCCTCCCATGTCAAAAAACCCGCTTGTATACCACAATACGCATGTACGTGTGTGTATGTATCTACACATACACTGATATCTGATATCAACGTGTGCATATGTATGTATTTATATGTATTTATGTATAGAATGTCTATATGGGAATATTTGACTTTGGGGAATAACAGAAGGAGCTCCGTGAGGCTCTTACCATGAAATCCCAGGGAAGGGGGAGGTCTGTGGGGAGAGTCTACGGGGAAGAAAGGGGGAGAACAGAGAAAAGGAAAAGGGAAAAAATTCAAAGCATGGACATTTCTAGGAAAATTACAGGTATCATGTTCTGGGACGCCGGGGTGGCTCAGTCGGGTAAGTGTCTAACTTCGGCTCAGGTCATGATCTCACGGTTTGTGAGTTCGAGCCCTGTGTCGGGGGCTGAGCTGTCGGCACAGAGCCTGGAGCCCGCTTCGGAGTCTGTGTCTCCCTCTCTCTCTGCCCTCCACCACTCATGCTCTGTCTCTCTCAAAAATAAATAAACATTAAAAAAAAAATTTTTTTTTTTTAAAGGAAAAAGCAAGTACCACGTTCAAGGTAGCGCTTGTCTCAGGAGAGGAAAGAGGAGTGAAAGGCGTGTGGTCAGGGAAGGGGCCGCTGGGGATTGTAGCTGTTTTGATGCTTTTTGTCCACTGAGCACTGAGATGTTACTTATACTCTATTTGTTTTTGTATGTTCTAAGTAATTTGTAACACATTAAAAAAAAAACTTGAATAATATACTCAGGATTTAGAGGAAATCAGGAATGTACAATGGAATTAAACTCTCGGCCTGGCTAGCCACCCCTCCCCCACCCCCACCCACCCTCCCCACCGACTCCAGGCTCATGGTCATCAGATAAGCATTTCCTGAGCACCTCTGCAGGCTCCCAGTTCAGCTGAGGTGGGTCATATCCTGGCCCCATCCCCTGGGCCTCCAATCTCACAGAAACATCGTCTTCCTTCCTCGCCTCCCCCCCTCCGCCTCCACCCCACGTTTCTCTGCATCTGCACCTTAGAGCAGACATCCTCTAGACAGGAGACCGTACTGGGTAGCAGGAAGAAAGGAGCTTCTGGGGCCAAACACACATCCGCGCTGTGTGACCCAAAGGCCGCTCCCCCTCCCCAGTGATAATAGTTAAAGGCTATTATTTGGGGCGCCTGGGTAGCTCAGTTGGTTGAGTCTGACTCTTGGTTTTGGCTCAGGTCATGATCTCATGGTTTGTGGGTTCGAGCCCTGGGTTGGGCTCTGCTCTGGCAGGCAGTGTAGAGTTCGCTTGGGATTTTCTGTCTCTGCCCTTCCTCTCCACAAAAGAAAGAGAGTGGCGGGGGGGGGGGGGCAGGCAGAGAGAGAGAGGAGGACAGAGGATCTGAAGCGGGTTCTGTGCTGACAGCAGAGAGCCTGATGTGGGGCTGGAACTCATGAACCATGAGATCATGACCTCAGCTGAAACCAAGAGGTGGACACTTAACAGATTGAGCCACCCAGGTGCCCCTAAAAAATGTCAGATGCATTTTAAAAGTTTGCATGATTTATCCCTTCAATGCATTGAAAGACAATTCTAAAATATATAATGAAATGGAATAGAAAGTTAAAAATGAAAAGACACAGTGAATAGGGGAGGGGTGGGAATTCAAGGAGCATCTTCCCCTGCCTTTCTTGGTGTCACATTTACCCAGGTGAAGTCTCCTGGACACCCCTTCCCCCCGACAGACTCCAGGAAGCAGTCAGTTAAATCACTTCAGCCCTCAAACGTCTAGGAGATAGATTTTCAGGAGAAGGGATGTGGGCCGGAGGGAACGAATGTATTTAATTCATTAATGGGTGTTGCCAGCCTGGCCTCAAGTGTTTCTTCTTTAGCCTGACCTCATGAGGGCCACCTGATTCTCTCCTGCAACCAGACCTTGACTTCCCAGCCCTCCCCCTTTGCCTACCACCTTCAAGAAACAGCCCTTCCCTATCTCTCGGCTTCCGACCAATGCTGTGCTGAGCCGTAGCAGAGCCTGATGAAAAAGGCCCTGTATACTTGCTTTGGGTTCTTTTTTAATGGTCATTATTTTTCCAGAACACTAAAGTAGTTGAAAAAAATATTGAAAAAATATAAACGGAGTATATTAAAACTCATGATATTTTTAGTTAATGTATTTCTACCAAGACAGAATTTAACATAATTTTATTTCACTGCAAGTCAATTAAAACTTATTTATTAAAAAAATTTTTTTTAACATTTATTTATTTTTGTGAGACACAGAGAGACAGAGCGCCAGTGGGGGAGGGAAAGAGAGAGAGAGAGAGAGAGAGAGAGACTCAGAATCCGGAGCAGGCTCCAGGCTCTGAGCTGTCAGCCCAGAGCCTGATGCAGGGCTTGAACTCACAGACGGCAAGATCCTGACCTGAGCCGAAGTCGGACGCTTAACCGACTGAGTCACCCAGGTGCCCCATAAAGCCATGTTTTAGGCCACTAAATGGCCAAGTGATTTGGGGGAGGGAGTGTGCTATTTTTGATAGAGTGGTCTGGTAAGGCCTGTCTGAGAAAGTGACATTGTATTTGAGCAGAGGTCTGAGTGAAGTAAGGAAACAAACCATGGAGACATCACGGGGAAGAGGGCATGGAAGTGCAAAGGTCCTGAGGCAGAACTGAGTCTAATGTGTCTGAGGGAGAATCACGGTGGCTGGTGTGGCTGGAGCAGAGTGAGCAAGGAGAGAGTTCTAGGAGATGAGGTCTGTGAGTCAGTCAGGCCCCAGATCTCATGATAGACCACAGTGAGGATGTACACACCCATTACCCGGGAGGGCGTCAAAGGCCTTCTGGGGAGGGTCATGAGAGGAGGCCAGGGATGAGGCAGGCATCCTTCTGCACTCAGTGACACAGTTTGGTCAGAACTAGGGCCAGGACTACAGCCAACAAGTGAGACACTGGCCTTGGGTGCAAAATTTAAGGGAGTGTCAAAAAACTCAATTAGCGAGATAAATGATACTGTAATGTAATACTTTTTTCAAAACATAGCAAAAAATCCATGCTATTTCGATGAACAAGATACCAACATTTTAAATAAAGACCAGCACCTGTGCTGAGCCATGTTGGTGCCTGAAGCAAAAGGGAAAACAGGCCCCCCTGGCTTTGACGGAAAGGAACCCATCAACAATATTTTCAAAACCTGCGTCTCGGCCTATCGCCTTTTCAACTGAGAGAATTTTCATGCTTGACAGTTTCTCTTGACCAAATGATGATGTTAAATAAGCTTTAATCGGGGCGCCTGGGTGGCTCAGTTGGTTAAGCCTCCGACTTCGGCTCAGGTCAGGCTCTCATGGCTTGTGAGTTCGAGCCCTGCCCCGGGCTCTGTGCTGACTGCTCAGCTTCGGATTCTGTGTCTCCCCCCTTCTCTCTGCCCCTCCCCTGCTTGCTCTCTGTCCATCTGTCTCTCAAAATATTAAAAAATATTAAAAAAAAACCACAATGCTTTATTATTTCCCACAGGTCCGTGCGCTGGCTGAGCTCAGCTGTTTCTTCCGCTCCCATGTAGCTGGGGTCGCTGTCGTGGCTGCAGTCAGCTGGAGGTCAGTTAGGGCTTGAAGGTCCTAAGGTGGCTTCAGGCTCATCTCCACGGGGGTCTCTCCAGCAGGACCTCACCATGGTAGCTCGGGCTCTGAGAAGGAGAAAGCAGAAGTTGCCCCCTCTTAAGGCCTGAGCTTGGAAGTTCTAGAATGTCCCTTGTGCTACATACCATTGATCAGAGCAAGTCATGAGGCCAGCCCAAGTTCAAGGGGAGAGGACAGAGACTCCCGCTTTTGGTGGGAAGAGGGGCATGTGCCTCCAGGGACGGGAGAAATTGTTGGTGGCCACCGCGACAGGCAATCCACCAACCTTACAACTCGCTTCTTGTTTTTATTTTTTTTTTCCTTCATACTATTTGACACGATCTTATTTTCGTTTATTATCTTTCATTTCTCACAAAATATAAGCTCCATGAGGGCAAGGGCCATCTGTGTGTCAGTTCCTACCGCTGTATCTAGCCAGTGTGTATTTGAATGAATGAATGAATCCCTAGGGACTAACTTCAGGTTTCCTCGGGTTCGTGGCGAATGGAGAGAAGGTGAAGGCCACATGTGCAGACATCCCTCGGGAAGTGCTTCAGGTGTTCAGGAAGTGTGTGTGCATAGTGAGTGAACTTTCCCCAGGAAGCCTTCCCTGACACCTCCCCACCTCGAGCTGGGTCAGTCACCCCCTTGGCTCTCACACTTGTCTGGGCAACTCCATCCCTACTCTACACCGTCAGGAGAGGGGTCTGTGTCCCTCATGGATTCTGAGTCCCATGGGGACAAGGCCGGAGCTGTCTTTGGTCACTGCTGGGTTCTGAACATCGAACCTACTGGGTCCTTGGCACACAGTAGGCATATGCCTCCCCGTAGGAAAGGACTGTGTCTGTCATTGCTGTGTTCCCAGCCTGGCAGGCACAGAATGGACACTCAGGAACCCCCTTCACTGATTCTCAGAGGTACTCCCCCCGCCCCCATGTTTTAGCAATGTTGACACCCGGGAGAGTCGCGGATGGCACCTTACCGTCACTGTCAGCCATCCCGGGGTCAGACTCTGCGGTTAGGAGGACAGCTTAGCCACTCTGTTTCTCACGCACGAGCGATGCACGCGAGGGACACACGGTACAAAAATCTGTATTTTCTAAGTATGCCTACAAAGAGTAAGCGTGGAATAAAAATTTTAAGACCTACGGAAATGCCATGTGATGCTTGTATCGGCAGCAAATTTTCCCCTCGTCGGTGGGACAGAAAATGGTGCCTGTGACAACCGGGGCACCTTAGGTCTGATCATCTAGGGGACCCGTGGAAAGAGTGAATGCATGAATGTGTTCATCTCGTTTGTGTGTGTCTTCCTCTCTCCTCCAACCTCAGCTCCTGGGGTTTATGTCTGTCAGAGGATGTGGCCGGGGGGTGGGGGGGGGGGTGGGAGAACAGAATACTGGTCCCAGTTAAATGAGCTGCTTCATCCGACGGGTTTCACACAGCGCCTGGCACTTTGTAACCACTAAGGGAACCCTCTGCCTTGTGTGTGATCATGTCAGCCTCCTCCAACAGCCTGTGAAGTGTCCTTCACACCTGTGGACCAGTCCCGGGACTGGCTGAGGGTCAGGTCTAAGCAAATGGTCGTGGAATGACCAAGTAACAGACTGCGTGAATTCCTGGGTGAATGAGAGCCCTCTGTCAATTCAGGGTCCTTGCACAGGGCCGGTCCTGTGGCCTGGGATGCAACTTCCTAGCAGGCTATCAGGCTCCCACCTCTCAGCTCAGGTGCCCTCTCTTCCAGGAAGCCCTCCCTGACTCCCAGGCTGGGTCAGGTATCCCCTTTGTGTTCCCATGGCCCTCCAGGGTCCCCCATCCTGGGTCTGGGTCCTCACTGTCTGTGGGTGGATGTGACTCCCGCATGGGCCTGTGAGCCCCTGAGGGTAGAGCCTGGGTCTGCCACACTTCTGGCTGGGCTCCCCAGATCAGGAGCAGGGGCCGCATGAATGAGGGTCATGGATAGTGAGGCGGGCTTCGGGGACACGACCTATGTGCGTGGTCTGCGTGCAGTTGAGTCTCTCCCGGTCTGCGGGTCTGTGTGTGCCTGAACGTGAGTCGGCTGAACCTTGCATTTGCCGGAGTTTAGCTTTTCTGTAATTTGAGAGTCTGTGTCTCTGCTTTCCTTCTTAGGCCGGGGGTGCAGGTCTGTGACTCTAGGGGAGGGGTCCAGGTCTGTGTGTCTGGTGTCTGGGAATGTCTGAAAAGATATATTTTTTGAAGTTTGCTCATTTATCTGGAGGGGGGGGAGTGGGCAGAGAGAAGGAGAGAGAGAATCCCAAGCAGGATCCGCACTGTCAACACAGAGCCGGACGCAGGGCTCGAACTCACGAACTATGAGATCATGACCTGAGCCGAGGTCAAGCTTAACTGACTGAGCCACCAGGCTCCCTTGTCTGAAAATACTTTTTAATCTCCGGGTCTCTGGGTACTTCTGTCAGTCACCGAGTGTGTGAGTGAGTCCATCAGCCAGTGGTTTGCGTTTCTCTTTCTCTCTGTGGCTGAAGAATTCTGGACTGTGTGGTTGGCAAACCATTCTTTCCTTTTTTCTAAATAATTTTTTAAATGTTTACTTATTTTTGAGAGAGAGAGAGAGAGAGAGAGAGAGAGAGACAGAGCATGGGTGGGGGAGGGGCAGAGAGAGAGGGAGACACAGAATCCGAAGCAGGCTCCAGGCTCCGAGCTGTCAGCCCAGAGCCCAACGTGGGGCTTGAACCCACAAACTGTGGTATCATGACCTGAGCCGAAGTCGGACATTTAACCATCTGAGCCACCCTGGCACCCCAATGTTTATTTATTCTTGAGAGAGAGAGAGTGAGCGGGTGAGGAGCAGAGAGAGAGGGAAACACAGAATCCGAAGCAGGCTCCAGGCGCTAAGCTGTCAGCAGAGGGCCCAATGCGGGGCTCGAATTCATGAACCGTGAGATCATGACCTGAGCTAAAGTTGGAAGCTTAACTGACTGAGCCCCCCAGGTGCTCCAGACCATTCTTTCCTTGACTCTTGGTGTGGCCTTGAGCTGGTCTAGTCCCTTACCGGACATCCGTCTCCTCCTGAAGTTGTTCCCCCAGGTTCCTTTCCAGAACCGACCTTCAGATCCATCCTTGGGTAGGAGGGGCCTCTGGGGACACCCCAGGAAATGGGGGAAGGGAGGGTCCGTGGAACTAGGCCTGGGCAGAGAAGAGGCTTGGGGGGTGGATGGGGTGGACATGGTCCTACAAGGACTTGAGAGCTGGGTGTGTGTGTGTGTGTGTGTGTGTGTGTGTGCGCGCGCGCACACTTGGATGCTGTGGGGATGGAGGCTGGAGTTTGGGGGAGCGGGGTGTCCCCCGGTGGCTGGGGTTCAGGGCGTCTTGGTCTCTAGACCTTCAGCCCCTTCCCTGTGTCTGTGTGTTTCCTCCTCTCTGTAACCTGTCTTTCCTTGGTTCTCTCTGACGTGGTGTCTCCTCCCTTCTGTCTTCTTGCCCGACTTTCCCTCCGATTTTTTCCTGGGGGGGTCTCCTTCCACACCCCAACTCTCCCCGTCTCGGGGGCCTTTGCCTCAGCCTCTCTTCTCATTCACATCACTCCCCACTTTGGCCTCCTGGTTTGTCACACTGCTGCCATCTTGGGCGGTGGGTGGTCGTGAGGAAGCAGGGGAGGGAGAGGGCAGAGAGGACCACGGCGTCACACGGAGTTGGCACTGAGCTGGGATTTGAAGGATGGGCTGTGCTGGGCACAGGAGAGGACAGTAAAGCTCTGGGGAGGTAGAGGCCGAGCCCAGGGGCCTGAATACCAGATACCGAATGGGGGTGTGGCACTGCACCGCAGCTTGTGGGCACCAGACCTGGCCAGGGCCAGGCAGAGGCGTGCTGTGACCGTGGCCGTGGCCGTGGCCGTGACCATGTGGGTGGTTTCAGACCTGGCCTCTCCCCGCAGCCAGCGCTGGCGAAGCTAAACCAGCACCCTCAGAGCGTGTGCGACACATCTCAGGGTGGCAGGTGACTAGATGGTGCCGAGAAGGGCACACGAATGATGACACGTTTGGGAAACAGCCCCCTGGAAGGAGAAGAAACAGAGGGCGGGCGGTGAACGGGCTCAGGCTGCGGAGCTGGGACCTTGTGCTGAGGGTGATGGAGACAGCGGATGGGCTGTGAACCTGATGGTGTTAGAGAGAGCTCTCTGGGTCCCTTGTGGGGGACTGAGGGCCCAGTGTGACCGAGAAGGGGGCCCCAGCAGCAGCCAGGGGATGGGGACCCCGCCCTCTGACATCACTGTCGCCGCATTATTGCACTAGGGCTGGCTGGCCAATGAGCTGCTGCTTGCTATTATAATGGGTCCTAGCAACAGGTCTGACCTTGGGCTAACAGGGGAGGAGACCCCACCAGTGGGGAGAGTGTGAGGGGACAGGGAGAGCCTGCAGGGCAGGTGAGTCCCCTGAGGGCAGGGCTCTCTGGCTGGACTCTGTGGGGGAAGGGAGGAAGGGGTTTCCAGGCCCAACACCAGCTCTGTCAGCACTAGTCCCACCCCAGGGGCCACCCTCCTGTCTGGTCCTGGCCACTGGGACCTGCCCCAGCATTTGCTCTCCTGTCCCTTACCGAGGGGGACAGGGTGCAGGGGCAGCGGGCATAGTGTGGGGGAAATGCCTACACCGGGTGGCAGGGGGGTGGGTAGGATCTGGTGGGAACAGTGTGGGGGGTGGACAGGGACAGCCCAGAAGACAGGCAGGGAGACAAAGACGTGTGGCTGAAGACAGAGGGGCCCTTTGGAGGCATGAGGGAGCCCAGGGACCTGGGTTTGAGTCCCGGCTGGGGACATCACTTGTGTAGTCCGAGCCTCGGTCCCTCTCTGTCTGATGGGGACGGCGATCCCTAGCGTGAACTTAGCTTAGCAACCAGGGCGGGGCGGGGTGTTCGACGAAAAGGACTCCCAGCGTCTGGGCATTCGCCCACGGCAGGCTTCTCCCACCAGCTGAACCCAAGAACGCTGGCCCAGGGCTAGATACATGGGCTCACGATCGATCGATCGTCACAGCAGCCCCGTGAGGTGGCAACGTTATCTTCCATGGTGTGGTTGCTGCCCCCTGAGGCTCAGAGAGGGCAGGGTATTGCTCAACGTCACACAGCTAGGAATATTAATCACGATAATCATGGAGTTGCTGCTGATAACAGACTGTCTGCTCTGTGCCAGACTGTATTTCAAGGGCTTTATATGTATCAACTCGCTTAATTCTCAACAACCCAAGGAGGTGGTTTGCTATTATCATAGTTACAGCCTCCTCTTATGGATGAGGGGAGTAAGGCAGGCAGTTTCAAGTCACCTGCCCCGCGTCACTCAGCGCGTATGTGGGGAGCCAGGATTTGACTCCGGGTCTGGCTCCAGGGTCTGGGTCCCCTTCACCACCCCTTCCGGCTGCTCCCAACAGCGCTCCCTGCCCGGGCCCGGGTGCTGGGTTTCAGCCCCGCAAAATTTGCGGGGCCTGGTGCAAAATGAAAACACAGGGCCCCTGGTTCAAATATCATTAATCTCGGTCAGTGTCAGCAGAGTATTAAGCCAAGAGCTGGCTGGGCCTTCTAAGCCTGGGGCCCCATGTGGCCGCGTGGGTTCCGAGCTGCTGTCACACTGTTGCTGCTCTTAGGTTATCCTTGAAGGGTCCTAAGCACCTCAGGAGGTAGGTCAGTCACTGTGCCCTTTACGCGGAGAAGCAGGCTCAGAGAGCCACCTTATCCTGCCTCAGGTCACACAGCAAGTTAGTGGCAGGGATGGGATGTGAGCCTGGGCCCGTGAGACTCCAGACCGCCCTGCCTCGTGTCAAAAACGTGCCCCAGGTTTTTGAGAAGGGGAGGGCTATGAGGTGCCAGAGGGACTTCCCTTATACCTTCGTGTCTCTCTCTCTCTCTCCCTGCCCTGTGCCAAGGCCCAGGAGAAGCCAAGTGCTCCCTTGTACCCCCGCAGACACCGAGGACCACACGCGCCCCCGTGACTCTCCCCCCATCCCCGCGCCCTCTGAGCCGCTGGTCACCATGGCGACTTCGAGGTTGCCCGCGGTGCCCGGGGAGGAGGAGACCACCATCCTCATGGCCAAGGAAGAGCTGGAGGCCCTGCGCACCGCCTTCGAGTCGGGCGACATCCCCCAGGCGGCCTCTCGCCTCCGGGAGCTGCTGGCCTCCTCCGATAGCACTCGCCTGGAGGTGGGCGTCACGGGCGAGTCGGGCGCCGGCAAGTCGTCCCTCATCAACGCCCTCCGTGGCCTGGGGGCCGAGGACCCCGGCGCGGCCCTCACCGGCGTCGTGGAGACCACCGTGCAGCCTTCGCCCTACCCGCACCCACAGTTGCCCGACGTGACCCTGTGGGACCTGCCGGGGGCCGGCTCTCCGGGCTGCCCGGCTGACAGGTACCTGAAGCAGGTGGACTTCTGCCACTATGACTTCTTCCTGCTGGTCTCCGCCCGCCGCTGCGGGGCCGTGGAGACCCGCCTGGCCTCCGAGATCCTGCGCCAGGGCAAGAAGTTCTATTTCGTGCGCACCAAGGTGGACGAGGACCTGGCGGCCACGCGCACCCAGCGACCCTCGGGCTTCAGCGAGGCGACCGTCCTGCAGGAGATCCGCGACCACTGTGCCGAGCGGCTGCGGGCGGCCGGCGTCGCCGACCCCCGCATCTTCCTCGTGTCCAACCTCTCGCCGGCCCGCTACGACTTCCCGCTGCTCGTGTCCACCTGGGAGCACGACTTGCCGGCCCACCGGCGCCACGCCGGCCTGCTGTCGCTGCCGGACATCTCGCTGGAGGCGCTGCAGAAGAAGAAAGACATGCTCCAGGAGCAGGTGCTCAAGACGGCCCTGGTGTCGGGCGTCATCCAGGCCCTGCCTGTGCCGGGGCTGGCGGCCGCCTACGACGACGCTCTGCTTCTCCGCTCGCTGCGCGGCTACCACCGCAGCTTCGGCCTGGATGACGACTCTCTGGCCAAGCTGGCCGAGCAGGTGGGCAAGCAGGCGGGCGACCTCCGCTCCGTCATCCGGTCCCCGCTGGCCAACGAGGTCTCGCAGGAAACTGTCCTGCGGCTCTACACGCAGTCATCCGACGGCGCCATGCGGGTGGCCCGTGCCTTCGAGAGGGGCATCCCCGTGTTCGGGACGCTGGTGGCCGGGGGCATCAGCTTCGGCGCCGTCTACACCATGCTCCAGGGCTGCCTCAATGAGATGGCCGAGGACGCCCAGCGGGTCCGCATCAAGGCCCTGGAGGAGGACGAGCCCCGGCCTTCGGTCAGCCTAGAGGCGGCGGGTGACAACGGCGTGGAAAAGCGGGTGTCCGGGGAGGGAACCTGCGAGGAGGCCCCGCTCTCCACCCGCCGGAAGCTCGGCCTGCTCCTCAAGTATATCCTCGACAGCTGGAAGAGGCGCGACTTGTTGGAAGACAAGTGACCGCGCAGCCCCTGTCCCCTCGCCTCACCCACAAACCAAGCCTTGACAAAAACCAACCAACCAACCGAAGCTGCTGTAGTGAAATTGAGCGCTGTGGTCGCTGAGGGGCGGGCGTGGAGGGGGACAGAGCTTGCCATCTTGGGAGGGCGGGGGAGGGGCGGTTTGGAGGGGCCCGAGGAGGCCTGGGCGCCCAAGGCCAAGAGGGATACGCTGACCTGGAAGGGGGGGAATGGAGCTGGGTGGGGAGAGCTTCAAGATCCGGATGGCGGGCCAAGGGCCCCTTGCTGGGATCTCTCTCCCTGGTCCCCTGGTAGCCAAGGGAGATCTGTGGGGCAACCGGATGTCCCGGCCTGGACCCAAGACCGGTGTCAACTGTCAGCCTGTGCGGGTGACTTAGTGGGGACTGGGACTGGCTATGGTACTTATTTTTGTTGCCATTCCTGTCCCTTTCAGAGAAGCCCAGTGTCCCAAAGGCCGCCTCTGGGGGGGGTGGGGCAGCCAATCAGTGCCCAGGTTGGGTACAATGGTGCCTAGCAACCCAGCTAAACAGGGTGGGGGGCTCAGAGCATCCCCAGCCAGCCCTGCTGCCAGTGAGTGATGGGTGGGTGTCGGTGGCGGGGGGGAGGGAGGTCCCACGGCCTCCGGCTGGCCTCCGCGTGGAGCCTGGGGTGGTAAGGCTGGTGGGCTCTTTCTCTGCCCGCCAAAGCAAGGAGGGGGGCAGAGGGCGAATCCCGCCACCGCGAACGAGTCGTTTCGGAGGCTTGTGGGAACATGTGTGGTGACGAGCTTTCTGGTGTGTGTGTGTGTGTGTGTGTGTGTGATTGGGAGGGGCCTTGGTAAGTCTCCGGGGGTGTGACACTGTGGGTCCGAGGTTGTGAACAGCCTGCTGACTGGGGTTACCTGCTGTCTCCGCGTGGGTGTGTGGGTGCACGGATGCTGGGGTTGTCCTGAAAGGCCATGGAACTGATGAGGGGGCGATGGCGGTAGGATTCCTGAGAGCTGCATGGGCTGCGGGTGACACAGGGCATGTGCAACACGTGGATGGGGTGAGGGCATCTGTATCTGCCCAGGGGACCCTGTGAAACCAAACCCCCGGGCACTCCCTTACTCCCTGTTGGCTCTTCGGTAGGAATGCAAAAGTGAATCTGACACCCTCGCACAAGCCTAACCTCACATGCCGAGTCAAGGGTCACATGTGTTTAAAAGATTCGCACGCTACCTGGTTAGGGGCTTTGGACAGGACAAGGGCTGCCCCTAGGCTTTCTGTGGGCTTGAACAAGGGTCACGGATGGGGTCGGATTTAGGTGCAGAGAAAGGCGAGTTTCCAGGAATTCACAAGAAGACCCCGGAGGCTGTGTATAAGGCCGGCGGCGAAGCGGGGACTGTCCTGCGGGGAGGTGGCCTCACCCCTAGGTGCTCACAAATACTGCCTGTGGGTATTCCCAGATCTGGTGGTGATGATTCTAGCCTCATTTGGGGCCTCAAATTACCTTAAACCTAGAAAACCATTCCGGACTAAGACGGGCAGCTTTCCCCCGGAGGGTTAACCAAAGGATTCTTCTCTTCCTGGGACGCCTTCCCACTGGCTGTGCAGGGACTACTTTTGGGTTCACCTGGACTTTTCTGCGCCAAAGAGGGTGTGAGTGGTTATGGTAGGGAAATCCCAGACTCTCAGATACAAGGATAGACGGTCCATTCCAAACCTATTCTCAAAAACACAGCCCACATCCCGGTACCTGGGCACCCTCACACACCACCCTGAACACGGGACTCCCTGGCGGTGTGAGCATAGGGTGGGGAGGCTGTATGGCAGAAGGATCAGAGGGAGCCGGTCCATGTCCTGGCTCTGGTGCAGGCTGGACAATCTAGTGACTTTTACCTCCCTGAGCCTCGGTTTCCCTCTCTGTAAAATGGGGACTTAGTGAAATTACGCATGTGGTTAGGACAGTGGCTGGCCCCGGGCGAACGCTAAATGAACACTAACTGCTACCAGCGACGATGAGGGTTCCAGCGCTTAATTACCGCCCTATATGGTTGGTTGTAGTGCCCGGTGCATGGTAAATGCCACAAAAAGTCATTTAAGAATTTGAATTCTAGGAGCACCTGGCTGGCTAGGTCGGTGGAGCGTGCGGCTCTTGATCTTAGGGTTGTGAGTTCGAGCCCCACGTTGGGTGTAGAGATTACTCGAAACTAAAATCTTAACAAAATAATGACCTTGAAGAAAAAAAAGAATTTAAATTCTAGGATCAGAGGGACCGATTCCTAGTCCCAACACTCCATGCACTAGCCGGAGGCCTTGGGCAAACGATTTCTCCACTGGGTGCCAAATGTGGATAGTAAGGGAATCTCCTCTTCCGGCTGTTATGAGGATTTTATGAGATGCTCCAGGAGGAGAACCTGGCAGTGATGAATACGTGTTAACTGAAATAAAGCACTTAGCACGGGGCCTGACATATGGTTGCACTCGCAGTACGATTGCTGGCAAGGCCTCAGATACTCTGGGCGTGCTGGGGGGTGTAGAGAAGAGAGGGCGGCCCCGGGTGAAAATATTCCCTTCCCTGCCCTGCCAAAGGTCATCGATCCTGAAGGCCTGGACGTCAGGTAGCCCATGGCGGGCAGAGTCTTCCAGTCAAGCCTCAGCCAGTCCAAGATACTGGAGCTATGGAGGGACACCAGTGCTCTGATGGGAGCCTTTGAGGCGGGGGGTCTGCCCGCAGTGGCCGCCAGGCTGCAGGCCACGCTTCATTCGCTGGAGGATGCCAGGCTGGACATTGGCATCACTGGGGGCACAGGCTCCGGCAAGTCGACCTTTGTCAATGCCATCAGGGGGTTGGGAGACGAGGACCCCAACTCAGCCTGCACGGGCGTGGTGGAAATGACGGTGGACCCCACGCCATACCCACACCCTAAGTACCCCAACATCGTCATCTGGGACCTGCCGGGCATAGGCACGTCCCGCTTCCGGACCGGTAGATACCTCCAGCGGGTGCTGCTGGAACGTTACGACTTCTTCGTCATCATCACCTCAGACAGCTTCACCGCCCACCATGCCCAGCTGGCCTGCGAGATCCTGCAGCGGGGCAAACGCTTCTACCTCGTCCGCTCCAAGGTGGACGTGGACATTGCCGCCTCGCGGAGCCGGCGCCCCAGCACCTTCTCCGAGGAGAGAGTGCTCCGCCAGATCCGGGAAGACTGTGGGCGGCGGCTGAGGGGTGAGGTTCAGGCTCTGGAGGTGGGTGGATTCTGGAGGGTTTGCCGGCCCCCTCCCCTTCCTCTCCCAGCTGAGGCCCACAGTGGGAGAAGGGGTCATCCAATGTCGCGCTGCGTGACTGATCCGGGCCCCGCGGTGAAATAATGCTTACAGCTGCCATTCACTTCCTGAGAGTTGGCTCTTCCCGGTCACAGGTGACAGAGACCAATCACCTGCATTAAGGAAACAGGGCACGTTCTGGCGTGTGTGTTTGCCAAGTTAGAGCGGTGCAAAAGCTCTGCGCCCACGGGATGCTGGCACCTGTGGCCGAGGGCAGCTGACATTTGTTAAGGGCTTATCGCAGGCCAGGCACCGTTTTCATGCGCTCCCTTCACAACATCCCTATGAGGCAGGTACAGTTATCCCCTTGTTTGGTTTGGTAACTTGCCCAAGGCCACACGGGTGGTGGGTAGCAAGGCTGGGGTCCGAACTCAGGCAGCCTGGCTCCAGGGCCAACTCTCGCGAGCCACGTGCTGTGCACTCACAGCAAGTGCTTGTGCCTCCGCGGCGGTCAGCACGCCATGGCCTGCTCCAGCGCAGGAACAGAGCGGTGCTCTTGTCTTCTGCAGCGGAGGGCCTGAAGGACCCCAAGGTCTTCCTGCTCTCCATGTTTGAGTTGGGCAAGTACGACTTCCACCTGCTGGAGGAGCTGATGGTGAAGGAACTGGAGAGCCACAAGCAGCACGCGTTTCTGCTGGCCGTGCCCAACGTCTCGAAGCCCATCCTAGAGAAGAAGGCAGCCTCACTGCGGCAGCATATCTGGCTGGTGGCCACGGTGGCCTGTGGCGTCAACCCGAGCCCCGTGCCAGGCGTACGGGATGTGGCATGTGACCTGTATGTGCTCATCAGCTCCCTGGAGGGCTACCGCCGCAGCCTCAGCCTCGACGAGGACTCCCTCGTCAGGCTGGCTGAGCAGACAGGCCAGCCCCTGCACAAGATCCTGGAGGCGGTACAGGGCTGGAAGACCAAGGTCACTGAGGCACTGGTGGTGGAACTACTGGGCCAGGCCTCCAGGGACGCCTCTGCTTTCACCCAGGAGCTCCTCGGTGTGCCCATCCTAGGCGCCCTGGCCACCTGCGGCATCAGCTTCGCCACCATCTACCAGATGCTCCGCACAGCTCTAGACGAGGTGGTCAAGGATGCCCAGAGAGTGCTGACCCAGGCCTTCCTCGACGACTCTGACCATGAGCTCCCAGATAAATGCAATCAATAATCCCAGCCCTGAGCTTAGGCCAGCTGGAGGTGGCAGTGTAAGAGTGGGAGGACACAGGTTCCATCTGTCCCCAGGCTGGATGGTGTTGAGGAATGGAAAGAAACTCAAGCTCCAACCCTCCTGCACTGTGTGCGGTCTTGTACTTTTGAGCCCCGGATCTTATGCCCTCTCTGGCCGTTGCCCCCACCTTCCCTGCCCTGGACGCTCAAATCAACCAGCAGTCCCCCTGGGAAGCAGAGGGAGGGGGCGGGACATGGGACACATAAAGTCTGACAAGGTGGGGAGGATCTCAGTTGCCTAGCTGAGAGGGCACTTAGGAAGGTGTTTGTGTAGTCAGGGGAGTGGGGCGAGGGGTTCAGAGAGGGCAAGTGAATGTCTCCGCTCTGAACGGCCTTGAAGATCGTTAAGGGAGTTTCTTGCCTGAGGTCTTCTCGGTCAGCAAGACCTGGGTGTCATGCGTCCCAGACCTCAGCCCCTCGGTCTTTAGAGATCTACAGGGACCCCACTCCTGGCCTCTTGGGTGTTTTCTTCACCACCCCCCGCCCCGCCCCCAGGATTCCCACAACAAGGACGCCAGGACTGTATGGGTACGTCCAAGGGCAGGAGGAAGGCAAGGAGGCCAAAGGGGCATGGGGTAGTGGGCAGCCAGACTTGGCTGGTGACGGAACCAACCGCGTTGGGGAAGGGTGAGGTGGCGTGATTCGAATGTCGGGACTAATTTGGGATGGGTGCGGTGGCCAGACCTACTTGGAGACGCACTTGGGGAAACACTAAGCTAGGAGGTAGTGAATTTAAACCGGGTAGGTGAGGTAGGTACCATATTGAAGTGAATGGCATACTTAACTGAGGGTAGGTTCTGGACTTACAAGGCAGAGACTACTTTCAAGCAAGAGTAGACGAGCTCTGTAGGCAAAGGAAGCCACCATACTTCACCAACTGTGGGCGCTGTGTGTTAAGGGTAACGTACGAGCATTTGGATAAGGGTAGAACTTGTTTCAGCTCAGGGTAAGCCCTGTATTTCACTGTATTTAACTATGACACACACTATTTTTTAACCATATACTGAATCAGGCATTGCATTTAACGAGGCATTTCACCAAAGGCAGGCACTGTCTTCAACTGAGAGCAGACGACACGGAGGTAGTCACTGCATTTAGCCAAAGGAGGGCACTGTCTTTTCCTATCCATGGCACAGAGATGGGACTTGATGTCACCGCAGGAAACAGAATACCCCTTTTTCTAGGGGCTTCCTCCTTAGCAGACTGGTCTTCCTCAGCTCCTGACAATTCTATGACCTGCAGTGAAAGTGTCCCCATGGCAAGTTCACTCAGGCTCCAATGGTGGCTGCAGGTAATCTGCCCCCTAAAGGCCAGGACCCAAATCTGCCCTGCTCCCCAGGACAGCATGCTGGGGAGACGGGAAGAAGAGAAGCACCAGAACAGGCTTGCATGACTCTTTATTCGAACCACCAGACCTGCCCCAACGAAGAGCTCCCCAGACCCTGCCGCACCTTATGGGAAAGGGCTCAGAGTCAGGGAGGAGGGACCCTGTTGCTCCTGTCCCTGCCGAGGGAGGTCAAGATGGAACCTGGGATTCTCCGTGACCAGACTACTCCCACTGCCTGTCCCTGCAGGGGACTGAGATGGGCCGCCCTGGCCCAGGTTGGGGGTGGGATCTCAGAGTTGCCCCTGAACAACACTCCATTGAGGATGGGAGGCCTGGCCCTGGACGCCTCACGTCTCTGGGCGAGGATGTCGTGGTCCCTCGTCCATCAGACCTGCCGCCACTTTCCACCCCACCAGGGGGGTAGGACGCGTGTGCTCCCTCACCATCCGTGAGGACCCAGAGGGGGGTTCTCTGCATGACGTTCCTCCCTCGGCCTCAGGCCAGCAGGCGGCTGTACTCCGCCAGGGCAGAGGACTTCTTTACGCCATCCCAGATCCGGGCAGCGTAGTGGAACCTGGGGGAGGAGGTGAGTGGTCAGCAGCCCTGGCTGTGGCCCGCCAGCCTTGCGCTGACCCGGGCCAGGTGCAAAAACAGGTCCTGCGTACGACCTGTATGACCTGACCCCGGAGGCTCCTGGACCGGGATGTGGGGAAGATGACAGTGCTGATGGGAGTGGCCCGGGTTCTGACGCCTCCCCTGGGGTGAGCAAGCAGAAGGCGCCTGGTCTGGAATGAAGGCCTCAAGCCCCAACTTGAGGGTCAGGATTCTACCTCTATCTCCCTCCAGAGTCTTGTGGCGATCAGAAACGTCTGACAGCTGCATGACCCTCTACCCGGCTGGGCCCTGCTACAGACCGTGGGAGGGTAGAGCCCCGAGCCCCCTCGCCCGCACGGCTCACTGGCTTTGCTGCTGTGTGCGCTCCCTGCCCCTTCCGGCCACGGCCAGCCACAGACCCCGGGGGAGCCGTGCTAGAGGCTGCACCCAGCCAAGCTCTTTCTCTCCAACTTCTGTGTCTCCTGGAAATTCGATGTTGCAGACCTGCTGCGGGCTCGAGACACAGAGGGTCATGTGGGGCTGGGGCTGGGGCTGGGGCTGGGGCTGGGGCTGGGGCTGGGGGAGGTCGGGGCTCTGTGAAAGCAGAGTGGGGAGAGCCAGGTGGCACAGGAGGAGGGAAGGTGGGGGGGCGCAGGGAGACAGTGCCATCCAGTGAGAGCTGGAGAATGCAGCTCCTGTGGGGACATTTCAGCGTCCCCTCCTGTGAGGCCACGCTTTCCGCACTCAGGGCCTCAGAATAAACGCTTGAGCTTGACTGGGCTCACTGGTCCTACTCCTCGCCATCAAATGGCACCTAGCTACTGGTATGTAACATCACTATGTGACAATTCCTTTCTCTGAGCCTCAATTTCCCCACTAGTAAAACTGGTGACAAGACCTACACCCTACTGGCTACTCAGGAGGACTTAAGAGACAGCATGCTGTCCAGCGTGGAAGCAGTCATCAGCATCCCAGAAAAGGGAACCGAGATGTGGAGAGATCACTGAGAACTTCCTCTAGTCTGCACCAGGGTGGGGGCCCCCACACTGACCACCCTGCCCGGAGCTCTTACCAGTTCTTCTCCGTGAGGATGGTGTGTGACAGCTGTGGCCGGGCCATGGACATCACTTGGCTCCGGAGCTTGCTCACCAGGGACTGGAAACTGGGGTGGCCACGGTACCCAGGGAGCAGGGAGAAGAGCGGGCTGGAACCGGGTCCTGGAGAGTTGAGGTGGGGAGGATAAGGGGGTGGGGGGGGGACAGCCTGTCAGAGGGCCTTTCCTTTTTCCCAGGCACCCAGTATCCTGGGCTGGAATACCAGGAGTACCTCCACGTCCAGACCCGGCCCAGCTCTTCCCGTACTCCAACATCTTGGAAACACACTCCTAAGAAAGGGTCCAAGCACCTTAAGGACAAGCCACGAGTCTCCCCTCAGACCAGTGTGGGTCCCTATCACCCCAGGCCAGGGCAACCTGTATCTCCCACCAGACCAGGGAAGAACTGGTATCCCTGTGGACCAGACTCAACCATACCCGCCCGAGGTGGGTTTTCACTCTCTGCTTCGCTGTCCATGAAGGGCACCAGGAACAAATTGACCTCAGAGTCCAGGAAGTCAGGTGGGAGCCCAGGGAAGACGTTGCACTGTAACATGGACAGAGTACCTGCAGGAGAGAACCTATCAGCCTACAGATACTATGGTGAGGGGCAGGGGAGGTACACATATGATGGTCAAGCTAGAATCAGGAGGCCAGTCTGGACGTCTGGGCCACGGGCCAGAGCAGGAGTCAAGAGCCACTGGTCAGCCTGGGGGGTGACTCAGGGACCCTCACCCTTGTAACGCAAGTGGGAGTGAGCCATGAGCTGGTCAATCATCAGGTGCATCTGGCGCAGCTTTCGAGGACAGAAGTCCTCTCGGCGAGCTTTGTTCTGCAGGAAGACTGGAGGGGTGGGAAGAGAGATGTAGTCGCGTGAGGCAGCTGGGGCTGGGCTGTGTGGCCTTCCCCACTCGTGCCAAAGATCTGCCGTTACCCCTGGGCTCAGAGCTCTTGTAAATATTCATGTTACACGTTACTTTGCTTTAGCACCAGACCCTGTGCTGGGTGATGCAGGGGACCCAGACGTGAGATCTGGTTTCTGTCCCCAAGGAACCCCCAGTCTGATGGAAAAGACCGAAGAGGAAAATAGCCACACAATCAGGAGTAAGACAGAAAGGCACCAGGGACTTGGTGAGGCAGAGGAAGTAGGGAAGACCCTGCCTGGGGCGTCATAAACGAACGAGATGTTTGCAGAAGGGCAGTGTGACAGTAGAGCAGAGCGAGCAGATGGTGTGAGGCCGCAGGGCAAGCAGGGCACCTGGGGCCACTCGGGTTACTTCAGCACTCTCTTCGCCCCCAGTCTGTGCTGGAGGTGCGGGGGACAGAGAAATGGGCTGATGTGGATCCTGTATATAAAAGGCTCCCCTTCTGATCAAGGAGCTGGACCCAGACTCAGGGTCGTGCCCTTGGTGGCCAGGTGGGAACCTTGGAGGAAGGAGCAGCTAATCTGCTGACTTGCTTCCTCCCAGCTCCCCACTTCCCCAGCGCTCCTGGTTTTCGCCCCTCCCCCGTCCCCCTGTCTCCCCCCCCCCCCCCCCCCCCGCCCCAGTCAAGTCCCTCACCCAGGTGGGGGTAGTACTCAGTGCCTTCGTCAGAGCCTGAGGAAGTGCTGGACTCGTGGCTGGGGGATGGGGTAGAGGGCTTCACCATCTCTGCTGTCTGGAGGAACCTGGGGTTCAGGGCGAGAGGTTGGTGCTCTGCCATGGGCACCCCCTGTCCCACAGCCTGGGGAGGGGGCCCCCTTTGCGGATCTGATAAAAGCTACAGCTACACCGATTTTAGAGGATTTTAGGGAATTCAGAGAAAACCCTCTCAGACACCAATCCATGGACCCATGTCAACTACATGCGTTTTTAAATGAGTCTATGCTATTAAAAAAATACTTCATTTTTTAAAGCATTGGTAAGATCACCACAAAACCGAGTGGAAAGTACAGGGATTCCCATGAATGTCCCGCCCCACTCCCACACATAGCCTCCCCCACTGTCAACATTCCGATGAGCCTGTGACACGTTATCATCACCCAAAGGCTATGCTACACACTAGGCTTCCCTGCCGGTGTTGTCTACTCTGCGCGTTTTGACAAAAAGGACATGTGCCCGCCACACAGCATCACAGCGAGCGGCGTCACTGCCCTAACAACCCTCCATGCTCTACCTATCCGCCCCCCATCTTTTTACTTGTCCCCGCAGCTTTGCCTTTTCCAGAACGTCATGGAGTTGGGATCATACACTAGCCGTTTCAAACCGGCTTCTCTCACTTAGTAATACGCACTCAAGAGTGTGTACCTTCCTCCTTTTCACGGCGTGATAACGCATTTCCAGTAACATTCCCTTGTGCGCATGTACCATAGTTTATCAATTTACCTACTGAAATATACCTTGATCACTTCCTCGTTTTGGCAATTACGAATAAAACTGCGTTATAAACATCCATGTGCAAGTTTCTGCATGGACCTAAGTTTCAGTTTATGCCATTTTAAAATAAAATTTCCAGACATGTAAATAAAATAAACCTGCTTGCTATCTGAAGGAAGGGCTCATGGGAATCCGATAAAAAGCACGGACATTCTCCTCACACGAACACACATACAAACGTGTTGTCCACAGTTTCGTGGGGTTTCCCTGCTGAGAAGCCCACCTCAGGCTCTGGATTAAAAGCAAGGTTCTGCCACGTGCCGGGCCGAGTCCATACCCCAATCAGAATGCAAACTCCACAGGGCAGTCTGGTAAATTCACACCTGTGTCTCCAGTGCCCCGAACGGGGAATGGCATCCATAAATGGTCAATACACTCCTCTCACGTGAACGAATTCAAATAGACTATGGTGATGGTAACAGCGCGGGTGTTTCAGAAATAAGACACTTAGGGGCGCCTGAGCGGCTCAGCTGATGAAATGTCTGGTTGGGCTCAGGTCATCAGAGTTGGTGAGTTGGTGAGCTGGAGCCCCACATCGGGCTCTCTGTCAGCGCAGAGCCCACTTCAGATCCTCTGTCTCTCTGCCCCTCCCTCACTCTCACTCTCAAAAATACATTAAAAAAAAAAAAAAAAAAAAAAAAAAGACATTTGGATCTGGTCACAAGGGCTGGTTTTCCCAGAAAGTCATTTTTACTGCTGGCCAGACCAGACCCACAGTTCACCCCAACCCCCAGGGTTACTAACATAAACATTACATTCCCATTTACCACCGAATGCTGTAAGTTCTTTAAACTCATTTAATCCGCATAAAACAATTTGCCTATGAGGAGCTAAGGAAAAAGAGGCCACTCACCTACTAAGAGCTGGGGTTCAAATCCTGGGCTGCCTTACTTTGGAGACATCTGCTTCCCTTGGCTCAGCTCTCCCCTCCCCATGAGCTCCTGTTCCTTCCTTCTGGCTGGGCTCTGTGCCCAAGGCGGCTGGCCTCCGCACAGCTATCCCCTGGGGCCTGAGGCCAAGAGGAACCCTTACGCCTTAGGTTCTGAGCCAGTTCTGCCCAGGGGGCATTTCTAAAAGCTCCAGCTGCTTCAGGCAGGACTCCGGCCAGATCCTGACTCCTTCCCCAGATCCTGACTCCTTCCCCCTTCCTGCCTGCCTGGGTACGGTACATGTGCCTGGAGATGGACAAGAGGGACAAGCCCGCTCCTGATTATGCTATTCATTCTACAAACGTGTATTAACCACCTTGTGCCAGGCACTGTGTGAGGCGCCAGGGACTCAGACTGGGAGAGACAGACCCTAAAGAGACCTGCAATGTCCTGTTAGGGAGTGATAAATGCAATGAAGGAAAACACAGTAGCGTAAGAGTGGGGTGGTGGTGGGGGGTGGTTCTATGTTATAAGATCGGGGAAGGCCTGGGGTGGGATGACGTGAGGGAGGGAGTCTGAGGTCTGTAGGAAGAGTGTTCTGGCTGAGGGATGCAGCACAGAGGTCCTAAGCTGCACGAGGAGTAGCCATGGGGCCACTAGGGCTTTAATCGGGGAATGAGGGAAAGTGGTGGGACAGAAGGTCAATGAGGAGACTAGGACTGTCCCGTGGAGGACCTTGTAGGCCATGAGAAGGACTTTGGATTTTGTTCTGAGTGATGTATAAAGCCAGTGGGGAGTCGTAAGCATGTGTATGTCTGCTAGGTGGTGGTGACCCACTCCGACTCATGTTTTATTTTAAGTTTATTTTTGAGAGAGAGAACATGCATGCACGTGTGAGCATGCACGACTGGGGGAGTGGCAGAGAGGCAGAGAGAGAGAAAGAGAGAGAGCAAGAACAAGAGTGAGAAAATCCCAAGCAGGATCCACGCTGTCAGCACAGAGCCCTACTCGAGGCTCCATCTCGCCAACCGCAAGATCGTGACCTGACCCCATATCAAGAGTCGGACACTTAACTGACTGAGCCACCCATGCGTCCCCAACTCAGACTTTAAAGGGGTCCCTATGGATACTGTGTGGAACATATGAGACCCAGGCAAGTGGCCGAGTCTCTGATCCCCATCTCTTGCCTTCGCTCCCTGCCCCCACCCCCCCAACCCTCCCCGCCATCTGCTCACCTGTATAAACTGAGGTCTGTGAACCAGTCTTGGACAACGATCACCACGTGGCAGACCGTGAAGAGGAAGGCCGCGATCTGGAGCGACTGAGAGAGGGCAGGAAGGGGTGACCGAGCTGGAGGTCCCCCCCTACCCAGACTGGGGTCCCTGCTCCCAGGACCTAGCTGAAGGGGCAGTAGGGTGAGAGCCTCAGAGCCGTTAAGCACCTACTGTGTGCCCAGACTCCGCTGGCACTTCCTTCACAGGCCATCCCTAAATTGGGCAAGATGGGAATGATCACTCCCATCTCACACAGGCAGATAACGAGGCCTGAAGGGGGAGGGGGCAGGAAATGACTTTTCTGAGGAGCACAGCCAGGAGGTGAGCCTGACAGGACTCTCAATGCTATTCTTTCCTACAGCTCTTGGGGCACCCAGGGCTCTTTATGAAGCAGAAACGAGGTCAACCCATATCCAACTCCCCATCGCGAATCTCGAGGGGGAAGGGGGAGACCTCGCCCCTAGGTCCGGCTTGGTCCCCTCACCTGCATCTCAACGTAGGTGTGGGGCAGGTTGTACTCTGGAGGCAGCTTGCGGTCATTGTTGATAAGGTGGTCCAAGATGGAGGGGCTCAGGATGGGCTGCGGCAAGGAAGAGAGGGAGTCGGGAACGGGGGCTGGAGGCCGGAACCCTAAGTGTCACAGCCACCCAAGTTCCTCAAGTTGAAGGCCAATACCTTGCCTCTCTCGGGGCAAAATAAGGTCATAAACACAGGCGGTTTCTGATGAGTAAGAGCTAGTCAGCAAGAGGGGGTGAAAGAAGAATGTTTCAAAGCAGATACACTTCCCCCAGCTCCTTTATGAATTATCACCCCTCTCAAGTGCCTCGTGCTCAAAGAGAACTCTCCTAGTGCTAATAAATGTAATATTGGCTTGCATGAGTCATGTCCCTTCAAGACACTTTCCTTTTCTTAGTTGTTTCAAATGCTTTCAAAACTTTGCTAAGATAATTACTTTGGTCAAAAAACGATGTTTAGTGTGAAAATTGGTGAGGATTTAAAAACTGCATCAGTGGGTGTAAAAGAATCCATGGTGAGTTCATCACCTTTTCTTCAAGGAACATTCCATTTAAAAGCCACAAGAGCGCAATCAGTTTGGTGGTCTTACTGCCTTCTTGCTGCAGTGAGTGGAATTCCTTAAAGAAGACAGTTTCCCAATTGCTGGCTTTCTAAAACTCCCAATAGAGCTACATGCTCTATTCTGTCCTGTTTTAACTTCCGTTCTGCTCCACATGGGCCTTGGACCCAGCTCATGGCAGTTCAGCTTGTCTCCAGGTCCCCCAGGGGCCCCTGCACAGGGCCTGACTCACAGATCACATCTGTGGGCTTTCACTGTCCGTGCCATCCACACCTATGGTGACTAGAACTCCGCTCCATCAACATTCAGGGAGAACCACGTAGGGGCCAGGCCCTGACCAACAGAGCTCCTCCCTAAAGCACTCCAGGCAGGTGGGGAGTGGGAGCAGTACACCGTGGGAAGAGGCTGTGATACGTCAGTGCCACGATGGAAGGCGCACACGGCACCAGTGGGGGCTCAGAGCAGGGGAAGGCTTCTGGGAGGAGGCGATGCCCCGGCAGAGTCTTCTCGGAGGAGAAGGCATCAGCCAGGCAAAATGGCAAGGGGAGAGAGAGTGTTCTCATGCTCATGATACTGACAGCAAAGTATGAAGTACCTACTTCATGGCAGGCGCTGCCATTAGGGCTCTACTTGTATTAACTCACCGAAGCCTCACAACAACCCTACAAGGTAGGCAATGATGTTTTTCCCACTTAGGAAAACTGAGGAACAGGCAGTTTCAGATAAAGGGTAGTTTCGGATAAAGGGAACAGGATGTGGACGGCCCAGGGTGGGAGGGGGATCAAGGCGAGGCCCTGTGGTGCGTCTGGTGGAGCTAGAGACTACACCAGAGAGGGGAGGCTGGAGTCTGAAGGAGGTGAGCCCCACGAGCCCTGAACACCACGCTGAAGAATGGGGACTCTGCCTGGGGGCAAGAGAGAGGATGAGGAAAGCCGCCAGAAACACACAGGTCAGTTCTGATGATAGCGATGGGCCTGAACGCTAACTACATGCCAGGTCCTGTGCCAACCGCTCTGCCCGGACCGTTCCACTGAAGCCTTGCAATGAACCTGTGAGGCTGAGTACGATTATCGTCCCCACTTATAGACGAAGAAACTGAGGTTTGAGGGGGGGGGTAAACACTTGCTTCACATCACCCAAATGGTAAGAATTAAAGGCAGAACCTGGACATACACAGACCGGCCTCGAGGGCCCACACATTTAGCCACTACGCTAGAAGATTCTCTAGGCTACTGTGTATACGATGGATGGGAGGGGAGGGAGGCAAAATCTGAAAACGTGCTAAAGGCCAAGAAAAGACACAACTTGTCCATAAGCACCTAGCGTGCCCGTGGGTGGGCTGGGACCACATGGAATCCAAGCAGGGTTCTGGCTTAACAACATTCAGGGATGGATGTGAAGGTGGCATGCAGGAGGGCGGGCTCGTGGAGGTCAGCACCTGTGTGTCCAGGAAAACAATCCGCTCTTGGGTAATAAAGAAGTCAATGCCACTGGTCTGGTTGCCCCCTCGTTCCTTCATCTCGGCACTCTGGGCCCGGAAAACGTACGCCCTGTGGAGAGAAGCGGGTGGGGTGCATTAGAGGTGCGCTTCTCAGCCTCTGATGCCTCCAGAGTGTAACCATGTAAAGTGAGCGTGGTTCCCTTCTCTCAAAGCCCCCTACAAAGCCTTCCACCTGTGGCCCCTGTTGTCTGGAGAATCACATTTTATTCCACATGACTTCACCTTTACCCATAAGGAGATCTATTAACCCATCTAATGAAGTCAGTAGAGTGAGGTGTTTAAGAGTCAGGACTTTGTTGGACCGCTGGGATTCAAATCCCAGTTCTGCCTCTTCCTGGCTCTGTGGCTTTGGGCAAGTCCTTAATTTCTTTCTCCTTGGCCTCCTCGTCTGTAAATGGGGATAACAGCAGTCTCAAAACTCTTAGGGCTGCTATGAGGCTAACTGCCGTAAAGCCCTTAGGAAAATGCCCGCTAGGCAGCGATACGTAATCGTTAGCTGTGAATTACCCAGTGCACTTGCCACGGGCCGGGCCCCGGAGATATAGCACTGAATGCTCTCCACCCTCACAGTGAGAGGCTGGGTGGTTGTAGAACTCCGTTCCCAGTTCTTCCCCTGGGAGGAGAGTCTCCCTCGGTTCTATCTGCGTCGGACCGGGAGATGACGCCAAAGCAGGCACAGCTGAGCCTTGCCCTAGACCATGGAGCTCAACTGGGTCACATTCTGCGACCTGGACAAAGTGATTTTCTCTTTCAATCTGTAAAATCAGGGTAATGGTATTTCTGTCTCAAAAGGTAATCCCCACCTCCCTGAGAGGCGTGTTACGCTGTCCGACACCCACTTAACAACACCGTACTAAAGGCCTCTGATGTACCAGGTACCGGGATGCGACAGTGAACAAGGACCGTCTCTGCTTCCAAGCAGTTCCTGCTCTAGCTTACAGATCAACAGAGATCAGTAACTGTGAGCGGTAGGAAGAAGGGGTGTGTGGCGCTCAGGATGGGGATAGCTCAGTTGGGAGGGCTGGGAAGGGTTGCCGTACAAGAGACAGATGACCACACTGAGAGTGAGAGAGAGAAGAGTTTATTGAGCAACTTTAATTAAGTTAAAGGGGAGGCACAGGGGGTAGAGGATGGAAGCAAAGACTGTCCCAGGTGGACGGCAGGTGGCGTGTGTGGGGAATCAAAAGACCAGTGTGGGGAGAGGGGAAAGCGGAGAACAGGGGGACTGGGAGCAACAAGAGGGAGCACAGGCCTCTGTGGGGCCTGGTAAGGAGCTGGGGCTTTGGCCCACGAGCCTGGAGTAGCCCTGAAGACATTTAAGTAGGGAAGTGACAGGACTGGAGGTGGGTTTTGAAAGGCTCCCCTTGTGCTATGTGGTGAGCCGTAGCCTCCCTTATCCTCTCTGACCTCTCTGATCCTCTTTGACCGCCTAGGCCTTCCCTTCTTGCTCACTCCGCGCCAGCTCCAGGGCCTTCATGCCATTCTGCACACACACCAGGCAAGCTCTGTTGCCTCAGACATAGGCTCCTGTCATTCCATCTGATTAGAAAGCTCTCCCTCCTCCCAGTCTGCTTGTGCTCAGTGTCCCTCTTTGCAAGGCCTTCCCTGACCACTCTGTTTAGGACTGTAATCCAGCACCAACACAGCTTCCCTATAATCCCTTCCCGTTTGGGTATCACCTTCTCACATGTCAAATAACGTAGTTTGTTTGCCTTCACCCTGATTAGAATGAAGGCTCACCAGGACAAAGGTTCTTGCCAGTTCTGTTGACTGTTGTATCCCCAGTGCCCAGAACAGTGCCCGGCACGCTGTAAGCACTCAATAGATGTTAGCTGAATTGAACTAAAGCAGGGAGATCAGTGAGGAGATTCTTGACATTCAGTAGGGGAGATGTCGGAGGCTTGGGCCAGGAGACAGGAATGAAGGAAGGGAGAAGCAGATGAATTCTTAACGTAAAGGGGGCCTGATGGCAAGAGTTGGCACCAAAGTCCGCCACACCACGGGCTGACGTGGCTCAAAAAAATAAGCAGAGGGCACCTCGGTGGTTCAGGCAGTTAAGTGTCTGACTTCAGTTTAGGTCGTGATCTCATGGTTTGGGAGTTCGAGCCCCATGTTTGGCTCTGCGCTAACAGTGTGGAGCCTGCTTTGGATTCTCTGTCTCCTTCTCTCTCTGCCCCTCCCCCACTCACATTATCTCTCAAAATAAACTAAACAATAAAAAAACACAAAAGATATGCCAGGCCAGTAGAATTCTCTCTAGCTCAGGAATCTGAACTCAAAGCCGGGGGTAGGGGAGGAGAAATTTGCTAGTTGGGGGTGGAAGCTGAGACGGAACGAATGCTGAGAGAGCTGGAGCTGTTCCCAAGTGGAGCCAAGGTGAGCTTAAGTTACAAGTTGACAAGAGAGGAGACGGACCTGGGAGGAAGGGCAGCCCCACAGCTCTGGTTCTAGTGGATGTACAGTCTCACGATAGTGGTTCTTAACCTGCTCTGGGTCTCCATCGGACCCTCTAAGATCTGGGGGAAACTACAGACCCATTTCCTAGAAGGAAAGCCTAACTGCAGATAGATGTAAAATCCCTCATATACTGTTAGGAGGAGGTTCATGGACCCCCTGATATCCATCCACGCAATGCAAGATAGTATCACCTGCTTTATGGAAAAAAAAAACCCAAAAACCAAACCCCTACATTTTCTAGACAATCCCTTTCTCATTCTCCAGTTTGAGTCTTCCTTAATCAGACCGGTTATGTCTCTCCTCCCTAGTCCCTGCCTTTCTCCATTTCCTTCCCTGCCCTCAGTTCTGGTCCCTAGTTCCTAAGCTCGCTCTTTCCCCAGATCCTCTCCTGTGACTTCATATTTTTATTTTCACAATCATCCCCATCCTTACTCAAGAATGCAGGACCGAGGCTGGTCTAGAACCCATGCCCTACATTCGAGTCTCTTTCCCTGTTCTATTTACCAGGTCTTAGCAACCAGTATCCTATGAGCATTTGCTCTGTGTCAGGTTCTTGTTAACTTTGCCTTCCTGATCTTATCCTCCAAAAACCCACTTTACACGTGACAAGGTGAGATACTGGGAAGTGAAGTGACATTCCCAAGGTCAGCTAGCTGGTGAATGGCAGGGCTGAGACTGAAGTCAACCTAAATCCAAAGCCGGGCTCTGTACCATTCCCTGGGGCGAGGCAGGAAGGGAGGGAGAAACAGGACTGGTTATCTTGGAGCCACACAAAGATTTAATCCAGGCCCTAATCACCCTAATCTGACAAAGACATTGAGGCCAAGGGAGGTGAAACATTTTCCCAAAGTCCTTTGGTAATACCACTTGCAATACCCAGGCCCACCCTTCCCTGTCCTCCAGGTAGGTGTCCACCTCCTTCCTGGTCTTCCACACCCCTTACCTCTGGTCCTCCTCAGGAGTGTTCGCTGACAACAATGACATGACCATGGATTTGCCTGTCCCCTGAAGGCCCAGGACACCAACCACCAACACATCGGTCTGATCCAACAGGTACTGTGGGAAGATGAAGGAATGTGAGCCTCGTAAATCTGTCAGCTGCTGGAGTGGGAGTGAGACTGGGGTGGGGTGGGGGGGCAGAGACTGGCCCGCCTGCCTTGTCGGATGTGGAAGCAAAACTCTGACGCCTCCGATCCCCTCAGTTGGGCAAAGGGCCCCTGTACGTATGCGGTGGCACAGAGAAGAACATTTGTGAGGGCTCCCAAGTGGAGAAGAGCCTGGCATGGTCAAGAAGCTAATGGAAAGTCAGCGCCGCTGGAACACAGCGGGCAAAAAGGGAAACCTGACTTTGGGGAAGAGTAGAAGAAAGGCGCAGGAACGAAGAACAGGTGGAAGGACAGGATGTGGTATCCGAGGGCTACTGCGGCAGACTCCTGGAGGACTTTCGGCTTCTGGCAAGTCAGGAAAACACGCAGCAGCATGAAAAAGGGACAAGAGTGAGGAAGGGGAGGGTCAGTCTGTCCTGGATCCTGTCTGGGATTTAAGAGTCCTGAGACCTTCACCTCTGGGCCACGAGCTCTGATGCCTTTCACCACTAGGGGGTGCGAGAGACACGCTTTAAAAAAAAAGAGAGCCGTCCTCAACAGGCTCCTTAAACATCAATCCTTTTTTTTTAAAAAAGGAAGCCAATCTTGGCTCTAACCCTAGACACATTAAAGCAGAAAGAACACCTAGCGCTAGCCCTGTTCAATAAGCTGGACACTGACCACATGTGGCCATTTAAATTTAAGTTCATTAAAATTAGGGGCGCCTGGGTGGCTCAGTTGGTTAAGTGTCCAACTCTGCCTCAGGTTAAGATCTTGTGGTCCGTGGAGCTCGAGCCCCATGTCGGGCTCTGCGCTGACAGCTCAGAACCTGGAGCCTGCTTTACATTCTGTGTCTCCCTCTCTCTGCCCTTCCCCATTCTCGTGCTTTGTCTCTCTCAAAAGTAAACATTAAAGCAAAATTTTTTAAGTTCATTAAAATGAAACAAAACTAAATCTTCAGTTCCTCAGTTATATTAGCCACATATGGGGATATGTGGATAAGTGCTCAATAGCCACTTATAAGGATAGTGGCTACCATACTAGATAGTGTAAATACAGAACATTGTCACCACTGCAGGGCGTTCTAATCTGACAGTGAAGGGTAGGCCTGGACACTGGCTTTTGTTTTGTTTTAAGGCCCTCCAGTTGATATCAGTAGGACAGCGGACATAGAAAGGAAGGAGGCCGGGTAAAATACAGACCCGGCATGCTGTCCTAGTAAGTCCAAGCTGTGGGAGAAGGAGAAGGGACACATCTGGGAGAATCTGGGCAGCAACTTGATGTGACGGGTCTAGGGGGAAAAAGCAGCAGGAGAGGAGAAATGAAGCCCGAGAATCTGGAGGTAGGCATGCCAGTCCAGGGATGTGAGGTCTGAACTACAGTAGGGGCCACTGAGATGGAAAAGGGAGCCTCTGGGAGTGACATTCAAACCAGTTAACACTGGTACTGCATGGGTTGTTTCGATCAATCAGAAGGGGAACTGGAGCAGGGTCTAGGAGGCTGACCTGAGGGGGCAGGAGATGGTAAAGGAGGTCCCAGGGCATCTGGGTGGTAGTGGGAGTCCCTCTTTGCCAACTGGTATCACGGTTATTCAGTATTTTAACAACCAGCACAGCCCACGTACTGCAAGCCACTGCAACTCAGCCCTGGCTAGGTGAGAACTTTCAGATTCCTTCTCTCTCATTGCTGCAGTTGCCTGAAAGCTGTCTAGTCCAGTATCACCTGCCGAGAGGGTGGCGGTGGGGAGGTGGGGTGGAGGCAGTGAGACGTGGGACCTGGGGAAGCTCAAGCAGGGAGACCCATGCTCCCCACTCAGTACCTCAATGGCGCTGTCACACCAATTCATCTGGTCATCTACCAACTTGATGCTGTGCTTCATGCGTTCTGGGGGCAGTAGTTTGGCCTGGCCCACGACAGCTGGAGACAGGAGAAAGCAGGAGATGGGATGTGGTGAGGGTCTGTGTGAGGGCGGTCCAGCTCCTAACCGTCCTCAACAGGCTCCCGCCCAGGCCCCAACTCACGGTCCATGGCTGCGGGTGCGGCAGTGCCCATGCCTCGGTTCTGGATCTGGTACACAGGCTGCGTGGGTCTCTGTCCCTCCTTCTCTCCCTTGGGCGGTGCGGGGGCTGCAGGGGGTGCTGGGGCAGCGCCCTCGGGGGTGGAGGTGGTTGTCGCAGTCGCAGGCCCTTTCCCCTCTTCGCGTGGTTTCATGAGGACGATAGGCTTCTCGAGAGGGGCTGGGGCAGGTGGGGCAGCCGGGGCTGTTGGGGGTGGTGGCTGCTTAGACTATGGGAGTGAGAAGGTTCCGGTCAGCAGGAGAGATCTTTGCCCTAACTGCTCCCAGCCTCCCCTTCAGAAGATTCTTCCCTGCTCACCCGCTCTGCTGGAGGTTTCGAGAGGATGATGGGGGTTTTCTGCATGACCGCCGTGCTGGTCTCTTCGCTGCCATCCTGTGGTGAGGGAGGGCAGTTACTCGGGCATGGCTCCCTCGCCTCTCAGAGACACTCCCCAGGGCCTTTGGGTGCCAGGTACAATTCTAAATGCCTTCACGTATTAATTCCACCAGCAACCCCGTGAGATAGACACTATCATTCCCATTTTACAAATGAAGATACTGAGGTTAACTGGCTTGCCCAAGGTCACGTGGCCAACAAAGAATGGAGCCAGGCTTTGAACCCTGGCAGCCTGGCTCCACAACTGCATTCGGCTGCTTCTGCCAGAAGACAAACCCAGGTGGAAGGAGCTAGGGCTCTGGAGCTAGCCCTGGGTTCAAACTCGGCCCCACCTTTTGTTGGCTGTGTGAACTTGGCTAAGGCCTTGCTTCAGCCTGTTTCCTCATCTGGCCAGCAGGGATAGGAGTTTCTTCACAGGACTACTACAGGCTGAGCGCAGCTGGAACTTGAAAACTGTCCATGTGGCGTTTTGACGCATGGCAGGCGCTCACTATCTGACAGCTGCTATCCCGAGAGCCCTGCTACCCTGATCGTTCCTCATCACTCCTCAGCTCCACTCACGCTTGCCAGTAGCCAGGGGGCTGATCCCACACCTTGCCTTCATGTTTATTTTGACTCACCCCCAATCTGCTCGAGAAAGGGGAGAGATCGGCTTTTGAGCCTTGTTCTTTTGAGCCTTGTTCCCCGAGGAACCTCAGGAGAGCCATGACCCTTCAGTGGGTCTATTTCTTCACCATACACTGGGGATACTTACTTCAATTCTGCTCACTTCACTGGCCTATGGTGAAGAACAAACAAAGGGCATGAAAGTATTTGGGAAGAAGAGCTGTGACAGAACCACAGGAGAGACTGCGGGCTTTCAGAAGGCCAGGGAGGGAGACGGGGAGAAGGTCGGGGGAGGAGAGGATGATACCTGGGACGAGGCTGTGAGGACAGACAGAGGACAGGAGATGTATTCAGGAGGCACAACGTACAGGGTGACTGACGTGGGGAAGGGGGTGTCCAGGATGAGGCCCAGTGGGCTGTCATGGATACTAGGAAAAATGGGAGGAAGATGCCGAAGTCGGCAGGGGACATGGAGGACGTGAGGAGTCCACTGGCCACTTAGGAGGCTGCCAGGGATCAGTGGCAAAGTCAGAGGCAAAGACAAGAGGCTTCGGAGAGGCTGATCCAGGACTAAAGCTGAAAGTGCACGATGATGGCGACATTGTCCAGGGTACGTGTGGCAGGAAGAAAGAGACCCTGTGTTCTCACTTATGCTGTAACCCAAGGAAAGGAATAAGAGCCGAGCTCACTGTGAAATCAATTATTATTCATGTCTACCATTTTATGGCTCAGAAAACAGTTCCAGCTGTTACTTTCTTCTTCCCCCCCAGAGCTCTCTCAGAGGTGGGCAGGGCCCTAGAGAAAGGACACGAGCAGGGGGCAGGTTCTGACAGCGAGTCACCTCAGCACAGGAGAGAAGACAAGGCAGGACCGGGGCCCACGCCGAGGCTCCTGGTTTCCAGTCCAGGACACTACGGCCGGCAGACCAGTGCTGTGCTTGGGCTCAGCTGGATTTGGGTTTGGGTTCTGGCCCCAAAGCTCACTGATTTTGTGACTCTGGGTTAAGTCCTTTCTCCCCTGAGACTCACTCTCTTCATTAGTGAAAATCAGATCTGTCCTAGGTTCTACTTCATGAGGTGGCTAGAAGAGTGCAGAAAGACCCGAAAGACGTTAAAGCACCTTGCACGTGCACGCTGCTCAACACCTAGGAACAGCTGCGGTTATTACAGGACTCTTTGAAACATGAGTTTATGGCGCCTCTCAGCTCAAACCCTCCAGTGCCAATTTCATTCAACAAAATCCAAAGTCCTTTCTCAGGCCTATCAGGTCCTACGTGATCTGGCCTGAGTTACCTCTCCGACATCATCTTCTATTACCTTCCCTTCTTCTCTGGCCACTGCAGCCACACTGGCCTCCTGGCTACTCCTTGAATACACCAGATATAGGGCTCAGGGCCTTCCCATTTGTTGATCTGTCTAGAATGCTCTTCACTCAGATTTTGTCATGGCATATTCCCTCACCTCCTTCAGGTCTCTGCTCCAAACCCACCCCTTCAGGGAGGCCCTCTCTGTCCACTTCATCTAGGACAGACCCCTTTGCCACTCTCTACTCTTACTTCATAAGGCTTTTGTTCACAGATTGATCCCCAGCATCTAGATTAGTGCCTGGCACATGGCAGGTGCTTACAAACATTTGTGGAGCGAGTGGATATGTGGATTCTGCCCTTGGGCCCGCTCACTCACCCGTCTCTCTCTCTCCCATGGGGCAATGTAGTCCCTCTCCCGACCACCAGGCCCGGAGAGGTTCTGGGGGCCACCGGGGCCAGGCTCTTTCCAGCGTCGCCGCCTCTCTATCCCATAGAGCCCAGGCTGACTATGGCCAGACTCAGACATGGTTGCCTACAGAGAGAGAGAGAGAGAGAGAGAGAGAGAGAGAGAGAGACAGAGAGAGAGAGATAGAGAGAGAGAGGGAGAGAGAGGTGGATTTCAGAGTGAGGACAGACTCTTTTCAATCTATTTGGTTCACTCTGGACTGTAAGAAGGCACTTCCTTTCAAGAGAGCTCTGTGGCTGTGGCAGTGACTGCTAGCTGGCTCTCAAGATCTGTTCTCTTCTTCCAAAAAAAAATAAAATAAAATAAAACCCTCAGTTCTGGGGCGCCTGGGTGGTGCAGTCAGTTAAGCGTCCGACTTCAGCCAGGTCACGATCTCGCGGTCCGTGAGTTCGAGCCCCGCGTCAGGCTCTGGGCTGATGGCTCGGAGCCTGGAGCCTGTTTCCGATTCTGTGTCTCCCTCTCTCTCTGCCCCTCCCCCGTTCATGCTCTGTCTCTCTCTGTCCCAAAAATAAATAAAAAACGTTGAAAAAAAAATTAAAAACAAAAACAAAAACAAAAAAACCCCTCAGTTCTGAGCTGGGCACATGGCTGTCCAGAACACACCTCTCAGCACCATTTGCAGTTAGGTGGCCATGGGACTAAGTTCTTTCTGGCCAATGGTATGACACCAGAAGTGTGTTCTAGCAGCTTTCAGAAACTTTCCTTCACAGATGCTGGCACATGCCTTTTGCCCTTTCCTCCTCCTGGCTGGGAGGAATATGGTGTGCAGGCTGGAGCTCAAGCAGCCACCCTGGACTGGAAGGAAGGAACGAGGGAAGGCTGGTGTGGCAGAAAAAAAATCGGCGGTCTCCTGTTCACCCGGCGTTATTTCCTTCTAGATGCAGTGGGAAACAGCTACACTTCTCTTACTCGTAGCCAAAACTACTCCCAACTATTAGTCACTTGGCCTCAACCTGTATCTCATAGGGGGAGGGGGTCACATAAAAATGGGACCTATTCTTTCCCAAACTGTGGCAAAGCATTTCCTTACAAACCAGTAACATGATCCTCAGTGCGACAACTACTGCTTTGATTACCTAATACTGGCATGTGTGGGGGTGGGGCTCCTGCACTCAAGGCCCTATCTTATCTGGTGTCCCTCTACATCTCAGTCTGTCTACCTTAGGTTTCTGGTGGCCCGCCATCCCTCACACTCCCAAGTCTCCCCCGTGGTCAATCTAAGATGTTATAAAATGAACTGCCACCTATATGGTCTACTCCCTACCATTTGACTCGCTTTATAGGTCCCTCTAGGGACTTTCCCCAGCTGTTTACACTTCATTCCAGAGAAATCTCTGAATACTTAACAGTCTGTTTGCAGGAGAGGCCATTTCCTTTATAGCTCAGAGGTCAAGTTGGCAAACTGTAGGCTACGGACCAAATCAGGGCTGCCTTCTGTGTTTGTAAATGAAGTTTTATAGGAATACAACCACCTCCATCAACTTAAAAGTTGTCTATGGCTGCCTTCTTGATCCAATGGCAGAGTTGAGTGGTTGAGACAGAGACAGTACGACCTGCAGGATCTCAAACAATTCCTCTCTGTCCCTTTACAGAAAAAGTTTGCTGATCCTTGCTTAGCTCTTAAGTGCCTATGAAATCATTTTTATTTTTAAAAAATTTTTAGGTAAGCTCTGTGCCCAATATGGGGCTCGAACTCACAACCCCAAGATCGAGAGTTGCACTCTCCACCGACGGAGACAGCCAGGTGCCCCCACCTGTGAAATGGTTCTATGAATCCCCCACCTCCTACCCAAGTACACAGTCACAGATCCCTGTGAGAGATTCGCTCTCCAGAAACAGCAGTATCTGTTAACAGGATATAGGAGTAGGGGCTTGTCCAGCGTCTCTCCCATTGCTACAAGTGACCTCTTCTCCCCCCACCCCCCACCCCCACCCCGTCACAAACCCAGCTGAAGACTGCCTTCTGAGACAGGAGGGCAGGGCCTGTTTACACATGCTCATGGAAAATGATCCACTCAGCACTTAAGTGACTGTTTACAGTCTCTGGCAGAGATTCCCCTCAGAAACTGGGAATCCTCCCTTCCTTGCAGTTAAGGGTCACTTTGCACATTATTCTCGAGACAGCCCCACCCCCCAGTGCTTCAGTGTCTCTTTTCATTCCTCCACAGGGACTCTGCCCCAGCACTCCAGTCCGTTTACACACCAAGAGAAGCCCCTTCTCATGCAGCAAGTGTCCGTTTGCATGTTTTTTTTTTTTTTCTGGAAACTTCCACAGTATTTGGGTCTATTGAACAGCTCTGTGGGGGAGCTCCCCAGAATGAGTCCACCTACATACAGTTTGGGGACCCCCCCCCATGTTTCCAGGCTCCTCTGGGGAGTCTCCCAAAATGTATAAAGCCAGTCTATTTGTGTTTATTTACAGGGCTCTTACAGTGACCTCCCAGATGTTAAGAATCTAACTAGTCATTCTTTGGGGGAGTTTCCTCAGTGCTTAAGCATCTCTTCATATGCCCCCTTTGGGGACTCTTCCAGAACCTAAGTGTCTATTTGCAAACTCTGAGGGGAGACTTCTCTAATTCCCAACTCTGTATTTACACACCACCACCCCCAAGAACTTCAGTCTATTTACACTATTTTTTTAAGGACTCTCTAACACTTGTAAATATACATTTACAAGTTTGTATATGGGGCATCCCCTAAAACCAATGAGTCTCTATTACTCAGGTAACATCCCCAATAATTAGACACCTGCTTACAAGCCTCCTATGGGGAACCCTACGATTTAGGTTTCTATTTACATAGGATTCGGAGGACCTCCCGGGTATACAGGGTCTGTCTGTAGACCCTCTGCGAGCGTGTTCCCAAGACTTCTCTTTACACGCTGTCGTTAGGACGTTTGCAATACTTGACGGCCAGTTCTAAAGGCCCTATTAGGCCCTCCCAGAACTGAAGTTCCTATCTACACCTTATTTATCTCCTCCCCACCCCGCGCCCGCCAACCCGGTATTTTAAGGGTCGCCCTTGAACGCCTAGTCTGTTACGCACACCTGCCGGACGTCCGAGCAAACGTTTAACGGTAGAGAAGGGGGCGGGGCCCCGAAACGCGCCCAGCGCCCCGCCCCCTGCCGGTGCACGAGCCTCGCGCGGGCTTGCGGGCCCCTTACCTAAGGCGGCTGCTGATTGGTTCTTGGGGCGCAGCGCTACGCGCGCTTTCCGTGACGGGGCTGGTGGGGGGAGGTTCCACTCTAAGCCACGGGCCTGTAAATGGCGTCTAGGGGACGAGGAGCGTTGGGGAGGGAGAGAGAGAAAGCAGGCACCGGTCACTCCGGAACCGGTCTAGGCACCCCGGAAGCGGCACCCAAAGAACGCCGGCCCGAAAGAGGAAGAGGAGAAGGTAGCACGGGGCGGAGCGGAGATCAGCACCCGTGGGGTGCTGGCCTTGCGCATGCGCCGAGGGCTGGGCGCGCCAGAACGGAGCGTCAGAGCCGGGCTGAGCATGCGTTGATGGAGGTGGTTGGCTTTAGCACGCATGCGGATGACGGAGGGGAGGAGGGCGGACGCTACGGTTCCGCCTTAGTGTGCGCGCGCTGCTTTGAGGCCCATGTGGGAGTGTAGCGAGGAGGGAGAGAGGGCGGCTCCGGAGATGGCAGGTTCGAGTCCCGCCTCTTCAGTGGCGTTGGCGGGATTCGGTGGGGTGGGGTGGGGCGGCGCGGCAGGGAGGAATTTCAGGGTCCTGGGCCGAGTAAGTGCTGAGAACACGGGAATGAATTAGACCTAGTGTGTGCGCTGTAAGACATAACGCTCTGTGGAGGGAGACAACTAGAGCAAATCACTGAAGGAAAGGGCCCAGGTCCGGTTTGACCTTGAAGGGCGGGAAAGGGTACTCCAGGTGGAGGGAAAGGTCCAGACTGTTTTGGACTCAGAATTCCCTCTGGGTGGGAGGTGAGGCCGCAGAGACGGGCTGGTCAGATCCTGAAGGCCTGGGAGACGGAGACTGGTGGGATAGGATTGTTCAGTCTCTCGCCCGCCGCGGTGGGGGAGGAACCCAGGGATAGGGGTCGAAAATTCAAGAAGCCAGTGGCGCAGCCTTGTGCGCACCGGGGGGGGGGGGGGGGGGGGGGGGGGGGCGGGATGCCCGGCCCGAGGAGAGCGCATGCGCGCAGCGGTTTAGCTAGAGCCCGCGGTTACCACTGGGAGGGAAATAACTCCGGGGAGGAGGGAGAAGGGGCGTGTGTACAAACGTACATTCATATGTATATCGGTCAATGGGGGAATTTACCATTTTTCATTTGCAATATTACTAAAAAAAAACCTTTGTAATTTATAACTGAACAGGGGATACATGTACTTTCTGACAAAATTCAGGCAGCCACTAGGGTGCACAAAGTCTACTCTGGTTCTCATATTCTATTCCTGAAGCACTGGCTCCCAGTTTCCTTCTGGAATGACTGTTTAAGCAAAGCACTGAAGATAAGAGCTTGAGCCTGGGTTCACATAAATGTCAGCTGACCTTGGCCACGTTCCTCAACCCTCTCTACCCCCCCGTTTCTAAAATGGAGATTGGCGGCACCTTATAATGTTCCTGGCAGAGTTAAATGGATGAACGTACCCAGAATAGTGCTTGGTGCGTAGTAGCACTATGTGTTGTCATTATTTTGTGCTGCGCTCACCCCCCCCCCCCCCCCCCCCGCAAGCCTCATCCCTGCTGCCATTTCCTCAGCACCCGTGCCAGGTGGAACTGTTTCAACAGACTGCCACAGGCGCAGTGAAAACACCGGTCCACAGACTCAGTTGAGAGTCCTGTTGATGGATTCTCCAAAGGCTGTGAGTGTTAAGCAGAGACACGCATGATAGACCATGCCTCTTTGTGTCTGTCCGTGTTCCTGTTTAGCGGCTTCATCTCCGGTCATACCCATTTTTCTCAACTAAAATTTTCAATCCCAGGTCACCCTCCATGTTTTACATGCTCCAGTTTTACAACTCTGAGCAACCATCAGGTGGAAATGACTTTAAAAGGGGAAAGAAGGGGCCTGGCACTGACACTGGGCCCACTGTGTACCAGGCTGTTTTATATATGTCACCATAACTTTTCCCCTTCTCCATTTAACAGATGCAGAAAATAACAGTCTGAAAGAGAACGTCCTTACTGAAGTCCCCTAGCCAGGAAGCAGCAGGGCCTGGATTGAAACGCAAGCCTGTCTCACCCTAGAGCAAGCCCACATTTTTTTCCTCTGGCGGCGGGCAGCCTGCCTGGTGGTGAGTCAGTGGTGCAGACAAGCACCCAGAAACCTGCCTTTTCTCCTTAGTGGCATGATTGTGTGGATGTGCCATGCCCTAACCATTTCCGTATTGATAAACATTTAGGCTGTTACTGAACTTTGGCTCTTACAAGCATTTGCTGCGGTTACTAACCTTGTACATCTGATTGCATGTGTGTGATAGGATTATCAGTGATATCTTGTTTGAAGTGGAATTGCAGGGTCAAAGGGTCCACGCTTGGGAATGTTGAGAGCCATGGCCACTTGATGTATTCATTTCTCCTTTGGCTTTGGGGTTCATTGTATCCATTCATACGTTGACTGAATTCTGGAACTCTAGTCAGCTGCCAGGCATGGCTGTAGGCTGGAGATCCTACAGGGAAATAGGCCAGAGCACTTGCCCTCTAGGAGCAGATATTCCAGTGAAGCAGATGATGTCAGGTAAAAGATGAGTGGAAGGATAAGTCAAGATAAGGAGATTTTGAGTGACGGAGGTCAGAGGTGGTCAGGGAAGGCTCTCTGAGGAGATGACATTTGAGCAGAGGCCTGAACAAAGTTAAGGAACTGAACTGTATGAAGATGCTGAAAAGCCGTGGAAAGACCTGAGGAAGAACCGGAGTGGAGCTGGTGTTCGAAGACTGTCAAGGTGACCAGAGTGGCTGGAGCAGAGCGAGGGGAAGAGAGAAAGCATTATTTAGGAATGAAGCTATCGAGAGGGGCCAGGTTACGTAGGGTCTTGTAGGCCATGGGAAGGGCTTTGGAAGTTACTTGCCGGGTGTAACCGGAAGCCGTTGGAGAGCTGTGAGCAAGGACCGGCATGTTGAGATGTGTGTTTTATAAACATCTCTATGGTGAACACCCTGAATTTATGACTGTGGTTGCTTGTGGGGGTGAAGGTTCTAGACAGATACAGAACAGAGCTGTGAGGACGAGTGTTGAAGACTTCTGCTTTTTTGAGCAATGTGACTGTTGTCTGTGCACAGAAAAGTTAAAGTATTAAAGCAGCGCCAGTTGCTGTGAAGAGAATGGCCTGCAGCTGGGCAGGCGTGGACACAGGTGATGAGGAAGCCCATGTCCCTGCCTGGATGGGAGATGATGGTGACTCAGAAAGAGGGTTGTGTGAGAGGAACCATGAATCAGGGATGACTTAAAAGTTATCCTAGGGGCGCCTGGGTGGCTCAGTCGGTTAAGCGGCCGACTTCGGCTCAGGCCATGATCTAGCGGTCCGTGAGTTCAAGCCCCGCGTCGGGCTCTGTGCTTACAGCTCGGATCCTGGAGCCTGTTTCAGATTCTGTGTCTCCCTCTCTCTGACCCTCCCCCGTTCATGCTCTGTCTCTCTCTGTCTCAAAAATAAATAAAGGTTAAAAAAAAAAAATTTATAAAAAAAAAGTTACCCTAAAGGTTTTGGGCTTGACCAACTGGATGAAGGGTGATGCTTTTTCACGAAGATGTGGAGGAGTCCTCTTCGTGGGAAATCGACAAGCTTTGAACCTGCTGACTCTGAGATGCTCGCTGGACATCGAGTCAGGGGCGGCAGTTAGGAGAGAAGCCAGGGTTGTAGACTGAAAATTTTTTCCTGACTTTTCATTGTGAAATTTTATTTTATTTATTTTCAATTTTTTAAAATGTTTTATTATTTGAGAGAGAGAGAGAGAGTGAGTGGGGGGAGTGGGCAGAGAGAGAGGGAGACACAGAAACTGGAGGAGGCTCCGAGCTGTCAGCACAGAGCCTGACTCTGTGGGGCTCAAACTCATGAACCATGAGATCTGACCTGAGCGGAAGTCAAACGCTTAACTGCCTGAGTCACCCAGGTGCCCCTCGGGCGTTTTTAAGGTGGGAGAAACTCTGGCAGGTTTGTTTGCCATCAGGAGCGCTAGAGGGAAAATGGACATGGAGACTTAGGAACCTGTCCTCAAGCAGGTAATGGGGGTGGTGCTGACAGTGTACAGGGGAGAGACGGATTGGCCTTGAATCAAAGAGGGGCCAGCTCTTCCTGGTAAAAGAAAGTCATACCATCTGACATTCCCTCTGGATTGTGAAAACCGCTCTTGTTCCTTCTGTGTTGGCAGTTGCTGTGCACAGCATAAAAGCTCAAACAAGGTCTTTGGACTGCAGTCTGGCATTGATGTAAATGGTAGGGCTTCCTTTACGAACCATAATGAAGAACTGGACAGATGGTCGTGATGTTTGTTCTAAGTGGCTGGGGCCAGAGGGAGAGGACGGTGGTGGGCAGTTACAGCAAGGGATGCTGGGGAAGGATGGGGAGCCCCCTGGCAGGAGCAGCTGTGACACTGCGATTTATAATAATCTATGTGGTCTTTGCTCCTTTTCTGGCTCATAGCACCTAAAACCCTTGGCATTTTGTGCGGTGAGAGCAGAGGTGTCTTTTGTTATGTTAACGAGGTGGCTTTTGGAAAACACCTAGGTAACCTAAAGCTGGGGGCTTGTTGCCAGGGCCCCAACCTTGTAGAGGTTGAAATAGTCGGTCTGACCCTTGGCCTTCTGGAAAGGGAGAAGGGGTGGTTGGAGCTTGAATCAATCGCCAGTGGCCAATGATTTAATCAGTACTGACTTTGTAATGAAGCCTCCATCAAAACCCAAAAGGACCAAAAAAAAAAAACCCCAAAAACCAAAACCCAAAAGGACAGGGTTGAGAGAACTTCCAGGTTTTAGGGCATGTGAAGATTTGGGGAGAGTGGGGCTCCTGGAGAAGGCATGGTAGCTCCCACCCTTCCCCATACCTTGCCTGTGTGTCTCATCCATCTTCCTGTTCCTGAGTGTTATTCTGGTTTATAATAATTACTGATTTACAATAACCGGGAATCCAGTAAGTAAAATGTTTTTTTTGGAGTTCTGTGAGCTGCTATAGCAGATGACTTGAACTCAAGGGGGTGTTTGTTGGAACCTGTGCTCTGTAGCTGATTGGTCCAGAAGCACAGATGATAACCTGGACTTGCCACTGGCTTCTGAAGGTTGTGCGGGGGTGGGGGGTGCGGTCTTGTAGGACTGAGCTCTTAATCTCTGGAATCTGATGCTGTCTCCAGGAAGACAGTGTCAGAATTGAGTTGAAATATAGGACATCCAGCTGGTGTCTGAGAATTGCTTGGTGGGGGTGGGGGGGAACCCACAGACTGGAATTGGGTGTGGGGTCATTAGCAGCCAGGGTGGGGTGGGAGGAGGCTGAAGGGGGTTGTGGAGCCTGAAGAGCCCCCAAGGTGAGGCCTGTGGGTGTATTAACACAGTGGAACACTATTCTGCAATGAAAAAGAGTGAGCGGCATGGATGGATCTCATAGCCACCGTGCAGACTCTAAGAAATCGGTCCACACTAGCATGTAGAGCAGGGCTGCTTTCAAAGTTGGGCAAAAGAGGTCAGGACAGTGGTTACTGGGGATGGAGTTGGGTATTGGCCGGGAGGAATATGAGAACCTTTAGAGGGCTGGAAACTTCTAGCTTGATCTGAGTGGTGGCTGCTCCGGTGAATAAATTGGTAAAAATTCAATGAGACTGCATTTAAAATGTGTGTGTTTTAAAAAAATAAAATAAAATATGTGTGATTTACGTAAAATGGATTTCCATAAAAGAAGAAATGAGCCGAGCCAAAAAGCTAGACTTTGACAGAAGGGCAGGTGGGAGCCACAGAAGTTTGAGCCAGGGCTAGGTCCAGGGATGTGTGAATGTTGGGAGAGTCCTCAGGGTCCCGGGATGCATGGAAGGAGAGAGGCCAGAATCTGCCTCAGCCTCAGCTCCTGACTGGCTTTCTAACTGCCACCCCTCTCTGGGCCCTCTTTTCCCCAACCAGCCCTCTCATGGGAGTGGAGGTAAAACAGGAGAGAAGTCCAGAGCATGTGAGACTGAGCTCCCTGGGGACAGACATCTGATTCGTGCCTGCGGCCCTACTAGCCCTTGATAGAAGTGCAGATTTTGTGAGGGGGAGTGCAGAAGCTGCCGGAAGGGGGGTCTCAGGACCCATGCCCCACATTGGGAAATGGGTGAAAGTAGCGGGGCAAATCCAAGATACTTGAGAACGGGATCGCTCACGTGTCCTCTTGGTTTCTTAGTGAAAAGCCACTTCTAACCAGTTCCTGCCTTGTCACAGTGAAAACCACCTTAGCTGGAGGTGAGGAATTTGGGCCCCCCAGGCATTCAGGGTTTTCATTCAGTGATACTCACTGAGGCCCTGCATGTGCCAGCCCTTGACATTGAAGACACAGTAGAGAACAGAAATGAAAATACGGTATTAATCATCCCTGGGCTTCTCAATGGGCCCGTTGGCTAAGTGCTGGGGCTCTGGAGCCAGGCTCCCTGGGTCAGAGCCCAGCTCCCCCTTCTCTACTGTGGCTTTGGGCAGGTTTCTTAAATCTCTCTCTGCCTCAGTTACTTTTTATGTAAAACAGGACCACACAATACCCACTTTGCCTCCTTTTTAGAGATTTTGTGCGGTCGTTTGGCAGGGGATCTGGCTGTAACACTGCAAGGAGGGCTTCCTGCAGGGGGAGGGTGTTGGAGATGTCTTCATCCAGTTCCTGTCTCCTATACTGCCAAGTGGGCTGGCGTCCAGAGGAAGGGCAATTCGTGGCAGTGGGTGGTGCAAGCCCCAGTTTAGCTCCCGGAGCCGAGGGATGAGGCTAACCGTGGCTTTGCAGGGAAATCCGAAGATAGCTCAACAGAGAAGTATGACTCCCAGCCGGGCTTTCCCGCAGAGTGAAGGAAGCGAGGGTGAATCAGCCTCTCAAAGTGGAATGGAGCCGTTGAGGGAAGTGATGGGAAGTGAAACCTCCAAGAGGTCCAAGGCCACTCGGCCTCTGACTCACCTCAGGCAGGGCAGAGGGAGGGCTCAGCCACAGGGCAGGGCAAACTGGGTGTGAATCTAGGCCCTGCGGCCAGACCTCCAGCCTCTAGACGTGGCCCTTCCTGCAACCTCAGTTTCTGTATCTCTACAACGGGGTGGGAAGGGTTTGGTCGAGGTGATTTACAGGAGGGAAGCACACAGTAGGGCCTCCAGAACTGCTAGCCCCTCCCCCTTTCCTGTCTGAGTCTTAAGCAGATAATGAAATGAGTATGTTGGGATAGTTTGGGGTTCTTGTTAGTCTCCTGACGGGTGAGTCGTCATCTAGGTCCTGGCGAGATGAGTAGGGGAGGGAGGGCGGCAGGAGAAAGAAAAAGAGCAGCCATGCACCACATCTGAAAATCAATAGCGAAAATAAAAATGATGAACTGTCTCTCGTGTATCTGGTTCTTACTAAATGCCTGCCCGTCTGTGCCAGTCCCTGTTTTCATCTTCACAGCAGTTCCGTGGGAAGGTGGACCCATTCTAGAAGTGAGGTAAAATGTTCAGAGAGGTGAAGCCACTTGCCCAAAGTCACACAGGTAGTGGATGGCAGAGCTAGGCTTTGGACCCTGAACCAAATCCTGGAATTGAAGCCTTTGCTCTTAGCCTCAGATCTGTGGGGGTGGGGGTTATTGAGGACCCACAGACCTGGGAGGGCACTTAGAGGAGGGGTCTGTTGTATAGACAGGGAAACTAAGGTTCAGGCCAGACGGGCCTTCCACTGGATGATCTGCCTGTTGGGAATGTACATATGTTCAGAAAGAAACAGCAACTTCGTCTGGCTTTAACATTTATTACAAAGTTAAGAGCAGAGACTGGTGAGTTGTGCCCCCCACCCGCCTTCTCCCCACCAGATACTCTGCAGCTCTGGAAAACTGTGTTCTCCTTGCTCTCCCGCCAGAGGGCGCTGCTTCTTCTCAGCCTCAGGCCTGGTTCCTTCAGCTCCCTTATCCAGCGGTAACTGAGGCATCCCAGGATCCTGGACTCTGGGCCCCCCCCCACCCCTGGTCCCCTCCTCCTCTGGGACCCAGAAGTCTCACCCCCCCAGGCACCTCCCCTTCTAACTGAAAGCTGGAGGTCACCCGTAGCAGCATAGTGAGGATGTTTTATCGAGGGTATGTAGGGTAGTAGTGACCATTTTCCCGTCGGGGGCAGGGAGTGGGCGTGTGTGTGTGTGGCCACGGCCCTTCTCCTTGAGCCAGTGTCTCCTCCAGCAGCCATCTGTGAGTGAGCCCATCCAAAGGTGGAGCCCCCTTCGGTCCTTGCACTTGAGGTGCTTTATTCGTAGGGCTGGGTCAGGAGTAGCAGGGACAATGTCCTTGACCTCAATCCTGGGGAAAGTAGCTTGGTTCTTCCTCCATGGGTCCTGGGGAGACAAATAGAGACATGGCTAGACAGGCAGGCCAGAAGCCAGAGGGAGAGCAACAGCAGGGACACTGAGGTGGAGACAGACACCAGTGGACAGAGGAGGAAGGAAGAGGGTGGGTGTACCTGCCACCAAGAGACTGGGCATTTGCACAGAGACTGAGAGCATGCCCAGAGACAGGCAGGCAGACCAAGCAAAGAAAGAGGGAGAAGATATTGAGGGTCAGCAAAGAGAAGGGCTATCTCCTTCCTTTCCTGCTAGTCCAGCCCCAAACTTGAGTCCTGTCTTCCAAACAGCAGAAGAGAAAGGGTAGCCTTGTCCCCAAGACCATCCCCTGCCCCTTAGCCCCATGGGGCGCTATCCACAGGCACCATTTCTCCAGGATGTTCTGCCTGAGTCCAGCCCTCTCACCAGCTACGTGGCCTCCTGGCTTGGTTCTGGAAGCTGCTGCGGCCCCAGGGCATTGCTAAGCAGCTCGGTCAGGGTGTCCAGCTTCCGGGCCAGTGCATCCATCCGCTTCTCCAGGGCCTGATGGGAGCTGCTCAGACCCAGCTGCAGGTCACACAGGATCATGTGCATCTGGGCAGAGCAGGTCAGAGGTATCAGTGGGTGAGGTAGACTTCCCCTTATCCCAGCTGCTTGGCTCAGTGCTTTCCCTACATGGTTTAAAACACTCCTTAAAAGCTCGAGGAGGGGTGCCTGGGTGGCTTGGTCGGTTAAGCATCCGACTTCAGCTCAGGTCATGATCTCGCAGTCCGTGAGTTTGAGCCCCGCATCGGGCTCTGTGCTGACAGCTCAGAGCCTGGAGCCTGTTTCAGATTCTGTGTCTCCCTCTCTCTGTGACCCTCCCCCGTTCATGCTCTGTCTCTCTCTTTCTCAAAAATAAATAAACGTTTAAAAAAAAAACAAAAAACGCGAGGAGTGTGAATTCTGTTCCCATTTTTACAGCTATGTAAACAGGCCTAGAGCAGTTAAAATGACATGCCCAAGGCAGCACCTAGAATAAGGCTTAGTACGTAGAAGGTAGGTGCTCACTAAACATTTGTGGAATTGATGAATGGCTTCAGAATGCACGTAGCCCTTTCATTACCTTCTCAGATGAGGATTCACAGCTTCATCCTTGAGGGTGTGTGAACTTTCTATGAGAATTCTTGAATTCTATGTTTTTTGGCCGGATAGTCTTCAGAAATTATGACCTGCCAATTCTGGTAGATCTAGGCCACCACCTCCTCCCTGAGACCTGCCATGCAGTTTAGGGGCCTGCATCTGTGACTGTGTTTACCATGGCATTGGCACCAAGGGTCACTGTTTGAATTGTCTCGGGCTAATGAGAAAAAGCAAAGGCCACCGGATAAGCAAAAGGCGCTGTGAGCCAAGCCAAGGGATGTGACATCACCACCCCAATCACTGGCCGAATCAAGTGGCCCCAGCAGAAGAATGGCAAGTGGAGTCTGCCTTGGCCAGGCCAGCGTGCCCAGGGCAGAAGCACCCGTGGCCCTGGGCCCCTCTTTACAATCACAGCAGAGACTGACTTCCTTGGAATGATGGCATCGGTCTGTGTCCGTGTTAATTTGCATTTTATTGGTTTTGCCATTTATGTTTGAATTTGGCTCGTATGTTTGCTTTGGTTTTATTGTTGTCTAAGAGAGTTAGAAGGAATGTTATCTGTCCACATGTAACACGACAATAAAAATGATTTAAAACTAAATGCTGGAGTTCTTACACGATTTAAGTTTAAAAGGGATCTGTCCCCTACATGAGTTTAAGAAACTACTGAATCATTCATTCAACCACAAACCTTTGTCAAGTGCGTGTGTGTGCCAGACCCCTGCCAGTGTTCTGTATGCCGGGACCAGATTTCCCTACCAGTGCCGTGGCCCCGAACTCCCTTTTCTTCCAGACCCCTCCCACCGGGCCCCGGTACCTTGGAGATGTCCACCATGGAGTTCACTTGCTCCCGGAGCTTTCTGTGTTTCAGCCGCACCTGGCGGAACCTGTGGGAAGAGGTGCGAGGTTAGAAGTGACCCTTGCTCAGGGATGGATAAGGGGCGAAGAGACTCACAGAGACACGGAGCAGTGGGGAAGGGTTTCCAGAGAGCTGCGCCCGTGAGCCCATCTTCCAGGTACAGACCCAGGTATCCTGCCCCACACGTGGAGTGGCACGGACCCACAGACACTGAGACGTGCAAGATGAATCATCAGAGTCACTGTGAGGTCTAGGTGGACATCTGTTCGGTGAGACCGCACATGGGTGTCCTGACCCGGGCACGCACTCACGCTCGCTCACACACACTATGCAGAATGGAGGAGATGTGCACAGAGAGGCCCTCACCTGTTGATGGCAGCCAGCAGCCTGCGCTGGTGCCTTCGGGCAGCTCCACGCTCCTTCCTCCGTGTGTGTTTATAGAACATCCAGGCCTCTTGCAGCACTCGGGCAGCTGATTCCTTCATCTGAGGGTGGGCACAGTGTCAGCGGAGACACCCCTAGGGCTCTGGGAAAGGGGCTGGGGCCTGGACTCCCTGGTCTGAGGGAAGGGAGGGTTGGAGGCTGGGGCAGGAGGGGATGGGTGGGGACTCCTGGGTCTGAGGGAGGCGTGTGCTGTGGGTGCCATGTGCCCATCCTCACCTCTTTGGCATATTGGATGTCCATCATGAAGTTGTGCACGTGCTTCTCTGCTTTATTAAACTCCAGCTTCCGGGCCACCACGGCCACCAGCAGGGCTGTGCAGCAGACCCCCTGTGGGCACAGCAGACGTGATGACAGGAGGCCTCTGGGGCTCCTGTGCCACCAAACTCTCTCCTTGAACCCTCACAACAGCCACAGAAGGCAGGCAAGGCCACCCCTAGTTGACAGACGAGCAGGCCCAGGGAGAACCACAGTTCCACAGCTGTGAGGGATAGAGCTAGGATCGCAAGTCACATGTCTGAGTCCCACTCATGTGTAGCATTCATACCACCAGAACATCCTCTTTCGTTAAGGGCGTGATTGGAGAAGGAGAGATTCTGGGCGAGGGGCAGTCCCCACCACTGCCTCCCCATTGCTCTCACCCAGTTGGCAATCAGATCACTGAGGTTATCCCTCAACCTCCTCCCACCCCTGTAGCTCCTGCCCACTCCTGGCCACGTCCCTTCCCTCCTGGACCATCTCCAGCCTCCCCTCTCCTGACCTTGACCTCAGGGAGATCTAACAATTATGACCCTGCCCCCTTACCCTAATCTAGGCTCCCCCTGCCCCAAACTTCTTAGCCTGGCTTTCAGAGCCTTCCAAGTTCTAGGCTTTGCCTCCAGACAACTCAGCCTGGCCTCATTGTGCCTCAGCTGCCTGACCGCTTTGGTCCGTAAGCTTCTCCCTTCTCCCAAGGCCTCTGACCCATCAGCTGCTCAGTGGCACCTGCTGCGCTTCCTTACAATAAATTTTCTTCTGGAGCCTTCCTCTTCCCCAAGCTGTATCTCAGCTCACAAAACCTCTGAACAATTTACTTGTTGCAAACATCGGTTCCCCGACTGCTTGTGTTCAAAGCCCAGCTCTGAGCATGTTCCTTGATCTCTCAGTGTCTCACTTTCTTCCTGTGAAATAGGCACGCCCTCACAGTATGACCCTGTGGATTCCTTAAGTTAACACCTGGGAAGTGTTCAGAGCAGAGACTGGCACAGAGTATGTGCTCAGTAAAGTTGGCTATGATTATTCCATTATGCTGGGGAACCTCTCAGCCAGGAGTTGGGCTGTGAGCTCTAGTGCAAATTGCCTGATCTTTCTAGGTCTCTCCTTGACGAAGGTTTCTCCTTGTGTCGAATGAGGGAGGAGGTCCCAGGCAGCCCTGAGGGTTCCTGACCTTTTGGGAGTGTTCCCTTGGTTGAACCTCTACCCCTCTTTGCTGGTCCCAAAGACTCACCCCTGGGGAGGGGATCACACTTAACTATCACCCCATCCATCACCAGTGGGCCCAGGGCTTGGAGATGCAGCATGTCCTTTCTGGGACAACATCAGGGCTGGGGGCTGGCAGCCCGAGTCCCTGAGTGTGGGAGGAGCCATATCTCATGAGGAGGTGAAGGCCAAGGCCTTGAGTGTTGGGTCCTGGATGGGGCTAGGGACCAGGTGGGGGGAACTAGATGCCTGGGTCTATGAAAGAAAGCTGGTAGATGTCAGGATTCAGGAGGAGGCTAGCTCTGGGGACACTTTGCCTCATCCTTGAGAACAGAGGAGCTAGGGTGGGGACAGCTGGATGCTTAGGACTAGTTAACAAATAACAGCCCTCTCACCCCCACCCCCTAACCCATATACTGAACGTTTCCTATGTGCTCGGTGCTGTCTGGCACCCTTTATGTGGTTTAATTAATTTAATCTCGGGAACCCCATGAGGAATATGCTAATATCAACATGTTCATTTTATAGATGAAGAAACCAGGAGATTATAAGGCTTGATCCCTGCTTTGAAGTGGCAGAAACAGGATTTGAATCCAGGCAGCCTGACCCTACAGGCATGCTTTTGATGAATCTATAGCCTTAATGGAGGCTGGAGACTGGGTTCCTGAATCCTGGAGGAGCCTAGCACTGGGAAATCAGGTGTCTGTGTCCTAGACAGTTAGTTGAGAGGGTAGGGGTGTGAGGGGCAGGGTGTCTGAGCCTTCATGAGGCTCAGGGCTGGATTCCTGGATTCCGGAAGGAAATAGGGCTGGGAAGTCAGGGGCCTGTTTTCTTGAGGACGGTGAAGCCTAGGGTCCTAGGTTCCAAAGAGAGCAAGGACTTATGGGATGGATTCCTGCATTTTGTAAGGAAATGGGGCAGTGGGTGTCCAGACACCCAAGTTTCTTAGGAGTGTCCTTGAATGCCTTTGTTGGCTCCATGATTTCCTGGGGCCCAGAGGATGAGCAATTTGGGACAGGGGTAGGGTCCCTGAGGAGGCTATACTCACCATGACTCCAGTGCAGAGGCAGACAATCTTGCCCCACATGGTGCCTGGCACCACGTCCCCATAGCCAATGGTCAGGAATGTGATGGGGATCAGCCACAGTGTGTCCGAAAGGTGTCCGGTGGCATTAACAGCCTGCCTGTGGGGAAAGAGGAGTTAGTTCTGAAACCTCACCCCAGGGGTTTCCATGATGTCTGATACTCTCCTTCCTAACACACCTACCGTCCCCAGAAACAGAGAAAAAGTCAGTAAGTTCTGGGCTTTGGAGAGCCTGCCCGGCTTCCTCTCTGCTGTGTGAGCTGGGCAAGAGAGGCTCAGCCACTCTGGGCTATGGAATTTGAACCTGGATCCAACCAATTCCAAAGCCTGTTTGGTTTTAGCTAGGTTACCAGTACTGCTGCTTTCAGAGTGTATTGTTGGAGGGTTGAGAGGGGGCAGAAACCCAGCCCAAGGTCCACTTGTCCACCCTGACAGTGATCCCATCTACCCGGAGGAAGGGGAGCCTTTTTCTTAATAATTAAAAAAAAAAAAAATTACATACCTATATCTATCTATCTATATATTTATGGTAATCTACACCGATGTGGGGCTCAAACAACCCCAAGATCAAGTGTCTCATGCTCCACCTATAGAGCCAGCCAGGCACCCCAGGGGCCCCTTTTTCTCATGTCTACAAAGATGTTGTATGGCCTATGGGTGCCCCATCAAGACTAAAAAGGCAGGACCCTGTCCTCCCTTCCCCTCACTTCGCAGAAGGAGACATTTAGTTCCAGCCATGGAAGGGATTGAAGATCCTGATTTGTCTAACTCAAGCCCACAGACCACTTGCATCGGGGTCAGCAGGGAAAGCTTCATTCATGATGCCCCTAGACCCATCACAGCCACTACTCTCTGGAGGCAGGGACTGAATTTACACTGTTAATTCCCACTCCCTTCATCCAGAAGGACATTCAGGTTTGAGGACCTCTGTCTTGGGATTTAGAAATTTGACCCCCTCCCACCCTCCCATTTTTCAAATGAGAAACATGGTGGGAGGAAAACAGATTCTGCAAGATGAAGGAGTTGAAAATCATGAAAGATTAGAATTGCTGGGGAGACTTGAACGATGGTGGGATTTGACACCCATTTTACAGATGAAGGAACAGAGGGTCAGAGAGGAAGGATCTAAAGCCAGTGCTTGTCATTCCCTGCCTCTTTTCAAGAATCCTTTGCCAGAGGTACTGAACCAGAGGTTCCCAAACTTGAGCAGGGATCAGAATCACCTGTTAAAACAGATTGCTTGGCCCCACCCACCAGAGTTTTAATTTGGTAGGTCTGGGTAGGGCTTGAGAATTTGGATTTGCAGCAAGTTCCCAGGTGATGCTGCTGGTCCGGGAACCACACTTTAAGAAACACCGACTAAGATTACCTTCCGCTTGCTTTATCTGTCAGAGAGAGAAACTGAGGCTCTGAAAGGCTACAGGCCCAGCATCCAGTCTGTCCAGCAGGCAGCCTGGAATCCTGTATCCATTCCCGGCAGGGAATTTCCTTCCAGAGCAGCCCCAAGTCACCCCCTGTCCCAGGATCACAGGGAGTGCCCACAGAGCATCTCTGTGCTAATTCGGAAAAGGTGTCACTGACCTCCAACCGGGCAGTTGCAACCCTTGGCCAGGCGCCAGAGACTCAATAGATGCCTGGAAACCTGAGACAGGGCAGGTGTGGGAGTGGGAAGGGAAGGGCTTGCTAGGGCCTGTGTGTGTCTGGGGAGACTGGAGGTGGTCAGTTGGTTCCTCTCACCCCAGTGGATGAGTGTGGACGAACAGCTTTCTCCTCCGCTTTGCCCCCAAGGGGCCCAAGCTGTACCGCCATCCAGGGAAGCTGTGGCTGTAAGCGGCTCCCTCTGATGCTCCAGGTACCCCGACCCTCCACCACCAGTACCCTCACCTCTCGGCCACCGACAGCACCCAGGCGGTGGTGAGCCAGAGGCCAAGCGTGAGGCAGAGCAGCAGGCGACCGGGGTGCGTGTTCATGTACAGCTTGGCCACGAACCAGTGGCGGAAGCGGACCTGGTTGAGGGCGCCGATGCTGCGGTAGGACGCGTTGAGCAAGACGCCGCTGCGCAGGAGGACGGCGCGGGGCACCAGGTAGAGGCGCAGCAGCATGGCCAGCGACAGCAGCGCCTCCCCCTCATCCAGGAAGCCCGGCCAGGACTGCGTCGCCGCGGACCGGGACCCTAAACCCTGAGCGCACCGCGGACCCCGCACCGGCGCTGGGTGCAGAGCGCACACGGCCAGCTCCAGCACGATCTGCGCCGCCTGCCGCCCGGTCAGCGCCACGCGCCAGTCCCGGAGCCCGTTGTCGGTCATGAACAACTGCGGGGAGGGGACAGAGTGGGGAGGCAGGGGGTCACACGAAGGTCAAGAGGCCGCCTGCCTGTCTGCGTCTGCCAGCGTCCGAAGATAAGGGGGACGCGCCCACGGGGGCGGGGCCCTGGGTGTGGGGGAGGCGAGGAGGGAGGCAACACAGGTCGGGCAGGTGGGACTGGGGACGGTGGGGAAGGAGTGGGACAGGATCTGAGGAGGGCGTCTCTGCACCTTTTCCCACCCCCACCCCCAGTTTCAGGCCACTTCCAGAACTTTCTGTGTGCCCCACATTGTTCTATGTATGGAAGATAGAGGTGAGGAAAACAGAAACCCCTGCCTCCCTGGAGCTTCCAGTTCACATCCACGGAGCCCTCTCCACCTCCTGCTTCTGGGGACACGGGTAGTAACTAACTGTAAACCGCACACCATTAGCAATGGCTATAGGTGACATTTTATAGGGTACTTTGGACGTGCCAGGCACTACTCTCTCTCCTTTCCATGTTATGACTCAGGGAATGCTGACAACACAGTGAGATTGAAAGCATTATGAGGCCCATTTTACAGATGCAGAAACTGAGGCCCAGCACACTGAGCTATAAATCGAGGCCATTTCACCTTTTGAATGACTGCTGTTAATGATAATACGTACTTTTTACTGAGTGGGCATCACAGGGGGAATTATTACATATGGCCAATAACCCCCATTTTATAGGGTAAAGGGGGAAGGAATAGAGGCAACAGGATCCTGGGATGTGGGGGGTGGGATGAGGGGAGAGGGGTGGAGAGTTGAGTGTCTGGATGAGATATGAGATGGGAGGGGGGCGAAGGGTGGAAAGATACCCCACCCACCCCCCACCAGGTCTAGAGGGTAATTGTCAGAGAGGTGGGGAGCTCAGGAGTAGGGAGGGACCTTCAGGCACAAAGCCTGGAATGGTGGGGCCTCAAGGATGGAGGACAGAGATCTGGGGGGGCTGGGCCTGGAGTGGGGGTGCCTGGGGGTGAGAGTTCTCAGCACCCCAGGGCTGCAAATGGAGCACGGGACTGGGTTGCTCCAGGAGGCTCTGTCTGTCTGTCTGTGGTTATTCTCATCTCGGTGGGTGAGGCTGTGGACAAATCTTAGGGTGGAGAAACCTCATTACTCAGACCAGGAGGAGGAGTGTGGAAAGTGTGAGCCGACAGGGTGTGGTGGGGGCTGGGGGGGAGCAAGGAAGGGGCCCCCGGGGTGGGGCCCGCCCTACCTGGACCTCTTTGGCGTGAAATACCACGATAAGACAAAGAAGCAAGAAGGTGGAAATGCTGATCATGCATTTAACCAGGAACAGGTAGAGCGCCCACTGTTGGGAGGGATAGAAAATGGGGTAAGATTCCAGGCCCCCTCTACCTTCCTCCCCAATGCCATCCCTTCTCAGTTCCCAATTTCCTGGCCTCCTCTGCCCATCCCCCTGCCTGTCTCCCCCACCCCATCCCCCCCTCCCCCCACCAAAACCTGGTTCTACCTGATATCTCAGTTTGGGGGAACTCTCAAAACCATCATAGGGTCCCCAGGGAGAGTGTCCTTTTCCTTCCCAGCCTGACAGCGTCCTCTTCAACCACTCTCCTAGGACCCACACCTGAGGGGGGACCTTGCAATCCCTTTTAAATTCCCCCAACCCCTTCCCCATCAAAACACTATTCCTCAAGTGTGGGGTGGGGGGTGGGTCTAGAAACACACACCTGGCCTTTAGGAAGTTCCCCCCCTCTTCCCTTCTCACACAGCTGGTCCTGCCCTAGAAAGCAACCTGCCCTAGAAGGTTCTACCGTCTTCTCGGTTCCCCCAAGGAGCCTAGAGATTCTTTCTCAATACCCAAGGGGTAAATGGCACCCCCCTCCATCCAGGGCACTGGGTCCCTGAGACCCCAGCCCCAGCTCTGAGGAAGGCCACTGAGTCCTGTCCCCTGTGTCTCCTTCCCATTGCTCTCTCTCCTGGCTCTAAGCCCAGGGCAGATCTGGCCGGAAGCACATGGCCTCCAGAAACCACGGAGAGATTTTCTTTCCCCCCCCTCTCTTTGTGTGGCAATACCTTGGAGAGATCTAGAATTCTTGAAGGAGGGATTTAGGCAGGACTGGGATTGCTGGATACCATTGCAGGAGTGGGGAGGGGTCCCCACCTGAGGAGTGTTGTTAGTGGGGAGGGGACCACCCGGGGTTCCCACGCTGAGCTTAGCACCTACTTCCCCTCTCAGATGGCTGCTGGCTCCCCTGGGGCCAGGGCCCCACCTTCTGTGCAGGGGAAGAGGGCCAGTTTCCTGCCCCAGGGGGCCTGCCCCCCCACCCCTCCCAGAACAATGGTGCTGTTGTTCCTAGCCCTCCCCTACCCCTTCATCCTGCTAAGTCTCCCTAATTCCCTTGTCTCTTTCTTCAGTGTGTCTCAGACTCCACTAGACACACCCCCTGCCCACACAGCACCCCACTTCTCTGGTGGCCCTCTCTACTTTGCCGGTTTCTCTTCCCCCAAATCCCTGACTCAGTCTCTGGGGATGCTTCTGCTTCTATCTCTATTTGTGTTTGAGGGCCTCTGTTTCTGCCAGGCTTTCCATCTCCCTGTGTGTAGCTCACTTGGGGAGCTCTCGCTGTCTCTCTGTGTGACTGTACTTCTGTCTCTCACTGCATCTCTGTCTCTCCTACCGCCTTTGTCTCTCTGTGTATCTCAGTCTCTCTGTGTCTCTGTCGCTCAGTGGCAGCCTCTCTGTGCCTCTCACCGCCCCTCCCCCTGCTCATATCTCCATCTTGTTCTCTGCACCTGTTCTCCTCCAGCCCCCCCCCCCCCCCCCCCCCGCCGCAGGTGTCCGGGGCCCTGCAAAATGAGCCCATAAGATTGAGATGGAGGTGGGGAGCAGGGATGGATGTTGTCAAGGCACAAGTGGAAAGGGGGCTGAGGAGGACCCTTAGGGCCACGTATCTGAACCCTCACCCCCAGTTTACAGATGGGGAGACTGAGGCTCAGAAAGCCACAGCACCTTCTCCAGAGTCCAACTGCCACAGGCAGCAGCCTGGCAGGCAGCAGAGGGAAGGAAGAAATGAGAGGTGAGAAGGTGGAGGGAGGGAGTGGGGTAGGAAAGACCCCCCTGTCCTTTCCCATCTGTGGAGCTCACGTCCTCACCTCCCCTGCTGGGCGGGGTGCTGAAGCGTGGGAGCGGCGGGTAGGCTCTGGCCATGCTTCCTGTTGGCATGGGCTTCGGTGGCCCCACCCCCTCTGTCCCCGCTGCCCTGGCCTCAGCTGCCCGGCCAGAGGAAGCCAGCCTGCTCTGACCCTGCATGTGGCTCCTGATCCCTTCGGAACTGCCCTCCTCCCCTGCCCCCAAATCCAAGCCTGAGCCCCCCTCCTCCAGGAATCCCCCAACCCGGTCCTCAAGTCAGTCCCCCCCAAGCCAGCCCAGTTCCACATCCCTTACCCCAGACAGTTCTCCAACCCCTCCTTTCCGGTTAAGCAATTCTGTTCTGTCCTCAATCCACGGATCCTGACCCCTGTCCTCCATCTGCCCCATCACTGCCCAGACCCGGGCTGGAATGCGCCCAGAGCCTGCTCAGACCTGTCCTGGCCCCACCTGTCCTTTTCCTTCCTACTCACACTATCCTCAGTCGGGCCCCCTTCCCACAAAGGCGCTCTAAGCCTCGTTCTTCAGACCCAGAAGCTTGGGCTCCCAGCCTCCTCCCCTGGGACCTACGAGTCCAGGCTTCTGCACACCTACCTCTCCACTATGTCTCAGACTAAACAGCAGGTAGACTGTGGGGAGGTTGGGAATGACGGACATGCGGAGGGGCTGGGGTGGTTTTCCGTTTCCCACCCCCACCCCAGCCACTTTCTTGGGCTCTCAGCCCTTTGCAGCCAAGGCACTAGGTAAAGGTTAGACTTTAGATAAGGACCAAGGAGCCGCCGCCTACTGGAAGAAGTTCGTTTTTCTCCCCACCCTCCCTTCACTGACCCTGAGGCTGGCTATCTCTCCTCTAATGGGCTCTTGGGAGACTGGAGGATCTGGTCAGCCACCCCCTGGCCTCCAGGGATCCTGGACCTCCAGCTGTCCAATTGCAAACCTTCAAATACTGAGACACTGTGACCCCTCTTCCTTCCTTTTGCAGAGAGAGCCCTGAGCATTTACCTCCCCTGGGCCCTAGGAGTCCGGCCCCCCAGCCCCCTCCTCCCTCACACCCAGGAGTCTGGGACTTCCCCCTCCTCCTCAGACCCAGAAGCACAGACCCCCTCACCCCTCCTCCCTCAGACTTCGGGCTCCAGACCCTCAGCGGCTCCTCTCTCAGACCCAGGGGTCCAGGTCTCCTAGCCCCTCCTCCTTCAGGCCCAGGAGTCTCTCCCCCCAGCCCCTCCTCCCTCAGCCCCCAGCCTCCCAGGACCCAGGATAAGAGTTCCACTCACCGGGCACCCTCCAAACCATAGCATCTCCGCGTGCAGCACCATGAGTCCGATGCCAGTTCCCGCCAGTGCCAGTGCCCAGCCAGCCAGCCACTTCTCCTGCTCCAGCAGCCGCTTTCGCCGCTGTAGGGCCCCCAGGCCCGGCACCAGCTCCCCGCCCATGGCCCCTGCGGTCTTGGGGCTCAGCCAGCTTCCTGCCCAGGGTCCCCCACCTCGCAGCACACAAAGGGCAGCCACTGTGGCTTGCAGGTCCTCAGCCTGCTCTGCTCCTCACTCTGGGGCTCTTGCTTTGAGGCACGGAGGGAGTCTGTGCCCTCTGGGGGTGGTGACGGTTGGGCAGGGCGGGGAGGGGCTGGCGTGGCCCTTGGGCAGAGGGGAGGCTCCCCAACCTCCCTTCTCGGTCTAAGAAGGGACTGGGGTGTGTCTCGGGGCAGAGCAAGGAAGAGGCGTGCATCCACGTGGATAAAGACACATGCTTCTGGGACACAATAGGTTTTGTCACACACAACAGTCTGCGCCCTGTAATGCACACCTTCACTCAGCCACACCCAGACACCACAAGACGAGGGGTGGTGAACCTTCACACACGGCATGGCCGGAGACGGAACCTAACACACATGGGCACACAACACAACCTACACCGAGTGACTCACAACTCCCGATGAGCTCTGAAACCCACAGCCACACCCAGACACCACACATGCGGTGTGACCCACGCCGGCACTCAGCGAGGCAGGCACTGCCCCGGGTCGCACGTGACCACCCAAATACTGTCCACACACAGGCACAAACATGACAATCAAAACGGACACAACATTCTCTGACACAAATAGCCACACCCAGACCCCCGCACACGGTGCACGGCCACAGCTACATTAGCATAACACATACCAGTTTTCCCACAGACACACAGTATGTATTGACTCAGTGACAGCCAGATGCCACACTCAACACATCTATGTAAACAATGCGCTAGTAAGTGTCCCAAACATTCTACACCCGCGGAATGACACCCGACGTGTGCAGACACACCACGTTTAGGGACACACCTGTGGCCGTCCCCCAGCGCCAGCACAGAGAGAAATGCACACCGATCCACATCATAGCACCTGGCGACCCGGGCGCACAGGCTCAGAATGACTTGCAGCACAGACAGACTGTGCCACACAGTATACCCCGGGGCACAATGCCATCCAGATGCGTGGTTAGAGCAACATAAATGGACCCACCGAGAGACCTACAGTCTCTATGTGCATTACAGCGACACATAGAAAAAGCCCCAAACAGCACGTGCCCAGAGTAAGACATCCTGCTCTATTTTGGCGCATCACGGAGGACAGAACCCAGAGCGGTGCCCCACGGGGGAGGGAGCCCCATGCAGCTGGGGCACAGTCTACCCGGACCACGACGCCTAAATGCAACACGCACAGAGTAGGGCACACAGTATCTCCTCTGACTGACAAGCCACATCCGAACTACACCCCCACACGGCCCTGTGCATGATGCACTCCAACACGCATGGCCACACCAACACACAAACACAACATACACAGAGTCCTACACGGACACAGAATGACACAAAGCACACCGACACGGTATTTCCCGGCACCGTCTTTCACAAAACACCGTGCGTCGCAATAAAACAGCGGATGTGATCCACTGGCCCGGCCGACACCCGGGCGGGCAACGACAGCACGCACAACACCGGGGCGACGCCCTCCAGTGCAACAGAATACACAGCCACACAAACAGCACGCTCTGCGTGCGAGCACCCAGGCTGTGTTCATGGTGGGGAAAGGAGAGGCCCCCGCGATGGACACGCCTAGACATGACACACAGGGTCGCATCTCTGAGTGACAGCTCACCACGACACACGCAAGCCCCATGATGAGACGCAACGCACAGCGACGTTACAGAACGGCCCATGCGTGCGGAGTGACGCACGGTGACTCCTAGCGTGACCCACAATGCAGAACGCCACCACACGCAGCAGCACGGAGATAACACACGGACCTGGACGTGTGCATCTGGACACAGACGGGACCGTCCTCCGGCCACACGCGAGGAGACACTGGCACGCTACCATGAGACACACACCTTGCACACGCTGACCTCCGGGACACAGCCTGCACCTGCAGGGATCTCGCAGACGGAACCCCTCTCCCTCCCATGTCATATGTCACGAAGAGACACGGCCCCACCAGCCACAGGGAATCGAGACACTCATGCACAAACACGTCCGGCGACACACGCAGCAATGCCAAACGGCACACACGGACACACCGGGTGGCAACAGCACAGCTCGTGCAGGTGCCATGCCTGCTCCAGGGCACACTTGTGATTCCCCCCTCGGGGTGCAACGCGACAGGAGAGTGATGGGGACACCCCCGGGCACACCCACACACCACGCGCATGCCCGCGGGGAAAAAACACTGCCCCTGGGCACTCCTGAGGCTGCAGCCTGGGCGCCCCCCCACTCCCCCGCTAGCCGCCACCCTTGTGGCCCGGCCCGGGTCTCTCTGGCCTCTTGTCCTCCCTCTCTGGTTCCTAGGCCTCACCTCGGGCCCCTCCCTCAGCCTCTCCTGCTCTGGGAGCCTCCAGGTCCTGCCTTGCCTTGGTCTCTGCCTTTCCCTGTCTCTGTTGTTCTCTCCTCTATGCCTTCACCTCTGTGTCTTGTGGCTCTGTCTCAAGTCTAAGTGTCTCTGACTCTCTGTTCATTTGTCTGTTTCCATTTCTCTCTCTCTGGCTCTGTCTCTCGGCCTCTTCGTGCCCCTTGGGTGTTTCTTTCATTCTGTCTCCTGTCACTGTCTCTCTGTCTCCATCTCTGTCTGTGCTCTCTCTCCATGTCCCTGTCTCTTGCCGGCCCTAGGTCTCTCTGTCTCTGTCTGTGACTCAGTTTCTCTGTCTCACCGTCTCCCTGCCTCCAGACCTCCCTTTGGCTTTCTCTCTGTCTCTCTGTCTCTGGCCCTGCCTCTCTCTCTGGGCCTCTCCATGCTTGTCTCTGCTTCGGTTGGTCTCCTCTATCCACCAGCACAGCTGGGGGACAGCCTTGCCCTTTCTAGGTCCACCCAGGCCCACTCAGGGCCAAGAGGCCAGAGGCAGAGGCCGCGGCTGCCCGGGTCAGAGGCCATGGAAACGAGACCTCCAGCCCCGGCCCCTGCACAGCCGTGCCTCAGTGCAGACCTTAGTGAAAACTAATGGGGTAGGGGGAACAATCCAAGAGAGGGAGACAGATGGAGAGGGCAGAATTTGAAAAAAAATCAAAGAGATGGAGAGAGGAGATGTGGCGGTGAGGGGAAAGCAGAAGCTGGGATCAAGACGTGGAAGTTAGAGCAGACAGAAGTTTTGTCTCCAAAGAGACCAACTCAGACAGAAAAACGGAGCAAAGGCTGGCCTCGGGAGAGGCCAGGGTGGGCAACAGTGAGGTCACAGTGGGAAAGGCACTTGCCTCCGAACGGAAGTTCTGGGATGTGGGGGTCAGTCGGTAGGACACACGGCTCCAGAGCCAGCTCCCTCCAGCCCAGGGAGGGGCTGAGCCGGGGGGTGGGGGTGACTCAGGGCCCCAGAGCTTCCTGTGACTCAGCCCTTGGTCCCAACCCTGAAGGGGGGAGTGGAGAGGGAGAGGGGTCTCTGTAAAAGAGAGGGAAGAGGAATACCAGAGGACCTCCCTGCCTAGGTTGCCCACCTCAGAGGAGGGGGTGGGGCTGCTGATTGGGACTTTGAGGGGAGGAGAGGTCTGGGGGCCTGGACTCCTGGGTCTGAGGGAGGAGGGGCTGGGGGCCTGGACTCCTGGGTCTGAGGGAGGCGGGGACTAGAGGCCTGGACTCCTGGGTCTGAAGGAGGCGGGGACTGGGGGTCTGGACTCCTGGGTCTGAGGGAGGAGGGGCTGGGGCCTGGGACCCTGGGTCTGAGGGAGGAGGGGGTGCAGGGCTGGAGTCTGGGTCTGAGGGAGGTGGGGACTAGAGGCCTGGACTCTAGTCCTGGAGTCTGGGTCTGAAGGAGGCGGGGTCTGGGGGTCTGGACTCCTGGGTCTGAGGGAGGAGCGGGTGCGGGGCTGGAGGCTGGGTCTGAGGGAGGAGGGGCTGGGGGCCTGGACTCCTGGGTCTGAGGGAGGAGGGGCTGGGGGCTGGACTTCTGGGGCTGGGGGGGAGGGGCTGGGGGCCTAGACTGGGGTGTGAGGGAGGAAGGGGTTGGATCATATACTCCTGGTCCAGGAAGGCTAGAACTGATTCCAAAGTCCCTGGGACTTTTCCTTGGCCTTGTCCCAGCTGCCCCACCTTCGTCCCAGCCCCATCTCCGGGCCTGGAAAGGACCCAGGTGCCTTGGGGCCTAGCCGGAAGGGGCTAAGGACAAAGGGTTGTTTAACTGGGCAGGGTGGTGGAGGGGAGTGAAGAAGAGGGTGTCTCAGGCGGAAAGGTCACTCGTCGCCCCGGGCTTGTGCAGGGAAAGGCGGGGCCGGGCCGGGAGGAAGACATCCTTCAAGAAAGTCAGAGGCTTGCGGAGGCAAATCCTCCCCTGCTGTTCTTTTTGAACTAGGCGTTTGCAGGCTTCAGGGCATGAGATACCGCCACCTAGTGGTGTCTTTGGGAACTGCAGGCATCTACTTGTCCAGACTAGTTTCCAGTCAACATATATTGAACACCTACTGAGTGCCTCTAAGTGTTGAGGGTGAAGTAAAAACAAAGCAGACAAGGGGTGCCTGGGTGGTTCAGTTGGTTAAGCGTCCTGCTCTTGATATTGGTTCAAGTCATGATCTCACGGTTTGTGAGTTCGAGTCCCTCTTCCTTGCCTCGGGCTCTGAGGTGACTTGGGGAAATCTGCTCGGGATTCTCTCTCTTCTCTCTCTGCCCCTCCCCCCCCCCCCCCCCCCCCACTGGGTGGCTCAGTCAGTTAAGAAAAACAGACACAACTGCCCTCATGTTGCTTCCAGATTAAGGAAGTTTTGTGGCTGCGTTAATCTCCCTCACTGTGTCTCTGACTCTTTGCTTCTCTCTCTGTATCTCACTGGCCTTGCTTTTTAGTTTCTATCTCCTGGTCTTTGTCTCCAAGTGCATGTCTTCTTCTTTTCTCCTTCTTCTTTCTCTTTTTGTGTTTATTTTGTCCCTTATATATCTCTGTTCCAGACCAATTAAAAACTATGTTAAATTATATATATTTATATGTATATATATCAAATTATAAATATTATATAATTAAATAATTCTGTCCCACCATCTGGGAGTTCACAGACCTTGGTTCAAACCTTGCCATGGCCCCTATTTTTGTGTGGAATATAACACACATATAGCCTGGGTTAGCAACAGACCTGCGTTCACGTCTGTCTAGCTCTGCTATCCTTAGCTGTTATGTCCTGCAAAGTGGGGGATGATACCCATGTCACAGGCTTGCTTGAGAATTAGGTGAATATCCAGAGTCCTCAACACAGGACCTGGTATATGTTAAGCACCTGGGGTACATTGTCTCTAAACCGGCTGTCAGTGTTTCCTCCCGTCTGTGCTGCCATGTGGCCTCAAGCTGGCTGGCTTGTGACTTGTTTGTTGCAGAAATGATGGTGGGCCAGCTTGAGGTCCAGTTGTTTAGAGAACAAGAAGCTTCTGCTTTTGTTCTCTTCGAACTCTAAGACTAACATGCTGTGAGGAAGCCCCTGGAGAGGCCATGCAGGAGAGAATCAAGGCAGCCTGGCCAAAAGCCCCAGACTAGCCCCAAGTGAATGCAGCTGCATGAGTGACCTCTGGAGGGACAAGCAGAAATGCAGTCAACCCTCAGGGCAGGGAGAAATAATATACTTTTTGTTTCAAAACACTAAATTTTGTAGTGATTTGTTACCCAATAATAACAATAAATATCATACTCTTTTGTTCAGTTTCAGGTTTGAAGTTTCCCATGATAAAAAAAAATATGTATACATATCAATATGTATATAGTCGACCCTTGAAGAATGAGGGGTTAGAGGTGCGGACCCCTCACACAGCTGAAAAATCCACATGTAAACTTTTTTTAAGTTTATTTATTTATACAGCTCGAGTGAGAGATGGGCAGGGAGAGAGGGAGAGAGAGAGAATCCCAAACGGTCTCTGCACTTTCAGCGCAGAACCCACCACGGGGCTTGAATTCAAGAAACTGCGAGATCATGACCTGAGCTGAAACCAAGAGTCAGACGCTTAACGGACTGAGCCACCCAGCTGCCCCCCAAAAAAACACGTGTAACTTTTGACTCCCCCCAAACTTAACTACTAATAGCCTATTGTTGACTGGAAGCCTTACTGATAACATAAGCAGCTGATTAACGCATATTTTGTATGTACTGTATTCTTACAATAAAGTAAGCTAGAGAAAAGAAAATGTTAAGAAAATCATGAGGAAGAGAAGATACATTTATAGTACTGTACTGTATTTGTTGAAAAAATATCTGTGTATAAGCAAGTCTGCACAGTTCAAACCCATGTTATTTAAGGATCAACTGTGTGTGTGTGTGTGTGTGTGTGTGTGTGTGTGTGTGTATAATGGAGTAGATAATGGAAATTGCACTTTATAAATTGCAGATAGTATCATTTTGCTTCTCTTTTCACCTCTGGGTCTTCCTTGACTCTTTCAATCTCTATCTATAATACTTTTTTCCTCTCTCTTTCTCTCTGTATGTCTATTACTATCTTGCCAATGCTCTTCCTGTCACCTTCTCTCCATTTACTTTGCTCTACTACGTTGGCCTTCCTGCTGATCCTCAAACCTGCCAAGCTCTTTCCTGCTTCAGGATCTTGACACTTGCTTATCCCTCTGCCTGAATGTTTTGCCCTCCAGTCTCCTCATGAATCATTCTTTCACTTCATTCAGTTCTTTGCTCAAATATAGCATCTTTCTTGACCATCTCTTCAAAAATGGTCCCCTCCTGCTCCATAAAGAATACGGTATCCTATTTAATTTCTATGTCTTCATGGCACTTAGGACTATCTAAATAATCCTGTTTTCTTATTTGTCTAATTGTTTAGGACAGGGATCTTGCCATCCTCAGTTTCAGAACAGTGTCTGGCAATAGGAGATGCTTAATGGATATTTGTAAAGGAATGTTCTGATTGATTCTCCTTATACTGTACCCTCTTACCCTGTGCCACACCATCTTGGAGATGGGAAGGACGTCATTTCTTCATTTCCCTGTCCCTCCCCCTGCCCCATTAGTTGAGTTGCTGTCTGTGGTTCTGAGACCCAATCTTCTGGATCTGTCCTTGGTGCTGATTAGGGCTCTCCCTTCCATTAAGCGCAAGAGGTCAGGGGAATCTTGGGAAAGGAATGATGTGTGTGTGTGGTGGATCTAGGCACCGGGACATCTGGATCACTGAGAGAAGGGAGACATCTGAGTTCCCAAAGGAGGGAGTGCCTGGGTCACTGCGAGTTCACTAGGTATTTGTCCTAACTATTTATCTGCTTATCTATTCATGTATACATACATTCATATATATACTTTTTATTTTAGAAAACTTCAAACATACAGAAGTGAAAAGAAGGGTACAGTAAACTGCAGTGCACCCACTTAACTACCAGCTCATGGCTAATTGCATTTCACTTATGCCTCCGCCCACTTCCTCACTTCCTCTATTATTTTAATGCAAATCCCAGACATGATATCATTTAATTATATGTCGTATTTTAAATTTTGTTTCTTTTCATTCAGGTAAGGTTTGCAAATCTTAAGTATACAGATTGATGCAGCTCTACCTGTGTATAGACATGTGTGACCACCACCTTGATCAAGCCATAGGGCACCTCCATTGCCACACTGGGTTCTTGTGTACTCCGTCCCAACTGATACACCAGGGATAGCCCTATTCTGACCTCCAACACCAAAGATCGAAAAGCCACAATGTGGAAGTCCAAACACCTGGGCTCTAGCCTTAACTTTGCTGTTGGCATTAATTTTTTTTTGTATGAAAATACCATATGTGCAGAAAGTACATAACATTCAGAGGTATATTTTGGACAAATAATTATATTGTGAACCCCCATGAAATCACCATGGACTCTCAGGGAGAATATTGCTACTCCCCAGAATCTTTCTGTGCATTCCTTTATGACAACATTCTCTTCCCAGCTTCCAGAGGAAACCACCCTCCCCACTTATAAGGAACTTTGCTCCTCCTAACCCACAGCCCTCACACACTGTGCTTTCTTAGTCTCTCCTTCTCCCTCCAGCCCTTCAACACTAAGTGGACCCTGGCCCTAGAGACCAAGAACCAGAGACCAGCCTCCCTCCTCATCTCCCATCCCTCCTGGTCTGCCCCCTGCATGGTCACAGGGAGAGTTCCCCATCATCTGGCTTCCACCATGCCATTCCCCTGATCTGTGCCCTTCCACGGATCCCCACTGGTTGTAGGGAAAAGTTCAGAAACTTTATCCTCACCTGCTATTTTAGGCCCTCCAGGGACCCTGCCACCCTCTTCACCCTCACCTCCCTTCCTCACACTGTATACACGGACCAACCCTTTATGAATACTGTCCTTACCTGGAATGCCTTTCCTCCTGCTGCTTTGACAATCCCTACTAGTTATTTAGATGTCTTCTAGGAGACTAATTCCTATCGGCCTTCCCTGGTCTTCCCCTTTGGAGCTCCCTTACACCCTCACACCTCATGCTTTACCAATCGTGAGCCTCCAGGTTTTTCACTGTCTCCTTCCAGACCAGGAGGGCAGGGTTGGGTCTGACTCATTGCTGGGTCCCTGGCATCACCCAGCACGGCATAGATTATAAATGTTTGCTGACTCTCCCTCCCTGCAGCTGCCTCTGTGTCTTACTTGCTCCTGCGTTTGTCCTGCTGTCTTCTTGCAATTTAACAAATATTTCCTGAGGGCTTGGCATGGGCTGGTCTCTGCCTGGAATGTTCCCTACTCTGTCCATACGATGACCTTCTACTCACCTTCAGGACCCAGCACGCCTTCTGTCCTTTATAAAGCTGCTCTGATGCTCCATAGCTTCAACCCTCAATCAGAGGTTTCTTCTTTTTCTGCTAGCCCTTCCAGCCCAACCACTCCCCTATATACTACTCTGATCTGTCTGGGATTATGGTCACCTGGGCTCTAGCCTGTGTCCCCCATCAGACCAAGAACTTCTCAAGTGTAGGATTTACCAGGGTCACCCAGCACAGAAGAGCGAATTACAAATGTTTGTGGACCCTTTCCTGAGATTACTTCTTCTGTGTCCTCTATCTTTGCATTGGCTAATCCCTCTGCCTGGAATGCTGTTCCTTTCTCTGTCCATATGGCATGCTTTAAGACCTGTCACCAGGTTCTCCTTCCTCTGACACCCTCTCCAACTCTGTCTTCTTTTGTATGTGCATGTCCCTCCATCGTAACTTGTGGCTGTCTGAGTGTGGGTCTGCCTCCCTTGCATCAGACTAAGAGCTCCTCTGGGCCAGGGAGTCACCTCTGTAGCCCCAGTGCCCAGAGCATGGCCAGGAACAGAGGATCGCAATGAATGATGGATACCAGTGTGCATAAATCTAAGTTTGGTAAATTGAATGCTGTTCCCTTACCATCTTTCAGCTTCATTTCCAAGATCTGTGTCTGAAGCAGTAGTCTGTGTGTAAATGGACACTTAGAGGATTAAGGGCTCTCCTTTCTTCTCCCACCTTACATAAATCCCCTCTCAGGGCTGCAGAATGTCTTCTCCTCCACTGAGTGTTCCACACAGTGTTCCTTCTGACCAGGGGCCTCTCTATACAGTGAATGAAGTGGGGGCAGAGGGCTCATGCTCATGGATTTCAGTGGTCTTACCTCATACCCCTTCACCTAAAAGAAGCTCACCCGATAAAACAATGGGAGGACTGAGTTACTGTTGCCCACTGAGAGTCAACACCCTGAAAGGATGGGGCTCTGTTTTACAGGGCGCAGCATAAGCTTTGAGGTGATGACCATTATACAGTGCTGTCTCCCCCACAGCCTGAAGACATGGGTCTGGGTATCAGGGGGTGGCAGGGAGTCCTCTCACCTACAACCCTCTTGCAAAATTTTTGCTTCCTGTTCCCACCACCTTGAGCTTTGCTTGTTTGGAGGTCTTGGTTCCCAAGGAAAGAATGCTTCCACTAGAGGGCACAGCAGTGTTTCCAGTGAATTGAAGGTGAGACTGCCACGTGGGCATTTGGGGTTCCTCATGCCACTGAGCCAACAGGCATGTCTGAAACCGAAGACACTCCCTGGAGCACTTCTCAGAGGCTCCATGTCCAATGGTAAAACAAACAAACAAAACAAAAAAACAGACCACTAAGGATTTAGACCTTTTAGGAATGAGTGTTTGGGTCACCCCACTTGTTAAAGGACACTCTCTAGCTGAGGGCAAAGGAAACTTGCAATGAGTAATGGAAGGAGGAAATCATACATTTCATATCAACTATGGCTTTGTGACCAATTACAGAAATGTGAACTATAACAGGTATGCATATTTTCTTCTTCTCTTGTTTTCCCTCTCCTCTTTTTTCTTCCTTTTTATCTTTTCATCTACCTATCAATCCTGCTTTTAATCTTGCCTCTTATTTCCCTTCATTATTTTATATCCATAGTGGTGGTAGTTCCGATGTTCATAAATGAACATGTTGTTGATAGCACCCACCCTACCTCTCCACTGCCTTTTCCTTGTCATCAAGACCAAATATTTCTCATGCACTGCAGTTAGGAAATAGCAATGGTTAGTTGTTGGGTGAGTAATAAAAAAGGGTTAATGACCACAGATCAAGATGAGAAAGAGACATGTGTGAAGAGATAGGCAAAACGAATGACGCGCAAGTTTAAGTCTGTTTAGGTCAGAATGCAGATAGTAATGATACTAAGCATCATTTGGATAATTCACAGCCAGTCAACACAATAGAGACCATGTTTCCTGGATCTATTCACTTAGTCACTCCTTTACATTTAACACGTTACCTAACATGCAAGGGGTTCATGTCTTGAGATGGTTAACTGAAGTCTTCTTTATCCCTTTGCTCTTTGGTTGTAACCAAATAAATAACTTTAAGACAAGGGTATGTGTTAGTTTTCTCCACTCCACCCATTTTGTCATTTCTGCACCAAGAAAGTGCTTTTAAAAAAAATTTAGGGGCACCTGGGTGGCTTAGTCTGTTGAGTGTCGACTTTTGTTTCTGCTCAGGTCTTGATCTCAGAGCTGTGGGATTGAGCCCTGCATCAGGCCCTGCACTGAGTGTGGAGCCTGCTTGGAAGTGTCTCTCTCTCTTTCTCTCTCTCTCTCCCTTTGCCCCTCTCCCCCACTCGCGTGCTCTCTCTCTCTCCCTAAAATAAAAAAAAAATTAAAAACTATTATAAAAATTTAAAACATTTTATGGAAAATAATATACATATAGAAAGAACACAAATCATCAGCAAATAGCTGAGTGAATTCTTGGATCAAGAAACACAAGGGCCAGACCCCAGAAATCCTCTTGTCCCTTCTTTCAGCCACTGAGAATCTTGACTTCTAATTGTATACCTTAGTGTTGCCCAGTTTGGAACTTGTTATAAATGGAATCGTACAGAATGGTCTCTTGTGTGTCTTATCCTTTTGCTTGACATCATTTGCAAGACTCATCCATGGTGTTGCATGTAGGAGCAGACTGTTCATTCTCATTGCTGTATAGCACTCCACTATGTGATGAGGGCACAATTTATCTGCTGTTTATAGTTATTTTGGTTGTTTCTAGTTTGTGGTTATTATGAACTCTTCCGCTAGGAACATTCTAGGACATGTCTTTTGGAGGAAATATATGAACTAATGTCCGTTGGGGAAATATACCCAGGTATACTCACATGTTCTGTGTCCCGAGGAAGGGCTCTGTGCAAACAGAAATGTTTTTAGTTTAAGCAGAATCTAACTCAACATGTCCAATCATCCAACTGTTGATTCTCACTCCCATCCATCTGTCCCTGTCTTTGGTAAATGGCACCACCATTTCCCCTATTCTTCAGGTCAAAACCTTGGAATCATCTTGAGGCTTTTTTTCCCCCCTTCATACTCATCAGCCAATGTATCAAGTCTTGTCAGCTCTACCAACAAAACCCATCTCTCATCTAATCCCTTACACTACCTCTGTGGCTATCCCAATCATTACTCGCCTGGACTGGTACAGTAGCCACCTCACAGGCCCTGGTTTCCATTCTTGCCACAGGGATCTTTTTTAAATGGAAAGCATGTACACAAGAGGACATGCTCTTTGACTCCATTTATATGACATTCAATATTAGGCAAAATTGATGTGTGCTAGAAGTCAGAGTAATGGCTACCTCCAGGGTAGGAAGTGTCTGTGAAGGGCTATGTGGGAGGATTTGTGGACAGGGACGGGAAGTGTTCTGTATCTTGATCTAGTGGAGGTCACTCAGGGGTATACATATGGAAAAATGGCTTTATGCATTTTACTTTATGTATTTCATGTTTCAATGAAATTGAATTATACATGCTTAAAATTATATATGCATATTATAATACATAACATTATGTACACATTATGCAAGATATAATAATATACTATACATATAATATTATATAATATATATTTATGTAAAACAGGGAAGCCCCCTGATGTAAATTCTCCAAAGGATTCTGTGTCAGTATGGAATCAGCCAGAAAAACAGAACCAGCCGGCGATATGTATTAAGAGATTTATGGCAAGGAATTGGCTCGTGTGATTGTGCACGCTGGCCAGGCGAGTTCAAAATCCATAAAGTAGGCTGTCAGGAGAGGTAGGCTGGAACTCTTGGGCATGGGCTGAAGATGCTGTCTACAGGCAGATTTCTTTTTCAGGCAAGCCTCAGCTCTGCTTTCAAGGAGTTTTCAACTGGCTGAATCAAGCCCACCCAGATGATCTTGCATAATCTCCCTTACTCACAGTCCACTGACCATGGACTATAATCACATCTACAAAACACCTTCGCAATGACACTGAGACTAGTGTTTGAATGAATAATGGAGACTGCAGCCTAGCCAAGTGGACACGTCAGCCTGACCATCCCATCTTCGAACCACATTTGCAATAAAACCCAAAGTCTACTTCCTGCACTAGAAAGGTCAGTTTCTTGAAGGTAGGGACACTTTAAAAAAAAATTTTTTTTTCATTTTTGAGAGAGAGTGAATGAACAGGGGAGGAGCAGAGAGAGAGGGGGACAGAAGATCTGAAGCAGGCTCCAGGCTCTGAGTTGTCTGCACAGAGCCCAACGCGGGGCTCAGTCTCACGAACCGGGAGATCGTGACATGAGCCAAGATCAGATGCTCAACTGACTGAGCCACCCAGGCGCCTTAGGCAGGGACTTTCTTGCCTGTTTCATTCATTGTCGTATGCTCAGAAATTTGAACAGCGTCTGGCACATGGCAGGTGCTCAATAAATATGATGAATGAATGGATATTGACATCCAGCTTCCCCTTTGATGTCAGGATGTGTAGACATCTAGAACCCTTCTCCCCTGGACCTCTTCAGAAGGTAGAGGCATCTCTGAGATGCTTTCCTCTTCATAAGGCTGCCTGTTAAGGAAGTTAGAAGATGTGGGCATCCATCCTTGCTCTGACACTTACTCTGAAAATCACTATCTCTCACCATCCCTTGGGCAACTTGTCTGCCAAATGGGGATGCAACTCCCTTTCTTGTGTGCCTCTCGGGGTCATTGGGAGGATTGGGTGCAAAGGTTGTGGAAAGACATTGTAGGGGAACCTGGGTGGCTCAGTCGGTTAAGCAGCCGACTTCGGCTCAGGTCATGATCTCGCGGTCCGTGAGTTCGAGCCCCGCGACGGGCTCTGTGCTGACGGCTCAGAGCCTGGAGCCTGTTTCAGATTCTGTGTCTCCCTCTCTCTGACCCTCCCCCATTCATGCTCTGTCTCTCTCTGTCTCAAAAATAAATAAACATTAAAAAAAAATTAAAAAAAAAGAAAGACATTGTAAAGCACGTGCACAAGAGGACATGCTGTAGGATTCCGTATGAGTGAAGTTCACATGTTGACATAAGTTTCCTGCACACCCCGTGGTCCTTCCTACCTCTAGATCTGTGTCCAACCTGTCTTCTCTGCCTAAAATGCCCTTCCTCCTGCTTCTCTTGGCCAAGACCTCTTTATTCCTTTAGGGGTTTGCTTAAGATTCACTTCTTCTAGGAAGTCTTCCCCAATCTCCACAGCTTGGAGAATTCTTCCTGGTTCAGCTTTGCCTTGAGTGTTTTTTTCTGTTAAATTCATCAACACCTGTGTGTTTGGGAGGTAGAATGGCCTCATGGTTGATGGGGTTGGGAGTCACGCTCTGGGCTCTCCATTCACGAGACACATAAGCTTGAGCAGGTGCCCTCACCCCTCATTTGCTCATGGGGATTGTGACAACGGCCCATTCACGTTGGGCGGCTGTCATGTCCCAATTATTCCATGGGCATCCCCTTAGATTTTGACCACAACCACTGCAAAGTAGATCTTGTCATTATTGGAGGTTTTATTTTCACCTCTGTCTTATAGGTGAGAAAGGTGCAGAGAGGTCAAGTAACAAGCCCAAGGTCACCCACAGGCTAAAGGGTAGAGCTGGGACTCAAACCCATGCAGGCTGGCTCCAGAGTTTGGGCTCCTAGCTTCTAGGATATGCTGCCTCTTGAACCTCTCACGGCGATACTAACAAAGACATTGTCGTAGCTCCAAGCTGGCTCTGGAGGGACAGGACAGGAAACCGGGTGGTGGGGCGCCGGGGCCTGACTGGTGCTCAGTAATAGCTATTATTAGGATTGCTCTTCATGTGGACCAGGATGTGGCTGTTTCTCCCCACCATGGGATGATGGGGACCTTTCCCAATTTCTTCCAGACCTGATAATCAGATCAGGCCTGCAGGGTAGGGGTAGGGAAGGGAGGGAGAGAGACAGACAGACAAGAGGGCAACTGTTGTTTGACATCATTTCCCAGTGAGCCACATTACAGAGGCTGAAGTTGTGTGAAGCTGGGAGTAGTGGGTCCGTGCCTGCCCCCAGCATCCTGCTCATGAAGAGGCTGGAGGGCCTTCTAGGAGGAGGGCAGGAGGGGGCCTCCAAGAGTGCCAGCCAGCAGGGGGACCATGAGGAGCAGGGCCATGCCGTGGGGCGCCTGGGAAGGGGTGGCAGCAGCCGAGGCGGTGGTGAAGGACTGGGTCACGGAGTCCCTGTTGCAGAGTTGCCCCTCACAGCAGGAGCCCTGAAGGTCAATGTTTGTCCAGGGACTGGAGGTGCCCTTGATGGTGCAGGACGGCCGGTGGCAGGTCCTGATGTATACTGGGACTGAGAAATTGCCTGGACGGGGGTAGTGAGGAGGGGTGAGAACTGAGGGAGGCAGCTGCACCTGAACTCACCTCAGAGGCCAGGGCCACAAACAGGTCCTCAGACTTCCCATCTCTCCTCAGACTAGGACGCTGCCTCCTCCCTCAGACCAGGGACATGGCTTCTTCCTACAGACTGGGCCATGCCTTCTTCTTCCAGACCAGAGCTCTGCCTCCTCCCTCAGACCAGACCCATGCCTCTTTCCTTAGACCAGGTCCATGTCTCCCTGTCAGGCCTGTCTGGTGCCTCTATCCTCAGGCCTGCCCTGCCTCCACACCCTTTGACCAGGCTCTGCCCCCACTCCCAGCCCCTCACCGACGGTCATTTGGCCATTGCCCTGGAAGCAGACGCTTTGGTCCTGGTGACACTGGACCCGTCGGGATTTCTCCGGGGTGCAGTCCTCCGGGTGGATCCCCAGGCAGGCGTAGCACTCCATGCCGCTGAGGGTCGGCGGGTTGGGCGCTGGCAAGAGAGCGTAGACGCACACTCAGGGAATGGTTTCGAGATACGGTCGTGCGGGTTGCGCACTGCATCGTGGCTTTAGCCTAGTCAGACGTGAAGGCCTGAATCCTAGCACGAGGGGGGGGCGGGGCTAGTGGGGACCACGCCCCTCCCTGCCCGGGGCCGGGGCCCCTCCCAGCCGCTCCCAGCCCCGCCCTCCGGCTCACCCGGGCTCAGATTGGGGATGGCGTCGTGGGTCATGAGGTCGGCGTTGCACAAGTCGGTCGTGCAGCCGCGCACCACCGAGTAGTCGGGCGGCAGCGCGCGGCCGTCGGACAGCATCTGGCCCGTAGGCGGGCCTGTCCAGCAGCCCTTCTGTACCACGGTCACCGTGGCGCGGTACCCTGGGGGCGGGAGGGGACCGGGGCCTGGAGCGCTGCCTCGTCCCTGCCTTCTTCCTCCTCCCCCACCTCTCCAGGCTCGACCTCTCCCTCTAGCCTCCAATCTCTCCCTCCTCCTCCGCTCTTCTCTCGCACTCACCTCGCCTCTCCCTTTCCTTCCTCTCCCTTCAAACTCCTATTTCCCCCACACCTCCTCCCTTCCGCAACCCTTTCTGCCCCTCTCCCCCCTCCTCCTCGCTCGTCCTGTCTCCTCCTACCCCACTCGCGCCCCTCATCCCCAGTTTTTCTCCCACCCCTCCCTCCTCCTCCCTGCCTCCACCTCCGCTCTCTGTCCATAGCCGTCCCCTCGTCTTCTCCCCAGTCCCTCCGACCCCTTGGCTCTCGCCCTCTGCCCCCCTCCATCCCTAATCTCTGATCTCGGTCTCTGCCCGCCCCACCCCTTAACCTTCTGCGCGCGCTTCTCCTTTTTCTGCCATTTCTCCATCCCTCACCAGTGTCCAGGGACAAGACTGCCTCAGAGCACCCGTGGGGACAGGAGATGTTGTGGAATTTCACGGCACTGAGGTCAAAGGGCCCGAAGTAGATGTGTTGAAAGCTGTAGCATTGCTGGGCTTGGGACTCTGCCGAGAGAAGCAGGGTGGGGGGTGGGGGGGGGTGGTGAGAGGAGCAGACTGGGTTTGGGCTGTTCCAGGAACTCCCGGTGCGAGTGACAGTCTCACCAGCCAGGCTGCTCTGCTCTGAGGGGAGCCAGGCCTCCTTGCGGTCAGAGAATCGGGGTCTGCCACTGTGGTTGGTCATGACTGTGTCTACCTCCGGGCACAGTATTGGCCTCTGTGCATCTGCCAGGCCTGGTTCCCTCCCCCAGGTGTTCCGGATCTCCACCCTCCTCCAAGAAGCCCTCTAAGATTTAAATAAAGGAGGAAATGATTCACTCCTGCTCTGCCTGTCCGTCTCCCAGCTAAACTCAGGATGTCCTAGCACTAAAAGGCCATGGATAGAAAATAGACTTCAGCATAGGCAATGGGACGTGCCATCTTTACTACAAATATACACACACAGCCAGCCCCGGGGGATACACTCACAAAACTAAAACACTGACATAAACACAACATAACGAAATTGGCACAGGCTCATGCACGGCTCACAAACAGACCCAGAATCTCCTGAGCGTCCGTGCAGAGTTCTACGTTCCCACGTAAGACAAGTACTGCCCAGACCCTCCAATGGAAACTTCCCCAACCAAGACACGTGACAGAAAATGTACGATGCGGAACCAAGAACAACACGCAGAGAGACCCAGGGACAGAGGAAGTCATACCCAGAGGGAGAGACAAGTAACGGCCTCAAGCGTCATAGACACAAATAAAACGAGAGACCACAATTACGCGAAGTTAGAGATCCAAAAAAGAGGGCCACGAAAACATACAGTTTAAAGCCATAAACAGGTACAAGACACAGGAGACACATAGGCGTAGATACACAGAGAGACGGGAGTGAAGATACCCGAGCACATATGCGCACAGACACAAATGTGGGTCTGCCAATCCTAGGGACGCACAAACACAGAGTGGCAGAGACGTGCAAAATTATGCACGCCCCTCCTTTGCAAAGAGAGTGAAACTCAGAGGAAACAGATCCATAGAGCATTTGCTCAAGCACTTGCTCACAGGTGAGATCTGGTACAGACACACACACACATGCCCGGAGACCCACTGGCCACGCCCACATGGGCACACACAGAAACGGCACTCTGTTCCGTGGATGAGCAGACACACACAGTGGCCGGGGTGCAGGCTTAGCCTCCTTCCCCGGCTCAGCTCCCGTCTTAGGAGCCACTTCACTCCTGATGGGAGTATGTCCCTGTCCTTACTCAAACTGGGGGAAGGGTTTGCCTGAGGATGAGGCCAAAGTTCTCTGCCAGGTCTAGAAAGAGCCTCCAGGGGTCCCCAGAAGTACCCTTGAATGGGGACATGGGCAGAGAGGATGGGAGGCTGCAGCAGTGGAGAGAGAGAGAGAGATGCCAGAGAAAATGGCTGATGGGAGGGAGAACAGAGGAGAGGAAGACACAGGAGGAGGACGCAGTCTCCAGGCCACATCTCCCTCAGACCCAGGAGTCCAAACCCCCAGCCCCTTCCCTTTCAGACCCAGGGATCCAGTCCCCGCAGCCCAACCCCCCTCAGACCCAGGGGTTCAGGCCCCCAGTCCCCTCCTCCCTCAGACCCAGAAGTCCAGGCCCCCAGCCCCTCCTCCCTCAGACCCAAGTCCAGGCCCCTAGACCCTCCTCCCTCAGACCCAGGTGTCCTGCCCCCAGCCCCCCACACCTTCCTAACACTGGGCTCAGAAGTCTGGGTACCTGTCAGGCAGAACACAGCCCCAAAGAGGAAGAGCACGATGGTTCTGGGGACACCCATTGCCAGTTTGCAGAGTTGAGCTGAGCTGAGACACCGAGGACAGCTCCTCCTGCTCTGATTTCTGTCTGGCTGGTTCTCCCTGCTTAGCCCCAGGCATCCCGGCTCTTCAACCCCTGCTCGTGCTTGGGATTCCTCCACCCCCGCCCTTCCTGGCTTGGGCTGGTCTCCACCTAGGTAATCATGACTAGGCCATCATAAATCCTTGGTGCTGAGGAAGGAGAGGGATTGGGGTCTGGATTCCTGGGTCTGAGGGAAGAGGGAGCCAGGGGCCTATAACCCTTATTTGGGGGGATTTGTGTTTTGCAGGCTCTTTTTCTACCCTGTTCCCCACATTGTGTTCTAATCTGAGGTTGGCACAGATGGTCTCTTGATTTCTCTTCTCTTTCTCTACCAGAACACACATTACCTGTAAACTCACACACACACACACACACACACACACACACACACACACACACACAAAATCTCCAATGCTGGGGCCCGTGTCTCCAGATGCAGAGACACAAACATCACCTCCTCCTAGAAGCCTCTTCTGACCCTGAGCTTCCCCACTCATCCACTCACCCTCAGCCTCAGGCACCTTGTCTCCCAGCCATCATCATCCTGGGTTGGACTGCTGTCGCCTCCCCTATCAGGCTGAGAACTCCTCAGAAGCCTCAGGGATGTTTGCATTGTTGTATGAATGAATGAATGAATCAATGAATGTACAAACAGAGAGGCAGACAGACAGACAGGCAGTTACACATGGGATGCAGGAAGACAGTCACACCGAGGGCGGACGGATATAAATGTAGACATGCAGACAAACCCAGACATGAAGAGGGGCACCCTGATGAACAGAACGTGACTTTAATAAACGTGTGTTACATTATTAAATGAATAAATAAAAAAATTGCAGGAGATAGAGACACAGGCAGACAATCAGAGGGACACATTATCCCTTGAGAACACGGAGAGACCCGTGTGGACAGTCAGACATGGGGCAGATGGGGACATCCAGACAGATGCCCCTGCAGGCAGTGGGGCTGAGGCAGTGACCCCAGGTCAGCATCTCCTGGCCTGGCCCGCTTCTCCCCCTTGATGGAGCTGCCTCTGAAATCACACCCCTCACTGTTGCATGTAGGGTGGACACCAGGCAGGTGCAGAGAGAGACCAAGAGTCATAGACCCACAGATGTATGGGACAGAGTTGACATAATGGCAGTGACCAGGATGGCCTTAGTAGTTTCCTGAGCTTGATTAAATTTTACACAGCTTTCTTCCTGACTACAGGCCCCTGACTTCCCTTTTCTTAGGATACTTACGTGAGAAAAGCTGGCATTGCAAATTCTTCCTCCGTCTCCTTGCAATGTAGGTAAATCTTCCCCCAGCCTCTTAGCAGTTTTATGATCCCAGAATGTCTTTCTCAGGGACTGGGGAGCCATCGCTTTTGAAAGTCATCTTTGGGGCGCCTGGGTGGCTCGGTCGGTTAAGTGTCCGACTTCGACTCAGGTCATGATCTCACAGCTCGTGAGTTCCAGCCCCGCATCGGGTTCTGTGCTGACAGCTCAGAGCCTGGAGCCTGTTTCAGATTCCGTGTCTCCCTCTCTCTGACCCTCCCCTGTTCATGCTCTGTCTCTCTCTGTCTCAAAAATAAATAAACGTTAAAAAAATTTTTTTTAAAGTCATCATCATCAAGGAAGATAGTGCACACACACATGCAAATACACACACACACACACACACACACACATACACACACACACACACCACTCCGTCTCCCAGGCTCTGTGGGAGGGAGGGTAGGAGCTAAACTTGAATAAGCGACAGTTAGCAAATACAGATGGCCTTACACAGAGAAAAACACTCGTAGACTCGGAAACACTCGGTGTGCCAGGCACATCCCATGGACAGGCCCCTCTCCCATCATCCTCCAGCCCTGTCCCACCAGCCCACCCAGTGCTTAAAAACCTTCCCACATTTTGTTTTGGTGGAGTCAAGTTCAGTCTCTCTCTTCTATGGCCAATAGTCTTGAGTGAAGTCTCCTGTGCCTGTTTAACTTTGGTGCAATTTTTCTGTGACAGTCAGCTGACACCCAGGCACTCGGACACTCTCCAGATCCTGGACTCTCACAGGTTGGTCATCCTTGCCCTCCTCTTGCCAAACCACTGCCTCTCCCATTGGCATCACTTCCCCAAACCTGTTTTGCCTCCAAATTGTTCTTCCTGCTGCTCCAGTTCCTGCCCCAGGCTCTCTCTTGGGTGCTGGCCACACAGGAACAGGTGGAGCTAAGGGCCCCTGGAGTGTAGAGGCTGGCCAAGGACGGAGGCTGGGTTTTCTGAAGCCCCTTGGAAGGCAGAGGCTTTGGAAGTGTTCACCATGGTTCACAGTTTCAGAGATTTGAGGCTTAAAGAATCATCAGACCAGGCCATGTCGTGTGTGTGAGTATATGTATGTGGTGTGTGTGTATGAGTGTGTGTGTGTGTGTGTATGAGTGAGAGAGAGAGATTGAGAGAGAGAGAGGGTGTGTAAGTGACTGTGTGAGTGTGCGATGGTGCATATGTGATTTTGATTCTGGTAACATTTAGGTACCTTTGGAGGCTGTGAGATATTAGGTGGGAAGTACCTCTCCGTTGTGGGAGGTAATCAAGTGGAGACTGGTGACCTACGTCTAGGGATTTGGGCAAGGCTCTTATGTCCACAGGGGGCTATCCATCATGAACTCTGAGCTCCCTGTGAACTCAGAGATCCTTTTTCCCCCCAAGTAATTAAACTTAAGTAACCAAATAATTAATTATTTAAGAGATTGGGGGAAAACTGAGGATGTTCGGTGGTAGCCATGAAGGTGTTATTTAAAAAAACCTTTTACTGTTAGAAATTTTTAAACACACACAACCCTCCAGAGAGTACCATGCTCACCCCCAAGCCTCAACAATTTTTAACATATCACTGGTCTTGTGTTACCCTTTCTTCCTTTGGTGCTGGTTAAGGCATTGAGTTGAATTCCTGCATTATTTTGCTCAAAATATTAATTTCACTTAAAACACCAGTTAAGAATAGATGATTTTCTGTTTTTTAGATGTTTATTTAATTTTGAGAGAGAGAGAGAGAGAGAGAGAGAGAGAGAGAGAGAGAGAGCGCACAAGCAGGGGAGGGACAGAGAGAGAGGAAGACACAGAATCCAAAGCAGGCTCCAGGCTCCAAGCTGTCAGCACAGAGCCCGAAGTGGGGCTTGAACCCGCAAACTGCAGGATCATGACCTGAGCTGAAGTCGGCCACCCAGCCTACTGAGCCACCCAGGTGCCCCAAGAGTAGATGATTTTCAAAGTGTACCTTTGGCTTATGTTCCAGGTTGCAAGTCTTCACGAATGTTATGAACAATTTCTAAAAGGCTGTTGCTTGCTACTGAGAATTGAATTCCTAATGCTATGATGCCACCAAATCAACTTTCTCTTTGCATGCTGAACAGTTTCAAATTTATTTTCAATACACGTATTTTCAGTATATTCCCACGTTTATTAGAAGCTGAAAAGTGGTCGTAGAGTGCTTGAATGATATTTAAAAATTCAGTAGTAGTGGGGCATCTGCCTGGCTTCGTTGGTAGAGCACGTGATTTTGATCTTGGGGTTGTAACTCTGAGCCCCATGTTGGGTGTAGAGATTACTTAAAAGATGAAACCTTAGGGGCACCTAGGTGCCTCAGTTGGTTGAGTGTGTCTACTTTTGATTTCGACTCAGGTTATGATCTCACGGTTCACGAGATCGAGCCCCGCGTTGGGCTCTGTGGGCTCAGCACCAAGCCTGCTTGGGATTCTCTCCACCACCCCCCCCACTCCTCCTCTGCTCGCATTCTCTCTCTCAAAAAATAAATAAATAAGCTTAAAAAAATAAATAAAATCTTTTAAAAATTCCGTAATATAGAAGACATTTTTGGGGTGCCTGGGTGGCTCAGTCGGTTGAGTGTCTGACTTCGGCTCAGGTCATGATCTCTCGGTTGGTGAGTTCAAGCCCTGAGTCGGGGTCTGTATTGACAGCTCAGAGCCTGGAGCCTGCTTCGGAGCCTGGAGGCTGCTTTGGATTCTGTGCCTCCCTCCCTCTCTCCCCCTCCTCTGTTTGTGCTCTCTCCTTCTCTCTCAAAAATAAACGTTCAAAAAGTGTTTTTTAAAAAGAAATTTTTGCTGCATTATTTATTGTCCAGTTGGATTTATTCCTCTAAGGAGAGAGAAAGGAGGCAAGTCAGGAGGTGTTCCCGAGTCTCAGCCCCACCTCTAGATGCCTACTAGAGCACTGTCTGGATGTCCTCAACTACCTGGTGTTTGCGTGTCCGCAGTTCCTGTTGAATGTCTTAGAATGTTTTCCAGGATCTTCTGTTGTATTCCGTAAGCTTGCATGCACCTTTCCATTTCTGTGTACATATGCAAATATCTGGCCTCTCAAATGATCCCCCTGACACACCTCCACCAAAGTTGGTTTCCTTAAGCAGGTTAGTAAATGTGCCATCAACTATCTCCCCAAAGTGGACAAAATTCCCCAATTTTCCTACATCTAGGAATTGGTGCAGTCTGGAAATCTGCTCATCTAGCAACCATTACTAACTGATCTGTTAACTACAAGCAGGCTTTGTCAGCAAAATAATTGAGCAACAGTATTCCTTATCTTATTCAAAATGATTTCATTGGTCAAACATGCTATGATTATAATGTTTTTTTAAATGTCATCGCCTAGATAATGTGCAATACCACATGTGACCAATCTTTATGTTCTGCATAAACGTTTTTTCCATAAGTTGTCAGAATTGTGGAGCTTTGCCCTGGAGCCCACATCGCCGCTTTGCCAAAAATGGACTCATGTACATTGTGTGCCTATATTTTCTTCTATTTTCACAGAGATGCTGCCTGCAGCATCAATGTATAGTTTCCTCATATCCGATCTTATTTATTTATTTTTTTGTTTTTTACAGCTCAGCAGTGTTAAGTATAGTTATTCATGTGGTTGTGCAACCGATCTCCTGGGCTTTTGTATCTTGCAAAACCGAAACTCTAGACCTTGTCTTTGGAGCCACTTTGGTCCTGATGAGTATGTGCCATATTAGTATGTCCCTAGATTGGGGGGAGGGGTTGCCTGAGGATTGCCACATTAAGTGTACAATACAGTATTGTCACAATGTCCTACAGCAGATTTCTAGAACTTACTCGTCTTCCATTGGGATGAGATGAAACTATACCTGTTGAATAGCATCTCCCTCAGCCCCCTCCCCTCAGCCCCTGGCAACCGCCATTCTACTTTGTTCCTATGAATTAATTTGAATGGAAATTCAATACCTCATCTAAGTGGAATCATTAATATTTGTCTTTTTGTGACTGGCTTATTTCATTTAGCCTGTTTTCAGGGTTCCTCTACGTTGTAGCACGTATCAGAATTTCCTTTCTTTTTAAGGTTGAATAACATTCTATTGCTTTTTTAATGCTTATTTATTTATTTGTTTGTTTATTTATTTATTTATTTATTTAAGTGTTGATTTATTTTTGAAAGAGAGATGCAGGTGTGAGTGGGGGAGGGGCAGAGAGAGAGAGGGAGACACAGAATCCGAAACAGGCTCCAGGCTCTGAGCTGTCAGCACAGAGCCCGACCTGGGGCTCAAACCCATAAACCATGAGATCATGACCTCAGCTGAAGTTGGATGTTTCACCGACTCAGCCACCCAGGCTCCCCGAATAACCTTCCATTGTATGTATATACCACGTTCTGTTCATGCATGCATCTGTCCGTGTCCACCCAGATTGTTTCAGCCTCTTGGCTATCATTGTGCATAATGCTGCCGCGAACACGGGCGTACAAACATCTGTTGGGGACCCTGCTTTGAACGCCGTTGGGTATATAATAAATCAGATCGTGGCTTTGAGTAATGCGCACTATCGTGCCCTCACTTTCGTAGTTTCAAATATGTGATCAATGTTGCCAGTCTTTGCATGGCTGTTTGGGAGACAAGACACCGAGACAGAGGTCAGTGCTCAGGACCTTGGGACCAACAATCGTGGAAGGGAGGTGAAGGAGCAGGACTGGACAGAGGGAGAAGTTGAGCTGTAATTCATTCTCAACAAAGTCTAGGTCCACCCCAGGGGAACTCTCAGTAGCTGAGGTAATCCCCGTGGGAACAGCCACTGAGAGAGGCAAGGCCTTCATTCCTGAACAGGTCTTAGAAATCCTGTTTCTGGGGCGCCTGGGTGGCGCAGTCGGTTAAGCGTCCGACTTCAGCCAGGTCACGATCTCGCGGTCCGGGAGTTCGAGCCCCGTGTCGGGCTCTGGGCTGATGGCTCGGAGCCTGGAGCCTGCTTCCGATTCTGTGTCTCCCTCTCTTCTGCCCCTCCCCCGTTCATGCTCTGTCTCTCTCTGTCCCGAAAATAAATAAACGTTGAAAAAAAAATTAAAAAAAAAAAGAAATCCTGTTTCTGTCTACCACTATGTCCTTCAAAAGTTAAAATTTTTTACTTAAAGTGAATAATTTAAATTTTTTTATTTTTTATGCTTATTTATTTATTTTAAGAGAGAGAGAGAGAGAGAGAGAGAGAGAGAGAGGGAGAGGTGGAGAGAGGGAAAGAGGAAGTCCCAAGCAGGCTCTGCCCTGTCAGTGCAGAGCCCCATGCAGGGCTCAAACTCAAAAACCGTGAGATCATAGCTTGAGCCGAGATCAAGAATCAGATGCTGAACCGACTGAGCCACCCAGGCACCCCTTAAGGTGAATAATTTTTAAGAGCTTAAGTGTTTAATATTCAAACATATTAAAATTATTAAATTTTATTTAATATTTTAAGACCAATATTAAAATTGACATTTTAAGAACTTAAACTTAGGAGTCTAATATCTGAATTAGATGGTTGGATTGGCAAAAAGCATACTAATGAAAGGATTTTTCATTTTCCCCCTTCCATTCATTTCTTGAAATTTTTCCTTCACGGTTTGTATAAGGGTAGGAGATAAATTCATGTCAATCATTAATAACTTTGCATTTAGCTACATTTTGCTGAAATAGCTGCTGTGGAAAATTTTTTTCTCCCTGCCACCTTATTTTTTTTTTTTTTTTGCAAAAATGTGTTCTGTGATCCAATTAGTTTTATGATAGCTTTCCATTTTCCAGTCGTGATTATTTTTTCCTTCTTGATAGATGTCAAATAGGGTTGATATTTTACCATAGAATCTTAACATCTTAAAATAATATGTAGATGACAAGTCGGTAAAGTTAATAATAGTTAATTTCTATACTGATGAAATTGTTAAAGCAATAATAAACAACTGCTATAATAATATAATTAACAGACTGTTGAGCAATACTCTTCAATTTCCACCCACAAACATTCTTTGTGGATTACTAAGGGTAAATTGGGTATTAATTATTATATAGTGATTCATGCCAAGTGAAAGGATGTGTGGACTTAAATTTGGAACTCAATAATTCTAGTCTGGTATGGCAAATAATTAGAAAACATGAACTGCAGTATGAAATGCTGAACGCGGCCAAAGCTCAGCCACCAAGGGGGATTTTTTTTTTCTCATTAAACTTTTGTTTTAATGGCTCTCAAAATTCTGTGACAGATTTTTGGTTCAATTGCTTCCACTAAAAAGTACTGATTTTAGGGGCGCCTGGGTGGCGCAGTCAGTTAAGCGTCCGACTTCAGCCAGGTCACCATCTGGCAGTCCGTGAGTTCGAGCCCCGCGTCAGGCTCTGGGCTGATGGCTCGGAGCCTGGAGCCTGTTTCCGATTCTGTGTCTCCCTCTCTCTCTGCCCCTCCCCCGTTCATGCTCTCTCTCTGTCCCAAAAATAAATTAAAAAAAAAAAAGTTGAAAAAAAAAGTACTGATTTTAAAAACAAATAACTTGGGGAGACTGGGTGGCTCAGTTGGGTTAAGCATCTGACCTCAGCTCAGGTCATGATCTCACAGTTCATGGGTTCAAGATCTGCATCGGGCTCTGTGCTGACAGCTTGGAGCCTGGAGCCTCCTTCGGATTCTGTGTCTCCCTGTCTCTCTGCCCCTCCCCCGTTCACTCTCTGTCTCTCAAAAATGAATAAACGTTAAAAAAATTTTAAAAAACCTAATACCTTAAAACTGCCACACACACACAAACCCACGCACGCATAAATGACCCACAAAACATTCTCCTTTTCTTCTGAAGGTTTTACGATGCATTGTTATCATTAACCAGTCTTTTTTCCCTAAGTTTCTTTACTTATTTTGAGAGAGAGAGAGAGAGAGAGAGAGAGAGAGAGAGAGAGTCCCAAACAGGCTCTGCACTGCCAGCACAGGGCCTGATTCGGGGCTCGAACTCAGAAACTGAGATCATGACCTGAGCTGAAACCAAGAGTTAGACGCTTACCCACCTGAGCCACCCAGGTGCCCCTCATTAACCAACGTCTTACTATCAAGCTTAAAAGACCAACTGACACAAACAGTTTTGAGACCATTTTTCCACCACTGATTAAGACTGGAGCGGCAGTTATTGGGGATTCCATTCATTTAGCCTTCTGAGCCTTCTGGCCAGGCTCGGTGACCTTGCCAGCCCCAGCTGCCTTCTTGTCCACTGCTTTGATGACCTCCACAGCAACCATCTGTCTCACGTCACTAACAGCAAAAACCGCCCGCCGGGAGGATAGTCAGAGACACTCTCAACACACATAGGCTTGCCAGGAGCCATATCAACGAAGGCAGCATCACCAGATTTCAAGAACTTGGGGCCATCTTCCAACTTTTTTCCAGAATGACGATCAATCTTCTCTTTCAGCTCAGCAAACTTGTGAGCAACGTGGGCCGTGTGACCGTTCAGCACAGGTGCATATCCGGCACTGATGTGGTCCGGATGGTTCAGGATAATCACCTGAACTGTGAAGCCAGCTGCTGCCGTCGATAGGTCATGTCTGCTGTCACCAGCCACACTGCCGTGACGAACATCTTTAACAGATTTGTTCTTGACCCTGAAGCCCACGCTGTCCTCAGGAAGAGCCTCGCTCAAAGCTTCATGGTGCATTTCAACAGACTTTACTTCAGTTGTAACCTTGACTGGAGCAAAGGTGACCACCATGCTGGATTTAAGAGCACCGGTCTCCGCTCGGCCCACAGGGACAGTACCGATACCACCAGTTATGTGGACATCCTTGAGGGGCAGACGCCAGGGCTTGTCAGTTGGATGAGTAGGTGGCAGAATGCAATCCAGAGCCTCAAGCAGTGTGGTTCCCATCTTTGCGGGTGACTTTCCATCTCTTGAACCAAGGCCTGTGAGCAACTGGGCTCCAGCTCGTTGTCACCATTCCAACCCCAAATTGGCAAACATGCAACTGTGCTGGGGTTGTAGCCAATTTTCTTAATATAGGTGCTGACTTCCTCAACAATTTCCCCGTATCTCTTCTGGCTGTAGGCTGGCTCAGTGGAACCCATGTTGTCAACACCAACAATTAGTTGTTTCACGCCCAGTGTGTAAGCCAGAGGAAGGGCATGCTCATGGATGGGTCTGCCCATTCTTGGAGATGCCTGCTTCAAATTCGCCACCAGCAGCAGCAATCAGGACAGCACAGCCAGCCCTAGAAGTGCCTGTAATTATGTTTTTGATAAGGTCTCTGTGTCCTGGGGCATCAGTGATGATCACATAATACTTGCTGGTCTCAAATTGCCACAGGGAATTATCAATGGTGATAACCACGTTCGTGTTCAGCTTTCAGTTTATCCAAGACCCAGGCATACGTCAAGGAACCTTTCCCATCTCAGCAGCCTCCTTCTCAAAATTTTCAATAGTTCTTTTATCAGTCCCATCACATCTGTAGATCAGATGCCCAGTAGTGGTAGGCTTGCTCAAATCTACGTGTCCAATGACATGATATGAGCCTTTTCCTTTCCTGTTTCGGTTTAGGTTTAGTGGTGGTTTTCATACCTGCGTTCTGGTGGCAAAACCACTATGGAAAAAAGGGGATTAAAAAAAAATGCTCTGCACGTCAGGTGAAAAGCAAATCCTTGTTCAGAAGCACAGGCTATTTTAGATTATATGAGATCAACAATGTCTTTCCATTTTCTTTCTTTTTTTGTGAGTATTTAGAAAAATTTTGTTTTTATTAATTAATTTTTATTCTTTTTTGAGGTGTAATTGACATACATTATATTAGTTGCAGGTGTAAAACATAATGATTCAATATTTTTATATATTGCGGGGCACCTGGGTGGGTTGTATGGTTAAGCATCTGACTCTTGACTTCGGCTCAGGTCATGATCTCATGGTTCTTGAGTTCAAGCCCCACATCAGGCTCCGCACTGACAACTTGGAGCCTGCTTGGGATTCTCTCTCTCCCTCTTTCTTTGCCCCGCCCCTGCTGTCTCTCTCAAAATAAGTAAATAAACTTAAAAAATATTTGTATGTATTGCAAAATGATCACCAGAAATCCAGTTTACATGTGTCACCATACAAGGTCTTTCCTTTTTTTTTTTTTTTTTTTTTTTTTTGAGAGAGAGCGAGACAGAGAGAGAGAACGAATTGGGGAAAGGGGCGGAGGGAGAGGAAGAGAGAATCTTAAGCAGGCTCCATGCCCATTGTGGAGCCTGACACAGGGCTTGATTTCATGACCCTGAGATCATGACCTGAGCCACCCAGGTGCTCCAAGGTCCTTCCATTTTCAAGCTGATTTCTCCTAAGTGGTAGCTACCAACCATGTTGGACCAAGACACTTTGCTGCCATCTGCTGGAGTATGATTGCAATAAATTATAATTTACTTTGCAGTCAGCAAACGAATAACAAAATACACAAATATTTACCAAAAAATGGTTTCAAAATAATTAAGATGTCTGTGATGTGAATGGCACTTCTTGAAGTATAAGGCTCTTGTACAGTGTCCAACATGAACAACTGTACATGGTGACTGTGGAAAGCCACACACAAGTGGGACAGGTGTTGGGGGAGAATCGACTGATAACAAAGTGGAAGACAGTCAGAAGGCTTCTAGGAAGAGATCCATAGCCAGGAGTAGCAGGACTTGGAAATTAGATAAGAGTGAATTTTAGGACCATCTAAAGGTGTGTTTGGGGTTAGGGGTAGGCAATCAAAGTGGAAGGAATTATTGGAAGGTGATCAGGTGTGTGACAAGAGATGCAGGCTCTACTCTGCATTTATTGTGTCCTTAAGAGAATCCTTCCTCTTCCCTGAGTTCTTTTTCTCCCTTTGGATGTGGGAGAGGGCAGGAGTTGCTGCATTCTAGGAGCCCTGCCCTCTTTGACCCTCCAGGATCTCCAGGAATGGGTCAGGATGAGGGGTGGAGTCACAGGTTCTCCTTGCAGGAGCAGAGATGGCTGAACTTTAGGGGGGACTTGGCCATGTTCTGGCCACACCAGTGTATACACCCACCCCCAGTCTGCACTGGTGTGTGGAGGGACCAGAGGATCTCAGGTGAATGCTAGGAGGAACCCTCAGAAGAGTCTCCTTTACCCCTGGATTCCTCCGTTTGTATCCACAACCTTCTGGATATGCCAAGCTCCCTCTATATTCCAAACTTCTCTGCCTTTTCCAAGGATCTCCATTGCTTACCCTTTCTCGGCCCTTCCACCTCTCCCCCATCAGAGATTCCCTTACTCCCCTTGTGCCCCTTCCCCCTACCACAGCTTTCTTCCCCCTACCTCTGTCTCAGTTCTTTTTTTTTAAATTTTTTTTCAACGTTTATTTATTTTTGGGACAGAGAGAGACAGAGCATGAACGGGGGAGGGGCAGAGAGAGAGGGAGACACAGAATCGGAAACAGGCTCCAGGCGCCGAGCCATCCGCCCAGAGCCTGACGCGGGGCTCGAACTCACGGACCGTGAGATCGTGTCTGTCTCAGTTCTAGAACTATTGCCCCAGCCTTGCTTCCACTCCCACCCCTTTTTTTCCACCTCTTTCTTTTTGCTTTTCCCAAACTTCCCACTCTCTCCAAGCTGACCTTCCAGCCCCCCTCTTCCCCTGCCTGTCATTTCCTGGCCCTTCTTTCCTGGGTCCATTCCACTGCCCCTACCTGAGGTTGCCAGATGAAATACAGGATGCTAATTTAAATCTGAGTTTCTGGTAAACAGCAGATAATTTATAGTATAAGTATGTCCCAAATATTTTACGGTGCATACTTATACCATTTATCTGAAACTCAAATTTTATTAGGTGTCCTGTATTTTTATTTGCTCTATCTCACAAATCTACTCTTGTCTCTCTGTCCCCAACTTCCGTGGCCATGTTCACGCCACCCAGACTGGTCTCCTTGAAGACCCTGCAGCTCTCAGGCAGGCAGTCCAGTGCTCCTCCCCAAAGCCCCCAACTCCATCCAGCTTATTAGCTCCTCACCAGCCACTCTGGGCGTCCTCACAACCCAGCAACGAAAGGGTTATCACCAGACAATGCAGGGGACCTGCAGGACATTGCACAGCTCTGTGGCCGGTATTGGTTCTGTTTGGTTGTACTAGGGCATATTCATTGTTATGTGGTTTATTCCACTGATACGTTTGTTTATCGTTAGGTCTTTACCATACTGACTTAATTAGCGTAGCTTTAGAATAAGTCTTGAAATAAAGCGGTATAAGTTCTCCTTTTTCTTCAAGACTGTCAGGGCTGGGGTGCCTCAACAGTTGGTTGAGAGTTCCACTTCAGCCCAGGTCACGATCTCACGGTTCATGTGTCTGAGCCCCTCGTCAGTCTCTGTGCTGACAACTCAGAGCCTGGAGCCTGCTTTGGAGTCTGTGTCTCCCTCTCTCTCTCCCCCGCCCCTGCTCACACTCTGTGCCTCTCTCTCTCTCTCTCAAAAATAAATAAACACTAAAAAAAAAACCAACAACAAAGACTGTCAGAGTTATTCTGAGACTTTCCATATATATTTTAGAATTATCAACTTTTATTTTTAAAAGCTAGCTGGGATTTTTATTGGAATTGTGTTGAATCTATAGATTCCTTTGGAGAGAGTTGATGGGCTAACAGTGCAGAGTCTCCAGTCCATGAGTATGATATATCTCTCTATGTATTTGTCTTCAATTTTTCAAAGCCAGCATTTTATAGCATTTACTGTAGGCCTTGCCTATCTCCCTTTATATTTATTTCTAGATAATTTAGTTTTAATGTTTTTCAATTGGATTATAATTGACATACAATATTATATTAGTTTCAGGTGTGCAAGTCAGCGATATTTCAACTTACCCTCTGTCACCAAATTTATTATTATCAACTGTATTTTCTGTGCCATATATTACATTCCCCTTATTTATTTTGTAACTGGAAGTTTAAAAAAAATTTTTTTAATGTTTGTTTTTGAGAGAGAGAGAGAGAGAGACAGAGCATGAGCAGGGGAGGGGAAGAGAGAGAGAGAGAGAGAGAGGGAAGGAGACACAGAATCTGAAGCAGGCTCCAGGCTCTGAGCTGCCAGCACAGAGCCCACTATGGGGCTCGAACTCACAGACCTGAGCCAAAGTCAGATGCTCCACTGATTGAGCCACCCAGGTGTCCCTATAACTGGGAGTTTTTACCTCTTCATCTCTTTTATGTATTTCCCTTGTTCCCCCGCCCTCTGGCAACCCCCAATTTGTTCTCTGTATCTATGAATCTGTTTCTGTTTTGTTTGTTTTGTTTTTAAAAATTTTTTTTTCAACGTTCATTTATTTTTGGGACAGAGAGAGACAGAGCATGAACGGGGGAGGGGCAGAGAGAGAGGGAGACACAGAATCGGAAACAGGCTCCAGGCTCCGAGCCATCAACCTAGAGCCCGACGCGGGGCTCGAACTCACGGACCGTGAGATCGTGACGGACCGTGAGATCGTGACCTGGCTGAAGTCGGACGCTTAACCGACTGCGCCACCCAGGCGCCCCTGTTTTGTTTTTAGATTCCACATGTAAGTGAAATCATACGGTATTTGTCTTTCTCTGTCTTACTTATTTCACTTACCCTACTACCCTTTAGTTCCATCCATGTTGTCGCAAATGGCAAGATTTCATTCACTTTTTTTTACAGTTGAGTAATATTCTATTGTATATACACACCACATCTTCTTTATCTGTTCATCTATAAATGGCCACTTAAATGCTTCCATATCTTCACTACTGTAAATAGTGCTGCAGTTAACTTAGGGTTGCAATTTAGTGTCTTTGTTTTCTTCAGATAAATACCCAGAAATGGGGGTGCCTGGGTGGCGCAGTCGGTTAAGCGTCCGACTTCAGCCAGGTCACGATCTCGCGGTCCGTGAGTTCGAGCCCCGCGTCAGGCTCTGGGCTGATGGCTCAGAGCCTGGAGCCTGTTTCCGATTCTGTGTCTCCCTCTCTCTCTGCCCCTTCCCCGTTCATGCTCTGTCTCTCTCTGTCCCAAAAATAAATAAACGTTGAAAAAAAAAATTTTTTTTTAAAAATACCCAGAAATGGAATCGCTGGATTATGTGGCAATTCTTTTTTTTTTTTTTATTGTATGTATGGTAATTCTATTTTTAATTTTTTGAGGAAGCTTCATACTGTTTTCCATAGTGGCTGCACCCATTTACATTAATTTGCTATCCCTACCAATAGTGCACGAGGGTTCCCTTTTTTCCACATCCTTGCCACCACTTGCTACTTCTTGTCTTTTTGATAATAGCCATCCTGACAGGGGTGAGGTCGTATCTTATTGTGGTTTTGATTTGCATTTCCCTGATGGTGAGTGATGTTGAGCATCTTTGGATGTATCTGTTGGCCATCTGTATGTCTTCTCTGGAACAATGTCTATTCAGGTCCTTCACCCATTTTTAACCAGGTTGTTTGGTTTTTGTTATTGAGTTATATAAGTTATTTGTATATTTTGAGTATCAGCTCCTTATTGGGTATGTCATTTGCCAGTATCTTCTCCCGTTTCGTAGGTTGCTTTTTCATTTTGTCGATGGTTTCCTTCATATGCAAAAGCGTTTTGGTTTGATGCAGTCCCATTTGTTTATTTTTGCTTTTGTTGTGCTTCCATGAGGAAACATATCCAAAAAAATATTGCTTAGACTGATGTTAAAGAGCTTACTGTGTATGTTTTCTTCTACGAGTTTTATGGTTTCAGGTCTTAAATTTAAGTGTTTAATCCATTTTCAATTTATTTTGGTATATAGTATTAGACAGCGGTCTGGTTTCATTCTTTTTGGATGTAGTGGTCCAGGTTTCCCCAACACCATTTATTGAAGAGACCATTCCCCTGTACCCCCCACATTGTATGTTCTTGCTCAATTTGTCATAGATTAATTGGCCAGATAAGTGTGGATTTATTTCTGGGCTCTCTATTCTGATCCATTGATCTATGTGTCTGTTTTTGTGCCAGCACCACACTGTTTGAATTACTATAGCTTTGTAGTATAGTTTGAAATCAGGGCATGGGATATCTCCATCTTTGTTCTTTCTCAAGATCACTTTGGCCGTTCAGAGTCTTTTGTGGTTCCATACAGATTTTAGGATTATTTGTTCTAGTTCTGTGAAAAATGCCATTGGTATTTTGATAGAAATTGCATTGAATCTGTAGGTTGCTTTCAATAGTATGGACATTTTAACAATATCAATTCTTCTCATCTATGAACATGGTATATCTTCTCATTTATTTGTGTTGTTTTCAATTTCTTTCATCAATGTCTTATATTTTCAAGGTACAGGTCTTCCACCTCCTTGGTTAAATTTATTCCTAGGTATTTTTTTTGATACAATTGTAAATGGCATTGTATATATGCCATTTTGATAGTTCATTATTAGTATACAGAAATGAAGCATATTTCTGTATATTAATTTTTTATCCTGCAACTTTACTGAATTCATTTGTGATTTTTCTTTTTTTTAAAGTTTAGTTATTTATTTTGAGAGAGAGAGGGAGAGAGAGCATGAGAGAAGGAGGGGCAGAGAGAGAGAGAGAGAGAGAGAGAGAGAGAGAGAAACTCAAGCTGACAATGCAGAGCCTGAAGTGGGTTTGATCTCATGAACAATGAGATCACGACCTGAGCTGAAATCAAGAGTTGGATGGTTAAGCCACTCAGACACCCCTTCATTTATTATTTGTAATAGGGTTTTATTTTGTGGAGTCTTTTGGGTTTTCTATATATAGTATCATGTCATCTGCAAATAGTGATAATTTTACTTCCTTTCCAATCCGGATGCCTTTTATGTCTTTTTCTTGCCTAATTGTGGCTAGGACTTCCAATACTGTGTTGAATTAAAGTGGTGAGAGGGTCTTCCTTATCTTGTTTTTCTTAGAGAAAAAACTTTCAGCTCTTCACCACTGAGTATAATGTTAGCTGTGGGTTTGTCATCTATGGCCTTTATTATGGTGAGGTATGTTTATTCTAAACCCACTTTTTTTTGAGAATTTTTAGTATAAATGGATGTTGAATTTTGTCACATGGTTTTTCTGTATCTATGGAGATGTTCATATGATTTTTTTCTTTCATTTTGTTAACGTGGTGTATCGTATCAATTGATTTGTGGATATTAAACCATTCTTGCATCCCTGGAATAAATCCCACCTGGTCATGGTGTATGATCCTTTCAATGTATTGTTGAATTCAGGTTGCTAATATTTTGCTGCAGATTTTTACATCTATGTTCATCAGGGATATTGGCCTTTAATTTTTTTTTTTTTTTTTTTTGGCTTTGGTATCAAGATAATGCTGGCTTTGTAAAATGAGTTTGGAAGTATTTCATCTTATTCAACTTTTTTTGGAATAATTTGAGAAGAATGGGTATTAATTTTTCTTTCTTTCTTTCTATCCTTTTCCTTCCTTAAATGAAATTTATTGTTAAATTGGTTTCCATACAACACCCAGTGCTCATCCCAACAGGTGCCCTCTTCAGTACCCATCACCCAGCTTCCCCTCCCTCCCACCCCCCATCAACCCTCAGATTGTTCTCAGTTTTTTTTTTTTAATTTTTTTTTCAATGTTTATTTATTTTTGGGACAGAGAGAGACAGAGCTTGAACGGGGGAGGGGCAGAGAGAGAGGGAGACACAGAATCGGAAACAGGCTCCAGGCTCTGAGCCATCAGCCCAGAGCCCGATGCGGGGCTCGAACTCCCGGACCGCGAGATCGTGACCTGGCTGAAGTCGGACGCTTAACCGACTGCGCCACCCAGGCACCCCTGTTCTCAGTTTTTAAGAGTCTCTTATGGTTTGGCTCCCTCCCTCTCTAACTTTTTTTTTTCCTTCCCCTCCTCCATGGTCTTCTGTTAAGTTTCTCAGGGTCCACATAAGAGTGAAAACATATGGTATCTGTCTTTCTCTGTATGACTTATTTCACTTAGCATAACACTCTCCAGTTCCATTCACGTTGCTACAAAAGGCCATATTTCATTCTTTCTCATTGCCACGTAGTATTCCATTGTGTATATAAACCACAACTTCTTTATCCATTCATCAGTTGATGGACAACTAAAAGGCAACCAATGGAATGGGAAAAGATATTTGCAAATGACATATTGGACAAAGGGCTAGTATCCAAAATCTATAAAGAACTCACCAAACTCCACACCTGAAAAACAAATAATCCAGTGAAGAAATGGGCAGAAAACATGAACAGACACTTCTCTAAAGAAGACATCCAGATGGCCAACAGGCCCATGAAAAGATGCTCAACGTCTCTCCTCATCAGGGAAATACAAATGAAAACCACACGCAGATACCACCTCACGCCAGTCAGAGTGGCTAAAATGAACAAATCAGGAGACTATAGATGCTGGAGAGGATGTGGAGAAACGGGAACCCTCTTGCACTGTTGGTGGGAATGCAAACTGGTGCAGCTGCTCTGGAAAACAGTGTGGAGGCTCCTCAAAAAATTAAAAATAGATCTACCCTATGACCCAGTAATAGCACTTCTAGGAATTTATCCAAGGGATACGGGAGTGCTGATGCATAGGAGCACTTGTACCCCAATGTTTATAGCAGCTCTCTCTCTTTTTTTAATGTTTATTTAATTTTGAGAGACAGAGAGACAGAGGCGTGAGTGGGGGAGGGGCAGAGAGAGGGAGACATAGAATCTGAAGCAGGCTTCAGGCTCTGAGCTGACAACACAGAGCCCAACGTGGAGCTTGAACTCACAAACCACAAGATCATGACCTCAGCTGAAGTCAGATGCTTAACCAACTGAGCCACCCAGGCACCCCCAGTATTAACTTTCTTTCAAATGTTTGGTAGAATTCACCTGTGAAGCCATCTGAACCTGGACTTTTGTTTGTTGGTTATTTTCACTACTGGTAATTCGTCTATTGATATTTTCTATTTCTTCATGATTCAGTCTTGGAAGATTGTATGTTACTATGGATTTATCCACTTTTCATGGGTTGTCTAATTTTTTGGCATATAATTGTTCACAGCATTCTCTTGTGATGCTTTATGTTTCCTTGATATTGGTTGTAATTTCTCCTCTTTCATTTCTGATTTTATTTATTTGGGCCCTCTTTTTTTCTTGATGAATCTGCTAAAGTTTTGTTGATTTTGTTTATCTTTTCAAAGAACTAGCTCTTAGTTTCACTGATCTTTCTTTCTTTCTTTCTTTCTTTCTTTCTTTCTTTCTTTCTTCATTCCTATTTCACTTATTTCCACTCTGATCTTTATTATTTTCTTACTCCTACTAACTCTGAGTTTTGTTTTTTCTTCTTTACCTAGTTCCTTTAGGTTATGAACTTCCCTCTAAGAACTGCTTTTGTTGGATCACAAAGCTTTTGAAACATTGTTTCCATTTTCATTTGTCACAAACTATTTTTTTATTTCCTCTTTGTTTTCTTGATGCCTTGGTTGTCTAATAGCATGTTGTTTAGTCTCCATGTGTTTGCGTTTTTTCCAGTTTTCTTCTTGAAATTGACTTCTAGTTTCATAGCATTGTGGTTAGAAAAGGTGCTTGGTATGATTTCCATCTTCTTAAATTTATTGAGACTTGTTTTGTGGCCTAACATGTCATCTTTCTGGAGAATGTTCCATGTGGACTTGAAAACAATGTGTATTCTTCTGTTTTGGGATGAAATGTCCTGTATATATTTACTAAGTCTCTCTGTTTAATGTATTGTTTAAGGCTAATGTTTCCTTGTTGATTTTTTATCTGGATGATCTATCCATTGATGTAAGTGGGGTTATTAAAATGTCCTACTATTGTTGTATTGCCGTCTATTTCTGCATTTATTTCTGTTAACATTTGTTTTATGTATTTAGGTACTTCTCTGTTGGGTGGATAATTGTTATAAATGTTATATCCTTTTGTTGGATTGACCCCTTTATCATTATGTGATGCTCTTCTTTGTCTTTTGTTAGTCTTTGTTGTAGAGTCTGTTTTGTCTGCCACCTGAGCTTTCTTTTCATTTCCATTTTCATGGTATGTTTTTCCCATCCCTTCACTTTCAGTCTGCAGTATCTTTAGGTTTGAAGTGAGTCTCTTATAGGTAGCATGTAGAAGTGTTTTGGTTTTTTGGTGTTTTTTTTTTTTTTTTAATCCATTCAGCCATCCTGTGTGTTTTGATTGGAGAATTTAATCCATTTACATTTAAAATAATTATTAATAGATATATACTTACTGCCATTTTGTGAATTGTTTTCTGTTTTTGTAGCTTCTCTCTGTTCCTTTCTTCTTTCTCTATATGTTCTTTTGGTTTGACTGGTTTCATTAGTGTTATATTTAGATTCCTTTCTCTTTTTCTTTTGTGTATTTACTATGTTTTTTCTTTGTGGTTACCATGAGGTCCACATATAATATCTTATGTATGGAGCAGTCTCTTTTAAGTTGATGGTAACATAATTTTGAATACATTTCAAAGCTTTATATTTTTACTTCACACTCTCAACATTTTATGTTTTTGATGACACATTCTGCATCTTTTTATTTTATGTATCCCTTCACTAATTATTGTACTTTAAATTAATTGTGCCACTTTTGTCTTTCACCTTTCATACTTGCTTTGTAAGTATTTTATACACTACCTTTATTATTTATTTACCTGTTCCAGTGAGATTTTTACTTTAGTATGTTTTATTATTAATTATGCCTTTTCTTTTTAGTTTAGGGAAGTCCCTTTAACATTTATCATAAGGCAAATTTAGTAATAATGAACTGTTTTAGCTTTTGTTTGTCTGGAATACTTCTAATCTCTTCTTCAATGTTATATAACCTTACTGAATAAAGAATTCTTGGTTGGCAATTTTTTTCTTTCAACACTTTGAATATGTCATGCCACTCTCTTCTGGCCTACAAAGCATTTGCTGAAAAATCTGCTGACAGCCTTACGGAGTTTATACATGGTATGTTGCTTTTTCTCCTACTGCTTTTAAGATTCATTCTTTATCCTTAACTTTTACCATTTTAACTATAATGTGTCTCAATGTGTTTCTCTTTGGGCTCATCTTATTCAGAACTCTCTGGACTTCCTACATCTGGATGTCTACGTCCTCCCCCTAATTAGGGAAGTTTTCAGCTATTATTTCTTCAAATAAGTTTTCTCGTTCTTTCTCTCTCTCTTCTCCTTCTGCACTTCTGAGACCCCTATAATGTGAATGTTCGTCTGCTTGATATTATCCCTGAAGTCCTTAAGGTATTCTCACTTCTTTTAGTTCTTTTTTTTTTTTTTTCTTTTTACTTTGCTGTTCTGGTTGGGTGTTTTCAATTGCTTTGTCTTCCAGATTGCTGGTTTGCACTTCTATTTCATCTGTTCTGCTGTTGAAACCCCCTGTGTATTTTTCAGTTCAGTTATAACTTCTGTTTGGCACTTTCTTATAGTTTTTTTAAATTAAAAAAATGTGTTTATTCACTTTTGAGAGAGAGACGGAGACTCTCTTTGTTGAGGTTCTTGCTGTATTCATCCATTCCTTTCCCAAGATAAATAAGCATATTTATGATCATTACTTTGAACTCTTTATCAGGTAGGTAGGTTATCTCCTGTGAGGAAATAGGTTTTATCTACATAAGTGGGTTAGAAAAAAGCTTAGGGAGGAAAGCTGCCACCATGGGGCAAAAGCACCCAAGGTTAGCTAGTGAGATATTGTAATAGGATCACAAGTAACTTGTTATATCACCTGCCGGAAATTACTCTCCATTTGTGGCCAATGTACCTGATCACAAACACCACTTGCCCCCAAACCTTTGCTTCTTACTCACGTGAGTTAATGATTACTATCTGATTGTTTTCTTCACCCTCACTATATTTGTAAGATCTTGAGAGCTCAATAAATACGGAGACGAAAGCCCTGTTTGGGGCTCTTGTCTCCTCCCAAACACTAGCCTCTCTCATATTCAGTTCTGTGTTTGCTTTCTTGTTGGACAATACAGAACCTCAGAATCATAGTCTGCGACAATCTCCATTGCATTAAGTTCTTTTTCTGGGGATTTCCCTTTTTATTTGGTCTGGGACATATCACTCTGCCTTCTCGTTTTGCCTGTCTCTCTGTGTTTGTCCATATGTATGAGTGAAGGAGTTAACCTCCCTTATTCTTAGAGGAATAGTCTTGTGTAGGAGCTGTTTTGTGTGGCCCCAAAGCACAGTCTCCCCTGGTCATTGGAGCCAGGCACTCTAGCCATCTGTCATGTGGGCTGTGTATTTCCTGGCCATGATAGGGTTGCAGCTCCTGCATGGGGAGGGTGGGCCTCGGGGAACTAGTTGGCCTGGTTGCAGCTTGGCTCCTGGGCAGGGAATGTGGGGCTTGAGCCACTTGCCTGTCCTGGTTATGACTTGGTCTCTGCAAAGGGAGGACAGATGCATGGAACTTGGCCCATCTGTGGCTTATATGCTATGTAGGAGGTGTAGACTATGGGGTGCTCATCCAGCCAGGTTACTGTGGGGTGGAAAAAACAAAAATCACAGTTGAGAAAGACAGGAATAAATAAGTTGACAACTAGCTCTTCTTACTGAAGGGAAATCAATAAAAAGGGTGCTCCAATCCCTCCTCCAGTGCTAGCTGGCTAGAGGGAGGGCACCAAAAATCTTGCCTGTTGGTTCTGTCACCAGCAAATTAGGATGAGATTGCAAAAACGGTGTTTCCAGTGCTTCTGCCCCCAGTAAAGTCCCTGCAGGTTCCTGCCTCTCCAGTCACCACTTGGAAGTTAGTAAATGGGTTTCCCTCATTTATGATCTGGGCACTTTTCAGGTTTTTTAAAATTAAAAAAAAATTTTTTTTTTATTATTTGTTCTTCCAAATTTTTATTTAAATTCTAGTTAGTTAACGTACTTAAGAAGTAGTAATAGTGGCTTCAGAAGCAAAATTCAGTGATTCATCAACTACACACAATACCCAGTGCTCATCATAATAAGTGCCCTCCTTAATATCTATCACCCATGTAGCCCACCCCCCACCCAAATCTAGGCACTTTTCAATGTGTTGCTTTTGTGCTGGATCTCATGGCGAGTAGGTTTGCGTGCAAGGCCTTTAAGAGCAAGATCTCTATTCCTTATAGTTCAATGATTCTCTTGGTCTTAATCCCCACTGGTATTCAAAGCCAGATGTTTTGGGGGATTGTTTTTCTGGTACTGGCTCCCAGGGTTAAGGTTCCTGGTGTAGAACATTCCCTCCTTCACTCCTTGAGGGAATGTTCCATATTTTGGGGATCCCTCCTGCTTGTGGGGTCACTGTGTCTTGGGTGGAGTCCTGGGTTAGGCTGTGTCTCTGCCTCTCTTACCTTTCTTGAAAGTCTCTTTATCTTTTGTTGTGGAAGCACTATTTACCTATTTCTCAGGTTCTTTTCAGAGGAAAATTATTCCATATGAATCATTAAACTTGTTGTGTCCAGGAGAGGAGGTGGGTTCAGGTCTTCCTATGCCACCATCTTGAACCTCCCCCCCTCGCCCCACCTTTTTGTTAAATTAAAAAAAAATTTTTTTTAAGTAATATCTACATCTAATGGGGGTTTGAACTCACAACCCTTAGATCAAAAGTTGCATGTTCTACTGGCTAAGCCAGCCAGGTGCTCCAAACCCATTTCTTTTTAATGCTATTTTAAATGGTATTACTTTAAAATTTCATTTTATAATTGTTTTCTAGTTTATAGAAATGTAATTGATGTGTAAACATTGACCTCATATCTCCCAACATTTCTAAATTTACTTATTAGTTCTAATTGTAGATTCCTTTGGCTTTTCTATGTACAGTTGTGTCATCTGGAAATACAGCTTTACTTCTTTTCCAATCTTTGTGCTTTTTCTTTTTCTTGTATTACTGCACAGTATGAGATTGAATAGAGTACGCATTCTTGTCTGTTCCTGATGTCGCTGTATAGTTTGAATATCATCTCTGTTCACACTTCTCAGAGTCTATATCATCCCCCTAAACCCTTCAATTTATCACCTTCACAACAGCAAAACATCAAGGTCATGGGCAGTGGGCCCTCTGTCCAACCATGTAGCCTCCAGGATTCAAGGCCAGCATCTAGGCAGGGATCTAACTAAATTTCTCAGGGCCTAACTGCTCATCAGGGTTAACTCCACATCCTGGGGACCTGGGTGTATGGGGGAGAGACAAGGAGGTCAAGAAGCCATGAGATACCTCTCAAATCCTCTGACCAGAGTCAGTTTCCTTGCACATCTGTCTGGGAGTCTACTCTAGAAATGCTTCATCAGTATCTTGTTCTTGATGATATCTTTTAAATCATTAAGTTTGATATTGGGCAAAGTTGTACATGACTACTTAGAGTTCTTCTGGTTGTGTCAACATGTTAGACAATAGGAGGGAAAAGAACCAATTTGTTGGATAAACACATGAAAAAATAGTGGGATAGCCATGGGGGTAGACTGAGTCTTTTTTATTTTTTAATATTTATTTATTTATTTTGAGAGAGAGAGAGAGAGAGAGAGAGAGAGAGAGAGAAGTGGACAGGCAGAGAGAGGGGGAGAGAGAGAGAATCCCAAGCAAGCTCCATGCTCAAAATGGAGCCAGACAGGGGCTTGATCCCACAAACTGTGAGATCATGACCTGAGCTGACATCAAGAGTCAGATCCTCACCCAATTGAGCCACCCAGGCACCTGAATAGGGAGTCTTATTGAGTTTTAGCACTTTCAAGATAGCTGGTAATTAAAACAAATTTTGGTGGTTTCTCCTTTTTCCTTTTTGCCTTTGATGATCTGAGGAAAAAAATACGAGGGTGCTTTGGAAATTGCAAATAATGGATTTTTCATTAATTAGGAATGATCTTAGTGGCATGGAGGAAATCTTAAATACAATTCCCAGATTCCCAGACCCTTAGTGGACAAATACAGGATAATATTGTGGACCTAGAAACTGGTCCAAGAAGAAAGATACCAGTATTTTAACAGGAAAAGTCACAACAAACACATAAAAGGCTATTAGACCCGAAGGCATGATCAAACCCCTTTCTTTGGCAGCATTTGTATAGTTCTGACACTGGTCTAAAATATGGTAATAAGATTTATTAAATATTCTCCTTTTTGCTTAACAAAGCTGTAAATAAAATCAAGAAGTGAATATTTTGAATTAACATAGTACAAGCAATGCTTCATAGATTAGCTTTGAAACGAAGGATAATATGGATGGTAGAGAATCATGATATCATGAAAATAAAGGCCATTTTCTTAAATTGTATTGTGGAAAAATTTAAAGGTGCAAAGGTGTTGAAATATTGGTTCAATGATCATTTAAATTCCTATAATCTAGATCAAAATTATTAACAGCTGTCACACTTGTTTATTCTATCTGTATTTCTGCACGAGTTATCTTCTGATGCATAAGAAATTGCAAATAAAACCTACTGGCTTAAAACAACAAGCATTTTATCTTCTGGTAAGGATTGACTTGACCCATCACTCTTAAGACCTATCATGTGTCAATGGTCAGCTGGTGGATTGGATGGTGGCTGCATGATCTAAGATGATCCCATTCACAAGACTGATAGTTGGCTGTCTGTCATCCAGGCCTCAGTTCTCCTCCACATGGCCTCTCATCCTCCAGCAGGCTAGACTGGACTTTTTTCACATAGGAGTGGCAAGGTTCTAAAGGGCAGCAAGAAAGGGCAATCAACAAGTACTTTTTATGCCTCTCCTCAAGTTATGTTTGCTAACTTGTCTCATTGGCCAGAGCAAGTCACAAGGCTAGCAGAGAATCTGTGTGGAAGGGCAGTAAGCAAAGGTATGGATAGATAGAGGCAAATAACTTGTGGTTGTTTTTTCTGTCTCTATCTATCTATCTATTGCTGTCGAACCACTAAAAGCAAATGGAAGATATCATTTTGCTTCACTCCTAAATAAAAATCCTGGAGTAGGCAAGGGGTTTCCCTTCCCTCTCTGCGGGTTATTTTTATTACTGTTTCCCCCTGCAGGTTATTTTTAACAAGCTAAATGATTTGAACACACACACACACACACACACACACACACACACACCACATTCCATCTGTCATAGGACATCCCTGCCCTCTCGTGTGCCCAGTCATGCAAATACAACATCACCTTTCCCACAGTGTGACACACTCTTGACTCTATCACGCGCCCAATGTTCACATACAAACACTCCATCATGTGTGTGCCTCACCATCATGAAAACACACTCGGGCTCTGTCCCACGCCTGTCCCTACATCACGTGACCAGGGAGACACCTGACCCTATTTTGCCCACCTTCTCCCTCAAGTCTGTCACACCATCACCTCCCTCAGCTGCTCACGCCTTCCACCTCCTAACCCCACCGTCGGCTGGGGTCAGAGGGCTTTACGTACTCTGTGTTATGTACTCTCTACCTGTGTTGATTTCTCCTTTTCAAAGACTTGCTCACACGCGGAACCCTAGAGCCCGCGGATGCTCTAGGGGACCTCGGAGACCCTCCATCATTCGGGCCCGGTGGCCTATGGGAAATGTAATCCAGTGCAGGAAAAGCAGGAGACTAGGAAAGCCAAGGGCCATTGGACCGCCCCGCCTCGGGGGTTTCTGGTAGTTGTAGTCAGTCTCTCAGTGCGCAGGTGTAGGCTCGAGCCAGCCTTGCACAGGGAAAACTGTCAGCGTGGGGTAGTTTGGCGCACGTCCAGGGCTAGTGGGCCCCTGAGTTCTGCGGTCGGTTAGGCGGAGTGTTGTGTATGGTGGCCAGTGAAGGGTTCCAGCCCTTGGAGCAGCGCTCGGAACATGTCAGGTGGCGTGTGTGTGTGTGTACACGTATGTGTGCCTGGTGCGTCAGAGGATTGAGTGGCGGTGCACGGATGCAGCGGTGTGTGGGAGCCAGTTCTTATTGGCAGATTCTCAGAACACTTGACACTTGTTTTGAACACAACCATTATTTTAAAATTATGTAAACGTATAATAAATACACTAGAAACTACGCTAACAAATAGTCAAACGCATCACTTTCTAATTATTTTATTATCTGTGCTCTTGAGATTATGTCTTTAGTGTCTGTATGGTGAAAATACTTTATCACGATGTACTACTGCGTATCCCTTCCCAGCTCCACCTTCGGCGATACCACTTTGGTGGCTAGAAATTGGCCATGATGGGACTGTTTACACTATGGGAATTGACAGTCACTACAAATTAGGCTTGATTCATTGCTTTTGTTGATTGTTTGGGGATGGGGGAGCTCTCCAAAGTCTGAGATCTTGCTCCTAAGTGTCCTTCCGGCGCCCTCTTCTGGTAGAGCGTGCTATTGCGCTCACTTTGAAGGAGAAATACTTAGGATAATCCCTTTGTTTATCCCAGAGCATATATTGAAGCGTGCATTCGGAGCTGAAGCGATGAAATGATAACAGAAACAAATGTCATACCACGTTTTCAATTATCAAATTTCAAAAACAAATCTAGATAGCATACAATATTTTTCAGAATGTGGGGAAATGAGAACTCTTGTCGGTCGCTGTTGGGAATGACTACAGCCTTTCTAAAATTAAATCGAGTAGTAGCTATCCCAATGTCTGAAGGCAACCCCCTAACAGCCAGTGTTTTTATATATAGGAACATACCCCACAAAACTTCTGACTTGAAAGGAAAAGATGTGGCCACAGTAATGCTTACTAAAGCCATGTTTGTAATACTGAAGAGCTCAAATCAATCTCAATGTTCACTTCTTGAGGAATTGTTAGTCTATGCTGACCAATATGGTAGTTATTTGTGGCTATTTAAATTTAAAGTTGTTAAAATCAAATGAAATTTAATATTCAGTTCCTTCGTCACGCTAGTTACACCTGAAAAGCTCCTTAGCGAATGTAACCAGTGGCGACCGCATTGGACAATATAGATATAAATAAAACATTCCCAAAGTCACAGAGAGTTATATTGGGCAGAGCTGGCTTAGACAATAATTCAGCAATAAAAAGAATGAGTTAGAGCTCTATAATACTGACCTAAAAGAGAGGAGTTGTGTTCAAGCAGAGAGGGCAAAGAGAACAGCATGATCCCACTTCCATATAAAATAGATGATCTTTATACATATATTCATTGTACAGAAAAGTCTTATAGAAGATCTAAAAATGTTAATTTTGGTCAGTTCTGTAGAGAAGGAATGACTAGAAGAAGATTCCTCTATGTCAGAGTCTTAACAACAAGAGTACAAACTGATGGTTGCCAGAGAGGAGGGGTGGAGGGATGGGTTAAATAGGTGATAGGGATTAGGGAGCACACTTGTGATGGGTACCGAGTGTGGTATGGGAAATTTCGAATTATTATATTGTATACCTGAAACTAATATAACACTGTATGTTAACTGGCTGGAATTAAATAGAAATTAAAAAAAAAAAGATACCTGTGATTCTTTCATCAAAGAAGATGGCTGTTGGGTGGGACACCACCAGTGACAGCCACACTGGGAAAAATCTTCACATCCGAGGAACAGAGAAAGACGTCTCAGACCTGGAGGAACTCAGCAGTTATGCCGACCATCTAAACTGTCTAAGGGAACTCTAAGGAGAGGGCATTCAGCCAAATAACATTTAAATCAGAACTAAGCTTTCAGTGAAGGGGGGAGGAGGTGAACACCAGGCAGTGATACTCCTGCTCTGACCTTTCAGTTCCTTTCAAAGCCTCCGAGCACTTTCCCCTCTTGAGGCTTTTGTAACGGCAGGAATTCTCTTCTCCCTGGCTTTGCCTGAGACACGCATCCTCTTTTGAACTGCAGCTTAATTACTGATTTCTCTTACTGGCCTAGTTCTACCCCAAGTCACGTCATGATCACCCCCCACTGGTTCTCAAAAAGCCCTCCTCTTTTTTGTTCTTGTCACTACTTGTTACATGGGTAATTTTATGTTTATGATATTCCAACTATCCTATTTCTCTGTCATCTAGTCAAATAAAATGTCCATTAGGGGAAGAATTTTGACTCTTTGATTATTCATCAATAGCGGGCATCAAAAAAACTATGACCCCAGGCCAAATCTGACCCACCACCCGTTTTGCACAGCTAGTGAGCTAAGAATCATGGTTATTCCATTTTTAAGCGGTTGGAAAAAGAAAGATGAACGATATTTATGGACAGTTGAAAGTTATAAGGTTCAGATTTTACCGCCCATAAATAAAGTTTTATTGGAACACGGCTACACTGGATTGCTTACATATTGTCCGTGGCTGCTGTCCCACTGCTATGGCAGAGTTGAGTAGTTGCAACAGAGACCCCGTCTAAAATTCTTACCATCTGGCCCTTTCCAGGAGAAGTGTGGCGACACTGTACTCAGTAGAGAGACAAATGCCTGGCAGATCATGGAATCTATTGGTCCAAATTCAGTGTATCACTTAGACGTCAGGCATTTACCTCAAGAGCTGACTTTTACTTTTTTCAAAGTTTATTAATTTATTTGGGGACACCTGGTTGGCTCAGTTGGTTAAGCCTCTGACTCTTGATTTCAGCTCAGGTCATGAACTCATGGTTTGTGGGATCGAGCCCCGAGTCAGGCTTTGCGCTGACAGTATGGAACCTGCTTGGGTTTCTTCTCCCTCCCTCTCTGCTGCTCCCCTGATCCCTCTCTCTTTCTCCCAAAATAAATAAACAAGCTTTAAAAAAAATGAATAAAAGCAATCACTTGTTCAGCAGTGGGATGACAAGAGGCCCCCCTAGAGCTAACAGGCAAAAGGAATCGTTGGCTGCTGAAAGGTCAAGTTTGTGGAGTCAGACAAGGAGACACTGGAAGATGAAAATGTCACCATGGGGACATGGGAGTTTGCACTCATCCACACAAGTCCCCTCTGTACCATTCTCAAGACATGTCTGTTTCCACATATCACAGAAAAGTTTCTCTGCAGGTTATGTTGGTCTCTCTGGGTTTTTCTCACTAAGTGTTGCTCATGTTATTTATTTATCTTGGGCCAACAGTTTCTCCGGGATATTATCAATTCCCCTTGTAGACACTGTCATTGCTACTGGTGACATTATAATTGCTGCACTGGTGGGAAATGAGATCATGGTGTCCCTTATCTATAACTTGGAGTCAGGTGCTTTCTCACACTCTCAGGCATAAACCTCGGCAGTGCCAGACTCACTATCCAGGTAGCAGAGATCTGCTTGGTGAGTTTTTTTTTTTCTTTTTCCTCCTTTTAGAAAATATCAGAAAAAGTCACTTTCAGTGTTAGAGCTTTATCTTAGAATCCTAATATGCTTCTTACCTGGGAAGCGATGCGTGCGATATTAAATCTGAGGATTAGAGAGAAATACATTACCTTCAGGAGGGCACTAATATATCTCGTGTTTATACTTTATTTAGAGTTATCCTCTTTCCCTTGATTTCCTTTTTGTTCTTGGCTTCCTGAAACCTCCTGTCCATCCTGTCTCACTATCAGACTTGCCAGAAATCTCCTCCTTTCTCTTCCAACCTTTTAAACCCTCTCTTTAAAGTTGGGGACCACAGACTCTCCACTGTAGAAATATTATGATGAATAAATAATATACGTGTCTGGTTTTAAGCATGACATTTTTTCTTGTTTTCTCAGTGGTCAAAACTGGCTTCAGAAGAAAGCCATCCCTTAGGGCAGTGTGAGGAAAAGGCATAAATCATATTCTTCTCAGGTTCTTCTTAGACCAAAGGAGAGAAATGTAATTGTTGACTCTAACTCTCTTAAGGAGAGAGATATTCCTGAATTTATTTCCCAGAATCAATAATGAACATAAAGCCACTCATTGACCACATCACCAGTGCTGAGCCAGTGTCATAAATGGGCCATGGCATTAAGACAGGAAATCCTGAGTTTGGGGCTCTAATTCAGGGAATTATCCCTAGGTCTGACCCTACCCTGCCCTTGGTGTGACAGGAAATGAAACATGCCATCAGGAAAATGTGCCATACAAGGGCAGGGCCCAGCAAAGAGCCCATTGAATATAAGGTTATTTTTAACATTAGTTGTTGGTACCTGCAGGAGCTATGTGAAGGCCACCATCTGGCTTCTCCCCACCTGGCTAGAGGCCACTGCCTAAAGAAGGGCTTTAGGTCTGCCTTTTCTGTCTGAGTATGTGACTTCCTGCTATTTTCCCTTTAATGACTGACTCATTAAAGGGAAAATAGCTAGCAGTCCTTTGTTGCCCTTATATATAGTACTCTTTTTTGACAAAGGAAGCCTGGATTCTAAATATTTGGATGTCCGTGTTCTTTTTTCTTTTCTGGGTGTTTTTTTTTTTAATGTTTATTTGTTATTGAGAGAGAGAGAGAGAGAGAGAGAGAGAGCAAGCAGGTGAGGGGCAGAGAGAGAGGGAGACATAGAACCTGAAGCAGGCTCCAGGCTCTGAGCTGTCAGCACAGAGCCGGTCGCGGGGCTTGACCTCATGGACTGCGAGATCATGACCTGAGCTGAAGTCGGACGTTTAACTGACTGAGCCACCCAGTCACCTGTCCTTGGTGGTTTCATATTTTATTTTTGGAAAATGTAGAACATTAACATGGTCTGAAAACTCAAAAATATATAAAATCTTATTATCAGAAAAATGTCCTTCCCTCTCTTAACTCTCTTTTGAGTCTGGGAGCATGCATTTTCCATCCTTGCCTGGTAATCTCTCTCTTGTGGAAAAGTCACAAGGCTCTTGGTGCCCTTGCTCAGTATAAGGAGAGGAAAGGGGAAGAGCTGTAGGTCAGAAAGCCCCAGGTTCCACGGAACCACTAATCCTGCACTGAACCCCAGGGGCGCCTGGGTGGCTCAGTCAGTTGAGCCTCCAACTTCAGCTCAGGTCACAATCTCGCAGTTGAAGGGTTAGAGCCCCGAATCGGGCTCTGTGCTGACAGCTTGGAGCCTGGAGCCTGCTTCTGATTCTGTGTCTTCCTCTCTCGCTCTCTCTCCCCCTCCCCCTGCTCACACTCTGTCTTTCTCTCTCTCTCAAAAATAAATAAACATTAAAAAATTTTTTTAAAACCCTGCACTGAACCCCAAGTTCGGTTGCCCAGTCGCTTGAAAGGCCAATACTCAAGAGACAGTTTAGATCAGAAAGGAATCTCAGCTTTATTCAGGAGGCCATACATCTGGGGAGAAGCTGAGCACTTGTCCAAGATTTCTGCTTGGCCCAGGGCTTTGTTTTGTTTTGTTTTTTTTAATTTTTTAAATGTTTATTTTATTTTTGAGACAGAGAGAGACAGAACATGAGTGGGGGAGGGGAAGAGAGAGAGGGAGACACAGAATCCAAAGCAGGCTCCAGGCTCTGAGCTGTCAGCACACAGCCCAATGCAGGGCTCGAACTCTTCAAACGTGAGATCATGACCTGAGTTGAAGTCAATGCTCAACCAACTGAGCCACCCAGGCGCCCCTGGCCCAGTGTATTTTAAAGAGGTTTAGGGATGAGTAAAGGCAGTGAAATAGTCTGTAACTTTTCTTTCTTTCTTTCTTTCTTTCTTTCTTTCTTTCTTTCTTTCTCTCTCTCTCTCTCTTTCTTTCTTTCTTTCTTTCTTTCTTTCTTTTATTTTAAAGTAACCTCTACATCCAACATGGGGCTCAAAACTCACAACCCTGAGATCAAGAGTCGCATACTCCACTGACAGTGCCAGCCAGGCACCCCTGTAACATTTCTTGATTACATGTGGAGTCAATGGTGCCAGCGACAAATATCACCTCAGTGCTCATGGGTTGTGCGAGGGGCTCCAGTTTCTGTTCTGTGATGTACAGGACTCTGTTCTTTCTGCAAAGGAGGGCAAGATCCACAGATACACAAAGGGAAGTCAGGAAAATCATTTGTGTGACCTAAAAAAAAAGAAGAGCATTTTACTAAAAGAAAAAAAAATTGCTAGGCTAATTATAAATTGAGGTGGCTTCAAACAGATTCGCTGACCTCTGTAGCACAGGAAAATTCTGGTCCTTCTCTCCTCAAGGCCAGTTATCTGCTATGGATCAAAGGACTTAGGTCAGCAAATAAGCAGTGTGTTAACTTGAAGGCAGTTAACCCTTAAGACCAGCTGGAGTGCTGTTTACAACTCCTCTAGAAAACTTCTCTGGCTCCACTTTAAACACTAACAAGGGAGCAGAACTTTATGGGGAAGATTTCTTCCATAATCTGCCTTTCTGGGTTTTGGTGGAGAAAGAAGAGAGTGTCTGGGGAGAGCTGATTATTGTACATCTGATGTCATAATTTTCTCAATTCAGCAAGACTTTTAATCTTCCTGGATAACCCCCTCCAATGTCATGCTACCTGAGATATGGCTATCTAGTGCTACGGATAGGGATCAAGAAATATCCTCTAACTATGATATAAGGGAGAAGCAAGTGCAGAATATCAAAGCTCTCCAAAATTATTTCCTTCTTCTGCATCCATCAACAAAAACGTTTCTAAAGCTTGTGCATGTAATATTCTCTTATGATGCTTAAAGCCTATCTATGTCTACTGTAATATTCTTTTACCATGATAAAGTTGTTAGTTTTTTTCCCTTTTGTCTTGACCATATTTACCAATGTTAGACTCATTTATTTAAAAAAAAATTTTTTTTTCAACGTTTATTTATTTTTGGGACAGAGAGAGACAGAGCATGAACGGGCGAGGGGCAGAGAGAGAGGGAGACACAGAATCGGAAACAGGCTCCAGGCTCTGAGCCATCAGCCCAGAGCCCGACGCGGGGCTCGAACTCCCGGACCGCGAGATCGTGACCTGGCTGAAGTCGGACGCTTAACCGACTGCGCCACCCCAGGCGCCCCATTAATTCATTTATATATCTTTTATATTTTTGTCAATTATAGTTATTTTTATTTCTGTTTATTATATTATCTTTAGTGCTGTCTTCCTTCTAGTGTCTTCAGTAAAATTAGGAGAATGCATAGTTTAATTTTAAAATGTTTTTTTTTTCAGTTTAAAATTATTCCATAAAATCTGTTAAATCAGGCAGCCTGACGACGTTATTCATATCCTCTATATTTTACCTATTTTTGTGAACTGAGTGGCATTCTCACAGAGAAATCTGTTAAAATCCATCTTGTGTCCTTATATTTCCCAAAGCTTTTTATGTATAAAGAGACAACTGTCAGTTCAAATCTTACAGGGTTGAGCCATTAACGTGAACGGATAAACCTGGTTTCACGAAGGCTGTTATGAATTAGGGGGGTGCCTGCCCTAGCCAATGGAGTCGACATTACCTGGCTCCATCAACCATTTATTATGGGAGAACAGTGGTCATACCATAGAATTTTCTAATTAAAAAAATTTTTTTTCATGTTTATTTATTTTTGGGACAGAGAGAGACAGAGCATGAACGGGGGAGGCTCAGAGAGAGGGAGACACAGAATCTGAAGCAGGCTACAGGCTCTGAGCTGTCAACACAGAGCCGACGCAGGGCTCGAACTCATGGACCGTGAGATCATGACCTGAGCCAAAGTCGGATGCTTCACCGACTGAGCACCCAGGCGTCCCAGCATTTTCTAATTTTTAAAAAGAAACAAAAACTTTCAGATCATGTAAAAGTTGGCAGAGAATCTGAAATATTTAAACTACAGAGTGGGAAAAGGAAGTGAAATATTGGGACCATAAACTTACCATTTCCTACCCTTGTGTAGCCTATGTTTAGAAAACTGTCATTCATAAATGTGCATCCACATACCCTAAATGAAATGCTAGCAAATCATATACTCTTGGAAGAGAACTAGATTCCTCTTTCAGAGTAGTTCGACTCAGTATTTGTATATCCAATAATATGAAGTAGGATTTTGCAAAGAGGAGTAAAGGTGAAATTTGTTAATAATGAATTTGCCATGCTAAGGAAAATAATGCACATATTATTTCTCTCTAGATCATCTGGCTTTGAATAAAACAAGCTCCTTCTGGGCATTGACATTATGGCTTCTTGTGAGTTTGTAGTGGGGATTCTCTTTCTCTTCCAGACTGGAACTGGGCTCCTAGGGAATTCCTTACTCCTTTATTTCTATTTGTTGACTTTGTTCACTAAACACACTAAGAGACCTACAGACCTAATTCTCAACCATTTGGCCTTAGCTAACTTTCTGATCCTTTTCTCTAGGGGAATCCCTCAGACACTGGCTGCTTTTTGTTTGGACAATTTCCTGGGAGAAGCTATGTGTAAGATTGTCTTTTATACTCACAGGGTGGCCCGAGGGGTTTCTCTCTGCGCCACCTGCCTTTTGAGTGGCTTCCAGGCTATTACTATTAGTCTTAACAATCCCAGGTGGGCAGAACTCAAACTGAGAGCTCCTAAGTTTGTTCAACCCTCCTGTTGCCTCTGTTGGATTCTTCATCTCCTGATAAATATTGTCGTGCCAGTGAAAGTGACTCACCCAGGGAATACTAGAAACATGACAAAAAGGGATTTTGGACTGTGTTCTGTCAAAGGGTCCAATTCATTCATAAGCTCACTCTGTGCATTCCTGTTTACCTTCCTTGATATTTTGTGTTTGGGACCCATGGGTTGGGCCAGTGTCTCCATAGTGCTCTTCCTGCAAAGACATAAGCAGAGAGTCCAATACCTTCACCACACCAGTCTCTCTCCCAGAGCCTCCCGAGAGACCACTGCCACTTTTACTGTCCTGCTTCTAGTGAGCTTGTTTGTTTCCTTTTACTTTCTGTCCTCTATCTTATCACTCTATATGACTTGCTTTGTCAACCCAAGCCTGCAGCTGGTGAACATCGGTACGTTCCTTTCTGCTTGTTTTCCAGCTTCCAGCCCCTATGTGCTCATCAGCCATGAAATTAAAGTCTTTGTCAGTTGTAAAACAAAAATCTCCAAATAGTCCGTTTACAAACAGCTACCCTTCATTCCACAATTTTTTTGAATACAAAATATTCGCAACTGTGAGTCTAACTGTGGACTCATTTAAAATATATCCTGGTTATGTTTCAATGTGAGATTTGTCTCGTGATTTAATTTTCTAAATGCATTTAGTTTCTTGTTGAATATTGCCTTCCCATGTAGCAAAATATGTTCTATTCTCTGCAGAAACTGCATAACCCAAGAAAAATGGGCTCACTTATATTGACACTTGGCTTCACCCTAATGACATGGCAGGACCTATATAATAACCTTAATAGGAGACCCACTGGATACTCTTTGTGCCCTACCACACATGATCTGAATTTGCTTTTAAAGGCCTCATCCTTTAATATGAATCAGCCAAAGGCCAGCAGCCATTTGAAGAAACATTCTACCTTGATAGAAAAACACAGGGATGGGGGGGGGGGGGGAAGTAACATGGAAAAAACAAAGCATATTAAGGAAGTAGAATAAAGTCCTGCAATTTGTAAGTAATATCATTGATGAGATATGAAATTCCACTGCATGCATGAGGCAAGGATAGGATGCTATTAAAATGAATGACAGAAGACTAAAATGAACTTTTGGGAATCAGGACCATGACAGAAGAAAGTACTCAGGCAGAGGGGTTGGAAGGTAATATGAAGCAACCTCTAGGAAATTGGAAGAAGGGGAAAGTACACTGGAAACATTAGAAAAACAGCAAAACTTTACTGGATGAATAATAGATAGCGCTTGGAGAAAGAAGTGTAAATGTGGAGAGGAGAATAACATCAAAGAAATTCTACAAGATGGTTTGTCACATCCATTAACAGACTAACGAGGCCTATTTGTTTAATGGGAAATGGATCAAAATAAGCCCATATCTAAATTTTAAAATATTGGAGAGACTAACATTCTATAGTTCCATCCATGGCATTGCAAGTGGCAAGATTTCATTCTTTTTTATGGCTGAGTAATATTCCATTGTATGCATTTCACTTATGTGGAATTTAAGAAACAAATGAATATTGGGGGGAAATAGAGGCAAAGCAAGAAACAGACTTGTAACTATAGAGAACAAATTGATGGTTTGCTTGGGGGGGCAGTGGGCTGGGGATGGGTTAAATGGGGGATGGGTATTAAGGAGGGCACTTGTGATGAACACTGGGTATTATATATGAGTGATGAATCACTAGCTTCTACACCTCAAACTAATATTGCACTGTATGTGAACTCACTGGAATTTGAATAAAAACTTGGATGAGAAAAAAGTATTGGAGAGAAATAACAACTTCCTAAAGATTCTGGAGAGCAAACAACTGGTCATATCCAAAGGGAGGAAAATCAAAATGGCCTCAGGTTTCTAAAGAGCAACATTGAAAACTGGGATGTGATGGAACAATGCTGTCAAACTTCTGAGATAATGATTTACAAACTCAAATTGGATACCTGTCAAACTAAATTAAAAAAAATTTTTTTTAACGTTTATTTAGTATTGAGAGACAGAGAGAGACAGAGCATGAGCGTGGGAGGGGCAGAAGGAGGGGGAGACACAGAATCCAAAGCAGGCTCCAGGTTCTGAGCTGCCAGCACAGAACCAAATATGGGGCTCGGACTCACAAACCGCCAGACCATGGCCTGAGCTGAAGTAGGACGCTTAACCAACTGAGCCACCCAGGTGCCCCTCAAACTAAATTTTTTTAATGTTTATTTTTTAGAGAGAGAGAGCACAAGCAGGGGAAGGGCAGAGAGAGAGGGAGACAGAATTCGAACCAGGCTCCAGGCTCTGAGCTGTCAGCACAGAGCCTGACATGGGCCTGCAACCCACAAACCGAGAGATTATGATCTGGGTTGAAGTCCTACACTCAGCCGACTGAGCCACCCAAGAGCCCTGGATGCCTGTCAAACTAAACTCAGGGATGATTTACAATAAAGGTGTTTTCAGGGGCGCCTGGGTGGCTCAGTCGGTTAAGCGTCCGACTTTGGCTCAGGTCATGATCTCACGGTCCATGAGTTCGAGCCCCATGTCAGGCTCTGTACTGACAGCTCAGAGCCTGGTCAGATTCTGTGTCTCCCTCTCTCTCTCTGACCCTTCCCCGTTCATGCTCTGTCTCTCTTGGTCTCAAAAATAAATAAATGTTAGAATTTTTTTTTTAATTTCTAAAAAAGATAAAGGTATTTTCAGGAAGGCAAGGTCTCAAACTATTCTATTAATGCTTTCCCAGGAATTACTGAAGGCCAAACTCTGTAAAGAAAGTAAGTGAAAAAGGGGGCGCCTGGGTGGCTCAGTGGGTTAAGCGTCTGACCTCGGCTCAGGTCATGATCTCGTGGTGTGTGGGTTCAAGCCTCTCATCGGGCTCTGTGCTGAAAGCTCAGAGCCTGGAGCCTGCTTCAGATTCTGTGTCTCCCTCTCTCTCTCTGTCCCTCCCCCACTCATGCTCTGTGTCTCTGTCTCTCAAAAAGAAATAAACATTAAACAATTAAAAAAAAAGAAAGTAAGGGAAAAAGAAGAAAATATGGATCCCTAGAAACTGGAGCTTCAACGATATGAGATAATGAGATCTGTTCAGTGGTAGAGAAAGGAAAGCCTAGGTTGACAGCTGTATAGCCAGTCTAGAGATTGGCTATAGTCCATTTATTTATAGTCCCGTTGGTGGCAGAGGAATGTACTAAAGAAGAAAATTAAACTGATAGAATTCCTGATGGGTTCTACTGAAAATTTGGGAATGAATAAAGAGTTTGTACATGGAGAAGCCAAGTATATTAAAACACATGAATTCTAATTTGGGGAAGTTAAAATTAGTATGAGAATACAAATTTAACATGAAACCTCACATAGCTCAGTGGTTAATAGTCGTAATGTATAAACACTGATGATTTATTTGATCAAAATAGATGTATTTCAGCTAGTGTGGAGGGTTTGCCTTTCCGTCAAATGAATCTCTAAATGATACACTGGCAAATATTATGGAAATATATTGGGTATGCCCGACTCCCAGGGGCAGTCCTGTGAGCGGGATCGGGGAGTTCCCTGTCTCCCTCTCCACTTCCAGCGGGAAGTCACTAAGGACTAACACCTTTTCATCAGATTTCCTCTGATTTACCCTGAAGTGTATGTGAGAAGGATGTGCATTGCCAAGAGATGTGGAATTAGGTTCCAGACTCCAGCTATTATCTTTCTCTATGAGAATGAGATAAAGGGGGAAAGTTGCCAACGTGTCATGCTAGTCTGAAACTTTTCAAAGTGTTCAGATTGCAACAGAACTGCTGAACAATTACAGAATAATCCATGACACAAGGGTTACCTGGAACAAGTGTCCCTGGGGCAGCTAGAGAAGTTATTCCGGTTTTTCAAGGTCACTTGTGGGGGCAAAGTCTGGCAAAAAAAAAAAAAAAAAGTGGAACAAATTCAATGGGAAACAACCCTTGATCCTGAGGAAGACTTGAACAAAGTAGATGGCAAGAGACTTGCCAAAGAAAGAGAATCATGGGGCACCTGCGTGGCTCAGTTGGTTAAATATCCGACTTCGGCTCAGGTCATTATCTCGTGGTTCATGAGTTTGAGCCCCACATCTGTGCTGACAGCCCAGAGCCTGGAGCCTGCTTCAGATTCTGTGTCTCCCTCTCTCTCTGCCCCTCCCCTGCTCGTGTTCTGTCTCTCTCTCTCAAAAATAACTAAACATGTGAAAACAAACAAAGAAAGAGCATCATATATGAGCTTTCTGAGAAAAACTAGAAGGATGATCCAAATTTTGTTTATGACATTGAAGTTGAGTTCCCACAGGATGAACAACTGCAGTCTTGTGGCTGGGACACAGAGTAAGCTGATGAATTCTGCTATATAAAAACCTCAAAATAATATATATTGGGCTGGCAGAAAATCTATGTTTATACAAAAAGTGTATGAACGCGGTTCTAGCAAAATCCATTAAAGAACACTAAATGAACGTGTTGGGTCATGTTTGGATTGACCATGTTACTTTTCAAAACTGGGACATGTAGAGTATCTACTACTTAGATGCATGAGGAAAATAAGGAAAACAAAATATAGGAATCTGCATTTAAGGAGCTTACAATCTTGGGATGAGCACTAGGTGTTGTATGGAAACCAATTTGACAATAAATTATATTTAATAAAAAAAGGAGCTTACAATCTAATTGCAAGATAAGTAAAAAACTTGTGAAAAGCTAATTAACAGTATTAGGCAGAAAAAATATTACAGCCACATGCTCTTTAAAGATTAAAGAGGGTCACAATATTCAAAGATATAATGTCAGAGAATGACCTAGATTGTAAGGAAGTCATGAAGTAGCAATGGAATAACATTAGCACTTAAATCTAAATCACAATCTTCCTGACCCACCAATCAGATGTGGACTCCAGAGTCCATTCAAAGATTAGTGTTTCCTTACCTGGTTGTAGATAACATTGTAATTGGGGCATTCTCTGTCTCCTACTTGTGTGTTACCCATAGATACTGCATTTTTCCTCTTATCCCATGTTTGATCTGGGTTTTTTAGTTGTGTTGTTGTTACATTTTGCATTTGTTTGTTGAGGATGTGTTAAGCAATTCAGAATAAAAGAAACCAGGGGTCCTTTAAAAAAAAAAAAAAAGATTGAAGAGGGTCAGATTACCATAGGATAGGACAGTCAGGGAAGACTTTGTCCTTTAGTGGTGAGATCGGACTTTGCCTGGTGCTTGAAATGGTAGTATTTGGATAGAAGTTTATATAGAATTCCAGGTGAAGGAAACTGGGAGGGAAAAAAAAGGCGGGGGGAGGAAGGTAGTGGTAAGGAGATAGGGATTAGGATATTTTATTTGAGGAACAGTAAGCAAATTACGGTTTGATAAGGTTGGAGGGCATGTATGGTTACCAGGGGATTATTCTGTATGCATTATGTCTTTATATGTATTTAGCTCTGTTTGTTATGTAGGTTCCTCATCTATTTGTTATGTATTTAACTCTGGAGTAGAAGAATGCCCTGCAGTTGCAAGTGGGGGTCATTTGATGGACAACAGGGGAAATCTGAGCCCCTGGGATCAGGAAATATATGCTAAAGACTTTCTGAAACCCTGAAGCTCTTCCCATACATAGAGGTTTGCTTGTAAAATGGGAAATCTACCCATAATAAATGAACATAATAAAGGCCAGTTTAGGCCTGTTCTTGAGTTTGGACCTACAAAGAGAACATCTTTGTTGAACAAGGTTTATGTGTACAAATACATCTTTTGTCATATTAGAATACTGTGTAATTGGCAGAAATTCTGTTTTCTGCAAGGAAATTAAAACTCATTAAATAAATGTTTAAACATTTTTTTTTTAAAGAAATATACTAGGTAATATGGAGAATGGTAAAAGATGGGAGCAGAAAAGTGACGGGGGCAGATCATGAAGGAGATTATAAGCTATACAGGCCGTGCTTAAGAGTTTGTCATTTGGCTTTCGTTGTGTGAAAGCCTTTTTTTGAATAGTTACTTCATTCTGTTAACTGTTATACAGCTGGGCTATGGGAACTGAGTATTTTGTACTGATAACGCGATCCTGACTTCCGTCAAACTCAGCCATCTCTGATTTCCCATCCTGCGTGCCCATTTTTGTCATCCGTTATCTACAATGCTTTCTGGAAGCTGATGCAAAGTTCAAATACTGGAATCTGTATTTACCCTACCAATTTAAAGTATAAAGAAATTTAAGAAAATAAACACAGGCTTACAAAATCATCGAATGTACTAGAGAAAAGAGATCTAGACAGGACTTTCAGGAAGTAAAAGATGGCCAAACTGGAAATTTTATTTCTGCAGTAGATTTCTGTCACAGACAGGAGGGTGGGATGTCATGAGGGTACCACCGGAACTGTCATGTTCAAGACCCAACACCATAGCTAAATCTGGGCATTAGAAGCCTTTGCCACTGACACCTCATCGGACTTTCAACATTTTAATAGCTAATAATTGGGGATATAACCTTCTGTAAATAAGATCATTATCTCCACAACCTTGCCTGACAGAGCAATCAGCAGGAAAATAGCATGCCTCACTTCTATCTTCCAAACATCAGCCAAGTGTTAAGAGAACTTAAATTTTATTTGGATTTAAAGAAAAATGTAAGACAATTTTTAAAACCTAGTCCACTCCCACTAACCTAGCCAAAAAGGAACTGGTGAGTTTATATTTTTTAGCATTACAGCTTCCTCAGTTCAGGAAGGCACACTGAGAACACAGTGGATTGATCCTGAGGGCCAATTTACATCCATCAACATAATCGAGAAAAGATTAATCTAGAAACCAAAGCATGAACATTACAAAGTCTGTTAATATAATTCACCGTATCAATTCTGAAAGTAAAAATTCAGATGTTACTCTCTCTACAGTCTTTTTTTAAATTCCAGTATAGTTAAACGTACAACGGTATATTAGTCTCATGTGTACAGTATAGTGATTCAATAAATCCATACAACTCAGTGTTCATTATGGTAAGTGTACTCTTTAATCTGTCTCATTTATTTCACCCAGCCCCCCACCCCCCTCCCCTCTGGCAATCATCAGTTTGTTTTCTATAGCTGAGTCTGTTTTTTGGTTTGCTTTTTTTCTTTGTGTTGTTTCTTAAATTTCCCAGGCAAGTGAGATCATATGGTATCCGTCTTTCTCTGACTGACTTATTTCACTTGACATCCATCCATGTCATTGGAAATGGCAAGGTTCCACGGTTTTTATGGCTAAGTAATATTTCAATGTATATAGATACCACCTCTTCTTTATCCATTTATCTATCCATGGAAACTTGGGTTGCTTCTGTAATTTGGCTATTGTAAATAATTAATAAACATAGTGGTGCAAATGTCTTGTTGAAATGGTGTTTTAATATTCCTTTTTAAATGTTTATTCATTTGAAAGAGAGAGAGAGAGAGAGAGAGAGAGAGAGAGAGAGAGAGAGAGAGAGAAAGTGAGCAGGGGAGGCCAGGGAGTGAGGGAGACACAGAACTCAAAGCAGGCTCCAGGCTTTGCGTTGTCAGCACAGAGCCCAATGCGGGGCTCAAACTTACAAACTGAGAGAACATGACCTGAACCGAAGTTGGACGCTTCACCGACTGAGCCACCCAGGTACCGCAATATCTTTGGATAAATACCCAGTAGTGGAATACTGGATTGTATGACATTTCTATTTTTAATTTTTTGAGGAACCTCCATACTGGTTTCCACAGAGGTTGCACCAGTTTGCATTCCCACCAACATTGCACGAAAGTTCCTTTTTCTCTACATCCTCACCTGCACTTGTTTCTTGTATTTTTTATTTTAGCTATTCTGACAGGTGTGAGGTGATATCTCCTTGTGGTTTTGATTTGCATTCTCTGATGATTAGTGATGTTGAGCATCTTTTCATGTTTCTTTTGACCATCTGTATGTCTGCTTTGGAGAAATGTCTGTTCATGTCTTCTGCCCACATTTTAATTGGATTATTTGTTCTTTTGGTATTGAGTTGTATAAGTTCTTTTTTTCCTTTCACCGATTTTTAAAAATTTTTAAATTTATTTATTTAAATTCAAGTTAGTTAACATACAGTGTAGTATTTTTTTAATGTTTATTTATTATTGAGAGAGAGAGAGCACGAACAGGGGAGGGGCAGAGAAGGGGGAGACACAGAATCCGAAGCAGGCTCCAGGCTCTGAGCTGTTAGCACAGAGCCCAACGTGGGGCTCGAACTCACAACCTGTGAGATCATGACCTGAGCGAAAGTTGGACATTAACCGACTGAGCCACCCAGGCACCCCAACATACAGTGTAGTATTGATTTCAGGAGTAGAGCCCAGTGATTCGTCACTTACATATAACACCCAGTGCTCATCCCAACAAGTACCCTCCTTAATGCCCATCACCCATTTAGCTCATCCCCCCCCCACCTCCCCTCTAGCCACCCTGTTTGTTTTCTGTATTTAAGCATCTCATGGTTTTCCTCCATCTCTGTTTTTATCTTATTTTTCCTTCTCTTCCCCATGTTCATCTGCTCTGTTTTTTAAAATCCATGTGAGTGAAATCATATGATATTTGGCTTTCTCTAACTTATTTCGCTTAGCCTAATACCCTCCAGTTCATCCACATTGTTGCAAATGGCAAGATTTCATTCTTTTTGATCACCAAGTAGTATACCATTGTTATTGTATAATTATATTATATTTGTTATATATATATATAACATAGATATTATTGTATAACATGTTATTGTATAATTATATTATATATTATATAATTATATATTATATATGTGTGTGTATATATGATATATTATAACATGTTATTGTATAATTATATATTATATAATTATATACTATATGTGTGTGTGTATATATATATATATGTATGTATATACATAATTTGAGGCCTCTTATTTGGTAGGGAGGCCTACCACTCATGCATCCTGTGTTCTGACTCTTCAGAGGGCTGCCCATTTCTGTCTAGCTTCATCCACAGCACTTACAGAACCAGCATAGCTTGAATACCTGAGGGCTGCTGAGAACAAAAAAAAAAAACAGGTGGGGAACAGCTTGCTGAAGTCAGTATGCTTTGGTTTGATCAGGAGAAAGAGCATAACCTGAGGCTTCTCCCTTGGAAGGGAGGGAGAAAGGTGGAGCATGCACCCAGCTCCATGCAATCCAGAAGGCTGTCTGAGGGACAAGTATCTGTTTTACCTGACTAGGGCACAGATGGGGAGTCAGCATACTTGGGATGCCTCCTGGCCATTGAGAACAAGGGAGAGAGGAAAGCTTGTTTCTATAGAATGAGACAACTTGCAGTCCCACAAACCTATACCAGAGGTAGTAAGAGATTACATACTTCTATAAAAGAAACCGGCAAACCTAACTGAGAAATTGTACACACAGGCCCAGAGAAGTTGCACCCCTCCTAAAAAAGGTCTCAGAGTCTTCCAGAATCTCTTACCAGGCTTATCGGTAAGGGTCTTCTCCTAAATGAAGCCAGTCCATAAAGACTGGAGAAAGTGGTTGTCTTTTGAAATGCATGGATCTTAACACAAAGTTATGATACATATAAAGAAATAAGCATGGCCTAAACACAGGAGCAAAATAACCCCCCAGAAGTTGGTCTTAAAGAAATGCAGTTATGTGACTAACTTAAAAATAATTCAAAATAACCATCATAAAGATGCTTTACATGCTCAAGAAAATGATGCATGAACAAAATAGGAACACCAACAAAGAGACAGAAATTATAAAAAAAAGAATCAAAAAGAAATTTTAGGACAAAAGAATATAATAACTGAGCTGAAAAATTTACTAGAAGGGTTCAACAGCTGACTTGATCAAGCAGAATAATCAATGAATTCAAAGATAGATCAATTAAAATTATACACTCAGAGAAATAAAAAGAAAAATGAAAAAAAAAAGTGAAGAAAGCCTAAGGACTTATGGAATGACATAAAGTGGACCAATATATGCATTATGGGAGTCCCAGAGAAGAAAGGAAAGAGAAGGGGGCAGAAAGCTTATTTAAAGAAATAATGGCTAAAAACTTCCCAAGTTGGGCAAAAGAAATGGATATCAGAATCAAGAAGCTCTGTAGACTTCAACTAGGATGAATCCAAAGAAATCCACACTTTATAGTTGAGTCTTGAACAATGTGGGAATTGGGGGCACTGACTCCATCTTTTCAACATGCAGTCAAAAGAAATTCCATGTATAACTTTTGACTTCCTTTAACCTTAATAGCCTACTGTTGACCAGAAGCATTACTGATAACATAAATAGTGACTAACATATATGTTGTATGTTATCTGTATTATATATTGTATTCTTACAATGAAGTAAACTAGAGAAAAGAAAATGTTATTAGGAAAATTATAAGGAAGAGAAAATACATGTACAGTACTGTACTGCATTTGTAAAAAAAAAAAAAAAAATCTGTGTGTAAGTTGACCTGTACAGTTCAAGCCCATGTTGTTCAAGAGTCGACTATATAATCAAATTGTCAAAAGTCAAAGACAAAGAGTATTTTGAAAACAGCAAGAGACAAGCAGCTTGTCATGTATATGGGAAACCCCATAAGGCTCTCAGCAGATGCCTTGCAGGTCAGAAGGGAGTGGGATAATATATTCAACATGCTGAAAGAAAAAAAACATGCCAACCAAGAACTTATATATCTGGCAAAACCATCCTTCACAAATGAAGGAGATGCAGAGACTTTCCCAGAAAAGCAAAAGCTGAGGGAGTTTATCACCACTAGACCTGCCTTACAAGGAATGCTAAAGAGAGTCCTTCAAGTTGAAATGAAAGGATGCTAAATAGTAACATAAAAGCATACGAGGGGTTCCTGGTTTGGCTCAGCTGGTGGAGCATGCAACTCTTGATCTCTACATCATGAGTTCAAGCCCCACGTTGGGCATAGATTACTTAAAAAAAAAAAAGCATATGAGGGGTGCCTGGCTGGCTCAGTTGGAAGAACTTGCAACTCTTGATTTCAGCGTCCTGAGTTCGAGCCCCACATTGGGTGTAGAGATTGCTTAATAAATAAAACTTTAAAAAAGCCGTATGAAAGTATAAAGCTCACTGGTAAGTACACAGACAAATACAGCATACTATAAAACTGTGATGGTGGTGCAGAAATCGCTGTATGGTTTAGAAGTTAAAAGAAGTATAAAAAAGCTGCAACTATTAAAATATGTTAATGGATGCACAATATAAAAAGACACAATGTATGACATCAATAACAAGGTGAGGGGAGAAAGGTGAAAGTGTTGAGTATTTCTTTGCAAGTGAAATTAGGCAGTTGTTAGTTTAATACAGATAGCTATTTAAAATTTTTTTAAGTGTTTATTTATTTTGGGGAGACAGAGAGACACAGCACAAGCGGGGGAGAGGCAGAGTGAGAGGGAGACACAGAATCTGAAGCAGGCTCCAGGCTCTGAGCTGTCAGCACAGAGCCCAACGCGGGGCTCGAACTCACAAACCGTGAGATCATGACCTGAGCCAAAGTCAGATGTTCAACCAACTGAGCCACCCAGGCGCCCCAGACAAAATAGATTTTAAGTCAACAAATGAAGGCCATAAAATATAAGGTGAAAAACACCTGAAAGCCTACTAGCTTGTGATAATAATTATTATTTTTTAACTATCTTTTAACACACATATGTAAATAACAGTGGTGTAGGTATGCCTTTTACACTTTTAATGGGAATTTCTTTTTACACAGGTTATGTATTAGTTTCTCCTCTGTACATACCTTCACAAGTTCCCACAGTCCCCTTGGGTAGAACATGTTAAAAATCGGGGGTACATATCCCCCTCCCAACACACACAGTTGCATTCAATTCCTATACCAAAAAAGTTTTAAAATTTCATCACGAATAAACAAATATTTACAACTAATGAGGAATATATCAAAGTAACAGTATACAATTATGTAATATAATCCAGTTTAAGAAATACAATACATAAAATAATTGTGCTTTGTTTTCTTGTAAGAACAACTCAGCAAAATAAAATTCCAGTTTATTGTTGGAAAACACTGTTTCACACACACTTCAAACAGGACAAACAATAAATAAACAGCAACTTCATAGACAAAAAAGGGGGAAAAAGAAATTTCATCTTGGCCCTTTTTCATTAAAATTTTTAAAGTTTATTTATTTTGAGAGAGAGACAGAGAGGCTGCATGGGGGAGGGGCAGAGAGAGAGAGAGACTACCAAGCAGGCGCAGGGAAGCATCTCACCAACTGTAAGATCATGACCTGAACCCAAATCAAGAGCGGGAGGCTTGACCCACTGAGCCTCTCAGGCGCTGGTAAGTTTTGATTCTTTTCTCCTCCCTTGTTGCAGATTCCCACTGTGGTTCTGGGGGGCTGGCAGAGCAAGAGGTCATCTGTGGGTGGCGCTCCCCACGATGGGACTCTCCACTCAAAGATGACCCTCTTTACATTTTCAGACTGGACGTGGGGGATGAAGAGGTCCTGGTGGCATTTTTTGTCGTTGTTTATCAAGTTTAACTTTCCCTTTTTCACTGTCTAGTCATCATCATCGATCTTCCGCTTCTTGGTGTCCACATCAGCATCCTCACCATCTTCCGCTGCCCGTGTGTCCGTAGCTGCCTTGGCCTCATCATCTTCCTCTCCATCCTCTTTCCTCACCTCGGCCCTCCACCTCCTTTCCCTCCTCCCCTTCTTTGTCTTCCTCATCTACCTCATTGTCGGCTTCCTGCTCCTGATTTTCCTCATTAGTGTTCCCATCAGCGGGTGCAGCTCTTCCCTTCTCCACCTCCTCCACAACTTCCTTCTTCTTCTGTAAGTCCTTGGTGGTGATATCGGAGCTGGGGTCCACGGCTGTGCCTGAAATGATGGAACATGCCAATGGCCCCATGCAGCAGATTCAAAAGCAAGCGAGAGTTGGAGGACCATCATGGAGCAGGCATGCACCCGAGGTGGGAGAGCGGGTTACCCGAACAATGCAAAGATGGCTTTTCAGAGCAGCCCATGGGGCCATGAAATAGCTTTGAATCCCTTTAAAAACTACCTTTTCATCTTTCCTCCTCTCTGAACTTACCACATTCCTGAATTTTATTCACCATGCCCTTGTTTTCCATTATCTTCCACTTAAGCACAAAATATCATTGTTTTTCTTCCTTTTTAAAATTAAAATTTTTTTTAACATTTATTTATTTTTGAGACAGAGAGAGACAGAGCATGAACGGGGGGAGGGCCAGAGAGAGAGGGAGACACAGAATCTGAAGCAGGCTCCAGGCTCTGAGCTGTCAGCACAGAGCCAGATGCGGGGCTCGAACTCACGGACTGTGAGATCATGACCTGAGCGAAGTCAGACGCTCAACCGACTAAGCCACCCAGGCGCCCCTCCTTTTTAAAATTTTATGAATGAAACATCCTGCAGATATATTTCTATGGCTCAATGCTCATGTTATGATAGATTCAGTAACTTTCACTGCTATGTACTATTCCGATGTAAAGGTACTCCAGACCTAATTGTTCACCCTACTTTTGATGGGTGTGTTTCATGTCTAGATTTGTTACTGCAATATTAATGAGAGCAATGCTATTGTGTTTGATGACAGGGAAAGCATTTTAAGAATTTGTGGCTGTGATTAAGGCACTTAGGGGGAAGCAAAAGACGGACTTTTGGAAGAGAAACAACAACAACAAAAAAGGTCAAACAAACAAACGTTTTTCTCCCCAGGAACATTGAGGAGTTTCTTCTGAAATTGTGTTATAAAAGGAATTTTATCTTCTTCCCTAACAGTATAACCATCAGCTCTTTATCTTTGTTTCTATCTACTATTTGATATCTGAAGGAAAAGTGTCAGAAATGTCAGAAGAAATACAAATATTTAGGTTCAAAATTGCCAACTGCAACAGAGGAATCAGGCACTGTTTAGGAAGTGGTTTTTGTAGACTCAGGATATAACAAAATGTAATTACCACTTTTTGAAATAAGACAAGTAGTGTTCTGATGGACCAATTATGTAGTCTCAAACAGGTTCCTTGCCTTGCATGACCTATAAACTAGTACATCTGATTCCCTAATTCTGGGCTCTGTTCTAATCTACCTGCGTTCACAAGGAGGAAATTATTTCCTTAGTCTAGGGCTTTCAAAGTTATCTGGTTAAGTACCCTTAACATCACAGAAGAATGGAAACCTACAGCAGCCACTCTATGACTGGATATTACTTTGATTTCTTCTTGCTTTTAAAACGTTATGCCAATTTGCATTCTTTCCCATAAAGCATCATTGATTCATTATAAAATATCTAAATTATTTGGCGGATAAATTGTAAATATTTTTCTGCATCTTAAATTTGATGCTCCAAGAAGATGTAATTGTACCACTCTTAGAGATAATGAAACTGTGGAAATAATGAAATTCACTATCCTAACAGTCACAATTTTCCAGGTACATACAGCGATTGGCAGTCAGATCATCAAACTAACACATACTAGGCCACACAACACTGCACTGTTTTTCGATCTCAGCTGGACAGTGATCCACTTTCATAATCACCATAGTATGCAAAAGAAAAGCCTATTAAAAAAACCTCACAAATACTAAATTGTCCTCGGTTACTGACATTAACACACAATGTCCCAGATCTCATCTCTCAGTCCTACAGGGACCTTTGCACATGATCACAGTATCAATTCACGACCACGTATTGTTGCTTTTCTCTTGAAAAAATATATAATCTCTAACAGAAACCACCTTACACGTAAGGAAACAAGGATTCACACCAGCAGAAACTATCCCATTGAGAGGCCTGAGAAAATTGAAACTTAAAAGCTTAAGTTATGGGAAACTGAAACCTAACCAAGCTTAACCAGCTTGTTCCGCTTCTGTACAATTGCTTGGCATGCCCATGTATTCCTGATCAATCATTATTGCCTGGCACATCCGTATATTCTTGATCAACCATTGTTACTTGGCACATCCGTGTACTCCTGATCAATCATTGTTGCTTGGCACATCCGTGTATTCCTGATCAATCATTGTGATACCTGTACCCCTGGTTGTGGTCTGACCTAAAGGCAGGAACCAATCGAATACTGTTAAGTGTCCAACTTTAAACACCAACCAATCGCAGCTCTGTAACTGTGGAAAATTCCTGATTTCCCCATGACTTGTTTGTACCTGTCTATAAAAGGGGTGTAAAAACCTCTCTCAGGGCCTCTTGGCGACACCGGCAACGGGGGCGCAGAGGTCCAGGTTCGAACCTGCAATAAATGACCCTTGCTGCTTAGCTTTGACTCTGGACTCTGGTGGTTCGTTTTTGGGGGTCTCTTAGACTCTGGGCGTTTCACCATGAATATAAACAACTCCACACGAGGTCCTAGTCACCGAACTGGACCCACAAACTCAGAGCCACACGTATCCATCTGTTCAACCCGCCAGACCCTACTCGAGGCCCTCGTAAACCAGGTAAGCCCGTGGCCTCGCTCAGGGTTATTCCCACTGACCTTACTTGCGATGTTGCCGCCCATTGAAGCCTAAGTCCCTGGTCATATCCCCCCACGCCCCTCTCCGCCAACGCTCCCCTTCCAATCTCTAACACTCTCAGAATGCATTCCTCAGCCTTCCTTGAAAACCATTTAATTCTCCCTCAGTCACATCGAAGATAATTGAGATGTGATGTTCGCCTAGCCGGGACCTACTCGCTGCAGCAAAAACTAGAAGTTCGGGTTGACTTTGGAAAAAGCGCCTTTGCTAGGCGTAGCCGAGTTGCATGCTGGGAGCATTCTAAGGGTCCTGGGTCCCAGCTTCTGAGGATTTGTCCGCCGTGGACTACATTTCCCAAAAGTCTCCGGGCACAGGTCTTCTTCCGGGCGGGGTGAGGTTGCCCGCGGAGAGCTCTTTGGATGGCCCAGTTCTCGCCCTCCGAGGACTTGCCGTCTCTTATTTCCCATAAGCCTGTGGGTCCGTTTCCGGTGTCCTGAAGGTTCTCGGGCTCCGCGCGGTGAGTCGCTGGCGTCGGAGGAAGTAGTCTTCGCCGGGTCCGAACCCGCAGCCAGTGTGGGGGTGACTTCGGGAAGCGCCCGAGGTGAGGAGGCCCGGCTAGCGGACTGGGTGTGTCGCGTTCGGAGCCTCCAGCCCGTGTGTGCGCTAGCGGCTGAGCAGGATGGTGCGTGACAGGGCCGGGGTGTGCCTCCGTGATGGTGTATGCGATTGGGAATGTGTGCCCGGGTGATGGGGTGCGTGGCCTTGTGGTTTTGCTTTGGCTGTGTGCTCTGGGTTCCCTCTAGACTTTCTTTGGGCCTGCCAAAGTTAAATGCCCGCAAGAGAAGGGGTCCTACCCTAAGCCCTAGAGGGAACGTTTCACGCCAAGAAGGCATAGGGCTAGCTAGTCTTGGGATGAGAATCGTACATCCGGAAGTGTCCTCGTGACATGCTTCTAGGAAGACGTGACGGGGGAGGCCCCAGAGGTAAGGTTCGTAGAAGGGGCGCGCGTCTCGGAGCTCCTTGGGAGCCAGCTACATGTTTCAGAGCAGCCAGACCTTCGTGCCCAGCAGTTGCTGTCAACTCAGAGACAGATTGCAACCTTCCTTCCTTTCAATTCCGTTGGGTTTTGTGTGGCTGAAGGTGAATACGGCTCTAGGCGGTGTTTCGGTTTTCCTTTTTTGTTTTTTTGTTTTAGTTAGGTCTGTGCTCCAAGAAATGCTGGTGTCTCATGAGTCTTTCGGTGTCCCCCTCCCGCACCCCCACCCCCACCCCCACCACCACCACTCCCCCTGCTGCCGGGTTTCTAAGAAGGATCCTGAGGAGGAGGGAAGAATTGTTGCATATTTTGAAGTCAAGGATCAGGGTGAGTGTGTGTTTCTTTATTATTCACACAGTTACTTTCGTTTTTAGATCATGAGAATATTTGCTTTCTTGGCCTGAAATATCACTAGTAGTGACTATCCTGGGTTTTCCTCCTGATGAATGACCTACCCTGCTCATGCATCCCTCTTCTTAGTCGCCCCTTATTGACCTTACTCTCAATTAATAGCCAGCTATTCAAGTTTGAAAAAGTGACCAGATGCTCAAATGATCTAGTAGAGGAAATCTTAACCTGAGGTTTTGTCCCATTTATAATTGCCAGATGATCACAAATCTTTTGGATTTGAAACCGAATTTTTATAAATATTTGTAAATTTATTTATTTATTTTTAAAAAAAAATTTTTTTTTCAACGTTTATTTATTTTTGGGACAGAGAGAGACAGAGCGTGAGCAGGGGAGGGGCAGAGAGAGAGGGAGACACAGAATCGGAAACAGGCTCCAGGCTCTGAGCCATCAGCCCAGAGCCTGACGCGGGGCTCGAACTCACAGACCGCGAGATCGTGACCTGGCTGAAGTCGGACGGTTAACCGACTGCGCCACCCAGGCGCCCCGTAAATTTATTTTTTTAGTGGGCAAAAAATGTCTATACTTTCATGAGATTGTCGAATGTACATGACCCAAAAAAGATCCAGCTCCATTGGTCCGGGATTAGGATTTAATAGCTGGGAAGGAGATTTTACAAGATTAGTGTCCAGTGATATGGAAACAGTTAAGTAAATTGCAGTTGTCTCCTGTAATGGAATAATGTGTACTTGATAAAAATTATGTTTATAAAGAATCAGAAGGAAAATGTAAGTAACAAAATATTAAGTAATAGTTATAAACAGAAGTCCTCAAGAATATTGTGAGTTCTATATGAATCCCATTCAGTAAGAGTTATGGGAGACATTATTCTCAAACATTTTTTTTAATGTTTATTTTATTTTTGAGATACAGAGCACGAGTGGGGGAGGGGCAGAGAGAGAGGGAGACAGTGATTCCGAAGCAGACTGCAGGCTCTGAGCTGTCAGCACAGAGCCCTACACGGGGCTCGAACCCACAAACTGCGAGATCAGGACCTGAGCTGAAGTCGGATGCTTAACCAACTGAGCCACCCAGGCGCCCCTGAAAGACATTTTTCAAGGATTGTCTCCAAAATGTTTTAATTGACCGCAGTGAACAGGTGGAGGGGTGTAGCCACACTTGTTGAGCATCTGTTCTGTACCAAATATTATTCTATTTATGTGCATGTTTCCTTCCTCAAGACTTTGAAGGTGACTTAACGTAATTGGTGTGTTGGTTTCAGGGGAATCTTGATAGTGAAAGTGTCTCAGTGTAGGGGTCAGCTCCAGCTCCAGCATGTTCAACAGCTGGTCAGTGTACTTTGTTTCTGGCCCACTGATCTTCAGGGTTGGCTCTGTTTTTTTCAGTTTTCTTAATGACTGAAATATGCCCCTTCCGTATCATTCAGTTTTTTACATTTGGAAATATCTTTATATTTCTGGTTATGGAATTAATGTAGGTTTGTTGCAAAAAATTCAACAGTCCAGGGAACATAGAGAAGGAAATTAGAATTACATCCTCTAGAGGTAATCATTCTTTAAAAAAATTTTTTTTAACGTTTTATTTATTTTTGAGAGAGAGACAGAGCGTAATCAAGGAAAGGACAGAGAGAGAGAGGGAGACACAGAATCCGAAGCAGGCTCCAGGCTCTGAGCTGTCAGCACAGAGCCCGATGCGGGGCTCAAACTCACAAACTGTAAGATCATGCCCTAGCCGATGTCGGACGCTTAACTGACTGAGCCACCCAGGCACCCCTAGGGTTAATTATTCTTAATATTTTGGTGCAATTCTGTTTAAAATTTTTTTTCCTGTGAGCCTATGTGCCTGGTTTTGTTTCTGCTGAATAAGATACAGTAATTGGTGATACAACTGAATTGAAGACTCTCTAGCTTTTATTTTGATGGAGAAGTCCAACCCACGTGTGGGTTTTGTTTTACTCTTGAATGTGCAGGAAGAAGAGAGAAGTGTTAGTGATTTCTTCTTTATTTAAAAACCTGAAGTATTCACAACTTTTAGGAATGTAAACGCCATTTAAGAGTTAATTCCAAGAGCCTCAAAGACAGACTTTCAGAATTAGATTATTTTAAAGGTTATTTCCACAGAAAATAGTGATAATTTCCAGTGTCTTTGTTCTGTCTTATAAAAACCTATTTTACAAATAATATTTCCAAGGACAGATATTAATAACAGAAGGTAGAATAAGAAGGTTATAGTTATGGACATTTAATAAACCACCAATTTGCACAGAACAAGATCACACCCCTGGTTAATGTTCTCCTCTTGACATCTAATCGGGTTGTATTTTCTGAGCCAGCTTTATGATGTTGAGTCCTGTCTCTATCTGCAGCTTCTGGGAGTGGGGGATATCTCCTCTGTGTCTTTCTGAGAACCTATTGCTCTTATGTTGTTATTTAGGAAGAATAGTGGGCTTAAGGCTGGACGGTGAAACTTTAGTTAACTTTGTAAGAAAACACACCTGAGAAGCATGGATTTTATTATGAAAATATGGAAAGGGTCATTAACTTTTCTTATTATAACAGAATAAGGGACAGTAATCTCCATTTTCAGTAATAATGGCTAAAATTTAGGTTAAGTAATTATCGTACACTAGTTTTTTTTGTTTGTTTCTTTTTTTAACATTTATTTATTTTTGAGATAGAGAGAGACAGAGCTCGAGTGGGGGAGGGACAAAGAAAGAAGGAGACCCAGAATCCGAAGGAGGCTTCAGGCTCTGAGCTGTCAGCACAGAGCCCGAGGTGGGGCTCAAACTCATGGACTGTGAGATCATGACCTGAGCTGAAGTCGGACGCTGTATTTATTACCTGAGCCACCTAGGCACCCCACTTTTTTTTTTTTTTTTTTTTTTTTTGTAATTTAAGAAATCTCTACACTCCACATGGGGCTCAGACTCACGACCCTGAAATCAAGAGCCTTATGCTCCTCCGAATGAACCAGCCAGATTCCCCTATCGTACACCAGTATTATATGTGGATTTTCTTACTTAATCTTCAGTGCAGCCCTCTGTAGCAGACAGTGTTCCTATCCTTCTCTTATTCTTTTATTGACGAGGAAATAGAAGTGTTGAGAAATTGGTCACTGTCGAGCCCAGACTCACATCCTGAAAGTCGACACCAGAGCCTTTATCTTAATTTCAGATACACTTCCCACATTGTGTATCCTTTACAAACCTGCCTGTATCACCAAGAAGTTGATTATGTGTGTCTTTCTTCAATTAATATGGTCTAATACCACCAAACTAATGAGGGCACAGCAGGCCACAGTTGAGCAAACCTTTTGCTTACTGTTAGGTAGTTTCTAATTCTTGGTTATCTCATAAATGATTTTTGGTTGAATATTCTTGTGTAGACATCTGTACTTCTCTAGCTATTTAAGGACACGTTTCCATAAGGGAATTTTGGGTAAAAATTTGTCCCAAATTTAAGGCCCTGAGATAGGACTTGGGTAGTGATACAGTAACTGAAAGACATGGTTGTTGCCTTTAAGACAAGGAAGGCTAAGTTTACATAGGAATGAAGTTAAGGCTGCCAGCAACAAAGGCCGAGAAGCAGCTCGGGTAACCTGTCTTGGAAACTCATAGGAAGGTAATTACAGGCAATACTGTTGGGTCACGACTGGTTTTGCAGAGGCAAATAGAATTTGTCCTGCGTGTTGGATACCCTGTAGTTTGTATCCTACTAATGTTAGTTGCTAAGTGAGACCAGTAGGATCCTTTAGCAATTATTAGGAAAGTATCCTGTCTAAAAAGACAAGTTCAGATATAAAATAAAACCATGTGTCAGAGGACATGAAGAGAAGCAGGATTGAGATCTCATCAATATATCCATGACATTTCTTGGGGGAATTTCAGCCACTTTTTTTCTAGGCAAAACGGGAGTGTATGTAGAAATTATATAGTTGGTATAATGCATGGCCATGGTTACAACAGTTATGCAGAATACTTAAACAAAAAGAACATTATGACCACAATAAAAAGAAAACCCTTATTGTATATAGATGTATAACTTTCTAAACGCTTTTTTTCCTAAACACTTTTTTCATCTGTGGACACGTGATTGTCAGTCTTTTCCATATTGTTATACACATACAATTTATAAATATAATCATACTATACATCCTGCAAGCTGTATTTTCTATTGACAGTATATTTTGATTATTTCCCCTGACTTAGCTTAGTTTCTCGTATTCTGTTGCGTGTATGTTCTGAACGCGTTAAGAGGTCAGCTTTTTGGGCTCAGGCAGTTGTACATCCTGTCCACCCCTGTGTCTTGACCAACCTTCTTGAGCCCCGAGCCCATGAAAGATGTTCTCACTTGGACTGTGTTGCTCTTTCTCAGCTTGGAGAGGCAGAATGGTGGGAGGGAGATCTGGTCTGGGAAGGACCAGTGGTCCAGCCTCAGTCTCATATCAGCATCCCCAGTATCAGGCACTGCCAGAAACCTTCCTACTGAAGGACCTTTGGGTTTGAGGGGAGAGTTTAGATTTCAAAGATGGTGTGGGAGTGGGGGGGGGGTAGGAGGAGGAATGGCAGAGGTAGAAGTTTATATTAGCTTAAGTCAGGATGGGATCACTTCACATCTGGTCTAAAGCTTTTTTTTCCCCTCCCCAGCTCTGACTTTTCTGGATTCTGTGCTTCACCAATAGAGGAACCCCATGGATTATTAATTAGTTCTTGCAATTCTAGAACCATGACTGATGTAAGTTGGTTATTTCTCTCTCCTTGAAATACTGTGATTTTTAGGTCATATGAATCTTTTCCTTAATTATCCGAATGCTTTCTGCATAACAGAACCCCACTCCTGAACCTGCCTCTCAGTTCCCCCTATTCCAGTAAAGGATAGTGCCAAGTAGCCCAGTGTCCTTCGTATGTGCCTTTCCATTCAGTGTCGTCATGGTCATTGAACACATTCAACATCTGTGTGCGCGGTCTTCTATCAAGAGCAGCGAAGGGATGCAATCTTTTGAGGGAAATACGTGAGCTTCTGTCAAAGAATAACTTGAAGAAATGTAGTTAACAGCACACTTTTACTTATATACAAGGAAAACCAGCAGTAGACTGATTTCATCTATTAAAACACCAACGATTTATTTACAAGGGAAGGAAAAACGGGAGAATGAAGACTGTAGACATTTTGAAAACAACAGTTATTCCTTTTTCAGGTTAAGGTGCTGATTGGCTGGCATCTAGGAAAGAAGCCAGTCAGGATACAATGCCCTTAGACAGCTGGATGGTCACCCAAGAGAACAATTTCAGTTGCTTGTGCCTTCTCTGGGAGAGCTTTGGTGTTTACCTAGGACATATCCATGGTAGGCTGTCTTGGGTGGTGCCCTTCGTAATCACTTCTGTCTTTGGTCCACTAGGGCTGCGCCATTTCCCTTATCAGAATTCCTTATTCCCATCTCAGTTCTGTGGTGTGATGAGTCAGTGATGAGGGTCCCATTTGGTCATACAGGCGAACTTGGAACTTCTTCATGGACCTGAGTCTCCCAGAGAGAGAAGATGGAATTTGGGATTTCTTGGGCTCAGCCTCAGTCTCTGTGAGGCTTTGCAAGGCTTTTTGGATGCAGGGGCTTGTGAGTGGGTCTTTCCAGGGAAAGTGTGGTTCCCCAATCAATGAACACCAGTGTCAGAGTCCATTTGGTTATTGACCAGGATGCACAGCTCTTGGTGACACCTGTGTCATATATGATGTGCTCTATTGGCAGTCTCCTGCTTGGGAATGAGGAGGGTGTCAGGTGAGGTGTGGTTGATGGTAACAAGTAAGAAGGTGACTGAGATTTCTAAATACTGGATGATAGTAGATTTCTAGAATTAAGAAAGTCTTTAGAAGTTTTGTTCAACCTAAATATAAATATAATGGAGATACTAATTTCATATACCTATATGATGAACTGAATGCAGCTAATAAAAACATGTATTTGTAAGATGTGTAAGAAAAAAAATGCTTACATTGTAATCTAATGGAATGGTTTACTTGAGGCTTAATGATAATCTGTAATTTAATGGAAGTCATTTTTCTGAAATAGAGATTTTTATAGTGCATTTGGGAAAAAAATTTTCTTATTTGTGTTTTCTGTTCCTTAAAGCCTGAAAGGGAAAAGATGGTGTAGCAGTTTATGTTTATAAAGAATTTACGAGGCAGGCACATAGCAGGTTGTATGTATGTTTACATACTCATAAACAACCTACCCCCCCGCAACACCACTTTTATTTAATAGAAGAGAAACTGGGATTATTTTATATATTACCAGACAAGTCTAGATAGCTTAGTTACCTATCTCACAATATCCAAGAAATTTTTTCTGCTGTAACAGGATTCTTCTAGAATGTGTAACACTCTGCTTTAGTTGTACTAATTTCTTTACTTTTCTCTACCTGTATGTATCACAGGCCTCCAGCCTACTTGGTTGTTACATTTTCCTCTTCTTGCGGTTTATCCTTCGTAATCCTTTTTCCCCCTCCTAGAAATATTTTCTTAAATTCTTAAATTTCTTTAATTTCCCAAGTAATGTATGGGTTTTTGGTTTTAGGGCTTGGTGACTTTCAGGGATGTGGCCATCGACTTCTCTCAGGAGGAGTGGGAGTGCCTGGACCCTGCTCAGAGGGACTTGTACGTGGATGTGATGTTGGAGAACTATAGTAACTTGGTCTCATTGGGTAAGGTCATCTGCCTGAAATACTTTAGAATCTTCTCTGCACCATTGGCTTTCCCTGTGGGAATTATAGGGCTGTCTTTGAAGAAACCAGGTCAGTTTCTTCTCCCTGTTCTCAAAGGGACGACTTAATATTTGTTGGATTAGAAATGGGTTCAGCAAGCTCCTTGATCGTCCCATACCTTCACACCTTCCTCTGGCTTTTCCTGTAGCGGCCTCTCTTCTTTACAAGGAGCTGGATTTGCATTATGGGGCATTCAGTTCGTAACCATTGTCAAAGAAACCAGGTTTCATACTGTGTTTAACTTCAACGTGTCTAACGATTATCTGTGTGCTTGCTCCTCAGAATGTGATTGTTAATGTTTGAGGAACCATAGGAAGACCAGAACAGAGTTAGTGAAGGAGAGGATACCAAGAAGTTAGTGAAGGAGATAGGCAGGGCCCAGACGGTAGGCAGTTTTGTTGGTTTGGGGGAGGAATGCGGATTGTTTTCTGGGTGATTAGAAGCCTTTATTTGGTTTACTGGGGTTTTAGCTTTTTTTTTTTTTTTAAGTTCATTTATTTATTTTTGAAAGAGAGTATGTGAGCAAGTGGGGAAAGGGCAAAGAGAGGGAGGGGAGAGGGAGAATCTCAAGTAGGGGTTTGAGACGTGAGGCTTGATCTCACTGAATGGAAATCAAGAGTTGGACGCTCAACCAACTGAGCTACCCAGGTGCCCCGGTGTTAGGTTTTTTATTGTTAAATATTACACACATACCTAACATCAGCTGCTTCTACCAGCTTGTCTTTTTTTTTTTTTCCCCCAAATTAATATTTAAATTCTAGTTAGTTAACTTATAGTGTCATAGTGGTTTCAGGAATAGAATTTAGTGATTCATCACTTACATATATAAGTGAATGAATTAATGCATGAAGCATTAAAAAAAGAAATACAGTTGCCAGGTCCTATCCCAGACATGCCGAACAGAGTCTACGTTTACACAAGATCCCTGGGTGATTTTTATACACATCAAAGAAGCACTGCTCTTTGTTAGTTTTTGACCCACATGCAGAGAGTGCAGCTGGAAACAGGGTCCTGATATACTCCGACTTTCAAAAGAGCCCCTTCACTTTATGCAGTGGAGGATTGAATAAACAATTCATTTCACACTAAGCGAACACATTCCTTTCAACATGTTGGAAGCTGAAAGTTGCGATCTGTGAACCTTGTATTTTACAAAGTTAAACTCTACACCGGATTCAATCCTAAAAATGTCTCCTGAAACTTCTTTTCCTGTTAGCAAAATAACAATAGTAACTCTGACAATATTAACACTTAACACTGTGCTAACCATACGCCAGTCTGTGTTGTTTTCTTTTTTTTAAGTTTATTTATTTTGAGAGAGAGAGAGCACATGTGCATGTGAGAGTTCGGGAGGGACAGAGAGAGAGGGAGAGAATCCCAAGGAGGCTCCATGCTGTCAGTGCACAGCCTGACTTGGGCTCGATCCCCACAAACTGTTGAGATCATGACCTGAGCCAAAATCAAGAGTCAGCTGCTCGACCGACTGAGCCACCCAGGCGCCCCAAACCAGGCTGTGTTCTAAGCAGAGCAAGTACATTAGCTTAATTAACTTTCACAACATCCCCACAAGGCAAGTATTGTTTTTATCCCCTTTTAATGGATGAGAATACAGAGACACATATAGTGTAAGTGACTTCCCGGGGTCACTACAGCTGGTGGGAGAAGATTGAAGCAATTGAGCCTGCAAGGAAGTCTGGCTCATGAGCCTGTATTCTGGACCCTCGAATATGCATTTAAAAAATATCCTTTGTGGTGAAATGGGAAATATTCATTAAACTCTTCTGCTGTATACCCAAGTGTGGTATGTGCCTTGAGGAAAACCACTTGTGCAGGTGTTTGAATTGTGAGTTAAACTGGCTGTTCTTTTCATGGGACACCACTTTGTTTTTGAAAGAATGCCTAACAGATGAACTATTACACTATTATTGAGACTTAGGTAGTTAGAAAAATTTTCTCACAAGTGAGCCCGCCACTTGAAAGACAAGTAACAGTATTTTTTGCCAGTGATAGAATTCAGACTTTGAAGTAAAACTTAGAATTGTGTCAAACTTACATCTACCATTTTGAGCTTTTACAACTTCCCAATACATAAACATTTTTCTGATGAGATAGAAGGTAATATTAAGACATGATTTTTTAAATATTATGTAATGAGATGTGTGAACATTTCGAAGATCTGCATAACTCCACGAGCCACCATTTTTCACATGACCAGTGCACGATATTACAAAATTATGCCCGGATAAAAGATCATTCAAAGTGCAGTGGATTTTAAGGTAACTTAATATGAAAAGTTCATGGGTATATTTGCATATTTAACCTTGCAACTAACCTTTATGAAACTATCCCTTCTCAAGTTTTACTGTAGCATCAAATAGTAACATACCCACAGTATCAAAGAATAACTGTTGCATATATGTGGGAGGCTAGATTTCCTTCATATACTTCAGTCACAATAGCATATTGCCATAGAGTGAATGCAGAAGCAGATACGAGAATCCAGTTGACTTCTGTTAAGCCATATATTAAAGAGAGTCACAAAAAATTAAGATAATACTTATTTTTTTCTTTTAGAAAATGTAACTTTTATAAATTTATTGTACTGACAGAATGATTCATTATTTTCAAGTGAATTAATAAATATCTTTAATTTTTCCATTTTAATTTCTAGTATGGTAAATATTGGAAAATCTAACTTGCACAAACAAAAGCTCTTTTGAGCCCTCAGTGATTTTTTTTTAACATTTATTTATTTATTTATTTATTTTTAAGTGTTTTTATTTTATTTTTTTGAGATGGGGGGAGCAAATGGGTGAGGCACAGAGAGGGAGAGGGAGAGGCAGAGGGAGAGAGAGAGAGAGAGAGAGGGAGGGAGAGAGAGAGAGAGAGAAAATCCCATGCAGGCTCTGCACTGTCAGTACGGTGCCGGAAGTGGGGCTCATTCTCACCTGATGCAGAACTCAAACTCATGAACTGTGAGATCATGACCTGAGTGGAAGTCGGATGCTTAACCGACTGAGGCATCCAGGTGCCCCGGTTTGTTTTTTGTTTTTTTGTTTTTTTGTTTTTTTTTTTTTAACATTTAAAAAGTAGTTAAATCTCTTTTCATTTACTAATATTGTTAAGCCTTCCTTACCAAGTAATTGTAATATAAGCCCTTGCATGGCAGTTCAGATTGGTTGAACTAAATTCAAGTTTATTGAACTATCTATTGATGCTAAGCTATACAAAAGTGCATTGCATTTAGTTTATATTTGGCCGTCTCAAGGTAGTTGTAAGATTAGATTGGTCAGTTTAAATTCTGTGACTTCCTTTTGGATGTACACACAGTCCTTATACCCAAATGTTCATGTATACAAAGAAATAAAACATCATTAAGTAAAGCAGCAATAGTTACTACAGTTTATCTATGACCAGTTAAACATCATTAAAATTACTTCCCACAGACCTATCCCACAGTACTCCTCTACCCTTTAATAAGTCACCTAAGATGTCATAAAATCACCATTACACAAAAATACTAACCTTGTATATTTTGTATTGCAAATACACTTATGCATGAGCAAGCAAAGAATTCACCAATAATTAAGAGCATAAGGGGTTCTGAGACCAAGTTTGAGGATGACTGCACCAGATGATGAGTCTTTCACTATATGGGCTTTGTGAGGCCTCAGATGAATGCCTCTTTCCACTCAGTCTGGGTTGGTACTCCAAGTACCTTGTGGAGAGTCACTGTATGGATGCATAAATTAATATTTAGTTACAGATTTCATGGCTCCTTTACTTGCTAAACCATGAGCTACAAATTCCAGCTGCCTTAGCAGTCCTGAACTCAGATACCAGTATCCTTTGCCCAGTGAAACCACTGCTGTATGTTTGGACTTCATTTTCCTGTACCTTATTTTGAAGGACGCAGCCAGGCAGAAAGGGTGAATATAAAGTTCTCCTAAGAATTGTCTCTAAAAGTTTTTCAGCCCTGTGTCTGGTACACTGTTTGTTTTTTAATTTTTTTAAACGTTTATTTATTTTTGAGAGACAGAGCACGAGGAGGGGGAGGGGCAGAGAGGGAGACATGGAATCTGAAGCAGGCTCCAGGCCCCAAGCTGTCAGCACAGAGCCCGACGTGGGGCTTGAACCCACGAACCGTGAGATCGTGACCCGAGCCGAAGTCAGTTGCTTAACCGACGGAGCCACCCAGGCGCCCCATCTAGTATACTATTTTATAGCTTTAGAGCTCTTTATAGTGTGAGAGTAAGTCTAATACCAGATTTTTCTTCATGGCTGGGGCTGGAAATCTCTCATCTTCATTTTGAAGAATACTTTGTGCTTTATATAGAACTTTAGGTTGAAAGCTTGCTTTCTTTCAGCCATTAAAGATATCATTCCATTGTCTTGTAGCTTCCATTGTTACAGATGTGAAGTCAGCCTCAATTCTTATAGTTGTTCTCTAACTTTAATGTCCCCCCTTTGCCTCCTTTTATTATTTTTCCTTTATTTTCAGTTTTAAACTGTTTGATTATGATGTTCCCAGTTGTTGCTTTTCTTTGTATTTATTCTGCTTGCAGTTTGTTAAAAAGTAGATTGCTTATTTATACATTTCATACATTTTAAGAATATGGCAATAATAATCTTTTCAAGTACTTATTTGGCTCTTTCTGGAACTGCTGTTGTCTGAAGTTGGATTGTTTAATATTGTTGCACAGGTCTGACTCTATTTTTTTTCCCCATCCTTTTTCTCTTTGCGCTTCAGTTTGGGTTTTTTAGTTGTAGAATTTCCATTTTATAATTTTAGAGTTTGTGTTTCTTTGCTGAAATTTCCCATCTGTTCTCTATCTTTTCTTCCAGAATCTGTAAAATATAATTCAATGGCCTTGCCTGCTGATTCTAATATCTATGTCAGCTGTTCTTTGTCTCTTTTGTGTTTTTTGGGGGGGCTGGGGGTGTGATTTTAGGTCACACTTTACCTGTTCCTCACCTACCGCATAAATTTTCATTGTGTGCCAGACATTTTGAAGAACAGTAAAGAATAGATCCCTGCCTGTTTCTCAAATCAGCTATTTAGGGGGAGGGGCTGATAACTCAGATCCCCCCAGGCTTAGAGCTGAGCTGGGACTGGGTCATAGCTTTCATTAGTTTCAGTTTGTTTCTGGTTTCAAATTAGATTGAAAAATTGTTCTTTGCTCTAAACTTCCTGCATGACCACTGATGTGCTTATCTCTTTGATTGTATCAGGATTTGAGCTAAGTGGAGGTTCTGTTACAGTTTTAGTTGGTTTTGTTTCACATGTTTCACCTCCAGTAGAGCCTTGGAACTTTGTAGTTGTGTCTGCTTTTATCCCAACACCAATCCCTCAGAAAAATTCCTGTGGAGTATTATGTAGCTTAGTGTTTTATTTTTTTAAGTGTAGTTGACATACAATATTAGTTTCAGGTGTGCTTGATTTTCTAGATTCCAGTTCATGATGCCAACCCGCATAGTTGTGAAAAAGTTCAGCCGAACCACCCCTGTGCACATAAGGGCTTGCTTGATGGAAAGGCATTTTGTGTAAGGGGTCATCCACACAGGAAGATAAGGAACTTGTTAAAATGATCTTTGAGGAATCCTCCAGAAAACTGTCAGATCAGAACATTAAGAACATAAGAGCTGAAAAGTCAAAACTGAGATTGTTGTTCCAACAGGGTAGACACTTGATGCTTAGGAGTGAGCTCAGGAAGTCTTATAATCCAGTTCTTTTATGGGTATTCTTTCTTTCTTTTGTTTTTTTTTTTTAATGGGTATTATTTCTAATTTGCCTTGTATTTCTATTGAGGGTTTTTAAATTTTTTTTTCTGGTAAACGAAATAAAATATGTGGTTTTCTTGTTTTCTTTCAGATTTGGAGTCAACATATGCAACCAAAAATAAAATTTCAGAAAAAGACATTTTTGAAATACATTTTTCCCAATGGGAGAGGACGAAAAGAAGTAAAACTCTTGGCCTTGAGGCATTCATTTTCAACAATAATTCTAAGTGCAAAAGCAAATTGGAGGGACTACAGGGACATCAAGAGGCATACTTTAGTCAAATGATAATTAGCTATGAAAAAATGCCCACTTACAGAAAAAGCAAATCTTTTAGTGCACATCAAAGAATTCATAATAGAGAGAAACGCTATATTTGTAAGGAATGTGGGAAGGCTTGTAGTCATGGGTCAAAACTTGTTCAACATGAGAGAACTCATATGACTGAAAAACACTTTGAATGTAGTGAATGTGGGAAGGACTTTTTTAGTGCCTATCAACTTACTGTGCATCAGAGATTTCATACTGGTGAGAAACCCTACGAATGTAAGGAATGTGGGAAGACCTTTAGTTGGGGATCTAGTCTTGTTAAACATGAAAGAATCCATACTGGTGAGAAACCCTATGAATGTAAAGAATGTGGGAAGGCTTTCAGTCGTGGCTACCACCTCACTCAACATCAGAAAATTCATATTGGTGTGAAATCTTACAAATGTAAGGAATGTGGGAAGGCCTTTTTTTGGGGCTCAAGCCTTGCTAAACATGAGATAATTCATACAGGTGAGAAACCTTATAAATGTAAAGAATGTGGGAAGGCCTTCAGTCGTGGTTATCAACTTACTCAGCATCAGAAAATTCATACTGGCAAGAAGCCTTATGAATGTAAAGTATGTGGAAAGGCTTTTTGTTGGGGCTATCAACTTACTCGACATCAGGTATTTCATACTGGCAAGAAACCCTATGAATGTAAGGAATGTGGGAAGACCTTTAATTGTGGCTCAAGCCTTATTCAACATGAGAGAATCCATACTGGCGAGAAACCTTATGGATGTAAAGAATGTGGGAAGGCCTTCAGTCGTGGCTATCACCTCACTCAACATCAGAAAATCCATACTGGTGAAAAACCTTTTGAATGTAAGCAATGTGGGAAGGCTTTTAGTTGGGGCTCAAGCCTTGTTAAACATGAGAGAATCCATACTGGTGAGAAGTCCTATGAGTGTAAAGAATGTGGGAAGGCCTTTGGTAGTAGCTATCAACTTACTCGACATCAGATATTTCATACTGGTGAGAAGCCCTATGAATGTAAGGAATGTGGGAAGACCTTTAATTGTGGCTCAAGTCTTGTTCAACATGAGAGAATCCATACTGGCGAGAAACCTTATGAATGTAAAGAATGTGGGAAGGCTTTCAGTCGTGGCTATCACCTTACGCAACATCAGAAAATCCATACTGGTGAGAAACCTTTTAAGTGTAAGGAATGTGGGAAGGCCTTTAGTTGGGCTTCAAGCCTTGTTAAACATGAGAGAATCCATACTGGTGAGAAGTCCTATGAATGTAAGCAATGTGGGAAGGCCTTTGGTAGTGGCTATCAACTTACTGTTCATCAGAGATTTCATGCTGGTGAGAACCCTTATCAATGTAAGGAATTTGGGAAGACCTTTGTTAATGGCTCAAATCTTGTTCAACATGAGAGAACTCATAGTAATGATAAACCTTATGAATATAAAGAATGTGGAGAAGCCTTTATATGGACAACTTAAATGAGACAACTGATACTGATGAAACTTTATGATTGAAGAGATGTGAACACATTTTTTATGTGTACGAACAATACAAGGAGAATCTTACTCTTGAGAAAACTTATAAATGTAGCGAATGTGTAAAACCCTTACCTGTGTGTGGACAGTTTACTTGATATATCAGAAAATTCATACTAGTGAGAAATGCTTTGAATATAAGGAATATGAAAAGGCCTTTAGGATTTTGTACAATCTTATTGAACATCAATTTATACTGATGTGAAACCATTCAAATGTAAGGAACGTGTGAAGATCTTTATTCTTGGCACAAAGTCTGGTAAACATTGGAGAATTCATACTCATTAGAAACACTTTAAGGAATGTAGGAAGAACCTAATCGTAATTCAGTTTTTGCTCTGCACATTAGAGAACTCATACTGCTGTGAAATATGAATGTAAGGAATGTGGGGAGACTTAGAGATGTGATAAGTATCTCAGGGTACATCATAGACTTCATCCAAGTGAGAAACCCTTTAAATTGGGATGTAGGAAGGCCCTTAGAGAAGTACTACTAAAACTTGTCTAGAGCCTGCTGCCAGTCCACAAAATTGTTACCTGTCCATCATGAGATGAATGCAGAAAGCGAGAGTAAATGTTTGGAAACTTTTATAGCAATTTGTTACTGCCATAAAATTATATTTTATAAAAGTGTCAACCACTTTATGAATGATTAGAAATTAAGAAGTTTGCCCTTTTCCAGAAATGATGTGAGAGACAACATTCACAGTTTCAAGAACATGACACAAGTCACAAGACGATTTAATTAGAATAAGAAACCCCTCACTGTCACCTCTCTGATTAGAATGGCAGAATATTCACACTATAGGATGATTTGGCTAATGTGAGACACAACTTCCTTATGCTTATAAAAGCATAGAGAATTTACAATAAACATGTTCGTTTAATGAAGGTATAGAAACGTTCTAACACTACCTGATCTTTTTTTTTTTTTTTAAGTTTATTTTATTTTTGAGAGAGAGAGCAGAGCACAAGTGGGGGAGGGAGAGAGAGGGAGACACAGAATCCGAAGCAGGCTCCAGGCTCTGAGCTGTCAGCACAGAGCCCGATGCGGGGCTCGAACTCAGGAACTACGAGATCATGACCTGAGCCGAAGTCTGCGCTCAAATGACTGAGCCACCCAGGTGCCCCTATCTTTATAAAACCTAAGTGACTTCCTCCTAGAGAATAACCCTATTAATGTAGCAAATGTAGGAAATCCCTCCCTCATGGCACAAACCATACTCCCTGTCATCACAATTCCACTTCCTTACTACCTTTGGGATGTCGGGCCAAATGCTCCTCCCCTCTGGGCATCATCTTTAAAATGCTAGTGATAGTAACTTTCTGTCCTGTTGCAGAGATTGGGCGGATTTAGTATGCATCTGATCTTTGGAAGAATATCTGGTATGTAGCGTATGCTCAATACAAACTTGCTATTGTTCTTATTATCCTCATCATTAGTATTACTACAGTGAATTCTTAGGAAGAGAATGCTCACTGGTGTAATGAATTTAGAAAAGCTTTCATAACCACTCATTCATCTAAATTTCAGATAGTCCGTTATGGATACAATTTAGAAAAACAACTCGAAAGGGTTTTTATTCAGTTTATCCCTTAAGCTGCATAAAAAATGAAGGCTGAAAAGAAATGTGGATTTAGAAAGCGTTAAGATGTTGGGAATGTACCTCTTGAAGCGCAGGGGGTGTAAAGCAATTTGCCTGTAATGAATCCCAACAGAGAGGTAGCCAGTAATTAAAATTCTCTGTTCACATTTCAAGATAAATTACAAATCAAAAAGAAACAAAAAGTTGTGCATTTGGGAATTCTTTCCCCAGATATTATTAGGACAAATTTCAGACACTCTGAAAAACTTACAGAATAGTATAATATCCATATATTCTATTTAGAATCAATAATTGTTAACATTTGGTCCTATTTGTTTTCTCTATGAATTTATACGTACATATGTGTATGTATACTCATGTCGTTTGACTTACGATGTAGAAATTATGACACTTCCTTCCTGAACATATTAGCGTGCATCTTTTAAGAATAAGAACAGTCTTGGGGTGCCTGGGTGGCTGGTCAGTTAAGTGTCCAACTCTTGATTTTTGCTCAGGTCATGATCTCGTGGTTGTGAGATTGAGCCCCGTGTCATGCTCCATGTTGAGTGTGGAGCTTGTTTGAGATTTTCTCCCTCTTCCTCTGCCCCTCCACTGCTCGTGCTTCTTCTCAAAAAAGATTTTTAAAGAATAAGCACAGCCTTTAAGACCATGGTCATACAGGAAAATTATCAATAATTCTGTAATATTCTTTTATATTAACTTTATATGTCCCAGTACTCCCAAGCTACCCTATTGCTTTGTATTTTCCTTTTATTTTATTTTTTATTTTTATTTTTTAACATTCATTTTTGAGAGACAGAGGGAGACAGAGCATGAATGGGGAAGGGACAGAGAGAGGGAGACACAGAATCTGAAGCAGGCTCCAGGCCCTGAGCTGTCAGCACAGAGCCTGACACGGGACTCGAACTCACGAACTGTGAGATCATGACCTGAGCTGAAGTCGGATGCTCAACCGACTGAGTCACCAAGGTGCCCCTGCTTTGTATTTTCTAATGAGCATCTCGTTTATATTCATGCATTGCATTTGGTTTTCATGTCTCTAGATTTTAATCTTGAACAGACTTAAATTTTTTTTAACATTTATTTTTGAGAGAGAGGGAGACACAGAATCTGAAGCAGGCTCCAGGCTCCACGCTGTCAGCACAGAACCTGACAACGGGGCTCAAACTCACAAATCGTGAGATCATGACCTGAGCTGAAGTCGGATGCCTAACCGACTGGACCATCCAGGCACCCCCTTGAACAGACTTTTTGAAAATTAAGGAAAGCTGGTTTGTAGAATCCCATGCATTCTAGATTTGTTTCTTCCCTATGTCCTTTGTATCTCTGATAAAGTCAAGTTAGAGCCAGAAGCTTAAACATTTTTGGCCAAATACATCATAGGTGGTGATAGGTACTTCATATTGCAACACACCAGAGACACTTGCCAAAACTAAGTTTGCTCATTTGATTCCGATGGTGACTGCTAGAGCTCCCCATCATAAAGGTCCATTATACAACTACTTGGCCAACTACTTTTGAAAATGTAGTCCTATCATATGTATATATAAGTTCTGAATTAAAGAGAAAATTGAAACAATTATAGGTTGTTCGAAAAGTGATGATGAAATTGTGTATCAGAACTTGTAGAATGTGCCTGAAGCTCTGTTCCTTGGAAAATGCCTTTTAAAGTGTCTTGGAGAAAACCAAGATGCATCTGGCCAAATGGAGGGCCAGACCTATGCCTTGTTTTCCCCAGTATCTACACGGTCCCTGTCACACTGAACTAAGAAGCTATCAAAATAACAAACCCTAAGCCAATATACAGAAACCATTTATACCACTAAAATTGTCCCAGAACTTCTGAAGTTATGTGTCAAAAATTACCAGTACTGAATAGTGCTTGAGAAATCGTGGGAATCTCTGGTTAAAGAAGCTTATGAAGTAGCACTTACTAAATCTCTCAAGGAAAAATCAAACCACCGTATCAATTTATTGGAAAACTAAAGAGTATTCTAGTGAAGAAAGTTGTTCAACTTCCTTTAAGTTGGTGTATCTCAAACTTTGCCATGGAAATACAGATTCCCATTATGTATTTCCATCTTAGGGATATGAAACTGTATTGGGAAATGCTGCCATAACTAGAGGCTCTAAAGTTGGGCATTTCAGTCACCAAACGTGCCTGGGAGCTATGAGGGAATGGGCAGTTAGCATCATGCTCTCAAACAATTGCCTTCTAATGTTTTCTCTTACTCGTGAGTAAAAATCTTTGTTGTAGCTAAGTCGAAGTGGCTCCTGAGTCTTACCAAATGTCATTTCATCATCCCTTCCTGCAATGTATAGTATTTAATTTGTTAACATGATAATTTATATTGACAGATTCTCTTGAATCTTTTTCCCATTCCCGGATAAGCCCAGGTTAATTGTGTATATATTTTGATGTATTTTATTTGATATATTTATTTTACTTTGATATATATTTTGTATGTATTTTGATGCACTGCTGGATTTCATTTGCTCCCACTTAGAATATTGACATCTTATGAGTGAGATTACATAATAGTGTTATTTTTAAGATATATATATATATATATATATTTGTATTGCAATTACCTGTTCTTTAAAACTGTATTGGGGTGTTTTGAATTGGAGATCTTTAATCACATTTCTAGTTCTATCTGTTGATTTTTCTTGTCTTTGAAATTCTGCTTTGGACACAACAAATTCAGAGTGCCCAGCATAGTTCCTTTAAGGAGACTTTTCAGCCATGTAGTACCGGTCATGATCCACATAAAACGAGCATTCCAACATGGCCCCTCATTGAAAATCCTTCATTATGTGTTCTTGGGAATACTATGTTGGGAAGTCAGAGCTCCTCATCAGACTATTATGATCATACTTGTACATGTCTTTCTCCATATACTGGAAGTGGAGTTGTTTGGGTTTGGTCAGGGATATGCTTGTGTTCAACTTTAATTCTTCTAAATACATTCCCAAACAAGTGTACCAACTGGCACTCCCACCAACAGTTGTATGAATGTTCTGCTTTCTCTATATCCTTGACAACATTTGGCATCAATTTAAAACAATGTTTGCTACTCTGGTAGATATCATGGTTTGCATTTCCTTTTTTTTTTTTTTTTTCTGATTATTTATTAGCTGTTTGGATATTCTTGCAATTTCTCTACTCTTTGCTCCTGACATTGGATGCATTAGGTGTATCTGGTTTCACAAAGCATCTGTAAAACATGTAGGGCAGGATGTAACACCTGGGCAGTGATAGGCAGTGACTGTGTGTGTGTGTGTGTGTGTGTGTGTGTGTGTTCATCCCCCAGCAGACATGAGCTGGGTGATGGCTGTGGTGGAATTAGTTTTATCTTTGCCTCTCTAGCTCCCAATATGGGCCATGACCCTTAGTTATTTGATGTAGTTAGGATATACTCAGCAAAAATCAGAATACCAAACTAGCTGAAGCAATGAGGAAGTATACTGAGTCAAATAACAGGCTCTTGGGAGGAGAGGAGTTTCCAGAGATTTTTGATTCATCAGCAAAAGGAAATATTCAGAGACGCATGTTCTCTTCTGTTTTTTACTATGCATTCTTCAGTGTTGACTTGGGTACCATGATGGCTGACAGACATTTTAGACATTATATACAGGCATGACAATATTCAGGGCAAAGAGTATGAGAGATCAATTTTTGTGACGTTTAGGAGCAAGGAACATTTCCCATTAGCCAACATTGTATGTCTGCTTTTATCCTAATTGTTAAATTGGGTCACAGGTAATTTCTGAAATAATCACTGGTATTACTTTAAGTTAATCACAGACTCTTGAAGGTTTTATTTAAATAAATAGATCAGGCTCAAAGATTTCATTATCTTTTTTTTTTTTTTTCTTTTTTTTTTTTTGAGAGAGAGCAAGCAAGCGAGCACAAGCAGGGGAGGGGGCAGAGGGAGAGAGAGAATCTTAAGCAGATTCCACGCTAGACCGACATGGGGCTCAATCCCATGACCCTGTTATGGCCTGAGCTGAAATCAAGAGTCAGACACTCAACTCACTGAGCCACTCAGGTGCCCCTTCATTATCTTTTTATGCATATATGAAGAAAGAACCAGTGATCCTTTATTTTAACAATAACAAAAAATTTTACATGTATACATGTCACAAAACAGATAACAATTTAAAATTAAATGTAGGGGCGCCTGGGTGGCGCAGTCGGTTAAGCGTCCGACTTCAGCCAGGTCACGATCTCGCGGTCTGTGAGTTCGAGCCCCGCGTCGGGCTCTGGGCTGATGGCTCGGAGCCTGGAGCCTGTTTCCGATTCTGTGTCTCCCTCTCTCTCTGCCCCTCCCCCGTTCATGCTCTGTCTCTCTCTGTCCCAAAAATAAATAAAAACGTTGAAAAAAAATTAAAAAAAAATTAAATGTATATATTAAGACCACCAAACATAATCACAGACTAATCAGAGGTTTGCATTTATTTCGCAAAGGCAACAAAAATTCTGAAGTAGTCAATATTATTAGAACATTTACTAGTACTTTTTCATCATCTGATTTTTTTGTGTGTGTGCAGCTATGAGGGACAGGGGAAATATTAATGGTTTAACCTTGTAAAGTGTTTTTTTTTGTTCCCAGAGTCAAAGAAGCCTACTCTTTTAACTCCTGGAATTCTGTTAGTTTCAAGGATGAGAAGGTCAAGGTTGGCAATGTGGAAATGAAGTCAAAGGTGTAAGTAGAATTGGGCGGAATGTATTTGCTAAGTTTATTTTTATAGCACACAAACATAGTGCTAAATACAAAAGAAGTGTTTTTCTGTCCCCTTTCCTATACAATGACTATTCAGAGAAAACTACATTTTTCATCTTCTTCTGTATTCTTGGGCAGATATTCTGTATAAAATAGCAGAATATATTGCCTCAGAGTAGACATTCAAGACTGAAAATATCCCATTAATGCCTCATAATTCAGTGTCACCCATATGCCATTATTATGGATTTCACCAATAAAAATTTTCATTCAGTTTACTTTTACTATTCCTGAGTGTTTACTGTGGAGGAAAGGGTCTGCATTATCCTTGGCCACAATTTTTAAATATCACCCATTCTTAATGCTTTTTATGCCTGTTGCTCAAGAGATGTTTTGATTTCTTCTACCACCATCACTATGGTGATTTTCTTTACTTCTCTCCTATGTTGAATTTTTAATTTTCTTTCATTTACCTGGTGGAAAACCTCTAGTTGCTTTCTTAGAAGTGATTTTGAAATCATGTGGTTAAAAAAATTATTCTACCCTTCTGTTTCTAGTGTCTCCTTATTTGGGTCATATTGTATTAAATTTATGCCTACATATAAATGATTGCTTTTAAAAGTCTAGTACTTGAGGTAAATGCCTGACGTCTAAGTGCTACACCAGACTTAGACCAATCCATTCCATTACCTACCAGGCATTGTTCTCCCTACTGAATATAGTGCAGGAGTTGGCAGATTTTTTCTGTAAAGGGCCTGACAGTCAGTATTGTAGTTTGTGAGCCACAGGGTCTTTTTTTTTTTTTTAAATGTTTATTTATTTCTGAGACAGAGAGAGACACAGCATGAGTGGGGGAGGGGCAGAGAGAGAGGGAGACACAGAATCCGAAGCAGACTCCAGGCTCTGAGCTGTCAGCACAGAGCCCAACGTGGGGCTCGAACTCACGAACTGTGAGATCATGACCTGAGCTGAAGTTGGTCGCTCAACCGTCTGAGCCACCCAGGCACCCCTTCATGGGGTCTCTCTCTTTTTTTTTTTTTCTTCAATATATGAGGTTTATTGTCAAATGGGTTTCCATACAACACCCAGTGCTCATCCCAAAAGGTGCCCTCCTCAATACCCATCACCCACCCTCCCCTCCCTCCCACCCCCCATCAACCCTCAGTTTGTTCTCAGTTTTTAAGAGTCTCTTATGCTTTGGCTCTCTCCCACTCTAACCTCTTTTTTTTTTTTTTTTCCTTCCCCTCCTCCATGGGTTTCTGTTAAGTTTCTCAGGATCTACATAAGAGTGAAACCATATGGTATCTGTCTTTCTCTGTATGGCTTATTTCACTTAGCATCACACTCTCCAGTTCCATCCACGTTGCTACAAAGGGCCATATTTCATTCTTTCTCATTGCCACGTAGTACTCCATTGTGTATATAAACCACAATTTCTTTATCCATTCATCAGTTGATGGACATTTAGGCTCTTTCCATAATTTGGCTATTGTTGAGAGTGCTGCTATAAACATTGGGGTACAAGTGCCCCTATGCATCAGTACTCCTGTATTCATGGGGTCTCTTGTTGATCACAACTACTGAGCTCTGAGGTTGTAGCATGAAAAGAAGCCATAGATGATATATAAATGATTGGGTGTGGCTATGGTCCAATGACATTTGACATGACATTGAATCTTAAAATTTTCAACTTCCACAAAGGACTGTCCTTTGATTTCTTCCAACACTTAAAAATGGAAAAACCCCAAGGGGCGCCTGGGTGGCTCAGTTGGTTAAGCGTCTGGCTTTCGCTCAGGTCATGATCTCACAGTTCCTGAGTTCAAGCCCCGCATCGGGCTCTGTGCTGACAGCTTAGAGCCGGAGCCTGCTTCGGATTCTGTGTCTCCCTCTCTCTCTGCTCCTCCCCCACTCATTCTCTGTCTCTCTCTCCTTCAAAAGTAAATAAAGATGTTTTTTTTAAAAAATGGAAAAACCCCATAACCTCAAAATGTAAAAACTATTCTTACTCTGGTGATTGGCCATCGCCAAACAAAAAAAGACAGTGGGCCAGATTTGCCCCATAGGTCATAATTTTCTGACTCCTTTTAAAGATGAATAACTGAAAAGTCAACAATCATGCTGTAATGGACATTTTATTTTGCCTTTGGAGATGGACTTAGGAAAATCCAAATATAAACATAAAATGACACATTATGATGAGTGATAATGAAGAACAAGAAGGATTTTTTTTTGAGAACCAATGATGGGTGATCTTGATTTAAATATGGATATAAGAAGGGCCTGTAAGAGAAATCAATAAATACACTACAGTTTGAAAGACGAGAACACATTCCTATGGCAAAGACCAGGGGGAAGAGAATTCCTGGTACCACAAAGTCCCCAAGAAAACAAAGTGCTCGAGACTCTGAGAGGAACTGGAGGACGTTCAGAGATGTGGGAATATCAGTGCTGGGTGTTCACCTCATCCCCCTCTGTGAAAGCTTAGTTCTGATTTAAATGTTTAAATGTCATTTGGCTGGATCCCCTTTCTTAAGAGTTCCCTTAGACAGCTTATGTGGGTCACTTACAGTAAATGGCAGAATTGCTGAGCCCTTGTATGCCTGAGATTTCTTTTGCTCTTTTATCAGTCTGGGTTCTCCAGAGAAACAGAACCAATAGGATAGATAGAAAGATAGAAAGAAAGATTAGATAGATGATAGGTAGATAGGTAGATAGATAGATAGATAGATAGATAGATAAAATCTGTAGAGTACTATATATGTATGTCAATCCATCTGTCTATCTATCATCTATTGAACCAATAGGATGGAAAGAGGTAGGCAGTCCAAGAAGTCCCAAGATCTGAACTTGACAAACTGGAGACCCAGGAGAGTCAGTGATACATATATCACCATATATAGTGCCAGTTGGAGTTTGAAGGCTAAAGCTGATGATGGTTTAAGTTCCAATTGGAGTCTGAGTCAGAAAGCAGGAGGAGACTGATTGATGTCCCAGCTTCAAAACAAACACAGAATTCTTTCTTATTCAGCTTTTCAATTCTATGCAGGCTTTCCCTGGCTTGGGTGTGGCCTTCTCACACAGGGGAGGGCAATCTGCTTTACTCAGTCCTGATTCAGGTGTTCATCCATACAAGACACCCTCACAGACACACCCAGAAATAGTGTTTATCTGAATAATTCAAATACCTGAACACCTATGGCCCAGTCAAAGTGGCAGGTAAAATTAACCATCACAGCTCTGATACGATAGGGGGATTTTGGCTAAAGCAATAGACGCAATTCGTGTTCACCCTAACGATCATTGTCGGTTTTATTCCAGCGACAACATGCCTACCCCAAGGAGGGGGACTAAGTAAATTATGTTTATGCTTAATGTGTCTGGTGCAGTGCTAAAAGATTCATATAGTTAACCAATTTAAATCTAGCAACAAAACCCTGCATGTATGGTAATATATTGCCATTATAACAAAGAGGAAAAAGAGAGCTTATGAAAGTTAAAAAACTTGTTCAAGGCCCACCAACTTCCAAGAGGGGGAACATGGATTTGAACTGAAATGTTCAACCGAACTGAATGAAAAGAGGCTTAACCACTCTTTATATATAATCTTTAATTATTACAAATATTAAGGGAGGAATTATTATCTTCCTAAGGATGAAGAAACTTGAATTTCAAATTTTTATCAACTAGTTAGAATTAGCCAGTGTCTAGTATCATATATACTCTTAAAAATGCTGTTTATATTACAGATTTATATTTTAGGGCACATCTACAATTATACAAAATTGGGGAGACCTATTTTTGTATGTAACCTGTTTTTTCTTATTTCTTGAAATGTGACTATCAGCCATTATACCTCTACATAATTACTATTATTAACACCTGCCCAGATTCCCATTTTTAGAATACAATACTTTATTTGCCTATTCATAATTATTGTTTGCTAATATAATTAATCCTATGGAAAATAAAATTTTTTTCACTCTATCCATTACTGCGAAGTATTCTTTTATTTTTCTGTTTATTTTTTGTTTTTGTTTTTAATGTTTATCTATTTTGAGAGAGAGAGCACATGTGCACATTGTATGAGTAGGGGTGGGGCAAAGAGAGAGGGAGAGAGAGAATCCCAGGAAGGTTCTATGCTATCAGCCTGGAGCCCAAAGCTGGGCTGGATATCACAATCTCACAAACTGTGAGATCATGACCTGAGCTGAAATTAAGAATTGGACGCTTAACTGACTGAACCACTCAGGTGCCCCTGAAGTATATTCTTTTAAATGGTTGCCGGATTAAAGAACATATTTTATTTTATTTTTATTTTCTTAGAACATACTTATTTTTTAAAACTTTTTTTAGAGAGGGAGAGAGAGAATTCATGATCAGGGGAGAGGGGCAAAGGGAAAGAGAGAATTTTAAGCAGGCTCCATGCTCAGCATGGAGCCCAATGCAGGGCTTGATCCCATGACCTTGGTGTCATGACCTGAGCTGAAATCAAGAGTCAGACTCTTAACCAGCTGAGCCACCCAGGTGCCCCTAGGGCATATTTATTTTAAATAAGGACATAAAATACCCTCTAGGAAAGTTGTATATGGATTATTTTACACCAAATTAACTTGGAATTGATAGCACATAAAATTTATGGTACAATGGATATTATTTTTATAAAAGTTTGCCAGTTTTTAGGCTAATACGTAATATTTAGTGACGTTTCTACTCATGTCATAAATTTAGATATTTTTTCATGTACACATTTGTTTTATTAAATCTCCATTTATATCCTTAGCTCATTCTTTTTCATATCAGAGTGTTCATCTCTGTATTGCTGTACATAAGCTGCTTACTGAGGTGCCTGGCTGGCTCAGGCATATGACTCTTAATCTCAGGATTGTGGGTTTGCACCCCACATTGGGTATAGAGATTACTTAAAAATAAAATCTTTAGGGGTGCCTGGGTGGCTCAGTTAAGCATCTGACTTTGGCTCAGGTCATGATCTCACAGTGCATGAGCTCAAGCCCGACGTCGGGCTCTGTGCTGACAGCTCAGAGCCTGGAGCCTGCTTCAGATTCTGTATCTCCCTCTCTCTCTGCCCCTCCCCTGCTCACACTCTATCTCTCTCTCTGTTGGATTATATGGTAATTCTATAATCTCTGTTGGATTATATGGTAATTTTATATTTAAAATTTTGAGGAATCATCATAGTTTTCCACAGCAACTGCACCTTTTTACATTCCTGCCAGCAATGCACAAATGTTGCTGTTTTTTAACGTCTTCATCAACCCTTGTTATTTTTTTTTCTTTTTAAAGCATTTTTTTAATGTTTATTTTTGAGAAAGAGAGAGAGACAGAGTGCGAGTGGGGAGGGGCAGAGAGAAACAGAATCCCAGGCAGGCTCCAGGCTCTGAGCTCTCAGCACAGAGCCCAATGTGGGGCTGGAACTCACCAATCACAAGATCATGACCCAAGCCGAACTGACTGAGCCACCCAGGCACTCCTCTTTTTCTTTTTTTAAATAGTCATCCTGCTCAGGGTGAAGTGGTATCTATTTGTGGTTTCGATTTGCATTTCTTTAATGATTAATAATATTGATCATCTTTTCATGTGCTTTTTGGCCATTTGCATATCTTCTTGGGAGATACATATATTCATTTGCTCTTTTTAAATTGGGTTGTTGTTTTGTTGTAGAGTTGTAGTAATTCTTTATATATTCTGGATATTAATCTGCCAGATAGATAACCTGAAATATTTCCTTTGTTTCTGAGGGCCACATTTTCACTATATTTATAGTAACTGTTGATATACAAAGGTTTTTAATCTTGGTGAAGTCCAACACATCTATTTTTTCTTTCCTGTGCTTTTAGTGTTATATCCAAGAAATCACTGTCAAATCCAATTTCTTGAAGATTTCCTCCTATGTTTTCTTCTAAGAATTCTACCAGCTCTTAGTTTTGATCCATTTTGGGTTATTTTTTTGTATATGGTGTGAGACAAGGGTCCAGCTTTATTCTTCTGCATGAGGGTATGCAGTTTTCCCAGCATCATTTGTTGAAGAGACTGTTCTTTCCCCATCGAATGGCCTTGGCCTCCTTGTCAAAATCAGTTGACAGTATAGTGTATGGGTTTATTTATGGTCTCTCAATTCTATTCTATTCATGTGTAGGTCTATCACTTATGTCAGTAACAGTTTTGATGATAGCTTTGTAGTAAGTTTTGAAATCAGGATGTGTAAGTTCTCTAACTTGGTCAATCTTTAAACAACCCATATACATTTTATTCAGTGCTTGTTAAGTACATGGCTTTTATAATATGCTCATAAGATCAACATATTGATCATGCAATTTCTATCTGTTTGAACTTTTTACTGAGAGATGTGTTAAAATCTCCCACTATGTGTATGGATTTGTCTGTTACTCCTTGTAGCTTCTAGCATTGTTTTTGTCTCCAGGTCCATTCATTTTGTAACATCCCAAGGAGCCTCAGCATTATTGCCTTTTCAGCTAACTTTTTCATTTTTGCCCCAATGCAGATTTAATATTCTCAGATACTCAGCTCTATAACATTTATAGAATATCTATCAGCATTTGAGATAATTTTTCTATTTTACTGAGCATTTCCTGATATTTTGTAGGATTTTTCAAGTTATCTAGTCTGCTCCAAATAGAAGTCTTCATATTATTTCATGAAGTCCTGCCAGATTCTGTTTGTTTTCAGTGCCTACCTACCTCTGCCCCCTTTACTCTTATTTCATATAGTTGTACGGCATTATAAGTGTCATTTTATTGGTCTTCCTTTCTAACTCAACAGGCAGATCTTTGAAGGGACATACATTTCAGATTCATCTCCGTGTCCTCAGTAGAAGAGCTATCTCTAGGTTAAAAGAAGGTTCTTGGTCCCAAAATCCTGACAGGAAATGAAATCACAGAGTGTCAGAGGTCATGATTGGAACTAATGCAAATTTAGTAAATAGTAGGCTCATGGAAGAAGTACTTAAAATATTTGTTTCTGGGCTAGGTGAGAGAAGGGCCAATCACATGTCTGAAGGGGATAATTTGGGCCTAAGAGTTCACAGGAGTATTTACTTATCCCAAGCTTTAGGGCAAAAACCTTCATCCTTACAGTGCCAAGGACTTAAGTCATGTATCTGGTTCTGTCAGGAATTAAGGTTAGGAAAGATTAAGGACAAACATCCTAGCCTAGACCTCAATCCTCAGACTCTTCTTTGGGTCTAGTTTCAATTCTGCCCTTTGTAAGGAAAATTGTAACCCCTTTCTGCAAATTTTGAATGAATCAGGATATGGCATCTAATAGGCTAGAGTTCTGTCTCCACTCTTGAAAGAACCTAGGGTTCCCGAGGTTGGAGGTAGCAGTCCAGATTTGTGAAGTGTGAGTTGCAGAACGGAATTACTGTAAGTTGCCTAATTAGGAGTGATAAGTCAGCACTGTTCATTCATGGATTGTAGCTCCTCTTTCTCCACCTGCTTCAAAGCAGTTTTCTGTTTCAACTTCCCAAAGATAGACATGGGGGAATCATCAGTTTAAAAGCCAAGGATAGCAGGCTTTGATAATTCCACTATCTTCTGCTAATGCTCACTGCTTATGTTTCCCAAGCTTAGAAGCATTTATTTTACTTAAGTTCCTATTTTACAGTGTTCTAGAAATTATCTTAGCTCCTCTTCCCCAAGGAAGGTCTCAAATAACAGCCACTAATGCCTTTTCCTCCAAAGTTCATGTAGTCTTCCAAAATGTCACTTAGCACTATTTGAATTGTTAAAAAAGCAGAAAAGCGTGTCCCTAAGGAGGGAAATATCAGTGTCTCACCCTTGCAGGTATTCTGAATTTTTGATGAGGTGGGAATAAACACTTACGTGGAAATATTTATGTAAAATCTTTGCTCTGTTTTTGGTTGAGGTGAGATAGGAACATGTGATAGCTGTTTTTAGTATACAACAACCTGGGTGAATCAGTAGAGATTATGTTCGGCTGTAAGACAGAGACAGAACGACTGGCTCAAACAGGAAAATTTTTCTGTCACCTAGAATTCTGGAGGTGGCAGTCTAAGCCTGGTTTTGTGGCTCTGCTCCAAAGTCCTCCAAACCATTTTATCCAGCTCCAGGCAGCAGAATGGAGACACGGAGTAAGGAAGAAAGGGAGATAGCCAGGCGTGTTTAAGGAAGATTTCCCCAAACTGCCACACAATCTCAATGGTCTCCAGTTGGCCATAACAGAAGATCCATAATAAGGCGGGGGAATCATCATTCTGAGTTATGCACATAAGCAAATAAAGAAGTGGTCATTCTTTTATTATGGAAGAAAGTGGATGAATATAGGAGATAATTAGCACACTTGGCCCTAATTCAAATACGGACCATGGAAACCATCTTCTTGGATACCAGTATTGAACAAAAACTCTAAGGAGTAAATAATTGAGGGGTGCCTGAGTGACCCAATCGGTTAAATGTCCGACTTCGGGGGGCGCCTGGGTGGCGCAGTCGGTTAAGCGTCCGACTTCAGCCAGGTCACGATCTCGCGGTCCTTGAGTTCGAGCCCCGAGTCAGGCTCTGGACTGATGGCTCGGAGCTTGGAGCCTGTTTCCGATTCTGTGTCTCCCTCTCTCTCTCTGCCCCTCCCCCGTTCATGCTCTGTCTCTCTCTGTCCCAAAAATAAATAAAAACGTTGAAAAAAAAAAATGTCCGACTTCGGCTCAGGCCATGATCTCATGGTTTGTGGGTTTGAACCCCGCATTGGGCTCTGTGCTGACAGCTCAGAGCCTGGAATCTGCTTTGGATTCTGTGTCTCCCTCTCTCTGCCCCTCTCCCACTTGTCCTCTGTGTGTCTCCCTCTCTCAAAAATAAACATTAAAAAAATATATTTTTTTAAATAATTGAAATGGGAGTTTACAGGTACACTTACAGTATTTAAGTTTTTCTGGGGGTGCCTGGGTGGCTCAGTTGGTTGAGCATCCAACTTCGGCTCAGGTCACAATCTCACGGTTTGTGAATTCGAGCCCCATACCGGGCTCTGTGCTGACAGCTCAGAGCCTGGAGCCTGCTTCGGATTCTGTCTCCTCTCTATGCCCCTCCCCACTTGTGCTCTGTCTCTCTTGTCTCTCAAAAATAAACAAATGTAAAAAAAAATTAAAAAAAAGTCTTTCTGGAATTTTTGGTCTCTTACATCCCATTATGTCCTGCTAATTCTACTTAAAATATGAAAATTTTTTGACTTTTTTTCCTACCATCACAGCTGTAGTGAATCTTCCTTATATGCAGCCTGGATTATTGCAGTCCCTAGTAATATTGGACAGATACTTTGTATTCAGTTTTTCCTGATGCTCCTCTCATTCCTGTCCTATATCCAATACATACTATATGGCCACCCAATTGAACTTTCTAAGACACAAGGCTAGTGTAACTGAGAAATTGATTTAAACTTTATCTAATTGTAGTTAATTTAAATATACAAACAAAAGCAGTGTAGGGGCAACTGGCTGGCTCAAAGAGTGTGCAACTCTTGATCTCTGGGTCATAAGGTCAAGCCCCACGTTGGGTGTAGAGATTACTTAAATGAATGAATAAATAAAACTTTTTAATTTTTTTTTTTATTTAAAAAAAATTTTTTTTAACGTTTATTTATTTTTGAGACAGGGAGAGACAGCATGAACGGGGGAGGGTCAGAGAGAGAGGGAGACACAGAATCTGAAACAGGCTCCAGGCTCTGAGCTGTCAGCACAGAGCCCGAAGCGGGGCTCGAACTCATGGACCGTGAGATCATGACCTGAGCCGAAGTCGGACACTTAACCGACTGAGCCACCCAGGCGCCCCAATAAAACTTTTTTAAAAAGCAGTGTTGACATATTTTGCCATTACTGACAACTTTATTGTTTTGGAAGGACTACATTTCACTTCAACCACTGCATAGATCTTATTTTTGTATTATAATGTACATGTCCTGTGTAGATGTTGTTTCTAGTGTTACACGTAATCACATCATTGATGTAGCTGATGTCAAGCCATCGATGGGTTTACTTGGGTATTTTATGAAGACAACGTGAGTTGCAGTGATATGAAGGAAATAATAATTGGCAATTAAATATAAATACTTATTACTTTAATCATAATTAAATTGTTCTAGGTTAAATAAATATGTACGAATTTTAAAAGTTAAAATGAGGGGCGCCTGGGTGGCACAGTCGGTTAAGCGTCCGACTTCAGCCAGGTCACGATCTCGTGGTCCGTGAGTTCGAGCCCCGCGTCAGGCTCTGGGCTGATGGCTCAGAGCCTGGAGCCTGTTTCCGATCCTGTGTCTCCCTCTCTCTCTGCCCCTCCCCCGTTCATGCTCTGTCTCTCTCTGTCCCAAAAAAATAAATAAATGTTGAAAAAAAATAAAAAAATAAAAAAAAAATAAATAAAAGTTAAAATGAAAGCATACTAATGGCCTGTAGTCAAATGGAAGCCAGTACTCTGGCCAGAGTAGTAAAAAATAAGAGGCTGGAAGAAGTGCTATGAATTTCACCATAAATGCCAATTGCAATTTGCTGTGAACAGAGCAAACAAACAAAAAATTTTTGAAAATTTTTTGGAAAAAAAATTGATGAAAATTTTCAATAACCAAAAAGGAATAGATAAAAGCACTTGCCTGGAAGCAGCATTAAATGGGCAACCAAAATATTTAAATAACTTTGAAACATAATCTGAGCTTGTAACTGTGTGTAGCTATAAAATGGCTTTGTGTCTTACACACAAAATATCAATTTTCAGATGGAAATATAGAAAGATAAATTATTTTAGTTATGGAGTTTTGTTAGGATATGAAGACTAAACATTATATTTTATAAAAAAAGGGGCACCTGAGTGGCTCAGTTGGTTAAGCATCAACTTCTGCTTAGGTCATGATCTCACAGTTCGTAGGTTTGAGCCCCATGTTGGGCTCTGTGCTGACAGCTCAGAGCCTGGAGCCTGCTTCGGATTCTGTGTGTCCCCCTCTTTGCCCCTCCCTGGCTCACGCTCTGTCTCTCTCTCAATAATAAATAAAAACATTTAAAAATTTTTCAAGTAAAAAAAAATTTTTTTAATTAAGCCACCAGTCAACTGCTCATAAAAGATCTTTCTAACAATATTAAAGATTAATTCAAAATTAGTAAAGCTACATATATTCTTCTTTAGTTTTTAGGTGAGTTGTACAATATGAAATATTGCCAAATTAACACTCTGGGTACATTTTGTTTCAAAGACTTCCAAATCAAATAGAAATGTTGTCAATTTTCAGCCTACAAAATTAGATTCATACCATAGATAATTAAAAATCTATATATGTCAAAAAAAGAATTTCCTCTAGATATGAAAAAAAAAATAACTTCTATTACAATAGGTGGTGCTCCAGCCATGCTGTTAAAATGTGGATTCCTTGGAATTTTAAGGTAAGAGCCTAATGTCTCCCTAATTGACTTGCTTCCCAGTAGGAAAAGTATGATGGCTTGGTATATACATGTAAATGTTATGAATCATTGTCATTTATGGAGCTGTTGAAAGAAACAGAAAACAATGAATTTATTTATCTTATGTTTTTTGCCAGTGCTCATTGGTTGAATGGTGGAAGAGTTATACAAAGATTTACGGTACTTTGAACTCTGAGGCTTTCTTTTAAAAAAAAAAAAATACTTGGTGGGGTGCCTGGGTGGCTTAGTCAGTTAAGTGTCTGACTTTGGCTCAGGTCATGATCTTGTGGTTTGTGACTTTGAGCCCCTCGTCGGGCTCTGTGCTCTCTCAGTCTCTCTCTCTCTCTGCCCCTTCCCCACTTGTGCTCTCTTTCTCTCTCTCAAAAATAAACATTTAAAAAAATTTAAAAATACTTGGCAAATATTTCATAATCAAGACCCCCAAAATGACAGTGTGATTTGCTTTCTCACAAGTATCACACTGCATTTGAACAAACAAAATCTGAAATTCCAAGGAAAGGAAAAACTGTTTTTATGACTTAGCTAAAAGGGTAGGAATATTTACTGAAAGTGATACTTTTCATAAGTTAATACTAATTTTACTAATTTTCCTATCATGAATTGATATATGAAAGATTTTCTTCAGAATCAAAAGCATTGTCAAAATATGCAATTAAGAAACAGGAAATCTTAGTAAGGAAATAGAAGCTATAAAAAAAGCACTAAATGAGGACTACAGGACTAAAAAGTGCAACATCTCAAATTTAAGACTTGATAGATAAGCTTAACAGCATAATTGAAATGATGGGAAAAAGAATCAGTGAATTTGAAGATAGAGTAATAGAAATTATCCAATCTGAAAAACAGAAAAACAGTTGAAGAAAACAGAACAAGTGACCTGTGGAATAATATCAAAAGATTTAACATGAGTACTTGGAATCCCAGAAGGAGAGGCAAGGGCAGAAAAAAAAATCTGAATATGGTTAAAGTTTCTGGAATTTGGGGAAAGGCATTAGTGTACAGATTGCAGAGGCTCAGAGAACTCCAAACAGGATTAACATAAAACCATACCTAGACCAGCACAGTCAAACAGATGAAAAACAGATAATGAGAAAATCTTGAAAACATGCAAAGAGAAATGACACAGAAGGAAAATAATTCAAATGACTTATCATCATAATCTATGGAGGCCAGAAGTCAGCGTTACAATATCTTTTTCAAAATACACAATAAAACCCATAAATCTATTTTAAGAAAAATACTCCCTTCAAGAACAAAGGCATTCAGTAAAAGAAACTGAAAATCCATCACCAGCAGATGTGCACTCCAAGAAATGCTAAAGTTCTTTAAGGTGAAGGAAAATGATACCACATGGAAATTCAGACCATTGGGAATTGGTAACTGGGAATAATGAAGAGCATGGGGAAAGGTAAATATATGGATAAAAACAAAATATGAGGAGTTTTGGGGGGGTCTTAATTTCTTTAAAATAATAACCAATTTAAATTTCAAGTGGCATGCCAATGTGACTTTCCGTGGATTACTAATTGCAAAGAAAAAATGTACCAGTACAACGGAGAGAAATGGTGATCAATACATGAACCAAGAGACCAAACATAGTTTCACTGGTATGCCAACTGATATTTTATAATATTAAGTACACTATTACCTATGAAGTTGTCTTGTAAAAAATGTGTAATCTGAAACCTAATCAAGCCTCTAGACATAACCTTCAGTTCAAAATAAATACAAAGGAAAGAGGAAAAGTTAAGCCCACCTTGAGAAAAAGGACAAATATGGAATTAACAATATTATGTAGGTTACTTCTTCTGAGTCTTCAAAAAAGGTAAGGAGGTGGAGAGTAAATTCTTGACCAGTTCTTATCAGCCTCAACAAGCCACAGTCATATAACATATATGAGCTTAGTTTGGTTTTTGACTTTTTAAAAATCCAGCACTTTTAGATGTTCTTTAAACAATCAGAAAAATTTGTAAATGGGCTGAATGTTGTGAAACAATATAGGGTTATTGTTAATGTCTTTTTAGGTAACAGTGGGTTAATGGTCATCTAGAAGATTATCCTTAATTCTAAGAATTGTATGTTGACTTTTTAGAGGTGAAGTGATATCTAAAACATTCACTGAAAAACACAGCAAAATGATATATGTAAAATACATTCAATATGCAATAAGAATGATATATGGTATTTGTGCATCTGTATATATACATGTTCATACATAGAGAGAGAAATGTTAGATATTGAATCTAGGTGGAGGGCAAAAAAACATCATTGTAACACTGCTGTACCTTTTATGTAAGTTTGGAAACTTTCAAAAACTTGAGGAAAACTTTTCCAAGTCAACGTATGTCTTTGGCTACCAAATTATTAGTTTTTAATTTATTTCAATTGTAGGGAATGTGGATTGTATGTTATCTGTATTACAGAATTGATTGTAAGAAAAGTTTCTGCAAACTACTTTCTAGTTTTTCAACAGCTAAATTCTCAATATTCAATAAAGGCACAGGGTTTCTTCTTATTAACCTTCAAGGGGTTGAGCTTTGAATAAAAAAGGGTCTTGTTTAATATATTCTATGGGATTTTGTCCAGAATGAATTATCTGAAAAAAATATGCTTCTAGAGTCCTCCTTCCACATGAATTTATATACAGTAATACTAGTGATTATCATTTAAAAACCACAATACTTAGTAAACAAACACTATGTGCCAGATGCCTTTCTAAGCATTTATATTTTTATGTTAAATAACTTAATCTTTACCATAACATCATTAGGTGGTGGAATAGTGACAATGGTAAAGGATGTGCCATGGCTAAAAGGCTTTCTGACTCTCACTACATCAAGAGTTTCTCACCACTATGAAATCTTTGATGTTGGGTAAGTTGATAGCAATGAGTAAAGGCCTTTCCACAGTCCTTACATTTGTGTGGTTTCACACCAGTATGAATTCTCTGATGCTGAGTCAGACGATCACTACGATTAAAGGCCTTACCACATTCTTTACACTCATAGGGTTTTTCACCAGTATGAATTCTCTTATGTTGAGAAAGACCTGAGATAGAACGAAAGGCCTTTTTACATTCTTTACATACATATGGTTTCAAACCAGTATGAACTGTCTGATGATAAATCAGCTGAGAATTAAGTCTAAAGGTTTTTCCACATTCCTTACATTCATATGGTTTCTCCCCTGCATGAATTGACTGATGTGTTTTAAGGTCTCCAACACGACTGAAGGCTTTCCCACATTGTTTACATTCATGTGGTTTCAAATTAGTATGAATTATCTGATGTTGAATAAGGTATGAATGAAGCTTAAATGTCTTCCCACATTCTTTGCATTCATGTGGCTTCTCACCAGTATGAATTCTTTGATGTTGTGTAAGTTGAGAGCCTCTACAGAAGGCCTTCCCGCATTCCTTACAATCATAGAGCTTCTCACTACTATGAATTCTCTTATGTTTAAGAAGGCTTGAGCCCCTACTAAAGGCCTTTCCACAGTCCTTACATTCATGAGGCTTCTCGCCAGTATGACTTCTCTGATGTTCAATAAGTAGATAGCTGCGAACAAAGGCCTTTCCACATTGTTTACATTTATATGGTTTCTCACCAGAATGAATTTTCTTATGTTGATAAAGACTTGAGCGATGACCAAAAGCCTTCCCACATTCCTTGCATATATAGGGTTTCACACCATGATGCATTTTCTGATGTAGGCACATATGTCGGTACAATCTAAAAGTTTCCCCACATTCATTACATTCATAGGGTTTCAAACCGATATGAATTTTCTGATGTTCAGTAACGTGAGAATAACGTCTAAAAGACTTCCCACATTGCTTACATTCATAAGGTTTTACACCAGTATGAATTATCTGATGTTGAATAAGCTGTGAATAAAACCTAAAGGCCTTCTCACATCCATTACATCCATAGGGTTTCAAATCAGTGTGCATTTTTTTATGTCTAATAAAATGCTGGAGAACTATAAAGGCCTTTCCACATTCTTTACATTCATATGGTCTCACACCATTATGGTCTCTCAAATGTTCAGTAAAGTGTGATTTTTTTCTAAAGCCCCTCCTACACTCCTTACATTCATAGGAGTTCTCTCTAGAGTGAATTCTCTGATGTAGAGGAAGAGATATGTGTTTTATAAATGTCACTTGACTAAAACATCCCATGTTGGGTCCCTGTTCTCTCCCAAATTCAATTCTGCACTGTGGGTCATTTCTGAAAATAAACCTCATTAGGTTGAAGGTTTTACTTCTTTTCATTGTCTCCCGATGGTATGAATTTACTTCATAACTGCGTTTTTCTGAAGATAACTTGTTGGTCTCAGTTGTAAAATCAAAGTCTGAAAGAAAATGAGAAAATAAATGCTATTTTCCTGTACTGGGGGTGAGGAGGGGCCTTCTAGAGTAAAAATAGGGATAAATTGAGAAGTATACTCACTGGAAGTAAAAGGGTTATAAAATCCTAAAATCATGTCATTAAATTTTTAAGAGGCAAGAAGGCCTCAGGAAATTATAAAAGTTCATACGAGACTTTTAAGGTTTGTGAGTAGGCAAAGAGAAAAAGTCAGTAGTTCTCATATTTAGTGTGGGTCAAAATTAGAGAGAGCTTTTTATATATAGTGCCTTTTAGAGATCCACTGAGACTGAATCAGATTCTGCAGGAGTAGGTTCTGGTTATCTACATTTCTAACATTATCTATCAGAGGTTCCATGTAATTTTTTCGGTGGGTTGTCTTTATCTTAGCATGAAACCTAAATACACAATCATGAATAAAAAGGATGTCCTATTTACACAAATTCATTTCAAGCCCTTGGCATATTTGTTCCCTATATACTATCCCAATGCATCTCTTCAGCTACTAAGATGTCCCATGACCTTTCCCATTCCCTGGGGCTCCACCTTTCGGAAATCCTCTCACCTCACTCCTTTAAATTACTATCTTCAGGTGTTGCAGGTTAGAAATCACTTTTTCAGAAAGGCTGCCTCCGCTAACTCCACGTAAATTCATATCCTTTATCCTGTACTCCAACACCTAACTTTTTGTCTTCAGAATACTTTTCTCTATTACATACTTATTTTCTCATTTGTTTTACTACTTAGTTTCTTACTCTAAAACTCAAAAATTCTTGCAACCACTACTGCAAAACAAGTCCTTACTCGTAGAATAAAGTACTGAATTTTAAAAAATAACTTGGATGAAAATAAAGGTAAATAAGGCTGAAAATCAAGGTCACTGGGGAAGACAGCCAAGCAAAATAACCATTTCGTTTCTGAAAATGATGCAACAGTTATCAACTATCTCTCGCTGATCCTAATCTCTCATGCCTTATTATAGTAAAGTATGCTTTCCTCTATCATTTACCTTACAGGTGAGAAAAATGTACATCCGAACTAGCTTAGTCAAAAATATAAATGGAAAGAGGTGAGACCTGATCGTTCTCCACCTGCTTATCCCCTTAAATTGACGTACATTGTTCCATCCTTCCTGTGCCAAGTCATGATTGTTTTTCTGCTTTATCTCAATCAGATAATCAGATGGTGTATTACCTTCATCAGAACTTTAACATTGTTTATCCATCCTACTGATGCTAACTGTGTTCTGTTTCTCTAATGACTTTCCCAAATCCTCCCTTCCATTCCTTTATAGGCAAGGCGAATTGTCCTTGAATTTCACAGAAATGCATTTCAGGAATTGCAATAGTTAATATTATTTTTAAATGCTTATGAACATCTAAGAAATTAAACTTGAGGATGTTGGGGAAAAATAAAGTAACTAAATACCATGGGAACAGACCCTGGGAAACCAAATGCCTGGGACGCTGCAACAAAGAATACATTGAATGTAGGCTAAAAATGGGCTGTCTGGATGGTGGAGCAGCCTGAAAGACTCTCATGTGCTAAATGGGTCGAGTATGAGGTGAAGCCAAGTGGGATTCTTCTATGAATGAAGTACAATATGTTCACAAAGTTGAAGTAAAGCAAGCAATATTCTCTGAATCAATGAAAAATGAATAGCAATCTCAAAAAACCAAAACCCTTTCTCTGGATAAATAAAAACCAACAACTACTGTTAGAGAATGATAACATACAAAATGAAACCACAGAACATCTTGAAAAGAATGATAGTAAAAATACAACACATCAGAATCTATGGCCTTCAACTGTATTGCTGCAAACACATGGACCAAAAGGCATACATCTAATGAAAAATTAAAGAACTAAAATGAATAAATTAAATATGAAATCCAAAATTAGGAAAAGACAAAAATTAGAAAAAGAATGATAAAATATATTGAAGGAAAGCAGAAAAGGAAAATCAATAAAAACAAATTTTAAATAAAACTGTACAATTAACACATACGAACAAACCACTAGCCTACCTATTCAAGGAACAAAAGATAGGAGGACAATCCAAACGCAATGACAACAGGCAGTCAGTCATCAATAAAGAAATAGAGAATGTTTAAGAAATCCTTAAAGACAACTATGCAAATAAATTTGAGATGTACATGATGTTTTTTTCTGAAAATATTATTTATAAAAACTGACCCCAGTGAGATTTACTGACTTGGTCCTAACAAATAGAATATGAAAAGGGAACAAAAATAATAACTTTTCAGTGAAGAAAACTAACAGACACCACTTTATACAAGTTTTTAAGGTTAGCACACTGATAAATCATATCGATATCATGTACTCCCGTTATACAATGAGAAGGGGACTTCTCTGGTATTCTTCCCCCAAATCCATAATCTCAGTTTGATCATAAGAAAACAAACAGCCCAAAATTTGGAGGCACTCTACTAAATACCTGACCAAACTGTATCTTCAAAAGTATCAAGGTCAAGAAAGAGAAGGAAAAACTGAGAAACTGTCACATTTGGAGGAAACTAAGGACACGTGATGACTAAAAGTAATGTGGTATCCTGGATTGGATCCTGAAACAGAAAAAAAGACATTAGTGCAAAAACTGGTGAAATCTACATAAAATATTTAGTTTATAGTAATTGTAAAATGTTAATTTGGTAGTTTTCACAAATGTACCATGGTTATGTAAGATGTTATCATCATTATGGGAATGGTATACTAGAACTCTTTGTACCACATTTATAACTCTTCTGTGAATCTAAAATTATTTCAAAATAAAAAGTAAGACAATAACAGAAATAGACCCCAGAAGAGATGGAAAATCTAAACAAACCAATTTCCATAGAAGAAATAATTTTAAACATGTGTATTTATGCCCACAAAAAGGTGATTACAATTAGCTTCCCTGTTGCCCAGGTTTCAGTCTCTGTAAACTATTTCCCACTAATGTGAACTAGGGTGCCTTGGAGAAATAGCTAATTCCTGGTCCAGGGCAGGGAAGATATAAGGTGAGTCTAAAACCTCTTGCATTAAAGTGCAAAGAAGCTCTCAAAGACAGAGGGAATAATTTGTGATTTTGGTCATGTAACATTAAGAGGGATCAAATTTACCCTCCTACCTTAAATAACTAGAAAACCCAACAAAATAGATGAAACAATATCATTCAAATATTGGAAAATAGCACCAGACAGAAATCTCCTGAGAGAAGGGAAACAAATGAAGTATGCCCCACAAGTACCACATCTGACTGCTTAAAGAGAATTTCCAGAACAAAGCACAAGGAGGGGAAACTAAAACAGTGCAGCTATATCCCTGAGTTGAGAAGACAGAGTAGGGAATGAACGGAAAGAAAGAGATGCAGAATTTGCAAGTTGGAGTACTAGAAAGGAGGAAGAGAGATCTCTAGAGATCTGTAGAGGAATCTCCTTGAAGCTGGATGAGTATGAATCTGGACATCTGTGTGAGGAAACAAATAACGAAGAATGTACTACCAGATAGAAGTTGGCAGAACATCCCCTGGAAGTCAGAAAGGGCCTGGGAAATTCCTGTTTCCACCAACCAGAATGGAAAGACCCCATAACACGAGGCATCAAACAGAGTCCACAGAAGGATACGGCCTCAGTGGGGTGGGGGTGAGGGTGGGGCAAATTATCCCTAGACTAAAAGCTATTCTGGACCCACCCTAACAAAACTTAAAAGCAAACCACAAAAGGATCAACAGATTCCAAATTACATAACTGTATCCCAGACCAAAGCCCAAAAATGTGTAAAAGAATATTAGAAATCCAGCATCCCAACACAGTAAACTTCACAATGTCTGGCATCTAATAAAAAATGATCAGGCATGCAAATAGCAGGAAAATATGACCCTTACTAGGAGAAAAATGAATCAAAAGAAACAGACCAAGGAATGATGCAGATAATATAATTAGTAGGCAAGGATACTGAAAAAGCTATTGTAAGTATATCCCATATTTTAAAAAGATGGCTACTCTTCTCATTTTTTAATGTTCTTTTTTTCTGTTTCAAATTTTTATTTAAATGCTAGCTAGTCAACATACAGTGAAATATTACAGGAACAGAAAGTGATGCATCAGTTACCTACAACACCCAGTGCTTATCACAGCCAGTGCCCTCCTTAATACCCATCACCCATTGAGCCCATCCCCCACCTCCCTCCTTCCCTCAACCCTGTTTGTTCTCTGTCGTTAAGAGTCTATTATATGGTTTGTCCCTCTCTCCATAGTTTATTCTTTGTTAGACTCAACATGCAAAAGCATTTATGGGGAATATTTTCCCAAAATTCTTACATGTTCAAACTGTTGCACCTATACTTTAATGACAGATGATTTAGGCCTGAATCTTCTAATTTTGGGGGAGACTCTTGATGACTGATTCAGTTCCTTTAGTGCTTATGAGACTTTTCAGGTTTTTTTCTGCAGTGGAAATTTTTGTAGAGTAAAATTTTCTAATAATCTATTTCATTTGATTTTTCGTTTCTTTTTGGCAGGATGATTTTCAAAATACTGTATTTCACGGCTTCAAGGTTTGTAATGAGGTGGCTTTTTTCCTTACACAGATTTTTTTTTTCTTGATTCATGTTGAGAGAGAAGCAAATTGATTTGACTTGCTCTTTTGTGTTTGGCTTTCATTTCATTACTTTCTACTTTCTTTTACTATTTCCTTTCTTCTACTTTCTTTAAGTCTGTTATGCTCTTCTTTTCCTGGCATGTCAAGCGGATGATTCACTTATTAATTCTCAACAATTCTTCTGGAATCAAAAAAATCCATTCAGAGGGCACTTGGGTGACTCAGTCGGTTGAACGTCTGACTCTCGATTTTGGTTCAGGTCATGATCTCACAGCCGTGAGATTGAGCCCTGCATCAGGCTCTATGATTGGGATTCTCTCTCTCTGCTCCTCCCCTGCTCCCTCTCTCTCTCATATAAGTAAACATTAAAAAGAATTTTTTTTCAAAGATCGTTTGGGAGAAGCAGCTTAAAATCGACACAGATAAGCAATAAGAGCCATGAAGAAGTGGTGAATTGGTCCTGAGGATCCACTACTCTTCCCCTGTAGAAACTCATTGATTCCGAGTGCAGCTAGCAGTAAAGTGATAAAAAAGAGGTAGCTGGCCATTACCCAAACTGAAAACTAGCACTGACCCAGCTCATTCCCTGATTGTATTATAGTGATCAGCCTGCCATCCTGTCAATTAATAGAGGAAAATGTAAATACTCTGGTGGAAGATCCCATCATATGGAAACTGTTCAGTTCTTGTGAACACGAGGTCCAGCATACAATCACAATTCCAGGTGACTTAAAGAGGAATTACCAGATGACGAATAATGAGAGAAAAAAAAAGAAAGAGAATCATACCCAAGGATAGTACAAAAAATGAAGGCCTTCAAAATTCCATAATAGCTTTGATTAAAATGTTTAAGAAAACAGATGAGAAAACAGTAATGAAAAGAAAGTAAATAAAAGAATGAAGAATTTCAACAGATAATTAGATGCCATAAAAGACCACCAAATTGAATTTCTAGAACTGAAAAAGACCACATCTGATATGAAAAATCCATATTTAAGAGCAGACTCATCATAGCAGAATATGGGATAAATGAGCTGAAATACACGTCAACAGAAAATAATAGAGAGAAAGGGAAATAAATACATGATAGAACTGTGCGATACACTCAAAATATCTAACATCACCATAACTGGCATCCCAGGAGAAATAATGGTCAAGCATTTTCCAAAAACTGAACAAAGACTTTCACTTCTCAGTAGAATCTATAAAAGCACTGCAAACCAACTTTTCTCCTGCTGTAAATGCAAAAATAATACTAAGCAGATAATACTCTTGATTCATTCTACACTGTAGAAATTACCATGGTTCTTTTGTAGCAAAGGGAAAACCAGGACCCCATGTTATCTGTTCTCCATGTAGGTGGAGGACCAGCAATTAAAGTGGAATATTTGTAGATATTCTGGACATACACATAATATGAAATTTATTTCCTTTGCATTGGTTATGCAGGAAAAAGTCCAATAATTCAAACCTTTATTGATTTAGAAAAAGAAGGAATTGTAGGATGGGGTGGAGGGAGGTAAATGAAAGAAAAGATTCAGGTGCTGAAGAGAGATGCCCATTTCCACCTAATAAAGGTCAAACTAGGCCTTGGAGAATATGAATATGGAGACATTTATCTGGTTTCTCGCTATAGAACATAAAATACACAGTGGAGAAAGCAGCTATTCCAGACAGCAGATTCTACACCACTTCAGGCAGATGTCCTTACCCAGTGAGACCAAGTTAGTATAATTCTCCAACATCACATCTCTGTACAAATCCCTCTGATCAGAATTTAGGCATTCCCACTCCTCCTGAGAAAAGTCTATGGCGACATCACTGAATGTCAGTGGCACCTGAAATGACAAACCCACGTATTATTTGTAACAGTAAAGAAAAAATGTTCAAGATGGAATGACTGAATTGCAGTAAGGGGGCAATACAGAAAAACAAGTAAGCGGAGTTACAAGATCATGACACGATCAGACGAAAATAAATAAATTAGCTTCTGAAGTAGAGTGCCAACACAGTCTTGAAGAATCCTGTTGGAGTACAACAAATTTCTTTAAAAATAGAGGAGAACTTTAAATGTATGAAAGTGAATTAAGTAACCAAGACTTTCCCAATTAAATGAAACAGTATATATAAGCACATTACCTACTATGTACCTAAATCAGACACTATTAGTAAATGCACGTTCTGACATTTTTTCTCCTCAGTGTATATGTAAGGAGCATTGTTCACTTTCTTCCCCAAAATGAATTAAAAAATCTATCCCAGCAAAAATGGAGTAACAGGGATTGGATTTACCTTCCCATGTGAAATAACCAAAAACATGGACAAAATGTATGAGACAATAGTTTTCAAAACAGAAAATATTAGGTAGTGATCATTGAGAGATAAGTAACAAATGCCATGAACTCTATGATTGCCCTAGCTTACTGCTAGGAGACAGTATTCTACATAATTATTAGAATGGCTAAAATTTAATAGACTGTGTTAGGTGTTGCCAGGGATGTGGAAAGAAATGGAACTCTCAAATACTGATGGTGGGAATGTAAAATGGTACAATCACTTTGAAAAACGGTTTATTTCTTTTTGAAAAAATTGTTTTAATGTTTACTTATTTTTGAGAGAGAGACAGCGCAAGTGGGGGAGGGACATAGAGAGAGGGAGACACAGAATCTGAAGCAGTCAGCACAGAGCTTGACGCGGGGCTTGAACTCATGGACTGCGAGATCATGACCTGAGTCGAAGTCAGACACTTAACTGACTGAGCCACCCAGGTGTCCCAGTTTATTTCTTAAAAAGTTAAACATCCACGTTACCCAGTCATTCCACTCCTGGTGTTCACCCAAGATAAATGAAAGCATATGTCCACACAAAGATTTTGGCATGAAGCATTTTGGCATAGCAGCTTTACTTATAGTAGTCAAAAAGTGGAAAGAACTTAGGGGCACCTGTGTGGCTCAGTCGGTTAAGCCTCCGACTTCAGCTCAGGTCACGATCTCACGGTTTGTGGGTTCAGGCCCCGCATCAGGCTCTGGGCTGACAGCTCAGAGCCTGGAGACTGCTTTGGATTCTGTGTCTCCCACTCTCTCTGCTCCTCCCCTGCTCACGCTCTGTCTCTCTCTCTCAAATTAAAATAAAAATTTTTTTTTAAAGTGGAAAGAACTCAAATATCCATCAAAAGAAGAATGGATGGAAATTTTTGGTATATCCTGAGACGAGAATACTAATCAGTAATTAAATGGAATATACTACTGGAATGGAATATATACTGGAATAAGATATGCAACAATATGGATGAATCTCAACATAAATATGCTGAATGAAATAAGCTAATGAAAGAGCACATGATGTATGATTACATTTATATAAAATTCTAGAAAAATGCAAACTAACCTATAGTGACAGAAAGGAAGACAGCAGTTGCCTGGGCACAAAGGGCAAGGTTGGGAGCAGGTAAGGAGGGGGCGATTATAAAGGGACATGAGAAAAATTTTTATTATCTTGATAATGGTAAGAGTTTCACAGGTATATACATAGGTCAAAACTCATTAAATTCCACACTTTAAACATGAGCAATTTATTGTAAATTAAATTTCAATAAAGCTACTCTAAAGAGACAAAATACACTCAATTATATGTCAGTTATACTTCAAAAAGCTGATAAAGTTTCTATCTTCGGAAATAGTTTCTATAAAATTAAGTAATTTTATCAAGATGTAATATATGTCAGGTTGTGTATCATAAGCATCTCCTTTATTTTCACAAGTTAAAGTTTTCATTTAGTCCCTCTTAAAGACATCAGATACAATTTTTCTTAAAGTCTTAAGGTGTTATTAATGTTACTAAAATAATATTAAATGTAAAGTATTATGCTATTATGATATTTAGGGTGGACCCAAATCGTAAGCTTTTCCCCACTGTTCAGTATCATCTAGGACATGTAGTTCTAGATGATCTTCCTTTCTACAATCCCTTACTGAATTCCTGTTCCTGAGTTAGAACACACTAATATAGGATGATCAGACCAACACTGATTGACTCAAGACCAGCTATTTATCTTCCAATACAAAATGGACCTTACTACCGTATTCAGTTCTCAGTGATTCCTTAGCCAGGGCCCTGATGTCTGTCTGTCTGTCTGTCTGTCTGTCTCTCGGCACCAATACCATTTCTACCCAAACTGAAAAGCTTTTCAAAGCTGAGGTTTCATCTCACACCTGGCCCTGAGAACATTCCTAACCCAATTCTCCCTTACCTCCCTGGAAAACTATGGAGAAAGTGTACCCTCCTGTGATCAAATAGGACCATCACTTCTATCTCATGAAACCACAAACCTGATAAGGGAAGCTCAAATACTTCCTTCCAGGTACTTTACTCTTTCACTCCTTTAACAATGCTCTCGAGAGAAGACTGAACACATAGAAGATAAATGAATTATTTGATGAATAACTGAAATCAGTTCTAAAAAAAAAAAAGGAGCAAATGAGGAGGACATCATCTTTCTCTGTAAGGGGAGAAACCATGAAATAGGGTCAGAGATACAACTTTCCTAGATAGGGGGATTGGGGATAAAGAATGAAAGTTTTATATGAGCTAAAAATCATAGTATTTCAGGATAGAGACACCTACCTGGGCCATGGTTTTCAAACCACCTGTCTTCCTCAGGTTTCCTCTACTAGGGAAGCTGAGTTCAGAGAAGCCAGAGCTGAGAGAGGAAAAAGAGGCCTTGAGACCTTGTGTATCTCGGAACTCCAAAAATTATTTAAGGTAGGAGAACCTTTCTTTTTTCTTCTTTATTTCTGCTTCCCACTGTTCTTTCCCACTCTCCACCCTCCCAAACACATTAACACACATCAGGGGATATGAGAAGTCCAGAGAAACCCAAGCCCTTCCCCATACCTACAGATACAAGCCACACAAGAGTGGATACAGAACAGGGGCACTCTTGCACCAAAGCTCGATTCGGACACCCACAGTGCCTTATTTTTCATTCTTACCAAGCCAACTGAACCCTGCCTGGGTTGTTCAGTGATTCTGAATAGATCCTCCCCCATCCAGGCCTATGTTCCAGGGTAAAGACCAAGTCATACAACACAATCTGCAACAACCTTTATCCTTCATGGGCCTGGACATAAAATCTTTTGCACCAAGGACAGAAAACAGTAGAGACAAACCTGGAAACCTTGACCACTGTAAAACTGCCTGCCCATGTGAAGTCTTTCCCCTAAGCCAAAACTTTGACTTCTAAGATCCTCTGGGTTGACCAACCTGGATTTCCCTATCAGGATCTACTTTGCTGGCACAAGTCCTTGCCTGTGCCCGCAGCTCCCGACCCACCCAGTACCCACAAGAGAGGAGTGAATTCCTGCTTACTGAAACCACACAGCAACATACAGATTTTTGCAACCTTACGTGATAGGTAGTGTGTACACGTTAACATTTAATTAAAGCCTTTTTCCCTATATCACGAACAATAAGTAGAAGTGATATGTTTTGAATTTAATTTCTATAATTATAGGGCCAACTTTTCCCCCCAACTATTGCCTTTGAAACCCAGATTTTTTGTTCCCTTGTGTGAAACCTAAGAATAGGTAATTAAAACTTCACCTATCAAAAGATTTACTAAACAGATGTTTTTTAAGCAATAAGGTACTAACATTTACAGGTATTCAATTGTTGGATTTCAAAGGTTGATGATGTACCACATACAGTAAGGTTGTGGGGAAAAGAACATTTTTTTTTTTAATTAGAGAGAGAGTGAGAGCGAGAGAGAGAACACGCAAGCACAGGAGAGGAACAGAGGAAGAGAGAGAGAATCCCAAGCAGGGATTCTCTGTTCAGTGAGGAGCCTGATATAGCACTCAATCCCATGACAGTGGGATCATAACCTGAGCCGAAATCAAGAGTCAGATGCTCAACAGCCACCCAGGTGCCCTAAGAGCATTCTTATGGTGTCCTGTGGACTTCTGAAAACCTAGTGCAGTTGAGACATGTAAGTAAAATTTTCCATAAGAATTTAGCCATGAAAGGCCATTTGTGAGTTTCCATCCAAAGGAAATAACTGTAAAATGTGCCTAGAGATGTATAAAGGAATATTATAGATACTAGTTAAAATTAAAAGAAAAAACTGGAGAGAAATCTAAAGGTACTAAATCTAAAGGTACTTAGATAGATGGTCAATTACATAAATTATAGTGTGTTCATGCAATGGAAAGTGAAGGAGACTTTGAAAATGACTGTACAGACCATTGGTTCTCAACAGGGGAACATTTAGGAATGTCTGAAGACATATTTGGTTGTCAAAATATGGAAAGGGCTGCTATTGTTTCTAGTGAGTAGAGAACCAGAGGTGCTGTGAAACATCCTGTAATGTACAGGAAAGCCCCCTCCTCCCCACAACAAAGAATTATCTAGCTGAAAATATCAACAGCATTAAGACTGAGAAATCCTTGGGGCACCTGGATGGCTCAGTCGGTTAAGCGTCCGACTTAGGCTCAGGTCATGATCTTGTGGTCCGCGAGTTCAAGCCCTGTGTCGGGCTCTGGGCTGACAGCTCAGAGCCTGGAGCCTCTTTTAGATTCTGTGTCTCCCTCTCTCTCTGCCCCTCCCCTGCTCATGCTCTGTCCCCCTCTGTCTCAAAAATAAATAAACGGTAAAAAAAAATTTTTTTAATGAGAAACCCTTAAGTAAACTCATTAAAGGAAGATAGCCTAATCCAGAGTCTGTATATTATCCACAATGCCAGCATACAATAAAAATTATTAAACATGCAAAGAAACAGGAGAAGGCTACTGATAATCAACAGAAAAAAATCTCAGTATAAACAGATCCAGAGATTATCTACATAGTGAAGCTAATAGACAAGGACTTAAAAACATTATATTAAGATGCTCAAAAAAATAAAGAAAAATATGGGCAAAATGGGATGCAAAATGGGTTCAACTGGTAGATCACATGACTACTGATATCAGGGTTGTGAATTCAAGCTCCATGTTGAGTGTAGAGCTTACTTAAAAAAAGTGGGGGAGGGGGGTTCACCTGGCTGGCTCAGTCAGACTGCAAAATGAAGCATATCAATAGAGATTTAGAATCTTAAGAGATTCACATGAACATTTTATTAAGAATAGAATACTGAAAATTAAGAATGTATTGAATTGTCAATGTAAAGTCAAATTAACAATAATCTTATGCAGAGAGAAAAAAGGAAAGAACAGAGCAGAATGTAAGAGAAATACAAGAGATAGTCAAGACATGAGATTGAACACCTAAAAAAATAAGACAGGAAATTTACTTGAAGAAGCAATGGACAAAAACATCACAAATCTCGTGAAATGCTTTGATGTATGAATCAAAAAACTCATCAAACCTAACCAGATAAAATGCGCAAATCCATACCTAGGCACAGCATGGCCAAACAACTGAAAAACAAAGTTTAAAAACATTATCTTAATAGTATGTTGTTAAAGGATATCAGTTATAAGAACACAACAAGAGAAAGAGTTCATTTCTCAACAGAAATTATAGTAGCCTAAGAATGGAATCAGATCTTTAAAGTGTTGAAAGAAAAATATGACAACTGTGAATTTTATACCTGAAGAAAATATTGTTCAGAAATGAAAGTGAGGGGCGCCTAGGTGGATCAGTCAATTAAGCATCTAACTCTTGATTCTGGCTCAGATCATGATCTCATGGTTCGCGGGATGGAGCCCTGCATGGGGCTCTGCGCTCACAGCGTGGAGCCTGCTTGGGATTTTTCTCTCTCCCTCTCTTCTGCCCCTTCCCCCCTTGCTTGCTCTCTCTCTCTCAAAATAAATAGATAAACAGTTACAAAAGAAATGAAAGTGAAAGAGGCCTTTTCTAACAAAAGCTTAGAGAATTTCTTATTAACAGACCCACAATGCAAGAAATACTAAAGGACAGCAATCAGGCTAAAGGCAAGTAATCCCGGATGGAAGTGTGGATGTACAAAAAGGGCAGTATATATATGAATAATATGACTAAACAAATGGACTGTTTTACTTTTTTTTTTTTAATTTTTTTTTTCAATGTTTATTTATTTTTGGGACAGAGAGAGACAGAGCATGAACGGGGGAGGGGCAGAGAGAGGGAGACACGGAATCGGAAACAGGCTCCAGGCTCTGAGCCATCAGCCCAGAGCCTGACGCGGGGCTCGAACCCACGGACCGCGAGATCGTGACCTGGCTGAAGTCGGACGCCCAACCGACTGCGCCACCCAGGCGCCCCACAAATGGACTGTTTTAAAGCAACAAAAATAATAACACTTGTGGGGCTTGTAATGAAGAAGAAATGACAGTAACACCATAAATGGAGTTAAACTTAAAATGGTCTCACATTATTTGGTAGGTAGTAAAAGCCCTAATCTAAAGGAGACTATATTAAAGATGCAGTCAAAAACAGCTCAGTTAAAGAATTATAGAATTATACAAAGAATTAAAGAATTATACAAAGATGTACAACCAGAAAAACCTAACAGAGAGATAAAATGAAATAATAAAAAATACTTGATTAATTGAAAATAAGACAGGAAATGAGAATGAGTAGGACAAACAAAATATATCCCAAGATTACAGACTTAAATCAAACTCTATCAGTAATTATAGTGAAATATAAATGTACTAAACATTGCATTTAAAAGCTAAGATTGTCAGATTAGATTGAAAAGAACAACAGGATCAATTATGCTGCTTATAAGAGATACATTTGAAACATAAAGACACAGACATATTAAAGATAAAAGAGTGGAAAAATGTATTAGATATTAATTAGAAGAATGCTGATGTTAGTATATTAATAACAGATACAATAGGCTTCAATGCAAGCAGCATTATAAGTGACATGTTGTACAATTCAACAAGAACAAAATGGGAGTCTTACATTTCTTATGTACCTAATAACACAGCTTTAAAATATATAAAGCGAGGGGCGCCTGGGTGGCTCAGTTGGTAAGTGTTCAACTCTTCGTTTCAGCTCAGGTCATGATCTCACAGTTTGTGAGTTCGAGCCCCACATTGGGCTCTGTGCTGACAGTGCAGAGCCTGCCTGTGGTTCTCTCTCTCCCTCTCTCTCTGCCCCTCCCTTGCTCGCTCACTCTCTCAAAATAAATAAATAAACTTAAAAGATTAAAATAAATAAATAAAATATGTATAGGAAAGCCAACAGAATTAAAGGATAGTTTAAGATTTTAATACCCTTTCAAAAGTTTGAGATTTTAATACCCTCCATTGGTAACCAATGACAGGAAGAGAAAAAAAAATAAACAAGCCATAAAACTTTGAACAGGAGTAATCAAATTGACCTAATTGAACATTGTACTCCCAAACTATAGACTATATACACATTCTTTTCAAATGCTCACAGTGTATTTATCAGAATATTCTGGGCCATAAAACAAGCATCTATAAATTTCAAATGATTAATATCAAAAAAGAATGCATATATTCTGAAGCCTCTGGAATTAACTTAGAACTTAAAAACAGGTATTTCTCAAATGTTTCCAAATATAAAAAGTTCACTTCTAAATAAATACAGGTCAAAAAACAAATCATAATGGAAACCAGACCTGAATGATCCTGAGAGTATGATATAACACAACTTGTCAGATGCAACCAAACCAATACTTACAAAGATATTTTTTACCTTAAAAAATTTTTTTTAATGTTTATTTATTTTTAAGAGAAAGACAGAGACAGAGCGTGAATGGGGGAGGGGCAAGGAGAGGGAGACACAGAATCCAAAGCAGGCTCCAGGCTCTGGGTTGTCAGCATAGAGCCTGATGCGAGGTTTCGAACCCACGAACCATGAGATCGTGACCTAAGTGAGCTGAGGTCAGACATTTAACTGACTGAGCCACCCAGACGCCCAACATTTTTTACCTATGTTTTTTTTTTTTAATAAATGCTGCAGATAAATGCCATTCATTGTTTAATCTCCATCATAGTTGTTAGATGTACTACAGATATGTTGACAAAGCAAGTAAATTAGTAATGAAATTACGATGGAAACCCTGTGTCAAATTATGTCAATGCTAATAAATCTGGAATTTATTTTCTCCCAGTGGACAGCATGAGCATTTGTAATAATTGTCCACTTAGGTTATTCTTTCTTTACACTCTTTGACCCCCTTCAGCTAAACATAAATGTATGTATTATCAAAGTATAAAGGTTAAAAATCAATGATCTACCTTTGGAAGCTAGAAAAAGAAAAGCAAATTTAGAAACCAGTGACATAAAAAACCCACATATACAACAGAGAAAAATGAATAAAGCCAAAAACTATTTCATTGAAGAGATAATATTGATAAGCCTCTAGCTATACTGGTCTAGAATATAAATGCCAATATCAGGAATATGAAAGGAGGTATCACTACATATATTATAGACATTAAATTGATGACAGAATTTCATGAACAACTTTATGCCAATAAACTTGAAAATGTAGATGACATTTTAAAATTCCTTGATGGGGCGCCTGGGTGGCTCAGTCGGTTAAGCGGCCGACTTCAGCTCAGGTCACGATCTCGTGGTCCGTGAGTTTGAGCCCCACGTCGGGCTCTGGGCTGATGGCTCAGAGCCTGGAGCCTGCTTCCGATTCTGTGTTTCCCTCTCTCTCTGCCCCTCCCCTGTTCATGCTCTGTCTCTCTCTGTCTCAAAAAAAAAAAAAAAATAATAATAAAATTCCTTGAAATAAATTTAACTGAACTGATAAAAGAAATGGAAATTCTGAATATTGTTGTATTTACTAAAGAAAGAAAATCTTTGGGGCACCTGGCTGGCTCAGTCAGTCAAGTGTCCGACTTTGGCTCAGGTCATGATCTCACTGGGTTCGTGAGTTTGAGCCCCATGTTGGGCTCTGTACTGACAGCTCAGAGCCTGGAGCCTGCTTTGGATTCTGTGTCTCCCTCTCTCTCTGTCCCTCCCCAGAAAGAGTCTCTCTCTCTCTCTCTCTCTCTCTCTCTCTCTCTCAGAAATAAACAAACATTAAAAAAAAAAAAAGAAATAAAACCTTTATTAAGGAACTTCCCATAAAATGTCAGGCCCAGAGGCTTTAGTGGCAAATTCTCCCAAACACCGAAGGAATTAAAAATACTAGTAAAACTCAGTATCTTCTAGAAAACAGAAAAAAAATGGACCATGTCATGAGGCATAACTGTAGTATCAAAACCTGACAGGGATATTAATCACAAGAAATGAAAATTACAGCATATCTCTCTCATGAACATAGATGGAAGCATATTAAACCAAATATTAGGAAGCATAGTAAACCAAATAGTACCAGTGATAATAGATGATGAGAAGGATTTAATGTAGAAATACAAAGGTCATTTAATTTTCAAAAAATCAATGTAAACTTCCAAACTTAAAAAATAAAGGAGGAAGCCATTCATACATTTTGTCAGATGGAGAATCTTTGATAATATTCAACCACAGTTCATGATAAAAATTCTCGGCAAACTAGGAAAAGAAGGGAACTTCTTTAATTTGATAAAGGGAATCTACAGAATAAAACCACAGCTACCATTATATGAGAGGTGAAATATGGGTCGCTGGCCTTCTGAGTTCAGAAACAAGGTAAGGTTGTCCATTCTTACCAGTTCCATTAGATTTTATACTACAAGACCTATCCAGTACCGTAAAGAAAAAAAAAGTGAAATGAAAGGTAAGATTGGAAAAAAAAAAAGTAAAGCCATCTTTGTTTGCAGATAACATGGTTTTGAACACTGAAAAAAATTCAGTTCTACAAACTATTAGGATAAATGAATTCATTAGCAAGATTGTTGAATAAAAGGTCAAAGTATAAAACAATTAATTGTATTAAAGCAAAGTTACTGGAAAATGAAATTTCAAAATCCCAACAGTTTATGAAAAAAAAACTAAAAAATACAACACTTTGGAAAAACCTAACAAAAGAGGTACAAGACTTTTAGACTGAAAACAACAAAACATTAAGAAATTAACAATTAAACAAATGGAAACATATTCTATGTTAAAGAATTGGAAGACTCAATTTTAACTTTTAGTTCTCTCTAAATTGATCTAATGATTCAATGCAACTCCAACAATATCAGCAGGATATTTTTTTAAAGAAAATTAACAGCCAATTTGACAAGTTATATTAAAAAAAAAAGACAGAAAATTAACAAACTTGTTCTACATTTATATGGAAATGCAAAGAACCCAGAATAGTCCAGGCAATTCTGAAGAACAAAGTTGTCAAAACCACATTACTAGATATCAAGACATGACAGAAAGCTACTGTAATTAAAACAGTGACAGTTACACAGGATTGGCAAACAGACCAATAGAACAGATTCCAGATGGGGCGCCTGGGTGGCGCAGTGGGTTAAGCGTCCAACTTTGGCCAGGTCACGATCACGCGGTCCGTGAGTTCGAGCCCCGCATCAGGCTCTGGGTTGATGGCTCAGAGCCTGGAGCCTGTTTCCGATTCTGTGTCTCCCTCTCTCTCTGCCCCTCCCCCGTTCATGCTCTGTCTCTCTCTGTCCCAAAAACAAATAAATAAATAAATAAAAAGTTGCAAAAAAAAAAAAAAAAAACAGATTCCAGACAGAGACTTGCACATATATAGTCACATTTTTCAAAAAAGTCTGATTGCAATATAAATCAGAAAGGATAGTCTTTTTCAACAAATGGTGCCTGAGCAATTGAGTGTCTGTGTGCAAAAAAATGATTTTGACCCTGATTCTACTACATAGAGATATAAATTCAAGATGGATCATATGCCGAAGTTTGAAAACTGAAACAATGACCCTTCTGAAAGAATAAGAAGATATCTTCAAGATTATGGATGTGCAAAATTTCCCCCCGTTTTTAGTTTAATTTCTATTTTTACTTATTTTAGACTTAGCGAAAAGTTCCAATAGTACAGAGAGTTCTTTTTCCCCCTCACCCCAATGTTAACATCTTACATAGGACAGTAATCAAAACCAGGAGATTAACAGTGGGACAATACTAGAGATGGCACATCTTATTCAAATATCACCGGTTTTTCACACTAATGTCCTTTTCTTTTCCAGGATCCTATACGTGATCCCACATTGCATTTAGCTACTATTTGTCCTTAGTCTCTTCCAATCTCCATGGTCTCCTCACGGTAATAGTTTTCAACTGCTGCCATAACAAACCACCACAAGTTTAGCTTACAACAACACATATTTATCATCTCACAATTTCTGTGGACCCAGAGTTTGCACACAGTTTAGCAGGATGCCCTCCTTAGGCTGATCTCATAAATTGCAAACAAGGTGTTGGCTGGGCTGTGTTCTCATTCAGAGGTTCACCTGGGGAAGAACCCACTTCAGAGTTCATTCGGATTGTTGGCAGAATTCATTTCTTTGCAGCTATACGACTGAGGGCCCCAGCGTTTTGCTGGCTGTCACCTGGTGGACACCCTCAGGTCCTAGAGGCCACCTGCGTTTCTGGCAAATGGGCTTCTCCCGCATGGCCGCTTACTACATCAAGCCCTCAAGGAGAGTCTAGCTCTAGTCTGCTATAACGGAGTCTTCCACGACATGATATAACCACAACAGTGACATACCATTACTTTGACCATAATGTAACTTTATCACAGGAGTGACATCCCCTCACATTTGCTATTTTCTCTTGGTTGAAAGCAAGTCAGACGCTCAGCTTGTATTCCAGGGGTGGGGATTATACAATGGCACAGACACCAGCAGGCAGGAATCGAGCGGTCACCATAGAGTCTGTCTACCGCACCTATCTTCATGACCTTGCCATCTTGGGGGGAATACCAATTATTTTGTCAAATGTCCCCCCACTTGGTTTTTCTAATATTTTCATGATTGGAGTGAGGTCACGTATTTTTGGCAGTACCACAATGATGCTGTGTCCTTCTCTTCACACCGTAAGAAAGGGCCCATGATGCCAATGCCTTATTACTGGTGAGGTTAACCTTGAACACTTGATTAGACTGCTTTCTGCTGGGTTTCCCCACTGTAAAGTTACTATCTTTCCCTTTGTAGTCAATAGGCAGCGTGGGAAATATTTTGACACTACAAATCCTTTCTCTCCTCAAATTTTCACCCACTAGTGTCAGCATCTATCAGTTGATTGTGTCTGAAACAACTATTTCTGTGGTGTTTGCCTAATTGGCATTTTCTGTCTCCCTCTTCCCTTCTACACTCAACACCTGGAATTCTACCGTAAGGAAGAGCTGTCCCTTCTTCCCCAGGAAAAGATGTTTTAAACAGAACAAAGACGCAATAACCGTAAAGAAAGACCGGTTAAAATTAAGAACTTCTCTTCATTATAAGATATCATTAATAAAGTGAGTAAGAAGCTCTAGGCTAATGAAAGATATTCTTTCTTTTTCTGTCTCTGTACACACACACACACACACACACACACACACACACAGGCATACATATGCTTACATACACACACAAAGGACTTGTATTCAATATGTATATAATTCCTACAAATCAACAGGAAAATGGCAAAAAACAGACCCAAAAATGGACAAAAGATTTGAATACTTAGTAAGAGTATATCAAAATGGACAGTATCATATGAAAAGATATTACATAACCACTTATCAGAAAATGCTAATTAAAATCACAATGAGATACTACTGTGCATCTATCAGAATGGACTAAAATGAAAACGATTAACAATATCAAGTGACGGCCAGTTTGAAAAGTAACTATACTTTGCAGTGGAGAGTAAATGAAGTCAATCACTTCCGCCCATAAGTACATACCCAGGAAAACCGAGAACAGATGTCCACATGAAGCCTTGTACAAGAGTGTTCATAGAAGGTTTATTCCTAACAGTCAAATGCGGAAAACAACCCGTTGTCACAAGAATGGATAAACAAAGTGTGGTAAGGTGACACAAGGGAGTTGGCATAATGTGATCATATTGTGACAGGGCTGCTAGAGACAGAATGGTGTCTCTTCCTGTGAACTCCTAAAGCAGATCACCTGAATTTCTCCTAATGGCCTCTCACATAGTCTATCTTATTCCTACTTTGATTTCATTTCCTTACTGGATGACAAGTAATTTGAGGATAGCAACTATATCTTTTTGTCATTGTATTCCAACGAGTACAAGCATATGGATATATTGTAAATATCTGATATTTGACTCAAATTTCAAAACTAGAAATTTATCCTTAGGGAATGACTGTAAAAGGACATAAAGATCTATGCATAATGATGTTCACTATAGACTAATTTAGTTGGTAATCAAAAATTAGAAACATAATAGCTAAAGGTAGGCAACAGATTAAATTATGGGGAGAAGGGCTTGGGGGTCCTGAGAAGGACGATCCACCTGCATGACCTCACACACAATTCACAGATAATGTCACTGTTAGGCAGGACATTTCAGAAGAAGGAAAAGAAAGGGTCTCATAACTTTACAATTAAAGTGCATTTTATGAATAATGAGGATATACAAACTCACCTGAACTTTAAATTTTAGATGTGTAACAAAAATTCTTTTTGCTCTCAGTATCTTTTTTTTTTTTTTTTTAAGAGACTGGCAGCACTGGGAAAAGAGAAAGCAATCATGAGACATCAGGATTTTCTTGGATAGCACAGTAACTTCTAACACCAGTCCCACACACACAACCAGACTGGGAGTAGAAAGGCAGTGTTGACCTTCCCAGTATGTGAGAGGCCAGGATCACTGACGTCTCGGGTGGAATCTATCTCCAATTCACAGCATGTTCCTGGGGCCGGAGTTCTGGAAATGCTGTGGTTAGGAAACATGTAGGTGACCTCTAGGAGCTTCCAGGGGGGATCCTACTCCTACTCCTGGGACCTCATCAGGTCTTGCCAAAAGCCTGCCTTGGGGCCACATCGAGCTTCCAAAAAAAAAAAAAAAATCTCATCTCAAGATCAGATCTGTGTGACCTTGCTGTAATTCTCCATTCTTCCATTCTAAGGCCCCGAATCTGGCTTCCCTCTTTTATCTGCGGCCGTCCCCAAGTGGCTGTGAGGACACAGGGCGGAGGATCCGCGGAGCCTAGAGCCGTGCGTTCCAATGACAACCCACACGGCCACACAACCGTCGGTCACCCATAAGCCATGAAGTTAAATAAGCACAAATCAAGTATCTGTCACTGACATGCAAACGCAGACGACGTCACGGAGACACGCTGTCACACACACACACACACACACACACACACACACACACACACACGCATCTCAGGGGCACACAAATCTCTGCTGCTCGCGCAGACACAGGCCTGAGACTCCTGGCTCTACACGCCCTGTCATCTCCCGGATTGTTTTCTTCTGGAGAGCCTCTCATCCCCTCCGCGGGTTGCGTCCCGCTCTGGTCAGAGTGCGGAAGCCTCCGCTGATTTTTATCTTTGGATAGGTCTTACTCACCACGTAGGGACCACAGCTGTTTGGACACCGGAAAAGGTCTCAGGGGTCGAGGGGGATGCGAGCCCGGTGGCTTCTGGGAAATGCAGTCCAGCGGGAGCAGCCAGGCAGCAGGGAGCGGGCGGTGCCGGCGCCTGTGCTCAGAGTGCGCAGGCGCAGGCGTGCGCCTGCGCGCGGCTCAAGAGAAGCGGACCCGTGGAGGGCGGTGATCTCAGGTGGTCCCGCATGGGTGGAGAAGGCGAGTGGGATGTAAGTCCTGGCTGTAGGACGCGGAGCAAGGGCATGCGGACTCCCGGGCCTCGACCCTGCAGGCGGGAAGTGGAGGTAGCAGGCTCCTGGGTACCATAGTTCCTTAGGTGCGAGCTCTGTGAGGGGGCCTGGACTTTCGTCCTTCGCGCCCCAAGGGTGGCACCTGCGCCTGCAGTAGAGCCAGGACCACCGCGGGTGTTAAGTATGCGTTTGTTTTAAAGAAACAATGCCTCGGTGTGTGTAGGTGTGTTTGGGTTTTCATTCTCCGTGACACTGGAACCCACTGTGCGTCTGTACTGTGTGTGTGTGTGTGTGTGTGTGTGTGTGTGTGTGTGTGTGTGTGTGTGTATGTGTGTGTGTGCGCGCGCGCGCGCGCACGCGCGCGCTTGTGTTTTTGTGTGTGATTCAGACCTTGTTACTTTGGTTGCAAAAGTGGTTTGTTTTTCAGATTTTAAGGCTGTATAAAATTTATTAAGCCCTGTTCTTCCTTACGCCTACATCTCCGTCCCAAAATTCCTCGTGCCCAGTAAGTTGTCTTTCTATTAACGTCGACTCTGACTGACTTCTGTCCAAGAGGTGTCCTAGCAGGGCCAACTCATCCATGAGGCAAGGTGGCAAAATGCCTAGGGCCCACAATACTTTTGGAGGCCCACCAAAAAAAAATTCTTTTAAAATCAGAATTAAAAATGAACGTTTAGGTCAAAGCGGCCCTATTTCTTTCCATTTTTAAATACAATACTAAATACTTAAGTATGCATCTCCTATAGGGTGTAGCTCCTATAGTGGCTATAACTGTCCATTGTGAGTTGGGTTCTCTCAGACTCACTAGGTCATAACATTGTAGATGAAAGTGGTACATCTGGAATCAAGTATGATCAGGACCAGAGTGCACAAGCAAGCTACCTCAGTGTGTAACCCTGTTTCCATTTCATTCACCATGGTTGCATCAGCACCTCTCCCTCAGCTCATGTGTGTACATGGCTTCCTGGGGGATCATTTATGACCAGCAGATAGAAGAGGAGAAATCCTGAGTTTGATTTCATGTATGTGTTCATTCAATATGCAAGCCAGGAATAGATGGGCAGGATACCATCACCCCATTCAGGAGTGGCCCTGAAGAACAGTGACAAATGAAAATTCTCCCTGTGGAGTAGGAAATTTATCAGTCTATCTGGTGACCCACTTCGTGTGAAAGGATAAGTGACCTAAAGTTAGAACGTATATAAACTCATGTGCAGCGGTACATGGATTGTCAATTGGTAAGATATTTGAGAAGAACAGTATTAGAAGACCAAGGAAAAGGAGGTCTGAGGAAGAGGGTTGTGGAGAGACATGGTAGTAGGCATGAAGTGTATGTAAACAACCTTGTATTTCATGTTAGTACCCACCAGAGAGCATGTGTGAGCGACACCAGATCAGGTAGACAAAATGTTGCGGTCAGTTAATATCATTTAGTCTTGTCATGTTTTACTAATTGTGGCACTATGGTGGCAGGGATAGAAGCTACCTCTGGGCCAAACAACATGGGCTTTCATTTACCAAAAATGATGTAACTATTAATACCACCATATATTCAACTTGCTAGCAACAGAGACAAATTCGGAATCCCAGATATGACATAGTCCCTCAAGGAGACCAATCAACCATTTGGTGGCAAAGCAGAACTGCTTCCACACTGGACAGGAATTAACACATATTCTGATTATGGGTTTACCTTTCCTGTCCACAAATTCTTCAGCTAGCCCTAGCATATGAAGGCTTACAGAGCTTTTGACTGTTGTCATGGATCCCAATAACATTCCATCTAACCAGGAACCTACTTTTCTCTAAAGGAGATGCAGGAGTGGACTCATGACCGTATGTTCCACGGTATTATATATTATACCAACCAAAAACTGCCAACCGGATAAAGCATCAAAAGGCCCTTTGAAGACACAGCTAACATGCCAGGTTGGAGGCCATACTTTGCAAGGCTGGAATGCCATCCTCTAGGATACAGTAATCCTTTGAATAAAAATTAAGTGAAAAATATAAATTTATAAATCCCAGAAGTTCCATGAACTCTAAGAAGGATGAATAACAAAGAAAACTACAGGGAGGCACAACATAATAAAACTGTCTTAAAGCAAATATAAAGAGAGATTTGTGAAAGAAGATGTATAAATGACAAAAATGATTGCCGACTTGTCATTAAAAAATTGAAAGACTGAAGACAATTGAACAACATACTTACAGGGCTGAAAGAAAAGAAATAAAGAGTAACCCCAAATTATTCATCCAGTAAAAAATCCTTCAATAACGAGAGCCAAATGAAGATATTTTTAGATTAAAAAGAGAGTTTATCATCATCAGAAGACCTTAACTACAAAGAATGCTAAAGGAATTTCTGCAGGCCGAAGGGAAAGATATCAAATGAAAACATTTTTAGGAAGAAAAGAAGTATGCACAAAACAGTAAATGTGTGGGTTATCTTTTTTTTCCCCAGTGCCTTTAAAACACATGACTGTTTAAACAAAACTATAACATTTTGTTGTGTAATTTAAAACATATGTAAATGTAACATATTTAATAAGTTCAATATAAAGTATAAAAATAAATGGAACATTACAGGTGCAGCTAAGATAGATTAAGTCCACTACAGCCTATATTCCCCATGGATTACAATCAAACTCTGAGAAAAATACAAAGAGCAACTACCTGAGGGCTTTGAAAAGCAAATAATAGCAGGAAGATTAAGGAGGGAAGTCAAAACTTCAAGATCGATTAGTGTGGCATGGTGAATCCATTTATTATTATTATTATTATTATTATTATTATTATTACTACTACTATTACTATTCCCCCCTTTTATCTCCTGGCTTTAAACTAATGGTTGGCCAAATTGGGAAACACCTGAGAACAGAGAGGTAAAAATTCTGAGAGAAGCTTATCTTCTGACCCAAGCACTAGAAAAGAGGGCCCCTGTGACACTTGAGAGTATGGGGGGGGGGGGTAATCCCCTTTTTTTCTTTTTTTCCGCCCCTTTCCTGGTGCCTGCCCAAGGCCAGCACCATTGGTGGAACTGCACTAACGTCAGTGCATATGAAGTCGTGAGTTAAAACCCATTTCTCTAGATACAGGAACTGAGAAAAGAGCTTTTCTTATGTAGAGTGTGGGAGTAATGGCCAATGTATGTTTCACTTTCACCACTGTAACCCCAACATTGTCATCTGGTAGTGTAGAAATATGTGATAGGGTATGAGGCTAAAACTCTGATAGAATCTAATCTTTTGGTTCAAATAAACTTGAAAGAGGGCCTTTAGGATCCAAAGTTCAAGAGGAGATTGAGAAGAGGACATTGCTGAAGGAGACACTTTAGTTCTGTGGATGAACTGATAAAATTTGAGGGTCACCCATAAGCTGCACATTCACAGAATATACCCAAAGAAGTGCAGAAAAGACATTGCTCAGAACTCAACTAATTTCTAAGTGGCTTAGTGAATGACAGACCCAAACAGTATATTCAATATTTTGGAACCAACACATACAGAAAGTGAGGCAGACTTTGTGATTTGAACCTAATCCAGTTGATTGCCTGCTAAAACAAACAAAAAAAATTAATATACTCCAGAGATTTTAATAGGAACCACAGTCTCTTAATGTTTCATTAAAAATGTCTGGGAGGGCACCTGGGTGGCTTAGTTGGTTGGGCATGCGACTTTGGCTCAGGTCATGATCTTGTGGTTTGTGGGTTCGAGCCCCGCGTCAGGCTCTGTGCTGACAGCTCAGAGCCTGGAGCCTGTTTCGGATTCTGTGTCTCCCTCTCTCTCTGCCCTTCCCCATTCACGCTGTCTCTGTCTCAAGAAAAAAAAAATTTTTTAATATCTGGGATACAATCCAAAATTACCTGATACACAAGAGCCAGGAATATCTGACCAATTTCAAGGGAAAAGACAATTAAGAGATGCCAACCCCTAAATGTTCCAGATGTTTGAATTACCAAAGATTATTTTGTTACAATAATAAAGCAAGTATTATAACCATTTTCCATGAAGCAGAAGTAAACACTCTTGAAATGAATGGAAATATAAAAGTTCTCAGGAGAGAAATAACAACCATATTGAAATTTTAAAACTTTAAAATACAATGGCAAACTTAAAAATTCAAAGAGCATCATGGCAGATAGAGATGACGAAGGCAGCTCAGTAAACTTTAAAAGTGATCAGTAGAAAGTATCCAATCTGAAGTAGGAAAAGAAAAATTAGAAAAATCTCAACTGAGCCATAGTGACCTTTGGACCCGTATCAAAAAGCCTAATATACGTGTTGTTGGAATTCCAGAAGGAGAGAAGAAAGAGGTATAAGATAAATTTTGGAGGAATCGTAGTTGAAAACTTCTCCAGTTTTTCAGATTCAAAAGGACATTTTTCGGGGCGCCTGGGTGGCGCAGTCGGTTAAGCGTCCGACTTCAGCCAGGTCACGATCTCGCGGTCCGTGAGTTCGAGCCCCGCGTCGGGCTCTGGGCTGATGGCTCAGAGCCTGGAGCCTGTTTCCGATTCTGTGTCTCCCTCTCTCTCTGCCCCTCCCCTGTTCATGCTCTGTCTCTCTCTGTCCCAAAAATAAATAAACGTTGAAAAAAAATTTTTTTTAAAAACAAAAGGACATTTTTCATATTCAAACAACTCAATAAAACCCAAACATGTTATAATAAAAGAAAGTCACTGGACTTATAATAGTTAAACTATAAGAGAAGAGACCAAAGATAGATTTTTAAATTCTTAAAAGCTAGTAGGGGCGCCTGGGTGGCGCAGTCGGTTAAGCGTCTGACTTCAGCCAGGTCACGATCTCGAGGTCCGGGAGTTCAAGCCCCGCGTCAGGCTCTGGGCTGATGGCTCGGAGCCTGCAGCCTGTTTCCGATTCTGTGTCTCCCTCTCTCTCTGCCCCTCCCCCGTTCATGCTCTGTCTCTCTCTGTCCCAAAAATAAATAAAAAACGTTGAAAAAAAATTAAAAAAAAAAAGCTAGTAGAAAAAATTTTCACATTATAAATAAGAGAACAATGTTTCACATCACTGCATATTTCTGATTAGAAACTATGTATGTGAGAAGACAGTAGAACAACATTTTAAATATGCTGGAAGTAATGAATTGTCAATCCAAAATTCTATATCTGGGAAAAAAATTCAAATGTGAAGACAAAATGATGAAGGAAAACTAAGAATTAGTCACCAGCAGACCTACTGTAAAAGAAATGCAGATGAGAAATGATACTAGATGAAAAATCTCAGGAAGGAAAGCAAAGCAACAGAAATGGTAAAATTTAACTAAATATAATATGGTATTTCTCCATTTAAATTCTTTAAATATGCATGATGATTGAATAAAAAAATCAATGTCTGGTATGATTTTTTTAAATAATAAGTTTTTTTTTTCATTTAATTTTAGAGAGCATGAGTGGGGGAGGGACAGAGAGAGAGAGAGAGAGATTGAGAATCTCAAGCAGGCTACATGCTCAGTGTGGAGCCCAAGGTGGGGGTCAATCCCATGACCCTGGGATCACAACACAAGCTGAAATCAAGAATTGGATGCTCAACTGACTGAGCCACCCAGATGCCCCCTGGTATGATTTTTCAATGTAGATACATATAATACATATGGCTGCTATACCATAAAGAGAGATGACAGAAGGACCTGAAGGAAGGTTGTAAAGTTTCCATGTTTTATGTCAAGTCATAAAATATTTACTCAAAGTAGTATGCAAAAGTTTATACACACACACACACACGAGTTTGTGATTATATATATATATATATATGTATATATTTCCCAGACCAACACTAAAATAAGTGAACAAAACAATAAAACACCAAACCAAAGTAATAGACTAAAAAGACAATATATAAATAAAAATGGAATACCCAAAAATACGCAAACAATGCAGAAGAAGATAGAAAACGTGGAGCATAGAAACAGAAAAGGACAGAGAATAATAAAATGGTAACCCAAATCAAACCATATCAATAATTAAAGTCTAAATATACTGAGTAAAAGGAATGTTTGTCATATGGTACATAAAGCCATGACTCAACTGTGCTGTCTTCAGAAAAATCACTTTCAGGGGAGCTAAGATGGCAGCATAGTAGGAGGAACCTAGGCTTGCTTCTTCCCTCGAACATAGCTAGATAACTACAAATCATTCTGAAAACCTGGAGTGCCTGCGTGGCTCAGTCAGTTTAGTGTTAGGCTCAGGTCATGATCTCATGGTTTGTGAGATCAAGCCACACATGTCGGGATTCTTTTGGGATCCTGTTTCTCCCTCTCTGCCCCTCTCCTGCTCTCTCTCTCTCTTTCTCTCTCTCTCTCTCTTCCTCTCTCTCTCTCTGTCTCTCTCTCTCTCAAAATAAATAACTTTTAAAAAATCATTCTGAATACCCAAGAGATCAACCCGAGGACTGATAGAACAAACTGCACAACTAGAGGGAGAGAAGAGACCACATCAAGGAAGATAGGAAGTGTGGAGACATAGTTTGAGGTGGGGGGAATTGGATCATGGGTACTGTGGAGGGGAAGGAACCCTGGCTACAGAGGAAGGTGAGAGAAAGTGGAGTGCACAGAGGTAGGCCCAAAGAGAACACTTCCCCAAAGCCATTGGCTAGGAAAATTAGAAGGGCTGGTTTTCCTGAGTTTTTGCAATGAGCAGAGCTCAAATACTGGAATTTTAGAGGTCTGTGGCTGGAATTCTAGGCTGGGATGGAGGCCTGAGGGCACTGCCCTACTCCGGGAGAAAAGGCAGACAAGCAACCCCAGGGCAGATGGTGCTATCTGAGGATCACCTAAGGCGCATGGGAGAGACTGTTCCCTCTCTTTGGAGTGCATCTGTGAGAAGTCGCATTGCCTCTCCAGGGACAAAAGATCCGGTGGGTGGCATTTCCCTCCTCCACCCCTCAGCATAGGTGCAAAGACACCTACTGAGGATGGCTAACCTGGACACTGGCTGTTTAGCCTGCTTTGCTCCAAATCTCATAGCCCTGCACTATGGCATGACTGCCATTCTGAGTCAAACCTGCATCAGTCCCAGGCTGGTGAGAACCTCTCCTGGAAGAGCAGTGCAAGTCACTGCCACACCAGGTCCCTAAAGTTTGGAGTTATAAAAGTCAGCAGGCTTGGGGCACCTAGGTGGCTCAGTTGGTTAAGCATCCAACTCTTGATTTTGGCTCAGGTCATGATCTCACAGTTCATGGGTTCCAGCCCTGAGCTGGGCTCTGTGATACTGCATGGAGCCTGCTTGGGATTCTCTCTCTCCCTCTCTCTCTCTGTGCCTCCCTTGAGCTTTTGCTCTCTCTCAATATAAATAAATAAACTTAAAAACAAAAACAAAGCAGGTTTGGCTGGGAGAGAGCCCAAAGTGTATTGACCTGCCTCAGGCAAGGCAAGCAACCCAGAGACAGTGTGAAAACAGCGATCTGAAAAATGCCTAGGATGCACAAGGGGAAATTATTTGCTCTTCTGGGAGGGCTTTCTTGAGAGCAGCAAGCACAGTCATCCATCTCCAGACACAAAAGAGCTGGCTGGTGCCATTTCCCTCCATTGCATAAACAAATCAGTAAACAGCACAGCACCAACACTGGCTGCTTAATCTGCTTACACCAAGTCCTTCCCTTTTGTGTTCTGCTGGTACTGATTTTCTACAGCAAGTGTGCCTTAGGACAAGCACAGTGGGTCCCTTCCCAAGAAGACCAGCACAAACCCCTGCACACACCATGTCTGCTGACCACAGGGTTTTATAAAGTTTCCGTTCTAGTGGAAATAACATCAGGTATCATTTAACAAGCAGATGAGAGCACAGCTAGTTAAAAGTCACCACATTCTGGCCAAGGTCCAAACACTCCCCACTGTAGGCAAGCAGACCTGAGGGAGTGGCCAAAACACAGCAGCAGAGTGCATGTGGCACACACCAGAGACACTTCCTGAAGTGCCAGGACCTAGAAATTATATGACCTCTTCTTCATAAAGCCATTACTCTCAGGAGCAGGAGGCATAACAGAATTTTCTAACACAGGGAAGAAGACAGAGACCTAGACAAAATGCCAAGATGGAGGAATTCATCCCAAAAGAAAGAATAAGGAAAGGTCATAGCCAGAGACCTACCAAACAGATACAAATAATATCCCTGACACAGATTTTAAAACAACAATCATAAGGATACTTGCTGGTTTTGAGAAGATCATGGAAGACATCGGGGACAGTCTTACTGCAGAGATAAAAGAGCTAAAAACCAACGAGGCATAGGGGTGCCTGGGTGGCTCAATTGGTTAAACATCTGACTCTTGGTTTCAGCTCAAGTTATGATCTCATGGCTCGTGAGTTCAAGCCCTGCATCGAGCTCCGCATTGACAGCGCAGAGCCTGCTAAGGATTCTCTCTTTCCCTCTCTCTCTGCCCCTCCCCCACTCGTGGTCTCTCTCTCTCTCTCTCTCTCTCTCTCTCTCTCTCAAAATAAATAACCATTAAGAAAAACCAATCAGGCAGAAATGAAAAATGCAATAACTGATATTTGAAACCAGCTGGATGTAATGACCACTGGGATGGAAGAAGCTGAAGAACAAATAAATGATATAGAAGATAGAATTATGGAAAATAATAAGGCTGAACCGAAGAGAGAAAGAAGAATGATGGATCGTGAGAGTAGACATAGAACTCAATGACTCCATCAAACATAACAGCATTCATATCATAGGAGTCCCAGAAGAAGAATAAAAGAGAAAGGGGACAGAAGGTTTTCTTTGAAGAGATTATAGCTGAAAAATCCCCTAATCTCAGGAAAGAAACAGACATACAAATCCAGGAGGCACAGAGAACTCCCATCAAAATAAACAAAAACAGGCCAAGACATACTGTAGTTAAATTTGCAAAATATAGTGATAAATAAAAATTCCTAAAAGCAGCAAGACAAAAGAAGTCCCCAACTTATAAGCAAAGACCCAGAAGGCTAGCAACAAATCTCTCTACAGAAACTTGGCAAGCCAGAAGGAAGTGGCATGATATATTCAGCATGCTGAATGGGAAAAATCTACTGCCAAGAATACTCTAGCCATCAAGGCTATCATTCAGAATAGAAAGAGAGATAAAGAATTTCCCAAAGAAAAACTGAAGGAGTTCCTGACCACTAAACCAGCCCTGCAAGAAATACTAAAGAGGACTCTTTGAGTGGGAAGGAAAGACCCAAAGTGACAAAGACTGGAAAGGAATAGAGAAAATCTCCAGAAACAACAACAAAATAAGAAATAAAATGGCACTAAATATGTATCTATCAATAATTAATCTGAATGTAAATTGACTAAATGGTCCAATTAAAAGACATAGAGTATCAGAATAGGTAAAAAACAAAAACAAGACCCATCTATATATTCCCACAGGAGTCTCATTTTAGACCTAAAAACACCTGCAAATTCAAATTGAGAGGATAGAGAAATATTTATCATGAAAATGGTTGTCAATAGAAAGCCAGAGTACCAATACTTCTATCAAACAAACTAGATTTTATTTAAAAAAATTAATGTTATTTATTTTTGAGAGCAAGACAGAGCATGAGACCAATACCCCAAATATATAAAGAACTCATACAACACAACAACCACAACAACAATAACTAATATGATTTATAAAAATGGACAGAGGAACTAAACAGACGTTTTTCCAAAGAAGACATCCAAATGGCCAACATGTACATGAAAAGATGCTCAACATTGCTAATCATCTGGAAAGTGCGGATCAAAACCACATAGATATCATCTCACACATGTTAGAATGGCTATCACAAAGAAGACAAGAGATAACAGGTGTTGGTAAAGATGTGGAGGTAAGGGAACCCTTGTACATTGTTGGTGAGAATATAAATTGGTTCAGCCACTATGGAAAACAATATGAGGTTCCTAAAAAATTATAAATAGAAGTACCATATGATACAGCAATTTTACTTCTGGAGATTTAACCAAAGGAAATGAAATAGGAGTTTTAAGAGATACATGCACTCCCATGTTTCTTGCAGCCAAAGTATGGAAACAATCCAACTGTCTGTCAACAAATAATTTGTGGTATATATACAGTGGAATATTATTCAGCCATGAGAAAGAAGGAAACGCTGCTGTTTGGGACAACATGGATGGACCTTTAGGGCATTATGCTGAGTGAGATATGTCAGAGAAAGACAAATACTGTATGATATATCATATGTGGAATCTAAAAAGGGCAAATTCATAAAAGCAGAGAATTCGATGGTTACCTCTGATGGTTACCAGAGGCTGGGGGGGTGGGAGAATTGGGGATATGCTGTTTGGAATATACAAACTTGGAAATAGTAGATGAAGAAATCCTGTAGAGCGAATGCACAGCATAGTGATTATAGTTAACAATAACTGTATTATAAACTTCAAAGTTGCTAAAAGATTAGATATTAATTGTTTTCATCACAAAAAAGAAATGACTAAGGGAGGTGACAAGTGAGGTAGGTGGTAATCACATTACAATATGTAAATGTATCAAATCAACATGTTTTACACCTTAAACTTATACAATATATATGTCAGTTACATTTCAATTAAATAGAGCAAAAATTATATATGATTCCTTAATTTGAACTCAAAGAGTTTTTAAAAAGACATTGTATAGGGTGGACCCTATTCTATATTTCCTCCAATTCCCTGCCAACGCAGGAAAAAATTCCTAACGTCTTTCCTAAAGCGAAGGTGAAGCGGAAAAGTTTGCTGCTTCTGTTTTATATCCTGTTGGATGGTTGCATCTCCTTTTTAATGGTTTCTTGGTCACAGGTGAATCCAGGCCCATGTAATAACGACTTGAGTGCAGCTCAGGCGTCACTTTTCTGATCTCTGTTTTTACCTAACCCATAGCACGCCTTTGCAATTATTTTACTTTTGTTTCTCATATTTCCAACTATGTCACGTATGATAGGGAGGAGTGAGGGAAAAAATAGGCCAACAAAGTTCCACAAACACCGAAGGGCTTATTTAGACTTCACCTGCTAATTCAAAAGGAAATTGCAGGCAGGCGGGAAGCTCAGCCCTTCAGAGGATTCTGGGATGTGTAGTCCACACGCTTTCTGGGATTGGGACACTTCCGCTTCGGGAAAGCGCGGATGTCTTTGCTCCGCTCGAGAAATAAGAGCGTATAAAACAGTGCTCCGCATTTTCGGAGGCATTTCTGCCACCTGGGGTTAAGAATGAGAAGCTCTTTCCTTTCGTGGACTCTGGGAATTGGATTCAGGCTGTGGGTCTCGGAGCCGGCTTCTCAGTCTCACACGGAGGCGGGACAGGGCCTCGGGTTGCTCTCGGGGATGCTGGGAAATGTAGTCCAGGAGCTCCGCGTTGTTGGAGGTATTTCCGCTGCGGGAGGTTAAGATCGCGGCCTTCATTTCTCTCGGGGAGGTGAGTGATACCCGCGACCCCGCGACTTCTTTTAACTTTTGATCTGGTAGTGGAATCAGCCGCGCCACGCCCTCGGTCCCGGGGGAGGAAAAGCCTCGGCCAACGGCAGAGAGCAAGGTTAAGGGACGGGGGCGGCCGCTTGCCTTCCCCTCCCCTCGCCGTAGCCTGTGCGTTTGGGGCGGTTCGCGAGTCTCCCCCTCCCCCGGCCTGGAGGCGGACCTAGATCCGCAGGGTTTGAGGGTCTTCCAGCTCCCCGCTGCCCTGCCCGGCTCACCTTCCGCACGCTGTGTCACTTCCTAGAACTTAATCTTTCTGTGCCTCAGTTTGCTTTTTTTTTAAGAAAAAAATTTTTAATGTTTATTTATTTTTGAGACAGAGACAGAGCATGAACGGGGGAGGGGCAGAGAGAGAGAGGGAGACACAGAATCGGAAGCAGGCTCCAGGCTCTGAGCCATCAGCCCAGAGCCGGATGCAGGGCTCGAACTCACGGACCGCGAGATCATGACCTGAGTTGAAGTCGGAAGCTCAACCGACTGAGCCACCCAGGCGCCCCTCAGTTTGCTTTTTTTGCAAACGGTGATATTACGAGTACCTACTTTACACATTTGTTTTGAGAATTAATGGTATAATACAAGTAACAGGTTTAGAGCTATTCAGCGGTGTGGCAAGGTGTTAGCTGTGAATATACACTCTGTGATAGTGATCAGGAAGGTATGTCTCTGGAAGCTTTTCGAAGTGGCCCTGGCCCTTCTTTCTGATCCGTATGGGAAAGGAGGCTGAGCCTGGACTACTTCTGACTCGTTTAATAAGAAAGTGCGTCACCCCCGGATTATCTTCTGCGGTTTTAACAGGGCCACCGACAAGATCATAGTATCTCGGCCTCCTTTCTTTCCGCTTTCTTGACTTCTAAAAGAGGGCTCCTGGCAGCAAAGCCCCACCGAGACGGAACTTAACATTCCTCTTCCTTTTCTGCGGTGGTAGAAGATATTTCATTCATTAGCAAAATGTTTCCGTTACAAGGGTGCTCAGTTAAACAGTTGGGAAAATCTGTAGAATATGTACAGGGCACAAATGATGGTCATAATGATTAAACGTTGAGCGCTAAGTGTCATCCTAAGGGCTTTATAAAAATTAACACATACAGTTTCCACAAAGCCCTTATGAAGTGAATAATGTTATTACCTGTATTTTACAGCTGAGGAAATGGAGGCAGAGGAGCATAAGTTACTTACCATATGTCACACTGCTAGTAGGAACAGTGGGATTTGAGCGCAAGGTGTGTGTTCCTTATGTCTGCGGATAGATATCCTTGGTCCCAAAGTGTAAAGTCCCCAAGTTGGAATTAGGACACAAAATAGAAATATATGCTAGGTAAGTATTTAACTATAGGAAACTGCCTGCAGAAGAGTCATTCGGGATCAAGTTGTGGAGTTTCATTGGACTTTTATTGCAGTGGAATTTGAAATCAGCATTTGTGAGTTTGGACTTCTTTATAAAATTTTGGAAGCATTCTCATTTAGTTTTATTTCAGAGAGTATTTGTAATTCATGTTCTCATTATGGGAGATATGCACACTCAGGGGCGCCTGGGTGGCTCAGCGTGTTAAGCTTCTGACTTTGGCTCTGGTCATGATCTCACAGTTGGTGAGTTCGAGCCCCACCTCAGGCTCTCTGCTGTCAGCACCCAGCCTGCTTTGGATCCTCTGTCTCCCTCTCTCTCTGCCCCCCCCCCCCCCCCCCCGCTCATTCTCTGTCTCAAAATGAACAAATAAATACATAAAGAATATAGGCACACTTACTGTAGGGAATTCAGAAAATACAGAATATATAAAGCATTAAGAATAACTAAAAAAAAAAAAAACCTCATAGTACTACAAAATAGACAGTGTTTAACATTTTAATGCACTTGTGTTTAGTAGTTTTTAAATGTGTATTTATTTTATGAAATTGTTATCACACTATTCATAGTTACTACCTTAAGTCTTTACTATGAAAATTTCCAAACGTACCCAAAGTGTAATGTAATGAACTCCTATGTAACCATCCCCCTGATTCAGTCCTTGCTAATTTTGTTGCTTCTCTGCTTCCCATGTACACATTTTGTTCTTCTTGAGTATTTAAAAAAAATTTTTTTAATGTTTATTTTTGAGAGACAGAGACAGAGCAGGAGCAGGGGAGGGGCAGAGAGGGAGGGGGAGACAGAGTCAGAAGCAGGCTCCAGGCTCTGAGCTGTCAGCGCAGAGCCTGATGTGGGGCCCAAACTCACAAACCACAAGAGATCATGAGCTGAGCCACCCAGGCGCCCCTCTCCTTGAGTATTTTATTTTATTTATTTATTTTAAAATATATAACTCTTGATTTATTTTTTGTCTCCTGTTGGCTGTAGGGACCACTGTTTCCTGGACCTCATCATACTTTATTCAGAGTGCCTAGCATGAGGTGATCAGAGAAGAGTTATTCAGTGAGTGTGATTCACATAGCATTCCAAAAGGGAGCCGCAGCCTGGGATTACAGGACAAAATAGAAAGATAATCTGGGTAGTTGGGTGACTCAGTCAGTTAAGCGTCCGACTTTGGCTCAGGTCATGATCTCACAGGTCATGAGTTCAAGCCCTGCATGGGGCTCCACTCTGTCAGCTTCAGATTCTGTCTCCCTCTCTCTCTGTGCCCCTCCCCCACTCATGCTCTCTAACGTTCTCAAAAATAAATAAACGTTAAAAAAAAAAAAAAGAAAGATAATCTCTATCCACATTCGTTGTCTTTTATCTCACTTGGGGTGGGCTATAGAATACATCAGTGCAGAAGTTGATGTACAATTATGCATAATATGTCATGATCTAAAACAGATGTCCTTAGAAACAAATCGGTGTTAATGTTTCGGTTTTTGTTTGTTGCGTGGAGATCATTAGGGGGGCGATTGGAATAGCTAACATTTGTTGGGCAGCTCTCATGACTTGGAGAATTTCTAACGCTTTACACGTGTTAACTCACTTATTTTTCACTACAATGCCATCATTATTATTCGCATTTTAATGGTGAATAGACAGGCAGAGACAATTGAATAAATGACCTGGTGGCACAGTTGGCGGGAAGCAGAACCAGGGTCAAAGTTAAGCAGCAAGGTTTGAAACCCAGCTCAAGCACTCTGTGACTGGATAACCTTGGGCACATTATTTAACTTCTGCGTGCCTCACTTTTCTAACCGGTCCAGTAGGGATAGCAGTACCTCCCTCCTAAGGCTTTTGTGAAAATTAAGAGCCATCTATGTGGGGTCCCTGGGTGGCTCAGTTGGTTGGGTGTCAGACTCTCGATTTCAGCTCAGATCATGATTCCAGGGTTGTGGAATCGAGCCCCATGTTAGGCTCCACGCTGAGTATGAAGCCTGCTTGAAATTCTCTTTCTCTCTCCCCCTCTCCCCCTTTCCCCTGCTTGTTCTCTCTCATGCTCTTTCTAAAATTAAAAAAAAAGGGGGGGGGGCGCCTGGGTGGTTCAGTCAGTTGAGCATCTGACTTCGGCTCAGGTCACGATCTCACGGTTGATCAGTTTGAGCCCCACATCAGGCTTCGCGCTGCTGGCGCAGAGCCTGCTTCAGATTCTCTGTCTTCCACTTTCCGTGCCCCTCCCCTGCTAATGCTTTCTCTCTCCCTCTAAATAAACATTAAAAAATTATCTTAGGGGCACCTGGGTGGCTCAGTTGATTGAGCGCCGCACTTCGGCTCTGGTCATGATCTCATGGTTCGTGGGTTCGAGCCCCGTGTCGGGCTCTGTGCTGACAGCTCGGAGCCTGGGGCCAGCTTCAGATTCTGTGTCTCCCTCTCTCTCTGCCCCTTCTAGGCTCACACTCTGTCTCTCTCTCTCAAAAATAAATAGACGTTAAAAAAAATTTTTTTTAATTATTTTAATTAAAGATTTAAAAGAGCTATGCTATGTAAAGTGCTTGAAATAGTGCTTGGCATGTTGTAAATCCTCCATGTGTTACAGACTGAAGTTATCTTACCATTATAGATGACTTTACAACATGGAAAATGCAGCCAGTTATTGAAAGGGCAAAAGGAGATTTTAAGGTATTCGTTTTTTTCATGCACCTTCTGCCTTCACTACTTCGGTTCTGTCATTCAGCTGAACAGAAATGGTTAGCTTCTGTAATAACCGTTGGTTAAGCTTGCAACTGACACGAATCTGCTGTCTTTTGAACCTAGAGAGTCCCTGGGAGATGGTTATGTGGTCTCTGTTGCTTTAAAAAGGTTCAAGTCTGCAGTATCCAATATGGCAGCCGTCAGGCACATGTGACAGTTGAGCACTCGAAATATGTCTGGTGCTGAGATGTGCTGTAAGTATAAACCATAAAATGGGTCAGGAATTTTTATAGCAATTGCAGATTCAAGTGGTAATATTTCGGGTATATTGGGTTAAATAAAACATACTGTTTAAATTAAGCCCATTTGGGAGCACCTGGGTGGCTCAGTTGGTTGAGCGTCCGACTTGGTCATGATCTCGCGGTTTGTGAGTTCGAGCCCCACGTTGGACTCTGTGCTGAAAGCTTGGAGTCTGGAGCCTGCTTCGAATTCTGTGTCTCCTTCTCTCTCTGCCCCTCCCCCACTCATGCTCTGTCTCTCTGTCTCAGAAATCAATAAACATTAAAAAAAAAATTAAAAGTAAATAAATAAAACCCATCTGCTTCTTACATTTTTTTAACATGGCTACTAGAAACATTTGAACTACACGTGGGGGCACCCGGGTGGCTCAGTCAGTTAAGCTTCTGACTCTTGATTTGAAGAGTCATGATCCCACAGTTTGTGAGTTCAGGCCCTGCGTCGGGCTCTGCGCTGACAGTGTGCAGCATGCTTGGGATTCTGCCTCCCTCTCTCTCTGCCTCTCCCCTGTTCTCTCTCTTCTCTCTCTCTTTCTCTCTCTCAAAAATAAATAAATAAATATTTTAAAAATAAAAAAATAAATTACACATAGAGCTTGGATTACGTTTCTATTGGGCGGCGCTGATTTCAATAGAACCTCCATTTTCACTCTGGGGATCTGCCTGCAGGGGCATCTTACAACGGAGAGAAGCAGGGATTTGGGAAAGCAGGAGGCCTGGGTGCCAGGTCTCACTTGACTTTCTGGGTGCCCTTGGGCAGTACAGAGAACTCCATGAGAGGCAGAATAGAATAATACAGTGGTTCTCAAACTTTGGTCATAGCAAAATCACGTTAGGGAACTCGATGCTGTCCTGCTCACTCCCTGTTCACGCTGTGTAGGAAGGAGAGTCCTTGTCCTGTGTAGGGTGAGATGCTGAATGGGTGACACGTGACACCGGGGAGGCGAGATGGGCAGCAGCTTACCCGCAGCCTTGTGGGGAGGACACTGCGTGTCCTACAGGGCCATCCAGGGGCCGGCACTCAGGAACAGAGCGAACCAGCAGGGGCCAGGGAGGTGGGTTTTGTAGTGACGAGGTACGGTGACCCTGGGCTCCTGCAGGAAGATGTGGCCAGCCTGTCTGGATAAGTTCACAAGCTGGAAGGGAGGTGAGACCTGTTAGGTTGATGACTGAGTAGTGTGCAGCTGGTCCGGTTAGTAGGGGGAATTGTGTCGGGTCTTAAGTTATAAAGGTGATTGAGTGACAACATGGAGAGGTTGATGCCATTGAGAAAGAAGGTTTTTAATTCAGTTCCGCCAGAAACGAGAGACACAGCCTGCCACACAGGACCACATGAAGCCTGTCACACGCAGGGTCGGGAAGCAGAGAGGGCCTGGGCTCTGCCTTTATGACGATCGTGACAGGAAGTAACTCCGTGGAGACACCCACCTGGGGTACCAGTGAAAATAGGCTGGGCTCAGTGGTTGGGGGAATTATATGACTCCTGCGTGCCCTCAGGAAGCTGGCTTTGGTTGACAGGCTGGCCTTGGGATTCAGCAGACTTATGCAGAGGTTAGGAATACCAGATGTCAAATAGCCAGTATAGAACCTAAAACCCTGGTTGATACATAGGGGGAGTAGCTGGGGTGGGAGCCTTTCCCCCCAGGGTCAGGGCCGTATCTGGAGACAGCAGAGGAACTCCTGGCTAGGCCTTTGGGCCCCAGGAAGCTCAAAGATGTCCAGGCAGCACATGGAATTTCAGGCCCTACAATTCAGTTGCATACTGGAGTTTGAGAACCACTACACAAATAGGACAAGGGCCTGGGCCTAGGCGACCTGCTGCCTGGGTTCTTTAGTGCCTGGTTCAGTGTCCTGACTGGCCAATGAAACTGTGGCCTGGGACAGTGGGAGGGGTGTAGAAATGCACCTGTCAGCCGCCCATGCCAGACCCGAGTTGATTAGTTGTGGCTGAGGCCTGAACCTTTTTGTTTGTTTGTTTTAAAGTTCCTTCTGAGTCTACTATGCTGCCTGAGTTGAGAACCAAGGTCTGAGTAGTAGATGAGGCTCTGGGTGAAAATCTTGACCCTTCCGTAGGGCACTGGTTAATCATGAGCCAAGCTACTTCTCTGTGCTCCATGTTCTTTATCTGTGAAATGGGGATAATCATTGTCTCAGTTTCTAGATTTGTGAAGATCAAGTGATGTAGTGCATGTAAAGCTTTCACGTAAGTAGTGCCTTGGTAGGTAGTAGGTCAGTTGCTGTGTCAGTTGCTGGAACTATTACTGGGAGTATTTTTATGAATGGTGTGGGGTTTCCTTGTGGGTAAAATTAGGTGCTTAGAGTTGCTCTTGGAGTGCTTTCTGATCTTAACAAACCTTGATTCTGATCCTGTTGTTAGAACCCTAGAGAAAGAGAAGTTTGCAATTTGTGTTTACTTTCTTTAACTTTTTTGCTCTTAGGCAACAGGGCAGTCTGTTGTAGTTAGTAGAAAAGGTGGAGGTGAAAACCTCGAGTCCTGAATCTGATGGAAAATATCTGGAGGGCTGGGTTTGGTTTTTTTTTTTTTTTTAATGTTTTATTTATTTTTGAGAGAGAGACACAGAGTGCAAGGTCGGGGGGAGGCAGAGAGAGAGGGACACACAGAATCCACAGCAGGCTCCAGGCTCTGAGCTGTCAGCCCAGAGCTCCACGCGGGGTCAAACTCACGAACCGAACCGTGAGATTATGACCTGAGCCAAAGCCGGACGCTTAACTGACTGAGTCACCCAGGCACCCCTGCAAGGCCATTTTTGACTGATACTACTCAAATAGTGACCCAGAAACCAACGGCATCAGCATCACCTGGGATATTGTTAAAAATGTAGATTCTCAGTCCAAATCCGTGATCTCCTGATGTAGAATTTCTGGGGTGAGACACAAGTACCTGTGCCTTCCCAGAGTCCCCCAGGTGATTCATGGAACATTAAAATCTGAGAGACAATAAATAAATAAATAAATAAATAAATAAATAAATAAATAAATAAATAAATAATCTGAGAGGCACTGGTAGAGAGAACAGACTTGTGGCTTTTTAATAAAAACAATTTTGTTTCTCTCTGGCTGAATTCCGCATCCTTCAGATACCAGATAGCCACATGGCTCTCTCTCTCTCTCTCATGATTCAAGTCTCTGTTCAAATGTGGGAGAAGCCTCCATGACAGAAACTTATTCTGTAACGGCCCCTCCTTTCATCTCTTCTTCTCTCTCTTTTAAAATGATCGTGCTGGGGCGCCTGGGTGGCGCAGTCGGTTAAGCGTCCGACTTCAGCCAGGTCACGATCTCGCGGTCCGGGAGTTCGAGCCCCGCGTCGGGCTCTGGGCTGATGGCTCGGAGCCTGGAGCCTGTTTCCGATTCTGTGTCTCCCTCTCTCTCTGCCCCTCCCCCGTTCATGCTCTGTCTCTCTCTGTCCCCAAAATAAATAAACGTTGAAAAAAAAAATTTTAAATGATCATGTTTTTTATTGATTGATTTTCAAATATCGAACCACCCATGTAACAGGAATAAATCCCACTTGATCGTGGTGAATGACTTTTTAAATGTATTGTTGGATTTGCTTTGCTGATATATGCAGAGGGTTTTTTGCATCTGTGTTCATCAGAGAGATTGGCCTGCAGTTCTCTCTTTTTTTGAGATGTCTTTGTCTGGTTTTGGTATTGAGGTAATGGTGTCCTAATAGAATAAATTTGGAAGTTTTCCTTCCTTTTCTGTTTTTTTTTTTTTTTTTTTTTTGAGTAGTTTGAGAAGAAGAAGTATTAACTCTTATTTAGATGTTTAGTAGAATTCAGGGTGCCTGAGTGGCTCAGTTAGTTAGGCATTTGACTCTCGGTTTCAGCTCAGGTCTTGACCTCACAGTTTGGGGGTTCAAGCCCTGTGTGAGGCTCTGCTGACGGCATGGAGCCTGCATAAGATTATTTCTTTCCTTCTCTCTCTGCCCCTCCCACACTCTCTCCCAAAAATAAACATAAAAAAAAAAAATGTTGAGTAGAATTCACCTGTGAAGCCTTCTAGTCCTGAACTTTTGTTTTTTGAGAGTTGGTTACTGATTCAATTTCTTTGCTGGTGATAGGTTTGTTCAAATGTTCTGTTTCTTCCTGTTTCAGTTTTGGTAGGTGATATGTTTCTAGGGGTTTGTCTATTTCTTCTGGGTTGTTCAATTTGTTGGCATATAGTTTTTCATAATATTCTCATAATTGTTCATATTTCTGTGGTTTTGGCTATTTCTCCTGTGTCATTTGTGATTTTATTTGAGTCCTTTCCCCCACTTTTTTCTTTATAAGGCTGCTAGACATTTATCAATTTTACTGATTTTTTTCCCCAAAGAACCAGCTACTGGTTTTATTGATCAGTTGTTTTCTTTCTCCATCATTTAGTTCTACTCTGATCTTTAATATTTCCTTTCTTCTGCTGGTTTTAGGTTTTATTTGTTGTTCTGTTTCTAGCTCCGTTAGATGTAAATCTAAGTTGTATGAGATTTTTCTTTTTTTAAAAAAAAATATGTATTTTTTTACCATTTATTCATTTTTTGATAGAGATAGAGAGTGAGTGGGGGAGGGGTAGAGAGAGAGGGAGACAGAATCTGAAGCAAGCTCCAGACTCTGAACTGAGAGCACAAAGCCCGATTCGGGGTTCGAACTCACGGACCATGACGTCATGACCTGAGCTGAAGTCGGAAGCTTAACCCACTGAGCCACCCAGGTGCCCCAGAGATTTTTCTTGCCTCTTGAGGTAGGCCTGTATTTCTTTAAACTTCCCTCTTGGGGGCGCCTGAGTGGCTCGGTGGGTTTAGTGTCCAACTTCAGCTTACGTCAGGATCTCAGGGTTCATGGGTGCAAGCCCCATGTCGGGCTCTGTGCTGAAAGCTCAGCCTGGAGCCTGGTTGGGATTCTATGTCTCCCTCTCTCTCTGCCCCTCCCCTGCTCATGCTCTCTCTCTCTCTCTCTCTCTCTCTCTCAGAAATAAATAAACATTAAAAAAAAATAAAAAAAATAAAGACTTTTAAACTTCCTCTTGAACTGCTTTTGCTGCATCCCAAAGGTTCTTAACAGTTGTGTTTCCATTTTCATTTGTTTCCATGTACTTTTGGATTTCTTCTTTTATTTCCCGTTTGACCCGTTCATTGTTCAGTAGCATGTTATTTAACCTCCCATGTATTTGTGGTCTTTCCAGGTTTTTCCTTGTGGTTGGCTTCTGGTTTCATAGAGTTGTGGTCAGAAAGATGCATGGTATGACTTACTGAATTTATTAAGGTTTGTTTTGTGGCCTTAAATCTGATCTCTTCTGGAGAATGTCCCACGTGCACTTGAAAAGAATGTGTATTCTGCTATTTTAGGATAGAAGGTTTTGAATATATCTGTTAAATCCATCTGTTCCAGTGTGTCATTCAATGCTATTGTTTCCTTGTTGATTTTCTGTTGGGATGATCTATTCATTGATGTAAGTAGGGTGTTAAAGTCCCCTAGTATTATTGTATTATTATGGATTAGTGCCTTTATGTTTGCTAATAACTGTTTTAGGTACTTAGGTACTTTCATATTGGGTGCATAAATATTTACAATTGTTATATTTTCTTGTTGGATTATCCCCTTTATTATTATATAGTATCCTTCTTTGTCCCTTGTTACAGTCTTTGTTTTAAAAGCCATTTTGTATTTAGGGTATTGCAATTCCAGTTTTCTTTTGACATCCATTTGCATGATAAAGGTTTCTCCATCCCCTCACTTTTTAAAACATTAATTAATTAATTAATTTTATTTTTTAAGTAAGCCTCATGCCCAGCATGGAGTCCAACGCAGGACTTGAACTCATGACCCTGAGATCAGGACCTGAGCTGAGATAGTCTGACATTTACCCAACTGAGCCACCCGGGGGCTCCACCATCCCCTCACTTTCAGTCTGCAGGTGCCCCCTCACTTTCAGTGTTTAGGTGTCGGTCTCCTGTAGGCAGCATTTAAATGGGTCTTGTTTTTTTAACCATTCTGTCACCCTGTGTCTTTTGATTGGAGCATTTAGTCCATTTACATTCAGAGTAAATATATACTTATTGCCATTTTATTACCTGTTTTGTCATTGTTTCTTAAGGTTTTCTCTGATCCTTTCTTGTCTTTCTCCCTTTTGTGGTTTGGTCATTTTCTTTAGTGCTATATTTGGATGGCTCTGTCTTTATTCTTTGCATATTTATTAGTGGTTTTTCATTTGTGGTTACCATTAGGTTTGTATATGATCTCTTTTGCAGATAGCAGTCTGTATTAAGTCGATGGCCTTTTATGTTTGAACCCATTCTTTTCTCCTCTCCTCCCCATGTTTTAGGTCTGTGGTGTCATGTCTTACATCCTTTCGTGAGCTCCTTTTTTTTACCTTTATTTTACAAAAGTAGTCAATTTTTACTGCTTTTGTGTTCCTACCTTCTTACTGTCGCTTTTGGTATTTCCTTTCCACTCAGAGAGTCCCCTTTAATGTTTCTTGCAGGGCTGGTTTAGTGCTCATGAACTTCTTTAGTGTTTGTCTGGAAACCTCCTTATCTCTCCTCCTGTCCTTTTTTTTGTTTTTAATTTTAGAGAGAGAGAGTATGTGGATGGGGGAGGGACAGAAAGAGAGGGAGAGAGAGAATCTTAAGCAGGTTCAGTCCCCTGCGGTGGGCTCCACGACCCTGAGATCATGACCTGAACCAAAATCCAGAGTTGGACGCTCAACCGACTGAGCCACCTAGGTGTCCCTCTCCTTCTATTCTGAATGACAACCTTGCTAGATAGAATATTCTTGGCTGTAGGTTTTCTCCAGTCAGCACATTGAATATATAACGCCACTCCCTTCTGGCTTGGAAAGTTTCTTTTTTCTTTTCTTTTCTTTTCTTTTCTTTTCTTTTCTTTTCTTTTTTAAACTTTTAACGTTTATTTATTTTTGAGACAGAGAGAGACAGAGCATGAACGGGGGAGGGGCAGAGAGAGAGGGAGACACAGAATCGGAAGCAGGCTCCAGGCTCTGAGCCGCCAGCACAGAGTCTGACGCGGGGCTTGAACTCACGGACCGTGAGATCATGACCTGAGCCGAAGTCGGATGCTCAACCGGCTGAGCCACCCAGGTGCCCCTCTTTTCTTTTTTTTAAAGTTTATTTATTTTGAGAGAGAGAAAGAGAGAGACAGACAGAATCCGAAGCAGAGTCCACGAGGTCAGTGCAGAGCCCCACACGGGGTTTTGACCCACAAACTGTGAGATCGTGACCTGAGTTGAGATCGAGAGTCAGATGCTTAACCAACTGAGCCACTCAGGTGCCCCGGGCTTGGAAAATTTCTGCTGAAAATCCCTTGATAGCCTTATGGGGTTTCCCTTGTTCATAACGGTCTTCTTTTGTCCTGCTGCTTAAAATTTTTTTTAAAAATTTTGTATGTTTGCCATTTTAGTTACAACATGTCTTGGTATGGATCTGCTCTTGTTGATTTTGTTGGGCATTCTCTGTGCCTCCTGGTTCTGGATATCTGTTTCCTTCCCCAGATTAGGGAAGTTTTCAGCTATTATCTCTTCAAATAAATTTTCTGCCCCCTTTTCTCTAATTCTGGGACGCCTATAATGCAAACGTTGCTAATGTTTGATGGAGTTGTAGAGTTCCCTAAGTGTATTCTTGTTTTGCATGATTCTTTTTTCTCTCTTTTGTTCAGCTTGATTGCTTTCCTTTACTCTTTTAGGTCATTAATCCGTTCCTCTGCTTCTTCCAGCCTGCTCTTCATTCCATCAAGCGTGTTTCTTGTTTCATTCACTGAGCCCTTAATCTCTATGTTACTCTTTATCTCTGTGATAATGGTCTTACTGAAGTCTTTCACTCTTTTCTCAAGTCCAATGAGTATCTTTATGATCATTCCTGTAAATTCTCTATTAGGCATGGTACTTGAATCTGTGTCACTTTTATCTCTGGCCATGAGCTTGTTCTGGTCTTTCGTTTGGAACATATTCCTCCGTGTTCTCATTTTGTCTGGGTCTCTGCGCCTGTTTCTCGGTGTTAGGAAAATCAGCTACATCTCCTGTAGTTGATGGTTATGGGCTCACGAAGAAGAGGTCCTCCAGTTCGTGCAACGTAGTGTCCTCTGTTTTCCCAGGGCCTGGTGCTTCCGGAGTGTCTCCAGTGTGTGCTGTGTGCACTCTGCTTGGTTTAAGCAAGAGCTTAGGGGCGCCTGGGTGGCGCAGTCGGTTGAGCGTCCGACTTCAGCCAGGTTACGATCTCGCGGTCCGTGAGTTCGAGCCCCGCGTCGGGCTCTGGGCTGATGGCTCAGAGCCTGGAGCCTGTTTCCGATTCTATGTCTCCCTCTCTCTGCCCCTCCCCCGTTCATGCCCTGTCTCTCTCTGTCCCAAAAATAAATAAACGTTGAAAAAAAAATAAAATAAAAAAAATAAATAAAAAAATAAAAAAGAGCTTAAATTTAAAGAGTGTCAGTGCTGCTCTGGTTCTTGCAGGTGGCTCTGTGTTTACGCTAAGGGGTGGGGGATGAAAATGGCACCTGCCAGCTTCTTTGTTCCGGGAGGGCCTCTCCGTGAATGCTGCCTCTCTGGAACACACTCCGAGATGAGCTAATAACCTCCCCACTGTGTGTGCCCCAGGCGCGCTTCAGATTGCTGTTGCCACGTTGGGTGTCTGTGGTCTGGTTCTGTGCTGCCTTCTCTCCGAGAGCAGTCCCGGTGTCTCCCGGCTGTCCCCAAGCCAAGCCTGCTGACCTTTAATACTCCAGGCTTTCAGGGCGCCTGGGTGGCTCAGTCAGTTAGGCGTCCGACTTTGGCTCAGGTCGTGATCTTGTGGTTCATGGGTCCGGGCCCCCGTGGGGCTCTGTGCTGACAGCTCAGAGCCTGCAGCCTGCTTCGGATTCTGTGTCTCCCGCTCTCTACCCCTCCCATGCTTACTCACGATCTCTGTGTGTGTTTCTCTACATCAAAAGCAAATAAACACTGAAACGAAACAAAACAAAAAAACCCCACCAGGCTTTCAGCCTCGCTGGTTGCAAGAATTCAGCTTCTCTTTCTTTCCAAGCCCACGGCTCTGGGGATTCATTGTCCCTGTGCGTCCCCTGCGTGCCAGTCTGTCCCTCGCCTTCTGTGCAACTGTGGCTCCCCCTTCACCACTGAGGCCATCATCTGTTTCTCTCCAAAACTGTATCTCCACACTTCCTAACATCTTCAGCCGGGCTTCTCCTCCACCCTTAGTGGAGTTTGTGCTACCATTGTTCAGGTTGATTTCTGGGGTATTTAGGATGGTTTCGTAGTTACCTAGTTGTGTTCGTGGGAGGAGGTGAGCTTAGGGGCCTCCTACTCCGCCCCCATCTCCCCCTCTCCAAGAAGGAGGTGACTCTTGACGTGGCTCTCCTAACAGTGCTCTCTGGCCCCAGCCACTTCCCCCTCGAGTCTCTCTGCTGAAAGAGTAATCTGTTTCCAACACAGAAGGAATCTTTTTACCCTCCCTCAAGGCCTTTGCTGCTTTCCTGCTGAAATGCAGATAAAACTGGGACGCACCTCACCATAGTTTGTTTTTTATGTTTACTTTTGAGATACAGGGGCAGAGTGTGAGCAGGGGAGGGGCAGTGAGCGAGGGAGACCCAGAATCCGAAGCAGGCTCCAGGCTCTGAGCTGTCAGCACGGGGCTTGAACCCACAAACCGTGAGATCATGACCTGAGCCGAAGTAAGACATCTAAGCCACCTGAGCCACCCAGGCGCCCCACATCACCATAATTTGAATCCTGCTTACCTGCTTATCTGTTGCTGCCTCTTGTTTGTATTCACTCCCATCATAACATATGTTCTCATGAGGTTTTCTAGCGATTCTGCTTCTTTTTGGCTAACAGAACTCCATCGTCCCCCACAGCTCAGCTAAAGCCCTGTTTATGTAGGACCTGCTGTGTGGGCCGTGGGGCACCAGACCCTGTGCCCTACTCTGCCCTGTAGCAGTGTGTGATCACCAGACCGTGAGCAAGTTGGCACTGGGTAATTGTCTTCCTTTCAGGGAGGTTTCCCTGAGTGTTCAGTGAATTAGTAAACTCAGTTATTTAATGAAGAGTTTATAAATTAGCCTGTCTAATGGTTAACTATGTAGGCAGTGGGTTGGTGGTTCTGAATATTTTGATGGACACATTCTGTGGATTTTGTATCAGAAGTTCATGTAGGCACTGACTGTGAAGAGCAGACATCACCTTCTAAGATGGCATTTAAGAAAATTCAGAGGCTCTTTTCCTTCCACAGATGACCTTGGTCTTGCAAATATCGTGAAAGAGCTGGAGGAAAAAGTTAGAAATAAAACCCCCACTCTCCAAATCCTCCCAACTGGGATCAGCCTCAAAATTTTACAACTCAAAAAAAAAAATCTCAGACCAATGAGTCTTGTCTTCCGTGTGCCTCCGCCTGTCTGCCTGGTGGCAGGTTCATTCGTCAAGACACTGACACTGACTGCTGAGTGACTCCTGAGCAGTTTCTGTTACAAGCGCTGTTTCAGGTGCTTGAGCTGTAAAGCTGGGTAGGTGTTAATGACGAGGTTGATTTACCGATTATGTTCCTCCCCCCCATAGGTGATGGAAAGATCTCCCCACGGAGCCCTCTTAACGAACAGAAGTTGTTGGGCAAGCAGTCAGAACCAAGTGAATCACAAATCCTGAAAGGGTATTTCTTCCAGGATTAGGAAGTCTTCCACTGCCCTTTTCCCTACTAGCGTTCTCGTATCTAAAGATGGCGCAGTCACTAATAGTAATTAACAAATTGTCCAGCAGTGAACCAGCAATATAACCTGAGCACTTTCAGTTTCCACCCTCCCAGGATCAGAATCCTACCCTGAGAGCTACAAGCAGAACTTGTATTCAGGCCACCAGTGTGGCTGGGTGGGTCGTTCACTGCCCGGGGGCTCTCGCCTGGAAGGGGAGTGGTCTCTGGAATCTAGCCCACACACTGCTCAGCAAACAGTGCTCAGCTGCATCCACCCTGAGGAAAGGGGTGGGGGGCGGGGGGTCCTTGACGGTTCCGTGTAAAGCGGCTATATGGGTAACCCGTATTGAATGTTTTAGCTGCAGACTCTGTTTCAAATGTTTGATGTATAGTCACGTAGGCTGAGTACCCTTCCCCTGGGGTTGGTAGTATTATTGTTGTCATTATCATTATTGTTTCCAATTTATAGATTGGAATTTGAGGCACAAAGTAGTAGCAAGTTGGGGATGCCACTGTTCCCGTCCTGGTTGTCTGATTCCAGAGCCTGCGCCCTTCACGACTCTGTTCTCTTCTCCCTCAACTAGATCCTGTGGCTTCAGAGTCCTCTTCCTGTTTCTGTGTCTATCATCCTTAGCTCTCAGGCTCTCGTATCCCTTTCTGTGAGACCTTAGAGTCCCGTCTGCTTGTTTTTGTCTTTACAAACCAGAGGGACAAGACCTAGAATGCTGGTTCTGGGGTGAGAGCTGGATTCCGATTCCGCCCCTGCATCTTGACCTTACCAAGCCTCAGCTTCCTCGTCTATTAAATAGGAGCGACTGTCCTCATCATCATCGTTGATTAAGAACTTCCTAAAATGCCAGGTACAAAGCCAAGGGCATTGCGTGGATCCACTTATTTATTCTCCCACAATACTCCTATGACTGAAATTCTGTTTTTATTTCCTTGTTAATAGCTAAGGATGGGCTCAGACGTGTAGGTGATTGGACCAAAGTCACACGACTTGTACAAGAGTAGCTTCCTCACAGGTACGTGGGTAGCACCTCAGTGAAACTGCGCATGCCAAGCGCTCTGCCGGGTCCCTGACGTGTACTCGGCACCTATGTAATGTCACACATTGCCATTTTTGTTGTTTTTAACCATTTTCTATGATTACTGTAGCTTGTGAGTTCGAATGACCTATTGATTGCCTAACTTACAGTTAAACGAATCTTGCAGGGTCACAGGCTTTTATTAATTTGTCTTCCGTCTTCATGAGAGTTTATACATATATATATATATTTTTTTTTAATTAATTTATTTATTTTGAGAGAGGGAGAACGTGAGCAGGGGAGGGGCAGAGAGAGAACGAGAGAGAGAGAACCCCAAGCAGGCTCCAAGCGGTCAGCACAGAGCTCGACACAGGGCTCGTACCCGCGAACGTGAGCTCACGACCTGAGTCGAAACCAAGAATGGGACGCTTAACTGACTGAGCTGCACAGACGCCCCTTGATATGGAGTCCTTTTTAAGGCCCTACTGTTAAACAGAGTAAACTTTACATGATCTCATATCTTTCAAAAAATAGTCGTCCGTAAAAAAAAAAAAAACAAAACAGTTGTCTGCATAGTCAAATTCACAGAGAGAAAGTAGAATAGTGGTTACCAGGGGTAGAGGGGAGGGGTGATGGGGAGCTGCTGTTTAAAAATTTTTTTTTTTTTTCAACATTTATTTATTTTTGGGACAGAGAGAGACAGAGCATGAACGGGGGAGGGGCAGAGAGAGAGGGAGACACAGAATCGGAAACAGGCTCCAGGCTCCGAGCCATCAGCCCAGAGCCCGACGCGGGGCTCGAACTCACGGACCGCGAGATCGTGACCTGGCTGAAGTCGGACGCTTAACCGACTGTGCCACCCAGGCGCCCCGGGAGCTGCTGTTTAATGGATACAGAGTTTAGTTGAGGATGGTGAAAAAATTCTTGAGTTGGATGGTGGTGCTGGTTCACAACAAGAGGAATGCATGTAATGAACTGTATAGTACTTTAAAATGGTTTAAAATGGTAAATTTAGTGTTATGTATATTTTACACAGGGAAAAAAGTCATCCACGTAATCTTAAATATTATTGCAAAGTCATCACGTTAAGAATGACCGACCAAGATGGGGCGCCCGGGTGGCTCAGTCAGTTGAGCATCCGACTTCGGCTCAGGTCATGATCTCGTGGTTTGTGGGTTCGAGCCCCACATCGGGCTCTGTGCTGACAGCTCAGAGCCTGGAGCCTGCTTCGGAGTCTGTGTCTCTCTCTCTCTCTGCCCCTCCCCCACTCATGCTCTGTGTCTCTCTGTCTCAGAAATAAATAAACATTAAAAAAAAAAATAAATCAATAAATAAAAAAAGAATGACCGACCAAGAGAGATACCATATTTCAGAGGTTACAGGTGGTTTTCATAGGACAGAACAACAGCCTCTAAAGACACCATTGATAGAAACCATTTATGAGGACAGGTTTGGTTTTTTTTTTTTTTTTTTTTTTTTTTTAAATTTTTTTTTTTAACGTTTTATTTATTTTTGAGACAGAGAGAGACAGAGCATGAACGGGGGAGGGGCAGAGAGAGAGGGAGACACAGAATCAGAAGCAGGCTCCAGGCTCTGAGCCATCAGCCCAGAGCCCGACGCGGGGCTCGAACTCACGGACCGCGAGATCGTGACCTGGCTGAAGTCGGACGCTTAACCGACTGAGCCACCCAGGCGCCCTGGTTTTTTTTTTTAATGTTTTTATTTATTTTTGAGAGAGACAATGTGTGAGTGGGGGAGGGGCAGAGAGAGAGGGAGACACAGAATCTGAAGCAGGCTCCAGGCTCTGAGCTGTCCGCACAGAGCCCAGTGCTGGGCTTGATCCCACAAACTGCAAGATCACGACCTGAGCCACAGTCGGACGCTTAACCGACTGACCCACCCAGGCGCTTTGGGGACAGGTTTTATGTTAGCGAATGTTACCTGCTTTTCTGCAGCTACTGAGAAATAAGGTACTCTGAAAGGGTTCTGTGTGCTTTGTGCCTGCTGGTTTAATTCTTAAAACAGTCCTATGAGGTAGGCATTGTTAATCCCTCCATTTTTGCAGGTGAAGGAATTCAGGCACGGAGATATTAATAATTTGTCCAAGATTTCACAACTAATAAGTAGCAGTACCATGAGCCTAAAACATTTGGCCCCAGAGACTGCTCTCTTAACTTGACTGTCAATTTCCACCTTCCCTAGGATCAGATTCATACCCTGAGAGTGACAAGGAGAACTTATATTAGGACCACCGTGTGTGCTTAGGTGGTTGTCCCTTGTGCAGGGGCTCTCGGCTGAGGGGGTGGGTGGTCTCTGGAATCCAACCCACGCTCTGCTCATCGAGCCCCCTGAGGAAACGGCGCTTTTGCAAGTTCATGTAAAGCATGAAACCTAGGTAGTGATGTGTGTTAGCCATATAGGTTGGCGACAGTCTTGGCCAGACTCTGATGGTTTTGTTTTCTCCTTCCTCTTCCCTTTTTTTTTGCCTTCTCAGGACTCAGCCCTTCCCTAGAAGTAGAAGGAGGACAAAATGACCAAGTTCAAGGTGAGTTGGGCTTCCTTTCTAGATTTGAAATTACTGTCTCATTTCTCAATGATTAGTTGCATCCTTGAAAACAATAGATTAATAGGCCTTTCAAAACCTCTTCTGTGCCAGAGGATCACTACTTCCTACTTTGGTGTGGTTTAATTTTTTTTTTTAATGTTTATTTATTCTTGAGAGACAGCAAGCCACGGAGGGGCAGAGAGAGAGAGAGAGAGAGAGAGAGAGAGAGAGAGAGAGAGGATGCGAAGCAGGCTCCACGTTGTCAGTGCAGAGCCCAGCATGGGACTCAAACTCACGAACTGCCAGATCATGATCTGAGTTCAAGTTGGATGTTTAACTGACGGAGCCACCCAAGAGCCGCTAATACAGTTTAATTTTTGTTGTTTTATTTTATCTTTCATAATTTCACGAATAAAATAGAGGAGAAAAGTGAATAGCAGTGAAAAACGCCTCCCTAATTTTACTTATAAAAACTGTTTTCATTTTCCCATGTCCTTTCCCTCGTAGGCATTGGTTCCTGTATATATATTTTTTTAATTATTATTTTTTTTTAACATTTATTTATTTATTTTTGAGACAGAGAGAGACAGAGCATGAATGGGGGAGGGGCAGAGAGAGAGGGAGACACAGAATCCAAAACAGGCTCCAGGCTCTGAGCGGTCAGCACAGAGCCTGATGCGGGGCTCGAACTCACTGACCGCGAGATCGTGACCTGAGCCGAAGTCGGACGCTTAACCGACCGAGCCACCCAGGCACCCTGGTAACTGTATATTTTTAATAGTTACAGAAAAATTCTCAAATTATGCCTTTTCTAATTAATACAAATATATTTTCTACATTTATTTTATTTATTTATTTTTTTTACATTTAGTTATTTTTGAGAGACAGAGACAGAGCATGAGTGGGGGAGGGGCAGACAAAGAGGGAGACACAAGATCCAAAGCAGGCTCCAGGCTCTGAGCTGTCAGCACAGAGCCTTATGCGGGACTCGAACCCACGAACTGTGAGATCATGACCTGAGCCAAAGTCGGACACCTAACCGACTGAGCCATCCAGGTGCCCCTATTTCCTACATTTTTAATGGCTACATTATATTCCCTTATATTGATGTAGTCTGTGTGTATGTCTCATAACTTTTACCCCATTCACGGACATTCAGGTAGTTAAGAATTTTTACTATTTTATTTATTTTAATGTTTTATTTATTTTTGAGAGAGAGTGCAAGTCGGGGAGGGGCAGAGAGAGAGGGAGACAGGATCCCAAGCAGTGAGCAGTGACAGCAGTGAGCCTGATGTGGGGCTTGAACTCACGAACCGTCAGATCATGGCCTGAGCCAAAGTTGGGTGCTCAACCGACTGAGCCACCCAGGCGCCCCCAGAATTTTTACTATTTCAAAGGACATTGTTATGATGAGCACCAGCTATTGTATAGAAGTGCCGAATCACTGTATCATACACCTGAGACTAATATTACACTGTATGTTAACTAACTGGGATTTAACAAAAATTTAAAAAAATGAAAACTAGGAAAGTAAAATTATAATAAATTCTGATTTTGACATACTTAAAAAAGAACATTGTAGTAACAGTTGGCCTAACGTAAACCATTTTCCTCAAAAAGGAATTTTGAGGAGTTTGCCATTTGTTGTTCTTAATGTTTTTAGGAATGTAAATTGAAAAAGTACCTTTGATAGGCAAAATCCTCAGGGATATTGAATGTAGAATACTCAGATATGACAGTGCAACCAGGTATAACTGATGCTTTGCACAGAGAGAACATTCTTCCATATTTTCCCATAAGAAAGCTAGATACTTGGGGCGTCTGGGTAGCTCAGTCAGTTAAGCATCCAACTTCAGCTCAGGTCATGATATTGTGGTTCACGAGTTCAAGCCCCACGTCGGGCTCTGTGCTGACAGCTCAGAGCCTGGAGCCTGCTTCGGATTCTATGTCTCCCTCTCTTTCTACCACAACCCTGCTCACGCTCTGTCTCTCTGTTTCTCAAAAATAAATAAACATTAAAAAAAATTAAAAAAAAAGAAAGCTAGATTCTTTCTCATCCATGTCCGAATCCTATCATGTACATGTTTTATTTACTGATTTATATTTTTTTATTTGGGTATTGATTGATTTTTATCAAAGTAATAATGTGCTTTTTTTTCCCCCTCCCTCTTTTTTATTCTTTTCAGTTTTTTATTTAAATTTTCGTTAGAATAGTGTTGGTTTCAGAAGTAGAATTCAGTGATTGATCACTTACATACCACACCCAGTGCCTTTCCCAACAAGTGTCCTCCTGTACCCATCACCCATCCAGCCCATCCCTCTCCCACCTCCCTCCATCAACTCTCAGTGTGTTCTCTATCATGAAGAGCCTTTTATGGTTTGTTTCTTCCTCTTTTTCCTTTTTTTCCCCCCTCCCATATGTTCATTTGTTTCTTAATTCCACAGATGAGTGAAATCATATGGTATTTGTCTTTCTGCTACTTACTTACTAGCATAATACCCTCTGGCTCCATCCGCGTCGTGGCAAATGGCAAGATTTCATTCTTTTTGATGGCTCGGTAGTATTCCATTAGAAGGTACTTAATTTTATAAAGTCCAGTAGCACAGGGAGACATTCCAGATGCTTTTCTTACTGCGTTTAGCTTCCGACTGACCTTAAGAGGCAGTACTTTGTCTCCTCTGCATTTTAATTACAGAGACACAGGAGTGTAGAATTTCAGAAAACGGTTTAAGTTCACACAGGAAAGCAAAGGTCTAACTGACCCAAAAAGACTCCGTGGAGTTTTATTTGGATAAAGAGGGAGGCAAGGGCAAACAATTCTCCCGTCAGGGTCTTGGCCCTTCTACGTGCACTTGGTTGCCCTATGCATGGAAGACAGCACAGATGATACTGCCTCTACGTGGTCACTCTTCAGAGGCTCCTTCTTTAGGATCTCTGATGCTCGTTCAGGACGCTTGGATGTGCAGGGCTCCGGCGATGAACACACAATTCTCATATGAAAAGTTAAGACGGGGGGCGCCTGGGTGGCTCAGTCGGTTAATCATCCAACTTTGGCTCAGGTCATGATCCCAAGACTTGTAACTTCAAACCCTGAGTCAGACTGTGTGCTGACAGCTCACAGCCCGGAGCCTGCTTCGGATTCTGTGTCTCCCTCTCTCTCTGCCCCTCCCCTGCCCTCATGCTGTCTTGCTGTCTCTCAAAAATAAATAAACATTAAAAATTTTAAAAAAAGAAAAGTTAAGACAGTACCGTGCATCAGCAATTCTTGACCGTGGGTGATCTTTGCCCCCAGGCAGTGTCTGGAAACATTTCTGGCGTCACCACTTGAGGGAGGCTTCTGGCTTCCAGTGCATAGAAGCCCGGGATGCTGGTAAACATCTTGCGGTGCGTGAGACAGGCCCCCGCCCCAACAACAAACATTATCTGGCCCAAAATGTGTGTGTCGTGTCAAGGTCGAGAAACCATGCAGTGCACGAAGCTATACAAGAACAATAGCAAAACGTGGGTGACAGTATTTAAATATGTTTAAAAAAAAAAAAAGCTTCAAATCTCTAATAGAAATTTTGCAGTCATAAAGTAAAACTCTGGTTGGGCTATGAGCAAAGAACATTAACTGGCAATGTACTGAAGCAAAAAATAAAAGATGGCCAGTAAATATATGAAAATACGATAGCTCGTTAATTACCGAATTAGTACGAAAAGAACAAGTTGCTTTTCGCTGATCAAATTTCTTAGGACTCAGAAACACTGGTTATATTCAGTGTTGCGTATGATGTGGAGAATCAGGGATGTTTATATTCTCTTGGGGGAAGCGTAAAATACGGAGAAAGTTGAAAAGAAAACCTGGCGTTGTACATAGTAGTTTTGAAGTGGCATATTCTTCAACACTGCAATTTTTACTCCTTGGAACTTATCCTAGGAAAAGAATTAGACGGGAGGCTAGGATTTATGGAAAAGGTTGTTCTTTTCAGTATTCATTTTGAAAAGAAAAGAATGCCAGGTAAGACAGTATGTATTATTTGAAATGTTTAATCAGATAGTAGTGAAAATCTGTGGGGTCTGAAAATCGGGAACCACTTTGTACCCACCCTTTCCAGTTTTCTCAGTGCTCTTCCTCTGAGTGGCCATCGGGCGCAAGATTGAGCTTATGTGTGCTTGATGTTGTAGGAGGCGGTGACGTTCAAGGACGTGGCTGTGGTCTTCACCGAGGAGGAGCTGGGGCTGCTTGACCCCGCCCAGAAGAAGCTGTATGGAGACGTGATGCTGGAGAACTTCCGGAACCTGCTCTCTCTGGGTGAGGACAGGTGCTCTGTGACTGAATGTCACCCCCTCTGTGTGTTTTATTTACCCTCCGATGTGTGGGGCTTTGGAGCTCTTGACCTGGTTTCCAGTGTTCTAATCAGCATAAGACGCAGAGAGGGCATTTTTCTGGTCCTTCCCCCCCCCCCGCCCCCAACAAAGTTTGTGTTTTGTACATGAGCCATAAATTGACGCCTGACTGCTGTATCCACATTTTTGGCTTTTCTCCAAGTTGTGGTCATTTCCAATTAGTGGGTCGTGACACATATTTAGGGTATTGTACCAGCATTTTTAAAGTTTATTTATTTATTTTGAGTGACAGAGCGTGCGTGGGGGAGGGGCCAAGAGAGTGGGGGGACAGAGAATCCCAAGCAGGCTCTGGGCTGTCACACAGAGCCTGATGCGGGGCTTGAACTCACGAACCGTGAGATCATGACCTGAGCCAAAAACCAAAAGTCAGATGCTTAATTGACTGAGCCACCCAGGCTCCCCTATACCAGTATTTTTAATGAAATACAATAGGGTAGGGCACCTGGGTGGCTCAGTCAGTTAAGCATCAGACTTTGGCTCAGGTCATGATCTCACAGTCTGTGGATTCAAGCCCCGTGTCGGACTCTGTGCGGACAGCTCAGAGCCTGGAGCCTGTTTCAGATTCTGTGTCTCCCTCTCTTTCTGCCCCTCCCCTGCTCACACTCTGTCTCTTTCTCTGTCTCTCTCCAAAATAAGTAAACATTAAAAAAATTAAAAAGAAAAAAGAACTACAATAGGGTAGAAAACGTCAGAGCCCTTGGCAATAACTACACATTGCAGCAGCAAAAACTACAGCCAGTTGCTGAAAATTGTGTGAGCAGTGGCGGAAAAAATCTGAAGAAAACAGACATTTTTTTACCCCGGTAGTTCATACTTAGATCTACATATCCTGGATTTTTGCAATAAAATGTCGTCCTCTGATGCATCATAATTAACAGTTTGGAAAACACTAATTCTGATGTCCTAAACATGGTGTGGTGAAAACGCATGTGTTGTGATTTTGGCCTCTACTATATTAATTTAAAATGTTTGTCCTTGCCTTTCCACAGGGCACCAACCCTTCACACCAGATGCAGTACCCCAGTTCAAGAGGGGAGGAAGGCTTTGGATGATAAAGGCAGCAACCCAGAGCCACGGCTCCTCAGGTGAGAGCCATGCGGCTCAGTCTGTCACGTCTCTTGTCACCTCCACAGCTCTGGAGCGGGTCGCGGTCAGTGCCTTGTCTCTGAATTTCTGCAGCAGTTTTTAGCACTCTCCCTCTCTCCTTTGCTCATTTACAGTTGTTCTCCACTGGAAGTGACTCTTTTTTATTTTTATTGTAGAGAGAGCGAGAGCAGGGGAGAGGGGCAGACAGAGAAAGAACCTTAAGCAGGCTCCACCCTCCACACGGAGCCCGACACGGGGCTCCACCCCACGACCCTGGTATCATGACCTGAGCTGAAATCAAGAGTCAGGTGCTCAAGCGGACGGAGCCCCCCAGGAGCCCCTCGAAGTGATTCTTTTGCATGTGTGTCAGGTCTTGTCAGGCCTCTGCTTGAACCTCTGGTAGCTTCTTACCTGATTCAGAGTAGAATCCAAGTACTTACAGTGACTTCTGATGTCCCACCTGTCTGCTCCTTGCTCATCCTCCATCCCTCTGCAGACGTGACCTGTCGCTTTCCCCCATGCCTGTCTGTTCCGTCCAGTTTTGTCACTCTGCTATGCTACCCGTGGCCCGGCCTCGTCACCCTCTACCTGTTCTTCCTTCTGTCATCCTCTTGGCCCCTCCCTTACTTCGCGTAAGTCCTTCTCAAATCCTAACATCATAAGAAAGACCTTCCGTGCCCACTGTGTTCCTGACCCCTTCTTCTTCCCCCGTTCTCCTTTCCCTTACCCCGACTGATTTGGTGGCTAGGCATTGATCACCGCTTACCATATTAACATATATTTTTGCTTCGCTCACTCTATTCTCACTAGAATGTAATTATCAGGAGAGAAGAAATTCTGTTGCCTTTATTGCTATATCCTCAGTGTGTAGATCAGACTTGGCAGAGGACAGGTGTGCTATAAATATTTGTTGTGTGAATGAATGAGCTGATAATGGTTACATGGACTTTTTCCCATTAGTCGTGGACGTACTTAAAGGCTGTTAAACAGAAATGTGTGGTGAAGGCATCGTCTGGAACAGCCCGTGATTATCGTGATTATCTAATCGAATATAATTGATTAGGTCCTTTTAGATATGTGTAGTTTGTATCCATTAAACCATATCCGATGACAGCTTAACTTTGCACTTGTAACCACAGCGAATATCATTTCAGCTCTGTGGCTTTCCTGCAGGTTTTAGTAGTTAATCCTACTGTCTGAGTGAAGAACCACTTTTTAGAATGAAGAATCTGATAGCCACTTTTGAGGCAGGTCTCCTATTAAGGAAAGTATCAGATATTAACTAGCTTTCAAGTTAGTCTTTCCCTTTGTCGGTTTTCCTCATGGCAACCACCAACCTCATCCAAACAGTTAAAGAAAACGATGTCACCAACCAATATCCCTGTGTGTGTGTGTGTGTGTGTGTGTGTGTGTGTGTGTGTGTGCGCGTGTATATAGTTCTAACATGCATTTTATATAGAGAAACCTTTACTTACAAAGCACTTCTAATATTTTACTATTCTGCTAATGCTGGTCATCAGCCACTAAATTTATTTCAGACTCACTGAGTCCAACCTGTAGCTTGTAAAACAGTGGTGTTGTCCATACAGGAACATGTTTCTGTATCCATCAGTTTGACAGCCTGCTTTCGGAGTCATTATTCCTGAGGCTCTAAATATTGACTCCTATATGAAGAAGGAAAAGTTTTACACACATAGGAAGGGATTACAAAAATTCAGAAGGGGGTGCCTCGGTGGCTCAGTCGGTTAAGCATCTGACTCTTGATGTTGGCTCAGGTCATGATCTCACAGTTTGTGAGTTCAAACCCCATGTCGGGTTCTGCACTGACAGTGTGGAGCCTGCTTGGGATTCTCTCTCCCTCTCTCTCTGCCCCTCCGCCTCATGTGTGTGTGCTTGTGCCTTCTCTCTCTCAAAAATAGATAAGTAAACACTGAAAAAAATTTTTTCACAAGCAATTGATCCATAGGCCCCACGGCCGCTTGTATGCCTTATGCTTTTTTTTTTTTTTTCCTTCTTTCCTCTCAAGCGATTCTTGCCATGATTTTATGATCAACATGATTTTATCATCAGCAACATCCACTTAGGTTAGCCCTGCCTCTGGTGAAGCCTTTCAGCTTCCCAGCAAAGTTGCTGCTTCCATTCCTGTTATGGGTAACTTCCTTGAAAACGCTCTTTTACTTTTGTAACAGAGCTCAGACTCTCGCAAAGAAGTCAAACTGGGGCTTATTTGTGTGTTCAACATGTACTTACGGAACGCTGCCATCTGGGAGTGCTGATAAAGCAACGAATGATCTAAGTGCTCGTCCTGGTGGATATTGCATTCAGGTGGGAGAAGACATAAAACAAAACGATAAAGGGCATAGATAGTGCATCTGATGTAATACGTGCCATGTAAAAACAACACAGGGTAGGGGCGCCTGGGTGGCGCAGTCGGTTAAGCGTCCGACTTCAGCCAGGTCACGATCTCGCGGTCCGTGAGTTCGAGCCCCGCGTCGGGCTCTGGGCTGATGGCTCAGAGCCTGGAGCCTGTTTCCGATTCTGTGACTCCCTCTCTCGCTGCCCCTCCCCCGTTCATGCTCTGTCTCTCTCTGTCCCAAAAATAAATAAACGTTGAAAAAAAAAAAAAAATTAAAAAAAAAAAAAAAAAAAAAAAAAAAAAAAAAAAAAAACACAGGGTAAGGTGAATGCCGAGAAGGTTGCTGGGGGTGTCAAGGGATAGGGAGAATTTCCTGCTGGATGCTGGATGGTGAAAGAGGCCTCACTGATGAGGTGTTATTTGAAGAGAGAGCTGAAAAGAAGTAGGTAGCAAGCTCTATAGTTTATTGACGGAACAGAGTCCCAAGGAGAACATAGCTCTTCCTGACTGATCCTGACGTGGAGAATCCACGCCATGCCCTGCTCCTTCTCACAGGTTCTTGCTCTGTTCTAAAAGATGAGCATCTCAGGGGGACCTGGTGGCTCAGTCAGTTAAGTGTCCGACTTCAGCTCACGTCATGGTCTTATGGCTTGTGGGTTCGAGCCCCGCATCGGGCTGTGTGTTGACAGCCCAGAGCCTGGAGCCTGCTTCGGATTCTGTGTGTGTGTGTCTCTCTCTCTCTGCCCCTCCTCTGTTCACGGTCTGTCTCTCTCTCTCTCAAAAAAATAAATAAATATTAAAAAAATTTTTTTAAATGAATGAAAATAAAAGATGAGCTTCTGATTTTCCACTCTTTTTTTTCCCCCCGAGGTGATAGGAACTTTATTGCTATGAGGTTTTAGAATAATGTATGCTAGTACCGTAAACCTCTTCCCCGATGGCCGTCCTGAAGGACATTTTCCTGCTTATACTCTGAATTTCAGGCACTTGGGTGATAAGGTCTGTTCTCCCAAACACCTGTCTTTCCAACCAACCCAGTACATCAAGGCTTCTAACATGGAATAAAGTCCAATGAAATAATTTGAAGCAAAGGTTTTCAGATGTGTCTTCGGCACATCTTCTGATCGTCTGTCTGTAAGGGTCCTGCTGGACATTTTGAGCATTTGGTCAGATGTGGATGCAGTAGGCAGAATTACGTGGAGACTATTTATCGGACACCTGGTTTAGCAAAGAAGAGAAAGCTTTTAGGTGGGTGCAGCTTCGTCTTTGGAAAGATTCCCTGGGAAGTGTTTTTCTTGATCTGCAATCACCAATTCATACTACATACTACATATCTCATTAAGGTGTAGTGAATAGGAGCCTGGTGGACCACCCCTAGGTTTTCGATGATAAAAATGGCAGGGTGTCACAGACTTTGAATCTGGAGTTCTCTCTTGTCCAGCAAGAGAGCGGACGCAGACTTGAATATGAGAGAGGCTAATGTCCGGGAGGAGACAAGCGTCCCGAGTAAGGGTCCTTGTTCGTATTTATTAGGATCGGATGGCTTACAAGTGTGATGGACATGCAGAAAGCGAAGGTGAAACAGTGAACGTTAACTCCTGTGTGTGAGACAAAGGGAGTTTCAGAGGTATGAAGTGTTAGGGGTTGGGGTTAAGACAAATCAGAGTCCTGGTGCCGAGCAGACAGCCGTTTACCGCAGGCACCAGGCACCGTGTCTGTTTATCTTAAATTTCTAGGGGCCAAGACAAATAGAGCATGCTAACTCAGGGCTAACAAGGCCTTTTTCTCACCAGTTAGCTCTGGGCACTTCCACCTGGTGGCGGCTTTCCACTCTATGCTTTGTTTTACTTCATGATAAATCCTGGGCACTTTTGCCCTGCTGTGGCGGCTTTCTGCCTCTAACTGTTCCCCTACCTGTTCTTAGACACTTGCATCCTTTGGAAGCGGCTTTCCGCTCTATGCTTTGTTCTGTGCTTGGCTTTTTCACCCTGTGGCAGCTTTCCACCTCAACCTTGTTAACCCATTGGTGCAAGCTCAGGGAATTCTTAAACTTATTCCCTACAGTGTGGCGCCTGGGTGGCTCGGTCGGTCAAGTGTCCCACTTTGGCTCAGGTCATGATCTCACGGTTCATGAGTTTGAGCCCCGCATGGAGCTCACTGCTCTCAGCACAGAGACTGCTTGGGATCCTCTGTCCTCCTCCCACCCCTTCCCTGCTCCCGCTCTCTCTCAAAAATGAATAAACATTTTTAAAAAACGGTACCTTCTCCTGGTTCATGTTAAGCCTTCGGGTGTGGGCCTTAAGTTTATAACCTTGGTACCTCTGACCAAAGCATTTAATGTGCCCCATCTCTAAATTCTCTTTATCCTTTTAGGAGACAGGAATCTAAATGATGCGGAGACTCTTCAGGAAATTGGATTAAAGTACCTGCCACATGAAGAGCTTTTCTGCTCGCAAATCTGGCAACAGGTTACAAAGGAGTTAATCCAGAGCCAAGATGCCATGGTAAATATCCAAGGAACTGGCTCTCAGCTGGAAAAACAGGGTGATGCACTCTATAAAGATGGGGAGTTTGGTAAAGGCTTTAATCAGACTTCGTGTCTTCAAATTCACCACAGAGACCACACAGGAGGAAACCCCTATAAGGGGGGAGAGTGTGAGAATGGTCTCATTGAGCACTCTCATCTTCAGACTCACCAGACAGCCCATGTGGGAGAGAAGCCCTATAAATGTGGAAAATGTGGAAACACCTTCCGCCGACTTTCCAGCCTTGAAGCCCATCAGAGAGTCCACAGCAGGGAGAAATCGTACAAACGCGATACATCGCGTAAGGGTCTCCGACAGAGGTCACATCTTCGCCATCCGCAGAGAGCCCCCCCTGGAGAGAATCCACACAAGTACGAGGAGTGTGGGAGGAGCGTCCGGAGAAGCTCCCAGTGTCAAGCTCCTCTGATAGTCCGCACGTTGGAGAAACCTTATAAATGTGAGGAGTGCGGGCAGAGCTTCAGTCAGGGCTCGTATCTTCAAGTCCACCAGAGAGTCCACGTGGGAAAGAAACCCTATAGATGTGAAGAGTGTGGGAAGGGCTTCAGTTGGCGTTCGCGACTGCAGGCTCACCAGCGAATCCACACAGGAGAGAAACCATACAAATGCGAGGCCTGTGGCAAGGGCTTTAGTTACAGCTCACACCTTAACATCCATTGTCGAATCCACACAGGAGAGAAACCCTATAAATGTGAAGAGTGTGGGAAAGGCTTCAGTGTGGGCTCACACCTTCAGGCCCATCAGGTCAGCCACACTGGAGAGAAACCTTACAAATGCGAGGAGTGTGGGAAGGGCTTCTGTCGGGCCTCAAATCTTCTGGACCATCAGAGAGGCCACACTGGTGAGAAACCATATCAGTGTGATGCCTGCGGAAAGGGCTTCAGTCGTAGCTCGGATTTTAACATTCACTTTAGAGTCCATACGGGAGAGAAACCCTATAAATGTGAGGAGTGTGGGAAGGGCTTCAGTCAGGCCTCAAATCTTCTGGCCCATCAAAGAGGCCACACTGGAGAAAAACCGTACAAGTGTGGTACGTGTGGGAAGGGCTTCAGCCGGAGTTCAGATCTTAACGTTCATTGTAGAATCCACACGGGAGAGAAACCCTATAAATGTGAGAAGTGTGGTAAGGCCTTCAGTCAGTTCTCGAGTCTTCAAGTGCACCAGAGAGTCCACACTGGAGAGAAACCGTATCAGTGTGCGGAGTGTGGGAAGGGCTTCAGCGTGGGTTCACAGCTCCAAGCCCATCAGAGGTGCCACACTGGAGAGAAGCCGTACCAATGTGAGGAGTGTGGGAAAGGATTCTGTCGGGCCTCGAATTTTCTGGCTCATCGTGGCGTCCACACGGGAGAGAAACCGTACCGGTGTGACGTGTGCGGTAAGCGCTTCAGACAGAGATCCTATCTTCAAGCCCACCAGAGGGTCCACACTGGGGAGAAACCATACAAGTGTGAGGAGTGCGGGAAGGTCTTCAGTTGGAGCTCATACCTTCAAGCCCATCAGAGAGTCCACACTGGAGAGAAACCATACAAGTGTGAGGAGTGTGGGAAGGGGTTCAGTTGGAGCTCAAGCCTTATAATTCATCAGCGAGTGCATGCTGACGATGAGGGTGATAAAGACTTTCCCACCTCGGAGGATTCGCGCAGGAAGGAAGCTCCAGAAAAGTGATAATGTTTTAATACCTCAAATGGGTGCTGAAACAATCCCGTTACCAGACCTGTCATAGGAGACAAAACATTTGTTGAAAGAGAGTCAGTATTTCAGCCGGAGCTCCGCATGTCTCAGTGGTTGGGCGACCACATAGCAGAGAAGCCTCATGAGAGCGGAGACTTAAAGTAAGGGCTTCATTTAGAACGTTGACACGTAGCAGATGTGACACAGAAGAGAGGCTTAGGAGGGATGAGTCCGTCTTCCGCTAGAATATAAGCTCCAGGAGAGTAGAGATGCGTCGGCTGCCAAATCTATTCAGCCTTTCAGTGCCTCACACGTTGTAGGTGTTCGGTAACGTTCAATCAGTGTAGGGAGAAGAGTCATCGTTGAGATTTTTTCTTCGGTTCGTCTTGCAAAATGTCTATGAGATGTACTTAGAAGAAGAATCTGCAAGGCTTAGAGGACACGTAAATTAGGCATGTGGGCTCATTTCCCCAACCCTGCAGGTCCTGTGAACTGGTGTTTCTCAGCCTGTCAGGAGGTCCAAAAATCAATTCAGTGGGTTGTAACCAGCACTTATGTGTGCGGATACTTTATTGAGGTATAATTTGCATGCAGTAACATGCATAAATCTCAAGTGTACAGCTTCCTGAAGTTTTGCAAATGTATAACACTTGTGTAATCCTCACCCAAATTGATGTGTGCAGTATTTCTATTAAACCAGACTGTTTCCTCGTGTGCATTTCTAGTCATTCCCACCTCCAGTGGCGACAAAGATGGTTTTTATACCTCACGTTGGTTGAGGCTGTTCTTGGACTTCCTGTGGCTTCAGTATGTACTCTTTTATGTCTGGATTCTTTGGATCAAACATGATCATCAAACATGAAAGCAAAGTTGAAAAAATTCAGTATCCATGAGAAAAATTCCTCAGGGAGATAAGAGCCTTCTATGAAAATTCTACAAGTTAGCATTCTTTAAATTTTTTTTTTTAATGTTTATTTATTTCTGAGACAGAGACAGAGCATGAGCAGGGGAGGGACAGAGAGAGAGGGAGGCAGAATCTGAAGCAGGATCCAGGCTCAGAGCTGTCGGCACAGAGCCCAACGCGGGGCTTGAACCCACGAACCCTGAGATCACGACCTGAGCCAAAGTCAGACACTTCACCGACTGAGCCCCCCAGGCACCCCTACAAGTTAGCATTCTTTTTAAAATTATTATTAAGGATTAATTTATATGCAGCAAATTGACCCTTTGGTGTAGGGTTCTGTGTTTTGGCAAATGATTACTATTGTATCACCACCCCAACAGTCAAGACATTTAACAGTTCCATGACCCCCTTGCCCTGAAATTCCTTTGTACTCTCGTGGTCAGCCCCTTCCCTATCACCCCTCCCTACCTTTGGCAACCATCTACCTGCTCTCTGTATGCATAGTTTACTTTTTCTGGAATGTCCTAAAATGGAATCATTCAGACTGTAGTCTTTGGAGTCTGGCTTCTCCCACTTAATGCCTCTGAGATTCATCGATCTTGATGTGCGGATTGCTAGTCATTCCCCTTGTCGCTGAGTCGTGTTCTGTTACAGGGATGTACCACGTTTGGTTTACCCATTTATCACTTCAAGGATATTTGAGTTTCCAGTTGTTAGTGGTGATAAAGAAAACAGTGACTAGTGTTTGCATACAGGGCCGTGTATCAACACAAGTTTTCTTTGTCTTTGTAAATACTTAAGAGGGGGGTTGTATGCATGTTCAACTGTATGGAAAAGCTAACGGCTCTAAAATGGATGTACCGTTTTGTAGTCCCACCATCAGTGCGTATCAAAGTTTTGTTTTGTTTTTAGCATTTCGCTAGGTTCATAGTGGCATCTTTCTTTGGTTTTAATTTACATTTCCCGGGGCACCTGGGTGTCTTGGTTGGGCATCTGACTTCGGCTCGGGTCATGATCTCATGGTTTATGGGTTCGAGCCTTGCGTTGGGCTCTGTGCTGACAGCTCAGAGCCTGGAGCCTGTTTCCAATTCTGTGTCTCCTTCTCTCTAACCCTCCCCCGCTCACACTCACTTTCTCTCTCAAAAATAAATAAACATTGAAAAAATTTTTTTAATTTACGTTTCCCTAATGACTATGTTAGGCATCTTTCATATCTGAATGTTTGCTATACATGTATCTTTTCTTTGGGGGACTGTTCTCTTCTTGAATTTTGAAAGTTTGTATGTTCTGGATGTATGTCCTTATATGTTTTGCAAATGTTTTATCTGTGCGTGTGGTTTCTGTTTTTATTCCATTATCAGTATTTTTTAAATTATTTTTTTAATGTTTGTTTATTTTTGAGAGAGAGGAAGACAGTAAGTGACAGGGGAAGGGGCAGAGAGAGAAGGAGACACAGAATCCGAAGCAGGCTCCAGGCTCTGAGCTGTCAGCACAGAGCCTGATGCGGGGTTTAAACTCATGAACAGTGAGATCGTGACCTGAGCCAAAGTTGGACGCTTAACTGACTTAGCCACCCAGGCGCCCCCATTATCAGTATTTTTCACGAAGCAGGTGTTTTGTTTTTGATGAAGTTCAGTTTTCATCTTCCGTGGATTCTGCTTTTGGATTCAGATCTGAGAACTCTGCCTAATCCAAGGTCACAAAGATTTTTCTCCTTTTTTTTCCTTAAGTTTATTTATTTTGAGAGACTGAGACACGTGTGTGCGCGTGGGTGGGGGAGGGGCAGAGAGAGGGGAAGAGAGAATCCCACGCAGGCTCCACACTGTCAGCACAGAGCCTGACATGGGGCTCCATCTCATGAACCATGAGATCGTGACCTGAACCATGAGATTGTGAACCATGAGATCAAGAATCTGATGCTTAACCAACTGAGCCACCCAGGTGCCCCTCTCCTCTTTTTTATCTAAAAGTTTGTTTCAGGTTTAACATTTTGCTCTATGATCCATGTGAGTTAGTCTGTATAAAATGTGGGGTCAAGGGCCAATTTTTTGGCATGGAAACATCCAGTTAACTATCCTTTTAACATCAAATTGCTGTTGTACCTTTGTGAAAAACCTGTAGATCATACATGTGTGGGTCTTTATCTGGCCTCTCTTTGGTTCCATCAATCTATATGTCTATCATTTTGCCAATATGTAGCTTTATACACTAAGTCTTGAGATGAGATAGTATGAGTCTTCCAACTCTATTCTTTTTCAGAATATTTTGGCTATTTTTTTTTAAGTTTAAATTGCCTTTTTTTTTTTTTTTTAGTTTATTTAATTTTGAGACAGAGAGAGAGAGTGTGTGAGCAGAGGAGAGAGGCAGAGAGCGAAGGAAAGAGAATCCCAAGTGGGCTCTGCATTGCCCGTACAGGCTTAAACTCATGAACCATGAGACCATGACCTGAGCTGAAATTAAGAGTTGGAATCTTAACCAACTGAGCCACCCTGGCACCCCCTATTTTGGCTATTTTGTCTGTGTTTTTTTTTTTTTTTTTTTAACGTTTATTTATTTTTGAGAGAGAGACAGAGCATGAACGGGGGAGGGGCAGAGAGAGAGGGAGACACAGAATCAGAAACAGGCTCCAGGCTCTGAGCCATCAGCCCAGAGCCCGACGCGGGGCTCGAACTCACGGACCGCGAGATCGTGACCTGGCTGAAGTCGGACGCTTAACCGACTGCGCCACCCAGGCGCCCCTATTTTGTCTGCTTTTCCATAATTTTTAGGATAAGCTTTGTGACTAAGCTTTGTGAAATTAAGCTCATTACTGCGAATTTTATTGAAATTGCATTGAATATATATAGGTGAGTTTAGGGAGACTTAGCATCTTATCGATATTGGATATTCTCTTTTTTTTTTTTAGCAATATTTAATATTCTAAACCACAGATACCATATATCTGCCTATTTGTTTAGGACTCCTTTAATTTCTTTTATCAGTAATTTGTAGTTTTCAGTACATAGATCCTGCACATATTTTATTAGATTTATACTTAAGTACTCTGGTTTTTGTTATTAAACTAAATGGTACTATTTTTCAAATTTCAACTTCCAGCTGTTCATTGCTAGTATATAGAAATGCAATTGTTCCATGTTAACCTTGTAGCCTACAATCTTGTCAAACTTGTATATTAAAGTAGCTCCTCTATATAGATTTCCTGGGATTTTCTGTAATCAGATAATGTCATCCACAAAAAGATCAATCTTTCCATGCCAGTTGATGTGCATGTTCAGCAACTTCACTGTGACGTAAGGAAGCTTCCCCACCAACATTAGGTTTGGGTCACAAAACTCATGACAGACACCCTTTGGGATGATCAAAGGTGGAGAGAACACTTGTCCAGGAGAAGGTCCAGAGCAGAAAGAACAGTCAATGTTCAGGTATTTTATCGAGTAGAAGTCCTCTCGAAGTTAAGTTTAAAAAATGAGTGGTGCCTGGGTGGCTCAGTTGGTTACGTGTCTGACTTCGGCTCAGGTCATGATCTTGCGGTTTGTGAGTTTGAGCCCCGTGTCGGGCTCTGTGCTGACAGTTCGGAGCCTGGAGCCTGCTTCCGATTCTGTGTCTCCTCTCTCTGCCCCTCTCCCACTTGTGCTCTCTCTCTATCAAAAATAAATAAACATTAAAAAAAGAAAGAAAGAAAGAAAAGGCTTCGTCTTCCTAAGTACCCTGCTACCCTGCCAAACATTGCAATGTTAATCTTTCTCCTGGGCTTCCCTCAAGGGGACCATTTGGCTGGGATTACTGGATCATGGCTCTGAACTGGCCCATTGATTGATGCTGCTTGGCCCTGGCGAGTGGGAAGTCAAAGTTCTCCTAGGCATATTGATAAGACTATGCCAGGGGATGGGAAATAAATTCCCTAAAAATCTAGGTGCCTTCTACTTAAGTAAAGTTTCTAAGGGGTCGTTGGTGTTGGCATGTTGAAATGCCACTTCTAAAGTAAAGGACGTGTTGCATCCAGGTCCCTCCTACAACCAAAAGAGAGTCACCATGCCTAGTGTGCTCCCTCAGATTTTTGAACACGCATATTTCTCATTGAGGTGTTCTATGCCCTATTATGTGTGACCTGAAAACCTTCTGCCTGGAGCCCAGAGGAGAATAAGGCTGTCAGGTCCAGGCTTCCATGGAAGCTCTCTACCACTTGGGCCATATGACCCAGCAGATTAAAAGGTTCTTGAAATGTCAGTAGCAGACAGAAATGATGTTTGGAATGTCTGGCTAGCTCCTAAAGATAATTCACAGCACAGACCCTTAGAATTTTGGCATCAAGCCCTGCATCCTCTATAGACACCCACCTCTCTTTAAGAAATAATTTTGGGGGGCACCTGGGTGGCTCAATCAGTTAAGCGTCCCAATTCTTGATTTCAGCTCAGTCATGATCTCAGGGTTCGTGAGTTCAAGCCCTGCATCAGGCTCTGCGCTGATAGCATGGAGCCTGCTTGGGATTCTCTCCCTCTTTCTCTCCCCCTCCCCCACTCATGCTCTCACTCTCTCTCAAATAAATAAACTTTAAAAAAGTTATATATATTATATTATATTATATTATATTATATTATTTTTTTAAATTTTTTTTTTCAAAGTTTATTTATTTTTGGGACAGAGAGAGACAGAGCATGAACGGGGGAGGGGCAGAGAGAGAGGGAGACACAGAATGGGAAACAGGCTCCAGGCTCTGAGCCATCAGCCCAGAGCCTGACGCGGGGCTCGAACTCACGGACCGCAAGATCATGACCTGGCTGAGGTCGGACGCTTAACCGACTGCGCCACCCAGGCGCCCCTATATTATATTATGTTATATTATATTATATTATATTATATTATATTATATTATATTATACATAAAGAAACCACTTTGGTTTTGTCATTGCACTTTACTAGACTGAAGAGTTAACCATGGGCTCCCAAATTACCACACGCTCTGACTCTCCTTCATGGACTAGGTGTCAGCTCACCAATGTAGGCTTGGATTTGACAACAGAAGCACTCTGTTGTCAAATGGAAGAGATATACATGAGAAGTAAATGGAAGTATATTTATATGAAGCATTGGAAGCATCAGTAAATGGCCCAAATGCCCACGGTCCATACTTGTATTATGTTACTTTCTCCCAGTGTGCCCCTATAGCTTCGTGGAAAGTTCCTTATGACCAGTTGGGCGAGGAAGGGAAAGTTCACTCCTGGCCAATTTGCAGATGGTTCTGCATGGTAGGTAGACAGGCACCGACCTGAAATTGTTCAACTAAAATATAACAGCTTCTTTCTGGGATGTCCCTAAAGGGCAATTGTGAAGGGAAAACCTCTTAATGGGCAGAACTTTGACCAGTGTGCCTTTGTTGCTCATTTGGCCTAAAAGAACAAATGGCTAGAATTAAGAGTCTGTATAGTTTTACAGGCTGTGGTCAAAGGTTTGGCTAGATTTTCAGGTTCTTCAAAGATACGTGATTGGAAAATTAATTGCAAGGTATCCTAAGGGAGAGGTATTTTGGATAGACCACTCTGAGTGGGGAAAGAATGTGAAGATAAGTGTGCTCCACGTAAACAACCACCGTATGGTACTTTCAGTAGAGGAGGGTTTCAATAAACAAGTAGTTTGATCCAGTGTGTCTCTCTCTTTTAGCTTCTGTCAACAGCCACTTCTGTCATTGCCCAGTGAACTCATGAGCCAAGTGGCCATAATGGCAGGAATGGAGGTTATCCATGGTTTTAGCAATGTAAACTCCATGTACCAAGGCCATCCTGGCTATAGCTATTGCTGAGTGCCATGTGCCAGCATCAGAGACCAACATTGGTTCCTTGATATAGTCCCTTTCCCCAGGATGATTGGTTCCATTAGACCATTTCCATCATGGAAGGGGCAGTACCTTGTTTTTAATCAAATAGGCACTCTGGATATGGATTCACCTTCCATACCTGCAGTGCTTTTGCCAAAACTACCAACTAGGTACTCTAACAGTCCTTTTCCACTATTTTTGTGGTATTCCACGCAGCATTCGTTCTCTTTTTTTTTTAATTTATTTTTATTTCAATTCCAGTGTACTTAACATACAGTGTTATATTTATTCAGATGTACAATATAGTGATTCAGCAATTCCGTATATTACTCAATGCTCATCAAGATAAGAGATAAGTGTACTAGGGGCACCTGGGTGGCTCAGTGGGATGAGCATTTGACTCTTGATTTCAGCTTAGGTCGTGATCCCAGGGTTCTGGGATTGAGTCCCATGTTGGAATCTGCGCTGAGTCTGGAGCCTGCTTAAACTTTCTCTCTTTCTCTCTCTCCCTCCCTCCCTCCCTGCCCCTGTGCCCCTCTCCCCCACTTGTGCCCCCTTGCTCTCTAAAGTTAAAAAAGGGAAGAAAAAAAAAGATAAGTGTACTCTTAATCTCCTTTACCTATTTCAACCACCCCCCACCCCACCCTCCAATGGTAACCATCAGTTTGTTCTCTGTAGTTAAGAGTGTTTTTTTGCTTGTCTCTTTTTTCCCCTTTGTTTATTCGTTTCTTAACTTCCACATGTGAGTAAAATCATATGGTATTTGACTTCCTCTGAGTGGCTTATTTCATTTAGTATTGTACTCTCTAGATCCAGCCCTGTTGTTGCAAATAGCAAGACTTAACTTTTTTTAAATGGCTGAATTAAAAAAAAATCACATCTCCTTGATCTCTTCACCTATCAGCGGACACTTGGGCTACTTCCATAATTTGGCTATTGTAAATAATGCTGCAGTAAATATAGGAGTGCATATATCCCCTCGAATTAGTGTTTTCACGTTCTTAGGGTAAATACTGCAATTACTGGATCATATGATGGTTATATCTTTAATTTTTTGAGGAACCTGCACACAGCATTGCTTCTGATAAGGAATTCACTTCATAGCAAATGAAGTGTGGCAGTGAGCCCATCCTTGTGGAGTGCATTGTTTCGATCCTGTTCCCCATTACCTTGACATATTTGGATTGATAGAAAGTGGACTGGCCCTTTGAAAATTCAGTTACATTACCTGGTAGGTGGCAGTATCTTGTTGAGCTGTGGCAGTGTTCTCATAGATACTGTATGTGATTTAAATTAGTGCTCAGAATATGGTGTCTATAACCAAGCTTCACAAGATCAGGAATCCAGGGGTAGAAATTTGAGCGGCTCCACTTACTTCTAGTGTTCCAATAGCAAATATTTTGCTTCCTGTCTCCATGAGCAGGCTCTAAAGAGATCTTAATTCCAAGGGGAGGAATGATTTCATCAGAAAACACAACAATGATTCCATTGAACTTGAACTTGATATTTCAGACTGGGCACTTGATGTCTCCTACTTCTGAATGAATAGTCAAAGAAGGGGGTTATTTTACTGGTTGGGGTAATTGATTCCAATAACAAACAATTGAGTTGCTACAGCACAGTGGAGGTAAGCAAGAGTACGTCTGGAATGCAAGAGATCACTTAGGGGTCTCTTAAAAGCACCATGTCTAATGATCAAAAACCAGTGGAAAAATACAACACAGTTCAGGCAGGACTGTTAATGTCTCAACCTTGAAGAATGAAAATTTGGTTCATCCTGCTAGGAAAAGAACCACAATGAACTGAGGTGTTTGCTGAGGACAAGGGGAATATGGAATGGGTAGTGAATGATGATAGCTGTAGATCATTACATCAGTTCCAGAAATGATGACTGTAATGCTTATAAACATTCATTGTTTTGTTATATTTTCACATACTCACAAAATATTTATTTTCTTTTTATCCCCAGTTTTATTGAGAAATGATTGACCTACATCACTGTATAAGTTTAAGTCATATAGTATGATGGTATGATTTACATATATTGTGAAATGATTACCACGGTAGGTTTGGCTAACGTCCATATTCTCATGTAAATAAAAAGAAGGGGAGCCTGGGTGGCTCAGTTGGTTAAGCATTCGACTTTGGCTCAGGTCATGATCTCATAGCTCGTGAGTTCGAGCCCCACGTCAGGCTCTGTGCTGACAGTTCAGAGTCGAGCCTGCTTCAGATTCTGTGTCTCATCTGCCCCTCCCCCCGCTTGCACTCTGTGTGTGTGTGTCTCTCTCACTCAAAAATAAACAACAAAAAAAGGAAAACATTTTCATCTTGTGATGAATGAGAACTCTTAGGATTTACTCTCACGAAGTTTCCTATATATTATATGGCAGTGCTCACTGTAGTCATCACGTTGTACATTACATCCCTAGTACTTATCTTATAGCTGGAAGTTTGTACCTTTTGACCACTTTCCCCCAATTCCCCTTCCCCCCACCCTCTGCCTTTGGTAACCACAGTCTATGAGTTTGTTTCTTCTGTGAGTTTGTTTTTTTGTTTGTGTTTTAGATCCCACATATAAGTGAACTTATGCAGTATTTGTCTTTCTCTGACTTTTCATTTAGCATAATGTCTTCAAGTTCTATCCATATGGTTGCAAATGGCAGGATTTCATCATTTCTTTTTATGGCTGAATAATATTCCATCGTTAGTATATACAAAAGCTTCTTTATCCATTCACTCATTGATGCAAACTGAGGTTGTTTCCTTGTGTTGGCTATTGTGAATGCTGCTGCTGCTACAAACACGGGGGTGCCGATATCTTTTCAAATCAGTGTTTTCATTCCTTTAGATATATTCCCAGAAGTGGAATTGCTGAATCCTACAGTAGTTCTATTTTTAATTTTCTGAGGATCCTCTGTACTGTTTTCCACAGTAGCTGTATCAATTTACAGTCGAACCAGCAGTGCACAAGTGTTCTCTTTTCTCCACATCCATAACATCATTTGTTATCCCTTGTCTTTTTGATGATGGCTGTTCTAACGGGGATGAAGTGATACCTCCGTTGTGGTTTTAAGTTGCATTTCACTAATGACTAGTGAAGTGTAGCATTTTTTCATGTACCTGTTGTTCTTTTGTATATCTTCTTTGGAGAAGTGTCTACTTAGGTCCTCTGCCCATTTTAACTAGATTATTTGTGAGAGGGGTAGTTTTGCTGTTGAGTTGTTTGAGTTCTTATATATTTTGGATATTAGCCTCTTATCAGATACATGGTTTGCAAATATTTTTCCTCATCCCATAGGTTGTAATTTCCCTTTGTGGATAATTTCTTTTGCTCTGCAGAAGCTTCTAAGTTTGATGTAGTCTCACTTGTTTACTTTTTATTTTGTTTCTTGTGCTTTAGGGGTCATATCCGATAAATCATTACTAAGGGCCATGTTGAGATTTATTCCTGTTTTCTTTTAGGAATTTCTTACATTTAAGTCTTTCAATTCATTTTTAGTTAATCTTTGTGAATGGTATAAGATTTGGGTCCAGTTTCATTCTTTTGAATGTAAATATCGAATTATCCCAGCACCATTTATTGAAAAGAGAGTCTTCTCCATTGAGTGTTCTTGACTCCCTTTTCAAATATTCGTTGACTGTATATGCTTGGATTTATTTCTGGGCTATCAATTCTGTCCCATTGGTATTAGTTTTTGTGCCAGTACCATACTGTTTTGATGACTATAACTTTATAGTATAGTTTGAAATCAGGACGTGTGATGCCTCCTGCTTTGTTCTTTCTCGGGATTTATTTGGCTATTGGGGGTCTTTTGTGGTGCTATGTAAATTTTGGGGCTGTTTTTCCTACTTCTGTGAAAAAAAAAAAGCTGCCATTGGAATCTTGATGGGGATCTCATTGAATCTATAGATGCTTTTGGTAGTCTTGATATTTTAACAGTATCAATTCTTCCAGTCTATGAACATGGATACTTTTCCATTTATTTGTAACCTATCAGAATAAGGCCCCACTCTAATGACCTATTTAATTGCCTTCTTAAAGAGCCTATCTCCAAATTCAGTCATATTGGGGTTTAAGGCATCAGTATGCATGGGCAGGGGGCACAAACCAGTCCATAGTATCTTGAGAGTGGGAAATAGTTTCAAACAGACCAACCTCTCTTTTTGATTGAGATATACTTCACATACCTGAATATTCACACTTGTAAGATGTATAATTGCATGATTTTTGGTATATTCACAAAGATATAAACTATCACCACTGTCTCATTCCAGAGCTTTTTCATCAGCCCACCAACCCCTCCACCCCCCAACCCCCATCCATTAGCATTCATTCTCCACTCCCAATGAACAAGTCCCTGGTAATAACTAATCAAATTTCTTCCTGTATGGGTTGATGTATTATGCACATTTCATATAAATGGGATCATAAAACACATTGTTTATTGTGTCTAGCTTCTTCCACTAAGCATGTTTTCAAGGTCAATCCTTGACTGAATCAGTATTTCATTTTTTAATTGCAGAGTAAGATCCCATTGTATAAATATATCACATTTTATTTACCTAGTCATCAGTTGCTGGATATTTGGATTGTTTCCACAATTTGGCTATTATCAATAATGCTGCTATAAACACTTTTGTACAACTGTGGGCATGTGATTCATTTCTCTTGGGTATATACCTCGGAGCGGAATTTCTGTGTCATAGACCCAATCTTTTTGAAGGTCAGTTTTGCTGATATCCAGCTAGGGCTGACATCATAGATAAATAAAGATACTCATGGCTGTGCAGCTTATAAGACTATGTATGCTTAAAGAGGTGAGAACATCCGTTAGAATAAAGGAGACTGTATCACTCTTAGGTCCAAGTAGGTGGGGTCAGGCCCTGTGCCTCAGGAGGGCCTACAGTATGCAGTGCCCAAATTTTTCATGTTGCCCTCTGCTGCCTGAGTCTGGTTATGACTGGTAGTGTTATCCAGTTAGGGTGTCTAGAGCCTGGATCTGAACTTGTGTGTGTCCAATCTGGTTTCTCCTTCTGGGGTTGTCTCTGGTCTTTATCCCATTTGAGTGGTCTATCAGATACCCAGGAAACTTCCAAGACTGGTGCCCATGAGGTTGTGTCGAGGTGCCTTGGTCCTTGCTTCTCTGTGGCACAATATTTTAAGCCGTCACATGATGAGTGTACTGCCAGGATGGAGGTGACTCATGGATTCTGGCACTCATGATTCAGACCCATATGGAAGAGTAATAAAGAATCAGTCAAATCACCATAACTGTCTTGGGCCCATGAATTTTGTAGTACAGTTTTAAAGTATTTTTATCAACAGTTCTGCTGTGTAGATTTCCAAACGCGCAGCTTCTTAAGCCTTCACCCTGTGCATTCTTCAGAGTATCTGAAGTTCACCACTGCAACTGAACTGAACTTTCCAATGATATATTAGGGATATATATCATTTATATATTCCTATATCAAATATATATATATATCATTTATATATTCCTATATCATATATATATATATGATTTCAAATATATATATATATATATTTGATATATTTGGATAACAGCTAGATTTAGTGTTATAGTAGAGACAAAACTAACAGCAGCTTAAATAACCTAGAATATTTTCTGCTGCCGGATTTCGGAGAGGTTAATTCTTGCCCCCACTGTGGGAACCCACGTTACTACTGCCCTTGAAGTCGACAGTATGAACTCCGCCCCCATGACCGCTGTGGGAACTATACTACCGAATCTCTCAGGAGGCGCAAGCACTTCCGGCCAAAGAGGGTGGGAATGGGGCGGTGGTTCTCTGGCTTTCTGGGAAGTGTAGTCCGGAAGTCCCGTAGACAGTCGTACACTTCCCCAAGGCCGTCTGGAAACGTGAATTCTGGGTAGTTCATCCTTCCGCAGCCTGGGGCGGGGCGGTCTCAGGCACTTCCGCTCGGGTGGCCAGGTTGCTACAGGCTCTTCCGTCGCTTTGGTGAGTGGGTTCTCGTTTCGAGGCCCTTCTGAACTTCCCTGGGTGCCAGTACCACCGGCCATTGATTTGGGGAAAAGAGCTGCGTCAGACAGCGGTGGTTTGAGGACTGGAGTGGTGTTTCCCTCCCCAGGGACCCTCTTGGCGTTTGGGGATCTTGTGCTGTGCATGGCCAGGTTGGGGGGGGGGGGTCTCCCGGGCTCTCTGCCTACGGTCCTGCCCCCCACCCCAGGGCAGCCACCTTTCCCTCGCTCCGCCTTTTCACTCGGTTGAACATTGGGGGACTTAACATCTGTGTCCAATTTTTTTTTTTTTTTTTGTAACGTTGGGGTGACTTTCCTACCTTCCTATAATACAGTGGTTTGAGAATTAAACAAATGGGTTAAGTAAAGCCTTAAAGACAGTTCCTGCCACGTGGTGAATGGGGATCTCTTGGTATTAGACTCTTTAATTTTTTTAAGTGCTTAGTAACCTGAAAGCCATGAATATCGGATGGAGTGAGAGCTTCAGCTGCAGTGACCCCTGTCATTTCTCTTTGATCCCAATCGTTAGCTTCATAGTCCCCAGCCCCTTCTGAAGAGTTCCTCCTGTGAAAGTTAGTGAGAAAACCTCCTTTAGGATGGCGTCCGAGGCTGGCAGGGAGAGCCCTCACACCCTGTCGCTCTTGTCAATTGTAAGAGACCCAATTGGAAGGCCCTATTGGAAGAGACCACCTTGCAGGCTGATAACTACCGTAGCTCTTCGTTGCTATCCCAGAGGGAACCAGAATGGCTTTCCTCCCCCAGCTCCGCCTCAGCCCAACCAGTGAAAGATTGTCAAAACTCAGCCAATGAAAAGCCACCATATTTCCAAGTCCCGGTTAATCCAATGGGCTTTTTGTTTATGACAGCCTGCCCAGTTTCTCCCTTTCCTCTGTAAAAGAGTGGGTTTCTCCTTTGTTCTGCGGACTTGCCTGTGGTTTTGCCATATCCTGCTCGTCCTGGATTGCAGTTCTCTACTATTCCAGTAAAATAACTGGCAGTTTTATTTTTAAGGTTAACAGTCCCAAACCGTTTCTGGCTGAAAGTAGGGGGTCTGGAGGAGGGCAGAATATCTCATGATTTCTCAGGGACAGAGACATAATTGTGGCATTTCAGAGCCTCCTCTCTTTCCTTGGTTTTTGTCGCAAAAAAAAAAAAATTGTGTTTCTCGCTGCACCATTGTGGTTATGTCTAAAAATTGCTGATGCTTTTGGAGTTACGTATGATGAGTTGAAGACACCAACACCTATCTGCCGCCAGCTGTCAACTGTCCTTGCCCCCTTTTTTTTTTTTCCTTCACGCATCTCTTTTTTTCAAGAATTGGGGATTATGCTGTAGAAAATACTTCTTCGTCCCTAAATATTTGTATTGTTAGCAAAAATTCAACTGAGTAAACGTGAAGACTTCATTGGCTTTATTAAGCGGTTCATAAATTGGGTGGCATCCCATAAAACAAGTAGGAGGGATCTCCCAGGAGTTGTACAGAATGGAAGGTTTTTATGGGAAGGAGGGTGGGGCAAGGAAGTTATTAGCAAGTGGAAAGAAAGGATTGTTCTGGGCACGGTCACTTTCCCTTAGAGGGAAGAGCAGGGGATCTTATGCATCTTGCCGGGATGGAGAGGGTCTGTGTGACAGATTACTCAGCTGGTGCTTATCGGAGAATTTCTGAGTTTCTGGGGGAGTCTGAAACTGCAATTAGGTTAGGCATTAAGCCCCAGTTTGGTCACTTGGCCTAAGTGACAGCGTTTTAGGGCTGTGCTTTTCTTTTAAACAGTGTCTATTTTCTACGAACAAGGATATTCTCTTCTATACTCACAGGGTCAAAATCAGAAAATGACATTGTTAATATGCTGTTATCTAACCCATAGTCCATATTTAAATTTGTGCTGTTTTTTTTTTTAATTTTTTAAATATTTTTTGAGAGCAAGAGTGCAGGCTGGGGAGGGGCAGAGAGAGAGAGAGAGGGAAACACTCTTTAATTGACTCCTTTAATCTGGAATGATTCCTTCATTTTGATCATGATGTTTTTGTTCACAATGTGTAAGCACACTGTATTGGAGAAAGTCCATCTCGTGAAGTTTGTGTGATAGATTTCGTGGTTTGATTCAAGTTTTTATTTCAATTCCAGCTACTTAACATACAGTATAATATTAGTTTCAGGAATAGAATTCAATGATTCATCACTTACATACGACACCCAATGCTCATCACAAAAAGTGCCCTCCCTGGGGCGCCTGGGTGGCTCCGTCGGTTAAGCATCCGACTTTGGCTTAGGTCATGATCTCGCAGTTTGTGGGTTCGAGACCCTCATCAGGCTCTGTGCTGACAGCTCGGAGCCTGGAGCCTGCTTTGGATTCTGTGTCTCTCCATCTCCCGCCCCCTCCCCTGCTCATGCTCTGTGTCTCTGTCTCTCAATAATAAGTAAATGTTAAAAAAATGTTTTTAAAGAAAAGTACCCTCCCTAATACTCATCACCCACTTAACACATCCTGCCATTCATCTCCCGTCCAGCAACCCTCAGTTTGTTTTCCAGTTAAGAGTCTCTTTTATAATTTGCCTCTCTCTCTTTTTCCCTCCTATGTTCATCTGTTTTGTTTCTTAAATTCCACACTGAGTGAAATCATATGGTATTTGTCTTTCCCTGAGTGGCTTAATTCACTTAGTGTAATACACTCTAGCTCTACCCATGTCATTGCAAATGGCAAGATTTCATTCTTTTTGATGGCTGAGTAATATTTCATCATACACACACACACACACACACACACACATATATATCCATTATATATATATAGAGAGAGAGAGAGAGAGAGAACATCTTCTTTTTTTTTTTTAAATTTTTTTTTTTCAACGTTTATTTGTTTTTGGGACAGAGAGAGACAGAGCATGAACGGGGGAGGGGCAGAGAGAGAGGCAGACACAGATTCGGAAACAGGCTCCAGGCTCTGAGCCATCAGCCCAGAGCCTGACGCGGGGCTCGAACTCACGGACCGCGAGATCGTGACCTGGTTGAAGTCGGACGCTTAACCGACTGCGCCACCCAGGCGCCCCGAGAGAACATCTTCTTTATCCATTCATCCATTCTTGTACATTTGGGCTCTTTCTATACTTTGGCTATTGTTGATAATGCTGCTATAAACATCGGGGTGGAGTAAATACCTAGTAGTGCAATTGCTGGGTCATAGGGTAGTTCTATTTTTTCTTTAATTTTTTTAATGTTTATCTATTTTTGAGAGAGAGACAGAGACCGAGCATGAGCAGGGGAGGGGCAGAGAGAGATGGAGACACAGAATCTGAAACAGGCTCCAGGCTCTGAGCTGTTATCACAGAGCCTGACATGGGGCTCAAATTCACAAGCTGTGAGATCGTGACTCGAGCTGAAGTCAGACGCCTAACTGACTGAGCCATCTAGTCACCCCAGTTCTATTTTTTCATGTTTATTTATTTTTGAGAAAGTGAGAGAGAGCGAGAAAGCACAAGTGGGGGAAGTGCAGAGAGAGAGGGAGTCAGAGGATCTGCAGTAGGCTCTTTGCTGGCAACAGAGGGCCCAATGCGGGGCTCAAACTCAAGAACCATGAGATCACAGCCTGAGCCGAAGTCAGACGCTTGAACAACTGAGCCACCTGGGCACCCCAATAGTTCTATTTTTAACTTTTGAGGAACCTTTATACTGTTTTCCAGCGTGGCTGCACCAGTTTGCAGTCCCACCGACCATGTAAGAGGGTTCCCCTTTCTCCGCATCCTCTCCAACACCCGTTATTTCCTGTGTTGTTCATTTTAGCCATCGGACAGATGTTAGGTGGTATCTCATTGTAGTTTTGACTTGTATTTTTCCTAATGATGAGTGACATTGAGAATCTTTTCATGTGTCTGTTAGCCATCTATAGGTCTTTTTTGGAAAAATGTCTGTTCATGTCTTTTGACCATTTTTTAACTGGATTATCTGTTAAGTCCATCTGGTCAGTGTTTCATTCAAAACCATTGCTTCCTTGTTGATTTTCTGCCTAAATGATTTGTCCATTGATGGAAGGGGAGTATTAAAGTCCCCCACCATTATTGTATTATTATCAGTGAATTCCTTTATGTTTGTTATTGTTTTATATATTTGGGTGCTTCCATGTTGTGGGGGAAAACACTTGTCCACAACAATTTAAAAATTGTTCAGCTAACACAATATTAGGGAAGACAATGAAGCAGAGTTAACTGATTTTTCAAAGGTTATGAGTGACCTCAGAATAGTCAGTGTCAGATTCGGATATCATACAGTGTCTTTTGGTAGAAAATCATATTTATAAGAGAAATTTCACATTACAGAATGTCCTCTTTTTTAATATTAGCTACAAAAATAAGAAACTCTGAGTGTATTCAAAGTGTTCTCCAGCTCTCAACAGCTCTAGGATTTGGAAATATTATTCTCCCATTTGTACAGATGACAAAATTGAGGGAAAGAGATGTTATTAAATTACCTAAGATGATACAACTAGTGAGAAGCTGAGGTAGAATTTGAACCCAGATATGATCGCCCTAGAGATGATTCTTAAGTGTTTTTTTTTTTTTTTTTTAGCATTTATTTATTTTTGAGCAATAGGGATAGAGCATGAGCAGGAGACAGGCAGAGAGAGAGGGAGACACAGAATCCAAAGCAGACTCTAGGCTCTGAGCTGTCAGCACAGAGCACGACACAGGGCTCGAACCCATGAACCGCGAGATCATGACCTGAGCCAAAGTCGGACGCTTAACCCACTGAGCCACCCAGGTGTTCTGCCCCAGAGATGATTCTTGTTGGGTGCATTATGTTGTCTCAGTTTCCATCATATCAGAATCTCAGCTGCCACCTTGGAAGCCACAAGTCAACACACCAAGTCAACACACAACAGTGAATGTGCGTGGGGGGCAGGAATGGAGTATCCATGCCCTGATCTGCTCTTCAAGTTGTGTATGACAGGAGCCACCCCAAGAAAGGGGCTCCTGGGTAATTCACAATAAGCATTCATGTGGGTGAACATCGTCCCTGGTCACCCATTCATGTCCTTTTCTGCCTTTTCCAGACACTACCAGGCACAGATCTGCCTCAGCAGGACTCTATTCCCAGAATCTGTTCATCTCCAGAAGTAGCAAGAGAAAATGACCACATTCAAGGTGCATATGGCTTCCCTTTCTTCCTGGTAAAATTCCATTTCACTCCTCAAAGTGTTACACATTTGTGTCTTTTCCTCGGTGACTCAAGGAGAGCACCAGGCTAAATGACCTGTTTGTTTTTTATTTTTTTGGTTTTTTGGTTTTTGGTTTTTGGGTTTTTTTAGCATTTGTTTTATTTTGCCATTATTCATTTTATTTGAAAACAGTGTGGACAAATTAGTAGGAATGCTTGCTTCACTGCTGACACATTAACTATTTTATTTCCCCATACTCTTTCTTGTGCACATTCATAGATTTATTCGCATTCATGATATACATCTAACGTTGACTTGTGTCTTTTTCATTTAGCATTATATAACAGCCATTATTTATGGTTGCTTCTAGACATTAAGGTGGCTTAGGAGTTTGTTGTAAGGCACACTGCATTGATCATTTTCCTGCCTGCAGGTTTTTCTCCAAAAAATCAATTCTCCGAACACGCTGCCTATTTTTTATCCTCAGTGTACTAAGAACTCAGTAACGAAAGAGTACACATGATACATGCCGTGTTAGGATTTTGTAGACAGATATTCAAATACAGCATAGTGCAACAGGCTCTAACCACTGCTTTATGCAAATATTGTTGGAGATTTTCACACAGGAAGAGCTAGATTCTGTCTTTCCTGTGTCTGAGTCATACACTGCATGTCTCTTATTACTTACTGGTGTACTTAAAAAAATTTTTTTGGGTGGGGGGCTCCTGTGTGGCTCTGTCAGTTAAGCATCCGACTTCAGCTCAAGTCATGATCTCATGGTTTGTGAGTTTAAGCCCCGCCTTGGGCTCTGTGCTGACAGCTCAGAGCCTGGAGCCTGCTTCAGAGTTTGTGTCTCCCTCTCTCTCTGCCCCTTCCCTGCTCATGCTCTGTCTCTCTCTCAAAAATAAATAAACATTTAAAAAAAAGAAGAAACTTAAAAAATTTTTTTTGAAACTTTTTATTTGTTATTATTTAATTATTTTGAGAGAAGGAGAGGGAGGGGCAGAGAAAGGGGGAGAGAGAGAGAATCCCAAGCAAGTTCTGCACTGTCAGCACAGAGCCCGATGTAGGGCTTGAACCCATGAATGGTTAAGATCATGACCTGAGCCAAAACCAAGAGTCAGACACTTAACCAACTGAGCCATCCAGGCACCCCTGGTCTACTTTTATTCCTTCACGTATTGATGAGTTTTTTCAAAATAACATATAACCTTAGGTTTGCATATGTGTTTTTCAGTAATAGATTTTATTTTTTTAGGGCAGTTGAGCATTGACAGTAAAATCCAGCAGAAAGTACAGAGATTGCCCGTGTACCCCCTTCCCCCACACACCCACAATCCCTCCCATTGTCAACATCCCCCACCAGAGTGGTGCACTGTTACAGTCAATGAACCTGTATTGGGACATCATTATGACCCAGAGTCCCTAGATTACATTAAGATTCACTCTTGATGTTGTTCTTTCTGTCGGTTGGGACTTTATAATGATATGGCCCCACCATTATAGTATCATACAGAGTAGTTTCACTGCTCTAAAAAATCCTGTGTTGCACCTATTTACCCCTCCCTTTCCCTAACCCCTGGCAACCACTGATCTCTTTACAGTCTCCACAGTTTTACCTTTTCCAGAATGTTATATGGTTGGAATTGTACAGTATATAACCTTTCAGATTGGCTGCTTTTACTTAGTAATATGAATTTAAGGTAAAAACATATCTTTTTTTTGTGTGGCTTGATAGTTGTTTTTTTCCCCCTTAAATTATATTCTGGTGTTGGGCACCTGGGTGGCTCAGTCAGTTGGTTGAGCATCTGACTTCGGCTCAGGTCACAATCTCACGGTTCATGGGTTCAGGCCCTGCATCGGGCTCTGTGCTGACAGCTTGGAGCCTGGAGCCCATTTTGGATTCTGTGTGTGTCTCTCTGTCTGCCTCTATCTCTCAAAAATGAATAAATGTTAAAAAAAAATTTTTTTAATTATATTCTGGTATGGATGTGCATAGTTTATCCATTCACCACCTAAGGGACATCTTGCTTGCCTCCAGCTATAAACTAAGGTATAACTTTAGTTTAAAATATCCAGTCTTGCTGGATTTGCCAGGCACTTAGTTCTGTCTCTGCATTTACTCCTCAGAGCTGTTGTATAAGGAGGTTCTTGATTGCATCTTCCACTTACATATGTAAAATATAGGAAACCTGCTCAGGTTCACACAGGAAACCAACGGTCAAGAACATTAGCCATTCCGTTGAGTAAAAGTGACAGATAAGAAGATAGTATCTCAGCGCTATCCCTCACAGTGAAGGTTGGTTGTAAGATTGAGGTTATATGTGCTTGGTGTTGTAGGAGGTAGTGACATTCAAGGACGTGGCTGTGGTCTTCACGGAGGAGGAGCTGGGGCTGCTTGACCCCGCCCAGAGGAAGCTGTACGGAGAAGTGATGCTGGAGAACTTGGGGAACCTGGTCTCTGTGGGTGAGGACATGAGCTCTCTGTAACTGAATGTTAGTCTCCAGGAGTAGCTTTGTATCCGTGGGTTTTTGAGGCTTTGGGGCGCTTGAAATGGTTCTCTGAGTTTGGGGATATGACTGTCCTAATATATATGGGACACACAGCATTGTTTTGTTTTGTTTTGTTTTGATCAACAGGCAAGTTTTTGTTTTATTGAAGAACTAAATGAACAGTATACAGCTCTACTTTTTGTATTTCTGACCCTATCATGAGTTATAAAACCAGTACAGGGAGCCCTATTATCAACTTTTAATGAAATAAACAAATGAGATGTTAGCAAGCTTCTCCCACTCTTCCAAAACATTGAAGAAGAGTATTTCTTAACATATATGTGTAGGAGACTTGGCAAATGATATTTCTTCAAATGGGTCATGAAAAAAGAAAGTTTGAAAAATGCTGCTTCTGAATGCTTGAAGAATATGTAGTGGGAACCTAATTCTCCAGTGAATTTTACCTACAACACGTATGACTTTGTGTGCTCGCAGGGCATCAACCATTCAAACGAGATATGGTCCACTTGGTAAGGGAAGGAAAGTTTTGGATGATGAAGTTAGCAACCCAAGGAAAAGGCAATTCGGGTAAGATCCAAGTAACTGTGAGTCGTGGAGGCAACTCACCCGTCTCTTTCACATTTTTCCATGCTCATTTCCATCGCCTTGTTCTAAACTGCCAAACCTCTTTCCTGGATTATTACAACAGCCTTTTTATGGGTTGTCCTGCTTCCACACTTCCCATCCTACGTGTGTTATCCACGGGAGCAGCCACAGTGATCCTTTGGAAGTGTACACGAGATTGCCATTCCTCTGTTCAAAATCCATTATGGCTTCTTTTTCCCCCTTAAAGTTAAAACCACTTAAAGTGGTTTTGTTTTTTTTTTTTTTTTAATTAAAAAAAATTTTTTTTAATGTTTATTTTTTTTGAGAGAGAGAGAAAGACAGAGCTTGAGGTGGGGAGGGGCAGAGAGAGAGGGAGACACAGAATCCGAAGCAGGCTCCAGGCTCTGAGCTGTCCGCACAGAGCCCGATGCGGGGCTTGAACCCACGAACCGTGAGATCATGACCTGAAGTGACATCAGGTGCTCAACTGACTAATCCACCCACGTGCCCCTACAGTGGCTCTTAGAGTCCTCCCTGGTCTGTTCTGCATCCCCACTCTCTCTCCTTTGAATGCATTTCCTGTTCTCTCTCCGTTTTTCTTTCTTTCTCAAGATTTAAAAAAATTTTTTTAATTTTTTAGTTTTTTTAATGTTTATTTACTTTTGAGAGAGAGAGGGACAGAGCACGAGCAGGGGAGGGGCAGAGAGAAAGGGAGACACAGAATCTAAAACAGGCTCCAGGCTCTGAGCTGTCCGCACAGAGCCCAATGTGGGGCATGAACCCACGAACCGTGAGATCATGACCTGAAGTGACATCAGATGCTCAACCGACTAATCCACCCACGTGCCCCTAAAGTGGCTCTTAGAGTCCTCTCTGGTCTGCTCTACATCCCCACTCCCTCTCCTTTGAATACATCTCCTGTTTTCTCCATTTTTCTTTCTTTTTCAAGATTAAAACAAATTTTTTAAATTTGTTTTTTAATGTTTTTAATGTTTATTTACTTTTGAGAGAGAGAGAGAGGGACAGAGCACGAGCAGGGGAGGGGCAGAGAGAAAGGGAGACACAGAATCTAAAACAGGCTCCAGGCTGTGAGCTGTCAGCACAGAGCCCGACGCGGGGCTCAAACCCACAAGCTGTGAGATCATGACCTGAGCCAAAGTCAGACGCTTAACCGACTGAGCCACCCAGGCACCTCAAGTTTTTTTTTATTTTTAAGTTGTCTCTACACCCAACATGGGGCTTAAACTCACAACTGAGATCGAGAGTCACATGCTCTTACCGATGGAGCCAACCAGGTGCTCCTCTCGCTCCATTTCTCCACCCACATCGCCCTCCCTGCTGTTACCAGGACCTGCCCAGTATACTGTACTTTGCTTATTGCTGACTTTCCAAATTACTATGAGTGGAGTAGACTAAACGACAAAATTTTAAGGTGTGTTTGTTCTTGAGGTGTGAACTTTGACACATCTCACTGGGATAACAGCAAGGTGCCTACAGAGCCGTGTTCCTCTTTGGATGCTCAAGGGGAGAGGTTTTTCCCTCGGGCTACCAGCATGTGCGGCCTGCCCAGTTCTCGACTCTCATTCTCCCTCCTCCATCTTCGAAACCAGCGACACTGCATCTCCCTGACCGTTCTTGGGTACTCTCCCTCTGCCCCTCTTCTGCCTCTTGTGTCTGCTGCCTTTCAGGACCCTTCTTTTTTTTTTTTTTTTTTTTTAATTTTTTTTTTCAACGTTTATTTATTTTTGGGACAGAGAGAGACAGAGCATGAACGGGGGAGGGGCAGAGAGAGAGGGAGACACAGAATCGGAAACAGGCTCCAGGCTCTGAGCCATCAGCCCAGAGCCTGATGCGGGGCTCGAACTCACGGACCGCGAGATCGTGACCTGGCTGAAGTCGGACGCTTAACCGACTGCGCCACCCAGGCGCCCCTCAGGACCCTTCTGATTACATTCCTCCCGGATAATCCAGGACGATCTTCCTCTTTTTCTGATCAGCTGATCAGCAGCCTGCATTGCATCTGCAACCCAGGTAACATAACAAAAGGTCACGGGTTCTGGGGATGGGACACGGACATCTTTCAGGAACCATTATTAAGTCTGTTACAGAAGCTTCTCCCTCAGGGTCCTTTACTTCTTTGCTCTGCCTGGAACAGTCTTTCCCCAAAACTTCCTGCCGGCTCTTCCCTTCTTCATTCCGGTCTCTGCAGAGCTTTACTACCATGACACAGGCCTTCTGACCATTCTGTTTAAAATACAATGCTGTCTTTACTCTTCCTGCCTTATATTGTGTCTCATATGTCTTTGCCTCTTACCCCTCTCTCTCCAGTGGATATAATCGTCAGGAGGAGAATTTTGATTGATTTGATCATTGATGTGTCCTCAGTGCCTAGACTAGTCCTGGGATATGGCAGATACCTGTAAATGTTTATTGACTTAGTGAAGGACTTAATGGATAGGAGAAATGGACTGTATTTCTTGCTTGTGGTGATGCAGGATAGTTTATTTTTCTGAACGCTTATTACAGGCTTTTTAATTTATTTTACAGTGCGCTAAAAGGTCTTTCATTTGCAATTTGGAAAAAACTGCTGAAGACCAATTTATCTATGTCCAAAGTTTTTCCACCCCATTTTCAACGAAACAGCCCAAAGAAACATCCAGACCTTCTCTAAGAAACCAGTGTGTAGGCTTCCTTTTCACCCAGTCACTCCATGACTCATGGAAACCGCTAATAAGTGATCCATAAACCAGAGTGAATTGAAGAAACTGCAGAACATGTCTTGTCCTCGAATGGCCGGCTATCCGGTTTCTACTTATTTAGATGTAATCACACTTAAGTTTGATTCTTTATGTACCCTTGACTTGTATCACAAGGAGATTTCTTTTTTGATGTTTAAAATATTTATTGATTTACTTTTTATGTATTTTTAATTTATATCCAAGTTAGTTAACATACAGTGTAATAATGATTTCAGGAATAGAATTTAGTGATTCATCACTTACTTTGAACACCCAGTGCTCATCCCAACAAATGTCCTCCTTAATGCCCCTCACCCATTTAGCCCATCCCCCCCACCCAACACCCCTCCAGCAACCCTCAGTTTGTTCTCTGTATTTAAGAGTCTCTGATGGGGGCGCCTGGGTGGCGCAGTCGGTTAAGCGTCCGACTTCAGCCAGGTCACGATCTCGCGGTCCGTGAGTTCGAGCCCCGCGTCGGGCTCTGGGCTGATGGCTCAGAGCCTGGAGCCTGTTTCCGATTCTGTGTCTCCCTCTCTCTCTGCCCCTCCCCATTCATGCTCTGTCTCTCTCTGTCTCAAAAATAAATAAACGTTAAAAAAAAAAAATTAAAAAAAAAAAAAAGAGTCTCTGATGGTTTGTCCCCCTCCCTGTTTTTATATTATTGTTGCTTCCCTTCCCTTATGTTCATCTGTTTTCACAAGGAAACTTCTAAGCACTGTGCTTGTGACCATACAGGCAAACATGCTTTCCCTAGGGCTTTCCTTTTAGAGGGGGCATAGTCATTTCTGGAAAGAAATACTTCTTTTTTTTAAGGTTTTTATTGTAATTCCAGTTAATGTACCATGTTACATCAGTTTCAGGTGTACGATATAGTGATTCAGCAATTCCATACATCACCTCACGCTCATCACAACAGATGCACTCCTTGATCCCCATCAGCCATTTCACCCACCCCCCCACATCTCCCTTCTGGTAACTACCAGTTTTTTCTCTGTAGTTTCTTGGTTGGTCTCTGTTTTTTTTCCCCCCTTTGTTCATTTGTCTTCTTTCTTCAATTCCACGGATGAGCGAAATCACATGGTATTTGTCTCTCTTTGACTTATTTTACTTAGTATTGTACTCTCTAGATCCATCCATGTCATTGCCCATAGCAAGATTTCGTTCTTTCTTCTAGCCAGATAATGTTCCATTGTGTATATATACCACATCTTTATCCATTTACCGGTTGATGGACACTTGGGCTGCTTCCACAATTTGGCTATTGTTAATAACACTGCTATAAACATAGGGATGCATGCACGTATCCCTTTGAACTAGTTTTTTAATATTCTTTGGGTGAATAGCTGGTAGGGCAATTGCTGGATGGTAGGTTAGCTCTGTTTTTAACTTTCTGAGGAGCCCCCATACTGTTTCCACAGTGGCTGAACCAGTTTGCATTCCCACCAACAGTACACAACTCCTCACCAACACTTGCTGTCTTCTGTGTTTTTTATTTTAGCCATTCTGACAGGTCTTTTGATAGGGATTGCATTAAATATGTAGATTGCGTTAAATATGTAGATTGCTTTCATCAGTGTTTTATAGTTTTCAGAGTATAGGTCTTTCACTTCTTTGGTTAGCATAATTCCTACGTATCTCATTATTTTTAGTGCATGTGTAAATGGGATTGATTCCTTAGTTTCTTTTTCTGCTGCTTCATTACTGGTGTGTAGAAACGCAACGGATTTCTGTACATTGAATTTGTATCGTGTGACTCCACTGAATTCATTTATCAGTTCTGGCAGTTTTTTGGTGGAATCTTTCAGGTTTCCTATATAGGGGATTATGGCTTCTGCAAATAGTGAAAGTTTGACTTCTTCTTTACTGATGTGTATGCTTTTTATTTCTTTCATTTATTTATTTATTTTTAATGTTTATTCATTTTTGAGAGAGACAGAGACAGAGACAGACAGAGCACGAGCAGGGGAGGGGCAAAGAGAGGGAGACACAGAATCCGAAGCAGGCTCCAACCTCTGAGCTGTCAGCACAGAGCCCGACGTGGGGCTCGAACCCGCAAACCATGAGATCATGACCTGAACTGAAGTCGGACACTTAACCGACTAAGCCACTCAGGTGCCCCCCAGGTGCTCTTCAGATCTCCCGTTTCCGTGCTGTATGTCCATGGGCTGTTTGTCCTGCTTTCCTTCCAAGAGCAGCCCCAAAGACTTCAGGCTGTCCCCGAGCCAAGCCTGCTGACTTACAGCTCCAGGCTTTAAGCACCGCTGCTTGCAAGAACTCATGAAATTTGGCCCCTCTTGCTTTCCAAGCCAATTGCCGTGGGGATTCATTTTCCCCGTGCGCTCCCATGTGCTCGTCTGTCTCACCCCCTTCTCCACAACTACAGCTCCCTCTTCACCACAGCAGCCATGATCCGTTTCTCTCCCAAACTGTGTCCCCACACTTCCTGACTTCTCTGCGGCTTCTTCTCTACCTTTAGTTACAGAGTTTGTGCTGCCATTGTTCAGGTTGATTTCTGGGGTATTTAGGATGTCTCATAGTTACCTACTTGTATTCATGGGACAGTCCATGGGTACTCTTATTCCATTGCCATCTTCCTTCTTCCCCTCAAATACTTCTCTTTTAAAAAAATATTTTTTTAAGTAATTTCTACGCCCAACGTGGGGCTTGAACTTACAACACCAAGATCAAGAGTCATGTGCTTTACTGACTGACCCAACCAAGCACCCCTAGAACATCTTTTTTTTTTTTTTTAATATTTTAAAAGTTTATTTATTTTTAAAGAGACAGAGGCAGCATGAGCAGGGGAGGGGCAGAGACAGGGAGAGAGAGAGAGAATCCCAAATAGGCTCTGCACTGTCAGCACAGAGCCCAACACGGGGCTCAAACTCCCGAACTGTGAGATCATGACCTGAGCCCAAACCAAGAATCGTATGCTTAACCGACTGAGCCACCCAGGCGCCCCAAGAAAATCTTTTTTTAAAATGAGGATTCTGATGTCTTTTCCTAGATAGCTGCCCAACAAGTGGAGAAAAAAAAAAAATCTCAACTTCCTGATCTCTCAAGATAGTAATCAGCTTGAAAGGTTTCGTTTTGCACAGTTTGCCCATCTACAGAGCACTGGCATCTTACAAAGCCTACATCCACCCCACTGTTGCCAAGTTTCCTCTCCATGTGCCAGAAAGGGAGAAGATGAAAGTAACCCCAGTCACACAGCTGAATGTTGTCTATACCTGATCATTTTGGTCAAAAATTAAGGTATCTATTTCTGCACCTTTATTTTCTACAAATTTAGCCATTAAAGAATAATCATTTCGCATGATTTCCATACATTTATCATGAAGCCTATTGTTTCATCTGCAATTGATGAACATTATAACCTGGAAAGTATCAGGAAACAGCCCACTCAAAATTGTCACATCCTTGGAGAGACTTTTTTTTTTTTTTTAAATTTTTTTTTTAACGTTTATTTATTTTTGAGACAGAGACAGAGTATGAATGGGGGAGGGTCAGAGAGAGAGGGAGACACAGAATCCGAAACAGGCTCCAGGCTCTGAGCTGTCAGCACAGAGCCCAACGTGGGGCTCGAACTCCCAGACCGTGAGATCATGACCTGAGCTGAAGTCAGATGCTTAACCGACTGAGCCATCCAGGTGCCCCGGAGAGACTTCTTATATCCCCCGCCCAAAGAAAACTATTTTAATGTTTATTTATTTTTGACACACACACACACACACACACACACACACAAAATGTGAGCAGGGGAGGGGCAGAGAGAGGGAGACACAAAAGCTGAAGCAGGCTCTAGGCTCTGAGCTGAGGGCACAGATCCTGATGCAGGGCTTGAACCCACGAACCATGAGATCATGACCTGAGCCGAAGTCGGATGCTTAACCGACTGAGTCACCCTGATACACCAAAGAAAACTATTTTAAAGGGACAGTTTATTAAATATAACCACACACTAGCATCTACCAAGAGGTGCATACACACCTATTAATATTTTTCCAAGTTTTTGCCCTTAGGACTTTCCATTTGAACGCTTTAATTATAGACTTGCTGAGTTCCTGAACTAAGTTTTCAAACTTTCTAGAGCACAAGCCCTACTAGGAAATGCATCTTTCAGTGTACCCAAAAGAAACATTTCATTTGTGTGTAGATTTATGTGTACGACTTTATAAGAATTCTTGCAATCACCCCATTCCTATGAATAATGATACTCTGATGATTTCTGTCCCTTTTTTTCTAAATGCTTATTAAATGATTTTAAATTTATTTTACAGCCAACTAAAAGGCTTTAGTTTTCAGTCAGAAAAACTCATGTGAAAGCCTAATATTCTACATCCAAAGATTTTCCACACTGTTTAGTATGAGACAGTCCAGAAGCCTCAGAAGAAACCGGTGCATAAGCCTTTATGTATCCTTTCCACCCCTCGCGGTTCTTGCCATCTTCCAGTTCTTTCATTAGGAACACCACCCTCCTTGTATTCCTGTGGGGTACAAATTTCTGACCTCACAGTAAAACTGCAGTTTCCTGTCCCTTTTTAATTTCAGGTATCTTAATTAAGTTACTACATATATTAGCACAAAAATAAGATGAGTTACACATACTGTGTAGAATTTGCGGGAATACTTAGAACATATAGATATAATCAGTTCTGGGTGCTTGATATGTAGGATTGCAAAGAGTCTAAGCAACTGTAAGGTTTCGAGGGACAGTTCACACAGACCTCCTGTACTTGACACCAACTAAAAGTTTGAGGGGTTCCCAAAATTGCCTTCAGATTGAATAATTTTCTAAAAGGGCTGGCAGAATTCACTGAAAGCTGTTATGCTTAGTTCATTATAGGAAAGGCATGAGAAAAAGCATAGGAGAGAGAGTTTAGAGAAGTACCATATGCAGTTTCCATTGTCTTGTCTCCATAGACTCAGGGACTTGTTATTGTGTTACTTTTCAAAATGAAAGTGTACAGTTATACACAGGATATTGGCAATTAGGGGAACTCATGTGATCCTCAGTGTCCAGAGTAATTATTGGAGCTCTGTCACATGACCATTCAGTATAGACTGTATGGTTTCATATGGTTATTCTCAGTCTCTTGGTCCACGCTACCAGGTGATTGAAAGCCCCGCCCAACATCATGTTCTTAGTTTTTCTGGTGTGGTCAGTGTCATCCCTAAATCATACTGTTAAAGTAATCTAATGTGACCGAAGTCCCTATTGCGCTCATCTCAGGCATGACATTCCAGGGGCTTAGAACTGTCTCTTTGATGTTGAGGACAGGCCTCGTTGTTGTTTTTTTTTTTAATTTTTTTTTTTCAACGTTTATTTATTTTTGGGATAGAGAGAGACAGAGCATGAATGGGGGAGGGGCAGAGAGAGAAGCAGACACAGAATCGGAAACAGGCTCCAGGCTCCGAGCCATCAGCCCAGAGCCTGACGCGGGGCTCGAACTCATGGAGCGTGAGATCGTGACCTGGCTGAAGTCGGACACTTAACCGACTGCGCCACCCAGGCGCCCCAGGCCTCGTTGTTTATATAACTTATTTGCTGCATATTTTACTATTTAAGAATTTACAGCGATTTATGAAATTGAGTGGAAGTCACAAAATTAATATGTATCATTATCATTTTTGTTAATTCTTTGATTTCTAACTTGTCCATTACATATGAGGCTTGGCATGATTCTAAATTTGTTTCATTGGTGCTTAGTGGATAGGACCCTACTGGATTACCTCTTGGTTTCTGTAGGCGTTTAAACCAGAGACCATGGTACACACTAGAAGGATGTAGGGAATATTCCCTGGGTTCATTAAACTCTCATGCTCTTTCCTAACTGTTAAACCTTGAGGACACCGAACAAAGCCTTCATTTGCCCACATCTCTGCATTCTTTGTCTTTTAGGAGACAAAATCCAACACAAGATGGAGACTATTCCTAAAGTGGAACCACATGAAGAACTTTCCTGCTGGCAAATCTGGCAGCATATTGCAGATGACTTAACCTGGTGTCACGACTCCATGATAAAGACTTCTCAATTCCACAGACAATGGGATTTACCCAGCCACGTTGAGGCAGCACGGTCTATAACCCACACAGGCCAGACGACTTCCCTGGGAAATGACTGCAAAAAGATCTTTAGTGATACCTCCCACTGTGATCTCCAACACATAAACTCAGGGGAGAAGTCTCACACATGTCGCGATTGTGGGAAATGCTTCTTTTATAGCTCCGCGCTTCGTGTTCATCAGAGAGTTCACCTGGGAGAGAAGCGGTATAGGTGTGAGGAGTGCGGTAAGGAATTCAGTCAGAGCTCATGCCTGCAAACTCATCAGAAAATCCACACCATAGGGAAGCCATTCAAATGTGGGGAATGTGGGAAAGGCTTCAGTCGTAGATCAGAACTTAGTAATCATTGCAGGTTACACTCAGGAGAGAAACTTTATAAGTGTGAGGGATGTGGAAAGGCCTTCATTAATGCTTGCCATCTTCAGGACCATCAGAGAGTCCACACCGGGGAGAAGCCATTCAAGTGTGATATCTGTGGTAAGAACTTCCGTCGTAGATCAGCACTTAATAGTCATTGTGTGGTCCACACGGGAGAAAAACCATACAAGTGTGAGGAGTGTGGGAAGTCCTACACTTGGCGTTCACGTCTTCGTATCCATAAGAAGGTCCACATGGGACAGAAACCATACAAATGTGAAGAATGTGGAAAGAGCTTCTTTTCTAGGACACATCTTTATTATCATCGGAGGTTCCACACAGAGGAGAAACCTTACAATTGTAAGGAATGTGGGAAGAGCTTCAGGTGGGTCTCACCTCTTTTGACACATCAGCGAGTCCACAGTGGAGAAAAACCATTCACATGTGAAGAATGTGGGAAGGGATTTGGTCAGAAATCGTGCCTGCAAGCTCATCAGAAAGTCCACACCAGAGAAAAGCCATACAAATGTGAGGAATGTGGGAAGGGCTACAAGACGAGCTTGGATCTTGATGTGCACCAGAGTGTCCATTTGGGAGAGAACCCATACACCTGTAGGACATGTGGTAAGCACTTCACTAGGACCTCAAATCTTAAAGTTCATCAGAGAGTCCACACTGGAGAGAAACCGTACAAATGTAATGTGTGTGGTAAGGTCTTCAGTCAATCTGGACATTTAAAATCTCATCAGAGAGTTCACACAGGGGAGAAACCTTACAAGTGTGAGATATGCAGTAAGCAGTTCAGTTCAAGTTCGTATGTTAAAATTCATCACAGAATCCACGTTGAGGATAAATCTCATTCTGTCTCATAGGAGGGAAAACATTTGTTTCATTAAAGTGAATGTTTCAGCCGTAGCTGAATGCATCCTGGTGATCCCAAGGTCACATAAGTGGTGCAGTGTACAAGGTACAAGAACCTTGGCAGTTGTAGCTATCACTCCAGAAAAAGGCCTAAATATAACAATTTCTTTAGGCCTTTATCAGATTCTAATGGTGCATGTTAAAATCGATGTCCCCTGAAATAGAAGCTTCATGAGGGCAGGGAGTTTGTTTGCTGCTGAATCTATACAATCAGCATTGAATAGCACTCTGTGTATGCACTTAGTACACATTTGTTAAATGAATCAAAAGGAAGAGAGAATTAGGGAAGATTGTGGAGTAGGAGGACGCTAAGCTCCTCTCCTCTCATCGATGCAACTAGACAACACTCACATCAGCGTAAATAACCCAGAAATTGACCCCGACACTGGCAGAACAAAGTCAACATCTAAAGGTGTAAAAGAGGCCATATCAGAGAAGGTAGGAAGGGCAAAGATGCAGTTTGGGAGTGAGCCAGACTGGCCGTCTGTGGAGGGGAAGGAACCAGTGGTGTAGAGAAGACAAAAAACAGACTGTCACACTGGGGAGCCCACATGGGGAAGATGAATCCCTGTAACACTTGGCTTTGAAAGCGAGAGGGGCCAAATGGCATGAGTTCTTAGCAGCCAGCTGGACTTAAAGCCTGGATTTCCAGTATCTGTGGGCTGGGCTCTGGGAGAGCACGATGAACAGCAGGTGGAGACACAACCAGGAATCAAGTTTGGCAAATGCCAGGGGCAGACAGCAGGGACAGCAATTTACTGAGTGTGGCCTGGAGAGCAGGGATCATGGGGACACTCCTTTGGGAACAAAGGAGGGAACCATTTCCCTCCCTGGCCCCCCCAGCATAAGCACACGGGTACCTGCTGGAACCAGCACGGCGCCCACACTCCTTACCTAACTTGGTTACACCAGCCCCTGCCCCCCTGTGCTCTGGTGGGTCTGCCTTCCCCAATCACACCTGCTTCAGTCCCGGCACTGTGAAGACCAGAGCAAGCCTACCTTGTCTCCTGACCTGTGTGTTTTGCAGAACATCAGTTCTAGAGGTGGCAGCTTCAACAGGTCTCATTTCACAAACAGACCAGCACATATCATTAAAATGGGCTCTACCCAGCTGGGACCAAACACTGCCCACAATAGGCAAAGAGAGCCTCTGCAGGTGACCAGACTGAATAAAAAGAGCCCAGGACACAGCACTGGGGCACAGGCAACACACATAGGAGACCCTGCCCCTGAAGCGACAGGTCCCAGGAAACAGGAGACCGTGCACTGCAGGGCACTACAGGACTTGTTCTTCATAAGGGCATTACCTTCAAGAGCAAGAGACACAGCTGACTTTCCTAATATGCAGAAATAGACATGGAGACAAAATGAGATGGGAATATCTCCCAAATGAAAGTACAGGACCAAACCACAGCAAGAGACCTAAGCGAAATGGATATAAGTAATATTCCAGACAGAGAATTTAAAGTAATGATCACAGATACTCACTTGGTTTGAGAAGAGTGGAGGACATCACTGAGACCCTTAATAGATTAAAAAGAACCAAGCAGAGATGAACACAATAAATTAAAAATGCACTTGATGGGATAAGAAGGTGAGATGAAACAGGAATGAATGAATGTCCTGGAAGACAGAGTAATGGAAAGTAAGCCACACAAATGAGAGGAAGAAAATCATGGAGATTGAGGATAGGGAACTCAATGACTCCATTAAGCATAATAGCATAGTAACATTTGCATTAAAGGGACCCCAAAAGAAGAGAAAAGGGGGCAGAAATTTTACCTGAAGAAATAATAGCTGAAAACTTACCTAATGTGAGGAAGGAAACATAACCAGATCCAGGAGGCAGAGATCCACCCAAAAAATCAGCCCAAGGATGTCCACACCAAGATACATATTTGTTAAAATGGCAAAAAGTGATAAAATATTTTAAATGAACCTAAGAGGCAAAATGTGCAATCTTTACAAATTGTATCTGGAAAAGGAAACCAGCAAAAAACTAATAAATAATTCTGAGGAACAAATAGTTGAAATGCAGAAATACACTGAGTACTGTGTTCCACAGCATTATTTTGGTAGTTTCCTATTATGGTTGGCTCTGGCTATCAGCCTGTGTTCTGAGGTTGAGTTCTTATTTTTCATGTCTTGATCTCATATCCCATTGGTTTACGCAGTAGCAGTTGAACTCTTGTGATTTTTCTCACACTGCAGACTGAAACAATTTAACTTCACAATAACTGGCCACTGCACATATCTTAATTGAATTTTCTCAACAAAGTTAAGGCAAGGGTTCAAAGAAACACTAAAAACATCAGATTTATATAGTAGTGATAAAAACATTTTTCTTAATTTTGAATTTGTCATTGAGTTTTAAATTTCTGCATTTCCATGTAGTCTTTGATATGATTGCCTTCTAATTGTAGGGTTTTTTTTTAAATCAAACTTCTGTGGTAGAAATTTATGCCAATTTGAAGGACATTTAATTTGTCAGCTTCCCATATTTTCCCCTCATCCCCATGAAAATAAATACTAGAAAAATTTGGGATTTGGTGATTGCATCAAATACATTAACTACAGGGTGCAGAAATGACAGTTATATGTTTTTCTTGGTGACAATAAAAACATTTTTTTGAAAAGCAGTATATTTCAGAATGTGTGACATGCAACTTCGATCTGGAAATCATACTATAGGAACATACTATGAGATTCAAACAATGAAAAGATGAATACCACATCAATAACGTCACAGAGTTTTAACAATGGAAATAACAAGTGTTCAATAAGAATTTGTTTAAATTTCATATATTCCCATAATAACATGGGGCCATTAAATTAATGTCAAGGACATGTAATACCAGGAGAAGAACATAACAAAAGCTTTGTGAAATCAGACCATAGCCTTCATAGTGTAATAAATTCATAACTCTGTGTATTATGTGTTTATATACATACATAACATAGAAATGGATACTCTAAATTATATTCTTTGGCAAGGAGTATTTGGTGGCGTTTTCCATTCTGTAATTCTACTGTGTGTTATTTCTCAGTGAACATCAATTTGATCAAACTGGCAAATTACAATAGAATTTGAAAGATGATTAGGAGTCCCTTATAGTTGGGTCACCTACTAAGATTGTTCTGCATTATCATATGGCAGATAAGATCAAAACTAAGGAATAAGACACAATTTGTATTCACAGATAAACTAATGAGTATGGTCAGCCATGTTTGTTGTTGATGCACAAGATTCATCTTGAGGCATAAGCCAGGGAGCAGGCAAATACTGGAGATAGTAAAGTAGTTATGTTGTGGAGGTTAAGAAAAATGCTTTGAAGAAAAAAATGTGCATGGGTAGGGGTCTTACAGAGCATTATAGCATTGGAGCCTCTAAGGAGAAAGAAGCTTTGGATGCCATTCCACACTCCGTGGATGCCATGGTGTTATTTTAAGTGTATTGACTGAGGGGTTTACTTACAAAGTGTATCTAATAGATTCATTTTCATAATCAATTTTCTGGGCTGTATCTCCACAGAATACTAGATACTGCGATCCATGCTATCTCAGTTTGCATAGTGGCTTGAGGGTCCCTTCTACCACCTTCAGGTTCTGTGACTTGCTGAGAGGACACAGAATATAGTTGGATTTAGGACTATATTTCAGTGAAAGAATACATGTGTGAAATGCCTACAATAGGACTACAAAAGAAAGGGGTTTCAAAAGGGATTCTTTAAAAAAAAAATATTCATTTTTGATAGCATGAGTGGGGGAGGCACAGGGACAGAGGGGGACAGAGGATGCGAAGTGGACTCTGCACTGACAGGAGCAAGCCCAATGTGGGATTTGAACTCACAAACTGAGATCATGACCTGAGCCAAAGTCGGATGCTCAACCCACTGAGCTACCCAGGCACCCCTGAGAACCTAGGGTTCTTGTTTTTGTTTATTTTTCTTTTTTTAATGTTTATTCATTTTTGAGAGACACAGACCGTGTGAGTGGAGGAGGGGCAGAGAGAGAGGGAGACACAGAAGCTGACGCAGGCTCCCGGCTCTGAGCTGTCAGTACAGAGCCCGACGCGGGGCTCGAACCCACGAGCTGTGAAATCATGACTTGAGCCGAAGTCGGACGCCTAACCGACTGAGCCACCCAGGCGCCCCTGAGAACCTAGGGTTCTTAATGAGGGCTGGTCATGTAGGCGCCATCTACTTAGCACGTGACAAATTCAAACCTTCAACAGAGAAAGCAGATGTTCAAAAGAAACCTTGTTGCGCAGTTGAGACACAGTGATCAGCTCTGACCAGTGATGGACGGAGTAAGTCTTCCCAAATCCATGTTCCCTGACACCAGCCGAAATCCAGCCTTGCAAGCAGGCCTAAGGACCATATATAATAGCAAACCTACTACTCCTCAGGGGATGTGCCAAAACGCTTAATTCATCCAGAAACACACCAGTAGTTGGACAAGTTGGGCTTATTATTTGTTGCAGTGGAGTACACCCACCAGGGAAAACCATGAAGCGTCACGAGAGAAAGAGGGTGTCAGAAAGAATCTATTCTAGGATTTGAGCTCTGTTTGGGTGGTTTAGGGAAGGCCTAAAGAAGCAGGGTTCCTGGAGATGAACTACCGTCGGAAAGCAGGAGGAATTCTAAGAGTGAGTATTTCAACAGGTGTTACCTTTTGGGAAGGCAGCCTGGAACAAGAATAAAGGTCCAAGTGACAAAGAAGTAGCAGTCACCCATCTAGCAAAAAAGGGATGTTAGGCATTGTGTGATGGCACAGTGACCTCGTTTTTGTGTGCATCTCAACAAAATTAAGAAGGGGACTTGTTTCGTCTCACTTTACCATGGTCTCAGAGAACGCTCATTCGAGGATGGTATTCTGTGATTCATTTATGTCCAAAGGAGACTAACATGGCCTAGCTTCGAGGGCTACACCAGCTTCCAGATGTCGGGCTGTTTCGTTTTTAGTTCTCAGTCCATCCAGTGTAACATTCCACAGCCATCATTTGGAAGGAGTTAGACTTTTTTCAAAAAAATTTTTAAATGTTTCTATTTATTTTTGAGACAGAGAGCATGAGCAGGGGAGGGGCAGAGAGAGAGGGAGACAAAGAATCTGAAGCAGATTCCAGGCTCCGAGCTGTCAGCACAGAGCCCGACGCAGAGCTCAAAGTCACAGATGGCGAGATCATGACCTGAGCTGAAGTCGGATGCTTAACCGACTGAGCCACCCAAGCGCCCCTAGACTTTCAAAACTGGTATTACAAAATGTTCAGCTTATATAGATATAGAACATGAGACTTCATTTTATTTTTCAATTACTTTTTTTTTAGAGAGAGAGAGACTGTGTGTTTGTGGGGGGTGGTCAGAGGGGCAGAAGGAGAAAGAGAATCTTAAGTAGGCTCCACACCCAGCACAGACCCTGACAAAGGGCTTGATCTCACCACCGTGAGATCATGGCCTGAGCCAAAATCAAGAGCGAGACACTCAACCAACTGAACCACCCAGGCACCCTGAGACTTCATTTTAAAAATTAAATATAGGGGCGCCTGGGTGGCTCAGTCAGTTGAGTGTCCGACTTCAGCTCAGGTCATGATCTCACAGTCAGTGAGTTCGAGCCCCGCGTCGGGCTCTGTGCTGACAGCTCAGAGCCTGGAGCCTGCTTCCGATTCTGTGTCTCCCTCTCTCTCTGCCCCTCCCCAGCTCATCTGTCTCTCTTAGAAACAAATAAACATTAAAAAAATTCTTAAAAAAAATAAATAAATAAAAATTAAATATATATGTTGATAGCTAGATATAGATATATATTGATATATGTTTATGGGGAGACAATTTTTATCTTCAGGAGGAAGGATTCTAGGTGCATTTTTCTTATTTTGCTTCATACGATTTTTAGTTTTTAGTAACATACATCTTTTAAAATTAACTATATGCAATAAAATAACTATAAAATATAAGATATTTTTATCAGAAAGTATAAAGGAAAAAACTCAATACTAAAATATGCTCTCTCACCTACAGAATCCTCCTCCGTGATTTGCCTTTAAATCATGGGCTTTGGGTGTCAGAATAACTCCAATGTCAAGTTCTGCAGCTATTACCCTTGCTTTGAGATACTGGACAATTTTGTAACTTCACAGAAGCTTGACATGTTCACCTCCCAAGTAGGGATAATAATTTTTTAAAAAATTTATTTTAGAGAGAGAGTGAGCGAGAGCGCACACATAGGGGAGGGGCAAAAGAAGAGAATCCCAAGCAGGCTCCCTGATCAGCGCAGAGGCCAACGTGGGGCCGGATCCCACCACCCTGAGATCATGACCCGAGCCAAAATCAAGAATCACATGCTCAACCTGCTGAGCCACCCAGGCACCCCGGGATAATAATTTTAATATACAGTTTAAATGAGGGAAGCGTGCTTTTCCATGAGGACAAGCTTCCACTTGGGCCCTAAATTCCTCCCAAGTCTGTGGTGTGTCTGGAGTAGAAGCGGGTAACCTCCTCGCTTCTCACCGCCCCTCCCGAATAATTCTCCCTCACCCATTCTTTGAACTCTGTTTTGGCCTCATATCGTCAGATTACATTAAACATCCTCCCCCTCTCAGTCGTCTAGTGTCCCTTAAGCAATCATTCCCCGTTAATTTCTTGAAGATTGCACCTCCTCACCTAATCCCTTTCCAACAACACTCCTGTCACAATTGGAGGCATTTCGAATTCGGAAGTCGTGTCCATGGAATAATTTCGCTGAGGACTCAGGCAGAGAGGTAACACAGACTCTTAACATGGAAACCCGTATTACCACCTAGGAAGTCGGGACTGCGTGACCCCTTCCTTTCTGGCATTTGGGGAAGCGTAGACAAAGAGCTTCCAGCAGCCGCAACTTGTTTAGGAGCGCGAGCCTGAGAACCTTTTGCCTTTAGCATTCTGGGAGATGTAGTCCCCGCGCTCCGTGTAGTCGCGCTCACTTCCGCTCAGGAAGGCGGGTCTGGTGCATCCTGGGAGATGTAGTCCAGAAGCTCCAGGTTCTCGCGGGCACTTCCGCTGGGGGAGTGGGAGGTTGCTCCTGAATTTTCTATGGGAGCGGTGCGTCAGTTCCGCCTCTCCCAGCGCTTCCAAACTTCCTGAATCTGTGCTTGGAACCTGCAGCGACAGGGCGACTTAGGGGGGAAAAAAAGCCTGAGCGGAGCACGCAGGTATTAGCGGGGCGGAAGGCAGTGGTGTGCGTCTCTGGGGGAGTCTCTGCGTTCGTGGTGGGTCCCGAGGCCCGGGGTGGGGCGTGGGGTGGGGTCACCTATGGCCTGGCTTGAGTTTCTGCTTGTCTCCGCTCGCCCCGTCCGCCTCCCTACACCCACGCGTGCCTGTGCATCCTGGTGTTCAGGATTGTAAGAGGTGGTGAAAGAGGACTTCAGCTGCCTCCATTTTGACCTCAAACTTTCTGGTTGGCTTCTTTCCAGCTTGTCTCTTGGCGCAGGTGGCACAGCCTTGAGGGCAAAGCAGCCCCTGGTGAGAACCTAAACTAACCCCTCAAGCCGTAAGGGCTGCCCTGCGCCAGCAAGACCCCGTTTGTGATTGACCCCAAGATAGTAATCCATTTGACCTTCGCTGCCCACCTGCAGTACCCGCCCGCCTTCACCCCACCTTTTGCTTGTATAAACCTGGACGTATTTTCAGGCACTTTGAAGACAGTCTTGGAGCCGTTAGTCTGCAGTCTTTTGGCGTTCGCCTTACTGAGATAAATTCTTTTCTTATTCACCTGGACTAGATTCTCTGCCTTCGGATTTTGTCAGCAGCGAGGGACCAAATGGGGTCTGTTTGGGACCTCCCCAAAGCCAGATGCTCTTGCCCCCTCCTCCCCACCCCGCCGCCGCTCGCCAGCTATGGCTGTGGAAATAAAAATCTCAAAACAGCTCCTGGCGTATGGTGAATGGTGATCTCTTTTTGGTATTAATTTCCCGAGCATCAGTCAAGTCCCCAGGTTAGGGTCACATGTCCAACTGCGGTGATCTTTGCTCTTCTCTGATTCCTGGTGGATCAGGTTGCTGGATCATCCTGGGCTCCGTCTTTAAAAAAAAAAAATTTTTTTTTTAATGTTTTTATTTGTTTTGGGGAGAGAGACAGAGCATGAGTGGGGGAGGGGCAGAGAGAGAGGGAGACACAGAGTTCGAAGCAGGCTCCAGGCTCTAAGCCATCAGCACAGAGCCTAATGTGGGGCTCGAACCCACAAACTGTGAGATCATGACCTGAGCGGAAGCCGGACGCTCAACTGACTGAGCCACTCAGGCACCCCATCCTGGGCCCCTTCTAATCTCTCTTTTCAGAAGGTGTGGGTAGTAATGGAACTAAGGTTGAGTTCCCATCTTGGTGACTCAGAAACCTTACCAGATTGAGTTGTTGCATAAAGAAAACTTTGATTTGCAAGCAAAGAAGGAAATCACAGGGGAATAGCTTCCGCAGCCGGGAATCCCCAAAAGAGGGTGGATGGCTTCCTTTTGTTTAGGGTTAGGATGGATATTTAGATAGGGAAGGCTTGTCATGGTATGTAGAGGCAGGCATAGGGATGAGCATGCGCCCTAAGGAAACATGCCTATATGTTGTGTGTTATGTACGTGAGGCTGAGGCTCCTCCTTGGGCAGAAATTTTAGGATTATAATGAGGTAAAGGTAATTGTAGGTCAGTCCAGAAGCCACTCCATGGTCCTTCTGTGCAGGCACGAGTTGGGGTTCTAGCGCAGAAGTTCTGGGTGGTCTGGGTCTGCGGCAGGTCTTGTCAGGGCAGTTGTCATCACCTGAGGTGGTTTCCGGTTTCATTCGCCGGAGTTAAGAGGTAAGCTAGAAAAGAGAGCTTAAGGGAAAATGTAAGACATAGGTGGGTGAGTGCAAGCAGGTGGGCGTTAGATGTCAGGTCTTGGGGTCTAGTTGGTGATGAGGGTTGCTTCCAGATTGCATTATTATTATTATTATTATTATTTTAGAGAGAGAGAGAGAGAGAGAGAGAGGATGCATGAGTTGGGGAGAGGAGCACAGGGAGAGAGAGAATCTTAACAGGCTCCACAACCCTGGGATCACGACCTGAGGCGAAATCAAGAGTCTCTTGCACAACCAACCAGCTGAGTCACCCCAGGCGCCCCCCTAGATTGCACTGTTATTGAGGACAGTGACATGATCATGGCATTTCATGACATTATATTTTTCTTCCCCAGCCTGATTTCTCAGAAAGGGCTGCACAGAGGTGGAAAGAGTGACTCCCCTGGCTACTGACAGCAAAGTTCCACGTGAGTGGGATTTGGCATCTTTCTTTCTTTCTTTCTTTCTTTCTTTCTTTCTTTCTTTCTTTCTTTTCTTTCTCTCTCTCTTTCTTTCTTTCTTTCTTTCTTTCTTTTTAATGTTTATTTATTTTGAGAGAAAGCGTGTGTGGGTGAGTTGGGGAGGGGGAGCGAGAGGGAGAGAGAGAATCCCAAGCAGGTCCCCTGCTGTCAGCACAGAGCCTGTCACGGCCTGGGAGAAGGAGGGGGGTTGCTCATTCTCCCTACCTGAGATCATGACCTGAGCAGAAATCAGGAGTCAGACGCTTAACGGACTGAGCCACCCAGGGGCCCCTGGGCATTTTTCTTTTACGATAGTCACATCAATTAGATAATGTATAGGTTGTGTAATTGGGCATGGGTCTTAGTAATAATCCTTAATTGCCAACCTCAACCATGATGGTTTTATACAAATAAATATATTGGGCCACACCACAGCTATGTGAAGAAATTCTGCCTTTTTTTTTTTTTTTTTTCCTAGTCAATAAAATGAGATTGAGACCCAGGGAGCATAAGTGATTTGCCCACAGTCCCCACCTAGTAAGAGGCTGAACTGGGGTTGGAATGAAGGCAGCCTGAGTCCAGAGCTCAGGTTGCTAATCTCTTGAGCATGTTCTGCAGCTGTAGGAACCAGCAGGCATCAGACCCTGGGGTAGTTAGTACTTGGGTCTGGAGGACCTTAAAAGCAAGGCTAACGGGCTTTGATTTTTCTGAGTTTTTAAAAGCATTGTGAACTATTTTATTCTGCTTATTACTAGTAATATGCTTTATTCTTTTTTTTTTGAAGTTGATTTATGTATTTTGAGAGAGACAGAGGCATTGTGAGTGGGGGAGGGAAAGAGAGAATCCCAAGTAGGCTCAGCAGTGCCAGCACATAGCCCAATATAGGGGCCCAAACCCATGAAACCATGAGACATGACCTGAGCTGAAACTAAGAGTCGGACACCTAACCGACTGAGCCACCCACGTGCCTCCTTAAAGAACTGTATCATTATGGAACAATCAAAAAACACAGAAATATGAGGGAAAAATTATTTTATTTTTTAAGAAATTTTTTAAATGTTTACTTTTTTAAATTTTTTTTTTTTTTTCAACGTTTATTTATTTTTGGGACAGAGAGAGACAGAGCATGAACGGGGGAGGGGCAGAGAGAGAGGGAGACACAGAATTGGAAACAGGCTCCAGGCTCTGAGCCATCAGCCCAGAGCCCGACGCGGGGCTCGAACTCACGGACAGCGAGATCGTGACCTGGCTGAAGTCGGACGCTTAACCGACTGCGCCACCCAGGCGCCCCTAAATGTTTACTTTTTGAGAGAGAGAGTGTGAGTGCGGGAGAGACAGAGAGGGAGGAGACACAGAATCGTAAGCAGGCTCCAGGCTCCGAGCTGTCAGCACAGAGCCCTACGCGGGGCTTGAACTCGGGAACCGTGAGATCATGACCTGGGCCGAAGTCGGACACTTAACCGACTGAGCCACCAGGCGCTCTGGAAAAAATTTTAATTACCTGGTAATCAAGGATGTAAAGATAATAACTGTGAAGCTTTTAATGAATTTCTATTTGGTGGTTGTGTATATTTGTATGTTTGTTTATGAACATTTTACACAATGATCATATTTTTCTGTGTGTAACTTCTGATGTATTTTAACTATGGAAATTTTGTTTACGATTTAAAAAAAATTTTTTTTAATGTTTCTTTATTTTTGAGAGAGAGAGAGGGAGAGACAGAACACAAGCAGGGGAGGGGCAGAGAGGGAGACACAGAATCCAAAGCAAGCTTCAGGCTCTGAACTGACAGCACAGAGCCCGACGCGGGGCTCGAGTTCATGAACTGTGACTTCATGACCTGAGCTGAAGTCAGAGGCTTAATCGACTGAGCCACCCAGGCGCCCCTTTTTTTAACGATTTTTAAGTAACCTCTACACCCGTTGTGGGGCTCATATGATCAAGAGTTGAGCCAGCCAGGCAAGGTGCCACAGAGCTATGGCCAATTTTTAAACATTGCCAAGAAAAATGAATTTCCATTTAATTTCATGATCATCTTTATTATCCCCGTTATTATTGTTGTTCCTGTGACTGTTTCCTGACAGTATAAGACTTTATTTTTGCATAATTTAAAATTAAAAATTTTTCCATTGAAAAGTTGCAAAACTAGTGTAAGGAGTTCCCATATACTCTTTTTTAAGTTGTTTTCTTTTTTCTAACTTATGTGTTTTGAGAGAGAGCGAGTTGAAGAGGGGCAGAGAGAGAGGGAGAGAGAAAATCCCAAGCAGGCTCCTTGCTGTCTTGTGCAGAGCCTGATGCAGGGCTCAATCCCACGAACCTTGAAATCACTACCTGAGCTGAGATGAAGAGCCAGATGCTTACCTGATTGAGCCATCTAGGTGCCCCCTCAAATACTCTTTACACAAATTCCCCAATTGTTTACATTTTGCCTGTCTGTCTTGTGGCTCCGTCAGCCACATAACACCAGGAATATACCTGCAATTCAATGACAGCTTCTTTTACCTTTCTGAAGGAAGGAAGCCCCACATATGGGTAATCAGGTATCTTGGTAAAAAGGATTTAGGGGAGGCTGATTACAGAATTTTAACATTCCGTGCTTGGTAATATTGGATGTTATACTATATGATAGAATTATCTATCAGATGTTAGATGTTTAGTAAGTAATTACAAATAGTAGTTAATGGTGTTGTTACTTATTAAATAATGCTAGATAACATGTAACATCCTGGTTTGTAATCTGCAGTCTTCTATTTAATTTCGTTCTGTTTTTCATGTATAAACGCCTTATCACCAGTCTCCCCTCCCCCATCTCATTTCAAAGTCCAATTTTATGTACTGCCTTAAACTGTATATTTGTTGATAGACATTGTACAAAAATTTTATCATAAACTTGATATTCTTTAATGTGGAATGCATTCCATAACCTTTGTGTTTTTTGTTGATGGTGCTTCTTTTTTTTTTTTTTTTTTTTTACTTTTTGTTTTTCACGTAAGCTCTACACCCAACGTGGGGCCCGAACTCACAACCCGGAGAGCAAGAGTCACACGTGCCATCGACTGAGCCAGGTGCCCCTGTTCTTGATGCTTTTGAAGAGTGTAGAGGCAAGTTAGTTTGGAGAAAGTTCTCCATTTGGGGTTTATCAGATGTACTTACTACATGTTTAGGTTCGGTAATGCGGCATTAGCAGGGATCCCATAGAACATTGAGGCGTCCTTGACATTGCAGCATAACAGGAGCCAAAGGACGTCGGTCTGTCCGTATATCGGTGAACTCAACGTTGTTACCTAAGCTAAGGTGATTTCTATTAGGTTTCTCCACTGCGAAGTCACTAATTTTTATTTATTATATTTTTTTAAAGATCGTATTTTTTAAGTAACCTCTATACCCAGCGTGGGGCTGGAACTCACAACCCCCAGATCTAGAGTCGCACGCTTTACCGACTGAACCAGCCAGACTCCCCTAAAGTTACTATTTTTTAAATCAAAATGAGTAAAGTTTATGGGGAGATACACTTACTGGTTGGCATTCTGCTGTGAGGCCAGGCTTCCCCATGTTCCCTGCTTATTCACTCAAATATAAATACCTTTTTTTTTTTTTAATTTTTTTTTTAACGTTTTATTTATTTTTGAGACAGAGAGAGACAGAACATGAACGGGGGAGGGGCAGAGAGAGAGGGAGACACAGAATGGAAGCAGGCTCCAGGCTCTGAGCCATCAGCCCAGAGCCTGACGCGGGGCTCGAACTCACGGACCGCGAGATCGTGACCTGAGCTGAAGTCGGACGCTCAACCGATTGAGCCACCCAGGCGCCCCTCAAATATAAATACCTTTATCAAGATGCACTCAGAATCTGTCAATTAGTTTTGTGATTTAAATGACACGTAGATGAACAAACATTTATTTATATGAACTTGATGTGTATTGTACATATCATAGAATCTGCCCATTTTAGTTACACAAATCGGTGATTTTTAGTAACTTCGCTGAGTGGTGCAGCCATTGCTGTAATTCAGTTAGAACATGTTCATTCCCCCAGTTGGATTCCTCAGGCCCATTTTCAGTTCACCTCCATTTTCTCCCCTAATACCCAGGTGACCACCAACCTGCTTTCTTTCTCTTTAGATTTGCCTCTTCTGGACATTTTCTAGAAATGGAATCATAAAATATCTGGCCTTTTGTGACTGGCTTCTTTGACTTTCAGCAGCGTTTACCAGGTTCATCCATGTTGCAGCATGACCCATACTTCATTCCTTTTAATTATAGTAAAAGTATCTGAAAAACATTCCACTGTACAGATTTGTCACAATTTGTTTATTCGTGCATAGGTCATAGGTCGACATTTCGGTGGTTTCCAGTTGGAGGGTTATCAGGAATAATGGTGCTGTGAACACTCATGTACAGATTTCCAGTAATCATCCCGGGACGGGAGGGGAGTGACATCCCGGGCTACCTTTAATGTCTTTTTTCCGCTTCCCTAGGCCCCCCACCAGGCGCCGTTCTGCCTTCCTGGGATCTGTGCAACTCTGCGCTCTGCACACTGCCAGAAGTCGGAGGACCCGTGACCATGTTCAAGGTGAGTAGGGCTTGCCTTTCTCACTTTCCAGATTCCATCTCATTATTCAGATGATCACACCTTTTTCTGGGGATGACTCAAGCAGAACTCCAGGCGTTTGAGGACCTGTTTTGTGCCAGGGTCTTCCCTTGTTCCTTTTGAATTTACTTTGCATGTATTTTTAGTTTTTGTTTTATTATTATTTTTCTTACGGAGTAGAAAAATGACTAGAAATGAGCAATTCTTCCAATTCATTACTTCCTTTCTGACAAGTGAGCTATTTTTATTTTCTCCCTCTCTTGTCAGTATCCATAACTGAATTTGTATTTGTGATATACATCTGATTTTAATTCTGATTTTTTTCCTTTAATGTTTTGTAATGTTCATTTTTCACAGTTGCATCCTGTCCCCATGGAATCGATGTACCTTTTTATCTTTACTTCCTGTTCAAAGACATGTATGTGGTTTAGGGATTTTACTGTTTTTTATTTTTTTATTTTTGAGAGAGAGCGTGAGCAGGGGTGGAGAGAAGAGAGAGAGAGAGAGAGAGAGAGAGAGAGAGAGAGAGAGAATGAGAATAAAAGCAGGCTCCATGCTGTCAGCACAGAGTCCAATGCAGGGCTTTTGAACCCACAAACCATGAGATCATGACCTGAGCTGAAACCAAGAATCAGACGTTTAACCAACCGAGCCACCCAGGCACCCCTCGAGAGATGATTTCCATAGCTGGCCTGCTCCCTGACCCCTTTCTCAGAGTCACCCCGCCACACTGACCTGCTCAGCGCTGCAGGCACGTTGATAGCAGTTAGCACAGTCGTTTATAAAATTTAAATTTTAAATGTAAAATCTTTAAATTTCTCTGTGGCCAGAGATACCTGATACGGAATTACCAGGAGCAAATACCTGGGGCAAAAATGCTTGCTACAGGGATGCCAAGATAAAAAGGCAGAGCCCATAATAGGAATCTTATGCATATGGTAAAGGGCAAAAATCCAGTGAAATACAAACAAGGATGAGAGTAGGCATGTGAAAAATGAGAAACACAAATAAACATCTCAAAGGTGGTTCTGTGAATTTACAGTCAGATAAGTGGCAATAATAATACAAGTTGTTCTTATAAACCAGATTACCAAAACCGTGGAAAAATGTATAGCCTACTCTTGGCTGTCATTTGGAGACCCAGGACTGTTGTATTCTTTTGAAAGATTAGCGGTGTAGGAAAAAGAGGGGGAAGAAAATCTGCCATCATATGATCACAATTTTAAACGTGCTCATTTTTGACGTTTTAATTTTCCTTTGCGATCATTTTCAAGTGGTCAGGGAAACAAGGTCTATGTAAAATGATGTTCTTTGCAGGATACGTTGTAATGAGAAAAATGCGTAAAATTAAATACTGTTTAATCGGTATCGTTAAGTATAGTTTTCTGTTCTCTGGGGTAACAGCCGCAAAATGAGATGAAATATTTTTTTAATTTATTTATTTTAGAGAGCCAGAGCAAGTGGGGGAGGGGCAGAGAGAGAAGAAGAGAGAGAATCCCAAGCAGGTTCTGCACTGCCAGCACAGAGCCTGATGTGGGGCTTGAACTCTCTAACCATGAAATCACGACCTGAGCTGAAATGAAGAGTTGGACACTTAACCAATGAGCCACCCAGTCACCCTAAGGGGAAATATTTTTATTTTTTATTTTTTTAGAGAGCTTGGGAGCAAGTGTATGCAGGTGGGGGAAGGGCAGAGGGAGAGAGAGAATCCCAAGCAGGCTCCACGCCTGGTGCAGACCCCACCCTGGGGCTCGAGTTCACAACCGTGAGATCTGAGATCATGACCTGAGCCAAAATCAAGATTGGACGCTAACCAGCTGAACCACCCGGGTGCCCTGATGAGATAGTTGTTGGTAATGGCAACGTGAAGAAATAATATGAATAATAAAGGTCTGTTAGGCACTTACTCTGTGCCATGCACTGTTCCAAGTGTTAGGGATATTCCCTTGTTTAAATCTTGAAGGAACTCTGTCACAGAAGGACCGCATACGGAGAAGAAACTCAGGCACATGGACAGACTTGTCCAAAGTCACACAGCTAGTAAGGCACAGGCCCTTCGGAATCGGCTCCGGAACATGATGCTGAACATTACATGGGAGAACCACGTAGCTGTCCCACGAGGTTAGCAAAAGCTCGTTAGTGGCACATGTGAAAGCAAAGTGATAGGGTTCGTGCGTGTGTGAGAGGAAGAAGGTGGGTGTTGTCAAACGTTTGAACTAAATTGCTGAATGCTTCTGGGGCAGTCAGCACCACGCGTCGCGAAGTGAAACGTGTGTTGTCCAGGATGCGTGTTTAGAGTTTTTGGCGGTTACTTGTAAGTAGACTCCACGAGGACACAAAAACACAAGGACGTTGTCATTGCCACACATTTTGGTGAGGCTGACGAAACTCACCGTGGCATTGGCAGGGTAGAAGGAGAAGCGCCTGGAAGGCTACAGATGGACTTGAGTCCCTCACACTCTGGAACTACGTCCCACCATCCTCTCCAGCTTTTCCGTGCTGCCCCGCTCCCAGTGGCCTTTGGGTGCGAGATTGAGGTTATATGTGCTTGGTGTTGTAGGAGGCTGTGACGTTCAAGGACGTGGCTGTGGTCTTCACGGAGGAGGAGCTGGGGCTGCTTGACCCCGCCCAGAAGAAGCTGTATGGAGACGTGATGCTGGAGAACTTCCGGAACCTGCTCTCTCTGGGTGAGGACAGGCGCTCTGTGACTCAGTGTCAGCTTCCTGGATTGGCTTTCTGTGTTTGTGTGTTCAAAGCTTTGGGGATCTTGAAATGGTCCCTTGTATTTATGGTGTACTAACAATTTTTAATAACATAAAGTGGAAAATCTCAGTTTATTAGAACAGAATATATTGCAGCAAGATCTCCCGCCAATTTTGTCTGTGGTGTAGGAGCCCAGTGGGAGATTTAGTGAAAATAGACATTGGTTAGAAATAGGTGTTTGTAGGGGCGCCTGGGTGGCGCAGTCGGTTAAGCGTCCGACTTCAGCCAGGTCACGATCTCGCGGTCCGTGAGTTCGAGCCCCGCGTCGGGCTCTGGGCTGATGGCTCAGAGCCTGGAGCCTGTTTCCGATTCTGTGTCTCCCTCTCTCTCTGCCCCTCCCCTGTTCATGCTCTGTCTCTCTCCGTCCCAAAAATAAATAAACGTTGAAAAAAAAAATTTTTTTAAAAGAAATAGGTGTTTGTAATGCACGTTTCTGCATGTATGTCTGGGTCTTGAAATATGGGCCATGTTTGTTTGTTTTTTTAATTTTTTTAATGTTTATTTTTGAGAGAGAGAGACAGAGTGTGAGCGGGTGAGGTGCAGAGAAAGAGGGAGACACAGAATCCGAAGCAGGCTCCAGGCTCTGAGCGGTCAGCACAGAGCCCAACTCAGGGCTCGAACCCACAAACCGCGAGATCATGGGCTGAGCCGAAGTCGGAGGCTTAACCAACTGAGCCACCCAGGTGCCCCAATATGGGCCATGTTTTTAAAAATGTTTGAAAAATGCTGGTTTTGATTAATTGATCAGTATGTGCAGGAATCCAAATGTTCAGTCGATTGTACCTTTAGTGTGCGTTCTATTTATTTCTAAATGTCTTTTTAGTTTTGAGAGCATGTGTGCTCAAGCACGTGAGTGGGGGAGGGGCAGAGAGAAGGAGAGATGGGATCTGAAGTGGGTTCGAGCTCACGAACCATGACATCATGCGTTGAGCCAAAGTTAGATCCTTAACCAACTGAGCCACCCAGGCGCCCCTAATGTGTTCGTTTTAAATACGGACTTTGCATGCTCACAAAGCACCGCCTCTTCAAACATGATACATTCTGCTTAGAGAAGGTAAAAACGCTTTGGATGATGCTAGCAAGCCACAGACGAGAGAAATCAGGTAAGAGCCAAGCAGGTGGGAGTCCTCGTAGGTGTTCTCCTGTGTGTCTTCGCTTCTTTCCGCCCCCTTTGCTGTCACCTGGTCCAAACTTCTAAACTGTTTCTTGAATCCTTTCAGCCGCTTGCCTGTTTCCACGCTTCCTCTTTGTTTGTCTGTTCTCCGCGTAGCAGCCCGTGTGATCCGTAGGAACTGGAAGTCAGAGCCCCGTTCCTCTGCTCAAGACCCTTTGGGGCTTATTTTTCCCGGAGTTGAAACCTCTCGAAGTGGCTTCTTGAGTCCTCCATGGTGTGCTCCCCGTCCCCCACTTCCTCTCTGAATACCTCGCCCGTCCCCTTCCTCTTGCTCCGCCTCGTCCACCCACACCATGCCCCTCGGGGCTCCCAGACCTGCCAGGGACGCCCTAGCGCCTGCTGCCGGAACAAACTGCCAATGCGCTTCATGGCCTAGAGCAACACGGTTGATTACGCTTCTCTGGGTCAGAAGTGTGGCATGGTTCTTAACCAGGCTACAGTCGAGGTGTCTGCACAGTTGCATTTCTTTTTGGAGGCTCTAGGGGAGGATCTGTGTCTTGGGTTTTTCAGCCTCTAGAGGTTACCCCCCGTTTTTGAACTTACGGCCCCTTTCTTTCGTCTTCACCGCCAGCACCCTGCTTCTCCCTGCCCGTTCTCTTGTGGTCGCATTGCCTTCCTCCGCCCTTCTTCCGTAGCTTTCTTGCACTTTGAAGGATCCTCTTGATTGCCTTGAGTCCACCTGGGCAATAGAAGATAGTCTTCCATTTTAAGGTCAGCTGATTAGCAGCCTTAATTTCCATCTGCAGCCTTAATTCCTCTTTGTCATATACTTAACGTATTTTAGGCTCCAAAAATCAGGACGTGGATTCTTCCGGAGCCAGTTAATCTCCCTACTACACATACTTCTGCCTCAGAGCCCTTACTTACTCTCTGTGGCTCTCTCTGACATATTTTTTTGCCTGAAATCCTTTTGTCCCTTCACTCCTCCCCTCCCTCCTTCCTTCCTCCCTCCCTTCCTGTGTCTGCTCGGTTTTAATGTCACAGGAACGGCCTTCTCTGACCAACTTAAGTAAAACATCACCCTCTTTACTTTTCTTGTTCTGCCTTATGTTGTGCCTCATACATTTTTGTTTGCTTGTTCATCTCCTCTCTGTCCCCGCTGGAGTTTGATCCCTGCCCCCCACCCCCTCCGCCCCCGGCAAGGGATTTTGCCTCTTTCGTTCATTGCTCTATTCTCAGTGCCTAGAATCGTCTGGTATGTGGCAGGTGTCTGGAAGCATGTACTGACTTCGTGAATGTGTTAATGGAAGGGAGACCTCCACGTGTCCATGGGTCCTGGAGATAGCTATAGGTCGTGTGCAAACCAGAGCGAAGGAAGGATGTTGCAGAACATTGTTTGTTTTCTGATGAATGCCTATCCAGTTTCTTTCTGTTTGTTACTTTCTTGGGTGCCCTTGGCATGAAAGTGTGTTTGGGTATGTGCACTTGACCCGTGTCCCAGGGCAACTGGTAAGCATTGTGCTTGTGGGCATACTGAGTAACATGCTTTGTCTCTGTGCTCTGTGGCTTTCTTGGAACCTTCTGTTGGGGAGCATTTTTTTTTTTCTTTTTTAATTTTTTTTTAATGTTTGTTTATTTTTGAGAGAGAGACAGAGTATGAGCAGGGGAGGAACAGAGAAAGGGGGAGACACAGAATCCGAAGCAGGCTCCAGATTCTGAGCTGTCAGCACAGAACCTGACACGGGGCCCAAACTGACAGACAGTGAGATCGTGACCTGAGCAGAAGTCAGAAGCTTAACTGACTGAGCCCCCCAGGCGCCTCAGGGGAGCATTTTCATTTCTGGGAAGAATACTTTTGGAATGACAATTCTTCTTTTTTTTTTTTGAGAGCATGTGTGTCCTGGGGAGAGGGGCAGGAGGATGGAGAGAATCTCATGCAGACGCCACACCCAGTGCTGAGCCTGATGCAGGGCTTGATCTCATGACCATGAGGTAACCACCTGAGCTGAAATCAAGAGCCAGATGCTTGGGGCACCTGGGTGGCTCAGTCGGTTAAGCATCTCTTTTTTCGGTTTTGGTTTTGTGTTTAAATTTATTTTTATTTATTTTGAGACAGAGAGCAAGCCAGGGAGGGGCAGAGAGAGGGAGACAGAATCCCAAGAAGGCCCCGCACTGTCAGCACAGAGCCTGATGCAGGGCTCAAACTCATGAACCTTGAGATCGAGACCTGAGCCGAAATCAAGAGTCGGACGCTTAACCGACTGAGCCACCCAGGCGCCCTTGGAATGAGGATTCTGATGTCCTGTTCTCAGATCCCCCAACAGAAGGAAGAAAGATATGTTTCCTCTTTCTTCTTCTATATGTTTCTTCTTCTGTATCAGGCAGTATCAGCCAGGTTGCAAGCTGCCTTCCTTTTGAAGAGTTGCCATCTGCAGCCCATTTGCCTCTTTCAAAGCACCCACCCACGTTACTGCCTCCAGGTTTCCCCTTCCCTGTCCTCGGAGGGGAAGATTTAAGGTGAGAGCGATAGGAGACACATACCCGAATGCTGCCTGCATCTGGTTCAAAAATAGATCATGCTTTTTATTTTCTACAAAGTTAGCCATTAAACAAATGTGAAAGAATATAGATTTCATACAGTTTTTCCTTGATTTTTTAAATGAAGATTTGGTGCTTTTCAATTAGTAAACATTCATTGTGTTTTAATTAGAACTTTTTTTTTTTAATTTTAGACCGAGAGAGAGCAAGTAGAGGAGAGGGGCAGAGAGGAGAGAGAGAGAGAATCTTACATAGGCTCCATGCTTAGCACAGAGCTAGACACGGGGCTCGATCCCGTGACCCTGGGATCATGACCTGAGCCAAAGTCAAAAGTTGGACATTCAACCAACTGAGCTACCCAGGTGCCCTTCAACTAGTGAACATTCTGACGTAGAAAGAATCAGGAAATTTCCTGCTTAAAATTGTCAACATCCTCAGAGAGGCTCCCTGTTCCCCTCACACAACTCCTCCTTTTAGGGGTCGGTTTGTTAAATATAACCATAAACGGAATTACTCACCAAAAAGTACATACTCACCTATTAGCGTTTTCCCAAGATTCTAGTAACTTATCTTTCCATTTGGACAATTTAATTAGGGACTGGGTAACTTGTAGAAGCAAAGTTTCCGAGTCTTTCCGAGTGTGAGCCATAGTAAGAAACACATCTTTCATTGTAACCAGAACATTTTGCATGTTGTAGATTTATATGTGACTTTCACAGGCATTTCGCATAATGACACCTGTCCTGTTGGCATTGATGCTCTGATAGTTTCTGTCCTGGTTCTTTTTTCTGACAGCTTATTACAAGCTTTTAAATCTTTTCAGCTTACTAGAGTCTCGAAAGTTTTCGAGTTTGAAAAACTGTTGTGGTGGGTTATGTTATCCACACATCCATACATCCACAGTTCTTCCACATCCTATTATCACAGAGATAGTCCTAAAGCTTCAGAAGGAACCAGCAATAGGCCTTCCTTTCTTTTCACCCCAGAGACGCTTGCCACGTTTTATTGTTTTTGTTAGCATCCTGGTTGAGGTACCCCTGTCTCTCGATGTCCCCTGTGCAGCTTTTCAGCTTCCCGGCAAAACTGCAATATTCTTTCCCTTTCCTGTATCAAATAACTTACCTGGAAAAGATATTTTCTTTCTAGGGTGTGGCTTCAACTCTCACCAGAATAGTTGAACCAGGATTCATTTATTTCATTTAACATGCACTTGTGGAGTACTTTCCACACTCCAGGCAGAGTCCTGGACATTGGTTATAAAGTCGGAAAGTGTAAAATGTGTTCACCGTACAAGGTATAACATGCTTCCCTCCTTGGTGCTGCACTGTGGTGGGAAAGACATATGGTGCCCGACAGATGACCTAGCAAGTCACATGGTGAGAGGGGTGCATGGAACATAAGGAAGGATGGGAGTTGCCGGAGGTGAACTGGGGGCGGACAGGACTGATTATTTTACGCTGGGCTGTAAAGTGGCTTGTTGCTGGACTGACTTTGAGCAGAGACCTACAAGTCATGAGGAATCATCCATGTGTCTGTCCAGGAAGTGTTCCTGGCAAGATCAGACTCCCACAGTTGGGCTGGTTTTCGGAGGTTACACCATAACCTCATCTTTTCCTTTTCCCAGGCTCTGTCTCTGTTGTTTTTACTTTTTTTCTGGAGTTTTGAATTACCATCAGGTTTTAGAACCATGTATGTTTTCTGTTCAACTTTATTTCCCTTTTGTCCTCACGAAGGAAACTTGCCCGTAGAAGATAAAGTTCTGCTGTCTGCTTTATGCTATGTTTTAGTCAGTGTGCCATTAGGTATTTGCTCCCAAACCCGCAAGTCATTCTAGATACTCCAGGTCACCTGGACGCTGAAGTAACTTTCCAATAAAGTGACCCAAGGCGGGGCTCTGTAGAGGCTGTTTCCCACACGTCTAGTGGATCGAAACGGGGGCAGCTTTTAATTGACTATTCATACGGGGAGGCGAGTGAATTTCCCTTTTAAACATTTCTTCAGCAGTGTTTTCAAAGACTTATCTTTCTAGAGCAGTTTTAGGTTCACAGCAAAATTGAGCGAAAGAGACAGAGATATCCCATGTATCCCCTACCCCCACACACTCACCTCTTACATGATCAGTATCCCCACCAGATACAATTGATGAACCTATATTGACACATCATTGTCACTGAGTCTATAGTATACATTAGGGTTTACTCATGGTATCATACATTATATAGACTTGGGCAAATGGATAAAACCACATATCCATCTTTATAGTATTATATAGAGTAGTTATACTGCCCTAAACATTCCTCTGTCCTCTGCCCGTTCATCCCTCCCCTCTAACCCTTAGCCACCATTGATCTTTTTACTGTCTCCATACTTTTACCTTTTCAGCGATGTCATATAGTTGGACTCATACTTTTCAGTTTGGCTTTTTTCACTTAGTAATACGCATTTACATTTCCTCCATATCTTTTCGTGGATTAGTAGCTCATTTCTTTTTAGCACCAAATAATATTCCATTGTGTGTATGTACCACAGTGAATTTTTATCTGTCCGCCTACTGAAGGACATCTTGGTTCATTCAAAGTTCGGTCCTTGTGAATAAACCTTGTCCAGGTTTTGTCTGTGTATAGATTTCTGTGTGGGCGTACATTTTCAGCACCTTTTGGTTAATAGCAAACTGTGCAGTAGTGGGAGAGTATGGTAAGGGTATGTTTAGTTTTGTAAGAAACCACCAAACTGTCTTCCAAAGTGTCTATACCGTTTTGTATTCCTACCAGCGATGAATGAGTTCCTGGTGCTCCACGTCATGGCCAGCACTGGTGGTGTTGGTGTTCTAGATTTGGGCCATTCTAATACATGTGTAATGGTGTCTTGGTGTTTGGATTTGCATAAAATAACATGGGAGCATCTTGTCATACACTTACCGCCATCTGTAGATCCTCTTCAATGTTTTTTTTTTTTTAATGTTTATTTCTGAGAGAGAGAGAGAGAGAGAGAGAGAGAGAGAGACAGAGCATGAGCGGGGGAGGGGCAGAGAGAGAGACACACACAGAATCTGAAGCAGGCTCCAAGCTCTGAGCCATCAGCACAGAGCCTGATGCGGGCCTTGAACCCACGAGCCATGAGATCATGACCTGAGCCAAAGTCAGACGCTTAACCAACGGAGCCACCCAGGTGCCCCGATCCTCTTCGATGTTAAGAAGGTCTTTGGTACATTTTTTAATCAGGTTCTTTTTCCTTATTGTTGAGTTTTAAGAAAAGTACTTTTTGAAAAGTTTATTGAAAAAATAATCTTCAGGGGCGCCTGGGTGGCGCAGTCGGTTAAGCGTCCGACTTCAGCCAGGTCACGATCTCGCGGTCCGGGAGTTCGAGCCCCGTGTCAGGCTCTGGGCTGATGGCTCGGAGCCTGGAGCCTGTTTCCGATTCTGTGTCTCCCTCTCTCTCTGCCCCTCCCCCGTTCATGCTCTGTCTCTCTCTGTCCCAAAAAATAAATAAATTAATTAATTAACTAACTAATTAATTAATTTAAAAAAAAAGAAAAAAGAATCTTCAGATGTTTAGATAATCTTTATGTAAATACAGAGACTTGGGAATATGAATGGGGTAAATGTTTTAGAAAACACATTTCTGAACTTAAGTTATTAGAGGTGGTCAAAAGTTTGTAATGGTAGCCAACCCATTTAATGTCTGTCAACACAGAAAGATAAGGTTAGGTGAACATGTGCAGAATTTTAGGAATACTTTGAATATAGAAATATAAATATGTCAAGGTATTTGGTATTAGGACATATAATAAATCCAAAATTTGGTTATGTTACTGCTTTTCTTTAAGTTCTAATTGATTGATATTATCTATATAACTTTTCTGACTACATAATTTATTAACTACATAATTTTCTATTCAATATTCTACACTGACTTTCAAATTCAACAGAAATGGCCATAGAGGCAAACCATAAGAGACTCTTAAATACAGAGAACAAACTGAGGGTTGATGGGGGGAGGGGGAGGGAATATGGGCTTAGTGATTAGGAGCCCACTGGCCCCCCTCTGGTGTTCCCTACACCTGCAAATCAGAGACTGTGATACATGGTGGAAAAGACCGACTGGACATTCTCTGGGTTCAGTAAAGTCTTATGGTCTCTCCTAAATGCGAAATCTTAAATACTGAACAAAGCCTTCAGCTGTCCACATCTCTGCATTCTCTGTCTTTACAGGAGGAAAGATCCAAAATAAAATGAAGACTGTTTTAGAAACAGAACCACACAAAGAGCTTTCCTGCTGGCAGATCTGGCAACAGATTGCAAGTGACTTAACCCAGTGTGAAGGCTCCATGATAAAGAGTTCTCAGTACCCCAAACAAGGTGATTCACCTGGACAGGTTGGGGCCGGACTGTCTGAAACTCACACAGGTCAGAAACCTGATCAGTGCAGTGAATTTAAGAAATATTTCAGTGATGTCTCCAACTTTGATCTTCATCAACAAGTACACTCGGGAGTGAAGTCTCACACGTGTCGTGAGTGTGGAAAAAGCTTCTGTTACAGTTCAGCACTTCATATTCATCAGAGAGTTCACCTGGGAGAGAAACGCTATAAGTGTGATGAGTGTGGGAAGGAATTCAGTCAGAGCTCATGCCTGCAAACTCATCAGAAAGTCCACACCATAGAGAAGCCATTCAAATGTGAGCAGTGTGGGAATGGCTTCTGTCGTAGATCGGCACTTAATGTTCATTATAAGTTGCACCTGGAAGAGAAACCTTATCGTTGTGACCAATGTGGAAGGGCCTTCATTCATGCTTCCCATCTTCAGGAACATCAGAGAATCCACACCGGGGAGAAACCCTTCAAATGTGATAAATGTGGTAAGAATTTTCGTCGTAGATCATCACTTAATAGTCATTGTATGGTCCACACGGGAGAAAAACTGTACAAATGTGAGGAGTGCGGGAAGGGTTTCTTTTGTAGCACAAATCTTCACATCCATCAGAAGGGCCACACGCGAGAGAAACCTTATAAATGTGAGGAGTGTGGGAAGGGCTTCATTCAGCCTTCTCATTTTCGGGCCCATCAGAGAATCCATACTGGTGAGAAACCATATGTGTGCAAAGTGTGTGGTAAAGGCTTCACTATGAGTTCAAATCTTCAGGCGCATCAGAGAGTCCACACAGGAGAGAAACCATACAAATGCAACGAGTGCGGGAAGAACTTCGGGACGAAAACCCGTTACCAGGTTCATCTGGTGGTACACACGGGAGAGAGACCCTATAAATGTGAAGTATGTGGGAAGGACTTCAGTCAGAGAGCATATCTTCAGTCCCATCTGAAGACGCACAGCGTGGAGAAACCTTACAAGTGTGAGGAATGCGGGCAGGGCTTCAATCAGAGTTCCCGACTTCAGATTCACCAGCTGATCCACACCGGAGAGAAGCCACACAAATGTGAAGAGTGTGGGAAGGGATTCAGTCGTAGAGCAGATCTCAAAATCCACTGCAGAATCCACACTGGAGAGAAACCATTTAATTGTGAGGAGTGTGGGAAAGTATTCAGGCAGGCCGCAAATCTTCTGGCGCATCAGAGAATCCACAGCGGAGAGAAACCTTTCAAGTGTGCAGAGTGCGGGAAGAGCTTTGGTCGCAGTTCACACCTGCAAGCCCATCAAAAAGTGCACACCGGAGAAAAGCCATACAAGTGTGAGGAGTGTGGGAAGGGCTTCAAGTGGAGCTTGAATCTGGACATGCATCAGAGGGTCCACACGGGAGAGAAACCCTACAAGTGTGGGGAGTGTGGGAAGCACTTCAGTCAGGCCTCAAGTCTTAAGGTCCATCAGAGCGTCCACAGTGAGGAGAAACCGTACAAATGTGATGTGTGCGGCAAGGTCTTCCGCCACTCTTCGCAGCTACAGTCTCATCAGAGGGTTCACACGGGGGAGACCCCTTACAAGTGTGAGACCTGTGGTCAGAGCTTCCGTTGGCGATCCAAACTTTCACATCATCGCAAAACTCATGGTGGCAGTACGGTTTATGAAGGTAACAAGAGTGGTAAGAACATGAAGGAATTGTGTGTGGAAAGAAGTTCTCCAAAATGACGTTGTGTGAAACCCTGAATTCTTACCATCATCGAGTCTCATAAGAGAGAAAATACTTGTTTGGTTTAGTTGGTATTGAAGCAATAATTGAACCGATCCCGGTTTTCACCAGATCACACAGTGGAGAACCCTTAAGTGGTGTGATACGTCTTTGTTCAGAAGCACTTAGATAGTACTTAGGAATAGAGTTTGGTCTGGCCTTTAACACAAGTATAATGGTGTGCATGCCAGAATTCATATGCACTAGAATGTAAGCTGCATGAGGACAGGGACTTTGCTGCTAAATATACATAGCCCTCAATGCTGGAGGCATCATAATTCTGGACTTCAAGTTATATTGCAAAACTGTAACAAACAAAATAGTATTGTACTGGCACAAAAATAGACACGTAGGTCACTACAACAGAATAGAAAACCCAGAAATGAACCCACAAATACATGGTCAGTTAATCTACAACAAAGCAGGAAAGAATATCCAATGGGAAAAATAGCGTTGGGAAGACTGGACAGCAACATGCAAGAGAGTGAAATTGGACTGCATTGTTACCCCGTACACAAAAATAAATCCAAAATAGATTAAAGACCTAAGTGTGAGACCTGAAACCATAAAAGTCCTTGAAGAAAGCAAAGGCAGTAATTTCTCTGATATCAGCTGTAGCAACTTTTTTTTCTAGATAGATCTCCTGAGGTAAGAGAAACAAAAGCAAAAATAAACTATTGGAACTACATCAAAAGAAAAAGGTGCACGGCAAAGGAAACCACAAAACTAAAAGGCAGCCTACTGAATAGGATATTTGCAAATGATGCATTCGATGAGGAGTTACTATCCAAAATAGATGAAGAAATTATAAAACTCAACACCCCCTCCCCCAAAAATCCAATTACAAAATGGGCAGAAGACCTGATTAGACATTTCTCCAAAAAGACATCTAGATGGCCAGCAGACACATGAAAAGATGCTCAACGTCTCTTCTCAGAGAAATGCAAATCAAAATTACAGTGAGCTTTCACCTCACACCTGTCAGCATGGCTAAACTCAAGAACAAAAACAACAGGTGTTGGCAAGGATGTGGAGAAAGGGGAACCCTCCTGCACTGTTGACAAGAATGCAAACTGGTGCAGCCACTGTTAAAAACAGTATGGAGGTACCTCAGAAAATTAAAAATAGAACTGCCCTATGGTCCAGCAATTGCACTATTAGGAATTTACCCAAAGAATACGAAAACACTAATTTAAAGGGATACATGCACCCCGATGTTTATAGCAGCATTGTTTACAATAGCCAAAATATGGAAAGAACCCAAGTATTCATAAGTTGATAACTGGGTAAGGAAGATGTGGTATGTGTATATATATATACGATGGAATATTACTCAGCCATAGAAAAGAATGAAATCTTGACATTGGCAATGATGTAGATGGATCTAAAGGGTATATTGCTAAGTGAAGTAAGTCAAAGACAAATAGTAATTACACTCCTATGCGGAATTGAAGAAACAAGAAACCAGCAAAGGGCAAAGGAGAGGCAAACCAAGAAACACTCTTAACTATAGAGAACAAACTGATGGTTATCAGAAGGGAGGTGGGTGGGGGGATGGTTTAAATAGTTGATGGTGATTAAGGAGTGCACTTGTGATGAGCATCGGGTGATATGTGGAATTTCTGAAGCACTATATTGTACACCTGAAACTAATACACTGTATGTTAACTAACTGGAATTTAAATAAAAACTTTACCAAAAAAAAAAGTCTGCACAGCCTTAATATTGACTAGCCCTTGTAGGTGTGCTCTCTACCTGTATGTTAAATAAACAGCATATGAAAATTGCATCCAGAGGAGGAAACCTGCAAAGTAAATTTCAGTACAAAGCAGTACATTTGTTGAACTGTAGAAAACCACTGGATATTACAATTCACAACGTTAATGTTACTCCTCTACTATGAATGGCTCCTCTCCTCCCACAGCCTCTGTTCTCAAGTTGGGTTCTTATCTGGGGCCCTGTGTACTTTTCCAAGCATTGTATACAGTTACGTTGAACTGTCTTTTGTCATTTTTCTGATACTACAGACTGAGAAAGTTTTGTTTGCAAGGACTTAGCTGCATTTCACACAGCTGCTTTTATCCCTCAGTGTTAAGGCAAGAATTTACTGTAACACTTTGAAAATGTCACAATTAGGGGCGCCTGGGTGGCACAGTCGGTTAAGCGTCCTACTTCGGCCAGGTCACGATCTCGCGGTCCGTGAGTTTGAGCCCCGCGTCAGGCTCTGGGCTGATGGCTCAGAGCCTGGAGCCTGCTTCCGATTCTGTGTCTCCCTCTCTCTCTGTCCCTCCCCCGTTCATGCTCTGTCTCTCTCTGTCCCAAAAATAAATAAACGTTGAAAAAAAAAAAAAAAAAGAAAATGTCACAATTAATTACCAATAACAATTTTCTTAACTGACCTTGAGTTTATCGTTGATTTATAACTCTGCATTTCCATCCAACTCAAAATGTTGCCTTCTAATTACTGTAGCAATTTTTTTTTTATCAAAACTTTCATGTGGGGTCTATGCCCTCTTTCTCCCCCATGCTCATGAAAGGAATACCCCCCCCCCCACACACACATTTGTGGGAATTTGATAATTTGATCAAATGTGTTTTTTTTAATTTTTTAAATGTTTATTTAGTTTTGAGACAGAGAGAGACACAGCATGAGCAGGGAAGGGGCAGAGAGAGAGGGAGACACAGAATGTGAAGCAGGCTCCAGGCTCTGAGCTGACAGCACAGAGCCCGACGCGAGGTTCGAACTCACGAACTGTGAGATCATGACCTGAGCCGAAGTCGGACGCTTAACCGACTGAGCCACCCAGGCACCCCTGATCAAATGTATTTTTGAGGGGAAATTGATACATGCTTTTCCCTACTGGCAGCACTAAAGCATGGTTCTTGGAAAGGAGTATATGTCAGAATATAGGTTGTACATCTCTGATTTGGAAATCATATAATCAGAAGTTAACATTATGAGATTAAAATACGAAGAAGATGAGCACCACATTGATGATATCACTGATTTTTTTAATAGGAATAAGTGCACGTCTGTAGGAACTTGAAATTCGAATATTCATATATTAACTTGAAGCCATTAAGATTATGGCAGATATCTGTGACAAGAGGAGAAATATACGGGCTTTGAGAAATCATAGATTGTAGCCTTCATAGCATAATCACACATAAATCTTTGTGTGTTTGTGGGAATGTATGTATCTACATACATAGATAATGTGTAAAGGGATCCTTTTTCATAGTGGTTTTCCTTGGCAAGGAACATTTTATAGCATTTTTACAAATTTTCATCCCCCCCCCCCATATTCTTCCATTTAAGTTATGTTTCAGTTTTTCATGGAATAGTACCAAAGCAGTAAATTACAATGGAATTTAGGAAAGTACCAAATAATTATCCCTTGCAGTTAAGCTGCTTTGAATGTTCTGTATTGTCATCTGGCATATAAGATCAAAATTAAGGTATGGTCTCTGGAAGCCAATTGCAAAACCAAAAAATTCTCTGGTGGTTTTGCATATACAAGAATTGGATGAATTTTAACAATTGTAGTTAACGCATGCTGTGCTTTAAGTATAAATTCATAACAGGGAGAAGGCAAATCCTGGAGCTACAAACAACATTGGTATAAATGCATTGTGGAGGCATTAAAAAAACATTTCCTTTTGAAAAGGTATGCATGAAGGAAGACCATAACAGCAATGTGGACCCTCTGGCTGTGGAACCAGTAAAGGTGAAGACCAGGTTTGGATGCTGTTGCATAGACATGATAGTGATTATTCATTATAGTTGATTAAAGGGGCTTTCCTCAGCAAACTCTATTTACTGGACACAGATTCCCACAATTGAAATTGATTTTGTGAACCACACCTTCATCGGATGTTAGGTACTTAATTAGGTCCCTGCTGTTTCAGTTTTGTGTGTTGGGGGTTCCTAAAGCTATTCCATGTTCTTTCATTCCCTAGAGTACCCAACAACTGATCTGTTAATTGAAAAGATACAAAATAAAATGAGCAAAAGGAGAAGGTACATAGGATGAAGTCCGGAGGAGGAAATTGGGTGCAAGCTTCCAAAAGTTCTCTCCCTGTGGAATCACAGTGTACCGAATTCCTTTGGCACTGAATTGTGGTAACACGTGTGAAGTGTCACCATCAGAGACTCTATGCCCTAGGGTTTTTTTTGGAGGCCGGTTACTTAGGCATTCTCTGCCTGGCATGTACCAAAATTAGAGATTCTCAGAAGGAAAAGAGATATTCAGGATAAATCACTTTGCACAAAGAGCTTAGGCACTGTGAACTACTTAGGGAACGGTAGGAATCCTCCTGACCAATCCAGCTACCCAGATATTTGTCAAGAGCCAGCCTTGCACACCGGCCTTTCTAAGGGTCCCAGTCTCAGCTCTATTATAAACTTTTCTGTACACATGACATCAGAAGCCCAGTGCCTTCATTTTGGTTTCGTTTTTTTTTTGTTTTGTTTTGTTTTTGTATTTTGTTTACCATTTTTTGCTGTTATACCATAATGTGTCGTCAGGGAATTTGTGACAGAAAACTCAGTAGATGAAAAAAAAAAAAAAAAGATTTGCCCTCACAACTTCTAAGACTGCAGGTACGGCTTACAGGTTGAAAGTTACTGAAAAACAGGATGGGTGCTACAGAGCCCAAAATATCTCCACAAAGTACAGTATTATTATAAAAAGAAATATAGGGGCACCTGGGTGGCTCAGTTGGTTAAGCTTCCGACTTTGGCTCAGGTCATGATCTCACGGTTTGCGAGTTCAAGCCCCTCGTCGGGCTCTGTGCTGACAGCTCAGAGCCTGGAGCCTGCTTGGGATTCCATGTCTCCCTCTCTCTCTGCCTCTTCCCCTGCTCACACTCTGTGTCTCTCTCACAAATAAATACACATTAAAAAAAATTGTTTAAAGGAAATGTAGGTATATCATGGAGAAATCTAGGTGAACACTCCCTTAGCCAAGATGTTCATATTATTGATAATAGAACAAACCTACATTTTAGGTCTGATATGTACCAAGAAGGGTATGATGTTGCTTCACTGTTATTACCACCAATATAATATTTTTGTATTTTTGTATCCTGCATTCTGAGGGAATAGCAGATAAACCCAAATTGATAGTTTCTTCACAATTGCCTGACTGCAGGAGTATAATTGGCCAAAGGGCCCAGCTGCTGTGCTCTAAAATGCACCACCACACTACATTTACATGGAGGCCAATCTTCCCATGATTGCTCCCCATCAACACAATAGGGGTCCTAAAACGGATCCATTCTTGGAGGCTGGGACTCCTCTGTCCAAAGCCTTTTCTTCGGGGACCCCCTCCCCCTGACAGCTTTCAAGATCTTAGATATAAGGCAGTCTAGGATGATCACCAAATCTTCCAAAACTCCTTCACTCAGGGTCACGTTTGTACCATGATCTGATGATTCTGATGATTCCCTCCCTGAGCTCCCGGCCATTTTCTCTCTCAGATGTTTCCCCCTAATAAAATATCTGTTCTTTAAAAGTCTTGCTTAACATCTTGGCGTCCACTCCTTGGAGAACCAGGACAAACCCAACATCTTAGAAACACACCTCTCGGGGTGGGTGATGGGTATTGAGGAGGGCACCTTTTGGGATGAGCACTGGGTGTTGTATGGAAACCAATTTGACAATAAATTTCATATATTAAAAAAAAAAAAAAAAAGAAACACACCTCTCAGGCTCATTCCTGTTATTTCCTTTTCCCAGTGGTAGCCACTAACTCAATGGCACAGATTCATTTAGTCTGTTCTGTATTTTATATAAGTGGAATTATACAGTGTACACAAAATACATACACGCTGGCTTCGTTCACTCACCATCATGTTATGACATTCACCAACATTGTTGGGAGCAGAGGACTTTGTTTTACTTTAGTTGGTGGAGATCATTGTAGTGTGTAAACATACCATAATCTATTGATTCTATTGTTGATGGGTATCGGGTAATTTCTAATTTTTGGATATCACATTTAGTACTGAAATGAACAGTCTAAAATGTGTCTTGTGCTTAATATATGATACATTTACTTGAGGAATATTTATATGGATGGAACCAAAACATTATAGGTAAATGTTCAACTTTAGTAGATACTTAGAATATTCCAAAGTAGTGACACCAGTGTAGTCATACTTTCTCAATAGTGATATGCAAGTGGTGGCATCTTTACTCAATATATATATTTTTAATTTTAGCCTTTCTAATCAGAATGTGCTGGTATCTCATAACAACATAATTTGTATTTCCCTTATGACATGGAGTTTAGTACCTTTTCATGATTACTGGCTCACTTGACATCCTCTTTTCTGAATTTACTTAAGTCTTTTTTCCATACTTTGTGTCGGGATGCCTATCTTATTGATCTGAAGACTTAGATTTTACATAACAGTCCTTTGTTCCACACATTTTGAAAATCTCTCTTTTTGCCTTTTCATTCTTTTAGTGTGTTTTGATTAGCAGTGTTTCTTAACTTTAAAATAGTACAAGGGAATGCAAGCTGGTGCAGCCACTCTGGAAAACAGTATGGAGGTTCCTCAAAAAACTAAAAATAGGACTACCCTACGACCCAGCAATTGCATTTATCCAAAGGATACAAGTGTGCTGTTTCAAAGGGACACATGCACCTCCATGTTTACAGCAGCACTATAAACAATGGCCAAAGTATGAAAAGAGCCCAAATGTCCATCGATGGATGAATGGATAAAGAAGATGTGGTCTATATATACAGTGGAGTATTACTCGGCAATCAAAAAGAATGAGATCTTGCCATTTGCAACTACATAGATGGAACTGGAGGGTTATTATGCCATGTGAAATTAGAGAAAGACAAAAATCATATGACTTCACTCAAATGAGGACGTTAAGAGACAAAACAGATGAACATAAAGGAAGGGACACAAAAATAATATAAAAACAGGGAGGGGGACAAAACAGAAGAGACTCGTGGAGAACAAACTGAGGGTTATGGGAGGGGTTGTGGGAGGGGGGGATGGGCTAAATGGGTAAGAGGCACTAAGGAATCTACTCCTGAAATCATTGTTGCACTATATGCTGATTTGGATGTAAATTAAAAAAAATTAAAAAACAAGTTTAAAAAATATAAAAATATATATAAAATAGTACAGTTTTTCAATTTTTTATTTCAATATTTGATTTTTATTTGTTTTTGGTTTTTTGGTTAAGAAATTCTTCCTACTTAAAAAGAGGGAGGGAGAAATTCTCTCTAGTCCGAGTAAGAAAGAAATTCTGTTTCTTTCCTTTTAAAAAAAAAAAAAACATTTTATCTTTTTAAATTTATTTTTGAGAGCAAGAAAGAGCATGAGCAGGGGAGGGGCAGGGAGTGAGGGAGACACAGAATCTGAAACAAGCTCTGAGCTCTCAGCACAGAGCCTGATGCGGGGCTCAAACTCACAGACCATGAGATCATGAACTGAGCTGAAGTCAGACGCTTTACCGACTGAGCCACCCAGGCGCCCCTGTTTCTTTCCTAAATTATCATTGTTTGCTCTTCAAATTTAAATCTGCAGACCTTCTGGAATTTGTATTTTTATATTCTATGAGACAGTGGTCAGCATTTTTTCCCTGTAGAGATATCCAACTGACTGAGAACTGTGTATTAGGGAGACCTCTTTACCCTCTCTGTTGTAGTGTTTTCTTTATACACATCAAGGTATAATGTCTGTTTCAATATAGATTTTGATGTCTATTCACTCATTCATCTAGAGCAAACTCCAGACTTATATTGTAGATTTTTAAGAAGATTTAGTGTATACTAATATAAATAAGTCCTCTGTTTTATTCTTAGACTCTTCTTAGCTCTTTTCTAATGTTTCTAATCATCTTATCATTTTCTAGGGGAAAATGCTGATATTGTTATTGGAGTTTGGTTGATACTATAGGTCATTTTGGTGAGTATTGAGATCTTTGTAATACTGAGTCTTGAAGCCATGAATATCATTATTTATTTTTTAAGAGTTTTCCTTAGAGAACATAAAAGTGAATCCCCATATAATAAGATGCACATACATAGACTCCAAAACATTTAAAGGACCTACATATGAAAGACCGGTCTAGAAATTTATTTTAAGCAGGAAGAAATAGATACTTTTGCCTTAGGAGTGTCAAAGGACAGAGGTTAAGAAGAAATTTAGTAGTTATCTCACAATTAATGACTTCTATTCAATGAGGGACACAATAGACAAAATTTAAAAACACATGCCCACTTAGGAAAGAATGTTTGTAATTTCTAAAACTGACAAGGTATCAATAATCAGAATGTGCAATGAAAATGAGGAAAGAAAAAGGTAGCATCCACAAGAGAAAAGGGGCCAAGGGTATAAGTAGGCATTTACAAATGAGGCTCCTGAGCATTTGAAAAAATTATCACTTACTAGAAACTAGAGAAATTTAATTAAAACTGTGTGATACTACTATACATTTAATAGTATCATAGTTATACTGCCGGTAGTAACAACTGGCAAAAGTTAGGGTGACAAGTCTTCCAAATGGAGGTAAAGAGATAGTTACACAAAAAGACAGCTCTTGTTAATGTGGACTGGTGTAATGATTCAATCTGGCTGATACTAAATTTAAGTATACATGTATGCTATGAAGTAATTTCCCTCTTGGATATGTCTTCCCAAGAAATTCTCACATAGGTCCGTAAGTGAACATGTGTGTTCATTTCATTGTTTCTGGCAGTAGGAATGGGAAGAGTAGATGGATGAAATGTTGGGAAAAAATGTAGAGGCAAACCAAGAAACAGACTCTTAACTATACAGAACAAACTGATGGTTGCCAGAGGGGAGGTGTGTGTGGGATGGGTTAAATAGGTGATGGGAGGGGCACCTGCCTGGTTCAGTCAGTAGAGCAATACAACTCTTGATCTCAGGGTTGTTGAGTTCACTCCCCATGTTGGGTGTGAAGCCTACTTAAAAAAAAAAAATCTTAAATGAATAGGATAGGATAGAATAGAATAGAGTAGAATAGAATTAAGGAGTGCACTTACTGTGATAGTACCAGGTATTGCTAAATTATATACCCAAAACTAATATTACACTGTATGTTAACTACTCGGATTTAAATACAAACTTTAAAAAAATGTGGGTGCAGAAAATGGAGTTCTATAAACTAGATAAAATGGGTGGATAAATCTTAAAAACATACACCTGAGTGGATAATATAAACACCAGGATAAATTTTATGACACAGTATCACTTATATAAAGTAAAAACACATGTGCACAAACTGCATCATACTACATTCCAGATTTCAATTGACTTGTACATTGGGAAGAATTTCTGTGTCTGCTCTGTGTGCCATGTTGCATTAAGCCAGGCACGGTTCTTAGAGGATGATTTCCCAGAATTTGGAACACAAAAACATTAAAAAAAGACACAAGAATACTGTAATTATTATCCCACTGACTTCTGGGTTTCAATGTTGTTGAAGCAATGAACCAAATCCAAAATACTGCAAGTGTAGGGAAAATAATGTGATTTTCCATGAATTCAGTCACATACTTAAAAAAAAAAAAAAAAAGAAGAGTGCACGACTATAGAACTATTTAATAGTGATAACCAATACATTCAAATGTATGGATCGTTTTTTTTAATATCTGGATTCAAAAAAATTTAGTTTAGGCATATTTCACACAATAGTAAAAATTTTTTTTAACCGGGGCTTGAATATAAATTGTTATTAAACAAAGATTTTTCCTTTTCCTTTTTTCTTTTAAGTTTATGTAAGTAATCTCTACACTCAACCTTGGGCTTAAACTCATGATCCTGATATCAAGACTTGCATGCTTTTCTGACTGAGCCAGCCAGGTGCCCCCTAATTTTATTTTTCTTAAACATAATTGCACAATATCTTTAGGCTTTAAAAATGTTCTTATCAGGGGTACTTGTTGGTTCAGGCAGTGGAGCATGTGACCCTTGATCTCCTGGTGGTGAGTTCAAGCCCCACATGGGGGGTGGAGCCTACTTAAAAAACATGTTCTTAACCAGTAAGAGATGGATACTAATATATTTATAGGTGAAAGTACCTCTCTGGAATTTGCTTTAAAATAGTCAAGCAAAAATAAAAATTGAGAACGTGTTAGAGGAAATAAGTGACCCTGGCCAGTTCAAGAAGGAATGAAAAATAAAGAGAAGGTATACAAATTGGAAAGGAAGAAATAAAATGGTTGTTACTTACAATTAACATGATTTTTTAAGTTTACCTATTTTGAGAGAGAGAGAGTGAGCAAGCAGGAGAGGGGGCAGAGAGAGAGGGAGGGAGAGAGAATCCCAAGCAGGCTCCATGCTGTCATTGCAGAGCCCAACTCGGTCCTCAGTCTCAGGAACCTTGAGATTATGACCTGAGCGAAAACCAAGAGTCAGTCCCTTAACCGGCTGAGCCACCCAGGCACCCCACTTAAATTAACATGATTAAGTGTATAGAAAGTCCAGATGAATGTGGTGTTAACACTGAAATGTATCGATGAGTTTGGCAAGTGAAGTTTCTGTCATTTCATCAGGTATTACATATATACATATACATATACACATATACATCTATATATTTCACAGAAATATATGTACATATATATACAGATATATTACATATATACGTATATATACATATATATTACATATATATATATATACATATATATATATAGTTGTTGTTGTGAGAGAAAGTAGTACAAGCAGGGGAGAAGGGCAGAGGAAGAGAGAGAATCTTAAGCAGGTTTCACACTCAGCTCAGAGCTGATGCCAGGCCTGATTCCATGACCCTGGGATCATGATCTGAGCCAAAATCAAGAGTTGGACGCTCAACAGACTGAGCCACCCAGACACCTCTACAAATATATTTTTATAAAGGTGTTTACAGTATCATCATAGTATCTCATGATGTTCTCTTTAATTTCTGATACTTGCTATTTTTCATATATGTCTTTTTTAAAAACCATTCTCACCATACTTTTATCAATTTCATTGCTTTCCCCACGGGGTGATCTTTTGACCTTCTGTGGAAGGCGGGATCCACTTAATTTTGTTGGTAGTTCACTCATCTGGTCTTATTTCCTTCTATCTGCTTTCTTTGGTTTTGTTATTCGTTAATTAAATTTCTGAGATTAGTCTTTTTCCGGAGGGATTTTCAGCTTCTCCTCTATTTTAATACATGCATTTAAGGCTCAACATTTTCCCCCATGTGTGTATCTGTTAAAATCTCCAGTTCCAACTGAGTTTGAATCTTTCTCTGTCATCGTTCAATTTTCGCTTTATAAAATACAAACTGAAGTTATTACTTTCTGGTACCTTGAAACTTTTATCATTACGAAAAGTGGCCCTATGCCAAGTAATGTTTTCCCCCCTTAAAGTTCACTTGGCCTAATACTGATATGACAAATTTTATAATGATAGGAATAATTTGAGGCTTAGGATGATGACCGACATCTTCCCGTACAAAGGATTTCCACTCGCTTCTGCAAGGGTCAGAAGATGCCAACAATTCACTTTCATGCAGTTTCAAGGACTGAGCTGATTTAACGTTTGCCAATGAAGGCCCAGTTTCCTTTTGCTCCTATTCCTATGGTGGAGCTCTTTGGGATTTACTAGGAAGCATCTGTGGTAGAAAAAAAAAAAAAAAAAAAAAAAGGATTTACGTGCTTTAGTCCCTTGAGCATCTCGAAAGTGCTACTTAGCTTCTCGGCTTTTCGTGAACAGAATCTACACTCTTGTAAGTGCTGAGATGACGTGCTAAAATGGCAAGGCAACTGCAGGAGACCCTTTCGGGAATCCCTGGAAGTGAAATAGAATAGTCAAGCACTTCCGTATCAGGGGCGTGGCTTTGTCTGTTTTCCGCTACGACCTTAGGCGAAGGGTAGTCTGGAGAGCCTTGTTGTCACCGTAGCCGCAGCGCGACGCAGGTTGGCCCCTGCGGTCCAGACCTCTCCGTATAGTCTCGCACTCCGCAGCGACTGTAAGCCCCGGCTGTAAACGTTTTCCCCTGCGGCATTCTGGGAAGTGTAGTCCAGGAGCTCCGAGTAGTCGCAGGTACTTCCATTCAACACGGTGGTGCTGGTGAATTCTGGGAAGTGTAGTCCAGGAGCTCCGGTGATCGCAGGCGCTTCCGCCCCAGGAGGACGCCGTAGCAGCCATCTTTTCTCTGATTGTAGGGTTTCAGGTCCGCTGTTCACGACCCGTTCAAACTTCCCCGGAACGCACCCGGGGCCAGCAGCCACCAGCCTTTCATTGGGAGAGAAAGAGGAGCAGTGACTAAAAACGGAGGTTAGATGGCCGGGGGGGGGGGGGGGGGGTGATTTGCGTTCTCCTGGGCGGAGCTTCTTCGCGTTGGGGAAGTGCCCGGGATGGGGCGGGTTCTGGTTGTGCTTCTCCGGGTTAGAGGGTGTCCCGGGCTCTCTGCACCTGTGTCCTGGCTCCCCGCCTACGACCTACCCCTCTTCATGCGGTATCGCATTGGGTGAGTTACTTAATCCCTCTATGCCTTGGTTTGCTGTTTTGTAAAAGGGGAGTAAAAGTAATACCTTCCTAATACAGTGCCGTGGGGAGAAAACCAAGATAGTACAAGCAAAAGATTTAAAACTACCTGGCGGGAGTGTTGTGGTTATTAATACTACTGTAATTATCCGAGAAGCGCCTGTTTCTCAGACTCTGCGAGCCCAGGATGCTGAATTGTCCTGGACTCCTGACCTTTTTTTGGAAGGAGAGGGTTGCTTCTAGTTGATACCGGGGAATGTGATTTATTGGGAATGGAAAGAATACTGGTATTTCACAACCTCCTTTCCTTCCCCAGCCCTGACTTCTCAACAAGCACTGCAGGGAGGAGGCAACAGAGCCCCACGTGAGTAGGACTTGCCATTCTTCTACCAAGATAGTCACGTAAACTGGAGAAAGTGTGGGACACGCTCTTGGGCATCGGTGATGATTACAACTGAGCCTTCATTGCAGAGTTCCGTTCTAAAAGCTTTACACAGATGAACACATTCCCCCTCACACAATGCTCATTGAAGTACTGCTGTTTTTCCTACTTAAAAAAAAATTTTTTTTAAATATTTTTAATTTACTTTTGAGAGAGACAGAGCAGGAGCAGGAAGAGGGGCAGAGAGAGAGGGAAACACAGAATCCGAAGCAGGCTCCAGGCTCTGAGCTGTCAGCACAGAGCCCGACACGGGGCTGGAACCCACGAACCTTGGGCATCATGACCTGAACCAAAGTCAAATGCTTCACGGACCTACGTGCCCCCATGTTTTTCCTACTTTAAAGATGAGGAGAGACTGAGGTGGAGAACATAGCCCATTTGTCCATGGGCATCCAGGTAGTAGGAGGCGGAGCGGGACATTCTGAAGCCATCACCTGAGTTCATGAATCTCTTTGATATATTCTCCTTGAGCATAAGGGACTGGCTAGAATCATTGTGAAAACATTTTGGGACTTGACTGCAGGGACCTTGAGAGCAAGGTTTAGGGTATTCTAAGAATTTCTTATATTTTTTTAAACCGTTTTTTAAGTGTATTTATTTTGAGAGTGCGTGCGTGCAGGTGGGGGAGGGGGAGAGGGAGAGAGAATCCCAAGCAGGCTCCCTGCTATCAGCACCGAGCCCTGCTTAGGGCTTGATCCCACAAACCATGAGATCATGACCTGAGCTGAAACCCAAGAATCTGATGCTTAACCTACTGAGGCACCTCGGTGTCCGAAATCTCTAAAGTAGATTTTTGGTCTGTGTCATTTGTTTTAAATAATATACATATTTTTTAATTTTTAAAAGTTCACATATCTGAGAGAGAGAGCAAGCACAAGTGGGGGAGGGGCAGAGAGAGAGAGAGAGAGAGAGAGAGAGAGAGAGAGAGAGAGAGAAATTCCCAAGCAAGCTCTGCACCGTCAGCACAGAGCCTGTTGTGGAGCTCGAACTCACGAGCTGTGAGATCATGACCTGAGCCAAAGTCAAACACTTAACCAACTGAGCCATCCAGTCGCCCCTAAATAATACTTATATCATAGAAGTAACCTAATCATTATGGAAAATACAAAAATGCATATAAATACAAATGTTAACTACCCATAACCTTGGAATGTAACAGTAACAACAACAACATTTTAGCCTGTCTGGTTGCTCTATGTATATTTGTGTTTAGTGGAGGTTGCTTTCTTTGGTCCAGGTGGGATACTGCAGTGCTCCTGAAACTGTGGCCCACAGAGCAGTGGCCTTGGCATCACTTGGGTAGAAATGCTCATCCTTGAGCCCCTTCTGAGACCTTTTATTTAAACTTTCTGCCCATGGGGCCCAGGAATCTGCATTCCAGCAAGATTCTGGGGAGATTCCTGTGCACGTGAAAATTCCAGAAGCTCAGGAAAAGGCTCTTGTCTGGAAGCTGAGACCTGGAAAATGGACCTTGCTGGAGGTCACAGATAAAACTGAGCTGGGTACACCATAGCCCCGTCAGTCCAGTGGTTTCTCCCCCCACCCCCCGACTCATTCTTGTCAGCTGTCATGTCTGCTTGCAGTGTATTGACTTGAGCAGAAGGCAGCTGGCAAGTGTAGAGTCAAACTGGAGGGAATTGGAGGATGTGTGTAATTGGGGAGTGAATTTGTTGCCATCTTTTGTAATAGAGAAATTCTTCCGGAAGTTTGAAGATCAGCTAGTAGTTACTGTTAACATAAGATATTTTTGCTATAGTCACCTTTATCAGAACTACTGCTATTATTACTATTCTTTTTTTTTTTTTAATGTTTGTTTTTGAGAGACAGAGCGTGAGTGGGGGAGGGGCAGGGAGAGAGGGAGACACAGAGAGAGAGAGAGAGAAAATCCCAAGCAGGTTCTGCACCATCAGCACAGAGCCCGACGCAGGGCTCGAACTCACGAACTGTGAGATCATGACCTGAGCCGAAGTCAGACGCTTAACCGACTGAGTCACCCAGGAGCCCCATTACTGTTCTTATAGCTATGACTATTTCCTATTTTCTTTCATCTTTTTTTTAAAATATATTTTTTAAATGTTTATTTATTTTTGAGAGAGAGAGAGAGAGAGAGAGGGAATCCCAAGCAGGCTTCACACTGCCAGTGCAGACAGAGCCCGATGTGGGACTTGAACTCAGGGACCGCAAGATCATGACCTGAGCTGAAATCAAGAGTTGGACACTTAACCAACTACGCCACCCAGGCACCCCTCACTTTTTCTTTCTATGTACCTTCAAACTTCTAGAAAAGTTGCAAAAATAGCATAACGAAGTCTCATATCTTCATCGGATTCATCAGTTACTAACTTATATTTTGCCTATTTGCTCTGTCAGTGAGTGTCAGCCCCAAACCACCAGGGACGTCTCTGTAATCAAAGCACTAGGTTGGTTTCAGCTTGTGGAAGCAAGGAAGCCCACACACCCAGGGTGTCTTGGTAAGAGGCTATTAAGTGGGGCTGCTTACAGGGTTTTTGCCTTGTGTTAACTGAGTTGGGGAGTTTTAAGCAGTGAGAGTTTCCTGCTGTCAGGAAGCAGAAGCAATTTGATGACTGAATGTTGTAATAATTTTTGTCTAGTAGATGGGAGAAACAAAATGAGACTGCAGTTGTCACTATTAATAAACTAGTCACTCATGTTAGCTGGGGGTGGGCTACAACAAAGAATGTCTTTGTGTCTGTGCTACAAAGTGTCTCATCCTTTTTAAAAAAATTTGTTTTTAAAAGGTTTATTTAGGGGCGCCTGGGTGGCGCAGTCGGTTAAGCGTCCGACATCAGCCAGGTCACGATCTCGCGGTCCGTGAGTTCGAGCCCCGCGTCAGGCTCTGGGCTGATGGCTCGGAGCCTGGAGCCTGTTTCCGATTCTGTGTCTCCCTCTCTCTCTGCCCCTCCCCCGTTCATGCTCTGTCTCTCTCTGTCCCAAAAATAAATAAAAAAATGTTGAAAAAAAAAAAAAAGGGTTTATTTATTTTTGAGAGTGAGAGAGAGAGCACGAGCAGGGGAGGGGCAGAGGAATCAAAGGATCTGAAGCAGGCTCCAGGCTCCGAGCTGTCAGCACAGAGCCTAACGCAGGGTTTGAACTCCTGGACCGTGAGATCATGACCTGAGCCAAAGTTGGACGCTTAACTGACTGAGCCACCCAGGCGTCCTGTGTCTTGTCCTCTTCCTGTTCATCATGATGACTGAGTGGCCCTGTCAGATTCTCACTGATCGGTGGCAAACACCAAGCTCTAGCTGTTTGCTGCTGTTAGCTTTCAAGGCCTCCCCCTTTTTTTTTTTCTCTTTCACAGCTTTATCATACTTGTATACTATGTTTTTTTGCTGAACCATTTGAGAGTGAGCTATAGACTGATCAATATGGAATTAATTGGGGCGCCTGGGTGGCGCAGTCGGTTAAACGTCCGACTTCAGCCAGGTCACGATCTCGCGGTCCGTGAGTTCGAGCCCCGCGTCGGGCTCTGGGCTGATGGCTCAGAGCCTGGAACCTGTTTCCGATTCTGTGTCTCCCTCTCTCTCTGCCCCTCACCCGTTCATGCTCTGTATCTCTCTGTCCCAAAAATAAATAAACGTTGAAAAAAAAATTTAAAAAAAAAATATGGAATTAATTATGATAATGTACTGTTATCTAATCCACAGTACAAATTTCAGTTTTTTTCAGTTTTTCCAAGAAAGTCTTTGAGAGCAGTTTCCTTTTTCTAGTTCAGGGTTCAGTCCTGTGATATGCGTTGAACTTAGTTTTTGTTTTATTAGTCTTTATTCTAGAATGATTCTGGGGTGCCTGGCTTGCTCAGTCTGTAGAACATGCAACTCCAGATTTTGGAGTTAGGAGTTTGAGCCCCTTGTTGGATATAAAGATTACTTAAAACTTGGGGCGCCTTGGGTGGCTCGGTCAGTTGAGTGTCGGACTTCGGCTCAGGTCATGATCTCTTGGTTTGTGGGTTCATGCCCCATGTCAGGCTCTGTACTGACAGCTCAGAGCCTGTAGCTTGCTTCAGATTCTGTGTCTCCCTCTCTCTCTTCTCCTCCCCTGCTCACATGCTGTCTCTCTCTCAAAAATAAACATTAAAAAAAAAATTTTTAAAAACCTTGGGGCACCTGGATGGCTAGTTGGGTAAGCGTCTGACTTCAAGTCAGGTCATGATGTCACAGTCCATGAGTTCAAACCCCGCGTCGGGCTCTGTGCTGACAGCTTGGAGCCTGGAGCCTGCTTCGGATTTTCTCTTTGCCTGTGTCTCTGCTTCCCCCCTGCCCCATTAAACATTAAAATAAACATTAAACATTAAACGTTTGAAAAAATTTTTTAAAGGTTACCTAAAACAAAAAGATGGAATAATTCCTCAGACTTCATTTATGTAATTTAGATGATGGTATTCTTGAAGAATATTGGCAAATTATTTTGTAGAATGTCCCTCTTTTTTGGTTTATCTGATATTTGTTTATGATTTGATTCAGGCTGTACGTTAGCAACAGGGATGTTACAGAAGTCAGTGGTAAGGCCACCTTCTTGGGAGGCACCTGTCAGTTTGTTGGTTTGACCCAACTGCTGGTGTCAAATTTGTTTTCTTAGGTAAGGTGTCTGCCAGGTTCCTGTTTTCCCTTTTGCAGTTAATATTTTATTTATTTATTCCCAAACTTGCACCATTTTTTGGCATCCATTGATGATTTTCTAACTATCTTTCTTTCATTCTACTTTTTTTACCTTGCCTTCTGCCAGAGGGGGAACTTTTTCTTCCTACCTATTTCTTATACATTCCTTTATTTGTAACAGTATGGTTACAACTCAGATGTCTGTCTTTTTTATTTAAATTAGGTCAGGACTGTCAACCTATTTTCTGTTGTAGAAGCTTGGGTTTTATTAGTTTTCTTTATCTCCATGCATACTTGTCAAAAGTGCACTTCCTGCTTAAAAAGAAACTTCACTTGGGGTGCCTGGGTGGTTCAGTGGGTTAAGCATCTGACTTCGGCTCAGGTCACGATCTCACGATCCGTGAGATCCAGCCCTGCTTCAGGCTGTGTCCTGACAGCTCGGAGCCCGGAGGCTGTTTTGGATTCTGTGTCTCCCTCTCTCTCTGCCCAGACTCTCTCTCTCTCTTTCAAAAATAAATAATAAACATTAAGAAAAAAAGAAAGAAACTTCACTTATTTTTGTAACTTTTATAAAAAGTTGGCCATGTCTCTCTAAATATTGTCGTTGAGGTTTCAGATTATTAGGAAGACAAACGGAGATGTGGAGCAGTTAATAAGACTCTCGCCCGACAGAGTGACAACCTTTGATCTCTGTGTATTTTAACAATATTCTCTCGGTAGAGAGAATCTAAACTATAGAGTCTTATTCTGCAGAATGTGTCCCTGCATTTGCAAAGAAATAAGGAACTGGCAGGCCTCTGGGAGCTTTCCACCTCTTCCGTGGTCCCAGGACGTTGGTAGCATTATTCTCCCCCACTTGCACATGACAAAATCGAGGCAGAGATATGTTAATGATCTGCCCAAGATGACACTGCTACTGAATAGCCTAGCTGGGATTTCAGCCCATGCACACTGACTCCAGAGCCAACTCTTACTGGTGCGGTCTCAATTTATATCATACCCGGGATAAGAATTCCTACGGGGATTCCCTGTAGCGGAAGCTACAGGGGCACTGTGGTGGAGCCATTTTTGTGGTTGGGCAGGTGTTCCTTGAACTACTATGGAAGGGATAGAGGGCGGGTAACTGGTATACATGTCTCATTCTGCCTGTGAAGGCTCGTTCACCCGCGCCGTGCCGAGGAAGGAGTGCCCTTGCTGATTCACAGTGAGCCGTCCCCTAGGTTAGTGACGTACCTGACTGATTGCCACTGACTTCTTTCTTCTTTCTCAGTCTGTCTTCCTAGGATTCTGTTTCTCCAGAAGGAAAGGGAAAATGAGCTTGTTCAAGGTGAGTAGGGCTTGCCTTTTTTGCTGTTAAAAATGTCCTTTTAGTCCTCCAAGGCTGGACATAAGTTCTTCTCTCTTTAGTTTTTATTTGTCTTTTAAATTTGTTAAAAAAATTTTTTTTAACATTTATTTATTTTTGAGAGAGTGAGTGGGAGCTAGCGGGAGAGGGGCAGAGAGTGAGGGAGACACAGAGTCCCAAGCAGGCTCCAGGCTCTGAGCGGTCAGTACAGAGCCCGATGTGGGGCTCGAACTCACAAACCACGAGATCATGACCTGAGCCAAAATCAAAATCAAGAGTAGGACGCTTAACTGACTGAGCCACCCAGGCATCCCCATCTTCATTTTAAATATAAAGAAAAGGGGTTAGGAAAAAGGTACCTGCTTAAGTTCACACAAGAAAACCAGGGATCTGGAGGCAGAGTTGTGGTGTTCAAGTGAAGACAGGTACAGGAGGAGAGAGTGCTTCATTCAGGGACCTGGCATGCCCTTTGGATTATTTCCACACAGAATGCTACTTCTCACCTGATCCCACCTCAGTGGGACGGCAGGTGCCATCAAACAGTGCTGTGGCTAAACTGTTAAATGTTCCTGGGGTAATTGGCAACGTTAGTTAAAAAGTAAAACCTTTTTAGTATAGGATACAGCGATTCAAATTCTAGGGAGTTTGCTCTTTATAGTGTTCACTGAGAGGGCCGGGTGAATAGACAAGCTTTCCTTTCCATAGCAACACTTTTTTTTTTTTTTTTTTTAAGGTTCTGTATTTATTTTGAGAGAGCGTGAGTGGGCTAGGGGCAGAGAGAGAGGGAGAATCCCAAGCAGGTTCCACATTGTCCGTGCAGAGCCTGATGCAGGACTCGAACCCAAAACACCGTGAGTGAGCTGAAATCAAGTCGGATGCGTAACCGACTGAGCCGCCCAGGTGCCCCTCATAGCAGCACTTGTGACAAGGCTGCAGGAAATCCGCATGTGGCACTGGTTGGGTAGGAGCGGCGCTGGGAAACCTACACATTGCTCAGGGGCCAGAGCAACTTCCCCCCCCATCCTTCCCACCTCTCGCAGTGGACATCGGGTGTAAGATGGAGGTTGTGTGTGTTTGTCGTAGGAGGCAGTGACGTTCAGGGATGTGGCAGTGGCCTTCACGGAGGAGGAGCTGGGACTGCTGGACTCTGCCCAGAGGAAGCTGTACCAGGATGTGATGTTAGAAAACTTCAGGAACCTGGTCTCCGTGGGTGAGGACAGCCCCCCTCTGGAGTATCTTTGTGACCTTTGGGGGCTCTTGAGATGGTTCTCTGAGTTTGGGGATTGAACTTTTCCATTTCCTACGGGACACAGGATGTCTCTGGTCTTTGTGAACGGGACCTTTCAGGTCTTTTTTATTTGGGTTTGGTAAAGAACTATAAATGGACTATGTATGCTGCTACGCTTTACCTATTCGATTTCAGATTTCACTCCTATCCCATTAATGCATTGTAAAACTGGTTTATTGAGGTCTGTGAGCAACTTTGAATGAAATAAATAAGGTAGAGGATATCAGCTTCTGAGGACGCACTGCAGCAAAAACTGGCTGAGTGCAGGAGTGTGTGAGGGCCAGTGGGAGGGATTTAGTGAACACGGACATTGGTCAGAAATAGAGCATTCAAACGTTGTTTCAACAGTACATATCTTTAGGTATGTATTTGGGTCATGAAATAAATGCTATGTACTTAGCTTTTGGGTCATGATTTAAAACAGGTTGGAAAAACACAACTTTCGATACCTCGAATCTGCAGTTGGAACTCAAAAAGTTTCCAGTAAATTTTAGCCCTCGTGTGTTCGTTCTTTGTTTTTAATTTTTTTTTAACGTTTATTTATTTTTGAGAGAGAGAGAGACAGAGCAAGAGTGGGGGGAGGGCAGAGAGAGACACACACAGAATCTGAAGCAGGCTCCAGGCTGTCAGCGCTGAGCCCGATGCGGGGCCTGAACTCATGAACTGTGAGATCATGACCTGAGCCGAAGTTGGCCGTTTAACTGACTGAGCCACCCAGGCGCCCCTCTCGTGTGTTCGTTCTAACTCGTGACTTTGCGTGTTCTCAGGACACCAATCCTTGAAACAAGATAAATGGCGTATAGAAAGAGAAGAGAAGCTTTGGTCGATGAAGACCGCAGCCCAGATGGAGAGAAATGTGGGTAAGAACCAAGCACGTGTGAGTTCTCAGTTTCCTGACCATCCTTGTTGTTTCTTGCCACCCCTGTGCTGTTGCCCGTGTCCAAGTTGCCACAGCTCTTTCCTGGATTGTGTGACTCCTCCTACAGTCTGTTCTTCGAGTAGCAGCCAGAGTGATCCTTTGTAACTTCAGGCCAGGTCAGGCTAGTCTTCTGTTCAGAATTCTTTTACGGCTTCATTCACGTAGAATGAGAACCACTGACAACAGCCTCCGGAACGTCCTCTGTGGCCTGCCGTTCATCCCCCACTTTCCGAATACATCCGTCCTCCCTCTTGCCCCATCTTTTCTGCCTACAGCGTCCTCTCTGCCGTTCCCCAGAACCGCAGAGGAAGCTTCTGTCTCAGAGCCCTTCACTCGTTCTTCTCTCTGCCTGGAATACTTTTCCACCTCCGATCCTTCAGGCCCCTTCTCTCCTTCTTTTGGGTCACTCAGTTTTAATATCATGTTGGGCTCTGACCGCCCTGTTGAAGATGCCTTCCCCTTTCTCCTCTCTGTGCCCTGCTTTATTCTGTGTCTGAGCCCTGGTCCTCATCTCACATATATTTTTGTTCATTGCTTATTACCTTTCTCTCCTCACTGGAGTGTAATTTTTTAAAGTGGGGGGATTTTTCTGTTTCTTGTTCACTATCCTTAGTGCTTAGAACAGTCCTGGTACATGGCAGGGGATCTGTAAATATTTGTTGAATAAATGAGTGAGTTCCCTTAGAGGGAAACCTGCCTTCAGTGGAGATAGCTGATAGGTGGTGAACAGATCCACGTGAATAGGGGATATTGCAAACCAGTTTTTGTCTTTAAATGAATTCCTGACCTAATTCCGATGTTTCTGGTGTCCCTGGTATACGTGCGTGTGCATGTGTGTGTGTGCCTTTCTGTACAAATTGACCCGCACCAACTTGTACAGAAACCTGTACAGAACCTGCAGCACTGTCATTATAACCAAACTGAATAACATTCTTTCCCTGTGACTTTCCATTAGTAGCAGAGCATATTCATTTGGGGAGGAATTGTTTTTTTAATTGTGGATTCTTCTGTCCAGTTAGGCAGCTCCTCCATAGAAGGGAAAATACTCAGTTTCCGTGTCTCTTGTATCAGAGAATGAAAGGTCTCAGAAAATAGCAAGCTTGTGAGTTAGCCTTTCCCTTGAAAGATTTGCCCAACTGCATCCCATTTGCTGCTTCCAAAATCCACAGGTATAATAAGAAGTGGATCTTAACGTTGTTACCTCAGACGTTGTGTTTGTGTATGTATTTAAATGTATGACTTTTGAAGGCGTTTCGTATAATGACACCTTTATTGCTTGCGATGATTCTCTAATCGTTTCTGATCTGTTTCTTCTAAATATTGTAAGCTATGGAATTGATTTCCCAGCTCACTAAGAAACCGTTCTTCACTTTGAAAATTATTCTTTTTTTTTTTTTTTTTAATTTTTTTTTCAACGTTTATTTATTTTTGGGAGAGAGAGAGACAGAGCATGAACGGGCGAGGGGCAGAGAGAGAGGGAGACACAGAATCGGAAACAGGCTCCAGGCTCTGAGCCATCAGCCCAGAGCCTGACGCGGGGCTCGAACTCACAGACCGCGAGATCGTGACCTGGCTGAAGTCGGACGCTTAACCGACTGCGCCACCCAGGCGCCCCTGAAAATTATTCTTGTTGAAGACCAATGGATCTATATCCAGAATTTTTCCACGCTGTCTTCAAAGAGTCGGCATTCGTCCCTGGGCTCTAAATTTGATTCTTACTTGGCAGGGTAGTATGGGGAGGGTGATTAGGGTATATTTAGAGAGATAGTACAGGGGCGCCTGGGTGGCTCAGTGAGTTAGGTGTCCGACTTCGGCTCAGGTCATCCATGATCTCACGCCTGGTGAGTTTGAGCCCTGCGTTGGGCTCTGTTTTGACAGCTTGGAGCCTGGAGCCTGCTTCGGATTCTATGTCTCCCCCTCTCTCTGCTCCTCCCCTGCTCATGCGCGTGCACTCTCCCTCTCTCTCTCTCTCTCTCTCTCTCAAAAAATAAAAACATTAAAAAAAATTTTAGATAATACAAAAGTCTCAGAAGGATCTAGTGCATAAGTCTTCATGCTTTTCTTTCTTTAGCACCTTTGATTTTCTCCTCAGTACCCCCTTGGTGTACTGCTGCCTCTGGTGCCGCCTTTCACTTTCTTAGTAATCTGTTTTTACCTGTCCTTTTCTTATTTCAAAAAATGTTTTATTTTTATTTTTTTTCAATTTTTATTTACTTATTTATTTAAACATTAATTTATTTTTGAGAGACAGAAAGACAGAGCATAAGCAGGGGAGGAGCAGAGAGAGGGGGAGACACAGAATCTGAAGCAGCCTCCAGTCTCTGAGCTGTCAGCACAGAGCCTGATGTGGGGCTCGAACCCACAAACCGTGAGATCATGACCTGAGCCGAAGTTGGACACTTAACCAACTGAGCCACCCAGGCGCCCCTCAAAAATTTGTTTAAATGTTTATCTTTGAAAGAGAGAAAGAGCACAAGCGGGGGGGGCGGAGAGATTGGGAGACACAGAATCCAAAGCAGGGTCTGGGCTCCGCGCTGTCTGCAGAGAGCCTGAGGTGGGGCTCGAACCCACAAACATGGAATCATGACCCGAGCCAAAGTCGGTTGCTTAACCGACTAAGCCACCCAGGCACCCCTTATTTCAATTTTTTTTTTGTTTTAATGTTTATTTGTTTTTGAAAGAGAGAAACAGAGACAAGAGTGTGAGCAGGGGAGGGGCATAGAGAGGGAGACCCAGAATCCAAAGCAGACTCCAGGCTCTGTGCTGTCAGCAAAGAGCCTGATGTGGGGCTCGAACTCAAAAACCATGAGATCATGACCTGAGCCGAAGTCGGACACTCACCCAACTGAGCCACCCAGGTGCCCCTTCTTTTCTTACTTCAAATACTTGTAAAAGTTCTTTGGCTCCTCTGTCCTGTTCACACTTAAACTGGGATTTATAATTCTAATTCTAATCATCATCATTATCATCATCATCATCTCAGACCTCAAACTGGGATTCATCTATGCATGCGCTTCTTGAGTGCCTGCTAACTGCGACGCACTGTCAAAAGCTGTCAACACTGCAACACGCTTGTCCTTACTGATCATGCATTGTGGTGGGAAAGACATGTCATTTCTGACGTGATTTAAATGGTATGTCAGATGGCAGTAATTTTGTTTCAAGTAGGTTTCATTGATGCTAAGCGGTTGGGAGTTTAATGGACTACCTCTTGGTTTCTATCAGTATATAAGCCAGAGTATTTCATACGTGGTGAAAAAGATAAGCCGGACCATCCTGAGGTTCAGTAAAGTCTTGTACTGTGTCCTAAGTGTGAAATCTTGACCCTGAACAGTGCTTTCACTTGTCCTCATGTCTGAATTCTGACCCTATAGGAGGGAACAGTCAAAGTGAGCTGAGGACTCTTCAAGACAGAGGACCACGTGAAGAGCTTTCCTGCTGGCAAATCTGGCAACACATCGCAAGTGACCTAACCAGATGGCAGAACTCCATGAGAAATAGTTCTCAGTTTCACAAGCAGGGTGATTCCCCCTGCCAGCTTGGAGCGGGACTGTCTATTCAGATTTCTGAAGATGAGAACTATATGCTAAATTGTAAAGTGGCTGGTCCCAGTGGTACTGAAAACTCAGAGTTTCCAATTCTGAGAGTCCAGGACTCTTGGAGGAAAACGTCTTTGGCCGAGTCGCAGAGTTACCAGAACAGATATCAGCAAATTTCCATGAAAAATCATCTGTGTCGGTGTAAACAAGATGTTGACGTGATCGGTTGGATTTCACATCCCCTTAATCATGGAATACACAGAAGTGACAAATCTTATTGCCACGATGATTATGAGAAAGACGGCATGAAGGTTTCAGCATTGAACCAGGATAGTGTGATTCACACAGGACAGAAACCTTACCGATGTAATGAATGTGAAAAAACCTTCAGTGACCTCTCCAGCTTTGATCTTCATAAACAGTTACACTCAAAGGTGAAGTCTCATACATGTAGTGAGTGTGGGAAAGGCTTCCGTTACAGCTCAGTTCTTCGTATTCATCAGAGAGTTCACGTGGGACAGAAAGGCTATACGTGTGGTGAGTGCGGCAAGGGATTCAGTCAGAACTCACTTCTGCAAACCCATCAGAATGTCCACACTGTAGAGAAGCCATTCAAATGTGAGGACTGTGGGAAAGCCTTTGGTCGTAGATCAGCACTTACCGTTCATTGCAAAGTCCACACAGGAGAAAAACCGTATAGTTGTGAGGAGTGTGGGAGGGCCTTCAGTCAGGCCTCTCATCTGCAGGACCATCAGAGGGTCCACACTGGGGAGAAACCATTCAGATGTGATGCGTGTGGTAAAAGCTTCAGTCGGAATTCACATCTTCAATCCCATCAGAGAGTCCATACAGGAGAGAAACCATACAAATGTGAGGAGTGTGGGAAGGGCTTCATTTGTAGCTCAAATCTATACATTCATCAGAGGGTCCACACGGGCGAAAAGCCCTACAAATGTGAGGAATGTGGTAAAGGCTTTAGTCGGCCTTCAAGTCTTCAGGCCCATCAGGGAGTCCACACTGGAGAGAAATCCTACATATGTAATGTGTGTGGTAAAGGCTTTACTCTGAGTTCAAATCTTCAAGCCCATCAGAGAGTCCATACAGGAGAAAAACCATACAAATGCAATGAGTGTGGGAAGAGCTTCAGGAGGAACTCCCATTATCAAGTTCATCTGGTAGTCCACACAGGGGAGAAACCCTACAAATGTGAGGTATGTGGGAAGGGCTTCAGTCAGGGTTCATATCTTCAAATCCATCTGAAGGCCCACAGCGTGGAGAAACCTTACAAGTGTGAGGAATGCGGGCAGGGCTTCAATCAGAGTTCCCGACTTCAGATTCACCAGCTGATCCACACCGGAGAGAAGCCACACAAATGTGAAGAGTGTGGGAAGGGATTCAGTCGTAGAGCAGATCTCAAAATCCACTGCAGAATCCACACAGGAGAGAAACCATTTAATTGTGAGGAGTGTGGGAAGGTATTCAGGCAGGCCTCAAATCTTCTGGCTCATCAGAGAGTCCACAGCGGAGAGAAACCTTTCAAGTGTGCAGAGTGCGGGAAGAGCTTTGGTCGCAGTTCACACCTGCAAGCCCATCAAAAAGTGCACACCGGAGAAAAGCCATACAAGTGTGAGGAGTGTGGGAAGGGCTTCAAGTGGAGCTTGAATCTGGACATGCATCAGAGGGTCCACACGGGAGAGAAACCCTACAAGTGTGGGGAGTGTGGGAAGCACTTCAGTCAGGCCTCAAGTCTTCAGCTGCATCAGAGCGTCCACACTGGAGAGAAACCGTACAAATGTGATGTGTGCGGCAAGGTCTTCAGTCGCTCTTCGCAGCTACAGTCTCATCAGAGAGTTCACACGGGGGAGAAACCTTACAAGTGTGAGACCTGTGGTAAGAGCTTCAGCTGGCGATCCAACCTTACCATTCATCACAGGATCCACGCCGGTGATAAATCTTACAAAAGCAATAGGAGTGGTAAGAACAGCAGAGAATCTACCCAGGAAAATAGTTGCATAAAATGATTTTTTAAAAAGAAAACCCCAGTGTCCCGTGAATTCTTCCAATCATAAAGTTCAGAAGAACTTGTTTGTTTCACTAAAGTCAGTGTTCAGCCCCAGCTTAACATATCCCAGTAGTCAGGAGGCCACGCAGCAGAGAATGCTTGTGGGTTGTATAGCGAAGTACAGTTTGAACTTTGAGCTTTATTATTAAATACTATTCAGGGGAGAGGCTTTGGAAAGTACAAGTTTTATCAGGCCTTGTACAGAAGTCTGATGGACATGCTAGAACGAATGCCCGTTAGAATGTAAGCTCCATAAATGCAGCGACTTGTTCTGGATCTGCAGAGTCTTAACATGCTGGGGACTTTGGAGGTGCTCAGTGTTTGTTAAATTAATGAATGGGGAAAATGGCTTATTTGAAAATTGTGTTGAGATCACCTCCGGAATTTCACAAAAATTTATATTCAGAAGAGGTGACCTAAAATCGGCCTTAATGAAATTAGTTCAGGGAGACAGTTGAACTGAGACCACTCAGTACTGCAGTCTGTCCTGGTAGTTTGACGTTGCCCTGTTGTGATGAGCTCCTGTCTTCTCCAGCCTCTCATCAGGTTGGGTCTTATCATTGGACCTTGAACTTAGTCTGCATAAAATCAATAGAATCCCAGACAGTTACCTTTTGTGACAGCATAGACCAAAAAATTGCTGATCTTACAATAATAAGACCTTAACACTGTCGATTATTATTTTCAAGAATATCAAAGCAGGGGTTTAAGTGTCAAAGTTCCACTAATGACACACATCTCTTAGTAAATGTTGAATTGATCATTGGTGTCTTATTCTCCATATTTCCATCCAGACTTTGACGTCATTGCCTTCTAAGGGTTTTAGCATTACTTTCATCAAAACTTCTTAGGTAGAGAGGCTATTTGAAGTTGATTACTTTTGTCAAGTTCTCTATCCCATTACTGCGTCCTCTCCCCACCCTGAGAAAGAAGGAAAGAAAAATTATTTGTTGGAATTTGAGAATTTCCTCAAACACATTGACCATTGAGGCATGACTGACTTTCACGCTTTTTCCTAGCAGTGGATTGAATAATTGCTTTTTGTTTTGAAACTGGTCAGTATTTATCAAAATGTAGAATGTGGAATCCCTTTGATCTGGAGAAGGTAGAATATGAACTTACGATTTGGAGTTTCAAATAGAAAAGGTCAGTAGCACATCAGTGCTGTTAACTAAATTTTTTTTTCTTTAACATTTATTCATTTTTTGAAAGAGCAAGAGTAGGGGAGGGGCAGAGAAAGAGGGAGACACAGAATCCGAGGCAAGCTGGAGGCCCTGAACTGACAGCACAGAGCCCGGTGCGGGGCTCGAACTCAAAAACCGCGAGATCATGACCTGAGTTGAAGCCGGATGCTTAACCGACTGAGCCACCCAGGCGCCCCATAACTGAATTTTTTAAAAGTGGAAATAAATGTTCATCAGTAGGGATTTATATAAATATGTTTTGATATACAATAACATTCATTAAAATGATGGCTAAGGCTTAAAGCCAAGACAAGAATGTAACAGTTTAAGGCAGTTTAGGGACATCAAGTACCTTAATCAAATGTGTGTGTGTCTATGAATGTGTTAATAATGCATCCAGTCATGTGAAGGGATATTTACGTTATGTAAATAGTGGCAAGGAAGATTCTCAGAGATTTTATAGTATTTAACTCAGATTTTTCGTTGAGCATCAGTTTTATAGTAAAATACTGTTATTTTACAGCAGCACAGTAAACTATGTAAAATATAATTTTAAAAATTTCTAAGAACATATCTCTTACGGTAAACTCATATCATGTGGCATGTAAGGCCAAAATTAAGGAATAGAACCCTGGAAATCAGTTGTAAAAAGAAAAAAAAAATTCTGTAGTCATTCAAAGATACAGATACATACAGTGAGTGTAACTGTATTTGTAATTAATATATTTGAAGCTTAGGCATAAATCTATGTGGCTTAGAAGATTCTAGTGTAACTCCAACAGTGGAGATTTGTACATCCCCTACTTCTTGTCAGACTTCCCTACTGGGTGAACGGAATCCCACAGTACTGGCTTGCTCTGATCAGGGTGGTAGCTGGCTCTTTCCAGACACCATGAAACAGAGAACCTTGAGCTGTGGGAGAAAAGGGATGATGAAAAACTTGTTTACAGAGTAACTGGGCAAATCTTGAAGATGGAGAACGAAAGTACATCTGTTTGGAGGTAAAATTTAACAAAGATTTCCTAAGGAAAAGATGTGCATAGGGGAACATCTAGCATGATGGAAGCAAGCTGTGTGAGGTTTGAATATCATTTCTACTTAGTCATTTTACTGATATTTAATGCTTACTTGGTTAAAGGGCTTTGCTCAGCAATGGAGATTTTATATATATATATATATATATATATATATATACACACACACACACACACACACACACACATATACACATATACATATATATACACACATGTATATATACATACATATACATATATATACACATATGCATATATATACACATATATGTATATATAATGTATATAATGTGAAAGGTTTCCAAGTTGATTTCTTGGACCACACCTTCACATGCTATGTGAATGAAGTCCATGCTACCTCAAATTGCATTAGATGTGAGAAATCCTAGGCCTTGCATATTTTGTTTTGTTTAATGGATACCAGGATAGCCTGTCATTTCAAGGTAATTTGTAGTTTAATGGGTTAAACCAAAGTTTGGCAAGGTATTGAAAGCTTTATTGGAACATAGCAATGCCCATTTATATATCATCTGTGACTTTTCTCATTGCAGTGACACTTTAGTAGTTGTGACAAACACTGGCCCATAAAACCTAAAATACTGAACTTTCTGGCCCTATACAGAAAATGCCTGTTAATCCCTGTGTTAAACCAAAGACATTTGTCTCCCATAACTGGAAAGACTACAAGTAGAACAGACCTTAAACCTGGTTCAGCCAGGATTTCAGAATGGTTTCCTTTTGATTCTTGTATCTGGCCTTCTGGTTGATCTTGTTCTTTTGGGTTGGTCCAAAGATGCTGGTAGCAGTGGGGACTACCTGTTTCTTCAGTCAGTGAAAGAGAATTTCCTTTGTAATACTGGGTAGTTCACTACTCTCTCCCAGTGTGCCTGGCTCCTCTGACCTTGACTCCCATCTACATAAAGATTAAACCTCTAGCTGTGTATCCAGTTCCATTGGCTTTTGTAGGCCATTCGGTTTCAACTCCCACTTGACACCATGGGCCCACACTCATGGCCTCTGGAGGATTTTCCTATCTTAGATTTGAACTTGGCTACATATTAATAGTTTGAGGGCTTGTTGTAAAGAGTTGGCTTGCTTGCTTTCTTGCTTGCTTTCTTCCTTCCTTCCTTCCTTCCTTCCTTCCTTCCTTCCTTCCTTCCTTCCTAACAAAAAGGAGACCCAAAGTCAAATTCAGTAACCAGCTGAATGAGAACACATCGATTCACAAACTTGTAGATTCTCTTATGGTACAGAGCATCAAAGGGAAGGACTAGAATCCTGAAAAATTGAGGAAGAAATAATATGGGTAGATTCCAACAAAACGGAGGCCTTTGATCTCTAAACTTAGGTGAGCCTCCTTTGCCATTAGAAGGAAGCCTTTTTCTCTCTTCTGATGTAGTTTTTTCTTGCCTGAAGAACCTGTTATGATCTCCCCCAAGATGGGTTCCTTGCAGGAGACTAGATCCTTAAGACTTTTCTCTACTGCCTCTCATTTTTCTAGACCTGTTAATCATAACTAAATCCTTGCAGGGAAGGGGAAAGTAGTGGGAGTGGAGGGAGCCATCAGGTATAAAGTATAACCATGAGGAGACACTATACCTTGCCAAAATATTTTTATATAATTTGTATCAATAGAAACCTGAGAAATCTATATGGTTGTGGGTCTTAAGGGTATGGGATCAGGTGGAAGTAATATAATATTGGAGTAGGGTGGATTTGTTGATACGAGTGCACTGAACATCAATTTCAGACTGTTTGAGCATCTGTGAATGCCTTCAACAGTTTGTTCAGTAAAATGACTAAAACCTGAACCTAAAGTTATCCTATATACACTAAAGTCAAAATGCTAGAACTTTATAAGTATGTTGTAAAATATGTTCTCAACCTTGACACAACTGACATTTTGGACTGGATAGCTCTTTGGTGTTGGGGGCTGTCCTGTGCATTGTAGCATCTCTGCAGCAGCATCTCTGGCCTCTATCCACTAGATGCCAGTTGCACCCCCCCCCCAACAGCTGTAACAATAAGAAATGTCTCAGGACACTGCCAAATGCCCCAGGGTGGGGGACAAAATTGTCCCCAGCTAAGAACTGCTGTAGAAGGTATACAAAGACATGGGAATGTCAGACTGCTGAAGTGAATTTGTCATGTAAGACCCGCTCAACGTAACCCTCTATGTGCCCTGGGAGGGTTTAAAGAACACTGCCTTTGCCAAAGATTTAAGAAGTTCATTGGTGAGGGGAGCATTGGCAGTCTTGGTGAGTGAGTCCATTCCCATTTCCAGAGCATCTTAAAGAACAGGCCAGGTTCCCTTGAGGAAAGCATCTGATATACTGCCAAAAGTATATACCATAAATTGTTCTAGACTTCCTCAAAGTGACTTGCAGCCATATTTATGGAAGTTTTGCATTAGATAAGTGGAAATAAGTAGAATACGGAGGGATTACTGGACAGTAGACATGACATTAATTCCTGGAACCTCAAATGCATTGTGCCCACCAGTTAGTAGTTGGGGCTTATAAACAACAAATAATAACCTAACTTTTGCTCAGGTCCATATGTGGTGGAACCCATTGTATGGTTATTTCCGAAGTTCCAGAATGCCATATTGCAATAGAAATACCCAACCACTGGCAGAATTCTCACATTGGTTCCCTCACCCATGAGACAAAGGCTATTTTGGTAAGAAAGGACAAATAAACACTGTAACTGCCTTGTATGTACCAAAATAGAAAAACAAAAGAAATGCCATATTATTCAAGGGATTCTAGAGATTAGTGCCACAGCAGTATCTTGAAAGTCATAGATAGGAGTCCTGTTATTCTATCATATCCCTCTAGTTTACTCATTAAAAAAATTTTTTTTTAATGTTTATTTTTGGGAGAGACAGAGACAGTGTGAGTCAGGGAGGGACAGAGAGGGAGACAGAGAATCCAAAGCAGGCTCCAGGCTCCGGGCTGTCAGCACAGAGCCTGATGCAAGGCTTGAGCCCACGAACTGTGAGATCATGACCTGAGCTGAAGTCGGATGCTCAACTGACTGAGCCACCCAGGCGCCCCTAATTTACTTATTTGACCTGTGAAAAAAGACAGGTGGATCTTGGGGGAATGACCTGGGATTATTGTAAATTTAATTAGGACTTGACATCACTTGTAGCGTCAGATGAGGTTTTATTGCTGGAGCACGTCAATCATCTGCTGGCACCTGATATGCAGCCATTACACCAACATGCTTTCTTTTTCTTTTTTTTCCCTATACCTGTTCCTATACCTGTTTGAATGTTAGTAAACGTTCAAAGAAGTTGAGTTTCATCTGGTAGGGGCATCAATACACTTTTATAGCTCCAGCTCAGGGCTACACCAACTTTCCAGTCTTCATAGTTTAGTTCCAAGGATTGGCCAACTACAATCCATGGGTCAAATCTGGCTGCCACTTGTTTTTTGTAAATAAAACTTTATTGAAACATAGCCATGACGACTCTATACATATTGTCCACAGTGCTTTCATGCTAAGATGGCAGAGTTGAGTAGTTGTGACAGAGATCTGTGTGGTCTGCAAAGCCTAAAATATTTACTATCTGGTTCTTGACTGAAATAATTTTGTGACCCCTGATATATATCTGATGATGTATGAAGTGTCTGACAGGTAGGGTCACTGCACAGAACTTACAGCATACATATTTAGGATTTAGGAACAAAATTAAGCCATTCTCTGCTGATAGCATTAATCCTGAGAAAGCAACTTCTGGGTTTTTCAATCCCTAATTGAAACTATCTGGCCATAAGCCAGAAAATTACCATGTGATGAAGTCATAAATTTGAGTATACCAGCAGCTATACTGGTGCTGATGTTGAAGTGATCCATATGAGGTTGGGTCTAAACAGAAGTCACAAGTAAGCTGCATGAACGAGTGACTCAGGTTTCCATAGCTCCAATTCTTGCTACTGTGAGTCCCATCTTTCAACCCATGCCTGTGGCTTCATGAGGAGGTGTCTGTGATCAGCTGAATGAGAAGGGAAATTTTTGGTGCTGTTCTCCAAAGAGACCTACCCGGGCCCCTGCTAGGAATTTGATTACACAAGACCACTTCCATCATGGAAGGGACAGCATTTTGTTTTCACTGGAGAAAAGTTGCTTTTAGATATGGAACTGCCTTTCCCGGTCCAGTGCTTCTGCCAGAAACACCATCTGTGGACCTCACAAAATGCCTTATTCTCTCTCATAATATTCCATCCACCATTGCTTGTGACCAGGCAAAGAATTTTACAAAAAGAATTGTAGCAAAATTAATGTTCACAGGATTCACTGATCTTACACGATGTTCCCCATTAACAATTCTGCTTCAGAATCTGGATGAGCTGGGCTTCTCAGAATTCCTAAACTCTGATTTCTCCTCCCACATTTGTGTAAAGTCTAATTCCTATTTTTTTAAAAATGTTTATTTCTTTTTGAGACAGAGAGAGAGGGAGACACAGAATCCGAAGCAGGCTCCAGGCTTGAGCTGTCAGCACAGAGCCCGATGTGGGGCTTGAACTTACGAAATGCGAGATCATGACCTGAGCTGAAGTCAGACGCTTAACCGACTGAGCCACCCAAGTGCCCCAAATCTAATTCCTTTTTTAAAATACACTTATCTCTAAAATCATAATGACACAACTTTTCTGATTGAACCCTGGCTGATATTGAACCCTGCAGTGTAAGTGCCTGACATTAGCCTATTGATTCCTGAGGCATCTGCTTAAAAATGTTGAGGCATCCGCTTACTCATTTTGGATAAACATATTGCCAGCTATATGGCAGTTTCTAGCAAAACAACCAGATAAGGAACTAGGCCACCCACATTCATGAACTTCCCTTTCAGAAACCCTGGGTGACCCTGTCTCTTCTCTCCCATCCTCTAATCCCACTTGTATGTTTCAAATAATTAAGTGAACTCTTGTGAAACCCCAGACACCCCACCCCTGGACCCAATTAAACGCAGAGCCCCAGGTGTCAGCTTGCTCTTTCTCTCTGATCTCACTGTGTGGTCCTTTGGCATACCATGTACCCTCCAGGACATGGGAGTTATAAATCTTACTCCTGGTTTTTTGCTGAAGTGTGTCCTGTGATCATAATAACCAATAAGGGCTGGTCCAGCCACAACATTGGCCCCAGTTGGGGAAATGTCTATGGGGCTCTATACAAGTAATACAGAGTCTGGGCCAGTACTTCAGGCATCCATAACCAAGACCATTACCACCAGTAGGCTCTAACAGACACAACAAACCATTACTGCTGCTCCTTTTCAGTTACTACCCACCCGCCTCAAGTGCACTTCCCTAACTTCTATTACTATTGACTACTTTTCCTTTTGTTTATCTTTACATAAATGGGATTACGTTGTATATATTATTTTGTGCCCCGCTTGTTTTGCTCAACATCGTGTTTGTGAGCTTGAACCATGTTGCTGTTTATAAGCAATTGTTTACGTGTTTACTGTAGAGCAGAGGTAGGCAAACTACATCCTAGGGGCCAAATCTTGCGTATATTTTGGGATGTGTGTGTAGTGTGTTTATTTTTCTGCTTGCTGGAAGTGGAATTGCATGTCATGGGTGATGCATATATTTAATTCTAGCAGACACTGCCAAACATTTTCCAAGTCACTGAACTAATGTACACTCTCACATGCAAAGTGATAGAGTTATGGTTGCTCCATATCCTTGTCAACACTTAGTAGTTTGCTTTTGGACTTGTTTAAGAATTTTATTGCCCTATTCTAAGGTAACAAACATTCTCTCTTAGGTTTTATTCTTAAGGAGTGCCTGGCTGGCTCAGTCGGTTAAGCGTCTGACTTCGTCTCAGGTCATGGTCTCGTGGTCTGTGGGTTTGAGCCCTGCTTTGGGCTCTGTTCTGACAGCTCAGAGCCTGGAGCCTGCTTTAGATTCTGTGTCTCCCTCTCTCTCTGCCCCTCCCCTGCTTGAGCTCTGTCTCTCTTGCTCTCAAAAACAAATAAACATAAATTTTTTTAAGGTTTTATTCTTAAAAGCTTCATTATTTTACTTCTCAAAATTAGATCTACAGTCCTTATGAAAGTTATATTTGTAGAGTCTGTGAAGTAGAAGTAAATATACTTTTCCATATGGATGTCCGATTGATGGAGGAACATACATAAAAATACTTCTCTCTCCCTCTATTGCAATGTCTCATTTTCATGAATCAGATGAAAGTGTCTGCTTTGATCTGGTCTCTATTCTCCTCCCTTTTTTATCTGGCCATCTTTAAGCAAACACCATGCTGTCTCAGATACTGTAGCTGTATAATATTATTTAATATCTGATAAAGGCTTCCATTTTGTTGTCTTAACATTATCTTAACTATTTTTAGCCCTTTGCTTCTTTACAAAATTTTTATAACTACTGCATCAATTTCCAGGAAAAAAAGTATTTCTTTTTTTTTTATGTTTTAAAAATTTTTTTTTTTAATTTTTGAGACAGAGAGAGACAGAGCATGAGCAGGGGAAGGGCAGAGAGAGAGGGAGACACAGAATCTGAAGCAGGCTCCAGGCTCTGAGCTGTCAGCACAGAGCCTGACGTGGGGCTCGAACTCACAGACAGTGAGATCATGACCTGAGCTGAAGTCAGACGCTTAACCGACTGAGCCACCCAGGCACCCCAGTATTTCTTTTTTTTGAGAGACATAAAATGCAAGTGGAAGAGAGGGGCAGAGGAAGAGAGAAAGAGAATCTAATCAGGCTCCATGCTCACTGCAGAACTTGACATGGGGCTCAATTCTACAACACTGGGATCATGACCTGAACAAAACTCAAAAGTTGGATGCTCAATTGACTGAGACCCCCAGGTACCCCATAAAGCCAGCATTTCTATTGGGTTTGCACTGATATTGTAGATCACTATACTAGTTTAGCATATTTTAAATTATGGAATTTTCTATCCATAAATAGCACTACTCGTTCTTAAGCATTTCTTTTGTATATGCAGAAAAACAAAGTGGTTCCTCACCTGATAACACATGCATCGGTAGACTCCAAAAGGATTAAAGGCCCTAAATATAAAGGATAAATTATAAAGTTAACTTTGAAAATTTGAAACTTGGGAGTTTTAAAAGCCCAGAAATTAAGACAAAGTTTGTTAAATTGATTTCTTCATCATCAAGGTTGTTTATCCAATGTAGGACACAATAAATGAATTTTAAAAATCCAGTTAGGGTGCCAAGGCAACTCAATGGCGAAAGAACAGTCTCTTCAACAAATGGCGCTGAGACAATGGATATATACACGCAGATGAAGTTGCACCCCGTACCACACACAATTTTCAAAAACCAACTCAAAATGGATCAAGGACCTAAATGTAAGAACCAAACATTATAAAACTTTTAGCATTAGTCAGTGGTTTCTTGATATGACATGGAGGCACAAGGAACAACAATAAAAGATAGATTTGTAGGACATCATAGAAACTTTTGTGTCTCAAAAAATACCACCAAGAAAGTGAAAAGACATCCACAGAATGGGAGAAAAAAATATTTGTTTTCATATCATATATGAAGTTGTATCTCTTATAATGAAGTTATAACTAGAATGAATATATAAAGATCATTTACAATTTGGTAATAAAAGACAAATAACCCACATCATCAATAAAAAGACAGATGGCCCAATTAAACCATGTGCCAAAGCATTTGGTAATAGACATTCTTCCAAAGAAGATACGCAAATGGCCGGTGAGCACATGAAAAGATGGTCAACATTAGGAAAATGTAAATCAAAACCATAATGAGATAGCACTCCACATTCACCAGATTGGCTATATACAAAACAAAACAAAACTTGATAATAAAATGATTGGAAGTGGAGAAATTGAAACTGCCATATGCTGTGAGTGGAGATGTTTTGGAATGTGCAAAGGCTTTGGAAAATCAGTCCAGCACTTTCTCAAAAGGTTAAATTTGCAGGGCGCCTGGGTGGCTTCATTGGTTGAGCACCCAACTCTTGATTTCAGCTCAGGTAATGATCCCAGGGTGGTTGGATCGAGCCCCATACTGAGCCCTGTTTGGAGCCTCATGTTGGGCTCTGCACTGGCCATGAAGCCTGGTTAAGATTCTCTCTCTCTCTCTCTCTCTCTCTCTCTCTCTCCCTCCCTCCCTCCCTCCCTCTCTTTCCCTCTCCCTCTTTTTCTCTCTTCCTCCCTCTCTCCTTCACACACGCTCTTTCTCTCTCTCTCTTGAAAATAAAAAAGATTAAACTAGCTATTATTTATAAATATAAGTATATGGATATGCTGTGAACCAACAAATGCACTCCTTAGATATGTGTCCTAAATAAATTCTCATACATTTGTATAGGAGTATGGAGACATATCACATCATTATTGCCAATGGAAAACTGGGTATCTTTCATGGAAGAGTAAATAGATAAGATGTTGTGTGTGAATTTTATAAAGTAAATTAGATGTATGCTAAAAACATGGACAAATCTTAAAGATATAATACTGAATGAAGAAAGTTAAAAAAATCAATTAAGTTTTATAACACAATACTGACGTGTTTTTGGAGTGATGATGGGGTCCAGAGCCAATGACCAAGAAAGAATTCTTGAGATATCTTTGGTGCAAAAAGATGATTTTACTAAATAAAAGGGACATGATCAGTGGGTAGAAAGAGCTGCACTGGGGTTGTGAGGAGTGACTGATTGTATATCTGGGAGTTGAGGGGGTGGGTAAAGGCAAGGGGAAGTTTCCAAAAGGACCTTCATATGCTAAAGAAGACTCACAAGATACTGGAGATCTTGCTATGGTTGAGCCAAAGTTATTTTTCCCTCTAGTAAGGCATTAACATTAAGAAAGATGGGAGTTTCTTGGAGGAATGTTTTACTCTGCCTATTTCAAGTATTTGTCAATGGGCTGCAGGTTATAAACAAATTTAATTTTGTGTACATTTTCTTCTTGCCTTCGTTACCCACATCACTATGGAGGGGAGGGTGACGTTGGGGCTCCAGGAAACTGAGTCTATAGGTTTCTGGAGATTTCCTTTTTTCTTATAAATCATTAAGACAGTTGCAAACTGATGGAGATTCATGCCCTGCATGATTGTGATCTCCATCATTTAACCCTTTGTTTTTCCCTTTCCTTTGTTCTTGGGCAGCTAGGGGTACCTGAGAAATGTCACACATATCCCACCTCGGGGGAGAGAGAGAGTTGCATGGTGTTAGCTTTACCCTCAGCTTGCCTTTGGCTCCCTCATCAATACTACTTACATAAGTTAAAAATATGTTCACACAAAAACACACCACACATATTCTGCATAAGAAGACACACAAAAAGAAATACAGCTGACCCTTGAACAACACAGGGGTTAGGGACACTAACCCACCCAGTAAAAAATCTGTGTATAACTTTTGACTCCCCCCAGACTTAATAGCCTACTATTGACCAAAGCATTACCAATAAACAATTAATATCTGTCATAGACTGGGTCTAAAGTTCTCTCTCGTCTAGCAAGAGAGAAGGATGCAGGATAAAAAGTGAGAGATGGTTAATGTCCAGGAAAAGACAAGAGCCCCGAATAAGTGTCCTTGCCCCATATTTATTAAGATCAAAAGCCTTACAAACACGATGGGTGTGCACAAAGAGACATTGAATCGGTGAACATTAGCTCATGGGCATGAGGGGAAAAGGGGGTTTTGAAGATACACAGTGTTTGGGGCTTGGGTCAATATAAAACAAAATCCTAGTGCCGGGAAGATGGGCAGATGGTTGTTAACGGCAGACAGGAGGTGCTGTATATGTTTATCTTAGCTAGCCTAGGGGATAAGACAGGGGAAATAGCCTCAAGGTTAACAAGGCCCCTTTTCTTTTGTTAATCATCTCCACTCTGGGCAACTTCACCCTCAGCACAGTGGTCTATAACTCAATTTACCTGTTTACCTAATTTGATCCTTCCCTCCTGCGAAAGCAGCTTTATGCTATAACACTAAATTGGGGGGCGTTTTCGCCCTGAATGCCTAATCTTGCTTACCTCATATAACTTTGTATTGGGGCCTTTGCACCCCTCTCTATTCTGGGGTGCCTTTGCACCTCCCTATTCTTGGTGCCTTTGCACCTCCCTATTCTGGGTTGCTAATCTTGTTTACCCAAACTCGGGTGTGAGCATCCTATCGCTTTGTAATTCTTTATGCCTTGTTAACCCATTGGTGTAAGCCCAGGGGATTCCTAAGCTTATTCCCCACAAATATGTTGTTACATGTATTTTGAATGTTGCACTGTACTTTCAAGTAAGCTAGAGAAAAAAATGTTATTAAGAAAATCATAAGAGAAGAGTTCCTGGGTGGCTCAGTCTTTAAGTGTCTGACTCTTGGTTTTGGCTCAGATCATGATCTCATGGTTTCGTGAAATCGAACCCCAAGTCAGGCTCTGTCCTGGAAACGCGGAGCCTGCTTGGGATTTTTTGTCCCCCTTTTTCTCTCCCTCTCCCCCTCTCCTGCTGTCTCTGTCTCATTAAAAATAAACTTTAAAAAAATTTTTAAAGCAAATCATAAGAGAAAATACATTTATAGTACTGTACTGTATTTATTGAAAAAGAATCCACATATAAGTCTACCTGCACAGTTCAAACCTGTGTTGTTCGAATCAACTGTAATTCAGATTAAATAATATCCTATGGGTCAGAGGAGCAAATGAAAGTGTTTGATGGGGAAAAGAAAGGAATAAATACAAAATTATTTTATCACATGTGTCCAGGATTTCAATTTAATTTTACTGAAAAAAGGTTCTGCAATTTGCTTTAAAATACTCCCGCAAAAATCTTTTTAAAAAGTGTGAATAGGCTAAAAGGAACAAGAGTTCTTTTCAACGTACAAATGAAAGAAAAATAGATAAGAAATGTAAAGACTGAAAAAGAAGAAACAAAATTGTCATTATTTACCAATGGCGTGTTTATGTATTTAGGAAATCTAAAATAATTTACAACAAAGTTATTGGAATTGACAAGTAAATTTGACCAGTTTGCTGGATACAAGGCCCAGTACAATTTGATGAAAGGGGTGGTATTTAGCATTCTCTTCTGTTTCCTGTTCTCAAAGATAAAAATTTCAACATTTTATCACTAAGTATTATGTGTAATTGTTGTATACGTTTATTTTAGGTATCTTTCCACATTAAAAAAAATTCAAGTTAGTTGACGTATAGTGTAATATTGGTTTCAGGAGTAGAAATTGATTTTAGCTTTAAGCTGGAGTTTTCTAGGAGTTTATAACCATTTGACATGTATTTTCAAATTTATCATTGTAATTTTCTGCACAATGTTTTCTTAATATCTTTATTGGTGTTTCCATTTTTATCACTGAAATTGGTAGTATGTCATTGCTGTCTTTTTTTTTTCTTAGCCACTCTTACTGGACGTTGTCAATTTTATTGGTTTATTCATTGACTCGTCTTTTGGCCTTTCACAAAAACTTCAGTCTATTTTGTTTTCTATTTCATGAATTTCTTATTTTCATCATTTTCTTCCATCTACTTACTATAGTTTTTGTTTTCTGTTTATTAAATTCCTGAGATGGATGTTTCCATTTTAATTTTCAGCTTCTCTTCTGTTTTAGTAAATGCTCTCCAGACTCTACATTCTTCCTAAATATGTGTTAAAACTTCCCAGTCTAATTGTGAATGTTTTTCTCCCTGTAATTCTGTCAGTTTTGCTTTTTAAAGTTTGCTTTTGATCATGCAAAGCTGTTATTCTTGATAATTTGAAACTTATGAAGTGTTTCTTTCCATGCCTCATAATGGTTTTATCTCCAAGGGCTATTTTGCCCGCTATTAATATATTTTAGTATTACAGAAATAATTTGAAGGCTAGGATGATGCTCTCTTTCTCTAGAAAAGATTTTCATTTGTTTTTGCTAGCTGGTTGAAGACAGTAACAAACGTTTCACTCTAATCCAATTTCAATTAGTGAGGTGATTTGGAGTTTGTCTTGGGTCTCTACCAAAGACAATCCATTTCCCTCTTATTTTTACTCCTACAGGGCAGCTTTTTGGGATTCTTCACTGCCCTACCCCGACCTCCTTCCGAGCGCCTTGAAAAAGTGCTGATCAGCTTGCAACAACAGAATCTGTAGGAGCCACCGTGGAAGACCCTTGCAGTCTAAAAATGACACAATCCCGCCAAGATTCACTCTGGCATTAAAGGAGTTAATACCCAGCCGCTCAGGGTACCCGGAAGTATTTCCGCTTTAGGAGGCGGAGCTGAGGGCATCGTTTATCTCGGGCATTCTGGGAGATGTAGTCTGGGCTACATGTAGCCTGGAGCACTTCCGCTTCTGGAAGGCCTGGCGAGGGAATTCTGGGAAGTGGTCCAGGAGCTCCCTCTAGTCGGAAAGAGCCGCTTTCGCGGTAGGAGGGCGAGGTTGGTGCCCGCCTTCCCGTCCAGTAGAGGAGTCTTCCCTCCCAGGGAGCTCTCCGAGCCCGGAGCTGCCCGAGGCAGCGTTGGGTGGAGTTGGAAGAGGTCTGCGTCCCCCTCTGCCAAGCCTCCCGTCTGCAGCGCCTCTGGCTTCCCTGGGTCGGGGCGGCCCAGGTCTCCGTGTCCCCTGGTCTGCTGGTCTCCCGGCGCTCCAGCCGGCTTTCCTCACCTACCAGTCAGCGCTGCCACTTCCTAGCAGAACAACGCTATGCGAGTTACCTAATCTCTCTTGGTCTCATTATGCTCATCTCTCAAGTAGTGTCATTGGTATAGTGGTCCCTCATCATTTTTATACGAATTAATTTATGAAATGACCTCAACAGCCTTATGAGCCAGGTAATGCTATTCGCCTTTTATTTATTTTTTCAGCAGAGGTAGCTGGAAATACAACCTCCTACTAACACAAAGTTCTCGCTACATAATGTAGAAAAGTAAGCTTATTACTGAATACTCATATTCAGAGTACCGTATTGTAGGTAATTTGCGGGAAGAGATTACAAGTAAAGAAGCTTCGCCCTGTTTATACAGGCAAGCAGTTACAAGCTTTTTATACTGTTAAATGTTTAACTACTGGGTACACGTATTCTCAGTATTAACGATATCTTGTCTTCCTATAAGAGGGCTTGATTACACCATTTGCTGCAAATTCGTTGACAAATTTATGCTAATTTTTCTTGGGAATTTTCTTAGTTAATTGACCTTATCCGAGGGAATAATGAAATGTATCTTATCTCCCCTGCTAGCAGAGAAAGAAACCTTGGTTAAACTCCCACAGTGATAGGGACACTAGATTATTTGCCCGGACATTTACATTTAAAAGGGACAAAGCCCAGACCTTTGAAAAACACTTCTGGAAACTTGGTAAGAAGTTACTTAGCCTCTAACAAGATTTACATATGTATTTAAAGGTCAGAAAAAAGATCCAAAAAGCACTGGGTTTCCTATGGAAATGCTCTAAGAAAAAGGGCAGAGAAAATGCATCTTTTGGACAAGGAAAATTATTTTTTTTTCTTCTTCGTTTACTCTTTGTGAGTTTACACTGTTTGCCCAAAACTTAACGCTTTAAGAGGCAGAACTGCCATTCGAGCCCAAGGTGTTACAGCCTCAAGTCTGTGTTTTTAATCTCAATGCTGTACATTAAAACAAACATAGGAAATAGTTCTTTTTAAAAATTAATTTTTATTTTATTTTATTTTAATTTAATTTAATTTATTTTATTTTTTCATTTACTTTAGAGAAAGAACAAGCCAGGGAGAGGGGCAGAGGGAGAGAGAGAATCTTAAGTAGGCTCCATTATCAGCGTGGAGCTCAATGTGGGTCTTGATCCCATGACCCTGCGATCATGCCCTGGGCTGAAATAAAGAGTTTGGGGTGCCTGGGTGGCTCAGTTGGCTAAGCGTCTGACTCTTGATTTAGACTTAGGTCATGATCTTACAATTCTTGAGTTTGAGCCCCCCAAACTTGAGCTGAGTTCTTGAGCCCCCCACTACTACTGCAGAGCCTGCTTGGGATTCTCTCTCTCTCTCTCTCTCTCTCTCTCTCTCTCTCTCTCTTTCTCAAAAAAAAAAAAAAGAGTTGGATGCCCAACTGAGCCACTCAGGCGCCCTGCTCTTAATTTTAATGATCTTAAAGCAAAGTTGCTAAACCACTCATCCCTTATTCATGTTTCCCGTCACCTGAGGATAATACTTGCTTTTTATAGGGTGGTTATGAGTCAGGTAGAGTTTCCAGTGCCCTTCAGTGTAGTTACTAATTTGTTTATCATATCAGTCATAGTATTATTTCCATTTTGCAAGTGAATAAAAATGGAACAGAGTTCACAGAATAAGTGGAAGAACTGAATTTTAACCCAGGCAGCCTGATTCCAAATCTGTAGTCTGTGTTATTACACACGGCTTTTATTCATGTATGAGACAAAACCCACAAGAAGTCTTACGGGAACAGGGAAGATTTAAGCTGTAGATGAAGACTAAGCCCTAGAAGGGAATAGAGCAGTGGGGTGTGATGTAATGAACAGTAGATACAAAGAGGCTTTTTGTAGGAGTACAAGTTATTCACCATGGCCAGACATGAGTGGAAGACGGGTTTGAAGAGGAAAACGACATAGAAGATTCCTGTTTGTGTGACTTGCCTTGAGGGCACTGGATAGAAATGCAGGTGAAGATAACTGAATTTCCATATTATGTTCTATCTCTTTGGCATCAGGGAGGCCAAAAAATTGATTGAAATTAAGTATCTGTTTGTGTTGATTATACGAGATGTGCCTAATGAGTGGTTAGCACTCAGGCTCTGGGTGTCAAATGCCAAATTTTGAAACCTGGCACTGGCACTTACTAATTTAGTAACGTGGACAAAGTACTTACCCTTCCTCTGCCTCTGCCTCCTAAACTGTAAAATGGAGGAAATTATAGTATTTACCTCAAAAAGACAGTTGTGAATGGGGAATCCCAGAGTCTCAAGTGTTTGGAATAGGCCCTAGCATGCACAAAGCACTTCACAAGAAACAGTGGTGTATAACAGAAGGAATGGCCCCACAGAAACTCTGGGCTATGTGCTTATATCAATTTTTTTCTTTTGGAGGGTCCTTGGATCTCAACATTTGAGTGACGGGCCTGGATTACATGCTAATTAGCCACACATGTCCTTTCCCAATATGTATTCGAAATACTTGCAGGGGAAGGAAACTGCAACATTATTTCTATTCATATTTCTAGAGATCTAAGCTAAATAAGGACAACAGGCTGCTTTCTGCACAAGTGCAACAAACTTAACTCTTCCTCTGCTGGGATGTTGTAACGCAAACCTACCGCTAGGTGGATGGAATGGGGTGGTCCCTGGGCGGTCCTTGGTTGGGGGTCTCTGTCAGGACATCTAAGGTCCATTCTCCTGTCGCTCATGCCTATTTTCCTGCCTAACATGTTCAGTAAATAAGAAATGCAAACATATATTGTAGTGGATATGTGTATATTTTTAGGTATTTCTCTCTGCTCTCCACCCTCATTTCTTTGAAACATCTGTTCTATCATAGATATCAGCAAACAAGAGTTTTACAGTGACTGTTGCATAAAAATCTAATTAATAATGTATTCATCCTCAAATTCGGAAATTTCTCTGAGGAATGTTTACAACCCCCCCCCCCCCCCCCGGTTGGGAAATTGATCATACAAATATGCTGAAGCTTGTCTTTTTGCTCTTGAGTATGTCTGGCTGTCCTCAGTAGCCAAGTTCTTAATTATTTGTGCTATTCACAAAAGTTGAAATCTACAATACGTTTTGCCTCCATTTTTTGTTTTTGGTCTTTCATTCGTTTTTATATCTAAAAAGTCTGAAACTGCAAAATAAAGGCTATCGTTTTCTCTCGTCTAGTAGTAGGTACAACTTCGTTATTGAAGGATCACGTGATCTTCTTACAAACTGTTTTTAAGTCTCTGACTCTTCAAATATTTGCTAATTACGTTTTGTTTGTCAGTGGGAAAAACTCAGTTTCACTGGCGTCACAGAACAGCTTTAGGGCGGCAAAATGGGAAGCCATAAAGCAGTTTCTGATCGTTGTAGTCCTCGCATTACTAGCTGGGAGATTTGCTGGGAGGGAAGGGAGTGGCCTAAGGCGGGCGGGCAAAGTTCTTCCTCCTCTTTGAGTTTCTGGGAAATGTAGTCCTTAACTCTTTCCGGAAACAAGGGGCCGCTGCGCCGCCTGTTCCCCCTGGGGCTTCCGGGAAGTGTAGTTCTCGGGCGCCGTGTAGGCAGAGGCACTTCCGCCCCGGAAAAGCGAGGTTGCCACCATCTTTTCGGTCGGGAGGTGAGTCAGCCTTGCTCCCCTCCACCCCTCCGAGCCTTTTCGGCCTGAGCGTGGGACTAGTCGCTACCGAGGCGGCCTTTTTAGGATGGAGGAGTCGCTGCCGCCGGCGGAGGCCGAGAGACGGAGGGCAGAAGTTTGGATTCCCTCAGCTCTCCTCCCCCACTTACCGAGCAGCGCTGCTACTTCTATCGGTACAATACCCGGCGAGTTGTTCTCTGCGCTCTACTTTCCTCCTCCGTCCGGTAGCGAGCGAGCGAGCGAGAAACTACTGGGTAGGGTTGTGATTCCAACTGAACGAGACAGTACGTGTCCAGAGCTTAGAACGGCGGGGCACGGGATGACGGGTTGGCTCTCGCTCGTGATAGAGCAATTCGGTCACCAGCGCCCCTTTGCCTGGAAGCCCCAGTGAAGACAGGGAGCTCAGGGCTCTAGGGGCATCGACAGCGTGGCCCTGCTGTCGTCGTCCCGGGCACCGAGGTCTTCCCCAGCTCTATCGATCTCTTTTAGGAAGCCCCGAGGCACCCCGCGCTAGCGCCTGGGGATGTCCGCTACGCTTGATCCCGGAGACAGAGCCAGCCGTGCCGTCCCACCGCGTCCTTTTCTTCCGCGTCCCTGGGGTCGCAAAGGGGAGAAAGGACGGACTTCTTGGCTGCCCACGGCATAGCCCCGGGTACGTACCAGCGAAGGTACTTTCTTGTCCTGTCCTCTGTTTTCAGTTCATCAGGTTTCTTTCAGCCAGTAAATTCGCAGTAGGAAAATGTGCAAATATTTGTCGCATCAGCCTGCCGGTGTTTAATCTCCCCGTTGGTAGGTGTGAGTGTGGATTTTATACCACACGCGCATATGTTTTGAATATGTCTTCATTTTTCAGTTTACCACGTTTTACATTTCTTCCTTTTGCTCTCCTTTCGTCTTATTCCTCTTTTATTTACTCGCAACTGCTTTGGGATAAAAAACGGTTATCTGTCTCTGAGACTAATGTTTTCTTTTTTTTGAGAGAGAGCGAGAGCAAGCAGGGAAGGGGCAGAGAGAGAGGAAGAGAAAGAGAATTCCAAGCACGCTCTGCACTGTCAGCACAGAGCCGGATGTGGGGCTCGAACCCAGACTGTGAGATCATGACCCCAGCCGAAATCTGATGCTCAACTGACTGAGCCACCCAGGCGCCCCCACGCCCCCACCTTTTTTTTTTTTTTTTAATTTTTTTTAATGTTTATTTATTCTTGAGACAGACACAGAGCATGAGTAGGGGAGGGGCAGAGAGAGAGGGAGACACAGAATCCGAAACAGGCTCCAGGCTCTGAGCTGTCAGCACAGAGCCCGACGTGGGGCTCGAACTCACGGACCATGAGATCATGACCTGAGCCAAAGCCGGACGCCCAACCGACTGAGCCACCCAGGCGCCCCCCCCCCCCTTTTTTTTTTAAACTGTAGGGTAGGTTCTGTGGGATAGGTTATATTTTTGTTCTGACTACCCTCCAAATTGGTCAGATCTTTCTTGGGCTTTTTGTTTGTTTTAAATCACAAAGATGTTACCGACATACTTACAAGGGTCTTTTTGTTTGTTTTGGGTTTTTTTTTTGTTGTTTTGTTATTTTACCATTTCTTCTTTAGGGCTCATTTAGTTATAAATGTTCTTCATCTTTGTTCAGCTGAATTTTTTTTTTTTTTTTTCCTGCCTTGTGTCAGTAGTCACTCTGTCGAGCATAGAATTCAAGGTTGACCATTATTTTTTTTTCCTTCCTTTTGGAGATCTCGTTCAGTTGTTTCAGATCTCCATTCTGTTTCCCTGATTCTGTCAGTCTAATGGTCATTTCTATTAGGTAAACCGTATTTTCTTTCTGGGAGCTTTAAGGATTTTTGTTGTTGTTTTTAGTTCTTATTTACGTACAGTTTTTAGTTCTTTGCATTCTTGAGTTTCAGTATGATTTAAGAGAGTATTTTTATTTATACTGTTCAGAATTTTGAAGTAAGACCTCTCTGCCATTTCTTTCATTCTCTTTTCCTCATACTCCTATTGGACAAATCTTGGAGCCTCTCAATCTGTCTTCTGTGTTTCTTGATTTTTATTTTGTATCTTTCTTTATCTCTATGCACATAGGATTAAAAGGATCTTACCAAGAAGCCTTTTATTGACTTCATGAAGTAAACTGACTCGAAATGATGCTTTTTAGAAAACTAATACCAGTGTCGAAATGTTACTAGCTGGGCAACAAATTATTATTTTTTAAATGTTTATTTTATTTTTTCTTTGAGAGAGAGAGCATGCGTGGGGGAGAGGCAGAGAGAGAGGGAGACACAGAATTCCAAGAAGGCTCTGCCATGTCCGCGCAGAGCCTGATACAGGGCTAGAACTCACTAACCAGGAGATCATGACCTGAGCCGAAACCAAGAGCCAGATGTCTAACCAACCCAGCCACCAGGCACCCCCGGGGAAAGAGTTGTTAAGTAAGAGAAAATTTTAAGTCAAAATTAGGATTTTCAGAGAAGAAAGGTGAGTTTCATAGGAGAGCGTTATGAAGTCCAGGTACTTTTCTGGTCTTTTTTGCTGCTTTGAGAAAAGACCTGTGCAAATACAGTTTATAATGCAAAGTATCATCTGCTTTTTTGCAGGTGCAGGAAAAAAGGATTCCTGGCTCTTTGAACTTTCCATCTGCTGTTAATCCGGGGAAAACCTCATGAGGTGAGTATGATTTGCAGTTCGTATCCTGTCCTCACGTGCAGATGACCACAGTGAGGCACAGAGTTTTTTCTTTAACATCCCTGACATTACATAGATGCAAGTATCATTTCCAGGATTTAAACCGAGGCCTTTGACTTAGAACCACATTTTTTTTTTTTAAGCCTATACATGTTGTTAACAATGCCCTTCACTTCCTACTGTCCCCAGGATGGAAAATTCTTATAGTAGGGTTACTGCGTTTGATTCTGCAGGCTATTGACTGTCCAGTGGCCCCTGATTAACAAACTTATTAGTAGTTGGAATCTACTCCGTGCTTTCCTTACATTGTTGTATGTGACTGCAACTGCTTGGAAGTAGGAGAACTCTCGTATAATTTCTGCAAAGATCCACATGGGCTCATGGCCACCCTGGCCTGCATCTCATGGCTTCTTTGTCCTTCCCCAGTTATGCCTTCTCAGGACTCTGACCTTTCCGAGAAGGAGCAGGAGAAAATGACCAAGTTTCAGGTAAATAAGGCATTCTTTTGTGGCTCCCAAGGTGTGTTTTTACTTTTCAGAGATTAGGCACATCCTTTTTTCTCTTCCTTGGAAAGGTTCGTGGAAAACAACAGATTTTGAGTGCATGTTCTGGCCAGACTCTGTGTGCATGTGTGTGTGCTGTTTTATCTTTATTATTTCACAAAACGATCTCTGAAAAAAGTAATAGCAATTTGAAATAGACAAAAGTGATGTACACTCCTGCTTTGCTTACAAACCAGCTCTTTGCACTTTCCCGCATTCCTTTTTCACGTGCATTCTTAACTCTGTATTTGCAATATTGGCATTGGTGGGATCTACAGTTGACCCTCAAACTATGCTGAACCCCCTGCACAGTTGAAAATCCACATATTACCTTTTGACTCTCCAGAAACTTATCTTTTAAGCGTACTGTCGAACAGAGGCCTTACGAATAACATAAGCAGTTGATTAGTACATATTTTGTATATGTTATATACTATGTTCTTACAATAAAATAAGCTAGAAGAAAAAAAACATTATTAAGAAAATTTTAAGAGAGGATACATTTACAGTACTGTAAAAAATTTGTATATAGGGTGGACCCATGCAGTTCAAACCCTTGTTGAAGGGTCAGCTGTACTTACATACATTAAAGAAAGGCTTAATAACTCTATTAAGATTAGTAAGAGGGGCGCCTGAGTGGCTAAGTTGTTTAAGCGTCTGATTTCAGCTCAGGTCATGATCTTGCAGTTCGTGAGTTTGAGCCCTGTGTCGGGCTCTGGTCTGTGCTGACAGCTCAGAGCCTGAAGCCTGCTTCAGATTCTGTGTCTCTGTCTCTCTCTGCCCCTCCTCTGCTCATGCTCTGTCTTTCTCTCTCTCTCTCTCTCAAAAATAAATAAACATTAAAAAAAAAAAAAAAGACTATTATGATAAAGAAAAACCTAATTGGTATATGAGTAAAAGAAATGGAGTGTTAAAAAAGGCAAATTTATGGAGAAAATAATGGTCACTCATAAGTAAACGTATGCAGATGTGAACAAAGTCTTTCTGTGTATTTATCACTTAGGTTGTTGAAGATTTTTTTAAACAGGAGTTCTGTCCTCTTTGGCCAGAGTCTAGAGATTCAGGAACACTTGTACTCTTGCATGAAAGGTGAACTGGGAAAACCTTTTGAGAGGGAAATGTGCTATTCTTTGAAAAATCTGGAAGGGTTTATTCTGTGACTTTGCAATTGCTGCTCTTAGCCAAAATCTCCGTAAAAGGATATTTGCAGCATTGATTAAAATTAAAAATCTGTCACTATGGGACGCCTGGATGGCTCAGTCGGTTGGGCGACTGACTCTTGATTTTGGCTCGGGTCATGATTTCATGGTCGTGAGATCGAGCTCTGTGTTGGGCTCCGTGTTGGGTGTGGCGCCTGCTTAAGATTCTCTTTCCCTCTGTCTCTGCCCCTCCGCCAACTCGGGTGTGCATGCTCTCCCTCTCTCAAAATAAATAAACTGAAAAAATAAATACAAAATAAAAATCTGGAACTAATTAGACATGATTTGTATTGATTAAAGACAAATCGTAAATTCTAAGGAATGTTAGAGTCTTTGGTCGCAAAATGGAATGAGACCGTATAATAGTAATTGTTCACATTTATTGAGCACTTTGAGATGTGCCAGGCACCACTCTCTGTGGTTTGCATGCACTTACTCATCTAACGTTTTCAAACACCTTGTGGTTTTAGACACCATTAAAGAAAAGAGGAAATTGAGATAGTGGCAAGTTATGGAATTTCCCCCAAGGTCCTGTAATTAAAACTTTGAAATTTGAACTCAGTCTGTGCCTTCACCAGCTGTGAATGCCGCAGGTGGATACGGCATGTGCATTGAACACAGAAAGCCGTGTGCCTGTCCTGGAGGACTGCCAAAGGCCTGTGAAAATTGCAGGGACAGAATCCAAGCTTTGTGGGGCGATCGGGAGGGGACGGTGAATGGGGGACAGCTCTGGGACTGAAATCTGCCTGGGTTCCCTTCAAATCAGCAACAAGATTTTTGGTAATCCTCTTTACCCTTTTCAATCCCGGCTTTTTTCCAGTGGAGATTATGGGATCGAGGTTGTGTGTGTTTGATGTCGTAGGAGGCAGTGACGTTCAAGGACGTGGCTGTGGTCTTCACTATAGAGGAGCTGGGACTCTTGGACTCTGCCCAGAGGAAGCTGTACCGAGATGTGATGGTAGAGAACTTCGAGAACCTGCTTTCAGTGGGTGAGAACAGGCGTAGTGACACTGAACCTCACCCCTACTGAGAGCCCGTGTCCTCATTTCAAAGCTTTGGACCTTTCAAAATGGTTCCCTGACCTTGAAAGCACAAGTTTTTCTAATCCCTGGGACTGCAGGCATAGTTTTTCCTGGTCTTTCTGCTCAGGCAAAGTTCTGTCCAGGGATAATCCCCCCCCCCCCCCCCCCCCCCCCCCCACCTTAGGCAATGTCTGGAGACTATTTTGATCATCACAACTAGAGGGGAGGGGTGCTACTGCCACCTAGTGGCTGCCAATGCTTCTAAACCTACAGCGTGTAGGACAACCCCCACCACAAAGAAGTAGCTGGTCCACAATATTCATAGTGCCGCAGTTGAGAAATCCTCTTTAAGTTAACTATAAATGAGGGGCACCTGGGTGGCTCAGTCAGTTGAGCGTCCGACTTCGGCTCAGGTCATGATCTCATGGTCCGTGAGTTCGAGCCCTGCATTGGGCTCTGTGCTGACGGCTCGGAGCCTGGAGCCTGCCTCAGATTCTGTATTACCTCTCTCTCTGTCCCTCCCCTGCTCGTGCTTTGTGCCTCTGTCTCAAAAATAAATAAACATTAAAAACAAAATTTAAAAAAATTAACTATAAATGGGAATTATAAATTATAAATTGGCTTCTATGTTTTTCAAATACTTTATCTTTCAGATTATGGCTGTGACCCACTGGTGGGTCATGGAATTAATACATTGTACTGGAATTTTATTTTTCAGTGAAATAGAATAGACAAGAATAAGGGCAGAAACCATCAAAGTTCCTTATCAAGACCTGCTCACGTTGAGGCACAAACTGACCATTTGCAGTGAGTGGTGTGAGAGTGGGAAATAGGATGAGAACAGCCATTGGCTAGATCTAATTTTATCTCTGTCCAGACACAGACTAGGTCATGACTTCAATCCATTTCTTATGGTTTGTGATCAAAAAAGTTCTTAAGCTGTCACTTTAGAGGTTCTAAGGATTGTAGAATTTGGACAAAAATACAGCTTTGTGTTCATCTTAAAAATACGTATCTGCCTTTTCATAGGACATCTTCCCTTCAAGCCAGATATGATGTCCCAGTTGGAGGCAGAAGAAAAGCTTTGGATGATGGAAAGAGAAACCCAAAGAAATGGATATTCCAGTGAGAACCATGTGGCTGTTCCTTCAGGTACCAGCTAATCTGCTTCTCACCACGCCCGTGATTACCACTCTTGTCCCAGTACTGTCATCCCTTGCCTGGACTGGGAAAGCAGCCTCCGCATTGGTCTCCCTGCCTCCTCCCTTGCACTCCTGTCATCTGTTCTCAACATGGGACCTGAGTGATTCTTTAGGGAGCAAGTGGGATCACGCCGTTCCCCTGCTGAAAACCCTCCAGAGACTTCCCATTTCTCTCCGTGTCCTCACAGTGGCCTGCACGGCCCTACCTCATCTGGATGCGTCACCGGGCTCCTCTATGATCAGCCTTGCTTTTACCCTGGATTCCATCATCCCTGGTGTCCTGGCCCCCTTGGAGTGTCGTCTGCTGTTTCAGGGCCTTTGACTGGCTCCCCCTCTGCCTGGGCATAGAGTCCGCAGCCACTCCCTTACTCAGGTCTTTGCTCGGGTTTCACCTACATCAGCTAGGCCTTCTGTGTCTGCTGTTTAATGTGTCATCCTCTCCCTTCTCCATCCCCTCACCCTGCCTTATTTTGTGTCTAAGCACCGATCACCTCCTGACCTGGTAACACAGTTTTATTTACTTGTGCGTCCTCTATCTCTCCAGGAAGTAGGAATTTGGGCAGTTTTATCTGCTGTGTCTACTCAAAGCCTCGGGTGGGCCTTCTGCACAGAAGGTGATCCCATACGTGCTTGTTAAGTGAGTAAGTCAGTTACCTAGTTACTGTTCTTGTAGAAGTGAGCTACAATACCAGCCTTTCAATAGCAGCCTTTCCCGGATGGGAAGAATGCCGTGTCCATGTCCCCAGACAGGCTGATTACTTTCCCGCCCAGCCTTTTACCGCCCTCCTTTCTCCTGCCCTCTCTCTCTCCTTCACCTTTCACTTCACTCTTCGATCTCCTTTCCTTTCTCTCCCTAGTGTCCTTTCTCTTTAATTGGCATATTTCTCAGTTCTACCCATTTAGAAGTTAAAAATTAGATATTCCTAGATCAAGTAAATTCATAGGCTCTCCCTCTGCCTGAAAACGAAACAGTGGCTTCTCTGCAAACGTGATAAGTTAGGCGATGAATTCTGCAAGTGATTGATGGATGTACCCCTTCTTTTGTCCTTTTCCCTTCCTATGTCGTTTCATGGTTGATGCGCTCAGGGTGTTGGATACTTGCTTCCCTTCACTGGGTCTCGTTTTCACATGCAGACTCAACCTCAGGAATGCCGACCCTAAGTATTGTCACTTCTCAGTTTTGCATAATAGACCAAGTCTGTCTTTTAACAAATCTTGTAGCATTTGCTGTCACCTTGTCTCAAAGGTTTTTTGACCTCTTCACCATCAGCATGTTTCAGGATTTTGCAGCCATGCCCCACATACAAAAACTGTGCTAAAGTGCTCTTTGCAGGTCACAAGAGGACAAATTAAAGGGCTTATTTTTGTAGATTCTTAAAAACAAAAAGCTTACAGATACTGGAGACAAGTGGGCATCCCATCTCCGTCACTTCTAGAGGTGGCTCATAGGTTTAGAGCCCACTAATGTGACTAATGGATTGTTCTGGAACATCGTCTCCCAGTGAATGTCTAACATAGTTCTCATTTCTTTTAATTTTTTAAAAAAAAAAAATTTTTTTTTTTTAACGTTTATTTATTTTTGAGACAGAGAGAGACAGAGCATGAACGGGGGAGGGGCAGAGAGAGAGGGAGACACAGAATTGGAAGCAGGCTCCAGGCTCTGAGCCATCAGCCCAGAGCCCGACGCGGGGCTCGAACTCCCGGGCCGTGAGATCGTGACCTGAGCTGAAGTCGGAGGCTTAACCGACTGAGCCACCCAGGCGCCCCTTATAGTTCTCATTTCTAAGATGTCTTGGAATATGTAAAGATTTATACTGAGTAAACTTAGAAGATAAAAGCTATTCCCAGTTATCAGAATGGATAACTAAACTATCAGAAATTATCAGTGCCAAGGACGCAAGGCATTTCAGTTCATCAGTTCTCAGGGAAGAGGCTCAGGTTGTCCACATATGAATGGAAGCCACCAGCTTCCCAGCTGAGCGCCTGCCCTCTCGCTAACACCTAAACGATCACAGAACGCATATATGGTAGATGTTCAGTAGTTTCAAACTGGACATTTCCAGGCATCAGAAGACTGGTATATGTACCTGTGGACACGAGAAGGGTCCTGACAGGAAAGAAAATTACAGACTTTCTAAATTTTCCAGTGTAATTTGCATCCTAGTGATATTAACTAGCTGATAGAGCAATGTGAGAAGCCTTTTGACATGCTGTAGTGAGTCCTGATACGAAACACCCGAAGTTAGCTCCAGCGTCACAGGTTAAGGGCACAGACCTCCATGAGACCACCCACCAAGACGTCAGACACCAGCTGGGCTCTCCAGGGCTACCCTCTTAGGACCCAGCTGGCATTCACTAAAATGACAGAACACAGGAAAGCTCTGTACTTACAATTATAACTGCATTATAATCAAAGGAATACAAAGGCAATGAATTCTGTGAGCGAGTGATGGATGTACCCCTTCTTTTGTCCTTTCCCCTTCCTATGTCGCTTCATGGTTGATGCGCTCAGGATGTTGGATACTTGCTTCCCTTCACTGGGTCTCGTTTTCACCTGCAGACTTAGCCTCAGACAAGGCAGACTGAGGTTCAGCCTTTTTATTTATTTATTTTTTAAAAGATTTCCTTTTTTTGGTAATCTCTACACCCAACGTGGAGCTTGAATTCACACCCCGAGACTGAGTCACGTGCTCAACCGATTGAGCCAGACAGGTGCCCCGAAAAGAATGCAAATCCGAACCAGCAAAAGGCAGAGATGCATAGGGTGAGGCCCGGGACAGTTCCCTCCCACCTCCCTCTGATAATGACCCTTGTGATGACTTTGGACACATCCACATAATCCAGGATAACTTCCCCATCTCAGGATCCTTAATTTAATCAGATCTAAAGCCCTTTTGCTACATACATGAACATACAGGTTCCAGGGATTAGGGCATGGACATCTTCACCTAACATACCTAGAAGTGTATATATACCTGTTGAGATTTTTCAGCTTATGTTATTAGAATGTAACTTTCCGCTTAAGCAAATTAATGAAGGACTTTTGGTACCCAGCCCCACTCAAACATTTTAAGCCAGTGGCTTCCATACATTTTTAGCCATGACCTTCGATCAGATATTTTACATCTTTATCCAGCATAAATATAATATTTAGGTGTGTGTTTAGAACTGAAACAAGCATTTCTTTCTTTGTTTCTTTTTTTTTTTTTTTTTTTTTTTTGAAACAAGCATTTCATACAGTGGTGTCCTTACTATGTGTGATTTCTGCCAGGACCTAAAATACTATTTAATGCCTATAAGCTTTTTTAATCTTAGTGGGGAGGATGCCTCTTACCATAAGCCTACTAGGGCAAAGGTGAGTAGGCTTTTAATTGATGTTATTGGAGGATAGAATGTGGCTTGTCTTTGTTGCCCTGCAGTCATTTGATTTCAAACTTAAAGCTCTCCTTTTAATCTATGAAATTTATGGTTCTAAAATGGGTTACATTTACACTTAGTGGCTAAGAGTCTGTTGACCCCATTTTTTGCTTCCACTTGCATGGAAACACATAAAAGGTTACATGATACTGTATAGACGTGACCCTCCCCATGGTTTGTGGAGGCCTTATCGTAGGGCCTCTATGTGAAATCCTGACGTTTCTGGACCTAAGCGTTCACTTGTCCTTATCTCTGAATATTGCTTTTTCTTATAGGCAGCAAGAATCAAAAGGAGATGGAGACTCTTCGAAAAGTTGCATTAAAATACCTTTCACACGAAGAACTATCCTGCTGGCAAATCTGGAAGCAGGTGGCAAGTGATTTAACCAGCTGTCTTCAGAGGAAGCGTTCCCAGTTACTCCACGGTGATTCTGTTCAGGTTTCTGAAAGTGAGAATAATGGAATGAATCCTAAAGCAGGTAGCTCCAGTTACACTGCAGGTGTATCTATTTTGAGAACTCAGGATTCTTGTGGGAATACCTACCCGCGTGAGTCACCGGAGCAGAGTAGAGGTCAGCAAGTAAATGTGAAAAATAACCTGAGTATATGTGAGGCCTTCATGAAGCAGTCACTTAGTGATTGTATTAGCACTGGCACAGAACAGAAACCCTATGAATACAATGAATGCGACAAAAGCATTTGCGATGGTTTCAGTCGACATGTACCCCCGGGAGGGGATCTCTTTCCGTGTCGTGAGTGTGGAAAGGGTTTCAGTTATAGCTCAGTGCTTCCACTTCACAACGTTCACCCAGGAGAGAAATGCTCCAGGCGGTGGCCACACCTGCAGGCTCTTCAGAGAATTCGCCCAAGAGAGAAACACAGTAAATGTCATGAACCTGGCGACTGCTTCGGTAAGAGCGCTTTTCATCCTCATCAGTCTAACCACACAGGGGGAAAGTCCTACAGATGTGACAGTTGTGGCAAGGGATTCAGTAGCAGCACAGGCCTTATCATTCATTACAGGACTCACACCGGAGAGAAACCTTACAAATGTGAAGAGTGCGGTAAGTGCTTTAGCCAGAGTTCAAATTTTCAGTGCCATCAGAGGGTCCACACTGAAGAAAAACCATACAAATGTGAAGAGTGTGGTAAGGGCTTCGGCTGGAGTGTTAATCTTCGTGTTCATCAGAGGGTCCACAGGGGTGAGAAACCCTACAAATGTGAGGAGTGTGGGAAGGGCTTCACGCAGGCTGCACACTATCACATACATCAGAGGGTCCACACTGGGGAGAAGCCTTACAAATGTGACGTCTGTGGTAAGGGCTTCAGTCATAATTCACCGCTAATATGCCATCGGAGAGTCCACACTGGAGAGAAACCATACAAATGCGAGGCGTGTGGGAAGGGCTTTACCCGTAATACAGATCTTCATATCCATTTCCGAGTTCACACAGGAGAGAAACCCTACAAGTGTAAGGAGTGTGGGAAGGGCTTCAGTCAGGCTTCTAATCTTCAAGTCCATCAGAACGTCCACACTGGGGAGAAACGATTCAAATGTGAAACGTGTGGGAAGGGCTTCAGCCAGTCATCAAAGCTTCAAACCCATCAGAGAGTCCACACCGGAGAGAAGCCATACAAATGTGATGTGTGTGGTAAGGACTTCAGTTACAGTTCAAATCTTAAACTGCACCAGGTAATTCACACTGGAGAAAAACCATATAAATGTGAGGAGTGCGGGAAGGGCTTCAGCTGGCGATCAAATCTTCATGCTCATCAGAGAGTCCACTCTGGAGAGAAACCCTATAAATGCGAGGAGTGTGACAAAAGCTTCAGTCAGGCCATAGACTTTCGGGTACATCAGAGAGTCCATACTGGAGAGAAACCGTACAAATGCGGTGTATGTGGTAAGGGCTTCAGTCAGTCCTCTGGTCTTCAGTCCCATCAGAGAGTCCACACTGGGGAGAAGCCATACAAATGCGATGTCTGTGGAAAGGGTTTTAGATACAGTTCACAGTTTATATACCACCAGAGAGGCCACACTGGAGAAAAACCTTACAAATGTGAGGAGTGTGGGAAAGGCTTTGGGAGGAGCTTGAACCTTCGCCATCATCAGAGGGTCCATACAGGAGAGAAACCCCATAGGTGTGAAGAGTGTGGTAAGGCCTTCAGTCTCCCCTCAAATCTGAGAGTCCATCTGAGTGTTCACATTAGGGAAAAACTATTTAAATGTGAAGAGTGTGGTAAGAGCTTCAGTCAGAGTTCGCGTCTTCAAGCCCATCAGAGAGTACACACTGGTGAGAAACCATACAAATGTGATGTATGTGGTAAGGACTTCAGTCACCCTTCACGTCTCACGTACCATCAGAAAGTCCACACCGGCAAGAATCGTTAAAAGTGAAGAATGTCTTAATGGCTTCTGTCAGGATGTACGTCGTCACATATTTGGAGGGTCGTTGCTGGTGAAGACCTACCTATCAAGTATTGAGAGTGGAAAGGGGTTGATTTCTTCAGATGGAATCTTTCTAACATCCATTAAAATGATGACGTGGAACCATAATGCCAGGAATGGAACTAATATTAAGGGGGAGGAATAGCTTGTAACCCTCTTGGCAAGATCCATCTGCTAGAGTCTTTAAAAGTAAATACATGCCTAAAGATACTGTGTGAAAAGGATATTTGCCATATATATACTAGCTAGTTTTTTGGCGGGGGCAGGGGTGGGGTGGTCAGGGAGGTTTCTGGATTACTTTAACTTATATTTTATACTTATTTACAGTGACCATTATTTTTACTAAAGCTGTAAAGCTGTGAAAAGTGAATAAAATTACTGACTTAAATTTCCTATAACCAAGAATTCATACAATGATTGCTTTATTTCATATGGTATATTGGATTAAAATTAAGGAATAGATCCCCTGGGATGAAGCTTTGATCTTCAGAAGTAAATTTGTATTTGCTACAGATGTATAAAAAAAAATGGTCATTGCATCATTGTTTATAATAGGAAACAAACAATCAGTTGGATAGAGTATTTTATGATTTATGAATCCAGTAGGCCACTATGCGAACATCAGATGGGAAAAGGTAAATTTGTAGTTCGGGATATTGGAAGATGTCCAGAATATATTAACCTGAAAAAAACAAGGCATGGGATTTTGTGTGATCTCATTAGAAAAGGTATAGATGAATAGGTATTTCTGGTTATCGCTAAATGATGATATTTTGTTTCATATGTATTTTTGCATTTCTTTAGATTTCTTATTTTGAAATAATATCAAACTTTCCAAAAAATGTAAGTTATGTAACATCTCTTGTATTCCCTTTATTCAGATTGATGAGTTAACATGTTTGAATCATTCTCTCCTTGTATGTGAATGTGTGTATATACACACATATTGATATCTGTATGTACACATAGAACTTAAAAAAATTTTTTTAATGTTTATTTATTCTTGAGAGACAGAGTACTAGTGGGGAAGGGGCAGAGAGAGAGGGAGACATAGAATCCAAAGCAGGCTCCAGGCTCCAAGCTGTCAGCACGGAGTCCGATGCAGGGCTCGAACTCACAAACCATGAGATCATGACCTGAGTCAAAGTCAGATGCTTAACTGCTCAACCGACTGAGCCACCCAGGTGTCCCTGCACACGTAGAATTTTTAACCATGAGTATGTTACAGACCTCTTGCCCCTTGCAGCTAAATACATCAGTGTATGTGCTAAGAACAAGGATGTTTAATTTACTTACACAGCTACAAGTATAGTGATCAGGAAAATTTAATACGGATACATAACACTATTTAACTTACAAACCTTATTCAAATTTTATCAGCTGTCCTGATAATGTATCACATGCTTTCTGGTTTAGAATCTAGTCAAGGTTTATACATTTCATTTAGACTCCTTTAATCTGGATCACTGCCTTACTGTTTATTTTTAATGACCTTGATATTTTTGAGTATTACACAATTTGGATTAGTGTGAGGTTTTCTCATTATTGGATTTAAATTATGCATTTTTTGGCATAAGGATTCCATAAGTGATGTGTCCTTGGTGTATCACATAAGGAAACATGGTATGTTAGTCCTATTATAGGTGATGTTAACTTGGTTAACTCGATTAAGGTAGGTAAGCTGGGTTTTTCCACTGCAAAGTTACCATTTTTACCTTTGTAATTAGTACTTTGTGGGGAGGTATATTCTGGTTCTGTAAACAGCTTGTTTTTCAACAAATTTTCGTCCGCTAGTTTTAGCATCCGTTGCTAAATGTGGCCTAAATCGACTTACTGATGGTTGCAAAAGAATGGTTTTCTACCATCATCATTCCCTCAACATATGTTAGCCAATATCTGTACTGTTTGCTCATTTTTTTAAAGTTTATTTACTTATTTTGAGAGAGAGTGTACGGGTGAATAGGGGTCAGAGAGAGAGGGAGAGAATCCTAAACAGGCTTTGCGCTGTCACCATAGAACCTGATGCGGGTCTTGATCCCATGAACTGTGAGATCATGATCTGAGCCAAAATCAAGAGTGAGACTTAACTGACATACCGCCCCTCCCTCCCCCCCTCCCCCCCCCCCCCCCCCCCGCCCACCAGTGCCCCTACTTATTTACTCTTCATAAATTTGAGCACACCCTTACTCTGGCACAATATAATGTCCCATACTTACCTTGTAGTCCCCCACCCCAGCCATGGAATCTGTTATTTCTTTAGGAGACCTTGTTCTTCACAGTGGGGAATGGTATTTAGAAATTAAGGCCTGAGAAATAGATATGCCCCTCACTACTGAGGGGATGAAAATGATAAATAGGTAGGTAGATAAGGATGTTCACAGGTAGAAAGAATGAACCATGAGTTCGAACCATCAATTCTTAATTCAACAGTATAGTGTTCTTTCTAGCCTTGCCCCATTACAAATTGCATCTTCATTCTCTAAGCATAAAAAATGTTACTCCCAGTATCATCCACATATTAACTGAAGAGTATGGACATGCACTCCCAGCTACAACTTGGTTCTGTTGTTCACGGGAAAAGAATGGAGTATTGGACAACTAAAGCTAGAAGCGACTTTTGAATGGCATAGTCTCCACCGTAAGTTTTCCCAGTCTCAGGTCACCAACTCTAAACCAAGTAAAATATCCTTGTTGGACCATGAAGAAAAGTATCTGATAGAAACATTAATCCCAAGACGGGCATATCCAGATGAGAACCCACCGGTTAATGATCCCTTGCAGATACTAGGACAGCGAATGTAAAGGAATAGTTCCTTTGAAGGGTGAGTTGGGGAGCAGTTCTGGCCATTGACCAGCCCTGCATTATGTCATCTACTATTCACCTCCCATTCCCCCCTATACTTAGAAGGAGCTTGACAGTTTTCAGGCCATTGAGGACCACACCCCTCCATTGCTTCTTGAAAAAAACACACACACACACACACACACACACACACACACACACACACACACACACACAAGTATTTTAGGAGAAACTAATGTTAAAGAGACCAAACCAGAATGTTGGTTACAAAGCAGTATATTGTAATTAAAAAGCAGATTCTGGAACCAGACTTGTCCAGTTGAGCTGTTTGCTAGTTGAGTAAGTGCAGACAAGATGCTTAACCTCTCTGTTCTGCAGCTTGTGTGTTCAGTGTGGGTAATAGCTCTTCTGTTATGGGGATTAAAACTATAATAGTAAGAGCTGTAGGTATTTAGGTATTATCTTCGACAGATGAAATTATTACTATATATTTATATTATTAAATTCTAAGCCAGAGAATAATAAACTATAGGCTCTTGGCCAAAGCCGGCTTGTATCCTATTTTTGTATGGCATGAGACCTTGGAATTTCACATTTGTTTTTTTGTTTGTTTTTTTTTTTAATTTTTTTTTCAATGTTTATTTATTTTTGGGACAGAGAGAGACAGAGCATGAACGGGGGAGGGGCAGAGAGAGAGGGAGACACAGAATCGGAAACAGGCTCCAGGCTCTGAGCCATCAGCCCAGAGCCCGACGCGGGGCTCGAACTCACGGACCGCGAGATCGTGACCTGGCTGAAGTCGGACGCTTAACCAACTGCACCACCCAGGCGCCCCGGAATTTCACATTTGTAAAGAATTGTAAGGAGAAAGCAAAGAGTATGGACCATAAAGCCTCAAACATTTACTGTCTGGGCCTTTATAAAAAGTTTGCCATTGTCTGGTCTGAGCAAATTTCAGTTTCTCAAAAACTCTTCTGAGATATATACATAATATGTGATAATACAGGAGAGTTTTAGCTCAATTTAGCACTTCTCAAACCATAGGATTTAAAACTTTGAGCACTTTAAACCTTCAGGAAGTCTAAAAAATGCCCAAAGCAACATCAGAAAACTTTTTTTTTAATACAAGGTTCTGGCCATTTATGAAGAAGCAATATGCTATTATGCTATTATTAATGTCTGATTAACCTGCAGTGCTAAGAATACATGTTATTTATTTCTCCATCTTTGCATGTAAGAAAATTTAGGCTTTAAGAGGTCATTTTCCCCGAGAGAGTAGATAATAAATAGCACGACCAGAGTTTGAACTCCATTCTGACAGACTTTGAAGCTACTTTTAACTGCCATCTGCATGAATTACATTGCAGGGCCAGAACCCCTAAAATTGCTCTGTAGAGCATTCTCCCTGTCTCGCATGAATGAATCATGAATGTAAGAATGGAAAATCCATAGAAAAATACCTGATTTATCTAGGAAGCCTTTGTTACATTTCTACTCAGGCTTTTATTTTTTTGTTTATAGTAAATCAATAACCCAAGGGATACGTTTTATATTCTGTATTTCCTTGACTGTTTCTGACCTCACTAATGCCATTAATTTTCTAACATTTTTCTTTGATGACTCAAGAGCCAACTCTGAAAATTAACTCAAACTGAGAAAGAACAGCCACGTTGAAAGCTTTAACTTGGCACTTGTAACCAAACTGAACACCATTTTCAGTTTTGCAGATTCTTTGTATATTCTGAGTACAAATCCTTTATGTGGTATGTGATTTGCAAAGATTTTCACCAAGTTCTCAAGTGGAAATTTTAAATATTTATGAGGTTAATTTTGGAATTGTTCTTTTATAGATCATGTTTTTGGTGTCATACAGAAGAAATCTTTGCCTAATCCAAGGTCCCCATGATTTTCTCCTATGTTTTCTTCCAGAAGTTTTATAAGTTAGGTTTTACATTTAGGTCTCTGATCCATTTTGATCATGTTTGATCATTCATTGTGATACTTGTACATGGTACAAAATGTAGGTTCATTTTAAAACGTGGATGCTCAGTTATTCCAACATCACTTTTGTTCAGGAGACAATCCTTTCTCCATTGAATTGGGTTTTCCATCTTTGTCAAAAACTGATTGACCATATATGAATGGGTTTTTTCTTTTCCTGGACTCTATTCTGTCACATTGATCTTTGTGTTTATCCTTGTATCAATACCACTTGTTCCTAATTACTCTAGCTTTATAATAAGCCTGTCAATCAAGTAGAGAAGCTTTGCTTTTTCAAATTTGCTTTAGTTATTCTAGGTCTTTTGCTTTGAGTTGTAGAAGTATCTTGTTGATTTCTTTAAAAAAGTATTTGCTGGGACTTTCAAGGGAAGTGTGTTGGAATATTTCACATCTTAAATCTTCCAGTCTGTGGATGTGGCATAGCTCTATTTGGATCTTTTATTTCATCAGTAATTTTTGTTACTCAGTACACAGATGTTGCCTGTGTTTTGTTAGACCTATACTTAAGTATTTCCTGAATTTTTTTTTCATTCTTTATAGCCTCTATATATATGGTCTGCAAATTGTCTGTTGTCTGCAACGTTATTTCTTATCCGATCTGGTTTTGTGTCTGTTTGGTTATTTTCCTTATTGTACTGTCTGGATCCTCCAGAGTGCTGTTGAATAGGAATGTTGAGAGAAATCATTTTTGCCTTTCTCTTCAAGCACTTAGTCTTTTAAGTATTACATTAACTGTAGGTTTTTGTAGATGTCTTTTATAAAGGACAATCCTTCTATCCCCAGTTTGCTGAAATTTTTTCATCATGAACAGATGTTAAATTTTCTCATGTGCTTTTTTTCTGCATCTGTTAAGATGTCATACACTTCTTCTGTAGTCTATGAATATGGTAAATTACATTAGTTTTCAAATGTTGGAATGATATTGCATTCCTGAGATAAACCCACCTGACATGATGTATTGCTCTTTTCAAATGTTGTTGTTTTCTGCTTGTTAATAGTAATTGTTGAGGAATTGTGCATCTATGTTTACGAGGGATATTGGCCTATGGTCTTTCTTCGTGTAATGTTTTTTTTTCTTGCGTTGGTAACAAGGTAATGTTGCCCTTATAAAATGAGTTGAGAAGTGTTCTGTCCACTTCTATTTTCTTTCTTCCTTTTTAAAAATATTTATTTTGAGAGAGAGAAGAGAGAAAGACTGTGCCCATGTGCACAAGCTGGGGAGAGTTAGAGAGAGAGGGAGAGAGAGAATCTCAAACAGGCTCCATGCTCACCATGGAGCCCAATGCGAGGCTCGATCCCACAACTGTGAGATCATGACCTGAGCTGAAATCAAGAGTGGGATGCTTAACTGACGGAACCACAGGCACCCCTCTCCACTTCTGTTTGCTCAGTTTTTTGAGGAATTGTTTTGTTTTCTTAAAGGTTAGTAGTATATAAGCAGTCTAGGGCTGGTTTCATTGTTTTAGAAGCTTTTAAAACTTGAATTCAATGTCATTAATAGATACAGGAATACTGTAGTTGTCTATTTCTTCCTGAATTATTTAGGTAATTTGTGTCTTTTTAAGGAATTTGTCCATTTGATCCAAGTTGTCACCTGTGGCACAAAGCTGTCATAAAATTCCCTTATTATCCTTTTAATGTCTTTAGGATCTATTAAAATGTCTTGCAGTCCTGCCATTGGTAATTTCTTGTAACCTCTTTTAGAAGTTTATTGTTTTTGCTCTGGTGTTTTTCACCTTTCAGTTCCATTGATTTCTGCTTCATTTATTATTTTCTTCCTTCTGCTTTTATCTCCCAATACTCTAAAATTTCCCTCTAAGCATGCCTTAGTTGCATTCCACAAGTTCTTATATATTGTCTTTATATTTTGATTTGGTTTGATTTAATTTATTTCCCATTTCCATTTGTAATTCCTTTTTTGACCATGGTTAATTTAATTTCAAGATTTGGGGGATTTTCCTAATTTTTTCTGTGATTGATTCTCATTTAATTCTGTTGTGTCTGAGAATGTACTTTATGTGGCTTCACTTCCTTTAAATTCGTTGCAGTTAGTTACATGGTCCAGGATATGATCCATCCTGGTGTATGTTCCATATGCCCTTAAAAAAGAATGTGTATTCTGCTATTGTTGGGTAAAGCATTCTATAAATGTCAGTTAAGTGAAGTTGATTAATAATGTTGTTGAGCTCTTCTGTTTCCTTACTGATTTTCTTTCTGTTTATCCTATTGATTGGTGAGGGGTGGTGGAGTCTCTGTGATTGTGGATTTGTTTAGCCATCCAGTCCTTTAAGTTGTTGATATATTTTGAAGCTCTATTTCTTTGTGCATACGTGTTTCATGCCTTTTTGGCCCAATTACCCCTTTATTATTATGTAATGTTCCTTTTTCTCTTGGTAATATTCTTTGTCTTGATGTCTTTTTTGATTATCATATAATCACTCTTGCTTTTTAAAAATCAGTGCTTGCCTAAAATTACATAGCCATTCCAGCTTTCTTTTGATTATTGTTGCTTTATTCTCCAATCCGACAATTTCTTTTTTTTTTAGCAAGACTAAATTTATTCAATACCCTAGTAAAAGTGTTTTTTTTAAATGTTTATTTATCTTTGACACACACACACACACACACACACACACACACACACACACACACACAGCATGAGCAGGGGAGGGGAAGAGAGAGAGGGAGACACAGAATCTGAAGCAGGCTCCAGACTCTGAGCTGTCAGCACAGAACCCAATGTGGGGCTTGAACTCGCGGACTGCAAGATCATGACGTGAGCTGAAGTTGGACACTTAACCGACTGAGCCACTCAGGCACCCCCCTAGTAAAAGTTTTGAGTATAAGTATCCAACAGTATAAAAAGTACAAAACAGATTTGTAGCTTTCTAACATATTAATACAAAGTGCATGACTACATATAGTATATCCTATTCCAATCTGACAATTTCTGTTGTGTGTATGCCATTTATATTTAATTGGTGTGTCTATGCCATTTATATTTCATATAATTATTGATATGCTTGGATATAAATCTATATTTTCATTGCCTACTGTTTTTTCTTCCTTTTCTTGTTAATTGGAAGTTTTTTTTGTGAATTCATATAATTTCCAATATTGACCTATTATTTATATCACTTTTTGTAATTGTTTTAGTGATTACCATAGGACTTGCAATATACGTCTTTAATTAATCGTAGTCTACCTTCAATAATGTATTCTACTTATACAGCCATATACCCACAATTCCTTCCTCCAACATTTTGTGCACTTGTCAAATATTTTTCTTTTGCACATGCTATAAAGCCATAATACATTGCTACTGTTTTTTATTTAGACAATTATCTTTTAGAGCAATTAAAAATACCAATTAAAATTTTAACTGCTTCTGGCAATCTTTATTTCTTTGTAGGACCAAATTTCTGTGTACTATCTTATTTTTCTGCCTGAAGAACTTCCTTTAAGATTCCTAGTAGTGCTAGTCTGCTAATGAATTCTCAGTTTTTTTGTTTGTTTGTTTTGGTTTTAAGAAGTATTTATTCCTCCTTCATTTAAAAAAATTTTTTAATTAAAAATTTAAAAATATTTATTTATTTTTGAGACAGAGAAAGAATGCGAGCAGGGAAGGGAAAGAGAGAGAGGAAGACACAGAATTTGAAGCAGGCTCCAGGTTCCAAGCTGTCAGCACAGAGCCTGATGCGGGGCTCAAACTCACAAACTGAGATCGTGACCTGAGCCAAAGTTAGACGCTAGCCGACTGAGCCACTCAGATGCCCCTTCTACTTCATTTTTGAAAGGTATTTTTGCTGGGTGTGGCATTTGGGGTTGACAGATTTTTTTTTCTATATTGTATTGTCTTCTGGTTTGCATAGTTTCTGATAAGAATTGTTCTGTAATTCTCTCTCTCTCTGTCCCTTGTGTGTGCGTGTGTGTTGTGTCCTTCCCCCTCTCTCTGGCTATCTTCAAAATTTTCTCTTTATCTTGTATATTTTTCAGTTTCAATATAATGTGTCTAGCTGTGTTTTTATTTTAACCTTTAATTAAAAAAACGAAGGAAAAACCCATAGAAAAATACTCATTCACCTAGAAACTCTTTTACCCCTTATCAGTAAGACACTTCATGTAATAAATGAAATGACTGAAGTGTGTGTGTGTGTGTATTTAAATTTGAGTATAGTTGACACACAATGTTACATTAATCTCAGATTTACAACATAGTGACTTGACAAGTTTATACATCATGCTATGTTCACCACAAGTGTAGCTACAATCTCGTGATAAATTGCTATTACCTTTCTTATTCCTTATGTAGTGGCCTTTATTCCCATGACTTATTCATTCTGTAACTGGAAGTCTGTATCTCTCATTCCCCTTCACCCATTTTTCTCAACTTCCCACCCCCGCCCTAGTGGCAACCATCAGTTTGTTTGCTATATTTATAGGTCTGATTCTGCTTTTTGTTTGTTCATTTTTTTTAAAGACTTAATTTTTTAATATATTTATATATATTTTTTGAGAGGTCGTGCACATGAGTGGGGGAGGGGCACAAGGAGAGTGGGGAGAGAATCTTAAATAGGGCTCAATCCCATGGCCATGGGATCATGACCTGAGCCAAAATCAAGAGTCCAATGCTCAACTGACTGAGCCACTCAGGAGCCCCTAAAGATTAAACTTATGAGTGAAATCATATGGTATTTGACTTTCTCAGTCTAGCTTATTTCGCTTAGCATAACACTGTCTAGGTCCATCCATGTTGTAATATTCCATTGTATGTTGAAGGATATATTTTTTAAAGCATTAGAAGGGCCTTGTTTGTATACACTTTGTCATTGGTTATATTTTGTAGCTCACTAATGTCCTTCACTTTTAAACCCTTTTACTTTAATACATAATCAAAGAACTAGTTCCAAAAATTAACTCACACTTTCACAAAGAATAGTCATATATTATGGAATATTTAAAATTGATTTTTAACTTGAATATATACCTCTTGAATTTGTGTTATGTGCATGAAGAACCACTAGAAACACACACACACAAAAGCTAACAAAACTTAGTGTATGGACATTTGGTAAAGGCAAACCTGGGGTCAGGATGGGATAAGAGTTCTCAATGTATATTTGTATAATTTTAATTATGAACCATATGATCATACTACCAAGTGTAGGAAAAAACTCAATTTAAAAATTCTCCCCAAATTGCAATATTGGAGCTCATGTTTCCATCTGAACAGTTTAATTATTTGATTAGAGTCTCACTTATGATAAGCACTGAGCAATGCATAGAATTGTTGAATCACTATATGAATCACCTGAAACTAATATAACACTCTATGTTAACTATACTGGAATTAAAAGAAAAAAGAAAAAGAAAATATTCCCTTTTTTAACCCCTTAAAGTTGCACTGTTTAAGAACTGCAGAGTGATGTCAGCAAAAATTATGGAGAAAGTCGTTCCAAGGGCCCAGCTTCCACAGAAACAACAATAAAAGGTCAAAAGCTCAGAATCAATTTCACCGGGATCCTGGAAGATGGCTAAAGATGTACAACCACCCAGTGAATGGTGAATTGAGAAAACAGCAACTTGAAGATGGTAGGGGAGCTTTGTGGCATTTTACTTGCCCTTGCTTCACCCACCTCCCCTACTCAGCAGTGGTCTTGATGGGGACAGCCTACACTCACATCTGGTAGGAACCAGATCGTTGGCTTCAGAGGGACCAGAGCTAACTGTGTTCTCAAAGAATTGTGTTTTGTCTGTTCGGAATCATCTGGGGGCTACCTGAAGGACTGATGCCACGTGCTTGATTTTGTTCCGTCTATATTGGAGCAAAAGATGAAAATTATAAGGGTTTCAGGAGCTCTATGAGAGGAATGGGGGGGGGGGCAGAAACAAATATATATTTCTATTATCTCACAACCCATTTCTCATCAGAAACCATGGAATCCAGAAGGCAATGGATAACTCCTATATGATTTAAAACAAAAAAAAACATGAAACGACAATTATAAACCTATATTAATGGGGTATATAAGGTGTAAAGATGTAATTTGTGATAACCTAAAGAGAAGAAGACAGAGAGACTGAGGGGTTGGGGGGAGGGAGAAAGAAAGAATGTTAAGTAGGCTTCACGCTCAGCGCAGAGCCGCAGAGCCAGAAGCTGGGCTCAATCCCAAGACCCTGAGATCATGACCTGAGCCAAAATCAAGAGTCGGAGGCTCAACCCATTGAGCCACCCACAGGCGTTCCTAAGGAAGGTTTTTTTTAAACAAGCAAAGAAGGAAAAGAAAAAGAAAAGAAAGGTCAAACGCTAATAGCACCTGAGAACGGACTTAACTGCAACTGTTATACATTTAAGGGGGGGAAAAGTGGCAACCTTTAGAGTCGCATTACGGAGGATTCTGGGAAGTGTAGTCCAGGCCTGTGGGAGTCACAGCCACTGCCACGGAAAGAAGCTATAAGCCCTTTGTACCGCAGAGGGTTCTGGGAAGCGTAGTCTAGGGACGGTGGCCGACAGGGCACTTCCGCCCTGGGAGGATGAAGCCGCGTTCATCGGTACCTTCTGGGAGGTGAGTCGATGCCGAGCCCCTGCGTCTCTGCCAAGCTTGCCCGGGCGCGGAGCCCGCAAGTGTCGCCCTCTCACTCGGGGAATAGACGAGGCATAGAAGCCGCTGAGGGCTGGGGCGGCGGGGTGTGTCACCTTGGCGTTGTGGGCGGGCGGGGGTCGCGACCTCGGTTTCTCTCGCCTCCTACACGCTCTGCCGCCTTCTAGCGACATTTTGTGGACTTGTTTACTTTCTCCATTTGTCCTCTGTAAAGTGGAATTAAGGGTAGTACCTTCCTAGTAGGCACTAGTGTAGTGGGGTTTACGTGAAGTAAGTAGATGTAAGAATGCTTGAAAGCGATCCTGGCACAGGGACGGTGGCCGGTTGTTACCAATCTACGATTTCTTTCCAAGAAGCGCTCGGTTCCTGGAAGCTTGTGAGCCCGGGGTGAGTTCAGCGCTGCAGCGTCGCCGGCCCTTCTCTGACGCCTGCGCGAAGCAGGGCCATTTAAGATTCCTCTTGACTCTTCACTACCCCACCCCACCCCCTTTTTAAAAGAAGGGCTGGCCTCACTCCCAGCTCTGGCCTGTGATTGTCCTCCGTGATTTATCCTGGACCAGAGACAAAATTGTGATCTCTCCCAGCCTCCTCTCCTGTCTCTGCCCCAAGTTCTCAGAGGGTGCAGAGGAGAAGTGACCCCCAGCGTCCTGCTAACTGGACGAGCGGACCTAGGCTGGCCGACTCCATTTTGTTCTGTGTCCTCCATCTTGAGTGACTATGTCCCCGACATGGCCCCCTTTCTGGGAGAACCACAGAAAGAAATTCCCGCTCAAACCTCAGACCACGCCTACTCCCCTGGAGTAACTTCCCGCTCACCCGTTCAAACTTCCCATTCAAATCACGCACGGCAACCTGTGCAATGGGACTATGACCCTTCCCCAGCCTCGGCTAAGGCCATGACCATCACCCCACCAACTGCCCCTAGATCCCTATAAAACCTTTGTGCTTTTGAAACTCTCTCTCTCTCTCCGGCATCTCACCGCTGTGTTGGTGCAGGTAGGGGATTGAGCTCGAGCTAGCTCAAATAAAGGCTCTTTGCTTTTGCATTGGACTCGGCTCCCTGGTGGTCTTTGGGGAATCACAAATTCTGGGCATAACATTTGGGGCCTTGTCCAGGATCCCCAAGACCCCCGAGGGACCCCCGACCAGGAGAGCCTGACTGGCCATGGTTAGTGTCTGTTCGTTCCCTGTCTCTTCTGTGTGAGCTCATTTCTGAAATTCTGGTAGTGCCTGGTGCGGTCTAAGTGGACGCACTGGAGGACCACGGGCCGGGAGTTTCGGAAGACATTCCGATCCCCCCTTCTGGAGGGACGTGGATTCCCCTCAAAGGTCTGAGACGAGGCGGGTCGCTCCCGCCGGTCGGTGTGAGGCCGTTGTCTAGCTTTCAGTTTTGCTTCTATGGAGTTGGAAGACTGTTTCTAGGGGCCCTCTGTCTGTTTCTGTGTTTCTCTGTTTTGTTCTGTGGACTTACTGGACGGACATTATGGGACAGACTCAGACTACTCCTCTAAGTATTATGATTGATCACTTTAAGGATGTGAGGGGAAGAGCTAACAACCTCAGTGTGGAAGTCCGAAAGGGTCGGTTGCAGTTTTTTTGTTCTAGCGAGTGGCCAACTTTCAATGTTGGATGCCCACCAGAGGGGACCTTCGACCTCCCTGCCATCCACCGAGTCAGGGGTATCATCTCTTGGCCTAAGACGGGCCATCCTGATCAGCTCCCTTACATTATCACTTGGCAGGACCTTGTAGAAGACCCACCCTCTTGGCTTAAGCCCTTCCTAGCCCCACGCCCTCTGGAGCCGAAACCCATTCTTGCTTTGCAGGGGACAGAGAAGGAGGAGAACAAGAAAAGTCTTATCCAGCCTTCAGCACCCCTCTACCCTGTCCTATAAGGGGGGACTGAAGAAGAATTAATTTTTCCTCCCCTGTATAACCCGCCCCTAGGATGCCGGAAGAACACCATCGTCCCCCTCCAGGGGAGGCAGAAGCTGTTCCGAGAGCGGGAGGCAGAAACGCTCCAGTGGGAAGCCCGCCCTTTACCAGACAAAGGACTCAGAGGGAGCAATCCACCTCTGCCGCTGACTCTACTATTCTGCCCCTGCGAGCCACCAGACCCCCAGATGCGGAGGGGAATCAGCCCTATCACTATTGGCCTTTTGCCACTAGTGACCTCTACAATTGGAAAGCTCAGAATCCTAAGTTTTCCGAGAAACCAGCAGGGCTTATTGATTTATTAGACTCTGTTCTTCTTACCCATCAGCCCACATGGGACGATTGCCGGCAGCTTTTGCAGGTCCTGTTCATGACTGAGGAAAGAGAAAGAATCCTCAATAAGGCCTGAAAACTAGTTCCGGGTGCAGACGGGAATCCCACCACCAACCAGGCTCAGATAGATGCCTCCTTCCCCTTAACTTGGCCCGAGTGGGATTTCAACACAGCAGAAGGTAAGGAGAGGCTCCGGGTCTACCGCCAGACTCTAATGGGAGGTCTCCGAATGGCTGCTAGGAAGCCAACCAATTTGGCCAAGGTAGGAAATGTGCAACAGGAAAAAGATGAATCTCTGGCTGCCTTTTTAGAACGGATCATGGAGGCATTCCGTACCTATACCCCCATGGATCCAGAGGCTCCGGAAAGCAAGGCAGCTGTTATCATGGCCTTTGTAAACCAGTTGGCCATAGACATTAGGAAAAAATTACAGAAAATAGATAGACTAGGAGAAAAAAGTCTGCAGGACTTACTGGTGGTAGCCGAAAAGGTATAAAATAACCGGGAGCCTCCTGAGGACAAGCAGGCTCACGCCATGGCGGCTGCCAGCAGTAAGCAGACTCGAGACCTGGCCAGAATACTACTAGCTACCACTGCTGACTCCCCCAAGGAACGAGACCGCTGTCTCTGGCAGCTGGCAGATGACTCAAAAGGAGGTAAAGGAACCACCAAGGGGGGAAGCAGAGGCTGCAGAAAGATCAGTGCGCATACTGCAAGGAGATGGGGCATTGGGCCCAAGATTGTCCGAAAAAGGCCAGCGGGAAGGGAAGCAAGACTGATCAAGTAAAAGTCTTAGAGCTAGATGAGCTGAGTGATTAGGGGAGCCGGGGTTCGGACCCTCTCCCCGAGCCCAGGGTAACTCTTAAAGTGGAGGGGACCCCTGTTGACTTCCTTGTTGACGCTGGAATGCAACATTCGGTCCTCTGCACCCCACAAGGAAAACTAGCCAGCAAGAAGTCCTGGGTACAAGGGGCAACTGGTATGAGCCACTATTCATGGACTACCCGAAGAACGGTAGATTTGGGGACGGGCCGGGTATCCCACTCCTTTATGGTAATACCAGAATGCCCCTATCTGCTGTTAGGACGGGACTTACCAAGATTGGAGCTCAGATAACTTTCAGACAAGGGGGGCCTCAGGTCACCGATGGCAAGGGCCACCCCATCCAGGTCCTGACCATGAAACTAGAGGATGAATACCGCCTCCACTAGGAGGCTCTCCCGAGAGAGGATAATATAGACAGATGGCTACAAGAATTCCCCTCGGTTTGGGCAGAGACTGGGGGATAGGACTAGCCACTCACAGGACCCCAGTCCTGGTAGAGGTCAAGCCAGGAGAAGGTCCGGTAAGGATCAAACAATACCCCATGTCTCAGAAGGCCCGGAAGGGGATCCAGCCACACATCCGGAGACTATGAAGCCTAGGGGTACTAGTTCTTGCCAGTCTGCCTGGAACACCCCCCTACTGCCGTCAAAAAGCCTCACACAAATGACTATCGACTGGTACAAGACCTCCGGGAAGTAAATAAGAGGGTCACGGACATACACCCAACTGTTCCCAACCCATATACTCTCTTGAGCTCCTTGGCACCCTCCAGGGTCTGGTATACTGTACTAGATTTAAAGGATGCCTTCTTCAGTCTGCTGCTGGCACCCCAAAGCCAACCCTTGTTCACCTTCAAGTGGCATGATCCGGAGGAGTGCTACAGCGGACAACTCACCTGGACACGGCTGCCTCAGGGGTTCAAAAATTCGCCCACCATCTTCGACGAGGCACTACACGAGGACCTGGGTCCTCGTGAGTACAGAAAGGAGTACCCTGGCCTCACCCTTCTACAGTACGTAGATGACATCCTGATTGCTGCCGAGACGGCCAAGGACTGTGAGCGAGGGACCCAGGACCTGCTGGCTACCCTGGGGGCCTTGGGGTACCGGGCATCCGTGAAAAAGGCTAAGATATGCAGGGAGAGGGTAAGTTACCTGGGATACATCCTGGAGGGCAGACAGCAGCGGTTATCAGATGCCAGAAAAGAAACTGTCCTGAAGATCCCTACTCCCACCTCCCGAAGGGAAGTAAGGGAATTCCTAGGATCGGCCGTCTACTGCCGCCTCTGGGTTCCGGGTTTTGCTGAGATCGCCAGACCCCTATATGAAGCTACCAAAGAGGGGAAAACATTTGAATGGACTGAAAAAGAAGAAACTGCCTTTAATCAGTTAAAAAAGGCCCTCCTAGGTGCCTAAGCCCTGGGCCTGCCAGACATTACGAAGCCCTTCCACCTCTTTGTAGATGAACACAAGGGAATAGCAAAAGGGGTTCTAACTCAAGCCTTAGGCCCCTGGAACTGCCCCGTGGCTTACCTGTCCAAAAAGCTAGACCCAGTGGCTGCTGGCTGGCTGCCATGCCTAAGAATTATTGCGGCGACAGCACTCCTAGTCAAGGACGCAGACAAACTGATCCTAGGACAGGAGATCTGGATCATGACCCCCACACGCCATTGAAGGGGTCCTGAAACAGCCTCCTGATAGATAAGCAACACACGTATGACTCATTACCAGAGCCTCCTACTCAACCCCCCACGGGTGCAGTTCCGCTCCAGTGCGGCCCTCAATCCTGCAACCCTGCTGCCTGACCCTGACCTAGATGCTCTACTACATGACTGTGCAGGGATCCTGGAGCAAGTACGTGGATTCCAGACGGATCTGACCAACCGGCCCCTCCCCGATGCTGAGTCTACTTGGTTCACTGATGGCAGCAGCCTTGTGCGGGATGGACACAGGTATGCGGGTGCAGGGGTGGGCACTGAAACGGACACCGTATGGGTGGAGGCTCTACCCTCTGGAACGTCAGCCCAACGAGCAGAGCTCATTGCCCTCACCAAGGCGCTGATGCTGGGAGCTGGAAAACGAGTTAACGTCTACACAGACAGCCGTTATGCGTTTGCCACAGCTCATATTCATGGGGCAATTTATCAGGAGAGGGGGTTACTGACGGCAGAAGGACTGACTATAAAAAATAAGCAGGAGATACTTGACCTTATGGCTTCCTGCCAAGCTGGCCATTATCCACTGCCAAGGGCACTAGAAAACTGATAACCCAGTAGCTAGAGGTAATCAAAAGGCTGACCAGGCAGCCAAGGCAGTAGCCCTTACTTCAGTCCCCACCATGACCATACAACTACCGGACCCGGGAGACCCAGTTTTACCAGACCAGCCCAAATACTCCCAGGAGGAGTTACAGCAGATCAAGAAACTCCCCATGGCCCAGGAGATAAAGGGATGGTGGTATACACCTAACAAGGAGCTCGTACTGCCAGACCGGCTCGGAGTCTCGGTATTAGAGCACATGCATTGGTCTACTCACATGGGGGCCCGAAAATTAAAAGACTTAATCTGACATGCCGGAATCAAGATTCACCAACAGGACACCAAAATAGAGCAAGTTGTATCTGCCTGCAAGACCTGCCAACTCACCAACGCGAGGGCCACATCAAATAAAAAAGGAACCAGGCTCAGAGGCACCAGACAAGGAGCCCAATGGGAAGTTGACTTCACTGAAGTCAAACCAGGAAAGTATGGTTATAAATATCTTTTGGTATTTACAGACACCTTCTCTGGCTGGGTGGAGGCATACCCAACCGAGCATGAAACGGCTCAGATGGTGGCTAAGAAGCTACTAGAAGACATCTTACCCAGGTATGGTTTTCGTGCCATGATAGGATCAGACAATGGACCAGCTTTTATCTCGCAGGTAACGCAGGCAGTAGCCAAGGCAGTGGGGGCAAACTGAAAATTACATTGTGCTTAGAGGCCCCAGAGCTCAGGACAGGTAGAAAGAATGAATAGAACCCTAAAAGAGACCCTTACCAAATTAACCATGGAGACTGGCGGGGACTGGGTGACTCTCCTACCGTACGCCCTTTACCGGGTTAGGAACACTCCTTACACCCTGGGTTTTACTCCCTATGAGATCATGTTTGGCAGGCCACCCCCTATTATTCCCAACCTTCGAGATGAACTTCTTGCTGAGTTTAAAGATCAAGAACTTTTTCTTTCCTTGAGAGGGCTCCAGAAGGCACATGAGGACATTTGGCCGCGCCTCCATGCCATCTACGAGGCTGGCCCAACCCTGACACTTCATCAGTACAGGCCGGGAGACTGGGTCTACGTTAAGAGGCACCACCAAGAGACCCTTGAGCCGCGCTGAAAGGGACCCTACATCGTGGTGCTGACAACCCCCACCGCTCTCAAAGTAGATGGCATTGCGACCTGGGTCCATCACACCCACGTTCGGCCAGCAGACCCCTCCTGGATCCGGAAGGACTTCGTCATGCGATGGGCCGTCAATCAGGACCAACACAACCCACTCAAGCTCAAGCTACAGCGCATTCGACCCACCTAATATTGGTAACTCTGTCAGCTCTGCTTGTCACTGCTTATGCTGCTGAGAGTCCCCACGCCCCCCAAAACATCACCTGGCAGATCATAGACACCAGCTCGGGGACAATACTTAATCAGATTTCCCAGAGCCACCCCAGGGACACTTGGTTCCCAGAACTTTGCGTAGACCTCCAAACTCTGCTCCCCTTATGACCATATGCCCCCGGATTCCATCCACAGAACCTTTATTTCTATGTCTGCCCTGGCCACTCTCGCTTGAGCACATGCGGGGACGCGGCTGACTACTTTTGCGCCTCCTGGTCATGTGTCTTGACGGGGCACATCTGGTGGACCCCACCACACCAGAGACCTCATCGTGGTAAAGCGACCCAGTGGCCCCCGACCGCCATATGCCTGGGGGTGCGGTAATCCCATAGTTATATCCTTTACAAGCCAAGGTAAAAAAACAACAGGACGGGAGAGTGGAAAAACCTGGGGACTCAGGATATACGACCGGGTTAGGCTGGGAGCCAAGGACAAGGGAACGTTATTTACCCTCTGAATGCAAGCGACTCCCCTTGCCCAGCAGTCCCCCAAGGGGGTAGGACCCCACCAAGTACTAGTTCCCTGACCTGCCCCCGCCCGGACGGCCACGCCCAGAAACACCCAGGCCCCGGCCACACAGCCCTCCACATCCCCTGTCCCTACCGGAGTGTCACCCGCATCTCCTGCCCCAGGTCACAACTCACTATCTGATACAGACCCCCTGTAGAGCATGGTTGTCGGAGGATACCAGTTACTAAACACTTCTAGGCCCAACCTGACCAAGTCCTATTGGCGCTGTCTAGATGTCCAGCCCCCATAGTATGAAGGTATTGCCATTAAAGGTAATTATACAACAGCCTCCAACTCTAGCTCCTGCAGATGGCAGCAGGCTACTGCAAGACTAACCCTCCAGGCGGTAACAGGGCAGGGCACTTGCATAGGCCACGTGCCCCCCCTAGGCAGTCACATCTCTGTAGTGAAACCCTAACAGTCCCCAGGGAGACAGTGTATCTACTTCCCCCCAAAAATGCATGGTGGGCCTGTTCCAGTGGCCTCGCTCCCTGCGTCCACTCCCAGGTCCTTAGCGCTCTTTGGACTGGGATTAGTGGGGGCAGGGACCAGAATATCCTCACTCGTCATCCAGGACAAAAACTACAGAACCCTAAGGGCAGCCATTGACTTAGACATAGAAAGAATTGAGAAATCAATTTCTCATCTATAGGAATCCCTTACTTCCTTATCAGAAGTAGTACTCCAAAACAGAAGGGGATTAGACTTATTATTCATGCAGCAAGGAGGACTATGTGCAGCCCTAGGGGAAGAATGTTGCTTCTATGTTGATCACTCGGGGGTCGTAAAAGAATCTATGGCCCTCATAAGGGAAGGGCTGCAAAAACAAAAGTTAGAGAGAGAACAATCTCAGTCCTGGTACGAGTCTTTGTTCAACTGGTCTCCCTGGTTAACTACCCTCATCTCGGCCCTTGCCGGACCCCTTGCCATCCTGCTCCTAATAGTAACCCTTGGACCCTGTATCATCAACAGGCTGGTCCAGTTTGTCAGGGACCGTGTGGGGGCCGTCCAACTAATGGTCCTCCGTGCTCAGTGCAAGCCCCTAATAACAGAAGAGGACAAAATAGAAATGCAGCCAGTCCCATGATTGGGTCTGTAGGCTACATGACAAGGGGGGAATGAAAGCGGAACTAGGCCAGCCGACTCCATTTTGTTCTGTGTCCTCCATCTTGAGTGACTATGTCCCCGACATGGCCCCCTTTCTGGGAAAACCGCAGAAAGAAATTCCCGCTCAAACCTCAGACCATGCCTACTCCCCTGGAGTAACTTCCTGCTCACCCGTTCAAACTTCCCATTCAAATCACGCACGGCAACCTGTGCAATGGGACTCTGACCCTTCCCCAGCCAATCGGCTAAGGCCATGACCATCACCCCATTAACTGCCCCTAGATCCCTATAAAACCTTTGTGCTTTTGAAACGCACTCTCTCCAGCATTTCACTGCTGCATTGGTGCAGGTAGGGGATTGAGCTCGAGCTAGCTTGAATAAAGGCTCTTTGCTTTTGGATTGGACTCAGCTCCCTGGTGGTCTTTGGGGATCACGAATTCTGGGCATAACACTAACAGTGTCCCAATCTCAATCACAAGTTAGCAAATATAAAAGTCTAATGAATCGACATCTCACTGTGATTGTGATTTGTATTTCCCTCATGATAAATGATGTTGAGTCATGTGCTTTTTTTTTCAGTGTGCTTTTTTTTTGGTATATCCTTTCTGAAAAGTTTAGTGAAGTTAGCAGCCTATTTTATTTTATTTTTTAAATTTTTTATTACTTTTGAGAGGGGGGGAGGGAGACACAGAATCTGAAGCAGGCTCCAGGCTCTGAGCTCTTTTCTTTTCTCTTCTTTTTTCTTTCTTCTTTTTGATAACTAGGAGGAGAATCTAATCTCTGGGTTATATGCTTAGCTTTTTAAGAGATGTCAAATAGTTTTTCATTTGTAGTTGCATATTTTATATTCCTTTTGGCAATATGATAGAGTTCCAGTTGGCTCCACATTTTTTCTAACATTTGATATTTTCAATCTTTTAAATTTTAGTCATCCTAATGACAGTTGTGTTGTGATATATTGTTGTGGTTTTCATTTGTATTTTCTGATGCTTTAGATGTTGACTACCTTTTTTTTTTTTTTTCCGCCTTTTGGGCATTTGCATATTTTCTTTTTGAAAGGTTCAATTCTTTTGCTCAATTTTTAAGCTAAGTTGTTTACTTTGTATTGAATTTTAATAGTTCTTCTAATATTCTGGATACAAGTCATTTTGACCCATGAGCATTTAGATCTTCTTTCACTTATTTGGGTCATTTCATTTCCCTCAGCTTTGTTTCACAGCTTTCAGTATGTGGGTTTCTTACATGTATTTGATAAATTTATCTCTAAGGGATTGATATTTAGGGGGTACTATTCTAAGTGCTGTTATTGTTGAAATTCAGTGTCTGTTTGTTGCTAGAATATAGATATATAATTGGCTTTTGTATCTTGACCTTGCTAACTTTGCATAGTAAATCTAAAAACATTTTTCTGACCTGTTAGAATTTTCTACACAGATGGGCATCACTAAATAAAAAGTTGTACTTCTTCCATTCCTGTCCCCATTGTGTTGATTTCTTTTTCTTCTCTTATTGCACTGGCTAAGACTGTTAGAAGACTTTTGGATAGAAGTACTCACCATATACATCCTTTACTTGTTCCTAATCTAGGGAGAAAGTGTTTAGTCCTCCATCACCTGCTGGCCTTTTTGTAGATGCCAGTCACTGGGGTTGAGGAAGTACCCTTCTAGTCCTACTTTACTCAAGAGCATTTATTATGAATGACCATCAACTTTTTGTAAATGCTTTTTCTTTTATTTATTTATTTATTTTTTTCAACGTTTATTTATTTTTGGGACAGAGAGAGACAGAGCATGAACGGGGGAGGGGCAGAGAGAGAGGGAGACACAGAACCGGAAACAGGCTCCAGGCTCTGAGCCATCAGCCCAGAGCCCGACGCGGGGCTCGAACTCCCGGACCACGAGATCGTGACCTGGCTGAAGTCGGACGCTTAACCGACTGCGCCACCCAGGCGCCCCAATGCTTTTTCTTTTAATAATCGGATCATCATATGTTCCTTTGGTTCAATTTGATTCTTTTCGACCTTGTTTTTTAAGCTTAGTTAGGTTGGGTCTAGAGTAATCTTTATTCCAGAGCAGTGGCTTTCCAGCAGCTTTGCCCCACCATGGGACATTTGGTAGTGTCTGGACATTTTTGGTTGTCATGATTAGGGTGGGTACCACTGACAACTACTGGGCAGTGGACAGGGATGCTGTTAAATATCCTACAATTCACATGATAGCACCTGGCAACAAAGAATTGCCTGCTGCAAAATGTCAACTGTTGAGAAACTCTGTTCTAGAGATAGTTTAGCCCTTTTACCTAAGCATGGCCCCTCAGTTGCTGCCAAATGTCCCTAGTGGTCAGTGAGGGCTTTCCATTTTGACTGTTTGGAATTCAAACACCTCTAAGTCCTACTAAGCTACTAAGCTCTGGAAACCATTCAGCCCATAACTCTCCGGTTACTTTTTGCCTGGCCTGTGGAGTTTCCTCATATATGTGCACAGTTTGGTCTTTAGTGGTGGACTCAAAGGGATTCCTGTGCAGATTTACAGTGCTTTTCTTCTGCATTCTTCTTTCTGGAACTCTGCTCTGCAATTTCCAGCTACCCAGTCTCCTTGTTCCGATTTTTTCTCTTCCACTCAGCAGGTCTCTGTTTGGGCTCCTCCTTCTTGCACCTGCAGTTCAAAAGTTATCGATTGGCAAATATCTGGGGTGATCATAGGACTCCTCATTTGTTTCCTGCATTTAAGAGATCAAAGTATTGTGCTTTCGATGTCTGAAGATGGTTGTTTCATACTTTTTCCCCCTATTTTCCTACTCATGATAGGAGGGCATGTTTAGTCCTAGTTATTCTCTTATAGCCAGAAATAGAAGTTTCTGTCACCTACATTTTAAAAACATTTTTATTTATTTTAGAGAGAGCATGAGTGGGGGTGGTGGGCAGAAGGAGACAGAGAGAGAATCTTAAGCAGGCTCCATGCTCAGCACAGAGCCCTACTTGGGGCTTGATCCCACGACCCTGGCATCATGACCTGAGCTGAAATCACAGTTGGACCCTCAACTGACTGAACCATCCAGGCGCCCACGTCTGCATTTTTAATGACTACATTATAGTTCAATGAATTGTTCTTAAAGAATTCCCTAATCTTAGACATTTAGGTAGTTTAAGATTTTTAAAAAATGTTTTAATGTTTATTTTTGAGACAGAGAGAGACAGCGTGAACTGGGGAGGGTCAGAGAGAGGGAGACACAGAATGTGAAGCAGGCTCCAGGCTCTGAGCTGTCAGCACAGAGCCCGACGCAGGGCTAGAACTGTGAGATCATGACCTGAGCCGAAGTTGGATGCTTAACAGACTGAGCCACCCAGGTGCCCCTAAAAAATGTTTTTAAAGAACACTGCAGTGTTCTTACATACAAGGTCTGTTCCCAAAAAGTAATTCTGGAGACTGCCACTTCTGGAAAGATGGAGGAAACGTACTTTTCCCTATTCTTCCCACTTAGTACAGCTAAAAATCCTGGATGTTGTATGTAAAGCAAACATGAAAGCAGGCAGACTGGCTTGGGACCTAAGACTCGAGGAGTGATATGGCAGTGAGTTACTTGGGTTTTCTTTTTGCCTCATATATCCCAGACTTGGTGCTGGAGATGATGGCAATGTGGAAATACCAATGAGTACAGACCAAAAAAAAAAAAAAAAAAAAAAAGCCTTTTCTGTCTGGTCAGAGGGTGAGGAAAGGGCAGCTTAGCAAGACAGAAAACTTTTTGATAGTAACTACTCTTTTTCCAGTCACCAAAACAAAACAAAACAAAACAAAACAAAACCAACCAACCAACCAAACAAAACCCGCCCCACACCTGCCCCTGCCAGGCTGTAATGACAAGCCTAGGCTTCCTGCCTTGCCAGCTATAATGAGCCCCCCAAACTCCCTGTCAGGGAGTAATAAGTACTCACCCACCACTATGTTGTCAAAGGAGACAATGTGGGAGCCTGGACTTCACACTCACCTAGTGATAATGAGTTGCCTCTCCTTTTCCCAGCTTAGGTGGTGTCAGAGGAGACCTAGTGGAAATTCAGGACTTTGACCACTACCTGGCAGAGTTGAGGCCAACTCCTCGTACCCCATGTCAGTAGAAGCCAATGGGGAACAGTAACAAACCACCTCTGCCCCTTTCAGCCACAGTCTTATCTGCAGAGACCAGAAGTAAAGGGCCCGAAGTCTCGCCCCAGCCCAGAAGTAGTTAACTCCTTACCCCACCAGATATCAACAGAGGCCAAGTAGGGAATCTGGGCCTAGCTCTGCCCCCCTTCACCTTTGAGAGAGGTGTCAGAGGGGGCCTAGTAAAACAGAAGATTTACATGAAATCCCAAGTCTTATAATACTCAAGATGTCTGAGTTTCAGTGGAAAAATGACTTGTCATACAAGAACGAGGGGAATCTCAACTTGTATGAAAGACAATCAGATACAGTAAAATGATGTTCACTGATGTTAGCTCTCAGTTAGAAGGGATGAGATAGATACTAGTTACCTGACAAGGGCTTTTTTTTTTTTTTTTATTGTGGTAAAATATACATAACAAAATATATCATTTTAAGTGTACTTCTCAATGACCTTAAGTACATTCCCAGTGTTGTGCAGCCATGACCACCACCTATCTCCAGAACTTTTTTCATCTTCAAACTGAAACTCCGTACCCATTAAACAGTAGCTCCTATACCTCCTCCCCCTAGTCTGGAAACCATCATTTTTTCCTTCTGTCTCTATGTATTTGCTCCTCCTGGAGAAAGCTTACATGAGCAGAGTGAACCACGGTGATAAAAGGATTATTTCAGAACATTGTTAATGTCTAACCTAATTAGAAGTTCTGTGGTACTTGTATTAAGTTATCTATAGTTATATAACAAATTACTCTTAAACTTATTGGTTTAAAGCCACAAGCATTTATTTACAGTTTTTGTGAGCCAGGAATCTCGGGCAGGTATCTGGGTGGTTCAGGCTCAGGATCTCATGAAGTCACTGCCAAGGAGATGCCAGAACTTCAGTCTTCTGAGGGCTTGATGAGGGTGAAAGGTCTGCTTCCAAGATGGACTCATTCACATCATTGTTGGCAAAATATCTCAGTTCCTCGCTGATTATTTGGGGGTCTCACTTACTTGCCAAGTGGGCCTCTCCCTGGGGCTGCCTGAGTGTCCCCAAAACATGGAAGCTGTATTCCCCAAGAGCTAGTGATCTAAGAGAGTGGAAGGCAGAAGCCACAGTATCTTTTGTAATCTAACTTTCGAAGTGTCATAGCATCACTTCCGCCATATTCTGTTTACACAGAGTGATCCTGATACATTGTGAGAGGGGACCTTTATAGGAGTATGGATATCAGGAGGCAGGGATCATTGGGGGCCATCTTGTGTGCTGTGTACCATAGCACCTTTTGTACAAACACAAATCCACAAAAGCTAAGAGATGACTCTAACTGTTCAGCAGAAAATCCAGCCAAATTAAGTGGCCACAATGGTCATAGGATTTTTACTCCCATACGATATGTCCGCTATGAGAATACATTTTCTAGTGGTTTTTATTTCTAGTTATAATGTTTATCAGTTGAATATTCTATATTAGGACTTCATTGGAATAAAGGGGAATCCTCTCAAATCTAGCTTGTTTAATGTGTGTTTACTGGCTAAATTAAGGATATAAGGAAACTATCTCATGGATCTATTATTAGGACAGAGAAAATGTTTCCTTTTACAAATAAATTCTTTGCACTTTTCTGAGGATGTCTTCTCTTTTTCTCTGTGGGAACTCTTGGCATCACATGATAATCTTTCTGTAAACACTAAAGGACAGATTCGGCATTTCCCAGCCATTTTTGCGTGGTCTTATACATACATGCAGGTGGTAATAGCGTAACCATGATTTTAAGGCTTATAAATATCCAGGATTTTGTAGATCTTATATACCTGCTGCAGAAAAGAGGCAGGAATTACTTAAGTGATTATTTTTATGGACAAAGAAGTAAAGTTCCTCCCCTGTAAAATCTTTCTGATACGTCTTTTTGTTGCTCTGTAGCCTTGTATTTCTAATTTGACCTCATACATTAGTCTTGGTATAGTTATAAATGAGTCTCCTTGGTACTTAGTGGGCAGGAAGGAGCCTGCTCATTACTGTGTTTCCATAGGCACGAAAAAGCCAGTGATAAAGTCAAGCTGAAGTCTTCACTGGTTGAGTAAGATCTCCCGGTGTGATTGATCTGTGAAATATTTCTGTCTCTGAACAATATTCACTTGTCTTCATGCTCGCATCTGAATCCTTTTTATCCTTCCAGGACACAGGAATCAAAACAAGATGGAGACTTTTCAAAAAGTAGGATTAAGATACCTTTCACATGAAGATGTCATATACTGGCAGATCTGGGAACCGTTTACAAGTAAATTAACCAGAAATCAAGACTTTGTAATAAATCTGCAAAGCAAGAAGTCTGAGTTGCCAACACAAGGTGATTCCTCCTGTCGGGTGTGGGCAGGAGAATCTCAGGTTATTGAAGATGAGAACTGTGTAATAAAGCTTCAAGGGGAGAGTTCCAATACTATCAAAAGTCAAGAAATTCCAATTAAGACTACTTGGGATTTCTGGAAGAAAATCTACCTGAGAGAGTCACACAATGATCAGAATAGGTGTCAGCAAATTGATGTAAAAAATAAACCATCTAAGTGTGACCATTGTGTTATGAGAAGGATCTCTCAACATTACGATGATCAGGAAGCACACAACAGCCAGAAGGCTTATAACCACAATAGTTGTGGAAAAGAGTTCCTGAGGAAATAGTTCCAACATAGTATAACCCACTCAGGAGAGAAACACCATGTATGTAGTGAGTGTGGGGAGGACATCAGCAACAGTTCAGTGCTTTGCATTTGTCAGAGCATCCATGCAGGGGAGAAATGAGGTAGGAATGGTGAGTGTGGTGAGGGCTTCAGTCAGCTCACACCTGCAAAATCATCAGGGAATCAACACAGGAGAGAAGCCCTACAAATGTCAGGTGTAGGCTAGGGGCTTCAGTCAGAACTCCTGTCTTCCCACCCATGAGTTCCTTCACCCAGGAGACAATCTGTATAGGTGTGACATGTGTGGGAAGGGCTCGAGTCATAGCCCAGATCTTAACATTTGCTGTATCAATGACACTGGAGAGAAATCCTCTAAATGTGAGATGTGTGATAAAGGCTTCAATCAGGCATCACAACTTCAAGCCTATCAGAGCCTCCCCCCCCCCACCCCCCCCACCCCCGCTCCTAGAGAAAAAAACATACAAATGGGAGGCATGCGACAGGCTAGTTAATCAGAATCCTGGTCCTCATCAGAGAGTTAGCACTGGAGAGAAACCATATAAGTGTGAGGTATGTGGGAAGGACTTCAGTAAGGCCTCAAATCTTCAAGTCTATCAGAGAATCCACACTGGAGAGAAGACATATAAATATGGTATGTGTGATAAGAACTTCAGCCTGAATTCCCACCTTCAGGCCCATCAGAGAGTTCACACTGGAGAAAGATCATATAAGTGTGACACATATGGTAAGTACTTCACTCAGATTTCCCATCTTCAGGTCCATCAGAGAGTCCATACAGGAGAGAAGCCATACAAATGTGAGACATGTGGTAAGGGCTTTTGTCGGAGTTCACATCTTCAAGCCCATCAGAGAGTCCATACAGGGGAGAAACCCTACAGATGTGAAGAATGTGGGAAAGGCTTCATCTGGAACTCCTATCTTCATGTTCGTCAGAGGATCACACAGGAGAGAAACCCTATAAATGTGGCATGTGTGGTAAGACCTCATATCTTCAAGCCCATTGGAGAGCTTGAAGACTTCAATCAGACCTCACATCTTCAAGCCCATTGGAGAGTCCATACGGGAGATAAACCCTACAAATGTTTTGACTGTGGTAATGGCTTTAGTAAAAGTTCACGTCTTCAAGTTCGTTAGAGAGTCCATAATGGTGATAAATCCAGTGCACGTGATGAGTGTGAGAAAAGTGTTCTTCAGACTGTAGACTTCTCATTTTCATCAGAAAATCCACACAGCAGAGAATATTTACAAAATATTATATTTTAAGAATTCAGCAATGAGCTGAGTTTTTTTTTTTGTTAATGTTTATTTACTTTTGATAGAGAGAGAGTGCAAATGGAGGAGGGGCAGAGAGAGAGGGAGACACAGGATCTGAAGCAGGCTCCAGACTCTGAGCTGTCAGCACAGAACCCGACGTGGGGCTTGAACTCACGAACTGGGAGATCATGACTTGAGCTGAAGTCGGAAGCTTAACCAACTGAGCCACCCATGAGCCCGAATTCCACTGAAAGAAACCTATTGTGTGAATGTGGCTAGTGTTTCCAGCAGAGCTCAAAATTTCAGTCCTCAAGCCATAGAAACCCTGTGAGAATAGTACAGTAAGTTTCAGTCAGAACTTCTACGTTCAGTCAAATCTACACAGGAGAGAGCCCTTAAGAATGATAGGTAAGGTCAGGATGTTAGCAAAAGTATATAGATGGACATGACAAAATCCATACCCACTAGAATATAAGTTCCATGGGGGCAGGAAGTTTGTTTACTGCTGAATGACCATGACCTCCAGCCAGTGCTTAACAAACAGTAGGTGCCCTGAAAATGTCTAACTTGGTGGAAAGGAAACCTATCACAAATATGACAAATATGTAAAAATTTTAAGGAGCTCAACCCAGTCAGTCATAATCAGTTGTCCTAGGAAAAGGATTCTTGTAAGGAGCTTCAAAACATAATTCAAGGAAGTGACCACTTAATAAAAATACATAAAATCATGCAATCTGTAATTTGAGTGTAAGATTTTTTTTTGCATTTGGCTCCTGTCCTCTGCAAGTTTTTGTCTTACCACTTAAGACTCTCTGTACATCATCCATTGTGTATAAATCTCATTATCTCTTTTGGGTCTTTTGTGACAAGAAGAGACTGAATGATAAAAGAGAAATTTGTCTTCAATTCCATAAAGTCTTCGTGAGAAAGGTGTGTGAAAATAGGGGGACATATTATAGTATGCCTTTTGGACGTTGAACTAAGCTATTAAGGCACAGAGTATTTTGAATTTTTTTTAACGTTTATTTATTTATTTTGAGACAGAGAGAGACAGAGCATGAACAGAGGAGGGGCAGAGAGAGAGGGAGACACAGAATCTGAAACAGGCTCCAGGCTCTGAGCTGTCAGCACAGAGCCCGAAGCGGGGCTCGAACTCACAGACCGTGAGAGCATGACCTGAACCAAAGTTGGACGTTTAACCGACCAAGCCACCCAGGCGCCCCAGGCACAGAGTATTTTGGATACCACCCCACACTTCTTATCTGCTTTGCTTTTTTTTTTTTTTTTTAAGTTTGCTTGGTTGAATAGTTTACTTCAGTGTATATTTACTGGAGAGAGAGAGAGAGAGAGAGAGAGAGAGAGAGAGAGAGAGAGAGAGAGAAAATGGTTTCACACATTTTTTTTTTCCTGGACCTTACCTTTCAGATACTTGAGTTCCATATTACCATCAGAAATCCAGGGCCAGTAACGCTGTGCTTTGTCATTACCAGATCCTAGGGTGGACAAGTGGAGCTCATGGCTGTTTATATGAGGATGTTTTCAGTTGTAAGAAATAGAAAACCCAGTCTGAACTAGCTGAGACAAAAGGAGAATTTTTTGGTGTATGTAATTAAAAAGAATATGGATAGGACAGGATATAGGCCCCATTGAAAATGGCTCTGGATTAATTCTTTTTGCAATTTCCTCATCTCTGCGCTTTTGGTTGAGTTGATTCTCATGTTCTTTCCAACTCATAGCAAATTTATTTAAAGAGTTGATGCTCTGTTAACTCTTCTAGCACACCCCCTTTCCTATATACTTATAGAACAGTTTTCTGAACCTCTTGTTGTCCGTGTTTGTCACCTAAAGGGTTGGCAGTTTCCTAAATATGCCCTATCTAAATGCCAATATTTATAGATACGATTTGCCATTTTTATCATATATCAGTGTTCTGGAGAATCTTTTTCTTTTCCCCTGAGTAAAATTAGATTTTTCTCTAAAAAATAATGCCTGGGGGCGCCTGGGTGGCTTGGTCAGTTAAGCGTCCGACTTCGGCTCAGGTCATGATCTCACGGTCTGCGAGTTTGAGCCCCGCGTCAGGCTCTGTGCTGACAGCTCAGAGCCTGGAGCCTGTTTCAGATTCTGTGTCTCCCTCTCTCTCTGCCCCTCCCCTGTTCATGCTCTGTCTCTCTCTGTCTCAAAAATAAATAAACTTAAAAAAAATAAAAAAAAATAAAAAATAATGCCTGTTGGGGCACCTGGGTGGCTCAGTCGGTTAAGCATCTGACTTCGGCTCAGGTCATGATCTCATGGTCTGTGAGTTTGAGCCCTGTGTCGGGCTCTGTGCTGACAGCTCAGAGCCTGGAGCCTGCTTCGGATTCTGTGTCTCCCTCTCTCTCTGCCCCTCCTCTGCTCATGCATTGTCTCTCTCTGTCTCAAAAATAAATAAAAACATTAAAACAATAAAAAAAATGCTGAAATTTTTAAATAAGCAAATAATTTAAAAAAGGCACTAATGTCTCCATAATAAACATAATAAACAAGATTTTATTGAACATTTTTAGGGTATCTGCATATGGATACATATCTTTTCAGTTTTGCAAAACTAGGACAATATGCATACTATGTTGTAACTTGATTTTATTCACTCATTAATATGTTGGAAACCTTTTCTATCAATATTGATCTATAATGTTTTAATTGCATAGTATTCCAGTAATACAGACATATCACATTTTAACCAATTACCTACTGATGAATGTTCAGTTTGTATCTCCTAAACAGTTCAATGCAAAATTTAGAACAGTGACATCCATCTTCCTGCTCTTGTACTGTTATTTTCTTGGGAGAAATTTTTAGAACCAGTGCTGTAAAATGACAAACTGTGTCTAAAATGTATATAGCTATTTAAAGGGCCAAGAACAGTGAAGACAGTCCAGAACAACATGAGGGGTTATACTTTCAAATACCAAACCTTTGATGAAAATGCAATTTTTACAACAGAATGGCATAGTGGTGGTGGGCACGGTGGTGGACAACAGACTAATGAAACACAATAGAGTTCATGTATGGTACCGTCTTGATATACAACGAAGGAATCATTCATTGCAATACAGTGGAGAGATCTTCCAGTAAATCAGTGTATCAGTAGAGGATCGTTTCAGTATATGGTAGTGATCAGATACATAGAAAATAAATGAACCTTGACTTCTATCTCACACCATGCTGATTTGTAAATCAGTTCCATATGGTTACTAAGACCTAAAAGTGAACACTGGAACAGTAGAGCCTAGAGCCGCACCACCAATATGGTAGCCAACTAGCCACAGGTGACTGTTCAGATTACAATTAAAAGTTTAGTTCTTCAGGCACTCTAGCCCCACTCCTCAAGTGCTCAGTAGTCATATGCTACCATATTAGCACAGATACAAAACACTTCAGTCATCTCAGATCTATCGGATAGCAGTGTATGCTATAAGATGCAAGGTAGTCTTTTCCTGTTGGGGCCTGTAATTGATGATTCTTTCCTGTTGAGGACTCTTCTGATGGACTCTATAATTGGTACTTGTTCAGGGTGAGTGGTACACGTGAGAGCTCCCCCTTCTGGCCTCCCGACTCTATTTTAATGAGGTTTCCTTTTAATGATTTTCAGAGTTCCTTTTATTGCTGATGAGTATTCCATGGGGCAGGTGTACTACAGTTTGTTTAACCATGTACCTGTTAGAGGGCATTTCGGTTGTTTCTGGTTTTTGATGTGATTAATAGAGCTTCTGTAAACACTCACAGGTTTTTGCATGAACATAAATTTTTGTTACTCTGGGATAAATGTTCAAGAGTGTAACTGATGGCCTATTTTTTTTTTTTTTTTAAGATTTAGTTTTTGAGTAATTTCTATATCCAGTTTGGAGCTTGAACTCACAACCCTGAGATCAAGAATTGCACGGCCTACTGACTGATCCAGCCAGGCTTCCCAATGTATGTTTTGTTTTATTTATTTATTTTTAATATTTATTTATTTATTTTGAGAAAGAGAGACAGTGTGAGCAGGGGAGGGGCAGAGAGAGAGGGAGAGAGAGGATCCAAAGCAGGCTCTGAGCTGTCACCACAGAGCCCCATGCAGGGCTCAATCTCACGAACTCCGAGATCATGACCTGAGACAAAATCAAGAGCAGACACTTAACTGCCTGAGCCACGCAGGCACCCTGCATGTTTTGTTTTAAAAGAAATTCCCAAACTATTTTCCAGAGTATCTGATATTTTATATTCCCAGAAGCAATGTATGAGTGATTCAGTTTCTTCATACCCTTCCTAGCATAGCATTGTCACATTTTACATGTTTTTTTGAGAGAGAGAAAGCATGAGTGTGCATGAGTGGGGGAGGAACCCAGAGAGAGAATCTTAAGTAGGCTCCATGACCAGCACAGAGCCTGACATGGGGCTTGATATCATGACTATGAGATCATGACCGAAACCAAAATCAAGAGTCTGATTCTTAACCAATGGAACCACACAAGCACCCCACATTTTATATTTTGATCCACATTGTCTGAGAGTCTTCTAGAAAGGCTATGCCAATATACTCTGATAAAAGACTCATGAGAAACCTATTTCCCTACCTCATTACCAAATAGTAGGCACTGTCCATTTCTTTGTGTCAAATATAAGGAAACAATGAGAGGGCAGATATTGTAAAAGATATTCATTACCTCTGACATCTGAGACCTGGGATTTCTGTAGGGTTTCCACCATTCCCTAAGTGATAAAAAGTGGTTCACTTGGGCCTAAACTGTACAAACGATGTGGTGTAGGCCAAACACTTGCTTTCCTTTTCAATGTCAAGAATGTGAATGCATTGTAGGCAGAGTGTGTGTATGTGACTAGCCTGTAATTAAATCTTAGGTACTGAATGTCTAATGGTGCTGAGTGTCCCCTGGTAGACATACCTCACATGTGTCGTGACAGCCCATTGCTGGGGAATCAAGAGTGTCTTGTTTGACTCCACATGGAGAGGACTCTTGGAAGCTTGGGCTGGTTTTTTTTTTTTCTCTAGAAAATTGTGTCTTCACCCCACAAGACAAAATTTTAGATAAACCAGAGAAATAAAGAGGGTGGATGGAGGAGGGAAAGACTGAGGTTCCCTGATAGAAAACACTTTCATGGTGTTGTCACAACCCTCCTCCCCAGCCATTGCTAACCTTGTAAATGTTAGACCTACTGCCCGGGGTTTGAGTAAGCTTACAAAGAGGGGGTAAAGCAACGGGGACTTTTATTAAAATTTTTTTTTTCAACGTTTTATTTATTTTGGGGACAGAGAGAGACAGAGCATGAACGGGGGAGGGGCAGACAGAGAGGGAGACACAGAATCGGAAGCAGGCTCCAGGCTCCGAGCCATCAGCCCAGAGCCTGACGCGGGGCTCGAACTCACGGACCGTGAGATCGTGACCTGGCTGAAGTCGGACGCCTAACCGACTGCGCCACCCAGGCGCCCCAAACGGGGACTTTTAAAGACATGGCTTTGTATTTTGTGGCTAGGATGTATGATAAAAATTGATGCAAGTTTCTAAGATTATGACCTAAACGCTAGAGGGATCATCTCAGTCAGAGAAAGCTGCAGAGGATGTGTCAAGAGGCCACAACTCCCTTGCTTCCTGCTTCCTGTCAGCAGGTTAAAATGTAAACTTTGGGGGCACCTGGGTGGCTCAGTTGGTTAAGCGTCCAACTTTTGGCTCAGGTCACGATTTCACGGTTCGTGGGTTTGAGCCCTGTGTCAGGCTCTGTGCTGACAGCTCAGAGCCTGATGCCTGCTTCAGATTCCCTGACTCCCTCTCTCTCTGCTCCTCCCGCACTCACGCTCTGTCTCTGTCAAAAATAAGTAAACATTTAAAAATTAAAAAAAAATTAAACTTTGAATTTTGGGAACAGAATAAGTCTCTGTAATTGATGATTTTTGCTATGAGTCTTGTCTGTTGTAGCCTTGGGAAAAAGGAGGCAACATGAAAAGAGAGGCCATCTCCTTGTGGAGATACACTTTTGGAGTTTTCAAAAGCAGTTTTTAGCTGCTAATGAGCTCTCGGAGAATCAGATGTCTAACCCCAAAAGGCAGATGCTTCTCCAGCCTGGTGTGCATATTTTTGAGAGGTCAGTTTGGACTCTAAGAATAACAAGGTAGAAAGGGCTCAGGATGGCCTTACTTGGACTTGGGCACAGCCATCTTGCCCTATAGTCTCAGCTTTGCTGCTTCCAGAGAGAAGCAGGTGGCTTTTTTGGAATGCTGAAATCACAGTTCCTCATTGCCTGGACTGTCTCTGGGCTGAAATCTGGTACCGTCTGCCCGAGCTGTTCCAGCCCCAGCATGGACTGTGCTGAATTGAAGTGGGTTGGGATCGCTCCACTCAGGAAACTGACTCAGACTGTGCCACTGTGTACCTCTCTGGGGGGCCCTAAATCGTGACATCATAGATACTCCAGCTTCGGGGTATATATATCCAAAGGAAATGAACACAGGTCACCAAAGAGGTACTGCACCTCCGTGTATATGGCAGCATTATTCACAATAACCAAACTATGGCAGCGACCTAAGTGGCATCGACAGATGAATGGATAAAGAAGACATGGTGTAGATATGAACTACTATTCAGCCATGAGAAAAAAGGAAATTCTGCCATTTGGGGACAACACGGATCAATCACATTATACTAAGTGTGATAAGTCAGACAGAGAAAGACAAATACTGTATAGTTTTTATATGTGGAATCTAAAAAAAGCCAAAAAACAAAAAAAACTAAAGTCATAGAAGCAGAGTAAAATGGCAGTTACCAGGGACTAGGAATGGGGTAATGGGAGAGATATTGGTTAAGGCTACCTCTGGCAACTAGTAGATAAATAAGTCCCTGGGGCACCTGGGTGGCTCAGTCGGTTAAGCATCTGACTTCAGCTCAGGTCATGATCTCATGGTTTGAGGGTTCAAGCCCCAAGTCGGGCTCTGTGCTGTCAGCCCAGAGCCTGGAGCCTGCTTTGGATTCTGTGTCTCCCTCTCTTTCAGCCCCTCCCCTGCTCTCTTGCATGCTCTCTCTCTCTCTCAAAAATAAGTAAACATTAAAAAAAATTTTTAAAAGTGGAAAACCTTTTATGGGTGCTGCTGGGCCCTCTGGATCGCACAGAAACACCCCCAGAAAAAAGCTTATTGCCTGATGGAGTCATGTGACACTGAGGTGCTCGCTGATCCACACTAGATGTCAATAGACTGATTGCATTCCTAGCTCATGGGACTTGTCAACTAGAAACACATCCGGACTTGAGTGAGGAGAGACTTCGTTCAAAGGGACTTTCATTAGGGCAAATGCTCCGATTTCCCAAATCTGAAAGTGTCTCAAATGGAGACAGAAAAGGGCTTTTCTTTTCTCAGGTGGGGTAAGAAGATCTAGCAGGCACCTTGTGGGGGAGGAGTAGGTGGCCAAAGCAGGGTGTCACAGGAAATGTTTCATGTCTTCAAAGATATCCCAAGATGTCCTCGAGGTGCTTGAGAGCAGTAGATAAGGGGAGAAACCCAGAAGCAGCACCCAGAAAGTGACGCTGCTGCTCTCCAAGTCCCCTGACCTGGGAACCTCAACAGTCACACATTCCCCATCCAACTGTGGGCTCACCCTGTCCCTCCATTCATTGTGCAGCCTGCCCCTCATGTGTTTGGGGGGCTGTCGATATGAAACAGAGGAAGAACTAATCGCCTCTCAGGCAGTGCAGGAGCTTGATTAATAAAATATCCCTGGAGGGTGAGGGGAAGCTTCATCAAGGCATCACCTGAGTAGGGTTTTGAGGGGCACGTGCAAGGTCTCATGCCTGCTCTGCAAAGGTGAAGGGAAGGAGAGCCCCCCAGGTGGAGCCAATATCCTGAGCAAAGTGGTGAAAGGACTTGGCTTGGGAAAGGTCATGTCTGGAAAGCTGGGTCTAGAAAACAGACCCTGATGGATGTCATGGGTGAAACTGAGCCTGGTGCACCAGACCCTTATTTGGTCTAGAGAGTCTTCCCCACTACACATCTGGGTTTGTCAGATCTCCATGCAACTCCCAGTGCCTGAGCAGAAGGCATCGGATGATCCTGGAGCCGGCCAGAGGAAGTTACTTGGGAAGGAATGTCTCCAAGTAGGAAGAGAAACTAACAATAGCAGGTAACATGTCTCAAAGACTTCCTCCTGCATGCCCTACACAGTTCTGTGTGTTTTGATGTATATTTACTGCATTATGCCTCCCCACAGGCCTATGAGGAAGTTACACTTGTCTTCCTTTTACACAGATGAGGCAACGAGGCACAGACAGGTAGCAGGTTGGCGGTAGAGCCTTAAAGATGTGGCTCCAGAAGCCACCCCCTTCCCTATTCTGTATTAGCTGGCAGAAAGAGCATTTGTCAGCAGGAGCTTTCTTTCTTTTCTGTGTTTGTCCTTTATTCCTTGCAGTGGGCGGCATAGTGTCTCCCAAAGACGTTCATGTCCTAATCCCTAGAACCTGTGTTCTCTTCTATGGACTTAGCAGGTGTAATCAAGTTAAGGGTCTTGGGGAGAGAACCATGCATTATCCAGGTGAACCCAATGTAATACAAGGGTCTTAGAAGGGGAAGGCAGGTGGTTGGAGGGAAGAAAAACTGCTATACGACGGGCTTTGAAGGTGGAGGAAGTTGCCACAAGCAGCTTCTAGAACTGGAGGGGGCAAGAAACGGATTTTCCCCGTGGGGCCTCCAGAAGGAGTCAGCTTTGCTGACATCCTGATTTTAGCCCTGTAAGACTCACTTTGGACTTCTGACCTCCAGAACTGTGAGAGAATAAATATATGTTCACTTAAATTAGTACAAAGTGAGCTCATTACAGCCTCCATAGGAAACGAATCCACTCCAGGACTGTCCTGTTACTGAATCGGTGAGTATTCCCCCTCTCCTCTTTGTCTTTAGAGCAGCCCAGTGGCGAAGAGCAGAGAGGTTCTAGACTCAGCCAGATTTGGGTCCAGCCACTTCCACTTGACAGCTTTATGACTTGGGTGACCTATTCTCACTGAATCTCTGTCTTCCTATCTCTCAGGAGCAACAGTCATCAAAATCGTCATTATTTTTTGAAAATGTATCTAACGTGCCAGGCCTTACAGAGATAAGCTCAAAAAAGCCCCCAAAATCTCTGTGGGTTGAGTTTTATTATCGCTATTTAAGGATTGTTAAACAGGGACTCAGAGTTTTTGCTAATATGATGAATAAAACTCAAAGCTTTCATTGGTCCAGGAACAAGGAAGAGAATGTGCCTTTGAGCCTCTTGCGGCTTCCAGAAGAAAACCCACCAGGAATTATCCCTTTTTATGAAACAAATATGAACATAAAAAAAAAACACCTATGAGGCAACAAATAATAAGTAAAGCCACCAGTGAAGATTTCACACTTTTCAAAGATGAAGTTCCCTGGTGTTCTGGTGTCTTCTCAGCCCATTTGCAAGGAAAGCTCTCTGATGGGGAATATAGCCTCTGCTTCTCTGCAGTTGGCAGGAGATGGGGTCCCCAACCCCCACAAACAGAATGATAACAGCTTTCTTTCTACCCCCATGTTTAAACCTCACAACTACTCGGCAATGAGAAAGAATGAAATCTTGCCATTTGTAGCAACGTGGATGAAACTGGAGGGTATTATGCTAAGTGAAATAAGTCAGGCAGAGAAAGATACCATATGTTTTCACTCATATGTGGATCTTGAGAAACTTAACAGAAGACCATGGGAGAGGGGAAAGGGGGAAAAGTTAGGGAGGGAGGCAAACCATCAGAAACTCTTAAATACTGAGAACAAACTGAGGATTGATGGGGGGTGAGGGAGAGGGAGCTCTGAGGAACGGTGGTTGACATTATTAGACCCCGCTGTTCTCATCCCAGAGGAAACTAGCGGTAACGGGAACCCAGCCCATACTCTGCTTACCAGGGCACTTGGGGCTGCGTCTGTTTCGTGTACGGGGGGGGGGGGGGGGGGGGGCTCTTTATTTTTTTCCAGTTTTCACAAAGATGCCAAACAGGCTGGAGAATTCCTGGCCTTTCTCTCATGACTTCTTTTCCTTTATCTAGTTGCGTTTTCTCGTGACTCTGTCCTTCTCCAGAAAAAGGAGGAGACAATGACCAAGTTCCAGGTGAGTTGTGCTTTTTTTTTTCTCATTTGGCAATGAGCGGGCACATCTTTTGTCAATTTGATGAGGACTAAAAGATGACCCCCAAATATTTAGTGTTTGTAATATGTCGAACGTGTGCTTTTTATCCCTGAATTTCATTTATACTTTTTGTTGCTCACTGTTGTTTCACAAATAGTGTGAAAGTGAATAAAAATGTCTGTGTTACTCTTCTGCTTACAAATCAGCTGTTTTCTTTTTTTTTTAATTTTTTTTAACGTTTTATTTATTTTTGAGACAGAGAGAGACAGAGCATGGACGGGGGAGGGGCAGAGAGAGGGGGAGACACAGAATCGGAAGCAGGCTCCAGGCTCTGAGCCGTCAGCCCAGAGCCCGACGCGGGGCTCGAACTCCCGGACCGCGAGATCGTGACCTGAGCTGAAGTCGGACGCTTAACCGACTGAGCCACCCAGGCGCCCCACAAATCAGCTGTTTTCAATGCTTTTTAAAAAATAGACCTTGATAGGGGCGCCTGGGTGGCTCAGTCGGTTGAGTGTCTGACTTCAGCTCAGGTCATGATCTCGCGGTTCGTGAGTTCGAGCCCCGCGTCGGGCTCTGTGCTGACGGCTCGGAGCCCGGAGCCTGCTTCCGATTCTGTGTCTCCCTCTCTCTCTCTGTCTCTTCCCCCCTCACACTCTCTTTCTCTCAAAAATAAATAAACGTTAAAAAAATAAAAATAAATAAAAATAAAAATAGACCTTGATAACTACAGTAGCAATAATAGAAAAAGTATGATTTTTATAGGAACTTTCTTTCCCTATTTTTATAACGAGTTTGAGGTAGAATTCACATATCCTACAATTCATCTACTTAAAAATTCAGTGGTTTTTAGTATATTCAGGTATGTGTAACTATCACCATAATTTTAGAACATTTTCATCACCTCAGAAAGTAACCCTGTACTTTAGCTCCCTGCTCCACCCCTCCTAAAAATGGAAACCTCTAACATGTAGTACTTTAGGACTGGCCTCTTTGTGTGTGTGTGTGTGTGTGTGTGTGTGTGTGTGTGTGTGTGTGTGTGTTTAATTTTTGATGTTTATTTTTGAGAGCGACAGAGCATGAATGGGGGAGGACCATCAGGAATGTATGATGGCTCCAGTTTCTCCAAATCGTTTATTTCCAGCCTTTGTCACTTATGAATAAAATTGCTGTAAACACCTGCAATGTAGTTTTTGGATGTGTTATCATTTCTTTTGAGTAACTACCTAGGAGTGAGATTGCTGGGTCTTGAGGTAAGTCTTAGTCAACTTTGTATAGCAAAGCGTCAAACTACTTTTCAAAGTGCTGTTATATTTTGTGCAACAGTTTCAATTCTGTATCCTCAATAGAACTTGGTATTACCCATTTTTTTTTTTTTTTTGCTTAATTCGATCCATTCTAATGCATGTATGGTAGTATCTCATTGTGGTTTTAATTTGCATTTCTCTAGGACTAATGATACCGAGCATTTCCATGTGATTACTGGCCATTCCTCTATCTTTTGAAAGTGTTTGAGCACATTTTTTCCATTTACAAAATCGATCATTTGTCTCATTGAATTCTAAGACTTCTTTGTAAATTCTGGATGCAAGTTCTTTCAGTTCACTTTCTATCATTTCTCACTATGTAGCCTAACATTTAAATTCTGTTAATAGTGCCTTTAATTTAATGAAATTGAATTTATCAAGTTTTTCTTCTGATTTATCCTTTCTGTATCCAGTATAAATCTTTGAATAACCTGTTTATAAATATTTTCTCCTATGTTTTATTTATTTTTTTTAAATTTTTTTAACGTTTATTTATTTTTGAGACAGAGAGAGACAGAGCATGAACGGGGGAGGGGCAGAGAGAGAGGGAGACACAGAATCGGAAACAGGCTCCAGGCTCTGAGCCATCAGCCCAGATCCCGACGCGGGGCTCGAACCCACAGACCGCGAGATCGTGACCTGAGCTGAAGTCGGACGCTTAACCGACTGAGCCACCCAGGCGCCCCTCCTATGTTTTCTTAAAAAAGCTTCATATCTCCAGTTTTAATGTGGGCCTATGGTGCATTCTGAGTAATTTCATAAATAGCGTACAAAGGATGAAGGTTCATATATTTTAACATGTGGTTGTTCAAGTGTTTCAGTAAAATTGGTTCAAATTCTACCCTTTCTCTATTAAATTACCCTAGTACCTTTATCAAAAGTTAACTGACAGTAAATGTGTGGTACTAATTATGGATTCTCTGTTGCAGTGAGCTGTATATCTGCCTCCATGCTACTAGCAGCCTGTCTTGATTGCTCTAGTTTTAGAGTAAGTTGTGAAATTAGGTAGTGTGAGTCTTCTAACTCCGTGCTTTTTCAAAAGAACTACCCTATGGAGATCAATAGAATGTTGCTGCTTTCCGTCCCTTAGCCAGGATGTCCCTGATAAAAGATGGGATCCAGGGGGCAACTGGGTGGCTCAGCTGGTTGAGCATCCAACTTCAGCTCAGGTCGTGATCTCGTGGTTTGTGAGTTTGAGCCCTGCATTGGACTCCCTGCAGTCAGCACGGAACCCACTTCGATCTTCTGTTCCCATCTCTCTCTGCCCCTCCCCTACTCATGCCATCTCTCTCAAAAATAAACATTAAGAAAAATGGGATCCAGGCATCAACACACCTGGCCAAATCTGAGGCAGTCATCTTAGCATTGATGCCCTGGCCAATAAATGACCCATCTTCATGTTTCTCACCAACAATTGGACCTTTGCCTAAAAATTGTCCCCGCCTAGCATAAAGGACTCTGGTAATCTCTTCCATCCAAAGTAGAAATCAAATTATACATCTCTACATGTACTAAAGCCATAAGATATAGCCTTACCAGGATACTCATTTTCCTCTTTAGAATTCTGGACATTACTGATAGGTACCAAGGCACACATTTCACTTCCCCAAAGATGCATTGCTAGCTCTGGGAAAAGGGTATTTGATAAAACTTTCGTATTTCTGACAGGTCCCAGAATGCTAATCTAATTAAGAAACTTAATGGTAGCCAAGATGGCAGAGCAACATGGAAGTTCTCAGCTTCTCTCATTGCTGAAATGCAACTAGATCAGGACCAAACTATTTTTTCACACTTAGAAAATGATATGTATAAGAAAATCCATCTATATGCTGTTTACAAGAGACCCATTTTAGACCTAAAGATACCTTCAGAATGAAAGTAAGGGGATGGAGATCCATCTATCATGCTAACGGTTGCCCAAAGAAAGAGTAGCCATACTTCTATCACACAATCTAGATTTTAAAATAAAGACTGTAGGGGCGCCTGGGTGGCGCAGTCGGTTAAGCGTCCGACTTCAGCCAGGTCACGATCTCACGGTCCGTGAGTTCGAGCCCCGCGTCGGGCTCTGGGCTGATGGCTCATGGCTCAGAGCCTGGAGCCTGTTTCCGATTCTGTGTCTCCCTCTCTCTCTGCCCCTCCCCCGCTCATGCTCTGTCTCTCTCTGTCCCAAAAATAAATAAACGTTAAAAAAAATTAAAAATAAAGACTGTAACAAGAGATGAAGAAAGGAATTCTATCATAATTCAGGGATCTATCCACCAAGGAGGTCTAACCATTGTAAATATTTATGCCCCAACGTAGAGCACCCAATTGATTTATTAATGTATAAATCACTTAATCACAAAGAAAGAAGCTCATAGTTAATACCATAATGGTAGGGATCTTCAACACCCCACTTACAGCAATGGACAGATCGTCTAAGCAGAAAACATAAATTTTTGATCTTGTTTCCATCCTCTAGGCCTGGAAACCAGATTGAAGGTGTGTACTCGGTTGGGACCCATCCGAGCCTAAACTTCTACTACCCCTAAAAACTTACCTGAATATTCAGGTTAAAAGGGGTGGATAATCTCTGTTCTTCTGATCCTCTTCAGGAAATTAGTATTCCAGCTGCATCTCTAAGGGCTGTAGGAACTGCCAGAAGGCAATACAGAAAACTTCACTTAGCAAATAAAATATTACACTTAGACATAATAAAAGTCAGCACAATTAGTTTGCTATGGCTAGCATAACAAAATACTACCGGCTGGGTGGCTTGAACAACAGAAATTAATTTTCTCTGGAGGCTGGAAGTCCAGGATCAAGATGTGGGCAGGGTTGGCTTCTTTTGAGGCCTCTCTGCTGGACTTGGAGATGGTGCCTTACTGCTGTGTCCTCACATTGTCTTTTCTTTGTGCCAAGCATACATGGTGTCCTGTTGTGTGTCCAAATTGGATTAAGGTCCACCCCAAAGACTTCATTTTAACTGGATCACCTCTTTAAAAACCTTATCTTCAAACATGATCAAATTCTGAGGTACTAGGTGTTAGGATTTAAAGTATGAACTGGTGGGGGCGCCTGGGTGGCTCAGTTGGTTAAGCGTCCGACTTCAGCTCAGGTCACGATCTCGCGGTCCGCGAGTTCGAGCCCCGCGTCGGGCTCTGGGCTGATGGCTCAGAGCCTGGAGCCTGCTTCCGATTCTGTGTCTCCCTCTCTCTCTGCCCCTCCCCCGTTCATGCTGTGTCTCTCTGTGTCTCAAAAATAAAGAAACGTTAAAAAAAATAAAGTATGAACTGGTGTGGACATATGGGTGGGTGTACACAATTCAGCCTATAGCAACACCATATCCCATAATGATGAAACCAGACAGCCCCTCTTTGGTAATAATACGTGCCAAGGAATCCCAACATTCTACAACAAAGCCCATCAAGTGCAGTTGCACACCATTCTGTTGACTGTTGGTCTGGTTACTGTTGATTTGGATGTTTTCTTTGGTTTGCAACCAGGAGGCTCAAACCTTCCAAGTAAGCCAGTTTCAACCAGACATGGCAAATGCTGAGGTTTGCATGCCATCAAGTTTGGCTAATACAAGCCCTACGATCTAAAGACCTTACCTGCTTGCCTATCACTCACCAGTCCAACAACTGAGGTAAAGAGCCCTGAGTAATTGACCAAATTAGAAGGCTAATGATGGATATTTCAACTGGCAAGCAACCTGACAACCTATGAGCACTATGCACTCAAATCGGTGTGATTTTTAGGATTTAAAACCTATTTGCAACAGGAATCCTTCACCCTGGTTAGACACAAATACCCCTAATTTTTACATATGCTTTATCAAAATTTCAGTTCATACCCTCCAAGAACTTCCAGACCTGCCACCTTGACCCAAGAAATAGACCAAGATGTTATTATCAATATCTTTTCAATGGCAATGTCTCCTGATCTGTTGACTCTACCATACCTCAACTATTCCATCATTATTCCACTGTATTTTAAAATAGCAGATGTCTGTGTCATCTGCAAATAGTTTTATTTCTTAATAGCCTGTACACCTATAAGTTTTTGTACTAACTTGGACCTTCAGTTCAATATTGAATAAACATAGTGAAATTAGACATCTTTGCCTTATTTTCAATCTTAGCAAGAAAGCATGCTTGAAAGAATTTTCAATGTTTAGTATAACATTAGCTGTAGAGTTTTTACAGATACCTTTTTATAAGAGGGTATTCCTTTCTATTCATAGTTAGTTGAGAGTGTTAATCATTAATGGGTGTTGAATTTTATGGCTATTAAAATGGCCACGCGGTCATTCTTTTTAGTCTCTTATTAACATGGTGAATTAAATTGATATATTTTTAAATGTCAAATCAATGTTGCATTCTCTTAATGATCCCCACTTGGTCATGAATGTATCCTTTGTAAATATTGCTGGATGTGACTTCCTGATGTTTTGATATAATTTTCATGTATATTCATGAGCTATATTAGTCTATAGTTTGCTTTTCTCTCCTCCATCCCATGCAGCACCTGTTACTCCCCGTGACTCATTTATTCCATAACTGAAATCCTGTATCCCCATTCCTCTTTAATCATTTTGCCCAGCCCCCACTCCCTCCACTCTGGTAACCGTCAGTTCTCTGTATTTGAGTCTGTTTCTGATTTTTGTTCTTTTTTAGAAAATTCCATGTATAAGTATAATCATATGACATTTGTCTTTCTCTGACTTATTTTACTTGGTCCATCCATGCTGTTACAACTGGAAAGATCTCATTTTTGATGCTTAGTAATATTCCATTTTATACATACACACATATACACATGCACACACACCACATCTTCCTTATCCATTCATCTATCGATTGACACTTGGGTTATTTCTACATCTTGGCTGTTGTAAAGCTGCAATAAACATAAAGCTGCACATACCTTTTTAAATTAATATTTTCATTTTCTTTGGATAAATACCCAGTAGCAGATTACTGGATCATATGGTATTTTATTTTTAAAAATCTTTATTTATTTTTGAGAGAGAGACAGAGTGAGATGGGGGAGGAACAGAGACAGAGGGAGACACAGAATCTGGAGCAGGCTCCAGGCTCTGAGCTGTCAGCACAGAGCCCGACGCAGGGCTTGAACCTATGAACCATGAGATCATGACCTGAGGTAAGTCAGTTGCTTAACCAACTGAGCCACCCAGGCACCCTATATGGTATTTCTATTTCTAATTTTTTGTGGAACTTCTATACCATTTTCCATGGTAGCTGTACCAATTTACATTCCCACCAACAGTGCACAAGTGTTTCTTTCCCCTCACAGCTTTGCCAACACTTGTTATTTTTTGTCTTTTTGATAATTGCCATTCTAACAAGTGTAAGGTGATATATATATATATATATATATATATATATTTTTTTTTTTTTTTTTTTTTTTAATGTTTACTTATTTTTGACAGAGTGCAGGCAGGGGAGGGGAAGACAGAGAGGGAGACACAGGATCTGAAGCAGGCTCCTGGCTCTGAGCTGTCAGCACAGAGCCAGATGGGGCTTGAACCCAGGAACCGTGAGATCATGACCTGAGCTGAAGTCAGATGCTTAAGCGACTGAGCCACACAGGCACCCCTCTCATTTTTTTTTTTTTTTTGAATGTGTGATTTTATTAGATAATTGTTTGAGGTGGCCATTTTGGCATATAGTGGCTTGGTATTAAAGCAGAAGATAAGCTTGCATTTCTAGGATAGGCTAAAATTATGGACATGATATTCTTTTTAAGTTTTTTTTTTAACGTTTATTCATTTTTTGATAGAGACAGAGTGTGAGTGGGGGAGGGGCAGAGAGAGAGGGAGACAGAATCCGAAGCAGGCTCCAGGCTCCAAACTGACAACACAGGGCCCCACGCAGGGCTCAAACCCACGGACTGCGAGATCATGACCTGAGCCGAAGTCGGACGCCCAACCGACTGAGCCACCCAGACGCCCCATGGACATGATATTCTTAAAATGATTACTTTGTTAGAAGTTTTCTCTCAAAGAAAAGAACACATGGCTTAAAATAAGCTTTAAAAAAAAAATCACCAGTGTCATAGTTACAGTATGCAAATGAAGTAGGATTCAACCCTATTTTATGGAACACATTACACTGAATGAGGAAGGGCTGACCACTGTCCTAATGTAGGAGACAGAGAATGACTCAGCATTGTAGTCATGTGGTAAATGATCTTCGAGTCCCAAATAACACAGGAGAATTTTGGTTTCGGAGGTAACCCGTTCCATTGACTATAGAACTTAATGTATTTTTGAGCCATAACCCCAAATAATCTGACCTCTTGAAATGCTTCACTTTAGGGGCGCCTGGGTGGCGCAGACGGTTAAGCGTCCGACTTCAGCCAGGTCACGATCTCGCGGTCTGTGAGTTCGAGCCCCGCGTCGGGCTCTGGGCTGATGGCTCAGAGCCTGGAGCCTGTTTCCGATTCTGTGTCTCCCTCTCTCTCTCGGCCCCTCCCCCGTTCATGCTCTGTCTCTCGCTGTCCCAAAAATAAATAAACGTTGAAATGCTTCACTTTATTCCCATAATTATGTTTACCTCTGACAACAGTTTCCATCACAGAATGCTTATATGCCAAAGCACTTGACATGTTGTTTCCTACAATAGTCCTGTAACGTGTATGGTTCCATATCCTTTTTTCAAATGAAGGGACTGAGGCCCAGGGTGTTAAATTAGGCCACTCAGCTGGCAAGTACATAAAACAGAGCATTTTGTCTGGGTACGTATAACATCAAAGCCCAAACTCGTAACCAGTACACTTATACTGCCTTGTTTGAGGATTGTGCCTGATTCTGTTTAGAAAAAATAATTCATTGTGGTCACAAAACATAAGAGATTGAGGGAAATTTATAGTCTTTTTAATTCTTACACACTACATAGAGGAAAATGGAGGCCTTTTAACCTTTATGATAAAATTAAGGTGTTTACACTTTTTACAAATTTTTTGTTTTTATTTTATTTTTGAGAGAGCGAGAGACAGAGTGGGAGTGGGGTAGGGGCATAGAGACAGGGAGACACAGGATCTGAAGCAGACTCCAGGCTCTGAGTTGTTAGTACAGAGCCTGATGCAGGGCTTGAACTCACGGACTGTGAGATCATGACCTGAGCTGAAGTCGGATGCTTAATCAACTGAGCCACCCAGGCGCCCCAGTCTATACTTATTTATAAAACATAGTGAGTTCATACTTGTGTTTTAAATGCATTTCTTTGTCTAACGCACCAAACTATCCATATATGATCTAGCACTTCCCGAAGATAAATTACCTTTGGGCTATTTATGCAAATGAAATAGGTAGAGTGGTGAGCTGAGGAAGAAGTAAAAATATGTTGAGTTGTTGTACTGTGATAGGTATTGGTCAGTTTTCACATAATTTTAGTTTCAGAGATTTGATATAGGTTGATCCCAGAAGAATGCTAAATAAACAGCAGTAAGTGGTTGACTCCATCTTGTTGCTTCTGTTCCCCACTAGTGGTGGGAAAGCAATGAATAATTCCTCTAAGTGGAAACAGTCCATGCCCCAATAGCGTATATTACATTGTTCCCTGAATGACTTTATACTCTTACATACATTTAGCTATCTGATGCGCAGAATCCCAAGTAGATATACAGGGCTTTTAGGATTTCATCTTAATTTATTTACAGCGTTTTTAAGGGTATCTCTTTATATTTTTAATGGTTGCTCTGGATTTTACAATATACATATGTGATTTAAAATAGTCTGCTGACATAGGCATTTTACCACTTTGAGGTGTGGAAGTCTTACTTCCATTTATGTTCCTTTACCTTCCCCACTTTTAAATATCATTGCCTTGAGTATCAGGTGGTGGTATAGTGTTTGTTTCAATCATCTAATATGTCTATAAAACTCAAGAGAAGGATTGTCTTTTTATGTAGCCAAATTTCTGTTCCTTGTGTTGTGCTTCCTTCTTAGGTTCCAAGAGTCCCTCTTGTACCATTTCCTTTCTGTTTGAAAATTTTTCAGCCATTCTTTAAATATAGGTCTGCTAGCAACAAATTCTCTTAGTTTTCCTTCATCTAAGGATGTCTTTTACCTTCATCCTGAAGGATAGTTTTGCTGGATATAGAATTTCAAGATGAGTTTTGTTTGTTTGTTTTTCCAGCACTTGGAAAACGTGCGACTTCTTCTGACCTCTATATCTCATTGTGGTTTTGATTTGCATTTCCCTGGTGATGAGTGATGTTGAGTATCTTTTCATATGTCCATTAGCCATGTGTATGTCTTCTTTGGAAAAATGTCTATTCAGGTCTTCTGCCTATTTTAATCAGATTATTTGTGGTTTTGGTGTTGAGTGTAATGTGTTCTTTACATATTTTGGATATTAACCTTTAATCAGATATATCATTTGCAAATATCTTCTCCAATTCAGTAGGCTGTCTTTTTGTTTTGATGGTTTCCTTTGCTGTACAAAAAAAATATTTTGCTGTTCTTGTAATATATTTGCCTGGTTTGGGTATCAAAGAAATGCTGGCTTCATAAAATGAGTGGAAAATAATTTCCTCCAATTCTCCAAAAGATTTTGTATAGAATTCATATTAATTTAACTCTTTGGTAGAATTCACCATCAATATGAGACTTGAAATTTTTACTAGTTTTTTTTCTATTTTAAGGAATATATTTAACTATAGATTCCTTTTTTAAAATATAGAGGGGTGCCTGGGTGGCTCAGTTGGTTGAGCATCTGACTTCAGCTCAGGTCATGATCTCACAGTCTGTGCTGACAGCATAGGGCCTGGATCTCACTTCAGATTCTGTGTCTCCCTCTTTCTCTCCCCCTCCCCCACCCCTGCTCACACTTTCTCTTTCTCTCTCTTTCTCCCAAAAATAAACACACATTAAAAAATAAAATAAAATATAGAGCTATTCCATTGTTCTATTTTTTCTTGGATTCGTTATGAACATTTTATATCTTTCAAGGATTTTTTTTTTCATCTAGGTTTTATGGGTATGAAGGTATTAATAATATTTTATCTTTTAATGGCTTTAATATCTGAAGTGATATCCACTCTCCTTCCTGATGTTGATAATTTTTGTCTTGTCTCTTTCTTCCTAACTAGACTGGCTAGAGATTTTATTTTATTGGTCTTGTCAAAGAATAACAAAAATGTTAAATGTTTATTTATTTTGAAAGAGTGTGTGCACATGAGCAGGGGAAGGGCAGAAAGAGAGGGAAAGAAAGAATCCAAAGTAGGCTGTGTGCTGTCAGCACAGAGTCCAATGGGGGGCTCAGTTCTCATGAGCCATGAGATCATGACCTGAGCTGAAATCAAGAGTTGGAAGTTTGACTGAGCCATCCAGGTGCCCTGAGAATCAAATTTTTGTTTCACTGATTTGTCTTGATTGTGTTTCTGGTTTTTGTTTCATGGATTTCCACTTTATTACTTTTTTTTCCAAATTAAACTTGGGATTTTTGACTTTTCTTTTTCTAGTATCTGCATGTGAAAGCTTAGGTGATTGATTTCTTCTATTGCAATATAAACACCTAATATTATAAATTCTTACATCACTTTAGTTGCATAAATTACTTTTGTATTTTACTTTAATGTTTTTGTTATTTTACTTAAAAAATTTTTTTTAATGTTTATTTTTGAGAGAGAGACAGAGCATAAGCAGGGGAGGGGCAGAGAGAGAGGGAGACACAGAATCCGAAGCAGGCTCTAGGCTCTGAGCTGTCAGCACAGAGCCTGATGTGGGGCTCGAACCCACAAGCCATGAGATCGTGACCTGAGCTGAAGTCAGATACTTAACCGACTGAGCCACCCAGGGGCCCCTGTATTTTACTTTACTTTTAATTTTTGTGATTTCTTTTTTGTCCCATCTCTTATTTCTGATTTCAACTCTTTTGAAAGTTGCACTGTATCTTAAAGGAACTTTTTTCTGCTATTGGGCACAGTGATCTACAAGTGCCAGTTATGTCAAATTGGTTGATAGTGGTGTTTAGGTTCTCTAAATCCTTATAGATTATCTATTTACTTATTCTGTTGGAATGGAAGTCTCTAACTCTAATCATGTCTGTGTCAAGATCTTCTTTTGCTTCATGTATCTTTAAATACCTTATGTCTTCTTGATAAATTTGCTCCTTTATCATTGTGGGATGTCTCTATTTATACCTGTTAATATTTTTTTGTTCTAAACTTTACTCTTATGATAATATAGACACTGTAGCTTTTTACCCCCATGAGTATTTGCATCTCTTTCCATTATGTTATTTTTCCCATATGCATCTTTGTATTTAAAATATGTTTTTGTATACAACATATAGTTGGGTATTGCGTTTTTAAAAATACAATATTAGGGGCACCCAAGTGACTCTTTCATTTAAGCATGCAACTCTAATTATTTATTTATCTATCTATATATCTATCTATCGATCCATCCATCTCTCCATGCATCCATCCATCCATCCAAATTTTGATTTCAGCTCAGGTCATGATCTCATGGTTCATGGGTTTGTGCCCTGTATGGGATTCTCTCTCTCTCCCTATCTCTCCCTTCCTCGCTCCCTCCCCAATCTCTCTCTCTCTCTCTCTCTCTCTCTCTCTCTCTCTCTCTCTCTCAAAATAAATAAATAAACTTTAAAAATACAATATTAGAATATATGCCTATTTATTTCGTTGTTTAGACCATTTATATTTAATGTGAATGTTGACCGGTCTGGATTTAAATCTAGCATCTTCCTATATTTATATTTCATATGTTCTTTATTCCTTTTCTCCTACTTTCTGTTGGATTATTTTTTATGATTCTGTTTTATCTCTATTGACTAATTATAACCATTTGTTTTGCTTTTAGACTAGCGTTTCTAATATGCAATATCATAATCTACAAAATAATACAATACTGTTTAAAGTATAGTGTCAGATTATTACAACAGTACACTTCTCATCCCTCCCTTCTATCCTTTTGCCATGATTACACATTTTACTGTGTGTGTGATAAACTTCCAGAAATATTATTTATGTTTCAAATAGTCAATTATCCCTTCAAAGTTTACTTCAAACTATCACACTGTGTATGTGTGTGTGTGTGTGTGTGTGCGCGTGCGCACGCGCACGTATGTGTGTGTATCTCACATCTTCTTTGTCAGTTGATGGACACTTGGGCTACTTCCATATCTTGGCTATTATACAAATAATGCTGCTATAAACACAGGGGTGCATGTATCTCTTTGAATTAGTGTTTGTGTATTCTTTGGATAAATACCCAGTAGCGAAGTTGCTGGATTGTAAGGTAGTTTTTAGCTTTTTTAAAAGTTTATTTGTTAATTTCAAGAGAAATAGAGTATGACCTGGGGATGGGTAGAGAGAGGGAGAGAGAGAATCCTAAGCAGGCTTCACACTGTCAGTGCAGAGTCCCATATGGGGCTTGAGATCATGAACCTTGAGATCATAACCTGAGCCGAAATCAAGTCAGATGCTTAACTGACTGAGCCACCCAGGTGCCCCTGTTCTTAACTTTTTGAGGAAACTCCACACTGTTTTCCATGTTGCCCTACTGGTTTGCATTCCCACCAATGGGGCACGAGAGTTCCCTTTTCTCCACATCCTCTCCAACACTTGTTTCTTGCATTTTATTTGATTTTTTAGTTTAAATCCAAGTTAGAACATACAGTGTAGTGTTGATTTCAGGTTTAGAATCCAGTGATTCATCACTTCCATATAACACACAGTACTCATCTCAACAAGTGCACTCCTTAATGCCCATCACCCATTTAGCTTATTCCCCACCCCCCCAACCTCTCCTCCAGCAGCCCTTAGTTCTCTGTATTTAAGAGTCTCTTACAGTTGCCTCTCTCTCTGTTTTTATCTTATTTTTCCTTCCCTTCCCCTATGTTCATGTTGTTTCCTAAATTCCACACATATGTAAAATCATATGATATTTGTCTTTCTCTGACTTATTTGGTTTTAGCCATTCTGAAAGTTGTAAGGTGATATCTCATTATAGGCTTGATTTGCATTTCCCTGATGATGAGTGATGTTGAGCATCTTTTCATGTGTCTGTTGGCCATCTGTATATCTTCTTTGGAGAAATGTCTGTTCATGTCTTCTGCCCATTTTAAAATTTGATTATTTGGTTTTTGGGTGTTGATTTGTATAAATTATTTATAGATTGTGGATACTAACCCTTTGTCAGATATGTCATTTATAAAAATCTTCTCCCATTTGGTAAGTTGTCTTTTTGTTTTCTTGTTTCCTTCACTATGCAGAAGCTTTTTATTTTGATGAAGTCCCAATAGTTCATTTTTGCTTTTGTTTTCCTTGCCTCAGGAGATCTATCTAGAAAGAAGTTGCTACAGCCAATGTCAGAGACAATACTTCCTATGTGCACTTCTAGGTTTTTCATGGTTTCAGGTCTCACATTTAGGTCTTTAATCCATTTTGAATTTATTTTTGTGCATAGTGTAAGTGGTCCAGTTTCATTCTCTTGCATGTAGCTTTCCAGTTTTCCCAAAATCATTTGTTGAAGAAGACTGTCTTTTTCCCATTGGATATTTTTTGCCTTGTAGATGATTAATTAACCATATAATTATGGGTTTATTTCTGGGTCCTCTATTCTGTTCTATTCTATTGATCTATATGTCTATTTTTGTGCCAGTACCATACTGGTTTGGTTACTGCAGCTTTGTAATTTAACTTGAAGTCTGGAATTGTGATGCCTCAAGCTTTGCTTTTCTTTGAAATTGCTTTAGCAATTTGGGGTCTTTTGTTTCCCTACAAATTTTAGGATTGTTTGTTCTAGCTCTGTGAAAAACGCTTTTGGTATTTTGATAGGAGTTGAATTAAATGTGTACATTTCTTTGGGTAATATAGACATTTTAACAATATATGTTCTTCCAATCCATGAGCATGGAATGTCTTTCCATTTCTTTGTGACATCTTCAATTTATTTCGTCAGTGTTTTATAGTTTTCAGAGTACAGGTCTTTCACCTCTTTGATTAGCTTTATTCCTAGGTATCTCATTATTAAAAAAATTTTTTTTTAAAACATTTATTCATTTTTGAAAGGCAGAGCACAAACGGGGGAGGGCTAGAGAGAGAAGCAGACACAGAATCTGAAGCAGGCTTCAGGCTCTGAGCTGTAGGCACAGAGCCTGACACGGAGCTCAAACTCATGGACTGTGAAATCATGACCTGAGCCAAAGTTGGCCGCCTAATCGACTGAGCCACCCAGGCGCCCCAGTATCTCATTACTTTTGGTGCAACTGTAAACGGAATTGTTTCCTTAATTTCTCTTTCTGCTATTTCATTGTTAGTGTATAGGAATGCAACAGATTTCAGGGGCGCCTGGTTGGCTCAGTTGGTTAAGCGGCCGACTTCAACTCAGGTCATGATCTCACAGTTGGTGGGTTTGAGCCCCACGTTGGGCTCTGTGTTGATAGCCTGGAGCCTGCTTCAGATTTTGTGTCTCCCTCTCTCTCTCTGCGCCCCTCCCCCCCCCCCCCCCCCCCAGCTCACACTCTCTCAAAAATGAGTAAATGTTTAAAAAATGTAAAAAAAAAAAGATATGCAACAGATTTCTCTATGTTGATTTTTTTATCCCAACACTTTGCTGAATTCATGTATCTGTTCAGATAGTTTTTTGGTGGAGTCTTTAGGGTTTTCTATTTAGAGTATCATGTCATCTACAAATCATGGAAGTTTTACTTCTTCCTTACCAATTTAGATGCCCTTTTTTTCCCTTTTGGTTGTCTAATGGCTGTGGCTAGGACTTCCAGTACAATGTTGAATAAAAGTGGTGAGCGTGGACAGCCTTGTTTTGTTCCTGACCTTCGGGGGAAAGCTCTCAGTTTTTCCCCACTGAGGATGATGTTAGCTGTTTTTCATATATGGCCTTCATTATGTTGTGGCTTGTTCCCTCTAAACCTACTTTGTTGAAGGTTTTTATCATGAATGTATGCTGTACTTTGTCAAATACTTTTTCTGCATCTATTGAAATGACCATACAGCTTTTTATCCTTTCTCTTATAGATGTGATATATCTGGTTGCTTGATTTACAAATATTGAAGCACACTTGCAACCCAGGAATAAACCCTACTTGATTGCTTCATTGCATTGATTTTTAAAAATTCATTGTTGGATTTAGTTTGGTAACATTTTGTTGAGAATTTTTGCACCTATGTTCATCAAAGATATTGGCATATAGTTGTCTCTCTCTCTCTTTTTTGTGGTGTCTTTATCTGGTTTTGGCATCTAGGTAATGCTGGCCTTATAGCATGATTTTGGAAGTTTTCCTTTCTCTTCTATTTTTTGGAGTAGTTTGAGAAGAAAAACCATTAAATCTTCTTTAAGTGTTTGGCAAAATTCACCTGTGAAGCATCTGGTCTTGGACTTTGGTTTGTTGGGAGATTTTTGATTACTGATTCAATCTCCTTGCTGTTAATCAGCATATTCAAATTTTCTATTTCTTCTTGTTTGTTTTGGTAGTTTTATGTGTTTCTAGGAATTTATTCATTCTTCTAGGTTTTCCAATTTGTTGGCATATGGTTTTTCATAATATTCTCTCACAATTGTTTGTATTTCTGTGATGGTTGTTATTTCTCTTCTTACATTTGTAATTTTATTTGAGTCCTTTCTCTATTTTTTTGGTGAACGTGGCTAGAAGTTTATGAATTTTGTTTATCTTCTCAAAGAACTGGCTCCTGGTTTCATTTATCTATTCTACTGTTTGTTTAGCTTCTGTATAATTTATTTCTGTTCTAATCGTTGTTATTTCCTTCCTTTGCTGGTTTGGGGTTTTGTTCTTCTCTAGCTCCTTTAGGTGTAAGGTTAGGTTGTTCATTTGAACTTTTTCTTCTTGAGGTAGACTTGTATTGCTATAGACTTACCTCTTAGAACTGCGTTTGCTACATCCCAAAGGTTTTGGACTGTTATGTTTTGTTGTTTTGCTTTGTTTTTTGTTTTTTATATTTTTGTTTTCTCTTTTTTTTGTTTAAATTTTTTTATTTTTTTTTAATTTATTTTTTAACTTATGTCCAAGTTAATTAGCATATAGTGCAACAATGATTTCAGGAGTAGATTCCTTAATGCCCTTTACCCATTTAGCCCATACTCCCTCCCACAACCCCTCCAGTAACCCTCTGTTTGTTCTCCATATTTATGAGTTACTTATGTTTTGTCCCCCTCCCTGTTTTTATATTATTTTGCTTCCCTTCCCTTGTGTTCGTCTGTTCTGTGTCTGAAAGTCTTCATATGAATGAAGTCATATGATATTTATCTTTGTCTAATTTTGCTTAGCATAATACCCTCTAGTTCCATCCGTGTAGTTGCAAATGGCAAGATTTCATTGTTTTTGATTGCCGAGTAATACTCCATTGTATATATAAACACCACATCTTCTTTATCCGTTCATCCATTGATGGACATTTGGGCTCTTTCCATACTTTGGCTATTGTTGATATTACTGCTGTAAACGTTGGGGTTCATGTGTCCCTTCAAAACAGCATATTTGTATCCTTGAATAAGTACCCAGTAGTGCAATTGCTGCGTTGTAGGGTAGTTCTATTTTTAATTTTTTGAGGAACCTTCATACTGTTTTTCAGAGTTGCTGCACCAGTTTACATTCCCACCAGCAGTACAGAAGAGATCCTCTGTCTCCACATCCTTGCCAACATCTGTTGTTGCCTGAGTTGTTATTGTTAGCCATTCTGACAGGTGTGAGGTGGTATATCATTGTGATTTTGATTTGTATTTCCCTGATGATAAGTGATGTTAAGCATTTTTTTCATGTGTTGGTTGGCCATCTGGATGTCTTCTATGGAGAAGTGTCTATTCACGTCTTTTGCCCATTTCTTCACTGGATTATTTTTTTGGGGTGAGTTTGATAAATTCTTTATAGATTTTGGATACTAACCCTTTATCTGATATGTCCTTGGCAAATATCTTCTCCCATTCTGTCCATTGCCTTTTAGTTTTGCTGATTGTTTCCTTCACTGTACAGAAGCTTTTTATTTTGATGAGGTCCCAATAGTTGATTTTCATTTTGGTTTCTCTTGCCTCCAGAGATGTGTTGAGTAAGAAGTTGCTGCGGCCAAGGTCAAAGAGGTTTTTGCTTGCTTTCTCCTCAAGGATTTTGATGATTTCCCGTCTTACATTTAGGTCTTTCATCCATTTTCAGTTTATTTTTGTGTATGGTGTAAGAAAGTGTGGACCATTATGTTTTCATTTTCATCTGTTTCCATGTACTTTTGGATTTCTTCTTTGATTTCTTGGTTAACCTATTAATTGTTTGATAGCTTATTATTTAACCTCCACGTATATGTTGTCTTTCCAGATTTTTTCTTGTGGTTAATTTCTAGTTTCATAGCATTGTGGTCAGAAAAGATGCATGGGATGACTTCAATCTTTTTGAATTTGTGGAGACTTGGGGACTAAAGTGTGATCTATTTTGGAGAATGTTCCATGTGTACTTGAATGTGTATTCTGCTGTGTTATAACAGAATGTTCTAAATATATCTGTTAAATCTACCTGATCTAGGGGCACCTGGGTGGCTCAGTCGGTTGAGTGGCCGACTTCTGCTCAGGTCATGATCTCACAGCTCATGAGTTCGAGCCCCATGTTGGGCTCTGTGCTGATGGCTCAGAGCCTAGAGCCTGCTTTGGATTCTGTGTCTCCCTCTCTCTCTGCCCCTAACCCACTCACATTCTGTCTCTGTCTCTCTCAAAAATAAATAAACATTTAAAAAAATCTACCTGATCTATTGTGTCATTCAAAGCCATTGTTTCCTTGTTGATTTCTGATTGGATGATTTGTCCATTGACGTAAGTAGGATGTTAAAGTCCCCTACTATTGTATTGCTATTGTTTGGTTCCTCTATGTTTGTTATTAACTGTTTTATGCATTTTGGTGCCCTTATGTTGGATATATAAATATTTACAATTGTTATATCCTCTTGTTGAATTGTCCCCCTTGTTATTATATAGTGTCCTTTGTCTTTCATTACAGTCTTTTTTTAAAGTCTAGTTTGTCCAATAGAAGTTTTGGTACTCTGCCTTTCTTTTGACGTCCATTTGCATGATAAGTGTTTCTCCATCCCTTCACTTTCAATCGTCAGGTATCTTTAGGTCTAAAATGAGTCTCTGTAGACAGCATATACATAGGTCTTGTTATTTTATCCATTCTGTATCCGATGTCTTTTGGTTGGAGCATATAGTCAATTTACATTCAAAATATTATTGATATATATTTATTGCCATTTTATTGCTTGTTTGTGGTTGTTTCTGAAGTTTTTCTCTGATCCTTTTTCCCTTCTTTATGGTTTGCTGGTTTTCTTTAGTGATATATTTGGATTTCTTTCTCTTTGTTCTTTGCATATTTATTAGTGGTATTTGATTTGTGGTTACCATTAGGTTTGCATACAACATCTTCTGCATATAGCTGTCTACATTAAGTAGATGGTCGTTTAAGTTTGAAACCATTCTTTACTCTCCTACTCCTCTCATTTAGGTCTATGGAGTCATACTTACATTCCTTTACTTTGTGAGTTCTTGGACTGATATTTTTACAGAAATATTTATCAATCCTGCTTTTGTGTTTCCTACCTTCATACGGTCACTTCTGTTCTTTCCTTTGCACTCAGAGTCCCCTTTCATATTTCTTGCAGGGCTGGTTTAGTGGTCACAAACTCCTTTAGTTTTTGCTGGCCTGGACACCCTTTCTCTCTCCTCTATTCTGAATAATAGACTTTCTGGTTAGAGTACTCTTTGCTGCAGGATTTTTTTCTTTCAGCACTTCAAATATGTCATGCTACTCCCTTCTGCCCTGCAGTTTTGCTAGAAATCCCCTGATAGCCTTCTGGGGTTTCCCTTTTATATAACTGTTTTCTTTTCTCTTGCTGCTTTTAAATTTTTTTCTGTATGACTACATTTTGCCATTTTATATTTTAATTTTTGTTTATGTATTATTTATTTTCATTTAAATTTTATTTAGCATACAGTGCAATATTGGTCAGGAGTAGAATTCAGTGATTCATCACTTACATAAAACACCCAGTGCTTATCACAATAAGTGCCCTTTTTAATACCCATCACCCATCTAGCCCATCTCTCTCCCACCTCCCCCCATCAACACTCAGTTTGTTCTCTATCATTAAGAGTTTCTTGTGGTTTGTTTCTCTCTCTTCTCTTTTTCACCCCTTCCCATGTGTTCATTTGGTTTGTTTCCTAAATTCCACATATGAGTTAAATCATATGGTATTTGTCTTTCTCTGATTGGCTTATTTCACTTAGCATAATACATTCTAGTTCCATCCACATAATTGGAAATTGCAAGATTTCATTCTTTTTTGATGGCTGAGTAATACTCCATTGTATATATTTACACCACATCTTCTTTATCCATTCATCAGTCGGTGGAAATTTGGGCTCTCTCCATAGTGGCTATTGTTGATAATACTGCTATAAATATTGGGGTGCATGTACCCCATCAAATCTGTATTTTTGTATCCTTTGGGTAAATACCTAATAGTGAAATTGCTGGATCATTGTGTAGTTCTATTTTTAGTTTTTTCTTTTTTTTGAAATTTATTTATTTTGAGAAAGAGAGAAAATGGGGGAAGGGGCAGAGACAGAGAGAGAATCCCAAGCAGATTCCAACATGGGGCTCAAACTCACAAACTATGAAATCATGACTTGAGCCAAAGTCAGATGCTTAAATGACTGAGCCACCCAGGTGCCCTTCTGTTTTTAGTTTCTTGAGAAACCTCCATACTGGTATCCAGAGTGGCTGCACCAGTTTGCATTCCCGCCAGCAGTGCAAAAGGGTTCCCCCTTTCTCTGCGTCTTCGCCAACATCTGTTTTTTCTTGTGTTAATTTTAGCCATTCTGAAAGGTGTTGGGTGATATCTCATTGTAGTTTTGATTTGTATCTCCCTGATGATGGGTGGTGTGGAACATCTTTTCCTGTGTCTGTCAGCCATCTGCCCGTCTTCTTTGGAAAAGTGTCTATTCATGTCTTTTGCATTGTTATTGGGTGTATAGAAATGCAACCAAGTTCTGCATGTTGATTTTGTATCCTGAAACTTTGCTGAATTCTTGTATTCTAGCAGTTTTTGTGCAGTCTTCCAGGTTTTCTACATAGAGTATCATGCCATCTACAAATAGTAAAAGTTTGACTTCTTGCTTCCTGATTTGTATGCCCTTTATTTCTCTTTGTTGTCTGATTGCTGAAGCTAAGACTTCCAGTACTATAAATAGTACTATAAATAGTAATGATGAGAGTGGGAATCCTTGTCTTGTTCCTGACCATAAGGGAAAGGCTCTCAGTTTTTCTCTATTGAGGATGATATTAGATGTGGGTGTTTAGTATATGGCCTTTATGATGTTGAGGTATGTTCTTTCTTTTCCTACTTTCTTGAGGATTTTTGTAAAGAATGGATGCTGTATTTTTGTCACATGCTTTTTCTTTTTTTAAATTTTTTTTAACATTTATTTATTTTTGAGACAGAGAGCATGAATAGGGGAGGGTCAGAGAAAGAGGGAGACACAGAATCTGAAACAGGATCCAGGCTCTGAGCTGTCAGCCCAGAGCCTGACGCCGGGCTCGAACCCATGGACTGCGAGATCATGACCTGAGCCGAAGTCGGACGCTTAACTGACTGAGCCACCCAGGCGCCCCATGTCACATGCTTTTTCTACATCTTGACAGAATCCTATGGTTCTTATCCTTTCTTTTATTAATGTGGTGTATCTCATTGATTGATTCATGAATATTGAAACAGGCCTGCAACCCAGGAATAAATCCCACTTGATCATGGTGAATGATTTTTTTTTTAAATTTTTTTTTCAACGTTTACTTATTTTTGGGACAGAGAGAGACAGAGCATGAACGGAGGAGGGGCAGAGAGAGAGGGAGACACAGAATCGGAAGCAGGCTCCAGGCTCCGAGCCATCAGCCCAGAGCCTGACGCGGGGCTCGAACTCACGGACCGCAAGATCGTGACCTGGCTGAAGTCGGACGCTTAACCGACTGTGCCACCCAGGCTCCCCGTGATTTTTTAAATATACTATTGAATTCGATTTGCTCATATCTGGTGCGAATTTTTGCATCTGGTTTCATCAGGGATATTAGATGATCTGTCAACTGTTGTAAGTGGGGTGTTAAAGTTCCCTACTATTACTGCATTATTATCGAGTTGCTTTATGTTTGTGATTAATGTATTTCTATATTTGGGTGCTCTAAAGTTGGGGGCATAAATATTTACAATCGTTAGATCTTCTTGATGGATAGACACCTTAATTATGATATAATGCCCTTCTTCATCTCTTGTGATAAACTAGACTTTAAAACAATTATAGACTGTCTGGGGCAACTGGGTGCCTCAGACAGTTAAGCATCTGACTTTGGCTCAGGTCATGGTCTCATGGTTTATGGGTTTAAGCCCCGTGTTGGGCTCTGTGCTGACAGCTGAGAGCCTGGAGCCTGCTTCAGATTCTGTGTCTCCCTGTCTCTGCTCCTCCCTGCTCATGCTCTGTCTCCCTCTGTCTCTCAAAAATAAATAAACATTTAAAAATTTAGGGGCGCCTGGGTGGCGCAGTCAGTTAAGCATCCGACTTCAGCCAGGTCACGATCTCGCAGTCCGTGAGTTCGAGCCCTGCGTCACGCTCTGGGCTGATGGCTCGGAGCCTGGAGCCTGTTTCTGATTCTGTGTCTCCCTCTCTCTCTGTCCCTCCCCCGTTCATGCTCTGTCTCTCTCTGTCCCAAAAATAAATAAACGTTGAAAAAAAATTAAAAAAAATTTTTAAAAATATTAAAGTCTAGTATGTCTGATATAAGTATGGCTACTCCAGCTTTCTTTTGACCACCATTGGCATGATAGATGGTTCTCCATCTCTTCACTTTCAGTATGCAGATGTCTTTAGGTCTAAAATGAGTCTCTTGTAGGCAGCATATAGATGGGTCTTGTTTTTATTTTTTAACCCATTCTAATACTCTATTGTCTTTTGATTGGAGGCAATTGGTCCATTTACATTCAGAATAATCATTGAAAGATACAAATTTTGTTTGTGTTGCCTGTAGAGTTGGTGTTTCTGGTAACGTTCTCTGGTCCTTTCCAGTCTCTATTGCTTTTGGTCTTTTCTGTTTGTTTGTTTTTTTTTTCCTCCACTCAATGAGTCTCCCTTAAAATTTCCTATAGAACTGGTTTAGTGATCATAAACTCCTTTAAGTTTTTGTTTGTCTAGGAAAGTCTTTATCTCTCCTTTATTCTGAATGATAGCCTTGCTGGATAAAGAATTCTTGGCTGCATATTTTTCTGATTCAGCACGTTGAATATATCCTGCCACTCCTTTCTGCTAAGTCAAGTTTCTGTGGACAGATCTGCTGCTGCAAACATGGTCTGTCTTCCCTTGTAGGGTAAGGACTATCTTCCCCTTGATTCTTTCAGGATTCTTTACTTGTCTGAGTATTTTGTGAATTTGACTATGATATGCCTTGGCAATTGTTGTCTTTGTTGAATTTAATGGGAGTTCTCTGTGCTTCTCTGTGCTTTGATATCTGTGTCCTTCCCCAAATTAGGAAAGTTTTTGGCTATAATTTGTTCAAATAAACCTTCTGCCCCTCTTGCTCTTCATCTTCTGGAACTCCTATGATACAAATGTTATTATGTTTTAATAAGTTGCTGATTCCCTAAGTCTGCCTTCGTGATCCATAACCTTTGTTTTCCTCTTCTTTTTAGCTTCATTATTTTCCATAATTTTATCTTCTATATTGCTAATTCACTCCTTTGCCTCATCCATCCTTCATGACATCCATTCAAATTTGCATCTCATCTTTGGCCTGATAAGATTTTAGTTCTTTTATTTCTGCAGAAAGAAATTCTCTGGTATCTTCTATGCTTTTTTCAAGCCCATCTAGTATCCTTATAATCTTTGTTTTAAGTTTTATTTCAGTCATCTTACTTATATCTGTATTGATTAAATCACTGGCCTTGAATTCTACTTCCAGTTCCTTCTTTTGGGGTGAATTTCTCCATCTTGTCATTTTGTCCAAAAAGAAAAGAACAAAGGAAGGAAGGAAGGAAAGGGAGAGGGAGAGAGGGAGACAACAACAACAACAACAAAAACCCGAAAACTAGATCCTGAATGTGTTTCTGTCTGCTTGTTAAAAGAATCTTGATCTAAAAATAAAATAAAACAAAATGAAAATAAAAAAATACATACAATAAAAAATATATATAATTTAAAAAGGAAATAAAAAAAAGAGAAAATAAATGAAAAAAAAAGAAGTAAACAGGAAGCTAGATCCTATTTTCCCTAGAGCTGAAGCTTTGTAGCACGCTATAATCAGTAGAGTTGGTGCCAGGGAATTGTTTGTGCTGGTTTTCTTGGGGAGGGACCTGCTGGGCTGATTCTCAGGCTGACTTGTTTCAGTGGAATCCTGCTTCCGGGGGCATTGGGGTAGGGCTTGGCGTAAGTGGCTCTGGCCTCCATTAGGTGGCGCTGTTTTGCTCCCTGAAGGCTTTCAGCTCTGACTGGGGGGAGAGGATAAATATGGCATTGCCCTGCTTTCTCCTCCCTGAGCTGAAAGATCATGTCCCCCCACTCTTCAGGGAACCCTCACAGAAGAGCAATCAGTCACCCCTCTTGTGTCCCTGGTTTCCATCAGAACCCTGTGTTTACCTTGCCTATATCCAAGCTTTTTTTTTTTTTTTTTTTTATCTCAGGTGTGCAATTCATTTCCAAAACTCCAAATTTTAGGGACTCCCACAGTGCAGACCTGCTCTGTTGCTACGCGGGAAGGTCTAACTGTACTTTTGCTGGCCCTTGCCAGGAAAGCAGTCACATGACCATGTGGCAGTTTAGGGTTTATATCAAAACAGAGCAGAAAGCCAGCAACTCCGCTTTCTGCCCTCAGCCCCAGTCCCCGTTCCTGTGCCTGAAAACTGCGCAGCATGGTGGCACCACCTGTCCTTGCGACCCAAGGATCCTCAGGTCATGCTGTCACTCCTGGGATTCCACCCTGCTTTGCCACCTGAGCAAAGCCCTTAAGGCACATCCCCCACTGTAGCAGACTTCTAAAAGTTCAGATTTTGCCCTCCCCTGCTTGTAACACTTTGCAGTAGCCTCTGTAAACAGGTTCCCTCCCCATTGCCATACTCATAGCTATATGTCTCCGCACCTCCTACCTTCCAGAAGGTGGTAGCTTTTCTACTTATAGACTTGCAGTTTTTGTTCTCTCAGACCTCCGACTGATTTCTTGGGTGTTCAGAGTGATCTGGTGACTATCTAGCTGTGTTTGAGGGAGGAGACAAGCTTACCGTCTCCCTACTCCTCTGCCATCTTAACTCCTCTCCTCAGCTTTCTATTTAAGTACTTTGAAGTTTTATTGTTAGGTTGCTTTATAGTTTATCCTTGTTATATTTACTTAATGAATTGACCTTTAATCATTACATAATATCTCTTTTTAAAAAAAATGTTTATTTATTGGGGCGCTTGGGTGGCTCAGTCAGTTAAGCATCCCACTTTGGCTAAGGTCATGATCTGGCAGTTGGTGAGTTCCCCTGGGTAGGGCTCCAGAGCCTGGAGGCTGCTTCAGATTCTGTGTCTCCCTGTCTCTCTGCTCCTCCCCCACTCGTGCTCTGTCTTTCTCTCTCAAAAATAAATAAACATTAAAATTTTTTAATGTTTATTTTGTGAGAGGAGTGTGAGCAGGGGAGAAGCAGAGTGAGAGAGTAGGGGAGGGAGGGAGGGAGGGAGGGAGAGAGAGAGAGAGAGAGAGAGAGAGAGAGAGAGAGAGAGAGAGAGAATGCCAAGCAGGCTCCATGCTCAGTGTGGAGACCAATGAGGGGGCTTGATCTCATGACCCCCAAGATCATGACCTGAGCCAGTATCAAGGGTTGGATGCTTAACCAACTGAGCCACCCAGGTTCCTGAATAATATCCCTTGGTAACTTTTGTTGTTATAAGACTAGTATGTCTTATATTAATGTGGCCATTTTGACTTTTTTTTTATTTTTAAAACTTTTTATTTTGAAATACTTTAAGACCTAAGAACTTGACGGGAGCAAGGGGAAAGTAGTATTGCCACACAACTGTTCACAATGACAAAATCTCACATAACCATTGTACGCTCCTGGTTTTAAAACCAGGAAATTGCCCTTGATACAATATTATTAACTGTACACATTTTTATTTGTTTTCATCCTTTTTTCACTTGAAAATTTTAATGAGATAATTTAGGTTGTCATGCAGTTATAAGACACAATACAGAAAGACCCCTTGTGCCTTTTGCCCAGTTTCCTTCCATAGAAAAATTTAGCAAAACTATGATATAATAATGCAACCAAGATATTGACACTCATACAATGCACTGACCTAAATCAGATTTCTCCAGTTTTATTGGTACACGTTATGTGTATGTCAAGTGCCGTGTAGATTCATGTATCCACAACTATAGTCAAAATATTGAACACTTCTTGTCTTATTTATAACCCTACCTACCACCTCCAACTTCTTCACCCCATCCCTAACCTCTGGCAATCCCTATCTGTCCATCTCTGTAATTTTTTCATTTCAGGAATGTTATATAAAAGGAATCTTAGAGCAGGTAACCTTTGGAAATTAACTTTTTTACACTCATCAAAATTCCCTGGAGATCCATCCAATTGTGGGTATCAGTAGTTCAGTACATTTTAGGATAATGTAGTATCCCATGCAATATGCCACAGTTTGATTAACCTTTCACCAGTTGGAGGACATGGGCACTGATTACATTTTTTCAGCTATTACAAATAAAGCTGCCATGAGCATTTGCGCACAGATTTTTGTGTGAACATGTTTCCTTTTCTCCAGGATAAATGCCTAGGAGCAAAATTGCTGGCTTGGCAGAGAGCTGCATATTTTAATTACCGTTTGCATGCAGAAAGTGTGTGTGTGTGTGTGTGTGTGTGTGTGTGTGTGTGTGTGTGTGTGTGAAAATTTATCCCACATACAGGTTTTGGTAACCACCACAACACTCAGGATATAGAACTGGCCCACCTGGTATTATTCCTTTATAAATAGACCCTCTATCCAACCCCAACTCCTGGAAACCACCAATCTGTCTTCTATTATTATAATTTGGGTATTATACTTTATTTTTTAAGTAGGCTCCACACCCAAAGTGGGGTTCAAATTCATGACCCTGAGATCAAGAGTCACATGCTCTATAGACTGAGCTAGCCAGGGTCCACTTGGATATTATAACTGCAGCTGCTGTGAACATTTGCAGATACGCTTTGGTCACATGGCATGTTTAGTTTTTAAAGAAGCTGCAAACTTTTCTAGAGTGACTGTACCATTTTATATTCTCACTAGCGACCTGTAATAGATCCATTTGCTCTCCAACCTCACTAGCCCTTCAGATTGTCAGGTTTTTTTTTTAATCCACTCTTCCAGGTATGTGGTGGTATCTTGTCATGGCTTTAATTTGCATTTCCCAAACAGCCACAGCTTTCTTGTGATTGTTACACGGTAAAATTTTACCCCATCATTTTACTCTTAACCTGCCTATATCATTGTAACTGAAGCACCTCTCTTGTAAACAACGTATAGTTGTGTCATTAAAAAAAATTTTATTCTGACAATCTGTCTTCTAATTGTTGTATTTTTATTTTTATTTTTTTTTAACGTTTATTCATTTTTGAGACAGAGAGAGACAGAGCATGAACGGGGGAGGGGCAGAGAGAGAAGGAGACACAGAATCGGAAGCAGGCTCCAGGCTCTGAGCTGTCAGCCCAGAGCCCGACGCGGGGCTCGAACTCACGGACCGCGAGATCATGACCTGAGCCGGTCGGCCGCCCGACCGACTGAGCCACCCAGGCGCCCCTAATTGTTGTATTTTTAGACGTATTTACTGAAATGTTTGGAATTCCCTTCACGTTTGTAATTTGGTCTGCCATTTGATTTCTGTTTGTTCCCACTGCTCGCCTTTTCCTGCCTTCTTTTGAAAAATAAACAGTTTTCAGGGCAATCAGTTAAGAGTCGACTCTTGATTTTGGCTCAGGTCATGATCTCGTGGTTGTGAGATCAAGCCCTGCGTTGGACTCTGTGCTGGGCCTGCGTAAGATTCTCTCTCTCCCTCTCTCTATGCTCCTCCCCTGCTCCTGTACTCGCTGTCTCTCAAAAAAAAAAAGAAAAGAAAAGAAATGATTTCACAGAAATTCAGCATTGAGCAAGGCTGCTTTTTTGCCATGATGCATCAAGGCAAAAACAAGGCCACTCTGCAATCCTGTTTCAGCAGGGACAAAATAGTATTACCCAAATGACAGAAATGGCTAACTAGCACCCTCTCCCAGCTGCTTTGAGTGACTGCCGTTTCTTCACCAATTCCACCCTTAGCCTTGGTCTAACCTTCCCTCCTACATAACATTTATGAATATACCCAATCACAGAATTACCCCCTGACAACACCCAACCCAGAGCAAAGCCCCACTCTTTTGAACCCTCCGCGACATCACCTCACACAGCTCACTGAAAATCCCTTGGTTGCGGTCTTCGCTGTCCCTTGCTGCAATAAGTACTCAGCCTACCTTGTTCAGCTACATAGCAGGAGTGTTTCTGGTGGAACTCTGTGCCTCTGGAGTTGAGCCAAAGTCCAGTTATCACCAGGTAGGGCAGATGAAACTAAACACAGCAGTTCTCAGGGACACAAACAAATAATGAAGTTCTTCTATGGTTTGGATAGCGATCTGAAGCAAGGTTTAGCGAAGATAATGACTAGGGGGCATTGACAGAATGGAGGTTCACTATAATCCCATTGAAGCCCTCGCTGCCTTGGATGGGGACTTCCTGCTCAGTAACAGTGTGTATGTATGAACCATTTCCACCCCCAGCTGAGTATTCAAGGTGCTGCCCAGAAGGCAAGTTCATGCAGAACTTACCCCTGAGGTTTCAATGAAGCAATTTGGCATTGGGTTTGTTTTTCTAGGATTGAAGTCCCCCGGGATATTTTGCTGTAGTTATCTGATGAAATTTGAACTGCTCCTTGGTGAAATTGTTTTCCAGGCTTTTAACACCTGCTCCTGTGGTGGTCTGTCTGCTCGTTGATAGAATGAGCACAGGTTCCATGACTCTGGTCAAGCTGCTGTAGGGATTGGGAAAGTCAGAGGGTCTCCTCAGACCGTAGCCTTTTGGACACAAACTTTGCTTCAGGTCGCTATCAAAATAGTATAATAATTTCTTCCCTAGTGTTTGCATCGCTGAGAACTTCTTTGTTTTGTTTTGTCTGCCCTAACTGGTGGCTATTGAGCTTTGGCTGAGCTCCAGAGACATGAAGTTATGTAAGCACCATCCTTACTGCCTGGTCAGTACTCATGGGGCCTCTTTTTTGTTTGTTTTTAAATGTATTTAAATTCAAGTTAACATACAGTTTAGTATTGGTTTCAGGAGTAGAACTTAGTGATTCATCACCCAGTGTTTGGCCCAACAAGTGCCCTCCTTAATGGCCATCCCCCTCCCCCACCTGCTTCCCCCACCTCCCTCCAGTACTCCTCAATTTGTTCTCTCTCTCTCTTTTTTAAAAATGTTTATTTATTTTTGAGACAGAGACAGAGCATGAACGGGGGAGGGTCAGAGAGAGAGGGAGACACAGCATCCGAAACAGGCTCCAGGCTCTGAACTGCCAGCACAGAGCCCAACAGGGGGCTCGAACTCAGGAACCCAGGAACCGTGAGATCATGACCTGAGCTGAAGCGGGTCACTTAACTGACTGAGCCACCCAGGCGCCCCATCAATTTGTTCTCTTTAAGAGGTTCTTATGGTTTGCCTCTCTGTCTGTTTTTATCTTATTTTTTCTTCCATTCCCTATGTTCGTCTGTTGTGTTTCTTAAATTCCACATATGACATTTGTCTTTCTCTGACTGACTTCGCTTAGCATAATACCATCTAGTTCCATCCACGTTATTCCAACTGGCCAGATTTCGTTCTTTTTGATCAGCAAGTAATATTCCATTGTAGATATATACACTTCTTCTTTATCCATTAAAGGGGCACATGCACCCCAATGTTTATCACAAAACTTGCTTCCAGGCTTACCACCTGCGGCCTCTATCAATTCCTCACTAATAGTGCTAACTTGTACAGTTGCCTAACTGGCACAATTTCTGGAGGGACGATTTAGAATTGCACTGGCCACTTGGGGAACTTTTACAAGTGAGCAAGACTGTTTGAGACACACCTTGGAACAAAGTGAAGGAAAGATAAATTCATTGGGAGATTTTTTTTTTGCCTAGAAGTGAGAGCATTTTGTTTAATTTGGTAGAAACCTGATCCTTTGTTTCTGTATTTAAAGAGTTGACCATTGATAACTTTAAAAATTATTTTTTAGGGGTGCCTGGGTGGCTCAGTTGGTTAAGTGTCGGACTTTGGCTCGGGTCATGATCCCACGGTTCATGAGTTCAAGCCCTGCACTGGGCTCTGTGCTGACAGCTCAGATTCTCTCTGTCTCTCTCTCTCTCTGCTCCTCCCCTGCCTAAGCTCTGTTTCTCTTTCAAAAAAAAGTTAAAAAAAATAAAAATTATCTTTTAAATTTAACTTTTAAAAATTACCAGGCACCAAATTTTCTCAAAACCAGCTATGTGTCACTCCTTGAATGGGTCTATTCCAAATCTTTTTCTGCATCTAAACTTTCTTCCTTTTTCTTGCAGAGAACATATTAGCCTCATCATGGTATAAATGCATCATTGTCTGAAGCTGGATCCCTCTCATTTTTTTTTTTCTGTTCCACTTCTTTTTTTTTTCTTTTTTTAACGTTTATTTGTTTTTGAGACAGAGAGAGACAGAGCATGAACAGGGGAGGGGCAGAGAGAGAGGAAGACACAGAATCTGAAACAGGCTCCAGGCTCTGAGCTGTCAGCCCCAGAGCCCGATGCGGGGCTCGAACTCACGGACCGTGAGATCATGACCTGAGCTGAAGTCGGACGCTTAACTGACTGAGCCACCCAGGCACCCCTGTTCCACTTCTTTTTTTATTTTCTCCCATGTGTGAGTTAGAGGGAGCAGAGAGAGAGGGAGAGAGAGAATCTTAAGCAGGCTCAATGCCCAGTGTGACTTCCAACACGGTACTCGATCTCAGGACCATGAGACTATGACCTGAAATCAAGAGTTGTACGCTTAGCCAACTGAACCACTCAGGTGCCCCTATTTTCTCTCTCTCGTGAAACATTTAAGATTATCAAAAAAATCATTTGGTTGTTATTCACACACACTAGGAGATAAACTGTCAAAATTGTTTAAAATAGAAGTTATTAAACTTCAAATTATTATATGAATAATGTACCAAGAAGAAAAATTACAATTTGGGTATTTTTATGTAAAATGACTAAGTTAATACATGCCCAGATTAATACAGTTTTCTTTCATTACCAGATTTATTCTGTAAACTCCCAGGTAACCATCAACAGTATTCTGCTGTTCTTGTGTATAGTGTTCTATAAATATCACTTAGATCAAGGTGGTTGATATTGTTCATATCTGTCTTCAGATGTAATTTAAAAAACTCCAATTCTAATACTTTTTGAGAGAGGTTAAAAATCTTTACTTCTGATTTTAGGTTTTCTTATATTCCCCTTTAATTTTGTAAGTTTTGTTTCATGTATTCTAAAACCTTGTGACTTGTCACATAAACAATAATTATGGGGCACCTAGGTGGCTCAGTAGGTTGAACATCCGACTTCGGCTCAAATCATGATCTCAGGGTTTGTGGGTTCAAGCCCTGGGTAGGGCTCTGTGCAGACAGCTCAGAGCCTGGAGCCTGCTTCGGATTCTGTGTCTCCCTCTCTCTCTGTTTCTCCCCTGCTTGTGCTCTGTTTCTCAAAAATGAATAAACGTTAAAAAATATTAAAAAAACATTAATAATTGTATGTGCCACTGATGTATTGACCTTTTTATCATTATAAGATTTCCCTGTTGTGTCTCTGTGAGAGTTTTTGTGAGGAAATCTACTTTATCTGATACTAACATAACTGCCAGTCTTCACACATTTACTGTTCATATGGACTTTTCAACCTATCTGTGTCTTTATGCTTAAGGTGCCTTTCTTGCAGACAACGTATAGTGAATTTTTTACCCATTCAATCCTTGCATTTGTATAGTTAATTAACATTTGATGCCATTATTTACATGGTTACATTTAGGGCTTCCGTTTTACTATTTGCTCTCCCTTTTTTCCCCTTTGTTTCTCCTTTCCTGCTTTCTTTTGAGCTAATTGAATATTTTTGAGCATTCAGTATTAATTCAGGCTGTACATATTTGCATTAAGTTACTTAAGTGATTACGTTCTTTTTCACAGTTGTCTTAAAGTTAATATTGTGTCATTTCCTGTAAAAATATTTTTTACATGTATCGCATCCACATGTTATTTTGCATGATCAATCATGTATATTAAATAAATTAAGAAAAATAGCATTTTATAATTATCCACATATTTACAGTTTTGGTGTTCTTCCTTAATTCCTGGAAGTCCATGTTTCTAGTGTCATTTCTGCTTGGAAATGTACATTTCTCGATGTGCAGTTCTGCTAGGAGTGAATTCTCTGTTCTCTGTGATTTGAAAATATCTTTATTTTGAGAGGACATTATTCTGAATACTGGTGTGTGTGTGTGTGTGTGTGTGTGTGTGTGTGTGTGTTTCCTCGCAGCGATTTACAGACAGTGCTGCTATTTTTTTTTTGGCCCCACGTTGTTTTCTGATTGGACTTTTCCCCAAATGCCAACAGTCATTTGAACCATTGTTTCCCTGTGTAATGTCATTTGTCTTTAGCTGCTCTCATGATTTGATTTATATCCTTGGTTTTTATTAGTTTGATTGCAGTGTAGATAGGTCTGGTTTTCCTGTTTGAAGTACACTTCTTAAATCTGTAGATTTATATCTTGCACCAAATTTGGATTTTTCATCTTTTTTTTTTTTTTTTTAATTATTGTCTTCCTTATTCCCCCTACCCCTCCTCCTAGGACTGTAAATACACTAAGTTATCCCTTTTGATTATCCTTCTGACCACAGAGGTTCTTTTAAATTTGGGGCTATCTCTGTTCTTCAGATTTGATAATTTCTCTCTCTTTTTAAAGTTTGTTTATTTTGAGAGTGAGAGTGAGTGAGTTCAGGGAAAGGGGCAGAGACAGAGGGAGTGAGAGAGAATCCCAAGCAGGCTCCACACTGCTAGCACAGAGCCGGACACGGGGCTTGATCCCACAAACCACAAGATCATGACCTGAGCCTAAATCAAGAGTTGGATGCTCAACTGACTGAGCAACCCATGTGCCCCCAAATTGGATAATTTCCATTAATCTGTCTTCAAGGCCATGGATACTTTTCTCTGTTGTTAGCATTTTGCTATTTTAGGAATCTAGTGAACTTGTTTTGGTTATTGTCTTTTTAATTGATTCATTTGGTTTTTAAAAAATATTTTTAAATTTATTTTAAAAAAAATTTTTTTTTCAACGTTTATTTATTTTTGGGACAGAGAGAGACAGAGCATGAACGGGGGAGGAGCAGAGAGAGAGGGAGACACAGAATCGGAAACAGGCTCCAGGCTCCGAGCCATCAGCCCAGAGCCTGACGCGGGGCTCGAACTCACGGACCACAAGATCGTGACCTGGCTGAAGTCGGAGGCCCAACCGACTGCGCCACCCAGGCGCCCCTTTAAATTTATTTTTGAGAGAGCGAGCGAGTGTAAGCAAGCAGGGGAGGGGCAGAGAGAGAGAGAGAGACAGAGAGAGAGAGACAGAGAGAGAGAGAGGAGACACAGAATCCGAAGCAGGCTCCAGGCTCTGAGCTGTCAGCACAGAGCCTGATGTGGGACTTGAACTCACAGACCACGAGATCATGACCTGATCCGAAGTTGGATGCCCAACCAACTGAGCCAGCCAGGTGCCCCTAATTAATTTGTTTTTTAAGTGAAATTCTATTGTTTACAGAAAAATAAAGCAGCCAGGGAGTTCCCATACATTCTTTCCCTCCTCCTCCCCCAACCCATTTCCCCTGTCATTACCATCTTGCTATCGTGATACATTTGTTACTACTGATGAACCAATCTTGATCCATACTATTAACTAAAGTCTATATTTACCTGAGTATTTACTCTTTCTGTTGTACAAGTCTATGGGTTTTGACAAACACATAATATCCTGTATCTCCCATTACAGTATCATACATAATAGTTTCACGGCTCTAAAATTACTCTGTGTCCCACTTAGTTAACCTCCCCTCTTATTTTCTTCAACCTCCTGATCTTTTTATGGTTTCTATAGTTTTGCCTTTTCTAGAATGTCATGTAGCTGGAATGCTATAATATGTAGCCTGTTCAGACTGGCTTCTTTTACTTAGAAATATACATTTAAAGTCACTTCGTGTCTTTTTGGTGGTTTGATAGCTCATTTCTTTGTTTTTAATCATTGAGGAACACTCCATTGTAAGAATATACCATAGATTGTACGTCAACTCACCCATTAAAGGGCAACCATGTTCCTTCCAGTTTTTGACAATTATAGGTAAAGTTCCTATAAACATTTGTGTGAAGATTTGGAGATTTTCAACCCCAGTGAGTAGGTTCCTAGAAGCATAATTGCTAGATTATATGGCAAAACTAGGTTTAGCTTCATGAGAAACCGCCAAACGCTGTCTTTCAAAGTGTCTGTACCACTTTGCTTTTCCACGAGCAATAAAATATCATTTTTGCGCTCTACATTCATATGTATTGCGTATGTTTTGCGCAATACATACTGGCATTGGTATTGCCAGTATTTGGTGTTTTAGCCACTCTAATAGGTGTAGAGTGGTATCTCATTTTTTTTAATTTGCAAGTTCCCAATGACATGACCTCTTCTCACATGCTTTTTTTCCATCTGTATCTTCTTTAGTGAGGTGTCTGTTGAGATCTTGTGCTTATTTTTAAGTTGGCTCGTTGTTGACTTTAAGACTTCTTTGTATATTTGGGATACACAGCCTTTATTAGATCAGAGTTTTTCAGGTATTTTCTCTGATTTTGTGGCTTGTCTTTTTATTCTGTCAACAGTGTCTTCTGCAGAACAGAGTTTTTAATTTTAAGGAAGTCTAACATTTTTTTTTCTTTCATGGATTGTGGTTTTGTTTGTTGTATCTACAAACTCATTGTCAAACCCAAGGTCATCTAGATTTTCTCTTCTGGGAGTCTGACAGTTGTACATTTCTACATTTAGGTTTGCAATCCGTTTTGAGTAAGATTTCGTGAAGGATGTAAGGTTTGTGTCTATTTCTTTTTTTTCTTTTGCATGTGGGTGTCCAGTTCTTCCACAACTGTTTGTTGAAAACACTTTCTTGGGTCCGTATTATTGCCTTTGCTCTTTTTCTCAAAGATCACTTGACTATATTTGTGTAGGCTTGTTTCTGGGCTCTATTCCATTAACCTGTTAGTCTATTCTTTTTTCAGTACCACACCATTTTGAGTACCGTGCCTTTGTAGTAAGTCTTGTATTCAGGTAATGTCAGTCCTGTCCTGTGACTTTATTCTTCTTCCTTTGTTGGCTGTTCTCAGTCTCTTGCCTCTTACACAAACTTTAGAGTCCATTTGTCCATATTTATAATATAACATTCTGGAATTTTGTTGGCATCATCTTGAGTCTGTAGATCTAATCGGGAGAACGGACATCTCGACAGTATTAAGTCCTCCTGTCCAAGAACATGGAATATCTCTCCATTTATCTAGACATTAAAAATTGTTTTTAATGTTCATTTATTTTTGAAAGACAGAGACAGAGCATGAGCAGGGGCGAGCAGAGAGCAAGGGAGACGCAGAATCCGAAGCAGGCTCCAGGCTCCGAGCTGTCAGCCCAGAGCCTGACGCGGGGCTCGAACTCACGAACTGCAAGATCATGATCTGAGCCGAAGTCGGACGCTCAACCGACTGAGCCACCCAGGCGCCCCAGACATTAATTTTTTTTTTTTTTTTACCAGAGCTTTATAATTTTCCTCATGTGGTTCTTATACATATTTGGTTAGATTTATATATAGGTATTTCCCATTTTTGGAGCTAACATAAATGGTATTTTGTTTTTAATCTGAACTACAACTTTCCATGCTGTTACACAGCGAAGAAATTGACCTTTGTATATTGTATCCTGTACCTTGCTCTAACCAGAAGGATGTGTTTGTTTTTTGTTTTTGTTTTTTTCAGTTCTTTGGGATTTTCTACATAGTCTTTGTGAACAAAGGCTGTTTAATTTCTCCCTCTTCAAGCTGCATACCTCTTATTTCCATTTCTTATTTGTTAGCTAGGACTTCCAGTACAATATTCAATGGGAATGGTGAAGTGAATATGTTTGCCTTCTCTCTGATCTTCAGAGGAAAACTTCTAGCTTACCACCATTAATTTATTATGTTGTGCTAGGTTTTCTTGTAGATGTTCTTTATCAAGTTCAGGAAGTTCCCCCACTATTCCTAGCTTACTGAGTTTTTATCATTGGAAGAGACGCAGTAGCACTGGCCTGCAGGGCACTCTCCTTGTGTTGTCCTCTGAGAAGCTTTCATTGGTGGATGGGGCCTGCAGTCAGGCCCAATGTCTGCCTTCAAGCCCTCTGCTGGGGCCACAGTCGGACTGGCGTGTGTGGTTGTGTTCCCCATTTCCTTGGGCAGGAGTCACTTTGGAGTGGTGCTGGTCTTTGTTGGGGATGTTTCTTTGGATAGGATCTGGCCAAAGCCGTATGGTGGGCGTGGCGGGGGGGGGGCGGTGGGGGCGGGCAGATCTTCAGGAGATGTGGGGGCAGAGTGAGTGATACCAGCAAGGTCAGCACCGGTCAGCTAAGAGGGGACTTGCAGCCACCCAGAATTCCTGCTTAGGCCAGGGCAGGTCCACACCATGTGTGGCAAGATGTGTTGTGTTAGCAAGTTAGGTACGGAGTGTTGGTGCTATGTTGTTACTGTGTATATCTAGTCTGGGGGGTAGGGTTGGGAAATGGCATCTACCAACTCCTTTGTTCCCAGAGAAGTCTCCCAATGATATCTGCCTCTCCAGCACATGCTCTGCGATTAATAAATCTCCTTTTCATATACCCCAGGCATTTTTCAAACTGCTGCTTCTTGCTGTATCTCTTTAGGGCTGTTTGTTGTGCTATCTCTTTAAGGGTGAGGACTCCATTTCCTATTGCCCTCCAAGCTCTTGCAGAGCCACCTGCTGACTTTTAAAGTTCCAGTTGTTAAGCCCCATTGGTTGTAAAAACTAAAGAAATTTGGCCCCTCTCGTTTTTAAAGCCCAATGTCATGGGGATTTATCTTTCGTGTGTGGGTCCCCTATGGCTGGGGTACCTGGCATGGGGTCTGGTCCTCTCCCCTCTCTGCACCCATGGCATCCCTCCCCCCTGCAGACTATTTCATAAGTCTATTTAGCTTTCATGTCTCTGCCCTTCCTACCCTCTTTGATGTGGCCTCTTCTCTACATGGAGCTCTGGAGAGTCTGTTCTGCCAGTCTTTGGGTCATTTCCTGGAGTATTTATAGTGATGTGGGTGTTATCTAGATGTATCTGTGGGACATGGTAAGCTTAGGGTACTCCTCCACTGTCTTCTCCCTGGACCTTTTATTTGGTTATTTTTTGGTAGTTTCTATTTTTCAGCTAAGGTTTCTTTCTTTTTTTTTTTTCCTTCTTTGGTGAGCATAGTTTCCTTTACATTTTAAGCACAGTTATAATAGCTTTTAAAAATCATTGTCTAATTCCCACATCTGGATCATTGCAGTGTTGACCTCCATAGATGTGTTTTCTCTTGAAAATGAGTCATGTTTTCCTGTTTTGTTTTCTCATATATCTAGTAATTTTGAATTATATCCTGGACATTGTGATTAATATATTCAGGAAACTCTGGATTCCATTATGTTCCTCTATTTTCTTTTTTTTTTTTTTAATTTTTTTTTTTTTAACATTTATTTATTTTTGAGACAGAGAGAGACAGAGCATGAACGGGGGAGGGGCAGAGAGAGAGGGAGACACAGAATCGGAAACAGGCTCCAGGCCCAGAGCCTGACGCGGGGCTCGAACTCACGGACCGTGAGATCGTGACCTGGCTGAAGTCGGACGCTTAACCGACTGAGCCACCCAGGCGCCCCTCTTTTCTTATATTTTTATTAGGCACTTAATTTAGCTGGACTCAAACCAAAAATGTTCCCTTTCCTGTGGGTGGTAGATCAAATTTTAATTAACTTCTGTTAGTATTGGCTTGGATTATTTGTCTCCTCTGTCTAGTTGAGGAGTCAACAAGACATTTGGGAAATGCTTATATACAGAACTTGGGGTTTAACCTCTCTGGCCCTCTTCCAGGATATTCTACACACTTTATTTTCCAGCAGCAGTTGTGTAGGCCTTGAACAATTTTGTCGGAAAACTTACGATTTTCCATCTACGTTTTAGTTGACCAAAATAGTGCAGGCTGGACTGGCTCTCTGGGTAAAAGCCATGAAAATCAGGAAACTGACCTTGTGTTATTTCTTTCTTCCAAGTGTTGACCATCTCCAGAATCTGCGTGCCTTTTGTTCACTCTCAAATGCCTTTGGATAGTTTTTCTTGTACTATTTGGTCTAGAATTTATACTTGTCATCTGCTGGAGTTTTGGTGCAACAGGGACCATTTGGTCAGCAGATTTAAAATGCTTCTCTCATTCTTATACTTCATGTATGGTTACTTGTTTACATATATTTACACCACTAAGCAGTTCACCTCTAACGCAGTGTTTTCCAACTACATCACGGTAATTCATGAGATGTTGCACAGATAACTAATTTTAGCAATTGATCAATCTCCAAAGTCTTAATTTTTTTTTTTAAGTTTATTTGAGAGCACAAGGCAGGGAAGGAGCAGAGAGAAGGAGAGAATACCAAGCAGGCTCTGCATTTTCAGCACAAGCTTGATGTGGGGCTTGATCCCACGAACTGTGAGATCATGACCTGAGCCGAAATGGAGTTGGATGTTAAACCAACTGAGCCACCCAGGCACCCCTGAAATTATTTTGTAAAAATCCTGAGTGTTGGCATTATTACTATAACAGCCTTATTCTCACTAGAACTGCAATATGACTCTTACGTGAAAGATAATAAATTGGGGTTGGAGCTAGTGTGCAAAAACACACTTAAGTCACAGCCTATTTGGACCACAAACTGTAGATTGATTCATTTAGCATATATTCCTAACCCAGTTTCCTCTTCCCTGCCTTTCTATAGACTGGGAAACATAAACACTCTTGAAGTATTCCTTGCTGTTAGAGATTGACATGAGACACAGTTTTGGGCATTGGGATTTAAGGGGAAGTCTCATCTTCTTTCCACACATAGGGGAAATTAAGGTGGGAGAGTGAAAGGGAGTAGGAGTGATGAATTTTAGGTCCTTGTGAGTTCCAGAAGTTATTAAAATGAGAATAAAGAGGATATAGGCTGGTAAAATGAGAGTTGGTGATTGGATTGGAATGTTTGAGATTAGAGAGGGTTTCTGGTTACTTTCTTGTAAGTAAGATGTTACCATTGGAGTCAGGGGCTGAGGTGATGTGGAAGACAAGACCATTGGTGGCACAGCAAAGAACTGAGAGTCCAGGTTTTTGGAAGCGGATATAATAATCTTCAAGTAGTGTGACAAGAGTAGTGGCAGGGTTACAGGACTCGTTCTGGAGATAAAATCAAGGAACAAGAAGAATGAAGATTGGTTGACAGCTGCATGAAGGAACAGTGGGTAGTTTGTGCAAATTAATGGGCAGAGGGGAGATGGAGATAATGGTTTGGAAGGGAAAATGAACAACAGATACCTACCCCATGTCCAAGTCTAGTAACTAGTACAAGGAATGTGAGAGAAAAGAGACAATTTGGAAGAGTTAGAATCCTTGGTCGGGGACAACTTTCTTCATTGAAATTTCATGGTAGTTATTAAGAATGCCTCATTAACAGGCAGCTTTTTTCCAGTAAATTGTCCAAGTCTCAGAGCAACTACAACTGCACACCAACTGCAGAGTTTGGTAAACTCTCTCTGACCCTAAAAGTCTATACTCACTAGTTCTCTTTTCATATATTGATGTATAGATTTATATTTATATGTGTACATAAATATACACACATATTTTTTATTTTAATCCTGGATTATTTCAAATATAAAGAAAATACAAAGACTTAACCATTTGTAAACCACCAAACTTCTATGAATCCACCCAATTTCCACCATGCATTTCAACCTCCCCATTCCTGTGGCCTAGCTACACAAAGGAATATATAATATAAAGATTAATTTCATGAAAAATGAAAAGTACTTATTGTATATTTCTAAGGAGGTAAATCAAAAACTTTAATAAATAAGTCTAACCATATGTCTAAATAAAAGGAAATCAATACAAATAAAAACATATTAGGGTACTTATGGAACTAGAGTTTCATCAGAACTTAATTCATTTACCAATTTTTGTAAATCACAAGATACGGAGAGCTTGAAAGGGAATATAAACATTAAAGAAAAGAATCTAACTTTATTTCAAATGAATAATATAACTAGATTGAATGGAAACAAAAAAGAAATAGACAAAGTTACTTTTAAAGTACTTTATAGGGGCGCCTGGGTGGCGCAGTCGGTTAAGCGTCCGACTTCAGCCAGGTCACGATCTCGCGGTCCGTGAGTTCGAGCCCCGCGTCGGGCTCTGGGCTGATGGCTCAGAGCCTGGAGCCTGTTTCCAATTCTGTGTCTCCCTCTCTCTCTGCCCCTCCCCCGTTCATGCTCTGTCTCTCTCTGTCCCAAAAATAAATAAATGTTGAAAAAAAATTTTTTAAAGTACTTTATATACTTGGTTTAAAGAGAAAAATCCTTGTAAACAAGTCCTCAACACAGCCAGGTTTATTTTTTGCAATGCTATTGTTTTATTTATTTTTTGAGAGAGAGCACGCACGAGTGGGGGAGAAGGACAGAGAGAGAGAATCTTACGCAGGCTCCATGCTCAGCTTAGAGCCTCATACAGGGCTTGACCCCATGACCGTAGGATCATGACCTGAACTGAAATCAAGAGTTGGATGCTCAACTGACCGAGCTACCCAGTTACCCCCACAATGCTATCGTTTAGCAACTCAAAACTACTTGCTGTGTATTAAAGGACTGAATAATCAGTAAACAGATTGATGATAGTGGGAACTGATTTCCGACTATTGCAAAAGAAGTTAATATGGAATAGGGACAGACTAGACATACTTATTTGAAGTTGAAGGTATCTTCATTTTTCACATACATACCTATACAGGAAGGTATAATGATAACAATAATGATAACACATAGCACGCAGATCTTGGTTTTTAAGTACCATTCCACTCAAAGGAATCAGGTCTTTGTAGAATCTGTGGCTGCAGCAGACAGTATACAAGATAAACCCAAAATGCTATTAGACCAGAAATCAAGTGTTCATATTGATGATACATACAGACGGAAAAGAGACACAGGGGAGAAGGGAAAGCTCCTGTAATGGTGGAATGCCAATTGCTAAATATAGGAGGAATGACGGAGCAAGAAAGCCATCGCTTTGCAATCATCGCAGTAATAACTGATTCAGACCAAAGATATCAACAATAAAACTAGCAGGTGAAAGATTGTAATAAGGTAGTTGTTACACAAAAATCTCCCCACAAATTAGTTATTAATATCAAAGGCAAAACAGCAATTTTATAGTGGAGAAACCTTGAAGTTGTCAGTTTATTCAAATCAAAACTAGGATCACTGATAAATATGTTTCCTGGTTTAATGCACTGAGAAGTATGTGTCATTCATGGAACATGCTTGCCGCACTGATTTGAATCTAATCATGAGAAATCACACCAAAATTTAGGGATAGTCTACAAAATAACTAGCCCATACTTTTCAGAGATACTGATTTCATGAAAGAGAAATATCGTGGAGCTGATCCAGATTTAAAGATTAACGGAACAGGACAACTTAACGACCTGTTTTAAGATTAGATCCTGGAATAGAGAAAAAAAAAATTGTTATAAACATATTATGGGACAACTGTGGAATTTGAATAAGCTGTAGATTAGAAAACATTATAACCAAGTATGGTGATCTTAAGACACGTTTGCAAATTCCTTGACGCTCCTCTTATCAAAAGGTGGAGTCCGTGCTCCCTTTTTGATCCTGGATGGGTTTTTGTAACTGCCTCCTCGAATTAACACTGTAACTTCTGAGGGTAGATTAGACGAGGCCATAGCACTTCTGCTGATTTTTGTTAGGATACTCTGAGCCTCCACGTAGTGTCCCGTCAGTATGAAGTGGCTCTGCGACCACAGAGATGGAAAGACATGCCCGAGGAACCAAAGCTGTGTGGGTCCTCTCAACTCAGGTATTAGACAGTTGAATGATCTGCTTGGTCTGTAATCACAGTGGATAACCTAAGGATATATGGGAATTCTGTTCTTGCATCTTTTCTGAATGTTTAGAATACGCTGAACATAAAGGCTTTAAAATGCTCTCAAAACAAGTTAAAATTCTACTCTAATACCCCCCTTTTAAAGGTAATTGTATCATACGTATACATGAGAATATTCTACATACATAGCACAGTATATCTAGAGGTATGAATATGATCTGATTACTTTTAAAGGGGACATAATAGATTGACATGCATCTATCTCCTACAAAACTCTGGCCACTCTTATTTGCATATCCTGGGTATTTACCAGTGTTAGTAACCGTAAGTTTATTTTTTCATGTGATTTTGCATAGTATTGCACTGAATAGATAAACCATAAACTGTTTTGTCAACTCACCTGATGAATGCAAACTGTGCTATAACCAATAATGAAACAATGAACATCCTTTCATGCGTCTCTGTAAACAGGTTCCCGTGACATATGGTGAGATAAAGCCATCCATAAGCACATCTGTAGGTACACATATTTGTTGGTCCACACATACTGGGAGGGCGCTAACCTAGTTTTCTCATGAAAGATGGGTCTCTACCTGCCATTATAGATCAAGGTCGTTATCTTTTTTTTTTGCAGTTGTATATCATTAGAACATATTTACTCCAATATTTTGCTAAGAATTTTTTTTTATAAAATTAAGTATAAGCATCCTGTGTCCACTCCCACTTTTCCTATAATCTTTTAAGCAAAGCCTCTAGTGCTATGATTGCCAGGTCAAAGGGTATTATGATATATATTGACCAGCTAATGGTGTTCGCTCCTAACAAGAGGCACTGAATGCTGAATGCTGTGCAAATGGTAATCCATCTAAGTTGTTACATTTAATGAAATTTCAATAAAATTCAACAGGTTTCTTGCTCCACACTCCCTTTGGTGGGGGGCGGGGTGTGACAAAATTAATGTACTTGAAATCTGCTAAAGCCCCTGCCTACAGAGGTCTGGATGGGGGACTTATGCACAGAGAAGGCAAGCTGACCTAAGCCTAAATGGAAAAAGGAGAAGAAACCAATTATTAACAATTCAAGTTTACTAAAAAACTTTTTGTCATTAGTAACTACTCAACACTTTTAAAGAGTTAACAGTGAAATCTACCTTAATGGATTAGGGTCCAAAATTCCCAAGCATATAAATTGTATCATGTTATTAGATTGCTTAAAAACAGTACTTTTCAGTCTATAAAATACAAATTAATAACATTAAATATTACACTGTACAACAGGGCTGACACACTACAAAGAACCAGGGCCAGATTGGGGATGGGGGCCATTCACCAGTGCCATCCCAATTTGCATTATTATGGATGGCAGTATTATGTAATTTTCCGTACTTGATTATCTCCTGAAATTAATCTCATTAAGGCTACTTGCAGGATTCCTTTGAAGTATGTTATTATGAATTCAGGGTAGGGGAGTAGAATTTTCAAATACAGTAAAACCTTGGACTGCGAGTATCTTGTTCTGCGAATGTTCCACAAGACAGGCAAACATTTCTAATGTGTTTTAACTTGATAGACGAGGGATGTCTTGCAATACGAGTCGTATGTGATGCCCAATGTCACGTGATCACAAGTGAGCCAATGGTTCTCTCTCTCTCACCGAAGGATTCCCATGCTCAGATGCTCAGTCTCAGGCTGTGGTGTTCGGCGGAAATCAGTGATTTTTCAGAACGTTGGAACGTACCCACAACAGGCACCAGTGTATTTTTATCACTTCAAAGCACCTATGGACAGTCCTTGGCTTTTCCATACAAGGGTAAGCTTAAGAAGGCTTTGCTTCATTCTAGGTCACGCTGCCTACAGATTGAGACCCTTTCCTCTGCTGCCTTCTTGCCAGTTACATTAAATACAGTATATGACAAGAGTTTATTGATACTGTGCTGTAGCCAACATCCCTGCGACCACACACAAGGGCCCTGTGCAGAAGAAGAGTCCATTGAACCAATAGATGGCAGTGATTCCGTTAGTGACAGTGACCGTCATCCTACACAGGAACCCTCCTTTCTCTTGTCTCCCTCACACCAGCCACTAAGGTTTTCAAAGGTAAGTGCAGGTTAATTTATTTTTCCTTATATTTTATGATTTTGTATTATATTACAGTATTGTAATCCTTTTCATCCGAATATTTTTGGGTTGTGAAACAAATCATCCGAGTTATTTCTTATGACGAAATTGGCTTAGGTATTCAACTGCTTTGGATTAAGCATGTTTCTGGAATGAATTATGCTCACGTATGGCACACATAAAACCAAGGTTTTACTGTATCTGTCCTAATGATAGATTTTCTCCACTTTGTCCGGTAATTGCTGGGCATCTCTTATGAGCCAAGCGCACTTTTCTACACAGTAGAGATAAAGTAGTGAAAAACATCCCTCCCTACATGGAGGTTACACTGCCACTGACATTCGTTTTACTTGTCCATCACTATACTTTTGTTAAAGTCCTGCCCCCAATCTTCATTTATAAGGCCTTTTTCCTGGGTAGACTGGGGTGAATTTTGAAGTTCTTTTATGTTGCGTCTCGAAAAATTGGGACATTCAGAATGCTGGCACAAACACTGGCCGTATTTATGGAAAAGGTTTTCTCTCGTCTGCGAAATCCGATTCGCAAAGAATTCAGCACCCAGCTGTCCTTAAAAGAGAGCACTTCACAGAGCTGCTTGCGTGTGAAGATTCCTTGAGGCTTCTGAGTTCTGAAGGAACCTTTCGACAATTACTAGCGTCGATTTTCCAATGGAGATGAAGATGTGAACTCTGACCGAAGGCCACCCCCCACACCTCACATTTCTACAGATTTCCTCCAGTGTGGACTCTCTGATGGTACACAAGATGTGATCTCTGGCTGAAGCCTTTACAACAGACATCACATATGTATGGCCTTTCTCCAGTGTGGACCCTCTGATGTGTGTGAAAATGGGAGGCCTGACTGAAGCCTTTGCCACACTGCTGACATGTGTAAGGTTTCTCTCCTGTGTGCACCCTCTGATGAGCACTGAGCCCAGCACTCCAACTAAATTCTTTCCCACACTCCTCACATTTAAACGGTTTCTCTCCAGTGTGAATGATCTGATGGACTTGAAGATTTGACCTCTGGCTGAAGGCCTTGCCACACGTATCGCATTTATATGGCTTCTCTCCCGTGTGGACTCTCTGATGGGCTTGGAGATGGGAGGCCTGACTGAATCGCTTCTGGCACGCATCACACTTGAATGGTTTCTCCCCAGTGTGGACACTCTGATGAGCTTGAAGATTGGAGGCCTGACTGAAGCCCTTTCCACACTCTTCACATTTATAAGGTTTCTCTCCCGTGTGGACCCTCTGATGATTGTGAAGATTCAAGCTCCAATTGAAGCGCTTCCCACACTCCTCACATTTGTATGGTTTCTCTCCAGTGTGGACTCTCTGATGGGCTTGAAAATAGGAACTCTGACTGAAGCCTTTACCACACACGTTGCAGCGAAACGGTTTCTCCCCCGTGTGAACCCTTTGATGGCTCTGGAAACTCGAGGCTGAACTAAAACCCTTCCCACACTCTTCGCATTTATATGGTTTCTCTCCCGTGTGGACCCGTTGATGGCTGTGAAGGTTAAAGCTCAAGCTGAAGCACTTTCCACACTCATCACACTTATACGGTTTCTCTTCCGTGTGGACCCTCTGGTGGGTATGGAGATTTGAGCTGCAACTAAAGCGTTTACCACAGTCTCCACACTTATAGGGTTTCTCTCCGGTGTGGATTCTCTCGTGGGCCTGCAGATGTGATCTCTGGGTGAAGCCCTTCCCGCACACCTCACATTTGTAAGGTTTCTCTCCGGTGTGGACTCTGCAGTGAATGTTAAGATCTGTGCTACGACTGAAGCCCTTCCCACAACTTTCACATCTGTAGGGCTTCTCTCCTGTGTGAATAGGCAAATGGGCGTAAAGATGGGAGGTCTGGTTAAAGCTCTTCCCACACTCAAGGCACGAATAGGGCTTCTCCCCTGTGTGCACTCTCTGATGAGTCTGCAGGTTTGAGCTCTGGCTGAAACCCTTCCCACACTCGTGACACCAATAGCGTTTTTTTCCTGTGTAAACACTTTGTGGAACGGGCACAGCTGAGCTATAGCGGGCGGCCTTCCCGTGTGCGCCGTGCTCCGAGGACTTCTTTCTCGAGTGTACCTGCTGATGAAGTTCAAGACTGGGGCCATCGCTGAATGCTTTCTCACACTGACGACAGTGGTAGGTCTGCTGGACCAGAGGGGACACCTTTAAGATGTCTTTACCGCAGTCTTCGTTGTGAGGTTTATCGCCATCATGGTGGTGTGAGATACAACTAAAGATGTTAACGTATGGCGCAAATATACATAATTGGTTTTTCATCTGAGTCTGCTTACAACTTCTCTGGTGATTCTGTGTTTCGCCGAGATATATTTTACTCCAAGAATTCTGAACTCTCCCAGCCAGCAATTCTTGATTTTCAAGAATACTGGAATGATCCTCTATAAGGTTCATTATACAGCTGTCTTCCACGGAAGCCTGAATACATATTCCTGCTCCCACTTGACAGGGGGAATCACACTGTTCGGGGAACTCAGAACTCTTTCCTTGAATATTTATCTTGGAGTCTTGATCTTTGGTGAATTTGCTCACGATATGTCTCTTGATTTGCCAACATGAAAACTCTCCCAATGAAAGGCACCTTACTCCTGCTTCGTGAAGAGTCTCCTTCTCGTGTTGATTCCTGCCTCCTGAAGGGATAAAGAGAATAAAGAATCAGGGACAGAGAGACTGACATCAGCAAGGTGGTGAATTAAGAAGCTCCAAGCCCTTGTTCTGCAAAGGAAACATTTTTATTTAAAAAAAAAAAAACAGAGACTAGCTAAAATATCTGAAAAACAAAGGTCTACAGCAAACAATAGAATATCCAGTGGAAAAAAACCCACACATTTAAAAGGGAAGGAAATTTGCGATCAGCCCAGAGTAAGGGCTTAAGGTCTTCTCAGGTCTTTTATTTATTTTTGAGAGAGCGAGCGAGCGAGCAAGCATGCGTGCACAGGTGGGGGGTGCAGAGGGAAACACAGACTCTGAAGCAGGCTCCAGGCTCTGAGCTGTCAGCACAGAGCCTGACGTGGGGCTTGAACCCACAAGCGTCAGATGCTCAGCCGACCGAGCCACCCAGGAGCCCCTTCTCTAAGCATGCGTCTTTCCTTGGGGATCATTTGGGCGTTCTCCGTACGCAGCTACTTGTAAACATACTGGCAGTTTTGCTTATGGTAAGGTGCTGTCTGAAGGATCCAGGAGCCCAATTCCCTACTTCAAACTGGACAGAGCAGACTTTGTGATAGTCTAACCCATCTGGGCTCTGCTGGGGGACTAGAGACCTGCAGAAGGCTGGGAACAGAGATTCTGTGTGAAGGACTACAAGAGAACAGCTCTGTCCTCAAAAAGCTAGGGAGACGGTCTCTGGGGGTCTTTGTGTATGAAGGAATTGAAAACCACACACATAGGTTCAGGCAAGACACATGCTCAGAAAATGCCTGGGGAGACCCCAGGGTTCAGAACGCACCCTGCACATTAGTGAAGATCTTCCCTGGACAAGAGCTGGTCTCAAAAGATGTTTTTTTCTAATGCCCAATTTGCAACAACGACAAAAAAATAAAAGCATACAAAACCCCCAGGAAAAATATGGCCTAGATTGGAGGGAATAAAATAAAATGGCAGAAATGAACCGTCCACGATGGGTAACGCCAATGCCAGAGCCTTTAGAACTGTCCAAAATATACTCAGAGGGCCAAAGGAGCAAGTGACAAGCAGGAGGGCAGAGTGGGAAGGTCCAGCCCTGCTCCATCCAGGAACGACAAGTAAAACACCACAGACAAAAATAACTTTGTGAGAACTTGGAAAACCAGTTAAGAAGCAGCAGCAACCAAGATAACATTTAGCCAAATAAAAGCTGTGCTGGAAACTGCAAAACTTCCCAGAGGTTTTGCTCGCCCCACCCCCTCCTGGTGAGTGTGTGGGGAGGTTGGGAGGAGGCCGCCCGGTTCCTGGTTCCTCTCTCAGGAAGCCAAGAGCAGAACGTGCTGGCAATGTTCTGACTGATTTGGGGGCTGCTGCTGCCTGAGCACTGGTGGGAAGAGGGGCACGGTTCTGTGATGGAGTTTGCAGACCTGTGGGCACCTGGGGGGAAGAAATGACCAGGCAGAGGAATATAATCAAAACCTGAGGTCCTGAAAAAAAGCAGAGGTGGGAAAAATCAACATGTCCAAAAGCAGCCACACATGCGGGGGTGGTGAGGGATGGGAAGGAATGATGGAACAGGCCAGGGTCCAGGGAAGATGCACCCCAGAAAAATGTCAAGCTAATGAAGGTCTTCCTCTGCACACAGCCAGTCCACAGAGAGGTGGCTGTCCCCCGACCCCACAGGCTTCATTTTCAACAGAAGATCACAAGGCAAACAAAGAAACTCAACTCATGCAAAGGAGAGTAAGTATCTCTGAAAAACCAAACCTGCAGAAACAGGACTCTAATTGACTTGACAAAGACTTTAAAAACTTTAAATATGCTCAAAAAAACTAAGAAATACTGACATGACAAGATAACGACATAAAATCAGGAAAATGACACCTGAACACAATTCTGAACCTGAACAATGCAGTAACAAAACTGAAAACTTCACTGAGAGCTCAACAGCAGCCTTGAACAGGCAGAAGAATCCATGAACTTGGAAGCCAGGTCACAGGAAATCATCAAGTTGAAAAAGCATAAGGAAAAAATGAACAGGGCTGAAGGGACTTCAAGCTGACAAGGGGATGAACTGTATGAGTCCCAGAGGATACAAAAGGGGGTAGAGAACTAATTTGAAGTAACAGTGTCCAGAAACTCCAAAACTTCCACAGGATAAACTCCAAAAGACCCACATTAAAATACACTAAAACCGGGGCGCCTGGGTGGCGCAGTCGGTTAAGCGTCCGACTTCAGCCAGGTCACGATCTTGCAGTCCGTGAGTTCGAGCCCCGGGTCAGGCTCTGGGCTGATGGCTCAGAGCCTGGAGCCAGTTTCCGATTCTGTGTCTCCCTCTCTCTCTGCCCCTCCCCTGTTCACGCTCTGTCACTCTCTGTCCCAAAAATAAATAAAGGCTGAAAAAAAAAAATTTTTTAAAATACACTAAAACCAAACTGTGCAAAGTCAAATATCTAGAAAGGAGCAAGCAGAGGGCAGTCGGTCACATAGAACGGATCCTCCATAAGATCACGAGCGCATTTCTCAACAAAAACCTAGCAGGGTCAGAAGACAGTAGGATGATATACGTAAATCAATGAAGGGAAAAAAAATCAGACAACTGAACATATTTCCAGTAAAATTGTCTTTCAAAAATGTGGGAGAAACAGACGTTCCAAGACGAACAAAATCTGTGGGAGTTCATTTCCATTAGACTTGACCTACAAGAAACACTACAAGAGTGTTTGGGAGGGTACTGGACAATATTTGCAAGTTATAAAGAAATGAAGTTCTCTGCTAAAGGTAATATATGGAGACATTTAAAAACCTGTACAATTTTAGGGGTGCCTGGGTGGCTCAGTGGGTTAAGCATCCGACTCGACTTCAGCTCAGGTCATGATCTCAGAGTCATGGGGCTCTCTCTCCTTTCCCTCTGCCCTTCCTCCACTGGCAATCTTTCTCTCAAACATTTAAAAGACAAAACCTGTATAATTTCGGTTCCTAACTTCACTTTTAATTCTGTTACTGTCTTTAAAATCCTATGGGTACACAATACACTTTTTGATAGCAATAATATTAAGGGAAGGGAAAAGTTGTAAAAAGTGTTTTTGTACGTGGTTGAAGTTAAGCTCTTAGCAGTTTAAAAAAGATTGTTTAATAACTTTAGGTATTTAAAAAAATTTTTTTAATGTTTATTTTTGAGACAGAGACAGAGCATGAACGGGGGAGGGTCAGAGAGAGGGAGACACAGAATCTGAAGCAGGCTCTGAGCTGTCAGCACAGAGCCCAACGTGGGGCTCGGACCCACGGACTGTGAGATCATGACCTGAGCCACCCAGGAGCCCCTAGGTATTTTTTTTTTTTTTTGTGGTTACCATGGTGTTTACATAAACGTCCTAAAGAACGTACACCCAAAAAAAGAATCAAAATGCATCAACTACAAATAACACAAAAAGAGTAGGGAAGGAAGTGAACAACAAACAAAGCTGTAAGACATGAAGATTAAAATCCCCTATCGAGGGGCGCCTGGGTGGCTCAGTCAGTTGGGCGGCCGAACTTCGGCTCGGGTCATGGTCTCGCGGTCCGTGAGTTTGAGCCCTGCGTCGGGCTCTGTGCTGACGGCTCAGAGCCTGGAGCCTGTTTCGGATTCTGTGTCTCCCTCTCTCTGACCCTCCCCTGTTCATGCTGTGTCTCTCCCTGTCTCAGAAATAAATAAAAAAACGTTTAAAAAAAAAATATCCCCTATCGAAAGACAGCTTGACAGAATGGCTTCAGAACACATGACCCAACTATATGCTGCCTGTAACAGACTCGCCTGAAATCTAAGGAGGTGCACAGGTAAAAAGTCAAAGGATGAAACAAGATATTCCAGGCCAAAAGTAACCAAAAGAGAGCAGGGATGGCTATACTAATAACAGGAAAAAAAAAAGACTTTAAGTAAAAAATGACTACAAGTCACTGTAAAATGATAAAAGTATTAACACACTAAGAAGACCTAACAATTACAAACCCACATGCACCAAACATCAGAGCTCTTAAATAGGAGGCAAACACTGAGAATCAAAAGAAATAGCTCTGCAATAACATTAGGAGGCTTCAATACACACTTTTAATAATGGACAAAACAACGGAAAAGATCACCAATAAGGAGACAGAAGACTAGAACATTATAATTATACATCAGCGGGGCCTACGTTAAGTCATACAAACTATCTTTTCCAGTCACAATGCAAGAAAACCAGACAATAGCGGAAAACAGGAAAACCCACAACTAAGTAGAAATTAACATAAAATAGATCGAAGAAGAAATCAAAAGGGAAATAAGAAAATACCTAGAGACAAATGAAAACAAAAACACAGCATATCAAAACTGATGAGATCTGTGGGTAAAGCAGTGCTAGAAGGGAAAATCCTAGCTACAAATGCATACATTAAAAAAGAAATCTTGTCTTTACAACTTAAAGAATTGGAAAAAGATCAAACTAAACTCACAGCTAACAGAAAGAAGGAAACAATAAAGACAGAAAAATTAGAGAGTTGGTCTTCAAAAAAGATCAAAATGGACAAAGGTTTAGCTTCATTAACTAAGTAGAAGACTCAGCTAGAATCAGAAACGAAAGTGGGACAATCTTACTGGCCCTATAGAAATAAAAGGACTCTAAGAAAAAGCTATGAATATTTGTAGGCAAGCAAATTGGATAAGCTAAATGAAATGGGTAAATTCCTAGGAAAACGCCTACCATTACTAAATGAGAAAAACACAACATCTGATGGACCTGTAACCAGTAAGGAGATCAAATCAGTAACAATAAACTTTTCAACAAGGAAAAGTCCAGGACCATGACCACATACCTTTGCTAATACATTTACCAAAATCAAGAGAAAGAGGGGGTATTACAAATGATTTTATAGAAATATAAAGGACTTTAAAAGAATACTATGAAAGATTATATGTAAAAAAATAACCTAGATGAAATGGACAAATGCCCAGAAACCCCCAAACTACCAAGACAGAATCATGAACAGAAATCTAAACTACAAACGTAATTACAAAGAAGAATGAACACAGGAAAGCTTAGAACCAGATGGCTCCATTGGAAAATTCAACCAAATATTTAAAGAAGAATTAACATGTAGGGAACAGCCCCAAATTCATTCTAGAAGGCAAGCATTACCCTGATTCCAAAGCCAGACAGAGATACTAAAGGAAAAGAAAACCTAAGTGCCAATATCCCTGATGAACACTGATGCAAACATCCTCAACAAAACAGAATTCAATAGCAAAATAAAAGGCTTATACACCATGACCAAGGGAGAATTATTCTTACAACGCAAAGATGGTTCAACATAGAAAATCAACCAATGTAATATACCACAACACAATGAAGAAAAGAATACATGATCATCTCAATTCAGTAAGAGCAACGGACAAAACTGAATAAACTTGCATGATAAAAACACTTATCAAACCAGGAATAAAAGGAAAATATCTCAACAAAATAAAGGCCATATGTGAAAAGCTCACGGCAAACATCATATTCAATGGTGGAAGACTGAAAACTTTCCCTCCATCAGCAGGAACAAGGTAAGGATGCCTGCTTTTGCCATGTCTATTAAACACAGTACTGAATGTCTGAGTCAGAGAAATGAGGCAAGAAAAAAAGACACCCAAATTGGAAAGAAGTAAAAACGTTGACACATATTATGATTTTATTTGTGGAAAACCCTTAAGATTCCACAAAGAAAATGCTTAAGAAGCAATAAGCAAATTCAGCCAAGTTGCAGACACAACTAATTTTTGTGAGATTTTATTTCTATGCACTAACAACGAATGATATGAAATAAAAATCAATTACAAAGACAAATATAGAGACCAACAGAATAAAATAGGAAACCCAGAAATCAACACTCATATATATGGTCAAAAGGATTTCGGCAAGGGTTCCAAGACCACTCAACAGGGAAAGGACATCTTTCCAACAGGTGGTGCTAGGAAATCCCCATGTCGTTGCAAAAGAATCAAGTTGGGCTCTTACCTTACATCTTTCAAAAACCAATTCAAAATGCACCGAAGCCCTAAACAGCTAAAACTGTAAAACTCTTAGAAGAAAAAAGGGGAAAAGCTTCCTGTTATGGGATCATGTGATTACTTGCTCAAAGCATGAGCAAGAAAAGTAAAAAGAGACACACGAGACTGTATCAAAATAAAAAACTTCCACAAATCAAAGGACGCAAATACTGGAGTGAAAAGGCAACCCAGGAATGGGAGAAAATATTTCCAAATCATGTTTCTGATAAGGGATTAATATAAAGAGTGTATAAGTATCTCCTATAAAACAACACAAACCCCCCAAAATTGGCAAAATACGTGAACACATATTTCTGCAGAGATGATAAACACATGGCCAATAGGCTCATAAAAAGATGCTCATCACTGACTGTTAGGGAAATGCAAATGAAAACCACAACAGGATACCACCTCACACCCACCAGGATGGGCACTATCAGAAGAACAAACCTAACAAATAAACCCAGAATGAATGTAAACTGGTGCAGCCACTATGGAAAACAGTATGGAGGTTCCTCAAAAAATTAAAAACAGAAATATCACCCAATAATTCCACTATGGGGTGTTTACCTAAAGAACATGAAAACACTAATTTGAAAAGGTATATGCCCCCCCCCCCAGGTTTACTGCAGCCTTATTTATAATAGCCATGATATGGAAGCAACCTAAGTGTCCATCGATAGATAACTAGATAAGGAAAATGGGTATATACACAGTGGAATATTATGCAGGCATAAAGAAGGATGAGATTGTGCCATCTGCAACAACATGGATGGACGGAGAGGGTATTAGGCTGAAATAAGTCAAACTGAGAAAGACAAACACCATATGATTTCCATCATATGTGGAATCTAAAAAATAAAAAGTAGAATCAGCCCTTAAACATAGAGAACAAACTGATGGTTGCCAGAGAGGAGGGGGTAGGGGGTTGTGCAAAATGGGTGAAGGGGAGTGGGAGATCTAGGCTTCCAGTTATGGAATGAGTAAGTCATGGGAATAAAAGGCACAGCATAGGGAACACAGCCAACAATATCATAATGGTGTTGTGGGTTGACAGACGGAGGTTACACTTGTGGTGAGCCCGGCATAAGGTACAGAGAAATTGAACCACTATGGTGCACACCCTAAACTAAAGTAACACTGTATGGCAACTATATGGAAACAAAAGAAGCCAGAAAACAAAGTACTGGTCAGGATGAGGAGAAACTGGAATCCCGTGTGCTGTTGGTGGGAACGTAAAACAATGCAGCCACCACAGAAACAGTTTGGTGATTATTCCAAAAACCTACCAATACCCAAGATCATCCAGCAAGTTCGCTTCTCGGTACACACCAAAATTAAATGAAAGCAGACTATCAGATTGGTACACAGATTCTACATACAATTAAAAGGCAAGAGGGGCGCCTGGGTGGCTCAGTCAGTTAAGCGTCTTGACTTTGGCTCAGGTCCCGATCTCATGGTTCGTGAGTTCGAGCCCCGTGTCGGGCTCTGTGCTGACAGCTCGGAGCCTGGAGTCTGCTTCAGATGCTGTGTCTCCCTCTCTCTCTCTCTCAAAAATAAACATTAATTTTTTTGAAAGAGAATATTATAAACTTTATGCCAATAAATTAAAAAATTAAAGTGAAATAGGACAAATTTCTTGAAAGAGAAAACAAGGCTGATCTAAGAAGATATCTGAATAGCCCTGTATCAAAGAAATAAAATAAATTCTTATTTTAAAACCTTTCCACAAAGAAAACTCAGAGCCCACGTGGCTTCATGTAGAAAGTTTACCAAACCTTTAAGGAAGAAATAATACTAATGACATACAAACTCTTCCAGCAAAGTGTTTAAGACTGACTACTTCCTAATGTACTTTATCCGGCCAACATCACCCTGACACCAAAATCAGACACAGACATTACAAGAAAAGACAACTACAGACCGGTATCTTTCAGGATCGCAGTTACAAAATTAGGCCAAATAAACCCAACAATGTATAAGAAGGGCACAAAATCATGAGCTAGTGATTGTTTCAAGAATGACAGGTTGACTTAACATTCTAAAATCAGATGAAACACTTCCCTCCAAAGATAAGGAATAAGGCATAATCATGACAAAGTTTGAAATGTTGAGAGAATTACCAAAACATGACACAGAGAAATGAAGTGAGTAAAGGCTGTTGGAAAAATAGCGCTGGGGTGCCCGGTGGCTCAGTCAGTTAAGCATCGGGACTCTTGGTTTCGGCTCAGGTCCTGAGCTCACGGTCTTGCGATCAAGCCACACATCGGGCTCTGTGCTTGGGATTCTCTTGCTCCCTCTCTCTCTGACTCTCCCCCGTTTGCACGCTCTCATGCGCTCTCTCAAAATAAACATTAAAAAGCTTTTAAAAATAATAAAAAAGAGACACAGTGCTAACAGACTTGATGCAGGGTTGCTACAAACCTTCAATTTGTAAAAACCACACAAATACCAGGAGCATAAAAACCCACCTGGAGAGAGGTACACCTGTACTCAAATAGCCAACAGTTAGAGGCACCACTTTTTTTTTTTTTTTTAACTTTATTCATTTTTGAGAGACAGAGAGAGAGCATGAGCAGGGAAGGGGCAGAGACAGAGGGAGGCACAGAATCCAAAGCAGGCTCCAGGCTCTGAGCTGTCAGCACAGAGTCCGACGCGGGGCTCGAACTCACGAACTGGGAGATCGTGACCTCAGCCGAAGGCGGACGCTCAATCGACTGAGCAACCCGGGGGCCCCAAGGCACCACCTGCTTTTTGAAAGCGCGTGTTACACCGCTTAACTTTTACAAAGAACGTACGTGAGTCCTGGCATTTGCTAAACCACAAGAAATCCGAAGAGAGTTTTCGCTTTTATGAGAAAAGGTGAAAAGTAAAAATAGCATTTAGCTTTCGTTTTGCGGTGAGCTGTGACAGAGGCAGCGTGCGCCCCAAGGGGCCAACGGCTAAGCTCCGGAACTGAAGGCAGCATCTCAGTGCTGAAGCCACGATAGCCTTAACCGTGGCTGGGAGCACCTGTGCTTCATCTGTGCATCCACGGGCAAGATGTGTCCTAGATAGCAGAAAGCCTAAGAGAGAGGAATTTCTGGGTCTGGGAACAGTCAAAACAGTCAAAAATGTTCCATATAAATGACTGGTAACTGTTTTGGTTTTTTTTTTTTTTTTTTTGAGAGAGAGAGAGAGCATGTGAGCAGAGGGAGAGGCAAAGGGAGAGGCAAAGGGAGAGGGAGAAAAAGGATCTTAAGCAGGCTCCACGCTCAGTACAGAGCCGGATGCGGGGCTTGATCTCACAACTGTGACATCATAACCTGAGTCAAAATCAAGAGTCGGATGCCCAACCAACCGAGCCACCCAGGCGTCCTGGTAATTGCTTCTTTAAGCCATTTTGGCTTACAGAAGACTTCACAGGAACCCTCTACGTTCAGAGAGCAGGAGAAACCTATACGTGAAAAGATGTCCAGTATCGCTCATCGCTAGTGAAATGCAAATCAAAACCACAAGCAGATACGACCTCATGCCCGTTAGAATTCCTGGCATCAAAAAGACGAGAGATAAGAAGTGAGGATGTGGAGGAAAGGGAACCCTTGTGCACTGTTGTTGGGATTGTAAACTGGCGCAGCCAGTACAGAAAACAGTAAGGAGGGTCCTCAAAACATCTAAAACAGAACTACCACAGGACCTCGCAATTCCAGTTCTGGGCATATATCTGAAGAAAACAAAATCAGCCTGTCGGAGAGATCTGCACCATGTTCACTGCAGCCGCATTTACAATAGCGAATACGTGGAAACAAGGGTCCATCGATGGATGAATGCATAAAGAAACCGGGTCGTGTATAAGGGGGGGGGGGGGAGGGTATTATTCAGCCATAAAAAAGAATGAAATCTTGCCATTATGACAACACAGATGGACCTCAAGGGCATTATGCTAAGTGAAATAAGTCAGGCAAAGACAAATACCGTATGATCTCTCTTGTAGGTAGATGTAAAAACAACTCAGAGGAAGAGATCGAATTTGTGCTTACCAGGGATGGAGGGACTGGATGAAAGGGACCAGAAGGCTCAAAGTTCCAATGATAAGGTAAATAAGTACTGGCGATGGAATGGTGAATATTGTTAACACTGCTTATGTGACCTATCTGAAGGTTGCTAAAAGCATAAACCCTAAAAGTTTTCATCACAAGGGAAAAAAACCCATTTTTAAAAAACCTCTAACAGGTAATGGATTTTAACTAAACTTACTATGGTAATCATTTTGTAATATTAAGTCAAGTCATTATGATGTATACCTTAAAATTTTACGGTGCTGTATGTCAATTATAGCTCCATAAAATGGAAAGAAAAAGGAGACATCAATACAGATACTATGGACACGAAAGGAATAACAAATGGATACCATGAATAACTCCAGGCCCACAAATTTAATAATCTAGATGAAATGGAACAATTCTTTGAAAGACACAATCTGCTAAAACTCATACAAGAAGAAACAATCTGAATAGGCCTACATCTGTATTTTTTTAAAGTTTACTTTTTTTGAGAGAAAGAGAGTCCGAGAGCGTGCACGAACAGGGGAGGGGCAGAGAGAGAATCCCAACCAGGCTCCGCACTGCCAGCACAGAGCCTGATGCAGGGCTCAATCTCACCAACTGTGAGATCATGACCTGAGCCCAAACCAAGAGTCGGACACTTAACCGACTGAGCCACCCAGGGGCCCTAGGCCTGTATCTATTAAGGAAGCTGAATCATTAATCTTTTGAAGCAGCACCAGGCCCAGATGTGTTCACTTGTGAATTCTACCAAACGTTTAAGAAAGGCATTATATTACTTCTTTACAATAGCTTTCAGAGCACAAAAGCAATGAGAATATTTCCTCGCTCATTCTATGAGGCCATCGTTACCTTAATACCAAAACCAGACAAAGATATTACAGGAAAACTACAGACTGATATATTTCATCAACGCCAAAGATCCTCCAAAAATATTAGCAAGTCAAATGCAACAATGCATAAAAAGAATTAGACGCTGTGGTCAAGCATACTAGGCATGTAAGAAAGGTTCAACCCTGGAAAATTAATCCATTACATGAAAAAACTACAGAAAAATCACATAAGACCATCAAAAGATACAGAGAAAAAGCATTTGATAAAATCCAATACTTGTTCATAATAAAAACTCTCAAGCAAACCAGGAATATAGAAGAAATTCCTCAACTGGAGAAAGGACATCTAACTAGTATCTTTGTGAGACACATAAAACCTTCCCGCTAAAATCAGGAATCTCTTAGCACTCCTTTTCAACACTGTACTGTAAGTCCCAGCTAACACAAATGGGTACAGATTGCAAAGGAAGAAATAAAACGTTGTTGGTGAATGATGTGATTGTCTATGTAGAAACCCCCAAAGAATCAATCAAAAAACCTCCTGGAACTAATAAACAATCATAGCAAGGATGCAGAACACAAAATTGATACAGAAAAGTATATTGCTCCCTTATACACAAGCAATGGACAAGTGGAATTGGAAATTACGATAGCATTACCATTTACATTAGCACCCCCTAAGAGTCTATGTTCAGGGATAAAAAGCCCCAAGACTGTCAAGATGTCAGTCCTTCACAGTCCCGATCAAAATCCCGGCGAGACATCTGGTGGATATCGACAAATGGATTTAAAAGTTTCTACGGAAACGCAAAAGACCCAGAAGAGCCAACACAGTATTGAAGGAGAATTACAAGGTTGGAAGACGCGTTAGGCAACACCTAGACCTATTCTATAGAGCTGCAGTATTCAAGATGGTGTAGAATTGGCGACAGAAGAAATGGACCAATGGAGTGGAATAAAGACGTGAGAAATAGGGCTCAAGCAAATATAATCAGCCGATCTTTGACAACGGGGTAAAGGCAATACAATGAAGCAAAGACAGTCGGTGCTAGAACAACCGGACATTCACATGCGAAAAAAAAAAAATCCATATGGAGAGTTTAAGCTTTTTGCAAACATGAACTCAAAGCATAGACCTTAACGTAAATGCAAAACTAGCAAACTCCTAAATGAAGTTTCTGCTCTGTGCAAGCCGCGTCAAGAGAATAAGGGGAGTCAGGGAGAAAATGTTTGTAAAAAATGTATGTGGCAAAGGAACTCTTCAAAGCCAACAATAAGAAAACAATGTGTTTAAAATATGGACAAAAGCCCTGAACAGACACATCACCGAAGAAAATATACTAATAGCAAACAGGCCTCCGAAAAGGTGTTCAACATCACATGTCCTTAGTGAACTGCAAATCAAAATGAGATAGCACTACACCTATTAGGATGGCCCAAATCCCAAAGGTCGACACCACTGCCGGTGAGTATCTAACTGGAAGCCTCAATTCACTGCTGCTGAAAATGCAAAATGGTATGGCCACTTTGGAAGATAGTCTGGCAGTTTCTTATAAAACCACAAAAGTAAATAGTGCACCTTGGCACTTACCAGATGAGTGGAAAACGTATGTCCGCACAAAAATCATCACACAGATGTTTGCGGCAGCTTTATTCATAATTGTCAAAACTTGGAAGCCATCAAGCTGAATGGATGAATAAACTGTGGTACATCCAGACAACGGACTATCGTCCAGTGCTAAAAAGAACAGAGCTATCAAGCCCTGAGGGAACTTTAAATGCACATTGCTAAGTGAAAGAAGTGAATCTGAAACAGCTGAAAGCTCTAAGATTCCACCTGACATCCTGGGAAAGGCAAATCTATGGAGACAAAAGCATCGCTAGTTGACAGTGTTTAGAGGGGAGGGGGAATTAACAGGTAGAGCACGGAGAATTTTAAGGCAATCTGTTCTGGATCATACCGTAATGGTAGATACATACCACTATAAATTTGTACAAACTCCTACAATGTACAACGGCAAGAGCAAACTCTGAAGTATAGACACTGGGCGATGATGATGTATCCCGGTGGGTTCATCGACTGCAACAAAAGTACCACTCTACTATCAAATGTTGACAGGGGAAGGCTGTGTGTGCCTGCACGTGGGTGTAGTCTAGAGGAACTCTCTGTATCTTCTGCTCAATTTTGCTGTGAACCTAAAAGTTAGGTGAAAAATAAAACCTATTTTAAAAATGTATTTATAGGGGCGCCTGGGTGGCTCAGTCGGTTGAGCGTCTGACTTCGGCTCAGGTCATGATCTCACAGTTTGTGGGTTTGAGCCCCGCATCAGGCTCTGTGCTGACCGCTTGCTCAGAGCCTGGAGCCTGCTTCAAATTCTGTGTCTCCTTCTCTCTCTGCTCCTCCCCCACTCACGCTTTGTCTCACTCTGTTTCTCAAAAATAAATAAAATGTAAAAAAATTAGGGGCGCCTGGGTGGCGCAGTCGGTTAAGCGTCCGACTTCAGCCAGGTCACGATCTCGCGGTCCGTGAGTTCGAGCCCCGCGTCGGGCTCTGGGCCGATGGCTCAGAACCTGGAGCCTGTTTCCGATTCTGTGTCTCCCTCTCTCTCTGCCCCTCCCCCGTTCATGCTCTGTCTCTCTCCGTCCCAAAAAATAAATAAACGTTGAAAAAAAAAAATTTTTTTTTAAAAAATAAAAAAAAAATGTAAAAAAATTAAAAAAAAAGAAAATAAAAATAAAAATGTATTTATAGACTTAAATACACGCCAGTGGAAAAAAAATGAATAAAAAGTAACACATATATGCCAACCACAAGATCCAACCATTCGTTACTCTTGCCTAAGAAAAATGAAGGTGTATGCCAATACACACACATATATAAGAATATTCAGCATCTTCACTCGTAATAGCCCAAAGCTGGACAAACCCGTCAGCAGGTGAACGAATAAACAAATCGTAGTATATTCACACTGGAATACTACTTAGCAATAAAAAGGAATGAACTATGGATAGATGCAACACGGGTGAATCTCAACCTATACTGAGTAAAATAAGACAGCCAAGGGAAAGAAAAAACACCATGTGATTTACAAAAAGTTTTAGGGGCCCCTGGGTGGCTCAGTTGGTTAAGGGTCTGACTTTGGCTCAGATCACAATCTCACGGTTCGTCAGTTCAAGCCCCGCATCGGGCTCTGTGCTGACAGCTCAGAGCCTGCTTCAGATTCTGGGCCTCCCTCTCTCTTTGCCCCTCCCCTGCTTGCACTCTGTGTCTGTCTCTCTGTGTCTCAAAATTAAGCATTAAAATTTTTTTTTAATTAAAAAAAAGTCCTGTAGAGTGACAGAAAGTAGACCAGTAGTTGCTTGGGGATGGGTGTGGGACATGAAGAAGGGGAGAGAGGGAGAGATTACAAGCGGGCATGAGAATTGTGCACAACTTTTAAAGATTTCTTTTGCATTAGAGTGCTTCGCAAACTAACCCCCCTTCCAGATCTGGCAAGAAAAAGCCAAAACTGTTCAGGGCTGGGGAACAGGAAATTTAGGGTGGAAATCCTGGAAGCCAGAAAGCCACAGAAGTAAGATTAATCTAAGTTTTTCCCAAATCCCTGGCTCACCATTAATGGCACAGGGTAAGATTTGTGAGTTTGATTCTCTGTTGACTCAGTGCTATTACTTAACCCAAACACAGTTTGAAGTGTCAAAGGTCACAACTCAATTTAGGGGAGAAAAACCAAAGGTAAGGGATCCACAGAGGGTCCGTCCCTAACTAGGACTATAAACCCTACCCACATCTTTGGCAGATCTCTTGACTATGCAGACGTAGCAAAGACCCCAGGGCCTGGACTAAAAAAGCAGCAGCCAGAAGTCATGAGAGGCATTACAGCAAAAACACCAAAAAATATTTAATCTGCCCAAAATATTACAGAAAACGACAAACAGATGAGCAAAGAGAGAAGATCCAAAGGCACGATGATGAATGTAAACACACCCGTATTAATAACTACACTGTGTGTGAATGTACTACCCCAAAATCGGAAGGCAGATGTTGGCAGATCACATAAAAAGAAAAGATCCGTGGGTGATGGGTATTGAGGAGGGCACCTTTTAGGATGAGCACTGGGTGTTGTATGGAAACCAATTTGTCAATAAATTTCATAAAAAAAAAAAAAAAAATCTCACAGAGAAGAGCAAGAGATTAAATTATAAAAATCAATGTGAAAAGTAATTGGTCTATAATTTAGGACATCTGAAACCTTAAATGGTAATTAATAGCATTTTCTGAAACACATCAGATTATCACATCTTCATTGTACAGTTTTAAAAATCTTGTTAAAATCTCTTCAATAAAGGTCTTGTACCTTGAAAAAAAAAAAAAAAAAAAAGATCCAACTATACACTGTCAACAAGACACCTATTCTAAATACGCATCGTTAAAAAAAATAAAAGACATACAAATATATCATGCAAAGCCTAAGAAAGATTGAGTGGCTAAACTAGTATCCGATAAAAAGAGACTCTACGAAATAGATGTGGATGGAGGTAGAGTGTATTATACTAAGTGAAATAAATCAGAAAAAGACAACTACTGTATGACTGCCCTCACATGTGGAATTTTAAGAAGCACAATAGATGAGCAAAGGGGAAGGAAAAAAAAAGAGAGGGAAGCAAACCATAAGAGACTCTCACCTCTAGAGAGCAAACTGAGGGTTGCTGCAGGGGAGGTGGGCAAAGGGATGCCTTAGATGGGTGATGGGTATGAAGGAGGGCACTTGTGATCAGCACTGGGTGTTGCATGTGTTGTATGTAAATGAGGATCCACTAAATTCTACACCTGAAATGAATATTACACTTGATGCTAATTAACTGGAATTTGAATACAAACTGGAAACAAAAACAAACAGAACACTATTAAAGACAGAGAGAGCCATAATAAAAGGGTCAATATGGCAAAATGATGTAAAAATTACAAACGCATATGTATCTAACAAAGGCTACAAAACACACGAAGCAAAAACAGAAACTGAGAGATGGACAAAACTACAGAGTTAGAGATTTTAACACACTTCTCTTAGTTGGTGAAACAATTCGACCATAAAAAAAAAAATCAGTGAAACAATACAAACTCTGAACCCTTAAAACTAACCATTTTAACTAAAATGAAACTTATAGATCATCACTGCACCCAACTAGGGAACACACATTTTTTCTCCAAATACCCATGCAAAATCCATCAAAATAACTGTATCCAGGGGTTATGAAAAAAGTTTCAAAAGACTGGAATACTGAAGAGTATGTTCTCTGACCAGAGTGGAATTAAATTCAAAACCAGTAACAATAAAGCTGGAGGTATCACAATCCCACAAGATACACTACAAAGCTATAGTAATCAAAATAGTATGGTAGTGGCACAAAGACACATAGATCAAAGGCACAGAAGAGAGAGCCCAGGAAGAAACCCCTGCTTATATGGTTAATTAATCTTTGACAAAGGAGGCAAAAATATACAACGGGGGAAAGACAGTCTTTCTTTTATTTAAAGTTTATTTACTTTGAGAGAGAGATCTTGTGTGCACGTGCAAGAAGGGGAAGGGCAGAGAGAGAGAGAGAGAGAGAGAGAGAGAGAGAGAGAGAGAACTCACGACTATGAGATCATGACCTGAGCCAAAATCAAGAGTCGGACACTTAACTGACTGAGCCACCCAGATGCCCCAAGACAGTCTCTTTAATAACGGGTCCTGGGAAAACTGAACCACTTTCTTATATTACACACAAAAATAAAGTCAAAATGGATTAAAGACCTAAGTGTGAGATCCGGAATCCTAAAAATCCTAGAAGAGAGCACAGGTAGTAATCTCTTCGACACTGGCCTTAGAAACATTTTTCTACATCTATCTCTTCAGGCAAAGAAAACAGAAGCACAAACAAACTACTGGAGTTACACTAAAATAAAAAGCTTTTGCACACCAAAGGAAACCATCAGTGAAATAAAAAGGCAACCTCCTTAATAAAAGAAGACATTTGCAAATGATATATCTGAGAAGAGATTAATATCCAAAACATATAAACAACTTACATATAACTTAACACCAAAAAAACAAATAACCCAATTCAAAAGCCGGCAAAAGACCTGAACAGACATTTTTCCAAAGAAGACATATAAATGGCCAAGAGACACATGAAAAGACACCCAACATCACTTACCATCCGGAAAATGCCAATCAAAACCAGAATGAGATATCACATCCTATCTGTGAGGATGGCTAGTATCAAAAAGATGAATAATAAGCATTGATGAGGATGTGGAGAAAAAGGAACAACTGCCTACTGCTGGTAGGAATGTAAATTGGTGCAGCCACTGTGGAAAACCGTATGAGGGTTCCCCAAAAAATCAAAAATAGAATTACCATATGGAGCGCCTGGGTGGCTCAGTCAGTTAAGCATCCAATTTCGGCTTGGGTCATGATCTCGCGGTTCATGGGGTCCAGCCCCGCGTCGGGCTCTGTGCTGCCAGCTCGGAGCCTGGAGCCCGCTTCAGATTCTGTGTCTCCCTCTCTCTCTCTCTGCCCCTCCCCTGCTCTTGCTCTGTCTCTCTCTCTCAAAAATAAATCAACATTTAAAAAAAAATAAAAAAAAATAGAATTACCATATAATCTAGTAATTCCACTACTGGATATTTACCAAAAGAAAACAAAACACGAATTCAAAAAGATACACACACCCCTATATTTACCGCAGCATCATTTACAACAGGCAAGACATGGAAGCAGCCCAAGTGTCCATCAACAGGATGAAGAAGATGTGGGGGGTGTGTGTGTGTGTGTGTGTGTGTGTGTCCATACACACACACAGACATACATACACGATGGAACAGTAGTCATAAAAGAGAGTGAGATCTTGCCATTTGCAACAACATGGATAGACCTAGGAGGTATTATGCTGAGTGAACTAAGTCAGAGAAATAACTCGATTTCACTTATAGGTGGAATCTAACAGTCAAAACATGCAAACAAAATGGAAACAGGCCCATAAATACAGGGAACTAGTGATTGCTGGAGGGGCGTGAGGGATGGGCAAAATAGGTGAAGGGGGGAGTGGGAAGTGTAGGATCCCGACTTCGGATGAAAGGTACGGCAATGGCATCGTAACAGTGCTGTATGGTGACAGGTGGCAGACATTGCATACGGTCGTCTACTCTCTATGCTGCACACCTGAAATGAATGTATCATCGTATGCCAACTAGATGTCAATAAAAAGACTAGATTGAAACCACAGTGAAGACATCCAGAAAAGTCCTAATAATACGAAAATTAAATACACTCTAAGCAACCCACACGTCAAATAGGAAATTGCATGGGAAATTAGAAAACACTTTGAAATAGTGATGAAGGAACATTATATCACCATTTCTGGCGTGCAGTTAAATAGCACTCAGAGATACTTTTATAGCTTTAAACGTTTACATTAGGAAACAAGAAAGGCCTAAAATCAAACACCTAAGGTTCCATCTCAAGAAGCCGTGAAAAGAGTAGGAAAGAAGAGTAAAAATCAAATAAATAGAAACAAACAATAGGGAAAACTCAGTATCAGTCATGAAAGATAGGATATTATTACAGATCTTAGAGGCATTAAAATAAGGGAATATATTCAACAACTTAGATAAGATGTACTAATTCCCTGAAACATACAAATAACCAAATCTGTAGCAAGAAAAGCAAAAAATCTAAGGAGTTCAGGGATTTAATTCATAAAAACATTCTCACAATAAGACCAGACGACTTCACCAGTGGATTCCGCTTGGCACTCAGGAAAGGAGTAATACCAGTCCGACACGAACCCTTCCAGAAAACAGAAGAGGAAGGTATACCTGAATGTCACTTGTGTAAGGCCAGTATTACCTCGACATCAAAACCAGACAAAGATATCAAGTCCCAAGAACGTTACAAATCAAAATCCCCCCTAACAAAAGTACAAATATCCTTAATAAAGAACAGATCTTGTTTGTTTCTACAAACATAATAAAAAGAATAGTAGTACATCATGAATAGGTGGGGTTAATCCCAGCGTTAAAGACAAGACGACAGGCCCCGAATGGAGTTGCATATGCTAAGCCTCGTGCCCCCAAACCAAGACTTAGTATAATTTTTGGCTCACCCAGAAATGCAATCTTAAACTAATCGGGAATCCCCTGATCTGCTCTAGTTAGGAAGCCTGCCATCCCCTTAAAGGGAAAGTAACCTTGCAAATGACCAACCTGCTTTTGTGCCTCACAGAACTTCCTTGTCCGTGTTCCGTTCTGCCTGTAAGTCTTTTACTTTATATAGCTCCTGAGGGAGCTTTTCTATCTGCTCTCATGAATGCTGCCTGATTCAGGAATCACTGAATAAAGCCAGTAAGATCTTTAAAATTTAGTCAGTCGAATTTTGGGTTTTAATAGAAGGAACGCAAGGTTGTTTTAACATGTGAAATCGCCAATGCATTTTATCGTATTTACAACATACAAGAGAAAATGTAATGATCACCTCAGTATTTTACGAAAGATGTATATGCGTATACTATTACCCATTCATGATAAAAACTCTGAAACTCAGATGGGAACTCAACCGAAAAAGAAAACCTACAGCTGACGACGCCATTATCAGTGCTGAAAGACTGACGCTGTTCACCTGCCTTGAGGCAAGCAAGCAAACAAAAAAAAACCAAAGGCATTCAGATTGGAAAGAAGAAAGAATATACATTTGTACATCATGGTCTTCTACATAGAAAATCTTTAGGAATGTGCAATAATGCCTCTAGAATATACCAATATGGGAAGACTGCAGGCTACAAGGTTGATGTCAAAAATTAACTGTATTCCTAGGAGATAGAAGCAAACAACTGAGAAATGAAATATATAGTGTCAAAAAAATAAAACACTTCTGAAAAATTAAAGGTATATATAAAACCTATCCACTGAATGCTATAAAATGTGATATTGTGATTTATAATAAATACATATTTTGGTCTTCAGTTCCTGGCCCGCAGATCCCCAAATCCTTGGAATTTCCTAAGAGAAAAGAACAATGGGAACATCTTTGTTATAATATTTGGTCTCTTTTCCTAAGCTCCTGAAATCCTTCCATAGCCATAAAGGTGAAATGGGTGTCCTATACTTCCTAACAAACTTCTTTCAACCACATCTGAGTTTAGGTTAATGAGGTGACTTTTGGAAATCCTCTAAGGATGGGAGGCTGGTTGCCATGAAAGCCAGCCTTGATTACAGGGTTGGAATTTTTAGTCCCACCTCCTGACCTCTGGGGGGAGAGGGCCAGAAAGCTGAACCAATCACTAACAGCCAATGACCTAATCGATCATGCCTAACTAATAAGCCTCCATAAAAACCCAAAAGGAGGGGGGTTGGGGAACTTTCAGGTAGGTGGACATGTGGAGATGCAGGGAGAGTGGTGAGGCCAGAGAGTGCCTGGAAGTTCCACACCCCTCCCCACATATTTTGCCCCACGCGTCCCTTCCATGTGGCTGTTTAGTTATATCCCCTTGTAATAAACTGATAATCTAGTAAGTAAACGGTATCTCTGAGTTCTGTGAGCCACTAAAGCAAATTAATTGAACCCAAGGTTGGGGTTGAGGGAACCTCTGAAGCACAGTTAACAATCTGGCCTTATCACTGGCCTCTGAAAGGGGGGGAAGGGTGAGGGGTCGGGATCTTATAGAACTGAGCCCTTAACCTGTAGGATCTGACGTTGTATCCAGACAGATGGTGTCAGAATTGAGTTGAAATGTACGACACCCAGCTGGAATCTTGACTGATTGCTTAGTATGGCAATAACCTCCACTTATTAGAACTGGTATCAGAATTATAGAATTGAGATGTGTCCCTACAAAAAAAGAAAAAAAAAGTCAACTAAACACACACAAAACATGTAATAATGAAGGAAAAGAGGGCCAAAAAAGCTTTATGAGATACTTGAAACAAATATAAAAACAAATAACAAAATGGCAAAAGTCCTTCCCTATCAATAATTACTTTAAATGTAAATGGATTAAACTCCCCAATCAAAAGGCATAAATTGGAGGAATGGATTAAACAAAACAAAACAAAACAAAACAAAACAAAACAAAACATGATCCAGCTATAAGCTGTCTACAAGAGACTTTATATCTAAGACCACACATAGCTTGAAAGTGACATGACAGGGGTGCCTGGGTGGCTTGGTCGGCTGAGCGTCCAACTTTGGCTCCCATCACGATCTCACAGTTCATGAGTTTGAGCCTCGCATCGGGCTTGCTGCTGTCAGCGCAGAGCCCGCTATGGATCCTCTGCTCCCCCAACCATGCCTTTCCCCCACTCACACCCTCTCTCTCTCAAAAGTGAATAAACATTAAAAAAGAAGAAGAAGAAAAACAGAAAGTGACAGGACAGAAAGATATCCCATGCAAAAGAGAGCTGGATAGCTATAACTGATGTCAGACAAAAAAGAGTTTTAAGTCAAAAACTTATAAGAAACAATCTGTACTGATAAAAGAGTCAATGCCCCAAGAAGATATAAAAATTACAAATGGATATATACTAAACATCAGAATACCAAATACATGAGGCAAATATAGACGAATTGAAGGGATAAATAGCTATCGATAATAACAGAAGGAACATTCAATATCCTGCTTTCAGTAATGGATAGAACTAGACAAAAGATCAAGGAAATAGAGAACTTAACACTACAAGCCAACTGGACCTAACATACACAGGAAATGCCACCCAACAACAGCATAATATACATTTTTCTCAAGTCGTTCTCCAGGGCAGACCATATGGGAAGCCATAAAACAAGTCTTTAACAAATTTTTTTTAAAAGATTGAATGAAATCATACAACACATTTTTCTAATCGCAACGGACTGAAGCTAGAAATCAAAAGCAGGAAATCTTGGAAAATTGACGAATATGTGGAACTCAAAACATACTTATCAATAACCAATGAATCAGAGAAAAACAATCACAAATAAAATTAGAAAATATCTGGAGACAAATGAAAATGAAAATCCAGGGTACCAAAACTTAGGGGAAGCAGTGAAAGCATTGCAAAGAAGAAAATTTTTAATCCGTAAATACTTGCATCAAAAAAGAGATCCAACAATTCCACTTCTGGATATATATCCAAAGGAAACAAAATCACGGTTCAAAAGAGATATTTACACCCCCACATTCACTGCATTATTTACAATAATAGCTGAGACATGGAAATCATCCAAGTGTTCGTAACTAATGAACAGATAATGAAAATGTCACACACACACACACACACACACACACACACGCAGGAATATGATTCAGCCATAAAAAAGAAGAAAATGTGTAACAACATGGATGGACTCTGCGGGCATTATGCTAAGTGGAATAAGTCAGACACAGAAAGACAAATACCCTATGATCTCATTTATGTGTGGAATTTAAAAATATCAAATTTACAGAAACAGAGATCAGATTTATGGTCGTGAGAGTTGGGGGTGGGGTGCGTGATGGAAATTGGGAAGAAAGATGTAAAATTATTTATGTTCATAGATAATACGATCTTATATGTAGAAAGCCTGAAAGATTCCACATAAGAATTGTTAAAATAAATGAACTCAGCAGGATACAAAGCCACACACAAAAACCAGCTGCATTTCTACATACAAAGAGTGAACAATCAGAAAAAGAAATCGAGAAAAACAAATCAAAGCCACAATGAGATACCACCTCACACCTGTCAGAATGGCTAACATTAACAACTCAGGCAACAACAGATGTTGGCGAGGATGCGGAGAAAGAGGATCTCTTTTGCACTGCTGGTGGGAACGCAAGCTGGTGCAGCCACTCTGGAAAATAGTATGGAGGTTCCTCAAAAGATTAAAAATACAACGACCCTATGACCCAGCAACTGCACTACTAGGTATTTATCCACGGGATAGAGGTGTGCTGTTTCAAAGGGGCACACGCACCCCAATGTTTATAGCAGCACTATCGACAATAGCCAAAGTATGGAAAGAGCCCAAATGTCCATCGATGGATGAATGGATAAAGAAGATGTGGTATGTGTATATATGTGTGTATGTATATATAATATAATATAATATAATATAATATAATATAACAAACACAACATAATATAATATAATATAATATAATATAATATAATATAATATAATATAATATATATATGCATACATACCATATGTATATATGAAGTATTACTTAACAATCAAAAAGAATGAAATTTTGCCATGTGCAACTACGTGGATGGAACTAGAGGGTATTATGCTAAGTGAAATTAGTCAGAGAAAGACAAAAATCATATGACTTCACTCCTATGAGGACTTTAAGAGACAAAACAGATGAACATAAGGGAAGGAAAACAAAAATAATATGAAAACAGGGAGGGGGACAAAACAGAAGAGACTCATAAATGTGGAGAACAAACTGAGGGTTGCTGGAGGGGCTGTGGGTGGGAGGATGGGCTAAATGGGCGAGGGGCATTAAGAAGGACACTTGTTGGGATGAACACTGGGTGTTATATGTAGGGGATGAATGCCTGGATTCTACTCCTGAAATCCTATGCTAACTAACCTGGATGTAAATTAAAAAAAAAAAAATCCATATACAACAGCACCAAAAAGAATAAAACTTGGGAATTAACTGAACCAAGGAGGTGAAAGACATGTACACTGAAAAGTACAAAACATTGATAAATGAAAAACATTAAAAAAATGGAATGACAGCCCATGTTCCTGAATTGGAAGGTTTACTATTGTTAAGATATCAGTGCTACGTGGTCAAAGGACCTACAGGTTCAATGCAATCTCTATCAAAATCCCAAGAGTACAGAAACAGAAAAACCCATCCTAAATTCACATGGAATCTCAAGGGACCCTCAGTGGCCAAAACAACCTTTAAAAAACAAAAAAAGTTGGAGGTAGTCACTTCCTGATTTCAAAACTTACTATAACGCTGCTGTAGTCAAAAAAGTGTGGTACTGGCATAAAGACATACAGACCGAGGGAATAGTCTACAAGGCCCCAAAACGAACCATTGCATACACAGCCAAGTGGTTTCTGACAAGGGTGCCAAGACCACTGAATGGGAAAAGGACAGTCTTTTCAATAAATGGTGCTGGAAATATTGGCTATTTACACGCAAAAGCATTTAGTCAGATCTTTCCTTACACCATATTCACAAATTACCTCAAAATGCATCAAAAAGCAAAACATAGGAGCAAAAACTATAAAACTCCTAGGAGAAAGAATACGCCAAAAGCTTTGTGACGCTGGATTTGACAATGATTTCTTGGCTAGGACACCAAAGGCACAGGGAAGAAAACACACAGACAAATTTGAACATTTCATGGAAATTAAAAACTCTTGTGCATCAGAAGACACTGTCAATAGAGTAAAAAGGCCACACGCAAAATGAGAAAATACTTGCGAATCATATATCTGAAACAGGACTGGTATTCAGAACACAGAGAACTCCTAAAACTCAAAGGAAAACAAACAATCGGACTCAAAAATGGACAAAAGACTTGCACAGATATTTCTCCAAAGAAACACAAATGGCTACTAAGCACATGAAAAGATGATCAATATCACTAATTATCAGAGAACCACAAATCAAAACGAGGTACCGCTTTGCACCCATTAGGGTGGCTATTAAGGGTAAAAAAAAAAAAAAACAAAACAACCCACAGAACACAAGTGTTGGTGAGGATGAAGAAAACTGGAACCCTTGTGTATTGCTGGTGGGAACATAAAATAGTGCAGCTATCGTGAAAAACGGTATGGCAGTTCCTCAAAAATTAAAAACAGAATTACCAGGGGCACCTGGGTGGCTTAGTCGGGTAAGCATCTGACTCTTGATTCAGCACAGGTCATGATCTCATGGTCGTGAGATAGAGCCTCCCTGGGGCTTCGTGCTGGGCATGGAACCTGCTTAAGATTCTCTCTCTCCCCCTCTCTGTCGCTCTGCCCTCCCCAACTTGCCTGCAGTCTCTCTCTCTCTCTCTCTCTCTCTCTCTCTCTCCCCCTCCCTTCCTCTCCCAAGGAAAAAAAAAAATAGAATTGCTAACACGATCCAACACTTCTGTTCTGGGTATACACACAAAAAATGGAAAGCAAGGACTTGAACAGATATTTGTACACCCATGTTCACAGCAGCATTTTTCACCATAACCAAACGGTACAAACCCAAATGTCCATCAATGGATGACGAAAATGTGAGAGGTGCACACGACGCGACGTTACTCAGCCATACAAAAGAAGGAAATTCTGACATGCGTTACAACACAATCAACCTTGAAGACGTTATGCTAAGTGAAATAAACCAGGCGCAAATGGCAAATGTCGCATGACTCCACTTCCATGAGGTACGTGAAATAGTCAAATCCACAGAGACGGAAAGAACAGTGGTCACCAGGAAGTGGGGTAAGAGAAGAACAGGGGGCGCTGTTTACGGTGCAGGGCTCCAGTGTGGGATGATGGAAACGTCCTGGAGATGGACAGCACGGAGGGTTGTGCAACAGTGTGGATGTACCTAAGGCCCACTTAAAGATGGTTGAAATAAAGGTATTGTGTGTATTTTACCACAACGTAAAAAATCCCAGATGCTGATAAGTCTGGTGGTATAGCGCTTACGCGCAAATGAAGGCAAGTCAGGGACACGGCGAGTGCCAGGAGATGGCATTTGAAGTGGTGGTCGGATAAGGCCTTGGATAGAAGGACTTCGGATAGACAGGAGCGAGCGAGAAAGCAAGAGCGGTCAGACGTGTACCGGCTGGCAGCGTTCCGGCCGGAGGAGAGAACGGGAAAGGTCCTAATGCAGAAGCACCTGAGTGCCGTGAGGCTGGCACTCAGAGGGACAGAGGGAGGGGGACGGGACGGGAGAAAAACATAGAATGAGTGGTGAGGCTGGGGGAACGAGCCCATACCACAGGACCTTCCAGGCCCCTGGAACACGCTGGGTTTTATTCCGTGAAAGGAGAAGCCCGGGGAGGGACTGAAGCAGGTGTGACGCAGCGGGACTGAGGTCTTCAAGGGGCCTCTCTGGCTGCTGCACGGAGATTAGCCAGGACGCAGGCAGATCGAGGGGACCGTCCCCTGCCAGGACCCGAGCCGCGCCATTCTCACCCGAGTGCCTCCCCCTTTGGGTGTGGATCTCCTTCATGCAGAGCTTCTCCTCTCTCTCCAACTGGGATATCACATCTGGTTTGGAGGATGAATGCCCTGTGGACAGAGAAGACGCGAGTGAAAACACGAAGGGCGCGAGTACTGAAAACCGTGGGGAACCATAATGTGAGGCTCTGCCCCTCCCCGCAGCAGTGGTTACCAAACACTTTTCCGTCACGACCCACGGTGAGCAGTACGCTTGGCATCAATAGAAATCTATTCTTACCACACAAATTACTGAAATAAATGACCAAACGAACTGTTTCTTTTTTTTTATTATTTAAAAAAAAAAATTTTTTTTTTCAACGTTTATTTATTTTTGGGACAGAGAGAGACAGAGCATGAACGGGGGAGGGGCAGAGAGAGAGGGAGACACAGAATCGGGAACAGGCTCCAGGCTCCGAGCCATCAGCCCAGAGCCCGACGTGGGGCTCGAACTCACGGACCGCGAGATCGTGACCTGGCTGAAGTCGGACGCTTAACCGACTGCGCCACCCAGGCGCCCCCCAAACGAATGGTTTCTAACCACTGTCTGTTTTCCTCACATCCTTCCCTGTTGACACCCCTCAATGTAAACAGCTGAACTTAACGCGTCAAGGTGAACCCCCGCTAAGGAGCTCTGTCCTGTAAGTATTCTAGATTAGAAGATAGTCGGTGCCATTTACGAACGTCCTGACCCACCAGTGGCTCATGATCTACAAGTTTAAAAAAGATGCCTGAAATATGGAGCCAGGCGAAGACAAGCTTAACTGTTCATTTACAGTTCATTTACACGAGACCATGTCTGCCTCGGAACAAAGACTAGAAACATCTCGTCTCCATGTTCTAAAGGGACTGGGAAACCCTGGTCTCTGAGGAGCCCTGAAGCCTTAAACTAGTGGGAGGAGGCCAGGGATGTCACTCAACATCCCAATAGGCACAGGACGGCCCTCACAACAAAGAAATATCTGCCCCCGATGCCAACAGTGCCAAGGTGAAGAAACCCTGCTCGAGGGGATGAGTGACAGAAAGGTCTTGCGCTCACCCACAGAGACTAGGTTCCGGAAGTTCTCCAGCATCACTTCTCGGTACAGCTTCCTCTGGGTGGGGTCCAGCAGCCCCAGCTCCTCCTCCGTGAAGACCACAGCCACGTCCTTGAACGTCACCGCCTCCTACAACACCAAGCACACGTAACCTCGAGCTCGCACCCCAGGGCCACTGGGAGCGGGGCAGCACGGAGAAGGTGGAGATACGGGGGAAGCCGTTCCCGATTCTGAGGGAACCGAGCAACTCTTCTCATAGTTTCTCCTCTTCCCCTTCCACAGTCTTACCAAACACGCTAGGGCCGTGCAGGGGAGGGGAAGGAGAGGGAAGAAGGAGAAAAATACCTCGTATACAGGTAGCATCGTGCCCTTTATACAGTTTTTATACAGATCTCAGCCAACTGTCCTGTTACTTCCCTAGGATAAGTTCCAGGAAGTGGCATGTGCACTCTTGAAAAATATGCACCTTGACTTTGTTAATATAATGGCAATTTACCCCATTAACTCTTCCCGTAAAAGATTACAAGTATTCTGGATTCTCTACACTCTGGCCCAAACTGGGGGCACCTGGCTGCCTCCGTTGGTAGAGCTTTGGGACTCTTGATCTCAGGGCTGTGAGTCTGAGCCCCACGTATGGTGTAGAGATTACTTAAAAATAAAATCTTCAAAACGAAACAACCAGAACATAGTCTTTCCGACACAGTGTGGCAACTACGCTCAAATAATAATAAAAGATCATCTTTCCATTTTTTTTCACATATTACCTGTTCATTTCCTTTGTTCATAATCCTACCGGAGTATCTTATGCATCAGTAAAATTCCTACTGAGAATATCAAGCCTTTTTTCTAGCATGTATAAATTCTTAGCCACCACCCCCCCCCAACTCCTGTTTCCTATTTGTGTCATAACTTTTTCTGCGTGGAAATAAAAACTCTAGCTGGAGTTTTGAGCACCTGTGTACTAAACGACTTGACATGTCTGACACAGAAGAGACAGGCACTAAGAAAAGGAATCAGGTGACGACAGTGTTATGTTTGGAGACCCCCATCCACCAGATCTGCCAGCACACATGTAGCCTGGCCTGAGGTCCCCGAACAGAGAAGTCTCTTTTTTTCTGGGTCTTTCCATTTACCCTAATCGGACACCTGAAACTCCCGACTTAGGCAATGGGAACTTTAGGGTCAGCTGGGAACCGAGTGGATTTCAGGAGGTATCTGAAGGTTCACAAACCTGTTTCTTCATGTGAAAATGCAGAGAAGACCAGGTATATCCTCACACAGCTGTTCCACAGAGTAAATGCCTGGCAAATCCCTAGTGCTCAAGATTTTTAAAAATAAGTATGTGCTGGGGCGCCTGGGTGGCTCAGTCAGTTAAGCGTCTGACTTCGGCTCAGGTCATTATCTCACAGCTTGTGGGTTCGAGCCCCACATCGGGCTCTGTGCTGACAGCTGGGAGCCTGGAGCCTGCTTCAGATTCTGTGTCTCCCTCTCTCTCTGCCCCTCCCTGCTCAAACTCTGTCTCTCTCTCTCTCAAAAAATAAACATTAAAAAAAATTTTTTTAAAAATGTGCTTCTTCAAAACATACTAACGCATCAACGAATAAAACAAATATTTAACTATATAACACACACATGATTTAACTTAGAATTAAAAAAAAGGAATCTCCCCTTTAAGAAGTATTTACATTTATTTACTTATTCATTTTTAAGTAACTTGTACACCCAATGTGGGGCTTGAACTCACAACCCCAAGATCAAGAGTCACACGCGCTACCCTGAGCCAGCCAGGCGCTCTCAGAATCTAGCTCTTGCTGTTTGAAAACTAAAATTATTTTCTGAGTTCAGTCTCTGGCAGACTCCGCGGCTCCAAGCCATACTGCAGACATTCTTATCACAAAGAACGAGGCACCACATGTGAGAACACAATCGAGTCCCCAGAGCTTTCAAGAGAAATAAAAAATGACTGACTTCTCAGAATTTCTGTATGGGGTGAAAGGTTATATGTAAGCAAATTGTTATTGTAAACGTCTCGAAAGTGGTAAAACCCATGTGGGTTTTATATGGAGAATGGGGTAAAACAGCAGGAAAGTTACAGAAAATAATGTGACCCTTTACACTGTAGGTAATTATCAAGTTGCATTTTAAAAATCCAAAATGGGGGCCACCTGGGTGGCTCAATGGGTTGAGACTCTTGATCTCAGCTCAGGTTATTATCTCACTGTTCGTGGGACTGAGCCCTGCGTCGGGCGCTGCACTGACAGCTCAGACCCTGCTTGGGGTTCTCTCTCCTTCTCTCTCTCTGCCCCTCTCCCGCTCACTCACACTCTTTCTCTTTCTCTCTCAAGATAACGAAATACACATTAAAAGACATAAAATATCAAAAACCCAAAATGCTACTTAAACTGTGATTACAAGTCCAGACATGTAAACACAAATGGGAAAGCACACGGCACAATGAAAACTGTTCATTTGCCAACATGTTTAGAACGTGCAAGGTTTTTTTTTTTTTTAAGTTTTTTAAATATCAATTTTCACGCTGTTATTTGGCAATAAACAAAAAACAAGAGGCTGGTACACAACAATTATTCAAGTGCCTGGGGTTCTTGCCAAGTAGGAGGGTAAATGCTTCCACCCTTCCCAAGTAGGGGGTTAATGCGTCCACACTTTGTGAAACGAGAGGTCATTTTAAGGAACAGAAAGGCAAAACCAACTTACCTGGAATTTGGTCATTTTTTTCTCCTTTTCCTTTTGGGGAAGGGCAGAGTTCTGGGAAGGCAAAGCTGTGGGTGGGAAAGCCGTCGTGAGAGAGCCGTCAGTCCACATGGCACTTGTGGGAACCCCAAGAGGTGCCCCTGTAGACCAGGGGCTGGATTCCAGCTTCCTCTGGGCTCCCCCAGACAGCGGCCTGAGCTCAGGAACAGTCCCTCACCTAAGTGCTTCTGGTAGCTTCCAGAGTATTCCTGAGCCTGGGTCTCAGAGGAAATGAGAAGCAGGCAGGCAGTATAACTTAACGGGGCCAAGGTGCATGGGTTCAAGCTCTGCATTTCTACTTACTACTTTCTACTCACCACCAGTGTAAACCTTGAGCAAATTATTAATCTTTCTGTGCCTCAATCCAGTCACCTGTAAATGGGTAAAATAATAATGCAGGTATTCCCTATTCCCTAAGGTGTCAGACAGGCAAATGCTTTCATGCTTCCCGAAACTTCCCTTGCAAATGTGCTTTCTAGAAAATAAAATCTTTTCAGAAACCCACTAATTCAGAGATGAAGGCTCCAGGTGGTGAGTCACCGATACCCTAGGAAAGTCTAATTATTATTATTTTTTTTTAACGTTTAATTTATTTTTGAGAGAGGCACACACAGAGAATCCGAAGCAGGCTCCAGGCTCTGGGCTGCCAGCACGGAGCCTGACTCGGGGCTCGAACTCACCAACGGTGAGATCACGACCGAGCCCAAGTTGCAGGCTCAACCGACTGGGCCACCCAGGAGCCCCTAGGAAAGTCTAATTCCGACTGGTTGCCCACAGATAATCTGTTCTGCTGCTAATGAAAAACTGCCATGATTTCCCCCCAACGACACCATTTTAATAGGTGTAATTACTTGCCCATGTTATTAAGCTCAACAAAGTTTCCTCTCCCATATGCATGAAGGCAATGACTGATTGAAACCGCAGACTAAGAAATCCTGCTGCATCTTAAATGAACAACACGCAGCTATTGCGCGTTCTCAACACTTAAGGACTCAGTACACCGCAGGCACTCTGCGAAGTCGTGCGCAGGACTGTTTCTCTGGGATCAGCCACAAAGAACTTTCCCCGGGATCCAGCTGAAGATAACTCTCCTTCCTAATCAAGGGTCTGGGAAGAGTCCAGGAATCCCGGAACGGCCCCACAGCAGAGATCGGTGAAGGGCCAGTGGAGCTACAGCCGGGGCTCCGACCCCACGCCCCCAATGCCAGCCTCTCAGGAGCTTCTAAATAATAGGGGGCCCGATATTATGACAGCATTCCCGGCACCACCCAACATTTTACTAGGCACTAGGCACTGGTTTTAAGCGTTTCGTATATAATCTCATCTAATTCTTAGAAGAACACTCCTGGGCAGGCACTAACCCTTTTCAGCCAGGGGGAAACGGAGGCAGGGAAATGCTAATCACTGGCCCAGTGTGTCACCTCGAGGCACACGCACAGCTGGCTCTAGGGGTGAGGGAGAGCTCTGGGCGCGGAGAGCGCGGGAGACCTTCAAACTCCGCACGCCACGCGCGCCCGCCCCCACGCGGAGGCTTCGTCGCCGCTGCCTCCGTCCCCGCCCTCCGCCGCGACTCCCATGCCCCATGAGCGAGGACCCGGCAGCTGCTGGCCTCACGCCGAGGCCGAGAAGGCTCGGAGGAACCGCAGGGGCGCGGGGTTAACTCACCTCCCTGCCAACAATCTCGGCCCCGACCTCGCCTTCCTGGAGCGGAAGTGTCCCCGACTGTACCCCGCTCCTGGACTACACTTCCCAGAATGCCCAAGCGGAAGCGCCTCCGATTTCTCGCAACTCCTGGACTACATTTCCCAGAATGCAGCTTGCGGGACCGCGCTTCCAACAGCTGTCTCTTGTTTGGGTGTCAAGCGGCTTCAGGTTGGGTTACTTCGCTGGTGCTGTAACTGTCAGGTTTCTTTTTGTTTTATTCATTTCTTAGAGCGCCTGAGAAAATTGGGAGTTGAAAAAAATTCGGTCGTATTAAAGAAAAAAGGACCAAAATTTTTAGGGGAGGGCTGGAATCTCAAACTTGTATCAAATGCCGGCTCCCCGATATCTCCAATACCACCGTCGGGTAATACACGGAGTTTATTGCTAATCGCAGGGAGGGAGAACACCACCGCGATGGACACGGCACCTTGACACGGACACGAAGTCAAGGTTGAATTTACTGAGAATTGCAAGTTCGGTTGCAGGCGGATCTTTCAGTGCGACGGACTTGGATTAGACTCGCGTAGGCCAGGATTGGGGAGAACAGCAAGGGTTTTTAGGTGCCAACGGTTGCTTTCTTTTGCAGAGATTGAAGAATTGATGGACCTTGTGGAAGTTCCTTTGTTGAACAATCAAGCACTTTGCTAGGACAGGAATCCCCTGGAGTAGTAAACGTGTGCTAATGACGACTGAACAGTTATGTTAACGTAGACGGTAGACGGTGGTAAAGGAGGTAGGTAGATAGGAAATTTCAGTCTTCGGTGACCATAGCTGTTCCACGCTGTGTCTCGTGCGGAGGGGAAGGAACAGAGGTAAAGGGAGTGTGTTTGACTCCTCTGCCTCCTTTATTCCACAAGGCACCTAAGGGCTCTTGACACCGTTTTGTGGCATGATCTATTCATTCCAATATGCTGAGAATTTACAAAAAGTAGATACAAATGTTGATTATGCCTAAAAGAGAAATATCTTGAACTTCATTTAAAAAAAAATGAGTTGTGTTTAAAAAAAAAAAGCCAAGTAAATTAAAAAATCTAATTGGCTTTATGTAACCATTCATGAATTGAACAGCATCCCTTCTAGTAAATGGAAAGAAGCTCCTGGGAGCTTTCCAATTGTTTACTCTTGTTCTTCATCTGAGATAAAGAGCCCAAGACCCCATCCAGTTTATACTGGCTCTCAGAGCATGCCCGTAGCCCCTTCTCCTTATCTGACAGTTACCTCTGCTTCATTATCCTATTGAAGTCTCCACCCTAAGAGAAGCACAAGAGTTCATTAACATAACACAGGATGCATGTGTAGGCATGTTTTCTAAGCGCCTATGCACGACCCTATGCCCACCTTTGCATAAAATGACAAAGCTCCTCCTACTGAATATTCATCCTAAACCCCAAAAAGAAACTTCACCGCTGCCAGGGGAGTCACAGCTTTGGAAGTTATTCCCTGTGATCTCCTTATTTGCTGCAAATAAAATTTCCTTTGTGTGACAGCGCCACTTGGTGTTGTCTCTATCTGTAACTCACCAAGGAGCAAACTCACATTAGTTTGGTGGCAGAACCAAACTAAAATGGAGTCTCTTAGGTCAGGGACAAAATGGAGATGGTTAATGCAGGTGCAAAAAAGGAAACTTAACCTAACCTTACAGGAATTTACAGCTCATCTCAGAAATCAGTGGAGGACACCAGTCAATCCCCAAATGCCAAGTCTGTTCACGGCTATGTCTGGACTTCCTTTCCTTGACTCAGCTACCCTGATCCAAATAAGAAAGAAGACCACTAGGCAACCAATCAACTAAAAAAGACAAATGACTTCCATATTTGTCCCATAAATACCCCTTAGCCTGTGAACAACTCAGAACTCTTGTTTCTGTAGCTTTGAGATTCCTGGTTTGCAGGTCAAAAGCCTTGCCATAAACTCATCCTGCTTTGTTTCATTCAGTATGCAGAAATTGCCTTTTGACATACCCAATCCCTATTCAGATTTTCCAATTACCTCCCAAATCTTTCGTAACTGGTTTGCTCAAGTCAGCATCCAGAGTTGTTCATTCCGTTTATCTACTCAGGTGCATTTATCCTTGAATACAGCCCTTTCAGTTTACCTTTTCAGATCTTTGACCTGTGGAGGAATTGGGTCAGTTGTCATGATGTCCCAGTTAACTGGATCCAAATAATTGGATCTCTCCAATTATTTTTTGTGTCATTAAATAATTTGTTCTTCTATGTATCTCCTTTATTTTTTAAGTTTATTTATTTATTTATTTTTAGTAATCTCTACACCCAATATGGGGCTTGAACTCATGACCCCAAGATCAAGAGTTTCATGCTCTTCCAATTGAGCCAGCCAGGTGCCCCTATTTTTTAAAGTTTTAATTTTAATCCCAATTATTTAGCATTCAGTGTTATATTAGCTCAGGTATATAGTATAGTGATTCAATTCCTAAACGTTTAAATCTAAAGTCCTGATAGATTTGAGTTTATCTCTCTGGACAAAAAGACCATGGAGGATAGTGAAAATATCTGAACACCAACTGAAGCCAATTCAAATCCTGGGCAATGCACCTCTGAATAGGAACATAGATAACATTAAATATGTGAAAAATGGTGATTTTAAAGAAAAGAACCATTTTAAGATCAAAAGATTCTTCCCCAAAATAAAAACGTTTGGTAACATTTGTTTTGCTGTTTTATATATTAGGCAGGATCAACCTGATAATAGGAAAGATAAAAATGACTAACAAAAAATATAACAGAGGCTTCCACTTTGAGTAATGGCAAAATAGGTAACTCCCATTAATCTCTCTCTCTCTCTCTCTCTCTCTCTCTCTCTCTCTCACACACACACACACACACACACACACACACACACAGTCTGTTGATAAGCACCAGTAAGCTAACAGTGTGTACAGAATTTCAGGAGAATAAGTTCTGAAATTCAGGAGAACTTGGAGCCACTTCTCCCCTGAGGGGCACTGGCCAGTTCTGAAAATGGTAAGGCTGAGAAGCAAGGCACTCATCTCTGACACTGTGATGACTCCAGGGTTATAAAAGTTGGAGTCCACGGCCTGCCAAGAGTGGATAACTGATAAAACTCCTATATTTTGTGTTGGATACCAGGAACCACTGAACCCTGGAGGTAAGAGTGAATAGCATACAGATCTGCCCTGGTAGGGGTCTGCAGCCCAAATCCAAATCAGCTGTAGCCTTAAAACTATGTAAAAGGAATCCTGAATTGCTAATACCTTCGGGTACCTGAGGGTCAAGTGAATATCCTCTTTGGAAAAAAGATATCACCCTAAGCCTGAAATTATTTTGACAAATTTTTAAATACAATATCAGACAAAATATATTTTAAGTCAAAAACTATTGATAGACCACACGAAAGTTGCACACGGATGTTCAAAGCCCATTATATTAATATCCAGAAAAGTGGAAACCAGTGTCCATCAACTGATGAATGGGTAAACAAAATGTGGTCTATCTATACTATGGAATATATCTTGGCCATAAAAAGAGAATAAAGTACTGATACATGGATGAACCTTGAAAACATTATGTTAAGTGAAAGAAACCAGCCCAAAAGGATGTATATGATTCCATTTATATGAAATGTCCATAATACACAAATACATAGAGACAGAAGGTAGACTGGGAGTTGCCAGGGGCTGGGGGTGGGTAGGCAGAATAGGGAGGGACTGTGCATGGGTATAGAGTTTCATTTTGGAGTGATGAAAATGTTCTGGAGGGAGAATAATGGTGAGGTACACAATTGTGTGAACATACTAAAAATCCACTGAATTGTATACTTTAAAAGGGTGACTTTTATCAAATGTGAATTAAATCAACACATGTTTTAAAAACATTGCTAGAGAGACCCTTCTTAATGATAAAATGTTAGGTTCACCAAGAACATATAACAATTCTAAATTGTGTGCACCTGTATAATTAATAGGCTGGCTGAATTTTGTCCCCAGATCCTGGAAGATAGCCATGAAATCCTTAGAATCTAAGTGACAGGAGTCTTTCTTATTTATGAGGGTTCCCTCAGACCACACCTGACAGTTTACACCGGACAGATGAGTTTTGGGGGGAGGGCAAGATAATTTTATGATAATGGATGACTCAGGATGGGGGCTGATCACACCAGAAAGACTAACCATGTGATTAAGGGTTGGTACTTTGAACCAGGTGATATCAATCTATGGAGGGGAAGGAGACTGGAAACTGAGCCCCAAGACTAATGATTCATTCGATCATGCCTACATAATAAAGCCCCAGTAAAGTCAATGGTCTTCTTCATTTTGACTATTTACCTGTATTAGTTATATTAAGACCTTTTGCAGGATTCTTCTGAGTAAATTTTATATGAAATTTTTGAGATGAACTCAATATAATTTTCTCCCTTTTACAAATTTAACAAATAAGTTCTGGGCACAGCTACAAAGTGCTAACCAGTGGTAAGATGTATCTTCAGGAAGTGGGGGGATATGGTGGAGTAGGGGGATCCTAAGTTCACCCTGTCCCTTGGATACACCTAGATAACATCCACATCAGTGTAAAACCCTGAAAGTGATTTGTTGACTGGCAGAACAGACTCTCCACCCCTAAATGTAGAGAAGAGACCACATAAAAAAGGGTAGGAAGGGTGGAGATGCAGATAGGAACCAAACTGACCTGCAGGATCATACACAAGAGGATGCCTCAGTTGGAGAGAAAGGAAAGGAGCAGACCACACTAGGCAACCCCGGCATAGGGGACCCACACTGGAAAGACAAATCCCCATTAACATTTGGCTTAAAAATCAGAGGGACTTAATTTCATGAGTTCTTACCGTCAGTGGGGTTTAACACCTAGAACTTTAAAAATCAGTGGGGCTCAGATCTAGGAAAAGTGAAGGTTGATAGGAAACTGAGTCCCTGCCCTTAAAAAGAGCATAACAGGGGCGCCTGGGTGGCGCAGTCGGTTAAGCGTCGGACTTCAGCCAGGTCACGATCTCGCGGTCCGTGAGTTCGAGCCCCACGTCGGGCTCTGGGCTGATGGCTCAGAGCCTGGAGCCTGCTTCCAATTCTGTGTCTCCCTCTCTCTCTGCCCCTCCCCCGTTCATGCTCTGTCTCTCTCTGTCCCAAAAATAAATAAAAAACATTGAAAAAAATTAAAAAAAAAAAAGAGCATAACAAACAGCCCCACCAAGATATAGCTTAGAAGCAGCAGTTTGAAAAACACCTGAGGCTCAAAGGAAGGGGATTTATTTACTAATCTCAGAACATGTGCTGGAGGGACAAAGATCTTTATGAGACTTCTCCAAGAACAAAAGAACTGGTGGAAACCATTTCCCTCCCCCCAACCCCAGTCTAGATACAAGACAACTGTGGGAATCAGCATAGTGTCAACACTCTCCACCTAGCTTGCGAACAGCATGCCCCATCCCCACACTCTCCTGAAGACTCACACCCTCTGACCTACCTTATGCAGTATTCCTAAGTGGCTACAGGTCCCCCACAACAGACCTGTGTAAACCTTGCTAACATCATGCGCTGCCCCGCCCCTGTACTCTTCTGTAGACCAACATCTCCAACGTGCCCTCAGCAGGAGCCTATCCAAAGTGGTGACACAAATATGGCAGTATGCAAGCAGCCCCAACAGAGGCCAGTACCACCACTCTAAAGTGACTCCTTTCCCAGAGAGAGGGGAAGATAAGCACATATATCAGTCCAATTGTGGCTCAAGCAGTTGGCTAGGGACAGACATCTGGTCTGATTGCAGGCCCTGCAAACCAATGAAAACTTCTTAGGGGACAATACACGGAGAGCACCCTGCAGTTCAGTGCTACTAAATCTGTGGAAAAAGCCTGGTCTGACCCAACTCAGGCCCAAGGTGGCCCCAGACTGGCCCCCTAACAACACAGAGACCAAATTATGCCTACAACAGGCAAAGTGCAGATGACTGGACTGAAGGCAAATGTGGCTTAGCCACAACAGTAGGGTGCATACAACACATGTAGGAGACATCCATGAAGTGCAAGTTTCTGGTGAATAGGGGACATTGAACTTCAGGGCACTACAGGACCTCTTTTTCATATGGTCACTACTTTCAAGAGCAAGAGACATAGCTGACGTTCCTAACACAGAAACAGACACACAGAGTTAGACAAAATGAGGAGACAGAGGAATATGTTACAAATGAGAGAACAGGACAAAATCATACCAAAAGAGAGTTAAACAAAATGGAGACAAGTAATATGTCTGACAGATAATCTAAAGAAATGGTCATAAAGATACACACTGGAGTTGAGAAAAGAGTGAAGGACCTTGGTGAGTCCCTCAACAAAGACAAAACATGAAAAGGACCAGAGATGAAGAACTCAAAAAGTGAAATTGAAAATGCTCTACAGGGAATAAAGGGTAGATTAGAGGAAGTAGAAGAATGGATCAGTGATGGGTATACTGAGTAATGGAAAGCAATCAAACTGAACATGAGATAGAAAAAAGAATAATAAAAAAGCAACACCACCAAGCATAACAACATTTGCATTATAGGGACCCCAGAAGGAGAAGAGAGGGAAAAGGAGGCAGAAAATTTGTTTGAAGAAATAATAGCTGAAAACTTCCTGCATCTGGAAAAAGTAACAGAAATCCAAATTCAGGAGGCACAGAGAGCCCTCAACAAAATCGATCCAAGGAAATCCACACCAAGACACATAGTAATTAAAATGGCAATAAGTAGTGACAGAGAATTTTAAAAGCTGCAAGAGAAAAGAAAACAGTTACATACAAGGGAAATCCCAGAAGGCTATCAGCTGATTTTTCAGCAGAAACTTTGCAGGCCAGAAGGGAGTGGCATGATCTATACAAAGTGCTGAAAGAAAAAAAAAATCCTGCAGCAAAACAAACTCTATTTAGCAAGGCTGTCATTCAGAATAGGAGAGATAAAGAGTTTCAGAGTTTCCAAGACAAAAAAAAGTTTCAAAAACTAAGAAAAGTTAAGGAATTCATCACCACTAAAACATCCCTACGAGAAATGTTAAAGGGGACTCTGAGTGGAAAGGAAAGGCCACAAGCATAAGTAAGAAAAGTAGGAAGCGTAAAAGCAGCAAAATTAAATATATATATAAAAATAAGTCAAAGGATTAACAAAATAAAGGGATATAAAGTATGACACCATTTACCTAAAACATGGGGTGGGGGGGAGGGAGGAATAAAGAATGGGTTCAAACTTAAATGACCACCAACTGCTATATGCAGAAGGTGCTATATACAAGCCTAATGGTAACCACAAATAAAAAACCACTAATAAATATGCAAAGAATAAAGACAAAAGATTCCAAGGATGTCACTAAAGAAATCCAGCAAACCATGAAAGAAGAGAGCAAGAGAATAAAGGAATAGAGAAGAACTAGAAAGAGAAAGCATAAAATGAATAACAAAATGGTAATAAGTACACACCTATCAATTATTACTTTGAATTTAAATGGATTAAATGCTCCATTCAAAAGACAACACATGGCAGAATGGATAAAAATACAAGACACATCTATATGCTGCCCATGAGAGACACATTTCAGACCTAAAGACACCTGCAGATTGAAAGTGAAAGGATGGAAAAGCATTTATCATGCAAATGGAAATGAAAAGAAAGCCAGAGTAGCAATACTTATATTGTACAAAATAGACTTTAAAAGAGGTTGTAACAAAAGACAAGGATACTACATAATCATAAAGGGAAGAATCCAAGAAGAAAATATAACAATGTAAATATTTATGCACCTAACACGAAAGCACCCAAATATATAAAGCAGCTAATAACAAACATAAAGGAAATAACCGAGAATAATACCATAGTAGGGGACTTTAACACCCTACTTAATATCAATGGTAAGATTATCCAAAAAGAAAATTAACAAGGAAACAGTAGCTTTGCATGACACATTAGACCAGATGGATTTAACAGATATGTTCAGAACATTCCATACTAAAACAGCGGAATACAGTCTTTTTGAGTGCCTGTGGAAAATTCTCCAGAATACATCACCTGTTAGGCCACAAAACAAGTCTCAACAAATTAAAAAAGACTGAAGTCATACCATGCATCTTTTCTGACCACAACACTGTGAAACTAGAACTCAACCACGAGAAAAAATCTGGAAAGAACACAAGTACATGGAGGTTAAATAATATGCTACTAAACAATGAATGGGTCAACCCAGAAATCAAAGAGGAAATAAAAAAAATACATGGAGACCAGTGAAAATGAAAACACAATAGTCTCAAATCTTTGGGAGACAACAAAAGCTGTTCTAAAAGGGAAGTTTAGCAATACAGGCCTTACTCCAGAAGGAAGAAAAACCTCAAAAAACAACCTAACCTTACACCTAACAGAACAAGAAAAAGAACAAACAAAACCCCAAACCAGTAGAAGGAAGGAAATAAAGAGCAGAAACTAAAACAAAACAAAACAACAACAACAACAACAACAATAGAAAAGATCAATGAAACCAGGAGCTGGTTCTTTGAAAAGATCAACAAAATTCATAATCCTTTAGCCAGAGGATTATGCAATTATAAATGGGATTGGTTTCTTAATTTATCTTTCTGCCACTTCATTGTTAGCGTATAGAAAAGCAACAGAATTATGTATATTGATTTTGGATCCTGTGACCTTCCTGAATTCATTTATCAGTTCTAGTAGTTTTTTGGTGGAGTCTTTAGGGTTTTCTATATATGATATCATGTAATCTGCAAATAGTGAAAGTTTTACTTCTTTGCTGATCTGGATGCTTGTCATTTCTTTTTCTTGTCTGATTGCTGTGGCTAAGGTTTATGGTACTATGTTGAATAAAAGTAGAAAGAGAGAGAGAGAAGGCTCAAACTAAAATCAGATATGAAAGAGGAGAAATAACAACTGATACCACAGACATACAAACAATTATAAGAGAACATTATGAAAAATTATATGCCAACAAACTGGACATCCTAGAAGAAGTGGGTAAATTCCTAAAACAATATAGCCTACCAAAACTGGATAAGGAAGAAATGGAACATTTGAATAGATGAGCAATGAAATTGAATCAGTAATCAAAAAACCCCCACCAAACAAAATTCCAGGACCAGACAGAGTCACAAGTGAACTCTACCAAACATTTATAGAAGAATTAGTATCTATTCTTTTCAAACTATTCCAAAAAATAGAAGAGAAAGTAAAGCTTCCAAATTCATTCTCTGAGGCCAGCATTACCCTGATACCAAAACCAGATAAAGACACTACAAAAAAAAAAAAAAAAAACCCTACAAGCCAATATCTCTGATGAACATAGATGCAAAAATCCTCAACAAAATATTAGCAAACTGAATCAAACAGCAGATTTAAAAAAATCATTCACCCCAATCAAGTGGGATTTACTCCTGAGATAAGAGGGTGGTTCAATATTCACAAATCAATCAATGTGATACAGCTCATCAACACAGGAAAGATAAAAACTATATGATCATTTCAATAGATGCAGAAAAAGCACTTACCAAGGTACAACATCCATTTAGGATAAAAGCCCTCAACAAAGTTGGTTTGGGAGAACATACCTCAACATAATAAAGGCCATATATGAAAAACCCACAGCTAAGATCATACTCAACGGTTAAAAAGTGAGAGCTTTCTCCCTAAGGTTAGGAACAAGACAAGGATGTTTACTGTCACTACTTTTATTCAACAGAGTACCATAAGCCTTAGCCACAGCAATCAGACAAGAAAAAGAAATGACAAGCATCCGGATCAGCAAAGAAGTAAAACTTTCACTATTTGCAGATTACATGATATCATATATAGAAAACCCTAAAGACTCCACCAAAAAACTACTAGAACTGATAAATGAATTCAGGAAGGTCACAGGATCCAAAATCAATATACATAATTCTGTTGCTTTTCTATACGCTAACAATGAAGTGGCAGAAAGATAAATTAAGAAACCAATCCCATTTATAATTGCAAAAAAAAATTCCTAGGAATAAACTTAACCAAGAAAGTGAAAGAAGCCCTGTACTCTGAAAACTATGAAACATTCGTTAAGTAAATTGAAGATGACACAAACAAATGAAACATATTCCATGCTCATGCACTGGGAGAACAAATATTGTTAAAATGTCCATAATACCCAAATACTCTACACATTTAAGGCAATCCCTATAAAAACCAATAGCATTTTTCACAGAACTAGAACAAATAATCCTAAAATTTGTATGGAGTCACAAAAGACCCAAAATACCAACGCAATATTGAAAAATAACAAAACTGGAGATGTCATAATCCCAGATTTCAAGATATACTACAAAGCTATAGTAATAAAAGCAGTGTAATATTAACACAAAAATAAACACATAGATTAATGGAACAAAATAGAGAGGCCATAAATAAACCCACAGTTGGCCAACAGGCACATGAAAAGATGCTCAACATCACTTACCATCAGGGAAATACAAATGAAAACTAAAGTGAGATATCATCTCACACCTGTCAGAATGGCCAAAATAAAAAACACAAGAAACAAAAAATGTTGGCAAGAATGTGGAGAAAAAGGAACATTTGTGCACTGTTGTGGGAATGTAAACTCATGCAGCTACTGTGGAAAACAGCATGGAGGTTCCTCAAGAAATTAAAAATATATGGGCGCCTGGGTGACTCAGTTGGTTAAGCATCCGACTTCGGCTCAGGTCATGTTCTCCCAGTTCGTGAGTTGGAGCCCCATGTCAGGCCCTGTGCTGACAGCTCAGAGCCTGGAGCCTGCTTCGGATTTTGTGTCTCCCTCTCTCCTTACCCTTTCCCTGCTCGTGCTCTGTCTCTGTGTCAAAAACAAACATTAAAAAAAAGAAATTAAAAATGGAATTACCATTTGATCCAGTCATTCCACCACGGGTTATTTACCCAAAGAATACAAAAACACTAAGTGAAAACAAAACAAAACAAAACAAAACAAAACAAAACATATGCACCCCTATGTTTACTGCAGCACTATTTACCATAGCCAAATCATGGAGGGAGCCCAAGTGTCCATCGATAGATGAACGACTAGAGAAGATGTGGTAAATACATACACAATGGAATATCATTCATCTGTAAAAAAAAAAAAAAATGAAGTCTTGCCACTTGTGACAATATGGATGGATCTAGAAAGTATGATGCCATGTGAAATAAGTCATTCAGAGAAAAATACCATGTGATTTCACCAGTATGTGGAATTTAAGAAACAAAACAAAGAAAAAAAAAAGACAAATGAAAAAACAGACTCTTAGCTATAGAAAACAAACTTCTGGTCACCAGAGGGAAGGTAGATGGGGGGATGGATGAAATAGGTGAAGGGGGTCAAGGGCACACTTATCGTGATGAGCACTGAATAATGTATAGAATTGTTGAGTCACTGTACTGTGCACCTGACACTAATATAACACTGTATGTTAATTGTGCTGGAATTAAAGCAATAAAATAGATATTAAAAAAATATACGCTTTCGGGGCAAAAAGCAAAGACCGTAGCTTCAGCAGTGAACAAAGTCTCTGTGTTCATAGAGCTTATATCTTACTGCACAACATGTGTATCTAATCATATTTTCTAGATTTATAACCATTTATAAGTTAGTTAACCACTATTATGAACTCTCGACCTCCAAAATAATTTCAGAATTTTATTTTCTATAATGTTTTTCACTATTATTCCAAAGTTTCTAAATTTATACTGATATCTAAATGTTTGAGGTCGTTTTCTTTTTTTTTTTTTTTCAATGAACTTTTCAATTCAGTGCTACATGACTTGGCAGGAAATGTTTAGAGAACTTCACCTCCCTCCCTGTAATAGTCATTAAAAGTTTCTTCTGTTGGTGCGGCAGGTGCCTGGTAAACAGCCTCTATGTAATTCTGCCTACCAGAGCGTTTGAGAATCAGAGCCAGACTGCACATCGGAACTTCGGGGCTCTGCTCAAAATGTTTAGTAAAATGTTTACAGATAGATTACCAGGGGATATTTTCATACAGAGTTTAAATCCTTTTTCTGTCTTGAGTATCATATTGGAAAGATGCCAATGTCCAAGGGACTGTGAGGCGCTGGGATAGTTGGAATAACTTGCAAGTTTGGGAGAGGATACCTTATCACCCACTCCTGAAAGGCAGTGTTTAAGCAGAGAGTGGCCCTTTGGCTCCTTTGAGATGGTTTCTCCATGAAAACGAAGGGGGAAAGAAAACAGAAGTGATAACATACATTATTTTACAACCAAATAGTAATTCAGAGCTCCATAAATTCCGGGGGGGGGGGGGGCGGGGAGTGAAAAAGCTCATCTTTCACAACACAGATAGAGCCTGGGAGAATGAAAAGAACAGGGCACAACACAAACTCTGAAAGCCACCCTTTGAAAGGGGCTTATATTGTGCCTGGAACTCTCTGAAGATAGCATATGGATGACTCTTCACTTTCCTTAGGTCTCTGCTCAAATGTCAATGGAAAATTGGTTGTTTTACATTGGGTGGCCTTCTTTGCTGCTCACTGTAAAAATAAGAAATCCTCCCCACGCCTGACCGACTGCTGGCAGTCTCCATCCCATAATGAAATGTAAACATTAATAAAATTCTGCCAATAATTATTACAGCAGCTGACATCTATGGAACACTTACGCATATCACGGCAGTAATTTAAGTGCTTTATATTTAATATCTTGTTTGATTTTCACAGCAATAAGACGGAGATAAGGACAATAGTTATCCTCATTGTACAGATAAGTAAATTAAGGCACAGAGAGAGAGAGTTCAGGAACTTTTTCCTGATAAGCCAGTAGCCAACAGAAAAGCCAGGATTTTTGCCCAGAGCCTTAACTTCCAAGATAGTATCTCCCAACCCTGGCAGCGTGCTAAAATTTCAGGGACGCTCAAAACTTGCCTCAAGTTCTTCTAAAACTAAATTAGAATCTGAAATACATATATTCATTATATTTATATATATGTTATATTTACATATAATTATAAATATTTTTTATATGCACATAAACAAAAAAAATTACATAAGCCTCTTCTAAAACTAAATTAGAATCTGTCAAGACATCCGTAATTTGGGGAGGGACCCTAGGTGATTTTAGGAGTCAGTCAGGGCAGAGAACCACTGCACTAGGTGAGAACCCAGGTGATTGGTGACCTGAGTCCTTTCTGGTACCCCTATGCTAACCTGCCTCACTAGGAGTAAAGGAATCGCACATGGGTTCCCAGCATGCCAGGCAGGGAGCTGAGTCTGTCATCCAGGCTTCCAAGCCTCCAGATTGTCAGCTTCTTGTGTCTCTCCATTATAAGATACTAGCAGAGGTGTCTCTAAGAAGAAAGGGTAGCTTCATGATTTGTAAGTGCTCTTGGGGGCAAATACTCAGAGTAGAAAGGCTGACTTTATTTTAGACCTACCAGATCATCTTTTTTTTTTTTTTCTATTCACTCTTTAAAAAGTTTATTTATCTATTTCGAGGGGTGGGGGAAAGGGGTAGAGAGAGGGAGAGACAGATCCCAAGGATCTGTGCTGTCAGTACAGAGCATGATGTGGGGCTCCAACTTATGAATCGTTGAGATCATGATCTGAGCTTAAGCCAAGAGTCCAACGCTTAACCAACTGAACCACTCACATGCTCCCCCAGATCAGCTTTTTTTTTTTTAATGCAGGCAATTCTTATTACCCTCCACCCCAAGGGGCTTTCTGAATTTGAAAGATAAAGAAATCATGTTAACTAGATATTTAAAAAGTAGTCTTCATACACGACATTTGTGTTTGTTCAAAGTTAAAAATTCATAAAAGGAATTCTTGTTTAGAATGGAGAAAGGAGGCCAGCAGGGGGAGCTCTCATGGCCTGTCACTCCCCATCAATTGCAGACCCAATGGGAAGAGACACACTGTGCAGGTGGACTCTACTTCACTATCCCAGCAGGAGGCTTCCCTCCCTTCCCCTGCCCCCACTCTGCAACAGCCCAGCCAATGAGAGACTGCCACAACTCAACCAATGAAAAGCCACTGTGCTTTAAACTCCCAGTTTACTCCAAGGGACATTCTGTTTCTCACCGTCTTCCCAATTTCCCCCCTTTCCTCCATTAATAGACTGTTCCTCTCCTTTGTTCTGGAGACATGTCTATGGTTTTGCTGCAGCTTGCTTGTCCTGAATTGGAATTCTCTGCTATTCCCAAATAAACCCAATTTTGCTCATAAAATAACTGGCAGTTGTATTTTTAAGGTTAACAAAAGGTAACACTGAAGTTTCACGTGACAAGTGAAGGGAATGAGAGAGAAGGGAATACCTTAAAATATCTATAGGTGCCCCATATATTCCTTCCAACATTTTCTTGCTTTTGTCATGCTTTTATATTACACTAAAATGTCTGTTACAAGGATTTCATTTTGGGCTCACACAGCATGTATACATAGTCCCTTTTAACCCACACAACAACCTTATGAAGTGTGTGATAACATTGCCCGTATTTTACATCTTTGAACCTGAGGCCCGGAGAGATTAAGTAACCTGCCCAAGGTTATAAGTGTTAGCCCTCAGTTTCAAAACTAGCAAGTCTGGATCCAGAGTCTGAGCCTTAACGTCTCAGAATATTTACCCCTGATCAATTAACTTGGCTTCTTATTGTTAGTGTTCGGTCTAAGATGGAAACGTGGTTATGTTCTTGCATGACATACCTCTGTGGCTTCTCTGTGTCTTTAGGATAAACACACAATTCACAGAAATTTTCCAGGTCAGAACCGTTCCCCTCCCTCTCTAAACCTTCTCTCCACTCTAAATGTCCAGCCTGAGTGTGTCCCTTGCTTTCCCACAAAGGCCTCGAGGTCTTTGCTTGTGCTGTTGTTTTTATTTTATCATGCCTTCCTTCCCTGCTCAACTGGCATTTAGACTTTATTCTCAGTTTAAATATCCTCTGCTTCAAGATGCTTCCTACTCAGATTTGGCCTCATTCTCATTAGCTTCCAAGCCTACTTTACATCCTTTTTTAAAGTTTATTTATTTATTTATTTTGAGAGACTGAGCGTGAGTGCAAGCAGGGGAATGGTAGAGAGAGAGAGAGAGGGAGAGAGAGAATCCCAAGTAATGCCAATCCATGCTGACAGTGCGGAGCCCGAAGTGGAGCTCAAATCCACAAACTGTGAGATCATGACCTGAGCCAAAATCAAGAATCAGACACTCAACCAAGTGAGCTACGCAGGTGCCCCTACAACCTAATGAAAGCAGAGGGTAGTGGCCAAGAGAACATGGAATGGAACCTGGCCACTGAGGTTTATCCCTGGCTGTGTGACGCTTAGCACGAGTCATTGTTCAAGTAACCTCTCCATGCCTCTGTTCCCTCATCTGTAAAATAAGACCAGGTTCATATAGAAATACACAAATTAATACATGCAAAGTAGTCAAGGCTCTTCCTGTTAATATGTGATCAATAGATGCTAGTAATTATCATCATTATCATTAAAGACACCATGTGACATATACAGGAGCCACACACTAGTGCTAGTTTATTTCTCTAAATTTTTTTTATCATTTATTTATTGTTGAGAGACAGAGCACGAGCAGGGGAGGGGCAGAGAGAGAGGCAGACACAGAATCCAAAGCAGGCTTCAGCCTCTGAGCTGTCAGCACAGAGCCCAATGTGGGGCTTGAGCCCACGAACTGGGAGATCAAGACATGAGCCAAAGTTGGACACTCAACTGACTGAGCCACCCAGGCACCCCAGTGCTAGTTTATTTCTAAAGAAATGTGTCTATAGATCAGTGGAACAGAATAAAGAACCCAGAAATGGACCCAAAAATGTATGGCCAACTAATCTTCAACAAAGCAGGAAAGAGTATCCAAAGGAAAAAAGACAGTCTCTTCAGCAAATGGTGCTGGGAAAACTGGACAGTGACACGCAAAAAATGAAACTGGACCACTTTCTTATACCATACACAAAAATAAATTCAAGATGAATGAAAGACCGAATGTGAGACAGGAAACCATCAAAATCCTACAGGAGGAAACAGGCAGCAACTTCTTTGATCTCAGCCACAGCAACTTCTTACTAGACATGTTTCTGGAGGCAAGGGAAATAAAAGCAAAAATGAACTAGGGACATTGTCAAGATAAAAAAGCTTCTGCACAGCAAAGGAAAAAATCAATATTGCAAATTACATTTCAGATAAAGGATTAGTATCCAAAATCTATAAAGAATTTATCAAACTCAACACCCATAAAACAAATAATCCAGTGGAGAAATGGGCAGAAGACATGAATACTTTTCCAAGAAAGACGTCCAGATGGCCAACTGACACATGAAAAGATGCTCAACATCACTAATCATCAGAGAAATACAAATCAAAACCACATTGAGGTATACCTCACACCTGTCAAATGGCTAAAACTAACAACTCAGGAAACAACAGATGTTGGTGAGGATGTGGAGAAAGAGGAACCCTTTTGCACTGTTGGTGGGAATGCAAACTGGTGCGGCCACTCTGGAAAACAGCATGGAGGGTCCTCAAAAAATTAAAATTAGAACTACCCTACAGCCCAGCAATTGTGCTACTAGGTATTTATCCAAAGGATGCAAAAATGCTGATTCAAAAGGGTATATGCTCCCCCATGTTTATAGTAGTGCTATCAACAATAGCCAAATTATGGAATGAGCCCAAATGTCCATTGACTGATGAATGGATAAAGAACACACACACACACACACACACACACACACACACACACAATGGAATACTACTCAGTGGTCAAAAAGGATGAAATTTTGCCATTTGCAATAATATGGATGGAACTAGAGCATATTATGCTAAGCTAAAGAAGTCAGCCAGAGAAAGACAAATATATGACTTCACTCTAATGTGGAACTTAAGAAACACAACAGATGAACATAGGGGAAGGGAAGGAAAAATAAGATAAAATCAGAAATGGAGACAAAGCATAAGAGACTCTTAAACACAGAGAACAAACTGGGGGTTGCTGGAAGGGAGGTGAGTCGGGGGGAATGAGCTAAATGGGGGATAGGCATTAGGAGGGCACTTGTTGGGAAAAGCACTGTTATATATAAGTGATGAATCACTAAATTCTACTCCTGAAAACAATTTTACACTATATGTTAAGTAGTTAGAGTTTAAATAAAAAATTGAGAAAGATATTGTAAGATAAAAAATGTCAGTATTTGAAAGATCTGCAAAACTCAGCGATTTAATATTCTCTAAATGAGCAATGCATAATGTCACGAAACCATGAATGGATAAAAGACTCAAAGTACAAGACAGACTAAAGGATTCTTAATGTAATGGAATACAAAAGGTACCTGATATGGTTTCAGACTCTACACTGCAATAGCCTTTAAAAAACTATCACTTGTTGAACTTTGGTGCAGTATCAAAGAATAATATTATCTGTAATCTATTAAGGTAATTCTTTTCCAACTATAACTGTGGGAGGTTGGATTTTCTTCATTACTTTAACCAAAACAATATTATCACAACAGATAGAACACAGAAGATACAAAAATCCACCTGTTTTTCTTAAAGTCAGAAATTAAAGAGATCTGCAAAAATGTAAAATATTGCCACCTTTCTTCTTAAATCTGTTTATGGAAATACAGTTTCCTCATAAATGCTATTACTTATAGTCTCATGTTATAGGTTTGTTTTTAAAGTAAATTAAAAGCTTAAGCATTAATTCCTAAACAGCAAATACACATTTCATAAGGTCACCCTAAAGTAATTTGTATTGTTGACCTTAAAAACAAAAGTTATTTTACTAGGAAAAAGGGGTGTATTATTTGGACATGGAAGCTATATCAAAACTATAGGTAAGTCCAACAAACAAAGGAGAGGCACATTATTTTATGGAGAAGGAGGGAATTGGGAGAGGTTGCTTTGAATAAAGTCCATTTGAGAAAAACAACAGTCCAGAGTGATGAGGTTTCCCATTGGGTATGGTGCTGGAGCAGTGGATTTCTTGTAGGAGATGCATGGTACCTCTTTTCCTGTTGGGGCCTGTAAGTGAGTCTTTCCTGTTCTTCTGTAGGGGTCTGCAATTGGCAGTTCTTCCTGTGATTGACCTCAAATGGTAGGGGGTGAGAGCTCCCTTTTCTGGTCTCCCCATTCCATATTTTAACATATTTTTTGAAGGTTTATTTATTTTTGAGAGAGAGAGTGAGAGAGAGAGACATACAGAACACAAGCATGGGAAGGGCAAAGAGAGAGGGAGACACAATCTGAAACAGGCTCCAGGCTCTGAGCTGTCAGCACAGAGCCTGAAGTGGGGCTGGAACCCACCAACCTGAGATCATGACCTGAGCGGAGGTCAGACGCTTAACCAACTGAGCCCCCCAGGCGCCCCATCTCCCCACTCCATTTAAGTGAGGTTTCTCTTTATTAATTTTCATAGTACAAAGAAAGCTTAGAAAGCTTAGCCTGGAACTTAAAAACTAAGGCTTAATTACTAGTATTGCTCACGACCAAGGACACATCCCACAAATTCTCCGATTTAGGTAAATATCTCTGTAGAAGAAGAATGCCAAGTCCTACTTACATAGGGCCCTGCTGCCAGGAGCCAAGGGGTCACTGCCTCCACTTCCACACCGTCCTGGGGAAGTCAAGAGTGCGGAAGGAAAGGAGGCTGTGAAATATCACCATTGCCAGAGCAAGCCACACCAAGCAATCCAACACTTAATTAGGAAGGCACTATCATCTACTCATTTTACAGATGAGCAAACAAGGCACAGACTAAGGAACTCTTCCCAGTGTTGTCCTGCCAGGAAGCGGCTGGTAGTTGGGCGAGAGGGAGGAGAGACTCGAGCCGCACCCGCCCCAGGGAGGCAAGAACCTCCCCAAACGGGAGAAGACTCGGCCTAAGGGAACTACAGCTGCCCTCCCCATACCTCAAATATCCATTCTCTCCCCCTTCATACAGACTACTGAGTTGTTGCTGCCTCAAGAGCAGGTGGGAAAAGTTCTAAGGGTTGCGGGATGCTTAACTGACAACCAGTGGGAGGGGAAAGATGGCCATAACCTCCCACACCTGGGCCGGAAGTGCCAGCCACCACCGGCCGCTGTAGAGCAACACTTCCCAGAATGCCCCAGCACCTGCTTCGTGGGAACGGAAGTGTCTGAGACTACACGGAGTTCCGGACTACACTTCCCAGAATGCCCGAGAGGATAGCATCTACTGCTCCGACCCTGGGGGCAGAAGTGCCTCCTTCCCGCTGTTCGGAGCTCCTGAACTCTTGCTTTCCAGAGTGTCAGAGTAGAGCAGAGGCCACGGGTCACGCCTCCCAGGGGCTGGTGTGCTAGGGGCCCCTGGGAGCGTCTGGACTCTGCTTCCTGCAATGCCCTAGGACAACATTAACTACAGTCCCGACACTCTGTCAGAGATGTGGACTACCACACTGAGTACTTTTCCATAGACACATCTTTCTGGAGGCGAAATGTCTCAAAAAAGCACAGATCTCTGGTGGACTGAGCGCCACTGACACGCTCGCCTGGCGTAGAAGTTTCTTCAGCTACATGGATCTTCTACACTACCGTTCTACGCTCCTGGACGCGCAGTTGTGCTTGTGGCCTGGTGGCCCTTTGGTGTTTTGAATACAAGTATCCCTGGCTTTACCCCACTTTGCTTTTATAAAAGACTTAGATTTGTACCTGACTTTGCTACCCAGAAGAAATCCAAAGAGCATTTTCACTGTTACGAAAAAAGCCATTACCACACTAAATGTAAGTCCTTCATAAAAACGAAGTAATCCCGATGTTCAGAAAGTGGGGGATACTCTAGAACGCCGTACTTTCAGACAGTGGAAACCTGTAATGAGGTTCATTGTGGATGAATTCTGTGCCTCTGGTCAAGCCTAGCCTTCCCTTTTCTTTTTCTCACTTTTTAAAAATTATACATGTAACCATACTAGTTTGGCAGTGGTCAAGAAAATATCTTGTGAAGGAGAGAAAAGTGAAGCTTGAAATACAGAAAGAAAATACAAACCATCCTAAAGTGGAAGCCATGTGTAGAAGATTTTGAAGGAGGATTGGCATAAACTGCACCGGACACCAAATTTAAGGAACACTATCTCAGTCTTACCTGGACTGAATTTCCTTTGTTCCATGTACACCTGGATGCATCTGGAACTCAAACAGTGTTAGCTGGCTTGAGTTGTTTCCAGGGCACCAAGAAATGACAAAAGCACAAACGTTAATCAGGTCATAATGCGGATGCGGCAAAAACTTCTCAAATTTCCTTGGTTTTAATTGCTCACGCTAAAGAATTGTGGTCTCTTTAGATAAGTGAAAGCTACACTGTCAGGGAGTTGGAGAGAGCATTGCAGTATTAAAGGGAGTAAACCCTGTATAAAATCTTGAAAATGTTTCTTCTTTGAGTTCATCGTTAGGTATCACATCACCTACTTCTAACTTGCTCTTAATAAATACGAAAAAAATCAACCACATGCCTCATTATTCCACAAACCAGTTGAAATCAGAGCAGCCATGATTTATTTTGTGAGACATGGACTCAAGTCCAGAAAAAGTTTAGAACCACCACCACCAAGAGAAAATACACACACACATAAAACCCAGAAAGTGCGTATTGTCTGCTTTTCTCTTGCACAAGAATGAAATACTCTTCTATTATGAAATTTTTAAAAAGCACACACTGAGAAGAAACAATTAAATGTCCAGAAACTCATCTTCCATCTTCAACAATTATCGACATGTTGCCCCACTTGTTTCATCTCACTTTATTTTCTTTCCTTTTTATTACTGAACTAAATTAAATACAAGTCCATCTTGTCAAAATATTTTCATATATTTCTCAAACACACGAGAGCCCTTACTTATATAACCATAATGCACTGAACAAAATTAACAACACTTCCTTAATATTAATTTACTCTATCCTTACTTGAAGTTCCCAATTCTCTCTCGAGTCCCTCACACTTGGTTTCCTTGAATCAATATCGAAACCTGTCCATTCATTGCATGATCATTGCATGAGTCTTTGAGTCTGTTGTAATCTAGAACTGACTTCTGTCACTCCTTTTTGCCATCCTCTTGGCCTGCTAAAAAAGCTATATCATATACTGGATTTCTCATATACTGAATTTTCTCATATACTGGATTTGTCAGACAGCTCCCTGACAAATCTGTCCTTTAATTTTTCCCTTAGTTGTTGTCTTATGTAGAGGCCTCCAGAGCGATGCACATTGAGAGTCAGAGTGAAAGGGAAGTAGGCCTTCAGCCCAGCTCTAAGTCATTTCTATCTCCAGGAGTGTTTTAAGCTGATCCTGGATCACTGATGGCCTCACAGCTAACTAGCAGAAGGAAATAAAATTTTCTGTGGAAGAAAGACATTACCATCCTTGGCCACAAATTATGACCACATTTAAACCTACAACATAAATAATGGGCAAAGTGAACTTTAAGGCAAAAACACTATGCTGGAATTGCTAATGGATTAATCATAATGATAAAGAGATTAAATCTTCCAAGAACATAACACAAATGTGTCTTTGTATGCTTGTAATAAATATCCTCAAATATATATATTTTTAAATTGGCAGAACTATAAGGATAAATATTCTCCAATTACCAAATGGAATAAACACATGCAGTAAAACAGTGAAAACAGTGTATGGAAAATTTGGCACCATCAGGACATTTGATGTAATAGATTTTTTTTTTTTTTGTAGAATACACATCTATTTGGGTATATATAAAATGTTAATACAATTTGACCATATGCTGGGCCATAGAGCAACAGCAGCAAATTTCAAAACACTAATAATATAAGTATATTCTCTGACCAAAATTCAATAAAGGTAGAAATCAGTAATGAAATCCTTCCTAGATAATTATAGTTGGTCTGAAAATTAAGAAAATCAATCCTGACCATGGATTCATGATCCATGAGAGTTCAGCGGATGGGCTAGGCAGAATCTGGAATATATTTTAAACTGAGTGGTAATAAAAATAACACACATATATATTTATGGAATGCAACCAAAGCCATATTTTAAGGGAAATGTAAATAAATATGTATACTGGAAAGGAATAAATGCTGAAAACCAGTTAGAGACATATCCATCTTAAGAAATTTAAACAGGATAGCAATGGACTTCCAGTTCTGAACAACATGGACTAAGCACATTTTACCCTATTCCTCCTGCTATTTACAAGTGAAACCCACCCCCCCCCCCACACACACACACAACAACAACAACAACAACATAGGGAAACTAAACAAATTCTGAAAAGTGAAAAGAAGATGGCAGATAAACTAAGATGTCAGAACTTGAGGCATAATCGGAAGGTGAGTTCCCTGGTGTGTGTGTGTGTGTGTGTGTGTGTGTGTGCGTGTGGTGTGTGCCTTGCAGGACAGAGCCCTTTTAACTAAATCCATTCTTCTTCAGTAATACCACACAAAAATAATTCCTCTCCCTCCTCACTCAGCCTGGCTGTCCTGGAAGCTGTGGGTAGAGCCTTGTTGTTCATTCATGCCCCACACTAATGGGGGGCTACCTCCTCCTCCCTACCATGAGCTTTAGGGACTGTGAGATGGAGCCCTCTTGACCATTCCTGCCCCTTGCATTGAGTGAATGTCAGCAAAGAGGCAGCACCCACTCCATCCCAACTACAGAGTGAGAGACAGATTTCAGAGAGGAGGAGGTTGAACAAAGGAACTCAACATATCTCAGCAAAAATGAATAAACAAATAAAGCAAATATGGCAAGATCTTTATTGTTGAATCTGATGGGAACAGGGGAAGGCATTTTACTACTCTTTGGGGGTATTTGAAAATTTTACGGCAAACACTCAAAAGTGATCATAGTGCAACCAATTCAGATTCTGCTATTTTTGTGAAATAAAGCTGCCATCTTAACCTCTCTGAGTCTGGTTTTTAATTTCTGCAATCAGGGTGTGTCCACTTCATCAGACTAGGAACACTACTTTTAGGAGAAATAATGGAAATCCCAAATTACCTGGAACTTAGGTAACATATTCTATTTTTTGAAGAAAAGCAGGATAATAACAAGGCATAGTTGAGGAAGAAGGAAAAACACATGTCATTACTGTTGACTGCTTTACCAGGATTAGTTAGGTGGGGATTACAGAGCCCCAGGATGAAAACATTTAACCAGCTGTGACTATTGGGTCTCTCTCCCCTGCATGATTTCTTCACACATCATGTTGTTTCCACTTTCTCAATTTCCTAAATGCAATGACATCATCTAGGTTCTAAATAACTTGAACAGAAAGTACAGAATTGCTTCCTTGGGGATATATGAAGGAAAATTCTTATTATCAAGGAGTGGGGTCTTCCCCTGTTTTCATTTTCTAGAATTCTACTATTGTTCTGGTAGTTCATTGGCCTGAAAAGAAAAGCTTTAATTTAGTTGACATCTTACATCTTAGCTTTCAAAAGTCTCTCCCCACTGAAAATCTTTGTTTTGCCCACTTTTTCTGGAAACACAACTACACATTTAAGTCAGATTGTCCAGCTTGGGGAAGCTCGAGTTATTGAGCTATTAACTTCCTAGAAATGTGAGTCTCAGAGACAAGAGTGTAAACTGTACTTTATGTACTATTATGTGTAGCTACTTAATTTTTTTTAAGCCAGGTGTGACAGAAAGTGGCCGTCTGCTCCCCAAACTTACTTCTTCCTTTGGGACTAGACCACATCTCCCAGGTTCCCTTACAGTTAGATGTGGCCATGTGACTGGGTTCAGGCTAGAGGAATATGAAGGGAAGCCTTGGGCAGTATTTGCAAGCCTGGTCCAGGGAAACCCTAATGCTTGACCTTACTTGCTCTTTCCTTGTTTACCAACAGAATGAAAAGGGCACGGAGGAGGCTGGAGCCATAAGGATGACAGAGCCTGGGTCTCTGACTCATCATAGGGAAGCTGCCCATTAACCAAGTCCTCCCACTGGACAATGAGCCAGAAATAAAATCCTATTGTGTTAAGCCCCTGAGATATGAAGGTTGATTTACAGCAGTTGCCCTATCCCTAGTAATACAGGCAGGCAAAAAAGGAGGTAGCTTTTGTTTGTTTTTTAAATTTGTTTTTATTTTTGGAAGATGTCCAGAGGTAGGAACAGGTTAGATCATGAGTGTGGTACAGGCCATGCTAAGAAAGCTAGGAGTTTCAGTGATTCTTGAGTTTTTTGGTGTGTGTGTCGGGGGCGGGGGGATCAGAGATCCCTATTTAGCAGCTGAATAAAGTTATAGACCCTCTTTCTCCCCAAGTACACATACTCAGACAATTTTACAGATAATTTTGGAAGATTCTCTGGCTCTGTGATGCACATACATGGAAACTTGGATGATCCATGGGATCCAAGTTTCTTTGGATGATGAAAAAACATTTTTTCTTTTGCATTTATTTATTTTTGATAGACAGAGAGACACAGAGCACAAGTGAGGAGGGGCAGAGAGAGAAGGAGACACAGAATCCAAAGCAGACTCCAGGCTCCCAGCCGTCAGCACAGAGCCCGACAGGGGCCCGAACCCACAAACCGCGAGATCATGACCTGAGCCGAAGTCAGTTGCCCAACCGACCGAGCCACCCAGGCGCCCCACTTTTTTTTAATGCATATAATTGACATATTAGTTTCAGGGGTACAACATGATTATTCAATATTTATATATATTGCAAAATGATCATCATAGTAACTCTAGTTATCATCTGTTCATTTTAGTTATTGTATTTTGTGGTTCTATAGGAATCCAAAATCTCTGGTGAAACCTTCCATCTTTTCATCTGTTTTCTTGAATATTTTAATCAATATTATTCAAACTTTTTAAAAGTGAGATCATGACCTGAGTTGCAATCAAGGGTCGGGTGCTTAACGACTGAGCCACCCAGGATCCCCTAATCAATATTATTTTTAAATCTGTCAGATAACTCTGGTATCACCCAAATTCTGTTTCATTCATCTGGTCCTGATTCCTAGCAAACATGGTAATTTTTTGAATGTCAGATATTTTGTGTGAAAAATTATGAAGTTTCTGAATGATTTTATCATGTTCCATAAAGGAATAATTTTCTGGGGGCAGGCTGGTAAAGCAGATCACCTTTATTTGGTGGCAAATGGATATCCATTGTTCATAAGGATGTGGAGAATGTGGATGCTCTTATGCACTTTTTAGAAGAAAGGTGTTCAGGAAACATCAAATTTAAAACAAATATCTTTGGACCCAAGAATCTTTAAAAAATTTCTTCTACAAAAATGGAAAGAAAATCATTAATATCGTCTCAGTAACTCACCCCTTCTCCCTGGAAATATCTTAAGAATGTTGACATCAATCAGACCACCATGTAAACATGCTAATAGGATTTACTAGCATGAAGATGAAATCAAGAAATTCTAGTTTGAAAGTAAGCTTTTAGCTGGGTATACCTGGCTTATCCAAGTTGTCTGTGGCAAATAAACTCGAAATTTATGTATATATGGAATATGGTTTGCTGGAGAAATAAAGTCAGTATCCATCCATCTCTTTATCCTTACATGAAAGAATAGTCAAATATAAAATCTAAAAGTTCCCAAACCAAACGGCTTCCTCTCAGCTGACATGCATCACATACATTGTAGATGTTGATCAATTACTATGAAGCCAAAAACTACCTAGTGCATAATTACAAAGCTGTGTTTCATCATTTCAGGCCTCTCAAAAAAGGAATGCTACATCTGGGCCTGATTTGGACAAATACTGACACACTTTTTTAGTGATCATCCAAAATGCATTCCAGTGCAAGAAATGGGACTTGTGAGGAAGGTGTGTTTTTGATAGTTTTGAGGCCCCCGTAAAGGAAAGCTACATCTGGGTGTGATTTTTGCTTATATGCTTTGAATCATTAATAAGATCTGTTTTGTAAGAACAATTCATGTGAGTTTGATGGAAATTATTTTGTTATCTCAGGAGTTAACAGGAGAATTGAAAGAATACAAATTTTGTGGTTCTCAATTTTCCATTGACTTTTTGGGAGTGAAAAAACTTCATCAGTAGGAAATAAATAAAAATCGATACATAAGCATAGAACCCTATGTAGTCAATAGAAGGATGTAGTAGATTAATTTGTTGATTGGGTAAATGTCTTTAACATATTGATAAGTTTTTTAAAAGTTAGAAGATAGTATGCATGATATAATTGTAGTTTTGAAAAGTATTATACAGTGGTATTTGTCTTTGCAACAAGAGGCATAGTAAACCAAAGTATTCACAATAGGTATTGGAGTGGTGAATTGGTGAGTTTGAGTTCTCAAATATTTTCACTTACACATTGGGTTTTTCTATACACTTTTATTTGTAATGTTCAGGCATTTGTTTCAAGGCAATTCATTGAGATGTAATTTACATATGATACATATGATGTTTACTCTTGTTAGTGTACAGTTCTCTGAATTTTGACTAACATATACATGACAAAAATCAAGATATGGAATGCTTCCATCAGTCCAAAAAGTTCCCTCATACTCTTTGTGATAATCCCTTTCTCTATATCCAGATAAGCAATGATCTGTTACTAGTCCCTGCTATTTTGACTTTTCCAGAATGTGGTATAAATGGAATCACACAGTATTCAATCTCTTGAGTCTGGCTTCTTTCCCTTAACATAATGCACTTGAGATTCACTCGTGTTGTTCTATCAATACTCTGTTTAATTGCCAAGTAGCATTGCATTGTGTGGATATGACAGTTTGCTTTTCCACTCTTCAGTTAAAGAATATATGGGTTGTTTTGAGCTTTTGCAGTTATAATACTGTTGCTATAAACTTTTGCACATTTGCTTGAACATGTTTTCATGGGATTGCTATATTGTATGCAATGTGTATGTTCTCCATAAGAAACTGCCCTCCATATTTCAAAGTGGCTGTAGTATATTTCTACAGCAATGTCTGAGAGATGTATCCTTGCTCTGTATCCTTTTCTGCACTTGATATTGTCCCGTTTTCTCATTTGGGTCATTCTAATAGGTGTGTAGTTCTATCTCATTGTGTGGTTTTTTAAAAAGTAGTTTCCATGCCCAACATGGGGTTTAAACTCACAAGCCTGAGATCAAGAGTCATATGCTCCACCAATGGAGCCAGCCACGTGGCCCTCATTGTGGAATTTAACTTATGGAATTTCCCTAATGGCTAATGATGTTGATCATGTGTTTATTTGAAATCCATACATATTATTTGGTGAAGTGCCTGTTCAAAACTTTTGAGTATTTTTTAATGAGTTGTTTGTTTTCCTAGTATTGAGTTTTGAGTGTTCTTTATATATTCTGAATACAAGTCCTTTTTTTAAAGCTTATTTTAATTTAAAGAGACAGACAGAGAGAGAGAGAGAGAGAGAGAGAGGGCGAGCAAGCAGGAGAGTGGCAGACAGAGAGGGAGACAGAATCCCAAACAGGCTCTGCACTGTCAGCACAAAGCCTGACATAGGACTTGAACTCACAAACCACGAGATCATGACCTGAGCTGAAATCAAGAGTTGGACGCTTAACTAACTGAGCCACGCAGGTGCCCCTGAATACAAGTCCATGTTAACATGTTTTGAAAATAATTTTCCCAGTGTGTAGATTCTCTATTTTCATAACAATGTCTTTTGAAAAGCAGAGGTTTTAAATTTTGATCAAGTGCAGCTTACCAAATTTCTTATATGGATCATATTAATAACTCCTTGCCTAACTTAAAGTGATAAAGAAAACTGTCCCACATTTTCTTCTAGGTCTTTTATTGTTTAGGATTTACATGTAGGCCTAAGACTCATTTTGCGTTAATATTTGATATCGTGTGATGTATAGGTTAAGATTAATTCTTTTGAACATGGATGCTTAATTATTCCTGCATACTTTGTTGAAAAATGATTTCTCCCATTGAATTGCTTTCGCATCTTTGCCAAAAATCGATTGAACACATATATGTGGATCTATTTCTGGATTCTATTATGTTTTACTGTTTTATGTGTCTATTCCTTCACCAATACCACGTTGTATTGATTATAGTAACTTTATAGTAAGTCTTGAGATCAGATAGTGTGAGTCTTCCAATATCGTTTTATTTTTTTAGTTTTCAGGCCATTCTTATTTACTTCTTGCAGATTTTAAAAATAGCTTGTCAATTTCTGCAAAAACTTCTGGGATATTGAGTGAAACTGTGTTGCATTATAGATCAATTTAGGACAAATGGCTTAACAGTTCCATGAGTAGGTCGTATCTATTTGTTTGAGTGGTCTTTTAAATCTTTCATCAATATTTTGTAATATGCAGCATACAGATCACACACACTCATGCCCCCAGTCTCTCCCTGTTACCGTACATTATATACTCGGTGCTATTGTAAATTGTACTGCTTTTTTCTTTCTTAATTTCAATTTCCGATAGTTTGGAACAAGTATAGTAAAACTTTGGACTGTGAGTAAATTGTTCTGCAAGTTTTCCACAAGACGAGCAAACATTTCTAATAAATTTTAACCTGATAAACAAGTGATGTCTTACGAGTTGTATATGATGCCTGTTGTCACATGATCACAACTGAGCCAATGGTTCCTCTCTCTCTCCTGCTGTAGGATTGTGGGTGATCATCTCCCATGCTCGGTCTCAGGCTGTAGTATTTGGCAGAAATCAGTGATTTTTCAGAATGTTGGAAGGTGTCCACAACTGGCACTAGTGTACTTTTTGTTACTTCAAAGCACCTATGGACAGTCCTTGGCTTTTCCATACAAGGGTAAGCTTAGGAATGCTTTGCTTCATTCTGGGTCAGGCTGCCTGCAGATATAGACCCTTTCCTCTGCTGCTTTCTTGCCAGTTACATTAAATACAGTATATGACAAGAGTTTATTAATACTGTACAGTAGTCAGCATCTGTGTGAGCATATACAATGGCTCCCATGCAGAAGAAGATTCCATTGAGCCAATAGATAGCAGTGATTCCATTAGTGATAGTGAAAGTTGTCCTACACAATAACCCTCCTCTCTCTTGTCTCCCTCACAATAGCCGTGAAGGTTTTCAAAGGTAAGTGTAGGCTAATTTATTTTTCTTTATATTTTGTATTTTCTTTATTATTTTGTATTATATTACAGTATTGTAATCATTTTTAAATGAATATTTTTGGGTTGTGGAACAAATCATCTGAGTTTCCATTATTTCTTATGGGGAAATTTGCTTTGATATGCACGCACTTTTGACTACAAGCATGCTTCCAGAATGGATTGTGCTCCCAAAGGTTTCACTGTATAGTGATTTTTTTTTTGTATAGTCTTGTTTCCTGTGGCTTTGCTATATTCATTAGTTCTACTTGCTCTTTTGCTGATTCCTTGAGATTTTCTGCATAATCTTGTCTTCTGCAATTAGAGTTTTATTTATTCCTTTCCTGTCTTTTTTTTTTTTTTCTCACCTTAGTGCACTGGCTACTTACCTCCCATATAATGTTGACATGGGGTGGGGAGAGAAGTCCTTGCCTTGTTTCCAAACTTTTAGGTGAAAGCATCCAATCTTTTTTCCCTGCCCCCACCCTTCTAACAGTTTGTATCTTATTTATTTTTTGTCTTAACTGGAATTAAAATACAACTTTAAAAGAGCATTCAATCTATCACCACTAAAAAGACGTTATCGATATTTTTGCCTATGTCTTATATCAGCTTGAGGTAGTTTCCCTTTAATTCCTAGATTTTGGGTATTTTTTTTTTAAGTCATGAATTGATGTTCAATTTTATAAAGTTCTTCTGCATTTAACTGAATTAGACAGCTTGACTTTTGTATATTGAAACAATCTACATTTTCAGGGACGCCGGGGTGACTCAGCCGGTTAAGCATCTGACTTCAGCCCAGGTAATGATCTCACGGTTTGTGGGTTTGAGCCCCATGTCAGGCTCTATGCTGACAACTCAGAGCCTGGATTCTGCTTCAGAGTCTGTGTCTTCTTCTCTATCTGCCCCTCTCCCGCTCATGCTCTGTCTCTCAAAAATAAATAAATGCTAAATTTATATTTAAAAAAATCTACATTTTAAGTCTATACCACTTTATGATTTATTATCCTTTTTAGAAGTTGCTGAATATGATATTTTGTTGGGGATTTTCAAGTGTATGTTCATGAAGGATATTAGTCAGTTTTCTGTTCTTAAAATGTCACTATTGGATTTTGTTATCAGGAATTTGTTATCAGGATTAGTGACTTCATAAAATGACTTAGAAAGGTTCCATCTCTTTTTTTTTTGTGTGTGTGAAGATTTTGGTTAGAATTAGAATCATTTTTTTTCCTGAGATATTTAGCTAGAATTTGCCAGTAAAGCCATTTGCACCTTAGTTTACTTTGCTAGAAGGTTTTTTCTATAAATTTACCTTGTTTAGGAGATATGACTATCCAGGCTGTCAATTCTTGTATGCTTTGGTAATTTGTGTCTTTCAAGGAATTTGTACACTTTGTTAAAATTGTCAGTTGTATAGACATAAAGGTGTTTGTAATGTTCTCACGAAGTTGTTCCCAATATTTACAGGGACCTCAACATTTGCAAGCCATGCAGTGGGTTGACAATCTGGAACTGCTGCTCCTTGTGGTTCACAACAGGTATCACTTGCTTGATACAATTTAATTCCATTTGGATTAGAGAACATCTTTTGCATGATTTTACTTCTTTTAAATTTGGTATGGTTTGCTTTATGGCCCAGAATATGATTTGTCTTGGTGAATATTCTAAATGCACTCGAAAGTAATGTTTATTCAACCACTGAGATGTTCTCTAAGTGGCAAATAAACCAAGTTGGGTGGTAGTGTTGTTCAAGTCTTCTATATCCTTACTGATTTTCTGTCATCTTGCTTTGTCAATTACTAAGAGAAATATACTGAGTTCTCCAAAGATACTTATGGTATCCTAACAGTTTTTGCTTCATGAATTTTGAAGCTCTGTTGTTAGGTGCATACACATTTAGAATTGTATGTTACCTGATGTTCCTTTGGTAATACTGCTTGTATGAATTTTTTAATATGAATATAGGTAGTCCAACTTTCTTTTGATTAGTTTTTTTTCCTTAGTCTTTTAGCCTACTTATCTCTTTATACTTAAAAAGGGTTTCTTTAGAAGACATATAGTATATAGTTGGGTTTTGCTTTTTTTATCCAATCTGACGATCTTTAAGTGGTGTGTTTAGAACATTTAATGTAATTATAGATATCACTGGATTTGAAGTTATTATCATGCTAATATTTACTATTTCCACCATGTGCTATTTGTTCAGTTTTCCTGTCTGCTTTTGGATTATTTCTTATAATTCCATTTTGTCTCTACTACTGGCTTATTAGTTATATATCACTTCAATTAAAAAAATTTTTTTATGTTTATTCATTTTTGAAAGACAGAGAGAAACAGAGCACAAGCAGGGGTGGAGCAGAGAGAGAAGGGGACACAGAATCTAAAGCAGGCTCCAGGCTCTGAGCTGTCAGCACAGAACCTGACGCGGGCCTTGAACTCACGAACCGTGAGATCATGACCCGAGTTGAAGTCAGATACCCAATGACTGAGCCACCCAGGCACCCCTAAATTTTTTTTAAACGGTTGTTTTGGGGCTTATAATATACACCTATAATTTTTCACAGCGTATCTTATAATATTTTTATGCCAATCCATGTAGTGTAGAACAGCATACTTCCAATTTCTTTTTGCCCTGTTTTAAGGTATTGTTATATTTTACTTTTTACATGTGCTATAAACTCACAAAACCTTGCTCACTTTTTGCTTTGGTGAATATTTTTGAGTTATTAAAAATAAGAAAAATTATATTTCTTTCTCTTTCTTTCTCATTCTCTCTTTTAATCCAAATTTATCTCTGGTATAATATTCTCTCTGCCTGTAGAAATTCCTTTAATATTTCTTGTAGTGCAGATCTACTTGTGGTGAATTGTTAGCTTTTATTCATCTGAAAAATCTTCATTTTGCATACTTTTTAAAAAGACTTTTTTTTCATTGGGCTTGGAATTTTTGATTAACAGGATTTTGTTTCAGGATTTTAAAGATATCACTCCACTGACTTCTGGCTTGAATGATGAGAAGTCTTTTTCTCATCTCTGTTCCTTGTATGTAATGTGTCCTCTTTCTCTGTCCACCGTCAATATTTCCTCTGCCTTGTTCATTTTCAGCTGTTTGGCAAGAATAGGTCTCATTTTTTTGTTTGTTTGTTTTTAAATCCTGCTTGAGCACTCTGAGGTTCTTGGATCTAGAATTGGTCTTCTACTATTTATGGAAAATTCTCAGCCATTATCTCTGCAAATATTTCTCTTCTCATTCTTGCTTTCTTCTCTTCCTAGATTTCCAATTATACATATATTAGACCATAAGAAGTTTCCCCGCAGTTCTTTGATGCTCTGTGTCCTTTACTCTGTTTTAGTTTGAATGATTTCAATTGACCTATATTCAAGTTCTCTGACACTTTCCTCAGTTTTGTTGAGCCTACTCATGAGTCCTTCAAAAGCATCCTTTATGATAAAATTTTTGTCTAGCACTTCCTATTTCACTCTTTATTAATTTCCACTCAAGTTCCCCCATCTGTTCGTGTATATTGTCTGCCCTTTTCACAAAAGCACTCAACACATCGATCAGTTATGTAAAACTTTCTGATATTCCAAAATATGGGCATCTCACTGTGTGGTTTTATTAATTGGTCTGCTGCTACTTGGCAGAGAGGGTTGTTTGTTCTTGTAATCATGTAATTTTTTGACTGAATGCCAAATAACGTGTGTCAAGTGGTAGAAATTGAAGTAAATGTTATTTTTGTCTGGAACTGGGCACAGCTATTCTGCTAAAGTGTTAGGGTGAACCAATCTGGCCAGGAGTTAAGGTGGAATTAGATTCTGTTGTTGAAATAGTTATCTTTAGTATACCACTTCAAATTTTTCTAATATTACTGGCGCTTCGGGTAGGGGCTGGAGTGTTGGAGGGTTTTTCTCAATGTTCCTTCTTCACCCTCAGCTTTTGGCCATCTCTGTATACCTGTGCCACAGCATTCTCGGTCCATATTTTTGCTGTTTTTCCAATGTAGCCTGCTACCGCTTGCCTCTAGGAACAAGCTAGCTTATTTATGGGAAACAAGGATATTCTTTATTGTCTTGGTTTAGCCTCAGTCTTGAGTGGGGGTTGGAGAGGACAGAGACCTTATGTATTTGGGGGAACTAGGACTACATAACACTACAAATGAGACATAAGCTCTCTTCCCTCACCTGTGAGCAAAAAAAAAAAAAAAAAAAAAGCAGGTGATACTGCCATCTTGTGAGCAATCTAAAGACAAGAGTTCACATAAAAGGACAGAGGTGAGAGAGTTAAACAAAAGCAATACAAAGCCCAGACCCACATCTTACCCTGCCTGCATCTTTTCATTTATATGAGCTGAGAAATATTTTTGGTCTAAGCAACTCTAAGTTACATTTCTTGTTACTTACAGCTAAAAGCTTCCTAAATGATAAAACCACCATGAGCTTTCATGATTTTCCCTTGGAAGTGATGACAGTAAAGAAATGCATTAGAAGCCCCAATGTCTGACACTGTGCAACTTGACTTAGCACCTTGAAAGCCAGGGTAAGGGAGTGCTCTGGTCGCCCCATTCATCCAATGGGAGAAATCTGAGAAAAATTATGATGCACCAGTTTATAATACTAGTGAATTGTACTAGAGCATTCTAGGCTGCATGACCTTTGAGACCTAAAGAAATTTCACAGTAAGAAAAAGTTGCTGACACCTAATTTATTTGTATCCTTAGAAACCTAGAGAATTTTGAAAATTAACCTCACAGATTTTATTCTTTAGTTTTGGCCATAATGCCATCTAGTGAAATAAAGCAATCACATTATGGATTCTTAAATATAAAGGATGATAACTCAGTAATTACTTTGGTAAAATTGGTAAATGTTAATTGAAAAAAAAATTTAAATGAAGTACCAAAAAAAAAAAAAAAAAAAAGACTACGCCAAAATTTTGCTGGTCAGAGAAAACTGTTGTATATATGATGGTGAGTAATCTTTCACACATTATCTATGAAACATGTATTTGAACATATATGTATGCAGACTTAAATTAACTGGATATTTTGAAGGTACAATCCACATTTTCACCGACACAATATGTATAATTCTTTCCTATCATTATAGATTGATTCCTTACTTTCTATAATTCCATTTTTATAGGAACTTGGGAGAAATTTATCTATTTATTTCTGGTTTAAAAAATTACCCTCATTGTACAAATCCCTTTATATTAAGATGGCCTTATCACAAATTATTATTCTAAGTTTCCAGGTGGAAATCAGTCAGACCAGTGTCATATGTAAGAGATGAATCACTGGGTTGTACTCCTGAAGCCAAGACTACACTGTATGTTAACTAAGATGAATTTAAATTAAAAAAAAAAAAGTTTCCAATAAAAATTTTGACTAAAAACAAAAATCAAATCAAAAGAACTTTGACAGAAACGTGAAGACTAAAAAAGCAAAGTATTGTAATTTTGACATTTATTAAGAAAGTACTTTTCATTAGCAACCATTTCTGACACTTTGCAAATATTACAGGAAAACTCTGCCTTAACACACAGGGCAGGAGTAAAAAGTCAATTATGTAAAATGCAGTGCAACCAGAAACATTATTTATCAATTTGTACTGTCATTTAAAGTGCACATATGTGTACACACACACACACACACACACACAGCGCTAAACTTAAACTGATGGAATACTGTATAGAAAGAGACCAAATGATAAGAATTTAGCTCATCCCTGTTTAAGACAAGACAAAGGATGGGAACCAATCCCAACAGGGTTACAACCCAATTCGTGTAATTTCAGATGACAATATTGCTTGATATTCTACATTTCAAATATTTTCCCACTTGAAGTGCTTATGTTAAGGTTACTTGCAGGATTCCTCCTCCAAATACATTTTTAAATGATCTTTTTGGGGTAAATAAGCTTAATAAAATTTTCAAACATGACACTTTTATACATTTTTAGTCATTTAGTAAAAAGTACTGAGCACCTCCACTGAGTTATGCAATGTCATGGTTTTAAAAACTCAGTAAATAAGTGAAGCCCCTTTTCTCATTAAGCTTACATTAAACATAGATTTAGGCACGCTCTTCACTGTACTTTTGTTACTCTGGTCTTTTAAAAGCCCTAGTACAGGTCACGTGCAATGAATCTTAAAATTGTGAGAAAACCCCTTACGGAGACTCTCTTGTTAGATGTCTCCATAGTGTGGTCTCCTGACTATTGTGAATGTTGAGGCTGGGCAGAAACATTTTCATGAAAGAAATTTTGTCTACTATAAGAACTCTAGGGAGTGGAAAATTTCAGTTCCCATTTGAGGACTTCAAAACAAATATAATGGTTTTATAGATCTTCATTTCTGTATGGATTCTCTGATGAAGGATAATCCTTACCATACTCTTCGCTTTTATAGAATTTGTCACCACTATGGACTCTCTGATGAATAAGTAGACCTGAGCTCCAACGGAAACCCTTACCACACGCATCACATTTGTATGGTTTCTCTCCTGTGTGGACTCTCTGATGAGCCTGAAGGTTTGATCTCTGACTGAAGCCCTTTCCACACACCTCACATTTGTATGGTTTTTCCCCAGTGTGGACTCTGTGATGAGCTTGAAGACTTGAAAACCCACTGAAACCTTTACCACACTGTTCACATTTATAGGGCCTCCCTTCTGTGTGGACCCTCTGATGCGCTTGAAGACGTGAACTCTCACTGAAGCCCTTTGTGCATACCTCACATTTGTATGGTTTCCCTCCTGTGTGGACCCTCCGATGTGCTTCAAGACGTGAACTCTGACTAAAACCCTTCCCACACATCTCACATTTATATGGTTTCACTCTAGTGTGGACTCTTTGATGACCTTGAAGATATGCTCTCTGACTGAAGCCCTTCCCACATACCTCACATATATATGGTCTCTCTCCAGTGTGGACACTCTGATGGCTTTGAAGATAAGATCTCTGACTGAAGCTCTTACCACACTCATCACATTGGTATGGCTTCTCTCCTGTGTGGACTCTCTGGTGGGCCAGGAGGGTTGAGGCCTTACTGAAGCCCTTACCACATTCTCCACATTTATAGGGTTTCTCTCCTGTATGAACCCTCTGATGAATTTGAAGATTAAAGCTCCAACTGAATCCCTTCCCACACTCCTCACATTTGAATGGTTTTTCTCCAGTGTGAACTCTCTGGTGGCCTTGAAGGTGTGAACTCCGACTGAAGCCCTTCCCACACTCCTCGCACTTGTATGGTTTTTCTCCAGTGTGAACTCTCTGGTGGCCTTGAAGGTATGAATTGCGACTAAAGCCCTTCCCACACTCTTCACATTTGTATGGTTTTTCTCCAGTGTGGACTCTCTGATGGGCTTGAAGGTATGAACTCCGACTGAATCCTTTATCACACTCCTCACATTTATAAGGTTTCTCTCCTGTGTGGACTCTCTGGTGAACATTAAGAACTGATCTATGACTGAAGGCTTTACCACATGCATTGCATTTGTACGGTTTCTCTCCAGTGTGGACTCTCTGATGATCTTTCAGTTTTGAACTCCAACTGAAGCCATTCCCACAGTCCTTGTAAGCTTTCTCTCCGATGTGAATTTTCTGATGACCTTGAAGATATGAATTTTGGCTGAAGCTGTTACCACATGCATAATGTTTATATGGTTGTTCCCTAGTATGGACTATCTGAAGGTCCTGCAAATGTGAGTCCAGACTGAAGTTATTACCACATTCCTCAGAACTATAAGGAATCTCTTCCATGTGAACTCTATGCTGAATGTTAAGATTTGAGCTACAAAGAAAACCCTTCTCATATTCTACATCTGTGTATAGTTTCTCTCCAGTGTGGATTTTCTGGTAGACTTGGAGACAAGAACTCTGATTAAAGACATCCCCATTCTCCTCATATTCATGGGGTTTCTCCTTAGTATGGATCCTAAAAATACTATTAAGGTCTAAGCTATGATTGAAGGCTTTCTCATAAATATTGCATCTATAGGACGTCTGTCCCGTGTGAATAAGTCCACAAGTGTTGAGAGAGGAGAGCTGACTGAAGTTCTCACCATATCCACATTTATATGGCTTCTCTTCTGTATGTACTTTCTGATGGGATTGCAGAGGTGAACTCTCAAAAACACAATCATCTCTTCTATGAACACTTTGATGAATATGAAGAACTGAACTATAACTACAGCCCTTTCCACATGGACTATAGGTATGGGTTTTCCCTTCTAAGTGTAACTGCTGATAAACTTCAGAGTTGGAGTCGTCACTGAAGGCTTTTCTGTACTCATTACAGGAGTAGGGCTTTTGCCCCATTTTGATTAAGTCTTGATTAAGCAGTGAAACCTTCATGAGGTTTTCTCCACAGTCATGGCAGCTGTAAATTTTTTCTGATCTGTGTACTCCCAGGTTATCATTGTGTGGCGTGATCCAACTGGTGCTGTCACACTTACAGAAATTATTTTTCATCAAAATTTGCTGACACCTACACTGATAATTATGTGACTCTGTCAGATACATTTTCCTCCAAGAATGCTGGGCTCTCCAAGATGGAAATTCTTGACTTTTTATGCAATTGGAAACATCCTCTATATGAGTCAATATATAGTTCTCATCTTCGGGAACATGAACTGGCACTCCTGCCCAAACCTGGCAGGGGAAATCACCTGGGTTTTGCAACTGAGAAACATTCCTTTGAAAATTTTTCATGGCATCTTGACACCTGGTTAACCCGCCTGTACTTTGTTGCCAGGTCTTCCGGGAAGAAGGCTCTTTGGGGGAAATGTAGCTTAATCCCACTGCTTGACTACTCTCCATATTATGTTGACTCTTGGCTCCTATAATGATAAAGAGAATTTAGATATGTGCAGAAGTGGAAGTTTTTATTCAGAGACTTTAAGATTTTGCACTTAGATCACGACATGACATTACAAGAAAATTCATGTTACTATGTCTAAGAATACTTAGAAAATGGCTCTGGTTCTTCTTCAGTTGTATCAGGAATATAAGTAAGGTCCACATAATTCAAGCTACCTGTATGCCTCAAAATCAGGGCTTTGCAACGCAACCTGGAAATATCAAACATGGTGGCCCTGTTCAAAAGGTCTAGTAAAACCATATACATATTATTTATGGGTTTATCGTGGATTGCCTGGAGATCCCAAGAAGGGGGAATTCTCAAATTGGGAAGAATGGAGATTCAAGTGGACAAAAAACTTTTTTTCTCTCTGGCATGTGGGTATGGCAATGTTTTCATCTGTATGTGTGTTAGGAGACAGTGTTAAATACCGTGCAAAGGTAAACACGGACGTTTATGCATGAGGCATCATAGGGCCCCTATAAACTCTTTATCTTCATGCGAATAATAAATTCTTCTAAGTCACTGTAAGCCATATCACTTTTACCTCTTTTCAAAAGATATTTCACAATTAGCAAGGGCCATCGTATAGGTCAGAATGTGAAACACTGTGACAGAATTCAACTCCAAAGACATCAGGGGAAAAAAGGAGGCTGAGGGAGGTGAGCACAGCCAAGTTCCCTGGCACCTGGAGGTGTACTTTGAGGCAAATCACCAAAAACCAAAAGCTCAATGAACACTGACTTTGGCTTGTGTCCTTTTAGTGGAAAAATAATGTTCAGAAAATCTGAAGCACCAGAAGAGTTGAAGACAGGCACATTTGGGTAGAAATGGTTTGTCACTTAGTTATTAACACTCAGCTTCCTAGCAGACAGCGGATCCTCAAATCCAAGAGTACCTCCCTACCGACACTGGATTCAGCAGGGCTGACATCATAACATGTACCTTCCTAACACCCGGCAGCACATTAATTCTCTATAGCATCCAGAAAAGAAAGCAGTAAAACAGAACTAAGAGGGCATGAAGATATGTTGTTTTTCATGGGAAGGTGGTGGTGGCGATTTTGCCACAAGGCCGAAAAGCTGCATGAGAGGCAGGGCTACACTCAGGGTAGCACCTGCTGATGAGAAAAGCAAAGGTCGCAGGAATCTCTTCTGGATTGAGTCTTTTTAACTTTTAAACTAATCTCAAAACAGTGTATTTCTTCTTGTATAAAATCTTACCAGTAAACCCATACTATCTCCAACTTTATTTTTTTTTAGTTTTGCATTTTATTTTTTTTCCAATTAAAATTTTTATTTTACTGAAAATGTTTTATTAAGGTTAATTTTCTTCCATAAATTTTTTTTTAAATTTAAATTCAAATTAGTTAACATAGCGTGTAGTCTTGGCTTTAGGAGCAGAACCCAGTGATTCATCTCTTACGTATGACAACCTAGGGCTCATCCTGAAAAGTGCCCTGCTTAAGGCCCATCACCCATTTAACTCAGCCCCCCACCCACTTTGTCTACTATCCCCAACTTTAAAAAAAAAAAAAGAAGAGAAGAGAAGAGAAAAGAAAAGAAAAGATAAGAAAAGAAAAAAGAAAAGAGAAAAGAAAAGAAAAGAAAAGAAAAGAAAAGAAAAGAAAAGAAAAAGAAAAGAAAAGAAAAGAAAATGCCACACTGATGACTAGGGTGGCACTAGGCTGTGGGACACTGCAGTAACTTCAGGGTAACACTTTATGGCACATCCATACATAACGCCTCTCAATACTTCAAAAAAAGCCAAACACTTAGTGATGTCTCTGGCTTCTCAAAAGCAAAGTTTCCAGTTATTACACTAATATTTTATCACTTAAACATGAAATGCAGGGACATACCACAGGAGGCAGACAAAGTTAATAGCTTATATGTGAGAAGTTTGGTGTCCAGCTGGAGTTCATCATAATCCTCTAGTTTTGCTTGGTATCATCAAAAACACTCAGTATGCATCCATAAAGATACAGTTTAAATACTTTATATCTTTTGGGACTGACGTGGTGGCTTGAGGACATGAAAAGAGGCTTGCTGATCAAAACCCAGTTTTTTACAAAGCAGCTCTTTCAACAGAAATTTGTACATAATTTTTGATATGACTGTCTCAAATATTTAAGAGATTAAAGTTTCGTCTTGACCAGTGGCTTCACAATGTGAAAGTGTTACAGGAAGGGGAAAAAGGTCATTTTACTTAGTTTCAGGCTCTATGGAAAAGATCACACATTTAATGACATTAACTTTAATTTCCTTTAGCCAGTGGTGTGTACCAAAACACCTTGTCGTTTCCTTTCCCTCTCTCAACATTTAGGTTCTCTCTTAGTATCAATGGCAGGGTGCTGATAAGAAATTGTGTTAAATCAAATTCATAAACGAACTGAATAAATGAATTTGATGGAGAAAATATGCACTGCAAAAAAACACTAAAAGGTATTGTTAAGGTGCACCTGGGTGGCTCAGTAGGCTGAGCATCTGACTCTTGATTTTGGCTCAGGTTATGATCCCAGTCAGGTTATGGTCCCAGGATTGTGGGATCGATCCCTGCATCAGGCTCTGTGCTGTGGAGCCTGCTTAAGATTCTCTCTCTCCCTCCACCCCTCCCAAGCTCGCTCTCTCTCTCACTGTCTCTCTCAAAAAAAAATCTTATTTGAAGAAAGCTGAGAATTTATTTCATCTTCTTAGTAGTCCTTTAGCTTTAGAGGTTGAGAAAGTCAATCATTCCAACACCCTCTATGAACCAATTCAATAACAAAAATTTTATATGTGTTGTAAATACCAAATAATCCCTTTAAAGAGTTAGCTATAATGAATTAAGAAAAAAAAATCTCAGTTTAGATTTTCTTTTTCTCTTCTCCTTTAATATAAATTAGTCAAGAATATCAACTCAGGCAATCCAGGCTGAGATGAGCCTGCATTCTTACTGAGCTTTTTAAATAGTAAGAGAAACCAAGGCATTTTGCAGGCAGTAGAGGATAAAGTAACAATAATGTTTGGATTACAAATATTTACGAAGCTGGCTGCTCTCCTAACCACATCTGAGACTTAGCTCTATCAGAGTATATTTAACCTTTGAGGATTTCTTGTCTGTCTCCACTGCTTTACCCCATGATTAAATGAGTACTTTCTTTTTGGAAGGTTCTTAATTATCATTTCTTCAACAGATATAGGCTTATTCAGATCGTCTGTTTCTTCTTGCGTAAGTTTTGGCAAATCACGTCTTTCAAAGAATTGGCCCATTTCATGGAGGCTATCATATTTGCATAGAGTTTGTCCACAGTATTCCTTTATTATTCTTTTAATGCCCACAGGACCTGGGTGATGTCCCCTCCTTCATGTCTGATAATAGTAATTTGTATCCTCTCTCTTTTTTTCTTGGTTTGCCTGGCTAGAAGCTTACTGGTTTTAATGATTTTTCCAAGAGCCAGTCTTTGTTTTCATTTTTTTCTCCATTGGCTTCCTGTTTTCTACTTGATTTCTGCTCTAATTCTTATTATTTCTTCTCTTCTGCTTCCTTTGGATTTAATTTGCTCTCCTTTTTTCTAGTTTACTACAGTAGGACCTTAGACAATTGATTTTAGAGCTTCTCTTCCAACATATGCCTTCAGGGCTTTAAGTTTCCCTCCTAGTACTGCTGCCACCGCGTCCTACAAATTTTTATGAGCTGTGTTTTCATTTTCATTTAGTTCAAAATATTTTTAAATTTCTCTTGAGATTCTACTTTGACCCACGTATTATTTACAAGTGTGCTGTTGAGTCTCTATGCATTTCGGGATTTTCCAGTTACTTAGTTTATTGATTTCTAGTATAACTCAATTGTGATCTGAGAGCACAATTGTATGATTTCTATTTTTTTTTTTAATTTGTTAAGATGTGTCTTATGGCCCAGAACGTGGTCTATCTTGGTGGATGTCCCACATGAGCTTGAGAAGAATTCTCTCTCTAGTCATCCATGTGAAAAATGGCTCCAGCACCCAACATGCCACAAAGCTATAATTTTAGAATCGCAGTTTTAATTCAGTCCAAGGGGAAACATATAATGTATGAAAACAAGAACAGGTTATGTAGAGTGGGAGCAGAGGGGGTGAGATGCAGAAAACAAAGACTCCCCTTTATATTAGAGCATAAAATTGGCCAGCCTATCACAGTGTGAGATCTGATATCAGAACCACTATTAATGATCAAAAGTTACTAAGCATATGTGTAACTTAAAACACGGATTTGTCGGGGCGCCTGGGTGGCGCAGTCGGTTAAGCATCCGACTTCAGCCAGGTCACGATCTCGCCGTCCGTGAGTTCGAGCCCCGCGTCAGGCTCTGGGCTGATGGCTCGGAGCCTGGAGCCTGTTTCCGATTCTGTGTCTCCCTCTCTCTCTGCCCCTCCCCCGTTCATGCTCTGTCTCTCTCTGTCCCAAAAATAAATTAAAAAAAAAAAAATAAAAAAAAAAAAATAAAACACGGATTTGTCTTATTTTATTAGCAACGTGCCACTTTACCCACATTTTCTTTATGTCTGAAGTTAGTTAAGGCAAATGTGGTAAGTTTTCTATTAAAAAGTAAGTTGTGGCAAGGAATTGTAATTCTGGATAAACATGTCTGGCACACGTAAGACATCACCAAATATTTATGAAAGGTTGTGTTAAAACTTTAGGTGTAGTTAAGGTTAAGTTGACATATAAAGTTAAGTCACAATTGCAGCAATTATTAACACAGTGACGTTTGATATCCCAATTAAGCCATAGCAGAATTAAAATTATCAAAGGAAACAGAGAACAGCTGTCTGAGACCCACGGATAGGCATGGGAAGTTTCTCTGTTCAGTGCCAGATAAATATATAACATATGCAATAAATTTACATAATAAAATATATAAAAAATAAAATGGAATATGATTCAGCCATAAAGAAGAAAAGCATCTTGCCATTTGTGACAACATGGATGGACCTTGAGCCATTATGCTGGGTGAAGTATGTCAGACAGAGAAAGACAAACACCATAGGATCTCTCTTATATGAAGAATTTTAAAAACAACAAAACACTAAGCTTGCAGATATAGAGAAGAGATGGTGGTTTTGAGAGGGCAGGGATAGGGGTGGGAGAAATAGGTGAACTGATGGTTTTGCGGGCTTAAGTTTAAACAAACTGAATAAGAATTTTAAGGGGCGTCTGGATGGCTCAGTTGGTTAAGCATCCAACTTCGGCTCAGGTTATGATCTCACGGTTCATGGGTTCGAGCCCTGTGTGGGCTGTGTCTGTGCTGACAGCTCAGAGCCTGGAGCCTGCTTCAGATTCTGTGTCTCTCTCTCTCTCTCACACAAAAACAAATATTCATTTAAAAAATTAAAAAAAAAAAAAAAGAATTTTAAGATAACTGGGGCACCTGGGTGGCTCAGCTGGTTAAGCGGCCAACTCTTGAGCTGGCTAAGGCCACGATCTCACAGTTTGTGGGATGGAGCCCCGTGTCCACGCCATCAGTGTGGAGCCTGCTTCGGATTCCCTCTCTCCTCTCCCCTGCTGACACACCCTCTCTCTCTCTCAAAATAAATACAGTTTAAAAAAAAAAAAAAGAATTTTAAGAAAACTGTAGCTAGGTCAAGAGACTGTTCAGATGCTAGAGGATGAAAAGAGAGGACAGAACGGAAAGATAAAGAGCTGGGCATTTGAATAGGAAGTAAGTGCAAGAGTGTCTCAGTTGAAACCGCTGCGTGGGAAGAATCAGCTGTGATGTTGGCATGGATCACTTTTGATCCTGACTTTGGTTGACTGGCTAGCCTCAATCTTCTAAGAATAATGGCTACGTGTCTATAGATACTCAAGGACACCTAAATGATTAGAATCAGGACAGGCATTCATCAGAAAACAAACAACGCTCTGGAGTATCCCTCGATTGTGTGGATTTATTTTACGCCTACCAGCTGTCTCAAGGGGGCACTGAAGACAGCGAGGGCCATGCCTCTGTTTAACCAAGCCATTCATTCAAGGCAAAGAGAAAAGCAAGTCAAGTGAGCTGAAGCAGAAGCGTGACCATGACGGGTCTCCTGGGCAGCAGTGGGGCGGTGCGGAACAGAATGAGTGAGCGGAAATAAACACAGGGGAATATGTGAAAAGCCAGAGGAAGCTGAGGGGACAGACGCCTTAGGGCCTGACCTATTCTGACTCATGTCTTAGGAGAGGCTCTCTAGCTGCTGTGTTACTACAGGGCGGCTCTTACCTAAACACCCATCTCTCTGGGTTTCTGTCTCCATCATCAACAGCTTTTCTTCTCTCTCCAACTGGGATATAAGCTCTGGTTTGAAGGGCTGATTCCCTGTAGAAATGCAAGGACAGCAGAAGTTTTAAGTTTTGACGAAATCCAAGTGATCTTTTTTTTTCTGAATCATGCTTTTGGTGTCTAAGAACTCCCTGCCTAATGCAAGGTCATGAAGAATTTCTCCTGCGTTTCCTTCTAGAAGTTTCACACTTTTACATTTTCCATTCAGTCTCTTAACCATTTTGAGTTAATTTTTTGGTGAGGTGCGAGGCATGGATATGGGCGCATACAGAAGTCCAAATGTTTCAGCACCCTCTGTTGAGAAGACTATACTTTCGAGGCGCCTGGGTGGCTCAGTCGGTTAAGAGTCCGACTGCGGCTCGGGTTATGATCTCACGGTTCATGGGTTCGAGCCCCACATGGGCTCTGTGCTGACAGCTCGGAGCCTGGAGCCTGCTTCGGATTCTGTGTCTCATTCTCTCTCTGCCCCTCTCCAACTTGTGCTCTATTAAAAATAAATAAACGTAAAAAAAAAAAAATCTTTAAAAATAAAATCTTAGGGGCGTCTGGGTGGCTCAGTCGGTTAAGGGTCCAACTTAGGCTCAAGTCATGATCTCGCAGTTTGTGAGTTCGAGCCCCGGATCGGGTTCTGTGCTGACAGCTCGGAGCCTGGAGCCTGCTTCAGATTCTGTGTCTCCCTCTCTCTCTGCCCCTCTCCTGCTCATGCTCTGTCTCTCAAAAATAAATATACATTAAAAAAGTAAAAAAAAAAAAATTTTTTTTAAAGACTATACATTCTCCATTAAATTGCTGTGGCACCTGTAATGCATCTAAAATAGTTTCAGAGGGGCGCCTGGGTGGCTCAGTCGGTTAAGCATCCGACTTCAGCTCAGGTCGTGATCTCGCGGTCTGTGGGTTCCAGCCCCGCATCAGGCTCTGTGCTGACAGCCCAGAGCCTGGAGCCTGTTTCAGATTCTGTCTCCCTCTCTCTGACCCTCCCCCGTTCATGCTCTGTCTCTCTCTGTCTCAAAAATAAATAGAGGTTAAAAAAAAAATAGTTTCAGAATGGCTTGTTCCTTACCACTACAATAAGCAAATCCACTAAAAATTGTTCAAGATCCTGGTTTCATTCCTCTACCCCCCCCCCATTGTACCTAATGCTAAGGTGATATGATATAGTTACGTGCTATGTTCCTTAGCTATTTCCATAAGTTCTTTTCTCTCTTCAGGGTGGCTATGGTATTAGTTTCAAATATAATTTAACTTTTCTTTCAGCTTTAGACTGTCGCGCCTTCGCATTCTTCATTTTTTACTGTTTTTTTCTTATTTAATTTTTATCATGTGGTGAACTAGCATATTTTCAAGAGTCCAGACCAGACAGAAAGGCACACTCAAATGAATGTGACACACCTCTTCCACACTCTTACCTCCCACCCACTGTAAGAGACTAACTTCATGATTTTCTGATTAATCCTTCTTGGGTTTCTTCTTACAAAGACAAGCAGATATACATAGATTTCCTTATTTCCCCTTCGTTCTTACACGAGTTGTGGTATACTATTAATGCTCTTTTGCACTTTACTATCTTTATGTTTATTTACTTACTTATTTGTTCATTCTGAGGGAGAGCAAACCAGGGAGGGGCAGAGAGAGAAGGAGAGAGAAATCCCCAACAGGGTCTGTGTTGTCAGTGCAGAGCCTGACACGGGGCTTGAACTCATGAACTGTGAGATCATGACCTGAGCCAAAACCGAGAGTCAGATGCTTAACCGACTGAGCCACCCGGGCACCACTGCACTTTGCTATCTTTAGGGAAAATTTCTAGAAGCGAATTGCTGGGACCATTGCTGAATAACTGTCAAATTCCCCTCCTTCAGGACCGTATCATCTTGCGTTCCTACTTTCAATGTATGAGAGTGCTCTATTTCCCGCCACTTTGCCCAAAAAAGTATAGTGTTTGAATTTTTGCTAATCTCATGGGTGAGAAATGGTATTTCAGTATAATTTTATGTAACATTTCTCTTATTTTTAATGAGAGTGAAATATCTACTCCTATGTATGCATGTACTTACATGTATGTGAATGTATGCGTGCGTGCGTGTGCATGCACACACACACACACACACACACACACACACACACACACACACACACTCCTACCTGCTAGTTCTATCCCCTGAGGCCAAGAAACAAAGCCACCACGGTGTCAGTGACACTGGAGGCTAGGTATCCAGACCTTGTTGTTAAATACCACGCTCCAAGAAATGGATGATTCCAGAGCGAGGGTCAAGTAAAAGAGGGACAAAGAACAGCATGCTATGCCATCAAGTAGAGAAGTGCTCAAAACAAGGATGGGGGGATACTACAAAAGTCCAAATTTGGAGCCATTTTAGCACCCAAATAATTACAGTAATATTACAATCCATTAAAAAAAAAAGTCGCAAGTCCCTACAAATAAACAAATGGTTAAGGCGTAGGGGGCTCTTGCTTTACTGTAGAATGCCAAGAGCTGACTGCTAACTGTGAAGGAGGTACTAAGGCAGAAAATCATTTTGTAATGACCATGGTAAAGACTGGAGAAGGCAAGAATCATCACTGGATGCTGAATCTATAGGGAAATATTTGTGTAGTCTTAAAAAGTGTTGCCCTATGATTGCAAGAGAAACAAAGCAGTGATTTTATAGTGGAGAAATTGAATACCTTGACTGGGTGGTCAAAATTAGCACCACCGGGGCGCCTGGGTGGCTCAGGCAGTTGAGCGTCCGACTTCGGCTCAGGTCATGATCTCGCGGTTCATGGGTTCAAGCCCTGCGTCAGGCTTTGTGCTGACAGCTGGGAATCTGGAGCCTGTTTTGGATTCTGTGTCTCCCTCTCTCTCTCTCTCTGCCCCTCCCCTGCTCACATTCTGTTTCTCTCTCTCTCAAAAATAAATAAACATTTTTTAAAAAATTAGCACCACCCACGGGGGACAGACTGTGTGCCTCTATATGTGATATTCTCAAAAGGACTACCAATATAGAGTTCTAGCCAGAATGCATCATCTGAACCTAATTACAAGGGAAGTCTCAGGAATATTATATGCAAAATGGGGAAAGGGAATTATAGCGTTCTTCCAAAATGTCACTGTCATAAAAGACAAAGAAACTGTGTGGAAATGTTCCAAATTAAAGAAGATTAAAGAGACATGGCAGCCAGACTAGACTCGAGACTAGGCCTTGCTCTGGAGAGAGAAAAATCGGCTTTAAGGAATGTAAGTTGCTCTACTGTTACAATCAGAGCACAAATGAAAGATGATGTAAAAGTATTATATCTGCACGGGGAATACGTGAGAGAATATTGCTATTTCTACAAAATGGACCGTCTCGTGAAGAATTAACCATGCCCAAAGAGACACCTGGTCTCTGTCCTCAGCTCTTGGGAAGTGATCTCTAAGTCCTGGGGATTTCCTGTCTGTTGTGGGTGTCTTTCTCACCTGGAGGCCCTGGGCTACAATGTGACTTCTGGTGGGGCCTGCGGCCCACCTGCTATCGGCTTGATTTCCAGAGGGGCTGGAAACTAAGGTCAGCCTCACAGGTGTCCAGCCACATCGCTACGGCCAAACCGCAATAAAAGCTCTGGGCACCTTGGCTCGTGTGAGCCTCCCTGGCTGGCGACACTCCACGTGCAGGATGATCCGCCACCGCCGGGCACAGTTAGTGCTGTGCACGACCCCTCTGGGAGAGACTGCTAGGAGCTGGTGCCCGACACCCCCTGGGTTCTGCCCCAGGTGCCTTTTCCTGTGGCTGATTTTTTTTTTTTAATGTTTATTTATTTTTGAGACAGAGAGAGACAGAGCATGAATGGGGGAGGGGCAGAGAGAGAGGGAGACACAGAATCCAAAGCAGGCTCCAGGCTCCGAGCCATCAGCCCAGAGCCCGACGCGGGGCTCGAACTCACGAACCGTGAGATCGTGACCTGAGCCGAAGTCGGACGCTCAACCGACTGAGCCACCCAGGCGCCCCTTCCCATGGCTGATTTTAACCTGTATCCTTTCTAGGTAATAGAGCGGAACCGTGGGGATAACAGCTTTCAGGGCATTCTGAGAGTCCCTCTACCGAATTATTGAGGCCGAGGGTTATCTGAGGGACCCCTGAGCTTGCGACCGGTGTCAGACTGAGAGTAGCCTTGGGGACTCCCAAACTCTGCATACACACTGAAGTATTCAGAGATAAAGGGCCATGTCGTATGCAATTTACCCTCCAGTAGCTCAGAAAAAATTATCATACATATACATATGTTTTCATATATACACACAAATATATTTGGAGAGAGAAAAAATATTTTATTTTACAAAAATAAATGGGGTATAATGTTACTATAGGTGAATCTAGGTAGAAGCTATAGGGGTGTTCTTGTTTTCTACCTTGGCAAATGTTCTGTACATTTGAAGTTATTTACAAAAACATTTTCTAAAAATTTTGTTAATGTTTATTTATTTTTGAGATAGAGAGAGAGAGGGCAAGCAGGGGAGGGGCAGAGAGAGAGAGGGAGACACAGAATCCGAAGCAGGCTCCAGGCCATGAGCACACAGAGCCTGATGCAGGGCTCGAACCCACCAAACTGTGAGATCATGATCCGAGCCAAAGTCATATACTTAACCGACTGAGCCACCCAGGCACCCCTACAAAAACATTGTTAAAGCAAAAAACAAAAACCAAAAAATAAGAAACCTCTGAAACATCAAGTTAATAAACAGTTACCATTACTGGCACCCTGGCCGGGGGTGGGGGGGTGGGGGGGGGGAAGCTGAGCAACTCACTAAATTGATTTCACAACAAACCATGTTGCAGAACCACAATTTGCCCATTGACATAGTTGGAAGGACGGATTTTTGCCTAGACAGAGACATCTTGTCTGTGTTGTACAGGGATTATTAGGTCTCTTATTTGGCCAAGCTCAGAGGATGGTTTCAAGAGTCCCAGAGCTTGAGACACCCGAGCGCATTTAAAGACACCCCAAGGCGGCTGGCATTCAGTCACCGCATGCCTGTCCTCACCCACAGAGACCAGGTTCCGGAAGTTCTCCAGCATCACGTCTCGGTACAGCTTCCTCTGGGTGGGGCCCAGCAGCCCCAGCTCCTCCTCACTGAAGACCACGGCCACATCCTTGAACATCACCGGCTCCTACAAACACCGAGCACACGCAGACCATGCTTATGGAAGGGGGCAGCATGAAGTGTGTGTCAAGGATGGGAAGCTGTTCTAGAATCTGGGGACCCAATCGAAGTAGCTGCCTTCTGTTTGCCTTCCACACTACTCGCTCCAGCCACCAAAAGGGCTGCAAGAAAAGAACTCCTTGCACACCAAGTTGCTGCCACACAAACAAGTAAATTGCTCCCTTTTTGATGGCACTCTTACAGGCAAGTCCCTGGAACTGTGGCATCACGGGCTACTGATATTTTAAAGTCACCCTTACTGTTGAAGTGTCTAGCTCGTCCTCTGTACCCCTCTGGAGTGTGCAGCGTTTATAATGTTGTGATGTGCGCAAGGCTTCACGCGGGAAGGCTCTGCCTCATGCTAGCTATGTGACCCTGGAAAAGTTCTCGATTCTCTCACCTGCATGCTGATACGCACAGCATAGGGTACTGATAATAAAACGAGTGACCTAAGTACCCGATAGATGTTAACTGTTATCATAATCACTCTTACGACCGGCTTTCATCCCATTGCGGGGCTGTATAGTAAGTCAAGGAATTGATGGCCTAGGATACAAGGCACTGATCCAGACGATGCATGCTGACTTAGTTTCAGCTTATCTATTATAAACAAGGCTGAAAAAAAAAAAATTCCTTTCACAGAGACCCTGGCTCATCCCCTTAAAATAAATTCCAAAAAGTAGAAATGGTGATGCTGAAGGACAGCTTTTAGTGTTTTGAGCTCTTAACGACAGGTGTTTCCTCCAAAAAGATTGTTCTTGCTTCTTCTTCTTCCAAGTACAAATTCCTAAACCTCTATACCCTGGCCAACACTAGACATGAATACCTAAAAAAAAAAAATAAAAAATAAAAATAAAAAAAAAAAGTCTGTGATAATCTCAGAAGTAGACATGGAAAGTAAACACCAGCTATTTAGCAAAAATGGTTACAAAGGTGGCTAGCAATGAAGACCATTCCCTCTTCACGTATTTGCTGGGCGTCTCTTATTTCTTGTCGCATTCCAAATATTCGTTTGGGGGACATTCAGTCCTTTTCTTCCAAATACGCTGTAAATACTTCGCATTCTACTTTGATGTTTGTCTTCTAACTTTTTACTGCAGGGGGTTTAAATCTTTTGAATGAAGACCGGGTCAACGCTGCATCTGTTCTGGCTGGAGCTCTAAATATCACGACCCGAGGCCTTCAGTCTCTGCGAGAGAACACTGCTTTGGTTTTGGATTTCGTTTTGTTTTGTTTTGCCTCTCTTTCCTCCCAAACGATGCGCCTGATACTCTTGATCCAGGAGGGAAAGGCTTTGGAGTTGGCCAGACACTTGTCTGCTGGAGGAACGTGAGCAGGACTTGGACCTCCAGGGCCGTCTTACCTTCATGTTAACATTGCAGATTATTCTAAATTCCCCTCGGGGCAGTGAATGAAGGAACAGGTGCAAAGTGCCTGCCTGTCCTATCGTCTAAAATTTTTTTTAATGAAGTCTATCGGTCTAACAAAATGAGTTAATATACAAGGAGTGAAACACAAGGACACATCCACAGACACACACGAAGAAAGTTTCAGGTCTTGGGAAGAGAAACAAAATCTAGCTCTTTTTGTCTGAAAACATCTCACACAATTTTTTTCTGTGTTCAGCTTCAGTAGGATTCAGTTAGACAGAACCACCTTTTAGGTATTCTTTTTATAAAGTAGCCGAGGCATTAGGAAAAAAAATTTTTTTTTTTTTAGTTTTAAGTCCCTACAACAGAAGGATAAATTGTATCAGAATTCTCTCAGAATTGCTTTTTGGGAAAGATTGTTGGTAGTAAAACCGATATTGTTGCCTTAAACTGCGAGAATTCCCAAGAACTTAACTTGTGAATGGGGCATAGTTGAAAAGGGGGCAGGGATGGCAGTTCATTGAAATTAATAAAAGATGACACGTTAGGTGAAATAATTTTAAGTGAAAAAAATTCAAAATTATAGCTATTGTTGCATATCTTAATGCATATGAAGTGACTGTGGAAAAAGGTAATTTATAAGCAGAATAATGTGTGGGCCTTTTCATTTTAAAACTTTTTTTTTTTTTTTTTTTTTTTGGCAGGGGCACCTGGGTGGCTCAGTCAGTTAAGTGTCTGACTCGATGTCAGCTCAGGTCATGATCTCATAGTCCCGAGATTGAGCCCCACATCGAATTCGGTGCCACGCCCAGCATGGAGCCTGCTTAAGATTCTCTCTCCCTGTTTCTCTGCCCCTCCCCTGCTCACACACTCTCTCTCTTTCTCTCAAATAAATAAAGTTTTTTTAAAAATTATTTTTTGGGGGGCGCCTGGGTGGCGCAGTCGGTTGAGCGTCCGACTTCAACCAGGTCACGATCTCGCGGTCCGCGAGTTCGAGCCCCGTGTCGGGCTCTGGGCTGATGGCTCGGAGCCTGGAGCCTGTTTCCGATTCTGTGTCTCCCTCTCTCTCTGCCCCTCCCCCGTTCATGCTCTGTCTCTCTCTGTCCCCAAAATAAATAAAAAACGTTGAAAAAAAAAATTTTTTTTTTTTAAATTATTTTTTGGGGCACCTGGGTGGCTCAGTCAGTTAAGTGTCCGACTTCAGCCAGGTCACGATCTCGCGGTCCGTGAGTTCGAGCCCCGCGTCAGGCTCTGGGCTGATGGCTCAGAGCCTGGAGCCTGTTTCCGATTCTGTGTCTCCCTCTCTCTCTGCCCCTCCCCCGTTCATGCTCTGTCTCTCTCTGTCCCAAAAATAAATAAAAAACGTTGAAAAAAAAACTTTTTTTTTTTAAAAATTATTTTTTGGGGCACCTGGGTGGCTCAGTCGGTTAAGTGTCCGACTTCAGCCAGGTCACGATCTCGCGGTCCGTGAGTTCGAGCCCCACATCGGGCTCTGGGCTGATGGCTCGGAGCCTGGAGCCTGTTTCCGATTCTGTGTCTCCTTCTCTCTCTGCCCCTCCCCCGTTCATGCTCTGTCTCTCTCTGTCTCAGAAATAAATAAACATTAAGAAAATTTTTTTTAATTCTTTTTTAAAAAGATTTTATTTTTTAGTAATCTCTATACCCGATGTGGGGCTCAAACCCACAACCCCAAGATCAAGAGTCACACACTCCGCCGACTGAGCCGGTCAGGTGCCTCCCATTTTTTAAAATGTCTATTTCTCTTGCACACTATTGTTTGTGCAAGAAGAAGAACATAAAACAGAAACTGAAAGGAAAACGTGTTTTAAAAAGAAACTGCGTGGCACCTAGATGGTCTTAAACATCTGCTGTAGTTCTTTCTTCTTGGCAAGGAAGAGAAAAAAGCGTGTCCCCCTCAGTGAGAAGTGAAATAATGCGCTCAGTGACGGAAGTGAGAACTCCAGCTCACCTGGAACTTGATCATTTTCTCCTCCTTTTCCCAGGGAAAGGCGGACACCTGAGAAGGCAAAACAAGGCACTGAGAAAGGAACCAGGCGAGGGAGGGAAACGGAGCTTGGTGCAAAAGAGAAAAAGGCGGCCCAGTGTCCGCCGGATTCCAGCCACCGGTGAGGTTTCTCCTGGCAGGACGCCTGCAAGCCGGGACAGGCTGCACAGTGACCCTCAGCCCTCCCTCCTCACGTTGCCTTTCTGCTCCTAAGGAACTCGCCCCGATCCCGCGACACGTGGGAAAGGAGAGGCCCTGGGATGTACTGGTTAGAAGTGGACTCGGGCACAAAATTCTGTTTCAAAACCTGGCACCGTTGTGTGTTTGCTGTGTATCTGCTATATGTTGGCACTGCCACAGCATACGCATGCATAATATAGAACATATAATATGTATCGTAAATATTATATACAATATATGACGTATGACAATATATAACACATGTTATTATACACAATATATAACATACATATAACATATATATTATATATATTATATACAATATGTAACATAATATATAACATATTGTATACAATAAATAATACATAACGTAATATATATTATAGTGCCTATAATATACAATATATGCATCTATTTAACCACGGTTAATTAATAACCTCTCCATGTTTCATTTCTGTAACCTAAAGCAGGAGGATCATAATGGAACCGACATTATCTGATTGCTATTAGGATTACGCGTGAATAGCAGAAAACTATTGCAATTATACCAATTTCTATTATGAGAAAACCAGATACTAATCTTCATCATAAAACCATCCTTGTAAACGTGTCTGGTAAGGCATCTGGGCGGCAAAGAGGACTTACTTCATATTTACACACTGAGACCACCTTCCTGAAAAGTTTAATGATGGATGGGTATTTTAAAATTTATTTAGATTTTATTTCATTATTCATCTTTAAAATTAAAAGAAAAAAATTTTTTTAACGTTCATTTATTTTTGAGAGAAAGAGACAGAGCATGAGGGGGAGAGGAACAGAGAGAGAGGCAGACACAGAATTGGAAGCGGGCTCCAGGCTCTGAGCTGTCAGCACAGAGCCTGACACAGGCTGGAACCCACAAACCGTGAGATCATGACCTGAGCTGAAGTCGGACGCTTAACCGACTGAGCCACCCAGGTGCCCCTGGCTTTTACCATTCTTAGTGATGGACTCACACTGATTTTTTTTAATGGTTGAAAAAAAAATTTTAAAGACTATTATCTTATGACATATGAAAAAATCAAATTTCATGGGGCGCCTGGGTGGCGCAGTCGGTTAAGCGTCCGACTTCAGCCAGGTCACGATCTCGCGGTCCGGGAGTTCGAGCCCCGCGTCAGGCTCTGGGCTGATGGCTCAGAGCCTGGAGCCTGTTTCCGATTCTGTGTCTCCCTCTCTCTCTTGTCTCTGTGTCTCCCTCCCCCGTTCATGCTCTGTCTCTCTCTGTCTCAAAAAATAAATAAACATTAAAAAAAAATTTAAAAAAAAAAAAAATCAAATTTCATAGATATTAATTCACAAATTCTATAAGGCATTGCTAGAACAGAGCCATGCTCATTGTTTAAGTATTGTTTCTGGCTGCTTTCATACCACAGCAGAATCCTATAGTTGCAACAACTGCATTGTATATGTGCAACTTACTACGTTGTACTGTTACAAAGCACAATCCAAATCACCGTGACTCAGTTATAAATCACAAGCACTTCAAGTTAGCACATGTATTGCTATACCACAACGTTTTAACTTGTATTACAGGTACATCCTAATTACATCAAAACAAGAAGATAAAAATACACTTTCAAAGTCTTACTTTTAAGGCACATTGGAGTGAAATATTTTGTTAGTGAATTAGAAGGCAAAGATATATATATAGATATATATAGATATATACACACACACACACACATATATATACATAGACACACACATATATAAGTATATATATATATACACACACATCAATATATATATATGTATACACACACACACACACACACACACACACACACACATCAACATTATCAGACCAAGCCCTCATCATAAATATCCTCAATTCACAGTAAAGGAGTGGTCAGAAGAATTAGAAAACAAATTCCAAAGGTTGTCTTTTAGTCTTGTTGATTGTTTCCTTCGCTGTGCAGAAGCTTCTTATTTTCATGAAGTCCCAACAGTTCATGTTTGCTTTTATTGCCCTTGCCTCAGGAGAGATATTTAGTAAGAAGTTGCTACAGCCGGGGCACCTGGGTGGCACAGTCGGTTAAGCGTCCGACTTCAGCCAGGTCACGATCTCACGGTCCGTGAGTTCGAGCCCCGCGTCAGGCTCTGGGCTGATGGCTCGGAGCCTGGAGCCTGTTTCCGATTCTGTGTCTCCGTCTCTCTCTCTGCCCCTCCCCCGTTCATGCTCTGTCTCTCTCTGTCCCCAAAATAAATAAAAAACGTTGGAAAAAAAAAAAAAAAAAGAAGTTGCTACAGCCAATGTCAAAGAGATTCCTGCCTGTAACCCTCTAGGATTTTGATGGTTTTCTGTCTCACATTTAGGGAGAACATATTTGCAAATGACATAGCTGATAAAGGGTTAGTATCCACCATCTATAAAGAACTTATCAAACTCAACACCCAAAAAAGAAATAATCCAGTGAAGAAATGGGCAGAAGACATGAATGGACATTTCCCCCAAAACACGCAGATGACCGACAGACACAGGAAAAGATGGTCAAAATCACTCATCATCAGGGAAATACAAATCAAAACGACGAGGTATCACCTCACACCTGTCAGAATAGCTAACATTAACCACACAGGAAACAACAGATGTTGAAGAGGATGTCGAGAAAAGTCAGAATGCAAACTAGTGCAGCCACTCTGGAAAACAGTATGGAGGGTCTTCAAAAAGTAAAAAATAGAACTATCCTACAATCCAACAATTTGCACTAGATATCTACCCAAAGGATACCAAAATACCGATTCAAAGGGATACATGCACCCCGATGTTTATAGTAGCATTACCAACAATAGCCAAATTATGGAAATAGCTCAAATGTCCACTGACTGATGAATGGATGAAGAAGTTGTGGCCTGGAATATTACTCGGACATCAAAAAGAATGAAATCTTGCCATTTGCAACAACATGGATGGAGTTAGAGTGTACTATGCTAAGCAAAAAAAGTCCATCAAAGACAGACAAATACTATATGATTTCATGCCTATGTGGAATTTAAGAAATGAAACAGATGAGCATAGGAGGAAAAATGAGAGAGGCAAATCATAAAACAGATTCTTAACTATAGAGAACAAACTGAGGGGAGCTGGGGGGATGGGTTAAATGGATGATCGGTACTAAGGAGGGCACGTGTGATGAGCACTGGGTTTTATACGTAAATAATGAATCACTAAATTCTGCTCCTGAAACGAACATTACAATATATGTTAACTAACTGGAATTTAAATAAAAACTTGAAACTACAAAAAAAAAAAAAAAAGAAAAGAAAGAAAGAAAAATTCGAAAATTTAAAATGAAATGTCTCATCAGGACGCCTGGATGGCTCAGTTGGTTAAGTATCCGATTCCTGATTTTGGCTCAGGTCATGATCTCGTGGTTCATGGAATCAAGCCCCACATCGGCTTCTGTACTGACAGCACCGAGTCTGCTTGGGATCCTCTTTCTCTCCCTCTCCCTCTGCCCCTCCTCAGCTCATACTTGCCCTCTCTCTCTCTTTCTCTAAAAATGAGTAAACGTTAAAGACAAAATGAAGCGTCTCATTAGAGCAGACTTTCTTCACCAAAACATAAACGCTTCAGCCAAGAAAGATACAAGGATGGCAAATAAGCGAAAGACGTATCTGCTGAACATCATTAGTCACTAGGGAAATGTAAGTTAAAGTCACAATGAGCTTGTAATACACGTTCATTTAGAATGCCTAAAATTAAAAGTAAAATACAGACAATGCTAAATGACGACCAAGGTGTGGAGCAACTGGAACTTTCATGCATCATTAGTGGAAATGCAGGACGGTAGACAGCCTGGAGAACAGTTTGGTAGTTTCTTATAATGTTAAATATACAATCCCCATAGGACCCAACATTCCTATTCCTGGCTATATACACTAGAGAAATAGGCACAAAAATCTGTACACAAATGTTTATAGCAGCCAAGAACCGAAAACAACCCAAATACCCTCCAGTGGATGGATGAGCGGATAAACTATAATATATATTATATTATATATATTTTATTAATTAATGGAGTATTAACCAGCAAGAATGGTGAACACTTAGCCAGATGAAGCCGTGATACATACAGTGTGGATGAATGTCAAAAGCATTATGCTGAGTGAAAGAAGCCAGCCTCAAAAGTTTACATATGGTATGAGTTCATTTATATGACACTCTCAGAAAGACAAGCCTGTAGGGGTCTAGTGGTTGCCGGTAGTTACAGATGTGGTGAAGGATGATTATGAAGAGAAAACAGGAGGGGAATTTGGGGAGCTGATGGGACTGCTCTGCATCGGATGATGGTGGTGATTATATACATTTACACCTGCATTAAAATGAATAAAACTGTACCCCCAAAAGAAAAAGATAGCGAACTTTACAAGAATTGTTTTTTATAAGTCCATTTCCTTATCTGTAATATAAGGGTATTAGGTTTGTTATGAGAAATAAGGTTTTTTCCTTCATTTATTTTATTTTTTGGAGAGAGAAAGCACGTATGTGAGTTGGGGAGGGGCAGAGGAAGAGGGAGAGAATACGAAGCAGGCTCCATGCAGCGCGTGACCTCACGACCGTGAAATCATGATCTCAGCCAAAACCAAGAGTCGGACACTTCACAGACTGAGCCACCCAGATGCCCTGAGAAAGAAGTCAATCTATGTAAACTATTGGAAACACTGCCTCCTAGTCATAACAGTCTACAAATATTTGCTATTATTATTTCTACCGATGTATTTCTTAGGAAAAAATACAGTGATTCTTAGGAAATATGTTTTCGATCATCAAAAGAATTGCCCACCCACTTTTCAACACTCTGAAATAGTTGGTGGATTATATAGCTCACTAATACTAACTGAGATTAAGGAATATCGCCATCGGCCATTTTGCTACCTCATTCCAATTTCAGAAATTCTGCCCTGCCAACATTTCATGCCAGCTGTCTGTTGAGTAGTTATTCTAACCAGAAACCCTGGCCCATCTTATACTGAGTGCTGAACACACAGAGAAAAATATGACATGGTCCCAGCACCACAAGAACTGCAGGTGGATGGAAAGAGAGGGATAAGAGACAAAAAAACCAGACACAGGTAAGCCAAATTCTATACACGAAAACAAAATCCATCACCATCCCTCTCCAAAGTGCCATGTTCTTGTGGAGCCTTCTCAACTGACATTCTCCAAGCATCACAGATGCTTGAAGTGAAAACCTTAGAGTAGGTGCTAACATCTCCCTTTCTTGGTCTTGGATATAAAAAATAAATGATAATCAATTTCTGGCAATTATGACAACCAATGAACCACTAGTTCATGCTGACTCAATGTTGGGGATTTGCTTTAAGAGGCTGAAACAAAAAGACTGGGGGCGGTGGGGGTACAAGGCTGACAGATGGTAACAAGGATTAAATACGGGTGATGGTTCCACTGGGGCTCATTATGGTTACTCTTATTACATTTGGCTATATTTATAAATTTCCACAGTAAAAACTTACGGGAGAAATAAAACCTATATCTACTTTGTAAATCTTTAGTAAAAAAAGCCAAAACTATATATATGGACCAGGAAAACATTAAAATATTAATATTGTTATCTCTACAACCTGTGGTTACTGGCAATTAAACTTTTCTCTTGTGGAACCTGGGTGGCTCGGTTGGTTGAGCGTCCAACGTCAGCTCAGGTCATGATCTCATGGTTGAGCGTCCAACTTCAGCTCAGGTCATGATCTCATGGTTTGTGAGTTTGAGCCTCATATCGAGCTCGCTGCTATTAGCCCACTTCTGATCCTCTGTCCCCCTCCGTGTCCCTTCCTCACTGGTGCTCTCTCTCTCAAAAATAAATAAAACTTAGGAAAAAAAAAAAAAGGAAAAATCCCTTTAATAGAGAACAGAACCTTAAAAAAAAAAAAACTTTTCTCCTTATACCTCAGGTATTTTCTTAATTCTCTACAATATCCCATCATTATTTCTATAATCAGAATACGAACTATAAATTTCTAGGATTGAAGTTTTAAATATTTATTTATTTATTTTGAGAGAGAGAGAGAGAGAGTGAACAGGGCAGCAGCAGAGAGGGAGAGAGAATCCCAAGCAGGCTCCACGCTGTCAGCACGAGCCTGATGTGGGACTCGATCTCCTGAACTGTAAGCTCATGACCTGAGCCGAAATCAAGAGTTGGACGCTTGACCAACTGAGCCACTCAGGCACCCCCCTAAGATTTAGTCTTTTCAAATTAAAGTATAGTTGACATATTATGTTTCAGGTATACAACACAATGATTTGATAATTCTACACATTATGCAATGCTCCCCACAGTAAGTGTAATTATCATTTGTTACCATACAAAATTAATACAGTATTATGGACTCTATTCTGTACTTTTTATCCTTGAGACTTATTCTATAACTGGAAGTTGGTACCTCTTAACTCCCTTCACCTATCTCACCCATCACCCCCAGCCCTCTCTCCTTTGGCCACCACCAGTTTGTTCTCTGTATTTATCGGTCTGTTATTGTTGTGTTTGGTTTTTAGATTCTAATATAAGTGAAATCATATGGTATTTGTCTCTCTCTGACTTATCTCACTTAGAAGTATAAATATTATTCCAAATAAAATGCCGTTAAATTACAGATGACTGAAAATATCTTATCAAAAACTCAAAGTTCATTGACATAGCCTTCATGGCCCTCTACAAAAATCCAAAACATGCCTTCTCAACATGATACTAAGCATACTAAGAACTAAGGCAATAGGTTGAAACCTAACTCAAATCCCAGCTCAGCCTTCCTAGGTGTGTGACCTAGGACAAACAACTTATGCCCTCTGTGTCTCCCTTTTCTCATCTACAACATGGGAATAACAGTATCCATGGGACCCCATAGGGCTCTTGTTGGGATTGCATATGTTAATTCACATAAAATTTCTAGGATCATGTTTAACATTAAACGTTTAAATAGAATCGTTAGGAGACAGGAAGACGGTGGCAGAGCAGGAGGACACTAGGCTTGCCTGGTCCCACAAATGCAACTAGGTAACTATTAGATCAAGCTAAATACCCTAGAAATCAACCTGAAGACTGACGGAACAAACTCTACCACTAAACAGACAGAAGGGGCTACATCCAAGAAGGTAAGAAATGCAGAGATGTAGTTTAGGGGAGAAACAGATCCTGGCTGCTGTCGAGGGGAGGGTGCCGCGATCGTGGAGAAGGGAGCGAGAAAGAGAGGAGCACACCAGGGACACCCGAGGAGAATGTTTCTCCATTGTCAATGGCTTGGAAAGTGAGAGGGGCTGAATTTTGTGCATTCTTACAATTGTGCGGGGCTTAAAGCCTAGAGGTTTTTGGGGTTTTTTGTTTTTTTTTTTTTGCTTTTTGTTTTTTGGGTTTTTTCCCTGCATGGCATTTTTTAATTGCACAGGTAGTTTTAAATAAATGGAGGAAACACCTTCCAAAAATCACACTAGCAGGGAAATATTCTGTCAAGCACTTACATAGTCAATTTCCACAGTTTTACATAAGGTTCTTGATATTTACTTTCACTGTACACGAGGGAAAGGAGCCCCCTCAGGCAGGTGTTCTCTCCGCTTTCAGAAACAAACCAAAGGACCTGAAATTGGAGGCAAGCCTGGGATGCCAAGAAGGGGGGAAAGAAATGATAACGGGCCATTCATAAATTCCATGTCCAAGCCGCTCTTTCAATGGCACTTACATAATTTTAGGGCAAACTACTGCCCTTATGATAAAGTTGCGATCTGAAAAGCTGTAATTCTGGATTATAGTAATATATCTCAGTACCTTGCTAGATGATAAAGACAATACTTAGGCTCAGCTAGAAGGTTTGAATAGACAAATACTTTAGAGGAATTCCCTAGGACTTTACAGTCTCTCCTTTGAAAGCCTGGAGCTTTAAAAGTCAGTGGGCTCGGCTGAGATAGAGCCCAGAAGGCTCTTGAAGAGAAGCTGTTCTTGAAGAGAAAGACAGGCAAACAACCGAGGGGAATGCAGCACGAAAGCAGCAATCTGAAGAGCAGCTGGGGCACACAGTTGGGAGATTATTTGCTGTTCTCAGAGCATGTCCCCGAGAGGCAGCATTCACAGAGACACCTCCCCAGGATGAAGGAGGTGGCCCGGCACCATTTCCCTCTCCCATCCCTCAGCATAAGCACAGAGCCACCTGCAGAAAGCAGTACAGCACAGATACTGGCTGCCTAACCTGCCTGAACCAAGCCCCACCCTGCTGTGCTCCAGTGGAACTGCCTTTTCAGTCTCGGCACAGTGGGCCCCTCCCCCAGAAGACCAACACAAACCCCTGCCCTCACCATGTCTCCAGACCAGAGAGTTTTACAGGGCCTCAGTTCCAGTGGAGATGGTGAAGAGACTCATTTCACAAGCAGACCAGAGCACACCTATTTAAAACTCACCAAATTTAGGCCAGGGACCAATCACTGCCCACAGTAGGCAAAGAGAGCCTCTGCAGGCAAGGAGAACCTCTGCAGACAACTGGGCTGAAGGACAGAGCAACCAGAACACAACAGCAGAGTGCATGCAGCACACACTGTAGACACCCTGAAGTGCCAGGCCCTGGGAAATACGTGGCTTCTTTTTCACAAGGTCATTACTTTCAAGAGCAAAGACATAACTAGCTGTTCTAACACAGAGAGGCAGGCAGAGACTCAGACAAAATGAGAAGATAGAAGAATGTATCCCAAATGAAAGAAAAGACAAGTTCACGGCTAGAGATCTAAGTGAAACAGGTATCACTAACATACCTGATAGAGAATTTAAAGCAACAATCATAAGGATACTCAGCGGACTAGAGAAAGAATGGAGACGTTAGTGGAACCCTTAACACAGTGATAAAAGAGTTAAAAAAGAGATGAAGAGTGCAATAAATAAGATTAGAAACACGCTTGATGCAATGACCAACAGGCTGGAAGAAGTATAAGAACAAATTAATGACCCAGAAGACAAAGTAATGGAAAACAATAAAGCTATATAAAACAGAGAAAGAATTATGCAAAACAAAACTTAGGGAACTCACTGATTCTATCAAACGTAAGATTTGTATCACTGGAGTCCCAGAAGAAGAAGATAGTGAAGGGGGCAGAAAACTTATTTGAAGAAATAATAGCTGGAACTTCCCAAATCTGGGAAAGGAAACAGACATCCAGATCCAGGAGGCACAAGAACCCCCAACAAAATCAACAAAAGCAGGCCAACACCAAGACATATTGTAGTTACATTTATAAAATACAGTGACAAAGAAAAAAATCTTAAAACAGCAACACAAAAGAAGTCAGTAACTTACAAGGGAAAACCCAGAAGGCTAGCAGGAGATTTCTCAATAGCAACTACAGGCCAGAAGGGGGTGGCATGATATTTTCAAAATGCTCAATTCAAAAATTCTGCTGCCAAATATACCCTATCTAGCAAGGCTATCATCCAGAATAGAATGAGAAAGAAAGAGTTTCCCAGACAAACCAAAGGAGTTCACGAGGACTAAACCAATCCTGCAAGAAATATTAAAGGGGACTCTGAATGGAAAGGAGAGACCAAAAGTGAAAGTATGAAGGCAAGAAAAACAAAAGCAGTAAAAATGAATATTTATGTAAAAACTCAGTCAAGGAACTCTCTCTCTCTTTCACACACACACACAAATATAAAATATGATGACAAATATAAAAATGTGGGGAGGAAAGGAGAAAAGAATAGGTTCAAACTTAAATGACCATCAAGTTAATATAGATTGCTATATGCAGAAGAGGTTATATACCAACCTAATAGTGACCATATTATCAAAAACCACTGACAAATACGCAAAGAATAAAGAGAAAGAAATCCAAATATATCACTAAGGAAAATAAGCAAAACACGAAAGAGAAAAAGACAAGAAAGGATCAGAGAAAACATAAAACAAGTAATAAAATGGCAATAAATACATATCTATTGTAATTACTTTGAATGTAAATGGACTAAACGCTCCAATCAAAAAACATAGGGTGTCAGAATAGGGGGGAAAAAAAAGACCCCCTACATATGCTGCCTACAAGAGATTCATTTTAGACCTAACGACACCTGTAGATTGAAAGTGAGGGGATGGAGAAACATTTACCATGCAAATAGATGTCAAAAGAAAGCCAAAGTAGCAATACGTACATCAGACACACTGACTTTAAAACAAAGACTGTAACAAGAGACAAAGAAGGGCCCTATAATAAAGGGGACAATCCAGTAAGAAGATATAACAAGTGTAAATATTTATGCCCCAACATGGAAGCTCCCAAATATATAAAACAATTAATAACAAGCATAAAGAAATTAATTGATAATAATACAATAGTTGGGGACTTTAACAGCCCACTTACATCAATGCACAGATCATCTAAGCAAAAATCAACAAGGAAACAATGGCTTTGAATGACACACTGGACCAGATGAGCTTAACGGATATTTTCCAAACATTCCATCCTAAAACAGAATACACATTCTTTACAAGTGCACACAGAATGTTCTCCTGACTAGATCACATATTAGGTCACAAATCAGCCCTCAACAAATATAAAAAGACTGAGATCATACCACGCATATTTTCTGACACAACACTATGAAACTTGAAGTCAATCACAAGAAAAAATCTGGAAAGACCACAAGTACATATAGGTTAAATAACATGCTACTTAACAATGAAAGGGTCAACAAGGAAATAAAGAAGTTAAAAAAAAATCCACGGAAACAAATGAAAATGAAAACACAACAGTTCAAAACCTCTGGGATGCAACAAAAGTGGTCGTAAGAGGGAAGTATATAGCAATAGAGGCCTACATCAAGAAGAAAGGAAAAAAAAAAAAGAGAAAAATCTCAAATAAACAATCTAACCTTACATCTAATGGAGCTAGAAAAAGAACAACAAACGAAGCCTAAAGCTAGCAGAAAGAACAAAGATTAAAGCAGAAATAAACGATATAGAAACTAAAAACAAAAAACAAAACAAAACAAAAAAACCAATAGAACAAATCTATGAAACCAGGAGCTAGTTCTTTGAAAAAATAAAATTGAAAAAACCTCCAACCAGACTTATCAAAAAGGAAAGGGAAAGGACCCAAATAAATAAAATCACAAATGAGAGAGGAGAAATATCAACCGATACTACAGAAATACAAACAATTATAAGAGAATATTATGAGAAAGTATATGCCAACAAACTGGACAATCGGGAAGAAATGGATAAATTCCTAGAAACATATAAACTACCAAAACTGAAACAGGAAGAAATAAAAACTTGAACACACCAATAGCCAGCAAAGAAATTAAATCAGCAATCAAAAATCTCCCCACAAACAAAAGTCCAGGGCCAGATGGCTTCACAGGGGTATCCTACCATACATTTAAAGAAGAGGTAATATCTATTCTTCTCAAACTATTTCAAAAAATTAAAAAGGAAGGGAAACTTCCAAATTCATTCTATGAGGACAGCATTACCCTCATACCAAAACCAGACAAAAGACTCCACTAAAAAAGAAAACTATATCCCTGATGAACATGGATGTGAAAATTCTCAATAAAACACTAGCAAATCGGATCCAATAGTACATTAAAAGAATCATTCACCATAATCGAGTGGAATTTATTCCTGGGCTCCAAGGGTGATTCAATAGTCACAAATCAATGTGATATACCGCATTAATACAAGAAAAGATAAGAACCATACAACCCTTTCAATAGACGCAGAAAAAGCATTTGACAAAGTACAATATCCATTCTTAATTAAAAAAAAAAAACCTGAAAAAAATAGGTTTAGAGGAAACACCTCAATATAATAAAGGGCATATACAAAAAGCCCACAGCTAATATCATCCTCAATGAGGAAACGTTGAGAGCTTTTCCCCTATGGTCAGGAACAAGACAGAGATGTCCACTCTCACCATTGTTATTTAACATAGTACTGGAAGTCCTAACCTCAACAATCAGACAACAAAAAGAAATAAAAGGCATCCAAATCGGCAAGGAAGAAGTCAAACTTTCACTATTTGCAGATGACATGATACTATTTTCACTATTTGCAGATGACACGATACTCTATATAGGAAATCCAAAAAAAAAAAAAAAATCCACCAAAAAACTGCTACAACTGATAAACAAATTCAGTAAAGTCACCGGATTCAAAAAAACAGAATCTGCTGCATTCTATATGCCAATAATGAAGCAGCGGGAATCAATCTCATTTACAAGTGCACCAAAAATAATAAGATACCTAGGAATAAACATAACCAAAGAGGTGAAAGACCTGTACTCTGAAAACTAGAAAACACTGATGAAAGAAATTGATGAGGACACAAAGAAATGGAAAGACTTTCCATGCTCATAGGTTGGAAGAACAAATACTGTTAAAATGTCAATACTACCCAAAGCAATCTACACATTTAAGGCAATCCCTAGCAAAACACCACCAACATTTTTCACAGAGCTAGAACAAACAATCCTAAAATGTATATGGAACCACAAAAGACGCTGAGTAGACAAAGCAACCTTGAAAAAGAAAAGCAAAGATGGAAGCATCAGAATTCCGGACTTCAAGTTAAATTACAAAGCTGCAGTAATCAAAACAGTATGGTACTGGCACAAAAACAGACACCAAGATCAATGGAACAGAACAGAAAACCCAAAAATGGGCCCACAATTATAGGGTCAATTAACCTTAGGCAAAGCAGGAAAGCATATCCAATGGGAAAAAGACGATCTTTTCAACAAATCGCGTTGGGGAAACTGGACAGCAACATGCAAAAGAATGAAACGGAACCACTTTCTTACATCATACACAAAAACAAATCCAAGATGGATGAAAGACCTAAATGTGAGAGAGGAAAGCATCAAAATCCTAGAGGAGAACACAGGCAGTAACCTCTTTGATAGTGGCTGTAGCGACTTCTTTCTAGACAGGTCTCCTAAGGTAAAGGAAACAAAAGCAAAAAATAAACTACTGGGATTACATCAAAATAAAAAGCTCTGTGCAGCAAAGAAAACAATCAACAAAACTAAAAGGCAACCTATAGAATGGTAGAAGATATTTGCAAAGTACGTATCTGATAAAGGGTTAATATCCAAAATAAATGAAGAACTTCTACAAATCAACCCCCAACAACAAATAATGCAGTTAAGAGATGGGTAGAAGACATGAGCATACAAGTCTCCAAATAAGGCAGTCAGATGGCCAACAGACACACGGAAAGAGGCTCAACAACACTTATCATCAGGGAAATGCAAATCAAAACCACAATGAGATACCACCTCCCATCTATCAAAATGGCTAAAATCAACGGCAGAAGAACCACAATTGTTGGCGAAGATATGAAGAAAAGGGAACCCCCTTACACTGCTGGTGGGAATACAGACTGGTGCATCCAAGGTACAAAATGTAAGGAGGTTCCTCAAAAAGTTCTAAATAGAACTACCCCACGACCCAGCAATTGCACGTCTACGTATTTACCCAACGGATATAAAAATACTGATTCGAAGGGATACATGCACCCCGATGTTTACAGTACCATTATCTACAACAACCAAATCATGGAAACCCCTCGACTGATGAATGGATAAGGAAGATGCAATATATGTACACACGATGGAATATTACTCAACCATAAAAAGGGAATAAAATCTTGCCATTTGCAACGGCATGAGTGCAGTTAGAGTCTTACGCTAAGCGAAGCAAGTTAGTCACAGAAAGGCAAATACCATGTTATTTCACTCCTGTGTGGAGTTTAAGACACAAGCAAAGGAAAAGAGAGAGGCAAACCAAGAAACAGACTCTCAACTATAGAGAACAAACTGATGGTTACTAGAATGGAGGTAGTGGAGGGATGGGTAATAAGAGGTGGGGATTAAGGAGGGCACTTGTGTTTTTTTAACGCTTGCTTCCTTCCTTCCTTCCTTCCTTCCTTCCTCCCTCCCTCCCTTTCTTTTTTTGGGGGGGTGGGGGGAGCAGAGAGACAGAGAGAGAGAGAGAGAGAGACAGAGACAGAGAGAGAGAATCTCAAGCAGGCTCCAAGCACAGCTTAGAGCCCGAGACAGGCTGGATCCCACCACCCTGGGATCATGACCTGAGCGGCAACCAAGGGTCAGACGCTCAACCGACAGAACCACCAAGCCGCCCCCAAGGAGGGCACTTGTGATGACCATCAGGTGTTGGATGTCAAAGCACTACATTGTACACCTGAAACTAGTATTACACTGTATGTTAACGAACTGGAATATAAATAAAAACTTTTTAAAAAGTAAGTACAATCCTTATTACTCGTGCCCAAGTACTCCCCCATCCCTTCCTGTATTTAAACAAAAGTCAGGGCATGTTCCTGGTAGAATTTGCAGATGCGTAAAGGAAATATCTTCTCCCCTGAGAGGAGATAACCTAAGAGGAAGAAAGATGCTAAGTCCTACTCAGGTGAGGCTCTTCTTCCAGGAGCCAAAGCGTCATTCCCCCCTCCCAGCAGCCTTTTTCAACGATGTCCAGGCTGGGGAAGGAAAGGAGGCTCAGAGAAATCACAACTTCATCAGAACTCCCATGTACATTACAGTGGACAGTGCAGACAACATCCGGGAATAACCCCTACAAAAACCTACATTTAGATTTAAAAAAAAAAACAAAAACACAACAATTAGGAATCTGGGTGCAGCTTCGCTTTCTTCAGGGATCTGAGAAAGGCCAGGAGCCGGAACTCTGACCCCCATCCCAGGTTCACAGAAGCTTTCAGGGGACTGAGAAATTAAAAGGTACTGCTAACAGGGGCCTTTTTTTTTTTTTTTTTTTTTTTTAAACCCCAAGCCAAGCTCTAAGTCCTCCACTTCTCCATCCTCCCTTAACTCGCAAAATAACTCTATTAGGTAGACGCTAATATCCACTTGGAGGAGAGGAAAGAGAGGCAGAGACGCACAGAAATTCTCCGAATATGCCACCGCTGGGATGCGGCAGCATTGGCTGGTGGTCGGGGAAAGGGCGGGGAGGCGCAGAGGCAGGAGGAGACCCTCAGCCCCGGCGAGGTGGGAGCCCGGCCCGGCCCCGAGCCGGGGATGCGCCCACCGCCCCGCAATCCACAGAGCTCATTCAAAGGGAACACCAACCCCGCCCTTGGCCGCAGGCGGCTTCTCTTCCCCAGCGTCCAGAGCCTGGTCACCGTGGGCCAAGGCAATGGGAAGCCAGGTCAGTGCGGCCGCGGGGAGGGCCCCCGGGGAGGCAGGGGCTCACCTTTCGCGGAGGAACGAAGGCCGCGGCCTCGCGTACCTGGAGCGGAAGCGACTCTGCCTACAGAAACCCCCCCCCTTGGACTACGTTTCCCAGAATTCCCGGCGGGAGCAGGGACACCGCCTTGGCCGCCTGCGGCGGAAGTTATCCAGCCTCACTGAGTTCCGGGACTACACTTCCCAGAATTCCCAGGCCACCTCGTCGCCTTCCGAGGGTGGAAGTGTCGGCTGTCCCAGCGAGAGGCTGGATTGTATTTCGGAGCCTGCGGGTCGGAGCGAGTTCCGTAACCCCGAAATGCTGCCACAGGTACAGAACTCCTTGATGTGCTTCTGTATTATCTCCAGCCAACCATGCAAGCGAGGCGTCTTTCGGGAGCGTTAATGCGTCTGACCTTGTGCATCGGTGGACTGCAAATCCCGGAACCTCCTGCGGAGTGGCCTTTCCTCAAGGCCCTCCTCTCTCTTTGGGATAGTCAGTATTTGGACAGGCGGTATTCTCTTTTGGATAGTCAGTACGAATTAATTCTATACCGTTAGTGGAGCTTGGCCGCCCCCTCCCCCGTCGTTTTCTTGAAAAAAATTTTTTTCTTCCAAACTAAGTGACAAAAACTAAGAAAAAACTCAACCAAAGCAAACTATGGAGCTGTTCTAAGAAGCTACCTCCTAGAGACCAGTGACCTGGAGAAAAGAGTAGAGGGGAGGGGATTATGGAAAGGAAGGGATGGCGGGCTGGGGGTGGGGGTGGGGGTGGGGAGCGGAATGCAGATACTAAAAGGACATTGTGCTGACCTATACAGAGTATTGAATTTGACAAATAGAGTCCAAGCCTTACTTTGGCTGGATTGCCTTTTTTAGTCTATATGGGCGTGCATGCGTCTAGAACCGACAGTGCTACCTACCCTGAAGTGTTCATCGCAAGATCCACAAGAATGGACGTGGATGCCAAAAATCCACAAGAAGCAGATGCAACCATTGGTCGATCAGGCCATAAAGCAGAAGCAACAAATGTTTTCCCCATTTCCTTGGCTTTAATTGCTGATTATGAAACGTGAGTCATAAGGCAAATGGGAGGAGCTATACTGACAGAGACAAACGTTGGAAACCTTTATAAAATCTTGAAGTATTTTTCTTCTTTAAGCTTCTAGTATCATATCACTGATCTTCTCCCTGCTCTAGACATAAAAACTTTTAAGTTTTCTTATGGAGGACGTGATTCAGGGAGGACAGGAGATGAAATAATGGCTTAATCCGGAAAAATCTGCAAAGAGAGAAAAGAGAAGAAAAAGTTTAGTTGCTCAGGTTTCTCCTGGGGAATAAATATATTATCGTTTTCCTTTATGCTGGAATATTAATTGTATTCAATGCTATGTCACTTGAGCCTCTTATAATCTAGAACAGCTCCCCTTCTCCTTTTGTGTGTGCCCTTGACCTGCTGAAATAAGTAACTCGGTTGGCATGTAGGATTGCTCACATTCTGGATTTGTCTAATGACTCTTCTGGCATGTGTTGTCCTGATGCCAGCGTTTTCTGTAAAGTATAAGTTAAGGCCTAGATTTTTGGCAATAATAAGTACAGTGTGGTGCTGAAAAACAGCTGAATGAGGTCGAATACAATGTCCGACTGAAACTATCTCAAATGTTGGGCAAGTACTGTCACTGAGGAGTGAAGGAAAAACGACAGGACTGGTGTAGATACCAAACGAAGACACCTTTTACAATCTGCATAAGCAAGAAAGAGAGTTTCGTTTAAGCCCAAGTTGGGACAGCTGCCCCGGGAAACACTCTTCACAGGGAAGAATGTGTTCTGGAGAATGAACAGTTTTCAAAGGATCGTATCCCTTTTTTTTTACATCGTATAAAAGCTCAACAGGTTATAGATGAACATGTATGCAGGAGTCACAAGTCTTGACATCAAGGAATGCAGGGAGAAGGAGCACTGCTAGCTATCTTAAGGACAAGATGGCTTTCCGTTATGCTACACATTTACAGAGCAGGTGCACAATGTATGCTTGGTGGGCCGTAAATCAGGCTTTTGGTTTAGACAAAGTTTATGTACAATCAGGCTGACTTCGATAGAAATCTAAAATGGCCTCCCTTATATCTCAGGCCTTTAGGGAGTTTTTTTTTTTTTTCTCTCTCATCACATCCGTTATGTGAAAATGATCCGTGGTTCAAAAGGACCAGAATCGATGTAAGAAATCATGCGGGGTACCGAATTAGCAACACAGGAAACAACAGGTGTTGGTGAGGATGCGGAGAGAGGAACCCTCTTACAATGTGGGTGGGAATATAAACTGGTGCAGCCACTCTGGAAAACGGTATGGAGGTTCCTAAAAAAAAGTTAGAAATAGAACTACCCTGTAATCCAGCAATTGCCCTACTAGGTGTTTACCCAAAGGATACAAAAATACCGATTCAAAGGGATACATACACCCCAATATTTATAGCAGCACTATCAACAACAGACAAGTTATGCAAAGAGCTCAAATGTCCATCAACTGTTGAGTGGATAAAGAAGTTGTGGCATATACATACAATGGAATATAACTCAGCCATCAAAAAGAATGAAATCTTGCCATTTGTAATAACGTGGAGCTAGAGCGTATTATGCTAAGCGAAATAAGCCAGTCAGAGAAAGACAGCTACTATATGATTTCACTCATACGTGGAATTTAAGAAACAGAACAGATGAACATGGGAAAAGAGAAAGGCAAACCGTAAAACAGATTCTTAACTATAGACAACAAACTGATGACTACTAAAGGGGAGGTAGGTGGGGGATGGGTTCAATGGGTGATGGGTATTAAGGAGGGCACTTGTGATGAGCACTGGGTGTTGTATATAAGTGATTAATCACTAAATCCTATACCTGAAGCTAATATTACACTGTATGTTAACTAACGTGTTTTTTTTTAAACATTTATTTATTTTTGAGACAGAGAGAGACAGAGCATGAATGGGGGAGGGTCAGAGAGAGAGGGAGACACAGAATCTGAAACAGGCTCCAGGCTCCGAGCTGTCAGGACAGAGCCCGACGCGGGGCTCAAACTCACAGACCGCGAGATCATGACCTGAGCCGAAGTCAGACACTTAACCGACTGAGCCACCCAGGCACCCCAACTAACCGGCGTTTAAATAAAAACTTGGAAGATTAAAAAAAGAAATAATACCATGTAATTCCTAATTTAACAACCCCTCCCAAAAGACAATGTTTTAAAAAATACCTAATAGTTTGTATATTAAGGAGGATCAATCGAATAGGTGAATTTTCTGGATTAAATGACAGGGAAATTTTAAAATGCAATAGACAAATTTTTAATATACTTCCACTCCCTGTAATAATAAAACAGGTCATTTGAATAAATTTCTGGCAGATGATGGGTAGATAACATTTTTTAATTGAATTTTTTTTAACGTTTATTTATTATTGAGAGACAGACACAGAGCGTGAGCAGGGGAGGGGCAGACAGAGGGGGAGACAGACTCTGGAGCAGGGTCCAGGCTCTGAACTGTCAGCACAGAGCCCAACGCGTGGCTCGAACCCACGGACCATGAGATCATGACCCGAGCCGAAGTCGGACGCTCAACCGACTGAGCCACCCAGGCGCCCCTAGATACATTTTTAAAGCTGTCAAGAGGCATCGAAAGACAAGGTGATGGAGAATTCGTGGGCTAAAATTCAGAGAAAGTGAGGGAGTCATGCGCTTGTGGTGACTTTTCTCGTGGGGTGATAGCTGAAAAGCCTGGAAGGTCCGCAGCATTTTTGACACCCATTTGAGGGTAAGGGGAACAAAAGGTTCTGGCAAACGCTCCAAAATACACATCTTTTCAAGCACACATAAAATATTTACAAAAAGGGATCGCATGACGGGCCCTAAAGGAATAGCAACAAATTTCACAATGCTGAGATAATACCGGATGTGCTTTCTGAATGTCATGAACTTCAGCCAGAACTCAACAACAAGAAAAGATGATTTAAAAAAATTTTTTTTCAACGTTTATTTATTTTTGGGACAGAGAGAGACTGAGTATGAACCGGGGAGGGGCAGAGAGAGAGGGAGACACAGAATCGGAAACAGGCTCCAGGCTCCGAGCCATCAGCCCAGAGCCCGACGCGGGGCTCGAACTCCCGGACCGCGAGATCGTGACCTGGGCTGAAGTCGGACGCTTAACCGACGGCGCCACCCAGGTGCCCCAAGAAAAGATGATTTTAAAACTCCCATGTGTGTTCTAATATAGTACTGTCCCTCAGCTCCCAAACCACCCTTCTTCACCCTGTTTTATGGCGCTGGGATGGAGGCTTTGCAGCCTATCCTTCTGCTTTGACATCTGGTTCCGTGTTAGTCTCTGCCGACAGAAGGAGACTGCAAGGCTGGAGAAGGAAGAGACTTGCTACTTCCTCTGGGCTTCCAGGAACAGCACTGCCCTCTAGTAGCAGCTGCTCACTCTAATTTGCACCTTTTCCAACACCTGAAAACCAGTTTCATGGCTCCTCGCAGACACTATCAAACAGCCTCTCACATCCTGCTCCTCAGAGGTCTCAGTCCTAGAACTGCAGCACTCTTCCTCTGACTGAGCTCGGGAACCAGAGCCAGCTGAACACTCCTCCCACCTTGGCGGTTTGAGGTTCAGGATATCAGGACCTTCCTCCAAGCTTGTCAGTTTTAATAATCCCTGTCTCTTCACTTTGTTACCCCAGACCTGGGGGTCGTTGCTGATTGCTGTGCTTGTTACCTGCACCACGCCTTAGAATCTTCTGTTCTTGGGGCGCCCGGGTGGCTCAGTCGGTTGAGCATCCGACTTCGGCTCAGGTCATGATCTCACAGTCAGTGGGTTAAAGCCCTGTGTTGGGCTCTGTGCTGACAGCTCGGAGCCTGGAACCTGCTTCAGATTCTGTGTCTCCCTCTCTCTCTCTGCCCCTTAACCCACTCGCATTCTGTCTCTGTCTCTCTCAAAAATAAACATCTAAAAAAAATTTTTTTAAATGAGAACAGATACATAAAACAGAAGACAAACATAGTACAAGAGGACTAAAAAGGTTATTCTTTGAAATTAGAACAAAAACATTGAAAAATCCATGTGAAGATTTATTATTAAAACAGTTAGAAATCACAAATTACCAAGGAAATGAATGAAAACGGAAACATCACTATACATTCTTATGGACATGAAGGGATACTCTGGGGAACTTAATGCCAATGAAACTAAGAACTTAAGTGAATAAATTTCTAGAGAATTTAAAACAGAATTTAAAACACACACCAAAACAGACACAAGAAGTTATCACAACTCTGAATAGAACTAGTACTTGAAATGGAATTTATTAAAAATCCACAAAGGAATTCTCTAGTCTGAGACAGTGTCATCAGTGAACTCTATCAAACATTTAAGGAAGAACCCATGCTTATCTTAGAATACAATGGAATATTACTCAGCAATCAAAAATAATGAAATCTTTTTTTTTTCTTTTTTGCAACAATGTGGATGGAATTTTGCCATTTGCAACAATGTGGACGGAACTAGACTGTATTATGCTCAGTGAAATAAGTCAATCAGGGAAAGACAAATATCATATGATTTCATTCATATGTGGAATTTAAGAAACAAAACAGACGAACATAGGGAAAGAGAAGGAAAAATAAGATGAAAACAGAGAGGGAGGCAAAGCACAAGAGACTTATATATAGATAACAAACTGAGGGTTAATGGAGGGGTGGGATGGGCTAAATGGGTGATGGGCATTAAGGAAGGCACTTGGGATGAGCGCTGGGTGTTACATGTAAGTGATGAATCACTAAATTCTACTTCTGAAACCAATACTACACTGTATGTTAACGAACTTGGGTCTAAATTTAAAAAGAAAAAAGAAAAAAAAAGAATTCTTCCTGAGAGTAACAAAATAGGAAACACTTTCAACTAATTCCCAACCAACAATGATCAAAATCTGTTGCAGTCTTTATTAGAATGGAAAATGGTAGGCCTATCTCATCGTAAACACACATGTAAAAGTTCTATGCCAAAACTTATTCAACAGTTTTTAAAAAGATAACACATCATGCCTAGCAGACTTACCAGGAATGCAAAAAACAGAGAGGTTGATAAATTAATCATCCATTCATGATGAGAAAATTTAGGAAACTGGAAATAAATTACAGCGAACATGGAAAGCAATGTGAAGAGTTGAAAACATTTGCTATGAGACTGGCAATAAGATAATGATTCTTACCCTAACCACTTCTACTAAATGTTGCTTTTGCCCCTTTATTCTTCAATCTTGCCAGCTTGTCTGATTAACTTTGATAATTTATACTAGATCCTTTGGATTTTCTATGCACAAGAGCACATGTTGACTTCAGGCTTGCAACAAAGGTGGCACTGCAGAGCTGTGGTGATGAGGAAGGTATTCCATACATGGTGCTGAGTTCAACTGGGTGGTGTCGAGGGGGGAATAATGATCCCTACCTCAAGCAATAAGCAAAAATCTCATGCTGGTGGACTATAGAGCCAAATTTGAAGTATTTCTTATGAAACTTCCAATCTACTCAAGATTTACACCCATAAGTACTGTGTGTGTGTGTTTACCAAAAAGACATGTATACGAATTTTCATTGCAGTATCATCCATAATAGTGATATGCTAGAAATACTCCAAATGTTTATCCATGATAGAATGAATAAATGTTTTCACAACGGAGCAGGACACAGCAAGGATATTGAACGAACTTTAGCTATATGCGACACCATGGGTGAATCTCATAAATATGATGTTGAACAAAAGAGCTAGGCAGAAAATAGGAGGTGTGGTATGATTCTGTTTATACAAAATTCATAAGACAGTCAAAATTGAACTATACTATTCAGGATGGACACTTTTGTAGTAAAAACATAAAGAAAATCAAAGGAGTCTGTAAAAATTAGGGTAATTGGTTACTTATGATAGAGAAGGAAGCATCACGGTGCTGTGGGTAAGAGTGGAGCTTCTTCTGGGGTGCTTCATTTCTTGGTGTGAGTGGTGATTATGTAGCTGTCCATTTTCTGTTGATACTTTCACATGTATATTTATGATTGGGGCATTATTCTGAATATGAGCGATTTTTCGCATGCATAAAAATCAATGATAGATGGATGTATGGTACATCCGTACAATGGAGCATTATTCAGCAATAAAAAAATTAACTATCAAGTTATAAAAAGACACGGAATAACATTAAATGCACATTGCTAAGTGAAAGAAGCCAGTTTCAAAGAACTATATACCATAGAATTCCAACTGTAGAGACAGTAAAAATACCAGTAGTTGCCAGGGGCTTAGGGGAAGGGAGGGCTAATCAGTTGAACAGAGTGCTATTTTTGGTCAATGAAACTATTCTGTATGATACTGTATGGTGGATACAGGACATAATGCATTAAAAAATTTTTTTTAAAACATGTATTTATTTTTGAGAGGCAGAGCATGAGCGGGGGAAGGGCAGAGAGAGAGGGAGACACAGAATCCAAAGCAGGCTCAAAGCTCTGAGCTGTTGGCACAGAGCCCAACGTGGGGCTCGAATTCACAAACTGTGAGATCGTGACCTGAGACGAAGTTGGACGCTTCACCAACTGAGCTACCCAGGCGCCTCTGACATTATGCAATTTTCAAACCCACAGAACTGTACAACACGAAGAGTGAACTCTAACGTAAACCGCGAACTTTAGTTAATAATAATATATCAATATTGGCTCATCAACTGTAACAAACATGCCACACTAATGCAAGATGTCAGTAATAGGAAAAGCTGTGTTTGAGGGGGGAGGCAGGTATATGGTAAATCTCTGTACTTTCTCCAAAATTTTTCTGTAAACCTAAAACTGCTCTAAAAAATAAAGTATTTTTTTAATCAGATAGGCTTCAAAGGAAAATGAATATATGGCAGAAAAGAACGTTTCATAAACTTGTTTTCAGAACTCAAAGGAAAAGCCTGAAGATAATGAGAATGTCTAAAATGAATACAAACACATCAGTTAGGTGTATCTTAGAAACTAATTAGAAAAAAAGAGGTTACAGAAGGAAGCAGATTGTAGTAAGTAAACAATCAAGAGAGGATGAACAAAATTTCTCCATGTGAGCAATATCAAATAATGTAACGAACAGAAATAGGAGAAGGGGTGGGGGCGCCTGGGTGGCTTGGTCGGTTGGGCGGCCGACTTCGGCTCAGGTCATGATCTCTCGGTCCGTGAGTTCGAGCCCCGCGTCAGGCTCTGGGCTGACCGCTCAGAGCCTGGAGCCTGTTTCGGATTCTGTGTCTCCCTCTCCCTCTGCCCCTCCCCTGTTCATGCTCTGTCTCTCTCTGTCTCAAAGATAAATAAAAGTTAAAAAAAATTTTTTTAAGACATAGGAGAAGGGGAGGAGGGAGAGGAAGAGGGAGAAGAGGGGGAGGGGAGTGTGGAGAAGCACTTGTCAATATTTGAGATATTTTTGAAATGCAAGGTAAAGCTAAAAATCAAGTCAGTTTCAAAGGAATGAAACATAAGCCATGCATTTGAATTCTTTTCTGCAACATTAAAAGCACTCAAAAAATATAATGGTATCTACAGGATTTTGACATGAAAAGATTGTGTTCTTTCTATGGTCAGAAAATGTACTGTCCATGTGCAATATACTTGGCACACAAAATTCAGGTGTGATTCACTTCCAGACTCTTCCTGGAAAATTATAGGTCTCTGGCAACAATGTGGACAGAATTTCCACAGACCCTATTCCTATTTTAATTACATAGAAATGCTGAACAAAATGTAAAACTAAAAATAACATTTACTTATTCAATTATATCCCCTACCACTCGCATTCTCATTCTCTCCTGCCCCACTGGTAGTCATGCTGTGATCAATGTGCACCTTTTATGTGTGTGTGTTTCTGTCAAATTGTGTGGGATTGTGTGTGTGTGTGTGTGTGTGTGTGTGTTATATATAAAACAAAAATTACTCATAACTTTTCTTTAAAAAAATTGTTTTAATGTTTATTTTTGAGAGAGAGAGAGAGAGAGAGAGAGAGAGAGAGAGAGAGACAGAGACAGAGCATGAGCAGGGGAGGGGCAGAGAGAGAGGGAGACACAGAATCTGAAGCAAGCTCTAGGCTCCGAGCTGTCAGCACAGAGCCCAACGCGAGGCTCGAACTCACAAACTGTGAGGTCATGACCTGAACCCAAGGTGGACAGTTAACCAACTGAGCCACCCAGGCGCCCCATACTCATAACTTTTCAAAGCTATGTTCCCCCAATATTTTTACATGAAAAAAATTGTAATGTTTATGCATTTTGAGAGAGAGAGAGAGAGAGAGCAGGGGAGGGGCACAGAAAAAGGGAGAGAAAGAATGCCAAGCAGGCTCCTCGCTGTCAGTGTAGAGCACAACACAGGGCTCTAACTCACCAGCTGTGAGCTGAGATCAAGAGTCGGATGCTTAACCAACTGAGCCACCCTGGTGCCCCTTTAATGTGGAGAAGAGTTGGAAGAATTATAGTGTTCACCCATATACTCACAGCCTAGGTTCTAAAATCAGCAATATTTATTTCTTAGCTCTCCACCCAGATATCCTATCACTTATGTATCCAATTCAGAGTCCTATTGAGATACAAGACATTAACATCACCCCAGAAAATTCCCTCGTGAGACTTCCCAGTCAATGTCTACCCCTTTCCCCAGTAGCAACCACTGTTTTGATATTTTTTTCACCATAGATTATTTTTAGAATGTCAATTATATGGAATCATACAGTAGTACTCTTTTGCATTACAATTATTTGAGCATAGTGTTTTTCAAATCCATTCATGTTGATGCACGTATCAGTCATTTAATCCTTTTATTAGAGTGATGTTCTATTGCATGAATACATCAGAGTGGGTGGATATCTGTTAATATTTTTTTTAGCTATTATGAATAAGGCTTTCACAGTTTCTCTTCATTATAAGATACTCCTGAAGCTCAAGAGAAAAAAAATCCAGGAGTGCCTGGGTGGCTCCATCAGTTTAGTGTCTAAGTTCAGCTCAGGTCATGATCTCCCAGTTTCCGGATTTGAGCCCTTCGTCAGGCTCTGTGCTGACAGCTCAGAGCCTGGAGCCTGCTTTGGAGTCTGTGTTTCCCTCTCTCTCTCTCTCTGCCCCTCCCCGATCGTGCTCTCTCTCTCTCCCTCTCAAAAATAAACATTAAAAAAAGATTTAAAAGAGAAAAAAATCCAGAGAACGATTTGTAAATGTCTCTGCAAGCACACTTAGCCAGGGAAAGGGCAGTTTAGACTTACCAGATTAGTTTTTTAAAACAATAAAGTCCATTGTAATATCTCCTGCCCCCCTGGAGATTTCTGAATTCAAATGATAACCAAATCTGTGTCAATTAGATGTTTAACAATGGTGATCATACAGAACATCCAAACATTTCAGGTATATAAAAGAACTAAATTTTAAAAAAGAAAAGTGGGGGGGGGGTGCGGAGGAAGCGAGTACTTTAAGATCACGATTCACATACTTGGTCTCAGAATCACCCAAAGAGCTAAGAAAGAAGAGAGGTCCAGTCTCCTGAAACTATTACAGGGCTTGGATTTTTTTTTTTTTATACTTCTACCAAATTTCCCAGGTAATTCTAACACCTAATTTTGAGAACTACTGCCTTAAAAATATTATGATATTCTCTATGTTTCCTAATATAACTGATTGAATTTCCCACACACTACAATTATACTGTACTCTGTAACATAGAAGGCACATAGGGTGTGCTAGGAACGATTCCAAGCACTTTTCATATAATCTCATTTAAGCCTCATGACCGCTTAATGTGATATGGAAGCAGAGTATCGCCCAAGATCACAAGGAATCATGGAATCGTGCTTCGGAGGTTTAACCCTGGCCCAGCCACTTATTGGCCTATTATCACCTATCTATAAAATGAGGATAATCATAGGGTTGTTCTGAGAAAGAAGTAAGTTAACACAAGAAAATTGGAAACACTGTCTGAGTCCCTCAGGGACTCTCCATAAATATTGGCTGTTATCAGCCCCACCATAATCACGGTGGGATAAAAAGAGAACTCAAGGAGGTGGCAGAGTTGCAGAGAAAACAGAATACAGGAGATCCGCTACTCGCTCAGCAATCTCTATAAACCTGGAAAGCTCACTCAAATGGGGGCCAAACCCACCTTCCGCTACTGCCTACAGATTCCTCTTCCAGAAGGGCAAAGACGTGTTTGTCGCAGCTGACCCCCGGCCAAGAGAAAAGGCATCGCCGCCAATGCAGGCTCAACTCCCTCAGAGGAGACCCTACCACAGCCGCACTTCCCTGGAGCGGAAGCGACTGCCCGCAGCGCTCCCAGAATTCCCAAGGAGACTCTGGTTACAGCCACGCCCTTCTGTAAACGGAAGTTCCCAACTGCCTCGCGCTCTTACACTGCCCTTTCCAGAACCGTGGGAAGAACTTTGCCTTCCTGGGGAGGAAGGTTGGCCACGTCTTAGAACGTGGCTTGTGTTTCACATGATTCCGGAGCAGTATGCGAGCTTCTTAGTCCTGTCCTTGAACAAAATGCCTTTTATAATGAATTTGGGAGAGTTCCCTGATCTTCTGTTTCTTTTTGTGCAAGTCTGAGTAGGGTAAGTATTAATGCTTTAAATATTTGGTATACTTCACCAGTGAAGCCATCTACTCCTGGATTTTTGTTTGCTGGGAGAGTTTTGATTCCCAGTTCAATCTCCTTTACTAGCAATTGGGCTGTTCATATTTTCTGTTTCCTCATGATTTAGCCTTGGTAGGTTATGTGTTTCTAGAGATTTATCTATTTCTTCTAAGTTGTCAAATTTGTTGGCATATAATTGTTCATAGTAGTTTCTTATGATCCTTCATATGTCTGTGGTATCAGTTATAACCTCTCCTCTTTCATTTCTGATTTTATTTCAGTCCTCCCTCTTTTAGCTAAAGGTTTGTTGATTTTGTTTATCCCTTTTCAAAGAACCAGCTCTTAGTTTCATTGATTTTCCCCCCATGTGTCTTTTTAGTATCCATTTCATTTATTTCTGCTCTGATGTTTGTCATCTCCTTCCTTTTACTAACTTTGGGCTTTGTCCTTCTTTTTACAGTTCCTTGAGGTGTAAAATTAGGTTATTTATTTGACATTTTTCTCGTCTCTTGATGTGGGCACTTACTGCTATGAAATTCCCTCTTAGAACTTCCTTTGCTGTGTCCCATACGTTTTGGTATGTTGTACTCCCATTTTGACTTTTCTCAAGGTATTTTTTGTAATTTTATTTTCTAAATTTGCATCCAAATTAGTTGGCATATAGTGCAACAATGATTTCAGGAGTAGATTCCTTAATGCCCCTTACCCATTTAGCCCATCCCCCCTTCCACAACCGTTCCAGTAACCCTCTGTTTGTTCTCCATGTTTAAGAGTCTCTTATGTTTTGTCCCTCTCCCTGTTTTTATATTATTTTTGCTTCCATTCCCTTATGTTCATCTGTTCTGTGTCTTAAAGTCATCATATGAGTGAAGTCACATGATATTTGTCTTTCTCTGACTAATTTTGCTCAGCATAATAGCCTCTAGTTCCATCCATGAAGTTGCAAATGGCAAGATTTCATTCTTTTTGATTGCCAAGTAATACTTCATTATATATATATATATATATATATATATATATATATATATATAAATATATATATATAATCTTCTTTATCCATTCATCCATCAATGGACATTGGGCTCTTTCCATACTTTGGCTATTGTTGATAGTGCAGCTATAAACATTGGGTTGTGTGTGCCCCTTGAAAACAGCATACCTTATCCCTTGGATAAATACCTAGTAGTGCAATTGCTGGGTCATAAGGTAGTTCTATTTTTAATTTTTTGAGGAACCCCCATACTGTTTTCCAGAGTGGCTGCACCAGCTTGCATTCCCACCAGCAATGAAAAAGAGATCCTCTTTCTCCACATCCTCGCCAACATCTGTTGTTGCCTGAGTTGCTAAGGTATTTCCTTATTTCTTCTTTGAGCCGTTGGTTCAACATTTTACACTTTTTAAACATATAAGATCTGTACATTTCAGTCCTTTACTAACAAACACATATATCCTTCAATACCAAAGTAAGAAGTAGCCATTTTACCTCATGCCCAAACTTTGAGGAATTCTAATTTGTGTGCCACTGGCCTTAAGAACAATTACATTTTTTTCATGTAATAAACAAATTTTATTAGAAGAATACAAGCATTTTACAAAATCCAAGAAACAAAATCAACAAACATACTTTAAAGGCAAAGAAATGAGAGATGGTCAGGAAAACATAACAGGAGGTCTGTTAAATACATTATCTGCAAATACATACACACATACATACATACATACATACATACATACATGGAATTAAGGAGACTTAGCAGAAAATCACTCGGTTCCATGGTTTATTTTCAAAATCCAAAATTAGTAGGACAAAGACTGTGAGTGGCTCAACCAGGGTAAGGTGAAAAGTACGAAACCAAGTAGCTATGGGCCAGAGGACTCAGTCACAAACACAAGATCTCAGAAAACAAGTGCCTGCCGGACAGACCAATCAGCCTGAAACTACTACCTTCCACCCTGTAGCATGCAAATACTATAGTACATATGTTTTGACATATCGTCATAGGTAAAATTTCAGAATCCTTATGTAACCACAAATGCACATACTGTACACAAAGTAAACAACCCAAAATCCAAGCCAAAACCAGTCCCGAAACCATCCCCAAGGAACAAATTCCTTCATATCAACAAATTACTGATGTCATAGGGCTGTTTGTCGAGTTAAAATCAACCAGGTGAAATTAATGTCTCCTGTAAAACTGCTGTGATTCTTTGAGATTCAGAAACCTATAGACTAAAGGTTAAACAGTGCAAATATAAAACATTATATGCAAATTAAAAAATCAAGAAAAATCCATTTCCCTATTAGAAACATTCTTCCCTTTGAGTTTTAAAATCTAAAAGCATATGAGGACAGTAATCTCAGAATAGAGGAGAACTTTCTCAGCTTGAAAGAGTATCTACAAAAAACCCTACAGCTAACATCATACTTCATGTGGAGAATCTAGAAATTTTCTCACTAAGATCAGGAACGGGGCAAAGGTGTTACCATTCAACATTCTTTTCAACATCATACTAGAAATTCTAGCTAATGCGTTAAGATAAGAAAAGGAAATTAAAGGTATACAGATTGGGAAGGAAGAAATAAAACTGTCATTTTTCACACGTGACATGATCATCTATGTAGAAAGTCAAAAAGAATGGACAAAAACATTCCCAGAACTAATAAGTCATTATTGCAAGGTTGCAGGATACAAAATTAATACAAGGGCAATCACTTTCCTATATACTAACAATGAAGAAGTAGAATTTGAAATTAAAACATAATACCATTAGCAATCCCCAAGGTGAAATACTTAGTTATAAATCTTAGTTATAACTACAGTTATAACAAAATGTTTATAAGATCTATATGAAGAAAACTACTCTGATGAACGAAATTAAATAATAACTAAATGAACGGAAAGATATTCCACGTTCATTGATAGGAAGACTCAATATTGTCAAGATGTCAGTTACTCCCTATTTCATCTATGGATACAATGCAGTCACAATAAAACTCCCAGCAAGTTATTTTGTGAATATTGAAAAACTGATTCTAAAGTTTATATGGAGAGGAATAGACCCAGAATAGCCAACACAATACTGAAGAATAAAAAAGTTGTAGTATTGACACCATTTGACTTCAAGACTTACTATGCCACAGTATAGTTACAGTGATAAAGACAGTGGAGGTGTTGATGAAAGAATAGACAAACAGATCAATATAACAGGAGAGAGAGCCAGAAATAGACTAAAATAAAAACAACCAACTGACCTTTGACAGGGAAGCAAAGGCATAACAGTGCATCAGAGATAGTCTTTTCAACAAATGATTCTGGAACTAGATGTCCTACTGCAAAAGAACGAGAAGGAGAAGGAGGAAGAGGAGGAGGAGGGGGAGGGGGAGGGGACGCAGGGGAGGAGGAGGAGGAGGAGGGGGAGAAAACAAAAAGAAAAAGGAGTCTAGATCCAGACCTTAGATCCTTCATATAAATTAACTCAAAATGTATCAAAGACTTAACTGTAAAATTCAAATGTAAAACTCCTAGAAAATAATATAGAGGAAAATCTAGATGATCTTGAAGATGGCTGTGGCTTTGTAGATCAACATTAAAGAAATAGTTGATAAACTGGACTTCGTTAAAATTAAAAACTCCTGCTTTGTGAAAGACAATCTCAAGACAGTGGGAAGATAAGCCACAGACTGGGAGAAAATATTTGCAAAAGACAGATAAAGGACCTTTATCCAAAATACACAAAGAACGCTCAACACTCAACAAGAAAACAAACAATCCAATTTAAAAATAGGTCAAAGACTTTGACACCTCACCAAAGAAGTTATACAGATGGCAAATAAGCATATGAATAGATACTCTACATAATTTGTCACCAGGGGAATTTAAAGCAAAAGATTATCTTCTCGTTTTTTCTAATCAAAATCCCATCAATAACTTTAAAAAAACAAAAAACAAAAAACTGTGGTATATCCACAATACTAGTCAACATTAAAAAGAAATAAACTAGAAGAAATTACTAGATTTATGCAATAAGGATGAATTTCACAAGTATTATGCTAAGTGTAAGAATTAAGACAAAAATGTACATTTTATGATTATACTTATATGGCAGACTGCAAAAGAAAAAAAAAACTATAGGGAAAAAAAATTGGATCTATGGTTGCCAAGGGCTGGGGGTGGGTTAAGTGGACTGATGATGTTGTGGCGCCAGGGGTCTGTTTCTGTTGGGCAAAGGTTTTCTTTCTAAATAGGACAATTAACTGTCTGGATTTGAATTTGTCTTATCAGTCCACTGTGCTTACTTCAATTATACAATATATAGACTACTGACTGCTGCCAGGCAGTCCATCTAATAACTCATACTTGGGTTGTCCTTGCATTTTTTATTCATATGCAAATCTATTGTACTGCTTCTTAATAAACTTGAGAAAAGAAAAATGTGTTCAGTGAACCCTAATGAGATCCACGGATTGTCCCAGTCTCCCCGTCATTCAGACACAGGGATCTTAAAGAAAGCTGAAAAGGCCTGTTGTAGACTCCACTCTAGTATCAGCTCGGAGACCGACCACAGGTTGTGCAGTCAATGTGTTGAACTACAAGTTGTGAAATATGGTTTAAGCCAGAAAAAAAGTATCTATTCTTCTCCTCTAGGGCCCTGAATAGATGAATCTGGGAATTTTGGGTTAGAGATAAGCATGGAACCTCCCATGCTTACAGATGAGTGCTCCTCATTCATGTGTTTTTATTAAAAGATTTTATTATTTAGAACAGCAAAATTAAGGAACATATAGGCATTTCTCACAAACCCCCTATCCCAACACGTGCACGGCCTCTGTCATTATCAACATTCCACACCAAAGTGGTACATTTGTAACAACTGATGAGCCTATGCTGACACATAATCACCCAAAGGCCATAGTTTACAATAGGGTTTACCCTTGGTGCTGCATATTCTATAGGTTTGGACAAATGTATAAAAACATGTATCTATCATTACAGTATCACACAGAGTATTTTCACTGCCCTAAATCCTCTGTGTTCTGCCAATTCATCCCTCCCCTCACCGACCCCTAGCAACCGCAGAACTTACTACTGTGTCATGGTTAGGCCTTTTCCAGAATGTACAATTGGAATCATAGTATACTGTAGCCTTTTCAGCTTGGCTTCTTTCACTTAGTTTTTAAGTTTCCTTAGCATTTAAGTTTCCTCTATGTATTTTCATGACTTTACAGCTCATTTCTTTTTATTGCTGAATCATACCCCATCATCTAGATGCATCACAGTTTATTTATCCATTTACCTACTAAAAAACATCTTGGTTGCTTCCAAGCTTTGGCTATTATGAATAAAACTGCTACAACCATCTGTGTGCAGGTTTTTATGTGGATATAAGTTCAACCCATTTGAGTAAATATCAAGGAACACAACTGCTAGATCATTTGGTAAAAGTATATTTGATTTTGTAAGAAACTACCAAGCTGTCTTCCAAGGTAGCTGTATGGTTTTGCATTCCCCCCAGCAATGAATGAGAGTTGCTGTTGCTCTATATCCTCCCTAGCATCTGGTGTTGTCCTTGTTGTAGATTTTGGCCATTCTAATAGGTGTGTAGTAGCATTTCATTGTTTTAATTTTCATTTTTCTGATCACAATGATCTGGAGCCTATTTTCATATACACATACATTCAAAATACATTTGTCCAAAAACACATAGCATGAATAATACCAAGAGTAAACTCTATTGTAAATTATGGACTTTAGGTGGTTATGATGTGTCAGTGTAGTTCATTTAGGTCAGTGATCCATCTTCAGTTAATTTTTGTGAAGGGCATAGAAACTAACCTTTTAAAAGAGACACAGAGTTTGGGGAAAGGGAAAAAAAGACATAAGGCAAATTCTTTAAGCTACCCGTGAGAAGGGAGAGGTATATTCTGCCTTTAAAAATTCTCCTTCCAGGTAGTTTTACCTTAATTTTTCACATCTCTCAGGGCTCTGCTCAAATGTCACCTCATCAGTGACAGCATACCACTCAATATAATTTAGCAAATCTCTTCCAACCCACCCTCAACCCTGGCAATCTTCATCCCCTTACCCTGATTAGTTTTTCTCCATAGGCTTTATTACTACCTGACTTACTATATGTACATATATACATATACATGTATATATACATATGTTTTTAATCTTTATTTATTTTGAGATAGAGCATGAGTGGGGGAGGGGCACAGAATCCAAAACAGGCTCCAGACTCTGAACTGTCAGCACAGAGCCTGACACAGGGCTCAAACCCATGAGCCATGAGATCATGACCTGAGCCAAAGTTGAATGCTTAACTGACTGAGTCACCCAGGCACCCCTACATCTTTGTTTTCATAGGTCTTTTCCAACTGAAATGAAATATTCCTAAGTACAAGTACTCATATTCCCTTTTCCCAGAAAAGTACTTGTCAGATAGCAGGTGCTTTGTAATGAGGTGTTAAATAAATGTGTCCACTTAATTTTTCTGTGAGAACTTGGACTAAGTCACAGAAGTAAAAAAGATCTTTTCAAGTAATGTATTCATAAAAGGAAAAATTTCATGTCAGTCCTTCTAGAGTTAAAGGCTATCAGGCAAAGCTACACTAAGGTGGAATGCGGTAATGAAAAATAAAAGCTGAGGTAAAAAGAAGGTATAAGACACAAGTTCAGCAATGGCACGGATAGATTGGTTCTTTCTATAGTTCTTATACAGCCTCCCTAGATGTATTAAAATATTCATTTTCCAAGAAGCTCATTTGAGCCCCAGTGTCTACAGTTTTTATTGGAGTTTCATTTTGTGGGCATGACTCATCAAATCATTAGCCATGTGATGGGGCTGGTATCACCTGCTTCTAAACCCCAACCGTCTTATGGTTAGTTTTTCTGGTGACCAGCCCCCATCCTGATTCATCTCATTAGAATAAACTCAGGTGTGATCCAACTGGCTCACCCTGAGTAACAGGATACTCCTATCAGTTGGGAAAATCCAAGAATTTAGAAGTTACCCCTCAGGAATCCGGAAAAAACACCAGACAAATTATTTACAGATAGGCATTCATCAGAAGATTAAAAAAAAAAAAACAACATACCACAATTCTACAACATACATCAAAACGGTTTTCTGAAAGGGCCAGATAGTATTTCAGACTTGAAGACTATACAAAACTACTCGGTTCTGCCACCACCGTGCAAAAATAGATAATATGTAAACAGATGGGTGTGGCTGTGTTACAACAACAGAAATTTATTTACAAAAAACAGGACCATAGTTTGCCAACACTGGTAGAATATCTATTAATCACATTGGCTTATTCATAATCTCAAAGTCTAAGGGATGCCTATCCACTACTTTATTCACACTCAACAATCATTGGCTGAATACTTCCGTGTGCCAGGCCTGTCCTAGTCACCAGAGATATAGTAATAAACAAGACACAAACTTCCTCCTCACATGAAAATTACATTAAAGCAGAGAGAGAGGTGATAAAACAAATTCATGGTCATGGTTTTGAATACTCAACAGTGCTAGGATACTCATACTCCCAAAAATGATCTACAGGTTCAATGCAATCCCAATCAAAGTCCTAATAGGCTTTTTCATAAAAATTAACAAGCTAATTCTAAAATTCACAATCTTAAAAAAATAAAATCCACAATCTTAAAAAGAACCAACTTGGGATACTTATATGATCTGATCTCAAGATTTACTATTAAACTACAATAATCATGAGAATGTGGAATTGACAAAGGATAGATATAGGCCAAAGGAGTAAAACAGTCCATGTATGTATGTCAACTAAGGTTTTTCTGCAAATGTGCTAAGGTAATTCAATTGGAAAAGGATAGTCTTCAGCAAAAGGAACTTGAACAGCTGGATATCCATGTGGGAACAAAAGAAGAAACTTGATCCTTAGTGCAAGCTATATACAAAAATTAACTCAAAATATATCATAGACTCAAACTTAAAAAGCTGAAATTACGTAACTTCTAGAGGAAAACACAGGAGAAAATTTTGTGATGTTAGGATGGGCCAAGATTCTTAGGTAACATACAAAAAGCATGAGCCATAAATTAAAATATTGATATATTGGATTTCTTCAAAATTAAAATATTCTTCCCTCCAAAAGAAATCCTAAGAATGTAAGAAAAAAAAAACCACACACACATACACACACACACACACACACACACACACACACACGAGGATATATTTAAATACATAGATATGATAAAGGACTTGTATTCATAATACTTGAGCTACAACTCAGTAATAAGAAATCCAACAACAAAAAGGGCAAAAAACTCTAAAGATACTTAAAAATGGAAGATACATAAATTGCCAATGAGTATATAAAAACTGTTCAACATCATTTGTCATCAGGAAAATGCAAATTAACACTACAAATGCATTTTGATTGATATTGCCCAATGCCCCATAAAAGTTCTTATTAATTTCATCCCAAAAGTGTTTGGTAATTGTTACTCCTGTATTGCACATGCTAACTCTGGATAATATACCTTTTTTATTGCAACAGGCCATCAGTCATTCTTTAAGGACAGTCATGAAGTTTGTTCTCTGTGTTCTCAAGGTACATGGCACATTCATCTACTCTGCTTCAAGATTAAGAGCATGGTCTCTGGAACCAGACAGCCTCATTAGAATCCTAAGTTTGTATATCTTATTAGCTTGCTCAGACAAATTCCTTCACCATTCAATATTCAATCTCATCTGTAAACGGTCCCTATATCATAGTTACGGAAGGAATCTTCAAAAAAGATACATAAGAATTCAAAACAGGGTCTGGAACCTACTGTGTGCTTAGTAAATGTTAGTTTTTGTTATTATTTTCATCATATTTCATCATCATTATTCCATTCCGTGGCTCATGGTAGTCCATGGAATTAATAATTAAAATATAGGTAATGCACACACACACACACACACACACACACACACATACACTCCAAGTAATGCACAATGAACTTTAGATTCTTTCCTATTAAGAATGCTGCAAAGAACTTCTCTTTCCTAGATCTTAGCCTACTTGTCCAATTGCTTCTCTTGGATGAATTTCAAAAAGTGAAAACTGAAACACCGAAGTATATACATTTTAAATTTTTTGATAATGAAGTAGCATATTTTCTTACCAAAAGTTTTTCCTGTTTCCCTTCTCCCAAGAAAGTTTAAGTATCCCTGATTCTCCATACCATGAGTAATATTAGGTATCACCAATTTTTAAAAACCTTGAGTGACATAATCAGTGGAAAACAACATTAAGAATGTTTATTTACGAATAATATTTTCATATCTTTACTTGCTATATCTATTCCTTCTTCCTAAAATTTGTCTATTCACATCTTTGTATTCATATCCATTATTTCTATTGGGGTTTCATTACCTTATGAATCTCTAAGATTATTAAGCCACTTTCTAGCATATATGTTGTTGACATTTTCAGCTCAGTTTACCGTATATCTTCTACACATGTATGTATGGTGCCTTTTTTCACACAGGGAAATCTAAAATTTTCATACAGACTTGCTCAGTTATATTTACTTTGGCTAGAGCCCCGCGCACCCGTAACCAGAAGCAACCTTTTGTGTGTGTCAACACCGTTCTCCAGCGTTTTAGAAGTATTAACCCCATTTAACTCTCACAAGCTCATTGGATAAGTACTATAATTACACCTCGGAAACTCATTCACGGAGAGCAACTTGCCCAATGTGATGGCGCTAGGAAGCGGCAAGGCTGATTGGCGAGTCAAGGGAAAGGGCTGCGGGAAGCGGTAATGCTGAGTGTGGAGTCAAAGAGAGGGCTGGGGGTGCTCAGTACCTAGGAAATTGTCAATCCCGGATGAGCGACCCTAGCCCGCCTCCAAGCTGGGACTCGCGATCCGCCCCCAAACGCCAGGAAGCTCTGCCCAGCCAGAGGGAAACGCAAATGCCTCTACCCCTTGTCCTCCATCCACCATCACTTTTCGCCCTTAACACATAGGGCTGGGACACCACTGGTCCCTCGCCTAGGCTAAGGAGGCCTAGAGTCGCTGCCAGAACTCAAGTCTCACCACTATCTGGGGAATAATGGCCGCAACCTCCCCTGGAGCGGAAGTTCCTGCGACTCACTTCCCAGAACCCAGAACCACACGTGAGACACACCACCCGCACTGCTGAAGAGGAAGTGTTGTCCACGGCACGGAACTTCTGGACTACATTTCCCAGAATGCCAAAGCGGTCTAGGGCTACAGCCCCACTTGCCTGGAGTGGAAGTGCTTCCGACTACACCTCCCAGAATCCTCTGCGGGATCATGCTTCCTCCCTACCCTATTTCTTTTGGTTAATTAAATATTACCTGAGTTACTTCTCCAGCGCTATTAGCGTTTGGCTTTTTTATATTTGTAAAAAAAAAAATTTTTTTTTTTTTTTTTTTTGTCAAGAAAGCTCTAGTACCTGGGGGGGGGGGGGGGGACAAGTAAAGCTTTCCATATGAAAAGAAAATTAACATGTTTTTTAGCAGAAAGACAAGATTTTAAATTTTTTTTTTTTTCAACGTTTATTTATTTTTGGGACAGAGAGAGACAGAGCATGAACGGGGGAGGGGCAGAGAGAGAGGGAGACACAGAATCGAAACAGGCTCCAGGCTCTGAGCCATCCGCCCAGAGCCCGACGCGGGGCTCGAACTCACGTACCGCGAGATCGTGACCTGGCTGAAGTCGGACGCTTAACCGACTGCGCCACCCAGGCGCCCCAGAAAGACAAGATTTTAAAAGGGACTTGGTCTGGGCTGCATTGTACATCAGACTTAAGGAAGATGGGATGCCAGACTTGGTTTGACTTGATTGCCTCTTTACCTGTGCCTGTATTCATCTATCTCTGACTGCTATCTGGCACGAAGTATTTATTTCAAGATGCCAAGAATCCATAAGAAATTCCAAGCACAAATCAGGCCATAAAACAGAAACAGCAATGTTATTTCTGACAAATGAAAGGAACTGCACTGGCAAGGAGTTGGAGAAAAGATTGTAATAGGGAAAATGGCTCTTTCCTTTAAAAAATTTTTTTAAGGTTTATTTATTTTTAGAGAGAGAGAGCGGGACAGGCACAGAGAGAGGGAGACAGAGAATCTCAAGCAGGCTCCACACTGTCAGTGCAGAGCCCAATATGGGGCTCAAATTCAGGAACTGCAAGATTATGACCCGAGCTGAAGTTGGAAACAACCGACTGAGCCATCCAGGCGCCCCTTTCCTTCAAATGTTTTAGTGCAAACTCAGGCTTCCTTTTGACTACTCCTGTGTTGGTCTTCGATATTATATATTTGCTGAGTATTTCTTTTATTCAGGAGGGGAGGTACGTTGAGGTAGGAGATGGAATGCAGGTAACCATGACAAGTGAAACTACAGGAAGTAGTACTTACCACTTTACTTCTGGGCAGAAAAAAAATTTTTTAATGAAACAATAATGCCAAAGTATTGAGAATAGTAACATGAAACACCAAATGCATATACCTTAAATTCCACGCTTAAAAATTTTTTTGCCACGCTGGCTTCACTTACCATTTTCTGAAATATTTTATAGCTACTTCTTGATATTGTTATTTCCTTCCAAATACTACCTATATCACTTAAAAAATAACAATATTATATATCCACAAAATCATTACCTTATGGGACAAAATTAACAATTCTTAGTATTATCTAATTTGTATCCCAGTATGAGTTCCTGTTCATTGAAAAATACTTTTTTTTTGAAAAATACTTTTTACAATTAGTTTATTCCAATCAATATCCAAACGGATTAACCATATTTGATCATCTCATCTGAAGTTCATTTATTCTAAAACTATCCTCCCCAACACACATCATCACCATCATTTTTCATTCTTCAACTGTTGTAGAATCAAGATGTCAAATTAGGTATCCAAATCTGCATTTTCTATTGGCCTCCTCATACTTTTTCCTGCACACTTCTAAATTTTCTGTAAAGTAGAATTTTGATTTAAAGGCTAGGTTGGATACAGGGTCATGGGGCGGGGACTTCATAGAAGGGACTGGGAATATTTGAATAAGAAACCATATTCCCTTAAACCAATTCAAGTCCTAGAAGCACCTGGGTGGCTCAGTCAGTTAAGCAGCTGACTTCAGCTCAGGTCATGATCTCACGGTTCATGAGTTTGAGCCCCACATTGGGCTCTGTGCTGACAGCTCAGAGCCTGGAGCCTGCTTCAGATTCTGTGTTTCTGTTTCTCTCTCTGCCCCTCCCCTGCTCATGTGCTCTCTCTTTGTCAAAAATAAATTTTAAAAAAATATTAAAAAATGAAAACATTGTCAGGTCTATTGTAGCTACAATAGAGCAAAACCTCATTAATTCAAACTACTCTGATGCACAATTGGGATAATTATATATAATTTATATTGAGTTAAAATTTCAAATTTTTCAACATAATTTAAGACTTTTTGATTTAGGTTTTGATGCTCTATTGCCTATAAATTGCATTTGCATGTTGAATAAAGCTGGCAAAACAACATAATGTATAGAACATTTTGAAAAGTGCCATAGAAATAAAACTACTGTAATTCACCATCTTTCATTAGCTTTTTTTTCAGATTTAAAAATTGAGATGTAATTGACATAAAATTATATTAATTTCAGGTGCACAACATAACGGTTCGATATATGTACATATTGTTAAAGTATTACCATAATAAATCAGTTAATATCCATTACCACACATAGTTACACTTTTTTTCTGGCGATTGGAACTGTTAAGATCTACTCTCTTAGCAAGTTTCAAATATACAATTCAGTATTATTAACTATAGTCACCATGCTGTACATTACATCCCCAGGACTCAATTTATAACTTGATGCTTTAATTTTGCACTACTCCACCCATTTCAACCATTCCTCATCCCTTGCCTCTGGCGACAAGTCTTTCCTTTGTTTCTATGAGTTGGTTTTTTGTTTTGGATTCCACATAGAAGTGAGAGCATATGATCTATTTCACCTCAGGCTGGATAATTTCAAATGACTAGTCTTCAAGTTCACAGGTTCTTTGCTCTGCTTGATCAAGTCCATTTGATGTTCTCTATTGTGTTTTTCCCCATCTCATCCATTGTATTCTTGAGCTCCAGACTGTGTTCAAATCTTTTGTGATTTATTTTTTAATGTTGATTTATTTTTGAGACAGAGAGAGACAGAACATGAACGGGGGAGGGTCAGAGAAAGAGGGAGACTCAGAATCCAAAGCAGGCTCCAGGTTCTGAGCTGTCAGCACAGAGCCTGATGACCCTGGGGGAGGAGTGTTGTGGGTAAAGTGACACTGTTCTTACCCTCTTCAATGTGTCTATTTTTTCCCCCAAAGTTGTGCTGGAACTTTGCTGGACTCCTGGACTTCCAGAAGGGTACTCTTGTTCATGGGTGGTTGTCAAAATCAATGTTCTATGGGAGGAATGAATGTAGAAAACTCCTGTTCTACCATGTTGCTGATGTCACTCTCTTTCAGAATTTTATTTACAAAGCTAAATGTAAAAATGGCAGGATCTTCTTCTTTTCAAGGCTGAATAATATTCCAGTGTATGTATATGCCATATTTTCTTTATCCATGGATCTGTTGAGAGACATTTGAGTTGTTTCTTAACTTGGCTATTGGGAATAGTGCTGCAATAAACATGGGACTGCAGATATCTCATCCTGTTTTCAATTGTTTGGTGGTATATATCCATAAATGGGATCATATTGTAGTTACATTTTTAATTTTGGGGAGGGGGGAATTTCCACTGCTATTTTCCATATAAGCTGCACCATTTTAATTCCCACAAACAGTGCAGAAGAGTTCAATTTCTCCAAATGTTCAACACTTGTTATCTATTTTTTTTTTTAATAATAGCCATCCTACTGGTGTGAGTTGATATCTTATTGTGGTTTTGATTTGCATTTCACTGATTAGTGATGTTGAGCATATTTTCATATACCTTTTGGACACTTGTACATCTTCTTTGAGAAGGGTCTGTTCAAGTCTTATATCCATTTTAAAATCCGGTTATGTTCGTTTTTGCTATTGAATTGTAGGAGTTCATTTTATATTTTATACATTAACCCCTTATCAGATATGTGCTTTGCATGTATTTTCTCCCATTCCATAGATTGCCTTTTCATTCTTTTGATTGTTTCCTTTGCTATGCAGAAGGTTTTTAGTTTGATGTAGTCCCACTTGTCTACTTTCACTTTTGCTAATTGTGCTTTTGGTGTCATATCCAAGAAATCACTGCCAAGACCAACGTAAAGAAGTTTTTCCCTTATGTTTTCTTCTAGGAGTTTTATGGTTTCAGGTTTTATATTTAAGTCTTGAATCCATTTGTATTTATTTTTGTGAATGGTGTAAGACAGCATCCAATTTCATTCCTTAGCATGCTCAGGACTTTATGCTTACTGAAATAAGCGAGTCACAGGTCAGAAGTGGCATGATTCTACTTAAATGAGGTTCCTAACTAGTCAAATTCACAGAAGCAGAGATTAGAATGGTGATTACCAGGGGCCAGGGGAAAGGGTAAATGGAGAGTTGTTCAATGGGGCTACAGTTTCATTTATGCAAGGCAAATTAGTCCTAGAGATCTGCTGTACAGCATAGTGCCTAAAATCAACAATACCGTATTATATACCTAAACGTTTGCTAAGAGGGTAGATTTCATGATACCACACGCACACGTGTGCGTGCGCGTGCGTGCGCACACACACACACACACACACAAATCATAATAAAATAAAAAAGAGAGAAGGAAACTTTTGGAGGTGGCAGGTATCATGTCTCCCAGTTTGCCAATAGATGTTAAGGCCAGTCTTCCAAACCCTTTATGTTTGCAACTATCAAGGCTGACAGTCAAAGAGTATATTTCATATATTTTCTCCCTCACCACTGTTGAATTACCCCAAACTCACTGTACTCTTTGGCCTTAAAACTCCCATTGAAACAGAAATTACACTTGTCACCTGATCAGTCTGGGTCCAATAAGGAGACAGAAACCGCACAGTGATTTAAATGGAAATTTAATTTACAAATGATTAAACTCTTAAAAAAGTAACTATACAGTATTTTTAAACTTTATGTGGTACAATACTGAGGGTATCGAAAGAAAAACAAACTTCAGCAAACCTCAGACTTTATGAAGGAAAGGTAACGGTAGCCCACTGGATGGCAGAGAATTTTCTGTTTTGCCTGGGTCAGTGGTGCTCCCTGGTTGCTGGTCAAATTGGAAGCAACATTCTAGGGTGTGGGTGGTTTGTGGGTGAGTTGCAACTGGTGGTTGAAGGCATGGGCATGCAGAACGAGGAAGGGTGCAGATGGCATCCATTTGGGGAACAGATGAGTCATAGCCAGTGGCCACGTTCATGGATGGACATAGGGAGTGGGTGTGCCTGTTTCGGTAGAAGGCCTGGAATGTGCAGGGTCCACATCCAGAGGTCCATGGGAATGTGATCAATGGCCTAGAATTGCAAGATCAGCAAGAGACTGTACATTCTGAGTGTGTGGAGAGTGCAGAGTACGAGCAGATGTCCTCACACCCACACTGCTGACTGACCATGCAGCTGCTACAAAAGCAGAAGACCCCTTCCTCCTGCAGTCTCCTTCCAACGCCCTCTGCGGAGAACACTTAACACTGTGTTTACTGCAAAGGAGAAATGCTCAAAGAAATTTCTTTCATTATCACAGAGTGTGTGTTAAAGGGTGAATTTGGAGCTGAAAGCCAATAAGCTGGCACAGTGTCCCTAGACTCAACTGCCATCATTGCCCTTTCAAAGTCCCAGCTACTGGTCTGTAAGTGTTGGGTTACATAGGAAGACATACAGGAGAAGGGTCAGGAAATCAAGGATTGGCCTAAAACAGCACAGAGACACAAAGGAAGACCACACCGTGGGAAGACAGCTGGCTTTCCTACTGGTACATTTGCAGTAATTACTCATTCAAGGAGCGATATACTACAGCAACCACCTAGCGATAGGTCAAGTCCATCGCCTTCCGTCTCTGGCAGCATCTTTCTAAAGCAAATGTCACAACCTTTCATCAGACTCACTTTCTCCAAACAGAGCATTTCCTATGTTATTTCCTAAACAGTCCAAACAACCCTTGAAACAACACTGAAAAGTGAAGTGTAGAGTAGTGGAGGGGACTACTCCCAGTGCTACTCAACGCTCTCAAACTTGTCAGTCAAGGGTCATCCTGTAATGATCTCTAACAACTTGATTTTTTTTTCTTCAAAAAGTATGTGGAAATTTTTATAGGTCTATATCATTTTTAATGGTGATGTTTTGTTTCATTTTATGGGGGTACCATAATTTACTCAATCTCTTATTCGTGTATCTTCAGGTTGTTTACAATTTTTTTTATTATTGTAAATATTCTGGGGACATGGTCCCTTCTGAAATCATCTTTTCCCTCTTGTACAATTATACCCTAAAGATAAATTTTGTGAGGTGGAATTATTAGCTCAAGACGATGCACATTATACCCTTTGATACATGTAGATAAAACCCTCTCCAGAAATGTTGCGCCTGTATTTTTTCCCCACTAATTGCTAGTTTTTCCACTCCATTATTGGCATTGAGTTATATTGATCTTTCACTGTTGCTCGCCTGAATTGGTAAGAAAGCAACACTTCAGGAATGGTTTTATTTGCATTTGAATGGCTGTTCCATGTACAAACCATAACTAGTAGGAAATTCTAATGTAAGAAAAAGTAGAAATAAAACACGGTACAAATAAGTTTCCATTATTTCTTCTGGGGAAATTCGCTTTGATATACAAGTGCTTTGGAACACAAACATGTTTCCAGAACAAATTATGCTCACAAACCAAGGTTTTACTGTATCCCTCCTCCTCCCCAACGCATCTATAGTCCCAAACTAAACCACAGTTGTGGAAGGGACTTGACCAAACTAGCACCTTCTAAAACCCCATTATTAAACAAGACTATTGAGAAGTGCTGGGGCCAGCTTCTGACAATAAACAGCCTTGCCCTTCTGTAAGTTGTTAGTCACGTCAGTAAGTATTAGTTTTACTGAATTAACTTTATTAAGACAATTTTAGGACACCTGGTCTATTTCTTACTGCACTTAAGTGGTAAGCTGACAAACTTTTCTCATCCTTACACATTACAGTTTCCCTACTGCACGGGATTTCTGATGTCTATAGATTGCACTTTTGGAAGGCTTTACCACATGCATGTTATCTTGGCCACTTCTTTTTTTTTATTAAAAAGATTTTTTTAATGTTTATTTATTCTTGAGAGAGAGAGAGAGAGAGAGTGGAGGAGGGGCAGAGAGTGAGGGAGACACAGAACTGAAGCAGGCTCCAGACTCTGAGCTGTCAGCACAGAGCCTGATGCGAGGCTCAAACCCATGAACCATGAGATCATGACCTGAGCCCAAGATGGACGCTCAACTGACTTGAGCCACCCAGGCACCCTTGGAACATTTCTTTTTTATGTACACACCAATGAATGAAGATTCTCACTGAAGTCCTATCCACACCATTTTAGATAGCTGCACTGCCACATATGGCCATAAAGATTTAAAAGTTTCAAACTCTGAATTATGAAGTTGCTTTCTTATGCGAACTCCAATGACTATAAAATATGTTGCTGTTAAATCTCCCTGTCATAGTCAGTATAGCCTGGGCAATACTAGCAACAAATAAACTGTCAAAATGTCAGTACTATAACACAATGAATGTCTATTTATGGGGCGCCTGGGTGGCTCAGTAGGTTTAGCGTCTGACTTCGGCTTAGGTCACGATCTTGCAGTCTGTGAGCACGAGCCCCACGTCAGGCTCTCTGCTGACAGCTCAGAGCCCGGAGCCTGCTTCGGATTCTGTGTCTCCCTCTCTCTCTGCCCCTCCCCCACTCACGCTCTGTCTCTCTCTCAAAAATAATCATTAAAAAAATTTTTTAAATAAAATAAAAATGTCTATAAAAAAAAAAAAAAGGCCTAACAGATCAGATAGCCACCTTCCACCAATCCAGCCTGGAACAGCCTCTAGGAAACATTTCTAGGAAAGATGCCTGGAGGACATCACAAGATGTCTGTAAGGGTCAGGCCTGGAAGTAGCTTACATCACTTTTGCTCGTACTCTGTTGCTTGGAACTGTATCACATGGACGGGCTCTCAACTGCAAGGGTTTCTGGGAAATGAAGTCTCTTTACGTGACCAAGAAATGGAGCCAGCAAGGTGAACACACAGCCCATGCCCATAAAATATCACTTCTAGAGAGCCCCTCTCTGTGTAGAAAACCTTATGGGTTTGGAAACCTGAGAATATGGACTAATATTCTCACCACACGAATAACAATAACATCGGTTTCATTTCTGAGCACTCATTTTGAGTATCTTTCTAGCAGGTACACTCTTTAAAAAATGTACAGATTTTGGCTGGCCTGAAAGCCTCAGTGTACTCATCTCAATTATAATTTCCTTCCTGGGCATATCCACTCATGGAAATCTGATCTCTAATTATTGTCATTGCCACAAACCGTCGGTCTGTCAGTTATCACTTACTTTGCCACTGCAGCATGCGACAGTTGGTGGGAGTCTTGCAGACATTGTTGAGATCCAGAGTAGTTCTCTGGAATGCTCTTGCGAACCCCTGCTTCCGTGCCTCAGGACGACATCATGGGTGACAGTGTCCTTGCCCTTTGCTGCCCCAGCCCTCCCAATGGCCGAGTAAGCCTCTATCACCTTCAGTGCATGGACTTTCTTGGTTTCTTGATTGAACCCTGACTAACTACATTGAGAATGTTTCCGTCCTCTTGTGCAGTCTTTGATGAGTAAGAAGGTCCGAGCTGTAACGAAAGCCCTGGCCATCCTCACGATACACATAGTGTATCTCATCCGTATGCACTCTCTGGTGAGCAAGAAGGTATGAGTTACGACTGAAGCCCTTACCACATTCCTTACACTTATAGGGCCTCTCTCCTGTGTGGACTCTGAGATGCACTTGAAGATCTGAATTCCGACTGAAGCCCTTACCACACTCATCGCATCTATACGGTTTCTCTCTGGTATGATCTCTTTGATGTAAGTGAAAATATGAGCTGTAACTGAAGCCCTTACCGCACACGTCACAGGTATAAGGCTTTTCTCCTGTGTGAACTCTCTGATGAGTGTGAAGAACTGAACGGTAGGCAAAAGCCTTTCTGCACACGTTGCATGTGTAGGGCTTCTCCCCTGTGTGGACTCTCTGGTGAATGTGAAGGTGTGTGCTTTGGCTGAAGCCCTTTCCACACTCGCCACACCGGTAAGGCTTCTCCCCCGTGTGCAGCCTCCGGTGGACTTGAAGAACAGAGCTTGAACTGAAGCATTTGCCACACTCACTGCATTTGTAGGGCTTCTCGCCAGTGTGGACCCTCTGGTGGACAAGAAGATTGGAGCTCTGATCAAAGCCCTTCCCACACTCCTCACATTTGTAGGGCTTTTTCCCTGTGTGCACTCCCTGATGAATACAAAGAAGGGACCTAAATCCGAACCCCTTCCCACACACATCACATCTGTAGGGCATCTCCCCCGTGTGGACTCGGTGATGGTTGTGAAGAGAGGAGTTGCGCCTGAAGACCTTGCCACATTCGGGACATTTATAGGGTTTGTCTCCCGAGGGGCCCTTCTGGTATCTGGGAGGCTCTGCGCTCTGCTTGCAGCCCTCAGCCCACTTTTGATATTCATAAGCTTTGTCCTCTGAATGAGTTTTATAATGAACAGCAAGATCTGAGCTCTGACTGAAGTCCTTTCCACACTGGTCCCATCTACAAGACTGTTCTCCTACGTGAGTGCTGGGATGGACAAGAGGGTCTGCAACATCTATGTGTCCCACCTCATAGTGATTACATTCGACAGGTTGTGGTACCACAGGGACTACGTTATGGACTGTTGACTTCACTGCCAAGTGCTTCCCACAGTCAGTGTATCTACAGGGATCTTCTTCTTTACATTCCTGGGAATCACCATGACCCCGTGATGTCTGACTGATGTGGTCATCACCCTGAGCGCATCCATACAGTGTCTGTTCCACGTGAATTTTCTCATATTGTCCTTGAGAATTCTGGCGCTCAGTCATGCGGGCTTCCTTCCAAGACTCGGGTGTAAAGACTTGTGTCGGGCCTTTCCACGCTGTGCCATCTTGATTTTCTAAATTAATGGCCTTTATTACATAGTTCTCACTTCCAGAAATCTGAAGAGACACTCCTACCCATTCTTCAGAGAGGAAAACATCTCCTTCTAAATACTGGGGACAATTTCCTTGAACAGTCATGATACACTCTTGACTCCCAGTTAATTCACTGATCCTTTGTTTCCAAATCGGCCAGCGGTAGAGCCCTTCTGGCGAGAGATAACTCAACCCTTTTCCCTGAAGATGTGAAATGTTGTCTTTAATCCTGTCTCCTATGAGGAGAAAAGAGAATTTGGCGAAGAGAACAAGTAAGTCATCCCTCCAGAGGTTTTCAGAAATGAAGTAGGATGGGGTGGGAAGTTGTCACTGGATTCTATTCATAGAGGAAACAGAACCACAGTAAGTCTAATCTGTGAACTGCCAGTTAAAAATCAGATGTTGCAGGGAAACCAAAAGAAATCTTGGGAACAATTTATAGAGAAAGAAATTCACCTCCCTGCTATAAGAGCAGCTGATAAGACACCTTTAATCACTTGGCTACAAAAGGCACGGGGGAGCCTTCCCATATGATTCATGTTCTTTGTGTGTGTATGTGTGTACGTCATAATAATGGAGTGCTAGACATGGTGACAGACATAAACGATCACAAAGACCTTCCAAGATACTATATAAAGTTGAATAAACAAACAAGTCCTGTCTCCTGCTAATGTCCCTTCCTTCACATCACTGTCACAGGGGGTGGGATTATCATGTATGTTTCTATACCACCTGCACAACTGTATGTGGTGGATCTAAAACAACAATGGGGATTGAGATGGGGATAATATTATGAAATAAAGTTCTTGGGGGAGGTGGGGGAGGCACATGTACACCTTTGAGGCAAGCTTAAAGAGACAACAGTTTCTCTGAGATTCTCTAGATTCCATGAAGAGATAAAGTCCACCAAGATCCTGTAATCCAGCCAGTGATATTTTTTCTTTTCTTTTCTTTTCTTTTCTTTTCTTTTCTTTTCTTTTCTTTTCTTTTCTTTTCTTTTCTTTTCTGGTAACTAATCTCTATTCCCAATGTGGGGCTTGAATTTATGACCTTGAGATCAAGAGTCACATGCTCTAAGATCCTGTCATCCACTTCCTTAATATCTCCTCTTTAGATTATCTAAACTTCAGAAAATCAAATAGCCATCACTATGAGAATGGACAATTGGAACTGTCAACGGTCTGGCCCCCAGGGAAGCAAGATTGTACTAAAGAGCCATAAAACAAAGGGAGATGAGGAAGAAAAGGGTGGTCATACCCTTGGCACCCTACAATGGGCTTCAGAATGGCATGAACACCATGATCAAGACCATCTGGACACTGCTTCTGGTTCGATGTTATTTCTGAGTCATTTTACTGAGTGACTTTAATTTGGAAGGTGGTGTCAGAGAAAGGGGGACTTTGAGCTGCCCACCACAAGCTTACAGCAGCAGTCTGCCAGTTGTTTTGACTGTATCCACATTAAGAAACGCATTTACACTGCGACCCAGTACACACAAATAGACACAGACTGTTAACTAAAACAGCTTTGTCACCTGATACTTACCTCACTAGGTGCAATGTACTCTGATAAATTCTAGTCCATTAATCTGTCTTGCTTTTTAAAAACTGCTAATTATGATAGAGTAACTTGATTTCAGACTTACCGACAGTGCTGAATCCTGCACATTGGGCCTACGTCTATAATCTACAGACACAGTGGTACCGCGTTTCATGTGGTTATTAAAAACACAGGGTCTAAAACCAGATTAGGAGGGTTCAAGTCATAGCTCTTACAAACTGTGTGATCATGGGCAAGTTATTTACTCCATGCCTCAGTTGTTGCTTTGGTAAAAGGAGGCAAGAACAGCAACTATCTCATAAACTAAACCAAGGTAATATGTGAGCCTCTGAGAAATTAAAAGTAGATATTCGTCAACAAGAAAGCAAACAAGCTGACCCTTATATCGCACTCACTACATACCGGATCCTGGTTTAGTTCCTTTCACACTCCTTTGCCCAAAATATTGTAAGGGACCGAGGCCCGTGGTAGTGTGTGAATTTCATCAACCTCACTTTAAGAAACAGGAGAAAAGAATGACAGCCTACAACGAGAGGAGGTCAGGGTGGGCTCGCTAACTGTATAGGATGCCCACGGGCCAGCGGGTGCAGGCCTTGAGAGCTTCCTCACCAACACTTCCACAAGGGGCCACCAACTCACATCTATCTGCTAACACTCACTGACTTCAGGTGTCTTGTCTGCACATCCCTCAGGCTTTCTCTCCAGTGGCCAAAGCTTCCCTTTGTGCTCCAACTGGAATACTCTCTCTGCTGTGAAGCTGATTATTTGAGGAAACAGGACCAGTGGTTTGCTGCTTGGTTACAGAGGGTTGTTGTCCTCACCCACTGAGACAATGTTCCTAAAGTTCTCCAGCATCACGTCCTGGTACAGGTGTATCTGGGCCTTGTCCAGTAGCACCAACTCTTCCTCAGTGAAGACCACAGTCACATCCTTGAAGGTCACAGTTTCCTAAAACATCAAACACACACCATATTGGTGACCCACAAACGACCACTGGCAGAAGAGCACAACCGGAAGCTGTGCCAGTCCTTAGGTTATTGTCTTTCTGCTCCAAACTCTGGTGTTGAAACCACACACTTTGTAATGCTGGAGCTGAGATTCTGCAAATCACACTTCGAATTTGGCAAGTGGCTCCATGTGAGGCTCGGACACTAGGGGGCGCAAGAGGGATTTTGTAAGGCTAAGAGAGAAAGGGACTCCACTTGCTCCTGCCTGTTTGCTTCCTGTTCCGGTATCACCTCTCTCATGCTCCGTTCTGCCGGTGACAGCAGTCCCTTTCCGCAGGGATGGCTGAAGCCACTTTGCAGTTTTCCCAACACTTACAGAACCAGTTTCATTGTTCCCCACGTCACAGACACCAGTCCAGCCAGCCGGTGTCCCCTCATCAGAAATCTGGGTCCGTGACCGGTGGGCTTCTTCTCTGAGCTCAGAGATACCAGCCAGTCAGCCCCGCCTCCTCACAATTTTGTGTTTCAGTGCCACGAGGCCCCTCCTCCAACTTTCTAAGTTCCAATAATTCAATCTCTCCCTTGTGTCCCCTCAGCCTGGTTGGCAGTTTTTATGTAGCTGTTACTTCTGTGATACTGTAGAGTTCTCTTCACCCCTTCAGTTACCTGGTTAACAACTCCCATGCCTAGTGAACAATTCTTTCTATTAAATTCTTCCTGTTCAAATAGCCAGTGTCCCTGAACAGGCCCCTCCTAGTACAAAAGAAATGAGAAACACAGAAGAAATTCAGAGTTTTATGTAGGCCAAGTGTCGCTTCCATCCTCCACATTGCCTGTGTCCCCCTGTTAACCATCCAGGGTCGCACAAAGAATGTTAAACATCCACGAACATCTGTCTTTGAGTGCTTATACGAGCGTTTCTATAACATAAATTCCTAGACAAGAGACCACTGAGTTACTTGGGCAAGCATACTCTACACTTTGATATTATCCAAAATGTCCTCCAAAAAGGTTGTGCTGATACACTGGCCTAGCAGCATCTAGGTGTTCATTCCCTCTCATAAACCAAGACTTGGCATTTTATTTTCTCTGCCATGGCAGATAAATCTATTTCTAATGGACTAAGCAGACAAGGCAACCAAAAGCATTGGCTGTCAGATTAAGGGGAAAAAAACATAAAAAGGAAATTATTGGGACAATTGGGAGCATTTGGGTATCAGCTAACTACTAAAAAATAATAGAATCAGTAGTGGAATTACTGGATCATATGGTGGTTCTATTTTTAATTTTATGAGGAAACTCCATAATGTTTTCCACAGTGGATGCACCATTTTTCATTCCCACCAACAGTACACAAGCGTTCCTTTTTCTCCACATCCTGGTCAACACTTGTTATTTCTTGTTTTTCATTTTAGCCATTCTGACACGTGTGAGGTGATATCTCATCGTAGTTTTGATTTGCATTGCCCTGATGATGAATGGTGTTGAGCATCTTTTCACATGTCTGTTCGCCACCTATATCTTCTTTGGAAAAATGTCTATTCCTAGGGTGGCTGGTTGGCTCGGTTGGTCAGGTGTCCAACTTCAGCTCAGGTCATGATCTCACTGTTTATGAGCCTGAGCCCCACATCTGACTCTGTGCTAACATCGCAGAGCCTGGAGCCTACTTCAGATTCTGTGTGTGTCTCTCCCTGCCTCTCCCTGCTCTCTCTCTCTCTCAAAAATAATAAATAAACATTTTTAAAAAATGCCTATTCCTATCTGCTACCCATTTTTCAATTGGATTATTTGGGTCTTTTTGATCTTTTTGGTCTAAGTTCTTTATATATTTTGGATATTAACCGCTTATCAGATATATCATTTGCAAATATCTTTTCCCATTCATTAGGTTGCCTTTTTTATTTTGTTGATGGTTTCCTTCTCTGTGCAAGAGCTTTTTATTTTGGTGTAGTCCAAACAGTTTAATTTTGCTTTTGTTTTCCTTCCCAGAGGAGACATATCCAGAAAAATGTTTCTATGGCCAATGTCAAAGAAATCACTGCTTATATTTTCTTCTAAGAATTTTATGGCTTCAGGTCTCACATTTAGGTCTTTAATCCATTTTGAGTTTATTTTTATGCACAGTATTTACCCAAAGGAAACAAAAACACTAATTCAAAAAGATATACACACTCCTATGTTCATTGCAACATTATCTGCAATAGCCAAGATAAGGAAGCAACCCAAGTGCCCATCAATAGATGAATGGATAAAGATGTGGTATACACACACAGAGATACACACACACACACACACACACACACACACACACACACACACTGCACAATGGTATATTACTCAGCCACAAAAAGGATTGAACTCTTGATATCTGTAACAACATGGATGGGCCTAGAGGGTATAATGCTAACTAAAATAAGTCAATCAGAGAAAGACAAATACCATATGATATCACTCACATGTGGAATTTAAGAAACAAAACAAATGATTAAAGGGAAGAAAAAGAGGGGCGCCTGAGTGGCTCAGTCGGTTGGGCGTCTGACTTCAGCTCAGGTCACGATCTCGCGGTCCGTGAGTTCGAGCCCCGTGTCGGGCTCTGGGCTGATGGCTCAGAGCCTGGAGCCTGCTTCCGATTCTGTGTCTCCCTCTCTCTCTGCCCCTCCCCCATTCATGCTCTGTCTCTCTCTGTCTCAAAAACAAATAAACGTTAAAAAATTTTTTTTAAAAAAAAGGGAAAAAAAACCAAAAAACAGATTCTTAAATACAGAGACTGGTGGTCGCCAGAGAGGAGGTGAGTGGGGAGGTGGGGGAAACAGAGGGGATTAAAGAGTACATTTATGGAGCGCCTGGGTGGCGCAGTCGGTTAAGCGTCCGACTTCAGCCAGGTCACGATCTCGCGGTCCGTGAGTTCGAGCTCCGCGTCAGGCTCTGGGCTGATGGCTCAGAGCCTGGAGCCTGTTTCCGATTCTGTGTCTCCCTCTCTCTCTGCCCCTCCCCTGTTCATGCTCTGTCTCTCTCTGTCCCAAAAATAAATAAATGTTGAAAAAAAAATTAAAAAAAAAAAAGAGTACATTTATCAGGACACCTGGGTTGCTCATTGGTTGCACATCTGACACTTGATTTCAGCTCTGGTCATGATCCCAGGGTCACGGGATCGAGCCTCACATTGGGCTCCATGCTCAGCTTAAGGTTCTCTCTTTCCCTCTGCCCCTCTCCCTCATTTACGTGCTCTCTCTTTAAAATAAATAAAATGGAAAAAATTTACAAAAAAAGGACACTTATCACGATGAGCACTGAGAAATATATAGAATTATTGAATCATCATGTTGTACACCTGAAACTATATAACACTGTATGTTAATTATACTTGAATAAAAAAATAAATTCCTTAAAAAAATTTTTTTAACATTTATTCATTTTTGAGAGGCAGAGCACAAGCCGGGGAGGGGCAGAGAGAGAGAGGGAGACACAGAATCCGAAGCAGGCTCCAGGCTTTGAGCTGTCAGCACAGAGCCTGACGCAGCACTTGAACCCACAAACCGTGAGATCACGACCTAAGTGGAAGCAGGTCATTCAACTGACTGAGCCACCCGGGTGCCCCCAAAAATAAATTTCTTGAGTGTGATGACAGTAATGTGGAGATGTAGGAAAACCCCTTATTCTTAGGAGCTACATGCTGAAGCATCTAGGGATGAATAATGATGCCTGCAATTCGTTCTCGACTGGGTCAGCAAAATGAAATATAGATAGGGGCTCCTGGGTGGCTCAGTTGGTTAAGCATCTGACTTTGGCTCAGGTCATGATCTCACAGTTAGTGAGTTTGAGCCCTGCATCGGGCTCTGTGCTGACCCCTCAGAGTCTGGAGCCTGCCTCAGATTCTGTGTCTCCCTCTCTCTCTCTGCCCCTCCCCTGCTCACACTCTCTCTCTCTCAAAAATAAGTAAACATTTAAAAAAGTTTTTAAAAAGATGAAATATAGATAAGTATGTGTGTATATATGTGTATTATATATATATGTGTACAAGTTAACAACTATGAATCTAGTTAAAGATCATATACTACACTGTTTTTTCCACTTTTCCATGAATTAAAAAATTTGAAAATAAAAAGTTGAGGGGAAAAATAATCTAGTATTAATAGCCATCCCCTGGCCAAGAAGACAAATTTTTAAATAAAATGTTATCATTGCAGGGCCGCCTGGGTGGCTCAGTCGGTTAAATGTCTGACTTCGGCTCAGGTCATGATCTCACAGTTCGTGGGTTCGAGCCCCACGTCGGGCTCTGTGCTGACAGCTCAGAGCCTGGAGCCTGTTTCAGATTCTGTGTCTCCCTCTCTCTCTCCTCCTACCCCACTCGTGCTCTGTCTCACTCTGTCTCTCAAAAATAAATAAATGTAATTTTTAAAAATGTTTAATAAAAATGAAATAATATAAAATAAAATAAAATAAAATAAAATAAAATAAAATAAAATAAAATAAAATAAAATAAAATAAAATGTTATCAGTGTACTTATCACACTGCTCAACTATGTGGTCACAGACATGTGACTCTCATTAGACTCTGCACCTCAAAAATGCTTCCAACCAAAGCTGTGAGAAGTTAAATGTATTTCATGGAGCATTTATGCAATTATCATTTAGCATTTAGCAACTGTTCAATTCACCAAAACATGGCAATTATTAAAAACAAAAAGTAGGTGGAGAGGCATAATGGACTGGATGTTTGTGTCCCGCCCCCTCCTCCCCAAATTCATATATTGAAATCTTAATCCCCCAAGGTGATAGTATTAAAAGGTGAAATCTTCTGGAGGAATTAGGTCATCAGAGTAGAGCCTCATGAATAGGATTGATGCCCTTCTAAAAGATCTCCCAGAGAGCTCACCCTTTCTGCCATATGAGGACTCAGCAAGAAGATGGCCATCTATTGATAACAAAGTGGGCCCTCACCAACACCAAATCTGCCAGCTACCTGATTTTGGACTTCTTAGTCTCCAGAGCTGTGCAAATAAGTTTCAGCTCATTAACCACCCAGTATATCTTAGCAGCACTTCTCTCCCCGGTAGGAGGCAACAAAAAGGAGTTGGAGCGAGCAGGCCAGGAACTACAGATACTGGACAGCCCAGTGGGATAACTCTAGGGAGAAGGGGTTAGGAATGCAGGCTCACCCAGCCTAACCCCCTTCTCCCTTCTTCGTCTCAACACTCTGGGAAAACAAAACACCCAATTCCCACCACCCTTTGCAGCCAAGTGGATTCTTTGCTGGGATCCTATGCAGAGACTGCCATATAATGCCGGTACAAGGACTGTCCAAAAATATGAATGACCCAAATTTATAAACCAATACAGATATAATCAATGACTTAAAAAGTCTTTTTCTCAGCACACAGCACCATTTACGAAGTACTCTTGTAAAATCTGGGACCTGAATTTATTCAAGTGTTCCGTGCTTCCATTTATAGGAAAGATTATAGCTGGAGGAACCCATTGAATGACGGCAAACAGAAGCATTTTTGAGATAATCGGGGAAAATTGATTATTGCCTGGGTATTAGATGATACCAAAGAACAACTTGATAATCTCAGTCATTTTCTTTTCTATCGTCAGTAGAAATACATACTGAAGTATGTAGAGGAGAATGGTAACTTAGATTGCTATTTAACAAAATTCTCTCACACTCCCCAATGCCGCTACAAGACCAGAGTGCATTTCATTGCCCCGTGACTTTGGATTTGGCTCCACGACTTGTTCCAGCTCTGAGCCTAGGCCTTTAAGAGGTCTAGAATGTTTCCACTTGCTTCCTTCCTCCTCTGCCACCACCCAACACATCCAAGCTAACCGATAAAACTGCCACCACGAGCAGAATGCTACCAAATAAATATCTCTGGCACTGACTTTGGGACCGGGCGGTAATGGTTGAGGAAACTGTTAGCAGAGGCTGGAAAAATGGCCGCCTGGGTGATACAGTGTGAAACACTTGGTAAAACCGTTGCTGGCAATAATTTAGAAGCTAGAAAATGTCCCTGAGGAGAAGGGGCGGACTCAGGCAAGACGGCGTCCAGGCAGAGGAAAGGAGCGGGAGCGCATTTATGTTAGCTCGCACCCCAGCTGCTCTAAGAAAGCAATGGGCTCAGAACAAAACCAATACAAAACAAAACAGCGTGCTATCGGGATCTTCTTTTAAAATGCTTTGGGAAAGAAGAACAGGCAAGTGAAAACGAGATCGATGAAGCAGATGTGGCAAAACGTTGAACCTGCGCTCTACATCGGCATTCATAGATTCATACATTTCATTCATACATTCATACATTTCCCTTTTTGTGTATTTTCATAATTAAAACACTTTTCATGCCTTAAAAAAAATCACGGCTGCACCCACGGATGGCCTTTTTGATGCATCAACTTGGCTAGACTACGGTCCCGTTAGTGAAGCAAAAATTAATCTAGGTGTTGCTGTGAAGATGTTTTGTAGAGGTGATTAAAGTCCTTAATCAGATGACTTTGAAGGAGATTATTTTAAATAATCTGGGTGGGCCTGACTCAATCAGTCGAGACCAGAAGGGAGGCTTCCCTAAGAGAAGAAATTCTACCTGTAGACAGCAGTCCCAGTCTGTATCTAAGAGTTCCAGCCCGCCCTGGGATTTCCAATTTGCCCTGCACCCCGCCCCCACCCCCAGTCACATAAAAGAAATCTCATCCAAATCTCTTCTTAGTATATATCTCATGTTGTTCCTACTTCATTGGTTGAACCCTGATGGACATACACCCATTCAAATCTTGCTACTTATGTGGACTGGACCCCGCACTACCCAGAGTGTGGTCATGTATGTACTGACCACGCACTCGAATGTTGTGGCAATGCTGCATTGCTATAGAAGTTTCTGGGGTGCCTGGGTGGCTCAGTCGGTTAAGCGTCTGACTTCGGCTCAGGTCACGATCTCACGGTCCATTAGTTGGAGCCCTGCATTGGGTTCTGCACTGACAGCTCAGAGCCTGGAGCCTGCTTCCGATTCTGTGTCTCCCTCTCTCTCTCTGCCCCTCCCCGGTTTGTGCTCGCGCTCTCTCTCTCTCTCTCTCTGTCTCAAAAATAAATAAACATTAAAAGCTTCTGGATTCTTCCTTTTGATTGCTGTATTGATCTCTCTGTGACAAGCAGCTCATGGACTGGCACTTGTGTGCGAACCACACTTGGAATAGCCTGAACTAGACATCCTGACATCTCTGAGCCTGGTTCCTTCCTTTCTGCAAAGGGAGTTAACACCACCTCTCTCACACAGCTGTTAGGAGCAAGGTGAAGTGTCTAAGACACAGCCGCCACTCAAAACTTGGCCATTTCCTTTCAGAAAATAGCTCCCCAGAAGGGACGTGGTATTTAAGAGGGAGAAAGGAAACCTTGACTTACCCGGAACTTAACCATACTGTCTTCCTCTTGGAAAGAGTGGGATCCCGAGAACGCAGAACTGCAAAGAAAGAATCCATGAGAGCGTGGGTTTAACAAATTCCGAGTAAATCCTGGTTTCTTCTTTTTTTTTTTTTTAACTTTTTTTTTTAATGTTTATTTATTTTTGAGAGAGAGAGAGAGAGAGAGAGAGAGAGATACAGCGAGTGTGAGCAGGGGAGGGGCAGAGAGAGACAGAGACACAGAATCTGAAGCAGGCTCCAGGCTCTGAGCTGTCAGCACAGGGCCCAACGTGGGGCTCGAACTCACATGCAGTGAGTTCATGACCTGAGCCAAAGTCTGACATTTAACCAACTGAGCCACCCAGGTGCCCCTGTCCTGGTTTCTTCTCATCTGTGCAATTTTTTCACATGTTCTTCCCTCCCAAGGTATCTTTACCTCTCTTCTCATTCTCAACGGACTGAATCTCACCTCCTCAAGCCTTCTCCCCTGCCCGCATTCCACCCAGGCTCTCCTGTCACTCCTGTCTCGCTCCTCAAACTTTTCAGTCAAAACTGCCATGCTTTTCCTTTTCTCAGACTTGAGAATGTGTTGACGTCACCTGCATCCTAGTCATTCCGGAAAACAGGCTCCAGAATTTCTGACTTGGAGAGTGATCTCAGCATGACGGGGGAACCTTCTTTTGCTCCCCCTTTCTCATGCAAGTTACTCCTGTGTAACCAGGACCTGGAAGCTGAAGAACCTTCAGTTAGCTAAGATCTTACAAAACAACCTCTCTCCAGCACCCATTCTACGCTCTGGGACCCTGTGACTTTTGCAAATACTGATGACACAGCTACAACATGGAAGGCACCCTCTGCTCTGGAAAAGCTCACAGGATGGAGCGAGGAACTCTCTAGATCTGCTGGTGGACGGAAGCAGGTAGAAGGAGGCCCTGGGAACTTGGCACTCTACATCCACTCAACTCCTTTCCCTGTCCTGCCTGTAGCAGGAGACCCCCCTGCCCTCCAGCTTCCAGTTGAACTTAGCCAATAGGGCAAGTCAGCAGGAGATCCAGGGAAGGGACGTAAGTGAAGTCAGAGTATTTCCCCAGCTCTTTCCTGGAGTTGCTTTGGACTGGCTGTTTCATACCCCTTGACCAAAGGTCACAGCACCTATCAGTGGCCCTCCTCTCAGATCTCTTTCCCCAGGTCTGGTAACTGGCTCCTCCCTCAGCCCTTCCACCCTAGGGACGACAGTCCGTGACCCTGCTATGAGCAGATCTGGGATATTGCAAGATCCTTTCTTGATTACCACACCCTGCCCACACTTTGGTAAACTGCCCCTTTATTTTAAGCTCGTCTCAACTTACCATTCTGACTCTGGTGTTTATTTCCTATCTGAAAAACTCTGTAAATATGGTAGCCTCTGGCCTTCCAGGAGAAACTGAGTGTGAAAATTTCTGCTTTAGGCACTGTGGGAACCCCAAAGATTAAAGGATAAAAACCAAAGACCATGTCTCTGTCTTCTCAGATAGTGCTTCTCAAAACTACCTGGGGGCGCCTGGGGGGCTCAGTCAGTTAAGAGTCTGACTTCAGCTCAGGTCATGATCTCATGGTTTATGGGTTCGAGCCCCATGTCGGGCTGTGTGCTGACAGCTCAGAGCCTGGAGCCTGCTTCAGATTCTTTGTCTCCCCCACCGCCTCTCTCTCTGCCCCTCCCTGGCTCTCACTGTCTCTCTCTCAAAAATAAATAAACATTTAAAAAAAATTTTTTTTAACTACGTGTTGTGAGAGGTGTGTGGGTAGCTCAGTTGGTTAAGCATACAACTCCTGATTTCAGCTCATGTCAGCATCTCAGTTTGTGAGATTGAGCCCCGCATCAGGCTCTGTGCTAAGCATTGGAGCCTGCTTGTGATTCTCTCTCTCTCCCTCTCTCTCTCTGCCTTTTCCCTGCTCACACTTGCTCTCTCTCTCTCTTTCAAAATAAATAAATAAACATTAAAAAAAACTACCTGTGGTGAAGGACCAGTTTCATGTTATTTTCACTGTTATTTTCATCTGTCACTGACTAATATTTTGGTAAAATACAGTTAAAAAGAGATTTCTAACTGGACAGTAACATGCAGAAAAATTAAACTAGACCACTTTCTTACACCATACACAAAAATAAAATCAAAATGGATATAAGACCTAAATGTGAGACAGGAAACCATCAAAACCCTAGAGGGGTAAACAGGCAACAACCTCTTTGACCTTGGCTGCAACAACTTCTTATTCGACATGTCTCCGAAGGCAAGGGAGATAAAAGCCAAAATGAACTACTAGGACCTCATCAAGATAAAAAGCTTCTGCACTGCAAAGGAAACAATCAACAAAACTAAAAGGCGACTGACAGAATGGGAGAAGATATTTGCAAATGACATATCGGATAAAGGGTTAGTATCCAAACGATATACAGAACTTACCAAACTCAACACCTGAAAAAAAAATAATCCAATGAAGAAATGGGCAGAAGACATGAACTGACACTTTTACAAAGAAGACATCCAGGTGGCCTACTGGCCACACTGACACATGAAAAGATTCTCAGCGTCACTCATCATCAGGGAAATACAAATCAAAGCTACATTGAGACACCACCTCACACCTGTCAGAATGGCTAACATTCACAATTCAGGAAACAACAGATGTTGGCGAGGATGTGGAGAAAGGGGAACCCTCTTGCACTGTTGGTGGGAATGCAAACTGGTGCGGCCACTCTGAAAAACAGCATGGAGGTTCCTTGAAAAATTAAAAATAGAGCTACCCTGTGACCCAGAAATAGCACTGCTAGGAATTTACCCAAGGGATACAGGAGTGCTGATGCATAGGGGCACTTGTACCCCCAATGTTTACAGCAGCGCTTTCAACAATAGCCAAACTATGGAAAGAGCCCAAATGCCCATCAACTGACGAATGGATAAAGAAGATGTGGTTTATATATAAAATGGAACACTACTTGGCAACGAGAAAGAATGAAAGCCTGCCATTTGCAGCAATGTGGATGGAACTGGAGGATATTATGTTAAGTGAAATAAGTCAGTGAGAGAAAGACAGATATTATGTTTTCACTCATATGTGGAACTTGAGAAACTTAACAGAAGACCATGGGGGAAGGGAAGGGGAAAAAGTGGTTTCAGAGAGGGAGGAAAACCCATAAGAGACTCTTAAATACAGAGAACAAACTGAGGGTTGATGCAGGGGGAGCGGGGGGAGAGGGAAAAATGGGTGATGGGCATTGAGGAGGGCACTTGTTGGATGAGCAACGGGTGTTGTATGTAAGCGATGAATCACGGGAATCTACCCGCAAAACCAAGAGCACACTGTATACACTGTGTGATAGCTAACTTGACAATAAATTATATTTAAAATTTTTTTTTCAACGTTTATTTATTTTTGGGACAGAGAGAGACAGAGCATGAACGGGGGAGGGGCAGAGAGAGAGGGAGACACAGAATCGGAAACAGGCTCCAGGCTCTGAGCCATCAGCCCAGAGCCCGACGCGGGGCTCGAACTCACGGACCGCGAGATTGTGACCTGGCTGAAGTCGGAGGCTTAACCGACTGCGCCACCCAGGCGCCCCTGACAATAAATTATATTTTAAAATAAATAAAACAAAATAAAAATACGGAAAAAAGTAAAAAGAAATTTCTAGAAAAAGTACATACTTAGGCATACAAATTACAAGCCCATTTTTAAATCATCAGATTGATCAGTTATCATACAATTGCTAGAACTGATACACAAATTTTTCAAGGTTTACACTCAATTTCTGAAATTATCTGGTCACAGACCAATAACATTTAGCTCTCTGACTGGCCCCAGTCTGCTGGCCACCCCGCGAGCAGCTTGCAGGGTTACAGGATCAGGTTAATAGAATACAAAATGACTTTTTGGCAAATCTTCACCCTTTCCCCCCACTCCTTTACTACCTCTTGTAGAAAGCATAAATCGCCTTATTCTGGGCTCCCACAAAGATTTGTTAAACCCCTAAGTACAGTGCTAATCGCATTCTGATCTGAGTCCTGAAGCAGGACAGAGACCAGGTCCCCACGGCAACCTCTGGAGGGGAAGAGGAGCTGCAGGGAAAGCAACAATTGAATCTGGAACTTCAGGTGCCAAGAAACACAATCAGAAAGAGAAGCCCTGGGGCTCCTGGGTGCCTCAGTCAGTTGAGCACCTGACTTCAGCTCAGGTCACATGATCTCACAGTTTGTGAGTTTGAGCCCACATGGGCTCTCTGTGGTCAGCACAGAGCCCGCTTCAGATCCTCTGTCCCTCCCTCCCTCTGCCCCCTACCCCTTGTTCTCTCTCTTTCTCTCTAAAAAATAAACATAAATATATATATATAAGCCCCGAGTTTTCCCCAAAACCCTGCTTCCAGATTCCTGACTCTTCTTAGAAGTTCCAGAGGATTCAAAACTGAGAGAGATGTGCCTAACAATCCTGTGTAATCATCTCAGGAACGGGACAAACACCATTTCTTCTGTGTGCATGAGGGTGAATGTCATGTGATAATGCCAAAGTGGTTAGTCTGTCATCTGTGAGTATCTGAGCCGGAGGGCTCTACGAGAGCTGGCTTCAGCCCTCAACCCTCAGGGCCTGTGGCAGAACGGCGGCAGGGCTGTCTCTAGTCCATGCCAATATGCCTTTGAGCATATTAGAAAATGTATCCCTTCTTCAAGACACTTTTCTTCCACCTGTTGGAAAATTCTTATCACACACTGATTTTCGTTAGAATAAAGCAACGGAGCACTTTTATTGCTACTTGCTGAAAATTGCATGTGTGTCCTGTGTGAATAGTATGCCTTTGATGTGGTCTCCTTGTGCAGTACGCAGCCTGCACAGATGTGCATAGCCGCCCTACCCCCAGAAAGCCTGTCCAAAAACTTAAAGGCTAGTGAGACATGGCTGTGTGCACATGACAAAGCCTGTCACTGGCCAGTTCAAGTGACCATGAAGTATAGGACTATGGGAGGGCTTTTCTAGTGACCTTCCCATATCCCCTGCCCATGGGGATCAGTCTTCTATGGTCAGACCACAGGATCTGGTACTGACGTCCACTACAACACTTTTCATATCCTACTTCAATTTTCCTGGTTACTTTTTGCTTTCTCTCCTGTAACACGTGCTCCTAATGACTAGAAATTGTATCATTCGTGTACACATGGCAAGTTTAGCATGCAGTAGGTGCCAAATGAATGAATGAATGGAGAAGTCTGGGCCTTTGCCTGACTCAATTCTCAGACTGAAAAGATCAGATCTTGAAATCAAAGGTGCAAGGAAAACCCATGCATTGGGTATATGACCCTTGCATTGAACGCTGACTAGGAGAAAACGCAGTAGAGCCTGGCTGTTTAAAAAAAAAAAAAATTAGGGGCGCCTGGGTGGCGCAGTCGGTTAAGCATCCGACTTCAGCCAGGTCACGATCTCACGGTCCGTGAGTTCGAGCCCCGCGTCGGGCTCTGGGCTGATGGCTCAGAGCCTGGAGCCTGTTTCCGATTCTGTGTCTCCCTCTCTCTCTGCCCCTCCCCCGTTCATGCTCTGTCTCTCTCTGTCCCAAAAATAAATAAACATTGAAAAAAAAATTAAAAAAAAAATTAGACTCTGAAACCAGACTCCCTGGGTTCAAGGCGTGGCTTTGTCATCCACTGGCTGTGTGCCCTTGGTCGAACCAGCTCCTGGTGCCTTAGTTCCTTCCTCTGTACAAGACAGGATATCGAGAGAACCTATTTCTAAGTGTCATTGTGGGAACTCAGTAAGTTATGACGTGCAAGGTGCTCAGAGTGGCGCCTAGCATACAATAAGGAGTCAGTAAGTGTTGTGTACTGGGCTGTATGCTAAGTGCTCCAGATAAAAATGTAAGATTCAGTCCCTGATCAGGGTGCCTGGGTGACTCAGCCCATTAAGCCTCTGATTTCGGCTCAGGTCATGATCTCGCGGTTTCTGAGTTCAAGCTCCTCATCGGGCTCTGTGCCAATAGCTCGGAGCCTGGCCTGCTTGGGATTCTGTGTCTCCCTCTCTCTCTCTGCTCCTCCCCTGCTCACTCTGTCTCTCTCACTCTCAAAAATAAACATGCATTAAAAAAAAAAAAACCCTAAAATTAAATAAATAAATAAAAATAAAAGACATCCCTTTGGGGCACCTGGGTGGCTCAGTTGGTTGGTGTCCAATTGGCTCAGGTCATGATCTAGCGGTTTGTGGCTTTGAGCCCCATGTCTGGTTCTGTGCTGACAGCTCAGAGCCTGGAGCCTGCTTGGGATTCTGTGTCCCCCCCCCCCCGCCCCTCCCCAGCTCACGCTCTGTCTCTCTGGCTCTCAAAAATAAACATTTAAAAAAAAAATCAGTCCCTGATCTAAAGGGGAGGCAAACTAGGGGGTGGAGAGGTGAGCCAGTAAATTCACTGGAACGTGAGAAGGGCTGCAGCAGATGTGGCTGCACAAAACTGAACAAAGACACAGGGAACAGAAACCCAACACAGCCTGAGAGGGCTCCAGGCTGTCAGGGAAGGCTTTCGAGAGATGATAATTGAACTGTAGCTGATGCCCAAAGAAACAGAAGGCATTTGCCCAACTGACAAAGAAGGAGAAGGCTAATGAAGAAGTGGCAATGTGGGCGAAAACACACACGTGGGCAATGCTGTGGTCCCACCAAAGGCCAGGAAGCACATGGGTATAGACTAGAACAGAGAGTCACAGGGCCAAGTCCGGCTAAGACAATGCCGGAGACATTACCAGGGGCCGATCCTGAAGAATCCTGAAGAGTTTCAACATTGTGTTACTATTATCATCATCATCATCATCATTATTATTATTATTACTATTATTATTATTATTAACCTTCAAGTACCAGTTTGGGTGTTACTTCCGCAGGAAGCCCTCCTTGATTATCTCCACCATATCACGCACCGTCTTCATCCGTTCAAGCCCCTATAACAAAACTACCACATACCGCGTGGTTTATAAAGAACAGAAGTTCATTTGTCACAGTTCTGGAGGCCAGAAGCCCAAGATCACCATTAGGTGAGGGCCCTCTTCTGGATCACAGACTTCTTGTCGTCTCCACCTCTCCTCACAGGGTGGACCAGGCAAGGGAGCCCTCTAGGCCCTCCTTTATAAGGCGTTGATCTCACTCACGAGGGCTCTGCCCTCAGGCCATAACCACCTTCAAAGCCCTGCCTCTTTTTTTTTTATTTTTTTTTAAATATTATTTTTATTTTTATTTTTGAAGGAGAGAGAGACCGAGCGTGAGCAGGGGAGGAGCAGAGAGAGAGGGAGACATAGAATTTGAAGCAGGCTCCAGGCTCCGAGCTGTCAGCCCAGAGCCCGACGCGGGGCTCGAACTCACAAACTGGGAGATCATGACCTGAGCCGAAGTCGGACGCTTAGCCGACTGAGCCACCCAGGCGCCCCAAAGCCCTGCCTCTTAATACCATCACGCTGGGCCTTGGGATTTCAAACATGTGAATTTCAGGGGATCCAAACATTCACACCATGGCAGATGCCGACTGTGGCTGGCATTTCTCCTATCGTAGCTCTATACTGTGGTTGTTTCATTATCTTCCACCCTTGGCCATAAGCTCAGAGAGAGCAAGGATGGCATTGCCTCGTTCAACACATATTTATTAAGTGCCTACTGTATGCCAGGCAGGGATCTAGAAACTGAAGATATAGCAATAAGGGTTATGGAGGAAAAAAAAATGGGGCAGGGGGATAGGGAATGAAATGGGGTGGTCAGGAGAAGCCTCACGGGGGTGATCTGTGAGTAAAGACCTAACTGAGTAAAGGAGTGACCAACACAAATATCTGTACAGAGAACATTCTAGACAGAGCGTACAGCAAGGGTCAACACCCAGAGGTGGCAGCATGCGCGGCACGTGGCTAAAGTGGGGCGAGTGAGGGAAAGAATAATCAGGGACGAAAGAAAGGTAAATGCGAGCCAGATGGTATGCGGTCTTCCAGGCCGTTTCAAGGCTTTTGGCTGTTATCCTCATTAGGTGGGAATAAAGGCAGGGCTTTTGAACAGAGGAGTGACATGATCTAACTTAGGTATCAATAGGGTTATTCTGGCTGCTGTTAAGAATGGACTAACAGTGGCAAGACGGGAAGCAGAAGACCAGATGGTCGGTTATCACGACAATCCCACCAAGGGATGATGGCGTCTTGGGTCAGGGACGCGGAGGTGGAGGCGGTGAGAAGTTGCTGGGGTCTGCGTTTATAATGAAGACACGGTCACTGGGCTCCGTCGATGGCTTCCGTCCGGGGTGGAAGGCAGAGGGTGGAGGCTTTGGCCTTGTTCACTGGAAGGATGGAGAAGGTTTTGTAGAGCCAGGTTTTGCAGCCGATTAGGAGCTCAGTTTTGGAAATAGTGGGTTTGAGGTGTTGAAAAACACACCCATAGCGTGAGAAGTGAGGCAGAGGATTCATTTTCAGAAGTACCAAACAAAAGCTGGGCAGTCTAGTTAACGGTAGGTTTACAAAGTACTGGAAATATGTATAAAACCCCTCCCTGCCCAGACCCACAGCGGAGTCCCAAACCCTTAGAAACTTCACTTCCTGATCCTCCTTCCCCCTCTCTGTTTCGCAGGCTTATTTTCACGGGCTTATTTTTGTGGACTTTGCAATGAGCATGTGCCAAGGAATAAAGGGGGGAGGGACTGAAAGTCTCTGGTCATCTCAGGGAATGTACATTTGTTCTAATCAGACCGCTTTATGGCATAGGCATATGGGCATAGGCAACGCCTGGGTAAGGCTGTGACCTCTGTAGTGCTCAGCCAATGAGGAATCAGGGGAGGGGCTTCACACTAGGAGATAAATTGTCTGCTGTAACTGCCAGAGTGTGGCGGTCCCTCAGACACCAGCTCTTGCAAGAACGTTGATTAAAGCCTCACTTCACAGTGCTCCCGGTCTCCTTGTCCCTCCTTTGATTGGGTCGGTGGGCTTATTTCTCACTCATATTTACAGAGATAGAAGAAAAAAATTATCCCCTTCACAAGAGACAAAAGACATAAAATGCCTATGAATCAATTTCATTAAGAATACGGGGGCCTGGGTGGCTCAATCAGTTAAGTGGCCCACTTTGGCTCAGGTCATGATCTCATGAGTTTCAGCCCTGCATCAGGCTCTGTGCTGACAGCTCAGGGCCTGGAGCCTGCTTCGGATTCTGTGTCTCCCTCCTTCTCTGCCCCTCCCCCACTCTCTCTCTCTCTCTCTCTCTCACTCTCCCTCAAAAATAAATAAACATTAAAAAAAAAATTTTTTAAGAATAGACGAAAACCTCAGAATTTTATTGAGACACTTGAAGCGCTGACCACACCTCTGAGCTCACAGCGGCTCACGGGGCCCAAGGGTCTAGTCTGAGAGGGAATTTGCGATGTCTGGCTCCCACACACTATATGCAGCTAGGAGCAAAATTCAACCTTTCTATGCTTCCTCAGAGCACTTCCTAGCTAGTTCATTGTAAAGCTGTTTCAAAAACATTTTATTATAAACATTTCAAACACATGCAGAGGTAGACAGACTAGCAGAATGAACCCCCAGGTACCAATCATGCAGCTTAAGCAATTATCAACGCGCGGCCACTCTTATTTCAACCATACCGCTACCTATTCCCAACGTACTCACTTATTATTTTGAAGCATACCCCTGACACCATATTCATCATATTGTCTAATCCAAACATACGTCATCACGTAGCTCTAAAAGATGTGAAATAGTTGTGTTTTTTTTTTTAACGTTTATTTATTTTTGGGACAGAGAGAGACAGAGCATGAACGGGGGAGGGGCAGAGAGAGAGGGAGACACAGAATCGGAAACAGGCTCCAGGCTCCGAGCCATCAGCCCAGAGCCCGATGCGGGGCTGGAACTCACGGACCGTGAGATCGTGACCTGAGCTGAAGTCGGACGCTTAACCGACTGAGCCACCCAGGCGCCCCGTGAAATAGTTTTAAAAGTGCTAACATTACACCTCAAATAATTAACATCAATTCTCTAATTTTATCAAATGGAGAGGCAGTTTGCAACCGAACAATTTGCCATTTGCTCTTTATGTCTAATCAGCCTCAAAGGTTGCATTCCCTGCCTCTCGGCATGCAAGGTGAGGTTGGGGTTAATAATTTGGGGCAGTTCTTTTCAAACTGTATTCAGAGACTACTCTAGATGTCTAACTAGAGGGAGGAGAAAAGCCAAGAGGTAAGCAGAATTAGGGCTCCCCGGAAAAAGACAGAAGAGACACAGCTGGCGTTTTTTTGTTTTGTTTGTTTGTTTGGTTTTGGTGGTGGGGGGTGGTTGACATAGCTTGTTGACATAAGAAAAGTCATTTTTATGTCCTGGCCCTCTTGTGATCTAAGCCTGACTGGCACCTGACACTACTTGCCAGAAGCACATTTCTTGCAGAACTCCCTGCGATATGTTGAAATTGCAGAATAGACCTCAGTAGTTAACGGTTTTAAGGGAACAAAAAAGAATGTAAGAATACACAGCCACTTTCAGGCCACGAGATAGCCTATATTTGGGACAATAAATCGATGGTAAAACTCCCAGTGCTGACTCCAAAGTGAAGCGTGGCCTGAAGCACATTCTTGAGTAATCTTTGCAGGATCTAAACCCCTTTGAGCACCCAGATCCCAGACCAAGTGAGGCCAGAGAATTGATGATGCTGACCCTTGCCGGCCCTCATGACTTCAACCAACTAAGACCCCTCATGACTTCAACCAACTAAGACCCGGACTCGCCCACTTTAAGATGACTTTTGCCCCACTGCGCAAGACCCTTGATGAATATGTACGCACCCTTAGCTTAAAACTTCCCCAGTTTTATTGTTCCAGGAGACACTGCTTTGGGAAATATCCCGGGTGTTCCCCTTTACTCGTTGCAAGTAAAATCCTTCCTTTTCCTTTTCTCTTTTTGTTGTTTGTTTGTTTGTTTGTTTGTTTGTTTTTGGCTTGGTTGTGTCCTTTAGCTCAACACTTACCGAGGTGAACCCAGTTTGGGGTAACAAGATACCCCCTGGAGACAGAGCTACCAGATGCCAAGCCCAGCGTTCAGAAGCCAAGATTCTAGAAACCTTGGGGTGCTGAGCTCGAACCGCCCCCCTGCCAACCCCAGGGATGAACAGCCCAAGCCGCCCCCCATACTCGGAGATGAACTGCTGGGCCCGTCCCTGTCCCCAGTCGGGGACGCCTGGTCCCGACCATTATCCCCCAAACATGAGCCAACGCCCTCCGTCCCCCCCGCCCCCCCCGGCCTGGATCTGGAGATGAACATTCCAAGACTGACACCAATCCCGACGCGGGGATGCACAGCTCCTACCTCCAAAACCTGCAGAGGCACTACCGGAGTCAGTCCCCCTAAATCCAGCTCAAGCTCGCCCACCTCTTCCCAAGGAATGCCGGGCGAGCACCTCAACACTCCGCCCCGCCAAGAAGGCTCTTTCATTGGCCACCAGTCCCCGCTTCCAACTCTTCCCATCTAGGAACAGGGCGCGATCACGACTATACACCCCCCACCCCTAGCGCCTCCGACCGGGGCGCGGTCCGGGCTGGACTCACCTCAGCGCCCCAAACAAGGTCGCCCACGGCGCCCGCCGGAGCCCATAACGCATGCGCAGGAAAGTCTGCGGACTACAATCCCCAGAAGCCCCTGCGCCGCAGCAGCCAGGAGGCCCGTGCCCCTGCTGGGGTCACCCGCACGCCAGTCATTTACCTAAAACGAAAACAACAACAATCGCAAGAGTGGTAAAATACCAGTGAAATGCTAGCAATAATGAGAACAAATCACTCTCCCCCCGTGACAATAAAGGAGAGGCAAGATCCTCTTACCACCTGGAAATGAGCACTTGTTCTCAATTTAGTGAAAATCCTTTACAGGTTCTTAACTCTGCAGACATATCCTTTAATTTTATAAACGCAATTTGTCAATTAAAATGTATTTAAATACCCTTTTCACGGCTTGTTTCCATTGAAGGGGACTCTGGAAGATCTTCCACACTTCAGAGCTGACATAGTCCTGTAATAGGTTTCTCCTTCTCTGAAGCAGAAAGAATTAACAACCAGTGCCTTCTGTTTTTAATCAGGGGATAGCACGAGTCTGGGTGGGTGGTGGGTGGAGGTCTTATCAGAGGCCTATTTCTACAAATCACGAAGACACGGGAAGTTTTCAGATTCCCTTTGAGGAGTCTCCGCTCTTGGGACTTACTTTTTGCATTTTAAGATTCCTGTTAGAGAAAGTGTCTTTCTTTTTGTGCCATCATGGGGTAAGAAAATTGTAGGATTTCCCTAGAGGCCCACAATTCTCGCCTGGAGGAAAGCACCAAAACAAAACAAAACAAAACAAAACAAAAACAAACCCCAAAACAAAACACAAAAACAAAAAACGGGTGAGAACACATTCTCTCTTTGCTAGCTCTGGTCCTAGACATGGGAGATAACTGAAGACCCCCATCGCCATGCCTTGGCAGGAGCTGGAGAAATAATATCCAACTATCAACTGGCATTGCAACTTAGGCACATAAAGAGAACAGCAAAATTCTTTTGGCCTATCCCTGTCTATTGATATCTTGACGTTAGTTTCCTCATGATGGGGAAAAAAAAAAAAAGTGCAATCTTCCAGGGCTGGGAGTCATCCTTAATTTTGGCAGATACTAAGTCTTTTTACTGGATAGAGGGGGATGTTTTCTTTAACGTGCTTCAGTAATATCTGCCATAAATACGTCAATTCTCCACGTTTGCATTAATTTATTCTGTAGCCTCTCCTTTTTTTTTAACATATATTTTTTAACATTTCTTTATTTTTGGGAGACAGAGAGTGAGAGGGGAAGGGGCAGAGAGAGAGGGAGACACAGAATCTGAAGCAGGCTCCAGGCTCCGAGCTGTCAGCAGAGAGCCCAGCGTGGGGCTGGAACTCACGAACCGCGAGATCATGACCTGAGCCGAAGTCGGACGCTCAACTGACTGAGCCACCCAGGCGCCCCTTAGCCTCTCCTTTTTCACCTCTCTCCTACTATTTTCTCGCTTGCCCACTCGGCTCCAACCACAGCGGGCTTAATGGTTGTATCCCCAGTGCTTAGACCCACAGTGCCTGACACATAGTACCTCTCGATTCATCAAATTTCAGTCAGAAGTAACAATTCAAGAGATAAAGATGATATGCATGTACTCCTGACGGCCAAATTGCATGACACCGTGTTACACCGGGACCCTGGGGTCCAAGGCAACAACAGGCTTAGGTGTTTTCAGTGCTGTGAGCAACACAGCTGGATGCAGGAGATCTCCCAAGTGTGTGAATGTCTGACCTGCTATCCTATCACCTCATCCTAGTGGGTGCTGGTAGATTACCTCACCAAATTGGCATGCTTTCTTCTTCATCTGGTGATGGAATAATACTAGGCTGGGTTTTATACCTGAAACATTTACATTCAGGCTAACGACTGTTCTGAGGAACAGTTACACCTCGTCTGGACCCACAAAAGCTGCTTGGGGATAGGTAGCTTAAATCTCCGACTCCACCTTATGAAATGACCACATGTCAACGTGTTGCTAGGACACAGCCTTACTGTCACAATACACTTTATACTCTATACCAGACTCGTCTCCCCAACCAACCCACTTCCGTTAGAGCCAACTCGTTCAACATCATTCTTGGTATGCTACCGATCATTCCATCGCTGACTCCACTCTGCAGATGGTGCTCTCACAACTCTCCAACCGCCCCGAAACTTGCATTAACCTTTCTGCCATATGACATTCAAAGAATGACAACAGAGTAACACCTCACTTCACTCGCTGCTGATTTTGCATGGAAAGCACCGCGCTTTTACACCCAACGCAAACCAATCCATAGCGGTTACAGCACTGCCCTTGACTCTCTTGTAGCCCTTGCTGCCACTGAAATACCAGCAGCCGATTGGCAGCTGGGTAAGCTGGGTAAGGCAACCCAGTGGCATCTCAAGGCCAGCCTCCAGCAGGTAGAATGATCAGGGCACATCTACAAAAGTTGACTGTTGCCACAACCATTCCAACCGTGTGATTCTCCCACGCTTGCTAGTAGGTATGGTAGTTTCAAGACACATCCACGAATTCTCTGGTCCTCCTTCCAGGACGCCTACTGCCCCTTCCCATAAACGAGTGGCTCCGACGGAACAGAAGAGAGCAGAAGTGATGGCGATTTCAGGGTCAAAAAAGGCACTGTGGCTTCTTGCTTGCTCTCTCCCCTCTGCTCACTTGCTCTGAGGGAAGTCTGTTGCCCTGTCATGAGGGCTCTCAGGCAGTCCTGTACAGAAGCCCGTGCGGTGAGGATCTTAGACCTTTTTCAACAGCCACTGAGGAACTGAGGCCTCCTGTTCAAGGCTCTTTTGTGCCCAGAGCCATCTTGGAAGCAGATCCTTTAAGCCCTGGTCAGGCATTCAGAAGACTGTAGCTGCAGGCAGCATCTGACAGCCAGTTCCAGAACACTGGGGATGTGCTGCCCAATTTTAAGAATCTGAGGTCCTCCTTTGGAAAGCCAGTAAGCGAGTTGAACTTTTCGACCACAAACGTTGAAGGTCTGAGGTGTAGGAATGGCGTCTACACTGGCTCTTTGGCTCTAAAACCCACCCCACGATTGGAAGGAATCACCCTGCTGCTGTTCCATAAAATACTGGAGATTTCTTCAAGCCCCCTTCTGAAAGCTAACCATTGCACTCTGCTCGACTCCCAGACATGCTAACTATTCGCTTAGATAGAAGGTGCCCCTCGCCCACATCCCTGACGTTCTTTGTCTAGTAGCCCAGGCAGCAGAGAGGAGCTCAGCCTGGACTGTGCCCCAGGTCTCGAGCCTCCCGGATGAAGAAGTCAGACTCCCGGGAATGCCCTCTGCGAAACCAGGCTTGGGGGCTCACTGGTCCCAGAGGGTCAGGATGCAGACTGGAGCACCACAGCTCCTCCCGGTTCTCCAGATCACCTCGTTTCTGCCCAAGCCAAAAAAAATTATGCAGCCTCTGAAAGTATCTAAATCACAAATTTCTCAGTTCGTTTGTATACTTTATATTTGGTACTAGGTGCTAAGTAAACAGTAGAAAAAGCCAAAAAAAAAAAAAAAAAAAAAGAAAAAAAAGTATAGAGGTTGTAACAGGGATCTTTGACCATAAGGCACTGTTCCACCAGACTCATTTTTTTAAAAAATAGCTTTACTATCGTTATAAAACTGATATATACTCTTCGTGGAAAAGTAAAATGCATAAAAGTACATGAATGTATTACATACCCCGCATCCCACTTGCTAGAGATATGCAGTCATCATACTAACCTTTCACACTTTTTTCTTCTCTCTCTAAACATACACACACGAAAACATACCAACAAAATGGGAGTCATACTAAAATTGTTCCACAACTCTCCTGACTCACAAAATAGTGTGTGGGCAACCTTCAATGCCACTGTAGGCACTGAATATTTTTAGTGGTTTTCGCTCATTTACATGTGCCTTTATTTGTTACACTTGGAGTATTTTTTTTTTTTTTTTTTTTTTTTTTTTGCTATAGTAAGAAAACTCTAAGAAACTCAGCTGGAGGCATACATCTTTTTCCACATGTGCAACCATCTCCCAACTATCAATGACTACACCCTCATTGCCACTTCAAAGGTTATACAAATTGGACTCGATACACTGACAAATGCTTTCCAAAAAAAGACTACTTCTTTTCACTCCTACCAGTATATTCACGAGTGCCTATTTCCACAGGTCCCACCGATGGTGGCTTTGGTGACTCTATGTTCTGTTCTGACAAGTTAAAGGGGTATTTCTGGGTTTTTTTTAAATGCTCTAATATGTATCTTTAAAAACACGAGGAAACGAAACGAACGGGGCAGAAATATTCGTGATAGCAATAAATTAACCAATAAATTCAATGCAATGCCAGTCGGACTGTGTTTTTAAAACTTGATAAAATGCAATGGTCCTGCCATACAGCACGGCCTGTCTAGGAGAGCGGTGTATCTCTAGGAGATAAAACACATTCACCCCAGCATGATAAAAACATGATGGCGATACATCACGTGGAGATACACCTGCCAAGAGGCGGACTCTCTAACTGTTCCCAGCCTTCTGAAAGTGACTTGCCCTCACCAACGTGCACATCATCTCTCCATTTTTGTAGAAACCATCTTCTAAAAGGTACGCACGATGTTGGTTTTAGTAAGGTGATGACTTTCTCTGACATTTGTCCCATGTGTAGGTATTCCCCCCTCCCCCCCCCCCGCCCCCCAGCAAGGAATCCACGTTCACAGTCTGCTCCTCGGACACACTCCTATGTCATTCGTAAAAAGCTCCCTCCTGGGCCGACTCTGATGCGAGCGGCGGTTTTTACCGAGGCCCCGCCGTACTTCAAGGACGGTCCTCTGGGGGACAGACCCTTGGAGAGCAAAGTTCGCACCGCAAGTGCTTTTCTCATCTATCAACCTGCCGGATCGTCCCTTCCCTTCCTGGGCAGGCCAACTGCCGTGATGGGTCACCCTCCACCGGAGCCCTCCCTGCGCATCCCGTTCGCAAAGCCTTCCTCCTGCGTCGGCGCTCAGACGGGCGTCAAGTTCTGAGTTCTGCCTCAGCGCGTGTCTGCTTCTCCGGTTTCTCGCCGGCGTGCGCTCGCTGATGGTTCCGCAGCCCCGAGCTGTAACTGAAGCCCTTCCCGCACTCCCCGCACTTGTAGGGCTTCTCGCCGGTGTGGACCCTCTGGTGGACGTGAAGACAGGAGCTTCGCCCAAAGCCCTTCCCGCACTCCTCGCATCTGTAGGGCTTCTCGCCGGTGTGGACCCTCTGGTGGCCTTGGAGATGTGAGCTCTGACTGTAGCCCTTCCCACACACGTCGCATCGGTAGGGCTTCTCTCCGGTGTGCACCCTCTTGTGACTGAGGAGACCAGAGCCGTACCTGAAGCCCTTGCCACATTCGTAACACGTGTAGGGCTTCTCCCCCGTGTGCAGTCTCTGGTGGGTGCGAAGATTTGAGCCGTAACTGAAGCCCTTGCCACACTGATCACACGTGTACGGCTTCTTCCCCGTGTGGATCCGCTGATGTTTGTAGAGGCTTGACGTGCACCGGAAACCCTTCCCGCACGCTTCGCACTCGTAGGGCTTCTCGCCGGTGTGGACCCTCTGGTGGATGAGCAGCCCCGAGCTGTAACTGAAGCCTTTGCCGCACTCGGCACACTTGTAGGGCTTCTCGCCGGTGTGGGTCCTCTGGTGGATGAGGAGGTCGGAGCTGTAAATGAAGCCCTTCCCGCACGCGTCGCACACGAACGGCCTCTCCCCGGTGTGGACCCTCTGGTGACTGTGGAGGTCCGAATTGCGCCGGAAGCCCTTCCCGCACTCGCCGCACTTGTAGGGCTTCTCCCCGGTGTGGACCCGCTGGTGGACGTGGAGGTCCGAGCTCCGGCCGAAGCCCTTCCCGCACTCGCACTTGTAGGGCTTCTCCCCCGTGTGCAGCCTCTGGTGCCGGAGCAGCCCCGAGCTGTAGCTGAAGCTCTTCCCGCACACGTCGCAGTCGAAGAGGCGCTGCCCCGTGTGAACCCGCTGGTGGGCCCGGAGGTACGAGTTGTAGCTGAAACCCTTGTCGCACTGGTCGCACCGGTAGGGCTTCTGGCCCGCGTGCGCCTTCTGGTGGCTGCTCGGGTGGGAGCCGCACGAGGAGCCCTTCCCGCACTGGGCGCCGCAGCCGAAGGGCTTCTCCCCCGGGTGCACGTGCCGGTGCTTGTGGAGCGCGGACTTGGCGTAGAAGCCCTTGCCGCACTCGCCGCACGCGTAGGGCTTCTCGCCCGTGTGCAGCCGCCGGTGCACCTGCAGCACCGAGCTGTAGCTGAAGCCCTTCCCGCACTCGCCGCACTTGTAGGGCTTCTCGCCGGTGTGGACCCGCTGGTGGACGAGCAGGTTTGAGCTTCGGCCGAAGGCCTTCCCGCACTCCTCACACGCGTAGGGCTTCTTTCCCGTGTGCACGCCCTGGTGGATGAGCAGAATCGACTGATACCGGAAGCCCTTCCCGCACACGTCGCATCGGTAGGGCATCTCCCCGGCGGGGGCCCGGGGCCGGCTGGGACCGCGCGCGTTCTGCCGGAGGCCCCGGGCGCGCTCCTTACCCTTGGAGGGCTTCTCGTCCGTGGGGGTCCTCTGGGGCCTCTCGAGGTGGGCGGTCTGCCTCAAGCCCGTACCACCCTCGGGATATCTGCGGGCTTTCTCTTTCCAGGGAGCGCTGGGCTGGGCGGGAAGGTGCAAGGCGCCCCGGAGGCCGTCTCCGCGTTCGCCGCTTCTCCGGTCATCCTCTTCCGGGGCAGGGTGACGGAGGGTTGACTTTTTCAGGCCGTCTCTTCCACAGCGCTCGCGATCACACGGTCTCTCTCTTTCCGGTAACCTGTGGTCATCGTGACAACGTGATACCCAGCGGAAGCCGAAACCGTCCCACTCGGGTTGATGCGTTGTACCCTGCGTGTCAAGTTTTTTACACCCTTCCAGAACATTCCACGACTCGTTCACAAAGGCCTTCATCCAAGATTCTTGAACGGACACCGGTCTTATAGCTTTCCAGGGTGGAAACGCTTGATTGTCCAAACTGATGGGTCCTTGAAGACCGCCGGCCAGATTGTCAATTTGCAAACCCCGAGGAGATGCTGCTTCCCACCCCTGGCAGGGAGAAGCGTCCTCCGAGAACTGGAAATCCTTCCCTTGAAGATTCACTCTACGGTCTTGACTCCCAGTTAATTCACCAGCCGCCTGTTCCCCGATTTTCCAGTAGCACAGCTCTCTGTAGGAAAGGCACTTAAGTTCCCTTTCTTGAATATACTCCAGATCCTTTTCATTCTTGTCTCCTGTGGGGTGAAAGACAGTTCAGAGATGAGAACAAGTACAAGAATGGCTCATGGCTCAGGGATCTCAAGCCAAGTCAGGCTTTCAGGCCCGGACCAGTAACGGCCTGGAGCAAAATCCACCTGTGTGTATCATAACTACCAAGGCACTTCTTTTGTATCTGGAAGAAAAAAAAAAAAAAAAGAAGAGGTTCCTATTAATAAGCTTCGTAGCCAGACATTAAATGACCCTACTAGCAATGAACTGCATCTCATCTAGTTGCCCAAGCGAGAAAGAAATTCCAAACAGATTCCTACAGAGGAGATTCACTTCTCCGCTTAATGTTGTCGTTCATAACAATAATATCCAACATTATTACGATGCTTCCTACGGTGCTGACGATATACACCGATTAACTCACTTAACCCTCAGAATAACACTGAGGGGGGAACTCATCATTTTTGTTTAACGGATGAGGGATCCAGGGCACAGAGAGGGTGAGTGACCCAGTGAAGTCACTCCACCATGCGGTGCCGAAGGGGGGGGCGGGGGCAGGGAGTCAAACAGGGAAGTCTGGTTTCAGAGCCATACTGAGCACTGCCTCCCAGAGTGAATCTGTGAGCACGTGTGAGCTGAACTCGGGGGAGAAACAAAGCACCAAATCCTCCAAAGTGCACCAGCTGTGTCCCGGCTTCCAGAAGCGTATCGAATAGGAATCCACATGATACTGACAGGGCCCAGAGGCATAAACATGTTCAGCTTCTCTCTGTCACCAACTGCAAGCCATCAAACCATCACGTTTACCACGTAGTTCAACGTTAAAGAAATCTGCCCATGCTTTTTGATATTCCTTATTGGCGATTCTTATCATCATGGGCCAGAATAACACAAATCTGTTCATACCCGAGGACTTGTAGGATATTGGAGACAAATGAGAAATCCATCAGTGGACTCTCAATATGCTGGAAGAGTCTCTCTGCCACTGGCTTGTCTTAATGCTGACCGGCTGTTTCTAGCAAAGGGAGGAAAGTCCAGGGACCCCTCAGTCACTCTGGATATGTTACTCTCTGAAAAGCATGAAGAATCCATGTGAAGGTGGGGACCGAGGAGCGGAAATGAGGTCGGAGAACAATCACCTACCATAGTACAAGTGTCCACAGGCAAGATCAAGGTCAGAAGGGGCCTCTGCATGACAAGTTCACCCCACCCCTGCCTGCGTCAGACCCCAGGCTGCATGGTTCTTGCCCGGGCGTGCATCTCTCGGGAGTTTCTCTGTTACCCGAGTCTCTCTACCTTGTTCCATGGAGGTGCCTTATCAGGTTTGAAAGGTTGTTGCCCTGAAAATCCAAGCCTTAGGCTCATTTGTGAGGTGCAAAAAATGATCAAAAAATGTAGTCCTGATCTTTCAAGTTCCCCGGGAACAAGAACATTCCAATCAAGGTAAGTGTGGATTACCCAGACATTCCCCTTACCCAGAGAGAGCAGGTTCTGGAAGTTCTCCAGCATCACATCTCGGTACAGCTTCCTCTGGGTGGGGTCTAGAAGCCTCAGCTCCTCCTCGGTGAAGACCACAGCCACATCCTTGAAGGTCAATGGCTCCTAAAATGTGAGACACCATTAACACAAACACGTACCAGATGAAAGGCAAACTTGGCGTCACTAAGAAGGGTAGACAAGCACGCAGGCAGTTGCTCGGTCTGACGAGTCAAATCAGGTTTTGTTAATGTCTGATGCCAACAATGTAGGTTCTTACCAACTGATCTTCCGTGGTTATCCACAGAGCAAAGCAACAAACATTCTTCGCTCAGTGTGAGCACTTCAGAGGGCAATTCCATGGAGCTACAATGCTTCCATCATGTGGTCTGTCCATTTGACAATTTTTTTATAAGTTTTTAAAAAAAAATTTTTAACATTTATTTCTGAGAGAGAGAGAGAGAGAGAGAGAGAGAGAGAGAGAGAGAGAAAGACAGAGCACAAGTAGAGGAAGGGCAGAAAGACAGGGAGATACAGACTCTGAAGCAGACTCGAGGCTCTGAGCTGTCAGCACAGAGCCCAACGTGGGGCTCGAACCCGCAAACTGCGAGATCATGACCCGAGTCGAAGTTGGGACGCCCTACCGACTGAGCCACCCAGGTGCCCCTCAAGTTGTTTTTTTTTTTAAGTGTATTTATTCATTTTGAGAGAGACGGAGACAGCACAAGTGGGGGAGGGGCAGAGAGCGAGGGAGAGAGAGAATCCCAAGTGGGTTCCATGCTGCTGGCGCAGAGCCTAATGAGAGGCTTGAACTCATGAAACCGTGAGACCCTGACCGGAGCCGAAACCAAGAGCTAGATGCTTAACTGACTGAGCCACCCAGGGGTGCCTTGACTCTCACTTACAGAATACCAACTTTTCCTCCAAAATGGCTGTTTCAACAGTGCCTGATGTTAAGAGTGCCCACATCTGCACACACCTCCAGATCACCTCCTCGGTTCTTCACCAACCAGCCCCTCGCCCCTCCATCAGCAGTGGGACAAATCCTGCTCTTTGCCGCCCCTGCCCCCCACCCCCTCCACACACACACACGCCTTTTACGGGTTTCCATGTCAGCACCTGTCAGAAGCAACCAACGGGTATTTATGCGACCATGTCCCCAGCCAGAGGAGGCCTCTGAAGCAGCGGTGGAGTTTCACGTCATGCTGTGTCATCCTCAGTTATGAACTGTGGCCCACGGCCTTCGAGCAAATTGCTCTAGTCCACTGAGGAAAACAGCGGCGTTGTAAACACAGTGAAACACAGCAATCAACTGTATCGTGATACTCGCCGTCCTTCTCGAGAGGGAGACAATTGCGTATGAGGGACTTCAAATTCCACTTTGCCTGCAGCCTGTCCCAGGAATACCTGTAACAAGGTCTTACGAAGTACAACTTGAACTGTGATTCTATACATAACTTAAAAAAGAAATTTTTTTGTACTATTTTTGAGAGAGAGACAGACAGACAGACAGAGTGCAAGTGGGGGAGAGCAGAGAGAGAGGGAGGGAGACACAGAATCCGAGGCAGGCTCCGATTTCTGAGCTGTCAGGACAGAGCCCAATGTGGGGCTTGAACTCACGAACTGTGAGATCATGACCTGAGCCAAAGTCAGAGGCTTAATTGACTGAGCCAGGCACCCAGGTGCCCGTATACATATTTAACTTTAAAAAAAAAAAAATTCATGGGTTCATTTTTAAGAAGGAAGGCAAAGTAGCTTTAGTAGTAAGTTTTCCTTTTTTTTTTTTTTTCAGCTTATTTATTTATTTTGAGAAAAAGAGATAGAGAGAGAACGGGGGAAGGGCAGAGAGAGGTGGGGCAGGGGGAGAGAGAATCCCAAGCAGGTTCCATGCCATCAGTATGGAGCCCGATGGGGGCTCGAACCCACGAAACCATGACATCATGACCTGAGCTGAAGTCACACACTTAAGTGAGCCATCCAGGTGCCCCCATAGTAAGGTTTAATGCATGCATGTCTATATATGACTCATTCCATAAATGTTCAGTACCTATAAAACAGTATTAGACACAGGAATTCCAGACATAACGAAGAAAATAACAGCCCTGCCTCTGTGGGGCTTGTGCCCACAGTCCCCGAGGTCCCTTCCAAGTTCTATGATTCACCAGAAGGACTCACAGGACTCAGTACATAGTCATACTCACAGCTTGCGCTTAGTATGGTTAAAAAACAAAGCAAAATCATGGGGCACGTGGGTGGCGCAGTGGGCTAAGCATCCGACTCGGCTCAGGTCACGATCTCACAGTCTGTGGGTTCGAGCCCCATGCGGGGCTCTGTGCTGACGGCTCAGAGCCCGGAGCTGGCATCAGATTCTTGTCTTCTTCTCTCTTTGCCCCTCCCCCACTTGTTCATTTTCTCTCTCTCTCTCTCTCTCTCTCTCTCTCTCTCTCAAAAATAAGTAAGTAAATCGCTTTAAAAAAATCAGCTGAGGGAAAGAGCATGTGGAGTGAAGTCTGGAGGAAGCAGGGTGCAACCGGGTGTGTTCTGTGACAAATCTCAGCCACGCAAAGAACTACACACTGGACCCCATGGGTCCCGGCAGATCTCTGAACATGGGCGTGGTCTCGGGGAGCCCTGAACCAGGAGGTGAGGGAACTTGGCCATGGCTACACAGCCAGTGAGAGACAGGGTTCGAGTTCAAACTACAACATGAGCACACAGAGTCTAGTTCCAGAGCCCCTGTACTTTAACTTTAACAACTGTCCTATACGGGCCAACCTGTGTGTCACCAGGGGGGCAGAAATGCGTGTATAAAGCAGATAATTTGCAGAAAAATCACTGTAAGGCAGGCTCTAGCCTACGTATCTTTACGTGGTTTATCTCACTGAACCCTCACAAAACTCACAGAAAGCGAGAACTTTCTGGAGCACCAGGAATGCTCTCTTGTCTGCTCTCTTACCGGTAACTGCTCACAAGGTAGTTACTGTTGCTATCTCCATTTCACCGACGAGAAAACGGGGCTCAGAAAGCGAATGCTACGTGTCGAACAACATACGCTTCGGAAGCCTGAGTCGGGACTGGACTCGGGCAGCCCGAGTAACGACGCTGAAACCACCCAGCCCTACCGCCGCCCAAATGAGCTTGGAGGCGCCAGACCAGAGGAACCCACCTCCCCACTCGGGAGGGAGAGCGCCACCAACACAGCACATTTCCGAGCAGAATCCCAGATCGATCCCAAGACCAGAGGCAGCGTCACAGGGGAGAAACGTCGGGCCAGAGGCAGCCGATGTGACAATTACACAGTTGTGGCCCTGCCGCTAACTCCCGAATCTTTACAACCAGTCCTGCCTTCTGCACTGAGCCCTGCCCACTCCGCCTGCCGCCTGGACGCCTAAAAGGTATCGCGAAGCAAAAACAGCCCAACTGGAAGGGAGTCTTTCCTCCCAAATACTTCCCTTCTCGTCTCTCTGACGTGGGCAAATGCAAGTACCATCTGCCTTAAAGGCATTGCCTGGATTCTTTCCTTTTCTTCGTTTCTTACATCTGATTCATTAAAAAAAAAAAAAAAATTCATGGGGCGCCTGGGTGGCTCAGTCAGTTAAGTGTCTGACTCTTGATTTCAGCTCAGGTCACAATAGCACGGTTCGTGAGTTCGAGCCCCGCGTCAGCCTCTGTGCTGGCGACACGAAGCCTGCTTGGGATTCTCTCGCTCTCCTCTCTTTTTCTCTCAAAATAAATAAACTTAAAAAAAATTCTGCCACTTATTATTCCAAAGTATACTTCAAGCTTCTCCCTGTAACTACTTCTACCTCTCTAATGTGACTCGTCATCGTCCTCCGCTTGGATGATCGCACAGACCTCCTCCCAGTTCATCCTGCCTACGTCCCTCAAGATACTTCAGAGCCCTCATCTTGCATTTAACCCGTTACTACCGGTCTCCCCCTTCTAGAAGGCCAGCCCCATGAAGGCAGGGGTGGTATCTGTTTTGCTCTCTGATGTATCACCAGGGCTTAGAATAATGTTTGGCCCATAGTAGGTGTGCGACAAACGTTTGCTGAATGAAGAGAGAAAGACTAACTTTTGAACCTCAGAGGTACATGCTCAATATAAATAGTAAAACAACACAGAGACATACAACTCAGTAGAGCAGAGTACAGTATACAGGAATGGTCACGTCCTATGAAAGCTAAGTCAACTGTCATTTTTCTTTCTCTTTCTCCACATGTATAACGCACACACCTATTTTTTTTTTTAACTTTTTTACTGTTTGTTTATTTTGAGAGAGAGAGAGAAAGCACACGAGCAGGGGAGAAAGAGAGAGCACACAAGCAGGCAGAGAGAAAGGGAGAGAGAAAGAATCTGAAGCAGGGCAGAGCCTGACATGGGGTTCAAACTCACAAACTGCGAGATAATGACCTGAGCTGAAATCAAGAGTCAGGCGCTTAACCAACTGAGCCACCCAGGCATCCCCATACACACCTACTAAATATATATGTTTATATACATATATACACATACATATACATAAACATATAGAAAAATATATAAATGATAAAGTCAGCATTTCAGTTGACCTACAGATGAATGATTAATAAATGGCACTGTCCTGACTGGCTATCCATCTTGAAGAAAATGACATTAAATGTCAACCTTAGGCCACTTACAAAAACCAGTTATAATCATTTTAGAGATTAAAACGTTTTTAATCTAAATAAAAACCCATTTAGGTGCCTTTTTTTTTTAATTAAAAAAATTGTTTTTTTAATGTTTAATTTTGAGAGACAGAGACAGGGTGTGAGCTGGAGAAGCGGCAGAGAGAGGGAGACACAGAGTCTAAAGCAGGCTCCAGGCTCCGAGCTGCCAGCACAGAGCCTGACATGGGGCTCGAACCTACAAGCCACAAGATCATGACCTTAGCTGAAGTCAGACGCTTAACCGACTGAGCCACCCAGACGCCCCCATTTAGGTGCCTTTCTGATTAAGCTTAGAATGGGTAAGGCCTTTTGCAGCTAGGTATGGAGCCATATTTTCAAAAGGGTACTAACAAATCATTTAACTGTGTACAAATTTTACACTTCTTTATGGTCAACTCACCATTCAGAAAGTAAAAATTGAGAGAAAGTAACTTTAACACTTTTGATGGGCATGAGTTAACAACCCTACTCTTGAAAGAGCTCCTGTCATTAATGAAAAATGGACAAAAGCATTTCATAAGCAATTTATAGGTGAGAAAATACAGCAGCAAATATATACATGAAAGATGCTTATCATGCACCTACTGTGTGAGGAACTACAAAATACATAGGTCTTGGCCACATACCCTCCTCCATCAGATTAGCAAAAATGTTTAGTACTGATATATAGCCTGGGGGGGGTTAAACTTGCCAAAAAGAAAATTAATCAGAATTTTTAGAAGCGTGACCAAAAAAACCCACTCCTACGATTAGGGGAAAATAAAACCTCAAGAGATGAGCCAACCAGCAGAATGAACATCACTGAAGCACAAGCCGGTGAACTGGAAAACAGAGCAGCCTCCTGGAAGGTGACAGAAAATTCCGAAGAAGAGAAGTTTAAGAACAGGGAAGATAGATCTGGAAGTTACACCTTCAGTAATGGGAGTTCCGGCAGGACCACATGAATAAAATGACAGTAACGGCAGACAGACATCCAGGCAGAGAGAGAATTAACGCCAGAAGATCGCAGAGCAAAGGCGATAAACGTGTGATCCTTGAAAATGACGCTCGGCCAAGATGCCATGTATAAACACAACAGACCTTTCTGAGAAAAAGCGCTAAACTAACCAATAAATAAGCATAAGCTTTGCTCACCAGAAGGTGAACGGAGAAGGGAGAGAAAGACCAGCATGAGACTTAATGCCAGTTCCGAAAGTATGAATGAAGACTCTTCAGCTTCGCCAACGTGCCATCCGCAAATTCCGTTCGCCTAAAGGCACAGACATTGTTCAGCACAGAAACGGTCAGCGGAGACGGCATCCGATCCGCAAGTCTTCTTTGGGAAAAGCAAATCGTGGAATGACGCTGAGCCAGCCAACAGGCAAGTCAGTGACGCCAGGACTACAGAAACCAGAGACAGGTGGCGGACAATGACCGGACAAAGACCGGTGGCGGAGAGAACTGACACAAGCTCACTGTGGGAATCGGTGGTGACAACCGTCAGAAGGTGATGACGGTAACGACAGGATCATACCAGGAGCTGGTGGGAAGTAGAACCGTGTTAATTTCTTCAGCCCTCGTGGCGGGAAGTTCCCCAATAACATTTACAATTAAAGCGTACAGTAAGGAAGTAACTCAAACCTTCCGAATTTTTCCATAACGTCTTTTCGTAAAAAAAGGAAGCTTTGTAAAATAATTTTGCACGCGCCGAAAAGAGCACGTACTTAAAATTTTGCAAATTGCTTTCTTTTTCTTGCAACCCAAAGGAAAAATGAGTTAACACATGTGCACAGATCTACGGTGTGTGTGTATGTGAGAGAGAGAGCGAGCGCGTCTTTTCATGTCCTGATATTTTCATCCGCTTGTGACCTCATTTGACAGCGGCACAGGACCTGGACGTGAGAAGAAACAAAATGATAACAGTCCATCAATCCAACATCAATCCAATGGACGGACATGGAGTCCACCCCACGGTTTTTTCTTTTTTTTTTTTTTTTTTGCTGTTACGAACAACGTTGCAATGATCAGTCTTTGAATACTCGCTCTCTGATTTGGAATGAATTCTTAAGAGTAGGAAATATTGGAGCAGACGTGTGCAGAACTTCCAAGAAGACTAAAAATGCCCCTTTCAATGGTGTGAACGCACCATCTCTCCATCTGGCTAACAGTGAGAGGTGACCTTTCAAATCTTTGATCTGCTAGAAAAGAAAAAAAAATCAGTATCTCATTTCAATCTGTATCACTTTATTTTTTTTGTTAATGTTTTGATTTATTTTTGAGAGACAGAGCATGAGTGGGGGAGGGGCAGAGAGAGAGAGAGAGAGAGAGAGAGAGAGAGAGAGAGAGAGAATTTGAAGCAGGCTCCAGGTTTTGAGCCGTCAGCACAGAGTCGGATGTGGGGCTCGAACTCATGAACCGTGAGATCATGACCTGAGCCAAAGTCAGACACTCAACTGACTAAGCCACCCAGGCCACCCCTGTATTACTTTAATAGAAGCTGATCGGACTTTTCATATAATTGTTGGCCATTTGTACTTCTGTTTTTCTCCCTTCCTGAACAAGAATGCTTGGGTCTTTGAACCCGTCAAAAATAAAGACATTAGAATTTCTAATTTTGTCGTAGACGAAATGTTTTTTCCCCTAATATGCTCTTTTAGCCTTGTTCATGGGGTACTTTTTGTAGGGTGTATTCACCTGGACAAAAGGACACCTGGAAAGGAATCAGAGAAATGTCCCACAGAGGAGATAAACTCCGGCAGAGAAGGATTCATTTGTAATTATTCACCCAATATACTGTTTCCTCGACTCCCTTTTACCAAGGGAGGGAGATATTTTTACACTCCGATGCCTGACGTGTGATTTCTGGAAAGAAAAGCGATCTCAACCCACCTGAAACTGTCCTGTCCTCCCCATCCTGGGAAAGAGCTGAGGCTTGAGAACGGAGAGCTGCGGGAGGAGAAGGAAGGCCATGAGAAGATGGGGCTCCTGCCTGTGTTTGCAGACTCTCTACCTGGACCTCAGCAACGTCTGCTGCGTCACGAACTGGTTTCTTCTCTCTCCACACCCGGCTCGATTCTCCCCCACTGCACCCCCTTCATGAACTCTCAACCTCTCTCCCTAGGCCTTGAGGTCAAAGTCTCCATGGTTACCTCTCCCAGGTTTTCCCAGAGCAGCAGCAATTTTATATATCCTCTGATCTTCCTAAGCCAGAGAAGCAGAAGATCTGGGCCTTCTTCATTCTTGAGGTTCTCCAAGCTCTGACAAGGAATGTCAGATGGCTACCTGGGCTCAGAAGGACCTGCCTTCCCCTGCATGCTCCCCAGCCTGGGTGGTTCCCGCACTCCGGGGACCTGTGGGCTCAAGAGGGAACTTGACTTTATGGAGTCCTTTCTTCTGGGCCCCAAAGCTCTGGGTCTCCAGAACGGTTCACACCCTGTAGCCATCATTCATTCAGCGGACACTGACTGAGTCGCTGTATGCATAGTCCCTGCTCTGGAGAGACTCACCGTCCACAGAGCCAAGGATGCTGCAGGTGGCTGGGGACAATCTGAGAGGTTTCTGTGGGGAGGGCTGAGCAGAAGTGTCACAGGGAGACACAGGGCCCTACAGAAGGGTGCAAATGCCACAAACACAGGACACCTGTGTTCTGTGAAAGAAAATCTGGAGTGTGAAAGCTTTACTAATGCAACACTGTAGGCCTCACAGAAGAAATGATGAAAAATCCCTGTGGTCGGGACGCCTGACTGGCTCAGTCGAAGAGCATGAGACTCTTGATCTCAGGGTTGTGAGTTTGAGCCCCACACTAGGTGGAGAGATTACAAAAGAAAGAAAGAAAAGAAAAAAAGAAAAAGAAGAAAAAATCCCTGTCCTCGAGGGTCCTATCAATCAAGATGCAGGTTAGCAAAGATCTTCTAAATCAGAGTTTGTAACCTTTTCTGTTCAATGGCCTCCTTTGTCAGTCTGGTGATACTTATGGGTTCTTACTCGGAATGATGTTGTGAAAGCATAAAATAAAACACACAGGGTTACTTTAAAGGCTAATTATACCGGAATACAATGTTCAAAAATAATAAAACACCAAGGATGTGCTTCTTTTTACACATTAAGTATCAAGAATGAATCAACTGCTGGAATTTCCAAAAAGTAATGAGCATAAGTAATATTCTGAAACATCTACACCAACTACAATATAAAAACATCTATGATTTACCTGAATAACAGAGTCACCGGTGCTGATACTACTGTGGTCTGTCACCTGCATTCATAATCAAAGGAAATACTAATTTCCAGTATGACTGATGCACATTTTTTTTTTCCCACTCGGGTTCATGATCACCCTGCATTATGCCCATGGACTTGCGTTCAAGAACCCCTTCCGTAAGGGAGGCCTTCTGCCACCACCAGATTGAATTAGTCACCCCGGGACCCCAGAACCATTGTGTAGAAACTGCTGGCTTGCCACCTTTCACACAGCTGCCCTGTTAAGATCTCTAAGTCATCAAGAGAATGCGGTCCTCTACCTTCATTCGTGGTCTCCATTTTGCACGGGGTTGGCACACTGGACACGCTTCGCAAATTTCATCAGTGGGGTGTGGAGCACAGAGATGAACAGAACTCTCGGCACGGGCCCGGAGCTAGCCAGTAGGCAGCAGAAACACACTGACCATAAGCTCCTTCCTTTTGCCTCTTTGCCTGATCTCCTTTCTCCTGAGACTCGAGCCACAGGGCAGGTTCGTAGGAACGTACGCACCCTTAGGGTGCCTGCTCTAAGATACTCCCTGTACTGTACTGAGTCAGGAGCTCATGTGTCCACCTTGCCTCTAGCCATCGGTCCCAGGCCTCTGCACAACCCGCTCTGGCAAGCGCCTCCCTGTCTCCCACCGTTTGTGCACTGCCCTGCCCCAGGGATTGTCCTCTAAAGCAAGTGTGGAGAGGTGCCTGGGTGGCTCGGTCGGTTAAGCGTCAGACTTCAGCTCAGGTCATGATCTCGCGGTTCGTTAGTTCGAGCCCCATGTCGGGCTCTGTGCTGACAGCTCAAAGCCTGGGGCCTGCTTCGGATTCTGTGTCTCCCTCTCTCTCTGCCCCTCCTCCACTCATACTCTGTCTCTCTCGCTCCCCAAAACAATAAAATACCAATACCAATACAAATAAAGTTAGGTCACTCCTCCGGCCAAGAACTTCACCTCACTCAAAACCTCCGCCAAAGGCCTTTCAAAAGGCTTAAAGACCCTACGCTATCTGACCTCCCAATACCCAATTTCCTACCGATCCTTCCTCTTTCTCACTCTGCTCACCCTCTCTGGCCTCCACACTTCTTCAAATGGACCCTGCCTTCAATGCTGTTCCCTTTCCCCAGCGTCCACAGGCCTCTCTCTTCCTTTGGATCCCTACTCACCTACTCACCACCCTGTCAGTGAAATCATCCCTGGTTATCCCACACAATTGCAAGTCCGTCTGCCAGTCCTCCCAAAGCATCTTCCCTGCTTCATTGTCCTCTGTGAAGCTTAGCTAACCTACCATTTTTCTTGTTTACCATCTTCCTGTACCCATGAGAGTATGAACTCTGTGAGGGCTGGGATTTTAGTCAGCTCCAAGCAACAGGGTAAGCACTCAACACATATTTAAATGGGAGAATGGGGGCGGGGGGAGCCTGGGTGGCTCAGCCGGTTAAGCGTCAGATGTCAGCTCAGGTCATGATATCACAGTTTGAGTTCGAGCCCCGTGTTGGGCTCTGTGCTGACAGCTCAGAGCCTGGAGCCTGCTTCTGATTCTGTGTCTCCCTCTCTCTCTGCCCCTCCCCTGCTCACGCTCTGTCTCTCTCTCTCAAAAATAAACAAACATTAGGGGCGCCTGGGTGGCGCAGTCGGTTAAGCGTCCGACTTCAGCCAGGTCACGATCTCGCAGTCCGTGAGTTCGAGCCCCGCGTCGGGCTCTGGGCTGACGGCTCAGAGCCTGGAGCCTGTTTCCGATTCTGTGTCTCCCTCTCTCTCTGCCCCTCCCCCGTTCATGCTCTGTCTCTCTCTGTCCCAAAAATAAATAAACGTTGAAAAAAAAAAAAAAAAGATTAATTAAAAATAAACAAACATTAAAAAAAATTTTTTTTAAATGAAATCAATGGGAGAATGGGACTAATGCGAACTCAACCTGCTGACGCTTGGATCCTGGGTCTTTTGAGACCAGCTACAGAGCGGGATGGTTTTGTTCTGCAGTTTGTTCGCTTAATCAATTACATGCAAAGGACCATGCAGGGCATGCTGGGACACGATGGTGATCAGGGCAGGCAAGGACTCTGCGCGCGAACAGCTAACATTCTAGCCGGGAAGACAGCACACATTCACTGAAGTTCTACTTTTATGTCAGGTGCTTAGGTTTAAGGAAAGATACACTCCTTTACCATATGGAGCTCACACTGGACAAAGAGGACGACCAATACAACTGGCGCCAAAGGCACTGGGATAAAGGGGTCATGGGACCAAGGGATGCCGCAAAGGTAGAAATGACAGGACTAGACGAATAATGACACGTGAGGGTGAAAAGGAGAAGTCAGGGGCGCCTGGGTGGCGCCGTCGGTTAAGCGTCCGACTTCAGCCAGGTCAAGATCTCGCGGTCCGTGAGTTCGAGCCCCGCGTCGGGCTCTGGGCTGATGGCTCGGAGCCTGGAGCCTGTTTCCGATTCTGTGTCTCCCTCTCTCTCTGCCCCTCCCCCGTTCATGCTCTGTCTCTCTGTCCCAAAAATAAATAAAAAACGTTGAAAAAAAAAAATTAAAAAAAAAAAAAAAAAGAAAAGGAGAAGTCAAATACGAGTCTGGAGTTGAAGTTTAAAGAAAACAGGTAAATTATGGCATTTTAATCCAGCTAGCAAGACGAGAGGCAGGGGTGGGAAGTTGCTGGTCTTGACCCTTAACACCGAGGTTGTCACACGGCCTGGGTCTAAGTTCTGGCTCAGCCACTCTGTAGCTGCATTAACACCAGAAGAGAGAGAAATCTCTGAATGAGCCTGTTCTTTCTGCCGTTAAGTGAAGACAGTACTTCTCACAGAGTTGACAGAATTAAGTCTCTCTCTGTGACACACGTACACGGGCATACCCATTTGAATGAAGTTCAGAGTCTAGTACGTGGTACACGGAAAATCCTCAGCCAACGACTGTCACTGCTGTCATTCGCTCACCCCACCACCAACCCGGGAATACAGGCACCCATTCGTTTAACAAAGACACGTTCAGTGTCCCACTCTGTCTCGGACGCTGTAACAAACCCTGGGGACACAAGACCAAGTAAGATGGGCAAGGTGCTCGTTCTTATGGTGCTTGCGTTCTGGCGGGTCAACAGGTCTTACAGATAAGGTGATCTCTGATTACAAAAGGGGCAAGGACGAAAATAAGTTGAACGGGACAGATTCTCGTTCTGGGTCAGAACACAGGGGGCAGGTGTGGGAGACGCAACATGAATCAGGTTGTCGTGGACAGTCTCCAAGACCCGCATGAAAATAAATCAGCCACGCAAAGATCTGGGATGGGAAGAGAACGGAGGGGCACGCAAGGGCAAAGGCCCTGACTTCTGGTTATAACACCTCAGCGTCCTTATCTGTGACACGGGACTAATGATGACTTACTGAGAAAATTAACTATCAATTCTTACTGACAGGCTAGTACATGCCAGGCACTGTCCCAGGTATCAGGGATACTCAACCAAAGCTGTCCGCATCACTGGCATGTAATAAGCACTTAATAAATGCAAACCGTTACAGTCACTGTAATTATTTCTTCCCTGTAGCTAGCACAGCCCTGAAGCAGTGTAAGCCTAAGTGATTTACTGGCTACACGAACCAATACTACAGGCCAGGGAGAGAATACACTAAATAGAGTCGCTGGGAAATTCCCCCGCCGTTAGGAAAAAAACATCTCTGGGGGAAAGCAGCCACGGCTGAGGGGCCGGAATGGGCATTTTTCATGACGAGTAAGGAAGATCAGGAAAGCAGGCCTTTGGGAAGGGAGCTGGCATTGCCATAAAACAACAAGAAACCAAACTTTTATTCACCTGGAGCTCTGATGTCAAGAGACCAGGGGTTACTCCTTTCTCTTCTACGCAGTTCTCTCTGAGAAAGGCACAGTCCCAAGAAGCAAGGCCATGAAATAAAAACGAGCCAGGAGATAACATGATTTTATCACAATTCCCAGCTACACAACAAGGAGAAAGTTCTGAGCACCAGCTGAATGTAATCTAGCCTTCCTGGAATCTACTCCTACCCCCAGGAAAGAGACCTCCCTCCCTACAGGGCTCAGAGGGTCCACACCATTCTTACTGTGGGCCTTGTCTACAAGCCTGCACTCACTGTAGCTCCTAGGAGACCATCAGATGGCCAACAGATACCTGAAACGATGCTCGACATCACAAAACATCAGGAAAATGCACATCAAGATGGAGAGACCACCTTACCCTTGTCAGAAGGGCTAGAATCAAAAAGACAAGCAATAACAAGTGTTGGTGAAGATGCGAAGAAAAAGGAACCTCGGGACACTGGTGGTGGGAATGCAAACTGGTTCAGCCACTGCAAAAACAGCAAGGAGGTTCCTCAAAAAATTAAAATTAGAAATGCCCTATGATCCAGTAATTATCCAGTAAAATATCCAGTAATACTACTGGGTACTTACTCCAATAAAACAAAAACACTAATTTGAAAAGATCTACGCACCCCTGTGTTTACTGCAGCACTATTTACAACAGCCAAATTATGGAAGCCACCCAAGTGTCCATCAACAAATGAAGGAATAAAGATGTGATACATATATATACAACGGAGCATTACTCAGCCATAAAAAAGGATGGTATCTTGCCATTTGCAGCAACACGGATGGACCCAGAGGGTGTGAAATGAATCAGAGAAAGACAAATACCATACGATTTCCCTCAGATGTGGAATGAAAGGGGGGGGAAATGAACAAAGAAAAAAAGAGACAAAAAACCAGACTCAAACACAGAGAACAAACTGGTGGTTGCCAGAGAGAAGGTGGGTGGGATAAGAGATCTCTTATCATTTTTTTTAATGTTTATTTATTTATTTTGAGAGCGCGTGCGTGAGAGGAGGGGCAGAGAGACAGACAGAGAGAGAAAGAATCCCAGGCAGGCTCCACGCTGTCAGCGCAGAGCTCAATGCAGGGCCCCACCCCACGAACGGTGAGATCATGACCTGAGCCAAAACCAAGAGTCAGACGCTTAGCCACCAAGGCACCCCAAGACCACTCTTGTCTTGATGAGCACTGAGCAATGTACAGTATTGTTGAATCATTACATTATCTACCTGAAACTAACATAGTACTGTATGTTAAAAAATATTTTTAGGGGCGCCTGGGTGGCTCTGTCGGTTAAGCATCCGACTTCGGCTCAGCTCATGATCTCACGGTTTGTGAGTTCAAGCCCTGCATCGGGCTCTGTGATGGAAGCTCGGAGCCTGGAGCCTGCTTTGGATTCTGTGTCTCCCTCTCTGTCTGCCCCTCCCCCGCTCACACTCTGTCTCTCTCTCTCAAAAATAAATAAACATTAAAAAAAATAAAATCAAAATATTTTTAAATGCCTAAAGATATACCACGTTCATGCAATTAAAGACTTAAGGTTGCCTGTTCTCTCCAATGCAATTTCAATCAAAATCTCAACAGACTTCTTGCAAGATTTGACACCCTGATTCTAAAATATGCGTTGTAATGAAGAAAATCTAGAATAGCCAAAAAAGAATCCTACCAAAGAAGGAAAAATTTGGACTCATTCTTTCTGACTTCAAGATTTAGTCTAAAGCCACAGTAATCAAGAAACTGTGGTACTGACTTAACAACGAACACACAGATCAATGAGAAGAGTCCTTTCAACGTATGGAGTTGGAACAACTGGAGTCTTAGTACCCCTCCTTAAATCATACACAAAAATTAATGCAATATGGATTAAAAGTCGACTATTAAAAGCAAAAGGTTTGAATTAAGAGCTGTGACTCTCATACGCTGTGTGACAGAAGAGAATTCAAACCATGTGGCTCGGGCGCTGCAAAAAAACAGAGCTAGCATCACTACACCAGCAAAATGATTTCTTAAAGCTTGTACGGCGCTTAATAATTCTCAAGGGAACACAGACAGACCGTGAAGAATCAACTTCTGCAGCTCTTTATAGAAATGACTTCACAGAAAAGTCTGCAATTCATACAGAAGTAGGTGTGCGGCTACCGTAAAAGAATTCCAGATATCACCAATCCAAAACTACTTGGATTGGAGTCTCCCGAACCGAGAGATGCCCGTCTCAAAGCCATAGCTGCCGACTTCCAACTGCTCCTTCCAAGCCTGGGGGCGCCCAGCGCTGCCGGCCCGAGCCCCGCCCCCCATCCCAACCCGGGATGCTCTGTGCGTCCGCCTCCTCAAACCTCTCCTTCGCCAGGCGGAGCTGCCGAAATCTCCCGGCTCTGACCCCCGCCACACGCCCCCTCCCCCCAGATCCTAGAGCCCAGGCCCCTTGTCCCTGCGGCGGGAACGAAGACCTCCAAAAAGCCCCACGTCCCGTAACCTACTCACCATCGCAGAAGAAATGATGGCAGTGCTGCGGTGGCCGGAAGCGGAAGTGGGCGCCTCGGCAGGGCCCGGACTACACTTCCCAGGACCCTCTGCGATGCGCGTTCTTACTTAAGGGAGCCGACGGTGTCGTAAAGAAGCGTACACCTGGAGCCCCGCCCAAGGCCAGGTGGAAGGCGGAGTGCCTTGCGGGGCTGCTCTGGTTGGTGAGACGGCACACGCTGTTCCGGCGCTGAGCTTTGGAGCTCCGCGACAGCTTTTTTCTTTCCTTAAAAAAAAAAAAAGGTTATTACTCGGTACTAACACGTTCACGTTGTGGAAAATCTGACAATACTCTCAAACAAAAAAATCCATAATCCCATCACCAGGGAATATAAAGTATTGATGTTTTTGATTATACACACACACACACACACACACACACACACATATAACTTACACCATACATCTATAATTTACACCATATATGTATATAATTTACACTATATATTTATTTATTTATGTACTTTTTTTTTCTTTTTTACAAAAGCAGTGCATGATCAATGTTAAGGGACAAAAGTAAAAAGAATGTTAAGAAAAGTAAGGGAGGGGCGCCTGGGTGGCGCAGTCGGTTAAGCCTCCGACTTCAGCCAGGTCACGATCTCGAGGTCCGTGAGGTGGAGCCCCGCGTCCGGCTCTGGGCTGATGGCTCAGAGCCTGGAGCCTGTTTCCGATTCTGTGTCTCCCTCTCTCTCTGCCCCTCCCCCGTTCATGCTCTGTCTCTCTCTGTCCCAGAAATAAATAAACGTTGAAAAAAAAAAAAGAAAAGTAAGGGGAAAAAGTAAGAGAAAGAACTAAAGTCCCCCATAATCCTAGCACCCAGAAACAAGTATCACTAAGATCTTGGCCTATGTATTTCCGGATTTCCTCTTTGAGTAAATATATACTTAAAATTTTTTGTCCCCACAGAATTTGCATCATAATATCTTAGAGCCGATTTTTTTCTCTCACCTCATGCATGTCACTAAATAATAAATTCATTTAAAGTGGTTGTTTAGGATTCTTTCGTTTTAGGTCCGTTACCACCTTATCCACTAAAGAAGTTAGACTTCCAATCTCATGCGTCAAGAGTAGGAATAATCATTTTCTTTAATTTCTTCCAATTTGATAGCCCAAATATGCTGTCTCCTTATTGACTGCGTTTCTTTATTCATGGAGATGTGGAATAAATGTCGATATGTCAGCGGTGGGTAAATTGCCTGTTTATATCCTTTGCCCGTTTTTATCTTTTGCTTATTTATTTATAAATTCTCTTTGTATACAAATGGTATTGACGCTGTCCTGTATGATGATTTTTCCCCCCAGTTTGGACTTTTATAAGGCAGTATTTAAAAACCACCGACCTTTATTTGATCAAATTGATCAGTCCTTTCATTTTGGATTCTGTATTTTTCCACACAATTATAAAGACTTCCTCTGATATCCAATAAGGACATCTATATTCACTTCTGTTCTAAAATTATGCCTGAGATTTGTCTTAATCAGGTATGGTAAGACACACAAATACAGAAATGGTAGTCATGAGGAAAGAAGTTTAATACTCACAGATTTCTAGAAACAAAGTGTGTGGCATGCCACACAGGGTTTCACAGGGAAGGACCATGGCTGGTCAGGAGGCAGTAGAGAGGACACGGTCCAAAGCCTTTATTGGGTTTTGATGGGAAGGGATGAGTGAATCAAGGTAAATAAGATGAATAAGTTTAGGATAATATTTTGGTGGGCTCTGGGTGGTCCCTTGGTGTCCAGTGCCTAGTCCTGGGTTGATTCAGGGCAGGGGAATATTGCCTTGGTGTATGAGTTCGATAAAGGACACGGTTGGGTGTCTGGGCTCTGGATCGGTTTATTTGTATATCAAAGGCAGCTAACAGGGAAGTAGTTTGCTATCTAGGAATTTAGGTAGCCTTGGGAGGGGCGTCTCTCTGGGATCAAGGCCTCAAATGCCAGATCATAAAAATAAATAAATAAAAATAAAACACAGGAAAAAAAAAAAGAAGATATAGTCAATTCAACTTTTCATGGTTTTATTGGTCTGTTTTATTCTGTGTCATTTATTTTAGTATATGGTGTGAAGACAGATCTACTTTTCTTTTTCACCAAATGCTTGAGTATTCGCAACAAAATCTCCTGAAAGATTCATCGTTTATCTACTGATATAAAATATCATCCTACTCATTTACCAGGTTATTGTACATACTTGTATATTTTCTGGGATACAACTGTTCCAATGACAGAGATGTTTTTTTCTGTGCTAAAAGATCTCAATTAGAGTTATCACTGTTGTATAATATATATATTTCTCTCTCCCTCCCTATTCTGTTTGTTTTTTTTTTATTTCATCCTATAAATTCTAGCACTCTCTTTTCCAGATGAGCTGTTGAATTGTTTTGACAAATTCTCAAGACCTGTCAAGGGTTTCTTTGATTAGAAAAATAACCCAATCACAGCACTGCAAGCCTCTTGGCATTTGCTTGAGTGTAAACAGTTTCAGTTCCCAGCCAAAGTCCTGCCATTTTTACCCCTGTGTCTGCTACTGTTGATCCCTCTTAAAATGCCCATCTCCTTGTTCACTTTTGAAACATTACCCAATTTTTTTAAAAGTAGGCTCCATGCCCAAGCCCAATGTGGGGCTTGAACTCACAACTGAGCCTAAAAACTCAGCTGAGATCAAGAGCGGGACTCATCATCAACTGAGCCACTCAGGTGCCCCAACCTTACCCGATTTTTAAGACTTAAATTGAAGACCGCTCCATGGAAACTGTATGAGTGCTATCACAAATGAACAGAGCAGCCTCTGGTTCAGGAGAGTGCCATGTGAATATAGTTAACGTGATCTCATTTTTGGAACATTCTCCTTTCCCTGGGAAATCAATAAATTGGGGTGTTTTTACCTGCAGAACTGAGGAAGAACTCCTAGATGTGGGCAGATGAATCTCTCCCAAGGCTCTAGGAGTTATATGTTAATTATATGTTAAAATGAAAGATGATGAAAAACATTTGTTTATGTTAAAGCAAAAAAAAAAGTATTTATTTATCAAAAGGTGCATAGTGCTTACTAATCTCCAGCTACCTAAATGTTTTACAAAATGAATGTTTTCTAAATGTTTTACAAAAATGAACTCACTGGGAACTGTTAATGGCCCTCTTGTTATCATTTCCCTTTGATAAGGAAACTGAGGCACAGAAGACATAATCACTTACCCAAGGTCTCAGGTACTGTGTGTCAAGATCCAATGGGCACCTGGTTGCAGGATCTCTACTCCCTCTGCACTGTGGTGCTTCCCATAACATATATGTAGACATGCTCACGAGTGCACAGAAACTTAGGGAAGGTCATACGGACACTGGGGATGATGGTTTGGTGGGGAGATCTTCCCTAAGGAAGGACATGGGTTAAGAAGGAGGAAATGAATCTTGCTTCTAATTTTATTTCTCTCTGTGGAAAATTTAGATTATATCTACGGTCTTACTTAGTATGTTTGTGAAAAAAACAACAATCGTAAATAAAATATCTCATGTAAATGTAAAAATTCATGAATAAAGTAAATTATAAATAAAACAAAGTATTAATAATGATAAAAATCGCCAGTCTACCAGAACACGTAGTGACCGTAAATATGTGCGTACCAAACAAAACATGTAAACCCAAAACTGACAGCGCTGAAAGAAGAAATCGACGTGCAGTTATAGTTGGGGACTTCAGCACCCCACTTCCTGCAGCTGATATAATTACCAGACAGAAAATTAGCAAAAATATAAACTAAGTGAACAACACCATCAATGAAGACAATCTAATCGATGCTTATAGAATGCTCCACAGGAGAATACGCATTTGTTTCAAATGTCCATGGGACACTCACCAAGACAGACCATATCACGAGTCATTTTTCAGTCACCTATGTAATCAAGACAGTGGTATGGGTGGAGGGATGGACACACAGGTCAATGGAACACAGTTAAAGAACCCAGAAATATACCTACACAAATATGTTCCACTAATTTTTGACGAAGGTGCAAAAGACATTCTATAGAGATATTGCCTTTTTGACGAATGGTACCGTAACATTGGAAATCCATAGGCACAAAAAAGTGGGCATTGGCATAAACTACAAGCCTTATGCAAAAAATGAGTTCAAAATGGACAGTTGGATTAAATACAAAACAAAGAACTATAAAACTTTCAGGGAAAAGGCAAAGAAACTCTTGAGAATCTAGGGCAAAGCTGAGTTTTTATTATTTTTATTTATTTTTTTTTTCTTTAATATAATTTATCGTCAAATTGGTTTCCATACAACACCCAGTGTTCATCCCAACAAGTGCCCTCCTCCCTGCCCATCACCCACTTTCCCTCTCCCCCACTCCCCCCATCTACTCTTAGTTTGTTCTCAGTCCCTAAGAGTCTCTTATGGTATGCCTCCCTCCCTCTCTGTAACTCTTCCCCCCCTTCCCCTCCCCCATGGTCTTATGTTTCTCAAGATCATATGAGTGAAAACATATGGTATCTGTCTTTCTCTGCCTGGCTTATCTCACTTAGCATAATACCCCCCAGTTCCATCCACGTTGCTGCGAATGGCCAGATTTCATTCTTTAAAGCTGAGTTTGTAGACTCGACACCAGTAACAGGAACAAAAGAGGAAAAATTGATAAATTGGACTTCATCAAAATTCAAATCTTTTGCTCTGAGAAAAACCCTGCTAAGAGGGTAAAAAACAAGCTAAAGACTGGGAATAAATATTTGCAAACCACAGGTTGGTTCGCACCCCTCTTGGTAGCCTCCCTGGTGTAATCTCAAGTCAGCCCCAGTACTCAGAGGGCAGGGAGAGACTGAAGAATGAGGCAGGCCACTCCAGGTTGGCAGGCGGCAGTTTCAATAAGCAAAGGAAACTTACATATGAGGCGTGTCTTGGGCACCAGCAAGGTGAATGAATCCCCGTACCTGCTCTCCAAATGTTAAAAGATTGTAAAGAGGCCCTAACTGGGCTGTCAAGTATACCGTTCTCAACACCACATCATTATTTCAGGACTGTGTCCTTGGAGCAGCCTGGGGGAGCAGGAAAGGCAAGCAGAACCCACATTCGCAGGACAGGGAAGGGGTGAGGAGCTTCCGAGTGCCCCTATCCAGCTCATGGGTCAACTGGAAATCATGTACTGTTGCGTTCCCCAACACTTCAACCCTCGTGATCAGCTTAGAATCTCGTCTTCCCCCTCTTCCATAATAAGCCCTGAGTGGTCAACAAGGGGTTTCATTAGTGTGGAGGTGGCTCTTTTGGTGGCTATCTGGCCACATTGGAGACAGATTAAGACTATAATATCCAAAATCAGTGACGTTTCTATCAAGAGCCCCAGGATCCAAACCATTGATTTATTAAATCCCCTAGAATGGGGGTTGTATCACTCAGGGCGATTACTTGTGTCCCTGTGTCATTTGGTAAAGATGATACATTAGCAGACTTATCAGATAGGAACACATGTATTCTGTTTGGATAACGGCACAGGTGTCTCTTTGCAAGGCAGAACTAATGTCCAAGGCCCTCCTATCTGGGATGACAACTTTTCTATTAGAGTCATTCGGTGTTCAGTAATGGTAGGTTTCACTGGCTATCATTCAGGGCTTGCTGAGTGAACTTAGTAAAGGCTTCTGTGTGTGCTATAACATCTTCCAGGCCTATGGAAGGAACAAAGACAAGAGCCAGATGATCCTACCAGTGCAAAATACAAGGTGTCTCCCTGGCCTTAAGGAGATTGGCAGCCATTGTTACCAAAGGGCGGATTTTCCCCTTGCCTAGGGAAAGCCCAGGGCATGATGGCCCAACCATCCAGGTGGAAGCCGTGGCCAAAGGTCTGTGTCATATAACCATTGTGTTTTATTTGGTGCTACCCAACAAATACTGGACATTGCAACCAATCAGTGCCAAACCCATCACTATCCCTTAATATGACAGAATGACTACACAGCTCTCCTGGTATCCATCCAATGTATCTAATATGATTGGGTTGACTTTGTTTAGAGTGATTTTTTTTTTTTGCTCCCAACGCAGGGGTGCCCAGGTGTTCAAATGCCCATAATCTGGAGTGAAACATACAAACCCATCCCAAATGTGAGCATGACCATCCATTGCTCTGATGGTGGTATTTCCAAGACCTTTTTGGTAAGCAATTTGATGAGCTACTCTTACGGTTTGCTTTCCAGAAGAATACCCACATCCAGGGTCATGAATAGTGTGTGTCATCACCATGTTTCTGGGTTAGTATTGGTAATACCAGATGGACTAAGAATACTAGCCTTAGATTGTTGTTGTTGTTGTTTACTGCTTTAGGGCTTTCTGATCACATCCCTGAAGGAGTGATATGCATTTTGGCAATTCTGACAAGCTAGAGAAGGGCAACCACCCACCTATTCAATAATTGGATTGATTTGTCAGGCACACAAGTGGGCCCCTAGTAGAAAGGTATTTTTATCAGGTGCCCCTCCTGTGACTAGACACCACAGGAGCATGTCTAAAGGCCAAAAAGACAGATATTTTGTGAAAAATTGTATGGCGACGTCTCCCCCTTCACAAGAATTACATCTGTGGCCCAACCCTTAGATGTTCATGCAGACTTAGGAATTTGACCTGCTGTGCATACCCAACATGTTGGCCAGGGCAGACAGCATGAGGAGGTGGGCTGGGGGCAGGATATGCCAGACCAGGACCCCCACCTTCTCCTGTTTTCAATACTGCGTGTTCCCTTCCATGTAGATGTGTCCCCACAGGCTCAGCAGCTCATAGCAGGACAATGGGATCCCAGTGGGGACTGAGAAGTTCCCCCTCACCCAAAGGTTCAAAGTAACTCACTCATCCCAACAGCGCATCCCATTGCAAATTCTGGTAAATAATTCCTCTTCCAGATGTGAGGGGGACTGCTGTTCTCAGCAGCAAAGCACGGAGCTGGTCTGCTGTGAGGATGGAAGCAATGGCTGTTTCCTGCCACTTCCGCACCCCTACAGTACTGGGTGCCTTGGCAGGGGTCCCCAGTCTGGCATATGGGGCAATAGGTTCTACTGGTTGATCATTCAAAGGTATTAAAGCCTGGGACAATACTTTGGTCCATCCAGCCAAGATGATTTAACCTATTAACAAGTTAATCTGTCGCTTTAACATTCCATTTTTTTCCTTTCTATTAACCCTGCTACTCATGGGTTATAAGGGAGATGAAGCTTCTTTTTAGTGGCATGTTTTTTGCCCAGTCTGGGATATCATGACTTTTGAAATGGGATGCCCAATTACCATCTATTCAATGAGGGTATCCATATCAAGGAGGATATAAGCAATTTGCCAATCCCTCGCCTGTTGGGAACTCCAGTGAATGGTCCCAGATTCTTTTGGCAGTTACTTTGGGTGTTGTTTAGAACATACAGGACAGGTTGTTGCTTCATTAACCAAGTCACTGTATTTCAAGGGCAATCCAGCACCCCTGGCAATAGGCCATCCCACCCAGGCATTGTGATGGTCACTCTATGCACCAGATCTGCTGTACCTAGTGGAGGGTCAGTAGCTAAAGCTTGTACCTGAGGGGCACCTGGGTGGCTCAGTTGGTTAAGTGTCTGACTTCAGCTCAGGTCACGATCTTGTGGTTTGTCAGTTTGAGCCCAGCGTCGGGCTCTGTGCTGACAGCTTGGAGCCTGGAGACTGCTTTGGATTCTGTGTCTCCCCCTCTCTGCCACCCCCCCCCCCATTCACATTCTGTCTTTCTCTCTCTCTCTCAAAAATAAACATTAAAAAAATAAAACTTGTGCCTGAGCTAGGACATCAGCTTTCTGTTTGCAAGGGGATGTCAGTGCCTTGTGAGACAGGACGTGAAAAACAGTGAGGGCCGCCTTAGGCGCTTGTAGATGGACCCAAATGTCTTTCCATGTATCTTGACCCCACTAGGGTTTATTCATACTCATCCACCCCTCAGCTTCCCATTGTCGGAGCCATAGGGTTTATCCCTTCAGAACAGCCCAGTTGTTAGTGCAGAGGGTTAATGGCCAGGACTCAGGACCATCACCAGCCAGACTACTCTGAGCTCAGCCCACTGGCCACTAAGGTTTGTTTCTGTTTCCATCCAGATGGTGTCCGTGTTGGGCTGAATAGCAACTACAGTCCGTGTGGGCGGGGTTCGCCTAGACTAGACCGATCTGTATACGCAGCATCAGCGGGAATCTCCCCTGCCCCCCTCTTTACAGGGACACCATAGGAATAGGGGTGGGAGCATCTGGAGGATGTATATATACTCCATGGGGCCTAGCAGCCCTAGAGACAGTGAACTTGTGCATAGGGCCTTCCTCTGCTGTAAACAGACCTGCCACTTAGTCAAAATGTGGGTTTGAGTCATAGCAAAGGTGGGTTGACGGAACATATATTTAACTCACCCCTTGACTGGGAAGTTCTCATGACAATGTGTTGTTCCTTAGTGAGAGGCTCCACCTGGAAGAGTACTGTGTGCTCCATGGGGGTGTATCAGCTTTCTGTCTCCTTCATTTAGACCAAAGTCTTGGCGGTATTGTCTCCTCTTGTTTTTGTCGCAGTGCCCAATCGACACCGTCTGGAGTCATGGACACATTTACCTCAAATGAGAGTCCTGCTTGATATATGCCAAGGGCTTTAGTCTGCTTTGTGAGCATTTTTGCCTTCCCAAAGGCAGCCTGCTGCTCTGATCCCCGGTCCCACACCTGCCCTTTCATTATCAGGTAATATAAGGGACAGAGGCACTGTGCCATGTGGGGAATAAAAGTCCTCCGGAGACCTTAACATTCTTAAAAAGGCCTGCACCTCTTTCATATTCTTGGGGGTTGGGTAAGCTTGCATCTATCTTATCAATCACAGCTTCAGGGACAACATGGGTCTTACCCAACAAGACAACTCCCAGAAACTTCACAGCGGTGTCTGGGCCTTGAATTTTCTGTCGGTCCGTTGCCTATCCTCTCCCTCACAGATGCTCCAGCAAAGCCTGCAAGATGTCCTGGCAGGAGAGGCAGCTCTTTCTATGTTAATATTACAACATCAATATCATGGGCCCATCTCATTGATGTGGGGAAGGACAACAGGGACAGGTCTCGGGCTACCATCCCATGACACACAGTGGGGCTATGCAGGTAACCTTGGAGGAGCGCTTCGAAGGTCTATTGTTGCTCCTCTTATGTGACGGTAAATTGACCTTGTGACTCAGTGGCCAGGGGTATACTGAAAAAGGTATTTGCTAAGTCTAGCACAGCACGATACCTTCCTAGGACGGTGGCTAAGGTGTTTAAGATGATGGCAATGTTGGGCACTATCTTATTTAGTCTCCAGTCGTCCATCATCATCTGCCATGAGCCATCTGGCTTTTTTACTGGTCATACAGGGCTGTTGAAACTACTATGGGCAGTAGTGTAGCTCTAGATGGTTTCCCTATAATCCCAGGAAATTTATATTGTTTGACATTTACCATCCTATGTGAGGACAGCAGGCTTACTGGTTCCCAGTTGGTGCTTCTCCTCAGCATGGGTTTGATTCCTCTAACCTGGAGGTATCAGAGGTTTGCAGAGTCTGATCTTGTAGGATGAATATCGATGCCCAATATGTTCTCTGGTATTGGAGAGATAAAAACCCCCATAGTCGCAGGGAGGGCAGAGAAGATGTCCAAGAGGACCTTTCTGACCATAACTGTCTGTCCTCCATGACTACTGATGGCACTGAAAGGGGCAGAAAACCTCTGAGGTTTACCATATATTAGAGTACATTTAGCTTCAGTATCCACCCACGCTGTCACCTTTTATGGATTTCTGGAAGACCAATGAACATAAGGCCTCTGATCACTCCAGTGGCCCTCACCTGGAGGCGATCTTGGCCTGCATCTTATACCCAGGGTGAGGGACACACCCATCCCAAACAGGCATGTATCCCTGAGGCCTCTGGTGGAACAGGGGGTACATCAGGGATGACAGGAGTGGATGAGACAGATCTAAACTGTTACTCAGGTTCTAAGGCTTTCCATAGGCCAACCCAGTCTATCTGTTTAGGCAGGGTCCCCACAGCAATGAGGTCACACTATATTTGCTTCCAGGTTATTCTGACTGGATTCTTGAGAGCAGGTTGGGACAGCCTTTTAGCTTTCCTGGCTCCCCTCTATCTCTAGCCCATGTCTGTTCCCAGGATCTGTCGGTTTCCTCCAGTTGAGCAATGGATTGCCCAACATGGTAAACATCTCATACGTGGGCTCGGCATGGATATCAGTGTTGGGGACAGACTGGAGAATCTTGGCTTTGGTCCATGCAGTGAACGTGGTCTGAAAAGGGCCTGAAAAGACAGAAGCATTGATCACCTGTCTCATTCCCAGATTCCTGAAAATTTGCTGTACCTCCTCTATCGATTTCCAGGTTCCTACATGCCCAGGGAGATACCCCTCATCGGACCAAGCCTCCCCTACAAGATAAAATAATCCAATCTATAAGGAAGTGAGTACTTTGCATCTCTTGGGCACCATACAGGTGCTGCCAGAGGGCAAGGTGTGTGGTGATGTTGCTCGTTTTCTCTGCCTCCTGCTGGGTCAGAGAAACACCACCACCCCTGGTATCCTATAGCCCCACTAACCATGCCAGGATATCTTCCCTGGCCTTTTGCTGAAACTGGCATATATATCAATAAGCACAGTTGGAGTGTATTCTCTCATCATCAATGTTTCCTGAACTGGGGCTGTCCCACTGCTTAGGGTTGTTGTTGCTCTGCTTTTGTTTTTTGTTGTGTTAGGGGTGCAACGGCACGGGGCATTCCATCCACTTCCCTGTCAATCACCACAATCTCTTCCTCCTCATTCCCATCATTCTCCCAGGGATTGAATGTCTTAGCTTGCCAATTGGACTTAGTCACAAGCACTGCCTTTGTCTGAAGCTCCTTGCACCCTCCCAGCTTTGCAAAAGGGCATGAGAAGGTCTCTAACTTATTGTCTTTCAACTCCCATCATGTCTGCCAGCCCCAGAGCCATCAGCCTAGTGGACATTCTCGTGTCCTTTTCTAATCTTAGCTTGTCTTCTGACTTCCTGACATGAGCCTCAGCCTCCAGTTGGGCATCGATAGCCAGTCGAACTGCCCATTAGTATAGGCCAGCCCACTGCGGCCACCACATGCCTCACTTCCTTGCTGCAGAGCACAATGCACAATTACTCCAACAAGCACACCAGCCGGCATTTTCAGGGCATCCCTGTACTCAGAGGATGGTCCACAATTATCTAACATACAGGCCACTCCTCCCCAAAAAGAGGTCGATGGCCAACTCTGGATTTCCCCCATGGAAGCTTCTTTTCCAAGGCCCATCTCCTCTGTCTTCTGGCTCTCTTGCCAATTGGTTCACAACCCTCCTGGGAGCTTCCCTGGTGTGATCTAAAATCATCTACAGTACTTGGAGGGCAGGGAGAGACCAAAGAAAAAGATAGGCCACTCCTGGTTAGTAGGTGGCAATTTTATGAAGCAAAGGGAACTTACAAATGAGGCTTGTCATGGGCAACTGAAAGATGAGTGGATCCCCAGACTCACCCTCCAAATCTTCAGTTTATAAAGAGGACTTAACTGTGCTTAGTCACATATACCATGCAGGTGTTTTCAAACACCACATCACCATTTCAAGACTACATCCTTGGAGCAGCCTCTGGTAAGAGGAAAGGCAAGCAGAACCTACATTCCGAGGACAGGGGAGGGGGTGAGGAGCCTCCAAGTGTCTGTGTCCAGGTCGCGGGTCAATCAGCAATCACGTCTTTTTGATGATGTTCCCCAATACCACGTATCTGATAAAAGATTAGTGTACAGAATATGTAAAGAAACTCAATAGTATAAAACTAAACAATATAATAAGTAATTAGAAAAATGGGCAAGAGGGGTGCCTGGGTGGTTCAGTCAGTTGAGCATCCAACTCTTGATTTGGGCTCAAGTCATGATCTCATGGTTCATGGGATCAAGCCCTACATCGGGCTCTGCGCTGACACCACGGAGCCTGATTGGGATTCTCTTTCCCTCTCTCACTGCCCCTCCCTCCCTCAAAATAAGTAAACAAAGATTTTTTTTCAAAAAGAAAATGGGCAAGAGATGAACAGGCATTTCTCCAAAGTGTACACAATGGCAAATAAGCACATATAAACACATTCAACTTCATTAATCATTAGTGGAATGCAAATTAAAAGCACAATGAGATATCCCTCTGCATCTATCAGAATTAACAAACTAAAAAAAGTAAAAAATAGTGACTCCACCAAGTGCTGGCAAGGATGGAGAGAAATGGGATCCCATCCCTCATGATGCTATGACTACTTTGTAACAGTTTGGAAGTTACTCTAAAACTAAGTATGAAACCACCTTACACAACTACACTCTTGGGACTTATCCCAAAACAATGGAACCTTTTGTTCATACAAACACTTGTACACAAGTGTTCATAGTAGCTTTTTTTTTTTAATTTTTATTTGAGAGAGAGAGAGAGAGCAAGCAGGGAAGGGAAAGAGAGAGGGGACAGAATCCCAAGCAGGCTCCACACTGTGAGCACAGAGCCCAATGTGGGGTCTGAACCCACAAACTGTGAGATCATGACCTGAGCTGAACTCAAGAGTCAGACGCTTAACTGACTGAGCCACCCAGGCACCCCGTTTTTTTTTAATAGCTAAAAACTAAAAATAACCCAGATGTCCTTCAATGGGTGAAGAGTTAAACAAACTGTGGTATGTCCAAATCATAGGACACCACTTAGCAATAAAAATAAATGATGATACAAGAAACAAGTTGGATGAATCTCCAGAGAATTATTCTGAGAGAAAAGAAGCCAATCCCAAAAGACTACATACCTTTTGTATTCCATTTATAAAAATTCTTGAAATGATAAAATTATAGAAGTGGAGAAGAGTTTAGGGGTTGCCAAGGTGCTAACTGGGGGAGAGGGTGTGGCCGTAAAAGGGTATTTTGGTGGAGATGGAACTACTCTGTATCTTGAGTGTGGTGATGGTGGACACATGAGCCTAGAAGGTGATAAAATTGCATAGAACTAAACACACACAGCCAAGCACAAATGATTACAAGTGAAATTTGGGATTCTGCACATGATCACAGGATTCTATCAATGTCTATAGACACTGACTGTGATTCTGTATTGTAGTTCTGCAAGATGCAAAGTGAGAAAAACTGGGTAAAGGGTCCAGGAGATGTCTCTATTATTTCTTACAGCTACATGCGAATCTCCAAGTATCTCAAGATAAAGTTTTGTTTGTTTCTTTTTTTAATGTTTATTTATTTTTGAGAGAGAGAGACAGAGTACGAGCAGGGAAGGGGCAGGGAGAGAGGGAGACACAGACTCCAAAGCAGGTTCCAGGCTCTGAGCTGTCAGCACAGAGCCCAACGCAGGGCTTGAACCCACAAAACATGAGATCATGACAGGAACCAAAGTCAGATGCTTAACTGACTGAGCCACCCAGGGGTCCCTGTTTTGTTTCTTAAAAATTCATTAACTGGGGCGCCTGGGTGGCTCAGTCGGTTAAGCGTCCGACTTCAGCTCAGGTCACGATCTCGCAGTCCATGAGTTCGAGCCCCGCATCGGGCTCTGGGCTGATGGCTCAGAGCCTGGAGCCTGCTTCCGATTCTGTGTCTCCCTCTCTCTCTGCCCCTCCCCCGTTCATGCTCTGTCTCTCTCTGTCTCAAAAATAAATAAAAACGTTAAAAAAAAAATTAAAAAAAAAAATTCATTAACCAAGGGGTGCCTGGGTGGCTCAGTCAGTTGAGCGTCCGACTTTGGCTCAGGTCATGATCTCGCAGTCCGTGAGTTTGAGCCCCGTGTCAGGCTCTGTGCTGACAGCTCAGAGCCTGGAGCATGTTTCAGATTCTGTGTCTCCTTCTCTCTCTGACCCTCCCCCACTCATGCTCTCTCTCTCTCAAAAATAAATAAACGTTAAAAAATTAAAAAAAAAAAAAAACATCAACCAAGACTTAAAAAGAAATCTTTTGAACCAACTCTTTCCAAACATCAGTTGGACAAAAACTTTATACACTAAGAATAATAACATGGCAGATATACCCTAATTATTCACTAAAACGGTTATGAAAAGCATAGTCTATTTTATTTGACGGATTAAAAAAAGCATAATTGATTTAGGAAACGAAGTTTTTTCAGTCCTTACCTTAGGAAATGCACTATAAAAAATAAGAAATATAAAAAGCTGAAATACAGTGATGGTTGCACAACAGTGTGAATGTACTTAATGCCACGGACCTGCACACTTAAAAAAAATGTTAAGGGGCACCTGGGGGGCTCAGATGGTTAAGCATCCAACTTCGGCTTAGGGCCCATGGGTTCGAGCCCCACATGAAGCTCTCTGCTCTCAACGCAGAGCTGGCTTCAGATTCTGACTCACTCTCTCTCTCTCTCTCTCTCTCTCTGCCCCTCCCCAACTAGCTGTCTCTCGCAAAAATAAACATTTGAAAGAAATTGTTAAGATGGTAAATTTTGTATTATGTATATTTTACTACAATGTTTTAAAAATGGAAACATAAAATCCCCTGTAATACCATGACGTAAAGACTACTGGTGGGTACACACACACACACACACACACACACACACAAATATTGTGTGTTCTTCCCAACTTTTCCCCATGTATACAGCACATAGATGTGTTCAAAGGAAAAGGTGCGATCATACACTAAATGGTACCTTTAATCTGCTTTACTCCTAACACGGGCCAGCCTCACCCCTGCCCATCAGCAAACCTGCGCTCCCAGCGTCACCATCTCCCTGCATCCCCGCACCTTCCTGCTACAGTCGCGTCTCCCAGGGACGTTTGCAATTATCCGCGTTCTTGAGGCCGCGATGGAAACACCTTTCCGCGCTCCTGATTTCATCCCAGTGACCAGACACACGAAGGGCATCGCAGGTGGAATTTCCCCCTAGGGGGACCCGGGCTGGGAAAAGAAACTGGGGACGGCCCTGAAACGTGTCACGCGGGGTCACGAGGCCAGCAGCTCAGACGCCCTGGGCTGACAGCGGGGAACCCCCTGCCCTGAAGGATCGGACCAGGGATGCCATTAGGGGAAGTCCCAAGTGATGAAGCTCCAGGTAGGAATGCCTGTTCACCTGCCCCACTACGGTACACCCGCCCCACTTCCGGTATACCTGCCCAGCTTCCGGTATGTCTAGGTCGGCCAGGAGCCTCCCATCCATTGCCGCGCATGCGCGATGGCAAGTCGAGGCCACACCCCCACACCCGGATGGCGCCCTCTTTCCGCTTCCGGGAGAGCCGTGCTACTAGAGATTCCCACCCAGATTCTGCCCAACGCATGCGCATGCGCCCCAACGAGTGGTGCCGAGGCTCTGCGCCTCCCAGGCTCTGATCTGCCGCCTCAGCTGGTTCTTAAACGGCCTTGGGCCTCAGGACACCTGTCCCTAAGCTCGCCTCCTGCGGAAACATCCAGGCTTGAACTCCGAGCACACTCCCGTCGGAAACCAAAATCTGCAGCAACCAACCGCCACCTCCACCAACCCAGGGTCTTCAGCTCAAGCATGACGCAGCCTCACACTGGATTCAGGGACTCCTGGTCTAAACACTCACGGAGCAGCCCTCCACCCATAACAGGTCCCTGAATCCAGCAGCCCAAACCACCATGCCTAATAAACACAGAAGTATACTAAGGCAGACTCAGTGGGACACTCTGACTCTATCTTCAAGCTTGTTCTAACCTAGAGCCACACCTCATAGGTCCTACCTGCCTCCCCGACCCCATCTCTTCACCACCAGATTCCACCTACATACGGGATTCCATCTCAGACATACAAAACCTACACCCAAGAGCTGGGGTCTCCACCAATCTGGGTCTGTAGGCCAGTTACTTAGAAAAAGACATCACAGATGCCTGCCAGGAACATATTTTGTGCCCACAAACTACCACTCCTCCCACCCCCTTACTTCCACCCACCTGAACATCCTGTGGGCTCTCCCACAGCAGAAGGTGCATCTGCACTGAGGTCATTTCCCCTGGACAACCGCAGTCCGCCCCTGGACCCACCCTGCCAAGAATGGTGCCATCCCCCATGCCATTCCCTCCCAAATGCATTCACATCTGAGCACACAAACAGCCCCAGCCCGCCAAGAACTTACATCTCTAACTCGGGCTTCCATCAACCCCAGTTTCACATCCTCACCCACCACCATTTGTTCCCATGTCCCAGGTTTGGCCCACAGAGTCTAACAAAACCTCTCTGCCTGCATCTCTGAATGGAAAAGGGGGCCTGTCTAGCTGTTTTTCTCTCTGACCTCAGTCTGAAGTCCTTAATGGATTCTGGACTCTCCATCCCATCCCAGATAGACAACTCGGGGTGGGTTTCCCACCTCCCCATATTGAGGAAAACTGTGTCTTGTCCACATAGCCATCCAGGTCCTAAAGATGTACCTAATGCACGCACCAGGGTCCCAAGTCATTGGGTGGGGAAATCAATTTAGAATCATAGGTTAGGAATAGTGTTTTAAAAACATATTAGAGGAGCACCTGGGTGGCTCAGTCGGTTAAGCATCAGACTTCAGCTCAGGTCATGATCTCACAGTCTGTGAGTTAGAGCCCCTGCCTCGGGCTCTGTGCTGACAGCTCAGAGCCTGGAGCCTGCTTCCGATTCTGTGTCTCCCTCTTTCTCTGCCCCTCCCCTGCTCACGCTTTGTCTCTCTCTCTCTCAAAAATAAGTAAACATAAAAAAAAAAAAACCATATTAGAACACGGTAGGAACAAAGATCAAAGATTATAATCAATGGATCAAGATTAAATCACAAAGAAAATTAGAAAGTTTTGGTAATGATGAAAATGAAAGCACAACATTGGATTATTTGTTTTTTGGGTGTTAAGTTTGATAAGTGCTTTATGGATTTTGGATACTAATCCTTTATCAGATACATCATTTGCAAATATCTCCTCCCATTCAGTTAGCTGCCTTTTAGTTTTCTTAACTGTTTCCTTTGCTGTGCAGAAGCTTTTTATCTTTTTTTTTTAAATTTTTTTTTCAACGTTTATTTATTTTTGGGACAGAGAGAGACAGAGCATGAACGGGGGAGGGGCAGAGAGAGAGGGAGACACAGAATCGGAAACAGGCTCCAGGCTCTGAGCCATCAGCTCAGAGCCCGACGCGGGGCTCGAACTCACGGACCGCGAGATCGTGACCTGGCTGAAGTCGGACGCTTAACCGACTGCGCCACCCAGGCGCCCCAAGAAGCTTTTTATCTTGATGAAGTCCAAATAGTTTATTTTTGCTTTTGTTTTATCTTTGACATGTCGAGTAAGAAGCTGCTCTAGTTGAGGTCAAAGAGGTTGCTGCCTGTGTACTCCTCTAGGATCTTGATGTTTTCCTGTCTCACATTTAGGTTTCTCACCCATTTTGAATTTATTTTTGTGTACGGTGTAAGAAAGTGGTCCAGGTTCATGCTTTTGCATGTGGCTGTCCAGTTTTTCCCAACACATTTGTTGAAGAGACTGTCTTTTTTCCAATGGATATTCTTTCCTGCTTTGTCAAAGATTCATTGACCATGCAGTTCTGGGTCCATTTGAGTTTGCTATTCTTTTTTATAAAAAAAAAAAAAATTTTTTTTGAGAGATGGGGGATGGGGCAGAGGGAGAGGGAGAGGGAGAGATAGGATTAAGCAGGCTCCACGCCCAATGTGGAGCCCAGTGCAGGCCTCGATCTCATAACATGAGATCATGACCTGAGCAGAAATGAAGAGTCAGATGCTTGACTGAACCACCCAGGCCTCTCTCTGGGTTTTCGATTCTGCTCCATTGATCTGTGTGTCGGTTATTGTGCCAGTTTGGTCACTACAGCTTTGTAATAGAACTTGAAGTCAGGAAGTCTGATGCCTCCAGCTCTGCTTTTCTTCTTGAAGATCACTTTGACTGTTCGGGGTCTTTTGTGGTTCCATACAAATGTTAGGGTTGTCTGTTCTAGCTCTGTGAAAAATGCTGGCGGTATTTTGATAGGGATTGCATTAAATGTGTAGATGGCTTTGGGTAGTATAGACACGGTAACAATACCTGTTCTTCCAATCATAGTGAAAGTTTGACTTCTTCCCTGCTGATATAGATGCCTTTTATTGCTTTTTGTTGTCGGATTACTGAGGGCCGGACTTCCAGCACTATATTAAATAACAGTGGTGAGAGTCTTATTCCTGATTGTAGATGAAAAGCTCTCTGTTTTCCCCCATTGAGGATGATGTTAGCTGTGGGCCTTTCATATATGGCCTTTATGATGTTGAAGTATGCCCTCTGCATTCCTACTTCGTTGAGGGTTTTTATAATATAAGAATGGATGCCATACTTTGTCAAATGGTTTTTCTGCATCTTTTGAGAGGATCATATGGCTCTTATCCTCTCTTCTATTAATGTGGTGTAACATGTTGATTGATTTGTGAATACTTAACCACTCTTGCAGCCCAGGAATAAATCCCATTTGAGCATGGTGAGTGATTCGTTTAATGCACTGTTTGATTTGATTTGCTAGTATTGTGTTGAGAATTTTTACCTCCGTGTTCATCATGGATATTGGGCTGTAATTCTTTTTTAGTGAGGTCTTTGTCTGGTTTTGGCATCAAGGTAATGCTGGCCTCGAAGAATGATTTTGGAAGTTTTCCTTCCATTTCTATATTTTAGAAAATATTTGCAAATGACATACATGATAAAGGGTTAGTATCCAAAATTTATAAAGAACTTATCAAACTCAATACCCAAAAAATAAATAATCCAGTTAAAAAATGGGCAGAAGCCATGAATGGACACTTTTCCAAAGAAAATATCCAGATGGATAACAGACACATGAAAAGATGTTCAACATCACTCATCATCATGGAAAAAGAAATAAAAACTACAATGAGATATCACCTCACACCTGTCAGAATGACTAAAGTTAACAACGTGAGAAACAACAGATGTTGGCAAGGATGTGGAGAAAGGGGAACATTCTTGCACAGTTGGTAGGAATGCAAACTGGTGCAGCCACTATGGAAAACAGTATGTAAGTTCCCCCAAAGAGTTCAAAATAGAACTACCTTATACTACTGGGTATTTATCCAAAGCATACAAAAACTGATTCAAATAGGCACATGCACTCCAATATTTATAACAGCATTAGTAACAATAGCCAAATTATGGAAACAGCCCAAGTGTCTATCAATTGATGGATGGATAAAGAAGATGTAGTGTGTGTGTGTGTGTGTGTGTGTGTGTGTGTGTGTATATATATATATATATATATATAACGGAATATTACTTAGCCATATAAAAGAATGAAATCTTGCCATTTACAACGATGTTTATGGAGCTAGAGTGTGTTACAATAAGTGAAATAAATCAGTCAGAGAAAGACATACCATACCATATGATTTCACTCATAGGTGGAATTTAAGAAAGTAAACAAATGAACAAGGGGGGGAAAAGAGAGAAGCAAACCAGAAAACAGACTCTTTTTTTTTCTTTTTTTTTTTTCAACGTTTATTTATTTTTGGGACAGAGAGAGACAGAGCATGGACGGGGGAGGGGCAGAGAGAGAGGGAGACACAGAATCGGAAACAGGCTCCAGGCTCTGAGCCATCAGCCCAGAGCCCGACGCGGGGCTCGAACTCACGGACCGCGAGATCGTGACCTGGCTGTAGCCGGACGCTTAACCGACTGCGCCACCCAGGCGCCCCAGAAAACAGACTCTTAACTAGAGAGAACACACTGAGGGGTGCTGGAGGGGTGGTGGGTGGGGGGATGCGTTAAATGAGTGATGGGTATTAAGGAGGGCACTTGTTGTGTTGAGCACTGGGTGTTGCATGTAAGTGATGAATCGCTAAATTCTACTTCTGAAACTAACATTACACTATATGTTAACTAACTAGAATTTAAATAAAAACTTGAAACAAAAAAAGAAAAGAAAATGAAGACACAACATGCCAAACTTACAGGGCGCAGCTGAAGCGTACTTATAGGGAAATTTATGGTTGCAATGCCTGTATTAAAGCAAAAAAAAAAAAATCTCAAATTAATAACCTAATCTTTTTCTTAAAGGCACAGAAATAAGAACAAATTAAAGCAATTAGGAGGAAATAAGAGATTAGAGCAAATAGTACTGAACTATAGACTAGAGTAACATCAGAGGAAAATGAATGAAACCAAAAGTAGGTTCTTCGCAAAGATGAGCAAAATGTACAAATCTTTAGCTAGACCAAATAAGAAAAAAAAAAAAAAAGACAAGACTTCAATACTAAAGTAGAAAAGAGGGGATATTACTACTGATCTTACTGATACAAAAGGGATATAAGAGAATGCTATGAACAACTGTATGCCAACTAATTATATAAAGGACAAATTCCTAGAGAGACACATATCCTCTTTCATTTCTAAAATTGGGAATTTGTATCTTCTCTCTTTTTATTCTGGCTACAAGCTTATCAATTTTATTGATCTTAAGAACAGAGTTTTTTGTTCCACTGGCTGTTTCTGTTATTTTTGTATTTCACTGATTTCTGCTTATTGGGCATAATTTTTCTAGTTTCTTGCAGGGGAAGTTTTATTTGAGACCTTCTTTCCTATTTTTTTAAGTTTATTTATTTATTTTGAGAGAGAGAAAGAGAGAGGTAGGGGCAGACAAGAAGGAGAGAGAGAATCCTAGCAGCCTCCACACTGTCAGTGCAGAGCCCAGTGCAGGGCTTGAACTCAAGAACCGTGAGATCATGACCTGAGTTGTAACCAACGGAGCTACCCATATGCCCCAAGACCTTTCTTCTTTTCTAATGCCAGAATTTAATGCTATAAACCTTTCTGTAATTACTGCATTAACTACATCCCACAAATATCGGTATGTTGCATTTTCAGTTTTGTTCAGTCTAAAACATTTTCTACTTTTTCTTGTGACTTCTTTGATGCATGGGTTATCTGCAGGCGTGTTATTTGATTCCCAAATATTTGGGTCCGTTCTCAAAAACTCAAAAGACACTTCTGCATATCTCTGAAGGCACAAATTCTAGCCTCCTTGGTCTCTCTGCACTTTTTATCGCAACTGAGAGAGACTGTTGGGCTCTCTTGGGGCATGAACTGCCTGCTCTGTGGTCTAGAAACTGCCTCCAGACTGTCAACGAGGGAACTCACAGGGCTTGCCTCACTTATCATTCCTCTTAAGGATCAAAGGCCTGCTCCGTTTATTATCTAATGTCTGAAAATTGTTATTCCCTTTGGTCTGGTTTTATGGTTTTTAAAAGGGTAAATCTAGGCCCTGTTTTTCCATCAGGCGCCGATTCTGAAAAGATGGGAATAAAAATTGCTACCTGTGTTTTACCACCCCAACCGAGCCTGTTTTAGAATTTGCTCAAATTACAATGCCACCACTTCTCTAGACAGGACTACCCTCCAAACTGGAAACGTTTGGCTACTAAGGCAGAGCCCTGTTGATGGGCTTTGCTCTCCTCGGCTCTGTCAAGTACAAGGTCCAATGTGTGAATATTACCTGCCCTGCCGACTCCAGCGCTCACTGAAGGCAAATTGTCAATGATCCCAATCACTGTAAACTCTGGAATTGGTGTTGCTTGCTCAGTGATGGTGTGCATGTGGGTTTGAAAATGGAAGAGTTTTATACACTCCATGTAAATGGAGGAGTGCGCTAACCACTCCTTTCCTTTTCATGAATTCTTTCAGTAAGAAGAGATCCAGAGCTCATGGAGAAAGTTCCTGAAAATCTTTGCCTTTTCCCATGACAAATCCAATTTCACTTTCTTTTATTTGGGAAACAATAGGGTGTATTTCTCCATGAATAGATTAGGAAGAAACACACATAAAAAGAAGCAAATAGGTTAACTCAAATAGAAGAGGCAGGCAGGGGAGGGCACAGGGCCATTTTCTGGTACATTCTGATTAAGAACAATGGCTGTACTTATCAGTGGCTTCTGTTGCTTTGAGAAGTAAGGTGATTAGAGCAGTCGTATTTCTATCTTGTGTTGTCTCAAATCACCTACCTTCCATAATCAGGGCTGAAAATATCAGGTGCTCATTTTCTTCATCCCCTTTGTGGCAAGCGGTGGCTACATTACCTATTTAGGTCAAATGTTCTGGGGTGATCATGGGGAAGATCTCTCTTCCTGACAAAAACAAAGCCTCTCCCTTCCTTCCTGCTTAGGATGTTCATTGTACGAAGATGTGATGTCGGAGGCAGCAATTTTGTGCCCATGAAGAACAGGTGAGGAGAACAGTAGAAAAGTAAATCTATTTGCTCATTGTCATCCTAAGAAAATCCTGGAAACACCTACCTTCACAATACTTGTAAGAAAAACGCCTATAAAATCGAGAAACTCTATTAATGGTAGCTGATTATGTCCCACTTGGTGAACAAGTATCAGATGGGACTTTCCTTGAGGATCCTCCATAGCACCCATTCCTTGAATTTTTCCATAAAATCAAAATAGGATAGTCTTTGAGGCAGAGAACGTATTCGCAGTTGGCCTTTCCTCAAGCTAAATTAAGGGGAAGAACGGTCTCCCACCTCCTTTGACAACCTTTTAAGAATCAATTGGTAAGACCCGGTAATTATTATCACATTCGTGTGAAGACCCCCTCTCATAAGTCATCACTAACTTGGGAATGTATTTGTTCCTGGTTGATTAATTTCCAATTCTCACAGCTCTCACCATATTCCAGACTTTGATTTAGTTCAGAACAATACGGTTCAACCAGTTTAACACAAATTAACCTAATAATTGATAAATATCTTAGTTTACCCCAGTCCGGTAGGCCTAAAAATAAGTATCTGTGGCTTGAATAAGTCCCAGTCTTAATTCAATATACTTAACTACATCAAGGTCCCTTCATTATTGAATTGCTTTCATTAGTAAGAGATTCAGCGTCATGGTTTACAGTGGCTGTTGGAGAGATTGCAAATAGCACTATTGATTCACTTAAACACATACAATTCTTTAAACAGTGCCCAGTCTTTCCCCCTCTCTGGCAATGATAACTGGGATCTTTTAGGGTAAATTCAATGTCTTTTTGAATGCTGTGATGACCTGGATTCAAGGGGGGGGGGGGGCAAACTTAGCTAGTAAAATTACATCCACTGAGGGCCGGTTGGCCGTACTGGGAAGGGATGCTAACCACATATACTCCAACCCAGGATGGGGTATAGGAAGCCAATTATAGTCTAATTTGTTCCAACTGTGTGGTACATGGGGAACTGTTTTCCACAAGAGGAAGTAAACCCATATTTCAGTCAGGTTCTTGCACATCTGGCTGGGTGATATGAGGTCCTCCAACGATGAACAATGGCAGCCAACTGTTAGAAGCAGGGTGATTAAGGAAACCATTCTGGAAAAAGAAGTATCAACTGGAATCCTATTTGGATATTTGGTTCCTAAGTCCATGTTTCATGTTGCTTTAGAGTTGGCATTCGTATTTCTCCCCTTTATAGCTTGCCTCCAGGATAATTAATCTACACATAGTCTTCCCCACTCCCCATCACCATGTGATGAGATGGGCCATATTAGCAAAAACCTTTTTTCTTGTTTTCTTCCTAAGTTTGAACAAAGAACAAATAGGGGCTCTCACTGAAGGTGAATTGCCAATAATCCCAATCACTTAAAAAAAAAATTTTTTTTTTCCCTTCAGGGCGCCTGGGTGGCTCAGTTGGTTAAGCATCTGACTCTTGATTTTGGCTCAGGTCATGATCTCATGATTGAGATCAAGACCCACATCAGACCCTGGGCTTACAGCGTGGAGCCTGCTTTGGATTCTTTGTCTCCCTCTCTCTCTGCCCCTTCTCCACTTGTGCTCTCTCTCTCTCAAAATAAATAAACAATAAAAAAATTCTTGTCCTGGGGCGCCTAGGTGGCTCAGTCGGTTGAGCATCCAACTCTTGATTTCAGCTCAGGTCATGATCTCACAGCTTGTGAGTTTGAGGCCCACATCAAGGTCCACACTGACAGTGTGGAGCCTGCTTGGGATTCTCAGTCTCCCTCTCTTTCTTCCCCTCCCCCGTTCGTTCTCTATCACTTTCAAAATAAATAAGCAGTAAAAAAAATCTTGTCCCTTCAGTGATAAGGCCAAATACACTGAGGTTGAGTCAGTTTATTAATGGTATCTTTCTATAATCTCACACCGTCCTTAGGCTTATCCACCAGAGAGGCAAGTTATAAAAAGGCCAACATCTGAGTGTCAGTGATAGGCCTGAGCTGGAATTTTAGATGCCCCTTTCAGTGTGAGATGAAACCGTTTCCAGGTCATCAGTCTAGCGAAGGTTCTGTTTCCTGTATGGACCTACATTAAGCCAATTTTGTCATTTGCCAAAAATTTTGATGCTGAACAACATATGCCTGCAGACAATTTAGACTGTATCAACATAAGGCAGCTTTTGTGAAGGCTGTTATAAGTCAACTTTGAGCCTGTCATGGACTGAATGCTTATGCCCACCCCCCACTCAAGTTCATGTTGAAATCCTAATCTCCAATGTGATGGTTTTAGGAGTTCATGAGGGTGAATTCTCCATGAATGGGATTAGTGCCCTTATAAAAGAGACTCGAGACACATCTTTTGTCCTTCTGCCATGTGAGGACACAGCAAGAAAATGGCCGCCTATGAACCAGGAAGTGAGTCCTCACCAGACACCGAATCTGCTGGTAGGTTACTCTTGCTCATTGTGTAAGCCATCCAGTCTGCAGTGTTTTTGTTATAGCAGCCTGAACATACAAAGATGGTGCCTTTCTTAGGCACTTTCGATACTGCATCTCACAATGGATCCAGGGATCCATATAGATCTATCTTGGTCCAGCTCTTCACAACTAATGGTTTCTTAGTGCTCACGATGTTCCTGCCTGGCTGGTAGGAATTCCACTTGGGTTCGTGGCCCCGTATGGGCTCTGTAACACCACCAAAGCGTCTCTGAACGGTTTTTTTTAACCTAAATATGCCAAAAAAATTTTTTTAACCAAAATATAAGTTTGTTTCTATTTTCCTGCCTCAAGATAAGTTACTCACCTGAGTCCTGGTTCTACATCAGTGCTGCATAACTGATGGTTCCCCAGGGTAATGCTGCAACCCAAGAGAACTAATGCTGCTGATTCCAGTTTAACTCGTTTTAACCTAGTCTCCATCACCTAAACATTTTTATTTTAATTTAGCGTCTTCTGACTAATTTGAATGTCTCATGAACACAAGTCCACATTTTTAGTTTCATTTAAAGCCAGAAACTTTAGTTTTCCTTTTATTAAAAAAATACACCTGGAGTCGGTCCAGGAAAAACAGAAAACAATATCCCCTAAACAGTAGTCCTCCCAACTTCTCATGTGGACAGAGAAGCCATAACTGGGACACTCATACACAGGTAGAAGCTGCACCAAATGGGGAAGCTGTGGTGACTGGGTGTCCAATTTCTTGGGAACACATCTTAGAATTGGCTGTGCTATACACAGGTCTAGATGATACAGGCTATCAGCAACATCTAACATCTATCCACCAGATTATGAAAAGAGATTTCAACTCCTTCTATTGCAGTGCAACATAAATACAAAAGCAGAGTGTGCACCTAGTATTGATGGTGGAATCCCTATGCAATTAGCAGAGAATAGTACTATCAGAGAGTACAGATAAACAGCTTTGGTATTTCATCAGAACTATATCCTTTGGTTTTTCTATAGGTTTCTTTTTTAACCGAATCCTCATCACCAAAATTGCAGCATATTCCACTCATGATCACATTGACATATTATTATCTTACATTGTATGGTGACAGGTGGCGACTATGCTTATACTTATCATGAGTACTGGGTGATGTATATAATTGTCTAATCAGTATGCTGTACACGTGAAATACCGTAACACTGTATGTTAATTGTTATACTTCAATTGTAAAAATTATCAATTTACACTATTGGCATGTCCTTAAGGTTTTTAAAAAGTACAGAAAAATCAAGTACTTATACCCATAGAAAGTTCCAGCCTGACACGAAATGTTCCATAGGAATAGTGTGGTCTTTGTCTGTTCAGAAAGCAAGTAATGGTGGAGAAAGACAAGAATAAGAGCTTATGGTCAGAAGATTCACCAACCTTGTCCAATCTGCAGCAAACCAAAGGCATAGATATCAACAATCCAGACCTGAGCAAACACTCATAGAACACCAAGCAAGAAAAAGGAACAACATCCAAGCAAATATCCAAGTTTCAAGAAGCCGACCCAACATCTAAATTCGAGGTATTCTCCCTGAAGAAGAGAGGAAGTGAACGTGAAGGCTGTCATGATCTCAGAACGAACACTCAGTAGAAAATAAAAAAGATGTTAGTTAAAGAGACCAGACAGGTGACATCAGTACGGAAAGGTTTATCAATCGCTAACCTATTTCCATGTAAATACCATCCTCAATAGATCACAAATAATTACCACATTGGCCAAAAGACAGAAAATCCAACTTTACTGTTCCAACACGAAGACCCATTTTGGCAAAGGCCCAAAATGATATTTTAAAATGTAACAATACTATTTACTGCAAAGTCTATACAATTCACTGATTTAGTTACACCTCAAATTAATCCAAAGGATTAAATTATCCTACATAGGAAAAACTGCTTATGACACCAACTCGTTTCTCCTTTCACAAAAAGAGTTTTAGAGAGCTTTTGAATATCTACTGGCTGCAACCAAAGTTACTTAATATTAGCTTGGTTTCATAAACTCTCGCCTTTTTTCATGACCAGCATCTGAACCCTCTTTTTTTTATGTGACAAAGTTTTCACTGGAAAATGATCATCACCCAGAGATCCCAGACTTGGAATTGGATGTAATGACGTGAAGCTCTAGGTTATCCCTATATGGGGAAGAGAGTGAGCATGTTTTTGATTTTAAGAGAGATAGTTGTATTATGTTACATAAGAGGTTGTATATACATATTTAAGTCAAAGTACAGAAAGTGAAGAAAATGTTGCCTTATGGGCTACGTAGAAGAGAGGTCTATACAGGAAACTTTTCCAGCTGCTGCTTAGCAAATGAATAAAATTCTATGAATGACAAATTGGCTACTTAGTTCTTATAAACGGAATGTCGAGCCCACCCACCATTACAGACTTTCCAGGAAACATGAGACCTAGTGACCTTGACCTCTCAACCTATCACATAGCTCAGATGCAGGCACAGCTTGGGATCCACCAGACTGAGGCACTTGCCTCAGATTTGGAATTAGAACAAATCAATGCAGTTATATTAAGAAAAATTAATATATCTTAAGGAAATTCGGGAACAGCAAGGAAATCTCATAGACCCTACAGCATCATTCTGCCAATCATTTCCGTGTATAAAGCCCTGAACGCAATCTTACTGCTTCTTGCCAATTCTTGAACCCACCTAATATCCTTTTCTCAATCAATTAGCTAGAGTTAGCTCATGTGCTTCCCAACTAAGAACCCAGGCTGCTATAATTTGTAAAGAGTAATGCGCTAATTACTGACATGAGCCACTGAGTCTCCAACAGTGAAACAGTCCATGTGCAACCCCCATCAACAAACTGGAAAAATACTAATTTTTCAAGAGAAAGCTCTGAAGGCATAGGTAAGGTTAACTGGTCAAGTAGGTTAAGTAAGACATACAGAATAGACAATATTGATGGAGTTCAAAATCCAGAAGGAATTTAAAAATACAAAAGCATATCTGAAAACAGTACTTAAAAATCTGGATTTCCCCTCTCCTGGCTGCAATCTCTCAAAAAGCCATCAATAAAACACATTTATCTTTTCGAGCCTAGGAGTAAGCTGAAACATCAAACTACAAAATAAGATGGGAAACGTGCAAAAGCAGTAAATACAGAGGAGGAGGAGTGTGGGAGGACACATGATTGTAGTTAACACTGCTATAGGGTATATTTGAAAGTTGTTAGAGAAGTCAATCTTAAGAGTTCTCATCAGCAGGAACAAAACAAAACACGGTTTTGTATCTATATGAGATGATGAATGTTACCTGTGATAATCATTTCACAACATATGGAAATCAAGTTATGCTGTATCCCTTAAACCTACACAGTGCTATATGTCAATTATATCTCAATAACGCTGGGGAAAAGTGAAAAACTGGTTCTAGGAGAGTATTTCCTAACATCTAGGTAGTTAAACATTTTGGTCACTTTTCATTTATTTCTAATTTTACTGGAGTATGGTGAAAGACACTTGGTGTATAAAGTCTCTATAAATTCTTCTCCGGCAAAGTACAGCTTCATCTTTGTGAATTTTCCGCAAAACTTTATGCATACATCATTATACATGTGACATATGCATATATATACGACACACATCATTATATATATAAATGCCACACATATGCCATTAAAATCAAGCTACTGATTCCCTTTTAACCAGAAATTTTAGGTTCAGAAGTTTAATTACATATTTTTGGCCTGTTGTCACATGCAGTTAACTTATTTTTGGTTGACTACCTTTAAATTAAAAGAATACCTTTCCTACAAAGGAAATTATTGAGTAAATTATATAATTTAATATTTTTATTTATTAGTTGACTATCTTACTTCAGTATACTTGGCAAATGTAAATCACCACCCAGGAACTGATATAACCTTATGACTTGGTGCACAAAGACGACTTACATATTCAAACTGGCCCAAAACACACACACACACACACACACACACTCTCTCTCTCTCTCTCTCTCTCTCTCTCCAAAATTTTTGCAGTTTTAAAAATTTCACTTTCAATGAAATATTTTCAATGTTTACTGAAGAGATTACTTTCCAGTAAATCACCTTCCAAACTTGAAATATTCAGAGCCCTCATTCTGAGACCCACTGGCTTTACTCATTTGTACAATCATGGCTTCTTGCCTTCAAAGGAAGATTCAACATGCCCAGTGAAAACAATCCTTGGGGCGCCTGGCTGGCTCAATCGGTAGAGCATACAACTCTTGATGTCAGGGTCATGAGTTTGAGTCCCACGTTGGGTGTAAAGATTACTTTAAATGTATGTGTATTTTTTTGGGGGGGGGGCGCCTGGGTGGCTCAGTCGGTTGAGCGTCCGACTTCGGCTCAGGTCACGATCTCGCGGTCCGTGAGTTCGAGCCCCGCGTCAGGCTCTGGGCTGATGGCTCAGAGCCTGGAGCCTGCTTCCGATTCTGTGTCTCCCTCTCTCTCTGCCCCTCCCCCGTTCATGCTCTGTCTCTCTCTGTCTCAAAAATAAATAAATGTTAAAAAAAAATTTAAAAAAATAAATGTATGTGTATTTTTTAAAAAGAAAGAAAATTATCCTAGCACAGGCATTAGTTTCATCTATAATTTGGGAGGAAGCCTATTCAGGTCCTGTTGCTAAATTAGGGTATTTCACAATTTTATGTTGTCCCCAAAAGGCAATGGGCGGAAAACACCTGCTATTCCTCTGTGCATTCATTGACTGAAGATCTTTCAGGGTGTGCGTGAAGCCAGTTTTCTAGCCATAAACAACCGTTCCCCAGAACTTGTCATTGCTATGTGTGCTGTACTCTGGCTTAATCTTCACAGAGATGGCTCCACTTAGCATCATCGCATGGGGACAGAATTTTATTAAGGGCAACCACTATCAGATGTCACTTATGGTTTCTCCTTTTTTCCTCCAGGGAATTCACATCTATTCTCTGGTCTCCCATTTCAACTCTCAGCTTCTTCTTTTTTTTTTTTTTTTTAGTGTTTATTTATTGAGAGAGACAGAACAAGCAGGGGAAGGGCAGAGAGGGAAACAGCATCTCAAGCAGGCACAATGCTCAGCACAGAGCCTGAAGTGGGGCTTGATCTCACAAATAGGAGATCATGACCCGGCCAAGGTCAAAAGATGCTTAACTGAGCACTCAGGTGCCCCTCTCTGCTTACTTTTTATTAACTCTCTAGGATCAGAGGCGTCAGGTCCATGATAATCCATAGGATTAGAATTCAAGATTTAGTGGCAAAGGCCAGAAAGACATGTGAACCACATCTTACAATCCAACCAATAGCTACAAATCTTGCCTAAAATCACTCTTGCAAACATAATTTAGGTGATGAGCACTTAGCCTGATAGTGCCCTCCCACTCATAAGATTTTCATATTAGGGAATACATCCCAGAGGAAAGAAGACAAGACTGCATGGCGGGGGGAGAGGGGAGAGGTAGGACCCTTAAAATAGAGCTCCTTTATACTGCTTTGGAAATATTTTTTAAAATGCCCTTTGCACAGCCTGTGTATTCTCCATCCCTCATACAGAACCCCTTCTGGCCTAAATTTCCAGTATCCCATTGCCAGGGAAACATTTAATTTTCAATGAGGAAAATCTCTGGGAATCTAAATTCTAAGGAGTGACCTGCTCAAGCTAATCCAAATGGAAATCTCAGAACCCTGTGGGATCTCTATTTAGCCACCTAGTCTTTCCTAAATGGTCAAAGATGGAAATCTTTGGTTTACTTTTTGTTTTTAATTTTTACTCCTCGTATTACTTAGTATAGTAAAATAGCACACATTCCAAAAAAGAAGAAAACTAGGCATAAACCTAAAAATCAGATACACCCAGAATCCCTTTCAATTCTGATCCACACACACATATCACAATGGTTATTTTGTTTGAAATTAATGTTTGATTCTCTTGGCCTGCATTTTTTTCACTTCATATCATAGTCATATCCTATTTTTAAAGAAATCTTCACATATAATAGAAAGCACTGCATAAAATAGATTACAAAGTAGCTACCGGGGAAATCGTGTCATAAAATGATACTGAAATATCGTTTTCCAGCCTAGCTTCTAATACTATAGCAGTTTTCCAATCTACTCAACAACAAGCCCACCAGTGTGTGCATTCTCATTTACTCTTTATTGTTAAAGAGGTCTACTTCACTCACAATCACTCCATAGCAAGTGGTAATTTTCTCAGATTCAAGTTGGAGTGTTTTCTGCAAGGAAAAGTGCCAATATTTGTTACTTATGTGACAATGTGTCATAAATGCCAAGTTTGATTTTTAATATGGAATTGCTAAGTAAAATATATGATTCATTGTTCTTTCTTCTCTAGAATGAATTTCCAGATACACGACAGAAGGCTGACTGCAAGCTAGGAAGGAAGGAAAGAAGGAAAGAAAGAAAGAAAGAAAGAAAGAAAGAAAGAAAGAAAGAAAAAGAAATTGAAGAGAACGAGGAAAAGAAAGAGAAAGAGAGGAAGAGAAAGAGGGAGGGAGGAAGAAATGCAAGAAAAAGGAAAAGGAAAGGAAAAAGAAATATACTCTGGCTAAAAGATTTCCAAACTCGTTACATTCATTCATAGGGTTTCTCCTCAGTATGAGTTGCCTGATGCCTAATAAGTTTAGAACTATTAATGAAAGCTTTCCCACACTGATTACACGTAAAGGGCTTTTCTCCAGTATGAGTTCTTTGATGTACAATGAGTCGAGCACTCAAGCTGAATGTTTTTCCACACTGATTACATTCATAGGGTTTCTCCCCAGTATGAGTTCTTTGATGTTGAGTAAGGCATGAACTCTGCCTGAAGGACTTCCCACACTGACTGCATTCATAGGGCTTTTCTCCAGTATGAGTTCTCTGATGTACAACAAGAACGTAACTCTGACTAAAAGACTTCCCACACTGATTACATTCGTAGGGTTTTTCTCCAGTATGAGTTCTCTGATGCATGACAAGGTGAGAGCTGCGGTTGAAAGATTTTCCACACTCATTACATTCATAGGGTTTCTCCCCAGTGTGAGTTCTTTGATGTGCAACAAGCTGAGAGCTCCAGCTGAAGGATTTCCCACACTGATTACATTCAAAGGGTTTTTCTCCTGTGTGAGTTCTCTGATGGGCAACAAGTTTGTAACTCTGACTAAAGGACTTTCCACATTGATTGCATTCATAGGGTTTCTCGCCAGTATGAATTCTTTGATGTGCAATAAGTTTATAGCTCTGGATGAACGACTTCCCACACTGACTGCATTCATAGGGCTTCTCTCCAGTGTGAGTTCTTTGATGTGCAATAAGTTTGTAGCTCTGCCTGAAGGACTTCCCACATTGATTGCATTCATAAGGCTTCTCTCCAGTATGAGTTCTCTGATGCACAACAAGAACATAGCTCTGGCTAAAAGACTTCCCACACTGATTACATCTGTAAGGTTTCTCTCCAGTATGAGTTCTCTGGTGAGAAACAAGGTGAGAGCTCCGGCTAAAGGATTTCCCACACTCGTTACATTCATAAGGTTTCTCCCCTGTGTGAGTTCTCTGATGTGCAACAAGATGAGAGCTCCAGCTGAAGGATTTCCCACACTGATTACATTCAAAGGGTTTCTCTTCAGAATTTCTCATGTTTTGAGCAATGGATGAACTCTGGGAGGTTTTACTACAGTTATATTGACTCTCTTCAACAGGGATTCTCTGTTGTTCATTATGGGATATACTGTGGTTCAAAACTTGCCCACATTCCTCAAAGTCAAAGGATCTTCCTCTGGCATGTATTTTCTCATGTATATTTAAGGGTACATCATTGCTAAAAGATTGAATACTGTCACTAAATCCACAGGATTTAGCCTCTGTTTGAGTTCTTGTAAACTGAATAAGGTGAATGTTCTGGTGGGGGTTTCCACATTCATTACTGTCACAGAGTTTCTCACTGTCATGAATCATCTGATGACTGTTAACAATAGGATTATAATGCAATTTTTTTACATGTGAGGCATGTTTATGAAAATGGTTTCTTATGGATATCATCTGGGGTGAAAGAAGACTGGGATTCAGACCACTCTTCTCCTCAAGTTCATCATTTTTACAGACTCTCTCGTAAGTAATAGCTTTCCTGTGAGTAAAGGCCATTTCTTTCAAAAGTCTCTCTTGTTTTTCCTGTTGCTTCTCCAACTGGTCCTTACAATCCCGAACTTCTTCACATGAAGCTAACCAAGGATCATCTCTTGTCAACCTTTCTAACTTCACTCCGTGGAATGGTTCGTCATCAAAAATGTTCTGCTTTGATATTGATTCTCTTCTTCCAAGTGCAGTTGCCAAGTCTAGAAGAGAGCAAAATAAACATCCTAGCCAAAAAATGTTAGAGTTGGAATATTGGGAAAAAGCTGACAAGAAAGTATGCAAAATATAGGTGGATTTTTTTCAGCTATGGACCTATAACCTGGATTAAGAAAAGAGAAGGGTGGGAAGAAGCAGCAAGCAAAGAACTACCACAGCCCATTGAGAACTACCAGTAGCCCATTAAAACCACTGGGGCGCCTGGGTGGCCCAGTTGGTTAAGCGTCTGACTTTGGCTCAGGTCATGATCACACAGTTCATGAGTTTGAGCCCTGCATCGGGCTCTGTGCAGACAGTTTGGAGTCTGGAGCCTGCTTCAGATTCTATGCCTCTTCTCTCCACTCTTCTGCCTGTGCTATGTGTCAAACATAAATAAACATTAAAAAAACCCAAAAAACTATTTAATCCCAGTGTTGCTGAATAAAAAATATTTTAAATGCCAAATATCTCCATATTCCAAAGTAAGATCACCCATATAGAACCTACAAAATAACAAACAATTGTGCAAACCTTAGCAAAAAAACAGAGTCCTTTCTACCCTCTTTAGTGCTAGACACATGCTCACTGAAGTACAGGATAGTATCTACGCTGCTGGAGGCATGAAACGTGCTAGAATAGTCTGTGTCAGTAGGACATGGGCAAACTACTTTGTGAATCAGGAAAAGAAGTGAGAGCACTGTTATCCCAGGTTCCCTAAATGCTTTAGAAGCAATTATTACGGCCTGATGGATTCCTGGGGTTCCAAGTGAGAGAGAATGGAGATCACCCCAGAAGCGGAAGCCTGTGTGGTTACTAGGTCAAGCAACGGAGAGTACCCCTGGAAAAAGTGGCAATGTATACAGTCTAATAGGAGTGGGAAATGGAGACACGTGGCATGCCCGATGGGGATTTTTGAAACAAATCTCCAATATAGGTACTGACTCCTAAGTGTCGGTTTCTCACCTGGATATGTATGTTAGGAAATGTTTGTATTCATCTCCTGGCTCCCATGAGGAGACTGCATCTGGTTTGAAAAGCGGATGGGGAACTAAACAGGATTTGGGGTGTCTGGGGCTGGGGACAAAAGAAAATCACTGCAGAATTTGGTCCCAGTCTTTGGCCTTTAGGAACCATGAAGACTGAACAAGCTCAAACCTGAGAAGCTGTACCTTTGCTACCCTATGCATTAAAACTGAATCTTCCCTGGGGAATAAAAAGCACAAATACAGTCTATGTGTGGTCAAAATCATTCTGGCCTCCGAACTCCATAGTTTTGAATCAATGGAAATCATTTCAATACACAAACTTCATTAAAGGGGACTGTATTCTTACCCCAAGAGACCAGGTCCCTGTGGTTCTCTAGGTCCACATCTCTGTCCAGGGTCCTCTGAACAGGGTTCAAAGTGCCTTCTTCCTTCTGAGTGAAGTCCACAGTCACAATTTTGAAGTTCTCTCCTTCCTAAAACAGGACACACATTCCTGCTCAGCTGGGCATCATTTCCTTCCAATGTTCATAAAGGAGGAAAAGATTGACAAAGGGAAGAAGGAAAACTTGATGGCCTGGAAATTGTCCTGAGACTGTCAGTGTCCAAAGGATTCTAGTCAAGGTGTACAGGTGCCTTTTAGGGAAACCCCTTTGGGTTTTGGATGCTGGATCTGTTGATACAACCCCAAAGAGGAACAACGGATAAAAACAGATATAAATTGTTTTCTCTCTTGTTCACCTTGAACAAAATGCTTATTCTGATTTTTGCACTGGTGAATATAGAATTGCCAGTAACGAATTCTCTCCAAATTCCCCAAATGGAACAAAACAGAGTCAGCATACTTTTTCTGTCAAAGGTGAGAGAGTAAACATTTTAGGCTTTGTAAGCCATACAGTCTTTATCACAACCACTCAGCCCTCCTCCAGCAAGAAAGCAGGCACAAAAAATATATAAACAAATGGGCGTGACTGTATTATAATAAAGTTTTACTTACAAAAGCAGGCGGTGGGCCAGATTTGGAAGAAATGGGTTTTCTCATCTATTAAGAGCACAGGTCTGCATTTTAAAAACATATATCTAATCTGACCAACGCCTTCTAAGCTGAGTTTATCCCATTTTTTTTTTAAGTTTATTTATTTATTTAGAGGGGGGGATGGGCAGAGAGAGAAGGACAGAGAGAACCTCAAGCTGTGCACTGTCAGCACGGAGCCTGAAGCAGGGCTGGATCCCATGACCCTGGGATCATGACCTGAGCCAAAATCAAGAGTCGGACTCTTGACTGACTGACCCACCCACGTGCCCCATCCCACTTCTATTTATTAGGCTTAATCATTCCCAACTCATAGGGTTGTTCAGTAAATTAACTGTGATGATATATGAAAAGCTACTGACAGTTTACCGAACAAAAAAGAAAACGGCTGGAAAATTATTAAGGTCATCAGGTTTGAGAACTCTAAAAAAAATTAAGTGACAGCCAATGTGACTGTTACCCTGAGCTCTCAGTCCTCCGACGACAGTTCTATTTTATCCACACTCAGAGCTGCAACGTAGAGCCTTTAAGAGACAGACGTGCTGTCGTTACTGTCATGGAGAGGGGGGCTTGGATTGCCTCCTCTAAGCAAGAAAGGACCCATTTCCAAGCCTACTGGGCAGGAATTTTGATCCAATAAAGTGCTGAGGGTGATCTGTATTTAGCCAAAGGCAGCAAAACCCAGGAAAGTGGAACGCCACTTGCCGCTAAAGGACTTTCTAGATAGACCTGGTATCCTTAAGCTGTGTTCGTGAATAGGACACACGGTCCCCGGAAGCCCGTGAAACTCCACGCAAAATGCTGCTGCACCTGCATTTTTCTAAGTCAGGACCTGTAAGTTTCACCAAAATCTCAGAGGGGTTCATAATTAACCCAAAACGGCGTTCAGAAATATCATTCGCACACTGCCACCTGTGTTGAACGTGGCTCTCTAGGTACTGGTTTCCAAGCTCCAATCCACACTTCCTTTTTATAAACACTCCCCTTCACTCTTCAGTGTAGGTCCCTTTAATATCAAGCTTGTTCACATGTCAAATAAATAATGCCGGATTAAATTAGCACCGCTACCCCCACTCCAGCCCCGGCTATATGTTCCGAAGGTCCCACGGGTTTCTATCCTAAGACTCCCCACACTGTTGAGTCTGCTCATTTGCGCAACGGCCATCTTTGTCACTAGGCTGCAATCCGTGAGGGCAGGGGCAAGGTATTGATAGTTTGCAACTGTAACTCCAGCGGCTCAGCATATTGGTGTACCGTAGATAAGAAATACATACTCGGCAAATGATTTCAAAGAGTGAACCTGTAGTCTCAACAGACTTCATCATCGATCAAAATAATCTGACTTTGGGGCCAAATTCTGGTTTAAGTTCTCTCTCACACCTGAATCTCATCAGGCCTATTGCACACCTATTTGAATTTTTTTTCTTAACGTTTATTTATTTCTGAGAGAGAGAGAGAGAGAGAGAGAGAGAGACAGAGCACGAGTGGGGCAGGGGCAGAGAGTGAGGGAGACCCAGAATCCGAAGCAGGCCCCAGGCTCTGAGCTGTCAGCACAGAGCCCGATGCGGGGCTCAAACTCACGAACCGTGAGATCGTGACCTGAGCCGGAGTAAAACGCTCAACCAACTAAGTCAAATGGGTATCCCTTATCACACACCCATTTGAAAAGCTTTTCGATGTGTGGATACCGGCTTTATCCCCACTTATTCTGTCCTTCCTCTCACCTGCCCCAAACCTCCCACTCCTCAAAATTCCTTCCTAAGCCCTTCAACCGTGCCCCTGGGAACTCTACTTCTGTAATAACGAAATCCTACGGCTTCAACATCGTTACCAAACATTCCCTCTACATCCCTGTGTTAATGGAAACCTACACTTACCCCGTCCCCCGCAAAGACCCCTCCTCTGCAAACCTCACAGGCTCCGGTTCGCTCAGCATCAAAGGGGGAGGGTGCGTGTCCTCTCAGCTACACTGAAACTCACGCCATTTACCTTACTTCTTGGACCTTTGTCCTACCAACCCCTGGAACACCAAGCCCCACCCACCGAAGACTTACAATACCTGGGATTTACCCTCTACTTCAAGAACTTGTATGGTCTCAGCCTGCCCTGTCTCTCGCATCCGGTTGTAGAGGTCCCTGACAATCATATGAAACTAAGTGACGTCACCGACGCACTTCCTGGGCGGCATCAGGCTGTGAACTAACTATTCTCACAAGGCCCCCGTGAGAAAATACCAGTAGCAGCACCAGTTTTACAGATGAAGAGCTAGAAGGGTAGAGAAACGAACACGTACGCTTGAAGTCGGTGGCTGGGATGCAGCCTCAACTCTGCCTAACACGTGCCCTCAGGCATCGATGCCTCCCGCTGGCCCAACTCCCGGCCCTGAGAATTGCTCTTCGGCACCCCCCTCTTCGCATGAACCCCCAGACCTTGAGATCCCCACACAGGAATCCACCTCTCAAGTCACACCCATGGAACCGCCCACCTCTGATTACAACACTCCGCATAATCTCTCCCTCTCTCTTCTTGTGCTTTGACAGTCTGGGGCCCTTCCTCGATTCGAGTATCCCCTATTACTGTCTGCTGGTCTATATTCTTTTCCTTTCCATTCGGTGCCCCTGTTATCTTTTCCATGGTATTATTCAGTGTAGAGTCCATGGGGCATTCCTTTTAATCTTTCTACTGGATATGTTCAAAAATCCCCCTTCAAATAGTATCTTGCCTTATGGGACTTTGGCTGAATGTACCCTGGCTGCATGAATGAATCTGAATGTCGATGTATGACCAATGGAAAGAAGGTTCCGGAATGCCACTGGGAACGAGAACTCACAAAAGCAGCTGGATGGGACACTATTAATGGTCTCTACCTCATAATGATCCTTTCAGACTGACCAGCAACCCTGTTATACCTCCCGGAGCTGCCTGTCTCTCATAATACAACACTACTGTTTTCAGCCTTCTCCACTCACGTCAAGCACCTACCTCTCCATTCCAAGTGCCACCCTCAGGCCCCACCGATAACCACCAGATTGCTCACAGAGAAAAACCCAAGCCTTCGAAGAATTCCCTCAGCCCCATTCTTCCTGAATGGGTCCTTCCTCCTCTGTAGAGCCGACACGTTCACACACGCTCTGAATGAATTTGTCTGGTGCTAATCAGGGACTCTGCTTTTTAGTTTATATCTCCTCCCTCTCTTGATTAACTTATTTTTCTCCACTTAATCCTTCCCTGAAACCACATAAACAGAGTCAAATCTTTTTAATCCCTTAAAGAAAAAAAGGTGACATCAAACTGGACTGTTTCTGGTAGAGCCAGAAATGAAGGGAGAGGGGCACCTGGGGGGCTCAGTCGATTAAGCGGCCGACTTTGGCTCAGGTCACGATCTCGCGGTTCGTGAGTCTGAGTCCCGCATCGGGCTCTGTGCTGACAGCTCAGAGCCTGGAACCTGCTTCGGATTCTGTGTCTCCCTCTCTCTCTGCCCTTCCCCTGCTCTCTCTCTCTGTCTCTCAAAAATAAACATTTAAAATTTTTTTTCTAAATAAAAATAATAAAAAAAGAGCCCCTCCGCCTCAAACGTGTAGCTATCACTCTCTGCAATCTTTTACATGGTAACTAACCAAGTTTTTGTAAACGATGCCCACTTGAATATCTGTTTCCTCCCTTTCTGCTCACCTCCCAGGTCACTTCAGCCTGGCCCCTGCCCCCCAGCAGACATGCACATTTCTACATTTCCCAGGGTAAAGAGGGCCAACTCACCGGGGATGGAAGGGCCAGTGACCCGGCATCTTCTTTCTCAACCTTGACGATACTCTCTGGAGGAAGGAGAGAGTCCTGAGCAGGAAACAGACAAGAAAAAGGAAAATAACCAGGAAACTAAGTCATGGCTCGAAACCGCCACAGCGAGGAGGCTAGAATCCGACAAACCGCCTGTGTTCACACATCCCACCTACAAAACGTCTGCTCCCTCCCGTTGGGAAGCTTGAGAGAGAGACAGGGGACAGCTGGAGGGGCAATGAGACACCAGACACGGGCGTGAGATCTCTGTCGGTCTTCCAAGCCAGCCCAGCTACCAGCGCAACGGAGCTGAGTGATTCCAGGCGCCGTGTGCGAGAAAAGAACTGTTCAACCAGGTGGTTGGAACTCCTGGATCGCGGAGTTGTAAGCAAATAAAACAGACTACAGGGCGACCAAAGAATCATAAAGATTCCAAAATTAACTTCAGAAAATATCTGGCAAAAAGTGCCACCAACAAAGGCACCATCAGTAAGAATCTATACTGTTAAGATTTGTTCTAGGGGTGCCTGGGTAGCTCAGTCGGTTAAGCATCTGACTCTTGATCTCAGGGTTGTGAGTTCAAGCCCCAAGTTGGGCTCTACGCTGGGCGTGAAACCTACTTTTAAAAAGGTATTTTGGGGGCGGGGGGCACATGGGTGGCTCAGTCAGTTAAGCATCTGACTTTGGCTCAGGTCATGATCTCACAGTCTGTGAGTTCAAGCCCCACATCGGCCTCTGTGCTGACAGCTCAGAGCCTGGAGCCTGCTTCGGATTCTGTGTCTCCCTCCCTCTCAGCCCCGCCCCTGCTCATGCTCTGGTTCTCTCTCTCTCTCTCTCTCTCTCTCTCTCTCTCTCTCCCCCCAAAATAAATAAACATTAAACATTGTTTTTGACTTTTTTTATTAAGCCCTATTCTAGATCAGTAAGAAAAAGGGACCTTCAATACTACAAGGGACAAAGGAAAATGCATGTGCAACTCAACTATGAAGAAATAAAATGGCCAGTGAATATACAAAAAGATGCTCACCTCTTTAAATCAGAGAAGATCAAGTCTCTATTTCTATAACTACCTATCTCTATATATTAGAGGCTATAAATTCACACTGATGCCCCTCATTACAATTCAGCAACACATGTGATTCTAGCCTTCCTGCTTTCCATTTCTGTACCTTCTCTGGCTCCCATTATCCCCTCTATATCTGCTTGTTTGCTCAGACCGCTGTATGGAACCAAAATCCTGACCACACAGAGCATTTCTTCTGCCTATTGTAAGGACTCCCACCCCCGTGGCCCACTAGTCAAGAGTGTCATATACCATCAGTGGGAGTTTAAGTTGCTAGAACATTCCTGCAGCTAGAACATCTCCTGCAGGGAGAGAGAGCACCCATATGCCCGTGCTCTCTCTCCCTGCCTCCCCTCCTCCCCCTCTCTCCTTCCCTCCTCTAAGTGCTGGAGCCACATCCATGTAAAGAAGGCCCCATGAGAACGCTCGGCTGCTAAGTCGCCTGCACAAGCGCCCAGGACAAACACCAGGACGGTTAGGCTGCCTTACAACGGCTGCGTGGGCATTACTGAAGAGCGCCAGGGGCCCGGGAACAAAAACACACAAGCCACACTCACAAAGCCAAAATGACAACTTCAAAACTACAGACGGCCCACGGGAGTCACAGGTTTTGACTCGTGCAGCATGGAAACGTGGCTGCAGAGAGAAACCGCCTTCCTAATGGGCGGCAACGCACGGGGAGGCTCGGACCCACGAACCGCGAGATCATGACCTGAGCCGCAGTCGGACGCTCAACCGACCGAGCCACCCAGGCGCCCCTGTGATGTTTTCGAATAGATGTGTACGCTGTGAAATGAGTTACCACGATCAAGCTGATTAACACATCCAGCGCCTCGCACTTAGGGTTTTTTTTGTTTTGTTTTGTTTTGTTTTGTTTTGTTTTGTTTTGGATGATAACACTTAAGATCCACTCTGAATGTTGAGGATGACGGGAGAGGTAAGGCTCTGCCACCCTCTTGGCAGGGTTTTGGTCGCAGCCGCTGAAGGCAGGCAGGATCTTCCCTGGCCCGGCCGCTTCCAACGTGTGAGTCGTTGAAATCTCCCAGGTGATGGCCGACAGGGTGGCCCGCGGGACTCACGTACCGAGACTTGGGCTCCCTTGACTGCTCTCTCTGCCAAGGCTCTCATGGACATCCGTCAGGCCCAGCAGCTCTTGTGCGTCTTCTGATCATGATTAAAATGTACTAAAGGATGGGCGCCTGGGGGAGGCCTCGGCTCAGGTCATGATCTCACGGTCCCTGAGTTCCAGCCCCGCGTCGGGCTCTGTGCTGACGGCTCGGAGCCTGGAGCCTGCTTCGGATTCTGTCTCCCTCTCTCTCTCTGTTCCATCCCTGCTCACGCTCCGTCTGTCTCTCTCTCAGAAATAAGTCAACGTTAAAAAGAAATCTTTTTTTTTTTTAATTTACTAAAGGACGTTCCGAGTTGAGAAGTGTGCTAGCCAGCGTCCAACCTGGCCCTCGATGACCCTGACCTCCAGGAATTCACACCCTGTGCAGCCCTTGCACACGGTACCAGGGTGGGTCTGCATGACCGAGGAGCCACAGAAGTGACGGTGTGTCCCTTCCGAGATGACATAAGACACGCCGTGGCTTCCACCTTGGTTGTGTGCAATTAAGTGCTCTCCCTCTGCCCTCCCTTTCTGAGACCCCTTGCTCCACGAGAACCCCGCTGCTGTGTTGTGTGCGGCCCTGGAGAGAGGTTTGTGTAGCGGGGAACTGAGGCCTCTCGTCGACGGCCACGGGAGCGAGCGAGCTGGCAAGGGGGTCCTCCTACCCAGTCAAGCCTTCACATCAGCCTGGGCCCTCAATTTACTGCAACCCTGTCGGAGACCCTGAGCACCAGAAACATCCAGACCAGCCGCCCCCGGATCCCTGACCCCAGAGACCATGTGCGGTAATAAACGCTGGGTGTTGTTCTAAGCTGCCAAGTTTGGGGGTATGACGTCACAGATGGCTAACAGGAGAAGGAAGATGGTTTTGCTTCTCCTAGGCAGCCTTGGAATATACAAGAAGCGTATTTCCGTCTGCGAGAACTAGGTCATCTTTGTCCCTAACACCTCACACGGGGCCTTCCGCTGGTTGGGCAATCAATAAATATATGATGAAAGTGAAAATTATAATGAGCAGCTTGCTACTTCCGTTGTATGTTATAGAAGAAAAGAGCGAAAGGGCCATTAAGATTCTCAGAAAAACACCCAAAGTCGCTGGCTCCGAGTAGAACACCAGTGGTCACCATCAAAGCACGCTTTACCTGTAGTTTTGATAACGTGTGAATGTATGTATATAAATTTAAATGCATAACTCCCTCTAAAACTCTTGCCCGTGGGTACACCTGACCCTTAAGCAACACCAGTTTGAATTGCACGGGTCCATAAACATGTTGATCTTTTTAATAAATACGGCACAGTACCGTAAATGCGTTTTTTCTTCCTTATGATTTTCTTAATAACATTTTCTTTTTAATCTATTCTATTTTATTGTAAGAATACAGTGCACAGGGGCGCCTGGGTGGCTCAGTCGGTTGAGCGTCTGACTTTGGCTCATGTCATGATCTCGCCATTCATGAGTTCGAGCCCCGCGTCAGGCTCTGTGCTGACAGCCCAGAGCCTGGAGCCTGCTTTGGATTCTTTGTCTCCCATTCTCTCTCCGCCCCTCCCCCGCTTACGCTCTGTCTCTGCCTCTCAAAAATGAATAAACGTTGGGAATGCAAGCTGGTGCAGCCACTCTGGAAAACAGTATGGAGGTTCCTCAAAAAACTAAAAATAGAACTACCCTACGACCCAGCAATTGCACGACTAGGCATTTATCCCCGGGATACAGGTGTGCTGTTTCGAAGGGACACATGCACCCCCATGTTTATAGCAGCACTATCGACAACAGCCAAAGTATGGAAAGAGCCCAAATGTCCATTGATGGATGAATGGATAAAGATGTGGTATATATATACAATGGAGTGTTACCCGGCAATCAAAAAGAATGAAATCTTGCCATTTACAACTACGTGGATGGAACTAGAGGGTATCGTGCTAAGCGAAATCAGTCAGAGAAAGACAAGTATCATGACTTCACTCATATGAGGACCTTAAGAGACAGAACAGATGAACATAAGGGAAGGGAAGCAAAAAGAATTTGAAATAGGGAGGGGGACAAAGCATAAGACTCTTAAATATAGAGAACAGAGGGTTACTGGAAGGGGTGTGGGAGGGGAGATGGGCTAAATGGGGAAGGGGCACTAAGGAACCTACTCCCGAAATCATTGTTGCACTAGATGCTAACTTGGATGTAAATTTAAAAAAATAAAAAATGAAATTAAAAAAAAAGAAACAAAATGCACAAAGATAAAAAGAGAGAAAGAAAAAAACAGACTCTTAACTATAGAGAACAGACAGTTACCAGAGGGGATGTGAGTGGGGGGATGGGTAAAATAGGTGATGGGAATTAAAGAGTGTATTTATTCAGATGAGCACTGAGTAATGTATAAAATTATTGAATCACTATATTGTACACCTGAAACTAATATAACACTCTATGTTAGCTATACTGGAATTAATAAATGAAATAAAAATTGAAAAAAAATGAATAAACGTCAAAAAAAATTAAAAAAAAAAAAAAAAAGAATACAGTGCAGGGGCGCCTGGGTGGCTCAGTTGGTTGAGCGTCCGACTTCGGCTTAGGTCATGATCTCACAGCTTGTGGGTTCGAGCCCCACGTGGGGCTCTGTGCTGACAGCCCAGAGCCTGGAGCCTGCTTCGGATTCTGTGTCTCTTTCTGTCTCTTCCCCTCCCCAACTTGTGCTCTGTCTCTCTCTGTCTCTCAAAAATAAATAAATGTAAAAAACAAAATTTTTGTGAAAGAATACAGTGCACAAAATACATATACAAAATATGCATTGACTGTTGATATTGTCAGGCTTCTGATCAACAGCAGGCTATTAGCAGTTATGTTTGTTTTGTTTTTTGTAAGTTTTATTTCTTTATTTTGAGAGAGAGAGAGAGAGAGAGAGAGAGAGAGAGAGAGAGAGAACCCCAAGCAGGCTCCGCATTGTCAGTGTGGAACCCAACACGGGGCTCGATCTCTCGAACTGTGAGATCATGACCTGAGCCAAGATCAAGAGTCAGACGCTTAACTGACTGAGCCCCCTACCCCCAACCCCGCGCCCCAGCAGCTAAGTTTGGGGAAGTCAAACTTAACTATGGATTCTCCACTCTGCAGGGGGTTGGTGTCCCTAAACCCTGCATCGTTCGAGGTCAACTGTACAGGGAACCAGATACAAAGACATTTACAGCAGTGCTATTTGTAACAGCAAAACATGGAACATTAAATATCTGTGAACAGTAAACCCGTAAGTTCTGGGGCATGGGGTGGAAATCTGGGCACCAGATGTGCAAACTGGTACCAGACTGTCACTGCTCCCGGGCCCTCACAGCGGACAGAACTAGGAAAACACATGTGTATGTCTCTCTCCACACACACACACACACACACACACACACACACACACACCCCATTGAGACATCCATACATCTCCACATACTTCTACACCTACATATACTGAAAACCCTGAGTCACGTCGCTTCCTACAACTCCCACCGATCACTAAGGTTTACTCCAGTGTTCTCTCTCTTACCACATCTGATTGTGAGAACACTGGCTCCCATGAGCCTTATTAGGTTTACTCATCGGATCAGCGCCCCCGTGGGTGACTAATCTCCCATTTCCACAGCCGCTCCTTCTCCCGCACGGACGCTCCTTGGCCCTCCTGGACTCTGACACGGGGGCTCTCTCGACCCTCCTTGGGCTCAGACTCTGCAGGTGGCCTCATCCCACTTGGACTTGGACTCCATGCAGATGCCCTTGACTTCCTGCCTTCGCTCTGATACCCCACCCTGGGCTCCCCCCTCCCCGCCGTGCACAGAGAACCTCAATCTTCTCAGGCTGTGACACACCGGGATGTGTCCCCAACCCCAACACGGACGCACTTCTCACCCTGCCTTGGCTGACACCCCATCCACGCTGGACCACCCTTGGCATGGACGCCCTCGCTGCACTCGGGCTGTCCACACTGAGGCATCCCCTCTACGGAGGCCCTTCTCACCTGCCCTGGGCCCGTCACCGCAAATATCTTCCTCCCCCAGATGGACACGTACCTCACCCCACTTGGGCTCTGATTCTCCGTGCCACCTTTTTCACCCTGTTTGGTCACGATGTCCCCACACGTGGACACCCTCCTCACCCCAGTCAGGCTGTGACACCTCACAGGAGGGAGCCCTCCCTCCCTCCACCACAGCCGTCTACCCAGCTCGGCCCCATCTCATGGCTTCAGGAATGAACCGTTTAGGAAGGGGGAGGCGAAATTCTAACACTTTTCAAGAAATTAAATGTTTTCGATCGTTGATTTCCTAACTTTAAAATTCGCTGCACAAAAGTAGAAAAATATAGGTAAGTAAATGAATAAGGTCCCTCGGAGTGTAACTGACACTCTCTGTTAACTGACGTGGTTATAACCTTCTAACACGTTTCCTATAATACATAAGGTCCCTCGGAGTGTAACTGACACTCTCTGTTAACTGACGTGTTTATAACCTTCTAACACGTTTCCTATAATACGCACTGTATCTTTTTTAAAAAAGACGATCATTTCTAAATGCCATTTACTGAACACAGATCCCACATATCTTTGTATGTTGGGACGCGTGTACCGTCCCATCAATGGCCACAGTATATTCCGTTTCACGGCTTTACCGTAACTTTAATGCTCCCCTCGCATGGCCCCTTCTCACACATTCTTCCCAATTTTTCATTCCCAAGCAAAGGCCTTTGATACCAAGATGCCAAATTCCTCCCAGAAAGAGTTCTCTGGGTTCAAATAGCGGGGAGGCGGGGGCGCCCGGGTGGCTCAGTGGGTTAAGCGTCCGACTTCAGCTCAGGCTGTGATCTCACGGTTGGTGGGTTCGAGCCCCGCGTCGGGCTCTGTGCTGGCAGCTCGGAGCCTGGAGCCCGCTTCGGATCCTGGGTCCCCCTCTCTCTCTGCCCCTCCTCCCCCTCGTTCGTGCTCCATCTCCGTCTCTCTCTCTCTCTCAAAAATGAATTAAAAATTTAAAAAAAAAAATTTTTTTTTTTTTTTTAAATAGGGAGGAAATGCAGGGAGCCTCCAAGAACGTATAGAGGATAAGGTCAGGGGAGACCAAGAGCTCCCAGGACACCGCAAAGGGAACGAGGACAGCCTCCGGAGCCTAGAGGGTCGGGCTGTGGGGCCTGGGTGCGAGCAAGCTGTGGGTCTCCTGGAGGAAGGGGAAGTCCCACTCACCTGCGCACCGGTCTTCAGGGGCCCGGGGGGCTTCTCATCCCGCTCTTCCATGCTCTCCTTCAGGCACAGGCAGGGGCCTGAGGGCCTGAGCTGCAATGGTGCAAGAGCCCTGAGCAGAGCATCCTTGCGTAGGTCCCCTCCCTCCCCCCCCGCCCCGCCCCCCAGGATTAGCCTCCGCTGCCAGGACGCATTCCCCACGACAAGCGCGCCTCTAGAGGTTTCTGCCTGAAAAGCTGCGCACGCCTCTCCCAGGCCAAGACTCTGCAGCTCCAACCTGATTCCTCCGCTATCACAGGACTCCAGACCTCCTGCCTGTAAGTCAGGCCCCAACACGGCCTCCTGCCCACCACCAACATCTGCAGTACAAATCGGTCCCTCCCTGCCCCACTGGGTTTCTGGGAGCCTCACAGATGCCCAGCACGTCGAGGACCAGCTAGTGAGCACTCCCTCCCCCCGAGACGTGAATCTGCAGCCCTAAACCAGCAGCATCTCTTCCTGGAGCAAGGAGTAGGGCTTCTGGGATTGATGACCCGGAACCACACTCCCAACTAAATGTCCCACCCCTCCCAGAATCCTCCCCTTCCATTAACTAGGCCTGACCCTCCAGCAACCTGTCGTGCCCTGCCTCCCACTTTCTGCTCAAATAGCCAAGCACAGGCGCAGAGCTGGGCTGCACCTAGGACTCGGTGCCTCCGCCGTTCTGGGTCCACTGGCCGCTACCAGAATAGCGCCTGCCCGATTCCCAGCCCCAAACCCTCCTGAGCCCCGAACGGGCAGCTCAGACTTGGTCCCTCCATCAACGTGGGCACCCTCGGCCTGAATCAGCAACAGAGCCAGGCCTGGGAGCTTCCTGACAAACACCAGCTCGTGCCAACCCCTCCGAGGCCCAGAATGTGGACTTCAGCTGTCTTCCTGCCAACTCGATTGTTTCTGGGTGTGAGACTAGAACAGCCCCCTGGCAACTCCCACCCCCACACACCATCTCGCCAACCCTACCCCCCATCTCTCCCTCTTACCCACACCCTTGACCCCCAGGATTCTCACTCAGTGTAATGCGGGTTCACCATGCAGCCATACCCTGAACTTGCCCACACACCGTCTCCTCCACGAACATCCACAGGCCCCTGCTTGAGCCACACCTGCCCCGATTCCCGTCCGAGTATCTTCCCGGTCACCTGCAGCCTAGGGAGATCCTGTCCCCCCGCCAACCTGGGCACCACCACGGGTGACTGGGGCGCCATCTGCACAAAGACCCCAGCACCCTCTAATACCCACCTCCAGGCTCCCGTTTCCCGTCTAAGTACCCACGTGTATGCGCAGGGGGCCATGGCGCAGCCCTAATCCTCTGCAGCCCGGAATCTGCAGCTGCTCCCTCCGCCCACCTGGGCATCCTCAGGCAATAAACACCAGGGTCCTAGGACTGCCCATGCCTCCCCGTTCTGCCCAAGACCAGAGGCTGCGGCTCCAGCAGCGACTGGGCGGGGCCGCGCACCTAGGTTCCCTTCTTCTCCTGGCATCCCCGCGGATACCCACGGAATCCACATCCCGGACCTGGGCCCTCCCCCAGCCTGTGGGTTTGTGCAATCCCTGCTCCTGAAAGGAGAAGCCGCACCTCGCACTCTGCACCTCAATACCCGGACTACCTCAAGCACCCACAAGCCTCTGTGAGGATCTTAGGGGCACCTGCGCCACGGCCTGCTTGCCACCAAAACATCAGAACACCCAAACCGTAGCTTGAGCAAAGAATTCCAGAGTCCGCCCCGGGACCTGGGCGCTCACCAGTCTGGAGGGTTCTCCAGCTCATGACAGAGCAGCTCCCATGGGAAGCAAGCCTTTTGGCTTCCTGCAGCCCAAATGTGGATCCCTAGATGCCACAGAGTACAGCCCCTTCCAGGTCCAAATCTACAGCCCAGACTCTGTCCCTCTACCAATCTGGGCATTCTCGTGCCCGCAAGTGGAGTTGCCCCCAAGCAAAGGCCCTGGGGCTGTCTACTTCCCAAACGTGCCGGCAGCATCCGGGGTCCTTCCCAAATAGCTGTCAATTTCACCGCAGCTGGTGCAGCTCTGACCCTCCCGGACTCCACTTCTGTACCTCCAACCCAAAGTCTGCACCCAACTTGAATGTCCTAAGGCCCTGCACTACCCTACGGGGGTCCCAGGATCACCAGTCCAAATTCCTGCTTCCCAATCAACACGCCCAGCCTGAGCAGGGAGCGCTCTGCCTAGAAAATGCCTCCAGGCCTTGGCTCCTCTTGCAACCTAGGAATCTGTAGTCCATCAGGGATTCTCAGAGAGTTCGCTCAGGTAGCACTGGTTCTTCTGGGGCAAGAATCTGCAACTCAAACCTGGTCTCTCCACTACCGGGGGCGCCCCAGGTCCCCAAGCCAACTGCCCAGAACCTCACCTCCCACGTCCTGCTTCCTATTCAAACGCCCGCTGAAAATACAGGAATAGGGGCAGAGCCTCTCTCCTGCAAATCTGCAATTGAGTACTCTCTCAACCCAGTCTTCAGTCCTCAGATCCTGCACTAAACCAGCCTAGCACTGGAGGAGGGGAAGCGGGGTTCTCAGGATCGTCCCACATCCCCGCATATGGCCTGTCTTCACCAACCTGGGCGTTCTCAGCCTTGGGACAAGAGCACCACCCTATCAAGCACTCGCGCACTCCCGAATCTGCAGCTGCACCAGGATCCCTACCTACTTCGGGACCCCGCAGAAGCGCCGCACGCTCAGGTCCTAGGTCGCCCACCCACACCCCCAAACCCACCTTCCCGCCTACACCCTGCGCATGCGCGCACGGGACCTCCAGCGCTGCCCCGCCCCTCACCGACCTGGGCGTCCACGGGCTCGCGGCCCAGGACCGGCCTGTCCCAGCTTCAGGGCCCGGCACGGCTCTGCAGCGGGACGGAGTCGGGTGAAGCAACCCCCTGCGCCGATTCTGCAGCACGACAGACTCGGATCCAGTTAGTTCGGCCCCCTCCCCTACTCGGCATCCGCAGGGCCACTCGGCTGACCTCCGAGCCCAGGTGCGTGGCGACAGCAGGCATCCGCGCGCGGGACAATGGCTGCGTTTCTGGCCAAACCCGGAAGTGCGTTTGGGCTCGGCGAGCCGGGACTACAATTCCCAGAAGCCCCAGCGGCACGGGCGGCGATTAGGCGGGGCTCCAGCTCCACCCGGAGGCGAGCGTGGGGATTACCGCGAGCCGTGTCAGGTTGGGGTAGCCGCCGGGGGCCGCGACTGTCTGTGTCCCCGTTTCTGCGCGGCGCCGAGACGGGGAGCGGGACCCGCACGGCCAGGTCACGGCTGTGATGCGTGGGCAGTGGCCGACTTGGGAAAAGCTGGCCTGGGACCGGCTGGACGCCCAGGAGCGGCCGTGAAAACGGAATCCCCATGAAACCCCTCCTGGGACGTCCCCTCCTGGGACGGCTGCTTAGTCAGATGCTTGGTGCGCACCGTCTCTTCTTGGTCCTCAAGCCCAAAGATGGTGGCTACAAACCCGTTCGTTACACAGTCCAGGGAGCTCCTGGCGGGTCCTTCAAGAATCTGATACGTTGATATGTTCTTGTAGTTCATTCTAGTAAAACAGCAAGAGTCCTTTTGTTTTTTAAATGGAGGTCTTTCCCTGCCTGTGAGACTTTAAGGATCGAACCCTCCCCCTCCTGATCTGTTTTGGCCTTTGTCTTCTGGCCGTTTTTCTCTCTCAGCTCCAGCCACGCTGGCCTTTCCATCTTCACCAGCAGCTCTGGCAGGCTCCCACCCCAGGACTTTTGCATATGCTGTTCATGCTGGCTGCAGGCTCTTCCTTTGCCGATTCCACTGGATTCTTGCCATCTGGTCTTTAGGCAGATGTCACCTCCTCAAGAAGCATCCCCCCACCAACCATTGTAACCTTACAAACCCTTCACTCCCCCACGTACTCCCTGCCTCCCTTCTCATCATTTTTCTCTAGAAAATGCTGGAGTCCAGCTCCAGCAGGTCCAGGGGTTCCCGAAGGATGAACGGCGTCGGCGAAAAAGTGAAAATAAAACAAGACTAAAATAAAAAACATAAAAACAAAAAAATAAAAATGGACACAGACAACAACAGTGTGTTGAACTGGCCGATTGATTGTAGCAAACGTGGCATTATATTTGCTAGTGATCTCCTTGTAGCATTTGTCATCTACGTTTTCTGGCATCACCCAATTCTCAAACTGTTCCTTTGTGTCATCACCCAATAAGGAATACCATGATTGTTTTGTCATAACGTCCCCTCCTGCCCTTTGCTTATTGATTAATTTCTTTCATTGTTTTTATTATGTATCTATGCTTATCTATAAAGTAGTTGCTTTGCTGTTTTCATGAAAGGTCATTTACCTCTCAACACCTCAAGTGGAACAGTTACAGGGACATGACCTCTTGGTTGTTTCCCTGAACCATTGGTGGTTTTGAAGAACAAAAGTGTTCGCCTCGGTCCGAGGTGCCAGGAGGGGGCCAAGAGGGCCTTAGAAACCCACGCCTTATACATTCTCAGAGAGACAATGCACCTAGGAACCAATGAACCATTCTGTCCCTTAACCGACTAGGTTCAATCATCATCTGGAATGCCTCCTGGGGGCCAGGTGGGCCCAGGGGTTAGAGTGACCGGAGTCCAAAGATACACTCCTTAGTTACCGGAGTGGGGCTTTCAGATCCGTATGTCTCTCCTTTACAGGCCCTCTGTGCTGGCAAATGCATGAGGCTATCCTTCCTGTAAGTAGAGAAGTCTCCATAGGGGGTGGCAAGGGCTAAACATAAGGCCGCACAATTTCTTGCGGAACCTTATTTTCTTTCCTAATGGCTCTTTTCCCAGGGGGCCTGTCGAGGGCAATTCCCCAACAGATGATACCCCAGGGAGTTTTAAGGCCGTATTACCTAAAAGCGGGAGTTCAAGAAGTTTCACTGTCAGTGGGTCACCTTGCAGTCACCAATCCATCCACAGCCCAGGCCTTGCCACTCAGGCTGGGACAGCTCGGCTTCCAGCAAGAGAATTTTTCATATATATATATTTTTTTTTCACATATATATATTTTTCATATATGTATATGAATATGTATTTTTCATATATATGAATATATATTTCATATATATGAATTTTTTTCATATATATGAATATATTTTTTATATATACACACACACACACACACACATATATATATGGTATGTATTTATTTGGTCGGTTATCTGCTTCACCACTAGCCTGTCGACTCCATAAGGGAAAGGATTTGTATCTACTTTGATTAGTGCTGTAGCCCCAGCATCCTAAGGTACCTGCAATATAATAGATGCTCAATAAATATTTATTTTGAATAAATAAAGGCTCCTGGCCCTTTGTTAAATGCCTTAACATCTCATTAACTGCCTGTGGAAAACAGTGATGTTTATTCCCACCCCACCAGGAAGGAAGCTGATAGTTGGAGCCCTGCTGCGTGACAATATGGCATTTAAAATGGTTTTTTTAGGGGCGCCTGGGTGGCTCAGTCGGTTAAGCGTCCGACTTCGGCTCAGGTCACGATCTTGCGGTATGTGAGTTCGAGCCCCGCGTCGGGCTCTGTGCTGACTGCTCGGAGCCTGGAGCCTGCTTCGGATTCTGTGTCTCCCTCTCTCTCTGCCCCTCCCCTGTTCATGCTCTGTCTCTGTCTCAAAAATAAATAAACGTTTAAAAATTTTTAAAAAATATAAATAAAATGTTTTTTTTAATTATTAGTATTGTTGTCAAAGTACTCCTGTAGTTTTCTTCACATAACTTCTAACCTTTAACAAATTATTGCTATTTGAAATGTAATCTCTACCCCGCCCCCCGCTTAAATTCCTTATAATTCGTTATTGTGGTTGATTTTTTTAAAGACTTATGTTGGGGGCACCAGCATATTACTTAAATAAACAAACTTTGGGGGCGCCTGAGAGGCTCTGTTAAGGGTCTGACTCTTGATTTCAACTCAGGTCCTGATTTCATGGTTCGTGAGATGGAGCCCCATGTGAGCTCATGTGGAGCCTGCTTGGGATTCTCTCTGCCCCTCCCTGTGCTCGCTCGCTCGCTCTCTCTCAAACATTTAAAATAAAAATAAAAACTTTAAAAAAATTAAAAATAAATACTTATTTTGGATCTGGTTAGCCCACTGAAACGTCAGGAATTCTTATAGTATTTCATTTGATCCTCTTGGCTTTTCTGGTGAGACAATCAGCTATAGATAATTAGTTCATCTCTTCCTTACTTCCTTAAAAGTATTTAAAATATTCTTTTCAGCGTTTATTTATTATTGAGAGACAGAGAAAGAGCATGAGCATGGGAGGGGCAGAGAACGGGGGAGACACAGACTCTGAAGCAGGCTCCAGGCTCCGAGCTGTCAGTACAGAGCCCAATGTGGGGCTCGAACTCACAAACTGCGAGATCATGACCTGAGCCGAAGTTGGATGCTTCACCGACTGAGCCACCCAGGTGCCCCGCTTTAACTACATTTCAGACACAAAAGTAGAGAGACTAGCTAAATGGCTCACAACCATTGGGTACAGAGAATGCAAAGTTACCATTATTAGCAGGTATCATTACAAACCACAAGACCCACGAGAATTAACGAAAAGAAATTAACCACAGGCAGAGGCTAGAAAGGCATCAAATATGAAAGAATAAACATTTACGCACCATTCTGTGCCAGGCACTGCCATAAGGTCCTTATAAATGTTTCTCACTTAGTCCTCATGGCAATTCTTACCAGGTTGGACTGTTATTTCCATTTCACAGAAGATGAAATTGAGGCCCAGAAATGTTAAGTAACTCACCCTGGATTGTGTTGTAAGGGCAGAGCTGGGATTGGGTCCAAGAAGTCTAATGCTGGAGTTCATGCTCTTAACTTTTACGTTATATCGCCCTTGACCTACATATCAACATCTTTCCTCTACACGAGCAATACTAAGTTTGCAAACAAGACAGAAAAGCTTCTATTTATTCATCATCCAAGCGAAACATAGGAAGCATAAGAAATCTTTAAAACCCTAATGACAGACGTGAAAGACACAGAACAGCCATGCTCCTGGCTGTGTTGTAAAGATGTCACACGTTGCGGGGGGCGCCTGGGTGGCTCAGTCGGTTGAGCCTCTGACTTCAGCTCAGGTCATTGATCTCTTGGCTCTTGAGTTTGAGCCCCGCGTCAGGCTCTGTGCCGACAGCTCAGAGCCTGGAGCCTGCTTCGGATTCTGTGTCTCCCTCTCCCTCTGCCCTTCCCTTGCTTATGCTCTCTCTCAAAAATAAACATTAAAATTTTTTTTTAAAGATGATGTACAGATTCAGTACAAATATGACAATCATAATGGGATGCTTTGACGTTTAGCTTAGCTTCCTTTTTTTCTGTATTTTCTTCAGTATTTTTTTTTTTACCTTAAGATATTCAGACATTAAAGCATTAGTGATATGTAATTTAAAACTGACTTTGTTTTTTGTTTGGTCTTTTTTTTTTTCCTTCTTCTTTCATAATGAACAAGGCGGCAAGTTTTACCTCCAGGAGCTCCCGAATCCTGATGACCTAACCTGAATGTTACGGGGGCTTCAGAATGGCTATTACCGAGGAACGGGAACTCGTTCTAGGAAGATGCCCTTCAAACTCAGAGGTTTCTCGATCAACTACTTGGGGATTGGCCGCGACCCAAGTTTCATATTGAGGGTTCTGTCGGCCAGGATCTGGGTGTGGCCTTAGCATCTACTGAGGAACAAGGAGGTCATGAGTCCACTTGCTCTAAAAGGCTGGAAGATAAAGCTCTGAGTCACTAGAGGGGGAATATGACCCATACCTGGGATCCTGGGGGTGGGGGGATGTAGGGGTGGTGGGTTCTTGGAAGCAGGGGGTGGGAAGAGACGGTCTTTTTCCTTTGCTCAATCCTCTTCTCAAACTCTAGACATTGGAGGGACCCAGAGCTTCATGATCAGCCCCTCCTCTTCTCTGCCTTTACCCACTTTCTTTGCAATCTGTAGGGGAATGGGTTAACTCAACAGGCCTGGAGTGTTGAAACCCAAGAAAGGCCTATTTCCATGACTGGGTCTCGGGTGGCTTCTAGGAACTGAGCTCTTGCAATGTTCTGATGAAAGGGTTTTTGCAGGCAGGCTTGTGGCCTTGGACCACGCTGTACCAGCTTGTCCGGATGGTTTACACAAACAACGTGATCTGTAGTGAACACCTGCCTTCCTTCTGGGGATCTGGAGCTGCCCGTGTGATGGACCCCCTACAAAAACCCTGGACCCTCAGGTTCAGGGCAAGCCCCCCCACCCCCACCCCGGCTGGCAACACTTCACAAGTATCGTCACACATCATTGCTGGGGAGATTCCCATGTGACTCTACTGAGACAGGACGCGTGGAAGCTTGTGCCTGGTGTCTTCCATGCTTCACTCCCGGAACCTTTTCTTTTCCCTTTGCTGATTTTATTCTCTATCTTTTTGCTGCACCAAACCGTAACCATGAGTGTAACAACTTCTGGGTCCCGTGAATCCTTCTAGCAAATCGTTGAGCCTGAGTGCGGTCTTGGAGACCCCCGACACAAGACCTACATTCCCGTAACTTTAAACCCCACTAACAACTCCCACGTGTGTATCTCCAGCCCTGCTTTATCTAGACCGTTACGAACAATTGCCTGTTTCATTCTCCAGTTGATTTCTGACACGTCTAAAGCAAATTCTTGATTTTCCTTCTGTATTCCAAATGTGTATCCTCCCTCACTGTTGCCTCAGAGAGTGGCCTGCCAGTGACCCAGGTGCTTCGGCCAGAAACCCGGGAGTCAGCCTTGACTCCTCACTCTGTCTTCATCAAATCGGATTCTCCCCACCCTCACCCCCCAAATTCTTGAGATTCTAAGCATCTCGTGCCTGCTCTCTCCCTTCGTTCTGCTTTTTTTTTTTTTTTCCTGTCATCATCTCTTAATAGCTCCTTGTGTCTTATCCTCTACCATGATTTGAAAAGACACAGTCCACCCCGCCTCCGGGGGGGGAATGCCCCTGGGGGGGGGGGGGGGGATGCTGTGTCTATCACTGGTGTTTGCCCATCTCCATGATACAGCTATGGCAGCCCCAGATTCTGAGTCTCAAACCTTGGCCCTCTAATTCTGGGTCACTTCCTCCCTGTTTTTATTGCTTGTAAAGAAACACGAGTCAAAGCCCAAGATTTGGTGGGAGCTAGGGTCCAGTGCTTGAACAACACATTAAAACAGAATGTCACTAAATGTCATTAAAACAGAATGTCAGTCAGTTAAGCGTCCGACTTCGGCTCAGGTCATGATCTCACAGTTAGTGAGTTTGAGCCCCACTTCTGGCTCTGTGCTGACAGCTCAGAGCCTGGAGCCTGCTTTGGATTCTCTCTCTCTCTCTCTCTCTCTCTCTCTCTCTCTCTGCCCCTCCCCTGCTCATGCTCTGTCTCTCTTTGTCTCAAAAAAAAATTTTTTTTTAAATGTCCCAAGGCCTACGAAGACAATGGCTGGAATAAAACAAGCACCCAATAAATTTCATTAATATGTGATTGAGCGTGATTTCTCTAGGATTTCTGGAGAAGGGAAATCTGCCTCCATTAGACTGAGGGGTTGATTTGGCCGTAGATGTTGCGTTCTGGATTCACAAGCACCTGTTACACAAAGAGAAAAGATGAGTTCCATTTTCTATGGAGGCCTTCCTGGTCTATTTGCTGTATTTAGTACAAGGCCCAGATGCTCGGCCATTGTTCTCCGTCCTGGGAAATTGCAATGAACTTCCTCCTATCCGACTGCACTTCAATCACAGCAGCACCTCTGGGTTTCTACAATGGCCCCTATAGTTCCCTACCTTGGAGGAGAGACTCTAAAATAATCCCCACGTCCGAGCATTCATGCCCTTATGTTACCCCCTTCCTTTGAGGGCAAGACCTGTGACTTGCACCAAAAGAATATGGCAAAATGACAGGATGTGCACGATTGCATGTACGTGGTTCCTGTTTTATAAGACCTGTTGTATGAGATTCTGTCATATCAGACTTCTGTCTTGGCTTTAAAAAAGTAAGATGCAATGTTGTGAGCTGCCTATGGAGAGGGCCACATAGCAAAGGACCTAGGGCAGCCTCCAGCTGACAGCCAGTAAGAAACTGAGGTCCTCGTTTGACAGCCTGCAAGGAACTAAAGGCTGAGCTTGGAAGTGGATCCTGCTCCAGTCAAGCCTCAAATGGGACCTGAGCCTTGGCCAACACCTCGATGACAGCATTGCAGAAGACCCATCTAAGCACTGCTTAGACACAAACTTTGCGATAATGGCATATGCTGTTAAGTTTGTTGTCATTTGTCATGCAGCAACAGATTACTAATACACTCCACTCCAGATCCTTTGAATGGATTGCTCCTTCTCATCCCTCCAGAATATAGCAGACATTGAGTTGACTGACCTGACACTCTTCCTCATATCTCATCCCTTGCCTGCTTCTATTGACAAGAACCGGGAAGCATAACACCTCATTCTCTCAGCCTTGCTGGCAACAAGGAATACCATGTGACACAATTCTGGTCCAGGAGATATGAGTAATTTCACTGGCTGGCACGTCTAGGAAGAGCTTTTGCTCTACTGATAGAAAGAAGCAAATGTGGCTTTCCTTCTCTGGACGAGGGGGACCTAAAAGTCCACGTGTGCCAGTTCATACCTGACTGGAGAGCTCACAAACCTAAATACAATCCATACAATGGCCTGAGCCAGTCTGATTCTCCTCTGTAGAATTTGAACCTAGAAACTCTTAAATAGTAATAGAGGATGTTGTTACATGTAATCTGAAGTTATAGAGGCGTGGTGAGTGGGAGGCTTGCATAGGAATTCAATCTGGACTGAGAACAATGGAACAGATTCATTGCTCAACAAATATGAGCAACCACATAAGAGAAAAGCTTCCTGACAACATTCCAGTCCTCATAGGCCCACCAGTAATTTCTGAAATTGGGTTATCTGAGATTCCCCCAGTGTTCTCTCAATTACTTTCAGGGGGTTTGTCTTTCTTATTAAAAGCCCTGACTATGGGGCCACCTGGCTGGCTTAGTTGATAGAGCATGTGACCCTTGATCTCAGGGTCGTGAGTTCAAGCCCCACATTGGGTGTGGAGCCTACTTTAAAAAAAATGTTTAAAGTCCCTATGATATATAAGACATTCGCATCCTTTGAGAATAGTTCATCTGTAAATTACACTAAAGCCAGCCGCCCTCCAATCTATCCTCCATAGTAACTGACCTGCCCTCTAGAGTAACAAGGAATACATTTGTCCCTTTAGTGCAAGACAGCACTTCGGACACTAAAATATTGGAATTCTGTGGCCCTAAAGTTTCTCTTTTCCAAATCTGTTCTGGCCTCCCTCTTTTGCTTCCTGAAATCTGATTGGTCACTGACTCCTTCAGAGGATACTGTCTAAAATCCATCCCTGGACATGGAGTAATCTGGCTAGCCCTGAACATGGATGCTATTGCTTGAATCCTCTGAAATAATCTCACTAGTCCTTAGAACCAGGAAGCAATCACCTGAGTTATCGGAACTTCCAATGGGAAGGACTGCTTCCCATCTGCCTGCATGAGCTAATAGTTTTCTTCCTTTTGGGTGATAAAACTGATTAGTATTACTTTTTTTTTTTTTTTTTTTTTTTGGCCACCAGGAAACTCAAAGACAAATGATAAATACAGGAATAGGTACTACATAGGTCCAGCACATTTACCTTCTTATCCGTACCTTGATTTCCTGCCTTATTTAGAAGCATTTTCCTAATTGTGATTCCTATTTCTAATTTAGCACCATTTTATGGTGTGATATATAAGCTTGCTGTGAATTGCCTCAAATCTCTCATGGGAGAAATGTAGAGAGGTGAGTATCATGAACAAAAAGAAAAGATTGGAAAGAAAAGAAAACAAGTTAAAGGAGATAGATGGTTATCATTGTACTGAAAGGGATGGGAAAGGAATGAATGGAATGGAGAGAAATGCAATGGAATGGAAAGGGATGGGATGGGATGGGATGGGATGGGATGGGATGGGACAGAATGGAATGGGTGGGGTGGAATTGAATGGAGTGGAGTAGAGTGGGGTGGGGTGGGGTGGGTGGGGTGGGATGGGTGGGGTAGAGTAGAAGTGAATGGAATGGAATGGAGTGGGGTGGGGTGGGGTGGGTGGGATGGGATGGGATGGGTGGGGTGGAATTGAATGGAGTGGAGTAGAGTGGGGTGGGGTGGAGTTGGAGTAGAGTGTGGTGGGGTGAGGTGGCATTGGATGGGATGGGATGGGTGGGGTGGAGTAAAAGTGAATGGAATGGAGTGGAGTGGGGTGGGGTGGAGTGGGGTGGGGTGAGGTTGGATGGAAACTGGAATCAGGGAATGGAGTGGAATAAATGGCATAGCATCCAAAAAATGTAAATGAAGAAATGGAATAAATAGAAAAATCATAATAGAAAGGAATGAAGAGGAAAAGAAGAGAATAAAATAAACTGGCATGGAAAGGAGACTGACGACACGGAGTGCAGGATTAGAACGGAATGGACAAGAGTGGGAAGGGAAGGCATTTGAGGAAAGGAAAGGAATGGAGAACAAGTGACAAAAAAGCAATATGACCAAGGGTAATTGGGAGTTCAAGAATGGCAATGCAGGCACAAAACTGGAATGCTGCAGAATCTAGAATGAGGAAATGGAGTTAAATGGAGTTCATACGATGGTGTGGAGGGTAAGGAAATGGGAAGGAATGTTGGGAGAGGACTTGAAAGCATGACGTTAAATGGTTGGGAAAGTAACACGGGTGGCTGGAAGGGAGTGCCATGGAAAAGAATGACAGGAGCGGGTGGGAATAAAAAGAACAGAATGGGATCCAACGTGGAGGAATGGAAAAGGGATAAAAGAGGACAGAGTGAAAAAATTGGAAACAGCAACATGGATTTAATGGAAGAGGGAGGCATGGGGGGAAGGGAAGTACAGGGAGAAGAAGGCAATAAGTGAAAAGAAAAGGAAGTGAGTGGGAAAGTAGTGCTGTAGGGTAAGAAGAAAGGGGATGCAGTGGAATGAACTGAAAGCCAGGCAAGGGTTAGTGTCCAAGTCAGTTAAGCGTCCAACTTCGGCTCAGGTCATGATCTCACGGTTCATGGGTTCGAGCCCCACATCGGGCTCTGTGCTGACAGCTCGGAGCCTGGAGCCGGCTTCGGATTCTGTGTCTCCCTCTCTCTCTGCCCCTCCCCGACTTGTGCGCTCTCTCACTCTCTCAAAAATAAATAAAAACATTAAAAAAAAAGTTTTAAGTCTATAAAGAACTTACCAGACTCAACCCCTGAAACACAAATAATCCAGTGAAGAAATGGGCAGAAGACATGAATAGACATTTTTCCAAAGAAGACATCCAAATGGCCAACAGACACATGAGAAACAATGCTCAACCTCACTCATCATCAGGAAAATACAAATCAAAACCACAATGAGATGCCAACTCACACTGGTCAGAGTGGCTAAAATTAACAACTCAGAAAACAACAGATGTTGTCAAGGATGAGGAGAAAGGGGATCCCTTTTACATGGCTGGTGGGAATGCAAACTGGTGCAGACGCTCTGGAAAGCAGTGTGAAGGTTCCTCAAAAAATTAAAAATAGAGCTACCCTAAAACTCAGCAATCACACTACTAGGAATTTATCCAAAGGATACAGGAGTGCTGATTCATAGGGGCTCATGTATCCCAATGTTTACAGCAGCACTATCAACAATAGCCAAATTATGGAAAGAGCCCAAATGTCCATCAACTGATGAATGGATAAAGAAAACGTGGTATATTTGTACAATGGAATACGACTCAGCGATGAAAAAGAATGAAATCTTGTCATTTGCAACAACGTGGATGGAATTGAAGGGCATTGAGCTAAGTGAAATAAGTCAGTCAGAGACAGACAGATATCGTATGTTTTTACTCACATGGGGAAGTTGAGAAACTGAACAGAAGACCATGGGGGAAGGGAAAGAAAAAAATAGTTATGAACAGAGAAAGAGGCAAACCATAAGAGACTTTTAACTACAGAGGGCACAAGGGGGTGGGGGAAAATGGGTGATGGGCACTGAGGAGGGCACTTGTTGGGATGAGCACTGGGTGTTGGATGTAAGTGATGAATCACGGGAATCTACTCCCGAAGCCAAGGGCACACTGTATGTTAGCTAACTTGACAATTAATTAATTAATTAATTAATTAAAATGTAAAGACCAAAATGTTTAAATTCATAAAAAAAAAAAAAAACAACAACAGAGCTGAGTGTACACAGGGATACTGAACAGGAAGGAACGGGGTGATGGAAGCCAGAATGCATAGAACGGATTACATGTACGAATGGGGAAGAGCAGGAATGACATGGGATGAGAAGGAAAGGAACGGAAGTGAGCCCAAGGGATGGGACGGAAGCGGGGTGGACAGGAATAGAGCAGAAGGCAGCAGAACGTGGAAGAAAGGAATCGAGTGGAATTAGAAGGGAAAAGTGAACAAAACGTAATAGAGAGCAGTGGGAGAGAATGGCAGGGAAGGAAGCTGAGGGCGAGGTGGAAAGGGGCGCGACGGGCTCACACAGTGGACTGGGATGGAATCCACAGAGCGCGATGGGGTTCAGTGAGTGGGAAGAGAGGAAAGGGAATAGAGTCGATTGAGTAAGAGAAACAGAAGGAATTTTACGGAAAGAATCAAGGGGCGCCTGGGGGGGCTCCATCAACTCTTGATTTCAGCTCAGGTCACGATCTCGCGGTCCGTGAGACTGAGCCCCGCATCGGGCTCTGCGTGGCCTGCCGCTCTCTTGGTAAACAGATAAATGGATAGAAAAGAAACACGCGGTGTCGGAGTGTCCCCAGTACTGACCCCATCTTGTTCACATCTGCAAGATGACCTCCCCGGGGGGCGGGGGGCGGCTTACGTGTTCCGTGCACCTTGGAAGTTAGCGTGTCCCCCAGGCGAACGTGGGAAGGCTTGTTCTGGCCATTCCGTGTGGCTGTTTAGGTAACTCGTAGAGATGACATAGTTTCTTCCCCACCCCCACGCCTCCTGGCACACAGGTGCACAAGAGGTCTGTTAAGCCTTAGACCCTTTGACTTCACTCTATACAATCCGTGGATGAAGATGGGGACTTTTTGGAGAACTGCTGTGCAGGTGCCTGGATTATCATCCACCCGATCTCCCCTTCTCAGTAGGTTACTCTGAATGAAAATCTGTGTAAACTGTATGGAGTCACCTGCTTTGTTTTCTGGTCTCAGAGCGCCTCCTCAGTTTGGGGATACATTCCTGCCCCCTCTCCGCCTTCTAACAGGTGGCGTGAAAACAAATGTGGCAGAAACATGGAATGGAGTAAGATCAAGTCGACCGGAAAAGAAGAGAATGAAGTGAACTAGAACATGATAGGATGGAAATGGGTGGGATGGAACTGAAAAACGATTAAGGGAAAATGCTCTTGATAGTTTATCCCACAGACATCCCATCAAGGAGGAAGCGGCAGATTGGTGACAGCTCTTGACCTATCCAAAGATTCAGGGTGGCATAAAAGTGCCTCATAGTGTGATTCTGTGTTTCCTTTCGGTAGAGTGGGAACCAATGGATCCAATGTAACTTCGGGCGATGGTTTTCTGGGGCCATGAGAATCGTTCCCGGGGGTTACTGATGGGGGCTCCTTCTGTGAGTGAATGGAGAGATCAGTTAGGGACCACGGGCACAGACGGCCTTAAAATCACAGTGTCTGAAAAGCGTCAACCTGCATTCTTCAGTGACCCAAGAGAGGAACAGGTTTCACCAGGATCTTACAAAGAATCAGAAGTGAATGTAAGTTTAGGACCCAAGGCCCTGCCCCTGATCTAGACTCTGTCTTTCCACCTGGCGACCTCTGCAACCTCTACTCCAAGATTTCCTTTGCACCCCAGCATGTGCCAGGCTGGTGCCACCTCATTTGCAATACAATTCAGAGCCCCGGAGGTGAAAGGAACACAGGAGGGGCCAGAGACCTGGAATCTGACCCAGCTGCCTCTAACGCCTTGGGCTACTTTCTCCCCATCCCGGCCCTGCAATGCACAATTACTATTTACACAGGATGGTTTCTCAGACTTGTCAAAGACAAAGTTCTCAGGTTGTATTCCCTCTGCAGATTTTTCATATCAAGCCCAGCAGGGCCAACATACCTCATAAAACTGCTCTAGGGGAGCTGGTGGCAGCATCTGGGGGAAAAGAAAGTGGTGAAGAGGTCATGGGGCTTGGGATGGGGACCGCCCCCAGAAATTCCCAGAAACAGCTTTGGCCTCAGAGGCGTTTACATCCCTCCTGACTCCCAGAGGAGCTCAAAGCTGCACATTGTCATGTTGAAGAGCTACAAGACAAAGGAGAAGAGAGTCAGGGAGGATCTTGGGATCCCCAGAGAAGGCAGGGGAGGAGATGCAGAGACCCAAGCTAGCACTGGGTATCCTCAAGAGAACGTGCCTCACTCCTCAACCCAAGAGGTGGGACTGACACAGCCCTACTGGGCTGGGGATGAGCCAGGTAGTCAGGGGAGCAGGGAGGGGGACCTCTGGAGCACTGCTCACCTTTTTGACTCCAACCTGTCCTTGAGGTTTGGGTAAATTGGCATACATGGGGCTCAGCCAATCTAGAGAAAGGGAATACCAGCCCAGGGCTGGAATTAGGAAGAGATGTGGGGGTAGGGGCTGTTTTCCTGGGTCACTCCCATCCCCAGAAAGGTGGTGCAAGAAACCTTCCTTCCTTTCTTCCCAGGACTACCTACCCATCACATCTTTGGTGAGCTTGACCTGGAAAAGTCCTGGAAATCTAGCTCTGGGTTAGAGTAGACCGTTTGATGAGATGGATAAGGACAGAAATCTAAGACCTAGCCCTAACGGTGCCAGGGGGTCCTCTGTAGCACGGGTTTATCCTTTATCCTTCCTGGACATGAATCTCAATTTCTGTAAAACCGAGCTGAACTAGACAGCGTCTAGGACTTCCGTCCCATGGGGCCCATCCTTCCAGAATCCTAGGCCGGAGATGTCAAAGATGTTTCGTTTTGCCTCTGGTCAGCTCCCACCCATCAGTAGAGGGTGTGGAAAGCACGGTGCTGAGGTGGATTGCGAGGCTGGCTCTGGGTTCAGCAGGGATCAGCAATCCATCAGCAAAGTTTTCCAAGAGTGAGGAAGGAGACGATGGCAAGTAACGCCCCATTTTTGCTGTGGTTGCTGGGACAGACATAACTGCTCAGAGTTCTTGGCTCCAATCTCATTCGTGATCGTCACACTAGTGGCAAAGCTGGGAGCAGAGGCCCAGGCTCCCAATATTAGCTTCTTTCCCAGCCCCCACTGCTGCCCCGGGCATCAGCTATGAAGTCACTTACTGGAACAGGACTCTGCATGGGGCTCCTCCTCGGAGGTGGGTGTTGCTGCCTCCTGGATGGGGCCCTCTGCTTTTTCCCTTGAGAACCTGAAACCCCAAATCCCTCATTCTCGTGTGCCTCCAGTCCTCGCCATCTTCACAGGCCCTACCCATATCCCACGTCCATTCTTGGGCAATGTCCCAAACCCCCCGAGTTCCCCAGTTGCTACAGACACAGCTCAGCACCACGGTCAGCCACACTTCTGCCAGGCAGGCCCCCTGCAGGCCACACCTCCTACCCCATTCCCAGCCTTACCGTCTGGCATTTCTGATGCAGAGGAAACAGCCCAGCCCTGCGGACAGGGCAATGAGAGCCAGGATCCCGACAGCAATGCCACCAATGGCTCCTGCAGACAGGGATGACTGGGGACCTGGGCAAGGAGAAAGAATCAGGACACTGCTCTTAAGAAGGAAGCGGCGGGGCGCCTGGGTGGCGCAGTCGGTTAAGCGTCCGACTTCAGCCAGGTCACGATCTCGCGGTCCGGGAGTTCAAGCCCCGCGTCAGGCTCTGGGCTGATGGCTCAGAGCCCGGAGCCTGTTTCCGATTCTGTGTCTCCTTCTCTCTCTGCCCCTCGCCCGTTCATGCTCTGTCTCTCTCTGTCCCAAAAATAAATAAACGTTGAAAAAAAAAATTTAAAAAAAAAAAAAAAAAAAAGAAGGAAGCGGATGGGGTGCCTGGGTGGCTCAGTCGGTTGGGCGGCCGACTTCGGCTCAGGTCACGATCTCGCGGTCCGTGAGTTCGAGTCCCGCGTCGGGCTCTGGGCTCACGGCTCAGAGCCTGGAGCCTGTTTCCGATTCTGTGTCTCCCTCTCTCTCTGCCCCTCCCCCGTTCATGCTCTGTCTCTCTCTGTCTCAAAAATAAATAAAACGTTAAAAAAAAAAAAAAAAGAAGGAAGGGGCTCTGCTCTGGAGGCACAGGAGGGGGGCTTCCAGGATGTGATGGGGGTTCTTGGTTTCATTCTCTGAGCTTTCGTTTCTTCCTGTGCCAAATGAGCATGGCCATTCATAACCCTGTAGGCTTCTGCCGGGATTAAGTGAGATCCCACTTGGAAGAACCAGGGCCATGCCTGACACAGAGTAAGCACTTGGTGAAAGGCGATGATATGATCCGGTGATGATGATGCCAGACGCTGCCTTCCCCCAGGCTCTAAGCTCTGAGAGCCCTTCATACGTGATCTCGTTCAAACCCTACAACATCCCCATGACCATCCTCCGGACTCACTGCTTCCTCCTCTGAGCCTCTATTTCTCCATTCATCAAGAGGTCTTGGGGACACCTGGGTGGCTCAGTCGGTTAAGCGTCCGACTTCGGCTCAGGTCATGATCTCACAGCTCGTGGGTTCGAGCCCCACGTCGGGCTCCGTGCTGACAGCTCGGAGCCTGGGACCTGCTTCGGATTCTGCGTCTCCCTCTCTCTCTGCCTCTCCCCTACTCATGCTCTCTCTCTCAAAAATTAAATAAGCATTAAAAAAATAGAAAAAAAAAGGGTCTTAACAAGACCAGAGGGTTGTTCTGAAGATTACATATGGTAGTTTGGGAAGGTACACTGGGTCCTCTGCTCAGCGACGACTAAAAACGTCGCTCCTGGCTTCAGACCCTAGGACAGGGCTCAGTCTCTCCTACCCAACAGAGATGCCAGCAGGCCCACCTCAGAGCCGGCTGGCTGGGGAGCTACCCAAGAAGTGTTTGCTGATACGGTATATGGAAAGGCTTGTTTCAAGCATGTGGTACAGGCTCAGCAAAGAATAATTCTATTTGTTTAATAAACACAATATGCCAGGCACTGCCATAAACACTTTACGAATGTCGGTTCATTTTCAACAACCCTAGGATATAAGCGCGGTTATTATGTCTGTGTTACCTACAAGTAATCAGAGGACCAGAGATGTTAAGCAGCACGCCCAGGGTCACACAGCTATCAAGCACCAGAGCTGGGATAGGAACCCTGGCTAAGAGCCACACCGTGTTGTCCCCTCGAGAACTCAAGACAGAAATACGGGGACCCGCTGCCAGTCACACCCAGTTGTGATTCATGTGATTCCTATCATTAATAGAATTCCTATCTCACTCCTCCACCCAGGGGCTGTCTCCCGACTCACTGCACTGCTAAACAACTCTGGAAGGGAAGGCATCACAACCCCCGTTTACAGGTAAGGAAACTGAGGCTCAGAGCAGCCTGGAGGGCTTCCCGGGGGGCGCACGGCTAGGGAGCAGAGGTTCTAGGCTGGGATCGAACAGCCCCACACTGGGAACCTGCCCACGCAGCACACTCCCTGCCACGCGAGAAGCCCAGATAGCTTCGGCCGGCATCAGGAAAAGCCACTTGGACCCCAGGGGAAGGGGCGCTGGAGGACTCACCTACCACTCTGACCCGGACCGAGGCAGAGCGGGCCAGCTGGGTCAGCGGGTTGGAGGCCGTGCAGCCGTAGATCCCCTGGTGCTCCCAGGTCAGGGCCCGGATGATCAGCACCTGCCCTGCATGCACAGCGGTGGACTGTTCAAGGGTCCAGTGAAACTCAACGCCCGGCTGGGACTCCGCCCGGCACCGCAGAGTCAGGCTGGAGTTGAGCTCGGCCTCCACGGTGCCGACCACCCCGGGCGCAGACCCGCTGGTGATGTCCACTCGGTCAGGGCTGTCTGTGTGCAAAGCCAAACATCACGCCTCCACCCTCACCGGTGAGTTTTCCTGTCCTGCCCCGTTCTGCTTCCGCGTTGGAAGTGTCACCCCTTTCCCCACCCCCTTCTCAACTCTAAGAGCATTGCAGGTGGTAGCCCAGAGAACCCAGGCTTTCCCAGCTGCCCTTGAAAGGAGCCCCAGTAGGGGCGCCTGGGTGGCGCAGTCGGTTAAGCGGCCGACTTCAGCCAGGTCACGATCTCGCGGTCCGTGAGTTCGAGCCCCGCGTCGGGCTCTGGGCTGATGGCTCAGAGCCTGGAGCCTGTTTCCGATTCTGTGTCTCCCTCTCTCTCTGCCCCTCCCCCGTTCATGCTCTGTCTCTCTCTGTCCCAAAAATAAATAAAACGTTGAAAAAAAAATTAAAAAAAAAAAAAAAGAAAGGAGCCCCAGCAAGATGTTCCCTCTTCCTCCTTGGTTCCCAAGTGGGTGGATTGTAATCCACACCGTGGAGGGGAGGAACCCAAAGCCAAACGGCAGCAAAACGAAACGAACAAAACCCCCTGCCCTTGCAAAAGCGAACTCTCCCCAAGGGGCCTCGTGAACACAACCAGGCTTCACAGATTGCTGCCGCGTCCCACAAACATGAGCCCTGAACTTCCAGAACCGTCACCGTTCTGAGGGACTTTCTAACCGAACAGCAAATAGCCCTGTTGCGATATTTGAATTTACACCCGTGTATCCCCAAAGGTAGAGAGAGATGCTTGTGGCTTTGCCCCGTGAAGCCAGAAGGAGAGCCTGGGACAGGTGCCTGGCACAGGAAGGGAAGGAGAGGAAACAAAGGGAAAGGGAAGGAAACAAACACAATGGCTGTTGAATTTCTCACACAAACTGAGAGTTGAGTCTTTGTCTTCTTTAAACGACAGCCTACCGACCGACCGGGCCACCCGGGTGCCCTGAGTCTTTACCTTATTTACATTAATGTGACAGGTGCCTGGGTGTGGCCCAGTTGGTTAAGCGGTTGAGAGTCTGACTTCTACTCAGGTCATGGTCTCACGGTCTGTGGGTTCGAGGCCGGCGTGGGGCTCTGTTGTGCCGACGGCTCAGCCTAGATCCTGCTTCAGATTCCGTGCCTCCCTCTCTCTCTCTCTCTCTCTCTCTCTCTCTCTCTCTCGCTCTCTCTCTCTGCCCCTCCCCCCCTCATCTCTTTCTCTCTTTCAAAAATAAAATAACGTAAAAAAATTTTTTTAAATAAATTAATGATGAACCACTGGGAGGAAGGATGCAAAGAGTTTTGAGTTGTTACGCTCCTAGAAAAGAGGACAATCCTGCCCTCACCCCCGCCTAGGAATCCTTTGATATCCGCCCCCATCTGAACCGCCTGGCTACCAGGATCCCTCACGGTCTTCCAATCCTGGCATCAGATCCTCCCCAAGGCAACCAGAGGGGACTTCCTAAGTGCAAATTTGACACTATCCCTCCCCCACTCAGAACCCTCCATGGCTCCCCAGTGTCCTTAGGGCAAAGGCCATGGCTGAGGGGCTCATTCACAATCTCGCCCTTGCAGACCCCTCCAGCCCCACCGCCCACCTCCCCACACCTTCCACTCCCAATCCAGAAATAACATCCTGCTTGGTTCTTCCATCTCTCTCCTGTTCCGTCTTGCCTCAGAGCCTTTGCACGTTCTCTTCCTTCTCTGGAATGCTCTTCCCGGAGCCTGCTCTTCCTAGATAACTTGCCTGTCCTTTGGATCCCATGGTAGACACATCTCACCACGAGCCTTCCCACACGACACCCCCCCCCACCGCCAGACTTTGGGGGCTTCCCTCGGGTTCCCCAAACACCGTCGCCCCACGGCAGCACTTTGCACGCTGTATTTTCTTTGCCTGATGATCGACCTCCCCATCCCAAGCAGGCTGTGAGCTCAAGAGGTCGTTGTCGTCACTTATCAAGCACCCGACATGTTGCTCGGCAGAGAGGGAGAACAAAAGAGCAATTTTGGGTTTCGTGACGGCGGCGGGAAGGGAAGAAGACGACAGCAGTGTGTGTGACCTCTGTCCCCCCCCCCCCGCCCGTGTCCCCCGTTACTTAGCACGAATAAACGTGGACCCTACTTTCTCTCCCTGCAGGAACCTCTTCTCCACCTCAGCTCCGGGCTGCTACACCATGCGAGTAGCTCAGGCAAAAAAAAAACCGCGGGGTCAGGCCCTTTGTCTTTTCACTCAGTGCCGACAGCGGCAAATCCCCGTGAGTTTGATATTCAAAATGCATCCACGGTGGCACCGCTTCTCGCCCCCACAGCTGCCCCCTGGCCCAGGTCCGTCACCTCCTGACGGACAGCCGTGGCCACCGGGAGGAGGCGCCTCGCAGACTTCCGACGGCAGGGGTTTCAGTAACGGAGGGCCCAACCTCTGTGCCCTGGAATCCACTGCCGGCCCTCCCCACGGGCTGCCCCCGACTTATACCTGAGTGTGTTGGGGAAACTGAGGCAGACCCCTTCCTGGGAGACATGGGACTCTCCCTACTGCCTTGACAATGTTCCTTAGGCTGCATGGTGGTCTCTGTACTTATACCCAACCCTCTCTACCCCACCCCTGCCCTCCCCTCCTCTGCTTGCTCAGGGTCAAACACCTCACTCACTGGCTCCCCCAGCCCTCACAGCTCCCTCCCTTCTTTTGTGCACAGGAGCACTCATCCTACTAAAATCCTCGCCTGTGTCACCCCTTTAGTCCTACCTTGGGGTCTGCCTCTCCAAGGACCCGAACTTTCTAAACCTCCTCCTCCCCCGCTTCACCGCCCCCCCCCCCCATAGACAAGGGTCCAGGACACTCTGGGAAAACCTAAGTCTAATCCTCTCCTCCCTCCACTCAGAGCCTTCTGTGGCTCCCAGTGTCCTCACCACGGCTCACGGGGCCCTGCATGATCTGCCCCCAGCCCTACAACCTCCTGACCTCTTCCATTCCATCCGCCCCAGTTCACCTGTCTGGTCGCCTTGGCCTGCTCGGGTTCCTCTGCCCACTTGTCACCACCCACCTCGCACGCTGCTCCCTCCGCCCGGCGCTCTCTTCCCTTAGCTGCCGACAAGCTTCTGCAGGAATGCCACCTCCTCAGGGAAGCCTGCCCTGACTACCCCAGCTAAGACTGCAAGGCCTTCCCCTCCCGGCCTTCCCTGCCCCTCTCGCTGCCTCCTGGTTCTCCTTAGCCCCACGGCGGTGACACAACACATCTGTCCCCTGCTTAGCTGTTTAAGGTTTGTCTCCCCAGTAGAATATAAGCCCCACCAGGGCTGGTGCTGCGTCCTGTCGGGTGCCGAGACAGGGCTGGCACACAGCAGGTATTCGGTGATTGTGGAATAAATGGCTAGAAGGAAAAACGGAAAGGGAGGGAGGGAAGGAGGGAGGGAGGAGGACAAGGCCCAGCCCGGGTGACTCACAGCTCATGGCAAGCCTGAAGGGCTCGCTTCGTGCCCGGCTGCCCCAGTTCCAGACCTCACACTCACAGGGTCCTGTGTCGTCCCGCCGGAGGCCGTGGATGACCAGGCTCCTGTTGTCAGCCGACAGCACCAGGTGATCGCTGGGCAGGAGAGCCTGGCCCCTCAGGAGCCACAGGACTCCAGCCCCCTCATGGGGGGTCTGGCAGGTCAGGGCCACGGAGCTGGCATTTTCCACGAGATTCAGGCTTGGGGGCACAATGTGAGGCTTGGTCAGCGTTTCTGGAAACACAAAGAGACACGGGTAGGGGTCAGGGACCCCTTCCCTAGTCTCCAGCCCAGGCGGGGGGCCCTTGGGGGCTTTCCAGGGATACATGTGTATGTCTTGTGTGTCTGTGTGTGTGTGTGTGTGTGTGTGTGTGTGTGTGTGTGTGTGTGACTGCGTGATACGGGTGCTGCGGGTGTCGTGTAACAATCGCGAGGGCGTGACGGGTTTTGTATGTTTGGTGAGGGTGTGGTCTACGGACGCGTCTTGTGTGCACGTCTGTGTCCGCTGCATGCGTGTGTCGTATTTGTTGTGTGACTGTGAGGCATTGTGAGTTTGTATCGTGTACGTGGGCCTTCTGCATGTGAATGTACATGGCGTGCGTCATTGTGTGGTGTGGACACGCTTTGTGTACGGCTGTCGTGTGTGCCTGTAGCTACGGAGTATGTATATCGTGTGTCAGCTGTGTGCACGTCATATGTTTCGTGTGTAGGTTATACGTTGGTTGCACTGTGTTACGGGTATCGTATGTAAATTGTGTGTATCGTGCACAGCTGTGCATATGTGGTTGTTATTTACGCATGTGAGACTGTGTGTGTGAGATGTGTGAATATTGTGTGTTTGTATGGACAGAGAATCAACGCCCGCCCCTCCCCCCCCAACTTTCAGAGAGAATCAAATAATGGACAACCCATAGACAGCCAACGAGGTCTTGGGGAGGACGCGTCAAGCCAGGAGCCAGGATCTTCCCTGTGGTCAGAGCCCTATTCTGCCACCAGCCACGCGAGAAATCCCCACTCCTCTGGGTCCTTCTCAGGCTCCGGGATACTGGTATAGCTCTGATTCTCAGAGGAACAAAGGAGAGGAACAGGAAGAAGAACCTCACCAAGGACTCGAACTGTAAGAGCACCCAGGCGAAGCAGGTGGGTAGCACCGCTGGATACCAAGCACCTGTACGTGCCTTCATGTTCCCGGGACACAGCTTGGGTGGCGAACGAACTCATGGTGGGAGGTGGGATGGAGTCATAGGGGAGAAACCAGGTATAGGCAGGGGGAGGATGAGACTGTGTTTCCACGGAGAAGCTCACAGTGGAGCCCTCTATCACTTCAACCACCTCCCCTCTGGATACGCCAGACTCCAACTTGATTTCAAACGGGCCAGGACCATCTGGAAGGACAAGAACAATCATAGCAGCAACAACAGCTCAGCAATGGCTTTCTGAGAGAGACAGAGCTCAGAGGTCAATAAATATTAACATTTCTCTTCTCCCCCACCCAAGCTCTGGATCAATTACAAAGGGGATACGGGAACCCAGTGGAAATTAAATGTCAGCCTTATCCCTGGGTAAAGCAGGATTGTAAGACGTGTCTAAATGCTCTTTCCTTGCCCCTACCCAGACAAGCTTTTGTGGCGCACATCTGAAGGTTAAAGAACTTAGTTTTAGAGATGTTAACTTGGAAGTTTCCAGTAGAACCAAGTAGAGACATCAAATGGTTATACGTCTGGAGTCCAAGGGTAGACGAGTCCACATTTGGATGGTATCTGAGGAACGGGGCGTCAATGAGGGGCTGGGGAGAATGGAAAGGGACTTACAGTTCACAGCCAGGAAGGTGGGAGCACTGCTCCGGACCTGGCGGAAAGCCTGGGCTTCACATGTGTAAGTCCCAGAGTCTTCCCGCTGTACAGTGAGGATGGTGAGGGTCTTGCCATCTGTGGCCAGCTGCATGCGCTCATGGAACACCAGGGGGAGATCGTTGAAGACCCAGTGGATGGTAACGTCGGCATCCGGGGTGCTACGGCAGAAGGTCACGTTTTCCCTCCGTTCCGTGGCAGTGTCCTGGCTGACGGCAATGGAGGGTCTGGCCAGCAGTTCTGCGCAGGCAGAGAAAGAGGGAGGCAGGAGCAGAGACACAGAGGAGGGCCGAGCAAAATGTAGCCACAGAGGGACCCAGAGAGGCAAGGGTGGTTCGGAACTGCCTCAGGACACATGAGCTCAATGCCTGGGCTCAAATGCTGGATCCACTGCTCATTTGGAGTGTGATTGTGGACAACCTACTTCCAATCTAAGCCTCATTAAATGGGATCGTCCAGATAAAGCAGAAGGATCTGGGGTTTGACAATGGGTCAATGAACATCAGCTGTAAGGAGAATCAGGCTGGTAACGGATGCCAGCCAGATCCCACTACCCACGTCTTAGCCAACCTTTCCCACCCCCAGCCACGACAGCTACAATCCACCCCTTTACCCCATCCCCCAAATCAGCTGATCTGACAGGTTGTTGCCAGACCCTGGCTGGCCAATCAGATTTGTTCTATTAGGACTTTGGGCGTGGAATCTCGATGGGTGTTTTAGGTATGAAGGCAGGGATCAGAATGAGAGCCTTGTTTTCTGTGCTCGCATCTCTGAATCTACGATGAGCCTGGGGTCCCCGGGGGGGGGGGTCCCTAACATAGACAGAACGACATCCTTCTCACTTTGGATGGTGGTAAGTGGGTTGGCATCAAAGGTGAGCTGGACTGCAGCTGGCAGACTCCACATGGTCAAAAGTGAGGCTGGTGGGAAAGAGAGAAGAGGCATTCAGGGAGGGAGAGGTGGGTTGGCAGTATCCAGTTATGGTCGTCATAAATGGAGGGAGGTCGGGGTCATGGACATGACACTTCATCCCTAGAGGCTTGACTCCTCTCCACTACTTATTGACCATGTGACTTGTGGCATGAGTTTAATCTTCTCGAGACTCAATTTGTCCAGCTGTACAATGGGCATCCCATCACCTGCATCCTAAGGTTGCCGTGAAGTGGTAATGAATACTGGTAACCTTTAGTTCGGCCCCCTGAGGGTCACTGTGCTCTTTCCGATGATGCTCATCCTGACAGAGGCACGTGACCAGTCTCCTCATTCCACACTCCAGAAGGAAAGAGATGCTCAGAGAGGTGGAGTCACTTTCCAAGACCGTTATAGTGAGCGGCAGAAGACAAGACTGAACGTGGCCTGCCAGGCCCTAAACTGTGTTCTCAACACCGCGTGACTCCTGTCGGCCCAGGGATGGGCACAGAGCCTATCCCCTCACAAACCGGAACCTCTATTACCTCTGATGGGGGAAACTAACCTCTGGTACTCTTGCCCTCAGGGAGAGAGTTCCCTAGCAAGGGGAGGCAAGGGGAACCAGGAGTTGTCAGATTTCCATTTGGCCATTCGACACAGTTTCAAGACTGGAAGAGACTGTGGGGATGAGTGGGGACCCCCCTTCCCCACCCCGGCAGCCATGCTTAGGTACAGCTGACCTTGACGTCCCACGCCCCACCCCTCTCATCTGCCCAATCAACAGAGGCTGGCAGCCGTGTTTCTCTCCAGCCTTCAATGGACCCCAGTCTGGCTCAGGCACGGCCCCATTCCCTGCTGAGTCAGCGGTGAAGGGCATGAGCTCTTAGGATATCTGGAAGCAAATACTGATTCTGATGCGTCCTGGCTCCACGATCACGGGCACGGGGCTCTCTTTGCGAGCCCCAGTTTCTCCAACAGCAAAATGGGGAGGATAGAACCTAGTCCGTCGCGTTGTTGTGGGGTTCGATATCAGATGTCACGTGCCTAAAACGGTTCATAGGAAGTGTTCGGTCACTATTATTATTATTTCCTAAGTTTGCATTTTCTGCCTGTGGTGCTGCCAGAGGCTAAGTCCACAGACCCAGAGCCTGACTGCCTCCCCTTGAATCCCAGCTTTGCCATTGCTTTGTTTGGCGAGCGATGTCGTCTGAGTCTCAGTTTCCCCATCTGTAAAATGGAGTAATAACAGTTGCCACTTCATAGAACTGTCATAAAAGAAATCCTGAGAGTGCAGTCATCGACGGTGGGCCTCATCATACCCATTTGAGATCAACCTCCCTCTGCAGACAGCCTTTACCTGGCCCCTTCCCTCCTGCCTCCTCCCTACACGGTCTTGCCTTCTGCGCACAGGGGGGAAGCAAACTTTGCAGAGAAGCTGGTGACTCTCCGCCCCTCGTGGGACCCCGGAGCCCCTTGCAGCCTGCCAGGGTCAGCCAGAGGGAAGAGCCGGCCTCAGGGCCACCCGGCAAAGCCGGGCTGAGTTTTGCACACCACCCGTTGAGAAGTCATTTCTTTGCCTCCAAAATGCTTATCAAAATATTCTAGCTCAGAGACCCTTTAGGCATAAACTTCATATCCGTCCCCTGGTGTGACCTGTCTGTCCGCTGTGTTCCTACCTCTCTTTTGCTGGGTCTCTCTCTCCACGACTCCCCAAGTCTATTTCTCTGTGTGTTTGTACACTTTCCTTCCTGTCTCTTTGTCCTCTGCCTCCCTCTCTCCTATCTGTCCCTCCCTGTTTTCCCCTCTGCTACAGTTTCTACTGTTATTTTCACTCTTTGCCTCTGTGTCCTATTTCCCTCTGGGTCTCTGGTCCTGTGGTCCCAACTCCATTCCTTTCTGTATGTATGTCATTATCTCTGGTGTCTCTCTACATTTGTCAATCTCTTTTGTATTTATTTCTGTGTGCCTATCTCTCTTTGTATCTCTCTTTTTTGTGCACACACACACACACACACACACACACACACACACAAGCCCCATCCACATCTGAATGGAACAGTACACTCACCTACAAGCAGGATTCCTGCCCAGTGGTGGCCCCTTAAGCCAGCGAGTCCCATGGGTTCTGGCACCTGATCGACGTGCCCCAACTTGCACACACAGACACCGTCTTCACTCCAGCTGCCCCCTCCAGCTCCCTCTTCCTTCCCCTCTGCCCTGCTGCAAACTCACAGGCACTATGATGGTGACAGCAGCTCCCAGGACAGACAGGGGTGGTGGCAAGAAGGAACTTTGGACCCACCTCCACCCTCCGCCCCAGGGCTCTCTTTCCTTCCTCTGCACTGAGTCCTTTGAGAATCATGTCTCCCTCCTCCTGAGACCCCCCCCCCCCCCCCCCCCCCGCCGCCTCTTTGCCAGGACGGGGAAGCAATCCAGGGAGAAGAGGTACCAGGGAGCGACAATAAGAGAATGTTAAGAGTTAAGGGAAACAGGAGCCAAGATAATGATAGGCAATCGTAATGATAACAAAAACAATCACGGTGGCTTCTGTTTGTGAAGACCTTAGGACAATCGGGCTCAGTGCCAAGCTCGCCACGAGCAGCCTGGAAATATTCAATGAGCTGAAATGATACTGGTCATAAATAAAAAGCTGGGAGCACAGAATGAACTGGGTTGGGAGGGCCCCAGGGGGTGTCTGACCCAGCCTGGTGGGGGGGAGGCAAGGAGGGCTTCCTGGAAGAGGAGACATCTGAGCTGAGAACTGGGGACACAGTCAAGGTTCAACGTAGGGGAGTTACATTTTTTTTTTTACTTCCCTGCGGGCAAGACAAGCTGTTGGTCTTTGAGAGCACGTAGACCAAGATTTAGTGTCATCGACTGAGTTAGGGAATAACCATTAACGAGCATCAACTCATGTATCCATTCATTCACTTCCTTATTCATCAACAAACATGCCTTGAACTCTTCTGTGATGATCCCTGTGCTTAGTAGCGTTGGGGACACAGTAGTGGCCAAGGCATCCCCAGCCCTGCCCACATGGGCTCACAGTCCGGCAGAATAGATGAACTTGTTCCCCATCTGTGCCAACCCAGCACGGGCGGGGCTGGGTTGGGGGGGAGCCTGGAGGAGGCACGTGACCTGGCCTGGAGGTCAGGGAGGGCTTCCTGGAAGAGAGGCCATCAAACCTGAGACCCGGAAGATGCAGGGGTGGGTCAGGGGAGAGTCTGGCAGGCGGAGGGGCGGCATGTGGGAGGTTGCTGAGTTGGCGGCAAGGAAGGAAGTTCAGGCGGCTCCAGAAAAGAGGAAGTGAGAGGGTGGGCGGCGTAGGTAGCGGTTAAGAAAACTCTAAAGCCACGACTTAGGGCACGAGAGGCACCTTGGCATCACAGAAGATCTCAGTCACCCGGCTACCTCCGCTTGCTGCCCGCCTGGGTCTCATTCCTGCCACAGGCAGTCACCAAGCATCTGCTTCAGGGAAGCACGAGGCTTAGCAAACTGGCTCTGGAGGTTCGAAACCTGGCCCCTCCACCGGCCACGTGTTCAGCCCTGAGCGCGTCGATCCCCCGCCCTCGTGACCCGGTCCTCCGCTGTAAGACGGGGCGGGGAGGGTTCAGCCTCTCCGCCCTCCACGCCGCAGCTGCGCCTTGCCGGGAAGGGGATGTCACCTCTGTGAGCTTCCGTATCCCAGCTGCAGACGGAGACAATGACTTAAGGCCGGGCAAGGGCTTGGAGCAGAGCCCGGCACAGAACGAGCCCTCGGTGGGCGTGGGTCTCCACTAGGCGTCGGGACAGCAGCCCCTCTGTGGAAGTGCGCACCCACTCCGTCACTCGACGCCCGCACCCTGAGCACCTCCTGGGCTTGCTCTAGGTGCTCGGGACAAAATGCACAGTGCAGACAGAGACCATACGCGACAAGCATACGAAACAGGTACGTCACGCGGCATATCAGGAAGTGATTCGGCGACGGAGACAGGAAGAGTCAAGCAGGTTAGGGGATATTATTATCCCATCTCATCGCCCACCACACCGACGCTCACGGAGGGGAGGTGACTTAGCTCTCGCCTAAAGTCACAGGGCCTATCGGGCCACAGGCTCTGACCCACTTGGCTCTTCACCTCCACGTGTCCTGCCTTCCCAGGTCCGAAAGTGGCTCCTGGCCACCTCCAGCCCCGTCTCCTCTGTACACGCAGATGGACGCCGGTGGCCGCATCACCCTACCGCACCCCCGGTGCCTGGGGCTCCCTGTGCTGAGCGCACCTGGGGCACCTGAGTCGGCATTCAAGGCCTCCGTCTACCCATCCTGTTCTGACCTGCAATCCGCTCCTCAGCCAGGCTTCCCTCCGGATTCCGCTGCCCAGTGCCCCCCACCGCCCCGGGCCGGAGACCCTCGCCTCTCCCTCCCCTCCGCCCCACCCTAGAGGACAGAGCCACCACTGGAGTGGACTTTCCCGAATCTGCCCCTTCACACAGGGCTGGGGTTTTCTCTCCCCAAATCCCCCACCCCCCTTCCCCATGGCAGGTTCTGTGTTTTCCTGCTCCAACAAGAGAGAGGAACTTCCTGGGCCCCTCCCTGGAAGACAACTTCTACTTGGTCTCTGACAAGTGCAAATAAACCCAGGGCCCTGCTGCCCCCACACCCTCACCTGCCAGACTCACGCAGGCTGGCCCCAGGCTGTGTCTTCCCAAGCATGACCTCGACTGACCTCCCAGCCCGTACTGCCTCTCTATGGCTCGCGCCCACCTTCCCTCGGCAAACATTTATTTGGGCCTACTATGTGCCAGGCACTTTTTTTTAGGTGCTTGGAGCACAGACCAGCAAATGAAACAAATACAGATCTCTGCCCTTAAAGAAATCACTTTTATGCAAGGATGGGGAGGGGCAGAGGGAGGCAGGCAACGAGCAGGACACCAACGGGGCGGGGCGTCTGGGTGGCTCAGTCGGTTGAGCATCTGACTTTGATTCCAGCTCAGGTCGTGATCCCAGGGTCATGGAACCGAGCCCTGCATCAGGCTCCATACTGAGCATGGAACCTGCTTAGGACTGACTCTCTCTCTCTCTCTCTCTCTCTCTCTCTCTCTGTCTCCCTCTGCCCCTCTCCCCTGCTTGCACTCTCTAAAATAAAAATGTATAAAAAAATACATACATTTAGTTAGAGGGCGCCTGAGTGGCTCAGTCGTTAAGCATTCAACTTCGGCTCAGGCCATAATCTAGCTCATGGTTCATGAGTTCCAGCCTGCGTCGGGCTCTGTGCTGACACCTCAGAGCCTGGAGCCTCCCTCGGATTCTGTGTCTCCCTCCCTCTCTGTCCCTCCTCGCTCACACTGTCTCCCCCTCAAGAATAAACATTAAAAAAAAAAATTTAAATACTTAAAAAAAAAAAAAAGCAACCCCTACAGGTCAGAGTCAGTTTGCTAGTTTAAGAACAAAAACTTATTTTGCATAACACGGGTTAGAAAAATCTTGCTGAGTATATAGAGGCGTGGAAGAGCCAAGAAAAGAATCCCAAGAAGAAAATAGAACCAAACTCCAACAATAAAGTCCCAGGGACTTTATTTATTGGAATGATCTTTTTCTCTTGATCTCTTTTTCTTTCTTAAATTTTGGGCATTTCACCTCCAACCAATAGGCCTCAACCCTAGCTGTACATCCGTCTTGGTCTGTTTCAGCTGCTATAGCAAAACACATACCGGGAAGATTATAAACAACAGAAATTTATATCTCATGGTTCTGGCGGGTGCAGCGTGGTCAGGTTCTAGTGAGGGCCCTCTTCCTGGTTCTCACCGTGTCCTCACACAGTGGAAGGAGCTTGGGATCCCTCTGGAGCCTCTGATCCCATTCAGGAGGTTCTGTCCTCGTGACCTCATCACCTTCCGAAAGGCCCCACCTCCCAACACCATCACTCTGGGAGCTGGGATTTCAACCTATGAATTTGCGGGGGACACACACATTCAGCCCACAGAGCAATACCTGAGAAGGTGATGTCGGCGTCCACGCTGCTGTGTGAGCTGGAAATGGAGTTTGAGGCCCTGCAGGTATAGACCTCCGAGCGTGCCCTGGAGAGACTGGAAATGAAGAGGGTCCGGCCATCAGGCCCGGGGATCCCACTGATGCTCCGTATGTACCGGGCAGGGGGCTGGGAGTCAGCCAAGCAGAGTAGGGGGACGTTGGAACCAATCACTCGGGTGAAGTTGGGTCTGGTGAGGTCATGGTGGAGTGTCAGGGCCACCTGGACCGAGAGAAAAACATCCTAGTTGGGAAAAGTATGGAAAACAAGGACCACGATTCCCACCAGACTGGGCATTTAGTTCAGGGCTGAAAGTTCCACACATTGAGGGCGGTGTGCAGTCACATAACCTGGGAGTTTGCCCCATGAATGAATGAATGAATGAATGAATGAATGAATGAACTGTTGCAGCCACCCCTTCACTGTGGTGTCTGGGTCCCTCACTGCCCCTAGCGAGACTTCAGCTCCGTGAGAACAGATGCTTGTCTGTTATGTCCGCTGCATTGCCTGGGCTAACGTTCAGCATAGAGCATGAGCTCATATCGTTCAAGAGAGACGGAGGGGCAGGAGGGGGAGAAACCTGGGTTCAAGTTCCCGCCTTTACTCCCCGCTGTGAGATCTCGGCTGAGCCCCTCCCCGTTCTTGACCTCGGTTTTGTTGTTTGTAGAAGGAAGGGTATCTTCGAGTCCTTTCAGTGCTGCAAATATTTGTGTCCTAAGGACTGGAATTTCTGGGAGATTGGAATCCTGTGGTCTACATCTGACCTCGAACTTGAGGTAGGACGAGTCTGAAAGTCCCTAATTTGTTACATAATAAAGGCTCTGTAAGTGCCTCTTAAATAAATACATGGTGAACGAACTTGTGGGAGGAGTACTTACGTGCCAGGCTAAGTTCTTACGTGAACCGACTCTGCTCTTCACGAGGACCCATGGAGGGAGACACGACTGTGACTTCCACCTTTCTGATGAGGACACTGAGGCACGGAAAGGTGATGTAGCTTGCCCAAGGTCACCAGCTCAGAAAGAGCAGAGCCTGGATTTGAATCCGGCCAGTCTGTAGAGCCCTTGCTCCATCTACACGGCCCCTGTTCTTGGCTATAAATGGTGGATGGGCCAGTGGGCGGTAGGGAGGGGGGTACCCTGTGTTGCAGAGGTGGGTCTGTTACGGGGCGGGGAAACCCATACTCGCAGGCCACATCAGCACAAGGCCCTCGTGGGGTCTGGCTCCCAGGTGCCTCCTGGTGTCCCAGTGGTGGGTGCCAGAGTCATGGCGTGTGACTGTGGGAATGCGAGGCCCCGCCATCCGCCGACATCACCGGCCCCTCCCCTCCCCGAATCACCTCGACATTCAGAAACCACCAGATCATCACCTCCTTGTTTTGGGGAGACACATGTCAAATTCAAGGAGGCCACGTGCTCCACGGGAGACAGGGCTGCCACCGGGGTTGGCGGCCTTTTCTGGGGAGGAGAAAAGAGAAACGGAGGGTGATAGGGCTGAAAAGGGATCTGGAGCCCCGGGAATTATCAGTGGCAGGAAATGCCTCCCTGGGGCCTTGGAAACACCCACCGCTGGCTTTGCTGGTTCCAAAGTGAGCACATCTGGCACCAGCCTCAACTCTAATGGGGACACACACACACACACACACACACACACTCACACACATACCCAACAAGCCCTCACCCACTGCCCTGAAGAGTGGATCCCGGGTCCTCTCCCCAGAAAACACACCCATGCACACATTTGCCTCTAATTTCAGGTAATCATGGGCTACTCTAAGGACCGACTGCAGAGGCCGGGTGAAGACTAGGTTATAAATTAGTAAAGATCTTCTTTGAAGAGAGTTTGGCAATACAGATCAAAAGCTGTGAAGCAGGTATACCTTTTGCCCTAGTGGTTCCACTTTTTATAATTATTCCTAATGAAATTATCATAACCATGTGCAAAGAAATTAGCTATAAAGATATCTGGTGCCACACAGTTTATAAAAGGGTAAACTGGAAAGGGTCTTGATTTACAATGAAGACTGTATTTTTTTTTAAGGTTTATTTATTTGTTTTTGAGACAGACAGTGTGCATGCAAGTGGGGGAGGGGCCGAGAGAGAGCGAGACAACAGAATCCGAAGCAGGCTCCAGGCTCTGAGCTGTCAGCGCAGAGCCCGACGCGGGGCTCGAACTCACAAACCGAGATCATGACCTCAGCTGAAGTCGGACACTTAACGAACTGAGCCACCCAGGCGCCCCGTACATTCTTTTCAACCATTCATGGAACATATACCAAGATAAGCCATATCCTGGGCCATAAAACAGAACTCAGCAAACTTTTTAAAAAATGGAAATCATACAGTGTGACCACAATAGACTCAAACTGGAAATAACTAACAGAAAGATAATAGCAGACTCTCCAAACGTTTGGAGACTGAGCAGCACCTTATAAATAAGCCACGGGCCAAAGAGGGAGGCTCGGAGAAAAACAAGAAATACGTTGAACTGCATGAGAATGAAAATACTGCACGTCAAAGTTGTGGGAGCAGGGCTGAGAGGGAAAGTCTTCAACAATCTAAGTTCCCACCTCAAGAAATTAGAAAAAGAATAAATTAAACCCAAATCAAGCAGAAGAAAGAAAATAATAAAGAGCACTAATCAATGAAACTGAACCACAGAGAAGGTCAGTGAAACAAAAAAGCTGGTCCTATCAAATGATCAATAAAATTGATTAACCTCTACCATTACTAAGAAAATACAGAGGGAGCCTTCGGATTACTAATTTATCGGACAATCACCAGTGTTGGGGAAGAAACAGTAAACATCATTAGGCCCTGCGACCAACAGTGGGGTGATAAGGGAACAGGACAAACAGGCCTACACCCATAAATTTAACCATGTAGAGAAAATGAACCAGTTCCTTGAAGATCACAAAGTACCATCACTAGCCCAGTGTGAAACAGATTATTTGAATAGCCCTATAACAGTTAAGGAAGTGGATTTTATAATTAAAAAAAAAAAACTTTTTAAGTGTCTATTTTTGAGAGAGAGAGAGAGAGAGCATGAGCAGGGGAGGGGCAGAGAGAGAGGGAGACCCAGAATCCAAAGCAGGCTCCAGGCTCTGAGCTGTCCACACAGAGCCCAATGCGGGGCTCGAACTCGTAAACCATGAGATCATAACCTGAGCCACAGCCAGACACTTAACCGACTGAGCCACCCAGGCGTCCCTGATTTTGTAATTTAAAATCCAGGAAAAAAGAAATCTCCAGGCCCAGAGGGTTTTGCCTGAGGGTTCTACCAACTCTTTAAAGAATCAGCACCAATTTTATGCAATCTCTTCCAGAATATAGAAAAAGGAGAAATACTTCTGTATTCATTTTACGAGGCCAATATTACCCTGATACCAAAACCAAACAAAGACAGTACAAAGAAAGGAAGTTACAGACCGTATCTCCACAGGAATACAGACACAAGAATTCTTAACAAAATAGTCACAAATAGACTTTAGAAATACGTAGAAAGAACTGTACCCCAGCACCAAGTGGGGTTTATTCCAGGGATCCGAGACTGGTTTCATATTTGAAAACCAACTGATGTCATCCACCATATTAACAGGCTAATAAAAAAAAATCACATAGGTCATATAAATTGATGCCGGAAGCATTTGAGAGGGGCGCCCGGGTGGCTCAGTGGGTTAAGTGTCCGACTTCAGCTCAAGTCACGATCTCATGGTTCGTGAGTTCAAGCCCCACATTGGGCTCTGTGCTGACAGCTCACAGATTCTGTGACTCCCTCTCTCTCTGCCCCTCCCCTGCTCGTGCTCTCTCTCTCTCTCTCCCTCCGTCCCTCTCAAAAATAAAGAAAAGAAAAAGAAAAGAGCATTTGAGAAAATTCAATATTTGTTCATGATTAAAACCCTCCGAAAACTAGGAATGGAGGGGAATTTCCTCAACTTGAAAAACAGTACACACACACACACACACACACGCACACACACTACAGCTAACATTATATTTGATGGTAGAACAATGAATTCTTTGCTCCTAAAATTAGAAACTAGTCAGGATGTCTGGGCTCACTACTCTTATTCAACAGAGTACTGAAAGTTCTAGCCAGTGAAACAGGCAAGAAAAGGCATCCAGAGCAGCAAAGAAGGCATAAAACCGTCTCCGTCTGTGGGTGTCACAATGGTCTACGAAGAGAATCCTAAATGATATCCAAGAACCAAAACCAAAATATTCCTACAACCAACAAGTGAGTTCAGTAAGGTCTCCAGATACAAGATCAACACACAGAATTCAACTGCATTCCTATGTACCAGCAGCAAAAACATGCAAACGGAAATTTTCAATGCAACATAGCTTACACGTTTCCTTTACTCATTTATCCGTCAAAGGACACTGAGGTTTGTTTCCGTGTCTTGGGCACTGTAAATGATGCTGCAGTGCACATGGGAGGTGCCGGTTATCTTTCTCGGGTCGTGTTTTTGTTTCCTTTGGATAAACACCCAGAAGTCGAGCAGGATATGTACAACACGAGCCTGGGATGTCCTATGCCAGAAAGGAAGGAAGTGCTTTTGAAAAATGGGCATGTCACAAGGAAGATCAAAGAGGCTCTCACTGGCCACATCTGGAAGAATTTAAGCACCAAAATATTAAGTCCAGTGATGAGTTTTAAGCCATTAAAAAAGAAATTTATGAGCACATAGCGATGAGAGATAGACAGATGACTGATAGATAATGGGCGGATGGATAATAGAAAGATGGGTGGCTAGACAGTAGGTAGATGACAGAGTGATACATAAGTAGATGATAGATGGCATACAGGTAGGTGGCAGATAATAGACGACAGATGCGCGAGAGAGAGAAAGAGGAAGGGAGGGAGGGAAGGCGGGAGGGAGGAAGTGTGGAAGAAGAAAAGGAGGAAAGGAAGAAAGAAAATAGAGGACAGGAACGAGAGGTGGGGGAGGGATCTTGCTTACGGAAGAATCCCATTTCTGACTGCTCAATGCTGAGAGTCTTGGACTCAGGAAATCGTCATTTGCAAGACCTCCAAAGCAAGAACCGTCAGTGGACGCTCAGCCTCGGAGGAAGTTTTGGTGAGTAGGATACGGCCTTCATGTGTCTGTCCACACAATGCTTATTTATTCCAAGGGAGGAAAGAGAAAACAGCAACCATTTTGACTCGGTGGTCAAAATGACATCGCCCGCGGTGGACAGACGGACACTGTGCCCCGTCCCCAAGAAGGACACAACCTCACACATGCAGTATGCTGGCCAGGAGTGCCTGATTACAAGGAAACATCAGACAAACACAAAGTGAGAAATGTTCTCTTTTGTAAAGGGGGAGGTGTAGTCCTTAAAAAAGTCACTGTTGTTGAAGATAAAGAGAGGCTGTGGGAAAGTCCCAGGTTATAGGAGGCTCAAGAGACAGGACACAAAACAGCTCCCGATTACAGACTGGGTCCTGAACTGGATGGGGGGGGGGGGGGGATATATGTTATAAAGGACTTTTTATCGCAGTGACTGAGAGTTGGAACGTGGACAATTTGCTACAAGCAGTTCATCACTGTGCATTCACGAAGTCCACAGTCGTTTAGGTAAGAGCGTCCCTGTTCTTAGGGATGCACACTCCAGGTATCTGGGGGTAGAGAGTCGTGATGTTTGTGTCTTACTCTCACATGGGGGCTGGGGATGGGGAGAGACAGAGAGCACAGAATGATAAAGAGTCAATAGTGACAACAGACGAATCTGGTTAAGGGGGACGTGATGGTTCTTTGTACCCTTTTGACGATTTTTGCCACAATTTGAAATCTGAAATTATTCCCAAAGAAAGCCTTTAAAAATTCCGTGCCAGAAAAGACCCAAGCGCCTTCAGAACAAGGCTTCTCCCTACACTCTCCACAGCCGTGCCTGGGAGTGTTCACTTCCCACATCCCTGACAACGCTAAGTGGCATCACACTTTTTACAAACGTAACAGGGGCGCCTGGGTGGCTCGGTCGGTTGAGCGTCCGACTTTGGCTCAAGTCATGATCTCAAAGTTCATGAGTTTGAGCCCCACGTTGGGTTCTCTGCTGACAGTGCAGAGCCTGCTTCAAATCCTTGGTCTCCCTCTCTCTCTCTCTCTCTCTGCCCCATTCATTCATTCATTCATTCTCTCTCAAAAACGACCAAACATTTAAAAAATAAAAATAAATGAAATAAAATTAAGGATCTGGGTAACCTGGGTGGTGGCTGTTCCTCAGAACCACTTGTAGGAGATGAGATTCTGAGGGAGCCCCTGGACAGACAGGCTGATGTCGTTCCCCTCGGTGGCCCAGGGAGGAATGGAGGCCACGGCCAGCTGGGCAGACACCTGCTTACTGCAGGAGCCCGTGAAGCAGGCAGAGGGAGGAGGCAAGGGGCACTACCACGGGGGCCACTTGGCAGCATTCCAACACTGGAATTAGCCCCTTTTAGGTTCTCGCTCATGGGAGCTCAACAAAGGGAGAGGAAAGGGCAGGTGCAAAGGCCCTGAGGCAGGAGTGAGAGTGTTGGTTTAAGCGAACAGTAGAAAGATCGGTGTGGCTGGAGTTGAGTGAGTGAAAAGGAGAGAGGTAGGAGATAAGGTCAGAGGTAAGGCGGGCACACCACACAGGTGCTATTGGCATCTTTGGGAAGGGGAAGGAGAAGGAGGGGGAGGAGGAGAATTATGTACAGGTATATAAAATATATAAATGTATATATATGAATCATATGTATATGATTTATTATTATTATTATTATTATTATTATTAAGTTATTTGTCCTGTGGGGCTCTCCTAGGCATTGCAAGTAGTTTAGCAAGTCTGACCCTCCACTGCCCTAGAAGGTCCCTCTAGGCTTTGAGACGAGAACATCCCCCCATTGCCAATTACCCGACACACTGCCCCCCACTAGGGGGCAGTATTGGCCGTGGTTGGGACCAATTCACGGCCGCTCTCCTAGGCCATTTTAAGGATTGTGTTCTTAAGAGAGTTCTGGAACCACTGGAGGCTTTGGGGCGAAGGGGTGACGTTAAATGATCATTCTGGCTGCACAGTGAATGGGTTTTGCAGTCCAAGGACAGAGTGGCCACACTGCTCAGCTCGGAGAGACAGGCTGCGATGCGCATACAGGTAACACCCGCAGGGTCCCCGCTACACGCACAGTTACACGCGGCAACCCCGGGGGCAAAGCAGAAGCGAGGCGGTCCGGAGGTGGCCGCAACAGTCCAGGCGCGAGAGGTCGGTGACTTGAACCGAAGTGGTTGCAATCACGAAACCGACAAATGCGGACATTGGCCATCCTGAAGCCGAGAGTATTGGCTGGCGGATCAGATCGGGGGGGACGCAAGGCGAGCGAGAGAGAAGTCAGAGGAGGCTCTGGGTTCAGGGGCAGGAGCACCTGAAACAACGGGGGTGCCATTCCCTACGATGTGAAGGGGGGGTGGCGCACAGGGCTGGGGAAGAAAATCAGGAAACGTGAGCACGTAGCTGTTACCCGCACGCCGGAGCCATTCCAGAAGTTCCGTCCGCAGGGACCCTCTAAGGGACCAGCCATGCTTTCGTGAGGCCCCCATGGTCTTTCTGCCTCCTCCCAGTTGGAGTCTAGACCTAGAGGAAAAGCAGGAGCGTCTGAGAAGTGTCCACACGCACCGCTGCAGGGTCCTTGGTTTCTCGTCACCCCCAAAGAGAGCCCATCAGTCCTGTCCCTCTGTGTCCCGCCCCCGTTCAGCCCAGACTGCCCCGTGAGGGACAGAAGTGCCCCCAGGGTCTTGGAGGTGAGCCTGGGAAGAGGGCCCGAGGCTTAGGGCGGGGTCCACCGGCACCAGGCTGGGGTCTCACCAATTCCGCAGGTTCCTCCAGAGGCTGCAGTGACCCAGCTACCCGGCCAGAAAGAACAGCCCGGCCCTGCTTTTGTTGATGAGGAGCGTGGCCTTGGGCCCCTCGGCAGGGGGCGGGGGCAGCCTCCATGTGCCCCGGAGGTCCTCCGTGCCACCCGAGGTGCCGGGCACACAGCGTTGGCCCCAACTGGAGTCACGGGCTACGGACCCGAGCCTGGGCTCCGGGCTAGTTTTTGCCAGGCACCTGCAGCCTGCTGTGAAGGTGTTGACATCAGCCTCCAAGGCCACGGATGGGAGTTTAGCGGAACAAGCCATAGAGAACAAGAGGAAAAGTAAAGGCGGCTTCTTCTCCGCCTCAGATTCTGCCTGGCAGGCAGTTTCCAAAGGCCAGCTGGGGTCCAAAGGCCTAGGGGTGGACGAGGAAGCCACAAGGACACTCGAGTCACCCCGATGCTTGGTTTCTGACGCCTGCGGGCTGCTTGGCAAATGGATGGACGGGCAGAGAGGGTCAACAAAGATGTGTCACCCGGTCAGCATGGGAGAAAACAAAGTAAGTGTGAAAAACAGTGGTCTAGAATTTTTATGTTTTTGTTTGTTTGGTTGTTGTTTTTTTATTTTATTTTTTTTTTAATTTTTTTTTTCAATGTTTATTTATTTTTGGGACAGAGAGAGACAGAGCTTGAACGGGGGAGGGGCAGAGAGAGAGGGAGACATAGAATCGGAAACAGGCTCCAGGCTCTGAGCCATCAGCCCAGAGCCCGACGCGGGGCTCGAACTCACGGACTGCGAGATCATGACCTGGCTGAAGTCGGACGCCTAACCGACTGCGCCACCCAGGCGCCCCTGTTGTTTTTTTATTTTTGAGAGAGAGTACAAGTGAGGGAGGGGCAGAGGGAGGGGGAGAGAGAGAGAATCCCAAAGTGGGGCCCAAGCTCACCCGATAAGGGGCTCGAACTCACAAACCGTGAGACTATGACCTGAGCCTAAGTCAGCTGCTTAACCAACTGAGCTACCCGGGCGCCCCAGCCGAATTTTTAAATGACAGCAGCTAGCGCTGGCAAGGGTGAGTGCACGCCACTGCAAGCTTTCTAAGCAGGATGTGTCAAAGGACATAAAAATGTGCCTTCTCTTTGACCTCACAATTCCTCTTGTATTTATCTTAGGACAATCATTATTGATACATGAGGATATTTACCTCGGGGCAAATCGTGAAAGTGTTGTTCATGGGATCGTTTGGTCTGGGATCGAAAAGGTCAGAATTACCTAAGTCAAGAGACTAACGTGCAACGGCTGGAGCGCCAGCAGCCACTTTGAGCAATGAGGAGACCTATGGAAGGAGGCCATGCCTGGTACAATGAAAGACGTACACAGAAGGTGCTTGGATCTCTGGGGACCATGAAGCCACAAGACCAGACTGTGATTTCTTTACCAATTAGCTATCGCTGTGTCACAAACCCCCCTAAAGCTTAGCGGCTTCAAGAGAGAGACACAGGTAGTACACAAGTTCTCTTGAGACCTGGGCTCAGCGTTAGCCCTTTATTATTTCTACCTCATTCTGTTAACCAAAGCAAGTCAGGAGGCCAGCCCAGACTCAGGGAGGGGGGGGGGGGCAGGAAAAGGATTCTGCCTCTTGATGGAAGAAGCTGTAAGTCATGGTACAGGGGGTGTGGATACAGCGAGTGGAGAAGTGGGGTCATTGCTGCCATGAAACTACCACCAATTACATTCCATGAGAGAGAACTACATGCTCTATTAATAAAAGCACTGCTATTTTGAATTTCTGTTTCATGCCCCGGAACCAAATCCCTACTTGGTATAAAGAGCATGGCAGACAGAAGAGTATAAGCAAAGGCCCTGTGGTGGGAGGAGCATGAAAACTTCAAACAACCGAAGTAAGTGAGGTTGGGGGTGCCAGGGGCAAGAGGATCCAGTCAGGGAGCCACTTCCCACCAGCACCGTGTTTCCTCGTCCTCCTGTGGCCTACCCACACATCTGGCGACAGTCACACTCTCCTGGGGCAGGTTCTGGCTCAGCCCACTTTGTCAGGCACATGCTGGGGGCTGGATTTGATTCCGTGGGCATGAAGGATGAAGACAGGGTCGCGAGCTTTCAGAATTCCCATCTACCCTCTCTCTCTGAAAGCTTCGAGAGAGCAGGTAGGAACAGGGGCACGGGAGACTTAACCTGGGGGTTCTTTTTAAAAAAAAATTTTTTTTAATGTTTATTTAATTTTGAGAGAGAGAGAAAGAGGCAGAGAGAGAGAGGGGGACACAGAATCCGAAGCGGGCTCCAGGCTCCGAGCTGTCAGCACAGAGCCTGAGGCGGGGCTCGAACTCACGGGCCCGTGAGATCGTGACCTGAGCCAAAGTTGGACGCTCAACCGACTGAGCCACCCAGGCGCCCCTACAATGCGCATCTTTAGGTTCCTTTGGGCTGCGAGAACATTCCTGTGGGAGTATATACCCAAGAGGATAATTGCTGGGTCCTGGGGGCTGCACATGCTTGGTCTTCCCAAGTCCTACCAGGTTGTCCACAGAATCGCTGTTGCCGCCCACATTCCCGCCAGCGCTGTCTGAGGCTCCCCCGACTCTGTCCCCACGAACACTTGGCATCATCCAGCCCTCTCGCTCTTCCAGGCTGACGGGTGTCCAATAACATCCTGCTGTTTTGAGCTTCACTTCCCTGAGAACTTCTGACTTGGAGCATCTCTTCACGTGCTTGTTGGCATTTGGGTGTCCCTTTTGTTCAACGGCAGAAAACTCCAAGGAGTGAGTGTCAGGGTGGCGCTGGCCTTCTGGATCACTACTCCAAGCCGAAATGTCTGAGTCTGCAAAGGACAAAAGCAAAACCAGCCCCTGGCCCCAGGGAGCGGGGCCTGAAGTTCAGCCACGTGTGCGGGATGAAGATAACCCCTCCCCGCATCTCTGCTTCGCCGAGTGAACCCAGAAGCCCAAAGACAAGAGGCCCAAGCAGCCAGGAAGAGGGCTGGGAGGCCAGGAAGGGCCCTCAATTCTGGGTGGCGGCACACTGACCCGATCGACGGCTTTTGCCGTGAACGTCTGTGCGCTGGTCCTCACTGTAGTCCCAGAGGGTATCTGTCCGCTCATTCTGCCGGTCAACTCACATACACTGGGCAGCTACCACGGGCCGGGCGCTGTTCCAGGGACTGCGGCCACGACGGCACACAAAGCAGGCAAGGCCCTGCCCCCAGGGCGCTGACACTCCAATGGGGCTCCATTCACACTGCCCAGGATGTGCATTCTAAGCAGAAGATGGCAGGACCGGGACAGGCTGCAAGGGAGCTGCCTCGAGTTCCCCTGACTTCCTGCAGTGACCCCTTCAAGCTCTCACTCTTCATATATCTTCTGAGGGTGATAAAGAGAAGGGGAGCTGGAGTAACCAGGGGTCCTTGGACCGGCCAGTGGGCCCCTTCCTCATGCCCCTGGGAGCCCCTGGGCCCTCCGGCCCAGCCTCAGCCTCCCATGCAGGACAGAGGAGAGGAAGGTACAGAGGTTCATCTACAGAGACACTTCCACAGCTTTCAAGCTCCCTCCCCTGGATGCCGCACCCCTCCCCAAGCCCCGCTGTGCACCTGCTGACCCTGTCGGCAATAATCGGCACCGGACTTACCCTCTCAGGTGAGAAAACACAGCGGCCCTGAGCCGGAGGGGAAGTCAGAGGAGAGAGGATTTTAATTCTGCCCAGAGGAAGGGGGTGCAGAATACGGGGCTTCCCGCGACAAGGGGCTAAAATCCCAAATCTCTGCTCTAGTGTCGAAGGCCTCCATGACATGACCCACACCAGCCTTTCCACCATTAATGTCCCTCCTCCCACCGCCTCCCTGCCACACACACACACACACACACACAGGGAGCCCCGTTCTCTTGTTCCTCACTCAACCTTACCACCTCCTTGCCCCAGATCTACATGCAACGGGGCGGGGGGGGGGGGGGGGTGGCTGAAGATGGTGCTCGCTGACCCCCCGCGGGAGAAGTTTTGAGCTTGGCCTTCAAGGTCTCTACAAACAGGCCTCTGCCTCCCTTCTCACCACTAGCTTCCACACACCTAGCAAAGAATTCTGAGCTCTTGTCCCCCACATGCTACCCTTGCATGCTCTCCCAGCCAGCCATTCTGCCAGGCCCAGAGCGGTGGAGGGCTGGCCTGTGGAGCAGGGAAAGCTCTTTGGTTCCCCCCCACACCCAGACGAGTAAGCTCTAAAGCCTTCAGCTTGGCATTCAAGGCTTCTGTGATCGGGTCTCTGCTGACCTGTCCGCCCTTAGTCTCCACCAGCATAAAGAGAACTCAGAAATCTGGTTCACCCATTTCTATCCTCATCCTGTCCAGGGATTCCCCCAGCCTCCCTGCGGAGATGAGAGCCCAGCCCTCCTTTCGGGAAAGGGAAGCCATGGCTACCTGGCCCCTCGTGAAGCCCAGGAAATAGCCCACGGTGGTGACCAGAACCACACCAACCATCACTCCAAGTACAATGCCAGCAATGCCCCCTCCCCAGGGATGGGTGGTCCGTAGAATGCCCTGGCCACTCTCCGCCGAGGCTTCTGTGGAGACGAGGGGAGAGTGCCCAAAGATTTCCCAGTCCTAATCCCCGGAACCTGTGACTGTTCCTTTATGTGGTAAAAAGATAGTCTGCAGATACGACGAAGTTAAGGGGTCTTGAGATGGGGCGATTGGCCTGGATTACCCAGCTGGACCCCAAAGGCGAGTGTGCTTAGAAGGAGGCAACAGAGGGAGATTTGACAGAAGAGAACAGGGCCACGTGGTAGGAGCAGACAGAAGCAGAGGGAAACCGGGTCAGAGGCGGTGCCATGACGCTGGCTTTGAAGACGAAGAACCAAGGAATGCAGTTCTAGAAGCTGGGAAAGATGAGGGAACACATTCTCCGCTACAGCTTCCCAGGGGGGCAAAGTCCCGCCAATATCTTGACTTCTGCCCCTGGCGGACTGATTTTGGACTCCTAACCTCCGGAAGTATATAAGGATACATTTGTGCTGTTGTAAGTCACCACATTTGTGGCAATTGTTTACAGGAGCCACAGGATAACAATCCAGAGGCCCAACACCTCCATGAACCACCCATTCACCCTGGATTTCAACTGCCCTGTCAACCGAGCATCATTAATCTAGAGTGTCCCCCACCCCCACCCCCGGGGCCCAGGAAGAGTGAGCTCATTGATTACAGCATACTCGTGGAATTGAAGTTAGTCTGTCCGAACTAAGGCCAGAACCGTGTGTGATCAGCACCTGGCCAGACCCCGCTGGGACGGACTGAATAAAGGAAGCGAGAGACGTCAGCAGTCTGGCTTCTGGAAACAGGGGGCTCTGAACACGCTGGGTTCAAAGAACACATTGGAAATACTTCGAAATAAGGACTCTGGGCTTAAATTCCGGCTCAGCCACTTTCTAGCTGAGTGATCTTTAGCAAATTACTAGACCTCTCTGAGCCTCCTCCTCATCTAATAAGTGGAGATAGCAGCAAAGGTCGATCATGAGCTTGTTAGGGTATTAAAATGGCTGCAAATTCTTTGTCACTCCCTCCACGGAGAGGATGAGACTGAGACCCCTGCCTGGAATCTGGGCTGGCTTGGGGCTGCTTTGGCAACAGCGTTAAGACAGTGACTCGTGACTTTCCTGGTGAGGTCATAAGAGGTCACGTGGCTGCCAAAAGCCTTCATTTCCTGTAGCTGCCGGAACGAATTTCCACAAACTTAGCGGCTTAAGAGGACACAAATGTAGCATCTGACGGTTCTGCAAATCAGAAATCTAACATGACTTAACACAGCCGCATTCCGCTGGGCTCCAGGGGAGAATCCATGCCCTTGCTTTTTCCAGCTTCTAGAGGCACCTTCGTTCCTTAGATTAGCTCACGCGCCCCCGCCCCCCACCACCACGGTGCTCCGACCTCCCTTCCACCACCATATCTCCTCCTCTGACTCTGGTCCTTCCGCTTCCCTCTTATAAGAACTCCTAGGATTACTAAGGGCCCATCCAAATACTCCAGGTGGATCACTCCATCTCAAGATCCTTAACTCAATTATGTCGGCAAAGTCCCTCTTGCCACGGGAGCTAACATAGTCGCCAGTTCGAGGGATTAGGATGTGGACATCCCTGGCAGGACACTACTCGGCCTGCCACGGTTGGATAGACATCCCCTCTCTGTGCCTCAGTCCCCTCCTCCTTAAAATGGGGATTAACAGTAGTACTCATCTCTGAGGTTCTTGTGCGGATTAAGTAAGATCACGGGCCTGGCGATGGGAAGGGCTCAAAAGCATTAGCTGTTGTCTTAGTTTAGAATCTCCCAGAAGAGGACTCTTGAGACTTCCTAGTTAATTTCGGAAGCTCAAGGAACAGTGATGGGGGGGGGGGGGGGGGGTGGTGACACAGAGCAGGGAGGACAGATTATAAGGGGGGGCCACTATGCCAGCTGCCACAGCTAGTAACCAGAGCTCAAGCCTATAGGAAAGCAAGGCAGGTGCACACCCAAGGTTCAAGGGCACTGGGGTATTTTTGCTCCCATGTCTCTCAGTCATTGCCTGAGTGCTGTTCCCACAGGGTATTAGTTCTGAGGCACTCCCAAGTTGGCCCATGCAGGGAGAGCGGCCTTCAGAGTGGCCAGAAAACAGTCCACAGGCACCAAGATGCATGCTGGAAGTCTACTAGAACACCAGGGAACATCCAAGGGATGCGGGCAGGGCTCTGAGAGCGCCCCTGCAGCTCTTTTTAGTATTATGGGACAAGCTACCTGGGACATGTAGCTACATGGGACAAGAATTCACATAAGCTGTGTGGAGTGATCCTGCGGTCGTGGAGGAGAGGGGTCACGTCCACCTGGGGTTGCTAAGGGCACGGCCCCCCAACTCTGAGTGCCTGCCAAGGCCACTGAGCCTCCAGAGGTATGGGATCCCCAAAGAGAGCTGCGAGCTTTTGTGCCACGGGTTATCCCCGCCTCATCCCCTGGACCATAACGCATGAATTACGCATCGGCAGGCAGTGGCCAAAGCAAGTCGGGGCCCCCAAGGAGGCAGAACCGCCGATGCCTCCCTAGCCTCAAGAGGCCGGAAACTCTGACGTCAAATTGTTCAAGTGGAAAGGGATTTATTGTCAGGAGACCAAAAGGCGACTCCAAATCAAAGGCAGGACAAGGCTGGATCTCATGGACCTGAGCAGCCAGGGCCCCCCTACCCTCAGGGCGGCTTCTGTCCTTTCCCTGAAGTCAGACGAACCCCTTCACACCCCACACACCGCATGGCCTCCCTCACCCTATTTCCTCATCTTGTTCTCACACACAAGAGCGATAATACTGTCTCCTTCCCATGGGAACGCTGCCGGGTCCACAGCCTGGCTTTGTGTGTGCTGTTCTATGCATGGTTTATGTATTACATACGTCATATATAACGCTTATCACGATCATCTTCTCCCTGGCAAACTCTCCCCACCAAGGCGAGAAAATGGCTACCGTAGACCCCTGACTTCATGCTTCCAAGTGAGCTACCTGCCGGAGGGCCCCTGACTCTCGTTTCAAATCCCAGTGACCGGGCCTCCCAGTTGAAGCCTGCTGGTGCCAGTCTTGGACATCCCAAGGCCTCTTTTCTAGAAAGTTCATGGAAATGGAATCAGATGTCACGTGGTCTTTTGTGTTCAGCTTCTTGTACTGGGCCTCGTGAGTCTGAGACTCATCCCAGCTGCCGTGTGGCTCGAGAGTTCATCCTTTTTTATTGCCAAATGGTGTTCCACTGCGGGGATGTTCCACAATTTGCTTCTCCATTCACCAATCCAATGGACAAGAGGATTATTTCTAGCTGGGGCTGTGATAAGGAAAGAAAAAAAAAACCTCAAGGCAACCTGGCTATATGTGTACTGACAACGTTCCTCATGACCTTGTAACATGAGACCACTTACTTAATCAGGCTGCATGTTTGTGCGTTACCATATGTGGGAGACAAAGAAGTAAAAAATGTATAAAAAACTATGCCACGTGGTGTTTGGGGCTCAGCTCTTTGGATACGAACCCAACTGAGCAGTGCCGGCAGGAATAAAGTTGCTTCCTAGAAAGAAAAGCCTCAGTGTCACGACTCTCTGTGCAAGAATCCTGCTACATTACTTGGGGGCTCATCCGGGATTCGGAGACGGTGCGCTTGATCCGCAGGAGACTAGCCCTCCCGGTGCACCGGGGCGAGGACCCCGTGTGCACCAATGGAACCCGTGAGGCCCAGGAACCAGTTCAGAGACTGGTAAGAAGCCAGGCTCATTTAGGCAGACCTGCCCATAAGAGTCAGAAAGGGAGCCTGATCACCTCCCAGTCCTAATTCCACAAGGGACGAGGAACAAAGCTACAACTCTAAGGTGATGGGCACTGGATGCTGGGCAGCAGGTTGGAGTTGCCATGATTGTGTATGGGGACTTGTCTCTCATTCATTTCCTGGGTCAATGACTATGACAATCAGAGCCAACTGTCTCTGGTTACCCTACCTCAGAACGGGGACTTTAAGGAATATTCCCAAGCAGGTGCTGAAACTCCTTTGTTTCGGGGAAATTCCCTGTCTTCTCTGGACTGACATGGACTGCCTAATTCCACTAGTGGAGAACAAAACAAAACAAAACAACAACAACAACAACAAAAGCCTGGAGTCCGCTCCTCTGTCTGAGCTGACAAGATTTAAAACTGGGAATTCTCTTTCTCTGCCTTCTGCGGGCACTGCGCCCCTTCTGCCTGCCCTTCCCCGCCTCCTGTTTCTGCCCCCACTTGGGGGGCGGCTCGCATAACTGGCTCCCCGATGCTTCAGGCGCCCCAGCTCCTCCTCCCACCCTAGACTTTGAGGACCGAAGACTGCCCACTTCAGATTTCCCGACCAATGTCCCAGGTAAAAAACAACCATGGGGAACAAATTGCCTTACATGGACCCAAGTAAAACATTCTCAGTGTTTAAGCTAATTTTAAGTTTGCTGGTTTGAGATAGACAATGTTCATCAACATTAAAAACAAAAACAAACTTTTATTCTACCTAGATTTACGAAAAGTCAAATAAGTGGTTATCTCTGTTCCAATCTGTGATGGCTGATTTTGTCTGTCTCAAAATTTTCACGAGTAATTGTGAAGATAGCTTTCAAAGTCTTTGGTAACCTAAAATGTTAAACTTTTGCTTGCACGATAAATTGAGATTGAATTCATTGGATATCTAACGAGATAAGAGGCTGAAGCACTAATTACTAGATGCAGGTTTGTGCTTCTGACTTGTTGCAAAAAAACTAAGGATATTTGGAAGAGTTGAAAAACATGCTTTGTGCTTAGTGGGTTCATCAGCCTGCCATCTAAAAACAAAATTCTGATGTAACATAGAGTTCACAACTGGTCACTACTTAGTTTTCACTGGAGACTAAAGTTTCTAAGAGTTAAAGTTCTACTAAATGTAGTTAAAACGGATTTAAAAAAAAAAAAAAGCAACGCTGTACGTAGAAAAGTAGGAGATACGAAAGAAAGATATACAAAATGGAAATATATTTTTGCTGCAGGTAAAGGAAGTAATTTTGTCCTAAATGAGACTGGCTCTTTGGAGAGAAATGGCTTGGGACAACATCTAAATGCAAAGAAAAGTTGTAGAAGTTTCGTGAAGGAAAATCTTTAAAAAGAAAGTGTAGGGGCGCCTGGGTGGCGCAGTCGGTGAAGCGGCCGACTTCAGCCCGGGTCACGATCTCGCGGTCCGTGAGTTCGAGCCCCGCGTCGGGCTCTGGGCTGACGGCTCGGAGCCTGGAGCCTGCTTCCGATGCTGTGTCTCCCTCTCTCTCTGCCCCTCCCCCGTTCATGCTCATGCTCTGTCTCTCGCTGTCTCAAAAATAAATAAACGTTAAAAAAAATTTTTTTTTTTAAATAAAAAGAAAGTGTATGTGTGGTCAGGACGGAGTAAGGTTAAAATAAATGGGTTTTAGAAGTACACAGGGTTAAGATTAAAATTCCTCCTTTCATCCAAAGGCTGTGAAAATGATGGTAATACCCTTGGTGCCGGCCTCCAAATCCTTCCCTTTTGTGTTGTTCCTGTTCAGCCGAGAAATGGATGCCTCTGCCGCAGGAGGGAGGGACGGTCTCTGAAGGGCTTTTACTGAGATACATGGGAGGCATTTTACTAAACTTAGCTCACTGTGTGCCAAAAATGGATATCCACATGGCTGAAACTTATTTAGTAGGCATTGTTGAAAAAGGCAGGGGAATAGACCTCGACTTTGGCCCTTCAATGCCCTCCCTCAACGGCCATGATCAATATGGAAGTTACTGTTGGGCCAAAATAAAATGAGTACATACTACGACAACCAAGAAAGTCTGGCCTGGTCACAGTGCATATCCCCAAGGTCCTACAGGTGGGAAGCAGAGGGGTAAAAAAAAAAAAAAAAAAAAAAAAAAACCACAGGAAATGTCACAGAAACTGGTCTGGATCACCCGGCAGAAGAACCAAGCGATACTTGGAGGTCTTGGGAGGCAGGAGGGCTCAGAGGAGATCATTCCCCAGAGGTCTGAGCCCGGAGCATAAGCAGAGGGCACAATTTATAGTCTGTTACCTCCACGTTCCTCATTAGTAGTAATCTGGTGCATGGCAAGCAGGGTGGGAAGAAGAACCTGGAAGGGGAGTCTTAGGTCAGGGACAGGAATTTCCCTATCAGTCCTGTCAGCCATCTTATAACAGATTTGTCCCTACCAGAAAGACCAGGTCAGCTCTCGGGAGGTGAGGTCAAGCCTGGGCAAGAATGACTTTTGGCACATAGCCAGCCAAAATGCGGGGGCCAGGAGGTGAGGTTTCTCCTGGCCAGCTCCAGGAAATTGAGATAAGGGACAACTTTCTTTCTTTTTCCTATAGATGGGTAATTCCCCCAACTAAGGCGATCACTCCTCTGGAATGCATTATGACTCATTTCCTTTTGCCCAAAGGCTTGGCCCCATTACAAATTGGAAGAGGGAACCTGACCGCCAGAAGGAAATATCAATGACCATAGTACCCTACAATTGGACTTGTTTTTGCAAATGTGAAGGAAAATGGGGGGGAATTCCCCAATGTGCATTCTTTTGGGGCCTTAAGAAAAAAATCGAGGGGCGCCTGGGTGGCGCAGTCGGTTGAGCGTCCGACTTCAGCCAGGTCACGATCTCGCGGTCCGGGAGTTCGAGCCCCGCGTCGGGCTCTGGGCTGATGGCTCAGAGCCTGGAGCCTGTTTCCGATTCTGTGTCTCCCTCTCTCTCTGCCCCTCCCCCGTTCATGCTCTGTCTCTCTCTGTCCCAAAAATAAATAAACGTTGAAAAAAAAAATTTTTTAAAAAAAAGAAAAAAAGAAAAAAATCGAGATATAGGTAAGCAACGTCAGATGGATCCTGATTTAATGGCAACCCTTTCTAGAGCCCAGCAATCGGGAGGGGACACAATTAAGGGCCCCTTACCTGTACCCAAAACAGACGTAGAGAAGGAGGAAGGGAAGTCTCCCACCTCAACTTCCTCCTCCTCGGGTCCTCAATCTATATTAAAAAAAAAAAAAAAATACAATTCTGCTCCCTGCTACCCACCTTATCCAGGCCCTTTCTGTAATGTAACAGGCATGTTTCCCTTACAAGAAGCTAGAATGCCAGAAGAAAAAAACCTTTACAGTACAAGGTTTAAGACAGATGAAAGGAGATCGAGGTAAATTTTCTGATCCGATAAGTATATAAAGGCTTTTCAGAACATTATACATGTTTCTGAGTTGACCTAGAAAGATATAATGCTTTTGTTAAATCAGACCCTTAATGAGACAGATATTAAAAAAAAAAATTTAGGGACGCCTGGGTGGCGCAGTCGGTTAAGCGTCCGACTTCAGCCAGGTCACGATCTCGCGGTCCGGGAGTTCGAGCCCCTCGTCAGGCTCTGGGCTGATGGCTCGGAGCCTGGAGCCTGTTTCCGATTCTGTGTCTCCCTCTCTCTCTGCCCCTCCCCCATTCATGCTCTGTCTCTCTCTGTCCCAAAAATAAATAAACGTTGAAAAAAAAAATTTTTTTTTTAATTAAAAAAATTAAAAAAATTAAAAATTTAGGGGCGCCTGGGTGGCGCAGTCGGTTAAGCGTCCGACTTCAGCCAGGTCACAATCTCGTGGTCTGTGAGTTCGAGCCCCGCGTCGGGCTCTGGGCTGATGACTCAGAGCCTGGAGCCTGTTTCTGATTCTGTGCCTCCCTCTCTCTCTGCCCCTCCCCCGTTCATGCTCTGTCTCTCTCTGTCCCAAAAATAAATTAAAAACGTTGAAAAAAAAATTAAAAAAAAAAATTTAAGGAAATCTGAGATTTAGCCCTTAAATTGTGCTAAATTAGCCACTATTTTACAAACACAAAATGAGAGCCCAATGGCCTTCCTGGAGAGGTTGAGGAAGGCTCTCATTAAATATATGGCTATTCCCCCCACCCCCCCCACACCCCTAAGGCTGAGATGATTTTAAAGGACAAATCTGTCACTCAATCAGCCCTAGATATTCAGAGAAAATGCAAAAATTGGCTGTTGGCCTCGAAGGGACCCTGGAGGAGCTCTTACCAGCTGCCAGTTGGGTAGATTACAAACAAAACAGAAAAGGAGGCTTTAAAAAAAAAAAACCTGAGGCCTTAGTTGTGGCCTTACGTACCTTGTCAGACCGGACTTCCTGAGGTCCGGGCACCAAGGGCCATTTCTATGGCTGTGAATGCAGAGGACCGAAATGAGCGTCCTCAGAGGGGACAACCAACATGAAAACCCCAAATGGCCCAAAGGATGCTTACTGGGGGAAAAAAAAAAAAAATTGTCAAGGACAGTTGTGCAAATGGTATCAGCCTGTGAAGTATGTCTTAGAAACGATCCTTTCAACCACAAACTTGCTCTCCCAGGCCACCGGCGAACTGGAGGCTATCCAGAAAAGACTTGACAATTAGGTTTCGCTCCTATGCCAAGGTCAAAGAAATGCCAACATTTGTTGGTATGGGCTAATACTTTTACTCATTGGGTAAAGGCCTTCCCCTACAAGACAAAAAAGGCACAAAAGTTAATACAAATGCTGCTTTATAAAATAATACCCAGGTTTGGCCTACCCAAAAATTTACAAATTAATAACGGTAAAGAGCTGCCTTGCCTCTTTCTCTAGAAATCCTGGCTCTTGGAAAAGTTTTACAAATCAAAAGAAAGCAAACCGTCTGCTTATACTCAGCAAAACTCTAACACCTCACAAGCATCAGATGCTTAAACAAATTTTTTTTTAATTTTTTTTTAACGTTTATTTATTTTTGAGACAGAGAGGAACACAGCGTGAACGGGGGAGGGGCAGAGAGAGAGGGAGACACAGAATCGGAAGCAGGCTCCGGGCTCGGAGCCATCAGCCCAGAGCCCGATGCGGGGCTCGAACTCGCGAACCGCGAGATCGTGACCTGAGCTGAACTCGGACGCCCAACCGACTGAGCCACCCGGGCGCCCCCAACAAAAATTTTCTTTTAACTAAGTTAGGGCCAAACTCTTGGAAATAGAGCCACCACTGATTTCTTACTGCTCGGGCTTCTCCATCGCCTGGGTTATGAGAGATTCCCTGACATACGTTGTTTACAAGGTCAGCTTATTCCACAGGTTCGGAAACTGGAGACGCCATCTTAGGATGCCATAATCTTTGTGTTTTTCTCTTTGTGTCTGCTAATGTTTACGCCGCCTCATGCCTGCCAGTCTTCCTGTAAAACCATACTCTGGCCCTTCAACCGACCCTTGGGTAGACTCTAACTGCTGTACCCCTACCCCGTCCCTTACCAGCTTGAAGAAGCCAGAACGGTCACCGTCCCTGTTCCCTAACAGCAGTTTTAGGCCCTATTCCAGGGGAAGGGTGAGTGGCGAAAGGGGTAACATTAGGCCGGGAAAGATCAGGGACGTTCAGGGCGGCCGACCGCAGCCGCAGGTGGGAGGCTGAAGAAACATCTGGGGTTCTCCCCTTTTGAAATCCTGCACGGGTGCCCTCCCCCCATTATCAAGGGCATAAGGGGGCATCTAAATGAGATAGACAATCTAACCCTAAGACAACAGATGTGGACCATTGGCTCTACCCTAACCACCTCACACCATTGGGTCAGGGAGCGATTATCTGTGAGTCTGACCACAGACGCTCACCCCTTTAAACCAGGAGATGCCATACGGATAAAGGAGTGGACTGTCCAACCTCTAAAACCCCTCTGGAGGGGACTGTTCGCTGTCATCTTGTCCACCCCTACTGCAGTAAAGGTAGCCAAAGTAGGTCCCTGGATTCACCAGAGCAGAGTGAAGCCGGCATCTCGAAACTGGGAGTGCATCCCTGATTCATCAGCGCTGTGCAAGCTGACCACACGGAAGAAGCAATCTGCAACCCCAGGGGCTCCGGGAGACTGCAGCCCTGCTTTAGTCACTGCTTTAGTCCCTTCGACGCACGGCAGAAGCCTGAGGAATCGACGGTCTGGTGAAACAAGACTGCCCTTACTTTCTTTCTTTTTTAAAAAGAATTTTAAAAGGTTTGTTTATTATTGAGAGACAGAGAGAGACAGAGCATGAGCAGGGGAGGGGCAGAGAGAGGGAGACACAGAATCGGAAGCAGGCTCCAGGCCCTGAGCTGTCAGCCCAGAGCCCGACACGGGGCTCGAACTCACCGACCACGAGATCGTGACCTGAGCCGAGGTCGGATGCTTCACCGACTGAGCCACCCAGGCGCCCCGATTTTCTATGTGTTTCCTTACTGTGATTCTCGCTCTACTCTTTGCCACAGGATTGGCTGAGGCCACCCTGGCCGGCTAGAAATGTGGTGAGGGGTTTCTGTTAACGCTCACCTTCCTTTTGTGGATAGGATAGATACTTCATTTGGTACCAACAAGGGAAAACAATGGCCATAAGAGACTAAAAAAAATTAGATCCCCACAAACCTTATACGAAAACAAAATACCCCAGTCCTACTGCCAGGATTTGGCTTCTCAAAAGCTCAACTATTGGGAGAAACTGTCTTGCCCGGTGGGGGAAAACGTTCATCGTCATCTCTGTTAAAAAGTTAACATGCGGGGCGCCTGGGTGGCTCAGTCGGTTAAGCGTCCGACTACAGCTCAGGTCACGATCTCGCGGTCCGTGAGTTCGAGCCCCGCGTCGGGCTCTGGGCTGATGGCTCGGAGCCTGGAGCCTGTTTCCGATTCTGTGTCTCCCTCTCTCTCTGCCCCTCCCCCGTTCATGCTCTGTCTCTCTCTGTCTCAAAAATAAATAAACGTTAAAAAAAAAAAATTTAAAAAAAAAAGTTAACATGCCCAGGCCAAAGATTTTATAACTCAACTGCCTGAAAAACCCAATGGTGGGGGACCCCAGATCACCTTGAGCCAGACCCCCACCCTTTGTCTAACTTCTCTCCTCTCCAAGAGGCCTGGGACAAAGTCAACGCAGCTATCAAATGGCGGCCCCCAGGAGGACTATACCAGATACGTGGAAGCCTATATAAACTTCTAAACCAAGATGAGGCTTTTTGACCCTAAAGAGTGGGGCCCGAGTATCAAAAGGGGGAATTTGGTAGGGTCCCCTCCCTAAGGAAAAAAAAAACCCCTCCAGGCCACCTGGCTATACGTGTATGTGACAACATCCCTCACGAGCCTTTTAATGTTTATTCATTTTTGAAAGAGAGAGAGCGCGCGCGCGCGCGCGCACAAATGGGGGAGGGGCAGAGAGAGAAGGGGAGACAAAGAATATGAAGCAGAATTCAGGCTCCGAGCTACCAGCACAGGGCCCGAAGCGGGGCTGGAACTCATCAACCGCAAGATCATGACCTGAGCTGAAGTCAGACCCTTGACCGACTAAGCCACCCAGGCGCCCCTGCCTTCATCTTTTCATGGCGTTCTCCCTGTGTGTGTGCCCGTGTCCAAATGTCCCCCTTTTTATAAGGATACCAGTCATACTGGGTTAGGGACGTACCCTGCTCCAATATGACCTCATCTTAGCGAATTATATCTGCAATGACCCTCTTGCCTAACGAAGCCGCCTTCTGAGGCACTAGAGAGTTAGGACTTCCACCTACGAATTGGGGGCAGGGGACGGGACACAATTCAACCCTCAACAGATAGTAAGAGACTATGAAGCACTGAATAAAGTGGAAGCCACAAATCCATACCGATATATAAATACTGATTTACATAAATTAATAAAGTGTGATAACGAAGAGGATATTTACATAGTCTCAGAACAGCTCCCCACGAATTATTAATTAATTACAACGTGGGACACAAGAGCCTTTATTTATTTATTTATTTATTTTTTAACATTCATTTATTTTTGAGACAGAGAGAGAGAGCATGAACAGGGGAGGGTCAGAGAAAGAGGGAGACAGAATCTGAAACAGGCTCCAGGTTCTGAGCTGTCAGCACAGAGCCTGATGCGGGGCTAGAACCCACAGACCGCGAGATCATGACCTGAGCCAAAGTCGGACGCTTAACCTACTGAGCCACCCAGGTGCCCCCACAGGAGCCTTTAAAGAGGCCCCATCTCCAAATACAGTCACATTGAGGTTTAGGGCTTCAACATAGGAAATGGGCGGGGCATGATTTGGGCTATAACAGCCCCCTTGTCCCTGAGGACAGGAGCTCAGAGGCAACGCTTTCCCCGGCAGGACCCCCCAGCCCCTACCCACAGAAGTGCCCTGCTCATGAGCACCCCCCAGGTTTCCTCCCTCCCTCTCACTCCACCCCCCAACCAAGGGTGCCTCCTGGGCTTATGCGACCAACTCAGCCACGGGCATCCAAAGCTTGGTCACTGGAGCTGCTTCTGGGAGCCCCAAACATACCCAGCACCCCAACTCCAGCCCTGGCCTGGGTGCCCAATCTGGCAGGCAGAGGAGGGGCCTGATGTCAGAGTCTCTTGAGGCCAAGGGTGGGCACTGCCTGTGCAACCTCAGAACCCCTAGTGTGGACACCAGAGTCTCTTTCTGTGGGAATTTGGGATTGAAACCAACAGACTGTAGCTCAGCCTCTTGAAGAAAGGCTATGAAAACGGGCACTGGGGGCAGCCCCCTTTCCCCACGCTGGGCACTGAGACACAGGGGAAGTTGGTTAGGAGGAGAACGGTGAACGGTTCCCCATGCTGGGCACTGAGACACAGGGAAAGCTGATTAGGAGGAGAAAGGTGAGTGGAGAGAGACAGAGGTAAGGTACTCGGGGCTTTCATGAGGCTCTGACTTGGCTTGCTTTCTCTTCTGAGCCCTCTCAAAGTACACACTGTGTCCTAGGACGTTCTTTTGGCTTTAAAGTGTCCTGGGTTGGTGTCCCAGTCACTACCGGTGCGTAACGAATGACCCCAACACTGAGCCACTCGGCGCAACTTTGTTATTGTCTCTCCCAATCTCTACGGGTGAGGAATTCAGGAAGGGCCCAGTGGGGTTGCTCTGGCTCAGGGTGCTGTGGGCGGGTGAGATGATGCTTTGTTGTTTAAGCCACTGCACTCGGGGACAACTTGTTACACAGCGATAGGTAACCTACACAACCTGGAAAGCGGCAGAGCTGGGACTTGGATTGAGCTGAGTCTACGATTGGTGTTTTCTTCCTTAGAGTACATGGAAGCTCCAGCCCCGGGGAAGGGCTGGGAAGACTTTGAGGGGGTGGGTGTTACAGGAGGCGAGGGATGGAGGGAGGCAGATTTCATGATTTCCCGAGAGAGGAGGATGACAGGTTTGGGAACAAGCCTGCGACACAGAAACACGACAGACGGACAACATGCAAGGGTGTAGAAGGTAGTGTGACTCCCGCCTACTTCTTTGGGAAAGCTTTTTAGTTTAGTATTAATATGCACACGTGCGTGCGTGCGTGTGTGTGTGTGTGTGTGTGTGTGTGCAGTTTCTTTGTAATTCTACCCAACTTTAAATTACGAAAAATCTCAAACCTACTGACGAGAATAGCAAAACTAACATCTATATCCCTTTACTTTGTAAACTCCCAGATGATAACATTGTGCCACATCTGCTTTACCACACTCCCAAATTTTCCTAACACGTTTAGAGAAAAAGGGGCGCCTGGGTGGCTCAGTTGGTTAAGTATCTGACTTCAGCTGAGGTCATGATCTCACGGTTCGTGGGTTCGAGCCCCGCGTCGGGCTCTGTGCTGACAGCTCGGAGCCTGGAGCCTGCTTCGGACTCTGTGTCTCCCTCTCTCTCTGCCCCTCCCCTCCTCGCAAAAATAAACAGTAAAAAAAAATTTTTAGAGAAAAGTATGCAAGACCCAAATATGCAGCTCAAATTCTAGCAAACACCCACAGGAGTAAGAGCTAGAACCCTGCCAGCGACAGAGGCTGCCTGTGTCCCTCCCAGTCACCACCCCATCCTCCTCCCCTAAGGCAGTTATCGGTGCAATCACACCATATAGGTGACGCAAGTTAGGGATGAGATTGCTCATCTTTGGGGAAGAGTCAAAGATTCCCTGGAGAGTCGGGACAGAAACCTTCAGGCCTCTCTCCAAGACGAAAATGCAGGCACACACCACGTTTGGCACTCAGTTTGAAGGCACTGCCAGCCCTGGAGTTCATCTGGGTAAGGGCAGACGCGGGTTGGAGGTGGGGGAAGGGGGTTGCCGGGAGACTCCGGGCTCAGGCAGCTCTGCATGTGGGCCCCGGGGACGAGGAAGGGCCAGACTCGACCGGGATCCAGCTCCTCTCTGCAAGCCCCCACGGGAGCTTGCATGAATGCCCGCTTTGTCTCCAGGGCTTTGTCAGCGGTGAGCAAGCCATAGACCGCGCGCTGACAGATGAGACTGTGAGCCCTCGTGGGACGTTTTAAAGCACAGATTTAATTTTCATTCAGGCAGGGCGTGGCCAACAGATCGGGAGCTTGCCACTGAAGACATACAGTTCCCATGACGAGGGAGTATACCCCGCCACGAAGGGCCATCGGAGAGAACACTAAAGTTGATCTCCGGGGGAGGGAAGGGGAGAGAGAGAGTATACGCATTGTGCTTTTTGCAGGGGGAAATGGACAAAGTAGGGTATAAACTGCCATTTACAACTGGCTGCCTTGAGTAATTTCAGCAGGCTTTGGGGGGCAGGGTTTGTCCCTAGTTGCCAGGTATCTGGCCCTGGGACGGTTCACAGGGAGAATGACCCAAAACAGGAGACCCCCACCTCATAAAGAAACTGGTCAGGGACCTGAGCCCTGGGTTGATCAGTCTGCACAGGAGAGGGGAGCTCTGAACCTGGGCTGGAAATCGAGGCTGTCTCCCCATTGACGGGGTTGAGGATGTGCCACCCCAAAATGGGGCACCTTGGCATACGAAAGATCTCAACGCGAGGGAATTTTAAGAAATGGCAGAAAGAGAAGGTCACTCTCGCCCTTCTTCCCTGAAATAGCTCGTAAAACTCCGACATGTAAGATCCTCTCCCTGTACCAGGAAGAAAGACCTTCTCGTCACCAGAGTCAGGGAATTTGGGGCTGAGAAATCTGTACAAAACAAAGTTGTTTTGTCAATAGGGTATAAAAGCTTCCCGCTCAGGGCACCTGGGTGGTTCAGTCAGTTGAGCGTCCGACTTCGGCTCAGGTCACGATCTCGCGGTTCGTGAGTTCAAGGCCCGCACTGGGCTCTCTGTTGTCAGCACGGAGCCCGCTTTGGATTCTCTGTCCCCCTCTCTCTCTGCCCTTCCCCCAGCTCACACACTCTCTCTCAAAAATAAATAAAACATTAAAAAGGAAAAAAAAAGCTTCCGGGCTCCTGGGTGGCTCAGTCGGTTAAGCGTCCAACTCTTGATTTCGGCTCAGGTCATGATCTCCCTGTTCGTGGGTTTGAGTCCCGCGCCGGGCTCTACGCAGCCTGCTTGGGATTCTGTCTCCCTCTCTCTCTGTTCCTCCCTGCTTGCTCTCTCTCTCATAATAAATAAAAATAAAAACTCAAAAAAAAAAAAAAAAAGCTTCCTGTTCTGGGCACTTCTTTGGGTCATTTGGGCGGAGGCTTTAATCAGAGATAACAACCAGCGTCTGAGAAACAAACCACAGACCAATGACGCTGAGGCGGTGGGATTGATGAGAGCCAGTCTCTGCCTAGGCCCTGACCGCTCCTACCCAGCTGGGTCCCCCAGTGGGTGGTGTGCGAGGCAGAAGGGGCCCCTCTGGCAGGGGTTCATACATTTCTCCAGGGGGCAGAGACACAAAACACGCACTGGGCTTACGTCTCAATTTGCAGGCACAATGTTCTGTTTCCCAGAGGCGACTGAGGGTGGGACAGATTGGCTGGTCCCAGGGGTCTAGAATTTGACAGTCATCCATCTGGGACCCGGACTAAAGTCAAGCAGCCTACAGCTGCTGGGGAATGTGGCTAAAGCCACAGCCTACCAGATGGGGTAACCAAAACTCCACCCCCTATCCCTGCACAGCTTACCTCAAACTCACCCCATCGTGAAAGGGATTTTTCATTCTTTAATTTTTGTGTTTTTCTAAGTATTTTAAAGACTTAAAAAAAAAAAAACCAGCATGATAAAGTTTGTCCTGAATTAGGAGTATTGTCCCAACATCCACTTCCTGATTTTTTTTTTTTAACGTTTATTTATTTTTGGGACAGAGAGAGACAGAGCATGAACGGGGGAGGGGCAGAGAGAGAGGGAGACACAGAATCGGAAGCAGGCTCCAGGCTCTGAGCCATCAGCCCAGAGCCCGACGCGGGGCTCGAACTCACGGACCGCGAGATCGTGACCCGGGCTGAAGCCGGACGCTTAACCAACTGAGCCACCCAGGTGCCCCTCCACTTACTGATTTTGACAAAGTAATATAGTTATATAAAATATAATCACTGGGCAAAGCTGGATGTGATACAATAAAAACTAAATACGGGTCTTTGTTCTGGGTTCCTGGTGCATAGTCCTAAAAACCTTTGAGGATCTCCAGAGTTTAGAGTGTCTTCTGTATGCCAATAATGTGACTGGGGGCCCTTAGATGGCTTCAGGATGCCGGGGCGAGGGGTGGGGGGTGGTGCTGGTCACCAAAGAGACCAAGATGTGGTTAGTGGCTTGGGACTTTCAGCCTCGGCCGCGCCCCTCCCCGGACACCTGAGGAGGAGAAAGGGGCTGGAGGTTGAGTTACTCATCAGTGCCCAGTGGTTTAATCAATTGCACCTACATAGTGAAACCTACGTAAAAACTCTGAACACAGGGGCTCAGAGAGCTTCCAGGCTGAAGAGCACACGGAGGGCTAGACGGGTGGCGCCCTCAGGGGTCACACAAGCTCTGTGCACCACCCGCCCCCCCTCCCTTGTCCTTTGCATCTCTCTTGCATCTGGCTGGTCCTGAGTCGTATCCCTCATAACCACCCAGAAAATGCAAGTTAGGTGCTTCCCTGAGTTTTGAGGGCCGCTCTAGCAAACTATTGAAGCTGTAAGGGAGGAGGGTGGTGAAAACCCCCCAACTTCATAGCCAAGTCACATGCAAGCGTGGGTAACCTGGGGACCCGACGCTTGGGACTGGCATCCGATGTGAGGGCAGTCTGCTGGGGCTGAGCCCTTCACCTGTGGGGTCTGACGCTAACTCTGGGTGGTTCGTGCCAGAACTGAATGGCAGGACCGTCCGTTAGAGTGTCCGTCAGAGAACTGGTTGTTGATGTGAGGAAAGACACCCACACGTTTGGTGTCAGAAGTGCTGGGAGTAAAAACATCACACTGAGTATACACGGGAACTCCCAGTCCTACTTACGTAACTTCTTTTGGGTGTTAAACTCAAAATGGAAAGATTGTAATTTTGTTTAAAAAAAAAAAGGGGGCACCTGGGTGTCTTGGTTAAGCATCCAACTCTGGATTTCAGCTCAGGTCCTGATCTCACAGTTCGTGGGATCAAATCCCCTGTCAGGCTCTGTGCTGACAGCACGGAGCCTCCTTAGGATCCTCTCTCTCTCCCTCCCTCTCTCTCTCTCTCTCTCTTTGCCCCTGCCCCACTCAAGTGCTAACTCTCTCTCTTTCTCACACACACACACACACACACACACACACACACACACACACACACACACACACAAATAAGCTTAAAAAAAAATAAGATAAATTTAAAAAACAACGTGAAGGGCACTTGGACTTAATTCTGCATTTATAATAAACATTTGTTTCTTCAAAATTTGCAGAGTCTTTCCAAGGAAAGGATTATTGTGTATTCCTTGTTCTAATTTATCAACGGTGGCAAGACTCTGTAGACTTTGGAGGCAATTTAGGTGCTTAGGCACCTTTTCTTTCTAAAACAAAAATTCGCTTTCACGGTCAACTCGAGGTGATTGGAATTTTATGACACTTGGACAGATGCAAAACACACCCCCACAGGGGACGCACGGAGCCTAAGTTGGTCGTTCCGAGAAGTCACGTCAGACTTGGAAGCAGAAATTCAGGAGCCAGAAGCCTACCACCTTTGGGAGTCTGGAGGCACTGTCTGCAGACCAGCTCAACCTAAACCTGGGATAACGAAAGTGAGCATTTATGGACTGCTTACTGTGTGCCAGGCACAGTTATGAGAGCTTTATCGGATGAGCTCACTTAGTCTTCCCATCAGCCTTGGGAAGAAGGTATCATTAGTTAGTATTATCCCCATCAGACGTGAAGAAACTGAAGCCCAGAGAGGGTCAGTAATCTCACAAGATCACACAGCCCGCGTGTGGCGAGATGGGAATCTGAGCCCCGGCCATCCAGCGTGAGGTCTTCACCTCCTGCTACAGAAGCAGAGCGTGACACAGGCCTGTCCTCGGGTGATGGGCACAACGGGTGGGCCTTCTGAAAATTAGTATCGGAAAATCACTAAAATGTCGTCGGGAGGGTTGGGCAGAGGGGAGCTCTCACGAGCTCCCACCTGGAGTCCACTGCAGACCCAACAGGAAGAGACGGACTTGACCTTACACAGACCTGACCTTGTACATGGACACTACTGCAGCCTGAGGAAGTCTTTCCTCCTCTCCCCCACCCCGCCAGCGACAGCTCAGCCAGTGAGAAGCCACCACACTTCCAACTCCCAGTATATGGCGATGAACTTTAGCTCAGAACAGCCTTCCCCACGGACTCCTGCCCTTTTAAAAAGCGCGCCTTCCCTTTGCTCCCGGGGCTTCCGAACGGTTTTGCCACAGCGCCATTTGTCCGAGATCGCGATTCTCTTTTAGTCCCGGCTAAGTCTATCTTTTGCTGGTGACATAACAGGCAGGATTTTTACCTTTGAGATCGACAGCCCCGCGGAGGACGTCACCAGCCTTCGCGGCGAGCCAAGCCGATTCTGGCAGTTTCCGTGTCCCTGCGCCTGCCCCAAACAAGCAGGGAAACAGGGAGCCGTGGCAGGAGTTGGCCTGGGAGGGCTCCTGGGTGCAGGCCTGTGAGGTGGTGAGGAAGGCAGGCCTGGTGGGGAGGAAGCTGATCTGCCGAGGGACAGGAAGTGAGGCCCCTGGCCGCTCTGAGCCCATCCCCTGGGGAGTCCTGCCGTTGGGCTGGCCCAAACTGAGGCAAAGGGGTTACTAGGAGTTCAAATGTGGCCCCCAAAAAAGATGAAGTTCTAACTCCCAGGACCTGCAAACCTGACATTATTTTTTGGGAATACAGTCTTTGCGGATGATCAAGTGCAGATGAGGTCAGTTAAGGGCAAGGCCTGATCCGATATGACCGTGCCCTTCCAAAAAGGGGAAATTTAGGCACAGGCCCCAGACACGCCAAGAGGGAAGATGAAGCGAAGACACAGGGGGAGCAGCACTTACCAGGGACTCCTGAGGTCGCCAGAAGCCCAGACACAGGCCTGGAACAGACTGTCCCCCACCCCCTCAGCCCAGAGCCTGCTTCAGACTCTGTCTCTCCCTCTCTCTCTGCCCCTCCCTCCCTCCCTCCCTCTCTCTCTCTCTCTCTCTCTCTCTCTCTCTCTCGCACTCTCACAAAAATAAACATTAAAAAAAAAAAAAAACCAGCAGCACTCAAAGGTCAGAGAAGCAGAGGTCGCAAATCCTCTGTCCAAACCAAAGACGTTCGTCAAGGGGTTCCACGACGCGATTCAGGCAACCGTGGGCGTGAGCGTTGCCAACACGCTGTTGGGCTGAAGGGGTGAGACGCGGGTGCCCGACGGGTGACTCCACTTCTATATGAAGTGTGATCGCAGGCAGGCAAACCTGCGTCCCCAGAAACCCAGACGGTGGTTGCCTTTGGGGGGGTAATGACGGGGAGGGGACCCAGGGGGCTGGGAATGGGGCCGATGTTCTGACTTTGAGGCGGGGCCCGGTTAAACCTGCGCGTGCAGTTTGCGAAAATTCGCTTTCGCAAGTATAAGCTTTACACTTACGATGGGTGCACATTTTTTGTTTGTTTGTTTTTTAATGTTTATTCATTTTTTTTGAGAGAGACAGAGCTTGAGCAGGGGAGGGGCAGGGTGGGAGGGAGACGCAGAATCCGAGGCAGGCTCCAGGCTCTGGAGTGCGGGCGATTTGGCGCGCCAAGCACAGGGGAACGAGAGAGGGTGGTGGGAGGTCGCAGAGCCCACGCAGCGACAGATAGACCTGCTTCTGATTCCGTAGCACAGATGGGCCACTGACGGATTTTAATGAGAAAAACGGGACAAGGGGTTCTGCGCTGTGGCAGTGAGGGAGCCAGGCCTCCTGGTGGAGAAACGGCTCTGACACTGACCCTGGGCCCGCCCTGCTCCTCCCCTAGGAGGCCTCTCCCTCCCAACTCCACTCCCCGCCCACACCTGCCAGTTGGAATTTAGCTGACACTTCATGGTTGAATGGAGAATGAACGAATGAATGAACGAACGAATGAACGAATGAACAAACGAACAAATGAACGGACGGAGACCCACCTTTCTGCACCAAGCAGGAGGCACCCACGTCCGGAGTCCCAGAACACTGTCTCCCCTCCCTTATGGCCCTGACAGCACTGACCTTATCTCCCTGATTGGACCATAAACTCCCCCAAACACAACCACCAGGCCTGACACATCCCCCAGCACAGAGGGAATGGACTTTTATTAAATGTCTTCCCCGTGCCAGGGCCTTCATGTGCCTTGAGTCATCTTACAACGTGGCGAGGAAGGAGGCATCACCACGGCTCCCTGGAGGAAGAAGCCAGCGCATTCACACGAAGCGACCTGCCCACAGCTGGGACGGCGAGAGCGCGCAGGTGGAGGGGTGAAGCCAGGGCATGGAAGTCTGTGTACCTTCTAGACCCTGGGTTACCTGGGAAGGCAGCTTCACCACCCGCCTCTTGACAGTGTGAAAAATATGGGGGCGCCCGGGTGGCTCAATCAGTTCAGCGTCTGACTTCAGCTCAGGTCATGATTTCGCGGTTCATGGGTTTGAGCCCCGCGTCGGGCTCTGTGCTGACAGCTCAGAGCCTGGAGCCTGCTTTGGATTCTCTCTCGCGCGCTCTCTCTCTCTCTCTCTCTCTCTGCCCCTCCCCCACTCACACTCTGTCTCTCTCTCTCAAAAAATAAACATTAAAAAAGTCTGATACTCAACCAACTGAGCCACCCAGGCAACCCCCCCCTCCCAAAGTTAAGCTTTATTTATCCTGCCAATTCCTTACAGATTGATTGCCTCTTTGTCTAAAAAATATAACAACCGTCTGCCTTGGTCATTTCTTCAGGTCTCAACTTCATCACGGGGCCTCTGTGGGCTCGTAATACAACACCAGGCTTTTTGTTTTTCTCTCCTGTTAATCTGTCTCACGTCAATTTAATTCTTAGCCCAGCTGGAAGATCTTGAGGATAGAGAATGTTTCCTTCCCTTCAACCCCACCGTGTGGGGCGGGCTGAGGGGGGCCGGGGCACACAGCAGAGACAGGGGTCACCGCAGAGGTGCACGTTGTGGAGGTGACACCGGGTCTCCACGGGCCTGCTGGGTCTGCAGGTGACAACCTGCAGGAGGCAGCCGAGTGGATTGTTCCGGGTCTCAGAGGGGAGGTGGGCACGGGAGAACAACACCCGGGAAAGACAGAGGACAGGGGTGTGCCGGTGAACTACGGACTGTAAAAAAAAAAAAAAATTCACTTACAAGATGTACCCGCACAGTTCGAGCCCCCGTCGTTGAAGGCTCAACGGTAGTTCCCTGAAGAAAAGTAAAAGCCCTCATTCATCATTTCTGTCGATCACTGCATGCTTCCACCATGGCCAAGGTCAACCTACAAATGGCCGGCTCATTGTATGAATAAGTAACAGCTCACCAAGCTGGTGGGAGCAGCCTCGGGGCGGGTCCACGACCACACCGGTAATTCACAAGCACCTACTGGGTCCCCCAGGGCACCACATGCCTGGTCGCATTCACACCTCAAAACAGGCTCTCCTCTCAAAGGAGAAAGGGAAGACTCAAAGGGGTGCTTTGCTCAAGGCCACAGCCACCAACCAGCAGGTGGAGAGTCCGGGATTCAAACCCAGGCAGACAGACGCCCTGCTGAGCTCAGTGGTTTCACGAATAACCAGTTTTATCGGGCTTTTATTCCAGTCCCTATTGGGTCACCAACATTTCCTCACACTATTCAACTCGTCCAGGCGCCCCAGATCTTAGTGGTGGGATGACTATTCCAGTGGGGACGATCAGGACAAGGGACACCGGCAAGACAAGGGACACCAGCAAAAAGGAATGGGGGTCTGGGCGTGGCTCCAGAGCCCTCAAGGCAGGGCAGCTCAGACCTTCCCGGGTCAGGACCCCTCCAGCACACCCCTGGCCCTGCTGAAACCAGGGTCGGCACCTGTCCTGAGCTCGCTCGGGATTCCCAGTCGGGTGAGCCTCAGGGAGTTCATCTCCGTCCCAGCGGCCAAAACTGTAAGCAGACAACTTGAGGGCTTTGAGCAGCCATGCTCTGGCCTCTGTGGAGGCAGCCAGTCTGTAAGAGACAAGAATGAATCGAGGCAGAGAGGAAAAAAAAAATTCCTGCAGGGCTGGAGCCTCTGGTGCTGGGTGCCCCCGAGCCACAGCCCCACTGCTATCTTGGAATCTGAACAAATTTCTCTGTTGCCTTAAACTACTTCAAGTTGGCTTCCCACCCTGTGGACCCAAGAGAATCTCCAGAGACCTGCCTTGACAGGATGCAGCCTGGACTGCCCCTCCTGACAGAGTGCTTTGTCATGACTAGACTCAGCTGTAAATACCAGAAAACCCCCAAGTCAGATAGCCTAGACCAGACAGAAATTTAATTCGCTTTTACATAAATGGGGTCTGGAGATAGGGTGCCCAGGGCTAATGTGACACTTCATAATCGCGGGGACCCAGCCTCCTTTCATACTATTGCTATCATCTTCAGTATATAACTTGTGGCCCAAGATGGCTGCTGGAGCGCTAGCCATCATATCTACATTCCAGTCAGCAGTGAAAAGGAAGAAGGGGTTGGGAAAACTGCTTTTTAAGGGCAACGCCTAGAAGTCCCATACACCACTTTTACTTCTATTGGTCAAAATGTAATCACAGGGCCACAGCTCAGCGGAACACAGACAACGTCCTTCTTGCTGGGCTCCAAACGTGTCCAGTTACAATTTGTGTTACTGAGGAAGGAAGGGGCACGGATATCAGAGGACTCTCTTCCAAAACTGTATTCCTTCTGCAGAGGTGGAGGGCATCCGGAACCTTCAGCCCCTGAGGCCCTCTAAATTGAGAAGTTTCCCGACAGATGTTTGGAGAACGGATTCCACCAAAAAGAAACCACCAGCAGTGGGCCAGTGGATGTAGCTCACCTGGGGCAGGTGGCAGCTGGGGAGCTCGCACAAGGCCAAGGATCCCCTGCTAGGTCCTTCTCTCCTGTCTTGTTAATCTTCTGCTAGAGGCCAGCCTTGTCAGTTCCTTGAGAGAGAGAAACCACCCCAGTCCCACCCAGGGGCAAAGTCCCTTCCTGACTGGCTGGGAGCCGGCAACTAATCTATAATCCGGTCTCGCCATGTGGCAGCCACAGTGAGGGTTTACCCGTGATCGCCAGGAGCTGTACATGAGGTGGGGCCCTGATCTCCAGCAGCCCCCCAGAGATGGAAGGCCCAGCCCCCAACCTGCGTGGATGAGCGCCCATGCCCTCACCCACAACGTCCAGTGCTCACGCAGAGCACATCCAATGGGGCTCTGCAAGGCAGGGCCATCCTGGTCCACCCCTTCACGGGGTGAGAAGAGAGGGGGTGTAAGTACTAGACTCAGAACGTGTGTCCCCGCATCAGCTTCCGGAGAAGAGCGCGGTGAGGTGGCACAGGACGGGGCGGCATCATAACAAAAGCTGGACACGTCGCAGCCACAGTAACAGGGTCACGGCCAAGCGACAGAAAGAATCTGGTGGCAATGGGAGGATGGACTGGAGACGCAGGGATAGGAAGACGAGCTGGGGGCCTGAGCTTCCGGGAGAAGAACAGAGGGTGTCCTGACCCGTGGGGCACTCCCGGGACTACGAGCACTAACCAGTCCCTTGGCCACATTTGTTAGTGTTCTGACCAGTTCTCTATGGAAGAGGAAGTGGGGGGGGGGTGTAGAGAGTGGAAATCATCAGGTAGCTTTCGGACACCCAGACAAAAGGGGAAGGGTGTTCCAGGCCAAGGGAACAGCAGGGGCAAAGGCAGGGCTGTGCCCCTCTCGTGGTGTCCCTAAAGCATCAGGCAGGCGCACGGCTAGAACTGCCTTTTGGAAGGCATCTTTGTAAAAGGTTATGAAAGAGAGCTCTCTCTCTCTCTCTCTCTCCCTCTCTTCTCTCTGCCCCTCTATTTGCACTCTCTTCCTCAATCAATCAACAAACTTAAAAAGAAAGTAAAGCATCTCAGTAATTTTTTACGTTGACTATATATTGAAATGACAATGCTTGGGATACAGCGCGTTAAATAAAACAGATTATCAAAATTAAGTCTGCCTGTTTCTTTTGTGTTTTTGATGCCAAATTTATTTAACTACGGAACCGTTTCTTTTTTTCAAGGGGGAGCTCGTACTCTACGGAATTCCACTTCGGCACAGAGGATCAAGATGTATTCTTACTTGTAAAACCTCCATGATTCAATTCGTAAATTTCTGAGGCAAGACTTTCACGGAAATAGTCTCTTACCAACGAGGCCTTCCTCGTTCTTTTTCAGAAGCAAGCTTCCCTCTTTCCGAGCGTGCGCTTGCCATGACAACGTGATTTGGCGATGTGCCCGTCTCTAAGACTGTCGGGCTCTGCTGACTGCCCAAGTGTGCGCAGATTTTCAAAGTCCCCGTGATCAGGGCCTGTTCTTTGCAAAAAAACTGGTCTCCATACTGTCATCTTTACATTTATGTCTGTACTTCAGCTCCGTTTTTTTGGTTTTGTTTTGTTTTTTAATTTTATCTATCTTTCCCCGAACTTCAAAGTTTGGTACGTGGCCTTTCTACCAACTTTCCCTGGCAGTTCCGATCTACTCTGATCTTTTTACAAACTCCATTGTTCCCACTTCATGATTTTTTTTTTTCAGTTTATTTACTTTTGAGAGAGAGTGTGAGCAGAGGAGGGGCAGAGAGAGAGGGAGACACAGAATCCCAAGCAGGCTCCAGGCTCTGAGCTGTCAGCACAGAGCCCGAGTTGGGGCTTGAACTCACGAACCGTGAGATCATGACCTGTGCCGAAGTCGGACGCTTAACCGACTGAGCCACCCAGGCACCCGAGTCCACTTTATTATTTAATTTGTTAATGTTTTACTTATTTTTGAGACAGAGAGAAACAGCATGAGTGGGGAAAGGGCAGAGAGAGAGGGAGACACAGAATCCCAAGCAGGCTCCAGGCTCTGAGCTGTCAGCACAGAGCCTGACGCGGGGCTCGGACCCATGAACAGTGAGATCATGATCTGAGCCGAAGTTGGATGCTTAACCCACTGAGCCACCCAGGTGCCCCAATTATTACCACTTTAGAATCATCAGTGGAGGGGCGCCTAGGTGGCTCAGCCAGTTGGACATCTGACTTCGGCTCAGGTCATGATCTCGCGGTTCGTGATTTCGAGCCCCGCGTCGGGCTCTGTGCTGACAGCTCAGCGCCTGGAGCCTGTTTCGGATTCTGTGTCTCCCTCTCTCTCTGCCCCTCCCCCGCTCATTCTCTCTTTCAAAAATAAACATTAAAAAAAATCATCCTTGGGGCTTCTGCCCCCCAAATGCACAAACCTTAGACCCACCCTTGAAAGATGATTTAGTGGGTCTAGTATGGAGCCCAGCTACCTGTACGTTCACAAAGCTCTGATGATTCTGATACCCAGGAGTGAAAATTAGCTCTCTGACGTATAATACACTGCTTATACCAATCAATTAGATATGTGCTCAGGGCTTCCTGTGGGTCCCTGCCTGGGGCTTTGGGATGCACGGCTGAACACAGCAGTACCCTTACTCTTGGTCGTCCAGAGTAGCTGCGGAGGCATTCCCTCAACTAAACGTGATGGGCACCACGAAAGCAGAAATACAGCGCCCGAGGTCGGGGGGGGGGGGGGGGGGGTCAGTGGAGTCTTATCAAAGGGGCTGTAGAGGAAGTTGAGGTAGATTTTGCCTGCTAAATAATTGGGGGGTTGTGGGCGTGGCCACATATGGAGCACACGCCTCCACGTACCCTGGCAGAAAGTCACCATGGAAAGGTCAACGAAAGTCAGAATACAAAGGACTTCAAATACCAGGCAAAAGATGTCACCCGTTTCCTCTGGACAATAGAAAATAATTCAAGGAAGAAGCGGTCAATGGAGTTGCTGTTTTCTAGCATTGACTCATAGGCTAGAAGTCTCTAGGAGTATGAATCTCTGTGAGCACCCGTACATTTTTCTGAAGTGTGTCACATACCCTAACGGTAACCCCAATCTACCCCCTAAGCCCTAAACCCTAACCCTCTGGAGAGGTCTTTGAACTGCACTATATCAAGCACATAACAGTCACCCTAACCCTCACCCTAGATCTGAGAAAGTGGGTTCCTAAACACACGATAAAAAATACACACACACACACACACACATATGAGAAGCCTAGTTATTCTGAAAACCCCAAATATTTGAAAATTGATAATATTTCTGGGGCATCTGGGTGGCTCAGTCGGTTAAGTGGCCGACACTTGGTTTCAGCTCAGGTCACGATCTTGCGGTTGATGAGATCAAGCCCTGGATCCGGCTCCACGCTGACAACTCGGAGCCTGCTTCGCATTCGCTGTCTCTGCCCCTCCCGCACTCCCCTCTCTCAAAATAAACTTGAAAACAAAAAAAATGAATTGGTAATAGTTCTGAAAATGGTGTGAGAGTAGAGATAAAAACACAAGAACCAACTGAATACCTATTTCAAAAGTATTTAGAGCCCCCAATCCCCTTCTTACTTCATCTTGGTGGATGCCTGCCAGGCCCGGGCTCACCCCAGCAGAAGTCTGAGGTTTTGTACATCGGAGCACGGGAGAGGGCTCAAACTGCAGATGCCAGGCAAATACCCTTCTTTTAACCCTAACTCTAACCCTAGAAAAGACGGGGGAAGATGATGTGGTGTGTGTGTGTTCGTATATATATACACGTATATATAAATATAAAAAAAAGAGAGGGAGGGAGGCAAACCATAAGAGACTCTTAAAAACTGAGAATAAACGGAGGGTTGATAGGGGGTGGAAGGGAGGGGAGGGTGGCTGATGGGCACTGAGGAGGGCACCTGTTGGGATGAGCACTGGGTGTTGTATGGAAACCAATTTCACAATAAATTCCAAGTTAAAAAAATAAAAACAAATATATATACACTCATATTTATATATTTATATATATATGTATACATACATATATATGGAAACCAATTTCACAACAAATTCCAAGTTAAAAAAATAAAAATATATATACTCATATTTATATATTTATATATATATGTATACATACATATATATGGAAACCAATTTCACAATAAATTTCACAATATACACATATATATATGGAAACCCATTTCACAATAAATTCCAAGTTAAAAAAAATAAATATATATATACTCATATTTATATATTTATATATATGTGTATATATACACACATATATATGTGTATATATATATAAATATAAGTATGCATATATGCAGGATAAGTCAGCCATAAAAAAGAATGAAATCTTGCCATTTGCGACCACGTGGACGGAGCTAGAGAGTATTATGCTAAGTCAGAAAAAGACAAATACCATACTATTTCACTCCGATGTGGAACTTAAGAGAACAACTAGCAAAGGGAAATAAAAAGAAAGAGACAAAACAAGAAACAGACTCAACTATAGAAAACCGACGGTTACCAGAAGGGGGGGGGGGGGGGGGGATGGGTGAGATTGGTGATGGAGATTAAGGAGGGCACTTGTCACGATCAGTGCCAGGTGATGTGTGGAATTGTTGAATCACTATATTGCACACCTGAAACTAACATGACACTGTATGGTAACTAACGTGAACTTAAGTAAAAACTTAAAAAAAAAACTGTGTCAAGGCAATCCACTTTTGGTAAGGAACACTAAAATCAGTGACTCTCCAGATATATAAGGATATTATAGTCTCGCCTAGTTTCTCTTTAGTGAATAGCTCATAATACCCAAGTTTCAAGGAACAATTTTCAAGGATTCTCACAACTCTATATTGGTTACATCTGGTTTCAATACAGCTACTAATCCAAAGGCACCAAACGACGGCCACCTGAAATCAGTATTAAGTCAGCAGTGCCAAACAGGTGAAAATAACCTGTTATCCTTTCTTTTTTTTTTTTTTTTAACGTTTGTTTTTATTTTTGAGACAGAGAGAGACAGAGCATGAACGGGGGAGGGGCAGAGAGAGAGGGAGACACAGAATCTGAAACAGGCTCCAGGCTCTGAGCTGACGCGGGGCTCGAACCCACGGACCGTGAGATCGTGACCTGGGCCGAAGTCGGACGCTTAACCGACCAAGCCACCCAGGCACCCCTCTTTCTGCTTTTTAACGTCACTGCTAGCAAATTTTAAAACACGTAGAGCTCACATTACGTTTCCATTTGGGTGTTGTTTCCCACCCCCAAGGACCGGCGCGTGGCTCTCAGTTCAGCCTAAGCGCACATGTAGGGGACTGACTTTAAATCTCTGCGGGGGAGGGGGGACGGAGTATGATAAACCACAGTAAAAATTTAAATAGTAACGGAGAGCATTAAAATTAAGTGTGCCCCCTACTCCAATACGTCTACACCACCTCGTTGAATCTGCCCGGTGTCCTCGTCTCGGGGTGCATCGACCGCTGGGTAACAAACCGCTCGGAAAATCCGTGGCTTGCAAAGTTAGGACGCCTGTGTGTCAGCAGTAGGGGGGCCGCTTACCTGGACAGCGCTGACTCGGGGCCTCTCGTGAGTTTTCGTGAGGATGAGGGGCAAAGCTGCAGTTAACTCAACCGAAGGCGTGTTTGGGGGTAAAAGACCCACTTTCAGGAGGGCTCATTCCCGTGGCTGTGGGCGGGAGGCGCCAGTGCCCGCCTCCCCAGCTAGATGTCTCCACGAGGCTGCTTTTCGGGGTTAGGGAAGGCGGACAGAAGAGCACGAGGCTGGGGAGAGAGGCTGTGAACTGGGCTTGGGGGGCCGGAGACCCCCCTCAGATGCTGCAAGGTTGGGAGACTGGCGGAGGCAGTTGGGGAGCCTCGGCGGCACCCACCACCCCGCGCCCTGATTGCCGAACGAGCCCCAGCGCGGCCGGAAGGCTCCTTTCCTCCTCCTCTGGGCCGGAGCTTCAAGACCGAAGCCGACTTAGAAGGGACAAATCCTGATTGGCCAAAGGCTGAGCCAATCAGATGCTCCCATTCCCAGGACCGGTCATGTGACCTGGCTCTGGCCAATGCCGAGTGAGAGGAAGTCTGTGGGGGGGCTGATGGGAAATATCTTACTGGCTCTTGAAGAGACCTGGGAATGGTCTTCCGCTGACGTGGTTGGTGCACGTGGAGGTTATCTTGGTCTGCGTGGGGAGTTGGCCTTGTGGTTCAGTTCGCTGAGAGCCGGGAAGGGAGACGCAGAACCCAGGGCTTCAGGGCCATCGCTGACCCACCGTGTTAACCAGCCCAGGAACTGCGCCGCCATTGGAATGCCCGCTACATCCAGTAGTGCGTGTCCAAGTTTCCAACCGTTTTGGGTTGGGGCACCCAACTTCTGCGGCCAGGAGCATCCAAACTGATGTTTTTGAAGGCTGGTTTTCTCACATGATCGTAGCCCAGGCTCGGTTGAGCAGGGGACGGCGCGAGGAGCAGGGGCACAGGTGGCAAGATGGAACGTCCATGGAAATGTTTTAAAATACAAGATGGACGTTTAAGGGGAAGAAGCCCACCCCCACCTGCCACCCCCACAGTAAGGTTTGAACACTGGAGTTGTGGTCATTGTAGACTCCTCAACTTTGCAAGAAGACAAGAATTTTTCAGACGCACCTCCCTGAGAGGGGAGGCAGTTGTGAAGATGTAGATATTTTCCAAAATTTGGGCTTGTGGAATATCACCGTTAACCTCCAAACGGGATATAAAGTGACAGGCTAGTAAGTCCAAAAGATGGCCCAGGTTCAAAGCCGGCCTGGAACAACTCAAGCCAAAATTTTTATTTTTCTGTCCTGCTTGGTTTCTTTACCTTGGTGGGTGAAAAACGTTGCACGCCTTGTGTGTATTTATTGACAGTCCTATTATTCACAACTTTCCACAGTGGCAGTAACCTAGCCAACGGTTTATCTGAGGCACGATTATTGCTAATGGAAAACTTTCCCCCTAAATCCTAGCACTCATACTTCCTTTGCATCGTGAAAGTTCGAGACCTTGCCTGGAAACTCTTGACTGTTCTGACTGCGGGTAACAAAGACCTCAGGAATGCGAGAAAGAGAAAATATTCCGACTTCCCCTGCACCTTCAGAAAAGCAGAGCCTCCCTCCCTCCCTCATGAAACCGTCCTTGTGAATGTATTTCTGACAAAGGAGTCTTATTTATAAGACCCCTAGACTTCAAAGACTGGTGTGGCTTCATCCTCCGACAGCCACCTGTCACCTCCCGTATTGGTTTGCTAGAGCTCCCACAACACAATATTACCGGACATACTTGGTGGCTTACACATCAGAAATCTTTTTTCTCAGGCTGGAAGTCCAAGATCAGTACTGGCAGCATTGGTCTCTCCTGAAGCCCCTCTGGCTGGTAGATAGGCAACCTCTCGCTGCGTCCTCACACGGCCTTTGCCCCGTGTGCACATATCCCTGGTGTCGTCTGGTCTTCTTACGAGGGCTCCAATCCTATTGGATTAGGGCTCCACCCTTACGACCCCAGTTAAAATTAATCGCCTCTTTCAAGGTCCTGTCTTCAATATGGTCGCATTGGAATTTGGGGGTTCAACATAGGAATGGGAGGGCAGGGACCACAAGTTAGTCCCTAAGACCTCCCAACTCTGGACCGGTTGTCTTAACTAATGACCTGCTGCCCTTGCTAGTACGACCTACGCCGACGCTCTCTTTTCCTGAAAGGTGCAAAGACTTGGGAATTTTCATTGTCACGTCTCTCTTCCGCCACCCTCGTGGAGCTAAAAAAAAAAAAAAAAAAAAAAAAGGAACATCATAACGCTGCTTGACCTGTTTATTGAAACAAACAGTGTTGTGTCACTTGAATTCGTGTTTCCCTCCTACCCTTCTGTGGGCTGTGACGGAAACAGGAACGTGAGAAAATTGTTTTCACGTGGGAAGGGCTCGTGCATCTTATTTTCTTTTTCTTTTATTTTAGAGAGAGAAAGAGAGAGCAGAGGAGGAGCAGGGGGAGGAGGGAGAGCACCCTGAGCAGGCTCCACGCGCAGCTCAGATCCCACAACCCCCAGATCACGATCTGAGCCGAAATCAAGAGTCAGATGCTCGACCGACTGAGCCCCCCCCAGATGCCCCCGCAACCTGTACTTTCTAAATGTTGGGAGGCTAGGTCTGGTGCTGCGACCTTCTTGTGCATCTGATTTCAGATTGGGTCGGTTCCCACTCTGAGAGGCTCAAGGAGACAGACCCACCCCAGGGGAAGACAGCTGGGTGCTCTCTGGTGGGAAGGAAAAGGAAGCCGATTCCATCAGCGCCTCCCCCCAGTTCTGAAGCCATAGAACTGACCCGCTGGAGGAGCTGCTACCTCCCCCAGCATAGAAATGCAGGAACTCACATTTCTGCTCCACTACGGAGTTGTCGGCTCCAGAACCAGACCACGCTTGCTAGATGCACACAGATAAGAGCCCCTCCAAATGCACGAAGCCAGTTCCCGCTGATGCCCCAGAAAAAGACACAGCCTCTACCTGACGGTGCTTGTCGAAATCCGTGGCAGAAACAGAAGCACGGCCACCATTTCGCTTCCCCTTTCCGGATCTCATGCAGTGGGTCAGACTGGCAGAGCCCTGGCTTCGAGGGAAGTGAGGCAGCGTGGTTTTAGCTTCCCAGCCCCGGTAGCACGGAAAGGCAGATCGGAAGAAGGAAGGCTTGAGCGAATGAATCCACAATCTAAAACCCCCGAGACATTTTGTCTGCAGCCTCCGACATCCAGGGGGAAACCCGTATCTGGTCTTTCCTGCCTGCTTTGCAGGAAAAGCTCCAGATACTCTCCGGTGTCTCTGCATCCTCTTTTCTACCGGCAACTGGAGGGGAGACTTAAAATCAGTTAAGCGTCAGACTTCGGCTCAGGTCATGATCTCCCAGCTCGTGGGTTCAAGCCCCGCGTCGGGCTCTGTGCCGACAGCTCAGAGCCTGGAGCCTGCTTCGGATTCTGTGTCTCTCTCTCTCTGTCCCTCCCCTGTTTGTGCTCTCTCTCTCAAAAATAAATAACCATTTAAAAATAAAATCAAATAAAAAACGGAGGGATTGGGTCCGAACCACACAAAGCTCCGTTTCCTCTCCCAGGCTCATCAGCCTAACAGGGACAGGAGGACAAAAGCCAGAGCCTTATTCCAACTCCAGGTTTCTAACTGGGGCTCTACTGGCATTTTAGGCGACATGGGTCTCTGCCATAAAGGACAGTGCTGCATATTCTTGCAGGCTGTTTAGTCCGGTACGCGTCAACACCCTTCTGTCCTCAGGCCCTGTGACAGCCCAAAGGTAGGCAGATATTTCCAAACCCCCTGGAGGGAGCTTGGGTTGCCTCTGAACAGTCCTTCCATGGAAGCACAAAACATGTGGAGTAAGACGTGCCCCCACCGTCCAGCCCTAGCCCCTGGCAGGACGGGGGGGGGGGGGGGCCTCTTGGCACACACAACACAGAACACACAACAGGAGAGGCGAATGATGTCACAAGGGCTCAAGAAGCCGGGAAAACAGGACCTTTGTGTCTCAGGGAACTCACTGTCCAAGGATGGGAGGAAGTGAGACCGGCTTGGGGTGAGTGTGACTTAGGAGAGTCTGGCCTTGGACAAAGTATTTAACCACATCCGTTGTATCTCTGTTTCGGAAAGAAATGGAAAGAATAGCTAACACCTATGGATGTTAGGAGGCCCAAAGGTGTATATAAGGTTTAAGATCATGGGCTCCAGAGCCCAGAGCCTGGGTCTGCCCAGCCATCTACGAGCTGCGCGGCCCCAGATAAGTCGGCTACGCTCTCTGTGCCTCGCTTTCCTCCTCTGTTCCGGGAGAGTGGCGACACCTGCCCGTACTGTGCCCCACTCAGAGTCAAGTTCTCGGTAAATGCTGGAAATTGTCGTGACTGTCTCCTCCGAGTGGGACTTGTTTTTTTGTTGGTTTGTTTGTTTGTTTTAACTCTAGACGTTATTCAGATTTCACCAACGTTTCCACTAATGTCCTTCTTCTGTTCCCGGGATCCGATCCCGGATCCTACACTGCATTTAGTTCTCACATCTCCTGAGTCTCCTTTGCGAACAAGTTCTCGGCTGTGGCCACCGGAAGGAATGCAGGCTATTTTGTAGAATGTCCCTCAGTTCAGGTTTGGCCAAGTGTTTCTCCTACTTAGACTGGGGCGCTGGGTTTGGGGGAGAGAAATTCCATACATCTCCTCCTTCTTCTCCTTGTTGGTTACACTTCAGTCACGTGTCCAGCCCTCCCCCAGTCACTGTGGTTGGAGGATGAAGTGCTCTGATTGACCACACCCCGGGCTTCCTCTCCCCGGAACCGCGCTATTACCCTGAAAGCTGGACAAGCTGAAACCACAGGCTCCTCATCCACAGATGGAATATTGACTGTGTTGCAAATATTTGCTCATCACACATTGGTAGTCCCCTGGCCTGGCTAATCACCCCAGCAGGCCTTCACAAACAACCGTGAAAAAAAGGCAGTATGGCCAATGCCCATAAAGATATAACCAAGTCACTTGATACTGACTCTTTATAAAGACCTGGGAGTGAAACTTTGCCCCAGCGTAGAATCTGGACCTCTCGGGGAGGGAAAGGCACGCGCTGCTGAGTCAGATCTGAGTTCAAATTCCAACACGCCCGTTACACCCATTCGCTCATTCACTCAAAAAAGAAAAAAATGAGTGAGCACCCATGATATCCCAGGCACTGTTCTAGACGCTGTGGACACAGCCAGGCACAATTCAGACAAAATCCCTACCCTCCTGACATTCTAGACCGGAAGGCGTGGGAGAGGGGAGACGGGAGATAAACGAGCGGGCAAATGTTGGAAAGAAAATGAAACAGGGCGCCTTGCTGGCAAGAAGCGAGGCCAGACTTGCAGCAGGCATGTGGGAGGGTCCTTTTGAGGGGTTCATATTTGATTTGAGACGGGAACAATAAGATACAGTCAGACTTGAGCCGATCTGTGTAAGGCGCTAATAAAAGGGAGCGGCTAGTGCTAAGGCCCTGAGGTGGCCCCGTCCGAGAACCGACAGACGCCATGTTGAATAGCTGTGTCAGGCTGGGTGGGTTACTTAGCCTCTGTGCGCCCCTGGAAAGTGCGGATGCTCACACTGAGCCCTCGAGGTTGCTAATGAGGATTCAGGCAGACAACAAGCCTTAAAGGGCAAGGGCTGTGCCCGGCATATGGTAGATGTTCAGTAAACGCCAGCTATTAGTTTGAGTGGATACAATTATTAAGAAAAGAATGGGTCAAAAACTTGAGAGAAAGGAGCTTTTGTGGCTGATCCTTCCAGAAGCCAAAATTCCGGATATAATATGAGCAAGGCCCTGAGAAAGGGCTTCCCAGCATGCCCCCAGGACATCCTGGATACCAACAGCAATACTTAGCATTATTGTAACAGCTACTGCCGATTTATTGAACACCTACTATATGCCAGGCACTCTGCGGGGTATCTGATGTCCATTGGCCCCACCGACTCTGAGGCCCCTCGATGATCGACATCCCCATTTCAGAGAGGAGAAAAGTGGAGGCTCGGAGCTGACGGTCCCGGAGGCTAGAGCAAAGTCAGGAGGCAAGCAAGAGCCCCTCCCCCCCCCCCCCGCCCCCTCCTCCTCCCCACTACCTCTTACCTGATGACCTTTAGCCATTTCTCTCCTCTGATGTGAACAGAGGCGGGACAATCCTGCCCCACCCTTCATCTTCATCATTCTCCCAGGGTTGGGTGGGGGGGCGCAGAGAGGGAGGGGAACAAAGCCCCAGAGCCCCTTCTCCCAGAATCCTGCCCCTGCGTGCTCCCCACCCACCACCACCACTAACCCAGTGCTAGCGAAGGGCACAGGGCACGATCTGGGAGGTGAATTTCCAGCCCGACGCGGGAGCCCGGGGAAGGGGGCGGGGCTGTGGCCAGGACGGGGGCGGGGCCAAGGCTGAGAACTTAACCGCCTGTCTGTCTCGGGAGGCGGCACTCCAGACGGGGCGACCTCCCCTCTGCGGCCGCCTGACAGAACGCGGCATGAGGTGTCTTCTGGACGCCGGCCCCAGCCACAGCCCTGCCTGGAAGAGGCTGCTTCTAACAGGTGCGAAAGAGACGGTGGCTTCACCCAAGGGTTGGGGACAGGGAGAGGACACTCCCAGGGAGAGTCTCCAAAGACGAGGGCCCAGGCCTGAAGCTGGGGAGGGGGTGGCCAGGGAAGGACCTCCCAAAGCTGTCAGAATCAAAATGAGAGCTCAGAAAAAATGTGGCAACTGTTATGCAAATCGCATCCCTGTGCCCTGTGATTCGTAAAAGAATGCAAATTGTTTCCCTAGAGATAGAAAAGCACCCTGAGGGGCCTGGGTGGCTCCTTAGGTTAAGCATCTGACTTTGGCCCAGGTCATGATCTCAAGGTTCCTGGGTTCGAGCACCCATCAGGCTCCACACAGATTGTCTCTCTCTCCCGCTCTCTGCCCCTCCCCCACTTGTGCTATCTTTCTCTCTCAAAAATAACAGGAAGGAAGGAAGGAAGGAAGGAAGGAAGGAAGGAAGGGGGAAGGAAGGAAGGAAAGAAAGAAAGAAAAAGCGACACCTAGGTCCTTGGGGAGAGCACTTTATTCCTGTCACTTTGCAGCAAAGAGCAAGGCCTCACTCCATCTATTGAGGTCCCTGCCCAGACACTGTAGTATCTATTACCAAGCATGCCTGAGGGTCAGGGAAGGCTCCAGAAGAGGGGTACCTGAGCAGAAACTGGAATCACCGCTAGATAAAGAGTTAGGGGGAAGAGCATTCTAGGAAGGGAGACCAGCACGTGCAAAGGCCCGGAGGCCCGAGCCACTGCCCGGAGTTCAGTCTCTCCGACGCAGAGAATGAGGGAAGATGGCGAGAGGGGCACGGAGGTGTAGGAGGTGCCAGGCGAGGGTATCTGCACTGTGTCCTGAGGGCGCTGGGGAGCCATGGAAGGCTTACGAGCAGGGGAACAGAAAAGTCCTACCAGCAGCCGACTCAGACATGAAATCAGTAGAGGTACAAAGCGGGCAGTAGGCCCATCACCCACCCAGAAGGCGCTATAGTGGGACAACTCCCAGCTCGCCACTTATGACCTTGGGTCTGAGACCGAAGCTCACGGTGTCTCAGTTTCCCTGCCGGTAAAACAGACTAGTGCTGACCTCAGAGCTGTTGAGGGGACCGGTGAGGAAATGGCTGGGAGAATCTGGCCCGGGCCCTGGCACTGTGCCGACTGATCCCGACGGCTGACCTCTCACAGCCGCTTACGGAGCACAGCATTGTTTGTTTCCCATGATGCTGCCCGAGGAGTTGTTCCAACCCTTGCCATCACTTCTCATTCAGGAAGAGAGCTGATGCTTTCACCTGTGTTCTGTAAGGGGGCATTTCAGATCCTTAAAAGGTTCCCACTCATTATACTGCTTTTTAAAATTGTTTTTAACATTTATTTATTTTTGAGAGACAGAGAGAGACAGAGCATGAGCAGGGGAGGGACAGAGAGAGAGGAAGACACAATCCAAAGCAGCTCCAGGCTCTGAGCCGTCAGCACACGGCCCGACCCGGGGCTCGAACTCACGAACCGCGAGATCATGACCTGAGCCAAAGTCAGTCACTTAACCAACTGAGCCACCCAGGTGCCCCATGCTGGCAGTCCAGTTCTGGAGCCTGCATTCTGTGTGTGTGTGTGTGTGTGTGTGTGTGTGTGTGTGTGTGTGTGTGAAAGACTACTGAGAACATAGTTTATGCTCTCTTATTTCCTATATTCAAATTTTACTTAATTTTGTTGAATGGCTTATACATGCCCATGGTTCAAATCTCAAAGATATATAAAGGGGATATAAAAGGTCCCCCTCCCCCCTGCCGGCACACACAGGTAGCCACTGTCTTTGTGCATCCCTCCAGAGTTTCTTTATATGTTTATAAGAAATGCAAATATTACAGATTGACTTTTCTCCCGTTTTTACACCAAAGTTATCGTACCGTAAGAACCGTCCAGCCGCCTGCCTTTCTATCTTAACTGCTTACTTTGGCGATCTCTCCCTCTTAGTTCACGGCGTTCCGGAGACCTTCCCCACCTTTTTGTACAGCTGTCTTGTTCCACCATGTGAATGGAGCATAATTTATTAAATCGGTTCCCTATGGACGGCCACTTGGATATTTCCAATCTTTAGCCATTAAAACTAAGATGTGGCAAATGACCCTGCCCAGAAGTCACTTTATACTGGGGAAGGTTAATCCATAGAACACATTCCCTGATCTTTAATCTCAGGGTCAAAGGATATGGGAATTTTCCATCTGAAAAGCCCATGTGCTCCGCACGGGGTTGTATGAGCCACGCATAAGATGTTCTTTCCCATTGCCCTCAGCCCCATCAACATGACACATCATCGACCTTTTGGATCTTTGCCAACCTGATCGGTGAAGAGCGTTACCTCCGTGTGTTTTAATTTGCGTTTCTCTTACTATGAGCACGGCTGAATGTTTTCCCTAGGTCAAGAGACATTTGAATTTTCTTTCCTATGGATTTGCCCACCCACATCCTTTGTATAAGCTTCTGTTGGGTTGCTGATATTTTTGCTTATTGAGATCTCGGAGCTTTTTATATATTAGTGAAATGAGCTCTTGGTCTGTGAGATCCGTTGCAAATAATTTTTCCCGGTATGTCTCCCTCTCTCTCTCACCCTACCCCCCCTTTTTCCTCTCTCTCTCTCTCTCAAAAATAAATGAACATTAAAAAGAAGAATGTTGAGAGGTGCCTGGGTGGCTCAGTCGGTTAAGCGTCCAACTTCGGCTCAGGTCGTGATCTCGCGGTCCGTGAGTTCGAGCCCCGCGTCGGGCTCTGTGCTGACGGCTCGGAGCCCGGAGCCTGCTTCGGATTCTGTGTCTCCCTCTCTCTCTGACCCTCCCCCGTTCATGCTCTGTCTCTCTCTGTCTCAAAAATAAATAAACATTAAAAAAAATTTTTTTAAATAAAAAATAAATTAAAAAATAAAGATAAACATTAAAAAAAAATTTTTTTTAAAAAGAAGATTGTTGACCGCCTGTGGATCACAGCCCTGCTGTGTACCACCTAGGACATCCTGGACAATGGTCTCCAGTTCTCTGAGCTTCCATTTCCTCCCTCCTACCGGGGGTGTGGCAGTTGTGTTACTCAGGGTTGAGGCTGGAAGATGGTCTTCTCAAAAGGAGTAATGGGCGAGGAGGTTAGTAAAGGGAGGCTCTGCGGAGGTAGAAGCAGGGTAGAGGCAACCCCTCCTGGCATCGCGCAGCACCCTGAGGCTGGCCACAGCAGAAGCTGTTACCTCCCGTGTGCTAGAAGCCGCGAGAAGACCCGCAGACCCCAAGACCCAAAGAGAGTGGCGCATAGACAGGGCCACACGACAACGGCAGCTTTAGTGGAGGGACACAGCCGCCCCACGTCCACGGAGCAGGGAGGGAGCCGTCACTCGCACCGGCAGAGGCCAACCGGAAGCAAAAGACAAGGGGACCCGACGAGGCAGCTCAGGGGAGTCAGCCTCTCGGGGAGCAGAGCAGGGCAGAGAAGGGGAGACAACAGATCTGCACGGTTACCCTGGGTGATGTGCGCTTTGCAGGGGTCGACGGAAGGAGTAAGTGAGATAGTACGTGTTCGGCGCTCAGAACAGTATCTGGCTCATAGGAGGTGCTCAGCCAACGTTCCCTTTCGTTCCGACATCGTCCCTATCATCATCACAGTTATCAGCTCTCAGAGTGCCACACTCACTGTCGCCAGCTCAGGAAGGGTTACCCGCTGGGGCAGCATCTCGCCCTTGGTCCCATTTGCCCCCTCTGCTCTCTCCTCTCTCTTCCCCCCCTCCTCCAAGGTATCCTGATCACATCCTGCACCTGCTCTGTCTCCTTGGAGCCGCCCTCCTCTGCGTCTCCAGAGCCCTTGACCGCAGGAGCCCGTGCCCCCCTGCCCGTCCCCGGAAGCCTCAATGGCGCTCTCTCCACTTCTTGGTTCCGAGAGCACAAGACCCGGCCAGAAACCACGCTCTTCCCCCGCGAGGGCCTCCCGGGGCCCGGCCACACCAGCGGCCAGGAGACGTGGGACACCCAAGGTGACCTGATCATCAGACACGTGACAGCTGAGGACACAGTGCTGGAAGCCGGCAGAGGACGCAGGCGTGCGACAGAGCAGCTTCTAGGCAAAGGTGAGTGGGCCCCAAGAGGGACCGAGTTCTCAGGCAGCGAGAACAGCCCGGGCAAGGCTGGAGGGGTAAAGAGAGATCTGGAAAGCCTGCGGAATCGTGAGCCGAGCCGCGTAGAGGGCATGGGCCCTGTGAAGCCGCTGGCTTTTCCGTGCGGCTAGGGGGGAGGCAGAGAGAGCGGGCGGTCCATGGGGCTGACCGTGCAGGGCCCTGTAAGGCCTCACACAGAAGCTCAGACTTCCTTCCACTCAGCAAAACACTTAACCAATGCTGATTGTTTCGCACACATCCGATCCTTTTTTAGTGCCTTCTCTGTCCTGGGTGATGCTGGGCACCAGCAATGGCGTAACGGCAGGGGCGCCCGGATGGCTCAGTCGGTTGGTTAAGCGTCCGGCTTCGGCTCAGGTCACGATCTCGCAGCTCGTGAGTTCGAGCCCCGCGTCAGGCTCCGTGCTGAGAGCTCGGAGCCTGGAGCCTGTGTCTCCCTCTCTCTCGGCCCCTCCCCTGCTCAGCCTCCGTGTGTGTCTCTCTCTCTCTCAAAAAGTGAATAAACATTAAACAATTAAAAAAAAAAAAAAAGAAGAAGAATGGTGCTTGGCTCCTGGTAAGAGCCACACCCAGGCAGCTGTTGTTACATTGATTCTTGTCTCTACACCCGATGGGCTCTTTCTCCTCCTGCAAGGCTTAGCTCAGACACCACCTCCTCCAGGAAGCCTTCCATGAGTTCTTTGGTTGAGCTGACGTTCTTTTCACTTTATCATATTGCATTGATATTGGAAAGCAGCTCAGCGTGGAGGTTCCCAGTACTCACCACGACATCAGACTTCCCGGGTTCAGACACTAGCTGTGCCTCTCTCTCTCTGACCGTGAAGCCTGGGCCCAAGAACCCCTGGACCTCGAGTCTTTGACCTGGAAAAAATACGGAAAGAAAACTATTGTGAAGATCACATGCGCCCCATCTCTGCAAAGAGGAATTCGCGGCAGCCAGTGGCACAGGCCCCAGGCCTTGGAGGCCTCCTCGACTCCTCACTCTCTCTCTCTCTCCAAGGCATCAGCAAATCCTGTGGGCTCTGCTTTCACTGTTTATTTATTTTTGGGACAGAGAGAGACAGAGCATGAACTGGGCTCTGCTTTCAAACGAATCCAGAATCCAGCCACTCCTCCCAGCTCCCTGGCCTCACCCTGGTCCAGCTGAGGGCGGGGGAGCTGGGATATTTATATACCAGCTGCCCCCGGGTATGTCCATTTCCCAACACTTTGGCCTGCTTTCTCCTCGGGCACAGCGGGCCCTGGCAGCCACAGGGAAAGCGCTCGGGCAACAGGTGCCTTACTGGCAGTGGGAAGTGGTGAGGGTGAGGGGCTGGGGGGTGGGGACCCACAGGTCTGCTACTCCCTATGTCTGGAGCGACGCTGGGCACAGATCAGGAACTCCAAACACATTTATTGACGGATGAATGAATGAATGAATGAATGGATGGATGGATGCCTCTGTGTGGACAAAAGAAATGCTCAGCCTCTCTGAGGGGTCTCCACCCACGTGGCCTTGCTCTCCGTTTGCACAGCCAGCTCCAGCGGGGTGATGCTGTTGACCTTCCCCAGTGCCGTCCAGGGCATTATCCAGAGTGACCTCAACTACTCAGTGATCCTGGAGTGTTTGACCTCTTACATCACCCCCACACCCGTGCTGCACTGGACCCTCGACGGGGAGCCCTACGACACTGGGAATATGCTGATCATCCGGAGGTTGTCCTGGGAGCATCTGGGCACCTATGTGTGCACAGCCAAGAACAGCCAGGGAGAGTATCCCTCCAATCCTGTGACGATCTCGCTGCCACGTGAGTCCCCATCCCAGACTTCTGCACCCTTGCTGGTCTGTGGCCAGCTGTCCTGGCTCCCTGGAGCCAACCACAGAGCAGTCCACTCGGAGACCCTTCGTAGCCAAGGTGTCATCCTGTCCCCTCATCTTGCCCGGCAGAGTGGGGATCATTAGCCCATTTTACAGAAGAAAGAGATGAGCTCTTAGCAAAAGCTCAGCTCAGGATCTGGAGCCAGCCGTCTGGGTCCCGACTCCGACTGTTTGCTGGCTGTGTGAGCCTAACCTCTCGGAGTCTGAGCACACACCCATGACAAAATGCAGGTGACCATGAGTGGTCCCGAGCGGGGGCTTTGGCATTTGGATTCTGGCTCCCCCTCTTCCAGCTGTGTGACTCTGGACCAGTGCCTTGACTTCTCTGGGCCTCAGGGTCCTCGTCTGCAAATTGAGAAAACACCAGTGCCCGCCCCAAAGCATACTTGTGAGCTTTCAGCGAGGACGCAGGTGAACAGCCCAAAATAACAGCGGGCGCTCAGTAAACACGAGCTAATATCATTGCTACAACTAGCGTTGTCCATGTTATTAATTTCGTGACTGTTACCGTACGTGGACCCCCATCCCCCGGGCAGGTCTCCCTTTGCTCCTGTGTATGACAGGGTGACGGTGTAAATGTCTGCAAGACTATTTTCAGGGCCAGAAATAACATGTGAATGAGACCAGCAGAACATCTGTTAAAGACAGGTGGTTTAGCGCCTGGCCGGCTCAGTCGGTGGAGCATGTGACTCCTGATCGTAAGAGTCATGAGTTCAAGCCCCAAGCTGGGGGCGGAGCCCACTTCAAAAAGAAAAAAAAAAAAAAAGCAGGTGCTTTAAATAGCCGCGATCCTCCTGAACATTCTTTTTCATGTATTTATGCACGGAGGACACGTGGCTCCGGGTGAGCGAGAATGAAACAGAGGACCTGGTCACCAGAGGAGCAGGGAAGGTACCTAGGCACTTAGGCATCAGGATCCACATGAGCAAAGGTCCAGAGCACGGAAAGGGCGGGGGCTGGAAAGCCTGGCTTGGCGGGGTCCCAGCCACCTCTTCCTTCCCAGCTTCCCAGGGTCCAGTAGGAGCTTCAGGATTTGGTTTTGGGGTGATTCGTTGGGAGAAAAAAAGTTTAAATCTTAGAGCAGCCGGTGACTCTGCTATGCTCACTGAGAATGATGGCACTTCCAAGACCCCCTTAGTCATTCATCAGCTTTTCAGGAGATGTTTATTGGCCCGCCTACTATGTGACTGGCCCGTGCTGGGTGGTGCTGGGGACATTCTGGTGATGGAGACAGCCCCTGGCCCTTTCCCCAGACAGTAATGTTTGAGTGCGGGGAGGTGGGGGGGAGGAGGGGACAGACCAGTGGGAGGCAGCCCTGTCCACAGACAGTAGTGACCAGAGTGGGCAAGGCTGGGGTGGGGGAGCCAAGGGATGTGGGACCCAAGGGGGCACCGGATCCAGCAAGGGGGTCAGGGAGGGCTTCCTGGAGGAGGGGACAACTGAGCTGGTACTAGGATACATAGGAATCATCCAGGCCAAGGTGGTGGGTGGGTGGACTAGCATTCTAGGGTCACAAAGGCCCGGAAGTAGGAGAGAGAGGTGAGGTTCGCCAGCTGGCACGGCCTCGAAGGCCAAAATGAGAGACGCTTGCTCCCTGGGAAGCCACAGCAAGGTTCTGAGCAGGGGAGGAACAGGGACACATTTGAGCTTTCCATAGACCCTCTGGCCCCCGTGTGGCCGGGAGGTCAGGGGGAGGGGAGAGACAGGGGCAGAAGAGCCAGAGGGAGGCCGGGGTGGAGACCGGAGGGTGGGGAAGAGGGGGCAGACTGAAGACACACTCAGGGGGTGACATGGTGGGAGGCAGGGGTGTGCAGTCTCACCCCTTCTTGGTCCCCAGAAGACAACGTGGAACCCACAGACGCTGAGCCCATCGAGCCAGACCCCGTTCTGTCCGTGTCAGGGGGAGCTGCCGTCGCCCTCCTGGTGGCTGCCAATGTGGGGGGCATGATGCTGATAGGAGGTGTGGGCTTCACCATCGTCCAGAGCCTAAGGTATGTCCTGTCCTCACCCCCGTCCGCCTCCTGATGTCCACTCGGCCCCCCACGAGACACAGAGCTCACTCTGCAGCCAGACAGAAGCCCAACCGATAGCCTCGTCCCAAGAAGCTTTAGACTCAGGATACTGAGCCCTGATGCACCCGCCCGAGGTGACCCCCAGGGAACAAAGAGACAGAAGACGATTCTGGAGCTGGTCTGCCTTGGTAAGGCCAGGAGGCGAGGCCAGGGTGGGGAGGGGGCGCAGTTGAACTAAGTGAAGGCCTCCCTGAGAAACTGACATCTGAGCAAAGACACTGAGCAAAGGAGGGAGGGCTCAGGGGATGTCTGGCAAGGACTTGGCTTTTGTTCTTAGTGACCTGAGAGCAATGGAGGGTTTCGAGCAAAGAGGGACAGGACCTGACTTAGGTCTGACTCGCATTCTAATCCTAGATGTGTCAGCTATGATCCCAATACTGTAATATCTTACGGTTATGTGCTTGCTAAACATGATTCTATTTCATTTCCACAAGAGCTCGGCGGATGGGGTTGGGGGTCACGGATAGGAAAGAAGATCTTGTGTGTGTCAAAGAGGAAACCCAGGCTCGGGGAGGAGTGGCTGGGCCCAGACCCCGCAGCCGGAGAGGAGGGGTTCGAACCCAGAACCCTGCCTCACTCCTGGTTCTCGCCCTACCCTACACGGCCTCTTTTCCCGCCACAACAGTACAAGCCTCCGTAGCTTGTGCACTGCGAGCTGACGTGGTTTGCAAAGGCCCTGTGGATCAGCTGGGAGAGGCTGGGGCCAGGGCTCCAGTCCGCGAGTCCCAGGCAGGGGTGGGGGAGGGCCAGGCTGCTCCCTGAACCCCTGCATCATGCTCATCCGTCAGCTCATCCTGCGTAAGCCCCGGGAGCCTTCAAGTCCCAGCTACTCTGAGGGATGGGTACATTCTTGGCCTCATTTTCCAAATGAGTAAACCAAAGCTCAGAGAAACTCCTCAGCTGGCCCAAGGACGCACAGCTGACAGATGGCTGACTCTGAACCAAACCCAGATCCAAATCCAAAACCACGTTCTTAGAGGGGAAGGATGAGAGATCCAGTCCCCGCCCCCTGTGAGTGGGCGGGGGGTGTCACTTCCCGTCCCCCTACCATTTTGGCCCAGACCTATGATGGCAAACCACTGCTGACGTCAGCCAGAAGGAACCAGCTTCTTCCAAAACAGCGTCAGCCTTAGAGATGAGGTCGTGAGGACAAGCATGGCTGTCCTGACCCTCTCGGTGGGGAGGGGCAGTCCTCGGAAAAGAGGGGTATGGACTGAGGGGAAGCCCCACACACGTCGACCGCACCCACCAAGGGCAAGAGAGACCCCTGCCGCTTGTCGCTAAGGCCACGGGCCCCAAAGCCAGGCTACTTGGGTGCATCCCAGCTCTGCCATTCATCCGCTAGCTTGCGGAACTTTGAGCGGGTCCTTTAACCACCTCTGTTAAACAAGGACAGTGGTAATACCTACCTCAGAGGGGGAGTGTGTGGATTACACGTGGCAGGAGGACCAAAGCGCTGCAAATCGTGCCTGGTGCGTGTAAACCTTCAATAAACGTCAGCCACGTTGATGGCGATGACGGTGACGACTTCTCGCTCTCCGTCGTAGGATTCACCGACGAAGACTGCGGATGTGCTGCTAAAGTGGGCACCTGTCTGTCAGCCTAAGAGGTGATGCCAGGAAGGCGGCAAGAGCATCCCGCGGCTGGGGAAAAGAGGAAGTTACCGGGGGCTCCAGTGAGACCCCCTCCCTCCTGACCATTTGCCCGTGGGATGTTCTCGTCTCGTTGAGGGTCCCAGGGACCGCTTTTCTCCCCTCTCTGCAATTACCAGCCTCCCATCTGCCCAGCTCACCAACCCCCGGGAAGGCACCTACACAAGTAGCCTGTATTTCCTAAAATTCGTGGGCTGTCAGCGAAAGATACTCACTTAAGTGGCTCAATAAAAACAAAAGGACGAATTTACTATAAGGATCCAAGATTTCCACACACACACGCACACACTCAAAAAATCCAAGGGTGTATCAGTTAGCACTTGCTGTGTAACAAAATACTCCCCCCCCCCGCCCCCCGCTGAAATTTAATGGCTTGAAACAACAGCCATGGGTTTAGCTTACAATGTTGAGGGTTATCAGTTTGGGCTGGGCTCAGCTGGGCGGGTCTTCTGGTCTCTGCTGGGCCCACTCCCACTTCTGTGATGAGGTGGCAGTTACCCAGGGGCTATCTGCACTAGGACGGTCGTCTGGGACAACTAACCTGTCCTCCACATCATCTATCATCCTGTAGCAGGCAGACCCAAGCTTGTTCACATGCCAGAGGCAGGATTCCAGGAGGGAGACAGAGGCGCAATGCCTCTTAGGCCCGAAATGAAGAATGGCACATCCTTGGGGCACCGGGGTGGCTCGGTCGGTTAACCGCTCAGGTCATGATCTCGCGGTTTGTGAGTTCGAGTCCCGTGTTGGGCTCTGTGCTGACAGCTCGGAGCCTGCTTCGGATTCTGTGTGTGTGTGTGTGTGTGTGTGTGTGTGTGTGTGTGTGTGTGTGTCTGCCCCTCCCCCACTCATCCTCTGCCTCTCTCTCTCAAAAATAAATAAACATTGGAGCGCCTGGGTGGCTCAGTCGGTTAAGCATCCAACTCCAGCTCAGGTCATGATCTCAAGGCTCATGGGTTCGAGCCCCATGTCAGGCTCTGCGCTGACAGCTCAGAGCCTGGAGCCTGCTTCAGATTCTGTGTCTCCCTCTCTCTCTACCCCTCCCCTGCTTATGCTCTGTCTCTGTCTCAAAAATAAATAAAAACATTAAAAATTTTTTATAAATAAATAAATAAACAAACATTTAAAAAAAAAGAGAAAAAGCAGGAATGTTGCTGGAAACTTCTCGGCCCCCAGCCCTCACCCCTTGTAATCCTCTTCTCCGGGTACGTTAGACTCCTAGTTCTCTCTCTGTGTCTGCAGATGGGTTCTCAATGCTTCCCCATCCACATGGGGGAAGACACAATCCCATAGCTTCCAAATCCACAGAACCCCCTTTGCCTTGTTCCCGAAGCCCCTGGAGAAGGCATCTGATTGGCTCACTCAGGTCACGTGTCAACCTTGCACCCCTTCCTGTGGCGGGGGGGGGGGGGGGGGGGGGGGTTGGGCCCGGGTGGGGCCCTGGATGCTTCATACAAGCAGAGCTCAAGGGGCCCGGCCGCGTCAGTGGGGGCTCGTTGCCCCGAGAACGGGGGCAGGTTTGGCCTTGTAAGCTAGGTAGGCACCCCAAAACGTCTTCTACACACGGAGCTGATTTTTGCTCCTTTTCATAAACGAAAAACATATGAAATGCAGCGAAGTGGGGGCGGTGGCCACAGCCCCCCGGGGGAATCCGTGGCTGAATTATAAACAAGATCGACCCTTTGATTTTGAGCTGTTGGAGGACGCCGATGTGCGGATGCATCTAACACCCGAGGAGCATTAGTGCTTCTGTGACCGGCACAAAGCCACCTACCGCATCGTGCTGCTTAGCAAGAAGAGCAACGGACGTGAGTTCGAATACTGTCTGTGGAGGGTTGTCTGTGTAGCCGTCACTACGCTCTGTGCCGTAGGTGACTCATGAGCCGTGTCATCCTCACCGTGTCCACAGGAAAGGAGAGCCCACCTCCCTTTTCCTGACAGAGCAGGGGAGGCTCGGAGAGAGGGCGAGTGACTTGCCCCAGGTTCCACAGCCATGCGTGAGGCCGACTCAAGTCTACTCCATTCCCAAACCCACGCCCCTATTTGTTAAAAATAAATAAATCCCCCAACACCCGTATGTGTAGATCACTGCCTCTGGGGTCCCCACCCTGGTCTGTGCAAAGGCTCAGATTTGCTGAGAAACCTAGAAACCCCTGATATCTAAACAGCTCCTTTCCTGCCTGAATCATCCTGCTCTGTCCCTTCTCTCCTCCCTGTTCCCTCCTGTCAAAGGAGAAAGGAGTTATTTTTCCGGCCTGGGTGGTGACGCGGAGGAAGCTGGTTCCTGCGGCTCCCAATTTGGCGAGGTCTCAGCGGTGACACCACAGCCACCGCCTTCGCCGGCCGGGGGCCAGCTGTCCTCTGGCCAAGGCTGTGGCAAGGCTGCTCGCTCGCCCTTCGGGACAGCTGAGAATTACCGTCATGGCCCTCCCCACCCACAAAAATAAACGGCAGCACATGTCCTCAAAGAGACCTCCTGACCAGCCCTGTTACAAATTCGGTCCCCTGGTTGAACGCGGTCCCGGCACTGTTCTGCTGTATACCATGTAACCGCATCGTGTCGTTAAATAGTGACCGGTGTGAATATTTACTATTTATCTCATCCACGATGGCGAGGTCTGTGGCCGTTACAAGTGTGTGCTCGGTGAGCCTGGCCACAGCACGCTCACCATGGAAACTGGAAAACAGCACAAACCAGAGATCTCCGGGTGACCGACACGCCACTGAAAAGTGGGTGCCTGGAGACTGCGGGAAGCCATTCCAACTGGCCCTGTCTTAAACGTGTCTGGATTCTCTGTGCACCAAGGAAGAAACACACCTTTGTCTTACGCCACTGTTGTTTTAGCTCTGTTTTTCCTGGCAGCCGGTCTAATACCAATGGATACATCTAACCCTAAGCTTTAAACCATAAGGTCAAAGATTTAGACGACATTTGGCGAAACAAAGCTTGCATGACGAGGAGGGAGCCTGTGACCACACGGAGGGGTGGATGAGTTGGGCCACCGTGAAAAGTATGAGCCAAGAACAAGCAAAATCCTCTCCCCACATCCCCCCCTCCCTGTCCCTGGGTGGGGGCACAAGTGGAGAGTGTTGTCAAAAGTAGGAAATGCTAGATAAGAAAACTGAGCATCCTGGGGCGCCCGGGTGGCTCAGTCAGTTGACCGTCCAACTTCAGCTCAGGTCACGTTCTCAAGGCTCGTGGGTTCGAGCCCCGCGTCGGGCTCTGTGCTGACAGCTCGGAGCCTGGAGCCTGCTTCAGATCCTGTGTCTCCCTCTCTCTCTGTCCCTCCCCGACTTGCGCGCTCTCTCTCTCTCTCTCTCTCTCAAAAAAATGAATGTTAAAAAAAATTTCTTTTTTTTTTTTAAATTTTTTTTTTCAACGTTTATTTATTTTGGGGACAGAGAGAGACAGAGCATGAACGGGGGAAGGGCAGAGAGAGAGGGAGACACAGAATCGGAAACAGGCTCCAGGCTCTGAGCCATCAGCCCAGAGCCCGACGCGGGGCTCGAACTCCCGGACCGCGAGATCGTGACCTGGCTGAAGTCGGACGCTTAACCGACTGCGCCACCCAGGCGCCCCCAAAAAAATTTCTTTTTAAAAAGAAAGAGAGCTGAGAATCCTGAACCCGTTCTGCTTTATTCTGTGACTGTGCAGGCATCACACGTTTTGTATCCAGGTAGAAGACAAAAACAAAAACGAAAACGAAACAAAACTCGACAACGAAGAAACCCTGGGATTTTCCTCCTCCATCCAGGCATCCCAGACATCCAGGCAGCCGTCTCTGCTGCCCTGTGCTCGAGGACCACAGGCAGGAGCACAAGAAGCAAGAAGCGGTCGAGGGGAGATGGGATTTCCAGCTGTAACCTCTGGCCCCAGTTCCTCTCTACAACTCGTGTTTTTCACCCCCATTCCGCCAGCGTCCACTTCTCCTCGACCCCCACATTTGCCAGACCAGCAGCAGCTGCTGTAAGTGGTGAACCGAAAGTTCTGAGGACCCACCCAAGCTCTCCAGGGTGAAGGACCTGTAGGGAGTATTGATGTCTCTGGGAGCCCAGAATAGAGTGGTGACTGCAGTCCCATATTTGCCTCCCATGCTTATCAGAAGTGAGTCAGACTCTCCTCCCTGAAGGGGACCGGGAGAATTTACTTCTGGTTCCACACCGGCCCCGGATACACTGCGATCCGCAATGACAGAGGCACACGAGATTCCCAGGCGACTTGAACAACACCTGGTTCCTTCATTCGCCCAACGAATATTCACTGGGCACCTCCTGCATGGCGGGCTCTGTGCTAGAGGCAGGAACAGGACAGACGTGGCCTCTGCCCTCACAGAGTTCACAGACTCCATCTCCAAAATCCAAACCTCCGGCCCACTCCCTGTGTGCGTCTTCAGCCCTCCCCGCCTCCCACAACCCCCCCCCCCCCAGCTCTTTCCTCAGACTCTCTTCAAGCTCTCACTCGCTCGCTCGCTCTCTGTCTCTCTCACACAGATACAGACACACGCAGAACTTAATGAGTAATTTTCCTCTAAATTCCAGTATCGACAGAAAACAGAGTGTATGTGCTGCCGTTGGAAAGGGGCCTAACAGATGATAATCAGAGATCAACTCATTGCCAAAACCATTCATTCGTGCACTCCTGTATTCATTCATTCAACATGCCTCCCTCTGGCCCCCCCCATCTGTGTAGAGCTCTCTGCTGGGCGATACTGGGGACCCAGGGCTGAGCACGGCAGCCACAGCCCTGCCCTCCCGGGGCTCACCGTCCAGTGGGGGAAACAGAACCCTCCCCAAGTAGTGACAACCCAGAGTGGGCCAGGCCGGGCCGGGGAAGCCTAAGGAGGGCTCAGGGACACCAGAGGAGGGACTGCCCGGCATGGGGAACCAAGAAGGCTTTCGGGAGGTGGGGGGAGCTGGGCTGGCTCGGCCGTTGAACTGAAGTGTGAGTGACCACCGCCAGGGTCACAGGGAGGAGGTGTCCCAGCGCGAACGTGAGCAAACACAGTTTGATTCAAAGGATTGCAAGGGCTTCTGCTGGCTGATGTGTAAAGCAGGAGAGGAAGTGACCTCAAGCTGTCGTCAGAGGCCAGGTCATGTACAGTCTGGACTTTGTCCTTCACGACCCAGACCTGCCTGCCACAGGGTAGGGCTCTGATGAGTCACCAGTGGTGGAAGGAGGCAGGCTGGAGAGGGTAGGTTTCATTTCCTTCTTTGGGCCGCGGGAGGGCTGCAGGATATGGAAGAGGGGAGACAGGGAACAACCGTGGAGAGGCATCACTACGCCCCTACACCTCAGTGGATGTGGGGGCGAGGCCTGGCGGGAGAAGATAAAGAGGAAATGCCCGCTCCCGTAGCCAGCCCGTTCTTGGGGAAGGATGGGCCTGTGGCGGTTGCTTGGGGGTTTCTTTCCAGCGTTTTCCTGCCTAGCCTCAGAGTACAGAAGGCGAAAATCCTGCCCCGGGACAGCAATAATAGCTTCTGCCATTTGCGAGGCCGCTACATAAATTGCTTTTTTTAACCATCTAACTTATTTTCACATAACTTATTTGACCATCACCCCAGGGGTTTCTTTGATCCCCTGTTTTAGGGATGAGAAAAAGGAGGCAAGAGAACTGATCCGGGTGTACCGTCACCAGCTATTCGTTGGTGAAACCAGAATCTGAACCAAAAGAGTCACATTCCGGAGCCCCTCCTCCCTCCTCCCCTGCCTTCCCTCTCCTCGCTTTCTCTCTCCCTCACCCCTCCTCCCTCCCCTCATCCTTCTCTCCCCTCCCCACCCGTTCTGCCCCCCTCCCTCCCACCCAGCCTCCAGGTTCCTACATCAGACCCTTCAGGACAAAGCTTCACATCAGAAAGTTTAGAAGCTCCAGTTCACCGCCAGGGGGGTCCCTGGATAGTAAGCATTTCACTGCTAGACTCTCCTTCACTGGCAAGATTTTCACTGGTAATGATTTTGGTTGCATCTCCCAAAACCACAAATGCGCATGCCCTTTGACCAAACAAACTCGCTTCTAGGAAAGCAAGGAACTGACTCCACCACGCAGGCGGGAAATGGCGTGGACTGGGTTGCCCAGGACAGCACCCTCGGCTTGGGCAAAGCACTAGAAACACCCACAAGGCCCGGGCGCTGAGGACAGGTTCAAAACTGATGGTGTCTTCACACAAGGGAAGGACTCAAGGAGAGGGTTTCCAAGGAGACCCCAGACCACCTTCAGGGCTCAGAGGTGGGGAGGGGTCATGGGAGGGGCTGTCTCTTGTCTCAACGCACCCATTCCGAGTGGCAACAATCTCCCCCCCATCACATCCTCACCTGGGTTCATCCAGACCTGAAACAAGGTATTTTATTTAATTTGGTGATTTTAAAAAAAAATTTTTTTTCAACGTTTTTTATTTATTTTTGGGACAGAGAGAGACAGAGCATGAACAGGGGAGGGGCAGAGAGAGAGGGAGACACAGAATCGGAAACAGGCTCCAGGCTCCGAGCCATCAGCCCAGAGCCTGACCCAGGGCTCGAACTCGCGGACCGCGAGATAGTGACCTGGCTGAAGTCGGACGCTTAACCGACTGCGCCACCCAGGCGCCCCTAATTCGGTGATTTTGACAGCATGGCGCTTTGGGCCTTCCCAAGTATTTATTGACCCTTTTTTTTTTTTTTTTGGCAGGGGGAGGGACAGGAAAACCAGCCCCCGAAGGCCCTCCCCCTCCCACTGACCCCATCCCTGAGACCCTTCCCCTTCTTGACCTCGTCTCTGACTCCATCCCTAACCTTCACCTCATCCCGAACTCTCAGCTCTGCCTTGACCTCACTTTTAAGCTTCAGTGACTGAGTATCATTCTCTTCATATGACATGGTTTAGGATCAGGGCTCTTACGGCTTATTTTGAGACAGAGGCTCCATGCCTGCGGCGGGGAAGAAGGAAGGTATGGGATGAGGCGGGCCCCAAATCTGAACCTCCCATCCACGGAGGAGGGGGCAGCCTCTGACGAGCCAGACCTCTGAGAGGGGTGGCGGCTGGAGCCACGGTGGCCGGGGGAGCCCTGGAGGAGGGGGAACCCCAGAGGGTGACAGCATGGTCCGGAGGAGGAATGTAGCGGCAACCACAGGTTCCAGGTTCAGAGATAACTCAGCACCCCCGAACAAGGGTGCCAGAAAATTCAGAGATTTCCCAGAGACTAGCCTCCATGTTCCCATTCAGAAATTCACCTACAAGCCAGGGTGAGAGACACCAGAGCCAGAGGCACCTGCCCACATCCACGTGCCACGGGTGGGCACCGGGTCCAAGCCAAAGAGGTCAGTGGGAGACAAAACCCTCCAAACTGGCCAAAGCCCAAAAGGGGAATTGTCTAGAAAGATAGAAGGGTGTCACAAAACAAGGGTCAGAGCTGCTAGGGGGCCTGGGGGGGACCAGAGCCAGATGGACACAGCTGGGGACCAGGCGGTCTCCCAAGCTCTGTGCCTGAGTATATGGCTCTCTGGGTCTCTCTGTCAACTCTCAACTCTCTCTCATCTTGCCCTGTCTGTGCTTGTGTTGGCCTCTCATCTCCCTTCATATCTCATCTTCTGTCTCTTGGTATCTGTTTCTCCCTTTGTCTCTCCCTACCTCCCAGTCCCTGAGCGTCTCTATTTCTCTCACCTCTGCCTCTGTCTCTCTTGGTGTCTCTCTCTCTCTTTCTCATCCTTTCCCCTGTTGTATGTTGCTCTATAACCATCATCACCAGCGGACGTGATGGTGTCCTATGTATTAAACTGTTAACATCTGTTTCCCTCCAGTAGAAGGTGGGCTTCACGAAGGCAGAGATATTTGTCTGTATTATTTCCTCCTGCATCTCCTATGCCAGGAATATTGCCTGATTCAATAAATACATGTTGGGGCGCCTGGGTGGCTCAATCGGTTGAGCGTCCGACTTCAGTTCAGGTCACGATCTCACGGTCCGTGAGTTCGAGCCCCGCATCAGGCTCTGGGCTGATGGCTCAGAGCCTGGAGCCTGCTTCCGATTCTGTGTCTCCCTCTCTCTCTGCCCCTCCCCCATTCATGCTCTGTCTCTCTCTGTCTCAAAAATAAAATAAACGTTAAAAAAAATTTTTTTTAAATAAATAAATACATGTTGCGGGGGGGGGGGGGGATCTGGGTGGCTCAGTCAATTAAGCATCCGACTCTTGATTTCAGCTCAGGTCACAATCTCATAGTCCATGAGATCGAGCCCGGGTCTGGCTCTCTGTGCAGCTGGTACACAGCCTGCTTGGAATTCTCTCCCTCCCTCTCTCTACCCTTCCCCTGCTCACACACACACACACACAGACATGCACTCTCTCTCTCTCTCTCTCTCAAAATAAATAAACTTTTAAAAATTATAAAATGAATCTAGGTTGAATGAAGAATGGGTGAATCATCATTCTCACCAACATTATTATTTCATGACAAGCATAAAACAACGATAATAGTTGTTATAGCTGCTGTTTATTGAGTACAAACTATAATACCAGGAATCGGGCTAAATAAATAGTTGCTTGTTTAAACCTTACAAACCCTCCTGTGAGGGGAGTACTGTTATGTCCATTTTTCAGATGAGGAAACTGAGGCCCCAATATGAGCCCAGGCCTTGTCTGGCTCCAAAGTCCAGAGGGTTTGGGAAGGGATTGGGGGGGGGGGGGGGGAACGTTGCTTAAGAATTTGGCATCTGTGCCAATTTCAGGTTGGAATCTCAGCTCTGGCACACAGCAACCTCAACCTTTAAAAAATGAAATAAATCAGGGGCGCCTGGATGGCTCAGTTAAACGTCCAACCCCAGCTCAGGTTGTGATCTTGTGGTTTGTGGGTTTGAGCCCTGCATCAGGCTCTGCGCTGAAAGCTCAGAGCCTGGAGCCTGTTTCATATTCTGTGTCTCCCTCTCTCTCTCTCTGTCCCTCCCACACTGGTGCTCCATCTCTCCCCTTCTCTCAAAAATAAATAAACATTAAAAATTTTAAAAATAAATAAACATTTAAAAAAATTTTTTTAAATGAAATGAGTCAGTCAGAGACAGACAAACATCAACTTCACTTAGGTGGAATTTAAGAATCAGGACACAGGGAGGACAGACGTACCAAAAAAAAGACTCTTACAGAGAAGGAACTGGCAGCTGCCAGAGGGGAGGTAGGGAGGTGGGGGGACGGGGGGGGGGGGGGGGGGTGGAGGTGGAGGGGGTAGGTAAAGGGGATTAAAAAGTAAGCTTGTTATGATGATGAGCGCGGAGAAGTGTAGAGAATTGTTGAATCACTATACTGGACTCCCGAAATTAACACCACGCCGTGTGTTAATTACATTGGCTTGAAAGAGAACAAAGCAACCGCTGAATCTCTGCCCGCAGCCCGGGGAGATGCCACTCCTCTCACCCGCACCCAGTCCTCCGGCAGTCCCCGCGCGCAGGCGCAGAGGAGCACCGACGCGCAGGGCAGCCCAGCCCCTCCCAGCCGGGGCTGCACACCCGTGCGGAACTTCCACTCCACAGCCAGGCTCCGCGCGAGCGCCGGTGCAGTCCCGGGGATTCCTGGGTAGCAGTTCCAAGCCCGGGCGGTGGCCCAGCTAACCCGGGAGGAGGCTCGGCCCCAGCGGCGACCCGGAGGAACCCAGGATGGTGTGGCCGCCGCTGCTGCTGTCGCTGCTGTGCCTGCTCTGGGCGCCCACGAGAGCAGGTGAGTAACCGCGTTCGACCTGGCGGCCACTGCTTATTCCCCCACCCTCCCCCCTCCCCCTCCGCACCAGCGGGGTGCTCGGCCTCCCGGGTCCCCCGCCGCCCCGACTCTGGAGGAACTTGGGTCCCCGGGAAGGGCTCAGGCCAAACTTCGATACACCGATACACCACCGTAGGGCCATCAGTCAATGGGAGAATCTCAGCGGAGGATGACTCCTCCATGTCCAGCCATTCACCGTGGCCGGATGTGCTTCCCTGACTCCTGCGGCCCGCCGATCGATCGGGACAGAGAATCTTGATGGGGAACAGGAAGGCGGTGGCACATAACTCCCCCGAATCGCTTCTGACCCCTATTGTATGGCTCTAAGGGCATTAGTATTTTCATCCCCGCTGGACAGAGAGGACAAGTGGATTCCTGAGGGTCAAGTCACTTGCCTAGGCTAGCCAGCAAGTGGCAGAGCCGGGGGCTGGCCTACCCTGCGGCCGGCCCTTCCAGGCTCGTGTCCAGTATGAAAGCATGCATGCATTCATTCCCCACACGCGTTTATGGAGCGCTTACTGTGTGTCAGGCAGTGTTCCAAGCCCTGGGGATACAGCCTTGAAGTCAGACGGCCCTGAGCTCAGGAGCGTTTCCTAAGCTCTCTGTTTCCATAAAACGTGTTGAGGGTGGGGAGGGATTCTTACCTATCTCGTAAGACTGTGTCTTGGGAGGTTGCTGACCAGTGTTGCACTTGGTAAGAACAATAAGCATAATTCGTGTGAACAATATTAATACCGAATACAGACTTGGGAAGTGTGGGAATTGTTGAATCACGATACTGGGGAAGCCACAGTCCCTCATCTCGGCATTTCCCAAAAGGTGATTCCCAGAACACAGGGCACTTCTCCCGAGGCTTGAGGAGTTCATGTAGAGCTACCAACCTACACCGCTTAAGGAGATCCCCAATATGGGTCCTACTGTGACCTCCAGTTACAGATGAGGAGACTGAGGCACAGAGAGAGGAAGTAACTTGCCCCAGGCACCAGCAAGAAGCAGCAGACCCATGGGGCGCCTGAGTGGCTCAGTCAGTTAAGCGTCCAACTTCGGCTCAGGTCATGATCTCACGGCCCGTGAGTTCGAGCCCCACCTCAGGCTCTGTGCTGACAGCTCGGAGCCTGGAGCCTGCTTCCGATTCTGTCTCCCTCTCTCTCTGACCCTCCCCCACTCGTACTCTCCATCTCTCTCTCACACACACAAATAAACATTTAAAAAATTAAAAAAAAAAAAAAACCAAGTAACAGACCCAATGAGTGAACCAAAATTGGACAGGCCCCCCCTCCACCAGGGCAGCAGGAGAGACTGGTGCCTGGGAGCCTAGACGCAGGGTAGACCAGCCCCGGGGCTAGGCCAGTGGCTTGACCCTCAGGAATGCCCTTGCCCTCTCTGTCCAGTGGGGATGAAAATACTAATCATGCACATCTCGTGGGGCATTAGGACGGGGTTGCAGGAGGCCACCTGTAAGGAAGCGGCTCAATGCCTGGCACAGAGTAGGCAGGTCCTGGCACAGAGTAGGCACCTGCGTGTGGTTAGTACACTCCACTCAGTGTGGAGGAGACCTGCCCTCTGGTGGAGGAAAGCACCAGAGCGGGAGACTCACTTGCTCATTGGACCCCACATTCGCGCCCTGTGTTCCAGCTGTGCCCTCCTCCACGCTCCCAGCTCCCAGCGCCTCTGCGTGCTACCTCCCAGCTTCCTCTTCCTCACAACACAGTACTGTTCACCTTGATAGAGTCATTGGCAGGTGCTGATCCCTTTACATAGATTTCATCACCTCATCTGCCCGGCAACCCTACGCTGCTATAATCACACCCGTTTCACAGATGAGAAAACTGAGGCTCAGAGCAGTGAAACCACCCACACGTAGACCCACAGCTAATGAGTAGCAGTGCTGGGGTTCAAAGAACTTAACTCTTTCCCACCTTCTCCATTATCTGTATTAATAATAAGAGTGCATAGGAAAAAAAAAGAATGTGTAGGATTTTATTTATTAAAATCAGTAAGAAACCAATTTGACAGTAAATTTCATATTAAAAAATAATAAAACAAAATAAGAGTCAGTACCTATATTGAGGGCCTACTGTGTGATGGGGCCCCAGGCCCAAAGATTTTTAGTTTAGTTTTTTTTTTTTAAGTATTTATTTTTGAGAGAGCAGAGAGAGAGAGAGCTCGGGGGGCGGGGTGGAACGCAGAGAGACAGAAGGACAGAGGATCTGAAGCAGGGACCCCACACTGACAGCAGCAAGCTGGATGCAGGGCTTGAAGCCGTGAACGCACGAGATCATGACCTGAGCCAAAGTCTCACGCTCAACCGTCAACCCCAACCGACTGAGCCTCCCAGGCGCCCCTAGGCTGAAAGACTTTAATACAGAGCCTTGTGGGTTAGAGGTCAGACCCCAGGGTTCAAAGCGCACTTCAGCCATTTACCCTCTCCGTGACCTGGAGCAAACGACTCTGCCTTGGTTTCCCCATCTATAAAGTGGGGCTGACAGCCGTGCTGGCCTCAAGGAGCTGTTTAGGGACTCAATGCTGAGAGATACATGAAGCACTCGGAACAGCGCCTGGTGTGTGTAAGCAATCAGTGAGTGTTAACTGTTATTAGCCCCACGCTACAAATTAGGAAAAAGAATCAGAGGGTTTAAGTAACCTGCCTGAAGCCTCACAGCACAGACTGGAAGGGATCCAAAATCCTTGGATTATAATCGCCAGCCTTCTTGTGCCAGGATCCCCTACAAACCTTCTCCCGATCGGGGGTCCATGCCCAATAAAAGTAATAATAATACCGTATTTCATGGATTCTAAGACTCAAGAGTTTCTGCCCCTTTTCCCACCCTTCAGTGACTCATGCTGTGACAGTGTCACCGCAGGACTGACGACACAGAGCTGACAGAAACCTTCTGGAACTAGTTATCGGTGATAGTTAATGCACGGCCTCGTGCCCTTTGAAATGGTTTCAATGGCAGATTTCAGTTTTTAACTACAATTAAACACATCGATGATGCTGAGATCGGGGAAATACGGTAATAACAGCCCAGGGAAGTGGCCCGGACGGGTTGGAGACCCAGAGCGAGCGGCCTCCCGGATGCCCCTCGCATGGAGCGTACAGACCACAGGCGCCGGGTCTGACCCCCCCCCCCCTCCCCGCCTTTCCCCGCAGGGACCGGGACGGTCGATGTGCAGGCGCCCGCGCAGGTGCGCGGCTTCCTGGGCGACACGGTGGAGCTGCGGTGCAAACTGCCGCCCCTGGAGCACAAAGTGCAGGTGACGCAGGCCACGTGGACGCGGCGGACGGCGGCGGGGGACGACCTCAACGTGGCGGTCTTCCACCCCACACAGGGCTCCAGCTTCCCCGAGCCCGGGCGGCTGGAGTTTGTGGCCGCCAGGCCGGGCGAGGAGCTGCGGGACGCGTCGCTGGCCCTGCGAGGGTTGCGCGCCGAGGACGAGGCCAATTACACCTGCCGGTTCGCCATGTTCCCCGACGGCAGCAAGAGCGCGCGCACCTGGCTCCGCGTGCTGGGTGAGCCGAGGAGCCGGGAGGGGATGATGGGGGGCTACCTGATCTCAAAGGAATACAAACGAGTGATTTTTTTTTTAAGTTTATTTATTTTGAAAGAGAGAGAGCACACGAGTGGGGGAGAGGCAGAGAGAGAGAGGGAGAGTGAGGATCTCAAGAAGGCTCCACGCTGTCAGCACAGAGCCCGATGCCGGGCTCAAACCCACCAACCGTGAGACCATGAGCAGAGCAGAAACCAAGAGTTGGACACCTAACCGACTGAGCCAACCAGACGCCCCTGTTTACTTTTGAGAGAGAGAGAGACACAGAGCGTGAGCAGGGGAGGGACAGAGAGAGGGGAAGACACAGAATCCGAAGCAGGTCCCAGGCTCTGAGCTGTCGAGCCTGATGCGGGGCTCGAACTCACCAACAGTGAATGGAAGTCAGATGCTTAACTGACCGAGCCACCCAGGCGCCCACCAAAAAAGTGATCTTAATGCTATGGTCATAGGCTTGGCATCAGAATATTTTCATTATCAAATTCTGAATTGAGCCCTCCGGTTCCTCCTGGATGGGGTATGCCCCTGATAGCAATCCCAAAGCCAAGTATTCCAAGAGGAAGGATGGTCTGTCCCTGCGCCCCAGACCGGCCGTGACTGCTTTCAAATGGACCGCAGACACCAAAGCCACTGTCGTGGGAAAACCTGAGAAAATGTCCTTTTTGGAAGCCTCTGGGAGGTGCTGGCCGTGAACCCGAGGAGGCCGTCCTGATAGGAGATGATCGCAGGGACCATGTTGGTAGGGCTCACAATACCGAGCAACAGATCAAGAAAAAATTAATCCACCTCCTAACTTCAGTATCCTTCAGGCCGTGGACCCCATTCTGCAGCATGTACTGTGTGTGATTCTTTATGTGAATCAGAAACAACCGGAAGCCCGGTCTTTTGTGCCTGCAATGGGTCCCTCCGGAACTCCCTGCCGGCAGAGATAGAAACTAGTTTTAATTTAAAGTAATATTCCCGTTAATAATTTACTCGTTGCAGATACCTAGCAGACCGGGTAACGGTTGTTTTGGAAATTTTATGTATTTTACATAAAATTCTCAGTATTTTACCAAAAAAAAAAAAAAAAAAAAAACCCAACCAGTGAGTCAAATTCAAGAGAAATCTCCAGTCCATAATAACATTACGGCAACAGGCAATAATGAGGAAGGAACCAAGTGAAACCCCAGGTTTGGGAATCACCAGAATGACGATAAAGAGATGGTCAAGGGGCGTCTGAGTGGCTCAGTCGGTTAAGAGTCCGGCTTCGGCTCAGGTCATGATCTCACGGTTCGTGGGTTCAAGCCCCGCATCGGGCTCTGTGCTGATGGCTCGGAGCCTGGAGCCTGCTTCGGATTCTGTGCCTCCCTCTCTCTCTCTCTGACCCTCCCCTGTTCATGCTCTGTCTCTCTCTGTCTCAAAAAAAATAAATAAACGTTAAAAAAAATTTTTTTAATAAATAAATAAATGTCTAAAAAATTATAAATAAATAAATAAAGGAGAGAGAGAGAGAGATGGTCAAGATGGGTTTGGAGTCAGAACTGTGTGAAAGTCTAGCTCTGTCCATTACAACTGTATAACCTTGAGCCCATCACTTCCCTTCTCGACCTCCAGGACGCTACCAGCCCTCCTCTCCTCCATGAAACCCTCCTTCACTGCTACCCCAGACTGGGGCACTCCTTCTGGGCTCCCCCATCCCAGCCTGGCCCACTCTGGGTTGCCACTACGTGGGGAATTCTGTCTTCCCCCTGGACTGTATAGCCCATGAAGGCAGGGCTGGGGCTGTCCCAGTCATGCCTGGGTCCCCAACACTGCCCGTCATATGGCCAGGCAAGGTATTCACGTCCCAATTATATTATTTATCAAGCAGTCATTATGTGCCCACTACCATTTTAGGAGCCTTCCCTGCATAATCTCATTGCCTGTGAGCCTATCATTATCTCCCGTTGACAGGCAAGGAAACTGAGGCACAGACGTGCCCAAAGCCACCCAGTGGCTCGGGGACAGAGTTGGGATTTGAACCTGGCCCTCAGCTAGCTTCCCCCGTCTGCTGCTGAGATGTCTGTTGAACGACCGCGGGCGAGGACTGACTGGTCCCTTTTGCTTCCCTCCACAGCCCAGCCGGAGAACACGGCTGAGACGGAGGAGGTCCCGCCCGGCCCGCTCAGCCTGGAGCCTGTGCCCGTGGCCCGCTGCGTCTCCCGTGGGGGCCGGCCGCCCGCCCGGATCTCCTGGTCATACCCAGACGGGAAGGCCAATGACAGCCTGGTGCCAGGACACCTGCCTGGCACGTTCGACGTCATCAGCCTCTTAACCTTGACACCCTCCAGCCAGGCAGATGGCCAGAACGTCACCTGCAAAGTGGAACATGAGAGCTTCAAGGAGGCCGTCCTGCTGTCTGTGACTCTCGCCGTGCCTTGTGAGTGTACCCAAATGTGAGCAAAGGCAGGGACCGCCACATGAAGGCCTCTGTCTCTCCCTGCTCCCTTGAGCACAGTCTACACACGCCGCCTCCACCCGCTTCCCGAGCCGACTGTCTACACTGACCTTGCCTATTGCTACAGGGTTTCCCACGTTGTCTACGCCAACCCCCTTGTCCGCTTTCTACCCTGTTTCGCCATCATCTCTGCCGGACATGCGGGCTGCGGACCCGACTGCCCCCATTGTCTACACCTGTCACTTGGCCGCCAGCTCTGGGAAGCTGTCACTGTTTCCCAGGTTGTCTAGCCTGGCTCCTGTGACGTCTGTCTGCATTGACATTTTGACCTTACATTTTCTATGCTGGTTTTCCTGGGTACTCTCTCACACTGGCCCCCGATGGTGTCTACACTGGCTCATCTAAGGGGCTGTGTCCTCCCTTCACTGTCTATACTGAATACTCCCTCCAAGAAGTTGCCACACTGATTCCCTCGGGCACTGTCTACACGGGGCACCCTCAACATGGCCAGTGGGTCCGAGGGAGGAGGGGATCGACACGGGCTCCGCCCCACACAAAAAAACACTGTCTCAGGGCGCCTGGGTGGCGCAGTCGGTTAAGCGTCCGACTTCAGCCAGGTCACGATCTCGCGGTCCGGGAGTTCGAGCCCCGCGTCAGGCTCTGGGCTGACGGCTCGGAGCCTGGAGCCTGTTTCCGATTCTGTGTCTCCCTCTCTCTCTGCCCCTCGCCCGTTCATGCTCTGTCTCTCTCTGTCCCAAAAATAAATAACCGTTGAAAAAAAAATTTTTTTTTAAAAAAACAAAAAAACACTGTCTCGCTGGCCTTCCCCCTGGGGACTTTGAAACGTCTTCCTGGTCCATCACATTTAGGATGGAAAAACAGCAGCTGAAGCAGGGTCATCCAGGATTCTTTCCAGCAGGACTTGTCAGAGCCTTGAATATGCTCCTGTGTGTTATGAGTGTCCAAGAGGCCTTTTCTCACAGGACACCCGAGGCACACAAGGACCCGGCTTGTCCAGGAAAACGAGTAGAGAGCAGCAGGTCCCGAAAAGCCTTCTTAGCACCCGCTGGCTCCCATATGCTGCCGAGGACTTCTGGCCTTTTATTCCGAGGGAATCCATTGCCCCAGATTCCTGACAGGCCTCTCTATCTTGAGCTGTGCCTAAACCCACTGAGGCCTTTCCTCATTATGGCACGATCCCACATGTCCCTAGGCTGCTCTGAAGAGTCCCCGTCTCTGAGCCCGTGTGTCTGTTTCCCTCAGACCCCCCTGAGGTCTCCATTTCCGGCTATGATGACAACTGGTACCTCGGCCGCAGCGAGGCCACCCTGAACTGTGATGTCCGCAGCAAACCAGAGCCCACAGGCTACGACTGGAGCACGTGAGTCCTGGGTGGGTCTGGGCCCGTGGGTCTGAGGGAGGAGGGGGCTGGGGGCTGGACCCGTGGGTCTGAGGGAGGAGGGGGCTGGGGGCTGGGCCCGTGGGTCTGAGGGAGGAAGGGGCTGGGGTCTGGGCCCCTGGGTCTGAGGGAGGAGGGGGCTGGGGTCTGGACCCCTGGGTCTGAGGGAGGAGGGGGCTGGGGGCTGGGCCCATGGGTCTGAGGGAGGAGGGGGCTGGGGTCTGGACTCCTATGTCTGAGGGAGGAGGGGGCTGGGGGCTGGACTCCTGGGTCTGAGGGAGGAGGGGCTGGGGGTCTGGACTCCTGGGTCTGAGGGAGGAGGGGGCTGGGGGCCAGGACTCCTGGGTCTGAGGGAGGAGGGGGCTGGGGGCCAGGACTCCTGGGTCTGAGGGAGGAGGGGCGGGGGGCAGGACTCCTGGGTCTGAGGGAGGAGGGGCTGGGGGCAGGACTCCTGGGTCTGAGGGAGGAGGGGGCTGGGGCAGGACTCCTGGGCCTGAGGGAGGAGGGGGCTGGGGGCTGGATTCCTGGGTCTGAGGGAGGAGGGGCTGGGGGCAGGACTCCTGGGTCTGAGGGAGGAGGGGGCTGGGGTCTGGACCCCTGGGTCTGAGGGAGGAGGGGGCTGGGGGCTGGGCCCATGGGTCTGAGGGAGGAGGGGGCTGGGGTCTGGATTCCTATGTCTGAGGGAGGAGGGGGCTGGGGGCTGGACTCCTGGGTCTGAGGGAGGAGGGGCTGGGGGCAGGACTCCTGGGTCTGAGGGAGGAGGGGCTGGGGGCAGGACTCCTGGGTCTGAGGGAGGAGGGGCTGGGGGCAGGACTCCTGGGTCTGAGGGAGGAGGGGCTGGGGGCAGGACTCCTGGGTCTGAGGGAGGAGGGGGCTGGGGGCAGGACTCCTGGGCCTGAGGGAGGAGGGGGCTGGGGGCTGGGTTCCTGGGTCTGAGGGTGGAGGGGCTGGGGTCTGAACCCGTGGGTCTGAGGGAGGAGGGGGCTGGGGGCTGGACCCGTGGGTCTGAGGGAGGAGGGGGCTGGGGGCAGGACTCCTGGGTCTGAGGGAGGAGGGAAGCGCAAGAAAGTAAAAAAAGAAAAGTTGACTTTAGGCCCCAGTAAAATTTTCTGTCTGGTGTGCACAGCGTATGAGGGAGTTTAGTTCAGGTTCACCGTTACACCTGCTCTTTTCTGTTGTCTGCTGTGTACCGGTGGTCATGGACCCCGTGTGACACCCCACTCTGGGCCTAGGAAGCGCTATTACCAGGGTTAAAGATAAGCAGGGCCCGGGGCACCTCAGTCTGTGAAGCCTGCGACTTCCACTCAGGTCACGATCTCACGGGGCGTGAGTTCGAGCCCCACGTCAGGGTCGGTGCTGACAGCTCAGAGCCTGGAGCCTGCTTCGGACTCTGTGTCCCCCTCTCTCTCTGCCCCTCCCCCGCTCGCACTCTGTCTCTCAAAAATAATAAACATTTTTTTAAAAATTAAAGAAAAAAGTTAAGTTGGGCCCCAATAGGTGCAGTCCTTTGCGGGGGGACCCACAGCCACAAGGGGACAGAAGTACCTCCAAACCGACCCTCTTAACCTCTGGGCTGTGCCACCTCCCCACCCCCACCCTGTCATGGGTCACCTCATATAATCTGCTCAAGTCAGTTCTGACGGAGCAGGTGCTGTCCCCATTACAGAGCAATCAGATTTCTTCAAGTTCATGCCAAGGTCAGGGTTAAGAGTGAGGAAAGAAAAAGGCAGAGGGACCGATTGCCTTTCATAATTTGTGTTGGGCTTTCGTGCTTGTTACAAAATGACTTACGACCACTATGGAAACTTGAGACGATCCAGTTATGAGCAAGAAGAAAATAGCACCCGTAGTCAAGTGGACACAGCCACCTCCAGAAATATCCACCGTTACCCTTTGTTATACATCCTTCCCGCTTCTAACACTTCCAACCCACCTTTCTACACTTCTAAACAAAAATTGTGCTATGGGTACAGTTTTGAAACTTTCCCCTTATTGCATGAACGCCTTTCTGGGTCCCAGCCCATAGATCCACATCCCCATTCCCCCCAGCGTTTCCTTAGGGGAAGTTTTAGACGTACACAAAAGATGTTAAGAATCTTCCAGCGAACGCTCAAAAACCCACCGCGTGGATTCTCCCGCTGACATTCTGCTGGACCTGCTCGATCACGTTTTCTGTCCATCGGTCCACCCCTCCCTCCACCCGCCAATCTTTTACCTTTCCTGCATTTCAAAGCATCCACGGGCCCCCTTTGCAGTGCTGCTGGGGTTCCGTCCTAGATGCATGCCATCACTGATTTAACCAGACCTGAACGTGGGCTCACTTCCCGTTTGCACCACGCAGATGCTGCGGTGGGACCGTCCCCGCCTGTCCGTGTCTGTGCAGAGCCACAGTCGAGTCCCTACCGCCAGTCAAAGGAGGCTCGGCCAAGGCTTTTCCAACGGTGTTGGCAGACGCCCTTACTGTCCTGCCTCAAACCACAAGCCGTGGTTCAGGCTCAGGAGGCCCATGGCCGGGTTTCCGTCCCGGCTCTGCAGAATGCCCAAAACTCCATGCTGGCGCCTTCTCCATCCATTAAACCAAAGCTTTTTGACTGTTTACGGTGTGCCAGGCCTAATCCCCTCCCCTCCTGGCACTTCCATTCTAGTGGGAAGGGAAAGGATAAACAGAATAACACTGTAAAGCGCGGTGTGTCCGATGAGGATAAATGCTGTGAAAGAGGGAAGGCAGGGGAGGGAAGCGCTACAGTTGAAACAGGGTGGCCAGCGAAGGTGTCACTGAGGTGACATCGGAGCAGAGGCCTGAAGGAAGGGGACGATGAGCCGTGCTGGCATCCAGGGGATGAGCACTCCCGGCAGAGGGAACAGCATTCCTGGCAGAGGGAACAGCATATGCAAAGCCCCCGAGGTGGCGGCATAACTGGAGCCTTTGAAGATAAGGAGGCCACTGTGGATGCAGAGCCAAGGGGAGAGGAACAGACAGTGGGGTCAGTGGTATTGCAGCCAGCTCATGGGGTCTGTGGCCGGGTAAGCACTTGGGGTTTACGCCGAGTGACGCAGCAGCCACAGGAGGGCTGTGAACAGTGGAGGGTGGTTCTAACGAGACGTCTCCGGCCACTGCAGCGGAGGCGGGGAGCCCTGTGAGAAGGCGGCCACAGCAGCCCAGAGCAGGGGGTCAGCCCCGGCGGGGGTGGCCAGGGAGGGCGGCGGAGTGGTCAGAGTCTGGGGAGGTTTTGAAGGTGGGGCGGTCGGCACCTGCTGATAGGCTGGGTGTGGGCACGAGAGGGAGAGTCGGGGAACTTTCGGGGCTTCTGTCGGCTTCGCTCAGAAACGGGGGCGTGAGCTTCATACAGTCAGGGCTCACACCTCCCGCTTCCTCACCCGTCCGTGTCTCCCCAGGACCAGGGGCCCCCTGCCACCCTCTGCTGAGGCCCAGGGCTCGCACCTCCTGATCCGTACCGTGGACGAGTCAATCAACACAACTTTCATCTGCCACGTCACCAACGCCCTAGGGACTGGCCAGGCAGAAATGACCGTCCTGATCAGAGGTGAGGAGGCCCCCCCCGACCCTGCCCCGAGTGGAGAGAACAGAGGGACGGAAGGAGGAGGTGACAGCAGGATCCCTTCTGAGGGAGAAGTGTGGAAGCGGTCCCCTGGCTAGGGAGTCTTCAGTCACAAGACCGCTCTCTGATTCCTATTCTACCCCTCATCCCCCTCCCGAAAGGACCAGTGGAGTCCTCTTTACCCTGGTAACTCACCATCTGTACCATTGCAACAATCATCATCCAGCCTCCTGGCTATACCACTCTGCAGACCCAGGCTGGGGCGGTGGCGTGAGGCTTGTCCCCAGGGGCTGGGAAGGGCCTTCCCAAGCAAATTAGGCAGGGCTCTGTCAATTGCAGTTCATAGAAGCCCAACCCCGAATAGTCTAAGCAAGAAAAACGGGACTTGATTGAAAAACGCACCTTCAGGTATGGTCGGACCCACACACTCCAGCTGTGTAACCCCAGAACTTTCCTTTACGTCTCTCTTGTCTCTGCTGGCTGAGTGTGCGCTCAGAGAGGCGAGAGGTCCCCCAGCAGCTATAGCCTCGCGTCTCCCCTAGTTCAGTAGCCCCAGGGGAGAGAATACGCCACTTTCGAAGGCTCCAGCCCAAGTCCCAGGGCTGCCAGTCATTGGCACAGCCAGGGTCCCAGCCCCCTCCCCTGCCCCGAGAATCAGTCACAACAGCCATGGAGAACGGAATGCTCTGATCGGCCTGGCCCGGGTCAAAGTCTCGGCCTAAGAACCACAGGGTGGGGTCAAGTCCTGCTGAACGGTATAGACCAAGGGAGGGGCAGTGGTAGCTTCCTAAAGGGTACCGAGTAACGTGGGGGGGGGGGGTGGCGGGGAGACAGGTGAAGACCCCTGAAATCTGGGAACCCAACCCTGGCTCCTGCTTCTCTTCCAGCAGAACCTCACGAGGAAGAGCCACAACCAGCCCTGTCCATCACCATCATCGTGGCGATCGTGGTGACCGTGTTCTTAGTGGCCCTGTTGCTGATTTATTTCTGCTGGTTCAGACGCTCCCGTGAGTCCTCCCTCTTTGGCACGTCCCCTGCCCGTCAGCCACGAACGAACGTCACCACAGCTGCCGGGCTTGGGCGCCTGCTATGACTCGTGCTGAGCCCCGCCCGTGGCCGCCTCCCGCTGAATCCCCAGTGCCTTGGGGTTGCCCCATTTTCCACATGAGGACACCAGGTTCAGGGAATCTGGCGCCTTGGACCACTGATTCCGCGTACAAATGTCTAGGGAACAGGGCAGCCCTGAAGGATGCCTGATGCTCCCTAAAGGGCCCCACGCTGTTTTGTTTGGTTTTTTTAATGTTTATTTCTTTCTGAGAGAGAGAGGGAACGAGGGAGGGGCAGAGAAGGGTACAGAGGATCCAAGGTGGGCTCCATGCGGACAGCAGCGAGCCCGACGCGGGGCTCGAACTCACAAACCGCGAGACGGTGACCTGAGCGGGAGCCGGTTGCTCAACCGACTGAGCCACCTCGGCGCCCCCAAAGGGCCTGATGCTCCTAACTCCCAGGGCTTCACGCAGGCTGTTCCCCCGCCTGGAGCGCCCTCGCCACGGCCCCTTCTGGTGAAGTCCTTCGGCTTCGGGAGAAGAGCCTGCAGAGCGCCTCGTGCTGGGAGCCCCATTTTACAGATGAGGAAATGTCTGCTGAGAGAGCTGAAGTCTTCCAACAGCCACACAGCTGGAAAGTCGGGAGTAGAGGGCAGTTCTCCTAACTACGAAGGTTGTTCGCTCGACCACTAAACAAAACTGCCTCCTCACATCCCAGCTGGAGGCGGCCTGCTCCCCCTCCTCCTCCTCCTCCTCCTCCTCCTCCTCCTCTTCCTCCTCCTCCTCCTACTCTTCCTCCTCCTCCTCCTCCTCCTCCTCCTCCTCCTCCTCCCCCTCCTCCTCCTCCTCCCCCTCCTCCTCCCCCTCCTCCTCCTCCTCCACCCTCCTCCTCCTCCACCCTCCTCCTCCTCCTCCTCCTCTTCCTCCTCCTCCTCCTCCTCCCCCTCCTCCTCCTCCTCCCCCTCCTCCTCCTCCCCCTCTTCCTCCTCCTCCCCCTCCTCCTCCCCCTCCTCCTCCTCCCCCTCCTCCTCCTCCTCCCCCTCCTCCTCCCCCTCCTCCTCCTCCCCCTCCTCCCCCTCCTCCTCCTCCCCCTCCTCCCCCTCCTCCACCTCTTCCTCCTCCTCCTCCTCTTCTTCCTCCTCCTCCTCCTCCTCCTCTTCCTCTTCTTCCTCCTCCTCCTCCTCCTCCCCCTCCTTCTCCTCCTCCTTCTCCTCTTCCTCCTCCTTCTCCTCCTCCTCCTTCTCCTCCTCCTCCTTCTCCTCCTCCTCCTCCTCCTCCTCTTCCTCCTCCTCCTCTTCCTCCTCCTCCTCTTCCTCCTCCTCCTCCTCCTCCTCCTCCTCCTTGCCCTTGCCCTTGCTGATCTCCCAGAATGAGCCAAGCACCTGTGCTGGGCTCGCCCACTTTGGGACACCATTGGGTGGGGACTTGTCGATCTCTCCAGTGACCTGTGATGCCCAGGAGGGCAGAGCTAGAACTGTCATTCATGGTCACGGCTGTGTCCCCAGCACCACCTGCCGCTCACTCTACTGCTTTATTAATTGTGTCGGCGTGGGCAAACGACCTGCTCTCTTTGCCTCGGTTTCCTCATCTGTGAAACGGGACTAAGCGTACCTGCTCATATGGGTAACACACTTAGCACAGCGCTTGGCACACGGTAAGCCACACGCTGGGTGTATATAAGCTATGATCATTATTGCGGTCATGCTATTTCTCTGATTAACATAAGCTCCATGAGAGCAGAAACTTTTGTCTCTTTTGTTCACGGCTGTATCTCCAGAGCCTAGAATGCACCTGGCATAAAATAGACATTTCTTTTAATATTTATTTATTTTTCAGAGAGAGAGAGAGAGAGAGAGCGCACTCAAGTGGGGGAGAGGCAGAGAAAGAAAGAGAGAATCTCAAGCAGGCTCCTCACTGCCAACACAGAGCCCAATGCGGGCCTTGAACCCACAAACCGTGAGATTATGACCTGAAGAAAGGAAGGAAGGAAAGAAAAGGAAGGAAGGAAGGAAGGAAAGAAGGAAGGAAAGAGAAAGAAAGAAAGAAAGAAAGAAAGAAAGAAAGAAAGAGAAAGAAAGAAAGAAAGAAAGAGAAAGAAAGAAAATCAAAATCAAGAGTCAGACACTCAGCCAACTGAGCCACCCAAACATCCCCAAAGTAGACATTTCTTATTTTCTGAATAAACCCGTTTGATGGTTGAGGAAACTTGAAGCACAGAGAGGTTCAGTTAATTACCCAAGGTCGCACAGCCCCTAAAGGACAGAGCTAGGATTTGGAACCTTCTATCAGGTTCCAGAACCCATGCTCAATAAATATTCATTTACGGGGTGCCTGGGTGGCTCAGTCGGTTAGGCGTCCGACTTCGGCTCAGGTCATGATCTCCCGGTCCGTGAGTTCGAGCCCCGCGTTGGGCTCTGTGCCGACAGCTCAGAGCCCGGAGCCTGCTTCGGATTCTGTGTCTCCCTCTCTCTCTGCCCCTCCCCTGCTCGCGCTGTGCCTTGCTCACTCTCAAACTAAACATTAAAGAGAAAAAATAGTTTTAATAAAGAAACATTCATTTATACTTAACAACGGAATGCGTAACTGGGGGAGGCACAAACCCCCAGGTTTTACAAATGTATAAACCTCCGTGGGGAGTGGCCGCCGCGTGTCAAAGGCAGAGCTGGGACTGAGAACACAGGGGGCACTGCCACCCACGTGTGTCCTCGTCCCAAGCCTTCCGGCATTGTCGTCCGTTCCTGACGACCTCTCCTCCTCTTTCCCCAGGTCGGACCCCAAACAGCTCCTCTGCCAATGGCGTAAGTGTGGTGGTGGCACCGGGGAGGGTGTGGGGGTTCCGCGTGAACCGCAGCCCCGCCACGCGGGCTTTCCCAAGGAGGGGACGGGTGTCTCCGGGCACCTGCAGCGCTTAACCAAAAGCCAGCATGATGTCAGGAGCCAGGCTTCCTCCAGAAGCCTCAAGCAGCGGTTCCCAGCCTTTCCTGCCGGGCAGACTCCGCATGCACGCTCCCGGGCCCTCACTCCCTGAGCGTCCCCGTCTGGCGGGTCCGCGCTGGGGCTCTGCATTCCCACGGGCGCCCCTTCCCTCCCCACTCATGACGGCACCTTCAGAAGGGCTGCTTTGGTCGCCTGTTGGCCTTTGGGCTAAGACCAAGCGAGGAAACGCTTGGCCTTCAGGGGGAGGGGCGGGGACAGGCCCGCCGCTCTGTGCCAGGTACGGGTTGGGCTTCAGCGGGAGGGTTTTGTCTGGAAGGTCTCGGAGGCTAAAGTTTGACTGTCCGCTTTCCAGTGTATCTCCTACACAGCGGTGGACCTTAATGCCAGCTCTTCCCAGGACCCGCCCGCAGGGAACACCAGGTGACTGCGTGGGGACTGCTGGAGAGAGAGACTGGGGCCACCCTGCCCAGTGGAGGAAGGCTGCCTCCAAAGAGACTAGCCACCTCCCTTGTGCCAGGCTGACCTCAGGAATGACCCCTGTGCCTCACCGTGCCGCAGCAGGTGCACGTTCGGGTGTTCCCCACGACCACTCTCTGGCTCAGGCATTCGCTGGAAGGACTCGCGGAACCCAAGAACGCGGTTACGCTCACGCTTCGGGTTATCACAGTGAGAGCATGAGACTCAGGTCAGCAGCGTGGATGCAGAGCCCCTGGGGGCACCAGGCTGGACCGACCAGGCACCAGGCCCCAGTCGTCCCACACGGGCAGCCCCGATTTCTCCCAGCCGTGACGTGTGATGGCACAACAGAGTGCCTCCATCCTTGCCGGACCTTGGGCTGCCGGAGTTTTGGTTGCAGTATTTATTCCGGGGCTCCGTCGTGGTAGGGACGGCTGACCACCCACGGAGCTGACCGTCCTCTCCAGCACCTCTGTAGCTCAAAGCCCCACTGTGTTACTCTTCTTAATTATTTATTATTATTATTATTATTATTATTATTATTTTTAATTTACATCCAAGTAAGTTAACATAGAGTGTGATAATGATTTCAGGGATAGATTTTAGTGATTCGCCACTTGCACGTAACGCCCGGCACTCGTCCCAACAGGTGTCCTCCTTAATGCCCCTCACCTTGTTAGCCCATCCCCCACCCACCCCTCAACCCCCCCCACCACTCAACTGCCCCCCCCCCCCACCATCAACCCTCAGTTTGTTCTCCGTATTACAGAGTCTCTGACGGTTTGTCTCCCTCCCTGTTTTTAGGTCATTTTTGTTTCCCTTCCCACTATGTTATTTTTCAAAGTTTATTTTGAGAGCCAGTGCAAGCGGGGGAGGGGCAGAGAGAGAAGTGGAGGGAGAGAATCCCACGCAGGCTCAGTGCTGTCGGCGCGGAGCCCAAGGCGGGGCTGGAACTCAAGAACCGTGAGATCGTGCCCTGAGTAGAAGTGGGACGCTTAATGGACCGTGCCACCCAGGCACCCCGTCTTAAGGCCCCACTGTAAATCACAGTTAGCATAGACTGTTTGGTGCAGTCCACAGCCCCAGGCAAACTAAGAGGACTATCGGCCAAGACACTCCAACACCTTAGAGGTTTACCTCCCAGAGTCAGGGGCAAAGGGCCAAACCTTTCCTTGGGCAAGGTTAACCCTTTCCTACATAGTGGGGCCACACAGACTGTTCCAGCTGCCAGAGAATTTTTGTAAGAATTTGACCTCTGGCCTTGAACTTCTAAATCCCTGGATCGGTGGAATCCCTGTGGTGACAAGAAATACCTCCAACCCTCAATCCATAAGAGAACCCGAGGCTGGAACTCAGCTGCTCGGGGCCGTCCGAGGACTGGAAAGATGGTGGACGTGAACTTGGAGGACGTGAGTTCCAGGCACCTTCTGCCAAGACGCAGGTCCCGGGAGATCGTCCGTAGCCAGTGTGCTGGTGTTGATGGGTCCCCCCTGCCCCCGCCCAGAGAATGGGAGCCAGTCACCCAGCAAGGAAGGCAAAGTGTCCAAAACAAGGAGGAAGAGGTCCCGGGGGAGCAGAAGCCACGCTTGGGCAAGACACACGGATGGCCCTCAGACCAGGGAGGATACAGCCTGAGGTCCCAGAGGCAGAGCTGACCAGATACAGCTGATGCATTTCCTTCTTAAGGTCTCTGATCGTGGGGGGGGGGGGGGGGGGGAGGGGGGGGTACCAGAATCCCTTTTACAGCAAGGCCCTCCATTCAGGAAATACCTGCAGGAAGCAAGACCTCTGGCCAAGATGCTAACTAACCCAGAGCATGAGGCCCGAGCTGCCTCGCAAGAGAAAACAAGAAGTTCTTGGGACGCAGCAAGGCCAACAGGGCCCCACAGTGTCGGGGTGTGGGGGGGGGGGAGGCAAGTGAGAGATCTGTCAAGCTGCTAGTACATAAACCCTACCCATCCCTAGCCCCAAACACCTCATTAAAGTTAACTGATTGCATCTTAGACTCTCCGTGTGCAAGGGGGTGGCTGAGTTTCGCGTGGACTGTCACCGTGTGGGACAGAAGCAGGGGTGCGGGAGCAAGAACCTGAATCAGGAGGGCCACAGGGATGAGCCCCAGGATTCTCAGATGCCCTGGGGAGAGCTCGTTTTATTTCCGTCTCTTGATTTTTAATTTTTTTAACGGTTAGTTATTTTTGAGAGAGAGAGAGAGACAGAGCGTGAGCAGGGGAGGGGCAGAGAGAGAGGGAGACACAGAATCCGGAGCAGGTTCTGGGCTCCCAGCTGTCAGCACAGAGCCCGACGCGGGACTCGAACCCACGAACTACAAGATCATGACCTGAGCGAAGTCAGACGCCTAACCACTGAGCCACCCAGGCGCCCCTCTTGTTATTTTTTTTTTTTTTTGACTAGGTCCTGTATAACATCCCCAAATCAAAAGTTATTAAAAAACATCAGGGGTCCACTTTGAGTTCGTCTGCACATAGAGAATAAGGAAAGGACCCAGCTTCATTCTTTCGCTTACGGGTATTCAGTCCTGCATAACCCTGAGCATGTAAATGAATACTTAAAATGCCTACAGTGGCCAACCTTTGTCATCTCTGTTTTCCCCCAATTTTCTTTTTAAGCAGGCTTCACAACCAGCATAGAACCCAACGTGGGGCTTGAACTCACGACCCTGAGCTCAAGACCCGAACTGAGGTCGAGAGTCGGAAGCTTAAACCGACTGAGCCACCCAGGCGCCCATCTATTTTCCTACCAGTTTAAAAATTAATAATGTGATACACCAAAACCCACCAAATAGTACATTTTAGAAGGGGGAACTGTATTACCGTAAACCTCGTGGTTTGAAACACAAAAAATTATTCTTACGAGCTCTGGCGGTCAGAAGTCCAAAATGAGTCTCTCTGGGCTAACAGCAAGGTGGCCGCAGGGCGGGTTCCTCCGGAGGCTCCAGGGGAGAATCTCTTCCTCCAGCTTCTAGAAGCACCACCCATGTTCCTTGGCGTAAGGACTATCACCTGGCCTTTCCTCCCCCGGTGCCCACATCCCACCTCCTCCTCTGACCTTCCCGCCTCTCTCTTTCCTGTGATCACATTGGGCCCACTCGGGTCCCCCATGGTAAGCTCCCCATCTCAAGGTCATCAATCACACCCACAAAGCCCTTTTGCCATATAAGGGAATATATTTTATCTATCACTCTCACCACGATAACCCTGGAACAACTGTCAGGTGAGGGTTATTAACGTACGCAGAACAGGGGCACCTGGGTGGCTCAGTCGGTTGAGCCCTCTGACTTCAGGTCATGATCTCATGGTTTGTGAGTTCGAGCCCCGCATCGGGCTCTGTGCTGACAGCTCGGAGCCTGGAGCCTGCTTCGGATTCTGTGTCTCCCTCTCTCTCTGCCCCTCCCCTGCTCATGCTCCGTCTCTATCTCAAAAATAAATAAATAAAACATTAAAAAAATTTTTTTAATAAATAAAAAATAAAAATAGACATTTAAAAAACTTTTTAAATGCACACAGAATAAATATATTTTTTCCATACTAAGTAACGTCTCAGACACACCGTTCTTCACTATCCTTTTATAACTAAGATTTCCGGAAATTCTGAGAGAACACCTTTATTTATTTTTTTTTAATTTTTTTTCAACGTTTTTTATTTATTTTTTTTTGGGACAGAGAGAGACAGAGCATGAACGGGGGAGGGGCAGAGAGAGAGGGAGACACAGAATCGGAAACAGGCTCCGGGCTCTGAGTCGTCAGCCCAGAGCCCGACGCGGGGCTCGAACTCACGGACCGCGAGATCGTGACCTGGCTGAAGTCGGACGCTTAACCGACTGCGCCACCCAGGCGCCCCATTATTATTTTTTTTTAATGTTTATTTTTGAGAGACAGAACGCGAGGGGGGAGGAGCAGAGAGAGAGGGAGACACAGAATCGGAAGCAGGCTCCAGGCTCTGAGCTGTCAGCACAGATCCTGACCTGGGACTCGAACTCACCGAACCACGAGAGTGGTTAAGTCAGACCCTTAACCAACTGAGCCAGCCAGGCGCCCCCAGCAAGTGCCTTTAGTCTTTTTACAGCCACATAGTAAGTACTCCCCAGGGGGACATCCAGGACTCTTTCATCCAAGCCCCACTGGACAAATGTTTGTAGTGTTTCCGCCCTTTTCCATTACAGTGTCGTAATGAGTGGCCTTGCTCACTGTCACCCAGCTCGTACTGACCCACGAGTGTAGGTAGGACACGCTCCTGGAGGTGAAATTGCGAGTCAAAGACTATGCGCCCCCTGCTGTCGCCTGTCGCACGGATACTGACAACCGGTTTCCCTGCACAGACTGGATTTCACAAGCCCCCGGGACTCGAGAGAGTGGACCGAATTTGGGCGTGGAAGTTGCACAAATCACAGACGACTGAGAAAACCACGATCATCCGTGTTGGGCCAGGAAGGGGAGAGGGCCAGACGGAGAGGCGAAAACAGCCCCAAGCCCCGCCGGGCACTGCTCCCAGGGGAGGAAGGGGTAGGGGGGTGGGTTCCAAGCCGATACTACCCCACCTAGAGGAGACTCAAGGTCCTGGAAACCTCCAGGTGGCAGACGGCTTGGACCGACCATCGATCCTGTGCTCCCGAAATCTGAGTGGAAAACGAGGTGACCCAGCAATTGCGCTTCAGGCAGAGACCCAGAAAAACTGAAACGAGGTCACCAAACACCTGTACGTCGGTGTTCACAGCCGCACTATTCGCAATGGCCGAAGGTGGAGACGCCCCCAGATGCGCGTCAACAGCTGGTAACATGGGGTGTATCCACCCACACAGAGTGGAATATTACTCAGAGATAAACGGGGTGGAGCACTGTCTGGCCACAACACGAATGAACCCCAAAAGAGTGAAAGAAGTCAGCCGCAGAAGGCTACAGAGGGTAGGATTCCGTCCCTAGTCCAAGTCCAGAGTAGGGAAATCCACACAGACAGGAAAGAGGTGAGGGGTTGCCAGGACCTGGAGGGAAGGGCGTGATGGGAGTGGCTGCTCAATGGGTCCAAGGTTTCCTTTTGTTGCGATTTAAAAATAAAAAACAAAACACACACACACACACACACACACACACACACACACACACACAAAACCAGACAAAAACAAAGCAGAACAAAACAAGTTCTGGAAATAGGAGTGACGACAGCACAGCGCTGTGAACGAGCTAAATGCCACTAAACTGCACACTTTCAAATAGTTAAAACGATCCATTTGACGTGTTAGCTTACCACGATAAAAAAAACCCTTTCAATTTTTATAGAAAAAGAATTTTTGAGTAAAAAAAAAAAAGTGACAGAAAGCAGGTTAGTATTTGCCTGGGTCCTAATGATGAAGTTTTGGGGGTGATGGGGGGTTCGTGGGGTCCGAAGCAATGGCCAAGAAAGAATTCTTGAAGGCGTCTTTGGTGCAAAAAGGTGATTTTATTTTTTTTAAAAAAATTTTTTTTCAACGTTTATTTATTTTTGGGACAGAGAGAGACAGAGCATGAACAGGGGAGGGGCAGAGAGAGAGGGAGACACAGAATCGGAAACAGGCTCCAGGCTCTGAGCCATCAGCCCAGAGCCCGACGCGGGGCTCGAACTCATGGACCGCGAGATCGTGACCTGGCTGAAGTCGGACGCTTAACCGACTGCGCCACCCAGGCGCCCCAAGGTGATTTTATTAAAGCAGGGGAATAGGACCCATCGACAGGAAAAGCTGCTGCATGGGGACATGACAGGTAATTAATTATTTACCCTCAGGTTGAGAGGAGGTCAGGGATAGAGTAAGTCTCTAAGGAACTTTGGAAACAAGGTTTCCGGGACCTTGAGGGGCTAGCTGTTGCTAGGGAAACGCCATTTATTACCTTTCAACAAAACTCAGTCATGAGACCCTTCAGATGTATATGGGGGTGGGGGGGCATAAACCTGGAGTACGATTGCCAGCATATTTTGGGGGCAGTTGAGATAAAAGAAATACATTTACAGGATCCTGGGGGGGCGGGGGGTCAGGATAATGTTAAGCCAAGATTCCCTTTTGCCCCCAGCAAAGTGTCATCATCCAGGCAGCTGAGCTCCTGGAGGGAGGTCACTCTGTCGGTTTCAAGGACGTGCCAATGGACTGGAGCAGTAAGGGAATTTAAGTTTTCATTTGCCTTAGTTTCCCACAATCACCGTGGCAAGCACTGAAACCCCTTTCCTTTGTTCGTGGAGGGGAGGAGGAGGGGGGTGGGGGTGTCCGGGGAATATCACCCATATCCCACCTGGGGGGGTAGGGGGGGGCAGCCTGTATTTTTGCCCTCAGCTTGCCCCACCTCCCTCACCACGAGCATATAAGAGATCAATAGAAAACAGGCTTCGTTGAGATTAAACAGGCAAATTATTTCATAATTTGGCCAAACCACGTATTTCTGTTGTTTTCCAGCGATAGCTTAATATAGTTAATTAAACTGTCATAATGAAACGTCTGGAGAAACATTGGGCAGCTAATAGGCATGTGAAAAGATGTTCAGCTTTACCCGGATTTCAGGAAATGCAACAATTACCATAATGAAATTTGCAAAACTCCAAATGTCTGAAAACAGCAGCTGTGGACGAGGAGGTGGAGACTCGTGAGATCGCATACGTGGGATGAGGGAACGTCAACTGATGCCACAGCTGTGGACAATGTTGGGTAAATTTAGGGGACACCGACCCCAGGGAGCTGTGCACACAATGACACTCGCAGTCAGATAGTCTGGGTTCAAATCCTTCTTAACCTACTCATCATAAACTTTCGATTCCCTGTTTGTAAATGACGATACTGAATCAAGCTACTTTATGCAAACGTTAGCATTACATCAGTTAATATATGGAACTGATCGATGCACGTAGTCTTCAAACAATGCCCGGTTTGATCTGTGAAGGTTATGCGGGGAATTTTAATTCCTTCAACATTTATTTTCGCTTGTCTCTTTGCAACGCCTTGGAAGCAAAGTGGATGATGTCACGTTTTGTAAACTGTGTGTCGAGTCACAGACGTTTATGTTATTTCATTTGAACGGTTCAATATCCTGGAGTTCTATCTTAAACATATATATGTATATTTCCACACCTCAGCTCTTCGGGGCAGGATTTTTAGGAACCAATTAAATCCACGAAGTGAAGGATGGGTGAATTAAGAAGGATGGGTTAAAGAAAAAAAAAATAGTATTCTAACTGTAAAGAAAACGATTATTTAACGATGCCTGTTAAAGCACCCGACAAGATTCTTGCCTGGCGGAGGGCAGGCAGGGGTGATCAGACAGGACCTGGGGGGACGGGTGGGGGAAAACGAGGAACCTGATGGGACGTGGAGGGCGGAACAGCTATCAAGGGTGACGGGTTCTGGTGAAACTGACTTAGGAGGATACTTGCCAAAATTGGACAAAAGAGAGAAGAACACGGAGGTCCAAAAGTCAGGCCTCGTAGGAAGGGCTCAGGGGAGCCTAGGGAGACTCCAGTCACTGGGAGAACCTCCATCAGTATATAAAAATGGGATGGTGAGGGTGCTTCAGGGGCCAAGAGCGAAGAGGGCCCTCCCTCCCCACCCCCGCTCCCCAGACTGAGATTCAACACAAGGAACTGGACTGTTTCTACTCCAGGCACCGCGTGTGGAGCTCAGCTCTGCTTCTCTGCGGTTAGTTCTGTTTTCCACCGCGTATTGGCATCGGCCTCCGGCTGGCGCCAAGAGGGCTGCTGCATTCCAGCCATCGCAGCCAGACCCAGATCTGGAAAAACAGATGACCGTGTCCTGGGTGAACTTCCCCAGCAGCCTCCTCTCGGATCGCATTGGCCGGCATCGCCCACCGCTCAACCAATCCCCAGCGAAAGAAGGAGACTGCCTGGGGGGACTTGGACCCTTCAGGATCTGCCTTCTGAAACTGGGCAAGAACCCAGAGGAAGGCTGCAGAATGACAGAATGGCTGACAGGAGAAGTCTGGACCTCGGGTATTTTTTTAACCGGTGAACCTCTCTGGGTAGTTAGACGATGGTTTAATTTTATATTCTTCTTTTTGCGTTCACACTGTCTAAATTTTCTATATTAAACCTTTTCTTTTCATAATGCAAAAGGAATCAGTCATTATTTGAGAGAGAGACAGAGACAGAGAGAAGCTTCAGCCCCTGGAAATTCCAGAATAATGGGCTTTGCTTTACGCGGATGCTTTGTCCCCACTGTCCAGAGGAGGACGCCAAGGTGCAGAGAGGTGAAGTCACCTGCAGCCAAGATCCCATAGCCGAGTGACAGCGGAGCCCGGCTGAGTCAAGCTCACCAGCTCGCCACGGGGACTCTGCGATTGTTTAGCCGGGCTGGGCCACCCCACCCTGAGGTGGTTCAAAGTCAAGACTTTTCTGTCACTCCAAGCTGCGGACTCCGGTGGCTGCCCTCACCTCCGGCAGTCTGGCGACACATGCACACACGCAAACTGCTACCGACAAGCACCCCAACTTACTGTTCTTCCCGCAGACCCGGAAACCTCGCGGGGCCCTGCCCCCTTCAGATCCTTAGACCAGCCCCGTGCAGGAGAAACTCCTGTGATGGAGGCGTCTGGGTGGCTCGGTCGGTGAAGGGTCCGACTCCTGATTTCAGCTCAGCTTCGTGAGATCGAGCCCCAAGTCGGGCTGGGCACAGCATGGAAGAGCCTACTTGGGATTCTCTCTCTCTCTCTCTCTCTCTCTCTCTCCCTCTCCCTCCCTGCCCCCCCACCCAGTGCACTCTCTTTCAAAATAAGTAAACAAACAAATTTCAGGGACACCTGGGTGGGTGGCTCAGTCAGTTAAGCGTCTGACTTTATCTCAGGTCATGACGTCACAGTTCAGGGGTTCAAGCCCCGCATCCGGCTCTTTACTGACAGCTCAGAGCCTGGAGCCTGCTTCTGATTCTGTGTCTCCCTCTCTCTCTCTGTCCCTCCCCCATTCATGCTCTGTCTCTCTCTGTCTCAAAAATAAATAAGCGTTAGGGGCGCCTGGGTGGCGCAGTCGGTTAAGCGTCCGACTTCAGCCAGGTCACGATCTCGAGGCCCGTGAGTTCGAGCCCCGCGTCAGGCTCTGGGCTGACGGCTCAGAGCCTGGAGCCTGTTTCCGATTCTGTGTCTCCCTCTCTCTCTGCCCCTCCCCCGTTCATGCTCTGTCTCTCTCTGTCCCGAAAATAAATAAACGTTGAAAAAAAAAATTTTTTTTAATAAATAAATAAATAAGCGTTAAAAAAAATTAAGAAAAAAAATAAAGTGGCCAGTTTGAGAAATTAATTTTTTTTTGAGAGAGAGACAGAGAGGGAGTGGGGTAGGGGCAGAGAGAGAGAGAGAGGGAGAGAGAGAGAGAGGGAGAGAGAGAGGGAGAGAGAGAGAATCTCAAGCAGGCTCCACACTGTCAGCACGGAGCCCGAGGTGGGGCTCGAACCCCCGAACCGTGAGATCATGACCTGGGCTGAAACCAAGAGTCAGATGCTTCACTGACTGAACCACCCAGGCACCCCTGAGAAACTAAGTTTTGAGGCATTAATTTTAATTAATTTAAGGGCATATTTCAATTGCCATCTGCGGCTACTGGCCACAGTATCAGCACAACCCTGGACCCTCCATCACCTAGACCCTGTTCTAACAGAGCTCAGAATTCCAATCGATCCCTCCCTCCTTCTTCTCCAGCCTCACCCCCTCCTACTCAGACCCTCCCCAGCCAGAATCTTCAGCCTCCACGCCCTTTCAAGTGCTGTTAACAATGCTTGGTATAAACCTCACCCCACCCCACTGCACCTGTCTCATTGCTACTCCTATTCTGTTCCGTTGTCTCCTCCTCCAGGAAGCCCTCCCTGCCCCTCAGGCTGAGTGAGGCATCAGTTTTTGGGCTCTCCCCGCCCCCTGGGCTCCTCTGTCCCAGCGCTGATCCCTCCGGATCATCATTGTCTGGGGATGGGTCTGTTCCCCTCCCCAACATAAACACAGAACTGTGAGCCCGACTGTGGACGGAGGGCAAAGCAAGAGCTGTCTCAGTCGTCACTGTGTCCTCAGCACCACCCAGCATGGGGCTGGGCATAAGGAGCGTGTGTTGGAATGAATGAATGGATGGATGAACGAATGATGCTTTTGAAAAACTATGCTAAAAGCTTTCTTTAGAGTAAGCCAGCCACAGGTGAAGTCACATCTCCACCTACTGGTAGACTTGCCTCCTCCCTTGAGCCTCAGTTTCCTCCTCTGTGAAATGGGCACATGGCGTTATGTTGGGGCTACATGCGGGGAGCTGCCTGGCCCGGGGAGATTGCTCAGTCACACTGGGTGGGGAGAAGAGAGAGGTTGGAGAGGATTAAGGGAGGAGTCCTGGGAAGCCCCAGGAAGCTCCCCAGTCACCCTGGAAAACTGGTTCAACCAGTGTCGGCAGCCATCCCAGGGAGCACAGGTGAAGGCTCCGGAGCCTGTGGAAAGGGGGTGCTGGGGCTTGGTCAGCCTCGGCCATGTCTGGGAGGCACGCCCAGGACCCCCACTGAGTTGGCCACTTCTGCCAGCCGAGTGCCCGCTGAGCGCCCGCAGTGGCCCCCGCCACCAAGATGGCAAGTCCTGAGGGGGCCCGACGCCACTTCTCGAAGGGCCTCCTGCTCTCAGGTAAGGAGGAAACACACCCCAGGGCTGAGGGGGGAAGGCAGGACTCAGCCCAGGGGCTGAGGTTTCCTCTCAGAAGAAGGGAAGGATGGTCAGGGAAGACGACGTTATTAAGAGGAAGATCGGGGAGGGCTGGGGAGGATGGGGAGCTGTAGAATCACACCCATCCCTAATTTTAACTAGGGAACTTTCTAGAATGTCAGGACCACGAGGACAGGAATTTTGTTTGTCTGTTTGGGGGCTGGCGAGAGGGGGTTGTGTGTGTGTGTGTGTGTGTGTGTGTTCGTCCTATTTGCAGTATCATACATGATCATCAAACTGCGGCTAGAATGTTCACGCCCATTATTGCAAATTCAAACCCCAGAAAAAAACTGTTGCTGGTAATTTACTGAGGTCAGGATCGGACTGCCTGGTACAAGGCTGTACCCACAACCGGGCAGGTTCAGCAACACGGGAGCCTTTCCCCGGACCATCATGGGGACAGGAATTAATTTGTATTTGTTTCTGTGCTGTATCCCCTGTGCCTAGAAATCTAGAGAATTTTAGACATATCATATATAATTGGTACTATAACATAACTAATATGTATGTCCGTAAGTATTGGTTAGATGAATGAATGAATGAATGAATTCAGAGAGTCCATGAGTTTAGAAGCAGACCACATAGCACCTTAGGGCAGAAAAATCTGCTGGGCCAATGGGATAAGAAACCTGTGGCTTTCATGTCTGGGTTCCCACTCCTGACCCCGGGGCAGACATCACTAATCAACCCCAGCCCTGCTTCCCCTGAACACCATTCAGAATCCTTGTCCCCAGACGAGGACACAGAGGGAGGAAAATGCTATGATCCCTGCCCAACACCTCTGATGTCAGGCCACCCCTGTAACCCCCCCGCAGCCTCAATCCTGGCCCTCTGGGTCCCCCAAGGCTCCCGGGCTGCCCTCCGCATCCAGAAGATTCCAGAGCATCCTCAAAAGAACCAGGACCTGCTCCTGTCTGTCCGGGGCATCCCAGACACCTTTCAGGACTTCAACTGGTACCTGGGGGAGGAGGCCCACGGTGGCACGATGCTCTTCACCTACATCCCCGAGCTTCAGCGGCCCCAGAGGGACGGCAGTGCCATGGGGCAGCGTGACATCGTTGGCTTCCCCAATGGCTCCATGCTGCTGCATCGGGCCCAGCCCACCGACAGCGGCACCTACCAGGTCGCTGTCACCATCAATCCTGCCTGGACCATGAGGGCCAAGACCAAGGTCCAGGTGGAGGGTGAGTGTTGCCCCGCCGAGCAAGGAAGTGGGGAGGCTCACGCGCCCTGACATCTCCCACGGCCAGGATCTGTGCCCATACCGCCTCGTTTGGCGCTCTCCTTCACCCGTTCAACGCCTACTGATTGAGCACCTACTGTGTGCCGGGCCCTGAATCTATCACTTAATCCTCACTGATAAAATATCTATTGACCGCCTGCCTTGCGCCAGAGCCTGAGCCGGGCCCTGGGGAACACACTGTCTCTTTTACTGCTCCCACGCCTTCCCTAATAGGATATTTATTGAGCTCCTACGGTGTACGTGGTCCTAAGGGAGCAATCCACTCGGGGCAAAGTGCTAGAGAGGGGGCCGTGGACAATGGCGATGGCCAGCAATTCCTGGGCACTCGTCACTTGGGCACACTTACGCGAGAGCATAGCCTCTCGCCCTGGGCCCTGTTAACATTTCGGACCCGCTGAGTCTTTGTAGCACAGGGCTGTTCTGCGCGCTGTAGGATATTCAGAGACTTCCCCGGCCTCTACCCACTAGATGCCAGGAGGATTCCTCCAGCTGTGACAACCAGAATTGCCTGCCGACAATGCCAAATGTCACCCCTGATTGAGAACCACTGCTCGGTATTAACTCATTTGTATCTTTAAAAAAAAAGATACTGCCCCCTGGCTGGCTCAGCTGGAAGAGCATGTAACTCTTGGTCTCGGGGTTGTGAGTGTGAACCCCACGTTGGGTGTAGAGATTCCTTGAAAATAAATAAGTCAACTTTAAATTTTAATTTACTTTAAAACCCCCCGTGTAATGTCCTATACCAGTAACATCTCAATAGCGCCGGGGGGGGGGGGGGGGGGAGAACTTCTCAGCCCCCCCAAAAGCGCCAGGGGAAAAAAAAGAACTTCTCAGCACCACCCCCCCCCCCCAGGCAGACTTGGTCATTAACCATCTGTGTCCCCAGAGGACTCTGATCACGCCATTACTTCTGTGATTTTCATAACGTCCTCTGACTTATCACGTTGCAAACGTGTCTCACTAGGATGGAATTTTCTTCAGAGAGAGCGAGAGCGTAGTGATCCTTTTATCGTCCAAATTCTACCACAGTGCGGGGTGGGGGTGGGGGGAGAGGGAGGACACCATGGATTCTCAGTTAATGTTTGTTGAATAAATAAATGAATGAAACCTTTCTAGGCCAAAAACTCCACGAGGCAGGTACGATTTTTGTTTCCACTTTACAGATGAGGAAACCGAGGCACAGACAATGGTAGAATTGGGACTTGATCCCACAAAGTCATAACGCCAGAGTCTGGGAGCTTAGCCATTTCCTCCCAGAGAAGAGAAAGAAAGAAAACCTCCTCACCTCCATTCATATGTGGGAGGCGATAATGAACACGGAAATGATAAATGAAGGCCATATTTCAGAGACATTAACAATAATAGTGCTAACTTTATTTGGTGCTTATCACATGCTTGCTTTATGTATAACTCATTGAATCCTCACTGCAGGCCTGTGAGTGGGACATATCATCAGACTCATTTTACAGATGAGGAAATTGAGGGGCAGAGAGATTATGATTTACCCAGTAAAAAACAAAACAAAACAAAACAAAAAAAGATTAAACAGGATGATGTAATCTGGGACGGGAGGTCATCAGGTAAGCTTGCTGAAGAAGTGACATTTGAGCAGAAGGAAGGAAAGGAGCCCTGCAGATTTCTGAGGGACAGAAGAGGCAACAGCAAGTGCAAAGGCCCTGAGGCAAGTCTAGCCTGGTGTGTTCAAAGCATATAGACAGAAGGATGCCGTCGCCATAAGGCAGTGTGCGAGTTGGGTGTTAGGGGTCGAGGCCTGAGAGGCACACAGGGGCTGGGCTTGTTGGCCACGGGGAGAATGAGAAAAGCCACTAGAGGGTATTAAACAGAGGAGTGATCTGGTACCCAGTTTACCCCACCCATGGTTAAATCTCCATTGTATTCAGAAGGAAGCTGAGGCTCAGGCGGTTTAAGGCATGTCCCCAATATTAGCTTCAGGGCTGGGATTCGAATGCACGGCTGCCTCCGGAGATGCCGAACTGCTCATTCACTGGTTCCTTCAGCAAGGATTCCCCCACGAGCCTCTGCCCCAAGGCCGCCTCTGCGTCTGGACTGCCCTGGTCAGGGCTAGGACACAGTGGAGACTGAGGCAGCCCTGACCCCGCCCTCCGGGGGCTCACAGCCCGGCGGGGGAGACAGATATTAACTAATAATCACACACACACACAAAACAGGTCATCAGGAACAGTGCAGGGACCGCGAAGGAAAAGTCACACACGGAGATGATGAAATTATAAATAGCAGTAGTATGGAGGTTACCCCGGAAAGGTGCTCCTTCGACCACGCTTGATCATTACTGATAATTCTAAGTCGAGGGGAAAGGAGCTTTGGGAGATGTTCAGGCAGAGGGTTTGGTCTGTGCAAAGGGCCAGTGGCAAGAAGCTGTGGGATTCATGCACTGAGCAGGCAGGAGGCCAGCACGCCTGAGGCAGGAGAGCAGGAGGGACACCCTAGGCCAGCGCTGGGGGGTGTTTTCAAGCCCAGGCGCGGGTTGTAAGGACAGAAGCTCTGTGGCAATGACTCACAGTGTAGGGAGCCTTGTAGAACCCCGGAGGAAGCCCCTGGAATGTCGGCCCTGGGAGGCCTGGGTTCACAGCTGTCTCCTGGGAGCCTAGAATGGGGCCAGACACACTGTTGAAAAAATGAATGGGTGGGGAGCCCCGCAGAGCTGATGGGAAATAGAAGTTGTCGGAAAGGCAAGTGCTCCCTTCTCCTCCAGGGGGCGCCACCTCTGGCCGCATCTCGTCTTCATGGCTGGGGATTCCTGCCAGACCTCAAACCGGGTGTCAGCCCAGGCTTCGTTGCATATTTTGAATCTCTTCTTCCAAAAGGCAGGGATGGAAAGGAAGAGAGCTGGGGCGCCTGGGTGGCTCAGTTGGTTAAGCGTCCGACTTCGGCTCGGGTCATCATCTTCCGGTTCGTGGGTTCGAGCCCCGCACCGTGCTCTGTACGGACAGCTCAGAGCCTGGAGCCTGCTTCGGATTCTGTGTCTCCCTCTCTTTCTGTCCATCCTCCGTTCGCCCTCTGTCTCTCAAAAATAAATAAGCATTAAAAAAGAGAAAGAGAGCTGCAGAGACAGAGAGACGGAGACAGAATCTGGCTGATCCAGCCTGGCCTGAGGTTTCCTTCCCCTTGAGTGAAGGGTCTACCCCTTGTCCAAGGGGCTGGGATCAAGGAGAACAAACAAGATGGGAAGTCAGAGGCCTGGGGATCAGGACTGCACAGATGCTCAAGGACTCAACACCTGCTCTCCTCATAAGAATCATAATTTGAATCTATTGTTTTGTTCGCCATGAATCCCCTGGGGCAGAGCAGTGCTTAGCACACAGTAGGTACTTCGTAAGTATTTGTAGCTCCGCCTCTCGTCTATGAGCACTTACTGGATGCAGGGTACCTCTAAGCCAAGACCTTTGCTGACGTCGCTTCATTCCGTTCCCACAAGAAATGGCATGATCGTCACTTTACAGAGAGGCGAACGCCCCCCCCCCCCCCCCCACGCGGCTGGGAAAGGCAGGAAACCGAGGCCCCAGCTGGGTCTGAGTTCCTGTCCCTGGCCCTCTGCCACCCGGTTCTTTCTCAGCCCCAGTGGAAGCCACTCCCTTGTGGGAAATGCCAGAGGGCTGAGCCCAGGGAACAGGAAGCAGAACCCTTAGGCCAAAGGAAGAGCAAAGGAAAAGACGGAGGTAACAGAGGCACGGGCTTGGGCGTGTCCTCAGGGCAGGACGGGTCTCCTCGGCAGCCCGGGGCTTTTATACGACGACAGCGGTGGCCCTAAATCCAACCCCTGGGTGGGGGACGTGGTGGGGAGCTCTCCCTGGGTCCCGGGCAATCCCCACGCTTTATCTCTCTTAATCATCAAGGAATTTGTGTGCCTTTAGTGGCTGGAAAGGGGTTTAACACAGGCTGCTGCGGGCTTGCACAACCCCCAGGAGGCCGAGAACCAGAAACAAGGTGCAATCTACTTAGGGAGCTCTCCAGCCAGAGCAAGCATTGCCCGCAGTGTCAGCCCGGGGCCCAGAACCCCTGCCTGGGGGGGGGGGGGGGGGGGGGGGGGTACTGGCAGGCTGCATTCATTCACTCACACATGCATTCATTCATGCATTCAACAAGCATCTATTGGGCCCCTCCTGTGCTCCAGGCACTGAGCGTACAAAAGGAACGGACAGAGAGCTCCGTGCTGGGGGGGAGCGTTTATAGGTGGGTGGGCGTGTCCCTGAGCCCGGAGCCTGGGTCACGTGACCGTGCCGACGAGCTAAAAAAGGCTAAGGAAGGGCGTCTCGGGCAGAACTCCCCAAGTGGAGGACTCACAGGCTCAGGGCAGCCTGTGACAGCACGAGAAAGGTCCAGGGCACGGAGGTCCTATAGCTGTCCCCAGTGTACGGATGAGGAAACAGAGGCTCGGCGAGATGAAGTCAGTCGCTCGAGATCCAGCAGCCGTTAAGCAGCCTAACCCAGGCTCAAAAGCCAGAGGGGGATCACGGTCGTTTACAGCTGGTGTCTGTTCCCCCGTAAATCTAGTCGTGGGGGCTTGGGACCTTCAAGCAACCTTGCACGGGTTCCTCCAAGCCTTCCGGGCCCTCTGACGCCCGAGGCAGTAAACTACAGAGCCCAGCTCCCCTTCACTGAACACGCGCAGGGTGTTTCACACGCATTTACCCTTTGTGTCCTCCCAGCCACGGCACGACGATCCCCATTATACAGATGGAGAAACGGAGGCACAGAGAGTTTAAGTAACTTCCCCCAGGTCACCCAGCTAAGGAGCAGCAGACGCAAGACTTGAACCCAGGCTTTTATGACTTGATTCTGCCTCATCATTAACTACCACCATCGAGGGCTAAGTGGATGGTGTCACGGGTTTCATACTCACCGGCAGTACTCCCCTTTCGTCAAACGGCCGAACCTTTCAGAGCCTCTGGTCCCCAAATGTCTGTAAAGCGGGTTACACCTCCCACCATGGGTCGCGGTGAGGGCTGGTCGGCAAATGCATGCGAAGCTGCTGCTTTCGAGGCTGTGGAAATCAGCAAAGAATGAGACCAGTGAGAAAAGCAAAGGCTATTTATTCGGAGTTCGCTCTAGCGAGGGAGTCAGCCACTCTCGCTTGCATTGGGGCAGAGGCTCAAAGACAGGCAGAGGGGGGCGGGAAAGCTTCGTGGTGGAAAAAAGAGAAGGCTTCAGCTGTGCCCTGATTGGAGGCCGTTGGCCCGGGGAACCTAGAAGGCGATTGGTTAGGCTGCGTATTTGGCTTTCTCTGATTGGTCCGAAGTTAGAAGCAGGGACGAACCTTAGGGAAGCTGTTGGTTGTTAATCAAGTCCCGGCCATTTAAGGCCCATTCTTGCAGAAGTGGCTGTTTGTGGTCCTGGGTGGTCGCTGGAGATAGCAATCCTGTTTCCTTTAAGTCTGACCCAAAGCAGGCTGGCTTCCTGGGCTGTTTATAAGAGGGTGGGTTTTCTAGGCAGCGCACTGCAGACTGTGGGTCAAAATTCTATTTTTATATATGGTCTGGCTGTTGTCCGCTTGTGTAATGGCCTCTCAAAGCACTTTTTTCAGATGTATTTGTATCTAATCAAAGATACATATGGAGGGGCGCCTCGATGGCTCAGTCGGTTGAGCATCTGACTCTTGATTTCAGCTCAGGTTATGATCCCAGAGTCGTGGAATCAAGTCCCGTGTCAGGCTCTTCGCTGAGCACGGAGCCTGCTTAAGATTCTCTCTCTCTCTCTCTCTCTCTCTCTCTCTCCCTCTCTCTGTCTCAAAAAGATACACACGGAGAAATATAATCCATGGAAGAAGGCTCTGATGATGCTCTGTTAAAGAACAGAGTATAGCTGGTCCCAGTGACCAGGAAAGAGAAAAACCAAAAAGCAAACTTTGGAAAGAAGTTCCTGGAACAGTTCCTGGAACTGTTGCTTCCTGGAAGAAGAAACAGAATGTGGGGCTCTGTGCCAGTGGTATAAGAACCACCACCATTGTATTGTGTTCACGATTTCGGGGATTAGGAATTCAGACAAGGCGCGGCAGGGAGGGCCTGTCCGCTTCATGATGTCTGGGGCCTCGGATGAGAAGACTCAAAGGCTGAGAGGTTGGCTCAAACGCTGGAGGCTGGAATCATCCAGAAGCGTCTTCACTCACATGTGTGGAGGCTCGTCCGGGCTGTCAGCCGGGAACTTAGCTGGGACCATCCACCAGATCACTGTCGTGTGGTGTCCCCAGTGTCACTGCTCGGGCTCCCTCACAACATGGAGGCTGGGTTCTTAGGGAGAACAAACAGAGAGCAGGTTCCAAGTTCCAAGAGACCAAGGCAGAGGCTCCCTGGCTTCTTCCGACCTAGCCTGGGGAGTCACACAGCAGCATTTACATTGTATTCTTTTGATTACGAGCAAGCCACTAAGATTAGCGAAGAAGATTCGAGGGAGGGGCATTAGACCCTCTTCTACTACGTAAAAGGATGGCAAGTTCATACTGCAGCAGAGATCCTGTCGCAATCAACTTGGAAAAATACAGGGATTCACAGCCTCCCTCTTTGCCAGCTCACCGTCTATAGTAAAAGGCAGGAGCTATAGCAAGTTATAAAAAGAGGACACTCAGTCACGTGAATCGGGCAGGGTTCTTGCTACAGCAACAGAAACTGCTTCGAGCTGATTTAAGCAGCAAAGAAATAGATGAAAGGATCCCCAACAGCTCAAAGATCTTCCAGGAGGGCAGGGAACGGAGCTTGGGAGATGTTGCGTGTTGAATGATGTCGCCTCAAAAAGACGCTAAGTCCGAACCCTCAGGACATCAGAATATAACCTTATTTAGAAATAGCATCTTTGTAGAGGTAATTGAGTTAAAATGAGGCCACCAGGCTCCGCCCTAATCGGATACGTCTGGTGTCCTTATGAAATGGGGAAATTCGTGGGGTGCCTAGGTGGCTCAGTCAGTTAAGCATTTGACTTTGGCTCTGGTCATGATTTCATGATCCATGGGTTCGAGCCCCGCATCGGGCTCTGGGCTGACAGCTCAGAGCCTGGAGCCAGCTTGGGATTCTATCTCCTCCTCTCTCTGCCCCTCCCCTGCTCATGCTCTGTCTCTCTCTGTCTCTCAAAAGTGAATAAACGTGTGTGTGTGTGGTTTTTTAAAATTTTTTTTAAGGCAAAGCAAAGCCACAATGAGGCGTGGCTTTTTAAAAATGGGAAATTCGGACGCAGAATTTTGCATGTGAAATTGCCCAGCGTTCCAACGTCAGCAACAATGATCAACACAGTGCTCTTAAAGCATGTTTCAATGAGCTGCCGGTGCATGGAGGCTTTAAAGGAGGCTGGAAAATGTCTTTGTTTGGGGGAGACCTCCACCTCGCTAAAGCTCAGGGTTCTCTTTCCCAGGGAGGAGACATGATCGATGCCTTCCAGGTAGCAAAATGACTCCAGGGTCCCCAAGCCTCAAGACCCACAGCTTCCAGAAAAAGGGATCCCTTCCCCACCCCTATTCTGAACCACACCCCTTCGCCTCATTCTGATTGGGCCAACGGGAACCAATCACGAAGGCCAAAGGAATGCAGAGCGCTGATTGGCTTACGGCTGAACTGTTCCTGCCGCTTGCGCGCGCGACAAGGGACGGGATATCCCCAGGGAACGCACTGCAGGGGTGGAGGTGAAACAGGAAAGGAATCGATTTCGGTGAGGCCGACACCGGGGAGACAGCGGACTGGCATCTCAGACACGGTCTCCAAAGTGCCGAAAACACTTCTAGGTTTATATAAGGAAAATGTGGGCGAAGGGCAGTCGGTACACGCAGGTGGGCAGCCAAGGTCAGGTCCATCGTTGCCTCGGGGTCAGTGACAGGGGCCTTGCTGGCTCGGGGCAGTTCCTACTGCTTGAGGGGGTAGTTCCGGTTCCCATCACAGGATGCCTCGCATGCAGGGTCTGTTGCCGAGTTAAGAGTCAAGCTCTGTTGCCCGAGTTGGAAAGAGGAACTTAACTTCGTCTATTAGCAAGTGCAGCCTGAGGTCAGAAGGGAGGTAGTGGGAGCTCTCTCTCATGTCCAGGCTGCCAGCCTGAATCAACTCGTCGCATGATGAAGCGAGTAAGCTATGAAGGAAATGCCTATCAAGAGTCTCCTTGGCCTGGGATTGTCAGAAAAGACTTCCGGAGGGAGCTGGGAATGGTAAATTAAGCAGGAGTTCTGTATAGCGCATGGAGAAGAGTGTGCCAAGCGGAGGGAACAGCCTGGGCAAAGGCTGGGCAGCCCAGAGTGTGAGGAAAGGAGCCGGGGGGGGGGGGGGGGGGTGGTGGCGGGACTGCGTGGGTGGACAGGGCAGCAGAGGCCAGAGCAAGCAGAGCCAGGAGCAGGGGCCCTGGATGCTGCAAGAAGACTGGGCAACAGGGTGGGGGTGGGGAGGACAGGAACTGGGAGGCTCCTTGAGTCAGCCAATGGTGGGGGGAGGGGAGGGCTGGGCCCCACCTCCCTAGTCACTCAGCAGAGCCACTGAATTTCCACATGCTGTTGTGGGGATTCAAAAAGGTAGAAGGTGGGGGCACCTGGCTGGCTCAATCCATAGAGCATGCGACTTCTTGATGTCAGGGTTGTGCGTTCAAGCCCCATGTTGGGTGTGGAGCCTACTTGAAAAAAAAAAAAAAAAAAGAATTTTTTTTAAAAAAGGGAGAAGGTGCAAAAGTTGCCGACGCAGTGCCTGGAAGACGGACTGTCTTCTCTCCTCTGCCCAAATGCAACCCCTCTGGGCCTTGGTGTGCACATCTGTAAAATGGGCCTGACTTAGCCACCTCCCTGGGCTGTGGGGGCAAAGACCATATGTGCCCAGACAGGAACTATCCTCCTTCTCCCAGTGAGAAGATTACATTTGAAAAATGGGCTTTGGACACTTGGAACAGATCAATTTTCAGGGAAATGGATGGAATCAGCAAATATTGATGGATTTCGTTACGCAAATATATACAACGGCACCCTAGTCTGTTTGGAAATAACAGTCTTCATTCGTGCAGAGCCTGAAACGGTTAATTCCCACCCTTCAGGGGCTCCTGGGCCACAGGCGCCTTTTTGGAAGCCACACAGCGTGGTCAGTTAGGAGCTCAGGTGGCCCAGGGGTAATCCCAGCACTGCACTTACTGTGAGGCATCAGGCAGGTTAGTACGCCTCTCTGTGCCTCAGTTTCCTCCTCTTGAAAATGGCACAGAATCTACTTTGTTGGAAAATTGAAAGAGCGGTGTGTGTGTGTGTGTGTGTGTGTGTGTGAACTCATTCAGTCTTCACAACAACCCCACGAGGTAGATATTCTTCTTATCCCCAATTTCATAGATTGGGAGAGGCATGGAAGGTTGAGTAATCTGCCCAGGGACTTGAACCCCAGCATTCTGACCTCAGAGTCTGCGAGCTTAGATGCCAAGAAGGGCTGGGACATAGCAGGTGCTCAGCTTGATATTTAAAGGCTGGAGGTCCTCGCGGGGGTGTGTGGGGGGGGGGTCAGAAGTCAGGCAGGCTTCGTCCCAAACCTGGCAGCTAGTGTTTGAGAACCCTGTGAGTCGAGACCCTATGTCCCCGACAAAACATAGCCCAGAACCTCATCCTGGAGGTGTCATCAACTGAGGCAAGAAAAAGCAGGTCGGTGGGGTGAGGTGGGGGGAGTGTGTCCGGGGGTTTCTGATGTGCCGGGGATGGTAGGAAATCTCAGGGAAGCAGAGATTTCCAGGAGGGGAGAGCCGAGGGGTTGCATCTGGGGAGGCTGAGTTTCATGTGCAGCAGAATCAATCAGAGAGTCAGATGCTCAGCTCTGGAAAGCAGGAGAAAGCTCTGGGCTGGGAAAATGAAATGGTATCGGTGCTCTACAGACAGTCACTGATGCAGGGGTGAGGGGAGGGGGGAGGACGCCCTCCCAGGACATCTCACAGGCCTCTTGCTCTCTCCCATACCCCTCAGAAAAGCATAAGGAGCCGCCCATTACACACCTGCCCATGAGCGCTGGGACCATGGTTGCCATCATCATTGGACCCCTTGCCGCTGGGGCCCTCTTCATCGGGAGCATTGCCCATCTCCTGTTAACAAGAAGCTGGAGGGGCCAGAGCCACAGGTACAGGGGCCCCAGGCCTCTCTCTCCTTCCCTCTGTCTTCTTCCCCACCCCTTGGGTCCCGCTGGTTGATCCTTCCATGAGTCATGTCATCTTGCCAGATGTGTATGCCAGACCTACACAATCTCATCAAATCTCGGAACTCTTGAGGCGGAAAGGATCTTTCTAGCCTGTACGAGATAGGCGTCTGCACTCCCAGGGACAGAAACCCTACCTCTGAATGGGCTTACAAAAAATTAGAAAGTTTTTGTTTTTTTTTTTTCCTCCATGAGCTTCAGGTATGGCTGGATCCAGGGGCCCGATTTTGTCAAGAGACTTCTCCATACACCTCTCAACTTCGCCTTTTCTCCGTGGTGGCTTCGTTCACAGGCAGGCCCTCCCCTTGCGCAGTGTGACGAGACAGCTCCCAGTGGCTCCAGGCTTACATCCCACCAACTGGGCCACCACAGCAAGCAGGCCACACCTTGTCCCTAACACTTCCAACCAAAGCCTCAGGGCTGCCTCTCACTGGCTTAACTTAAATCACATGTCCTTGTGCAGACCAGCCGCTAAAATACCCTGATTGGCCAAACTTGGGCTATTTGTGCGGCTCTGGAGCCAGAGGCAGACCCAGCTCCACGTGACCAAATGGGTTCAGAGGGGGGAGGGGTCCCCCCCCCCAGAAAAAAACACACTTTATTGGCAAAGAAGCCCAGTGGATGGTGGGCAGGCAGAGGCATCAGGCGGTGCCTCCCTCTGCCCCCGAGGAGGGTGGGGAGGATGGAGAAGGGCCTGCTTTCCCAGGGGACTGTCTGTTTGTGAAAAATTCCTTCCTCATGAAATCAGTCTCTTGAGAACCTTCTCTCGTGACCTTGGTTCTGAGCTGCTTGCCGACGAGGAATTTCTCCACCCTCCCTACTATCCAGAAAATGAAGGCAGCCACTTTACCTCCTCGTCCTACTCTCCCTTAGGTGCTGTGGTCTCTGGTTCTTGATCCTTCGCCTTGTCTTTCTCCCGACATGCTCCAGTTTAGGGGCGGCGAACAGCTTTCGCCTCCCAGCTCAGTTGTGCTCAGTGAATCAGTCAACACACACCTGTTGAGGGCCTACTGGGTGCCCTAGAGAGCTTGGCCGAAAAGGCGTTGGAGGCCGCGCTGAGTTCCGTGGGAACGGATGCTGTGATCGATTAGTCATGTCTGCCACGGCTGGAAGGAGGGCATTAAAGGCACCTAAGCCATCCCTGCCAGGCCTCCTTCTTAGCTCACAGCTGGCACAAAAAGAGGTGATGTGGGTCCCTAATGCTCCTGGGGGCTTCCCGGGTGTAATCTGAAACCAGCCCCCAAACACAGAGCGGAGGGAGAGACTGAAGAAAGAGGCCACTCCCGGTCAGTAGGGACAGTTTCACGAAGCAAGGAAAACCTAGATACGAGGTTTGTCTGGGGCAGCAGCTAAGGAGGAGGTCCTAACTGGGCTCAGTCACGTCCACCGTGCAGGTGTCCTCAGCACCACATGCCATCTGAAGGCCATGTCCTGGGAGCAGAAAAGGCAGGTAGAACCCACATTCCCAGGACAGGGAAGGGGGCGAGGAGCCCCCGAGGGCCTGTGTCCAGCTCAGCGGTCAATCGGTGATCACATCTTTTTTTTTTTTTTAATAACATTTATTTATTTTTGAGAGACAGAGAGAGAGATAGAGCACAAGCAGGGGAAAGGCAGAGAGAGAGGGAGGAGACACAGAATCCGAAGCAGGCTCCAGGCTCCAAGCTGTCAGCACAGAGCCCGACGCGGGGCTCGAACTCACGGACCGTGAGATCATGACCTGAGCCGAAGTGGGACGCTTAACCGACTGAGCCACGCAGGCGCCCCGTCGAGCTACAGATTTAAACCATTGGCTTTCATTTTCCTCACTTTCTACTTAAGTCAAGTTTCATTGCAACATGGCAGCTTCTGTCTCCTGCTTCCACTCCCACCCCCCTACCCCCACCCCAGTCTGTTCCCCATTCAGCAGCCAGAAAGATCCGGTGAAAATCAGTCAGTTTGGGTCCCTCAAAGTCAAGGCCAAAGTCCTCACCATGGACACAAGACCTAGCTTGACCCACTAGCCCCCTCTAACCTCCCCTCTTCCCCCTCTCCCCCTTACACTCTCTGTCCCAGCCACACCCCTGTCTTTGCTGTTCCTTTGCTATTCCTGCTCCTGCCTCAGGGCCTTTGCACAAGCTGTTAGAACTCTCTTCCCATGATTTCTGCCCTCTACCCTCTGCCCCTTTCCACCTTCATTTTCCTTCATAGCACTTTTCACTCCCTGATGTTCTACTGTCAGTCACTTATATGACTTCTCTCTCTCTCCCCACTAGAATGCCTGCTCCAGGAGGCCAGGGGTCCTTGTCGGTCTTGTTCCCAGCTGTGTCCCCAGTGGCTTCAACGGGGCCCAGCCCACGGTCTGTGTTCTGTAAATATTTGTTCAGTGAGTTGATGAATGTGCTGCAATGATGTCGAGTGTGTTTTTTTTAATTTTTTTAAAGCTTATTTATTTATTTTGAGGGAGAAAGAGAGAAGGAGGGAGAGAGAATGAGCGGGAGAGGGGCAGAGAGAGAGAGAAAATCCCAAGCGGGCTCCATGCGGTCAGAGCGGAGCCCGACGGCAGGGCTCGATCCCACGAACGGTGAGATCATGACCTGAGCCAAAATCAAGGGCCGGACGCTTAACTGACTGAGCCCCCCGGGCGCCCTCAAGTGTGTTTTTTAAATAAGGGTATCCAGGGGCGCCTGGATTTAGATGGTCTGTATGAATAGTGGCATCGGTCGTGGGCACACAGTAGTGGCTGGGGAAACTGAGGGAGGGCTCTGTGGCTGGAGATTATGGGAGAAGGGGCAGGGGGGATGGGGCACGTCTTGTCCTGACTCACTCTGAAGCGGGGACCAGACCATCTCTCTCTCTGATGGGCCGATGGGCTTTCCAGCTTCTCTGAGTCTCTCTCCACCCAGCTGAACACCCTAACACAGGCCCCCTCCGTGTGTCCCCAGGACGACAACCACAGAGGAGCCAGAGGCACACCCCAACCACAATGCCGGTAAGCCGGAAGTCCCTCCTCTTCCAAAACTCTCACCCTGTCACTCCTCTCTGCTCAAAGGCCCTCCGTGGCTCCCCAGTGTCTGTAGGACGGGCTCAGCCTCCTTAACATGGCTCTCAAGACCCCCATACGCTGGTCCCCACCATCTTTCCTGGCTTTGTGTCCCACATATAACATTCCCAGCCTCAAAAAGAAAACAATAAAGGGGCGCCTGGGTGGCGCAGTCAGTTAAGCGTCTGACTTCAGCCAGGTCACGATCTCGCGGTCCGGGAGTTCGAGCCCCGCGTCAGGCTCTGGGCTGATGGCTCAGAGCCTGGAGCCTGTTTCCGATTCTGTGTCTCCCTCTCTCTCTGCCCCTCCCCCGTTCATGCTCTGTCTCTCTCTGTCCCAAAAATAAATAAACGTTGAAAAAAAAAATTAAAAAAAAAAAAAGAAAACAATAAAAAACAGACTATATATATATATATACATATATATATATATATGTATATATATATATATATAAAATCCAGACAGGCCAAACATATCATCGCCCTTCAAACACGAGGCTGTTTCCACCAGGCCTCTGCACCTACTCGCTCTTGCTTTTGCATAGCTCTCTCTTCAGTCTCAGACGTCCCCTCCTCCAGGAAGCCCACCTTGACCCACCTCCAGGAGCCCTGGGCTCCGCCACTCACCCTATCCACTCTGGGGACAGACCTGGCTCTCACCAGACTGTGAGCCCCAGGAGGGCAGGGCCAGCACTGCCTTGGTCACCGCTGTGTCCCCAGCACCGGGCTGGGCAAGAAGAGGGCTTTGCACAAATGTTGGCCGAACGAATGAATGCCGACAGCAGCCAGCACGGGCCTGTGGGCCACCTGTCAGCCGGTTCCTCCCTTGTCCTCTGCTTCAGGTGACGAGAACATCTACGAAGTGATGCCATCTCCGACCCTCCTGGTGTCCCCCCTCGGTGACCCGGGGTCTGCGAACACCGCCACGGTGAGCCCCACCCCCTCCCCCCAAAGCCCACCTGGTGCCTCCCCTGGGAGCCCGCTGTGGGGCCCGGCACCTTGTCCCACACAAGTCGCGTGGGAACGCGACTCTCTCTGGGATGCTCCCTGCTCTCGAGCCACCAGGAAAAGAGACCGGAAGGGACCCAACCTAAAGAGCCTTTGTCTCTGGGGCACGGAGGCTGGTGGGGGGACTTTATTTTCTCTGCCGCTTGGCTGTAGTTTCTACACGGAGCAGATACTCCCCTTATTATCGGTGGGAAGGGCTGATAATAAGAAAAAGTGAACTGAACGAGAGCAGCAATTTCAAAAGCTGAAACGGAGAAGCTCAGAAGGGCAGGTGTGGACGGGAGGCCGAGCGCCAAAGGGGTCATGGGCAGAACACTGGACGTGCCACCGCCGGTGCCGGTGAGGACTTGGCATCCAGGTCTGTCCTCACAGCAAAGGTCAAAGGTTGGAGGCGCCCGGCTCACCCGTGCTCTTCCCTTGCAGCCCCTGCCCCTGCCCGAGAACCACCACTATCAGGTGCGGAGCTGGGAAGCGGGAGGGGAGGGGAGGGGAGGACGGCGGGGCGGGAGGGGCCCCCTCACCCACCGTCCACCTGCTCTCAGGGTCCCTAGTTGTACACGGTACAGCCTCTCCCCTCCTGGGGAGGCACTTTCCTCCCTCTTAGAAGGATTCCAAGGCTGTGAGTTTGCACAGGAGGAAATGAAGCCCAGAGAGGCAAGGGCGGTGCCCAGGGTCACACAGCAGGTCGGGGCCTGCGTCAGACCCCACCGCGGGGAGCCCGTTCTGGGCCTGCGTCCCAGCCCCTCTCTGTCCCCTCCTGTCCGCCCCTGGATCTCTGTGTCCCCGTGTGTCTGTGTGCATTTCTCTGCGCGTTATCTCTCAGCCTCTGCCTGGCTCCCCCCTGACCCTGACCCTGACCCCCCCACCCACAACCCCCTTCTCTCCGTCCCCCACCAGGACCTGCTGAACCCCGACCCTGCTCCTTACTGCCAGCTCGTGCCAAGGCCCTGAAGGGGTCCCAGGGCCCTGGAAGGGCGACGGCCTCAGCCCTCCCCTGGGACCTGGCGCCACAGAAAAGCCGTACCAGAGACCCCGCAGGACCAGGCCGCCAGGGCCGTGGGGCCAACGAGGCGGACTCCCACGAAGACTTGGGCAGGTGTCCCGGGCAGGGGGCAAGAGATCATGATGGACCCAGTTCCTCTTGGACCCTCTGAGTATACAACCCACACTCAGTTCTGGTCCTTCCAGCAACCTGGCCTGGGCCACGTGCCTGTGAAAGACAGGCTTTCCTTGTCCCAACCCAAAGTACCCCCACACACACTGGATATGGGTCGGGGGGGGAGACACTTGGGGCTTGGGCCTGCCTCTAGCCAGACCTCACCGGCGCCTACTTGGCCGTGCTTCTGACCGTCAGCTCGCGACGCCCCACCCCTGCTCCCTGGTTGTCCTTGGAGCCCCTCGCCCCTTGGGACAAGGCAGCCCCCCACCACACAGGCCCCCTAGGATAAGGCACATGGCAGGGAGGGCCGGCCTCACGGGCTGTGACCCCAGACGACAGACCTGGTCAGTTACCGGGTAAGACCCCTTCCCTGCCCAGGCAGGGGCAGACCCCGCCCCTCTCCAGACTCGTCTTTCAGAACCTGTGGCCAATTCCTGCCCATTGCCCCCACCCCCGGCCCGAATCGTACCAAGGCCCTCTCTGCCCCCACCCAACCCCAGGCCCCAAATGTGGGCCCAGTCTGTAGCCCCTTAATTTATTCACTCACTCAGCAGTAAATAAGCCGCGTGTTATGCACAGTTCTGGATCTTGCAGCTTTGGGAGGGAACAAAACAGACAATCCCTTCTGTTCTCCTAGAGGGGCGCCGTGGCAGGGGAGAGAGTCAACGAGCGAAGTAACTAACACACGTGGTGTGTTGGATGGTGATGAGGCCACTGGGGAGATAAAGAGAGGCGGGGGGCTGGGAGTGTTGAGGGATTGGGATTTTACTTTTTGAGAGAGAGAGCGCGCATGTGCGTGCAAGTGAGGGAGGGGCAGAGGCAGCGGGAGGGACAGAATCCCAAGCAGGCTCCACACTCAGTGTGGCGCCCGACGACGCAGGGTTCGATCCCAGGGCCGTGAGATCATGACCTGAGCTGAAATCAGGATTTGGATGCTCAACCGACTGAGCCACCCAGGCGCCCCGAGGGATTGTGATTTGAAACATAGGAAGGGCAGAGAAGGCTGCTGAGAAGGTGACAATGAGCCAAGACCTAAAGGGGGAGGGAGGGGAAGCCACGTAGGGATCTGGAGGGAGAGCATTCCAGGCAAAGCAGCAGCAAGTGCAAAGGCCCTGAGGTAGGACTGTGCCTGGGCAATAAAGAGGCCAGGGTGATGGGAGCAGAGGAATGAAGAGGGAAAGGGAGGGAGGTGAGTTCAGGGAGATGGGAGCGGTAGGTGGTACAGGACAAATAAAGCCTAACGGACCGGACCGTAGCTTTTATTTCTTTATTTCTTTATTTCTTTATCTATCTATCCGGGAGCTGAAAAAAGACTGGTAGGCTGATAATGGCCCCTCAAAGTCGTCTGTGTCCTAATGTCCTGTGAATGTTACCTTATGTGGCAAAAGGGACTTTGCAGGTATGATCAAGTTAAGGGTCCTGAGGGGCCCCTGGGTGGCGTAGGTTAAGCGCCAATAACTCGTGTGTGGGGCACCTGGGTGGCCCAGTGTGTTAAGTGGCTGACTCTTGATTTCGGCTCAGCTCACGATCTCACGGTTTGTGAGTTCAAGCCCCGCATCGGGCTCTGCTTGGGATGCTCTCTCTCTCTCTCTCTCTCTCAAGCTAAATAAATAAACTTAAAAAAAAAAAAAAGAAAAGAATTTCAGGGGCACCTGGGTGGCTCAGTCAGTTGGGCACCTGACTCCTGATTTGGGCTCAGGGCATGATCTCGCAGTTTGTGGGTTCGAGCCCTACATCAGGCTCCGCGCTGACAGTGCAGGGCCTGCTTCGGATCCCCTCTCTCTGCCCCGCCCCTGCTCACGCTCTCACTCTCTCAAAGATAAATAAATTTAAAAAATAAACTTAAAAAGAAAAAAGAATGTCACCAGAAACCTTTAAAAACAATAACTTGTTGCTTCATCAGTGCAACAAACATTTATTGACCACCTGCTGTATGCAGTGGTCGTAGCCCCGGGGGAGACAGCCGAGAACGAAACAGAGGTCCCTGCCGTCAGAGAACTGACAACACGCGGCCGGCGTCAAACACAATCTCGGCGGGGGGGGGGGGGGGGGGGGGAGTGACGTCGCGAAGGAGAATGCGCAGGCACCGAGAAAGCTGGGGGGGGGGGACTAGAGTGGGGGACCCCAGGTGTCTGGCTTGACCACAGGAGGCAGCGACCCGGGGGGGGGGGGGGGGTGGAGACAGTGCACGTGGGTGCACCCTGCAGCATGGCCGCCCCAGAAATGTCATCTTCTGTCACCGGTTGGGGTGTGAGTTGATCGGGTCCGTCCTAAAGCCGGGCTTGCAGGCAGGACCCATGTCAATGCAGAACCAGCAGGGGGCAGCAGAGGACCGTGCAGACCCACAGACAAGCTCCCAGGCCGCTGGGAGCCTCTCGCACACCGCCTCCCTGCACCTGTCCTTAGCCTCTGCGCCTTTGTTCCTCCTTCTGGGTGCCCTGAGAATGCACCCAGCTGCCCAGGCCCAAAGCATAGGCGCCTTCTACCCTCAGGGAAGGACAAGCACCAGAACCCGCCTCCTAGGGCCTCCTGAGATTGGGGTCTCTACAGCCCAGCCCTGGGCCAGGACATTTCTCCCCGTCATCTCCTACCTGGTCTCCTGCCCCCTCCTACCCTCCCCCCCACAAGACAGCCCAAGGGATCTTTCTGAATCCCAAACTCAGTACTGCCTCTCCCTGCTCAGAACCATCCATGGCTCCCCAGTGCCCTTAAAGTCCAAGCTTCTCGCCACAGCCTGCAAATCTCTGGGAGGTCTGGCTCCAGGAGGCCCCTCGGCCTCTCTCAGCACCCCTGACCCTCACCCCCACCCTGAGATCTGCGGTCTACAGTCCACCAGACCGAACTGCTTCTGGGCCCTTCGCTTTTGGCTCCCCGTGCTGGGAGCATGCCCGCAGGCACAGCACTCCACCCTGCCTGCCCCACCCCCACTCATCTCCCAGGTCTCAGCTCAGACACCTCTTCCTCCAGGAAGCCCTCCCTGACCCTCCAGCTGGTTCAGCTCCTTCTGAGTTCATCCGCTTCAGCCCTGCCCACTCTGGCTGGTCACCGTCTGGGGACAGACTCGTCTCTCCATGGACTGTAGGCACCGGAAGGGCAGGGCCGGGGCCGCCGGGGTCACCGATGGGTCCCGGCCCCAGGCAGCAGGACAGGCACGGGGCAAGGGCTCAAGGAACGTACGTGACACACGGGAATGTGTGCGGATCCTCGTTATCTACATATCCGCAGCCTCCACCCATTCATCGACAAATGTTCACCGGGCACCTACTGTCCGCCGAGCTGTGTTGAATGAACCTACCCGGGCTGCAGAGACGAGAAGAGAAACCAGACAAGCGCCTCGTCTCAGGAAGCTTGCAGGCCGGGAAGGGGGAGGCGGGGGGGGGGGGGGCGACCTAACATGCCCTGCACTGTGCTAACCCCTTGGCGCTGATTAGCTTCATTTCATCCTCACAAGTTTACTCAGGGAGGCGCTGTGGCTGTTCCCATTCTACAGATGGGAAAACCGAGGCTGAGGACGTTCAGGTCACACAGGGCGCAAAACGGATCCACTGGAAATAGAACCAGGGGCTTTCTAACATCCGGCTTTCTCCTCTACTCACTCCGGCCCGTGAAGAAGGACCCAATGTAACCCGGGCCGCCCGGATCGGCCGGCCCGGCCGAGGGGCTCTGCCTTCCACGAGGCGGCATGCGGAGAGGCCAATGCCGATGGTGGAGTTTCAGGCCCTGGGTCGGGTTTGGAAGAGCCAGTGACCTCGGCTGGGACGAGGAGCCCCTGGGGTCCTTCGCCCTCTCTCTCCCCCCGAGCTCTGCCCACCAGGGCTCCCGGCGGGCCGCCACTCCCTTCCCCTGAGTCCCGGTCACCACTGCATTCTCAGGGCTGTGGCTTTTCCTTATACCGATGAGGAAGTGACCGTGTAGGGAAGGAAACGGGCTGGCCCATGACCAGGACTGATTATGATTCATGGGGAAAACCCTTCCCTCCCGAGCTCAACCTCTTTGTACGCGAAGGGCATCGCACTCTGAAGACTGGCCGGTGGCCCCGGGCTGGCCGCGGGGGGGTCGAACCGCCCGTAGGGGTGCAGGCCCCTTCCTGAACCCGGGGGCCCGCGGGGAGCCCGGGAGTTTAGACCCGGGGATCTTCACCTGTGGTGCACGCTGGGATCCTACGGAAGACTTTGAGGAAAGCAGTCCACCGCTGGAGTAGACATTTCAAACGATTGGGCCATTTCTGCCTCCTGGGACGGGGACACTTTCCGGGGGCGGCGAAGACGGTCTCCAACTAGATTTGGGGACCGCCGCACCGGGTGAACTTGATGCTATAGAAAATCGTACCCCTGGGGCGCCTGGCTGGCTCGGTCGGTGAAGGCGTCCGACTCTGGCTCGGGGCACGATCTCACCGTTGGGGGGGTTCGAGCCCCGCATCGGGCTCTGTGCCGACAGCTCTGGAGCCCGGGGCCTGCTTCGGATTCTGGGTCTCCCCCGCTCTCTGCCCCTCCCCCACTTGTTCTCTCTCTCTCTCTCTCTCTCTCTCTCTCAAAAAAAATGAACATTTGGGGCGCCTGGGTGGCGCAGTCGGTTAAGCATCCGACTTCAGCCAGGTCACGATCTCGCGGTCCGGGTGTTCGAGCCCCGCGTCGGGCTCTGGGCTGATGGCTCAGAGCCTGGAGCCAGTTTCCGATTCTGTGTCTCCCTCTCTCTCTGCCCCTCCCCCGTTCATGCTCTGTCTCGCTCTGTCCCAAAAATAAATAAACGTTGAAAAAAAAATTAAAAAAAAAAAAAGAACATTAAAAAATTTCTTTAATAAAATAAAATCGTAAAAAAGGAAAGAAAAGTATGCCCCGGGGAAGCTGAGGAAGGGATGATGTTTATGAGAGACAGGAACCCTGAACAATACTGACCGAATATTTGAAGGAAACACTCCGGGGCGAGGGGTGGGTGGGGGGGGGGAAGGGGGGCGTGACTGGCAGGAGCTGGGGGATGGGCAGGGAGCCATCGCTCTCCCCTCTACTTTCGATGAGTGTGTGGAATCTGGAGATGTTCCAGAATAAAAAGTTATTCAATTGTTTTTTACCTAACTCTAAATCCAAATCCGCGCCCCCCTCCCGTATTCCTGATGGATAAAATGCACCCGACTAGCCTATAATAGGTCACCTTGCATCCAAAATCTTACTCCCTATGTCCCCTGCTTCCCGTGTAACCACCTCTTCCCTCTGCCCCCTCCCTCCCTCCCTCAGCTCCGGCCACACCAGCCTCCTCACCGTCCTCACCCTTACCAAAGACCTTCTTGCCTCAGGGCCTTTGCACCTGCTGTGCCAACTGCCAAAAGCGCCCTTCCCCCTATGTTCCTCCACAGACCCCACCACGTCCTTCAGCTCCCAGCTCACATGGCCCTCCCTGACCTCCCTGGTCACTCCCTACCCTCTTGCCCTACTTTATTTTTTTATAGCAGTTGTCTGTCCCTGACGTGATATGACTTATCGGTTTTTCGATTAGCGTTCATCTCCCTCCAATGGGATGAAGCCCAACAAGGAAAGCGATGCTGCCCGTATCCCCAGCGCAGCCTGGCAGATAGTCGGTGCTCGATAAATATTTGTGAAATGATTGAAGGACGAGGGAAAACCCGGGTGAATGAGGTGAGAGGACAGAAGCGGGGGATGGGTGTCCAGACAAAGGGCAAAGCCCGCGCTAAAGGGCTGAGGCTCCCAGATCCACCTGCCGGCCCGCCCCTGCATGGGCTCTTCCCGGGGGTGAGGACTTTAGGGGATCTGGGGTCCTTTCTCCCCAAGGACAGCCCCCCCCCCCCCCCCCGGACCAAGCCCAGACCTTGCGAGGCGGGCACAGGAAGCCACACCTTGAGGTCAGGTCCCTGAGTAAATATTGCAGCACCCTGGGCCTCCTCTCACCAGATAAGGGGAGGGAAGGGGGTCAGAAACCCGCTTTGGCCTCTCGCTGAGGGATTAGCTCCAGCCCCTCAGCCCCAAGGTCTCTGCCAGGGGCAGGAGAGGACAAGGGTCTTGCCACAAGGGGCCCAGGCTAGTTTCCATCTAGCAAATACTGATTAGGTCCGCGGTGGGTGGGGTCTCCATGAAGGACAGGGCCCCGGGCCGGCTCCCTAGGGAACTTAGTGACGTGGCTGGTCAGATAAGAGGGCTTGGGGTGGGGGTGGGGGGTGGAAGTGAGCTGACAAGACCTGAGAACCTTGTCCCCAGCCTGCTGTGATAAGACGCACCCACTCCAGCCTCCTGAGGCAATGGCCTTGAGCCTCAGTTTCCCGGTCTGCAAAATGGATCCTCAGTGGGGAGGGAGGGGGCTGCGGGACAAGGTAACAGGTAAGGCCAACCTGAATAAGAGCCTCTCTGTAAAACGTACCCACGGTCCGGCCGTTTCCCCCTCCCGGGTGCCCGCTTTGGTGCCATCCGGCAGGAAGGATGGGAGCCACGTACACGGGACAAAATGCCCGGGTACCTTTTACTCATAGCTCACCTCGGTTCAGAGAAGTTAGCGGCCCGTGGCCACCATACGGGACACGGCTGGACTACCGCAGTCACCTCCTCAGCCCCTCCCAGCCCCGCCGCCACCCCCTCCACGCCAGTCTGTTACCCACACGCAGCCAGAAGTTTCTAAGTGTCAAACCCCCATCCGTTCTCTGCTCAAAGCCCTTCCATGGCTCCAGCGTCAGAGCAAAAGCCAAAATCCTCCGGCGGCCCATGAGGCCTGCCGGATCCGCCCCTGTTCCTTCAGCGGCCCCCTCACTCTTCCTCACGCTCCTGCCTCAGGACCTTGGCACTGCTGTGCCCGCTGCCTGGGATGCTCTTCCCCTGGATTCAGCACGGCTCCCTTATTCAGTCTCTACTCCAGGGTCGCCTCCTACAACGTCTTCTCACTGCCCGACATAAGGCAGTGCCCAGGCCCCCTCCACTCCCTCCCCTGCTTTCTTTTTCCCCATGGCATTACCCCCACCTGATACAAAGCTCTATGTGGTTGTGTTTATTCACCTACTGATTATCTCGCCAGACAGAAAGAAGGTCAGTTCTCCGAGGCAGGGACTTTTGTCTACTCATGCCCATAACCTCCTGCCTAGCCCGGCGCCTAACACACAGTGGGTGCTCGAGAAACTTCAGCTCTCACTTGAACCAAGGATCCAGGCTCGGGTCCGGGAGCACCAGCGGAGGGGCCGGGAGGTGGGGAAGGGGCCGGATCCGGAAAGGCAAGGACAGCAGACGCCGTGAGTGGTCGGGAGCCATGGCAGAGTCTGGACAAAAGCCTGGACCTGTTCCAGTACTTTCAGAGCCACGGCCTCCTCCTGCTCCTCAACCAGATAGCGAATCACCAGACACCCAGGCCTCCCTGTCATCCGCCCCTGGTGTCCACTTCCACAAGCGCTCTGCGCCCCACCCTGTGCTGTCCGGCAATGGGGACACGGTGGTGACCGCAACGACCCAGGTCCTGCCCTCCCAGGACTCACAGTCCAGATGGGGAGACAGGCCCACCCCCCGACCGTGAGCAGCCAGGGTGGTCAGGGTGCTCTTAACCACCACCACCCCCTCCGAGAGTCCAGGAGGGCTTTCTGGAGGAGGAGGAGGAGGAGGAATTGGGCAAGCAATGAAACAGAGCAGAGGGAAGCGGGGATATGCTGGGCCGGGAGGGCAGAAGGGAGGCGGAATAACCGGAGCACAGAGTTCCCGGGAGGAAGGGGTGTCCGAGAGGCCAGTCGAGCCGGCAGGGGCCATGCCGAGGAGCTGGGCTTTCTCCCGAGGGCGCCGGGGAGTAACGCAGGTTCTGAGCACCATGGAAGGAGGGAGGGCGAGACCAGGGCCAGAAACCTGGGAGGACGTGGGAGGGGGCAGGAGGGGTGCCTGGACCAGGGCAGGGGCCACAGGGAGGGAGAGAAAGGCACACATGGCAGAGAGATTTAAGAGGCAGGGGCCACAGGATGTGGCGTGCTGGCGGGGAAGCGTCGGGGACAGAGGCCTGGGTCTCTCTGTCCCAGTGACGGGTGGACAGTGTCACCAACCCCTTTGATAAGAGGACGAGGAGCAGAAGCAGGCCTGATGCCAAGGTCGGTCTGGGACAAGGTGAGCGAGTGGCGCCCAGGGACAGCTCGGGGGAGGCGTCCTGAATGACTCTGAGACGCGGTCCCAGGGCTCAGGGGAGAGGCCTGGGGTCAGGACAGAGAAGGGTGAGGTGAGGCTGCAGGCGGGGGGGGGGGGGGGGGGGGGGAGACAAGGCGCCAGCGCACCCACACCTCTCGCAACCCCCCCATCAGAGCCCCGCCCTGCAAGGGCAGCTCAGGGACACGGGGCCCGAGGAGCAAACTGGGACAGCTGAGCCACAGGGACGGCCCCCTACCCGGAGGCAGGCCACTGGGGCCCGAGAAGGGCCGGGGGACCCAGAAGCCATCAAGGTATCAGTAATAACACATCTGTCGACAACACCCTTTCCCCAGATCCCCCTCCGCCCCGCCCCGCATCGCCGACGTCACCTTTCCAGAGACAACCTTCCCTGATCCCCTCCCCCACCCCCAACTGAAAAATCGCAAACCCCCCTTCCTGGCTTTATTTTTGCCTCAACCGCACTTATGCCCATCCGACACGGGACACTTTGTATTTTATCTGTTTACCCCCAAGGGGGCAGGGAATCTATCTACTTGCGCTTAGAACGGTGCCCGGCAGGCAGGAGATGCCCTTTCAATATTTGTTGAATCAATGAGTGGTTTCTTGGCCTTTTTGCCCTGTGCTGGGCATCTTCGCAACCATTTCACACTGGTTTACTCACTTAATCTTTACGACGGCCCTACGAGGTGGGGACTGTCATTGTTCCCATTTCACAGATGAGGAAACTGAGGCCCGGCAGACTCTATAACTTGCTCAGGGTCGTGGAGGCTCAGGGTCCAGCGCCTGCCCTTTGAATAAGGGTGACACCAACCAGACCTCGTGTTGGGGGCCCAGTTCCGCCAGGTGCTGGTTCAAGTCCCGACAGGGAGCGTCACGCTAATTGCGCCCAACAAAACTGAGGAGGGCCTACACCATCCCTGTTTCTTTTCTTCCTAATGTTTACTTATTTTTGAGAGAGACAGACAGAGCATGAGCAGGGGAGGGACACAGAGAGAGGGAGACCCAGAATCCGAAGCAGGCTCCAGGCTCCGAGCTGTCAGCACAGAGCCCCACGCGGGGCTCGAACTCACGAACCGCGAGATCATGACCTGAGCCGAAGTCGGACGCTCAACCGACCGAGCCACCCAGGCGCCCACCATCCGTGTCTTGCAGAGCAGCTCATGGAGACTCGGCAAGGGACTGCCTCCGGCCCCACTTCGGGGAAGTGCAGAGCCAGGGTCAAAACAGGGCCCTCTGTGGCCCCAGAGGCTCCGCAGACCCATCAGACAGACACGGGAAAGAAGGCCTCAAGGAAAGACAGAATGCGCGCTTCTCACCGTGTGCAGGAAGCCAGTTGGCAGCACGGCCCCAAAGAAAGCGCGTAGCCGCCGAGCCTCCTTCCCTCGGGGTGGCTTTGGAGACAGGGCAGGGTTCGAACTCCCTCTCGCTGCAGGAACTTGGGCAAGTCAGAGCCCGTGCCTGGCGCCTCAGTTTCCCCATCTGCAAATGGGGGTTCTAACAGTGCCCACCTCACAGGAAGTCCCCTGAGAAGATACCGGAAGGTCACCCACGGCGCAGAGGCTGGAAAACGGCAGTCGCTGCTGATTGGTTTTATTCTTTGGTGACCCCCCAAGTGCACCAGGGCCCGGGGTAAGAACTGCCCTAAAATCTTCCCCCGCCCTCCTCCTCCCTGGCGACCTGGTTCTCCTCCTGGTACCAAACCCCGGGCCCGGGCCCTCGGCACAAGGAGGTTAGGCAGCGCCCCAGGAGGCCCGGCCGGGTCGTGACCCCTGGCCGGTGCCTGCCACACCCGCTCTGGTACCCAAACGGGGCCCCAGATCCTCGGTGACTCGATCCCTCCAAATTCAGGTGATCTCCCCCGGCTCCAAATCACCAAACCCTCCCAGGTCCCGCGCCAGACGGAGCCAGGTCCCAACCAGGAAGGGCCTCGGAGCATCGGGACGCCAACGCCGCTGTCTTTGAGTCCGGGTTGGGGGCGAAAGATGGCACTGACGGGGTGCAGCTGGCTCTTCCTCAGCGGTGAGCGAGAACGGTGCCCCCCACAACCGCAGGCCCCGGGGAGGGGGGCCTCGGGGAAGGGCAGGGACCCCGGTCCGGGAGAGGCAAGGTGCGAGCCAGAAGTCCAGCGTGCCGGGTAGGGAGGGCCCCGTCTGCTCCTCCAAGAGGCCCCGGCTAGGGCCAGCCACCCAGAGAAGTCTGCAGGGTGGACCTCAGAGATTTTTCCAAGATCGGGGTGTGAGGCTAAAGCAGGGGGGTCACTGACCCACCCTCGCTCGCGTGGCAAACCCTGACTGAGCTACAAAAGCGTGGCTGGGGTGAGCCCTGACCCCCAGCTCTGCCTCTCCCTGCGGACGTGGCTTTGGGCAGTCACCTTCCCTTTCTCAGCCTCAGTTTCCTCATCTGTGAAATGGGCTAAGCTCCCAGGGTCGTCCGAAGGTCACAATAAGCAGCGTTCACTAGCACTTACTCTAAATGTTTTCCGGGTGTTAACAGCCACCCTAGAAAGGAGGTCCGCTCAGGACCCCCCTCTTCCTAGACGAGAAACCCGAGGCTCGGAGAGGGGAAGCTGCTGGCTGGGCTCAGCCTGTCAGTGGTGGCAGGGCTGAGTGCTAGACCCAGAGCCCTCACCCCTCGCCAGGATGTGTCAGCCTGGAAAGTACCAGAAACCGGGGCCAGGCATGCAAACACTTCTTCCCCGAGAACCCGCCACGCCACGGCCGCCCCTTCTGGGCAACCACACATACAATTCAAACCCAAGCAGCCCTGACCAGCTAGTCGGGTTTGGGGCTTATCTCCTGGGTTGGAGGGAAAAGGGTGGAGTCAATTCGTCCCGCCCCTACTTTCTGCCGCGGTCAGACCTGCCAAGGCGGAGGAAGAGCACCGGACTGAGAGTCCGGGCCCAGGGCCTAGACGAGCCAGCCTGATTGTGCAAGCCCGGGTTTGGTGACTCTCTCAGCAGGAAAACCCTCTGGGCCCCCAGGAAATCCAAAGTTCTGGCGAGCACGTGCTAGGAGCTTGTGCTCAAGGCTTTGGGCCAGACCCCAGGCAGAGCCCATCGAATTCAATCCTCAGTCCCACCGCAGGACTGAGACCCTACACCTGGCTCACACTGATTAGGCGCTCGTGGTATACCAGGAACACGCGTGGCAGGAGATCGCCACGGCTCCTCCTCCACTGAGTGGGGGCAGTGGCCACGGCGGCCTCACCCGCCCCCTCCGGCTCCTCTTCCTCAGCCGCCTTCCTGAGCGCGGGGGCCGAAATCTCTATCACCCCCGAGCCTGCCCAGCCAGCCGAGGGGGACAACGTCACACTGACCGTCCACGGGCTTTCGGGGGAAGTGCTTGCCTACAACTGGTACGCGGGGCCCACGCTCAGCCTGACGTACCTGGTGGCCAGCTACATCGTGAGCACGGGCGACGAGACCCCTGGCCCGGCCCACACGGGACGGGAGGCTGTGCGCCCCGACGGCGGCCTGGACATCCGGGGCGCCCTGCCCGGGCACTCGGGCACCTACATCCTGCAGACCCTCAACAGGCAGCTCCAGACGGACGTGGGCTACGGACACGTGCAGGTCTATGGTGAGACGCCCCGCCCCCCCTCGGCCTCCCCTGTACCACGGCCAGCCTTCCCACGTCCGTCCCGGCCCCTCTGATAAAAATTAAAATGAAAATAAATTAAAATGGAAAACCGTTAAAAAAAAAAAAAAGACAAAATAACATTAAAATGCTTGCCTCCTTCAGGATGGCTTCCAGGACTGCCTCCTATCCCATTCTTTGCCCCTCTGGCTGGGGGTTACAGAGACGCCCCCAGGATCCAGCCATGCCCCTTGCCTAGAGCAGGGGTGGCCGGGGGAGCAGGCAGTGCCCGGCCCCCTCCCCCTCTGTCTCTTGCCCCACAGAGATCCTGGCCCAGCCTGTGGTCACGGCCAACAACACGGCACTGGTCGAGCGCCGAGACACCCTGCGCCTGGTGTGCAGCAGCCCCAGCCCCGCTGAGGTCCGCTGGTTCTTCAACGGCGAAGCCCTGCCCATCGCCATCCGCCTCGGCCAGTCCCCCGATGGCCGGGTACTGACCCGGCATGGCGTCCGCAGAGAGGAGGCGGGAGCCTACCAGTGTGAGGTCTGGAACCCGGTCAGTGTCAGCCGCAGCGAGCCCGTCAACCTGACCGTGTACTGTGAGTCCTCCTGGCCCCGCTAGAGATACCCTGCGCCCAAACCTCATAGATGGGGAAACCGAGGCCAGGAGAGGGTGCCCAAGGGCGCACACAGTGAGTCAGTAGGTGAGCTGGGGTGAGGCACCAAGGATCCCTTTCTTAGGGATGCACTTGACCCATGTCCTAAGGACTAAAAACCACCCTTGAAACGGACCAATCCTTCAGTTTGAAGCAATACAAGCAGGGAAGAGACACAGGGCCGGTTGGTTGTGAAATGGAGGTGGGAAGTGAGTGGCGGGTGGGAGGGGAGACAAAAGAAATAAACACAACCAAAGCATGGAGTCATTCCCAGGGGCAGCAGATATGCAGTGTGGAATCCGGGGGAAATAAATCACAGAGGTACGCAAGGGCCGCCGATGTAGAAACACTTAGAGCCTAGAATCCTACGACCAGAGAATTCTGGCTTTAAGAAGCACTGAATTCTAGACTCTGAGAATCCTAGAAACTCTAGAAGCAGAGATTCTTAGAATCTTAGAATCTAATTCTAAAATCTTAGAGGCACCCAATCCTAGAATTTTAGAAACATAGACTTCTAGAATCTTAGAATCCTAGAACCTAGAAGCATTGACTAGAAACATTGACTCTTGGAGCCCTAGAATTCTAGACTCTTAGAATGGCTTATGAGAAACTGATAGACCGATAGTCTAGTCGTCGTCGTCTTCTTCTTCTTCTTCTTCTTCTTCTTCTTCTTCTTCTTCTTCTTCTTCTTCTCTTTTTTTTAATGGAGCCATAGACTTCAAAAATATCTTGAAATTTTGTCTGGCCCAACATCCTCTTTCTACAGATGAGAAAACAGGTCCCCTGAAAGGGGAAAGTGATTCTCGAGATCCTAGAGCAAGTTAGAGATGTGTGTGGGATCCGAAAAAGCCAGAGCTTTCTCCCTCCGCTAGGCCCACACACTCCCAGAGGCCCAGCATGGTGGAGAGGAAGCCAGGGTGCCCATCTCTACTGCCCCGTCTCTCTCCCTCCTGCCCCCCACAGATGGCCCGGAACGCGTGGCCATCCTCCAAGATTCCACCACCCGCACGGGCTGTACCATCAGACTGGACTTCAACACGTCCCTCACCCTGTGGTGCGTGTCCCAGTCCTGCCCAGAGCCCGAGTATGTGTGGGCCTTCAACGGGCGGGCCCTCAAGAACGGGCAAGACCACCTCAACATCACTAGCATGACGGCGGCCCAGGAGGGCACGTACACGTGTATTGCTAAGAACCCCAAGACCCTGCTTTCCGGATCCGCCTCGGTGGTGGTCAAGCTCTCCGGTGAGTCGCCCCCAGCCTGACCACCACCCCCTCCCCATGGAGGCCCAGTTGGACTATGAAGGTTTGGCCCCTCCACCAACAGTTAGCGCACCATGTGCCCAGGAGATCACTGGAGAGTTAAGAGCTTCCCAGCCCACTCTTTGGCCAAGTCACAGAGTGGCATATCGGGTGGACCCCCTCTTCAGCTGGAGACGGTCCATGCCTTGTCGCCTGGAAAACAAACAATGAATCAGACTCTTCCTTCAGAGTCCTCAGTGTGTACCTGTCCACATCGGGCAGTGGCAGGGCGGGAAAACGTTCAGACGTCCCTTCCTGTGAGTGCCCCTGTTCTAAATTCAGCCGGTCACAGAGGCTTTGGGGCTGACCCATTCTCTCCACACAGACAGGTGAACTCCTGTGCGGCCAACTGGATTACCCAGTTATCTGGCCCAGAGGACCGTGCATGCGCGCACACACACACACACACACACACACACACACACACACACACACGGAAAGTCACAGCCAGCTGATGGCAAGTGGAAAAACACAGCCAGGGAAGCATTGTCTTGCCTCTGTCCTTAAACAACCTGGGGGCTGGGGGTAGTGCAGACACAGCTGGTGTTTTCAGAGCTATCAGGATCCTCAGGGGACACTTTCTCATCCCCTGGGGATGGTGGCTTTGAACACTGAGGCCTCCTTAATTCTGCCTTGGTTCCTTCCCAAGTGGCCACCATGCCCCCAGGGACGGTGGGAACAGTCCTTCCCTCCCTCCCTCCTCCCTCCCTCCTACTAACAGGCTGGGTCTCATCCAAAGGGTGGATACTCTTTCACCCAAAGCAGAAATGGCATCCCCAAAGGTAAGTGTACCTCCTGCCCCACCCCACCTGGGGCCTGGGTAGCTGGTCTTGGCCAGAGACAGGGAGATGTACCAGATGACCCCAGGGGCCGCCCCAAGCCCTGCCTGTGCAGGCCAAGATGGGGGGTGCCCAAGTGTGCAGGTATGTGCAGGGAGTGGGTAGAGCACCCCCGAGGGCCTCCCGAACTGTCAGCAACCCCGTGGCAAGTGCCAGGGAGAGACAGAGGAAAGGGAGACTCTATCCTGAACCCCATCTGGGGGAGACTCTGATGTGATGGAGGAGACATGGTCTCTGCTCTTGGAGAGATGATCCTGGAATAGGGAAGCATGACTTCCTTATTCGAGGAGCTGCCAGTCAGAGAGAAGAGGCAATGTCTCACACTCCATGGACTTTAAGCAGTGATGGAGGAGACATGACACCCACCCTCAATGAGCTTCCAGTCAGATGGAGGAGACAGTCAGTTCACCTTGGGGAGACTTTGTATTCTGATGGGAAGTCAGTTGTATTCTGATAGGAGAGATGTGGTCTTAAGGAGACATGGTCCTTTTTTTTAATTTTTTTTAATTTTTTTTTTGAGAATTCCTAGTCTGATGGGGGAGACATAGTTCCCACCTTTGGGTTACTCCCAATCTGATGGGGGAGTAAAGCCTCCCCCTACTTTCTAGGAATTTCCAGTCTGATGGGGTAGACATACCCCCATCCAGCTTCTGGGGTCCCCAGACTGATTGGAGAGACCCAGCCCAATAATCTGGAATTTCGAATCTGATGGAAGAGACATGGCCTCCCACCCTCTGGAATCTTTCAATTTGATAAGAAACTATGGCCCCCACATCCTGAGGTCTCTTGGTTTGACAAAAGAGATACAACCTGGGGTACACAACTCCCAACTATCTGAGACGGAGACAGGGCCCCCATGTTCTGAGAATTTCCAGTCTGATGGGGGAGATATGCCCCCCCCCATATTCTAGAATTTCCAATCTGATAGGGGAGACATGGCCCCTATATTTTGGGAATTTCTAATCTGATGGAGGAGACATGGTTTGACTCTCTAGGGTCTTCTAGTTAAGCGGGAGAGATATCCCCCCGAGGGCTGGAAATTCTTAGTCTAAGGTGGGAGAGACGGCCCCCACCCTTGGGGTCCCCCGATCTCCTGAGGGAAGACAGAGCTCCCTGGCAGGCATTGTCGGGACACAAAACCCACCTCCACAGCCACACAAGTCAGCTCCTTCCTCTGTCTCCTTCCCCGGGGGCCCCGCACGCGGCGGCACCAGTCAGTTGCGGGGGAGGCAGGGGCGCGGGGGTGGGAGGGGGACGCCACGCCAGGTGCAGGCCCGGTGACCCAGCCCCCCGCCCCCCCCCACTCTCTCTTCAGCGGCAGCGGTCGCCATGACGATTGTGCCCGTGCCCACCAGGCCGATGGAGGGCCAGGATGTGACGCTGACCGTCCAGGGCTACCCCAAGGACCTGCTGGTCTACGCCTGGTACCGCGGGCCTGCCTCGGAGCCCGGCCGGCTGCTCAGCCAACTGCCGTCAGGCAACTGGATCGCAGGCCCCGCGCACACAGGCCGGGAGGTGGGCTTCGCCAACTGCTCACTGCTGGTGCAGAAGCTGAACCTCACGGATGCCGGCCGCTACACCCTCAAGACCGTCACGTTGCAGGGCAAGACCGAGACCCTGGAAGTTGAGCTGCAGGTGGCCCGTGAGTGTGTCAGAGGGGGGCAGAGGGTGTATCTTTTCAGACAGACGCTCCCAAAGCGGGGCTTTGTCTCCTCCAGAGGGGGGAGGGGAGCACGGACGAAGGGTGGATCGGGGTCCCCAACAGACTTGAAAGAAGGGGCTCCCTCTCCTCCCTCTGACTTGGGGATCTCCAAATGGAGTTTTTGGCCTCTTCTGTCAAACCGACAGCCTAAACTAGAGGTAGATAGGCCTCCTGCATGGAACCGAAGGCTACCAAAGGGGGATTCCACGCCTCCTCTCTCATATAAGAAGTACACCAGACTGAAGGTCTCAAGAAAGGAGGCACAGTCTGAGCGTAGGGCACCCTTTTTCCTGCAGGTGGGTAGACCGATTGCCTCCGCTACTTTATTGGGAAAGTGGGTTAATGATGGGAGTGTACCTCCCCCATCAGACTGGATGTATAGTACGAGGGTGGATCGTAACTCCCTCTTTAGACTGGGAGATCCTAGACAGTTGGCATCATGTCTCGGCCTCTGCATTAGGGTAAGAGTGAGGACAGAATTTCTACCATCAGAGGGGGACATTTTTCTCTCAAAGTGAAAGAGGAAAAATCTCCTCCATTAGGATAGAGGCTTCTAGGTGATGGGAATTTTGTCTCCTCCCTCAGACTGGGAATTCCCAGTGGTCAGGAGCCATGTCTCTTCCATCAGTCTGGGAATTCCCAGATGTTGAAGACCATGTCTTGCCCATCATAGTAGGGACTCCCAGAGTCAGGGACCATGTCTCCTCCATCAGACTGGGAGCTCCCAGAAACAGGTCTCCTCCATCAGACTGGAAGTTCTCGGAGTCAATGAACCATGTCTCCCACATCAGACTCGGACCTCCCAGGGTTAAAGACCATGTCTCCTCCATCAGACTGGGAGCTCCCAGAAACAGGGACCAGGTCTCCTCCATCAGACTGGTAGTTCTCAGAGTCAATGAACCATGTCTCCCACATCAGACTGGGAGCTCCCAGAGTTAAAGACCATGTCTCCTCCATCAGACTGGGAGCTCCCAGAGTCAGGGACCATGTCTCCTCCATCAGACTGGGAGCTCCCAGAAACAGGGACCAGGTCTCTTCCATCAGACTGGAAGTTCTCGGAGTCAATGAACCATGTCTCCCACATCAGACTGGGAGCTCCCAGGGTTAAAGACCATGTCTCCTCCATCAGACTGGGAGCTCCCAGAAACAGGGACCAGGTCTCCTCCATCAGACTGGAAGTTCTCGGAGTCAATGAACCATGTCTCCCACATCAGACTGGGAGCTCCCAGAGTTAAAGACCATGTCTTCTCCATCAGACTGGGAGCTCCCAGAGTTAAAGACCATGTCTCCTCCATCAGACTGGGGGCTCCCAGAACCAAGGACCATGTCTCCTCCATCAGACTGGGGGCTCCCAGAGCCAAGGACCATGTCTCCTCCATCAGACTGGGAGCTCCCAGGGGCAGGGACCATATCTCCTCCATCAGACTGGGAGCTCCCAGGGGCAGGGACCAGGTCTCCTCCATCAGACTGGGGGCTCCCAGAGTCAGGGACCAGGACCATCCCCATCAGACTAGACATCCCCAGAGGTCCAAGAGGCCATGTCCCTGAGGCAGGCTTCATCCCATTAGACCAGGAGCTCTCAGACACTGGGAACTTGGTCATTCTCCAGTCTGGAGCCTCCTCTCCCCCATCAGACCAGGCATTTTTGGAAGCCCTGAGTCAGGGATGGCATCTCCCAGCTCAGATGTGAACTTTCTGGGGTCAGGAAATCAGTCACTGCCAGGCACCCCTTCCTTCATCAAACCCTGGTCCTGGGTCAGTGCTGGAGGTAGAATGCTCTTCGATGACAGCAGGCCACCCCCCACCCCATGAAGCCTCGGAAATCCTTTTCACCCTGTCTCTCTTCTCACAGTCAACCTCCCTCCCCTGCATGAGGACCAACGCCACCTTCCTGAACCTGAACCTGGCACAGGCTGAGCGTGGGGCCGCGGGAGGCTGGGGGTGGGCAGGGGAGCACGAGGGGTGGGGGCACCGGGAGCTCGTCCTCTACCTCCCTGACAGCCTCTTCCACCCTTCTGCCCCCTCCCCCCCTCAGCCCTGGAGTAGCAGCGCAGCTGTGGCTGTGGGGACCTCCGGAGAGAAGAGCTCTTCACGCCGTCCTCCCCTTCTCCTCCCCCTGATTGGAGGACCACTTGTTCCCAGGGAGGGTGCCGGACTGACCACGGTCGGCTGTTCTCCTGCTTCCGCGCTAGAGCTAGAACTGACAGGGCCCTACTTCTCTGAGTTGTCGGACAGCCACAGAGGCCATAAATGTCCTGGTTAACACATGCATGTGTCAGCCTCTCCTTCTCTGACCGTCAACCCTGCCATCTCCTGGTGACCACACTTGCCTCCTTTCCTACCCGAGGTTATTCTCAGTGTGGGTGCACGCGTGCACAGGGATGCCTAATGGACCGTGATGAGTCCCTCCTGCTCAGTGTCAAGGCCTCGGGCTCTTCCCACGTCTCCCCAGGTTATATCTGACGGTCCTGCTTCCCAACGGGCCAAAGACTGCCCCTCCCTGGGACACCAAAACACCAGGGTTCTGTGGGACATAGCCCTCCCCTATGCTGCAACTCACTCCCCCTGGGCCCTGAAGCAAGGCTGCTCATGCCAGGACAGGGAATGACCAAATTCCCTGGGGGGCATGAGGAATGCCGTCTATTTAACCAAAGATGCTCCCTTGTGACCTTCATTGTCCTGGGATTGTCCGCCACCCCATGTCTGCTCAAACATCACCTGCACAACTCTAAAAATATCTCCCTCCTCCTCTAAATGCAAATGGAGTAGGGGTGGGGGTGAGGGGTAGAGAGTGAGGGATTGGAAGAGAGTGTCTTCTAACACCTGCGACTACTAGGACCAGAGCCACAGGCCCTACTCAGCCAAGATGTCGAGAGAGAGAGAGAGAGAGAGAGAGAGAGAGAGAGAGAGAGACTCCGTGTTGGTCAGAAGTGGTGATCACAGACTCAGGGTAGCAAGAGAGGTTTGGGCAGGGATAGAAAGGCCTAGTAGAGAGATTTCCTAGAAAGTTTCAAGACAGAGACTTTCTGGGGGTGGCCACGTTGAGATGGGATGGTGGGTGGTGAACGCACACCACAGTGAGGGTTATAAAATCTGGATTATGATCCTCCATTTGCCATGGATTCATTAGACTCTCAGTCTGTTCATCAGCAAAAAACGTGTGGGCTTGGGGCAGGCTAGAATTTTTTCAAACCATTTTATTAGCCTCAGAGCCCTTTCCTCAAACGCAAGCTTACATGGTAGGTCAATATAGGATTCAAAATAGTAATGCGATAAAAGTAGGTACAGCCCTCTCTCCCCCAAAGTTTATTTACACCTAGAAAATTCCTGAGATGTCAATTAAATAAACCTTGAATTACAGAGGCAATTACAATGCAAAATACCAACCAAAATCAAATGCCCGTGAAAACGCTAGATCCAGAAACCTGTGGTATAGGGCCAAAGCCGCACTTGGAGGGGGAATGATAGTCTTAAATGCTTAAAGGCATTGGGAATACCAGAACGGAAAGAGCTTGACGATGAACAAAATAAGCCGTCCAGAAAAATAAACCAAGGGAAAAAAAAAGGTAAGGAATGTAAAAAGGCAAAAGCAGAAATGGATGAAGGATAAAACAAAACACAGAGTGCGTCAACTAAACCTAACGGTTTTTTGAAATGTTGACGGACATTTTTGAAATGTTGACGGACTAGGCAAACGTTTTGCAAGTGTGATGAGAGACAGGGGAGGCCAATATCTACAATCAAAGAGGGGGGGCCCGGCTGGCTCTATCGGTAGAACACACGACTCTCCATCTTGGGGTTGTAAGTTTGAGCCCCACGTTGGGTGTAGAGCTTAGTTAAAAATATAAATCGGAAACAATAAATACAATAAAAAGAGAGCCTGGTCTGGTTGCAGTAGAGGGTTGGTTCTTGGTTAGATGCACAATAACCAAACACACGAAGGGAAGAGGGTGTGGAATACCCGGGGAATAGCTCCCCAGCAGCCACTCCTCTCTCATGATGGCAGTCGCCGCCTCCGGTAAAAGAAACTCAAAGTGTCAGATGCTCACTTTCCCAGAGGGCCTCGCAGCTCCGGGTGGCCGTGTAACCAAGTTCTGGCCAATGAAGGAAGGAGCGAGCCAAAAGTCGCGTCCACGCCTCTGCCCCCGGCCGAGGGAGGCGCCAAGAGCGCTCTCCATGGAGTTTGAACGCTATTTCCTAAATCAGTGGTCTCCAATATTAGGTTTCCGGGCAACGGCACAACTAGGAAGCGTGGATGGCTTTGAGTCCACACTCCTGACCCTGATATTATCCAGCCCCCCAAATGGGAAATGGCTCTCGCATGCGCGCCCTTCCACCAAGTTCACGTAAGAGCGAGCAACGTACCTAGGGCTGGAGCCCAGGAACACCAGTTAGAATTTCTCTTCGGTGGCCAGGAAGGGACTGGAAATAATAACACAAGGCAAAGAGAGGGAAGGCTAACATACACGATGAAAGGGAGACTGGTACGGGTGAGGGGAGCTTACATGGAAAGAAGACTATTTCTCTCTCACGGAAAGACTTCCCAGAGGCGGATTGCTCAGAACTGGAATCGCGACTCCACAGGGGGCATCAGAGACACAGCGCCCTCTGGGTTTCTGCCCCATCATTCGTGACGCGGGGTTGCCATTCCCTTGGTCACCTCGTGGTCCAAGATGGCTGCTGGAGCCGCCGCAGCCTCGTCCACGTTCCGGGCCGGCCGCGGAAAGAAAGGGACCGAGGGCAAACGCAACCCCACGCAGGTTGCGCCCCCTTTAAGGAACCTTCCCCAAAGTCCCGGCCTGCGCCGGCCGCTTACATCTGATTGGCCAGCTGTTAGTCACATGGCCACCCTAGCTGCAAGGGAGGCTGGGACTTGTAGTCTTTCCCCTGGGTATATCGCCGCCCCCCAGAGAACCTCAGGGTCCTGCGTCGCAAGGAAGAGAGGAAGAAGGGATCCCGGGTGGGCAGCTGGCAGGCCGGGCCACACGGGACCTTGGAACTCCTTCCTCAACTGGACAAAACAGCCTTTCTCACCTAAGCCCGAAGGGAAATTGCCACAGCCACGGCATTCAGGGTTTGCGAAAGACAGTGGTTGTGTTCAGTTGGGGGTTGTTTTGTGCAGTGCAGAATGAGGCCAGCGGGAGGGACAGGGTGGAGGGAGCCAAGGAGGAGGCTGCTTGGGTTTCTAGGTCAGTCGGATTCCAGATCCCGTATCCTCAGGGTGTGGAGGCTCGGATGTCCCCAGGACCAAAGCTCCCGTCCCTCTAGGCATCCCTGGGCTCCAATCCCCTTATGTTAGCAGTTCCAGGAAAGAACAGTGACCGCAAAACGATACTAGCTCCTGTATCTGGAGTATCGACCGTCCTTGTGCGAACACGTGCTCAATGAATTTCTACAGCAACGCTTCAGAGTAGTTACTGCCACTTGGTCCATCTTCTAGATGAAGAAACTGAAGCCACGGGGCGCCTGGGTGTCTCAGTGGGTGGAGTGGCTGACTTCGGCTCAGGCCGCCATCTCACAGTTCGTGAGTTCGAGCCCCACATGCGGCTCGCTGCTGTCAGCACAGAGCCCTCTTCGGATCCTCTGTCCCCATCTCTCTGCCCCTCCCCTTCTGGCTCTCTCTCTCTCTCTCTCAAAAATAAACATTAAAAGAGAAAGAAAAAAGAGAAACTGAGGCACAGAGAGCTTAAAAACCTTGCTCTGGGTCCCCCAGTTCCCACAGCTGCTGGGTGGAGAAGCTAGCTGGTAAGTCCCCCTCATTCCTCAGCAGGGCAGGCCGGTCAAGAGCGGAGGCTGAGCGCCCAGACAGAGCTGAGCTGGCCACTTGCAGCCGGGGGCGGGGACGTTGCTCTTCCTCGCCTATAAAACCGAGATAATAGTGCCCACCCCTAGAGTTGTTGAAAAGAGTCCACCACGAGTAAAGGATCTATGCAGAAAAGGTTGGTAAATGCTTTCGGCCCTAGGCGTGAGCTTTTGGCAACAGGCAGAGGAAAAAGTCAAAAATCACGATTTTTCTGTAATACGTTCTTCTTGGGGGGACTTAACTGATCCTCTCCTGCACAGGTTTGCCGCACTTTATGTAAGATGTGATGTTCTTGAAAATTTTAATCGCTGAAAGTGTCTTCCAAGGAAAAATAATAAAGTGTATGAGCTTTTTTTTTTTTTTGGTAATGTTTATTTATTTTTGAGAGAGAAAGAGAGACAGAGCGTGAGTGGGGAAGGGACAGAGAGAGAGGGAGACACAGACTCTGAAGCAGGCTCCAGGTTCGGAGCTGTCAGCACAGAGCCTGATGTGGGGCTTGAACTCACAGTTCGTGATCATGACCTAGAGCCAAGGTCGGATGCTTAACCGACGGAGCCACCCGGGTGCCCCACGTGTGAGCTCTCAGAATCACGGTGCTGATCATCACTGGCCCCGGGGTAATGTGCTCTTGGCACAGATTTTCTGACTTGCTGCTCACAGCCTCCCTTTGAAATGGGGCCACGTTTTTCCAATCTCCTAGCTGTTTATTAAACATACGCATCCCAGGTCCCTGCCTGGCTCCAGGAAATCTGTGTTTCCAGGGAAGAGACCCGGAAGCTGAATTTTTTACATCAATAGTCTGGCTGATCTTTGTCACCTGGGAAGTTGGAGGGCCTCGATGCAGGGACTGGTTCACAAAAAAAGGAAAGAGAGGCACAGAGAGAGGGAGGCACCTTGTCCGAGGCTACTCAGCCAGGAAGGGCCGAGTTGGCCCAGAGAGGGGCAGGAACCAGCTCAGGATCACACAGCAGGTTTCGGACTGGAGACTGGGGCTCTCCTCTGCCCCTGGAGGTCGAGAGCAGCCCCCCAAGTCCCCCACAAAGCCACAAAGGCCGGGTGGCGCTTGGGTCCCCGGATTCCACTACAGCTATGGATGGGGCCCAGACTGGGCGGCCAGGGGAGCCGCGGCCTCTGTCTTGCCCCCGTTCCTCCCCCCTCACCTAAGATGCCTTTTCTCAAGTAACCCTCCTGCGGTGGGGAGGGCAGGGGTGGGGGCAGGAATGACCTTGAGGCCAGAGCACACAATGGCCCAGTCACTGTCTGGAGCCCTGCCAGTGAGAGGAAGGAAACATGCCCTGTTTTTCTCCCCTGGGCTGGAATGTTGATGCAGGATGGAGCGAGAGAGGAGGGCGAGCCGAGGGAGGAGGAGGGAAAAGAGAAGGAGGGAGGAGGGAGGGAGGAGGGAGGGGAGGAGAGAGGAAGAAGGAGAAGGATGAGAAGAGGAGAAGGGGTAGGGGGTGCGGGGGGGGGGGGGTGCCCGGCACCAGGGTGCCAAGGCCAGACTTTGGGAACCAAGCAGGGAGTCTGCTCAGCTCCAGCCAGGCCCGACACACAGTGCAGAGCCCAGAGAGGATGTCCCAGCCCCCTAAGGTTGCACAGGACCAGGGCAGCCAAAGGGTCTCGCCTTAGCCGCCAACCACAGGCAAGAGCTCCCTGAGTCCCCACAGTGACCTTCAGAAACAGGTGTCAGCCCTTGAAGTCCTCAGAAGGGGAAACAACGGCCCCCTGACTATTGTTCCAACAAACCACACAACTCCTGCCCCAGGACCTTTGCACTGGCCTTTCTTCCTGCCAAAAATGGTCTTACCCTCAATCAATCGATTCAGGTCTTACCCTGAATCAATCCATTCAGGTCTCTGCTCAAATGTCACCTCCTCACAGGGGCCCCCCGAATACCCCGTGTTGTCTAGCTTTGTCCTTCCGAGCATTTATGACACACCCACGCCCAACTTTATAGGATATATTTCTTTCTTCACCTATTCATTATCTGCCTTCTCCACCAGACTGTGAGCCCCACGAGGCAGGGATTTTCTCTCTTTTGTTCACTACAGTGTGTGTCTATCACCTAAGTCAGTGTCAGTGCCCGGTTCCTTCTGGATGCTCCAGGGCATTACCCAGCCTACCGCAAGCTAAGACCCGAAAGCACAGAAGATCTAGGTAGAAAGTTGGCAGGGAAAAGCATTTCAAACAGAGGGCACAGAATGTGCAAAGTCCAGGAGGCAGGAAACCAGGTTCACGGCCAATATGGCTGGTGTGGTAGCAGGCCACCAGGAAGAATTTGGCCTTGGCCCTCACCTTGAGTGGGAGCCACAGTGTGGGGGGGTGGGCAGAGCTGGACAGCCTCCGTCCCGGGTTCTAACAGGATCCCTCCGGCTGGAAGAAATATAAGAAAAAGATCAGGTAACAGGTAGACAGGAGGCGATGGCAGCCGGGCGGGGGGAGGCTGTGGACACGGCGGGGAGAATAGATTTTGAACGTGAAGCTGACAACATTTGCTGATGGGCAGGACGCGGCGGAGGGAAGAGAGGAGTCAAGGGGTCTCCGAGCGAGCTCAGGGCCTGAGCAGACGCAGGGCGGGGGCTGGAATGGAGGCCTGGGCGTTCGAGAGGCCGGCGAAGCGGGAGCCGGGCCCAGACCCCGAGGCGCACAGGCGGCTCCATGAAGGAAGTTGGCACAAGCGGCGGACTGTGGTTTTCACCCACCTCGAGGGGCCCCTTATCCTCTCCCCCAACTTCCCCTCACGCCGGGTGGAGCCGGCCTTTTGTTTGTTTCCCTCTCGTCATCCGTTTTATGATGGGGAAGCCTGGTTTTCCCCTAACCCAGCAGACGCCTCTTCCCTCTGCCTGTCCCTGACCCTCCCGCCTTGGGAAGCCCCGCGCCGGCCTCCGAAAATGTCCCTGCAGGACGAGGCCCCTGCCACCCGTTCATCTGGCCAGATGGGCCCCGAAAGGGGAAGCGGGTGGCCCAGAGTCACCCGGCATGTGGTCAACTCAGGCCTTCAGGGTCCCGTCTCCTCGGTGCCCCACCACAGCCCTGGGAGGCGGGGTGGGGAGGAAGCAGAGGTTTGTCTCCACGTTTCACACGAGAAAACTGGAGCTCCAAGGGAGGCCCGAGCTCACCCAAGACGCCGCACGGACCGGGAGCGTTGGGATGTGAACCCAGCTCCTGACGGACGGGGCGGCTCCGTTGTGAGCTGTGAGAAGGCGGTGGGGGACCCAGCCCCGTCCTGCCAGGGCGCAGTGGGGGTACAGACCGGTCGCGGACAATGACAGCCCAACCCCTGGTCGGGGCTGGGATGGGGGAGCCCGGGAGACTGGGTGGGGGAACACCTGACCCAGCCAGGGGCCACAGAGGGCTTCCAGGAGGAGGAGACCCAGAAGGTAAGCGGGAGTTAACAGCTGCCAATGTTCCAAGGCAGGGAAGAGCACAAAGGCCCAGGATTGAGAGGAAACCTTAGGGCTCCTCAGTGACCATGTCCCTCCACTGATGAAACTCTCCGATGGCAAACCCTTCAGCCTGACATGCATTCATTCATTCAAACCTTCCCTGGGGCATGTCGTTAGTGCCAGACCCCCGTGGGGACATAGCAGTGACTACAGCAGCCCCTTGGGACCGTGACCCCGACCCAGGGTGGCAAAGAGGGCGTCCTGGAGGAGGAGGCATCTACTCCAAGACCCGAAAGGGCGGTAGGAGGGATGCTGGGGAAAGAGGCAGGGAAGGGTGTCCCAGGCAGAGGGAACAGCCTGTGCAAAGGCCTGAAGGTAAGTTCTGAGTCAAGCAAGCTGCTCATGGCTCAGATGAAACAGGGTGGTCTGGGAGAGGCTAGAGAGGCCAGCCTTGCGGGCTTCCTTCCGGGGCACTGGGGAGCCATGGAAGAGGTATGAGCGGACTGGCAACAAGGTAGGCTCGTGAGTCAGAAAGACCTCCCCAGCATCCACAGAGGATGAACGTAGGGAAGCCACAGAATCACAGGCGGGGCTTTGCAAGGTCCGGGAGACTTGTGCCCAGGTCTGAGGGAGGGGATCCACCATTTCTGGGTGCTCCGGGTGGGAAGCCTGGCCCACAGCAACCACTAGGTGGTGCCAGTAAACCACTAGCCGGGGCTGAGCCCACACGGGGCGGTCAAGTCCACAGCCCTGCAGAACTTCCCGGCCCCTGGGTCAGGGGAGCAAATCTCACCTGCCCTTTGCCTCTCCCTGTGCCCGTCCCAGCTCCCTCCGGAGCTGGAACTTGCTAACAGTGAGATTTCCAGAGGCTGCTCGGACCCCAGGGCTCCAGGAAAAGAGCCGCAGACAGGTTCACCTCTGTCATCACACTGGAAGCTCAGACTGGGTCACCTTGTCACCCCTCCCAGACGGGAGGACTTCTACCTCCCCTATAAGACTGGCGCTTCCCTGTCTCCCCCACCTGATTAGAAAACCATCATCCTACATGTCAGCATGGACCCTCCTTACCTCCCCCAGCAGACTAGAAACCCAGACTAGCTACGTCTTCACCCAGGGACCTGGGATTCATCCTCTCTATCCGATTCTCTATCCGGGAAGTTCTGCCTCCCTCGTCAGACTTGCCGAGGGCTCCACATGCCCCCAACCAGCTGAGTCTCTTTGTTTCCCCCATCGGATTGAGGAGACCTTTGTCTCCTGCTCAGACCAAAGGGGAAGAATCTTCCGACCTTGCAAAGCTTTGCTGGTCCTTCCTCTCTTTGTGGAAGGAACCACGCCCGATTTATGGAATGGGAAACTGAGGCACCAAGCAGTGATGCAGCATGACCCTGCTTCATGGAGCTGCACATGCTTCGGTTCCCCCTTCACCCCTTCCCCACACCTGCCCTCCGCCCTCCCCGCACCCTGGGTAACTCCCCTGGCACAGGGAATAGGGGAATTTTGCCCGCTGGCCTCTGAGCTTGCTTGCCCATAGGGGTGGCGCCTGGAGGCCCGGGGTTAAAGTCTGGAGCTGGGCTTGGGGTTCAGGGCAGGGAGGGAGGGAGGGGCAGTGGCCTAAGCCGCGAGGGACTCCCCAGAAGGACAAGCCTTCCCAGCTGTGGAGGACAGGGGATGGGCCGGTAGGGCTAAGGATGGGCAAGGAGGCACCGTGTCCCTGCAAATGGAGGTGAGGTGGGGTTCAAACCTCCCCACTCCGGGTCCCACCTGCGTGGCCTTGGACCGGGAATTTGCAGCCTCTCCAAGCCTCAGTTTCCCCAGTTGTGAAAAGGGCATGATACTTCTCTGGATGGTTGTGAAGTCTCCCTGAGATCACGCCAAAGAAATCCTAGGGGCGGTGGCTGATAGTGGCCGGGGGTTTCAACATGGACCCCTCCCTCCCCCTTCTCGGCACTGACCCTCTTCACTCTACCCTCCCCTACCTTCCTAACCCAAGCCACCTGCTCTCTCCCTGCACAGCTGATCTCCCTGCAGAGCCAGAGAGGTCTTCCCAAAACTCAACCTGATCCCCAGCTCCGGACCTGCTATGGCTCCCCAGTACCCTCGGGAAGAATGCTGGCACTTCACCAAGGCCACGGGCCTACTAGGGCCTACTGTGCGAAGTGACCACTGTTGTCTCTGCCCTCCTTTCTGTCCTTCAGACACATCCTTGTGCTCTCCTCTTTCAAACACTCCCCCCACGGGGTTCGGGTGCTAAAACATCGCCGCTCCAGGAATGTCTTCCCTGATCACCTTGATCATGGCGGGCTTTCCCTCCCTTTCCCGGCTCTCTGTTGCCCCTCATAGCCCCCACCACGGTAGAAGGAACAAGTGTTGGGGTGCCACAGTCAAAATAGCCTCTGAATCCTGCCACTTCTTCCCGTCTCGGCCGGCCCCATCCCGGCCCAGCCACTATCACATCACCTGTAGCCTGGACCATCACTGTCTCCCCACCAGGCTCCCTGCCTCCCTCCTTGCCCCCCATATGCAGCCAGAGGCACCCCGTTAAAGCCTAAGTCAGATCACATCCCTCCCCTGCTCAGAACCCTCCATGGCTCCCATCTCCCTCTGAGTAAAAGCTAAAGGCCTTGTGGTGGCCCCCCTGACCCTCTCAACACCGCCCCCACCTCACTTCCGCTCACTGCCCCCCTGCTCATTCTGCTCCGGCCACACTGCCCTCTAACAGCCACTGGGACCCGCCTCAGCCTCAGGGCCTCTGCACTTTTTGTTCCCTTGGTCTAAACACCCTTCCTCCAGACGCACGCATGGCTTTTTTTCTCACCTCCTTCAGTTTTTTTCCCCAACTATCACTCTTTATAGGGGCCTCCCTTGGCCACTCAACTTAAGAAACACTTTCAACCACTCCCCACCCCCGTCCCTCACCAGCTTTGTTTTTCTCCATGGCAAATACCTGACGTTGTGTGGATTTTCCTTGTCTTATTGACAATCTGTCTCAGGGACTGGACTCTGACTCCCCGAGGGCCGGAAACTTATTTGTTCACTACCAGAGCAAGGCCTAAAATACCCGTCGGCAGAGTGAATGGAAGAAGTAAGACGTCCGCTAGTTTCAAAAAGTACTAAATGGAAGAGAGAAGCCACCTATCCACCGTGACCCCTGACCCTGTCCCTCCCAGCCTCTGCTTTTTCCAGTTTCTTGTGGTTCATTCCAGAGATTGTTTACCGACAAGAAAATGCACGCAAATGTTTCTTCCCCCCTCTCCCCCGCCGTTTATGCCAGTGGCACACACCTTGACCCTGCCCTGCATTTTTTTTCCTCTAGAAGCACATCTGGAAGATCCGATTGCGTCATGCCAGGAACTGATTTCTTTTTCTTTCTTTCTTTCTTTCTTTCTTTCTTTCTTTTTTTCTTTTTTTTTTTTTTTTTTGCAAGCAACTGCATGTATGGTGACCATAGTGGAGACCACTTTGGTCACAATTATTATTTACCAAGAGTGGTTGTTGGGGAGGCAGAGGAGCGGGGGGAATGGGTGATGGGCATTGAGAAGGGCACTTGTTGGGATGAGCACTGGATGTTGTATGTAAGCGATGAATCACGGGAATCTACCCCCCCCCCGAAACCAAGAGCACACTGTATACAATGTGTGTTAGCTAACTTGACAATATATTATACTTTAAAAAAAAAAAAAAAGTGGTTGTGGCTTGGCGGCCAGGAGCTCATATCCACCTCATAGACCCAGAAACAGATGGTAGTTCTGTCACCAGCACCCTTGCACGCCGCGAGCCGGAGCGCAAACTAGTGCAGCCACCTTGGAAAACGGTTTGCCAATTTCCCCTGAGGTTAAATACACACTTCCCATATGACCCAGCAATTTCATTCCTGGGTAATTTACACAAGAGAAATAAAAACCTAGGGTCACACAAAAACCTGTACACACATGTTTATAGCAGCCCTATTCATAATCACCAGTAGCTGGAAACAACCCAAATGTCCTCCAACTGGTACATAAATAAGCCAACTGTGGCACCCCCAGCCACGCCCCCAGAAGTGGGATACCAGGCAGCAGTGAAAATCAGCAAGCCACTGACAATACACACCACCGCATGTGTGAATCTCAGATGCATCAAGCTGCGGGAAAGAAGCCAAACTCAAAAGGCTACATTACTCCGTTTGTTAGACATTCCGAAAAGGGCCAAACGATAGGGGCAGAAAACAGATTGGTGGGTGGTTGCCAGAGGCGGGCTGGGGAAAGATGTGACTACAAAAGATCAGGAGGAGGGGATTTGGGGGGGAGGCGATGGAAATCATTTGCATTTTGATTCTGGTGGTGGCTCTACAAACGCAAGGGGGGGGGGGAACGTTTACAGAACCGCACATCAAAGAGTGAATTTTTCTGCATGCACATTTTTCAATAATTTTAATACTGTGTGATCCCATTCCTGTAACATTCTGGAAAAGCAAAACTATAGCGAGGGCGCCTGGGGGGCTCAGTCGGGTGAGCGTCTGACTCTTGGTTTCCACTCCGGTCGTGTGGTCTCATGGTACATGGGTTCGAGTCCTGCATTGGGCTCCTTGCTGACAGCTCGGATCCTGCTTGGGATTCTCTCACTCCTTCTCTCTGCCCTTCCCCTGCTGTGGTCTCTCTCTCTCTCTCTCTCTCTCTCTCATTCTCTCTCAAAATAAATAAATAAACTTAAACATTTTTAATTAGGGGGGCACCTGGGTGGCTCAATCGGTTGAGCGTCCAACTTCGGCTCAGGTCGTGATCTCATGGTTTGTGAGTTCGAGCCCTGCGTCGAGCTCTGTGCTGACAGCTCAGAGCCTGGAGCCTGTTTCAGATTCTGTGTCTCCCTCTCTCTCTCTGCCTCACCCCTGCACTCACACTCTGTGTCTCTCTCCTTCAAAAATAAATAAACATTAAAAAAAATTTTTTAATTTAATTAGGGGTACATGAAGGACTGTCAGTTAAGCGTCCAACTTCAGCTCAGGTCATGATCTCACAGCTTGTGGGTTCGAGCCCCACATCGGGCTCTGTGCTGACGGGTCAGAGCCTGGAGCCTGCTTTGGATTCTGTGCCTCTCTCTTTCTCTGCCCCTCCCCCACTCACACTCTGTCTCTCTCCTTCAGAAATAAACATTAAAATTTTTTTTTAATTTAAAAAATTTAACTAGGGGCGCCTGGGTGGCGCAGTCGGTTAAGCGTCCGACTTCAGCCAGGTCACGATCTCGCGGTCCGTGAGTTCGAGCCCCACGTCAGGCTCTGGGCTGATGGCTCGGAGCCTGGAGCCTGTTTCCGATTCTGTGTCTCCCTCTCTCTCTGCCCCTCCCCCGTTCATGCTCTGTCTCTCTCTGTCCCAAAAATAAAAACGTTGAAAAAAAAATTAAAAAAAAAAAAATAAAAAATTTAACTAATTAAAAAAAAAAACTATAGCAATAAAAAACAGATCAGTGGCTGCCAGAGACTGAGGATGCAGGGAGAGTTTGACTGTGAAGGAGAACAGGGGGTTTTGGGATGATGGAAATGTCCTGTATGCAGCTTGCGTATGATTCCACGACTATAAACTTTTATCAGGACCCTTCCAACGTAGACGCTTAAAATGCGTGCATTTTACTATATGCAAATGACACCTCAATAAAGTTGATTTCTTTAACAAAGTCGATTTTTAAAATCTTATCTCCTCTTTACCTTCCCTGGCTGTGTGACCTCAGGCAAAGCCCCCTCACCTCTCTGTGCATCATGTGAAGGAGGAAGGAGATGGGGGAGGAAGCGATCACATCCAGGGTGAGGACTCAGGTCTCACCCACAGGTACACAGGTACACGCAAGAAACATTATAAACAAAACAGAAGGTCTTTGTGAGCCTTTGGGGAGGAACTGGCGACACATCCATGAGCTGCTCACAATGGCTCCTGTGTTTTGGGAGGGCTGGTCCTGGACCGAGCTCCGTCAGGTCTTACCTGGGTCCCTGCGCACTCCTTGGTTGACCTAGAAAAGCCAGTGGAGCCATCCCTGGGCCCCAGAGGGACAGTACGAAGCGGCACAATTCAGAGCATTGTAAGAAAGCCTTTTTCAACAAATGGGCCCGACACACCCATCCCCTGATGTCCCAGCTGTTTGGGGCGGTATTTGTTGGGTGTATACAGCGTGGGGCCTGTCCTCAGCCTCACACACGGGGGAGACAGGGGCGTGACACCCCAGAACCATTGGGGCTCTGTGGGGGGGGGGGGCGGAGGCAACCCAGGCAAGAGGTGGGGGAAGGGGGGAACCCGGCCCAGCCTACCGAGAGAAATCAGGGAGAGCTTCCTGGAGGAGAAGCTGCCGGAGTTCGTCCCCCACTGCGTTTTTGGAACACCTACCTCATGCCCTGGGTTGGCTCTCAGAGGAAGAGGCATTATTTTTGAGGCTGAAGTGAAAAGGGCCTGTTGCGGGGATGGGGGGGTGGAGGGTGGGGGGGGGGTGGGAAGAGGTTGCTATTGAAAGCAGGGAGGGGCGCCTGGACGGCTGAGTCCGTTAAGCACCCGACTCTTGATTTCAGCTCAGGTCATGATCTTACGGTTGGGGAGTGCGAGCCCTGCATCGGGCTCCTCTGTGCTAACAGTGAGGAGCCTAGCGGCTTCCCCCGGGTCCGTCCACACCTGCAGGGGCGAAGGGAGGCAATGGGAATGAAGAGGTGGGAAGAGCCCGCAGCCAGTAAGACCTGGTCCTCAGGCCTGCTGGAGAGACTGGAGAGAGGCCCTCCCCAGCCAGAGTCGGGGGGGGGGGGGGGGCCTTTGCCAGCGGAGCTTCCTCCATCCCGAACCTTTAAGGCAGGTGCGTGTTAGGTTTGCAGAGAATGCATTTCTATCATTCTTTACTTCCCAAAACTCTCTGATCCGAGCGTTCCCCCTTCCTAGATTCTGTTGGTCTTGGCTCCTGAAGTTTCTCTGCTCCTTTGAACCTTTGATTCTAGGAGTTGCTCATTCATTCAGTGACTATTTATTGAGCCTCTCTGCGTGTCGGGGGCTGAGGATACAGAAAAGAACAAAACATATAAAATTCCAGCCTCAGGGGAAACCACAATTACTGAGCCATCACCAGGCGCCAGGTTCCATTCTAGGTGCACACATAGAACTCATCCTATCCTTCAACCAACCCTGGGAGTTACAGACCGCACCCCCCCCTCATCATCTCCATTTCACGAATGGGGAAACTGAGGCCCAGGATTCCGGAATGCTCTTGTTCCAGAAAGTCCGGGACTTTAGATTTCTTTACCCTTAAGGTTTTAGGGTCCTAGGGGCACCTGGGTGGCTTGGCCAGTTAAGTGTCCGACTCTTGATCTCAGCTCAGATCTTGATCTCAGGGTCATGAGTTCAAGCCCTGCATCGGGCTCCACGCTGGGCATGGAGCCTACTTAAAAAAAAAAAAAAAAAAAAAAAAAAAAAGATTGTAGGGTTCTAGAATTTTTTGTCCTAAAGATTCTGTTGTGCTTGGACCCAAGTAGACAATGGACACAGGGGAAAGTACTCAACCTTGTTACTGAGCCAGGAATTGCAAATTAGAACCACCGTGAGATTTTCACACACACACACGCACACGCACGCCTGCGTGCAGGATGACTCATATTTTACAAGTCTGGCCAAAACCAGTGCTGGCAAGGATGCAGGGCGAGTGGAACCCGCAGCAGACATTGGAGATGGGAGTGAAAATTGGGACAATCACACGGGAAAACCGTCCGGCCATATCTCACCCAGCTGGACGTATACACATCATCTCCCCCATCCTATGACAATCCCACTCTTGGGTGATGCAGAAAAACAGGGGCTCGTTGGCACCAGGAGATACATACGGCATTGTCCAAAAAGTCAAAATCACACACACGCTCATCAACAGGAGAATGGATTAACAGATTGTGGTGTATCGGGCAAGAAAGTCGTACGCGGCAATGAAACTGAAGGCCAATAGACACGAGAATGTGGACACACTTCACAGGCGTAAAAGCGACTGCAAACAGCCGGATCCGAGAGGTTGCACTGTAAGATCCCTTTATTTAAAAACTCAGAACTGTAGGGGCGTCTGGCTGGCTCAGTCGGTGGAGCGTGTGACTCTTGGTCTTAGGGTTGTGAGTTCGAGCCCCATGTTGGGCGTAGAGATCACTTAGAAATAAAATCTTTTCGGGGCGCCTGGGTGGCGCAGTCGGTTAAGCATCCGACTTCAGCCAGGTCACGATCTCGCGGTCCGTGAGTTCGAGCCCCGCGTCGGGCTCTGGGCTGATGGCTCAGAGCCTGGAGCCTGTTTCTGATTCTGTGTCTCCCTCTCTCTCTGCCCCTCCCCCGTTCATGCTCTGTCTCTCTCTGTCCCAAAAATAAATAAACGTTGAAAAAAAAAAAAAAAGAAATAAAATCTTTTCAAAAAATAGTATGGGGCGCCTGGGTGGCTCAGTCGGTTAAGCGTCCGACTTTGGCTCAGGTCACGATCTCAGGGTTCGTGGGTTCGAGCCCCGCATTGGGCTGACAGCTCAGAGCCTGGAGCCTGCTCTGGAGTCTGTGTCTCCCTCTCTCTCTGCCCCTCCCCTGCTCGTGCTCTGTCTCTGTCTCTCAAAAATAAACAAACATTAAACAATTGTTTAATAAATACAATTTACAAAATTAAAAAAAATGTATAAAAGAAGGCAATAAACACATAAAAGAAACAGGGGTTACCTGAAGGGAGGAAAAGTGTTGTGATTTGGAAGAGGCACAAAGGGGCTTCTGATGAACTGGAAAAACTATTACTGTTCTCTTTACAACAGGTCGTAAAATGGAACATTGTCTTGTATGTAATTCTCCACATTATGTTTCATAATGTAAAAATACGTATTTTTTGAATCCCACCGTTCGGCCCCGTTCTGCTCCTCAGATGACTTGGGTCTCCAGGGGGGTAACATTCCTGGGCCCGAAGGCAGGAGGGCGGCAGAGGGAACCCGCAGGAGGAGAATTGGGATCTGAAACACACAATACGATTTGATTTTCCCAGAAGTGAGCCAACGCACTGTGATGCCACGTAACCACAGGAGGCCAAAGTGACAAGTTCAGAGATGGGTAATGGCCAAAGGAGCCGCCACAAGCCGACAGCCACCCCCACCCGCAGCTCCTGCAGGGCATGACTGGAGGAGCGCCCCCCGCCCGCCCCGGTTTACCCCATCTGTCACCAGCCAGCCCAGGGCCAGGCAATCCACGGGTGCGGCCTCACGCCTTCCAGATGCGCAAACGGCCTGCCCAGAGTTGCAGAGCTGAGAAGCGGTGCCAGGCGTTGCTTCCGGCTGGCAACCTGACTCCACAAAGTCTGGTGGTGGAGACCCCCGCCCTGGTCCTCACTCTCCTGGGAAGGGGGCTGGAGGGCAGGGGTGGCTCCCTCTGGGACGATAGTTGGGGCACAGGAGAGGACAGTTCGCTGTGGCTCTGGCTCAAATGAGGAAGAGCCTGGTGTGACCTCGGCGTTCCCAGGAGCCCAGGGAACTTTTACATCTGTATTTTTAGGCCCTGGTGGCCGCAGCAGTGGTTGTGGCCTCGGGCTGGGGACATGCCAACTTCCAGGAAAAAAGCTGGCTCTCCAGGGAAGGTGTTGTCCCTTCCTCCGGGATGGGTTCTGGGCTGTGCCCTGGGGAGTGCATTTGCAAAGTGGCGGGGACTCCAACTGGGGGAGGCTTGTCCTGTCTCAGGGAGTGGCTGGGTTGACGGGAGAGAGAGACTTCCCCGACTCAGGGCTCTGGAAGCAAGCACTAATCTGATGGAGGAGACAGGCAACAGCTTCCTCCTGAGTAATCCATACTTCTCATTTAATGCTGGGGATAAGATTAATCTCACCCTCACAGGGCTCCCCATACAACGGCCAATTCAAGCTCCACAACTCAGTGCGACAGTCCGATGGAGGAGGCAGGACCCAGACTCACACTCAGGGAACTTTAGAACGATGGCGGAGGCATGCCCACCATCTTCAGGAAGCTCGAGTCTAATACTCATCCGGATGTCCCCCTCAATTGAGAACCGATGTCCTTAGACGAGGGGAACATGTCGCCTCATCTCGAGCGACCTCCCAGTCCCCAGAGAGGCATGCCCCAGACACCCCCCCCCCCGGGGAAAATTCCCAGTCTGATAGGGGAGGCATCACTCACTCTTAGAGATAATCTAATCCGTGGACAAGTGACACACGCCCTCTTCTGAGGGAGATCCTGATCTGATGGAGGAGGGAGAACGCAACTCAAAGGCACAAAGAACTCCTACACTGACGGGGAACCTATCCCCACCCCAGGGACCTCCCAGTCTGATGGAGGAGGTCTGCTCTAGTCTGACGAGGGAGACCGACTTTTTTTTTTTTTTTTCTCGTACATTCTCCCTCCCTTCTTGCCCACTGAATGAGCAAGGCAGGGGGCTTCCTCCTCCCTCCTCCCCAACTCTGTGGTGTATCCCAGAATCAGGGAGCTTCTACAGGAGGACGCCACGGTTTCCCAGCCCTGGGACTTCCCTTCGTTGGTCAGCCCAAGACCAGGGCCCCATGGGGGTGAGACATGCCTGCCCTACAGCTCTCTGCTCACCTGTTCCTCAGATGACTTGGCCGGCTCAGCCCCTCAAGGCAGTGGCCGTAATGACACCACCCGGCTATCGAGCTTCTGGTGTGCCAGGCTTGGCCGGGGCTTTCCGCACCTGACTCAGGGCGCCCTACTCGGGGAAGGACGGGGTCCATCCCCACCTTACAGACCAGGCTCAGAGGCCAGAAACCGGCAGAGTGGAAAATAGGCCCAGATTTGTCTCCCTCCCGATGGATGAGTGTGACGTATGGGTGCCAGGTAAGTGTGCTGAGGGCTTCGTTGCTGACTCACTGGAGCCTCTCAGCCGTCACGTTACCGTTCCCATGACTCAGAGGGGGAAACTGAGGCTCGGAGAGATCAGATGCCGCTCCGAAGCCACCCAGGCAGAGACAACACTCGTGCTCCGGTTGCCTGACTCCAAAGTCCATCGGCACGGATCCGGTCTTCCAGAAAGGAGGTGCCTAGAGTCAGGAGGGCAAAAAGTTACCGAGAGCGGTCCGTGAGAAAGGGAAGGGGGAAGCGGGATTGGGAGGTGGGGGGGGGGGGGGGAGGAACGATCAGGCCACCATGTCAGCCCAAGGGGGAGCCCCTGCAGCAAAGATTGCACACAGAGGAAGCCCAGAGTAGCAGAAATGGCCAGAATCCCCTACCTTGCCTGGCTCAGTCAATGGCCAGACGCTGCCAGGAGCTGGTGTCCCCGACTGGCAAGCTGAGGCAGAACTTGAAGGAACCAACTGTGGGAGGCTCTCAGCCAGCCATCTGCACGCGGGGCAGCCATGCCGCATGTCTTTTCTTGAGAGATCCAAGCAGCCTCTGCCACTCCCATATCTGTATTAATAATAGCAATCGCTGAAAAATACTACCTTCCATTTCCCGAGAACTGACTCCTCGCCAGCTTGGGTCGACGCATTGCTAACTCCTTTGGCCCTCACAACCACCCCATGAGGCGTTCGCTGGGTTTCGTCCCCATTTTATAGATGAGGAAACTGAGGCTCAGAGGGGATAAGTCACTTGCCCAAGGTCACGCAGCTGGTAAGAGGCAGAGCTGGGATTCGAAGCCAATTGGACAGGGAGCCCCATTTACGGATGAGGACATTGAGGCCCAGCATTACGCCGCCTACCGTCTGTCTACCATTGCCTCACTGGGATCCCTCTGAGGTTGCCCAACCCCACCCAGGGCAGATGCCAATATCCATAGATGTCTCCCACCGCATGCATCACCTTGGCCCGATAGAGGCAGTGCACGGGGCAGAGGATGTCTGGTCTCAAAGCCCGAGGAGAGGATGTTGCAATCCTCTGACTCAGCGTCGTGCGTGCAGACCCAGCAAGAGGGAGAAAGGGGAAGATCAAGTCTTGGCCAAGGCCCCAGAAGGGCCGATCCTGCTTGGTGCCAGGGGTTCCAGAAGCTGCCAAGGCCCCAGGGTGGGGAGGAACCAGGAGGTACAGGCCATGCTGCAGGAAGCTGGCCTGTATTCACTCCTGGGGGGTGGGGGGAAGGGCAGCCTCTGGGAGCAGGGCAGTCTGCAAACCCAGGGTGGAATCGCAGCCCAAAGCTGTGTGACCTTGGGCAGGGCCCCCCAGCTCCAGGCTCAGGTCTGTTCTCCTCTGTCTATGCAATCTGCTCACTTTCCCGGAACCCTCTCTTCAATCTAAATCTATACCTTCCTGCTGCGACGCGACCTTCCCTCCATCAGCTCGACCCTCCCTGTGCCTGGAGCCTGCAGACAGACTGTAGCCCTGCTAATCTCTGGCCGTGACTTTGCCTCTTTGTGCCTGAGTTTTCCCCTCCTGAGCCATTCCCTTCTTAGGGGATAGGGGTCTGGAGTTAGACAGGAGGGGGAAGGCCTGTGGTCTCGGGGACCGATTGCCCCAGCAGCCGGGGTGCGGGGGACACCGAGACCTGGCATAAAATCTTGATGACCCTGAGCAGGGACTCCGCTCCTCTGTTGTGTCTCTGTAAGATGGGAGTTTCAGCTGGATTTCCTCACGAGATGTCAAGAGGATTACGTGGGCCAATTCTTCATGGGAGTTCAGCCCACAGCGAGTGGGCCCATCTTGCTTTATCTCTGGGCGGAGAGGGTTACAGGGAAGGCCTGGCCCGATGAGTTAAGGCAGGCAATATGGAGGCAAGAAGGGACACCGTTCATTCATTCATTCAGTTATTCATTCTGTACACGTGGTCTCAATCTGCTCTGCAACCCTGTGAGGCAGGAGCTGTTATGATCCCCAACAGTAAAGTCACCAACAAAGGCACAGAGAGGGAAAGCCACCTATCCAAAGTCACACACAGCTGACACATGGCAGAACCGGGCCTCGAACCCATGTCTTCCAGGCCCAGCATGTTGGGTCCCAATTTCCTCAATGAAATGGGCCCAGCTGTTGAAACTTTAGGTTCCTGGATAGGAATAATTATCACCGTTGTTCCTGTGGTTATAATAGGGATCGTAATAATTGCAGCCACACTGCCTTTAGCACTTCCTATCCATCGGGCCCTAGAGGACGGAAGCATTAGGGCCTCGATTTAGTCTGTCTGATAGGTGGGGAAGTTGAGGCTCCACGAAGTTCAGTAATGGCCTGGAAGCCACACAGCTGACGAAAACAGAAGCTCGGGCCTCAGTTGGGAGCAAAACTGGGGACAGAAAAAGGCCCAGGAATTAAGCCAATGGGAATCTAGTATCTCACAAGCACTATCCTCCCCTCTAGGAAGGCCCCCACGAGCAAGAAAGTGCCCCAAGGCCCACAGCCTTCCAGCTAGGCCTTTGTTTCCTTCTCGGGACCTTGGACGGGCTCAGCCCTTCCTTCCCTGGGGGTAGGGGTAAAAGGGAAGGAGCAGTGGGAGGGAAGAAAAGATTTGCACAGATACAAAAGGCAGCCTGCGTGAGGGAAAGTGGTTAGACACCATGCAGGACTTCCGGGCTCTCTCTGGGAACTTTCTGGGACTCATCCAGGGGCTGCCCCCTGCCGGCAGGGGACCTCCGGAGCTCAAGCGCAGAGAGGGGAGACCCTAGTCCTCCCAGCCTGGGGTGCTGGGAGCCAGGGGGGGAAAGGAGGGGGCAGCCGTCCTGGTTCCGCATCCTCCATTCCCGACACTGGAGGGAGGCGGCTGTGGGAGCTGGGACTTTCCTGAGCAGTAGAAGATTCTGGGAAATTAGACAGCTGCAGGGCGGGGCTGACTCCAGGCCTCCCTTCTCTTCCCTTCCCTCAGCCGCTGCTTGGTCCCAAGCACTCCTCTCTTCCCCCTGTCCCAAGGAGGCCCTCCTCGAACTGCTCCTCCTCCCTCAGACCATGCTCTCCGTCCTCAGACCCTCATGTCCTCACCCTCCAACCTCTTCCTCCATCACAACCCACCCCCCACCCCCCTCCCCGCGCCAGCCAGCTCTCTCCTCCTCCCTCCGAGCTGCTTTCCTCACTTGGTCCTTCTCAGACTTCCTCAGACAGTGCCTCCTCCTTCAGACCTTCTTCCCCTCCCTCAGAGCCTCACCTCCTCCCTCAGACATTCATCCTCTCCCTCAGACCCTCACCTCCTCCCTCAGACCGATTCTCTCTCCCTTCTCCCCCTCTCTTAGACCATTTACTTCTCTCAGACCTGTCTTCCTCCTTTAGGTCCTCCTCCCTCAGACTTTTACCCGTCATCCATCCTCAGACTCAGACCCCCCAGCACTCTTTCTCTCTCAGCCCCTCCAAACCCCCTTCTGGGCCAAATGCATAACCCCCCTCACCATCACCGCCCCCCCCCCCCCAGGCCCGTCTGGGCCCAAAGCCATCGCTCTATCTGCCCTAGGGAGGCTGGGAGGAGGAGGAACTTGGGTGTCCTTCCATTTCAACCTCCTAGGGTCACCACCTTGACAAAACCCGCCCCCTCGGAGGCTCAACTTCCCCTTTTGTACAGCAGGGCTGTGCTCCTCCCCAGGTGAGGGAGGGCTGTCTGGATGGGAACAGCAGCACCCAGACTCTCCAGCCTAATTCCTTCGTTTCCTGCCCTGGGCGAAGCTCCCCCGACACGGGGAGGCAGGGGGTTGACATCAGTCCCATTTGGCAGAAGACCAAACTGAGTCTCAAGACAAGAGGATTCGCCTGAGGTCCCACAGGGAGCAAATGGTGGAGGTGGGACTGGACCCAGGCCTTGCCCCCAAATGTTTCCCCATTACAGGAGCTAAGGGGGCTTGGGGGCCACCCAGAGAGAGACAGAAAGGAGAGAAGGGGGAAGGGGTGAGGCTTCTCTCTCTCCACAGCTGCTCCTCACATCCCTGGTTAACGATCCACCGGGGTGGGGCCAGAGTCGTGGGCAAAGTCCCTTCCTGGGGACGGGGCCCCACACCCACTTTCAGGGTCGCAGAGAGACGCCGCCAGGGAGACAGAGACACAGACAGAGATCGGGAGACAAAAAGAGACAGGGGGTGGGGCCGGAGACAGGGAGCCGAGGGCCAGGGATGCAGGGACAGAGTTGCAGAGACAGGGCGAGACACGGGAGAGCCAGGGGGACCTGCGTGCCTCCCGGACGGATCCGGGGTGCAGCCGCCATCCCTCTGCCCCCCGCCCCCGATCCCCAAAGCCTCCCCCTTGGCCTCCGGTAACTCAGTGACCCGGACTCAACCCCAGCGACAGCCCCGCCTCAAGGGAAATCCGGGAAAGCCCCGCGCCGCTGGGGCCCCTCCCCGGGGCGGAGAGAAGGGAGGCAGGGGCGGGGACCCGGAAAAGGCCCGCCTCTGCCCCTCCCCGCCCACTAGCTCCAGCCCGCCTCTGAGTCATGCCCCCCAACCCGCCCGGCCTGTTCCCCACCCACCAACCCCGCCCGGGCGGGAGGGGGAGGTGGGGGAGAAGGGGTGGCCGGACTAGCACCCCGCCGCCCCCGGGCCCAGGCCGTGGCCGCCCCGACTCTGGTCTTGTGTCTCCGCGTCTCTTGCTATCTCTCTGTGTCTCTCTTCCTTGGTCTCTCACCAACTCTTCGCCCAGAAGCTCGAGCTGAGTGTGCAGGGATCCCGCGGAGAGAGAGACACTCGCTGTTTCCCTGTGCCCTTCCCCACCGCCCCCCACCCCCAGCGAAGTTCAGACCCTCGGCTGGGACACATGGAGGAGGCAGGGATGGGGACAGGGCTGGCAGAGGGACAGCGCCCGGGCGCCCGCCGAGGGCAGCCCCTGACCTGGGTGCGTCTTTCTGCTCCCGCAAAGGAGGAAACGGCTCACAGAAAGGAAGTGCCTGGTCAAGGTCACCGGGCGAGGAAGTGGGAGTCGGGACTCGAACCCGCGCCCTAGGGAGCCCAGGGCCGCTTGGAATGCCTCCCTAGGGAAGAGGCCGAGCGCAGACAGCACTCGAGAGACAGAGATGGTGAGAGACACAGACAATAAATAGAGACAGAGGCAGTGAGAACAGAGAAAGACGCAAAGGTCGAGATAGAGGGACGGGGGAGAGAGAGAGAGACACCCAGGCCCAGAAAGACTCTCCAGATCGGAGAGTCAGACGAGACAGAGTTAGAGACTCAGAGACGCAGAGATAGAGACAATTAGCCAGAGACACCAAAGCACTGAGACAGCGACTGACAGAGGCAGGCAGCCGTAGGGGTGGGGACCCCCAGGCCCTGACCCCGCCCCCTCCCCCCTCCCCGCCCCCCACCGAGGCCCAGCCGCCGGGGGCGCCGCGGGGTCGGGAGAGGGGCGGGCGCGGGGCGCGGCGGCGCGGGCGGGACGCTCGGCGGGCTGCACCGCGGGGCGGCGGGAGCGGCGGCGGGTCCAGGAAACCCCTGGGGCGGACGGGTGGCCCCGGGGGCGGGGGAGGGGGGCCGGGGGCGGGGAGGCGGGCGACCGGCACCGCCCCGGCCGACAAAAGTCCCTTCAGTTCAGCCGGCGGGCAGGGGAAGTCCCGGCGCCCGGCGCAGCCACCCTCCCGTGCAGCCGAGCCGAGCCGCGCTCCGGCCGCCCGCTCTGGCCGCCGTCCCCGGCGGCCCCATGCCCCGATGCCCCGCGGGGGCCATGGACGAGGGGCCCGTGGACCTGCGCACCCGGCCCAAGGCCGCCGGGCCCCCCGGCGCCGCGCTCCCGCTCCGCAAGCGCCCGCTGCGCGCGCCCTCCCCGGAACCCGCCGCCCCCCGCGGCGCCGCGGGCCCCGTTGTCACCCCGGATCCCCTAGGCGGCGGCTCCGACTCCCCGGCGGTCCCCGCGGCCCCCACGGACTGGCCCGGCCAGAGGCGCTTTACTACCAGGGTGAGTGGCTCCCACGGGTCCTGGCCAGATCGGGGTCTGACGGGGCAGACGGTCACCAGAGCCAGGGAACTGAGTTCAGGCCGCACATACAGGGGTCCCAGGGAGCTGAGAAACGGGGGGGGGGGGGGGGGGACAGAATCCAAGGTCCCAAGGACACCGATATGTGGTTTCTGGGGAACTGAGAGGGGGCAGAGCCTGAAGTCCCAGGGACACCACTTGTGGAAGCATCAGGGAGCAGTGCCTTACCACACAGATATGGGGGTCCCAGAACACCGGCTGTTCAGGGGGCTCTGGGGGACAGAGCTCAGCATCCGAAAGCCATAGATATGGGGACCCAGGGGACAGTGCCCAGCAGCATAGATAGGGGGTCTCAGGGAATCAAGCGGACAGAGCCTACAGTCCCAAGAACAGAGTTACAAGCTCGTTAGAACCCAGATATCTAGGGTTTGCAGAATCAGCACTTGGGCCCAAGAAACTGGGGTTCCTGGCATCCAGATCCGTGGTGTGAAAGGCAGTCAGGGAAACAGCGACTGGGGTTCTAAGAAGACAGATACTAGGGATGTCAGGACATCAGAACCTCAGGAACCCAGGAGATACCAGACAATAGTGGGAATCAGGAGAACAGAGTGGGAGTCTGAAGCATCCGAGTCAATATCTGGATGGAAGGGAAGGGGGTCCTGGGGAGCCAGCGGGACAGAGGTCCGGGGCTCTGGGCACCCAGTTAGATACAGTCACACAGGACGGATCAGGGGCTCATCTGAAGTCACAGGGTCAGGGGGTCACAAAGTCAAGGCCTGGGGACTGAGGGTTCTAGGGTTCTAGGAATGCGGCCCAGGACCAGGGAGTTCTGGGACTGGAGGACTTAGGGCCAGGATGAAGAATTCAGGGGTGTCCAGGCCAAAGGCTGCAGGGCACCAAGAGCTGGTACCGGAGATACGAGGACTTGGGGGCACAGGGATGGGGGCCCCCAAGGATCAGGAGATGATAAAGAAGGCCAAACATCATTCTCTCCATCCCTGATCTCAAGGAAGGGGCATCTGCTACCACCTTACCATCCCCGAGTGACCCCAAAAGCTGCAGAGAGCCCATGCCTAGGGCCCCCAGATTTTGGCCCCGTTCCTGCACCTTCCACCCCATCGGAGTACAGCACTTAGAGAGCCTCAGCTTGTGCATCAGGAGGCCTGCCACTGCCTCCTCCCCTTTCCCCATTCCCTGGATGAGAACCCAGGCCTCAGTTTTCCCCATCTGTGTGGTGGGTGGATATGTCTTTGCTGCTATATTTGGCTTCTGACGCCATTCCTCTCTCCTTCTGACCCCCTTTCTCCCCAACTCTCTACACAGTCACCCTACACCCTACACCCATTCTTACCTCCCTCAGCCACAAATTCACCCAGCAAACAGGCCCTGGGGTCCCGTGCTGGGTGATGATGGGGTTCAGTCCCGTCCTTAAGGGACTCTGCCTAGTAAGAGATGGAGGTCAGAAGCACGAAGAGGTAAGTGACAATGACCGTGACCAGGGCTCAGGGGGAATGGTGAAGGCGGAGGAAGTTGCCAGAGCCCAGAAGATGGATGTACAAGGCCAGGTTGTCTTGGGCCTCTCAGCCCCCGTATCAGTTGCAAAAGGGACCTGGAAAAAAGGACAGGTGACACAGGAGGGGTGAAGGCCTGGAGGTAGGGGTGGGTTGAGGGTCTGCTGACTTGGCCTCACCACCCATGTCCTTTCCTCTGTCCAGGACCTCTACTGCCCCTGTACCCGACCCCGACCATGGGCTCCCTCTTTCCTCTCCTGAACGTGCCTACACCCCTGTACCCCATGGTGTGCTCCATGGAACATCCCCTATCGGCTGACATCGCCGTGGCCACCCGTGCAGATGAGGACGGAGACACGTGAGTAAAGCCCCCCATTAATGGGGGGGTCAGCCCTACCCCCCACCTCACCCACCACAACACATGGGCTTCTGAATTACCTCTACCTGAGTTAGAATCCTGTCTCCACTGCTGGCTGTGACTTTGAGCAAGGCTTTCCCCCCTGCCCCCCCCCCCCCCGCCCCCGCCGTGCCTCAGTCTCCTCTTCTGAAAAATCGGCAGTCTGACAGCACTTACAACCTAGGACTGTTTTTGAAGCAGGGGGCATCAACATAGTTATCAAAATGCAAACACGAGAGGGGCGTCTGGTAGAGCGTGAGCGTGCAACTCTTGATCTCGGGGTTGTGAGTTCAAGCCCCACGTTTGAGATTACTTTAAATAAATAAAATAATTGGGTTTTTTTTATTTTAATCCTTTATTTTGAGAGAGAGAGTGTGAGCACGCAAGCATGAGCGGGGAAGGGGCAAAGAGAGAAAGAGGGAGAGAGAGAATCCAAGCAGGGTGCTTGCTGTCACATGCAGCCGGACTCGGGGTTCTATCCCACTTAACCGTGAGATCATGACCAGAGCCAAAATCAAGAGTCAGACACTTAACAGACTGAGCCACCCAGGCGTCCCTAAATAAATAAATACACCCAAAAATTCTTTTAAAAAAAATCCAACCGCGAGAAAGACATTTCATTGATTGACTTGTCGTATGAATTATGCACATTAAGCTCTTAGCACGGAGCCTGGTCGGTTAGAAATGCTCAGTAAGTATTAATTCATATTATTACCTTATGTTCAGCCCAGCACATGTACACACAGACAAGCTTGAAATAAAAATTGCGCAGAACAAAACAAGTCACCCTTGCTAGATGGGATCTACTTTGTATTTTCTATTCTAGTGTGTTTCCTGATCTCACCGTCGTAGGCCATTCAATTAATTTGCCGATCCCTTAAACTGATTTCACAAATCCGATAGTTGATTGCCTCCAGCTTGGAGAACTTGCCCTTGAGGCTGCTGAGAACCCCTGCGCAGGATGGTTTAGCTCTGTGCTCACCACACACCTGAACATCACGATTCTTATTTACCTACCTAGGTTGGAACTTCCGCTGGCCACTTTCTACCCCCCCACCCTCTGCCTGAGTTTCCCCCTATAAAAACAAGAACTCTAAGTGTGCGAGAGTCTGCGAGGCAGGCGTGAGATGACTTTTATAAAGCGCTTATCTGGGCATTGGTTTGGGGACTGGAAACGAGAGGTAGGGACGGAATGGACAGGCTTACTTCTGCAGAAAAAGGGGGACCGCCAACGCTGGCCAGGGAGGCGACTGCACATCCCCGAGCCTCAGTTTCCCCTCCTGGAAAATGGAGGGCTCCTGTAGTACCCATCCAGATTAAGACTCGGCGTAATGGTGTACCTACATCTAGAGCATAGAACAAGACCAGGCACACAGTAGGTCCTCAGCACCTGGGAGTGGATGTTCTAACAGAGCTTCCCAGCTGGTTGTGGGCCACTCTGTGAGTCCAAGCAGGAGAAAGTGCCTGATCCCTAAAAGGCTGAACAAAACTAGTTCCCTCCCACTCTGGGTACCTCTGGGGTCATCTGTGAAATAGATTTAATTTGTATCTGCCCCCGGGGGTGATTTGTTTGCAGCCTGTGAACACAGAAGACCTGGCACCCCAGTCTCAAGGCCCGCACCCCTCCCGCCCTCCCCCGCTCTCCTCCCCCCCCCCTCCCCTCCAAAGCAAACACTTCTTCCTCAGCTGCCTGCTGGGGGAAATCCCTTCCCGCAGAACTTGACCGCAGCCCAGCTGCTCTGCCTCCCCCACGTCAGCACCCGTCACTCACTCGCAGCCTCCCCCTCCTGGCGTTCAAGCTAACCTTAACCCCTTCCGCTGGGGCCAAGACATTACCGGAATGGACAGCTGGCTAGCCTGGGAGCGGGGGAGGGGGACACGCTAAGTCTGGTTCCCCAGAGCAGCAAAGCTTGGTTGGGAGGCTGGACCTCTAGGGACTCAAGAGAGCAACGATCTCAGGGCATCTGGACCCTCAAGAGGTCAGGCGCCGGGGAGCTAGAACTCTGGGTCTCCAAGAGAGAGGGGAGGTCGGAGTACTGTATTCCTCTGAGGGGTTAAGCAACAGGGTAGAGGGCAACTTGGGGATCGATCACTCCCAGGCACTGGGGAAGCTGGTATCCGCAAAGAGTTAGGGCACCGTATTACCTACCGGGTCCTAAGAGATCTGAGGGGTGGATGCCGGGATATGGGGGACAGGGAGGCAGCTGGAGTCTGAGCCCTGAAGGGTGGAGTTCGAGACGCGCCCCTAGGCTGCAAGACTTGGGGTCCTTCCCTCCAGGGAAGCTTGGTCTCTTTGGTTGGCCTCCCTCCTGCCCCACCCCCCAGGCGAGGATGGAAGGGGGGGGTGCGGGGGGAGGGGGGGTGGCCGGGGTAGATCCCCGGCGGGAGGCTTCCCTCCCCCGGGAGCAGGAAGCGGAGCCCCGCCCAGCAGACCTGTTACTGGAAGTCCGAGGGCTGGGCCGCCCCTCCCGTCCCCACTTCCTCCAGCCCCGCCCCACCCCCTGCAGCCCGCGCGTTTATGGGAACTCGGGCCTGGACGGTTTCTCTGAAATCATTCGCTCCCTCTGCCCTCACTTAACCCTGCCCGCCCCGAGGGGGACGCAGGCCGGGCTTCCTGGGAGATGAAGGGAGCCAAGGGAGCCCTTCTCCGCCCCTCCACCCTCACCCCGGCCCAGGCCCGGCCCCTCCCCCAACATTTTCCTTTTAAATTCGGCGTTTCACCAGGTTCAGGATCCAGGTTCAGCGTTTCACCTGCAGAGCTGCTCTTGGGACGTGGGCGCTATTGTGGGCTATACTTTATGGGGGAGAAAACGGGAGGGCCACGTGACTTTGCTCTAGCACCTGGAGTGAGGGAGGGTTGCCCCTGGCCTGCTCAGCCCCCAAAGCCGCCATCCCTGGTTCCACGGTTTAGCATCCAGCTCTTGATCTCATCTCAGGTCTTGATCTCAGGGTCGTGAGTTCAAGCCCCGCGTCGGGTTCTGATTTTAAAAACTTAAAAATTAGGGGCGCCTGGGTGGCTCAGTGGGCTAAGCGTCAGACTTCGGCTCAGGTCATGATTCCCCGGGGTTGGTGGGTTCAAGCCCCCACGTCAGGCTTTGGTGCTTACAGCTTGGAGCCTGGAGCCTGCTTCGTAGTCTCCCTCTGCCCCTCCCCCACTTGGGCACGCTCTCGGTCAAAAATAAACATTAAAAAAATTTTTTTAATTAAAAAAAAAACCAATAAAGTATGGATTCTGGAAACACATTTCCATGGGGGGAGCCAATGCTCACCGGCAGCTTGGGTTAGTAAGAGGCAGTGATGGGTGAGAAACTCGTTGCTCTAGTAAATGGATTTTAAGAAGGCTGTGTGGCCTGTGTATATACAGTTAACCTTGTACCCTTAGTGCTAATGGTCCCCCCTACACACACACACACACACACACACACACACACCCCATCATCCCAGATTGCCCTCAACTCTAAATGACTCTTCCAGGTTGGGGGCTGTGGGAAGGCGCATGGAGTTTACTGGGACATACTCTCCAAATCAATGCCTGTGGGGATGAAGGAAGCAGGACTGCACAGAAGTTGGGCTGCTGTGTCGCCTCAGGGGGGCTGAGCTGTCTCACAGGGAATGCTGCAGCTGGAATGGCCTTTAGACATGGCGCCAGAGGCTAGGCCCTCTGTGCCAGCAGCGCCCAGTCATGGGATGCCAGTGGATGGTGGCTGCCCCCACTCATGACCCGGGCAAGCACTTCTTTTCAGCAGAGGGTAATTCCCAGAGACAGCTGATAGCTCACGACCTTCCCATAAGCTAAGGGAATGAGTCCTTCAGTCTGGAAGGGGGGATCTGGGTTATGCGTGCGGCCCAGCGTCCAGAACAATGACTCCAACCCCCTACATCCCACCTCCCCTTTGGACAAACACTCCTCCAAATAAATGCTCTGCATGTGGCGTGCAAGTCACCACTGGTGGAGGGAACTGGATGGCACCTGCCTCATCCCCGCGCATTTCACACATGAGCAAGCCGGGGCCGGAGAGAGGTGGGAACAGGCTCCCCAGCTTCCAGGCTGGCCAGGGATCACTGCGATGGGTTCATTTATTGGGTACATGTGTGCGGGGCTCAGCACCGGGCAGCTGTCCTGGGCGCTGGGCCGTGACCAAAGCAGACAGAACGCCCTGCCCTGGTGGAGTTGACATTCTAGCGGGGGAGATTCAGACAGGAAACAAGTAAACTGTACAATGTCAGATGATGGTGTGGAGGAAAAGTAAGCAGGGGCAGGGGGAAGGGGAGGGAGTCGTAGCCCTACCATTTTAGCAGAGGCCCAAGTCTTGCAGGTATCTGGGGGACCACTGTTCCAGGGAACAGCCAGTGTCAGGGCCCTGGGAGGCAAGCGTGCTTGTCTTGTTCAAGGAACAGCAAGAAAGTCAAGCAGAGTGAAGAGAGCAGACGGAGGAGAAGCCAAAAGGGCAGAAGAAGGGGAGACAAGCCCCCACAAGGCCTGTTTGGCCTTTAATCTGAGGGTCCTGAGCAGAGAAGGGGCTTGATCTGATTTAAGTTGCAAAAAGGGCTCTCGGGCTGCTGTGGGGGAGACAGACGGTAGAGCCGGGGTTGAAGCAGGGAGGCCAGTGAGGAGGGAACCGTGCAGGAGGGAGGCGATGGTGGCTGAACCAGGATGGAGGGAGTGAGGGTCAGAAGTGCTTGGATTCTGGATGTTCCTCCAAAGTCCCCGGCACATGTTGGAGTGCACACCACTAATTTTATGGGGGCGAGAGGTAACCAGCCCCTAACGCTTGTGATCCCCTCCCCCGCCCCCAGGCCACTCCACATTGCCGTGGTGCAGGGCAATCTGCCTGCTGTGCATCGGCTTGTCAACCTCTTCCAGCATGGGGGCCGGGAGCTGGATATCTACAACAACCTACGACAGGTGAGCCCGGGGGCCTGGATCTGATGGAAGAGCGGGCCGAGGGTCCGGACTCCTGAATCCTGGGACGGGAGGAGCTGGGGGCCGTGGCTCTTGAATCTGAGGGAGGATGTACTCCAGATTTCTGGTTCCTGAGTGAGACTGGAGCTGGGGATCAGGACTCGGAAATTCTGAGAGACAGGACTGGGGCGCAGGGCAGGGCACAGGTCCCTCACAGTCTCTGTTCCCCCAGACACCGCTACACCTGGCTGTGATCACCACACTGCCATCTGTGGTCCGGCTCCTCGTGATGGCCGGTGCCAGCCCCATGGCACTGGACCGTCATGGCCAGACAGCAGCCCACCTGGCGTGTGAGCACCGCAGCCCGACCTGCCTCCGGGCCCTGCTGGACAGCGCAGCCCCGGGCACCGTGGACCTAGAGGCCCGCAATTACGACGGTGAGCACCTACCCCGGCGCCGAGTGGGACTGTCTGGCAAGACCTGAAGTCCAAAGGCCCGCAAACCCAGGTTTACACTGAGTCTTCCTGTACCTCAGGGCTCACCGCCTTACACGTGGCCGTGAACATGGAGTGCCCCGAAGCCGTGCTGCTCTTGCTGGAGCGAGGCGCAGACATCGATGCGGTGGTGAGCAGGCGCGGGCCGGAGGCGGGGCCAAGAGGAGCCGGGGCGGGACCCCCGAGGGGGCGGGGCTTGCGTGGGACGCCGCGCGAGCGGGGGGTGGGGGTGGGGCTTGAAGTATCTAAGGGGATTGAGACGCCAGACCCGGCGGCTGGGATGCTGGCCGCCGGCTGATTGGGCAGAGCTTGGAGCGACTCCGAGACCTTCCCTCCCTTCTGCAGGACATTAAAAGCGGCCGCTCCCCACTCATCCACGCAGTGGAAAACAACAGCCTGAGCATGGTGCAGCTCCTGCTGCAGGTGGGTACTGCCCTCGCCCTTGGCCGCTCGCCCACCCTCTCCTCCAGCACCAGCCCAGCAGTCGCCCCCACCCGCCTCCCCCGTCCCTGGCATCCACCCTGCCTTCCAGGTCCGGCTCCCTCTCGTGCTTCGCTTCCAGCGCTGTCTCGCCCTTCTAGGCCTCCATTTGTCTATGAATGACCTCACCCCTCCAGGCTGCCCTCTGGTCCCGGACCTTCTCCCTTTCCTCCCCCGCCCCCACCCGAGCCGGGCCCGGTGCAGCGGCGGCCTTGCTCACCCCGCCTGCCGGTTTTGACCCTTTCCCCGGGCGGTCCTTCCGGCCCGCCTGGATTCTGGACCCTTCGTTTCTCGGACTCCGCCCCTACTCCGGCCGGGCGGCAGAGTCCTGCTCCGGCTGGTTCAGCCCGTCCTCCCAGTCCCGCTCTGACCCGCCCTGGGTTCTGGTTTCCACCCTTCCGTCACCTCACCCAGGATCTGGTCCCGCCCGGGTCCTGGCCTCGGTCCGGGCGGGGGGGTGGGGAGCCCAGCCTCAGTCCCCAGCCCCGCGCTCGGACCCCATCCCGGCTCTGCCCCTCCTGCGGCCCCGCCCCACCCGCCGCCCCGGCCCGGGTCCCGCTGGGCCGCGGCGGGCCTGACCCTCGGCTCCCGCCCCGCAGCACGGCGCCAACGTGAACGCGCAGATGTACTCAGGCAGCTCGGCGCTGCACTCCGCGTCTGGCCGCGGGCTCCTCCCGCTCGTGCGCACGCTGGTCCGCAGCGGCGCCGACAGTGGCCTCAAGAACTGCCACAACGACACGCCGCTCATGGTGGCGCGCAGCCGCCGGGTGAGTGTCCGCGCTGGGAGGGCCTGTGCCCGAGCGCCGGCCCGCGCGGATGGGACATCGGAGTGCGCGCGCGTGTCTGTGGCCGTTCGCGCTGGGGAGCGGGACAGCCTGTGGGTCCGTGGGAGCGAGCTCGGACAGGGGACACTGAGGCACGGAGCCGACCGCGCACGCCGAGACTGGAGAGAGGGAGAGCAGCGTGGGCTGGAGGAGCCTGGTGGTGACCCCCGTCCTCCTACAGGTCATCGACATCCTGAGGGGGAAGGCGACCAGGCCCGCTCCTGCATCACAGCCAGAGCCCTCGCCGGACCGCAGTGCCACCACCTCCCCTGAGAGCAGTAGCCTCCTCAGCTCCAATGGTGAGAACCTAGCTCCGCAGCGCCAACCTCCCAGTCTCTCCAGCCATCCAGGCTCCTGACCCCTACACCCACAACCTTCCAGGCTCCCAGCCCCTCCCCCCACCACCCATCCAGGCTCCCAGCCCCTACCCCCACCACCCATCCAGGTCCCCAGCCCCTCCCCCCACCAACCATCCAGTCCCCATCCAGGCTTCCGGCCCCTACACCCACAACCATCCAGGCCCCCAGCCCCTCCCCCCACCAGCCATCCAGTCCCCATCCAGGCTTCCGGCCCCTACACCCACAACCATCCAGGCTCCCAGCCCCTCCCCCCACCACCCATCCAGGTCCCCAGCCCCTCCCCTACCACCCATCCAGGCCCCCAGCCCCTCCCCCCACCAACCATCCAGTCCCCATCCAGGCTTCCGGCCCCTACACCCACAACCATCCAGGCCCCCAGCCCCTCCCCCCACCAGCCATCCAGATCCCCAGCCCCTCCCCCCACCAACCATCCAGGCCCCATCCAGGCTCCCAGCCCCTCCCCACACTAGCCATCCAGGTCCCCAGCCCCTCCCCCCACCAACCTCCAGGCCCCGACCCCTCCTCCCACTCCCCACAACCATCCAGGACCCCAAGCCCTTCGCCTCTCCTCCCCCAGAACCATCCAGGCCCTTGTCTCTGCCCTCTAAGAATCTTTCAGGCCCCTGTCTCTACCCTCGCAGAACCTTCTAGACCCCTCTCCCTCCCCAGACACCCAGGGTGGTCCGGACCCCTTCTCTTTAGAGCTGGTCTCTCACTGTGCCCACCCTTCTTCTTCCCCCAGGTCTCCTTTCTGCATCACCCTCCTCCTCGCCCTCCCAGTCTCCCCCCAAGGACCCACCTGGATTCCCCATGGCTCCCCCCAATTTCTTCCTTCCTCCCTCATCTCCACCTGCCTTCCTGACCTTCGCTGGGGTCCTCCGAGCCCCTGGCCGGCCGGTGCCCCCCTCTTCAGCTCCAGGAGGCAGCTGAGAGGGATGGGGGGGCAGATCTCAGACTCATGTGGAGCGACCTCCCTCCCCTGTTGGGGTCAAGCCTCCTGGAAACTGTGAAAACCTCACTCTGCCCCCCCCCCCCATCTTCAGGACCAGGATTTGCACAGAGGCACAAGCATCTACCCATAAGCCCCCTCTTCCGAGCAAAGATATCTTCGCGCCCCGTGCCCCCGACCCAGGACTCTTACAAACCTTTTATCCTCTGACACCAGGCCCCTGTCTTGAGTTCCGCCCAAATTCCTTCTCCTCTCCCAGAGCTGGTGGAACCAGGGAATCGCCACTCCCCTCGCCCCCTCTACCCAGATGGATGAGGAGGGGCAGATGGGCTGTAGCCAGGCACTGATAACAATGTAAATTATTAGGCATTTTGGTTAGATTTCTTTTGTAATAAACTATTTTTGTACCATACCCGGCTTGGCTGGGCCTCTTGCACGCGGGGCCGCCAAACCCGCAGACTCCATGGGTGACCGCGTCCGTCTCCGACCGATGATGACAGGTGCGGTGACTCTGGGATTTCTGGTGCGTTCGTTGTGCCCTGTCACCGCGCCACTGTTTTCTGGGCATGACACAGGGCGTGACGTCTTTCCGGGGGACCTTTTTGGATTCCGTAGTGACCCTGGGGGTCTGCAGACGGGCGGGCTTCTGAGGCTTGTGTGTCCCTGTGGTATCACGGCTGACTGTCACGGGACCGATGGTGTCCGGGCCTGTGTGCGTGTGGCGCTGGCGAGTGTTTGTAACGTCGAAACCTGTGGTCATCGTGTGACTCCGTGTGGCTGCCTTGCCTCACGTGCCCCCTTTGTTTTTTTTACTCCGTGATCCCAGAGCCCTCCCCCTGCCCCGGCCGCCATGCAGTGTTTGTGTTTTGACTCTGTGGATGTGTCACTTACGTATCACTCAGGGGTTGCATTCATTTCCTGTCACCACTGTCACAAAACACCACAAATTTAGTGGCTTAAAACACCAGATTTATTCACTCACAGTTTCACAGGTCAGAAGTCCAAGATCAGGGGCGCCTTTGTGGCTCAGTCGGTTAAGCATCCAACTCGGGCTCAGGTCATGATCTCACAGTTCGTGGATTCGAGGCTGCGTTGGGCTCTGTGCTGACAGCTCGGAGCCTGGAGCCTGCTTCACATTCTGTCTTCCTCTCTCTCTGCCTCTCCTCCCCTTCGAGCTCTGTATCTCTCTCTCTCTCAAAATAAATAAACATTAAAAACATTTTAATAAAGTAACATCCACAGGGGCGTCTGGGTGACTTAGTCTGTTGAGTGGCCAACTCTTGATTTCAGCTCAGGCCATGATCCCAGGGGCGTGAGATCGAGCCTCAAATCAGGTTCCATGCTAAGTGTGGAGACTGCTTAAGATTCTTTCTCTCTTGGGGCGCCAGGGTGACTTAGCCGGTTAAGCATCTGCCTTTGGCTCAGGTCATGATCTCGAGGTTCGTGAGTTCGAGCCCCGCGTCGGGCTCTGTGCCAGCAGCTCAGAGCCTGGAGCCTGCTTCCGATCCTGTGTCTCCCTCTCTCTGCCCCTCCCCCGTTCATGCTCTGTCTCGAAAATAAATAAACGTTAAAAAAAAAGATTCTCTCTCTCTCCCTCTCTCCACCCCCCCCCCAAAATAAAATATATTTTTAAAAATTTAAAGTGACATCTACAGATTGTAGGGATTAGGACATAGATACCGTTTGAGAGCCTTTACTCAGCCGACCCCAGGCGCCCGCTGGAAAAGCAACGTTACTAGGAGGTAGGTATGCGGATAACAGACCCAATGGCACAGGGATTTGACCATCGGGAAAGGATGGATGTACAGTGGGGACAGCAAAGACAGGCTGGAACCCCCGAGGAAGGCCCGTTAGCTTCCTAGGGTTGCTGTGATAAATGGCCACAAACCAGGTGGCACAAAACAACCAAAATTTATTCCCGAAATGTATTCTCTCGCGGTTCTAGAGGCCAGAAGTCTGGAATAAAGTAGGCAGCAGGGCCACACCCCCTCCAAAGGCTCCTTGCCCCTCCCAGCTCCCGGAGGCCCCCCGCACTCCTGAGCCTGTGGTCTCTGCCTCCATCTTCGAGGGGCCTCTGCTCCGTGTGTCTGTGTCTTCTCTTCTTTCTCTTTAATTAATTTTTTAAATGTTTATTTATTTCTGAGAGAGAGAGCCAGAGCACAAGAACGGGGGAGGAGCAGAGAGAGGGAGACACAGAATCCAAAGCAGGCTCCAGGCTCTAAGCTGTTAACATAGCGCCCGACGCGGGGCTCGAACCCACAGGCCATGAGATCACCACCTGAGCCGAAGTCAGTCTCTTAACCCCCTGTGCCACCCAGGCGCCCCTCTTCTTCTGTCCCTTGTAAGGATCCTTGACAATGGGTTTAGGGCCCCCCTAGGTAATCCAAGATGGTCTCATCTCAAGAACCTTGCCCTAATTATATCTGCAAAGATCTGTTTGCCAAGTAAGGTCATATTCATGAGTTCCAGGGATTAGGATGGGGACATATTTTTATGAGGGCCTTGGGGGGGGGGGGGGGTTGGCCACCATGCAAGCCACTACAGAGGGTGACCTTGAGCCCTGCCGGCAGCTGTGTGTGAGAACTTCTCATGTGATAATCCCATCACACGTTTAAGGCCTTGTACAATGACTGTCTCTCCAGCAGGGGGCTCCTTCCCTGCGGCCACCCTTCCCAGGGCAGCCAGCACACCGCGGGGCAGGGGGCAGACCCTTGAGAAGCGAGGGGGCAGAATGAATGAGCCTCCCCCACCCCACTCCCACCCCCCTACATTATGGTTCCCCGCGATTCTTTGTGCCTGCCTGGGACCGGTTGGAAGGTATGAATAGACACGAAAATATCAGCAGCCCTTTAGTGGCCATGACAGCACCCATACTCCAGACGGAAAACTAAGACTCAGAGCAAATCTTCCCAAGCCCCGGTCTGCCGCCTCCAAAGCCCACGCTCGTAATCCCTGGGCCCCCTTGCCCGTGCAGGAAGGTCGTGCACGGTAGCATCTATTATTTTCTTTTAACTTAAGGTTTGTTTACTTTTGAGAGAGAGAGCAGAGGAGGGGCAGAGAGGGGGGTGGGGGGACAGAGAATCCGAAGCGGTCTCTGCATTGACAGCGGAGAGCCCGATGCGGGGCGCGAACTCCCCAGCCGTGACATCACGACCCACGCTGAAATCAGACGCTCAGCCGAGTCCGCCAGGCGCCCCGTGTCTGTTTTAACTGCACGTGGGACCGTGCGCGCCCGTGCACACGTCGCGTGCTGCTGGAAAGGATGACACGCAGGGGTGAGAGTGAGACAGCACAGGCCCCGGAGTCAGAACTGAGCTCGAGTCGTGCCCTCCCGCCTCCTCGCTGTGTGACCTCAGTCAGGGGACTTCAGGGCCCTGCGCCTCAGTTTCCTCATCTGCAGAAAGGGGACGTAATAATAGCGTCCGCCTTGCCAGTTTGTCGTGGGGGTCATAGACACGAATGAGTTGCGTGTGGTGCTGAGAGAGAAGTTGATAAACGGGAATTGGTGTGGTCAGCATCTGGGAATTAATTGGTTTTGAGGGAGGCCAGACGGAGGAGGAGAGGCCTATTCTTTATCTTAACGGAAAAATTAGATAACGAGGTCCTAGCCTAGATGCGTGTATTAGCTACACTTTTTACTCAGCTTTTCTAACAAAACCTAAAAATAGATAGTGGCTACGGGCACCTGGGTGGCCCAGTCGTTTAAGCCTCCGACTATTGATTGCGGCTCAGGTCCTGATCTCACAGTTTGTGACATCGAGCCCCTCCCGGGGGGCTTGGCTGACAATGTGGAGCCTGCTTGGGATTCTCTCTCTCCCTCTCTCTCTCTCTCTCTCTGCCCCTCCCACACTTTCTCTCTCTCTCTCTCAAAATAAACGTAAAAATATTATTAATAAAAATACATAGCAGCTTAACTAGGATGGAAGCCTATGTTTCTCTCACGTAAAGGTCCAGTGAACACCCAGGGCTAGAATAGTAGCTTGAAAATGTCAGAGACCCAGACTCCTACCTTGCTGCTTGCTGCCTTCACCTCGCACTTCCACCCTGTGGCCCAAGATGGCTGCTCCAGCTCCCACCATCACATCCGCATTCCAACCATTGAGAAGAAAAAAAAAAGAAAGTCAACCCAGAAGTTTTACATATCACATTCTATTGCCTAGAATTTGGTCATGGGCCCACAAGGGAGACCAGGAAATGTCTTTTTTTTTTTTCTGGCCAGCTAAAATTCTGAGGTTCTGTTACAAAAGGAAGACGGGAGAACAGTCATCAAGGGGCAGCAAGTGTATCTGTCACGCCAGGGCTCTGCTACCAAGTGGCTAACGCGACCGTAGGTGAAATGAGTTTACCGTCCTGAGCCTCAGTATCCTCGTTGGCCAAATGGGATTAACACGCGCCTCTCGGGGTTAAGGAGTTGATCAGGACTTAATGAGAGTGTGGGCGCCAGACGTGTAGTACAGGGCCTGGCCCAATATCAGCCTAGAGTGTGTGTTGGGAATCTCCTTGAACTTGTGAGCCCAGGCTGTGGGTGATGTGCCTCTTCATGTGTGAGAAACTCGCCCCAGGTTCAAGAGCTGAACCGGGCATTGACCTTGGTAAGTTACTTCTCTAAAGCAAAGGATCTGGCTTCTCCACACATGGAAATCCCCTCTCAGCCTCCTAACCTTGGGACTGGGCGCGTGTCCTTACACCCCCATCCCCCTTACACCCCCATCCCCCTTCCCCCGGAGAAGGGCAGACTCCCAGGAGGGGGGAGGAGGGCCATATAAAGGGTCTCCAGCGCCCCCAGACCTCACAGAACTAAGCCCACATTCCTCAACCACTACCACCAAGACTGCTCGCCTCGTCTGTGACAGTCCTAACATTCTGAAGCCAAAGGTCCTATTTTCAAGTGCATTTCTCGGAGACCCCGACCCTTGCTGCAAAGTTTCACTTGCTATCACCACCCTTGGGTAAATCCAGACCCTCAGTCATGGAACATCTCTTCCAGATGCACGCATGAAATCTGCCAAATCCTAAATGTTGGTGCCGTTCCCAAAAAACAATTTTAGGAGCATGCAAACAAACCCGGACACATCTACTGGTTAGATGTGTTTGCAGACCCTCGTGGAAGCCAAACTGCCATTTTACGGAAAGGGAAACTGAGGCCCAGAGAGCGGGAGGGGGTGGGGGTGGGGGTGGGGCCTGACTTGGTGAGCCTAGGAGTCCAGGGTTCTGAGACTCACCATCATCAGTAACGGAATGACCAATATCCTGCGCCTTCTGAGACGATGCACTCCACTGGCGAGTGTCCTGATTTTGATAACTGCACTGTGACTGTGTCGGGGAATAACCTCATGTGTGGAAATACAAGCGTTTAGGGCAAAGGACATAACGCCTGAAACCTACTCTCCAACAGTTTCGAGGGGAGAAAAGCAGAGACAGCCCATGATGGAGCCCACTAGCCACTGTTAACGATCGGTGACTCTCGGTGAGGGGTACGCAAGAAGTCTCTGTCCTATTCTTGCGACTTTCCTGCCAGTTTAAAACGATTTCAAAAGAGAAAAAAAGTGATTGCACAATAAAAAGTCATGGTTTAAAAGTTGAAGGTTTCAGGCTCTGCGTTTCTAGAGTATCTAAGTCCGTGCCTGCATCTGTGGTCAGAGTTTGGGGAGTTGGGACGGTGAATTTGCTGCTTCAGACACGGCCTTGGGGTGTGACCGGGGCCTTCGGGTGTGGTTAAGGGGCGTGGCCAGCCTCAGAGGCCTGGCTGGGCTGAAGGGCAGGCAGCAGCCTGAAGTGTGGTCAGAGCCTTGGGGGCGTGGCCAGGGGGTCGGAGGCGTGGCCAGAGTCTGGGGCGTGGCCTGAGAAACTTGTTCCCGAGGGAGGCATTACGTCTGTACTTGGGCGCCCTCTTGTGGCTATTCTAGGATCTGGCCTCCCCTTTTTATTTTTTCTTATATATTATTATTATATAATTATATATTTTTTAAGTAGGCTCCCCCACTGGGCGTGTCAACTCACAACTGTGAGCTCAAGACCTGAGCTGAGATCAAGAGTCAGTCGCCTTAACAGACTGGTGAGCCACCCAGGCGCCTCTGGCTTCCACTTTTTAAAAAGCTTTATTGAGGGGCTCCTGGGTGGCTCTGTTGGTTTAACGGCTACTGACTCCGGATTTCAGCTCAGGTCATGATCTTCCGGTTGGTGGGACTGAACTCTGAGCTGGGCTCTGCTCTGACAGCATGGAGCCTGCTTGAGATCTCTTTCTCCTCTCCTCTCGCCCCTCTCCTGCTCACTCTCCCTCTCTCTCTCTCTCTCTCAAAATAAACTTTTTAAATTAAACAGCTTTATTGAGATATAATGTATACACCATGCAACTCAGCTATTTAAAGGGTACAATTCAATGGTTTTAGTAAATTCAAAGAGCTGTGCGATCATCTTTACAATCAATTTAAAAACCTGTCTTGGGGCGCCTGGGTGGCTCAGTCGGTTAAGCATCCGACTTCGGCTCAGATCATGATCTCGCGGTTCGTGAGTTCAAGCCCCGCATCAGGCTCTGTGCTGACAGCTCAGACCTGGAGCCTGTTTCAGATTCTGTGTCTCCCTCTCTCTCTGACCCTCCCCCGTTCATGCTGTCTCTCCCTGTCTCAAAAAAAATAAATAAATAAACGTTAAAAAAATTAAAAAAAAACCTGTCTTCACCCCCAAAAGAAACCTCATACCCACTACTAGTCACTCCCTATTTCTTCCCAACCCCCTTCAGCCCTAGGCAACCCCTAATATACTTTCTGTCTCTACAGGTTTTCCTCTTCCGAACATTTTATATAAATTTAATCCTTCAGTATATGGCATTTTGTGACTGGCTTCTTTCACTTGGCATAATGTAGCATGTATCAGTATTTCATTCCTTGTTGTTGTTGTTTATTTATTTTGAGAGACAGAGAGAGCGCAAAAAGCAAGCATGAGAGGGGGCGGGACAGAGAGAGAGAATCCCAAGCAGGCTCTGCTCTGTCAGCGCTCAGCCTGACATGTGACTCCATCTGATGAACCGTGAGATCATGACCTCAGCCGAAATCAAGAGTCAGACACTCAACCAACTGAGCCACCCGGGAGCCCCGGTACTTTGTTCCTTTAATGGCCAAACAATCTTCCACTGCACAGGTACCCTGCTTTTAATTGACCCACCTGCCAGTTGATGGGCATTTAGGTTGTTTCCACAAATATCTGCGTGGATGCATGTTTTCAGTTCTCTGGAATATATATGCATAGGAGTGGGATTGCTGGGTCATACGGTAACTCTATGTTGCCGTCGAGAAACTCTCTTTGTGTCCTCTATTTTGAGGACACGCCGAATTGTTTTCCAAAGCAGCTGCCCTGTTTTTACATTCCCACCATCAGTGTATGAGGGTTCCAACGCCTCTACAGCTTTTCCAGCACTTACTGTCTGTCTTTTCCAGGACAGCCACCCTAGCAGGTGTGAAGTGGTATCTCACTGTAGTTTTGATTTTCATCTGACTGATAATGACCTTGCGGAACTTTCCCTATCATTCACTGTTTTTGTGTCCGCTATGTGGCTAGATGCACTCTTAGCCACTTTGCCGTAGCGGATCCAGATTTTTCAAATTAAAGCGTTAATGACATGACGTCCTCCTCAGAGTCCACGCTTTCCCTTTGCCACACCCTGCATTTCATGTTTTCGTACTATTATCACATTGATACAGATGTATCCTCAAATAATATATAGCACCGGTTTTGCATGTTTTCAAGCCTGGTATAAATGACACTGTGCTGTAATCCTTCTGTACTTGTGTTTTCTCGTTTGTTTGTTTAGTTGGTTGTTTGCTTGCTTGTTTTTCTGGGATTTGTTTGTTTTTACTCATTGTATTAGTTTCCTAGGGGTGCTGTAACAAAGGACCACAAATGGAGTGGCTTAAAGCAACAGAAATTTAGGGCACCTGGGTGGTGGCTCAGTCTGTTAAGCATCCAACGTCAGGGCAGGATCTCACGGTTCGCAGGTTCGAGCCCCGTGTCGGGCTCTGTGCTGACACCTCAGAACCTGGAGCCTGCTTCGGATTCTGTGTCTCCCTCTCTCTCTGCCCCTCCCCTGCTCATGCTGTGTCTCTCAAAAATAAGTAAATGTAAAATTAAAAATAAACCAGAAATTTATTTTCTCCCAATTCTGGAAAGTAGAAACTCCAAACCAAGATGTTGGCAGGGCTATACTCTCTTTGAAGGCTCTAGAGGAAGATCTTTCCTTGCCTCTTCCTACCTTCAGGTGTTTGCCAACAATTCCTCACATTCCTTGGCTCCAATCTCTGCCTCTGACATCATGCGGTTTTCTTCCGTGTAGGTACCTGTGTCTGTGTCCAAATTTCCAATCACGTTGGATTTACGGCCCACCCTAATCGTGTGACCTCATCTTAACTTGATGACATCCACAAACACTCCATTTCTACATAAGGTCACATTCCATTTCTAAATAAGGTTCGAAGGGACTTGAATTTGGGGGTGGGGCGCATTCTTCAACCCAGTACTCTCATCAGTCTGTTTTTATGACTCACACTATTGACATGTGCATTCAGTTCATTCATTTGAACTTTTGTGTGGGAGGCCTTTGTGAGAGTACATCACAATTTATTCATCCCTCCTGGTGATGGACTTACCTTGTTTCCAGTTTTCTCCATTTCCGACAAGGCTGCAATTAACATCCCTGAACACGTCTCTTGGAGTTTCTCAGGGCAGGATTTTTCAAACTGCCCAACAAGATCCATTAGTGGGTTGCGAAACCAATTTAGTGGGTTGTAGACACAATTTTCCCCTTAATGAAATGGAATTAAACAGAACAGAAGCTATTGTAACGCATGCACATAGTCAGGGTAAGGATTACCGTGTGAAACTGGGTTTTGTTTTTTTTTTTTCCTTTGGCAGGTGTATGTAATGTCCCGATATAAGCAAATGTGTTTAGGAGCCCCAGCCCTAGCAGGTGTAGACGGCAATGGACGTGCCCTGTCCAAGGTCTGATGGGTGTTACACAAATGCTCCCTCCAACTAATTAGTGCAACTAATTTGTCCACTTACACTTCCGTCAGCTCCTCATCGACACTTAGCATCGTCAAAAATCTGAATTCTTGCCAGGGCAAAGGCTTCTCATCCTATTGCTGGAAGAGGAAACAGGCGCAGAGGGCAGAAACGCAAGGAGCTGGAAGGCAGACCCCACCATCTTTGCTGTAAAGACCGGGTCTCTGCCAGGGTGGAGAGATACCACCATCGAGGATCCCGTTAAGCGAAGAATTCTCGGGTTCTAGAAGGGGATGCGGGCTGAGTAGGAAAGGGTGTTGGAAGGAGAGGGTCCGTTCTCATCCTAAACCCCCTTTCCCTTCCCCCACCTCAAAGGGATGCCTGGGGCTCAGGGATGGCCCCGCCCTGGGCGCCCCCAGGGTGGCGGTCCCAGCGCACAGTCAGAGGAGAGCTGATGCTGCAGGTTGGGGACAAAACCACGCTCCTCCAGCCATGAGCCTGCCAGACGCACCTGGATCCCCGCACCCTTGAACTCCACCCTCCCACCTGATCCCCTGGAGGACCCAGGGGCCTACCTCCTCTGGAAGTCTGGGTGTCTCAACTCTAGCCTGATTTCCCGCTGGCCCCTCACGTGGGGCCGCAGGAATGATGTTGCCCAATTCCTGCTCCCTCAGGCACCCAGCTCCTGCTCCCAGGGGACCAAGGGACCTGGTAATGTATGCTTTCCCTGTCCGGGACAAAGGCATCGAACTATCTCCCTGACCGTTCCTCCCAGAAAGTTCAGTGCTCTTAATCCTATGCCACAGCCAAAGATCCAAACCTGGGTCCAAGAGACTCAGGAGGGCTCCCTCCCGGACTCATCTCCCCGCAGAGTTTGGATAACTAAGCCCCCAGCCCTACCCCCACCCCCAAAAAAAGTCTCGGGTCTCTCCGAACCCTTCCTCCAATGCAACCTGGAGACTTCAGCCTCCAGCCGGTCCCAGAAGCGGCCCAGGCATCGTACCTGCACTTCCTGCCCATCGAAGAGTCTCTTCTCGTTTCCGCCCCCACCCCCCCCCCCCCGAAGCCACCCCATTCAGGTCTCTTTAGGGAAACAGATTTTTTTTTTCTAATGTTTATCTATTTTCGAGAGAGAGAGAGTGTGCGTGTGTGAGAGAGAGAGAGAGAGCAGGGGAGGAGCAGAGAGACAGGGAGACACAATCCGACGCAGACTCCAGGCTCCGAGCTGTCAGCACAGGGCCCGACTCGGGGCTCGAACCCACGAGCTGTGAGATCATGACCCGAGCCGAAGTCGGAGGCCCAACCGACCAAGCCACCCAGGCGCCCCGGGGGGAGCAGACTTGGCACCCCATCTCTACGAACCCAGGTGCCAGATTCCCCCAGGCTCCGCCCCCTTGGGAGACACCGGTACCTGCGATCCCCTCCCCGGTTCTCCAGGGCCCGCCCCCTCACCTTTGGCGCCCGGCCCCGCCCCCAGCCTGGGCTGGGCCCGCCCCCTCACCTTTGGCGCCCGACCCCGCCCCCACCCTGGGCTGGGCCCGGCCGCACCTCTCCCAGCCGCACGCCTACCTCCCAGGACGCCCTGGGACCCATGGCCGCGGTGGCAGCCCCCTGGGGGCGGCAGCGGGAAGAGGCCCGCGCGCTCGGCCGGGCGGTGAGGCTGCTGGAACGCCTGGAAGAGCACTTCGGGGACCCCCGGCTTGCCTCCAGTCCCCCCTCGATGCGGGACCTGCTGCCCCGCACCGCGCAGCTGCTGCGCGAGGTGGCCCACGCCCGGCGGGCGGCCGACGGAGGCGGCCCCGAGGGTCCCGGCGGTGCGCGGGACTTCCTCGTCGTCTACCTTAACAACCTGGAGGCCAAGAGCAGGCAGGTGGCGGCACTGCTGGCACCCCAGGGTCGGAGGAGTGCCAATGACGAGCTCTTCCGGGAGGGCTCCGGACTCAGGTGAGCCGCGGCTCCTGCCCCAGGAAAAAAGGTGGGGTCGCGAGTCCGGGCCCCCAGCGCCGGCCTCCTTCAGACCCAGGGGTCCAGACGCCCAGCTCCTCCCTTAGTCCCAGGATTCCTGCCCCAGCCCCTCCTCCCTCAGACCCAGGAATCTAGCCCCCAGCCCCCTCCTCCCTCAGACCCAGAGTTCCAGAGCCCCCAGTCCCTTCTCCCTCAGACCCAGAAGTCCAGGTCAGAACCCCCTTCCCTGGGGAACCTGGAAGACTGAGCCAGCCAGGTTTTTTTTTCTTTGGGCACCTATGCCTTTAACCCCCCCCCCCCCCATGTCCCTTCTTTCTTGGCCACCCAGCAGCCCTCTTCAAATTGCCCGACTCTCCCAGAGGCCTAGACGCACATCCTAAGAATGCGGGGACCCCAGGGAGCTTCTTGCAGGAGGAGGGGGTGGACTGACATCCCCGTCATCGCCCTTGCCTAGAGGGACACACACAGCCCCGCCTCCTGCTCCCCCCCCCCCCCCCCCCCCCGTCTTGGTTCCTGAGAACAGCTAGCTCAGGACCTAGAGCTTGTCTGTAGCCCCCTCCTCTAAACTCTGGGGAAGGGGCTCCTGAGTGACAGGAGTAGCCAAGGCTTGGGGTCTAGAGCCAGGAACAAAACAAGGTGTGGACCAGGAAGCTCTCAACCATGTCCGGTAAAAACTTCGTAATGTCTCCTTAGATTCATCCTGAAATGAAATGTGTAGGCCACGCTACTTACCTACCCATCATTTTTTAAAGGTCACTATAATACCCAAACTGTTATAAGGAAGTGATACAAAGAATGCCCTTCATAACAACATTAATCTGTGTTTCAAATGAAAATGCCAAGGCACAGTTACAATTATTCTGGCATGCAGAGTTGGCTCTTAAGACATTCACGCCTGGGGGCGCCTGGGGGGGCTCAGTCGGTTAAACAGCCAACTTCAGCCCAGGTCATGATCTCGTGGTTCTTGAGTTCAAGCCCCGCATCGCTGTGCTGACAGCCGAGAGCCCGCTTCGGATCCTCTGTCCCCCGCTCTCTCTGCCCCCCCCCCCAACTGCTCATACTGTCCCTTTCTCAAAATTAAATATACATTTAAAATAATACAAACTAGGGGCGCCTGGGTGGCACAGTCGGTTAAGTGTCCGACTTCAGCCAGGTCACGATCTCGCGGTCTGTGAGTTCGAGCCCCGCATCGGGCTCTGGGCTGATGGCTCGGAGCCTGGAGCCTGTTTCCGATTCTGTGTCTCCCTCTCTCTCTGCCCCTCCCCCGTTCATGCTCTGTCTCTCTCTGTCCCAAAAATAAATAAATGTTGAAAAAAAAATTTTTTTTAATAAATAAAATAATACAAACTAATAATAGTTAACACGTACTGAGTGCCAACTGTATGCCAGGTGTCGCTGGGCATTTTATGTGCTCATGAGATAAGGAAGAATCCTCTTAGCTTCCCCTCTAAGACAGGGGCTGTACTTATCGAACACTCGCCCATTTCACAGTTGAGGAAACTGAGACTTAAGGGGGGAAAAAAAGGAACCTCCCCAAAATGACATAGCTGAGTTTCAGAGCTCCCCTTTGCTGCTCCCCACGTCCTGACCAGTACCCCAGGGAGGCAGCTGGAAGAAGGAAACACGCCCCCCCCCCCCCCCCCCCCCGTGCTGCTAAAAACAAGAAGGCCCCCAAGCACGACCTGCTCCAAGACTACGGTCAACGCCCTCAGCGCTGGTGGGCTACAACAGATGTCAGGAATCCCGCAGAGCTGGTTCAAGGCCGGATGAGGCCAGGCTTCTCCTGCAGTCCCAGTGGGGCTGCAGGTGGGGGCTGGGGGATGGCTGGGCTGGTGGGCAGCGCCTCCCTTTCCTTCCCAGAGGAGGAAACCGAGGTTCGCAGAGGGGAGGCGTCAGGAATGTGATAGGCTGTCTCGGGATGGACTCCACCCTGTCAGAGCCTGGGGGGCCTGGTCCCTGTGGGTAGAGTCCCCCACAGCAGGCAAGGTGCCAGTGCGAGCCCCGAGGTCCAGCCCAGGCCCTCAGAGCCCATCCTTGCAGGCGACAGCTGGCCAAGCTGGCCCTCATCTTCCGCTACGTGCATGCCGAACTGAGCGCACTCTTCCCCGGAGGAAAGTACTGTGGACACACGTACCAGCTCGCCAAGGCCCCAGCCCACAGCTTCTGGAGGGGGCACTGCGGCGCCCGGTGAGTGAGCACCTGTCCCCGGGGCCCCGAAGTTCCTGGAGACTCATCCTGTCCTTGCCAGGGGACCAAGGAGTCCAGGCAGCCCCGCCCCCCTAGCCCCTCCTCCCTCAGACCCAGGAGTCCTGCCCCCAGCCCCTCCTCCCTCAGACCCAGGAGTCCTGCCCCCAGCCCCTTCCTCCCTCAGACCCTGGAGTCCAGGCTCCCAGCCCCTCCTCCCTCAGACCCAGGGGTCCTGCCCCCAACCCCTCCTCCCTCAGACCCAGGATCCAGACCCCCAGCCCCTCCTCCCTCAGACCCAGAGGTCCAGGCCCCCAGCCCCTCCTCCCTCAGACCCAGGAGTCCTGCCCCCAGCCCCTTCCTCCCTCAGACCCTGGAGTCCAGGCTCCCAGCCCCTCCTCCCTCAGACCCAGGGGTCCTGCCCCCAACCCCTCCTCCCTCAGACCCAGGATCCAGACCCCCAGCCCCTCCTCCCTCAGACCCAGAGGTCCAGGCCCCCAGCCCCTCCTCCCTCAGACCCAGGAGTCCTGCCCCCAGCCCCTCCTCCCTCAGACCCAGGGGTCCTGCCCCCAACCCCTCCTCCCTCAGACCCAGGATCCAGACCCCCAGCCCCTCCTCCCTCAGACCCAGGAGTCCTGCCCCCAGCCCCTCCTCCCTCAGACCCAGGAGTCCTGCCCCCAGCCCCTCCTCCCTCAGACCCAGACTCCAGCCCTGTGCCCCCTCCTCCTTCAGACCCAGGAGTCCAGGCCCCCAGCCCCTCCTCCCTCAGACCCAGATGTCCTGCCCCCAGCCCCTCCTCCCTAGAGGCCCTCCCATGCTAGGTTCCTGGAGGCCTCAGCTGTGTGCCACGCCCCCCCTCCAGTTGTGTCCTGACCTGGGCTGAGTTTGAGTCCATCTTGTGCACCTGCCACCCGGTGGAATCAGGCTCCACGGGCCTGGCCTTGCGCTCCACCATCAACCTCACTGGCAGCGGCCACGTGTCCATCTTCGAGTTTGACATCTTTACCAGGCTCTTCCAGGTCAGGGAAGGCCAGGGCTGGGGGAAGGAGAGGTGGGGAACATGGGTCTGAGGGAAGAGGGGGCTGGGATCTCAGATTCCCGGGTCCCGGGGAAGGGAGCGCCTGGGGTCTTCTGTGTACGAGATTCCTGAGGCCCACGACGGGTGTAAGCAACGTGGCTGGGTTCCGAGACCCCGGGAGGCACTGGGTGTGCCTTGCTCGGCCCCTCCGTGACCCCAGCGCTGCCCCGCTCCAGCCTTGGCCGACACTCCTCAAGAACTGGCAGCTCCTGGCGGTCAACCACCCGGGCTACGTGGCCTTCCTCACGTACGATGAGGTTCAAGCGCGTCTGCAGGCCTGCAGAGACAAGCCAGGCAGGTAAAAGGGCCAGGAAGCTAGGTTATAAAGGACAAGGACTTGGACACCCGGATCCCCAGCAGAATGAGGGGATGGGAATTCCCAGATGGGGCAGCGGTGATCACACCCTCACCCCCTTACCAACCTCTCCCGCCAGCTACATCTTCCGGCCCAGCTGCACTCACCTGGGACAATGGGCCATTGGATTCGTGAACTCAGACGGCAGCATCCTGCAGACCATTTCTCTCAACAAGCCCCTGTTCCAGACACTCCTGGACGGACAAAGGGAAGGCTTGTGAGTCGCCGTCCTGGCAGGTGGAGGGTGTCGGCAGAATGCACTTCGAAAGGCGGTGCCCCGCGGCCCCAGATCGCTCTGAGGGCACGCAATTCACACGGCCCACATTATAAGTTTGCAATACCATGGTGTTCCGGTAGGTGGCAGACGAGGGTCCAGAGGAAGGGGCGCCTTTTCCAGTTCAGAGAAAGCTGCTCCGTGGGCTCCAGGCAGCTCTGAGAAGTGTGTGGGGAATTGGCTTCACTGGCCTATTCCTTGGAATTCTGCTGAACAGCTTTCGCTTCTAGACATCCATATCCCATTCTAGAATCTAGACGGTTAAAGCAGAAAGAACACTGGGCAAGCAGCTAGACCCGGTGGTCTCAACCTGTAACCTTGGCTGCCCCACAGCCCCTCGATCAGAAGCTGCCTTGGGTAGGAGAGGAGGAGAAAAAAGGCAGGTGAGGTTCCCCAGTCTCATCCTGAACCTTTGGCCAGAGCTATCTTATTAGTCCTGTTGATATGATATGATCTGAGATAGATATGCAGTCCGTTCTCATTGTGTTTGGTAGTTCTGTTCTATAAAGTCGCTGTAAACACTAGATTGTTGAATACTGAGCCGTTGCTCGTAGGGGAAATACTGGCTCGGTTTCCTGCAAGATTCTGGTCACATTTCTTTTTTTAATTTTAAGTAGGCTCCACACTCAACGTGGGGCTTGAACTCACGACCCAGAGATCTTCACATGCTGTACCTGCCGAGCCAGCAGGGCGCCCCATCTGGTCACATTTTTGTCAACCGATTGCTACCTGATTGGTAACCAATAGTAACCTTTTTGTGTGTCTCTGTCTGGAGACACCTTTAAAATTTTTTTTTTTTAACGTTTATTTATTTTTGAGACAGAGAGAGACAGAGCATGAACGGGGGAGGGGCAGAGAGAGAGGGAGACACAGAATCGGAAGCAGGCTCCAGGCTCTGAGCCATCAGCCCAGAGCCCGACGCGGGGCTCGAACTCACGGACAGCGAGATCGTGACCTGAGCTGAAGTCGGAAGTTTAACCGACTGAGCCACCCAGGCACCCCTGAAGACACCTTTTTATAAATTTTTTTTTCAACGTTTTTTATTTACTTTTGGGACAGAGAGACAGAGCATGAACGGGGGAGTGGCAGAGAGAGAGGGAGACACAGAATCGGAAGCAGGCTCCAGGCTCTGAGCCATCAGCCCAGAGCTCGATGCGGGGCTCGAACTCACGGACCGCGAGATCGTGACCTGAGCTGAAGTCGGACGCTTAACCGACTGAGCCACCCAGGCACCCCTGAAGACACCTTTTTAAATATACAGTTGAGGGGCACCTGGGTGGCTCAGTCGGTTAAGCGTCTGACTTCGGCTCCGGCCGTGATCTCACAGTTCGTGAGTTTCAGCCCCGTGTCGGGCTCTGTGCTCACAGCTCCATGCCCCGAGCCTGCTTCGGATTCTGTGTCTCCTCTCTCTCCCCCTCCCCTGCTCGCCCCCCCCCCCTTCTCTCTCTCAAAAATAAATGAACATTAAAAAACATGTTTTAACATATACATAACTGATACTTTCACAGTGAGCTCACGTCTCAACGAAGCTCATCTGACACCCATATTTTCTCTATACGGCACATCCCAGGCTTGTACTTAGGCACCCACGACCCTGGGATCATGACCTGAGCTGAAATCAAGAGTCGGATGCTTAACCAACTGAGCCACCCAGGCGCCCCAAAGATGTCTCCTGCTTGAGCCCGAACACTTGAGGACAGGGACGGGGGGGCGGGGGTACTCTGGGAGGTCAAAGCCTAGGATGTAATCAGTTTCCTGGTTCTTGTTGATCTGAGTTTGTGTTTCCAGAGCTTCAGCCACCGAGGTCTCGTGTGCCCTTTCTGGGGAGTCTGAGGGGACACGGCCCTGCCCTGGGGCCGGAGGAGTCACAGCTTGCCCTGGGAAGTCCCAATTTGAGGAGAGGGGAGGGAAAAGATCCCCAGGCCAACGATGGGTTTGGGAGCGATGCTCATCCGGGGGGCTCTGGGCCCATGTCTGGGGTGAGGAGTATCAGACGGCCCTCGGTACCCCCGTCTTTCCTTTGCCCAGCTTCCTCTACCCAGATGGGAAGAACCACAACCCAGACCTGACTGAACTCTGCCAGATGGAGCCCTATCAGCACATCCATGTGTCGGAGGTGAGGCCCAGGCCTGCCACCGGCCCTGTCCCTGTCCCTGCGTACTGTGCCCCCCGAGGGCCTTAACTCAGGAGTTCTCTCCCTAGAGACTCAGGCCTAGAATCCCAGAGGCCGTGGGTTTCCGTGCTGGTGCGGTGGCCACATGACCTGGGGGTAAATCACTTGGCCTCTCTGGGCCTCTGTTCCTTCTCTAGAAAGCACAGCTCGTCCTGCCCCCTCCCCGGGGGGTTTTGTGGGGATTAAACCAGGAAATAATACTGCTGAGGTTGTCAGAACGGCTAATGCACTTGACCCTTCACCGACGATAGCCCCTGTATCAGCGTAGTCTTCACAGCCACCCCACGGGCAAGGGAGAAACGACAAAGGAAATCTTTTGGTATAAGTATATCCCACAGAACCCTTGGGATATACTTAACCCCCAAAATAGGTTCATTGTTTACCTAAAAATCAAACATAACAGGGCATCCTGTATTGTTAGCTGCTCAGTCTCGCAACCCTGCATAGAGACCACCCCAGGGAACAAGTCTCAGAGGCAGGTACAGATAGGAGGCAGCCAGATACACGGCCTTGGACTTAGGAGGGTTCGGGGCTGGCACAGACGTTCAGGACTTTCGTCCTGTGGCCTGACTTGGATCCCCATGGCTAACACCACCCCTCTCCATCCTCCCCATCTTCCGGCCTCCTAGGAGCAGCTGAAGCTGTACTGGGCCATGGACTCCACGTTTGAGCTCTGCAAGATCTGTACCGAGAGGGACAAGGACGTGAAAATCAAGCCATGTGGACACCTGCTCTGTGGCAGCTGCCTGGCTACCTGGCAGGTGGGTCCGACCGCCCTGCCTTCCCGCCCAGTCTCCCCCCCCCCCCCCCCCAGCTTCCACCTTCATGCTAGAGGTCCCTAGCATGAGGGATCACGCCTCATGGATCAGATGGAGAAACTGAGGCCCGGGGAGAGGCAGAGATTGGCTCAGGGTCACTTGGGAACAATGAACAGGAGCCTACCCGTCCGCCTCTGTGTCTCTGTCTCCGTCTTGCCCTACATCTCTCGCCTCCGCTTTTCGTTCTCTGGCTTCCTTATTAGCCGAAAGGGCTCCTTGTTCCCTGGCTGGGTGACCTGGGGCCAGTGGCTTCACCTCTCTGAGCCTCAGCCTCTTCCTCGGGAGAACGAGGCTGATAGTAGTCACCTCCTAAGAGCCATGGTGAGGATCCAAGCCCTTGGGGAAAGAGGGCAGTGGCCCCTGTGTATGGTAGGTGCCTGACGCGAAGCTTTGTGATTGTAATGGAAGTGTTTGCAAGCTTGTGATGGCTGAGGCATGCGTCTCAAGAACATTCTTGAATACACATTGCCCCACTGTAGGGCTGTAGGATGCAGGTCCTAGCAAAATGACCCGAATAAGGAAACAGGCCACCCGGCATGAAGTTCCCCTTTAAGAAAACCCGGAGTGGGGGTGGGGGGAAAGGGTAGCTCAGTTGGTGAAGCCTCCGACTTCGGTTCAGGTCATGATCTCGCGGTTCATGCGTCGGGCTCCGTGCTGACAGCTCAGAGCCTGGAGCCTGCTTCGGCTTCTGTGTCTCCCGCTCCCTCTGCCCCTCCCCGGCTCATGCTCTGGGTGTCTGTCTCTCTCTCAAAATAAATAAATAAACATTGGGGAAAATTTTTTTTTGAAAGAAAGAAAGAGAGAGAGAGAAAGAAAGAAAGAAAGAAAGACAACCCGGGAAAACCTAGCCAGCTGACCCCTTAAGTGACCCTGCTTTTCCCTTCCCACACCCCAATGCCTTAAATTCACCAATAGAGAATGAGCCCATGAATTCCAAGGCACCCCCCCCCCCACTCAGCCCCTAATAAAGGCAGAGCCCCCGTGGTGCCTGTGTCTTCCCTCTGTCTCTACCTGGGACCTCACCGTGTGGCCCCAGGCAGGCCACGTACCCCCCAGGACCTATGGGTAATCGATCTTGGTCTTCAGAGCTCACTGGTGGTTGTTGATGAGGTGATCCTAAGACCCACAGGGGCCGGTGGAGCCACAACAAGTTTGGCCCCAGCGGTGGTAGTGGGGCGGATGTCTGTGGGGCTCCCCACGATTCACATGGGCCCAGGCCAGTGCTCAGGCATGCCTAGGCAACAGCATCATCACCGTGGACAGCCGAGACCCCAACAACACCCGGCTCCCCTGGGCTATCTGCTTCTGTGCCCCTCCGGACCCCATTTGGCTCCCGCCCCCCTTCCCGTCAGTCCTGCACTTCCCAGCCCCTCTCTGCCTGACTCCTCTCCCTCTGTTTCCCTCCACCTATCCTCAGCACATCCCTCTGGTGGGGAGGAAGGCCCTTGTGGTCCTAAGGGACAAGATGGGGGACAGGGAGACCCTGACCCTCTATCCCTTCCCATCCCATCCCCAGAACTTTGAAAGCCAGACGTGCCCCTTCTGCCGCGGCGAGATCAAGGGCCAAGAGGCCGTGAGTATCCATCAATTTCAAGAGAAGCCAGAGGAAGCCACGGCCGCTGCCGAGTACCTGAGGTCCAGCAGTGACCAGGAAGATGGGGAGGAGGAGCTGGGGCAGGTAAGCAGGGCCAGGCAGGAGCTGGAGCTGGAACCTCTGGGTCCGAGGGAGGAAGGGCCAGCGACCTGGATCCTGGGTCTGAGGGAGGAGGGGGCTAGTGACAGCAGTCGGGTCCTAGGGGCCTGGACTTTTGCTTTCCCAAGGGTCTGGGGCTCTGGCTTTCTCCAGATGAAACTCCCCTGAGCGTTAGGCCCTTGCCTTATTCTCTGTTGCATCTCCAAAGCCTGGAAGAGTGCCCGAATGCTGGGACTCTAAGCAGAAGGACACGTAGATAGGAAGAAAACGGCAACTTACAGTCCCCTCCCCACCCTCCATCACTCCCAGGTGGTTTCCTCAGCCCCCCCTCAGCTGAATGTGTCCCCAGCTACAGGCCGGCTGAAAATGGTGAGTCGGGTGCTGGTCTGGTTCAGCTCCGGGGTCCCTCAGGGGCACCAGGTCCTGCGCTCCCCCTCGGCACCCACTGACCCGGTTCTGGGCGATCTGGCGCCCACCACCCCTGTGCCCTCTTGTTCACTTCCTCACGCCACCCCTCGCCAGCTTTCTGGCTCTCCTTCCAGCATCCCAGGCGTGTCTCATCCCAGGGCCTTTGCACCAGCTGTCCCCTCTGCCCGGGCCTCCTGTCCCCCAGGCTTGCTCTCTCTCGTCTCCTCCCCAGGGCGGCCTTCCCCGATCACCCCCATTTTATTGAAAAAAAGCACCCCCACCCCCTGCCGATTTTCATAGTTCTTTCCACCACCTGGCAGAAGCGTATAATTTTCTGTCACCGTCAGCCGGTTGCCACCCTCCCGAAGGTTAGGACTTCGTCTTCTCCATTGGATCTCCAGAGTCTAGAACAGTGCCTGGCACATAGTAGGTGCTCAGTAAATAGGCTTTCAAGGAGCCCAGGAACAGAGCCTTCCCAACAGCCCTGTGAAGTAAACAAAAAATGAAAGAAATGCTCCCCTCCTCATTTTCCAGAGGAGAAAAAGCTCAGAGAGGTGACTGTACCTGTCAAAGTTTCACAGGCTGATACAAGAGAACCTGGTGTTGGGGGTGGGGGAGGGGCGGGGGGGGGTTAGGGGAGGGGGCGTGGTGCTTAGAAAACCCTACCATTGTCTGCTGATCTTCGAAGCAAGCCCCAGCCTTCTTGCTCCTCCCCGCCCCCTACTTCCTACCCCAGGATTTTCCGAGACCCTGGCCTGCTGGGGAGGGGCCCATCTGTGTTAGGCTGAGTACACATAAGATTCAATCAATACAGAGGCGTCTTCAAACAAACAGCTCAGGAAGTCCGGGAACATTATTTCGACCGCAGCAAACAAGTGAGCCAGCAGGAAGGGGGGTGGCGGTGACACCAGCCAGGGAAGCTAAAAACAGATCCAGACCTGCAGCCCAAGGCAAATGGAAACATTAGGAGGCACTCAGCTGGCTCCCAGAGGACAATGAGGGGGGACGTGGCCAGGATGGCAGGCTGGGGGGGGGGGGGGCAGGGGGGGGCGCCTCCGGCCACGTGGGCACACCTTGGCCCGGGCTGTGCCCTCCGCCTGGCGTGCCCTCTCCTCTTCTCCCCAAACCCTGCCTGATTCAAATTCCCGTCAACTCCTACCCCCTTGGTTCTTCAAAACACGCTGTAAGAGGGATGGCCCCCGGGGGTCCTGCCTCCCAGCAAAGTGACGGCCCTAATGAGCGTAGTTAACGTGTTAATGTTAACGTGTGTCTGAATTGCTGGGCACCCGGCCCTGTGTTTCGTGCATTAATTTTGACGGTCATGAAGGCCCCGTGAGGTGGGTACTGTTGTGATTCCTGCCATAAAGCACGGGACACCGAGCCTCGGAGATGTGGAGGCCATCGGCTCAAAATGACAGCGTCAGGAATGGATCCCAGGCCCGCGGCTCGAGACTCCAGACTCCGTCCTCCACTCCTGTGGGCCTCTCTTCCCTTGTCTGTGAAATGGGCATCATGGCAGAGGCCAGTGGCAATGTGGGTACGGTTTGCGTGTGCTGTTCTCTGTCTGAGAAACCCAGCCCTAGGCAGCAAGATCGTCATTCGGCGGGACCCTGGCCCCTTGCTGGCCACTGGGGACCTCTCCCGTCCTCGCTGTCTCCACGTGGAGAATGGCAATCAGCCCGGCGTGGGCCCCACAGGTCCCGATGAAGTCAGCAAGCCTGGGTTACATAACCTGGAACATACCCCTCCCTGACCTCTCCGAAGCCCCCACTAATTCCCCCAGGGCTCCAAGAAAAAGCCAACATACCCTCCACAGCTCACAGGGCCTGGAGACCTGACCCGTCTCCACCTCTCTGACCTCCTACCATCCCCCCCAATTCCTTTTCAGCAACAGGGGACTACTGCTGTCCTAACAGGCCATAAGCCCACCACCCACCACAGGACCTCTGCCTACATTCTTGTCACACTCAGCCTTGTGTTCCATCGCCCTCCTTCTAAGAGGTTTTCCCCAGCCGCCCCCCACTCCCCCCAGGCCTATTCCAGTTCCCTGAAGGTCACTTAATACTCTGTGGATAGTTCCTTGTTCATGCATTGATTACTCATGGTAAGTCTTTTGCTCGGTAAATTTATCAGCGGCCTGAGGACAGAGATTTTGCCTGCCTGGTTCATGGCTGTCTCTTCGGAGCCTAGAAGGGTGCCTGGCCCCACACTGTAGACGCTCCGGGAATGCTTGTGAGATGGATGGATGGACGGATGGATGGATGGATGGATAGATGGAAAGATGAATGGATGGATGGGTGAGTGGAAAGGAGGGAGGGAGAGAGGGAGGATGGATGGATGGAAGGATGGATGAATGGACGGACGGACAGAACTTCCTACTCGAGCCAGAGGTGCTAGGGAAAAAAACAGCATGGACAAGGACGAGACTGTTGGGCTGTCCCTCCCTCCTCCTGGCCCCAGCCACCCATGTGTTACCACCATCGGGGCCTATGAAATGACAGTTCGCTGCAGCTCGGCTGTGACACTTCTTAATCTCCTCCCCTCCAGGTACCTCTGGCCCTCCCCAGACTTCAGGGCCCTCTACCCTTGCCAAGAATTAAGACTGTGGCCTTAGCCCCATGGGAAATCACCTCCAGCCCTCAGGCCAGGGAGGGAGCCACAGGGTGAGTGGAGAGGCAGCTGGGATCCAGGGCTCCCAGGTCTGAAGGAAGATGGGATGGGGGGCAGAAGGGAAAAACACTGGTTCCAGAAAATCAATAGCCCCTCTTCAAACTCTCTCCACTGCAGAAACTCCTAAAGGAAAAGTCACCCCTCCGGCTGCCCCCGTGGGGCCCGTGATCGCTGCCCAGGCATGGGGGCCGGTGAGTCGACCCCACCCCAGCGTTGGCCAGGTTCCCTCGGCCTGGCCCTGCCCTGTCCCCCAACCTGACTGGGATAGTATCTGACCCACCTCTCTTTCTGCCTTGCAGGGCACCACACGTGCTGCTAAAGGGAGCCCCAGGGGCTGCAAGGGGTTTGTGAATAATAAACTGCCAAGCCTGGTCTGTCGTCTGATGTGCGGAGAAAACTATAGCAGCCACCAGGGGGCAGCTTGACATTGGGAACAGGTGGTCCTTGAGGCCTGATCGCCACCTGCTGAATCCAGGGGTCTGGAGGGACAATGGTGGGGAACCCAGCTCTTCTGGATTCAGGAGTCCAGTCCTCCAGCCTCCTCCCTCAGACCCAGCAGTCCAGGCCGCCAGCCTCCTCCCTCAGACCCAGGAGCCCGGAGTCCCAAGTTTTCAGAGAATCAGGCAACCAACCCCCTTACCCCATTAATGAAAAAATAATACTAATTCCTGAACCCAGACCCAGATATCCAAGTCCCAAGCCCCTACTCCAAAAGATCTCTCGTTTCTTTAAGAGTTACGCACCTGGTCTTGCCCAGCGTTCCTAACCTTCTCTTTCTTCCATCCCTCCCTGGGATCTTCTCCCAGAGTAACAGTGATTTCCAGTCCAAATCAAACTGAAGAAGTGTCTCCCTACCTCATCACTCATCTCGGAGGTTCAAGCCTCCCTCCACTTCGGTTTAAACCGTGAGCCCTGCCCTGCCCTGTGCCCAGCCCAGGCTGGATGAGGCTGGCACGGAGCAGTAATCACTACCCGCCCCCCCCCCCCCCCCATCTCCGGTGGCTCACAGTCCTGTGGAGGACAGATAGTGACGACCCAGAGCGGGCAGGGCTGGGATGGGGGAAACCGGGACGCTACAGGGGCCCAGAGCGGGGAGCTGACCCAGCCTGGGAGGTCAGGGAGGGCCTCCAGGAGGAGACATCCGAGCTGGGACTGAAAAGATGTGGGGAAGGTATCCCAGTGCAGAGGGGAAAGATTCTAGAAAACCAGGATGGGAAAGTGAGCCGTGAAAGGGAACAGAATCTCTCCTGGGCCAGGATTTGGGGAAGGGCTCGGCCCTGTGGTTCTGGGCAGGGTGCAATCACACCTCTCAGGGTGGTGGCCGAGCTCCTAGTTTAGGCGCCGCCCCGCCCCACAGCGTGGTCCCCTGAGGCAGTCTGGCTGCTTGCGTGGTGGCTGAAGGCTTGATGGAGAAGTTTCTAGTGACCCAGGCAGAGGCTACCTAATCTTGGGAGTCCTGCAGCATCACCCCTGCCCCGTTCTCATCTTTACACGTGAGTCCCCAAAGGGCACAGATATAAGAGGAAGGGACCTAGACCCCCCCCCCACACACACACACACACCCTCAGTGGAGCATCAAGGTGGGGCTGTAGCATATGGAACAAGAGATACCGTCGAAGGCATCTTAGGAAAATAGAACGTGTCCCAGAGAAACCAGTCCCCGCTTTTTGGCATTATTAGTTCCCGATTCAAAGCATAGCAGGACGGGGGCAGCTGGGTGGCTCCGTCAGTTGAGCATCCAACCCTTGGTCTCAGCCCAGATCATGATCTCACAGTTCGCGAGTTCGAGCCCCACGTCGGGCTCGGTGCTGACAGCTCAGAGCGGGGAGCCCGCTTCGGATTCTGCGTCTCCCTCGCTCTCTGCCCCTCCCCCACTCACGTTCTGTTTCTCTCAAAGATGAATACATGTCGAACACTTTTAGGAAGAGCGTGTGACTCTCGACCTCGGGATTGTGAGCTCAGCCTCCACATTGGGTGCAGAGATTACTTGAAGATAAATAAATAGCAAACGTGTTTTTTTTTTTTTAAAGTTCTTATCTAAACTTTCCCTGCACAGCTAACTCTTGTTGTCCAACCCAAAATGCACACACAGTGACCTCCAAGACAACACAGACTCCCGATGGTTCCATCCTCCAGACGCAAATCTGGAATGACGGGGGAATCACCATTGCCCTCCGAACGTATCCTGATCCCGAGTTGCCCAAGCTGTGAACTAGTTTAAATTTTTTTTTTTTTTTCAACGTTTATTTACTTTGGGACAGAGAGAGACAGAGCATGAACGGGGGAGGGGCAGAGAGAGAGGGAGGCACAGAATCGGAAACAGGCTCCAGGCTCCGAGCCATCAGCCCAGAGCCCGACACGGGGCTCGAACTCACGGACCGCGAGATCGTGACCTGGCTGAAGTCGGACGCTTAACCGACTGCGCCACCCAGGCGCCCCAAGCTGTGAACTAGTTTAAAGTGGCCCATCACACAGTGTGTGTACAATGATGGGCACACTGGTCCCCCTTATCCACGAGGGGGACGGTTCCAAGACCCCGACCGGATGCCTGCAACCACAGAGGGTATCGAACGGCAGCCATACTTCATGTTTTTGACTCGCGACTTAGTGCGTGGATGTCTGGACAAACCTACGATACAGTTTCATTCACAAGCTAGGTACACTAAGATATGAGCAACACCTAACGACGAAAAAGAGCAGTGAAAACAATCTGCGGTGATCAAAGTTACGTGACTGTGGTCTCTCCCTGGGAATGCCTTCTGTACTGTAACTCACCCTTCTTGTGATGATGGGAGACGATGAAAGGCCCGCGGAATCCACTGAAGCGAGGGGAATGACTCAAGCGTGAGGACATAAACTTGGGCTACACCTGCCCTTCCTAAATGGACTTCAAAAGGAGAATCATCTGCTTCCAGGGCCACTGTTGAGGGCAAGCAACCTGGAAAGGGAAGCTGAGGATGGGGGAGGGGGGGAGGGGCTGTAGAGGAAAAATGAGGCTTGTTCATGACAACGCGGAAGTGGTGACACCAGGGGCACCTGGGAGGATCAGTCCATTGCACGGCAGATTCTTAATCGATTTCGGCTTAGGTCATGAACCCAAGGTCACGGGAGGGAGCCTCGTGTCGGGCTCCCTCTGCACCGCCCTCCCCCCCCACCTCCTGCTCTCTCCCTAAAACACAATGAAATGAATAAAATGTGGGGGCGCCTGGGTAGCTCAGTCGGTTAAGCGGCCAACTCTCCCATTTCGGCTCAGGTCATGATCTCAACAGTTTGTGAGTTCGAGCCCGGCAACCGTCTCTGCACTCACAGCACAGAGCCTGCTTGGGATTTCTCTCTCTCTCTCTCTCTCTCTCTCTCTCTCTCTCTTTCTCTCAAAAATAAATAAACATTTAAAAAATTAAATAACTAGGGGCGCCTGGGTGGCGCAGTCGGTTAAGCGTCCGACTTCAGCCAGGTCACGATCTCGCGGTCCGGGAGTTCGAGCCCCGCGTCGGGCTCTGGGCTGATGGCTCGGAGCCTGGAGCCTGTTTCCGATTCTGTGTCTCCCTCTCTCTCTGCCCCTCCCCCGTTCATGCTCTGTCTCTCTCTGTCCCAAAAATAAGTAAACGTTGAAAAAAAAATTAAAAAAAAAATTAAATAACTATGCCACTGGATTTCCAAAGTGTGCCAATTTTTTTTTACTGTGCTTCAAATACATAGAAAAAAATAGTTATAAAAAAATAAATAAATATGAAATGTGTACTATATACACATGAGACAGGAAGGATGGGACTGGGAAATTTGTTTATTCCATTCGTATTTACTCTGTTCCTCATGCCAAGCACTGTTCTAGGCGCTGGAGATTCAGTGGTAAACAGAACAAAGTTTCGGTTCTCTTAGGGCTTATGTTCTACGCAAGACAAACAATAAAACATAAGCATGTTGCATCAGTGCTATGGAGGGAAAATATAGTAAGATAAGGGAAATGAAGAATGGCTGGGATAGCAGGCATTGCTATTTGAAATAAGACGGTCAAGGGAAACTGATGTTGGAGAAGAGCTCTGAAGCCAGTAAAGGAGGGAGCTGTGTGGACAAGAATGTCCCGGCAGAGGGAGGAGCAAGTGCAAAGGTCCTGAGGCCAGCACACGGCTGGCATCGGGGGAATGGCACGGCAGCAAAGTGGCCAGCGTGGCAAGAGCAGAGCTAGCAAAGGGGAAGAGAAAGAACGATGGGGTCAGGGAGGTACCAAGATTGAGGACCTGGTGAGCCATGGAGTAGACTTTAGCTTTTACTTTGGGAGGAACCCTGGGATGATTCTGAGCGGAAGAGTGATGTGGGTTGACTCCCATTTTAACGGGATCCCTCCGGCTGTTTTGTGGGAAGAAACTGTAGGGGATGAGGGCAGATGACGTTAGGGTACCCGTTTCTGCAGGTCTGTGAGGGACTGTGGCTGGTATTTACGCCTTCCCTCCCTCATTCACACTCCACACCAGTCCTTCTCTCCACCTAGACCCTTGGCTGGTTGGATTCTTGAGGAAGATGGACTGATGAGAGGGTGCCTACTAGGGTCCAGCCCAAGCAACAGGGGCACGAGCCCTTGAAGGTGTATTTGTCCAGGAGTGAGTGTGAATTTTTTTTTTAATGTTTATTTATTTTTGAGAAAGAGAGAGACAGAGCACGAACGGGGGAAGGGCAGAGAAGAGACGGAAACACAGAACCTGAAGCAGGCTCCAGGCTGTCAGCACAGAGCTCAACACGGGGCTCAACACGGGACTTGGCACGGGGCTCGGCACGGGGCTTGAACCCACAAACCGCAAGATCTTGACCTGAGCCAAAGTCAGATGCTTAACCGACTGAGCCACCCAGGCACCCCATGTCCATGAGTGACTTTGTATCATGTGTCCTGCGGTGATCCAGTGAGCCCGTGTGCTCCTGCCTTTTGAGCCCTGCAAACCTTCCCTGAGCACCTGCTCTGTGTCTGGCCTTATGCTGGGGACACAGCAGTGACCAACAGAGACGGCCCCGGCCCTGCCCTCATGGATTTACAGTCCAGTGAGGGGACAGCTTAATCCCCAGAGTGGTGGTCATCTCCAGGATGACCCAGAGTGTGCAGGACTGGGGTGGGGGAGCCCAGGGGGCTGTGGGAGCCCTTGATCCAGCCAGGGAGCGGGGAGGGCATCCCGGAGGAGGCAATGGTGTGACTAATACTAAAGGGTCTCTTCTGCCGGTGTAACGGTTGCTCTCCTGTATCACCAAGGAAGAAAGTAGCACCTTGACCAGTCTGACCAACAACTCCCAAGCTGACCTGTAATTGAAGCCTTCCTTCCGTGTCTGATGGGCAATGGCATCTTACCAGTGACCACCCCTCCCCCCCATTCTGACCAGTGTCCAGGGCTAGCTACTCCCTATATAACCCGTGACATTTCTCCGGCCCCCCAACCCCCACCCCCAGAGGATTTTGCCCCAGTCAGACCTGGCTTGTGAGAAGCTTTGGACAGTCTGATCTGTGACCCCCCATCTGACCTGTGACCCTTCCAACCCACAGCTCTGCTCTTCCCTCCTCCCCTCAGGTGCCCTAGCCTGCTCCCCTCCCCCTCTCACCTGCTCCCTCCAGCCTAATTCTCCTGCCCTGCCCCCCAAGGTTGTGAGGGAGTGAAGGGGAGAGGAAGGGAGGAAGGAGGGTGGCATTCCTGGGATTCCCTGGAAGGGGAGAAGAGAGGGAGGGCCCTACGGAGCGGAGGAGAGCCCAGGAAAGAGCACCCCACAGCACTCGCTCTCCCCACCCCTCCCCCGCCATCATCACAGAGACCCGGGCTGACCTGAGGTTTGAAGGCCGTGAAATTTAAGAGATTGAACTGATGGGTTCCAGGCCACTGGTCAGACAGGAAAGCAGCCCCTTGCACGGGCTCCAGGGACGAGCCTCACCAGGCACCCTGGAGGAAGCTGCTCTAGGCCACCGATCAGGCGGGGCACCGCTGGTTGTACTGGGAGAGGGGAGTGCAAGCCCCCGGTCATGCTGGGAACCACCGGTTACCCTGGGAGAGGCCAGTGCAGGCCACTCACTGGTCGTGCGGGGTCAGCTGGGTAAAATCAACTGGGCAAGCCCCGGTCACCTGCCGTGATGACCCCTGGTCCGAATTAGGGGGGATGGCGGCCGCAGCGGGGTGGTGAGGTCACAGCCCAAGGCACTGGTTAGACTGGTCGGTCAGGCCACCGCCGCGGGCACCGGTCAGCCCGAGCCAGGCAGCCCAGAGCTTGGGGGCAGAGGGAGCCCCGCTCCGGGCCCGGGGCCGGGCGCTGGGAGGTCCGCTCCGGGCAGTGGGAGGTCTTGGCGGGGCGCCCGGGTTTGAGGGGGGGGGACCCAAGGGGGGGCTCGGGAGGGCGGGGCGGGGCGGGGCTGCCAGGGGCGGGGCCTGATCGCTCCCAGCCCCGCGGCCGCCGGAGCCGCAGCCCGGGCAATCGCCGCCCGCTGCTGCCGCCGCCGCGAACATGGAGCCCCCGGACGCCCGGGCCGGGGCGCGCAGGGCCCCCAGGCTGCTGGTGCTCGCGCTCCTGCTGGGGGCGCACCCAGGTACGGCCGGGGCCGAGAGCAGGGAGCCGCTGGGGGCGGCCCCTGGGGACCCCGGGAAAGGGAAGGGGGAAGGGGATCTCCTCGACCCCAGGAAGCCAAAGGTGGGCGCCCCGGGGAGGAGGGATACGGGAGCACGGGGGATACCCTTCCCAACGAGCGAGCTGGGGACGGCCCGGCAGAGGGGCTGGGCAGACGCCGGCAGGCAGCGGGTTAGTCACCACCTGAGAAGCCAGCCCCCTCCGCGCTCGGGACCAAGGAGCGAAGGGGCCCTCAGCCCCTGGAATCGGAGTCCCGGGACTCCTGCTTCCTCAGACCCAAAGGTCCAGGCCTCCGGTGGCCGGAGTGGCTTCCCCAGGACACAGGAGACCAAAACCCCAGGGCTTCCCTCTGAAAGGTTCTCAAGTTTTGCGAGGGTCGGGGACCTTCCAGCTGGATCGCAGGGAACCACATGCGTTTGAGGCTTCCCCCGATCTGGACTCAGAGCCAGGCTCTAAAGAACTCCCCTCCCTCGCGGAAGGGCTGGAGCGCTGGCCCTGGGCAGTGACGGCGGAACAGTGTTTCCGAGTGACCGTGCCCTCTTCCTGGGGCCCAGATAAGTCCACACACCTGCGTGGTGGTGGGATGGGGAGGAGGCCTTGAGGGGCTGGCAGCCAGGGACAGAGAGATCTCTCCATCCTCCTGCTGTCTGTTGCTCAGACTAGCCCCAGGCACCAGCCTGGCCCCACACCCCTCCCCTGGGACAGGCCTGGGCCAGAGGTGGGTGCCTGGGAATCCAGGCCCCTGGCACAAGCATGGCAAATAGTGGGTCCCCAGGGGCAGGGCTGGGTCAAGCTGGGCGGGGAAGGAAAGGGAGGTTCTCAGAAGTGAGAGCTGATGCCAGGATGCCAGCCCAGAGGGTGAGAGAGCATGGTTTCCCCAATGGGAACAGCTCTGTCTGCCAGGATCCTGGGACAGGAGTCCAGCCGCCCCCACTCCCGCTCCCTTCTCCCTCAGGACCCGCCATCCTGGGCCTCACGCTCGCCTAATCGGAGGGGACACACCTTATCCCCTTCCCTGCTCGGCAAAGAGGCAGAGGGGCCAAGGGGTGGGTAGGGGGATATGGTGCCAGGCCGGGCAGGTCTGGGCCAGCCTGTCCCTCCCACATTCCTGAAACCTGCCCAGCCCTGTCCCCCCTGACCGCCCCCACACACCCATTGTGCCTCAGCTGCAGCCCCGGCCCCCGACTCCTGACAGAGACCCAGGGGCTGAGAGAGACGGAGACAGACTGTCAGGCTGACAGAGAGGCAGAGACTGTGGGACTAGAGATGGAGACCCAGAGTGAGAGACACAGAGGCCTGGCGACGTGCCAGGCCCTGCGCAGGGTGCTGGAGGCCAAGGGATGAGCCAGAGCTGGCCCTGCCCTTGGGGGGCGGCTGGTCTAGTGGAAAGCACAAGGACAGGTGCGGTCTTACCCCAGGAGGATTGGATAGAAGCAGCCAGGGCCCTGTGTGGCCCGGGGGAGGAGCCCGTAGTCCTGTGGAGAGAGATGGAGACAAATGCTGATGGGAGGGAGGAGGGGCTGGGGTCCTGGACCCTGGGTCTGAGGGAGGAGGGCACTGGGAACCAGGACTCCTGAGTCTGAGGGAGGAGGGCACTGGGAGCCAGGACTCCTGCGTCTGAGGGAGGAGGGCACTGGGAGCCAGGACTCCTGCGTCTGAGGGAGGAGGGCACTGGGAGCCAGGACTCCTGGGTCTGAGGGAGGAGGGCACTGGGAGCCAGGACTCCTGGGACCTGGGGGAGGAGGGGCTCTGTCTGGAGGGCTGTCCCCAACAGAGGCAGAAAGAGCTCAGTGGCTCTCCTGTAGGTGCCCAGGCCGAGGTCCACTTATCCGTGCCTTCCCTGGTGGAGGTGATGAAAGGGGAGCCCGTCGCCCTGAACTGCACCCCCCAGGGGGCCCACGACCATTTTGTGCTGGAATGGTTCCTGGTGAGTGCTGCAGGCTGGGGGCCAGAGGGTGGCCAAGGGGCCTGGGGGTCAGGGCACCACAGGGCTGCAAACGTGCATTCCCTCCTCAGAGCCCAGAGGACCTAAGGGCTCCATCCAGCTGCCTTTCCATTTTACAGATGGGGAAATTGAGACCCCGCCAGGGGAAGGACACTCCAAGGTCCCCTGGTGTCTGGGCACAGCTGAGACTAGAAAGAAGGCGCCCCGTTCAGAGCGCAGGCTCCAGAGAGAGACCGTTCAGAGACAGACAAGGAGATAGCGGGAGACCCCAGGGGTGCAGGACTAGAAGGAGAGAGGAAAAAAGAGGAGATAAGAGGCAGAGACACAGGGCTGGAGGGGGAGACAGAGAGAGGAAGAGAGATAAGAACGGAGTGTGATGCAGAACAAGGGACCTGGACCTGGGGAGAGGAAACCCACACGCAGGCCAGGGAACGGGGGACCGGAGGGAGGTGACAAGAGGAGGCAGGTGACCCAGAGAGCAGCAGATGGCAAAGGTCGCGGAGAGAGATAAAGAGACTCTGGGGGAGGCAGGCCAGGCGGCCTGGAGCTGAGCCCCGCCCCCCCGGCCGCCCACAGACAGACCGCTCTGGGGTCCGCCACCGCCTGGCCTCGGCCGAGCTGCAGGGCTCCGAGCTGCAGGGCACGGTGCACGACTCTCGGGGCCGCAGCCCCCCGTACCAGCTGGACGCCCGGGGGCGCCTGGTGCTGACCGAGGCCCAGGTGGGCGACGAGCAGAACTACGTGTGCGTGGTGAAGGCGGGTGCGGCGGGCAGCGCCGAGGCCACCACGCGGCTCCACATGTTCGGTGAGTGTCTGCGGCACCCCCCCCCCCCGGAAGGGGCGGGTGGGCGAGAGCCCAGGAGAGGGGCTCCTGACCCGACCGTCTCCCCCACAGCAAAACCAGAGGCCACCGAGGTCTCCCCCAACAAAGGGATCCTGTCTGTGGTGGATGACTTTGCCCAGGAGGTACCTCGGGCTGGACCTCAATTCCAGGGTCGGGGCCGGGGGGACGGGGGTGAGGGGGCTGGGAGGTGGGGGAGGTTTGCACTCCTGCATCCTGGGGGAGGAGAGGGCTGGGGAACCCAGACTCCTGTGTCCGGAGCGAGGAGAATTCCCCAGGAAAGAGGGCCCCCTCCCCGCCCCCCTGCCACCGACCTCAGGGCCCAGGGCCACGCCTGTGTCTGCCTTAGATCGCCACCTGCAACAGCCGGAACGGGAACCCGGCCCCCCAGATCACGTGGTACCGGAACGGGCAGCGGCTGGAGGTGCCCATGGAGGTGAACTCAGGTGAGCGGGCGCGGGAGCCCAGCTGGACGCGGGACGGCGCCGGGTGGTGGCGGGGGCCTGGCTGACCCGCCGCCTCCTCCCCCTCTGCCAGCCGGCTACATGACCAGCCGCACGGTGCGGGAGGCCTCGGGCCTGCAGTCTCTCACCAGCACCCTCTACCTGCGGCTCCACAAGGCCGACCGGGACGCCAGCTTCCATTGCTCCGTGCGCTACCACCTGCCCGCGGGCCAGCACGGCCGCCTGGACAGCCCTGCCTTCCGCCTCACCCTGCACTGTGAGTCCAGGCTGGTCCCCACCTCCCCGGCCGCGGCCCCCTCACCTCCCTGAGGCCTGGCCCCGCAAGCCCTCCAGGCACCCCCCCCCCCTCCTGACCTCCGACCACCTCGAGCGCCCGGAGGCCCACAGAACCTCGCACCCGAACCACGCCCCGCCCTCTCACACCAGCTCGGGGTCCCGGAATCCCGCACGGACCTGTCGCCCACGCCGACCTCTGACCCTTGACCTGCACTCTCAGCTCAGCTCCACCTCTGACCTCTCTGGTTGCCGATCTCAGAATAAGCGGGAACCTGAGCTATGACAGATGTGACCTCTATCCTTTGACCGACCGCAGCTTTCCCCTTGGCTGGGGCCTGACCTCTCTTCCCTAACCCCGCCCTTGCCTTTTACCCTTGACCTGACCTACCCTCGACCCTGACCGTGAGTCTGCCCTGACCCGTCTTCCCCTTTGCCCTTTCTCTTAGATCCCACGGAGCACGTGCATTTCTGGGTGGACAGCCCCTCCACCACCGAGGGCTGGGTACGCGAGGGGGACTCCGTCCAGCTGTTTTGCCGGGGGGACGGCAGCCCCAACCCGGAATACACATTCTTCCGCCTTCAGGTGACTCACCCCGTCGTTCCTTTGGAAGTCGTGGCCCCTGACCTCTGTGACATATTGGCCCCGCCAACTTCTGACCTTTCACCTGGGTGGCCCCCGGCTTAGCGAGGCGCCTGCCTGTTGACCCAGGAGCTCACAGGACCTCTGAGCCCTGACTTGAGAGAGTCCTAACTCAGCTCGATACCCAGCCGGGGTGGCCCCTGGCCTGGCAGGGCCTCTGCCCCCTTGCTTGAGTGGGCTCTGATCTAGCACGATGCTAACCCGGTGACCCCTGACTCTGACCCGGTTGACCCCGACCCAGCATGACCCCCGCCCCCACCCCCGGACCAGGGCGGCTCCTGAGCCGGGTTCCTCATCCCTGGTCACCCAGGACAAGCAGGAGGACGTGCTGAAAACAAATCTTGAGGGGAACTTGACCCTGGAGGGGGTTCAGCGGGGCCAGAGCGGGACCTACGGCTGCAGGGTGGAGGACTACGACGCTGCTGAGGACGCGGAGCTCTCCAAAACCCTGGAGCTGCGCGTGGCCTGTGAGCGTCCCGGGGGGACGGGCAGGGGGACCCCGGCACCAGCGGCCTCCTCGCCCTCACCCCCACACAGCCCCGCCGGCAACCCTTTCCACTTCTGGGGTCCTCGTCCTGGTCTGGATGGTCCCCTCTGCCCCCTGGGTGCCTGCCCCAGCCCCAGCCCCCTCCAGTCTCCCATACGAAGCGGCCAGAGAGCTCACTCCAAAGCACACACCTGATATCCCTCCACTCTGAACCTGCCGTGGCTCCCGAGTGCCCCGATCCACCCCGGCCTTCAAGGCCCACCTGGCTGGCCGCGCCTTTGGCTGACCCATCTCCCCACCAAGGCAGTCTCCTCATCCCAGCCGAGCTCCTCTCGTCGTTTCCAGGTTAACACCCCTGCTTTCTACCATCCACTTTCCAGCCTTCTAGAAAGCCTTCTGAGTCTCCTTGCACCTGAGCGCTGTGCAAAGGCCCTGCTCCTCCTTGGCCCTCCTTCTGCCTCCTTTCCTGGGGCTAGACCCCGTGACCAGGGTTGGGGAGACATCTATGGACGAGACAGCCCAGCCCCCACCTTCACAGAGATCTCGGTCAAGTAGGGGAGACAGGTGGTGAATGCTGAACAAGGTGCTTTGAGTCGCGATGGAGCCCCTATAGGGACTGACGCAGAGTGAGGGGATGAGGGACTGGCCAGGCGAGCGGGGACTGTTCTAGATGGAGGATGGTGCAGGCTCCGTCTGTCTCCGTCCCCAGGAAGCAGATTCGGATTCAGAGGGCTGCAGGCAGGAGGTTTATGGGAAGCGCCTTGGGATCCCCACCGACGGAGGCTGGAGTGGAGGCTGGGGAGGGCACGGAAGCAGGACTGGGCAGAGGCAGAAGATTGGTCTCAGTTGTAGTCTAAAGGTCTCAGTCGGCCCTGCAGGGTGCTGGGGAAGCCCCACTCGGGGGTAAGGGAGCTGGGCCTTTATAATGCCACACCAACCGGGCATTGCACGTGGCCTGCCCGAGGAAGGGGGCATGACCTTGAGCGAGGGGCTCTCCGCAGCTGAGGCAGTTCCCAGAGAGGGCTGACAGCTGAGGGCTGACAGCTGACATCCTTCTCAACAGCTGGGGGAGGACAAATCCTTCAGCGCTAGAGGGGAAATCTCAGTGTCCGCCACGGGGGGGACAGAGAGGCCTCCCTGAAAAGGGGCCGTTTGGGAAAACCAAAGAATGGGATCAGAAACTCGAAGAGCCGGAAGAGGAGCTCCCAGGCCGGGGGAACAGCAGGTGCGAAGGCCCCGAGGCAGGACCCAACATGGCATACTGGAGAGAAACCAAGAGAGTAGGGTAGCTGGTGTTTGGGACAAAGGGTGGGGGTGGGGGTGGGGGCGTGCGGTGAGAAGTGAGGTTGAGGAGGTAGGTAGAGGTCAGACCAAGCAGGATCCTGGGGGCTTTATCAAAGAATTTGGCCTCTATATACTGGGTAACCACTGCGAGATTTCACACGGAGGGCAGGGCTGACGGGTGTGTGCTTCGAAAAGATCCGTCTGGCAGCTCAGGGGAGGAAGCCTGGCCAGCGGGGACACCGGCGAGGAGGTGGCTGCAAGGTGGTCCGGGCAGTCGGACCCGGACGTCAGAGACGGACAGAAGTGGGAAGGTCCATTTTGAAGGCAGGGCAGACAGGGGCTTGATGAAAAGATGGGTAGAGGGGTTTGGGTGGTCAATCCGAGAAGGAACACCTTGCCACCAACCCCCCCCCCCCCCCCACCGGTCATGCATTAACTGTGGGCCCAGTCATCGGCTCTGGAAGAAGGTGGCTGAGATGGGGCCTGTGTTTTGGAGTTAGATGTGGGCTCGAGGCTTGGCCTGGATGGGAGCCTGGAAAGTCCGTGGAGAGAGAGAGAAAAAACAAGGAGAAACACCTGACAAGCTCTTCTTCTGGTTGTGCACTCACGTCTGCGCCCCCCCACCCCCACCCAGTCGCCCTAGAGAGCCCCTAAGCCGAGTGGGTGAGGGTCTGGGGAAGGTGACAGTCTGTCCCCCCCTCCAGACCTGGACCCCCTTGAGCTCAGCACCAGGGAGGAACTTTCCTTACCCTTGGGCAACAGCACAGCCGTGAACTGCTCCGTGCAAGGTCTGCCCACGCCTGCCCTGCGCTGGACCAAGGTGAGAGAGAGGAGCCCTGCGGCCTGGGGACCCTCAGCCTGCACCCTCTCCCGTCTCTCGACCCCTCCCTCACACCCGCCTGGCCGCCTCCTCCCCTCCCTGCCAGGACTCAATCCCCCTGGGGAACGGCCCCACGCTCTCTCTGAGCTCCATCACCTTCGATTCTGCGGGCACCTACATCTGTGAGGCCTCCATGCCCACCGTCCCCCTCCTCAGCCGCGCCCAGAGCTTCAAGCTGCTGGTCCAAGGTTCGGGATGGGGCAGTTTTGGTGGGGGACAGCGGGCGGGCGGCTGTGGGGGTGGGGGAGCAGGACAAACGAGACGGGTCCACGGCTGGTGCCTCTGTCTTCTGTTCCTGTCCCCTCTGTCCTTCTCTTTCTCTCCCCCTCCTTCCCCTTCTCCGATGGGCCTCCCGCTCTCCCCCCACCGCCACCCACAGGGCCACCAGAATTAAGGGCAGAAGAGACCCAGCCCAGGAGTGAGGGCAGCTGGAGGGAAGGAGATGAAGTCAGGCTGGTCTGCTCTGCCCGCGGCTACCCGGAGCCCAAACTCAGCTGGAGCCAACTGGGGGGCAGTGTAAGGGACCTTCCCCCCCATCCCGAGCCCTGCGGGACCCAGGCGCCCTCCCCCAACCCCTTGGGGAATCCTGCCCTCTTGCCGATCGTGGCCAGCCACTCCCCGGGGGACTGGCCGTCTTCACCTCTGCCCTCACCCGAGCCCTTGAGCCCACGGGCCGGGGCTGACCCAAGCCTCCACAGCCAGCAGAGCCGGCCCCCGGAGGGCAGGGCTGGGTGAGCAGCTCCCTGACCCTGAAGGTGACCAGTGCCCTGAGCAGAGACGGGGTCTCCTGTGAGGCCTCCAACCCCCACGGGAACGCCCTGCACGTGTTTCACTTCGGCTCTGGTGAGGAACTTGGTGTTGGGGGGGTGTGCACAGGACCCTGGAGGGGGGACAGACAGAGCACCGCTGGCTGACCCCCTCCTCCTCCGTCCTGTCCCTGCAGTGGCGCCCCAGACTTCCCAGGCCGGAGTGGCTGTCATGGCCGTGGCCGTCAGCGTGGGTCTCCTGCTCCTTGTCGTTGCTGCCTTTTATTGCATGAGACGCAAGGGTCGCCCCGGCTGCTGCCGGCAGGGGGAAAAGGGGCCTCCGTGAGTGGCCTGCAACCCTGCAATTGACTTCTGTGACCCGACCCCACCCCTGCACCCGACTCTGACTTCGCCTCCAACCTGAACCCCGATCCCAGCCCACGTGGCCAGCCTCAGCTCCCTCCTGTCCTCAACCCCAGACCCAAACACATCCCCGGCCCTGACCCCAGCCCCGACCCGCATCTCATATTCAACCCCAGACCCCGAACACATGCCCAGACGGCCCCAACCCCAAACCCGGTTTGTAGCCAACCTCAACCTCTCCAACCCTCAGCGCCAGTCCCCGCCACACCCCTAACCTCACTCTGAAGCCCAGTGTCTCCCTCAACTGCATCTCCGGCCCCTCCCCTCCATGCTTCCCTCGTTCCCATCCCCCCCCCTTTTTTTTAAGTTTATTTGTTTTGAGAGAGAGAGAGAGATTGTGAGCAGGGGAGGGGCAGAGAGAGAGGGATAAAGAGAATCCCCAGCAGGCTCCGCACTGTCAGTGCAGAGCCCGACACGGGGCTCGATCTCACGAACCGCGGGGCTCACGACCTGAGCTGAAACCAAGACTGAGTCGCTTAACCGACCTGGTTCCCAGGCTCCCCACCTCATTCCCATTCCTAACTGATTTCGTCTCTATCTAACCTCTCCTGAGCCTGAGCTCACGGCCACCCTCCGCTCCAATCCGTAGCCACCTCCAGACCCATCTCCAACTCCTACAGCGTCCTGCCCACCGGTCCCTAACCCCAAAGCCTTTACCACCCCCCCCACCCCATCCCCCAAGGCCATCCCAACCGGAAGAGCCCCATCCTCAGTCCTTCCCCCAGGCATGACCGCCTCCAACGTGCCCTCTCCTCTCCCAGGCCACCTGGGGAGCCGGAGCTGAGCCACTCAGGGTCGGAGCGGCCTGAGCAGACAGGTCTTCTCACAGGAGGCGCCTCTGGAGGAGCCAGGCATGGCAGCGGGGGCTTCGGAGATGAGGTGGGTGAGGGCCTGGGCACCCTGATGGTGGCGGGGGGAGCTGCGGGGGAGGCGGGGAGGGGTGGAACGGCCCTCGTGAGCACAGGCGCAGGCTGACCTCTCTACCTCGTCCCCAGTGCTGAGCCCAAGGGCCTCCGGGAGGCTGCACTAGACCCGACATCAGAGAATCAGCGTCAGAGAACCAGGCCTGCCCACGCCTCCGCCCGCCCCCACCTTCCCACTTCTCCCCGGCCCTCCCTTCCCTTCCTTCCTCTGCTGGCTGGGCAGGGACCTACAGCAGCCACTGCTGCGGGGAAAGAGGGAGGGGCGGTGGGGAGGAGGGGACCTTCCTCCAGGGAATGTGACTCTCAGGCCCCAGAATAGCTCCTGGACCCAAGCCCGGGACCTGGCCCGGGACAGGACGAGGCTCCGAGGCTCCAAGGCTCTGAGGGTCGGCCGGCTCGGGCGAGTTTTACCTCCCACCCCCGTTACCGGTCCCCCACCCCACCTGACGTCCTACTGCGTAGTCCGACACTGGATCCGGGCCCCTGCCCCCACCCCAGCTCCCATCATCTGTGGACACTGGAGTCCGGAATAAATGCTGTCTGTCACATCACGCCAGGCTGTGGGCAGAGCCTCCTGTGGGGGACGAGACGGGAAGGGGGCGCAGGTGACACTCCCTGCCCCCACCCTCCTTGCAAGACCTGGGAGAAGTCTGATGTCACGGAGAAAGAATAAGAGGGTGGAAGAGTGAGGCGCCAAGGGTTCAGAGGGCGCTGAGAACCGGCGCCCTCTTGGAGGATGGGGTGCTCTTCCCATAAGGAAAATTCTCAAATCTGTCTTGCAGAGCCCAAGGGAATTGAAGCTGCAGGATGGGGGGGGGGAGCTGTGGAGGGGATGGCATTAGGGTGGAGCCGCGCCCTGGGGGGGGGGGGGGGGAGGCATGGTGTTTGCAACGGAGGGTTCCCTAGGGAAGGAGGGGTGGCTTAGAGGAACCCACAGAAGGGTTTCCGGGGCAGAGAAGAGAGATAGCAAAAACAGTGAGGCCGGTTAGACTCCCTGAGGCTAAGGAAGAGCGATTTGAGAGAGAGATGGAAAGAAGGGGAGGTGGGGAAGGGGGTGGACCGCAGAAGCTCAGAGGAGATAAGAGCGAGACAGAGATCTGGGGAGAGAGAGGCAGAGACGGACAAACAGGGACAAGGAGAGCCAGAGAACTGGGACCCAAAGACAAGTACCGTCCGAAAGGGAAAGAAAACAAGGCCGAAAGGAGCAGCTGAGAAGCAGCGGGAGGGGGGTGGGAGATGGGTATGTGTGACCTTGGCCGAGGGGCCACCTCCCGGAGCCCATCAAATGGAGATCAGTCACATCTGGCCAGTGGAGGGCCACCATAAGGCATGCGCATGCCGGGAGGTCTCTGCCCTCTGGCCTCCAGTCTCGGGCAAGTGGTTCTGCTTCTCTGTCCTCAGTTTGCTCATCCACAAAATGGACAAAGTGGGGTCCATCACCGTGGGAAACTGGCGAGCTGCTATGGGAGTCTCCTGGTAGGCGACCGAGCAGCACGCCCGGGGTCCCCCGGTACAGAAGAGCTCACCGGCCTAATTAAGATGCTCAGATCCCACTGTTTATTGAATCAGCTTAAAACAAATGAGAGAAGCTGGAGAGAAGAGGTGGGTTAACCCACTTAGATCAGGGCACGAGTGACCAAAGGTCCCCACCACCTGAGTTCTGGGACACACACAGCTCTGAAATCGTGTCTCACGGCATGGCTCTGATGCTCACGGTGGAGGGTGAACCCGGGGGTTCTGCACCCAAAAGGGTGTCAGGGCCACGTGGGGGCAAACGCCCCCAGCCACGACTGTAGCTGTTTGAAAACCTGCTTGCTTGCCAGCCCATGGCTTTTACCTCCGTGGCTTGGGCACAGGCATCAGGGAACAAAGCTGGGGGTCACCAACAAGAAGCGCCTATGGACACACAGACACTTGGGGCTGCCTCGACCCTTCCATCCTTCCCATCTATATTGAAATCATTTTTGTGCAGGTTTCTTATTTTCTTTAAGTCGGCTCCCACGCCCAAGGTGGGGCTTGAACTCACCACCCTGAGATCAAGAGTTGCGAGTTCTACCAACTGAGCCAGCCAGACGCCCCTATGTTCAATCCAAACTGTCACTGCAGACCTTGATAACAGGGCTTGAACTCACCAACCGTGAGATTATGACTTGAGCCGAAATCAAGAGTGGACGCTCAACTGACTGAGCCATCCCCCCTGGCGCCCCTGTGAGTCGCCTCTTCAGTTCCATCCTTTGCTTCATCACCTATCTGTCTCCTTATTTGTGCGGTTTTCTTGTTTTCTATATGGCAGAAGTGAATATTTAAAAAAAAAATACAGCAGAAACATATAGAGGGTCATAGACTAGTTGAGAGAATTTGATAACCATGCAAAGTGTTTCTACAAAGCCTGTCACAGAGTATGTTTTCGGTATGTGTTTATTATTAGTATCATCATCCGAGGAAAATGGAGGGAAAGAGAGAAAAGCAAAATAGGGTCCTTTGGTCCAGGGAAGAGACCAGGTGGAGAGAGAGAGAGACCACTGTAAGAACCGACATTGGTCAGGAGGGATCTGGGGAGCTGGGGAGGGGGTGAGCAGATGGCTAGGGGGAGGGAAGAGAGGGGACCCCAGGGAGGAAGGGGGTGCTCAGCACCTGGTCCTTGAGTTAATGAGAGGAGGGTCCCAGCCCTCCTCCCTGGAAGACATACATTTGCATAAGGTCCCTCATCTGTCTGGCCTCCCAGGCAATTTGCATACAGATGGCAGCCTGTGCCCTCAGCCTGACCCCCCCACCTTGGACAAGGGTCTGGGGGAAGGGGCAAGAGGGATCTCCTGCAGGATCTGGGGCTCCGGGAAGTAAAAGCAAGTTTGCAGTAAACTACCCTTGTTTACAACCTTCTGTGGCTCCCTATTGCTCTCAAGTGCATGAACCGCCCTTCACCCGGCATTTAGGACCTAAGATGTTGCCCCTCACACACAGCCCACCCCTCCGTCTCTCACACATGCCCCTGCCTTGTGTCTTCATGACTTTACTATTCCTGGAATGCCCTTCCCGGTTTCCCCCATTGTCATAAAGCTTGCCTGTCCTTCAAAGCCTGGGCATCTGGAAGGATTCTGAAAAGTTTTCACTCCCCTTTTCCTGCCCTGGCAACTTTACAGGAATCTGTGCCTTTTTTGGGCTCCCATAGCTTTTATTAGTAAGGATATGTTTGGCTGCAAACGACCAAAAAAAAAAAAAAAAAAGGAAGTAAAAAATTAGTGTAAATGAAAAGGGAAATTATTCACTCGTAATAACCAGGCTGACTATCTTCAGGCATAGCTGGATCCAGGGGCTCAAATAGTCTCATCAGAAAGCTGTCCTGGGGTGCTTGGGTGGCTCAGTCAGTTAAGCATCTGGCTTTTTTTCTTTTTTTCCCCCAGTTTATTTATTTATTTTGAAAGAGAGAGAGAGAGTGGGAGGGGCAGAGAGAGAGAGAATCCCAAACTGGTTCTGAGCTCTCACTCTCAGCAAGGAACCCAATGTGGGGCTCGGTCTCATGAACTGAACCATGAGATCATGACCTGAACTGAAGTCAAGAGTCAGTCACTTGGGGCACCTGGGTGGTGCAGTCGGTTAAGCGTCCGACTTCAGCTCAGGTCACGATCTCGTCGTCCGTGAGTTCGAGCCCCGCATCGGGCTCTGGGCTGATGGCTCAGAGCCTGGAGCCTGCTTCCGATTCTGTGTCTCCCTCTCTCTCTGCCCCTCCCCCGTTCATGCTCTCTCTCTGTCTCAAAAATAAATAAACGTTAAAAAAAAAAAAAGAGTCAGTCACTTAACTGACCGAGCCACCCAAGTACTCCAAGCATCTGACTCTTGATCTCAGCTCAAGTCCTGATCTCATTGGCGCCCTGAACTCAAGCCCTATGTCGGGGTGTGAAGCCTACTTAAAAAAAAATAATAAATAATAAAATAAAATAAAATATAACAAAATAAAATAAAAGTCTTATCAAAAAAATTGTGTTCCTTTACTATTAATTCAAGAGGAAGTCTCAGGGCTAATTCCCATTGGACAGGAATGGGCTCCACCCCCACCTTTGAACCAATCCCAGTGGCCAAGGGATCAATTGCACTGATTGGCCAGGACAGGATCAGGCTCCCTCTGAACCAAAAAGACTGAGTGTAGGGGACGCCCTATAGGAAAACTTGGTAGTAGGGTAGTAGACTGTTGGAAGAAGAAAAAGAGGTTACAGGTTGCCAGGCAGGTAAATATTTGGCACCAACTTCAAAGCTCTATCAGAAAGACCTTGGCCTTGTGCCTATACCTCCCGGAGGCTATGGCTCTTCAGCGCAGTGCCACGGGACTTCTCGGCACTGAAAGTTGACTTGACTCCTCAGGCATGAGACCCACCCAGGCATTTGTCAATCAACATGGCAGTGCGCAGCCTCATGTATGTCCCCTTCCGCCTGTGAAGGGGCGTTAAAGTCCAGCTTACCTTCCTGGGGCTTCCCTCCTGGGCTCAAACATACCCAACAAAGACCAGCCAGAAAGAAAAGCTGAGCTCACTCACTGACAGGGCCAGAAAAGAGCAGGTGCTGCGGGCCCTTCCTGGAAGAAATCTCCCTGGGGACTGGGTATTTTGTTGAAGGGAGACAGGGGAGTGGGGACAGAGGCAAGGATATTACAGAGCAAATTAGTGGCAAAGCCCTCACTAAAAGCCAGAGATCCTGACCCTCTAGGCTGGCTCCAGACTGGGGAGAGGCCAGAGAGATCACATTTACTACCCACATGTGTCCAGCTGGGCTCATACCAGGCTTGTGCCAAGCCTGAGATACATGCTGTTTGAAGGACGTGTAGGGTAGAGAGGATAAAAGCGCGGACTGCCTGGGTTCAAATCCCTGCTTGCTACTTCCTTGCTGGGTGGCTTGGGGCCAATGGCCACCCTGTGCTCGGTGCACTTTTCAGTCAGATGGGGATCACGACGGTGTCTCCTCCGTGGGATTCTTGCGAGGAATTAACTAAGATACGTCAGATCTGGATTTGCCATTAAAAAATATATATTTAATTGAGAAAGAGAGAGAGAGAGAGAGAGAGAGAGAGAGAGAGAGTGAAAGCAGGGGAGGGGCAGAGAGAGGGAGACAGAATCTGAAGCAGGCTCCAGGCTCTGAGCTGTCAGCACAGAGCGCAACGTGGGGCTCCAGCTCGGGAACCGCAAGATCACGACCTGAGCGGAAGTCGGACGCTTAACCGACTGAGCCGCCCAGGCGCCCCTGGATTTGACATTTTGCAACTTTGTTGGGCCATGTCACTTTCATCTCTCTGTGCCTCAGTTTCCTTATCACATAGGGTCAGGTGTGGGTTATTTGAGATAATATACTGCACTTCAATGTGCACGTGGCACACAGTAAGTGCTAAATACGGTTATTAATAGTCTCATTACCAAGAGAAGGCAGGTCAGTAAGAGTCTCCCCTACTCGAGACCTCGCCCTTTGGGGAGGAAAGCTGGGGCGTGTGCTGTGGGGAAGGAGGGCAAGTCTAGGGGCTCCTCTTGGTGGGGACAAGAAGGTCTCAAGCATCTGCGCCCAGCTGATCGGCGACACCCTCACCCTAGAGGAAATGGAAAGGAGGGATTTCAGGGGCTCAGTGGCATCCCCTCCCTCAGCCTCCCGCTTCCCGCCCTCACCCTGCCACACTGGGCGGCCTCACCAGCTCCCCCGGTCAGCCCTAGGAATGTGAAGAGGTAGGTGGGGGTGGGGAGGAGCGGGAGCCGCCGGGGAGAGACAAAGGGGCCGAGTCAGAGCGAGAGACACAAAGACGCGAGGAGGCTGGGAAGATAGAAGTGGGACAAGGACAAGGGGAGGGACCGGCGGAATCTGGAGGCCCGACCCTAGCCCAGCCCCGCAGGGCTAGCAGAGCGCGGGGGGCCGGTCTGTGCTGCCCCCTGGCGGGAGGCCGCGGTCACGGGGAGGTAGGAACCGAATACAGGAGAGGACAGGGGGGTTGGCGGGGAGCGAGAGCCACAGAGAACAGAGGCAGGAACAGAGACGTCGAGAGAGACAGAAACAAGAAGGCACATCGAGACACAGGGACAGAGTCAAAGGGATGGAAAGAGACGCGGGGAGCAAGTGACACAGGAACGGTGTTAGAAAGACAAAGAGCAGCAACACCAGAGACACAAAGCGACTCCGACACGTGCGGACTCCAGAGGCAGAGAAATAAAGGGACGAAGGAGATCCAAAGATTGTGAGAGACATAAAGCCAGAGGCACAGAGAGGCAAAGAGAAATCTGGAAAGGAATGGCGCAGCGACGCCCAGAGTCCGGGGCAGAGCTTAGAAAGACACAGGATAAACCGAGACGCACCCAGTAGCGAGACAGGCACTGGGCGAGAGGCAAGAACTAGGAAAGTCTCCTGGCGGGCATGGGAGGGTGGGCTGGGGGGGGTGGTTTCAGCTTGGGGGCGGGGCTCCAGGAGGGGGCGGGCCTATGAGAACCCACGTGCCTCACGCAGGTGTGACGGCGCCTCAGCTACAGCTGAAGAGGCGGGGACAGAACTTCGCGCGGGGCTGAGACCAGGCGGGACCGAGTTCCCGGGAAGAGGCCGGACCCACTGCCAGTAGAGCGGGTGGGCGGGGCCGTCGCGGAGGCGTGGCTTCAGGGGGGCGGAGACCGCTGTAAACTCTGGAGAGGGCGTGACCGAATCTCAACCAGCCGCCCGGAGACGGGGGCGGGGCGCGAGCGGTCTCCTGGAGGGCAAAAGGGGTGGGGTTTGAGCTCCAGGGGAGGCGGAGATTGAATTCTGGGGGAGGGGCAACATCGAATTCTGGGGAGAGGCAGGTGTAAAGCCCTGGGAGGGGGCGGGCGCAGAATGCTGGGCGGGGCGGGAATAAAATCCCGGGGAGGACCAGCGTGGAATCTCAGAGAGGGCGGGACGGCGTGAGCGAGTGCGGCCGGAGCCCAAGGTCGGCTCCGCGGGGGGGGAGGGAAGGGGTGGGTCCTGTGACGTCAGCGAGTCCGAGCTGCCCGAGAGAAGCCTGGGGCCGGGGGCGCCGAGCGGGGAGAGCCCGGCCCCGAGAGCAGAGCCGCGGGAGCAGAGCGGGCGGGAACCGGCCGGGAGCCGGAGCCCCTCAGGCACCTGCTCGACCGCCCAGCCGATCGGCGCTCACGGAGTGGCCCGCAGGCCCCCGCCCGGGCCCAGTCCCACCCCGGGCCCCCCCATGGCCCGGGCCGCAGCCCTCTCGCCGTCGAGATCGTCGCCGACGCTGCCACTCCTGCCGCTGCTGCTGCTGCTGCTGCTGCTGCTGCTGCTCCGGGAAACCGGTGAGAAACCGCAGACGCCCACCCTCCGCGCGGACCCAACCCCTTCCCCACCTTCCGAGTGGGGAAAGACCGAGCACCCTCCCCGCTCTACCCCCAGTTCACCGAGCCCCCTCCCTCGAGCCCCCTTCCCGGCCGGCCGCACCGACTCCGACCCTTATCTCTCGGCAGCCCTCTCCCCCCGCCCACCACCACCCTTCTGAATCCCAACTCTCCATCCATCCTACACCGGACTTCTCGGTTATCCCCTCCCCCTTCCTCAGACTCTAACACCAAAAGGGTTAAATCTGAGCCTTCGCGCCCCCCACCCCACCCCGCACTGAGCTGTCAACCCGGATCTGAGGTTCCATCTCCGCTTCCCCGCTCAGGCATGTGGGGAATTTCTCCCCTCCCGCTCCCCAGCAGGAGGGTCGCGACGAGGAGACAAGGCCATCCCCCATTTTCCTTCTCCCAGGGTTGGGCGTTTGAGGCCTTGGGAGAACTGAGGGCAGGGGGCCAGATGTCCAGGCTCTCCAGAGGGGCTGGAGGGCTGGGACTTCGTGTTCCTGGGAGGGCCAAGGATGAGAGTTCCGGCGACCTGGGGAAGGGCCTGAGGACTCCAACCTGGGGCCTCAGGGAGCTGTAGGTTCTTGGGACCCAGAAAACAAGGGTCTGGGGCCTGGCTCCTGGGACCCAGACAACTTAGGGGCTCGGGGTCTGAGTCCCAAGTAGAATGAAGGCTAGGGGCTATGTGTCCTGGGGTCCTGGTCGAATTGGGGGCAGGAAGGGCTCAAACCTGGGTTCCAGATTGTGAGCAGGGGGCTGTGGCTCCTGGGTCCCAGATAAAACAGGGGGTGAGGGGGGAGGCGGAAGAGGCCCTATCTCCTGGGTTTCAGATTTAATTGTAGGCATTGGAATGTCTCCTGAGATCCAGATGTAAATGCGGGCGGGGCACTCGGTTCTTGGCTTCTAGATGTAATCAAGGGCAGGAGGCTCTCTCTGGAAGCTGGCGCTCGGTGGGCTGTGTCCCCTGAAGAAAGAAGACGCTTCCCTTTCCTTGTGAGCCGTCGGCTGGGACGTCCCTGGGGAACTTTTACCGGTTTCACTTTAGCTGAACCCCGGCAGGGAGGGGCGGGAGCTCTCCCCGGCTCCCGGTTCCGGACTCCCAGGTTTCGGGACCTTATCTTTCCTCCGGTCGCGCCCTTGGAGCCGCCGCGGGGTGGGGGGGTGGGGGGGGACGCGAGGAGCCGCCGCCCTAATCCCCCGCCCCTCCCTCTGCTCTGCCCACCGACTCCCTCCCAGTCCCCTCAACCCCTCTGAGGGAGGGCGCAGCTCTCAGAGGAGGGAGAGGCTGGGACGAACAGGTGAAGAAGGTTCTGGCCCCGCCCCCTTGCAGGTGACTGGGCTCTTTATTCCCAGCTAGAAACTCTGGACACTGGAGTTTCCCAAGGGTTTGCCCAGGAAGTGTAGGCGGGAGCAGGGGGTGGGGTGGGGGGGTGTCTTGCGAGAACCCTGAACCCTGGCTATCCCTCTGACCTCATTTGCCCCAGCTTGTCGCTGATTTGTATCCCAAGCCTTGACTCCGAGTTGGATACTGCCTCTCCCTTGGTGTCAGAGATAGGGACATGAGGTCAGGACCTGCCGCTTGTGAGAAACGCTCAGAACCCACCTGACCTTGAGCCGGGCTTTGACTTGACTCGTGATCTCATGGAGAATTCTAGATCGCCCTAGGAGACAGGTCCTCTGTTCCTATTTCCATTTCGCAGATGGGGACACGGAGGCTTCGAAAGGGCAAGCCACATTCCCGGGGTCCACAGCCAGTCCCCAGAAAGCCAGGCGTCAGACTTCAGAGCCTTCCTGGGCTCTGCTCCATCAGGTGCCCCTGAGGCTCCATTTCCTCCTTTGTAAAACAGAGACAGTAACCCTTTCTCTCTAGGGCCAGTGGGAGGGTTCAGAGGCCTCACTGAGCCCGTGTGAAAGCCCTTAGCACCTGGGGAGGGGGCCTTCCGCCCTCCTGACCCCTCATCTCTGTGCCTTTGCTTCCCACCTTTTCTCCCTCCCCTCTTTTCTCTCTTCCTCTGTCTCTCCCTCCTTCCCCCACTTTCTCTCCACCTCCTCCCCTCTTCATTTCTCGCCTCTCTCTGCTTCTCTGGCTCTCTCCTCTCACAGAGCTCCTTCTTTCTGTCTTTCCTTGCCATCCATCTCTCTCTTTACCTGTCTCTGGCTCCTCTGCCTCCCCCCTCCTCGGCCCCTGGGGGACCGAGGGCTCTCCACCTGGGCCCCCTGCTGGGTCGCCTCCTCTCCAGTCCTCCCTAGCTTTCTTGGCTCTTCCCTGTCAGTCAGCCCGTAGTGGAGGGGGATGGGAGGAGAGGGCCTGCTGTCTCTTCTCATTAGGGAAGGGGGACTGGGCAGCGAGGTAGGGAGGGGAGCAGGGAAGGGATTCACAGACAGGGAGGGAGATACAGGGCTGGGGGACGGAAGGCGGAAGGCGACGGAGAATGCGTCAGAAACAAATTTAGGGATGGGGTCAGGGACAAACCCTAGATTGGAACCGAGAGAGATGGCGGGGGGCGGGGGGAGGATGAAATGTGGCCCACAAGGGTGGGACAGAAAGATGCTGAGATGGGGCCAGAAAGGTGGAGGAGGGGGAGGGAGCTGGACAGACGCACCAGGATAAAGGCAGGAACAGCCTAAGGAGAGAGATTTAGAGCCTTGGTGAGGGACTGGGAGCCCAGAAGCCCCCAGCCATCAGTGACGAGGTGCCAGGACCCAGGGAGGTCAGAGCACAGGCCAGTCTCAAGAAGACCAGCAGTATGTGGGGGGCGCAGGGAGTGGTGGACACAGAAAGGACAGGGAGTTAAGGCACACCGGCCAGCTCCCCCGCCCCGCCAGGGACACTGTTACATTTTTAATGTCCCAACCATGCTGAGAAATGGAGGAGGAGGGGGAGGAGAAGAGAGACCCAGGGAGATGGCCCAGGCATAGACAAAGGGTATCAGAGATGCGGAGAGGCAGGCAGAGATGGGGAGACCCAGGAGGCAGGGAGGTCCCAGGGTCAGAGACATACAGCCCGTGAGAGATTGACACCAGAGACATAGACCGTGAGAGACAGACACCAGAAACCCCAAGAGTTTAGAGACCCCAGGAGATAAAGCAGGGAGCCGAATTCCAGAGACTAGGAGACCCACACCCAGAAAGACGGGCCTCTCAGGTGTCAGACATAGAGGAAAGAGAATATGAGAACAGCTAAGGATGTGGGCCGTCTTCTTGGGCCAGTGAAAATGTTCCGGGATGGACTGCCATGAGGAAGGCACAGATCTGGGAATATACTAACGCCACTGAACTGTGCGCTTTGAATGGGCAGATTGGATGGTATGGGAATTATATCCCAAGCCGTTAGAGGGGCACCTGGGTGGCTCACTCGGTTACGCATCCAACTCTTGATTTCAGCTCAGGTCGTGATCTCACAGTTCGTGGGATCAATCCCCGCATTAGGCTTTGTGCTGACAGCAAGGAGCCTGCTTGGGATTCTCTCTCTCTCTCTCTCTCTCTCTCTGCCCCTCCCCTGCTCGTGCAAGCGCTCTCGCTCACTCTCTCTCTCTCTCTTTCAAAATAAATAAATCAACTTAAAAAAAAAAAATAAAGCTGTTAGAGAGAGAATATGACAGACACAGAAAGCAGAAAGTCTGAGAGAGACAAAGGCAGAAACCAGAGAGCCGGGGAGTTGAAGACATGTAGGGACAGACTCAGGGCCCAGGAACCAGATGCAGAGAGAGATCAAGGCCTGCGGGGGCGGGGGGGTGGGGGGTGGGGGGGGTGGGGAGAGTCTCGGGGATGGAAACATTTTGGGGTAAATGTGGACTGGGCAGAGCGGTGAGAGCTTCTGTCTGAGGGGCTCGGCCAGGGAGGGCAGTCCTAGAGATCCAGCACCAGAAACATCAGACCCCACAGTGGGGGTCCTGGGTCCTTCCGGGGTGGGGGGGTGTGTGTGGCTGCTGCAGAAAGGCAGGGAGGTCTCAGCCTGGGGAGGGAGTAATAACCACCCTCTGAGAGATGGTTGGGAGAGACAGGGAGGCAGGTGCAGAAAGCCAGGCACAGAGAGCCCCATCTCCAGGCCACCGCTGCTGCGGCTCACCTCTCCCCACCCCAGACCGGCTCCCGGATGTCCGCTGCGGGGGTGGGCACTGTGATTAATGCAATTAATTAATTAGCAAGGTGGCTGAGGCAGCAGCCGAGGCCAGCACTCCTAGCACGCCGGCCTTCAAGGGCCTGCTCGAGTCCTGCCGCACCCGACAGGGCAGGTCACAGTGTTTATGGGTCTCAGGAGCCAGCCAGGCAGGAGCCCGGGAGTCAGGGCCCCCAGCCCCCTACTCGAAGTCACCATGGCACCCTCCTCTCTGCCTGGATCTTCCAACCCCGGATCTCAGGGTCTCAGGCTACGTGTCTCTGTCTCTCTCAGTTTTCTCCTGGGCTCATGCGATGCCCCGGGCAGCCCCCACTCCGTCACCAGAAAGCCTGCAGGCCCAGGCCATAGGGACAGGAAACGTGTCTGGGGACCCAGCTGATGCCTCATGAAGCTGTCACCAGTCTGCCTTGCTGAGGGAAGCCGAGGGAGGCCCGTGTTCCCATGGCCAGACTCTCCCCCATCGTGGTGCCAGCCACGTCCCAGCCAAGGTCAGGGCACAGGCACGCTCCCAACAGCGCGCTGGGCACCAGGGTCCTAATTTCAGGCCAGCCGTCCTCCTGGCTTCGGTTCCCCAGGCTCCATCTAAGACACAGAGTGTCTGGGCACCAGCCCACCCCTGTGCCCCTGACTCTCAGAGCCTGTGGGCCTCACGTCCCAGCCATTCCCTGCTGAACTTGCCGCCACGTCCGGTTGATCCTTCTTCCTCACAGCCCACCCCCCACATCCCTGCCCCATCCCATTCCGAGGGTTCTTCCAGAAGGCACAAACCTAACCCTGTTCCTCCCCCTGGGTACAACTCTCCATGGCTTCCCAGCACCCTCAGGCAAAAGCCCAAACTTTTTTTTTTCTTTTCAAATTTAATTAACTTTGTTAAAATTTACATCCAGGTTCATTAGCATAGAGTGCGACAGTGCTTTCGGGAGTAGATTCCTTAGTGCCCCTTCCCCATTTAGCCCATCCCCCCTCCCACAACCCCTCCCGGAGCCCTCCGTTTGTTCTCCATATTTAAGCCTCGTATGTTTTGTCCCCTCCCTGTTTTTATATTATTTTTGTTCCCCTTCCCTTATGCTCATCTGTTTTGTCTCTTCAAGTCCTCATAGGAGTGACGTCCTATGATTTGTGTCTTTCTCTGACTGACTAATTTCACTTAGCATAATACCCTCCAGTTCCATCCACGTAGTTGCAAATGGCAGGATTTCATTCTTTTTGATTGCCGAGTAATACTCCCTTGTATCTATAGACCACATCTTCTTTATCCGTTCATCCATCGATGGACATTTGGGCTCTTTCCATCCTTTGGCTATTGTCGATAGTGCTGCCATAAACATGGGGGTGCATGTGTCCCTTCAAAACAGCACACCTGTATCCCGTGGATAAATGCCTAGTCGTGCAATTGCTGGGTCCTAGGGTAGTTCTATTTTTACTTTTTTGAGGGACCTCCATACTGCTTTCCAGAGTGGCTGCACCAGTTTGCATTCCCACCAAACATCTTTTTTAATGTTTATTTTTGAGAGAGAGAGACAGAGAGAGAGAACAAGCCGGGAAGGGGCAGAGACAGAGACAGAGAATCCCAAGCAGGCTCTGTGTGGAGCGCGATGCGGGGCTCGAACCCACAAACCATGGGATTATGACCGGAGCGGAAACCAAGAGTCAGATATTTTGCCTACCGAGCCACCCAGGGGCCCCCAAAGCCCAAACTCTTAGTGGAGCCTCTGCCCGTGTATCTAGTGCACAGCCAATTCCCCAGCTTCACCTCATTCGTTCATCCATCATGTTTCTGGAGCTCCTACAGTGTGCCAGGCACCATTGTAGGCTCTGGAGATACATTAGTCAGCAAAGACCCCTCCCCCTGGGCACCGATGTTCTAGTGGGGGAGATACATCAGGTGCTTTGAGGGAAATGAAGCGGGGTCGAGGCAGTTTTTATTACCATTACGGCGCTCAGGGGGTCTTTGCCTAGCTGAGCAAAGACCTGAACGAAACGAGGGAGGGAGCCATGGGGACATGTGGGGAAGAAGCATTTCAGGATGCGGGAACAAGTGCAAAGGCCCTGAGGTCGTCTGGGGGAACAGTGGGGAAGCCAGTGTGGTCAGAGCAGGGTGAGCCAAGGGGAGAGGGTGGGGGATGAGGCCGGAAAGAGGATCAGTGCAGATCGTGCGGGGCCTTGAGAGTTTCTTTTCTGAGTGAGGAGGGCCGCCGGAGGGCTCTGAGCCGGGAGGAGGGACCTATTGGCTGTGTTTGGGAACAGACCGTGAGGGCAACTGCAGTCCTCCATGCGGGCAGGTACCAGTGAATTAGGAGCTCGGATGTGGTCTGTTGGTGGGTATATTTTGTAGATGGAGCCGACAGGGCTTCCTGATGGACCGCGTGTGGGGGTAGAGGACGAGGGGCGACGTTTAGGTGGAAACACCCCTAACCCCACAGGGGCTGAACCATCCTGTTCATCCATTCAGAATTAGAAACAGATTGGGGGAACTTCCAGAGGCCCCTGGGTGGCTCCGTCGGTTAAACGTCCGACTGTTGGTCTCGGCTCAGGTCGTGATCTCGAGGTTCGTGAGTTCGAGCCCCGTGCCGGGCTCTGTGCTGACAGCGCGGAGCCTGCTTGGGATTCTCCATCTCTCTCTCTCTCTCTCTCTCTCTCTCTCTCAAAATAAATAAACATTAAAAAAAAAAAAACAGAATGGGGAACTTCAGGCCATGGGATTTTAGAACCTCATTCATTCAGAGAATATTGAGTGTCCACCAGGAGCCGACCGCTGTCGCAGATACTGAGGGCATATACGCTTGTGGGCCTAACCGGGCATGGAAGTCACGAACGTCCAGGCTGGAAGAGGGGGAGCAGTGCTCTGCAGAGGAAATGGGGGGGCAGGGGGAGGCGCGTATGGCCCTCTGGGACAGAGTGTTGGGGATGAAAACCCTGTCTGGGGAGCCTGCCCCACAAGAAGCCAAGAGTGGGGTCTTTTTTAAACCTCTGAAGCGGACAATGCTGAGACACCCCCCCTAGATACAGGAGGGTAGCCCTCCCTCAGAAGATCCAGTTGTCACGCGGCCACAAGGACCTCCCCAGCATGTGAAATCTGGCTCACCAAAGGGTCCAGGGACCCAGAGGTAGGGGTGGGGCTCCTCGAGCTTGAGCTCTGCTTCCCTTGAAAAGGAATGCCTTGGGGCGCCTGGGTGGCGCAGTCAGCCAGGTCACGATCTCGCGGTCCATGAGTTCGAGCCCCGCGTCGGGCTCTGGGCTGATGGCTCCGAGCCTGGAGCCTATTTCCGATTCTGTGTCTCCCTCTCTTTCTGCCCCTCCTCCGTTCATGCTCTGTCTCTCTCTGTCCCAAAAAATAAATAAACGTTGAAAAGGAATGCCTTCTCCTTCAGGAAGCCCTCCGGGCCTCCCTCAGGCGGGTCAGGCCTCTGGCTCTGGGTTCTTACGGGCACACCTCACCCCCTTCAGTCTTCCCGGCCACCTTGACAATGACTCTTGGGGCAACAGGGGTCTCCCGCCCCATTGTCTACCCTCACCTGATACACATGTCCCTGTCTCTTCTGAGGCACCTGCACCCCACACAGAGCCAGATACTCATTTGGTTGTATTTATTGAGTGCTTACTGCATGCCATACCTTGGTGTCAGCTCCAGGGATACAGCAGGGAACGAGAGACAGACATCCCATCCCCAGGGGCCAACCCTGTAGCACCCAGGACCTGTTTGCTGAGTCACCGTCCCACGAACTTGCCTGGGATGGGAGCAGATTCCAATCCCTCCCTCCCCCACCACGCAATCCCTTTAAGTTCTAAGTCCCCCTCCAGGAGCCAGCCTCCAGCCCTGCACCCAGTCCTCCATCGTAACCTCTGGGTCTTCTAGTGACCCCTCTGCAGGACTTCTTGCTGTCTGAGGCATTTCTGCCCGGCTCCACCTGCCCCTCGGGTTCCCTGGGTTCAAGCCTAGTCATTCTCCAGCTGCGGAACCCTCCGTAGCTCCCACTTGCCTCAGAGGGGAAAACCTACGTTCCTGGCCCGACCCTACTTTGCTCTCTCCAGAGCCCACAAGGGCCGGGTGATTTTTCCTGACAGAGGGCCCGTCCCTCCCCACCCAGCTGGAAAGGGGCAGGCCCTTGGGGGACCCTTGTCCCACACTCCGTGCCTTTGGAGGCCGAGTGGGTGAAGGATCCTGGCACTGGAGGGAAGGGACAGCCTTTCCTCAGCTCCACCCAGTTGGTGACCCCCAGGGACCCCATATCCTGATTTTGGTCTGGATTTTGAGCTTTAATCTCCAGACCCTTCTGTGGATCAGTAGATGGGTGAGTGCTGGCTCGTGTTGGAAACAATGCTGTGTGGGCCAAGAGTGAATACACGCGAAGCCGGATTTGGCCTGCGGCGGGCTGGCAGCTAACGGCCTCTGGCCTCTGTTTGACTCACCCCTGCGGGGCCCCTCAAAGGCCTCGTGGCAGGAAGTCGTCTCATGGAATCGTCACGAGGGACCCTGCTTCAACATCCCCATTTTGCAGATGGAGGGATTTAGGCTCAGAACTAAGGTCACCACCACCCCCCGAAAGGGACTGAACCAGCATGACACCACCCATGGCACCCTGCTCAGGGGTCCCACACTCTTGACATTCTATAGTGTGGCCTGTCTGAAGGGGAGGAGGCCCCCTTCCCAACATGTCACTCTTGGGTTATTTTGGGGACATGCGTGGGGATTCCATGAGATTACAGATCTTTTTTTTTTTTTTTTGAAAGTATTTTTCAAAAACTTTTTTTCATGTTTATTTCTTTTTGAGAGAAAGAGAGAGTGTGGACGGGGGAGGGGCAGAGAGAGAGGGAGACACAAGACTCCGAAGCAGGCTCCAGACTCTGAGCTGTCAGCACAGAGCCCAATGCAGGGCTCAAACCCATGAACGTGAGATCATGACGTGAGCCGAAGTTGGACACTTAACCAACTGAGCCACTCAAGTGCCCCTTACGTATCTTTTTAAGTTTATTTATTTATTCTGAGAGAGAGAGAGAGAGAGCACACGTGCACGCAAGCAAGTGGGGGAAGGGCACAGAGAGAGTCTTGTGGGGCTCGAACTCACAAACCGTGAGATCATGACCTGAGCCAAAGTCGGACACTTAACCAATGGTGCCACTCAGGTGCCCCGAGGCGATAGATCTGTTACGCAGTGGTCTTGGCTGGGGGCTTCTTTCCAAAAGTCTCTGGGACCGGCCCCGCTGATGCGACTGCCTTCTGCGGGGACCCCCTCATTAGGGTCTCCTATTAGTGTGCCCTGGGTTTCTGTATGAGGCCAGTGCTCCCCACCCCCATCTCGGTCAAAGACAGCCTTTGCCCCTTGAGCAAGGGCATGTGCCCTCGGCCTTGCCTCAAGGCTGAGTATCAAGGGCCACTTGTAATTATACTTACCTGGCTGTGTTTATTTAACAAGCACTGATCTCCTGTTTCCTGTGGCCCTGTGCTGAGTGCTCCACAAATATTCTTTAATCTTTATAACAGCCCCTATAGGGGGCGGAGCCCTCCGATTATTCTCACTTTACAACCGAGGAAACCAAGGCCCAGAGAAGTTCAACGACTTGCCCAAAGTCACACAGCCAGCACGTGGCAGCACCAGGATGCGAACCCAGGCGGCCTGCGCCCGCGGTCGCCGTGCTGTATTGCCTCGCACCACAGAGCAACATCCTTCTTTATTCCGTGTTTTTTATTAAACGCGAGAAAACAAACGAGGAGAAGGGAAAAGAGACGTTCACGCAAAAACCCGTTTGCTCATATCCCGTTCCGTTCACAATGAACACAAAGTGGAGACGACCCGAGTGTCGATCAACTGATGAGCCGCTAAATGACACAGAATGCACCCACACAATGGCATATTATTCAGCCGCGAAAAGGAACCAAGCGCCCGACAGGTGCTGCGTGGACGGAACTTGAACACAGGATGCCAGGTGAAGGAAGCCAGTCACAGCGCCACCTAGTGTATGATTCCATTTATACGAAATGTCTCAAAGGGCAGATGTGTGGAGGCCAAGGAAGTGAGTGAGGGGTTTCCAGGGGCTGGGGGCACGGGGAGCGACTGCCGGTGGGTACCGAGTTTCTTTGGGGAATTATAAAAATTCCCTAAAATTGATTGCAGTGACAGACACTATATGTAACAAGTCTTGTGAATGAATATACAATATATACTCACCTGCTTTCAATGGGTGGGAATTATATCTCAATAAAGCTGTTTCAAAAAAAAAAAAAAAAAGTGGGGCACCTAGGTGTTTCAGTCGGTTGGGCGTCCGACTTTGCTTTGACTCAGGTTCATGGGTTGGAGCCCCCCCCCCCCCCCCCCCCCCCTCGCGTTGGGCTCCGTGCTGCCCATGCGGAGCCCGATTGGGATTCTGGATCTCTCCTCGCTCTCTGCCCCTCCCCCACTTGTGCTTTCTCTCTCTCTCAAAACAAACAAACAAAAAAGTGGCTAAGAGGGCTGTAGGTTTTCTAGAAAGGTGAAACTATAACTGAGAGAGAGACAGAGTGCAAGCAGGGGAGGGGCAGAGAGAGAGGGAGACTCCGAATCGGAAGCAGGCTCCAGGCTCCGAGCTGTCAGCCCAGAGCCCGACGCGGGGCTCCAACTCACGGACCCGGAGATCATGCCCTGAGCCGAAGTTGACGCTTAACCGACCGAGCCACCCAAGTGCCCCTGTCCTCACGTTTTAAATATTTAAAATATTATGTTGTGAGACAGGGCACCTGGGTGGCTCGGTCGGTTAAGCATCCGACTTCGGCTCAGGTCATGATCTCGCGGTCTGTGAGTTCAAGCCCCGCGTCGGGCTCTGTGCTGACAGCTCGGAGCCTGGAGCCTGCTTCCGATTCGGAGTCTCCTCTCTCTCTGACCCTCCCTCATTCATGCTGTCTCTCCCTGTCTCAAAAAGAAATAAATATTAAAATAAACAAACGGTTTTTAAAAGGATATTAACAGTAATTCCACACTAGCACGTAAGCTAGTCGAGATTCCTATGTCCCCCGTGTTTCTGTGAAACGTGCTCTCTGGAAGAATCGGGAATCGGGACCTCGCAAAGGCCTCCTGCGTCGCATCTGGGGCTTGCATTTCCCAGTGGGGCCCCTCAGCGACGGCCCTGCCTGGCCTGGAGGTATCTGGCTCCTTCCCCCACCCACCTCTCTCTCTCTCCCTCTCTCTTTTCTCCCCAGGAGCCCAGGATGTGCAAGTTCGAGTGCCGCCCGAGGTGCGGGGCAACCTGGGGGGCACCGTGCAGCTACCGTGTCACCTGCTGCCGTCGGGACCGGACGTCAGAGTCTCGCAGGTGACGTGGCTGCACGTGGACGCAACCGGCACCAGCAGGAGCGTGGCCGCCTTCCACCCTTCGTACGGGCCCAGCTTCCGCAGCCCAAAGCCCGGCGAAGAGCGGCTGTCCTTCGTCACCGCCGGGCAGAGCAGCGGGACCAGGCAGGGCACGGAGACGGAGCTGCGGGATGCCACGCTGGCCCTCCGGGGACTGACGGTGGAGGATGAGGGCAACTATACCTGCGAATTTGCCACGTTCCCCAGTGGCACCAGCCGGGGGACGACCTGGCTCCGGGCCATAGGTGAGCAGGGTCGGGCGGCAGAGCCCTCTCGCAGATCTGTCTCTCCCTCTGCTCCGGCGGTAATAATCGGCTTTCTCCGTGGTCTTCGGTCAGTCGGCAGATATCCATCAAGCGCCTGCCGTTGCCAGACTGTGTTCTGTGGGTTGAGGTTACAGCAGGCACAAGGCGTTCGCCAAAGACGTACTGAGCACCTACTATGTGCTGGGCCCTGTTTGGGGCTCTAGCAACAAAGCAGTAAGACAGCTCCCTGCCCTCCTGGGGCTTCTACTTCAATAAGGGAGGGTCAGACAGTAACTAACGTTAGTAAGAAAAACAGGAGTGAGTCGGGTGGTTCTAGGTGCCATGGAAGCTGGTCGGGGGCAGATTATAATTTTGGCTGTAGCGTCCGGGTGAAATCCGAGGAAAAACTCGAAGGAGGCAAGGGAGCCCCGTAGGTTCTCTAAGGGAACAGCATTTCAGACAGAGAGAATGGCAGGTGCAAAGGTCCTGAGGCAGGGCCCACCTGGAACATTTGCCGTAGAGCAAGGAAGTGAGTGTAACCGGAGGCTTGCCGCTGAAGGGAAAGGAGGAGGGGACAAGGTCAAGAAGATAGTGGAAGCCACGGGACAGCCCCATGAACCACATGGGACTTTGATTTTTGCCCTGAGAGAACCAGGACTGTGGGAGGTTCTGAGCAGGGGATAGGTGTGATCTGGCTTCAGTTTTCACAGGCTCCTCTAGCTGCAGGTCGGGGGCAAGGGTGGCAGCTCAGGGGCCACAGGGGAGCAGGGGAGCACGTGAGTCCCGGCAGGAGGTAATGGCAGCAAGGCGGAGGCAGTTGGGGCAGCAAGAAGAGATCAGATTCAGGAAACAGGTAATGCCGGGGAATGATCCAATTAGCCAACAAAGGGGACACACCAGGATGATGCGCTACTCACTCTGAGTAAGCGACCCCGGTGGTCCCTTTTAGACAGAATGGGCAGGGAAAGAAAGCCTCTTAGGTCCTGAAGCATAAGGAGTCACGCGGGGACGTGTGCCCTCGGGCAGGGGAATAGATGCGCCCGTAAGAGGGAACCGCGTACCAAAAAGCTGGGACGCAGGAGTGCACTTGGCACGTACCAGGAACAGAAAGGAGGCTGGTGGCCAGGGCTTGCGTGACCCCTCACCGAAGCAGGAAAACCAGCAGAGCCAGATCGCATGGGCCTCCTGGGCGAAGGATTCCACGGGAGCAGATGCAGCGGGGGGTGGGGAGGAGTGGGTGGGATAAAGCCTCCAGCTCCAGCCGGGGAGGGCAGGGGAGGGGCGTGACCAACACAGCCACTTAAGAAAATGGGGGGTGGGGCGCCTGGGTGGCGCAGTCGGTTAAGCGTCCGACTTCAGCCAGGTCACGATCTTGATCTAGCGGTCCGGGAGGTCCGGGAGTTCGAGCCCCGCATCGGGCTCTGGGCTGATGGCTCAGAGCCTGGAGCCTGTTTCCGATTCTGTGTTTCCCTCTCTCTCTGCCCCTCCCCCGTTCATGCTCTGTCTCTCTCTGTCCCAAAAATAAATAAACGTTGAAAAAAAAAATTAAAAAAAAAAAGAAAATGGGGGAGACTTTGGGAAGGGCTTTTTTTTGAAAGATGCTCTTTTTTTTTTTTTTTTTTTTGAAGGATGCTCTTTCTTGTTTCATCTCGGGCACCCGCCCGGGATCCCACCTTCCCCCGGCAATGTCCCGCAAGCCACCTCGCTCGGGACTCTCATTTTTGCTCTCTCAGCCCCAGAGGGTTTGAGAAGTCCACCCTGGCTGTACCGTCTCTGGGCAGAGGCTTTCATTTCAGAGGCGCCTGAAACCCCGGTTGTTTTGCAGAATTCAAAACACAAGACTTTCACCACCCCACCCCTGGCAAAGGTCTCTTCCCATGCCGTCACTTGTTCTGTTCGAGAGATATACGCGGAGAGCACCTGTCTCACCCCAGGTGCCTCCTGGGGCAGGTGCACAGAACAGACCAGCCAGACCTCTGCTTTTCGTGGAGGAGCAGGTGCCGTGAGTGTCCCCCCCCCCCCCCCAAAGGAGAGTCAGATGTCAGGGAAGTTCCCTTGAGGAAGTGAGGCTGGGATCTGCAGGAGAAGACCCCGCAGCGGGTGGGAGCAGGGTCTGAGGGCGGCGTGGGGCAGGTGCCCAGGACGGTCAGAGGACAGATAGCAGGGTGACCGGGGAGGATGTGAGGAGGCCCCTCGGAGGCTCTGGCAGTCCGGGGAAAGGAGAGGAGAGCCCTACCGCATGGATGAGCTCAGGAGAATCCCAGATAGAGATTTCCACAAGCCAGCTGGAGAGCCGAGGCACCACCCGGGACAGTCTGGTGATAGCCGCGGGTTGCTTATTCCTCATGGCGGTTTTATTGTTTTCCCTCCCCGTATCTTTCCATGTTTTCCAGGAAGGTAGGCGACAAGGGCAAAAAATCTCCCGCTTTGGGAATCTCCGTAACCTTTATCCCACTTCTGGCCCCGTAATTTGCTGGTGATTTCAGGAAAGAAGTAGAAATCTTTTGAGCTGGACCTTTGAACTACATTATTCTGCTTTGGCTTAAAAAAACAAAAAAACAAAAAAAAAAACCACTTAGCCTCTTCCAGACAGAATTCTATCGTGGCACACGGTGCAGCAAGTGCTATACGTAGAAATTTATTTAATCTGCACAACGTTCCTACGGGGTGGGCATTTTTTAAATTAATTTTTGTTTGAAGTTTATTTTGTTGTTTTTGTTGTTGTTTATATTTATTTTTTTTTAATTTTTGTTTAATGTTTATTTATTTTTGAGACAGAGAGAGACAGCATGAACAGGGGAGGGTCAGAGAGAGAGGGAGACACAGAATCGGAAACAGGCTCCAGGCTCTGAGCTGTCAGCACAGAGCCCGACGCGGGGCTCGAACTCACGGACCGTGAGATCATGACCTGAGCTGAAGTCGGACGCTTAACCCACCAAGCCACCCAGGCACCCTTTGTTGTTGTTTTTAATGTTTATTCTTTGAGAGAGAGAGAGAGAACGAGCAGAGGAGGGGCAGAGAGAGGGAGACACAGAATCGGAAGCAGGCTCCAGGCTCCGAGCTGTCAGCCCAGAGTCCAACGTGGGGCTCGAACTCACAAACCGCGAGATCATGACCTGAGCCGAAGTCGGACGCTTAACCAACTGAACCACCCAGGCACCCCCAAGTTTATTTTGAGAGAGAGAGTTAACAGGGGAGGGGCAGAGTGAGAGGGAGAGAGTCCCAAGCAGGCTCTGTGCTGACAGCATGGAGCCCGATGTGGGGCTCGAACTCACGAACCGTGAGATCATGACCTGAGCTGAAATCCAGAGTTGGACGCTTAACTGACCGAGCCACCCAGGCGCCCTGGGCATTTATTTTAAGTTTATGTATTTATTTTTGAGAGAAAGAGAGAGCGGGAGAGGGGCGGGGGGGGGGGGGAGAGAGAGAGAGAGAGAGAGAGAGAGAGAATCCCAAGCAGGCTTTGCACTGTCAGCCCAGAGCCCAGTGTGGGGCTCGATCCCACAAACTGTGAGATCATGATCTGAACCAAAGTCCAGAATTGGACAGTCAACCAACTGAGCCACCCAGGCCCCCTGGGGTGGGAATTTTTATTATCCCGACTTTACAGAAGAGGAAACTGAGATCCGGAGCTGGGAGATGACTGGCCCAAAGCCGTGCAGCTGCTGAACAGAACTGGGATTGGAGCCCAGGCAGTTGGGGCTTAACGGCTGAGGTGTTTGTTGAGTGACTGCGGGTGAGTGGTGACGTCACCCCTCTGTTGCTCTCCCCAGCACAGCCCCAGAACCACGCCGAAACACAGGAGGTCACCCTGAGCCTGGAACCTGTGCCCGTGGCCCGCTGTGTCTCCGAGGGGGGCCGGCCACCCGCCCGAATCTCCTGGTTCTCGCCCCTGGACGGGGAGACCAGAGAGAGCCAGGTGTCCGGACCTGTGCCCGGCACAGTCACCGTCACCAGCCGCTTCACCTTGGTGCCCCTGAGTCGAGCGGATGGTGTCAAGGTCACCTGCAAAGTGGAGCATGAGAGCTTGGAGGAGCCCATCTTGCTGCCCGTTACCCTCTCCGTGCGCTGTGAGTGTTTCAGGATGTGACCGCGTCCCCCGTGTTGTCTACGCTGGCTTCTCTAGGGCACTGTCTACACTACCGCCGAGTGCTGGCTGCATTAGCCCCCCGGGGCCAGATTCTGCACTGCCTTCCCGCCGGTTGTCTATACTGGCTCTCATGGGCAACGTCTACACCCTGCCTCCTTGTTGTCTTTACTGCCTTCTCCAGGCTCTCTCCCTGCCTCCCCCATCGGTGGTAAAGCAAGGTTTGCAGGGGCCGGTTTTATACATTTCTTCCCAGTCCCACATCCAGCGAGGTCACACTGACAGCTTGGTGTCGATCGCTGAGGGCTACTTACACCAAGGAAATCGGCAAACACTGCAAATCAGGCCTGTTCTTTTTTTTTTTTTTTTCCATCCCCTTTTCTTTTTTTTTTTTTTAATTTTTTTTTTTTTAACGTTTATTTATTTTTGAGACAGCGAGAGACAGAGCATGAACGGGGGAGGGGCAGAGAGAGAGGGAGACACAGAATCGGAAGCAGGCTCCGGGCTCTGAGCCGTCAGCCCAGAGCCCGACGCGGGGCTCGAACTCACAGACCGTGAGATCATGACCTGAGCCGAAGTCGGCCGCTTAACCGACTGAGCCACCCAGGCGCCCCAACCCCCTTTTCAAAAAGCCGGTTTACCAGCCCCCACCGGCCCCCAACGACATCTTTTGTGGCTCCCGCGGGGGCCCCGGTTGACACTTGCTTTACCGTGTGCATCGACTACTGTGGGTTTGTAGCGACCAACCCAACGTTGTCTACACCCCCCCACCCCCATTCACACCATCTAAACTGACCCTGCTGGGGTCGCCATACCAGCTCCTGCCCCCCCGTATGATTCACGTTGGCCCCTGTGGGCCCCGTCGTGGTAGCAATAACACGATCTCTGTGGCACCCTCAGACGCTGCCGCCATTGAACGATACCTTCCTCGAAATGGTCCAGGTGGCATCCCGGGACAGCAGGTGCGCTGGCCTCAGCAGACGTAGCCCAAACTGACCTGCCCCAGTTTCCACGGGTCCACGTCCTGCCAGCCCACCTCATTTCTTTAGGATTCCCGTCTATCTGCTCACCTATCCGCTCTCTGGGGACTCCGCCCGTCTCTGAGCCAGCCCCCCCCCCCATTTCCTCCAGACCCCCCTGAGGTCTCCATTTCCGGCTATGATGACAACTGGTACCTCGGCCGCAGCGAGGCCACCCTGAACTGTGATGTCCGCAGCAAACCAGAGCCCACAGGCTACGACTGGAGCACGTGAGTCCTGGGTGGGTCTGGGCCCGTGGGTCTGAGGGAGGAGGGGGCTGGGGGCTGGACCCGTGGGTCTGAGGGAGGAAGGGGCTGGGGTCTGGGCCCCTGGGTCTGAGGGAGGAGGGGGCTAGGGTCTGGACCCCTGGGTCTGAGGGAGGAGGGGGCTGGGGGCTGGACTCCAGTGTCTGAGGGGGGGTGGGCTGCAGGGACTGGGTCCCTGGGTCTGAAAGGGGAGGGGCTGGGGGCCTGAACCCCTGGGTCTGAGGGAGGAGGGGCTGGAGGCCTAGACTCCTGGGTGTGAGGGAGGAGGGGCTGGGGGTCTGGATCCTGGGTCTGAGAGGGGAGGGGCTGGAGGCCTGGACTCCTGGGTCTGAGGGAGGAGGGGCTGGGGGCCTGGACTCTGGGTCTGAGGGAGGAGGGGCTGGGGACAGCACTCCAGGGTCTTAGGGAGGAGGGGCTGGGGGCTGGACTCCTGGGTCTGAGGGAGGAGGGGCTGGAGCCTGGACTCTGGGTCTGAGGGAGGAGGGGCTGGGGGCAGGACTCCTGGGTCTGAGGGAGGAGGGGCTGGGGGCTGGATTCCTGGGTCTGAGGGAGGAGGGGCTGGGGGCAGGACTCCTGGGTCTGAGGGAGGAGGGGCTGGGGGCAGGACTCCTGGTTCTGAGGGAGGAGGGGCTGGGGGCTGGACTCCTGGGTCTGAGGGAGGAGGGGCTGGGGGCAGGACTCCTGGGTCTGAGGGAGGAGGGGCTGGGGGCAGGACTCCTGGGTCTGAGGGAGGAGGGGCTGGGGGCAGGACTCCTGGGTCTGAGGGAGGAGGGGCTGGGGGCAGGACTCCAGGGTCTTAGGGAGGAGGGGCTGGGGGCTGGACTCCTGGGTCTGAGGGAGGAGGGGCTGGAGCCTGGACTCTGGGTCTGAGGGAGGAGGGGGCTGGGGGCAGGACTCCTGGGTCTGAGGGAGGAGGGGCTGGGGGCAGGACTCCTGGGTCTGAGGGAGGAGGGGCTGGGGGCTGGATTCCTGGGTCTGAGGGAGGAGGGGCTGGGGACAGGACTCCAGTGTCTGAGGGGGGGTGGGCTGCGGGGACTGGGTCCCTGGGTCTGAAAGGGGAGGGGCTGGGGGCCTGAACCCCTGGGTCTGAGGGAGGAGGGGCTGGGGGCAGGACTCCTGGGTCTGAGGGAGGAGGGGCTGGGGGCAGGACTCCTGGGTCTGAGGGAGGAGGGGCTGGGGGCAGGACTCCTGGGTCTGAGGGAGGAGGGGCTGGGGGCAGGACTCCTGGGTCTGAAGGAGGAAGGGGCTGGGGTCTGGACTCCTGGGTCTGAGGGAGGAGTGGCTGAGGCATTCGACCTCTGGGTCTGAGGGAGGAGGGGCTGGGAGCCTGGACTCTGGGTCTGAGGGAGGAGGGGGCTGGGGGCTGGACCCGTGGGTCTGAGGGAGGAGGGGGCTGGGGGCTGGACCCGTGGGTCTGAGGGAGGAGGGGCTGGGGGCCTAGACTCCTGGGTCTGAGGGAGGAGGGCCTGGGGGCTGGATTCCTAGGTCTGAGGGTGGAGGGGGTGCAGGGCTAGAGTCTGGGTCTGAGGGAGGAGGGGCTGGGGGCCTGGACTCTGGGTCTGCAGGAGCAGCACCAGGGATCTGAACCCATGAGTCCTCCAGGAGAATGCTGGCAGTGTCGGGTCTTAAATATTAAGTTTTATGTCCCTGGAGCTTGGGTGTTAAAGGCTGCGTCATCGGGGACCAGGCCTGTGCCCCGCTCTGGGCCCTGATGTTCCCCTCCGGTGACCCCTCACGCCTTCCAGGACCGCAGGCGTCTTCCCAGCTTCCGCAGTAGCCCAGGGCCCCCAGCTGATCATCCACTCGGTAGACAAACTCGTCAACACCACGTTCATCTGCACCGTCACCAACGCCGTGGGCACGGGTCGTGCTGAGCAGGTGGTCCTCGTCCGAGGTGAGCGGGTCTTGGAGGTGGCGGGCGAAGATCGGGTCAACCCCCCACGTGCTCCTCCTTCCTGGGTTCCGGGGCCGCGTTGCGGGGAGGCTGTGCCGCCGGCCTGGGGAGGGATCCAGACCCGCCTCGCCGATGGGAATGGAGGGCAGTGTGGCTTTTCTGTCTCACCCCGCCACCCCCCCCCCACCCCCACCCCGGTTGGATCTGGATCAGGACGATAGGGTAGGCACTGGCAGAAGAATCGGGAGGATGAGGCCTCTCTGCTAGGGGCTTGCTCGAGACTAGAGGCTTGGAAAGGGTCTTCAGGAAGAGACCCGGGGATATTGCCCTGGGCTCCAGTTGGAGCAACGCATGTCAGATAGCTAGGCAAACAGAAACACACTCAAACACTGATTTCTTACAGGGAGTGCTGGTCAAGTAACATTAGGAAATCAGTTTGGTTTTTTTTAATTTTCATTCATTTATTATTTTTTTTTAATGTTTATTTTTGAGGAAGAGAGAGACAGAGCATGAGCGGGGGGAGGAGCAGAGAGAGGGAGACCCAGAACCCGAAGCAGGCTCCAGGCTCCGAGCTGTCAGCACAGAGCCTGACGGGGGGCTCGAACTTACGGACTGTGAGATCATGACCTGAGCCAAAGTTGGACGCCTAACTGTCTGGGCCACCCAGGAGCCCCTTATGAGAGAGAGAGAGAGAGAGAGAGAGAGAGAGAGAGAGAGAGGTAGCACGCTCCAGCGAGCGAGTGGGGGAGGGACAGAGAGAGAGGGAGACAGAGGATCTGAAGCAGGCTCTATGCTGACCGCAAGGAGCCCAATGCGGGGCTCGAACTCACAAATCGGGAGATCATGACCCGAGCTGAAACCAAGAGTCGGACGCTCCACCTCCTGAACCACCCAGGCGCCCCAGGAGCTCAGCTTTCGTGTGTGTTGGAACATTTGTGTTTCTAGGGGGCGTATTTTGGGAATGGCAGCTGATGTGTCTGTGGGTCAAAAGTTCTCTGAGTCCCCCCCGCTCCCCGATACTGAATTCAAACTCCGGACGGGCCCCAAGACAGGGGAGGAAAAGAACGAAGCCAGGCCGGGCCTGTGGCCCAGGCTGACGGAGGCGGGGTCGAGGTCACGGCTGCGGAGCCACCCACCTAGCGGGAGGCAGGAACTGTTACAAGGCGGTGTGCCCCGAGACCCAGACATGTGAACCCCAGGGCTGAGAACGGAGCCAGCAGCCCGCGGGGCCCACGTCTACAGAGACGGGCCCTGTGCTCCGAGATGGCATCGTAACCGAAACAGAAACTCACCCACCGCAACCCACACTCTCAGACTCACCGTCACCCAGACGCACCCCCCAAGAGAACAGGGCCGCACAACGAACAGAGCCACCGAGATGCCATGTGTACCTGGAGGAAAAAACAAAAAAAACATTCTAGGAAACACCCTCCCAGCTCGACACTCTACACAACACACCTGTGCAAACACGCAACACTGGGCATAGTGGGGAGGAGGAGAGGCCCCCCCCTCAGAAACAGGACTGCAGACAAAGGCACAGAGGCGTGAGGACAGGCACACCCACACCTAGAGACAGGCAGACAGGCGCCACGGCCAGAAACAAAAACAGATCCCCTTACTAAGACGTAATCTTTTTTTTTTTTAATTTTTTTTAACATTTATTTATTTTTGAGATGGAGAGAGACAGAGCATGAACGAGGGAGGGTCAGAGAGAGGGAGACACAGAATCTGAAACAGGCTCCAGGCTCTGAGCAGTCAGCACAGAGTCCGACGCGGGGCTCGAACTCACGGACCGTGAGATCGTGACCTGAGCCGAAGTCGGCCACTTAACCAACTGAGCCACCCAGGCGCCCCGAGACATAATCTTACAACACACACACACACACACACACACACACACACACACACACACCTAGAGAAACAAACAGAAACAGACCCCTCTCAGGAATTCCCTCGCCCTGGAGATACGACACGCGTGGTCCGGGTCACGGTCACGGCCAACGCACCCACAGAGACAGGCGGCCTGCCCTCAGCAAGGCTGACACTCACACGACAGACGCACACCCCTGCAGGGAGACCTGATCGCACAGACGTGCCGGCAGTGGGGAGAGCCCTGCGGACGGCGACAGTTTCCACACGCGGAAACACAGATGCTAAGGGAGAAACTCAAAGACGTTCTCAGAGGTGCACGCCCTCAGACAGTCCCCCGAAACCCCGTTGCTTTCAACACATCGTCATCTGACAAATATTTGTCGAGGGCTCCTCTTTGCCAAGCCGCCTCCTTGATGTCGGGAACACGGTGGCGAACAGAGAAGCCAGTCCCTGCCGTCGAAGGCACACCCCGGGGAGGGAGGGTCAGCCCCACCTGCCAGCCAGCAAGATGCCCAACTGGAAATACATCCCCTGAACCCGTGCCCCAGGTACACACCCTCTTGGGCGTCTGCCCTCAGTCAGTAGGCTCCCCCAAGGGGTAGAGCCCCGCAAAGCACAGGTGCAGCCCTGCCTGAGGGTCGTCCAAGGGATCCACAACCACGAAAAGACGGACACCCCCTAAGACTCCTGAAACACACAGAAACGGTCACAGACACATGGTGCGGGCTTCCCGTTAGCGCAGCCGCGGGCCCACAGGCCGTGCCACAGGCTAGACCTCGCCTCAGGGCGACTGGAGAACTTTTGACCCACCGACTTCACGAACACGCCCGCCGTCTCCAAAATACCACCTCCAGGAGCACAGATAAACATTCCAGCGTGCGCTAAAGCAGGTTCCCAGACATTAACTGATAAGCGTCCACAGCAAGAAAACTGTTCCACGCCTCTCACCCGTGCGCAGGTACAGACACACATTCCAGAAAAACCGGTTCACAAAATACCGCTTGGCCTTCACACTGCGGACACACTTTTTCTGGTCTGCTTTTTATTATTATTATTACTGGTCCTTGCGAGTCACTAAAGTGAGGTGACAGCCCTCTGGGTCGTGGCTCTATTTGCAAATGCCACTCTGAAAAGAAACACCTGGAGAAGCAGGTGCCCTCAGGAGCGTGGGTCCCAGCCTCTCCTGTGTGCAGGGTGTGGGGAGGAGGGGCTCAGGTGTAAGTGGATCCCCCTCCCCCTGGTTTCTCCCCATCAGGCCTGGCATGCAGGGGTGGGGCAAGGGGTGTGTAGAAAATGGTTCCTGGTTCCAGCTGCATCAATGTCTCTCCCTGATGTGGGGCCCAGGGTCCCCTCCCTCATCTCTCCCACCCCCACCCTTAGCACTCCCTGGCTTCCTTCTCCCCCTCCCTGAGACCCCTCCCCTCCCAGCTGCTGGGCCACTGATGGGGACAGGGGGCTTCATGGCTCCATTTTCCACACATGGCCAGACAGGAGGCAGGCCATGTCGCCTGGACCAGGTGCCCCCCAGCCACTTCCAAGGGGAGGGAACTATCAGGAGAACCCTCACCCTTCTCGTCCCTTTCTGTCCAGCCCAGAGAGCTCTGGAATCTGTGACAGTCTCGAACCCAAACCCAGCTCTGCCTCTTGATGGCTGGATCCACCCAAGGTTCTGTGACTCGAACATCAGAGCCTTTGTGAGGGCCCCACGGCCTGTCCCAAGCGGGTCACAAACTCGGACACCTACGGGGTCCTCCCAAGTGACCGGCTGGCCAGATGCGGAACCCTGTTCCGATACGAGCAGCCAGCCTTCACTCAGCCACTGCCCGTCACCAGGGGCAGATGAGAGATTGGTGTCGCCATCAGTTTGATTTCCTTTTTCCCTAAAAGAAATCGGGATTTGTGGCGAGATAGCCTGGTTTTCAAATGTTAGCGAGTTTAATTTTTTTTTTCAGTTTATTTATTTATTTTGAGAGGGTGGGGGTTGCTGACGGGGCAGAGAGGCAGAGACAGAACCCCAAGCCCCGACGTGGGGCTCGAACCCACGAGCTGTGAGATCACCACCTGGGCGAAATCAAGAGTCGGAAACTCAACCGGCTGAGCCACCCAGGCGCCCCCAGCAAGTGTTAAGTTTTGAAAAACCCTGTGCAGGTATAAGGAACCACATCTGGCCAACGTCCACTCTGTCCAAGGTGCCCCCACTTGTCCAAGGTGCCCGCCGCTTAGCGCGGTCTCCCTTCCCTCGGCCTCCCCCACCTTCTGCCCACACCCCGAATCACATCCCGGATTTTCCCATCACTGTCCCTGTCGTGTCCTGTGCCCCACCCCCCAGATGTGTCCTCTTGACCTCTTGTCTCCCTTTCTGTCTCTCGCCCCGCCTTCTCTCTCCTCAGACACACCCCGGGCCTCGCCCCGAGACGTGGGTCCAGTGGTGTGGGGGGCCGTGGGGGGGACACTGCTGGTGCTGCTGCTTCTGGCTGGGGGGTCCTTGGCCTTCATCTTGCTGAGGGTGAGGAGGAGGAGGAAGAGCCCTGGAGGAGGAGGAGGAGGAGGAGGAGGAGGCGACAATGGAGGAGGATCCTACGATCCAAAAACTCAGGTGTTTGGGAACGGGGGCCCTGTCTTCTGGACACCAGCCGCCCCTGGTCCCCTGAAGCCAGATGGCAAGGATGAGGAGGACGAGGAGGAAGAGGAGGAGAAGGCAGAGGAAGGTCTCATGTTGCCTCCACCCAAGTCTCTCGAGGACGACATGGAGTCCCAGCTGGACGGCTCCCTCATTTCCCGGCGGGCAATTTACGTGTGACCCTGAGACAGACAGAGACAGAGACAGAGACAGCCGCCCCAGCCAAGGGTTCCAGACTGGTTGGACTCGTTTTTCTGGACGACACTGGAGCTCGAGTGCTCCCTCCCACTTCCCTGGGATTGGGAGGGAGCAGGAATCACACACTGGACTTCTGTCGCCAGGGCTGCGTGGGGAAGGAGAGGCCCCTGCGGAGCTCAGTAGTGGGGACCCAGAGAGGAACCCCCCCCCCACACCCCACCCCCAGAGACTTGTTTTTGGCTCTGGCCTGCCCCACCCTGCCCCGCAACACTCAGGAGTTAATAAACGCCTTGGAGGAAAACAGCGGGGGTGTCTTGTAATACATCAGACCCCCTCCCTGGGGGGTGGGACAGGGACTGCTAGGTCCCGGGGGCGGGATGGGGGAGGGGCTGTGTTCTGACTCTTTGGATCCATCAATGACGCACCGGATGCCTGAGACCCCTGAGGCCAGTATAACCGGGGGAGCCGGTTGCTGGGTTCTGGGCTTAGAGGCTGGGAAGGTTGGACTTGGGGGGGGGGGCGGTCCCAGGACTTGCAGGTGCCTTTCGGGTGGATTAGCCAGACTGGTGAGAACCCTATGCTCCCCAGAACAGGACTGGGAACCTGGACTCCTTGGCTGGGGGAGGGGGGGGACGGGAGGGGCGTGAAGCTCAAACCTGACCTTCTTGAGGTTGTTGAGGATCTTGGGAGGGAGCACTGCCCGCTGTGTTCTCTGGGCCCTGAGGATCCTGGGCAGGTGCTGGGGGACTAAGGAACCAGGAAAACCCCACCTTGACACCAATGACACCCGGGGCCTTTTTCAGCCTCCTTCCTCTTTCCTTGCCCTGGGCCCAAGGGGCTTTTCGGTGATTCAGGGGAGGGTCTGCAGGTCTGTATCCCTCTTTCCCCTCCCCCCACCCCCAGCTAGAAAAGCCCCCAAACCCAGGCTGGGGAATGAGGTGGCGGGGGGGGGGGGGGGGGGGGGAGGAGACAGGGTCCTGTCCCAGTCACCTCTGCTCTCCCAGTGGCCCCTGGCCATCCCTCTGAGACACAGGTAGAGCTGTGTGGGCCCCCGCAGCTGTCGTGGGGCAGGGTGTAATAAGCCTGTGCCAAGAACAACCGGCACTGAGCAGCTAAGTGGGGCTCGGGGAGTTCATTTCCCACCAGTATTGACCTCCACTTATTCTGCCGGGGACACAGAGGTGACTCAGACAGCCCCCTCCCCCTGGGCGTGCAGTCAAAAAAAAAAAAAAAAACCCCAGGAATCCCAGCACTCTTAGGATGGCTATATGTGGCTTGAGCGAGCGGCGATTACTGTTGTCCCCCCGACCCCCCAGCCCTGAAGCCCTCCGGAGGATGCCAGGCTGGGGTGCACGGAGTGGTGGAAACCGGGGACCCAGCCATTATTCCTCCGGGCAACTTGATCTCCGCATCTGTGCAATGGGGTTCGCAGAGGGTGGGGCTCTTGCGTGTGTGCCTGGTTTCCTCTGGTTGTTTACGGTCCTGTCACCCACTCTGGTCCCCGCCCCCTCCTCCCCAACATGGGAGGCTAGCGCCAGCAGGCAGGGGCGGGAGTTTTGCCAACCTGGCACACGGCCCCTCCTCCTACATCTGGCAAACGCCAGCTGTGTGCCAGAGCCTGCCCCTTGGAGCTCACAGTGCAGTGTGGAAATTGGCAAGTAAACAGGTGACATCAGGGGGTGAGAAGTGCTACCATCGAGAAGCCCAGGGGGCCACAGCTCCTCTCAATTCCTTTTCCTGTCTACATCCTCCGCCCCCCCCCCCCCCCATGACTCGATGACTCCGTTTCCTGTAATGAGTGAAGGGTTCCCATCCCGATTCCAGAATCCCCTAGGTTCCGCGCCTCTTAGCTCTGCCCCATCACCTCCCTTCCCTCATCTCCCCTGTCTCCCCCTCTTTTCTGGCCGCACGGTCTCCTTGCTGTTCCTTAAAAGGAACTCGAGGCTTCCTCCTCAGGGCTTTTGCACTGGCTGTTTCCTCTGCCTGCAATGCTCTCATTTACTCACGGTTCACCCCCTACGGCTCCTGCAGGTTGCTCAAATGTCACCTCCTATTAAGTCTCTCTCTCTGGCGACCCCTGCCCCCCCCCCCCCGTCACTTCCTTGTCACCTTCCCCTATGTTTTCACCCCGTATCACTCACTGCCGCTTGGCAGATTAGCTATTGTATTTGTTTCTGCGCGGTTGGTCTCTCTGCCCAGCTAGAACGTGTGTCCCACGGGAGCAGGGACTTCTGTATGTCTTGTTCACCACTGCGACCCAACAAATGCTCAGTGAGGACTAGGCAAAGGAACGAACGCCCTCTGCCTTTGGGAGAAGGGGGTGGGGAGGTGGGCGATGGCTTAGGGAAGAGGGTGCCTGGGAGTAAAGAGCTGTGGCTTCCTCTCCTGGGGATCCCCTTACACTGTCCCTCTTCTTGCAGAGACCCCCAACACAGCAGGCGCAGGGGCCACGGGTGGCATCATTGGGGGCATCATCGCTGCCATCATTGCCACCGCTGTGGCCGCCACAGGTGTCCTCATCTGCCGGCAGCAGCGGAAAGAGCAGAGGCTGCAGGGGGCAGAGGAGGAGGATGAGTGAGTGACGGGCCCTGAGAAGTGGGTGGAGGAGGGGTCCCAGAATTGGGGAGCCCGAGGGGGTGGGAGGGGAAACACCTGTGAGGGCCGTGGGAAACAGAGCGACCCAAAATAACTGTGACTTCAGTGGGAGGGAGGCCTTATTTCTGTCTCCCACAAAGCACGGGTATGACAGCTATGCGCCGTGAAGCCGTCAGAGCCCAGGCTCCTGCTACCTTATTACTCAGCCTTGCCTTCCCTCCCGTTCCATGATAGCTCCCCGCTCTATCACCGTCTACATACTGGACAACCAGATACGGCCATCCTGGCCTCAAAACAGGCATTGCTGCCAGGGGGAAAGATAAGCAGAAGGCGGTGAGCTGCCCTATAAGGGAACCCGTCACTCCCCCTCACTTCCCATTGGCCAGAATCTAGTCACATGGTGCACCGGCCGCAAGGGACGCTGGGAAATGTAGTCTTTATTCTGGGTGATCATGTGTCCAGCTAAAATCTCTCTTTCTCTCTTTTTTATGTTTATTTCTTTATTTTGAGAGAGAGAGAGAGAGAGAGAGCAGGAGAGGGGCAGAGAGAGAGGGAGACAGAGAATCCCAAGCAGGCTCTGCGCCATCAGTGCAGAGCCCAATGTAGGGCCTGAACTCACAACCCGTGAGATCATGATCTGCGCTGAAATTAAGAGTCTGATGCTGTTCACTATTCTTTGTCCAAATTTTGGATTCTCGGAATAAATGCCTTTTACGGATGCAAAAAAACAAATAAACAAACAAAAGAGTCCGATGCTTAACCAACTGAGCCACCCAGGCACCCCCAACTAAAATCTCTTAATATGAGAAAGAAGGAGCCTGGATAGGGGGGCCAGGAGGGAACCAGCTACACGTCTCTGTGTAGAACATTTGTTATGTGCCAGGCTTGGCGAGATGCATTTTTACGTGTGTGACCTTGATGAAGCCTCACATCCATTCGTTGACTCAACAAGCGTTGAGAAAGTATCCACCAGGGCCAGGCCCTGGAGGTTAGTGACGCACTGATGAGACAAACATTTTTAAAGTGTTCACACACACAAGTACATCATGGAAACATAAATTCTCGCAGGGAGCCAATGGTACCCATTTTATCAGAAAGGAAACAGGTTCAGAGGGGGCTGAGATCACTTGCTGAAATTCGCCCAGCAAGTAAGCATTTGGGGGGCAAAATGGTTCTGAAGTAACACTACCCAGTGTGTGTGTGTGTGTGTGTGTGTGTGTGTGCGCGCGCGCGCGCGCACGGCAGGCGTGGAACACTTGTTAACAATGTAGATTCCCCAGCTTATACCAAACCTACTACATCAGAACTTTTACAGGAAGGGCTCGGAATCTGTATTTATAACAAGCTCCCCGAGTTATTCTGATGCACAAGAAAGTTTCTGAACCACTGCCTTAATCATCAAGTCAGTTCAAACCAACAACTTGCCATCGATCTCCTCTGTCCAACCCAGTGCTGAGACCCAGTGGTGCTTGAGATGGCCCTGCCCTCCTGGGGCTCACAGTCTGGAGGAAACAGACCCATCCCTAGCGAGTGGCAGTGCAGCATGGCCGGCGATGGGCTAGAAAAGCTGAGAGAGCTGTGAGAGGCCAGAGGGGGCCCCTGACCCAGTGTGGAGGGTCAGGGAGGGCTTCCTGGGGGAGGCAACATCCGAGGTGGGGATTGAAGGCACAGTAGGCACTCATTATGCATGCAGGATGCTCTGGTCTGTGGGTATGTATGATGAGGGAAATGTATCGTAGTTTGGAGGCCAGGAAAGCATTTCGCTTATTCATTCTTTCTATTAACAAATACTTCCTGACTTCCTCATGGCGAGTTCTGAGAACACTGTTGAAGACACAGATTTCATTTTTTCCTTCACGTTGCTTCACAGTGGGATACGGTTATTGGACGATATCAGAAATAATATTTCAAACACAAACTCAGTAAATGCTCTGAGAGGGAAGAAAAGCTAGATGTAATCATATGTCCAGAATTCCTGACCCTCCTGGAGAATCAGGAAGGCTTCCTGGAAGAAGAGAAATTGATGGGGATGATTAGGCATTAGCTGGGCAAGGGGGCACGCGGGCGGTGGAAAGGGAGATCAGGCAGAGGGGAGAGCAGGTGCGGTTACCTGGGATAGGAGGGCTCTTCCCGTCTGAGCCTCCACCTTGACCTACCTCCTACCCCACAGTCTGGAGGGGCCTCCCTCGTACAAGCCACCAACCCCCAAGGAGAAGGTCGAGGAGCCAGAGATGGTGAGCACTTCCCCCGGTACCCGGCTGCGCCCACACCCACACCCACCTTTCCCCACTGAGGCGGGGGCTAGGAGGGGGAGCTGGTGGGGAGAGGCCAGCCGTGGGGGTGTTGTCCTGACCCGCCCCTCTTCCTTCCCTGCAGACCTCCCAGCTCTTCACTCTTGGGGCCTCGGAGCACAGCCCGCTCAAGACTCCCTACTTTGATGCTGGCGTCTCCTGTGCTGAGCAGGTAGGAGCTCAGGGCAGGTCAGGGGTGGGTTTAGGGCCGGGGTCAGCTCCTGACATTAAAGGTCACAATTCAAGGTCAGGGCCGTGTCTCTGGTCAGAGCTTAGAGAATCGAGATGTGTTTAGGATTCAGTGGGGGAGATCTTGGTTGAAAAAGCGCAAGAACATGAGGTTAGAGCTCAAGGTCACTCAGTCAGTGAAAGCGGTCTGCTGGATGTCAGGGGTCCTATCAAAGTTGAGACAAACCGAGGTTCAAGGAGCTGTTTCAGCCTTAAGGTTAAGTAGTTGAGGATAAGATTAAAGTCAAAGGTTCGTGGAGAAAGACTTGTGGTCAGAGATCAAGAGACAAAGGAGAGGCCCAGGAGCGAAGGGGTCTGGGCTTTGAGTTCTGGACAAGCCGATGATTGCCCCAGAGCAATTTCAGCCCAGGCCGCAAGGGGCAAGGTCGGGTCTGGTTGGCATAGGGAGATGGTCGAGATTTGGGGGTCAAGGGGCGGGTTGGGATTCTGTGTGCTCAGGAGATGACCTTGGGTTTTTTCCCTCCCTGCCCCCAGGATATGCCTCGATATCATGAGCTGCCCACCTTGGAAGAGAGGTCAGGGCCCCTGCTCCTGGGGGCTACAGGCCTGGGGTCCCCCATCCTGGTGCCTCCAGGGCCACCTGCTGTGGAGAGGGTTTCCCTGAACTTAGAGGAGGAGGAGGAGGAAGACTATGTGGACAAGATCAACCCCATCTATGATGCCCTGTCCTACTCTAGCCCCGCTGATTCCTACCGGAGCAAAGGCTTTGTCATGTCCCGAGCCATGTATGTGTGAGCTGCCGTGGCCCTGGCCTCTTGCCTCTCACTTTTTGATCCCTCAACTTTCTGCCAGGCCAGGCCACTGTCAGTTAACACACAAAAATGCATCTCATCTGTGACTTCTACTTCGGTGGCTCCACGCTGACCTCTAATCCATGATCTCTGACCCAGAGAAACCAGTCATGACAACAGAAACCTGGCAACCTTATCTCAGGTGGGGGTGGGGAAGCACGTTCCTGCACAGCCTCTGACCAGAGGACTCCTAAGACTGTGACTTTAGATCATACCTCTCACGTCCCGTCCTCTCCAGACTCCCTCAAAACCCCAAAGAAGAACCCCAGACCTCTGATGTGTCCTCAGGAAGTAAACTCCCAATAGCTCTCCTGGGGCAGTTGGTGGGGGCACCCTGCTGCTCAGACCTGAGCCCTCCAGGCAGCAGAGCCCCACTCTCCTCCTCCCCACCCTGTCTGTTCCCCAAAGGCAAGAGGGAGGGGATTCCCCAGCCCAAAGCGGAACTTCCTCATCTCCCTCCTGCAGGCAAGAGTCTCAGGGGTCCAGACCCTTCCCTGAGCCCCCACTATCCCAATTCCTGTCTAGAGGGAATTAAGCCCCGGCCCGGGGTTAGGATGAGGCAAGCCTCATGCAGTGTGCCTTGCCAGTCCCAGCCTTAGGAGAAGAATTTGCTGTTACGCTGAAGACTACTGAGTCCTTTTACTCCTGCCCAGTGGGATGGAACCCAAACGTCTCCTGGCAGGGGGTGGGGGTTGGAGGGGGTGGGTGGGGATATAATACAGTTTTGTAATACACCATTTCCTACAAAATCTGAGTTTATACTTTGACCGGGTGTCAACTTGTGTTTTCTGCGGGATGTGAAGGGGATGGGAGTGGGACATGATGGGAAATGAAGAGGGCGCCTAGAGCTCGAAGGAATCAGTAGGATAGACGTCAAGATGGGTTACAGGCAAAAAATAAAAGGGCCAAAGATATCTAAAAAAAAAAAAAAAAAAAAAATTAAGCGAGCGGATAATGAGCAAAAACGCGTAAGCCAAAAACATAATGGTGGATAATGGAAGGAAAGGGGGGGAGGAGTCCAGGGAACGGTGGTTAATGACAGGGAACGACAATCTATGGGTAATGGACAGGAATAAACGGAACAAAGATAGAAATGGCAGTAATTCAGTTTGAGGGACTCAGGTTTAAAGGATAAATGGCAAGTAAGAATAGGCCAAAGGCAACATTACGAATAATGCATAGGAGCTCAGGGCATTATGGTTAATAGAACTGAATGAATGAGCCAGAGGCAGAGGAATAATAGAGAAACAGGGCCGGCAGGCATGATGGGTAATGGACCCAAAACATCATGGCTAATTAAAGACGCGCTAGGATGATGGAAGTGAACAGGCAGAAACGAGCTCTAGGTAGTTGAAGAAATGAGGCTGAAATGAATGGGACAGAGGCATGCTGGGTAATAGGACGGGAATGAATGGGCCAAAGATAGAAGCCGCAGTGACGCAAGTGGGGGCGGGGAACAGAAGGGACGATGGGTAACGAAAGGGGTGGGTCTACGGCAACTGTCTCGCGTTAAACAGGTAAGGGGCATTGTGGGTAAGAAGAAGCAGGACAGGGTTCACATAAACCGGTTAGAGTTCTCCCGAGGCACTGTGGGAAGGGTCAGCACTTCCGGTGTTTGGTCGCCGACTCTGGACCAAGGGGCTGCCCGTCCGCCGCGGTGCCTGGTGGGACGAGAGGCCTGACCTTGCTGCCTAGCAGCTTCTGCCGCGCAACCCACCTTTACCCGCGTCCCTCGACCCTGGCACGTTAGCCAATGACCATACCAGGCCGGATACGTCACCAGGGTCGGCCTCCTGTACCCGCGGATCCAATCAGAATGCTTCAAGGGCCAAAGCAGACCAATTACAATGGCAACTTCGCCGCGGGGCGGAGCCGAAAGAGGGACGCCCTCTGGAGAGGGGCGGGGGCGACGAGTCAGTGGGCGTTTCAAAGTGCGCAGCGCAGACCAATGACGGACGAACACCGGAACCCGCGGCGTTGCGAGCCAATAGATGTGAGCACTGCGAGCCAATGGCAAAGGCGGGGAGGTGTGCCTTGACCTGCCTGTGAGTGGGAACCAATAGAAAAGGACGTCCCAAAGAGGTGGGTGGGACTCCCAGCCATGACTCCAATTGCAGGGCCAGGCCTTGGGGCTAGTGGGCGGATCCCAGGGCATGCTGAACCAATGGGCTAGGCGGGGCGGGGCGACGGTGGCGGCGGCGGCGGCAGCGGGTTCGGTTGCGCGTGGCGCACGGGGTGGGAGCGGAGCCCAGGCCGGGTGCAGGCGCTGCCGCCAGTGAGAACGGGGGCCCGGGACACAGCGGGTTTGGCTGGGACTGGACCTGGAGTGCGCGGGCCCTGACCTTCGCCCTCTGACCTTTCCCCTTGCAGGCGACCATGGGGAACGTCTTGGCCGCTAGTTCGCCTCCGGCAGGGCCGCCGCCGCCGCCCGCGCCCGCCCTCGTGGGACTGCCACCGCCTCCGCCCTCTCCTCCGGGCTTCACGCTGCCGCCACTCGGGGGCGGTCTGGGCGCTGGGGCCGGTGCGGGTCGAGGTTCGGAAAGGACCCCCGGTGCTGCGGCCGGCAGCGCCGCAGGGACTGCGGACGATGGGGCCTGCGGCTGCCTGCCCAACCCGGGCACGTTCGAGGAGTGCCACCGGAAGTGCAAGGGTGAGGGGCGAGAGACCCGGCAGGGGTGTGAGGGCCCGGATCTCGGGGGAGTGGGGGAGGGAGAGCACTCTGAGGACCTTGGGAATTGGCACGGACCATTGGAAACTAACAGCGTTAGGAGTTGACGTTAGGATCGAGAGGTGGAATGTTGGACTTGGAGCACAGAACGAGGGGATCAAATGGTAGAACCTCAGGATGGAATGCCAGAGCAGTGGAGTAAAGCCTTAGGGATCTTAGGAGCCCCAGGGATCAGCCGAGCCAGCCTTCTTGTGTGATCGGGAAGGAAACTGAGGCCCAAGGTCACTGTGTCAGCAAGGGTCCGGTGGGGGTGGAATTCAAGGCTTCTGGATATTGGCTTGGAACAAGTATGATAGCAAAGGAGGTGATGGCTTATTGAGCATTGTTTTGGCATTCGGGGTATGTCAACCCACGAACTGTGTGCGGTGTCTCCACGTGGTGAGCTTACAGATGACATAGGTGACAAGTTTGACATAGAGAGTTAAAGCGACTTGTCTTGAGTCAAATGGGCAGTAGGTGCTTGCTTTGGGATTTGGATGCAGGCAGAGGCTCTGGTCCTGGCCCCATCTACTAGCTTAGACGGTCTCTTTCCTGGTCGGGGTACTTTGTGCAGTGCTCTGCTTCTGGGTCCCTGGAGAAGGGAGTGCGGGGATGGTAGGGCAGGAAGGGATGAGATGTGTTTGCGTGGGGGTGTGCGTGTGTGGAGAGTGGAGAGTGACAGTGTTTGTCCTCTTCAGAGCTATTTCCCATTCAGATGGAAGGTGTCAAGCTCACAGTCAACAAAGGGTTGAGTAACCATTTCCAGGTGAGCCTTCCTGGTGCCCTTTCCCTCCAGCGGTCACCCCAACCATCTCCCTGCGCCGACACATACAGCCCCCTTACTCCCCCTGAAGGGCTAGGCTCCTTGGTACCTGAAAAGACTCTCAGAGACACAGTGCCAGGCTGACTGCTCATTGGGTCCAGTGGAAGTGTTTAGGGACCCAGAATCCAGAGGTACCCCTCCCCCCCCTTAACATCCAGGCAGGAGCAAAGTACCGGGTATGTAGCCGCATCTCCAACTTATTGTTTCTTTGAGTACGTGATCTGGTGGGGCCGAACCTCCCCGTCTTCATCCCCCGCCCAGCCCTTAGCCATGTGTCTTTTCCTCCCTGGTGGGGAAGCCCGACTGGCAAGCGTCCCCATCCTAGCCTGGAAGGGAGCTTTGCTGGGGGCAGGTTGAAGCTGGGTTTATCGGCGATTGGCCCACAGACTCGGCTCCACAGCCCTCCGTCTTCTCCCAGGTGAACCACACGGTAGCCCTCAGCACAATCGGGGAGTCCAACTACCACTTCGGGGTCACGTACGTGGGGACAAAGCAGCTGAGTCCCACAGAGGTGAGGTTCCTCTTATCTGTAACGTATTGTGTCTTTCTTCTAACCAAGGCTCAGTGTCGCAGGAGGCGGGAGCTGTTGAGGGAGCGGAGGATGTTGGGAGGTAGGGATTGGCTTTCCGAGGTGCTTTAGAACATGGCCGGTCATTCCTTCATCCTGAAGCCCTGTCGTCTGCCCAGCCCTGTGCTGGGTCAGGGCCGGGGTCACCAAGCAGTGATGACCCAGAGTAGGGCAGGGCTGCGCCGTAGAGCGTGCAGGGCTTTGAATGCCAAACAAGGCATGTGGGCTTTCTCTAGGGGGCAGTGGAGAGCCACGGGAAGATCTGAACGACGAAGGTGGTCAAATTTGTGCTTTTAGAAGTACCCTTCGGGGGCACCTGGGTGGCTCAGTCGGTTAAGCGGCCGACTTCGGCTCAGGTCACGATCTCGCGGTCCGTGAGTTCGAGCCCCGCGTCGGGCTCTGGGCTGACGGCTCGGAGCCTGGAGCCTGTTTCCGATTCTGTGTCTCCCTCTCTCTGACCCTCCCCCGTTCATGCTCTGTCTCAAAAATAAATAAACGTGAAAAAAAAAGATTTTTTTTAGAAGTACCCTTCAGGCTGCCATGCGGAGGCTGAGCTAAGGGAATGGGGGCAAAACGGGGGGCCTAGAAGGAGCCTGGGCAGGACACAGCTGGAGCTAGGGGATTGAATCGGGTCTCTGCTAACATCGACTATTTCCATTCCATGAATTCCCGTGTTTGACAAACCTTCCTTGTACCCCATTTTGTGCTCAGCCCTGTGCTGGGCAGTTTTGGAGACGGAGCGGTGACTGACACAGCCATGGGGTTCTCAGCATAGTCGAGAAAGGGAACAGACCTTTCGGACTGTCCCCAGACAGTCCAGGGTAGCCAGGACTGAAATGGGGGAGGGGAGCCTGACTCAGCCTAGGCGGTCAGGGAGGGCTTCCTGGGGGAGGGGGACTTCAGTGTGGGTTTTTGTGATGCTAGGCCTCTCACCTAGGCTCATCACTCGTGTATTTCTGTGTTAGACCTCTGACCTCTAACCTTGCCCTCTGTGCCACAGGCATTCCCCGTGCTGGTGGGTGACATGGACAATAGCGGCAGCCTCAATGCTCAGGTCATTCACCAGCTGGGCCCTGGCCTCAGGTCCAAGATGGCCATCCAGGTAAGTGAGAGACCGGTCAGCTGCTCCCCCGGCCACCCCGAGCACCAGGCTGCCCTCTACACCGTCCCTTCCGCCTACAGACCCAGCAGTCCAAGTTCGTGAACTGGCAGGTGGATGGGGAGTACCGGGGTTCTGACTTCACGGCCGCCGTCACTCTGGGGAACCCGGACGTCCTGGTGGGTTCAGGTAAGAGACGCAGGGCTTGGAGGGTAGATCTCAGTCCCAGCTTTCCCAGCACGTCCAGTCCCTCGTCTGGAGATCCTTTCCCACCGTCTGGAAATGGCCAGACGTGAGCTCGAAGTGGGGCAGACGTGAGCTCGAAGCCTCCCGCAGTCTAGCATTTGGGCGCAAGCGAGCAGGTTCAGACCCCAGTTCTGCCACTGACTTCGCCGCGGTTGTAGGCGAGCTCCATCACCTCTGTGGGCCTCCTTTTCCTCATCTGCCCCACAGGCTGGTTAAGTTCGTTTAAGTTCATCCGTGTGAAAAAAACTTCAAGGGGCGTGGGACACGTAATGGGTCCCAGGGAAACGGGAGCTGCTCTGACTGCTTACGGGCTTGGATTGTTGGGCTGCATAGATAACGGGGAGGGTGAGTCCCCGTGCAGTCGTGGGGGCGGGGGGCCGGCCGTCTTGAGACAGAAGCGGCCGAGGAAAGTTCCCATTTGGGTTGGTGTGGGCAGGGACCGACCGACCTGTGTCTGTACGTCTGGTCTCTCCATGGTTCCCCTTTTTTCTGGCTCTGCGTGTCTGATTTCTCAACGTTCATAATGCGCGTTGCCTGGGCGTGTACCGTGCACATTCCAGGCCCTGAGGAGAAGGGAGCAAAGGAGAGTTAAGTCTGCTCTCCGGGAGCTTCCATTCCGGAGGACGCAGATGCTGGCAGAGCATCGCGTAAAAGACAAGGTGTCCGTGTCAGGCGATAGGGGCTGGGAAAGACTAGGGCCTTCGAAAATGGGGTCCTCGGAGAAAGCCCCCTTCTGTAAGTGATACTTGAACAAAGACTAAGGGCGGGAGGGGAGGTACCCGGCAGAGAGGGGTGGGGGGAAGGAGGTCTTGAGCCTGAGGGGGCAACAGGCACAAAGGCCCTGGGGCCGGAGGCTTTATAACGGGTGGGGTAGGAGGGAGAGCTAGAAGCCCGAGGGCTGAGGAGCCAAATCGCAGGAGGCTCTGTAGGACTTGAGCCGTCACTCTGCGTCAGGGGCCACTGTCAGCATGAGAGGGACAGGAGATGGTGTAGCTTCTAACGGGCCCCCCCGGGGAGAGCAGACTACAGGGGGCTCCGCTGCGGGAGCCGTTGGAGGGAGGGGTGAGCGGAGGTCAGGCCCGGACGGGCTGTGAGAGCGGAGCCCCTGGGGTTGGCCGGGGGGTTGGGGGTGGGAGCTGGGTGAGGGCGTGACTCTGTAGGTCCGGGTTTGAACACCTGGCAGGATGGGGGGGCGGGTTCCTGCACGTGTGTCCGTCCCGCCGCCATTCGCTGAGTCCCCGAGAGCCAGGCGGGCGCTGCCAGCTTGCTCATCGTCCCGAGCCCCAGAGAGGGCAAGCACTTTCCCCAGGACGCACAGCGGGTCAGACTCGTGAATCCGAGCTCTGTGTCTCTGGCACTGAGTACCCCTCCCGCCCCCACCCTCGCACACGCTCACTGGATGGTCCCCCGGTGCCTCCCAACACTGGCCTCCGTCCGGGTCCCTCTGCCCCGGAGCCCAAGGCCAGCAGTGACCCGTCCGCCCCTGAGTTCTCCCAGGGGTCTTTCCGTTCCCTGAGACACGAACACTGCTGGCCCAGATGAGCGCTGAGCACGCGAGTAACTTTCCACCGACAGCTCGGCCTCAGGCCCCCGGTGGCTCCAACCCCATGGAGCCTCCCCTGTCACAAGGGCACAAAAACAGCGACCGCGTCTCGGTGAAGGATTTGGGGCGGGGGAGCCCGTCTTCAGCCCTGAGCGCGGGGCCAGCTGCACAGCGAGGCTTCTCCCCGTGTGGGGTCTCCACGTTGTCCCGCCATCGGCAGGGGCTGTCCCTGTTTTCATGGCCCGCATGTCACAGGTGGGGGAAGTGAGGCCCAGGGATCCCACAGAGAAGCTGGAATATGAATCGTGGCCTGCCTCAAGGGCCCGTGTTCTTTCTTGGTTCCCTCTACGTGGCCTCAACTCGTTCTCTGGAGCCTTTGCCTTCTCCTGAGAACCGGGCATGTGCCCGGCCCCAGGCAGGGCGGTGCCGGGACCCAGCAGTGCCTGAGACGGCCCCTTCCTGCCCTCACAGGGCTCCCAGCCCAGTGCAGGAGACATCTGCTTTTCATTTTTTTTTTTTATGTTTATTTTTGAGAGAGCACAAGCAGGGGAGGGGCGGGGACACAGAATCCGAGGCAGGCTCCGGGCTCTGAGCTGTCAGCGCAGAACCCGACGCGGGGCTCGAACTCACAAACTAAGGTCATGACCTGAGCCCAAGTCAGATGCTTAACCAACTGAGCCACCCGGGCACCCCGACGTTTGCTTTTAAAACAAATAATCACACAGTGACTTCATCACTGTTGGGAAAAACTCAACACGGAAAAAGTTCAGGTTGCCACGAAAGCTTGTAACTACCACTCCCCCCTACACACATACACACTCCGTTTCACCTAAAGCGACGGGAACAGCTTCTCTAAAATGGTGTTTAGTCAAAGGAGGGTGAGGAGGGCACTGCTTCTGAGGCCTACGGAGCACAGAGTGTGGGGAGCAGACTGGCTGGGGCCGAGAACTGCGTTCCTTCCGGGTGCTGCCCTTACCTGCCCATCTGCTCTGGGGTGTCTGCCCTTCCTGCCCCATGGGGGACTTCGCCAAGGACTCCTGGTGTGCGTGGGTCCCAGGCAAGCAGGGGAAAGGCGGGGGTGGGGGGAGTCAGCCCACGCCTTCCTCCTGCCCCATCTGTCCCTGCCTCCCTGCCCAGCAGGTTGGGGGGCAAAACTGGAGACCTGACTCTTGCCCAGGTTGGCCTGGCTCTGCCCATTGGCCAAGGCCACCTCTTTGCTCACAGGTCTAACTCAGTTTCTTTCCTTCTCATGGGGTTTTGGACTCCCAAGACCCTTCCCGGCCACTCCAGACACTGCAGAATGGCCCCTGGTTGAGAACCACTCATTCTGGCGAAGCCCCTGCCTCGGGGCACCCGGTGCCTTAGGGGAACTGGGTCTGGATGCACGCGGGAGGCACAGGCTGAGTTTGGGAGACAGAGATGGGGGAAGAGGTGAAGCCGGTGAAGATCTGCAAGCCGGGCAGCCCCGGGACGAAGCGGCCCAGGGAACGTGCTTGGGGAGCAGGGAGAATGGGGGAACTAGCCAGGATCCGTTGGAGCGAGACGAGCAGTGGAGACCGTGTTCTGACCATAGTTCTCAGCGTATACCTGCCAACTGCAGGTGTGGGCCAAGGTGAAAGCAGGGAGGCCCGGACAGGGCGACTGCCATGGTCCTCTGGTGACCGTGCCTCTGATCAGGGAGCGTGCTGGAGAGAAGTAACCTGCTCCAGGAAACACTTAGGTGCGAGCATGTAGTTGGCCAGACTCCTCAGGGGCAGTACGGGCAGGAAGGACAGCGTGTGCGTGGTCCTGAGGAAAGAGTGAGCTCTACATACTCATTTGCTAGAAGGGTGTAGCTGACCGTGTCACGGGAAGAGGAAGGGGCCCGATTTTGAAGCTGGGGCTCAGCCATGCAGGGCCCTGCAGCCTGCTCTCCTGGGCACTGGGGAGCCATGGCAAGTTCTGAGCAAGGGGGAGAACAGGTTTCGGTGTGTGCGTGAACAAGGTCCCTCTGTGCTGCCCATGAAGTTGCTTGGAGAGGGTGAGACTGGGACCAGCAGAGCAGGGGGCGGGTGGGCAGGGAGATCGAGGGGATGTTGGGGGTCCCCCGGCCCCGGGTCTCAGTAGGTGCCAGAGCTGAGAGGCCAGAGACCCTTGAGTTTAAGTGCCAATCTCTCTGTGACCACAGACTGTTAACTTTTCCCCTCTGGGCCATAGTTTGCCCCTCCTTGAATGGGGGGACAAGCCTGGCTGGAGGGGTGCCCCAAGTCTCCTACTCTGAGGGGGGAAGGAATGCGCACTGAGGCTCACAAAAGCCCATAGGGGGCCAGCTCGGCCCACCCTGGACCCCAGAAGACACAGCCCCAGAGCCGTGGCCATGAACCGTCAGGCTCCCTAGACCCGGTGGTTTTCTTGGTCTGGGAAGCCTCTCCGTGCCTCCTGCCCCTCACTCGGCTCTCCGCTCTCCCCGTGTCCCTCTGCGTCCGGCCTTCCCCTTTTCTCCGTCCTCTTCCTCACTGGGCCATCCTCTCAGCCTGTCTGTGTCTACTCATTCTCCCCCCCAGGGAATCTTCCATTCCCTCTCCCTCCCTCCCTTTCTGACCCCGTTTCCATGTCTCCGACTCCGACTCCGTGTATGTCCGTGTAGTCCGTGAACGTGCCCTGTTTTCTATGTCACCGGCCCTCCCCCTGCTTCTTCTGTTTACCTGGTTTGCGGTGTCTACGCTCCCAGGCTCCAGTCCTCCGGCTCCGAGAATTTCCGCCCACCAGGGGGCGGTCGCCTGCTGGCCAGCGCTCAATAGGGGTCTCAGGGCTGTCCCTACAGCCAGGGAGCAGAGGAAACCAGTCGTAAAGCTCACCGTGGCCAGTCCCAGCAATCACCAAGCACTGGTCACGCTACCCTGCGCCTCATTCGCTCCTCTAGGCCACAGCATAACCTCGAGAGACAGTCCCGTTCACAGAGAGGTGGCGCCAGTGGCCCGCCATTAACTCTGCCAGCGGGTGGTGGGGCTGGGATTTGAACCCAGGCTGTCTGGCCCCCAGAGGTGTGCTCTTACCAGCCCTACCCTCCTGCCTCTCCCAGCAGCATAGTGGTTCAGGACGCAGGCCTGGGAGGTAGAGGAGCCCAGATTCTGCCCCTGACATGCCTTGTGACCACGGATCAGTGACTTACTTCCTTAGCCTCCGTGGACTCCTCTGTAAATAGAGTGGCAGGTGAACGCCAGCCTCGTGGGGCGGTACAGACCTGATGAGGTCCCACGGGGCGCGGGAGGCCTGAGGGCAGGCCCTGCGCCTCCAGCAGGGGCGAACCTGGAAAGCTCCCTGGAGTGGGAGTCCGGCCCGGCACCTTGGCTGGGCGGAAGCTGACCACCGAGCCCAGGTGACCCCTCCCCCATCTCACCCGCAGGTATCCTCGTGGCCCACTACCTGCAGAGCATCACGCCGTGTCTGGCCCTGGGTGGAGAGCTGGTCTACCACCGGCGGCCCGGGGAGGAAGGCACGGTCATGTCTCTAGCTGGGAAATACACACGTGAGCCTGGGGCCTGAGGGCAGGGGTCGGGGCCGGGGGCCAGGGGCCCGGGTCTGAGGGAGGAGAGAGGAGACGGGCCTGCCTTCCAAGCCCCCTTGGTGGTCCGCCCCACCCTCCACCCTGCTGTCTTACAGTGAACAACTGGTTGGCGACAGTGACGTTGGGCCAGGCGGGCATGCACGCGACGTACTACCACAAAGCCAGCGACCAGGTGAGCTGGTCCAGGGACCGGCTGCGAGGGCGCACTTTGCAGGCACGGGCTGCCAGGGGCCCGTGTGCCCGGGAGTCCGGCCCGGGAGGCTGACTGTCTGCGTGTTGCCCTGGCCCCTCCAGCTGCAGGTGGGCGTGGAGTTCGAGGCCAGCACAAGGATGCAGGACACCAGTGTCTCCTTCGGGTACCAGCTGGACCTGCCCAAGGCCAACCTCCTCTTCAAAGGTACAGGCCTCAGTTTCCATACTTGGAAAACAGGTGACAGGTGACTGGGCCCGGGGCGGGTGTGTAGGCCAAAAGAGTTGGTGGAGGGCAGCGCGCTGGCACTTTGGCGAGGGGGCGGGGGAGGGGGCCTCCAAATTCCCTGGAGACTCTTGTTAAGCTGGTGGAGACCTGAGCTTGGCACTTCTGGTCCTCTTCTTTGTTTTCTCACAAGCGGGAGGCGACTCGGAGTGCATCGGGGCCACCCCGCTCCTCTGACGTGAGTGGGGACAGGTTCCCTCAGGTGCACGGTCACAGCCCCATCCAGAGCCTCCTCCCGGGCTGACTCTGGTCCTGACGCTAAGTCTTAAGTCTTTCCCCTCGGACCTCAGTGGTTCTCAGGTTGGCGGTATGTGAAGACCACCCCGCAAAGCCGCTTCCTTCAGCCCCGGGCAGGGCTTTTCCGAGGCCCAGGGGTTTATTTGCCTCTGAAGCCTACCTTCTGTGCCTGCCCCTTGACCCCTCTCTCTGCAGTCAGCCTGCTCTCCGAGGCCGGGCTTGCGTTCCCACTGCGCTGCCCTCCGCTCCTGTGAGATGAGCGACTGGCCCTTCGCACGGTGTGGGGATGGCCCCACGGGCTTGCACACGCGTAGGGCTCAGTCTCTCGTTCAGCAGATGTGAGCAGCTGCTCTGAGGCCAGCCTTTGTCCAGGGTGCTGGGGACAGAGTGGTGGCCAGGCACCGTCCTCCCAAGGCTCACGGTTGGGGGTGGGGCAGAGGGCTGCCCGGAGTGGCAGGGGGAGCGTGGGAGAGGACGACTAAGCCAATTGTTCCTGGGCTTGGAGAACTTGGGGTTCGAGAAGAGGTCTCCGGGTGGTGGGAACAGTGTGGGCAGAGATCTAGAAGCCGACAGTCCGGCTGGTGGTATCTGAGGTGGCCTGGAGCGCGACTCTTTGGGGACAGGATGGGAAGTTGGCTCTCAACCCAGCCATCTACCTGCAGGCTCCATGGACAGCAACTGGATTGTGGGCGCCACACTGGAGAAGAAGCTCCCGCCCCTGCCCCTGACGTTGGCCCTCGGGGCCTTCCTGAATCACCGAAAGAACAAGTTCCAGTGCGGCTTTGGCCTCACCATCGGCTGAGCCCCTGCTGGCCCCCCCGCCTTCCACCCTTCCTCCTTCAGATCCCATCTCCCCCTCCCCCTGCCACGGAGGGGAGACCTGAGCCCTCCTCCCCCTCCCTTCCCTCCCTCCTCGGGGGCCAGGGGGGCAGCGGAAAGGAGGGGACCCATCACCCCAGCAGCTGAGGGGGGATTCTAGAACCACGGGCGCTTCAGGATTCGGAGCACCAGAGGCAGGGTGCCCGTGGGCCTGGAGTCCCGGGAGGGATTCCAGAATCGAGGGGCACGCCAGATTCTGAGCACCAGGGGCAGAGGTGGCCAGACAACCTCAGGGAGGTGTTGGGGCGTCCCAGTCCCCCGAAGGGCCCTGGGCCCGGCCCTGAGGGGGCAGCGAGAAGAGGAGCTTCCCCATCCCCTGTCAGTCTGCCCCCACCCACTTCCCCACCCATCCCTCAGTATAAATCATGTTTATAAGTTATGGAAGAACCGGGACATTTTACAGAAAAAAAAAAAAAAGCCAACAAAAAATATACATGAAAAAAAGTGGAATAGGAGGCCTCTGTTTTCCTCTGTGTAGCCCCTCTTGCCCGGTCCGCCCAGACGGACCTTACAGTGGCCAGCAGGGGGCGCCGCGGGGCGGAGGCTGGAAGCCAGCGGACGGCGAGGGAGCCCCCGCCTGGCCTGAGATCACACATCCTCCCCGTGACTTGTGTGACTTCTGCCGGCACATCACAGGCCTTCCCTCGCCGGGAGGGCTCGCTCTTGTGGTCACTCACCCCGGCTTGGCCTGGCCGGAGTGGCCACAGAAGACTGTGCCTGCCAGCTGAAACCACAGGGACGATGTGTCCGTGCAGGGATTGGGGCACAAGCTGGGACTCCGTGGGCCCTTCGGCTTCCAAAAGGGGCAGAGGAGGGTCGGAAGGTCAGCACTTTCAGAAGCCACGCCAGGATTCCAGCACCTCGAGAGACTTGAGAAGCAATCAGCTGTGCCTGAGGGGATGAAGGGCTTCTGGGCCTCGGGAGAGAGGCCGGAGTCTGGCTCTGGCCTGGGCAGAGTCGTCTCCAGCATAGGTGGGGAGGAGGTGAGGTGTCCGTTTAATTACCCAGGTCTCCAGTAAACTCCCACCCCACACCTCTCCAGACGGGAACCGAAACCCGCCACGCCACACACGGGCTTTGGGGAGGGAGACGGTTGAGCAGAGATGACCCCTCGTTACCCAGAGAAGCCACCCACTAGTTCCCTGCCGGCGCCTTCTGAGGCCAAAGCAAACAGGCCTGAGCCCGGCTGGCACTGGGGTCACCTTCCTGGGACCAGGCTTTTGGCCTCCCCTGACCTCCTAGAACCCCGTGTTCCACACACCCTCCAGGGACCGGGAGGGAAACCCAGCCCCTTTACCGTGTGGCTTCATCCACGTCCACTCAGCTTGGGGTTCTCTGTGAAACAGGATTCAAGAACAGGCTGCTGGGAAGGTGACCGAGCTCACTGTGGGTCACCGCGACGAGCCCTGCTGTGTACCAGGAACTCTCCGTATTTCATGCATGCTGTGGCTTGTTGCATCAACAAATGACGGCATGGGTGCAACTATTTCCCCTGGTTTTGTGGACCAAGAAGTAGGATGTTCAGAGAGGCTAGATCATCGGGCCAAGGTCAGACAGCTGGCAGCTGAGCGCGGGTTGAAGCCCAGGCCTTTTAGTTCCAGAGTCTGCGGTCCTAACCGGCAGCACAAATTCTTCCAGGAGCGAGCAGGGCGGGTGTAGGCGCTCCTGGGATCTGCGAAGTTCGCGTCAGGGAGAAGGGGGCTCAGAGAAGTGCCCATCCGTGCCCCAGATCACAAAGAAGGAGCTAAGATTAAAACCCGGGTTTCCCCTCTAAGAGCCTAGGCCTTTAGCAGATGCATTACCCTGCCCCACCCCTCTCATCCCATCTCTGTCCAGCCCCCTCCCCTCAGAGCCCAGGAATCCAAGCCCCCAGTCTTTTCCCTGACCCAGGATTTCCGCCCCGAGCCCCCTCCCCAAGTGTTAGTCCTCCATCCACAGAAAGAGACACGGGCAGGGGGTGGGTGCTCCGGGAAGATGCTGCTCTTTCCCCTTTCGTGCCTAGCCCCCCAGAATGGAGGAGGGTGCCTGAGTTACTGGGTAAGATGTCACCTCGTTCTCGGGGGCTGGGCGTCACAGAGCCTCCAACCCCCACCTCCTTCCCCCTGCCGGCTGTGTGAAGGGGGGGGGGTGGGGAACAGCCCACCTCGTGACTGGGGGCTGGCCCAGCCGCCCTGGCCCTGGAGGAGTGGGCGGGGCAGGGGGAGCCTTATAATTGGACGAGTCTGGGATCCCTGAGTTCTAGTCAGCCCCAGCGGAGGCAAAGGAGGAGGTTCCCCAGGAGCCGGTGAGAAACAGTTGAGGGACCAGCTCAAGGCTTCTGTGAGGGATGGGCGGGGGCTAGGTGACTGTCCTACGCCAGGGTCAGGACCGAAGCAGGGGACGGATCGAGGGGAGGAGCGGGCCCCAGGGGCATTCCGTCTTGGCTGGAAGGGGGGTGGGGGGGGAGCTGGACCTGTAGGAAGACCCAGATGAGACATGTCAGGAGCCCACGAATTGTCACTGTCATCCGTTGAGCACCTACTCGGTGCCGCCTCAGATCTCCATTAGTTGGAGGAGCAGGGGTGGGGGTGAGGGCGGGGCGGAAGGCAGGGGTGGCGGTCAGGTAGCTAGAGCGCTCATCGGAGGACTTTCAAGTGAGCATTAAATTAGCTAATAGGTGGGAAATGACGTTTAGATGTGAAGTTGGGGCTTAGAATGTGAAGGCAGGACGAGGAATGCGAAGTTGGAACTTACAAACCAGAGTTGGGGCTCACGTGGAACTCGGGGCAGGGTGACTGGAATTTGAACCCCGGGAGAGAGGGATGGAATTTGGGCGGCAGAGGCCGACCTGGGGACGGGGAGATAGGAGGAGACAATGAGGGAGCCAAACAGACAATGGAGGGGCCGCTTGGTAAATGTTTGTGGTCGGATTAGGCTGATGCAGATACGGGGCGGGGCGACGGCGAGACTTGGAAGGCCCCGAACGGGTGGGGCGGGGCTCTGGGTGGGAGGGGTCCCCACTGGCTGCTGATTGACATTTCTCACCCATACTGACCAATCGCAGGCTGGAAGATGAAGGTTCTGTGGGCGGCGCTGCTGGTCGCGCTCCTGGCAGGTATGGGGGCGGGGCATGCTCAGGGTTCCCCGCCTCCTTCCCCTCCCATCCTCACGTGCACCCCCCCCCCCACCTTGCCCTCCTTCCATCCCTGGGTCCCTCCTTCTGCGGGTCTGTCTCCCCCTTGAGGGGAGGCCTCTCACATCCGCTGGCTCTGTGGACCTGTTTTACTCTCTCTGGGCCTCGGTTTCCCCGTCCTTAAAATGGGAGTTCTAACAGTTCCTAACGCGTTGTTGTCAGGTAGCAAGCACCAGATTAGTGTCAGCCGTGACTAGTTTTATTCCCCATCACCACCACACAGCCCCGCGTGGAGCAGGCGTAGACACATATACGCTTGCCAGCCGGTCAAACGCACTGGGCATCCTTCTTCCTCCGGCTCCCAGTGCCCCGTAAAGCAGCCCCGCGTTCGTGGAGCACCTACTGGGTACCAGTGCCGCGTGCCTGGAGGGGGCAGAGCAGCCTGACTGCCCGTGAACTTGCTCTGCGCAGGATGTTGGGCCGATGTGGAGCCGGAGCCGCAGCTGGAGCGGGAGCTGGAGCCGGAGGCCCCGTGGCAGGCCAGCCAGCCCTGGGAGCAGGCGCTGGGCCGCTTCCGGGATTACCTGCGCTGGGTGCAGACGCTGTCTGACCAGGTGCAGGAGGAGGTGCTCAACACCCAGGTCACCCAGGAACTGACGTGAGTGCCCCTGACGCTCCTGGTGGGCCGTTCCTTCTGGACCCCCAAGCCTCCCCCCCTGTCCGGGACTCTTTGTGTCCCTGTCGCCAACTCTTCGGCGTCCCTGCTCACATCTTGCTTCCTCTTTCCGCTTGGGGCTCCTGGCGGTCTCTGGCTCTCTGTGCTTCTCAGCTCCTCCCGCCTCTGGCCGCCCCTCCGTCAGGCTAGCTCAGTCTCTCGCACCGCCTCCCTCTCCATCTCCGCTCCTGTGTGTCTCTGTCCCCATCTTGCCCTCCCCCCCCCCACCTCGGTTTCCTCCCTCCCCACGCACACGCTCCCGCCCTCTCGGCCCCCCAGGGTGCTGATGGAGGAGACCATGAAGGAGGTGAAGGCCTACAGGGAGGAGCTGGAGGAGCAGCTGGGCCCCATGGCCTCGGAGACACAGGCCCGCGTGGCCAAGGAGCTGCAGGCGGCGCAGGCCCGGCTGGGCTCGGACATGGAGGACGTGCGCAACCGCCTGGCGCAGTACCGCAGCGAGGTGCAGGCCATGCTGGGCCAGAGCGCCGAGGAGCTGCGGGGGCGCCTCGCCTCGCACCTGCGCAAGCTGCGCAAGCGGCTGCTCCGCGACGCCGAGGACCTGCACAAGCGCCTGGCCGTGTACCGCGCCGGGGTGCGCGAGGGCGCCGAGCGCAGCGTCAGCTCCATCCGCGAGCGCTTCTGGCCGCTGGTGGAGCAGGCGCGCGCGCGCAACGCCAACGTGGCCGCCGTGGCCGCGCAGCCGCTGCGGGAGCGGGCCGAGGCCTTGGGCCAGCAGCTGCGCGGGCGGCTGGACGAGGTGCGCGAGCAGGTGGAGGAGATGCGGGTCAAGATGGAGGAGCAGGCCGACCAGATGCGCCAGCAGGCCGAGGCCTTCCAGGCCCGCCTCAAGAGCTGGTTCGAGCCCTTGGTGCAAGACATGCAGCGCCAGTGGGCCGGGCTGGTGGAGAAGTTGCAGGCGGCCGTGGGCACCAGCCCCACCACGGCGCCCGTGGAGAAACAGTGAGGGCCCCACTCCTGCCCCCGCGCCCCTGCCCACCCCTCCACCCCGACTACAGGAGGCCCTGTCCCTGCCGCCCTCCTGGAAGGCCCCAGCTTAATAAAGATTCACCAAGCTCCACAGCAGCCGCTGGACCTCCGTGTGTCATTTCTCCCGGCTCCCGCCTCCGTTTCTCGCCCCGGCCGCCACGCCGCTCTGCCCTGTCCCCTCTGCTTCTTTGTCTCTTCTGATCTCCGTGTTTGCTTCCTTCTGCCCCTTTCAGAGGCTCCCTTTTTCGCTCTGTCTCTGCTCAGCCCCGCTCGCTGTCTCTTGCGTACCTCTCTTTCCTTTCTGTCTCTGAGACATGGTTCTGGAACAGATCCCCCTTCCCCAGGTTAAACCTTGCAGTCCCCTCTGACAAAGGGGGGGTGGGGGGGGAGGGGCAAGAAAAAAGCCACCTTTCCGAGCCTGGCTCGCTCGGAAGCTTCATAGTACCTGCTTCCTGGAGTTGTGACCTCAAAGGCCCCGGGACCCCTGCCATTATGATTGAGCCTTTACTATTATCACTCTCCTTTTTCTTTCTTTCTTTCTTTTTTTTTTTTTTAAATGTTTATTTATTTTTGAGAGAGAGAGCGCGCGCACAAGCAGGGGAGGGGCAGAAAGAGAGAGAGGGAGACACAGAATCCGAAGCAGGCTCCAGGCTCTGAGCTGTCAGCCCAGAGCCCCACACAGGGCTCGAACCCATGAACTGCGATGCGAGATCATGACCTGAGCCGAAGTCAGACGCTCAACCAACTGAGCCACCCAGGTGCCCCTAAGACTTTTTTTTTTTAACATTTATTTTTTTTTTAAATTTTTTTTTCCAACGTTTATTTATTTTTGGGACAGAGAGAGACAGAGCATGAACAGGGGAGGGGCAGAGAGAGAGGGAGACACAGAATCGGAAACAGGCTCCAGGCTCTGAGCCGTCAGCCCGGAGCCCGACGCGGGGCTCGAACTCACGGACCGCGAGATCGTGACCTGGCTGAAGTCGGACGCTTAACCGACTGCGCCACCCAGGCGCCCCAAACATTTATTTACTTTTGAGACAGAGACAGAGCACGAACGGGGGAGGGTCAGAGAGAGAGGGAGACACAGAATCGGAAACAGGCTCCAGGCTCTGAGCTGTCAGCACAGAGCCCGACACGGGGCTCGAACTCATGGACCGCGAGATCATGACCTGAGCTGAATTCGGACGCTCAACTGACTGAGCCACCCAGGTGCCCCTAAGATTTTATTTTTAAATAATCCCTAGACCCAGCGCAGGGCTTGAACTCACAAACCATGAAATGACCTGAGCCAAGATCAAGAATCAGACTCTTAATCCACTGTGCCACGCAGGCATCCCTTAACTTTTTTTTTTTGTTTTAAGTTTATTTATTTATTTTAAGAGAGAGAGAGGGAAAGGGACAATCCCGAGCCGGCTCCGTGCTGACAGTGCAGACCCCGACGGGGGGCTCATCTCACGATGGTGAGATCATGACCTGAGCCGAAATCAAAGAGTCAGACGCTCAACCTACTGAGCCACCCAGGCGCCCCTGTTGCTCCCCTGTTTCACCTAATTCTGCCTCCTGCCCTCTCCTGGCCTCCTGGCCTGTCCAGGCTGAGAAGCCTCATTCTTCTGGCTTCCTGTTTTCCTCCACCTCTATCTTTTATCTCTTCCTCCTCCAGTTTCTTCCCCCCTCCCCCTCCCTGCCTGTTTCTTGTTTCCTTTCTCCCTCCATCTGGGGTGTGTCCTCTCCACCATTCTGTTGTACTTGGGCCCCTCGAAGCTGCCCATCCCGCCCACCCTCACGAGGGTCTGCCCCGCCGGGTAGAGTCCTGGAGTCCGCGGTGGGGAGCAGGTGGGAGTGGACACTCAGGGCAGTGAGGACTGGAGCCTGGAGCCCCTGCTGCTGGCGGGCGTTCTCTCCCCACCCCCTCAATTCCCAGACGAGGGGAGCAGGGTTCCCAGCCCAGGGGACAGGCCAGGACTTGAGCTTGGTAACTCCCGGGCCCAGCCTGCGCTCCTCCGTGTGGCTGGTGCACACTCTTCGCTCCTGGCTTTTGCCAGCTGCCCCCAGCGCCCTTGGGGAGGCAGGCTCTCCTCCCCACCCCCCCAGATGACTCACCCCAGGCTTGGTGAGGAGGAGAGGGGTCAGTGGGCTCAGAGGCAGGGGATCTAGTCCCAGCCAAGCGTGCTGCTGATTCACGGTATGCCCTGGAGCTGGGGCCGAGCCCTCTGAACCACAGATGTCAATGCGGGGGCTGGCATCGGCCATGTTCTTCCCCTCGAAGAGCTGAATCTTGAATTCTCATGGACGAAGAGAGCAGTCAGGTCTAGAGGTAGCACAGGGACTAAAGAAGTTTGGGGGAACAGAGGCTGGCAGGGGGTGCTGTGGGGGTGGAGGCTGATCCCCACAGAGATCCAGGGCGACTCCCAGGAGTCCGGAAAGGGGAGGGACAAGGAAACACCCCGCCGCCCCTTAGCCCTTAGCCCCTTGCTGAGCCATTGAATGTGCTTGGCTGTGCCTCGGTTTCCCCATCTGTAAACGGAAGGCCCTGAGCTGGGTTGAGGACGGGACTTGGAAAAGCAAAGCTGGTGTTCTATTCCGGTGGGGTGGGGAAGGAAGGGAAGCAGACCCTTGGGTGGATGTCTGGAGAATGCTAGGCTCACAGGGGAAGCAGATGTCTGGGGAGACAGCTGGGGGGCTGACAGGGACTGGAGGCACTGAGCTGGCCAGGGGGTTGTTGCAATCCTGCCAGGGTCATGTCTGTGCATCCCTTTCACAACCGTCCCCCCGCCACCCCCAAGCTGACACGTGGTTGTGGGGGCACAAGGCCAGCCAACCTCGAGTCTGAGGCCAGGGCCGCCCTCCCCACAGCTGCCAGGGATCACTGGCGGTCAAAGGCAGCCAGGGGAAGGGGGGTGGGGGAAACACTGGACTCCAGCCCTGAGGGACGGATGTGGTGGGAGGGGAGGCGAGGGGGGGAGTGCTTCGTGCCAGGAGGGGCCCGAGGGGGTGAGTCAGGGCAGATGGAGCGTTTACCAGGGGGCCTGGAGGCCTGGGGAGTGGGGAGGGGGGGGGTCGGCAGAGGGAAAGGAGGGGTCTCGGGGAATGGATGGAAGCACACACACTGGGATCCTTGAAGCTGAAGCTTTGCAGTTTAGACTGGCTGAAAAGACCCCCTCCCAGAAGAGATTGGGGGCTGTGGGACTAAGACCCCAGGACGCATCCACGGAAGTCCGGGATGCTCCCGGATGCAGGGAGATGGGGGGGGAGGGGGGGGGCTTGAGGGCTAGTCTGAAAGAAAGACTGCAGGTGGCATGGGAGCATGGGAGTAGGAATGTGGGGGCAGACTGGGTGACCCCAGTTGCTGGCGCAGAAGGGACTTGCTGAGAAGGGAGGGGCGGTGGAAGAGGAGGAGGCCTGGGGCTTTACAGCGAATGGAGTGACAGAGTGACTGAGTGACCGAGACAAGCCCTGAGGCCTGAAGAAAGGTGTTATGCAGGAGAAAGCCCAGAGGGAAGATGGCTTGGGGGGCGGGGGGTGGAGAATATAGGCAGTCCCCCGTTGCGGGGCTGAGATCCACCCACCGTCAGGGAGATTCGGAGGTGCAGGTGCTTAACACCAAGAGGCACTGTCCCTAAGGGGTGTGCCCAGGCCGCACCTGACCCGCCCGCCACCAGCAGCCAGGGGCAGAAGAGGAAAAGGTAGGTGGGCACAGGACGGGATAGGAGGCTGAAGGGGAGGGATTAACCTTCCCCGCCCCCTCCGCCTCCCCCTCCCCAGCCCGATAAAGGCCTGGGCCCGGCCGGGACCTCCCATCCCCTGGTTGCTGTGGCTCCGCGGATCCAGGTTGGTGCTCAATGCCCGGGAGGGATGCCCTTCCAAGAGCACTACAAAGGGGGTGGAAGGAACTTCGGGGAGGGAGGAGGGAGGGGTGTCACCGATCACTCCCACCCCTGCTTCTGCTTCCAGAGCGCCCCTTCGGTCCAGCCATGAGGCTCATCCTGTGGCTCCCGGTTTTGGTGGTGGTTCTGTTGATGGTTTTGGAAGGTAAAAGTGGGATAGGAGAATCTGGGAGTCTGAGATTTGGAAGCTTGAAGTTGGACACGGGCCTGGGGCCCAAACTTGGAGGTCCCTTGGGAGCGCAGCGGCCCGTTCTGTGCCCTGGTTTTCCTATGTGTCACCGACACCCCCACACCCGACCCCTGCAAAGATGGGTGAGGGCTCTCTGAGGGGCGGTCCAGCGACGGGCAAATCTGTCCGGGAAGCCCTAGCAACCGATGATGTATGCACTCGCCCCTCCACGATTGGTTGTCATGCGTTTACAGTCTGGAAAGGGGCGGGGGAGGAAGCTGTGCTGAGAGCAAGCGAATAACCACCCAGCAGCTTGAGCTCCATCTGGTCGCGTTAGTACCCGCCCCCCGCACCCCCCGCACCCCGCACCCCACTCCGTTCCTTCCGATTCTAGCACCACGACCTCCAAGAATCACTTTCAAGTACAGTAGCTTCTCTCTCATCTCTGGTATCTCATCCTAAGGGCTCCCAATACTGAAAGTTTTGTACCCCTGCCTATCTCTGGACAGGTCCAGCCCCGGCCCAGGGGGCCCCAGATATCGCCGGCACCTTCAGGAACATCCCCAATTCGCTGAAGGAGTTTGGTAACAACCTGAAGGACGCCTTCGAGAACATTCCTGAGGCGACCCGGTTAGGAATCTCCCCAGGGCTTGGGAGGGCTGGGTCTGTCGGTTAGCAGAGTGGGGAAACTGAGGCTTGGAGCGGCTGACAGCTTGCCCCGTGGTCGCAGCTGGCTCACAGAGTGCTCAGATGTGGGGGACAGGTTGCCGACTCCCATCTAGACCACACTGTAGAAATGGTGCTGCGTGGTGGTGTTAAGACCAGCTTGGGAATCAGTCGGACCTGGGTCCACAGGCCAGCCAAGACTCACTACTCTCAGTGTGATCTCGGGAGTAGATCTTGAGCCTTTTTCCAAGAATTTAAAACGGAGGGGATTTGCATAGTGCCTGGCACATTGTAAATGCTCAATACGCCGTTTAACCAACACTGACTCCATCCGGTGACTTAGAGAATCATTCATTCAGGAACAAATAGTTATTGGGCTAAGTGTCCAGGACTGTTCCAATGTGGGGAATAATCGTGGTGAATAAGGTAAAGTCCCAGCCCACGGGGAACAGACTGTAAAACCAGTGAATTTCCAGGAGATTAGCCCAAACAGAGCTAAGCACCCAGATGACATTAAACAGGGTAGGTTTACAGACAACCAAAGACTGGGGAGGGGCTTTTGTAGATTTGGTTATTGGGTCCCCTTTGAAGTGGAGACACTTTCTTTTTTTAAGTAAGCACTATGCCCAACATGGGGCTTGAACTGATGACCCCGAGATCAGGAGATCAAGAGTCGAATTCTCCACTGACTGGAGCCAGCCAGGTGCTCCTTTTTCAGATCTCAATTTAAAGTGTTAGTGCTGGGGCGCCTGGGTGGCGCAGTCGGTTAAGCGTCCGACTTCAGCCAGGTCATGATCTCGCGGTCCCTGAGTTCGAGCCCCGCGTCGGGCTCTGGGCTGATGGCTCAGAGCCTGGAGCCTGTTTCAGATTCTGTGTCTCCCTCTCTCTCTGCCCCTCCCCCGTTCATGCTCTGTCTCTCTCTGTCCCAAAAATAAATAAACGTTGAAAAAAAAAAAAAATTTAAAGTGTTAGTGCTAAGGCGCCTGGGTGGCTCAGTCGGTTGAGTGTCCCACATCAGCTCAGGCCATGACCTCACGGTTGGTGAGTTCGAGCCCCGCGGCGGACCCTGTGCTCACAGCTCAGATCCTGGATCCTGCTTCAGGCTCTGTCTCTTTGCCTCTCCCCTACTCAACTTTTGTTTCTCTTTCGCAAATATAAATAAACATTAAAAAAAAAAAAAAAGTAAAGTGTTACCGCTTAATGGGGCACTTGGCTGTCTTACTTAGAAAAAAAAAGAGAGATCTGAATGATTAGGAAAATCCAGCCAGGCCTAGAAACATGGGAAGAATGTTCCCTGTGACTACAAAGGCCCTGAGCCAGGAAGACACGTACATAATCAAGGAGAGACTGGCATTCCAGGCAAGGGGAACATCCTGGGCAAAGATAAGGAGGCTCTGAAGAGTGCCCTTGAATAAGTAAGGAGAAGAAAGCTAGGAAAGAGTGTGCTCCGTAGCAAGAGACAGCAAGCCTTGACAGCTAGGCCAGGGTGAAGCGTTCTGACTTCAAAGGGCTCTGATCCATCTGGAAAACTGAAACCCCGACCTTGGGCCACCCACCCCAAGGCTCTACCCAGTCTCACAGATGTGGGAGCTATGCTGTTTCTTTGGGGGAAGGAGGAGATAGGGAGTCAGGTAAGGGGCAGGATTGGGGCTTCCTGAGGGGAGACAAAACACAATGACCTCTCTTGCTCTCCCTCTCTCCCCTACAGGAAATTAATGACCTCCTTTGCTGAAGGGCTCAAAAATTTCAGAATTCCCGTGGTCTGAATACCAAGAGAGCTGCCTCTGTCCTCTGGGCTGTGCCCCAGGAGGGGGCTCCAAAATTTCCCATACCCCGGCTCTCAGCAGGAGGACTTTGTGATGTCCATATCGACCCCACCCTCCAATAAAAATACCATAGAGAATTCTGAGTGCTTCCTTGCTGGGAGGCAGAAGGCTATGGGACAGGGTAGGGGTTGCGCCTTTGGGGGAGAGGGGCTAGGATTCAAATGTATGGAGCAATTCTCTGCTTGTCCTGTGCTGAAGACTTTGAACTTCATGATCCCAAAAGAATCCTCATGAGTACCTTGGGATCTGGGCCCTGTTAATTCCATGAGGGCATTGAAACCCAGAGGGGTGGGCACCTGGGTGGCTCAGTCGGTTGAGCGTCCGACTACGGCTCTGGTCATGATCTCATGGTTTGTGAGTTCGAGCCCCCAATCCTGCTATCTGCTGTCAACACAGAACCTGCTTCAGATTTTCTGTCCCCCCCCTCTCTCTGCCCCTCCTCCACTTGTGCTCGCACTCTCTCTCCCTTTCTCTCTCTCAAAAATAAATAAACATTAGGAAAAAAAAAAAGTTATGAAGCCCAGAGAGGTGAAGTCACTTGTCAGGAAGGGGAGAGCTGGGTTGGACCCCAACCTGAGGCTACTGCTCTGCCATAGTCTTCCCTGACTGGGCTGCCCAAAACGAGGGACCCCAGGTTGGTTCATCACCATGCACACAGTAGGTGTTTATTACACTTAAAATGGGAAATAGAGAAGGATGTGGAAGGGAGCAAGGGGAGGACATAGGCTAGAGCCCTGAAAAAGATCAACACAATCCACACCCTCCAAGGAAACTTTGATGCCCCCTCCTCCAGGAAGCCCTCCTTAACCCCCACGCTGGATCAAGCATCTCCATCCCAGCCCTGCCCACTCTGGCTCATCACTGTCTGGTGATGGGTCTGTCTCCCCTGCTGGACTATATGCCCCATCACTGCTGTCCCCAGGCATAGTTCAACACAGGACTGGGCCTGGTACATGGGTTCCATAATACTTGGTGGTGTAATTATTCTCAACTTGGAAAAAAAAAAAAAAAAAACCTAAACAAGAAGAAACTGAGGCACAGAAGTCTAAAGTCAATTATGTGATGTTACACAGCCACAAATGGGTAGAGCTGGGATTTGAATGTCGCCTGGGGGGTGGGGGGGCAGTCCCAGGACCACATTCTTACTTCACTTTCCCTGTTCCTGAGTCACCCTGCCAGACTCACCGGCTACAACCACACCCACACCCACTCACTCACACACACACTCACACACACACACACACATATACACACACACCTGGCTGTGGGCCCTATTTGCTCATCCCCAGCATATTAAAGCACACCCACATCCCTCATTAGGTAAAATTCATACGCGCAATCTCGCTTGGCAAAAGGGTGTATTCTGTGCCGACTTAATCAATTGCTAATCTTTACTTGGCCCTTTGTCCAGCATTTCGGAGCCCATTTATTTTATTTTATTTTTATTTTTATTTATTTTTACTTTTTTTTAATGTTAGTTATTTTTGAGAGAAAGACAGTGCGTGAGCAGGGGAGGGGCAGAGAGAGAGGGAGACACAGAATCTGAAACAGGCTCCAGGCCCTGAGCTGTCAGCACAGAGCCCGACGCGGGGCTCGAACTCACAGACCGGGAGATCATGACCTGAGCCGAAGCCGGATGCTCAACCGACTGAGCCACCCAGGCGCCCCGGAGCAAATTTATTTTTTAAGCATTTTCCTGAAAACTGCCACCCCACCCCATCCCCAAACCCCAACCCCTGCCCCCTACCCCCCCAGAGCTCTCAGGTTAGAAAGGCACAGGGACAGAGAAGACGGACAGCAAGCAGTTCATGGAGTGAGTGCCCCCTCTGCTTTTGAAGAGAGGCTCAGACTCAGGGGCAATTACGTGAAAACCACCAAAGACACCAGTCTGCTTCCGGTCACCTGGCCGAAAGCAGAAGATTGGAAAATGCCAGGTGCCGGTGAGGCTATGGGTACCCGAGAAGAAGCACATTCTTGGGGCACCCGGGGGGCTCAGTCGCTTAAGAGTCTGATTCGGCTCAGGTCATGATCTCACAGTTCGTGAGTTTCAGCCCCTTGTCGGGCTCTGTGCAGACAGCTCAGAGCCTGGTGCCTGCTTTGGATTCTGTGTCTCCCTCTCTCTCTGCCCCTCCCCCGCTTGAGCTCTGTTTCTCTCTCTTTCTCTCTCTCTCTCTCTCTCTCTCTGAAATAAATAAACATTAAAAAATAAAAAAAATTAAAAAACCCAGCACACTCTCTTCAGGAGTGTGGACTGGATCACTCTTATGAAGAGCATCCTGGAAGTTTCTAGTGACATTAAGTATTTGGGTGCCCCGCGTCCCAGCGGTCCCCTATCTGGCACCGTGCGGGGACCAGAGAAACATCTGGGAAGATGGATGAGGACGTTCACTACAGAAGCAGCCTAGCTGTCCATCACCGGCGGGGGTGGGGGTGGGGGTTGAAAAAATAAAGCGAGGAACCCCATGCAGCCACAGAAAGAACCAGCTAGATGTTCAGGAAACGGTTTGGAGAGATGTAACAGTGTAGCGCTGAGTGGAAAAGAAACAGGAGATGCATTGGGTGGTGTCATTCATTGATGTAAAATTCGAACACACACACGTGGAACGGCCTTGTGTGTTTGACCTCTTTTATGTCTGAGGACAACTCCAAGCACGTCCGGGGATGCTTATGGAGGATGGAGGACAGGACAGAGGATGGAGAACAAAGGTGGGAGATAGGGGCGCCTGGCTGGCTCAGTATGTGGAACTTGTGACTCTTGATCTCAAGGTTGTGAGTTCAAGCCCCATACTGGTTATAAAGATGACTTAAAAATAAAATCTAAAAAAAAAAAAAAAAAAAAAGGTGGGGGGGGGGTGCGCCTGAGTGGCTCAGTCAGTCGACAGTCTGACTTTGGCTCAGATCATAATCTTGCAGTCAGTGAGTTCGAGCCCCGCGTCGGGCTCTGTGCTGATAGCTAGGAGCCTGGAGCCTGCTTCCGATTCTGTCTCTCTCTCTCTCTCTCTCTGCCCCTCAGCTGCTCATACTGTCTCTCTCAAAGTAAATAAACATTAAAAAAAATTTTTTTAGGGGCACTCGGGTGGCTCAGTCAGTTGGGCATCCGACTTCGGCCCAGGTCGCGATCTGACAATTCATGAGTTCGAGCCCCACGTCGGGCTCTGTGCTGACAGTTTGGAGCCTGGAGCCTGCTTCGGAGTCTGTGTCTCCTTCTCTCTCTGCCCCTCCCCTGCTCATGCACTCTCTCTCTCAGAAAGAAACATTTAAACATTTTTTCCCCCACTTTTTTTTTAAAGGTGGGAAATAAATATAACCCTCTGTACTTAATGCACCATTTCCCCCTGCCCTAATCAGCCCTCCAAACTCCTTATACCCTCTTCCCACTCAGAAGCCAGAGGGATCCTGTTAGAACACAAGTCACATCACACCCTTCCTCTCCTCAGAACCCTCTCACCACCCTCAGAGGAAAACTCAAAAGATCTTATGAGAGTCTGTCAGCTTTTCACTACCTGGCCAGGTCACCCCTACGGCTTTTTCCCCTCCCTCGTGTGCAACTCCTCAGCCTCGTCCAACACACTGAGCAGGCTCCTACCCCAGGGCCTTTGCACTCGCTGCCCACCCTGCCTGGAACGTTCTCCCCGCAGATGTCCAGCTATCTGCCTGGCTCACTCCTCTTCTTCATTCAGGTGTCTGTTCAACAGCCGTGTCCCCGTTGTGGCCCCTCCCAGACTGCTCTCCCACCGCCCTGCTACCTCCTTATCTGCCTGTCTTTCCAGTATTTGCCACCCTCTAATATATATCTCTTTGGTTACTTGTTTACTGCCTGTGTCTCCCACTGCTGGAAGTCAAGTTCACGGAGGCGGTCTTGTCTCCTGCAGTGCCCCCCCCCGAGTGCCCAGGACAGTACCTGGAGCACAGTGAGAGCTCCAACAATGCTGCTGCTTCTTCTGCTTCTTCTTCTTTTTACTTTATTTATTTTGAGAGAGAGAACAGGGGATGGGCCAAGAGAGGGGGAGAGACAGAATCCCAAGCAGGCTCTGTGCTGTCAGTGCAGAACCTGACATGGGGCTCAAGCTCATGAACCATGAGATCATGACCTGGGCCGAAACCAAGAGCCAGACGCTTAACAGACTGAGCCACCCAGGCGCCCTTCGTTCATTCTAATTTTAAGATTTTCTTTTTACGTTTTATTTTTTAAATGCTTGTTTTTAATTTTATTTTTTTTTAATTTTTTTAACGTTTTTTATTTATTTTTGAGACAGAGAGAGACAGAGCATGAACGGGGGAGGGTCAGAGAGAGGGAGACACAGAATCCAAAACAGGCTCCAGGCTCTGAGCTGACAGCACAGAGCCCGACGCGGGGCTCGAACTCACTGAACGCGAGATCGTGACCTGAGCCGAAGTCGGCCGCTCAACCGACTGAGCCACCCAGGCGCCCCTTTAATTTTATTTTTGAGAGAGAGAGAGAGAGAGAGAGAGAGAGCAAGCAAGGGAGGTGCAGGGGGGCGGGGGGGGGGGAAGGACCCGGAGCAGGCTCTGTGCTGACAGCAGAGAGCCCGATGCGGGGCTTGAACTCACCAACCGCAAGAACGTGACCTGAGCAGAAATGGGCCGCTCAACTGAGCCACTCAGGCGCCCCTCTTTTTACACTTTGTATTTAGAGCCAATATGTTTGTTCTCAGGTTTACAAACTTAACCTTCAGGACCTCAGAGAGCAAATAGCCCTGATCACACCAAAACAAAAAACAAACAACAACAACAAAAAACACCCAGAGAGCCCCGAGCATGTGTGTAGGAGCATTCACACTCCACACTTGGGGGGGGGGGGGGGGAGGAGGTGGCCCACCCAGCGGGCAGGGCAAGGATGGGGGACTCCAGTGGGCACCTGGCTTGGGGTAGCTAGTCCGGGAGGGCTCCCTGGAGGAGGCGACACAGCACCTGCAACCCAGAAGACAATCCGGAAGTAGTCAGCGAGAGCCGGGGAACAGCGTGCGAAGCCGCCCAACTTTCGTCCCCATGCATGTTCGCCAGGAACCACGCGACTGGAAAACTGGATACAAAAGCGAATGGGCAGAGCCATTTTGGAGAACAGTTTGGCGGGTCCTCAAAGCGTGCCACGGAGCTCCCGGCGGTCCCATGAGTGGGCGTCTATCCACCCAGGGGAACCGCACACAGGTTCACGCAAAAACGTACGCGTGGATGGTCACGGCAGTGGTGCTTCCACTGGAACAACCCAAATGCCCAGGAACTGAGAAACGGATAAGCAAATCCACATGGCGTGTGTAGATGCGTATCCGCGCCGTGAATATTATTCTGCCAGAAAAAGGAAGGAAGCGCCCTCACACACCACGCAAAAGACCACGTAGTGTCTGTTTCCCTTCCCATGATGCCCGGGATAGGGAAACCCACAGAAACAGAAGGTCCATCGGCAGTCTTTGGCCCCTGCTGGGCCAGGGGGGGAGAAGGCAACGGAAGTGACCCTAATGGGCTAATGGGAATGGAAGTTTCCTTTCGGGGTGATGAAAACGTTCTGGAATCGGAGGGCGGTGATGGTTGCACAACTCGGCAAACGTACTAGAAAACATCCAATCGCACCCTTGAGGAGGGCGAGTTTTACGGTTCGCGAATATCCCCGTTTTTAAAAATTAACGAAAGGAGAATTTCCCCGGGCGGAAGGCAGAAAGAAGAGATAACAGAGGGGGACGTTTCAACCTCTTTTCTGCCCCGGGCTTCCCTGCCAGAACCCGGAGGCACAGAGGAAGGAGGTGAGCACTTAGGAGTGCTGGAAGGGAGGCGGGTTAGGGGATTGAGGAGGGAGGGGATGGGGTCTGGACTGGGGGAGAGTGATTTTGGGGTCTGGGGGTCTCTTGGACACGTCACTGCAGGCTCAGAGGTGCCCTCTGCCCTGTGGGCTCACGGGGCCTGCCACTCCCAAACCCGCTCTCTCTTGTGACCTCCGTCTCTGTGCCCATCACCCCACTCCCAAGTTGTTATTGAGCTGACTCTGAGGTCTGCCCTGAACGACCTTCAGCCTGTTCCTGTCCCCAGGATGGACAAACATTGCAAACAGCAAACAGCCCACACTGACCTTGGACCTGGGGCAGGGGTCAGAGACCTCCCCCAGACCCACCCTGCTGCCAGCCCTGCTCCAACCACCCTCTTGGCCTCCGGGACTCAGGTGGGGGAGGTGCGGCGGGGCATGTCCTGGCTTGGCTAGATCTGAGACAGCTGGGTTCAAATGCACCCCTTGCTGTTCGAGGAGCCATTGGTAAGTGGACTCCCCTCCCACGCCCCCAAGCGTGGAGGAACGATAAAGGTGCCCACCTCAGAGCTCTGTTGTGTTACATCAACAAGTTAAGGTGCCAAAGCCCTGCTGTGGCCCCTGGTGCCTAGCGTGTGCTCAGAAAAACACAGGCTTAATCAACAGCCACTGACCTTGACCCAGCACCTCTGGTGCCTCTCGTGGTAATTTACATAAACGGTCTCCTCTACTCTCTGGGATAGGTAGTCCATGATTCTCAGTCGTGGATGAAGCAACCGGCCCAGAGAGGTTAAGCAACTCGCACCGGGTCACACAGCAGGGAGGATGAGGAGCAAGGCTCTGAACCCCCACCTCGTGCTTCTTGTAACACAAGGCATGGTGAGTTTTTCTTTTTTCCTTTTTTCTCATGGTCAAATACATCACATACAATTTACCATTTTAGCCATTTTAGGGGTACATTAAGTTGCACCCTCCATCCCTGGAACTTTCTCAACATCCCAAACAGAAATTCAAGGAGGTGTGTGTGTGTTTTAATGTTTATTTCTGTATTTATTTTGAGAGAGAGGGCACAAGTGAGGGAGGAGCAGAGAGAGAGAGAGAGAGAGAGAGAATCCCTAGCAGGCTCCGCACTGTCAGCACAGAGCCCCAGGCGGGGCTTGAACCCGCGAGCTGTGAGATCACGACCTGAGCCGAACTGGGGAGTCGGACCGAGCCGCCCATGCGCCCGTCCCGGAGGTTTTATTTTGTGATTCTGTTAGTGAGGAACTGCTGGGCACATTCGTTGTGCACCTGCTGCGTGCCAGAGCCCGTTCTGCTGGAAGCCGCTGGGTCAGGACCAAGCTGTACAGTGTCGCCCCTTATCTGTGGGGGATGCACTCCAAGACCCCCAGTGGACACTTGAAACCACAGATAGTGAGTGCCAAGCCCTAGATACACTGATTTTTCCTATCGGAGCACCCCTATGATGCAGTTTAACTTTTAAAATCAGACAGTAAGAGGGGCGCCTGGGTGGCGCAGTCGGTTAAGCGTCCGACTTCAGCCAGGTCACGATCTCGCGGCCCATGAGTTCGAGCCCCGCGTCAGGCTCTGGGCTGATGGCTCAGAGCCTGGAGCCTGTTTCCGATTCTGTGTCTCCCTCTCTCTCTGCCCCTCCCCCGCTCATGCTCTGTCTCTCTCTGTCTCAAAAATAAATAGAAAAATTAAAAACTGCGCTCACCCTTCTCGTGATGATGTGAGAGGATAGGACGTCCACGTGATGAGATGAAGTGATGGCAATGACATAGACCCTGTGACACAGTATTAGGTGATTATTGACCTGCTGGCATATTGTCAGGTCATCCGCTTCCAAACCTTAGTTGACCTTGGGTCACTGACACTGTGCATAAAGGTGAGGCGGGGGGGGAGGGGGGGCTACTGTCTACTTGTTCGGGTTGTGGCCAAGCGGGGTGGGGGGGGGGGGGTTGTCAGATTCACCGCATAAAAATACAGCCTCCCCGGGGGCGCCTGGGTGGCTCAGTCAGTTAAGCAACCGACTCCTGGTTTCGGCTCAGGTCACGATCTTGCAGTTCGTGAGATCGAGCCCCACATCGGGCTTTGTGATGATAGAGCAGAGCCTGTGGGATTCTCTCTCTCTCTCTCCCTCTCTCTGCCACTCCCCTGCATACATGCTGTCTCCCTCTCCCTCTCAAAATAAATAAACCTTAGGGGCGCCTGGGTGGCGCAGTCGGTTAGGCGTCCGACTTCAGCCAGGTCACGATCTCGCGGTCCGGGAGTTCGAGCCCCGCGTCAGGCTCTGGGCTGATGGCTCGGAGCCTGGAGCCTGTTTCCGATTCTGTGTCTCCCTCTCTCTCTGCCCCTCCCCCGTTCATGCTCTGTCTCTCTCTGTCCCAAAAATAAATAAACGTTGAAAAAAAAAAATAAAATAAATAAATAAAAAATAAATAAACCTTAAAAAAATGTTTTAAAAAAAGGACTGGCTCCTGGTTAGATTTGAATATCAGATAAGTAACAAATAATTTCTAGTATAATTCCCCAATATTGCATGGGACATACTTATATCAAAAGAAAAACTTATTATTTATCTGAATTCACATGGGCATCCTCTATTTTACTCGGCAACCCTGGACCAAAGAATCCAGTCCATGGTCCCCTGGCCAGGCTGTGTGCCCTGAGTTATGGCTGGGTCCTCCGAGAGATAAAGGCTCATTTCCTTCCTTCGTTCCTTCATTCGTTCCTCCCTTCCGCTCTCCTCCTCCTCTCTCTTCTTTCTTTCTTTCTCTCTTTCCTTTCTCTATTTCTTTCTTCTTTTTGCTCATTTTCTTTCTGCCTAGTATTGGGCCTGAGCCTGACATTGACAACCTCTTACTACGCGCACCTGGAACTTTCTCTCACAGAGCCTCACGCAGCCTTCACACGGACTCTAGGAGGCAGGTGCTTCATACTATCCCCACTTTACAGATGAAAACAGTGAGGCCCAGAGAAGATCTGGGAATTGCCCAGATCACACGGCGAGAGTGTGTCTGGCCTAGAGCCCAGTGCCCAAGGGTCTTCAATATGAAGGAAGTAATCATAAACAGCCATGGTCCGAGAGCACCTCCGTTGCCGGGCTCCTTGTTAAGACCTCTCCTTGCAGCATTTCATTCCATTAAAGCCCTGCCTGGAGTATGGACTGTGGGCCCATTTTTCAGAGCGGGAAACTGAGGCCAGAAAGAGGGGCCAGCTCATGAGGTGGAGCCAGGATTTGAACACCAGTCAGCGTCCGAGGCCAAAGAGCCGGCTGTCTTCCCCGGTCAGGCCAAAGTGCTGGGAGGGGAGGAAGGAGGGAGGCCAGCAGGGGCGGGTGAGGCCTCTGCTTGTCACTGTCACCTGGGCCCCTCTCTCTGAAGTCCCTGCCAAGGGGCGTGGGGAGGCAGCCAGGGGAGGGCTCTGCTCCGCGTAGTCTCCCCCTCCCCCAGCCTGGAGAGCTGAGCGCAGAGGAACAGAGGAGCAGAGCCCCCAGAAATGTTGGTTCCTGGACGCAGGCCCCAGGCCCTGCCCTCCGTCTGCTTCTGCATTCTGGTCTTGGCCTGTGTCGTGGGTGAGGAAGGAAGGGATGGGCGGGCGCGGGGACCCTGCAGTCGTGCGAGGTGTGAGTGTGACGGTCCGGACGGCACGCAGGTTTGTAGACGCGCGCGCGGGCCTGGAGCTCGCGTGCTTTGTCCTACGCACACGCAGATGTGTGTGCGTTTCCGGGCGAACGGGTCCACGGGGGCCGTGCGCGAGGGGTGTCCTTGGGGCGGGTACAAACGACAGTGGTAAATGTGTGTGTGCACGTGTGCCTTTACGGGGTATTTATGCCAAGGATTTGAGCGCGTGGACGCTGTGAGGGTGTCTGTAGGCGCTGGCGTGCGAGCGTGCCTCGGCTTTGCACGCGCATTTAAAATGGTAACACTTAACGTAGTGCCTCCAATGTGCAAGGGGCTATTCCTAGTGCCTTATGCGTGTTCGGTGTTAGCGCCAAGTCCTCCCAGGAATCCTGGCCTTATCCCATTCTGCAGAAGGGGAAACTGAGTTTTGAAGACGTGCACCGTTGGCTTGAGCACACTGCCGGGCCCATGGGTGCCTCTGCGCATGCGTGCGCCTGTGCGCCCGTGTGACGCCTGGGATCTGTAGGTGAGGCTTCGCCCGGGGGGCGTGAGCGCCGCGCAGGGAGGTGCGTGCAAGGACGTAAAGTGCCCTCTGAGGCACGACCCCGGCCCCGGGGAGGAACGGACGACGCAGCCCTGCCAACCTCCTTCCCTAGGGCTGGAAAGTCCTCTGAGCTCTCCCTCCATTGCATGCGGAGGTGGTTCGGACAGCGTGGGGGGCGGGGGTGTGTGTCACAGGAGAACCGAGGGGGCAGCAAGATCGGGCAGTAAAGGAGGCCTCGAGAGGGGGACAGGCTGAGGGGGAAAAGCCACAGGCAGACAGAGGGGTGACAGGAGGGGCCGTGGGCACGGAGGGTGACAGGGAATCGACGGATGGCTCAAAGGGGGACAAGTGCTCAAAGGGACAGAAAAGGTGAAGACCAGGAGTGATGTCAAGGGGTCACCCTTGGGCCACCGGGAGCGATAGTGACGGCGAGCATGGAGGGGAAGGGAGGAGGAAGGATTCTTGGGTCCCAGCCCAGCCATGTTACCCTCCGGTCCCACCTAGCATGCCAGCAAGAAGTGCCTGCAGCAACCCCGAGTATGCCACCGGAGCTGGTGGATAGTCCTTGGAGCCTGATGAAGGACAAGGTGAAGACACTGGTGACCAGGACCAGAGAGAAGTGGCAGTGGTTCTGGTGAGTGTGTGCAGCAGGGCTTGGGGGGTGGACTCCTGGGTCTGAGGGAGGAGGGGCTGGGGGCCTGGACTCCTGGGTCTGAGGGGGGCGAGGCTGAGAGTCTAGACCCCTGGGTCAGCAGGAGAACCCGGGTCAGAGGGGGGAAAAGGGCAGGGCCCGCACTCTTGGGCTCTGAGTGGGGTAAGGCCCGAGGGAGGGGGATGAAGGGGGCGGGAGTCTTGGGAGTTGCCGGGGTCTCACGGTTTTGTCCCTCCTCTGCAGGGGACCCGAGGCCTTCCAGGGCTTTGTGCAGGCCTACTACAAAGACCACCTGAAGGATCTGAGGCTCCGCACCCAGGCCTGGCTCCGCAGCTCCAGGGACAGCCTCCTGAACAAGGCCCACAGCCTGTGCCCCCAGCTTCTGTGCAGGGACGGTGACAAGAATTAAAGTGTTTACAGCCTCCACAATAAAGAAATGCTTCTCTGTGTCCCTGTCTTAATCCATCCCCAGCGTGACCACCCCCAGCAGTTAACGATTAGAGGAAGGGACACCTGTCAAGGGAGGGACAGTGGGGGGGGGGGCCCTGAGGAGAAAGAGTCGGGGGATGATCCCTTCCCCCAGCCCTGAGACCCACCACTGTGGGAATGTGGGGGGGCAGGAGACACCGGGCAACTCAATTTGGGATGGAAGGTGAAGGCTGGAGTGCAGGCGGGGTCAGCAGGTCCCCACAGAGACCCCTATGCCTTTGCTTCCTATGTGGGGGAAACCCCAGACCCCTTTTCTGGTCTGAACCCCAAGGACCCCCAACCGCTCCACAGCACCCACCTGGCCCCCTGTATCTCCCGGGAGAGAACCTTGCGGGGGGTGGGGGGGGCTCCCTCTGGCTTGACCCCGGGGATGATGTCACTGCCCTCTCTGCCCCACCCCACCCCCTCAGCGGTCCTGTTGGCCAGGACTTTGGCCTAGGGGACAAGGTGGGGGTGGTGGCTGCGGAGGGGAGGTGGGTCCCAAGAGCTATAAAGACCTTCTCTGCACGCGTGGAGCCCGTGAGGACAGCCTGCCAGAGTCGGGTAAGAGAGGGCCCGAAATGGAAAAATGGAAAAGGGGAAGGGTCAGCGGGGAGGGGGCAGAGGTGATTAAATCAGAAACCGCAAGAGTCACGACATTCGTTGGATTCCTCTGTTGGGATCACAGAATTTAAATTTTTTTTTTCAACGTTTTTTATTTACTTTTGGGACAGAGAGAGACAGAGCATGAACGGGGGAGGGGCAGAGAGAGAGGGAGACACAGAATCGGAAACAGGCTCCAGGCTCTGAGCCGTCAGCCCAGAGCCCGACGCGGGGCTCGAACTCACGGACCGCGAGATCGTGACCTGGCTGAAGTCGGACGCTCAACCGACTGCGCCACCCAGGCGCCCCGGGATCACAGAATTTAGAGTCATAGACTGTTTCCCCCTGCTGATGTCCCTCGAGGTCTGACCTCCACCTTATCTCCAAATCGCAAGTGACAACAGGGCCTGGGAACCGTGTGCCTCAGAGCCGAGAGCCTCTGTCATAGGGTTGGGGTGAAGACAGATGGAATTACATGTAGAACAGGGCCCAGGGCATCAGAAACATACTCATCCAGTGGTGGGTTCTTTTTTTTATTAAAAAAAAAAAAATTGTTTTACATTTTTTTAAATGTTTATTTATTTTCGCGAGAAAGAGACAGAGTGTGCAGGGGGGAGGGACGGGGGTGGGGGGCGCGGAACACAGATTCCGAAGCAGGCTCCAGGCTCCGAGCTGTCAGCACAGAGCCCGACACGGGGCTCCAACTCAAGATCATGACCTAGGTCGAAGTCAGACGCCCAACAGACGGACAGAGCCACCTAGGCACCCCCAGTGGTTGGGTTCTTAACTGAGCCTGGGACCCTGCAAGACTGGGTCTCGGCATAAGTGTCACCCTCTGCTAAGGCTTTCCCAGGCTCCGTGACACACCCTCCCCCCTCCAGAGCGCTCCCCACCATACGACCCGCTGTGTATTTTTCTCAGTTAATATTGTTGATCGTGTATCTCTCTCCCAATGGCTTCGTAGACAGGCAGGGCTGTTGCTGTGTTCACAGCTGGGCCCCAGAACTGTGTTCGGTACACAGTAGGTGCTTCCTGAGCGAATGAGGGGATGTTGGAATTAAGGTGTTAAAATCAGGAGCAGAATCATGAAATGTTAGACTATGAGCCCCAAGCCAATGCATTAGCACCCGGAACTCAGCTGGGGAGGTGGAGGGGCAGGGAAGCCAGCCTCTCCCCCTGGAGTTTCCGGGGAGGGGGGACCCCAGGACTAGACGTCACCAGGGGCCCTGTCCCACAGCCTCCTCAGTGTTCCAGGTCTTCTGACGCCATGGGCACCCGATGCCTCCTGGTTCTGCTTCTTGTCCTTCTGGTATTGAGAGGCGGTGAGTGTGGTCGGCAGGGGGCGGAGGGTCTGTGAGGGGGATGGGATGACCCCCCCCCCCAAGCATCTTCCCAGCCCAGTTCTCGCCTGGCCCTACCCCTGTCCCCCTCCTTCCCTGCCTCATTCTCCCCTGCTGCTGGTTCCTCAGCTCTCCTAAGGCACCCTCCCTCTGCAGATGTCCAGGGGGATGACATGGCCCGGCAAGATGAAGCCACGGGCCCCACCCTGCTCTCCCAGATGCAGGAATCACTCTACGGCTACTGGGGCTCAGCCAAAGCGGCCGCCCAGGACCTATACAAGAAGACATATCTGACCGCTGTGGATGAGAAAATCAGGTATCCACAAGCCACGCCCCCCCACCCCACCCAGGGGAACCAGGAGTCTGGGCCCTGAGCTCTGTCGGAACCCTGGATTCTGAGATCCCTGCCCTGTCCTACCTGGGGATCCAGGAGTTTGGGTTCCAGCCACCATCCCTCACAGGACACATGATTCTGGGCCCCAAGCCTCATCCTCCCTCAGACCTGGGGCCCAAGACCCGGGGCTCCTTCCTGCTCAGAGCCTCTGTCCTTTCTCCCCAGGGACATGTACAGCACAAGCACAGCAGCCGTGAGAATTTACACAGGGATTCTCACTGACCAGATACTTTCTATGCTGTCGGGAGACTCCTAGCAGCTGGGCCCCGACCGTGGGGGAGGGGACAGCCCAGACCCCAGGACTCCTCGGCTCCCTCCCGCGACCTACCCCTCACTTCTTAGCAGCTCTCGGCATCCTGTTCCCAATGCTAGCCTGACTTCTTATAAATAAATTAAAAACAAAAAAACATTTATTTTCTTCCATGTGGTTGCTTTTCGAAGACCTTAGAGGGCCAAGATGGCAGGACTGATTCAGTCCATTCAATACTTATCGAGTGCCCATTGGACGTATGCAGCCCTAACTCGATCATTGGGGATAAAGAGGTGAATAATAACATTGGATCGTCACAGCCACATTAGAGACTGTCCTGCACCAAGGTCTGGCTTTCTCACACGTAAAACAACCACGAACATCGCTAACCTGCTGTGGCCTCTGGCAGTCTCTAGGCCCTGGGCTGATGTTTTATTTATTTATTATTCATTATTTTTTTTAATGTGTATTTATTTTTAATTTTTTTCAACGTTTATTTATTTTTGGGACAGAGAGAGACAGAGCATGAACGGGGGAGGGGCAGAGAGAGAGGGAGACACAGAATCGGAAACAGGCTCCAGGCTCTGAGCCATCAGCCCAGAGCCCGACGCGGGGCTCGAACTCACGGACTGCGAGATCGTGACCTGGCTGAAGTCGGACGCTCAACCGACTGCGCCACCCAGGCGCCCCCATTATTTTTTTTAATGTGTATTTATTTTTAATTTTTTTTTCAACGTTTATTTATTTTTGGGATAGAGAGAGACAGAGCATGAACGGGGGAGGGGCAGAGAGAGAGGGAGACACAGAATCGGAAACAGGCTCCAGGCTCTGAGCCGTCAGCCCAGAGCCCGACACGGGGCTCCAACTCATGGACCGCGAGATCGTGACCTGGCTGAAGTCGGACGCCTAACCGACTGCGCCACCCAGGCGCCCCATGTGTATTTATTTTTGAGAGAGACAGAGACAGAATGCAAATGGGTTAGGGGCAGAGAGAGAGGGAGACCCAGAATCCAAAGCAGGCTCCAAGCCGTCAGCACAGAGCCTGATGCGGGGCTCGAACTCAGAGAGCTGTGGGATCATGACCTGAGCCAGAGTCAGACGCTCAACCCACTGAGCCACCCAGGCACCCCTGGGCTGATTTTTTTTTTTTAACGTTTATTTATTTATTTTTTTTTTTTTAAATTTTTTTTTCAACGTTTATTTTATTTTTGGGACAGAGAGAGACAGAGCATGAACGGGGGAGGGGCAGAGAGAGAGAGGGAGACACAGAATCGGAAACAGGCTCCAGGCTCTGAGCCATCAGCCCAGAGCCCGACGCGGGGCTCGAACTCACGGACCGCGAGATCGTGACCTGGCTGAAGTCGGACGCCCAACCGACTGCGCCACCCAGGCGCCCCAACGTTTATTTATTTTTGAGACAGAGAGAGAGACAGAACATGAACGGGGGAGGGGCAGAGAGAGAGGGAGACACAGAATCGGAAGCAGGCTCCAGGCTCTGAGCCGTCAGCCCAGAGCCCGACGTGGGGCTCGAACTCGCGGACCGGGAGATGGTGACCTGAGCTGAAGTCGGACGCTTAACCTTCTGAGCCACCCAGGCGCCCCTGGGCTGATGTTTTAAGTGTGCATCACAGTGAGGTATTTAATGGTCCTATGACAGGGGAAGACTGGTGCCCAGATGTCACTGCTGAGCATAGGAAGTCAGCGCCCAGCTTGTCTGGGACCCAAGAGAATGGATCCGTAAAAGCCGTGCCCTGTGACAATTCCTACACACTTGTCCCACAAATATTTATTGAGACCCTGCTAGGCTCAGGAGACACTACGGGGGAAAGACAGAGAGTCCTGCCCTCTGTGGTCTTTCCAAAAGCTATTCATTGGGTCCTGGCCCAATTCCACTCAGCTTGAGTGCTGATGGCTTTGTGGTATGTTTTGTTAGCTGCTCTCTCCTTATTAGCAATAGCGATATCATTTCCTGAGCTCCCGCTCAGGGTCAGGAGCTCTATTTTGTCTTGAAGCCACCAACAGAGAGGCTGGTGGTGAGGAGTAGGGAGGAAGCAGAGGAGGAGGACGACGACCAAAGGAGATGACTTCAAGTAACATTATGTGCAATGAAGAAAAGAAGAAGTGAGGAGATCCAGGCCTGGGAGCAGGCCCCTGGGGTAGGGGAGGGCATCCTGGCTGGGCTGGTCACGGGGGGATGCATCACAGTGCAGTGGTTTGGGGCTGTTGATGCCGGGAAGTGGGGGGCGGGGAGGAGGGTACTGGCTTGGCCCCCAGGTCCCCGCGGGGCAGTCAGTGGTTGGGAAATGGTATCTGGGCAGTGGGGGAATTGTAGGCAAAAAGCCCAGGGTGAACAAGAGCAGAGATCGTACAGAGAGGACAGCGCTGGGGCTCCTGGGCAGAAGGCTGGGGATCTGGACTTCTGGGTCCTCAGGAAATAGAGGGTGGTCCGGGGCCCCCAAGTCTCAGGGGTGGGGCTGCTGGCCTCCGAGGATCCAGGGCCTCTGTTTCTCCTAATCTGCTTGGCATTAACCTCCAGCCAGTCTTTCAGTGCTCTTGGGGCAGTTTTCCCAGGTCCTGAGGATGGGCAGCTGTGAGTCTAGTAGAAAACAGGGGCCTTGGGGAGGGATTGTGGGAAATGCCCCCAAGTCCCCAGGGCCTGGGAAGAGCTGAGGCTGCCAAACCCAGGGGGTGACGGGGAGGGGGGACCCTAGAGGAACAATCCCTGCTCTGTCCACTTGTTTCCCACGGACTCAAGCCAAACCAAACGACTGCCCAGGCCAGTTCTGCTTCCAACCAATCCTGGTGCCCTTCCTAGATTCCTCCTTCCTTTCTCAGGCCTCCACCCCAGTCCCACTGCCCTAGGACCCCAGAGTCCAGGCCCCTAGACTCCTCTTGCCTCACAACGCAGGAGTCTGGGCCCCCAGACTTCTTCTCCCTGGGACTCAGGAGACTGGACCTCCAGCCCCTTTTCCTCAGGACCCAAACGTTCAGGGCTCCAGCTCTCTTCTCCCTTAGAACCTGAAATCACAGCCTCTGGTTGGTGTTGGGCGCCCCCTAGTGGAGTGCAGAGTGGTCCTGGGCGGTGATTCAATTAGCAGTTAACAGAAATGGAAGAACTTTTCTGGTCATTCAACAGAAATGGGGGAGGGCTTTGCAGGGGTCCTAAGGTCACAGTCTAGCTCACTGACCCTCAAGCTCCGACAGATCGGGACTCTGCAGTTTATGAGACAGGAGGGCCGACTGGAGCTTTTATATCTAGAGTTAAAAGCAGAGATGAGGTTACATGAAGCTAGAGAAGATTAAGTTTCAAAGCCCTTCACTTGCCTGGGCTTTCTGTGGTCCTCTATTACAAACTACACACGTAATTTTGCACTGTTATTTATTATTAATTAATTAATTTATGTTTTTAGTGTTTATTTATTTTTGGAAGAGAGAGCGAGCACAAGCAGGGAAGGGGCAGGGGGAGGGGTGGACAGAGGCTCCAAGCAGACTCTGGGCTGACAGCAGAGAGCCTGATGTAGGGCTCCAAGCCACGAACCGTCAGATCATGCCCTGAGCTGAAGTTGGATGCTCAACCGACTGAGCCACCCAGGCGCCCCTAATTTTGCACTTTTGAGAAAGAGGCCGGCAAATCTCAGTCTGCCTCATGTCTGGTGGACTTAGTATGTTCATTTCATCCCTAGACTGCGCCTACAATTTTAGAGAATCGTTCTCACTACCCTTATTATATGGGAGAGAAGTGGACTGGGCAAGATGTTCTCTAAGGTTCCTTCTTGCCTTTGTGTTGGCTCTCAGATGTGTGTCATCCACCTGCTGCACGCAGACTTTCATCCTTTCACTTAGCAACCATCCCCTGGGGCAGTGCTGGAGGCAGAGCAGTGACCGTGAATGCCCTGGGCTTCCCCGCCCACTCCCACGGCAAGACATACCACACCCACCCCTGACAGCGATACACAAAATGGGCAGGGGGGGACTGGGGAGTCCTGGGATCTGGAAAGACTAGGAGACTGTGCCGGCACAGCCTGGGGGCCAGGGAGGGTTTCCAGGAGGAGGTGATATTACTACTGAGCTGGGACTAAGAGGAAAGTGAAGGAAGTAAACAATAAAATGAGAAATAAGTTAATTGGAGAATCCCAATGCAAAGCCTACTCTCCCTTCCGGGTAATATGTAAGGTTCATAATAACAGCGCACAATATTGATCGCTTACTAAGAGCAGGTGTGTATGTGTGTGTGTGGGGGGGGGTGGGGGTAGGGGGTGGGTGGGAGGTGCTTTACATTAGTGATCTCACTAGGTCTTTCCAAAAACCCAGAGAGGCAAAAGCGGGAGGGAAATGCTTAGTTTATAAAAGAAACCGAGGCCCAAAGAGATAATGTCACTTGTCTGGGATCGTATAGATGGTCAGTAGCACAACCAGGGTTTAAACACCTCCACTCCATTCATACATAAGGCTTAACAGCCGCTGACAGACTTCTGTCCTTTTCCGTCCTCCATACCATCCTCCCCAGAGCAGGGGTCACTCAACCCGTGTCCAGGCATGGAACTGTACAAACACACATAGCTAAGAAAAAGGATGAAGTTCTAAGAGCCCTTGAAGCCGAGTCCAGAGTTGCGAAATTGCTAGAAAGCAAAGACCACTCCGGAAACGCGCGTGCGGGGTAAACTCGGTGGCCCGAAGGGTTGGGAAGGGAACGACAGGGTCCGATTTGAAGGTGTGGTGGCCGTGAGAACCCTGAAATAATAACTTTGAATGCACAGAAAAATTATAACCTAAGGGGACTTGGAGGAAACGGTTCCTTTAGGAAGAGGGGTCTGAAGGCGATGACATTGGCCTAAGGTCTGCCCTCTGAGTCTCGGTACCGCGGCCAGGGAGGTTCCTTGAACACACGAAGGGCGTGTATTGAGCAGAACATTTTGAGGAGTTACGGTGGCCGGGAAAGCTCAAGAAACACGAAAACGGAAACGACTCGAAGAATCGGCCGAGCGAGGAAGGCAGGATGGCCTGCAAGGCTTCATATAAATGGAAGAAGCAGATTAACTCGAGGAAACAAAGGGAATGGAGCCCGTGGGACGCTGATACGCTGGCCGAGAAAGTCCGGGCGTTCCAAGCAGGGTGACGGTCTACTAGGTGAAAACAAACGTACGGCAGGGTGGTGGTTGGGGTACGGTGGCCGGGCTGGTTCTTTCTTAGCCGGAAGCGGCTCTTCTGAGAGGCGTGGCTTGAGCTGTCTTGCCGGATACGGTAGCTGGCGGGCCCGGCGAAGTGTGAAATCTCGCGCGATCGCGCTGGCGCCGTCGGGGACGGGGCGGGGCTGGCGGCGGGGGCGGGGACCCGGAGCGGGAAGATGGCGGCGGCGCAGGAGGCGGACGGGGCCGGCAGCGCCGTGGTTGCGGCCGGGGGAGGCGGCTCCGGTCAGGTACGGAGGCCGAGAGGGGCCTGAGGGGTTCTTCCCCACCCGGGGGGCCTCCCACGGGGCGTGTCCTGCCCCTTTTCGCGGAATCCCGTGCACTGGGGGCTCCTTGCCCAGAGGGACCTTGAGTACCGGGCCCAGGCGGGCCGGGCAGTCCTGGAGGCCGGACGGTGCGGGGAGCGGGGCCCTGTTGCACGCCGGGTCCCCTGCACGCTCGCGCTGGGCGGCCACCAGGCTCATGGCTCGAGCCGGGAGACAGTGGCGCGGAGGGGCGCAGACTTCTACCCAGGCGCCCTGGTTCTCGACTCTGCGATTCAGGCTCTAAGACCGTTCTTGAAGTGGACTGGCATTCAGAGTCTCCCTCGCAGTGCCTGAGATGTGGGCGATCATTGATTGATTGGGAGTTTTCTAGCTCTGGGGAAGTCAGGTAGTCATCGTGGGTAAGGGCACGGGCGGTGGAGACCGACAGACCCACTTTACAGACGGGAATCCAAGGAAGAGCGAGACTAAGGCTCTTGTAGAAGGTCACCCAGGTTGGGTTTGGGATCCATTCCGTGTAGCAATCCAGACATTGCTGACCCAGGGTGGTCAGGACTGGGAAGGGTGTTTATGCTTTGAGCATAAACTAATCCAAGGGGGGGGGGGTTAGCCCAGGTGGTGGTGACTTCTGACCCATTACTGTTTCAACTAAACTGAAGCTGCAGAACATACTAGTTCAGGCATCCACCCTTCAGGCATTTAGGGAATGGATGGAGTGACAGCAAGGTGCTGTCGACCCACCCACTGGGATGTCACTGACATGTGGGAGGCAGCACCGGGGAGAGGAGGTGCAGGTTGAGAGGCAAGAATGAAGCTGACTTTCTGTGTGACCTTGGACAAGTTCCTTGCCTTCTTTGGGCCTTTATTTCTCCAGTGATAAGTGGAGGGGTTGCACAGGATGGCCGGCCATGTGATGGGTTACAAAGATGGTTCCAGCCATGCCCCTGCCATCAGTGGAGTGGGAGAGAAGATTGACATGTAAAGAATTATAGTCCTGAATGACTAGGGTGGTGATAAAAGTCTGTGCCAGGGACTGAGGGAGCCCAGAGGAAGAGCAAATAATATCACCTGAGGAGGCCACCCAGATGAGATTTGGTGACTGAGCCCAACATACCTGGCTCAGCATCTGCAACCAGGGCCTGGCCTGGGGGTGGCCTCAGAAAATATTTGTTGAGTTAACTCTAGAATGAAGACAGAGTCCCTGTCATCAGGGGCTTCCCAGTCTTGCTGAAAGATCTTTTCCCCCTCTGAGTTTCTGCTGGTTACTGGATCAGGGGTGGTCAGAGAGACCAGGGTTCAGGTTCCCTTGATTGCCAGGCTTCCAGGGACCCCCTGATTTTTCTTTTGTCTCACCTCTGCTTAAAACCTTTCAAGACTTCTTCCTTTGCCTTCAAGGTAAAGTGCAAATTCTTTAGTAGATCAAGGCCTTGCGTGGTCTGAATTTTCTTCAGGCTAGATAGATTAGTATTTCCCAGCCTCAGCACTATTGACATTTTGGGTCGGTTAATTGTGTGTTGTGAGGGGCTGTCCCACACATCGTGGGGTGTTCAGGAGCATCTCCGGCCTCTACACACTAGATGTCAGTAACACACGTACCTCTCCCCAGTCGTGGCCGTCAAAAATGTCTCAGATGTTGCTAAGTATCCCCCCCCCCGGGGGGGGGGGTGGCAAAATCACCCCTGCTTGAGAAACACTGAGTGAATGGAGCATCAGCCACTGTAAAGGTCTTTTATTCCCAGGAGTGTGCCTTGTTCTTTCCTCGTGGCCTTCTCACATATTTCTCCCCTCTTTACCAGATCGATCCGTACTAGTTCTGTACATCACAGATGTTCCCTCCCCTAGGAAGCCCTCTCTGACTCTCTCAGACTGGGTCAGGACTCCCACAGCCCCCTGGGCTCGCCTGTCCCAGCCCTGCCCACTCTGGGTTGTACTGTCTGCCTGTCTCTTCTCCTGGACTGGGAGGCCTTGGAGGGCAGAACCAGGACTGTTTGGGTCAACACTGTGTCCCCTGCACCGCCCAGCTTGGGACCCGGCACAGAGCAGGTGCTCAGCGTTTGTGGAATGAACAGGTCTTGAGTCAGAGGCTGGGCCGAGATGGAGTTCCCACGGCGGACCAAGGCAGTCGGTGAAGATGTGCTTGAAAGCCGGTCTTCATACCCCAGCCCAGGCTGATGGTCTCAGCTGCTTCTGGGCCCCTAAGCCAGTGTTTCTGGGGATTGTGTGAGATTGGATGTGTGGGTCCCAGAGGAGGAACTGTGTCTTAGTCACTACTGTGTGCAGGGACATCACACCCTCCCCAGCCTGTGGGGCCTAGCACTGAGGGGGCGGACCCTTGGCCGTGTCATGCTCCTGCCAGCCCGCTCCTCCAGCCAGAGGCCCAAACACGGCCCAGAGCCCTGCCCTTCATTCCTTCAGCTAATGTATACTGAGTCCCCACTACTTGCCAGGCTCCAGGCTCATGCTGGGGATACAGCTGTGAACAGAACAGAGTCCCTGCCCTTTTGGAGCTCATGTTCTGTCTAAGGGTCGGGGGGTGGGGGTGAAAGAATGGACAGGAGTACAATGAATATGGCAGGTCAGATGGTGATAAGTCCCATGGACAGAGTAAAGCTGGAGAAGGAGATAGGAAGTGAGGGGTGGGTAAGAGGGTTGCAATTTATTTATTTATTTTAATAAATTTTTTTTTTTTTTTACATTTATTAATTTTTGAGACAGAGCATGAACAGGGGAGGGGCAGAGAGAGAGGGAGACACAGAATCTGAAACGGGCTCCAGGCTCTGAGCTGTCAGCACAGAGCCCGATGCGGGGCTTGAACTCACAGACCGCGAGATCGTGACGTGAGCCGAAGTCTGATGCTCAACTGACTGAGCCACCCAGGCGCCCCTGAGGGTTGCAATTTAAACAAGGTAGTCTGGGAAGGCCTCTCTGAGGAGGTGACATTTGAACAAAGACTTGAAGAAGACGAGGGAGGGAGGCATGCGGATACAGGGTCAGCAGGAAGCCTCTCGGGTAAAGGGAACTGCCAGTGCAAAGGCCCTGAGGTGGGAGGTGCCTGGTCCTACTAAGGAACAGCGAGGAGGCCTTGTGGCTGGACCCAATGAATGAGAGTAGAGAGGCATGGAAGGGGCCAGATCAGGCCAGGGCTTAGGGATCAACATGAAGACTTCGCCTTTACTCCCAGGGAAGTGGGAGCCACAGGGAAGTTGCCTTTCTTTTGAGCTACAACAGATACAACAACATTCACCTGTTGTTAGTGTGGAGTCCAGTGGCTTTTAGTCCAGTTTTGCAATCGTGCGGCACCACCATCGCCACCATCCTGTCTGCATCCAGTCAGAACATTCCTGTTTCCTCTTGCAGCCACTCTCTGCCCCCAGTTGGGCTCCTTTTGATTGCTGAGTACCATTCCATTGTGTGTATGGATACACCAGCTTCATTCATCAAGGTGGAGGGGCCTTTGGGTTGTTTTTGGCTATTACAAATAACGCCCCTGTGAACATTTGCACATTTGCACATAAGCTTTTCCGTGTGTGTGTGTGTGTGTGTGTGTGTGTGTGTGTTCTCCTTTCTCTTGGGTAGAGACCGAGGAGTGGGGCTGCTGGTTTGTATGGCAGGTGCACATTTCACTTATTAATGCTCTACTGCATCTTTCAAAGCCGCAACCCCATCTCCCCACCGGCCCAGTTTCCTCCACACCCTCGTCAACACTTGTGATTGTCTGTCCTTTTGACTGTGGCCAGCATAGTGAAGTGGCATCTCACTGCACTTCTCTGCCTTTCTGTGGGAGCTTGTCCCCACAGCCAGCTTGTCCACCTGTGCGGGTAAGAGAACAGACCTGGGAGTAGGCCAGACATGGGTTCAAATCCTGGCCTGGCCCTCACCTTCTGTTTCTTGACCCTGAGAATCAGCACACAGCTGCTGGAAGCACTTACTTCGCCCCCAGCGCTCCCGGAAGCAAGGCCAAGCCTGAATAAGGGGACCCCGTGCCTGTCTCTGACCTTGCCTGCCCCCAGCCAACCCCTTCCGTGAACCTGTCCTGCCAGCATGCCCTTCACCCACATGTCAACAACAGCTCCTCAGGCAGGCTCCTGACCACCTAATCCAGAGTGGGTCCCCTTCCCCACCCCAGTAGGCATCATGTGTCCCTGCTTGTTTCCTCCAGAGCACTTTTGTTTCCTGTTTACCAGCTTGAACGGTCCTGTTGACCGTTCCGTGGGTGTGTTTTGTTCTAGACCTTGAGCTCCGTGAGGGCAGGGCCCAGAGCTGTGTGGCCACTGCCTAGTACTGAGCCTGGTGCACAGTAGATGCTCAGGAAGTCCATTTTTCACACATGAAGGAAATCTTTTCTGTCTAAAACATACCAGTATTTTCACAACCTGGCCTTTGGGTCAGAGAGGGGAAGTGACGTGCCCAAGATCTCACAGTCAGGAACTGTGGGGCCCTAGAGCCCCTACCTGTTACCACGGCACTGTCCTGCATGTTGGTAGATACAGGGAGGAACTCTTGCCGAAGGGGACGGGGTGATGAATGACAGAGAGGGGTGGGCTCGGGGCCGTGGTGGGGGGAGGCCTGGGTGATGCGGGCAAGCCCTTCAGGGAACACATGTTGATTCCACAGGTGTTTGTTGAGCCCCTGCTCTGTGCTGGGCAGTGCTCCTGCCTCACGGTGACCATGACAGTCCTGGTCCTGCCTCTTGAAGGCTGAGCGGTGAGGGGACAGAGCTGGGAGGAGGAAGCGGGCAGGATCCGGGAGCCAGCAGGTGCAAGGAGAGGGGTGGGAAGACATCCCCGCCTCGGGCCCTTCCTGACATGACATTCCCTGCTTCTGAGCTTCTGTTTCTGGGTGCAGGTTGCTCTAGGAAGCCCTGCCTGACACCCCCTTGTCACCCTGCTGCCCTTTTCCTTCCTGAGCCACCCAGACAAGTGGATTCGCCTGCCCGAGCCTCCATCTGCCCGGCTGCTGAGTGGAAACATTCCTAGTCGTGGCCTCACGGGGTAGTATGTGCCTGTGGCTCACAGTGGCATGGCTCACACTCTGGCCGTGTTGCTCTGTGTCTGTCTCCTGCTGGATAAGGAGCCCCTGGAAGGACAAGGCCCCGCACAGGGCCGGCCACCGAGGAGGCCTTCGGAACTGTTTGCCCAGGGTAGACCCTTTTAGATAAACCCAAGCCTTATGGGATCTGGCACTTGTCACCATGCTGCATTGTCCCCTAGCCTGCATTGTCCCTTGCATCCTGGGCTCTGGCTTCAGGGAGCAGTGGACAGTCCTCAGAGTCAGATAGTATCTCTCTCCTTCATTTCTGTACCAGCTGCTTCCCTCACTGTCTCCTCTGCATTATCCCTTTGTTATGTTTTAAGTCTCAGCTCCAGTGCCCCTTCTTCCAGGAAGCCCTCCCTGACCTCTAGGCTGGACCAGATGCCCCCTCTAACATCCTACATCCCAGCCCTGTCTACTCTGGATCATCCCTATCTGGGGACTCTTTAGCTCCCCCCACTGGACTGTGATCCCCAGGAGGGCAGTACAGGGCCGTCTCCATCACCTCGGTGTCACCAGCACGGAGTAGGTTTTGGGGAAGCGTTTTTGTCTTGAAGGAGCAAGATATACCACCCTTCCTGGGTGACTGTATTCATCCGTTCTCCAGTTCTTTAAATTTATTTTTTTTAATGTTTGTTTATTTATTTATTTTTTTTAATTTTTTTTTCAACGTTTATTTATTTTTGGGACAGAGAGAGACAGAGCATGAACGGGGGAGGGGCAGAGAGAGAGGGAGACACAGCATCGGAAACAGCTCCAGGCTCTGAGCCATCAGCCCAGAGCCCGATGCGGGGCTCGAACTCACGGACCGCGAGATCGTGACCTGGCTGAAGTTGGACGCCCAACCGACTGCGCCACCCAGGCGCCCCAATGTTTGTTTATTTTTGAGAGAGATAGAGACAGAGAGCGAGAAAAGGGAGAGAAAAAGAGGGAGACGCGGAATCCGAAGCAGGCTCCAGGCTCCGAGCTGTCAACACAGAGCCAGATGCGGGGGCTCAAACTCACAAACCGTGAGATCATGGCCCGAGCCGAAGTCGGATGCTCAACCGACTGAGCCACCCGGGGGCCCCGAAATGTTCTCCAGTTCTTGATCAGGCACCACTCTGTGCTCAGCCCCGTGCCGGGCCTTGGCGCGCAGTGGTGCCTCAGGCGACACCCTCCCTCCTCACCTGGTCTCTGTTTCCTGCAGGTGGCCAGCAACGGCAGCATCGGGAGGGACCCGCGGGCGGAGACCCAGCCCCGGAACCCAGCACCCCAGCCAGCGCCCAACGCCTGGCAAGTCATCAAAGGGGTGCTGTTCAGGTGAGCAGGTGGGGCTGCTTCTGGTCATCGGAAAAAGTTCACATAAAACATAAGAAAGGAAAAAGCCACCGGGCATAACCATTGGTGGTGACTAGGGTTTTCTTTTACTGTGGTAAAATATGCTGTTGTTGTTGTTATAAGTAGTCTCCACATCCCATGTAGGGCTCGAACTTACAACCCCGAGATCAAGAGCCACATGTTCTACTGATTGAGCCCACCAGGCACCCCAATATGTCTTTTTTGAGATTTTATTTTATTTGCTTTAAATGTTTATTTATTTTGGGGAGAGAGAGAGAGAGAGCAAGGGAGGGGCAGAGAGAGAGGGGGACAGAGAATGCCAAGCAGGGTCCGTGCTGTCAGCACAGAGCCCAATGCAGGGCTCAAACCCACGATCCGTGAGATCATGACCTGAGCCGAAATCAAGAGTTGGCCACTCAACCAACTGAGCCACCCCACGCCCCTTTTAAGATTTTTTTTTTAATTATTCTTTTAAATGTTTTATATATTTTTGAGAGAGACAGAGACAGAATGCGAGTAGGTTATGGGCAGAGAGAGAGGGAGACACAGAATCCGAAACGGGCTCTAGGCTGTGAGCTGTTAGCACAGAGCGCGACGCGGGGCTCGCACTCACGAACTGTGAGATCATGACCTGAGCCAAAGTCAGACGCCTAATCGACTGAGCCACCCAGGCGCCCCTAAGATTTTATTTGTAAAGATTTTTTTTTTTAACGTTTATTTATTTTTGATAGAGCACAAGTGGGGGAGGAGCAGAGAGAGAAGGAGACACAGAATCTGAAGCAGGCTCCAGGCTCCAAGCGGTCAGCACAGAGCCTGACACGGGGCTCGAACCCACAAACTACGAGATCATGACCTGAGCCGAAGTCGGACTCTTCACCGACTGAGCCACCCAGGCGCCCCAAGATTTTATTTTTAAATAATCTCCAGACCCAGCGCAGGGCTTGAACTCACAACTCTGAGATCAAGAGTTGCATGCTCCACCAACTGAGTCAGCCAGGCGCCCCTAAATATACTATGTTAAATTGCTAGGGCTGCTGTAACAGAGAGCTCAGACTGGGGGCTGTAAACAACAGAAATGTATTTTCTCACAGTTCTGGAGGCTACAGGTCTGCGATCAAGGTGTCACCATGATAGAGGTTTCTTCCAAGGTCTTTCCCTGGCTTGTAGATGGCCATGTTCTGTGTGCCTACATGGTCTTTGCACTGTGTGTGTCTGTGTCCTAATCTCTTCTTATAAGGAGACTGGTCATATCGGATTGGGGTCCACCCAGTGGCATCACTTAGCTTCAGCCACCTCTTTAAAGGCTGGATCTCCCAGTACACTCACTGGGGGTGACTGTACTCGGGGTTAGAACTTCAACTTATGAATTTTAGGGTGGGGGGGGCGTAGTTTAGCCACAGCATGTACATTACTACATAAAATATGCCAGTGCATAGTTGTAACAGTCACTCCCATGCATGTCCAGAACTTCATCTCCCCAGAGACAAACTCTGTATCCATCAAGCACTAACAACCCCAGTAAGCACAAGCCCCCGCTGTAACAACCCCTGGCACCCATCATTGTATAGTTCCATCTCTCTGAACTTGACTGTTACACTTACCACGTTTAAGTGGAGTCATACAGGCTGTCCTTTTGTGCCTGGCTGGTGGTGGTCTTTTTACGTGTGCCTTCATGTGGCCAATTCCTGGGTAGTGGGAGCACAGGGCTCGCCTTCTGGAAACCTGGCCTGTGACGAAGGCCCTGGCGAGAAGCTGAGTGGGGTCAGGGAGATCTATCTGAGGCTGAGTTCTATGACTGCCCACCTAGACCTGGTGACAGTCTGCCTTCTCTGATCTGGGCCCTTTTTGCCCATTTGCAAAACAGACATTTCTTTTTCTTTCCAGAGAGGTATTTCAGCAAAATGTTCAAGAGACAGGCCATGCATTTAGGCAGGCACTTTCTCTCCTCATCAACTATAAGAAATTCCGTGGCAGAGTTGTTTATTTAATTTATTAGGTTTAAAAAAAATGTTTTTAATGTTTCTATTTATTTTTGAGAGAGAGAGAGAGAGAGAGAGACAGAGTGCGAGTAGGGGAGGGGCAGAGAGAGAGAGACAGAGAGACAGAATTTGAAGCAGGCTCCAGGCTCTGAGCTGTCAGCACAGAGCCTGATGTGGGGCTCGAACTCACGAACCGTGAGATCATGACCCAAGCCGAAGTCAGATGCTCAACCAACTGAGCCACCCAGGCGCCCCTAATGTTTATTTATTTTTAGAGAGAGAGAGAGAGAGAGAGAGAGAGAGAGAGAGAGCAAGCATGGGGGAGGGGCAAAGAGAGAGGGAGGCACAGAATCCAAAGCAGGCTCCAGGCTCTGAGCTGTCGGCACAGAGCCCCACGTGGGGCTCAAACTCGTGAACCGCGAGATCATGACCTGAGCCGAAGTTGGATGCTCAACCGACTGAGCCACCGAGGTGCCCCTGTTATTAAGGTTTTATTTAAATTTGGGTATAGGTAACATGCAATGTAATATTGTCTTTAGGTGTACGATACAGTGATTCCAGACTTAATACATCACCCGCAGCTCATCGCATCAAATGCACTCCTTAGTCCTCATCACCTGTTTCCCCCTTCCCCCACCCGCTTCCCCATCAGTTTGTTCTCTAGAGTTAAGACTCTCTTTCTTGGTTTATCTCTCTGTCTCTTTTTTTTTTTTCTCCTTCTTACTCGTTTATTTTGTTTCTTTTTTTATCATTTATTTATTTTTGAGACAGAGAGACAGAGCATCAACGGGGGAGGGTCAGAGAGAGAGGGAGACACAGAATCTGAAACAGGCTCCAGGCTCTGAGCCATCAGCCCAGAGCCGACGCGGTGCTCGAACTCACGAACAGCGAGATCATGACCTGAGCCGAAGTCGGCCGCTTAACTGACTGAGCCACCCAGGCGCCCCTTATTTTGTTTCTTAAATTCCACATATGAGTGAAATCTTATGGTATTTGTCCTTCTCTGACTTACTTTGCTTAGTATTATAACCTATAGTTCCATGTCACTGCAAACGGCAAGATTTCGTTCTTTTTTATGTCTGGATAAGAATCTGTTTACGTGTGTGTGTGTGTGTGTGTGTGTGTGTGTGTGTGTGTATATCTCATCTTTATCCACTTACCTGTTAATGGACGCGTGGGCTGCTTCCCTAATTTGGCTAGTATAAATAATGCTGCTATGACATCGGGGTGCATGTATCCCCTTGAATTAACGTATTTGTATTTTGGGGGTATATACTCACTAGTGCAGTTACTGGCTCGTCGGGCAGTTCATACTGTTTTCCACAGTGGCTGCACCAGTTTGCATTCTCACCAGCAGCGCGCGAGGGTTCCTTTCGCCACATCCTTGCGTAGCAGAGTTGTTTAAAACAGTCCTCCCCTTGGCCAGTACGTCCTGATGGGGCTGTGGCCTGCCGCAAGGGAGCCTGGGAAATGTGATCTTTCTTCTGGGAAACCGAGCGCCCCGCGGAAAGCTGGGGTTCTGCTACTGGGGGGCGAAGGTGGTTGGGGTGGGTCAGCTGCTTGTCTCCTCCATGCCATCGTCCTCGTTTTCCCCTCGAAACTCACTAGTAATACACGCTTCCTGTAGAAAGCAAATTCAAACAGTACAGATGCATAGAGAGAGGAAAGTCACACAGAAGTGTGTTAGGATTGGTGGCGTGGCCGTCCTATAAACGCACACCTGCGGTTTGCCTGAGGTGACGCTGTGTGAAGATGCTCATAGACAGTTGTTCAGAATAGAGAAAAATGGGGAACGGCCTGCTTGTCCAAACCAGAGGCTCGGCTGCTGAAACGTGGAGGGGGGCAGGTCCCCTCCAACACCTCGGCCCCCCCGCCTCCCTGCCGTGTGCCTTCGCTGGCCGAAATACCCTCTCGTGCCTGAGTTTCCGTCTCAGAGGAGGGAATCCTGACAGTTCGCAGGTCATGACAGGGTGCCAGGAGGTCTGTGTCACCTGGAGACAGGGGGAGCCGGCACCCGCTCAGAATTGGCCAGGGTTGCTTTTGTTTCTGAGGGTTAAAAAACTGAGATAATATAAAGAGAAGCAGCTTAAGAAAAAAAAAAAAAAAGCAGCCCACAATCCCAGACAGTCACCAGTCACACTTGGGTGTGGGACAGGCCTGCCTGCCTAGTGTCTTCCAAGGATGTCACCCAGGATGCGGAGAGGCTCTGCAGGAAGGAAATTGCCCACTGTTCCGCCCAGACACTTGGGCGCCATCCCTGACACGCACCCAAGCCTCTTCCACTGCGGCCTCTGTTCCCTCCATTCCTTCTCCGTTCCACTCTTCCCCACCGGGCCCAGTTAGGACCTAGAATTTTCTTCCGTACCATCTTCCTTATTGCGTGCTCCAAGCAGCTGTGAATAAAGATTATTTTTATCTTTCCCTTCACTTTTACATAAGAGTAGCCTATTTCCCCCAGTTCGGCACCTTGATTTTTTTCATTAACAACATATCTTAGAATCTTCCCACATCAGTGCATACGGCCGCTTCCCCTTCAGATAGACATTTTTTAATATGGTCGTAGCTTAGGCTCATTTCCTTCCTTAGAACCAGGCAGCACCAAACGTTAGCCGGGGTGGGTGCCTGGAGACCATGTCGCCTGGAATTCTTTTTTTTTTTTTTTTTTTTAATGTTTATTTATTTTTGAGAGAGAGAGACAGAGAAACAGAGAGCAAGCAGGAGAGGGGCAGAGAGAGAGAGAGAGGGACACACAGAATCCCAAGCAGGTCCCAGGCTCCGAGCTGTCAGCACAGGGCCCAATGTGGGGCTTGAACTCCCGAACGGTGAGATCATGACCTGAGCCGAAGTCGGACGCTTGACCAGCCGAGCCACCCAGGTGCCCCTCAACTGGAATTCTTAAGGTGGGGTCCAGGGTTTGTTTTCAGGGGCCCGTGAATTCTTCAAAGCTTCGAGCAGGTGGCATAAGAGTGGACTTTTTGGGGGAGAGGGGAGTCCAGTGTCCGGCACGTCCCCACATGATGCCAGTGGTTACCTGGAGTGGGGGATGGGATGGGCACTGTGTGGATAGATGGATGGGGTGGAGAGTTTTCATTATTTGACTTTTCATGTATTTAACGCTGTCCTGAACCCGTGAATGCAGGATATTGACGTGGGGTGGGAGAGAAGGTTGACTGTCTCTTTCATTGGCTTACTCCGGTAGGCTGAAAAGCATCAGGTGAACGCCAGTCCCCTCCCGGCCTGTTGTTGTAGGGTAGGACTTCCTGGCCTGGGATGTGTGGATGGAGGGGTGTGTCCACGAGCCGTCTGGGAGGACCCACGGAACTGTGGGTGTACAGGTACACACAGGTGCTGTTCAGGAGACAAGGGGTCTGGCGTTCTCCAAAACCGTCCGGTCCAGTCTACCTCCTTTTACACGTGGGGCTTCCTCCAGGAGCCCGGAGGAGGGGTGGGACTCCTGAGGCCACACTAAGCCAGGGCAGAGCTGCTGGTGGGCATCCCTGCTCCCACACGCTCCCTCGGCGTAATCAACCAGAATGGGATCCTCTCTTGGAGGCGGTGCGTTCCCCAGAGATCGCCAGCTCCAGACCTTCCTCAGCCGTGTGCGTCAGGGACTTCTTGCAGAGGCGACAGATGGCTCAGCTGGGCCATCGCCCCTGAGACCCCAGACCCCAGGGCTCCATAGCTGCTACAGGCAAAGACAAGCCTCTCTGCCCAATCATGCCCTTCCGTGTGGTTTGGGGCCCATCCACGCTAAGATTCCCTGGTAGTAGTTTTCCATTCCAAAGAGTTCTGTCTGCCTTTTTCCTATGATGAAACTAATAACATCTGACACTTTTAAAGTACTTACTGGCTGTGTATCAGGCTTCATTCTAGGTGATGTATATATATCATGGGTGTGTATGCATACGTACTTATAGACGGATATGGGTACAGAGCTATATTCATGCATTTAATGCTTATAAACAACCCTACAAGGTAGGTAGTGTTATTATCCCCCATTTTAACTGTTGAGGAGACAGAGGCCTGGAGAGGTTAAGTCTTGCCTGAGGTCACACAGTTGGTAAGAGGCAGAGCTGGGCTTCAGGTCCGGGTATTGCAAAGTAGAGGCTGAGCCCTTAACCTCTGCTATATTGCTTTTCATACCTGTAATTAATAAGTTCCTGTCTCATTTAATAATTACACAGCAGCAGGTGTCTGAGAGACGTGAATTAACACAAGTTTTTTTAGAAGTTGTTTATTTCTCTCTCATGTGCTATTCCAGACATAGGAAAACCAGGATTCTGTCATCTTCTGCAACCCAGATTCCTTCCTGCCTTTTTTCTACCGTCAATAGGTTTTGCCCCTTGTCTGCATGGCCCAAGATGGCTGCTGAAGATCCAGCCATCACATCCACATTCTAGGAGGGAAGCAGAAATCAAGGAGGCCTATTCTTTCTCTTTAAGGACACTCCTCCAAAGCCCAGCACAATACACGGTGTTTACATTTTATTGGCCAGGACTTCACCTTCTCTCCATTTCTAGCTGTTAGCGAGGCTGGAATTGTAGTCTTTATTTAGGAGTTCTCTTTTTGAGACAAAAGGGGAAGACAGATATTGGGAAACATCTAGCAATCTGCTACAATTTTGTTTGGGGCTTTTCTTTTGTTCATTAAAAGACAAAAAAAGAGGAGCGCCTGGGTGGCTCAGTCGGTTAAGCGTTTGACTTCAGCTCAGGTCATGATCTCACGGTTCACGGGTTTGAGCCCTGCTTTGGCCTCTGTGCTGACAGGGCAGAGCCTGGATCCTGCTTTGGCTTCTGTGTCTCCCTCTCTCTCTGCCCCTCCCCTGCTCATGCTGTCTCTCTCTCAAAAATAAATAAACCTTAAAAAAAAATTAAAAACAAAAAAAAATTCAAAACGAAAAGCCTTAAGAAGAAAGTAAAAATCACCTAAGGATAACCATCAGTCATCATTACTCCATTGGTGGTGATCCTTTTACATGTTGATTCATATAAATGCTGGGGGTTTTTTGTTTGTTTGTTTTGTTTTTTTTAAGTAGGTTCTTCTCCCAACGTGGGGCTTGAACTCGCAACCCCCGAGATCAGGAGTCGCGTACTCCACTGACTGAGCCAGCCAAGTGCCCCTGGTTTTTTTTATTTAGGATTTTTAAGGCAGTATTGTGTCTTGTGGCCTATTGTTTTTGTATACCTTCCCCCTACTCTCCCAAACCAGGAAATCCATTTGAAAGTCTGATGTGTATCATTTCATACCTCTCTCTCTCTGTGTGGTTTTGGGTTTTTTTGTGTTTCGTTTGTTTGTTTTTTTAATTTTTTTTTTTCAACGTTTATTTATTTTTGGGACAGAGAGAGACAGAGCATGAATGGGGGAGGGGCAGAGAGAGAGGGAGACACAGAATCGGAAACAGGCTCCAGGCTCTGAGCCATCAGCCCAGAGCCTGACGCGGGGCTCGAACTCGCGGACCGCGAGATCGTGACCTGAGCTGAAGTCAGACGCTCAACCGACTGCGCCACCCAGGCGCCCCTGTTTGTTTGTTTTTTAAGTAATCTCTACACCCAATGTGGGGCTAGAACTCACAATCCTAAGATAAAGAGTTCCATGGTTTTCTGACCAAGCCAGGCAGGTGCCCCTTTAGAACTTTTTCATCTTCCCCAACTGAAACACTGTACCCATTAAACACTAACTCCCATTCCTTCCTCCCCCTCAGATTTGTTGTTTTCTAACATGTTTATTATACAAAATTGGAGTCCTATTCTACATAACTTTCCTTCTCTTCCTTTCTTTCCATACTTGCCTCGCTCTTTTATCTAAACAAAAACATTTTTTTAATGTTTATTTATTTGGGAAAGCACACACTTGCGTGAGCGGTGGAGGGGCAGAGCGAGAGGGAGAGAGAATCCAGGTAGGCTCTGTGCTGTCAGCACTGATCCCAACTTGGGGCTCGAACCCATGAACCGTGAGATCATGACCTGAGCTGAGATCGAGAGTCAGATGCTTAACCGACCGAGCCACCCAGGCTCCCCTCGCCTTTCTCTTTTAATAGTATGTCCTGGAAATACTGCGAAGTCAGTGCTGATTCTAAGGCTGTGCAATACTGCGTTTATTCAGTTTTGTGAATTGAAAATAGGACGCCAGCATATTTGTTTTCGTGTCATTTTGGTTTTGTTTCTGTTTTCTCTGTCGTGTTACTGACTATACGGTACTTCTGCCTCAAAGTAAACTCTGTCCCCCACGTGAGGCTCAAACTCATGACCCCGAGGTCAAGAGTCACGTGCTGCCAGCATGGTACTTTGAAAGTTCTCTTGGGGCCCCTGGGTGGCTCAGTTGGTTAAGCGTCCGGCTTCGGCTCAGGTCGTGATCTCACGGTTTATGGGTTCGAGCTCTGCGTCCGGCTCTGGGCTGACAGCTCAGAGCCTGGAGCTTGCTTGGGATTCTGTGTCTCCCTCTCTCGCTGCCCCTCCCCTGCTCGTGCTCTCTCTGTCTCTCAAAAATAAACATTAAAAAAAAATAAAGCTCTGTTGATACAAATTTTGAGGGTTTTTTTTTTTTTTAATGTTTTTTGAATGCTTGTTATTGAGAGACAGAGAGGTAGACCCTGAGCAGCGGAGGGGCAGAGAGAGAGAGGGAGACACAGAATCCGAAGCAGGCTCCAGGCTCCGAGCTGTCAGCACAGAGTCCAACGTGGGGCTCGAACTCACAAACTGCGAGATCACGACCTGAGCCGAAGTCGGATGCTTAATCGACTGAGCCACCTAGGTGCCCTCAAATTTTGAGGGTTTTTGTAACAGATTCTGCAACATCAGAGTTAAGTTGTGAGCATCTCAGAATTATTTGTAGGAATAATTTCAGACCTAGGATGAACATATTTTCTCCAGGAGGACATGCTGTCCATCCACTGGCTGCTGGGGGCATCAACCATCCGAGGTCTCTTTGCACCAGGTGATTGCTGAGGAGGGCTCGGCTTCACCTGCCTCCTGGGTCCTGGGTGTGGGGCCCTGTGCGGTCTTAGTTTCTCATGTGGTAGGTCTCATGTGGGGCTCGGCTAGCATTTCTGTTACCCACCAGAATACCTGGCAAGTGTCCTCAGATATAAAAAGAAGCTTCTGGTAGTGTTTCATTTCTCTTGTTTCCAGTCTTCCCTTCAGTTTTTGCCTGATAAATCTATAGTCTTGTTCATTCTTCAGTGTTTTTTTGTTTTTAATTTATTATTTTTTTTAAATTTGCATCCAAATTAGTTAGCATATAGTGCAACAATGATTTCAGGAGTAGATTCCTTAGTGCCCCTGACCCATTTAGCCCATCCCCCCCTCCCACAACCCCTCCAGCAACCCTCAGTTTGTTCCCCATATTTATGAGTCTCTTCTGTTTTGTCCCCCTCCCTGTTTTTATATTATTTTTGTTTCCCTTCCCTCATGTTCATCTGTTTTGTCTCTTAAAGTCCTCGTGTGAGTGAAGTCATATGATTTTTGTCTTTCTCTGACTAATTTCACTTAGCATAATACCCTCCAGTTCCATCCACATAGTTGCAAATGGCAAGATTTCATTCTTTTTGATTGCCGAGTAATACTCCACTGTATATATAGACCACACCTTCTTTATCCATTCATCCATCGAGGGACATTTGGGCTCTTTCCAGACTTTGGCTATTGTTGATAGTGCTGCTATAGACATGGGGTGCATGTGTCCCTTTGAAACAGCGCACCTGGGGGCACCTGGGTGGCTCAGTCGGTTGAGCGTCCGTCCGACTTTGGCTCAGGTCATGATCTCACAGCTCGTGAGTTTGAGCCCTGCGTCGGGCTCTGTGCTGACAGCTCAGAGCCTGGAGCCTGTTTCGGATTCTGTGTCTCCCTCTCTCTCCGCCCCTAACCCACTCGCATTCTGTCTCTGTCTCTCTCAAAAATAAACATTAAAAAAACAAAACAAAACAAAACAGCACACCTGTATCCCTTGGATATATTCTTCAGTGCTTTTAAGAAAATGTATTTACAGGGGCTACCTCAGGCAGTGGAGATTGTAACTCTTGATCTCGGGGTCGTGGGTTCAAGCCCCACGTTGGGTGCAGAGATTATTTAAATGAATAAATAATTAAAACTTTAAAAAAAAGATAGTATGTATTTACATATATTCGTACATAAACTTGATAAAAAAAAGCATACATAAGAGAACCAGGAGCAGAATATATCTTTGCTACATCAAGATACATAATTATGTGTAGAAAACCAGCATTGATATGTTCTTAGTATATTAATTTTTACTAATCTTTTCCAAGTTGTTTCCAACCGCAGTGTTGGCCTGAATCGCCTAGCCCAACATTACTAAAACTTGGGAGTAACCCTTGACTCTGTCTGCTTCTCAAGTACTTCAGTTGACTTGAAGTTCTAAAATGTGGCTCTCAAAGGTGCCGTGCCTCCAAAATGCTGAGGTTCCAGATTCTTAGTGTCCTCTCACTTTGGGGTCCCAGGGGCCTGGCGTGTTAGGTTTCCTAGGTCTGAGGTTAGAAGGTCCAAGCCCTCGCAGCCCCGTGGCCACCAGGGCCTTTTGGGAAACGTGGGCAGCACCCCAGATACGGCCTCTGGGGGCATCTTGTCTTCCCAGTAGCCCAGGGGCTGCCTTCTCAGGGGCCCTCCCTGCTCCCTGCTCCGCCACCTGCCCCGGGTCAGGCCCTACCTAGCCCGTGCTGAGTCTGGAGGAGGTCAGGCAGACCCACGTTGCAAAGAAGAGGCTTGGGACTCACCACCTGTCCTGCTTGCCTCCTCAGGATCTTCATCATCTGGGTCATCAGCAGCTGGTTCCGCCGAGGGCCGGCCCCTCAGGACCAGGCGGGCCCTGGAGGAGCCCCGCGCGTCGCCAGCCGCAACCTGTTCCCCAAAGACACTTTAATGGTAACCGCCGGCTGGGAGGCCAGACTCGGGAGATGACGGTGTGGGGGAGGGTGTGAGGGAGCGGCTTGAGCAGTTGGGACAGACAGGTCCCTGGTCACTGTCAGCCGCGCACGGGTCTGGGCTTGAGGAGCTCCGGGTCCGTTCTCAGCCCATGAGACCTGTGTCAATCTAGCAACACGCTTAAGGAAAGAGTAAATTCTGGTTTTGTGGGGAAGAGAGACATCAGAGGTTTCACGCAGTTGTTTGCAAACGCTTTTAACAGGGCCTGTACGTATTTCAAAAGTCTGCTTAGGTTTCAGAATTGCGAAGAGAGGTGTGCAGGGGACGGGTTGGAAAGAAATGGGAGGGAGAGAGCAAGGAGCCCGGCAGAGGGGGACGAGGGACACGCGTCCTGCAGGATCCCGAGTGGCCGGGGTTCGGGAGCACCCGCAGCCAGTGCTCAGACCCTGGTCACCCAGACTCCTCCCGCCTTTGCGCTTCTCCACAGCTCTGGGATCCCCGACTGCACAGAGTTCTGGTTAGCGGGTGCCCGCTGCTCAGATGCGCTTTATCAGTGGGCCTCTGGGGCTCTGGACAAAGATGGCCATGGGGACTTGTGAAGGGAGGGCGCTCTCCGAGGCCTGGTTTCTCCACTTCCTGGTGTTTTCAGGGACCAGCTAACCCTCTTGCCGGTCTGACTGTGCTTTATTCACAAGCCTGCAGAGCTCTGACCAAGAAGGCTGTAAGAGACTGAGAAGGGAGAAGATAATTCCGGAGACTTTGATCCCTTCTGACCCCAAATTCTTCTTTCTTTCTTTCTTTCTTTCTTTCTTTCTTTCTTTCTTTCTTTCTTTCTTTTTCTTCTTTATTTCTTCTTTCTTCCTTCCTTCCTTCCTTCCTTCCTTCCTTCCTTCCTTCCTTTCTAGAAGTAGGGCTCAAACTCACTCCCATCGCTGGCCGGCCAAGCCAGTCAGGCGCTGCCCCCAGATTCTAAGTGGCAGGCTGGCCGTTCTTCGGCTGTTTCTTGCTCATGGATGCCACAGGCTCGGACCAAGACAGACGTGGTGGCGGGGGAGGGTTGAGAAAAAACATTTATTCTAGCAGCTGCTGTTCTTCACCTGCCCCCTTTCCGCTCCCTCCGCAACACCGGGGGTATCAGTGTGCTGCCGGCTCTTTATCCCCCAGCCTCCAGAGGCTCGGCAGCAGCCCTGAGCCCCCTCCCCGCCCGCCCCCCCCACAGAACCTGCACGTGTACATCTCCGAGCACGAGCACTTTACAGACTTCAACGCCACGTCGGCGCTCTTCTGGGAGCAGCACGACCTCGTGTACGGCGACTGGACCAGCGGCGAGAACTCGGATGGCTGCTACGAGCACTTCGCCGAGCTTGACATCCCGCAGGTGGGGGCAGCTCCCGGTTTCTTCCGACTCCCAGTCCCGCCGCCGAGCGCAGGCTCCAGGCTGGGCGCCGTCCTCCGTTCTCACGCTGTGTGACCACAGGGAGGTCCCCGAGGTCTCTGGGCCTTCCTTGGCCTCCCCATCTGAAAAATGTGGGTGGGGTTGAAATTGGTCTGGGATCCTCCCAGCTACCTCTAGGGTAGAGAGAGAGAGCTTAGGTGACTTACAAGGTCAGACGGCTCGTGAGCGATTCGAGCTCAGGCCGTCTGGCTCTGGACCGGCAGCCGCAGGTCCGAATCTGTCTCCCCCAGGGAGCCTTCCTTGACGCTCAGGCTCGGGCAGCTGGCCTTCTCTGGACTTCTGCATCCAAGCCTGCCCGCTCTGGGTTGTCCCTCCCAGGGCTGGTTTGGTCACCACTGTGTCCCCAGCCCTGCACGGCATGGGGCCGATACCTCAGCGACTATGCGTGTCAGTGAAAGTAATGGATCGGTGGACCAGTGGGTGGGGACATCTCTCTGGGGCTGCCCTGTCTTTCATTTCTCCCCAGCGGGTCTTCTCCTCAGCCCCTGGGTGGGGGGGGAGTGATGTCTGCTGTGGCTTGGCGCCTGGAAGTAGGGTGCGTGCACAGTCTTTCCGAGGCGGGTAGGGTAGCTTGCAGAGGAGTGGCGCCCCCGGCCCCGTCCTCGTCCTTGCCGCGAGACCCCAGGAAGGCCGAGGGGGCCGCAGGTTGGGTGGGGAGAGCTGCTCCGCAGCGTCCAGTCTGACCCTCCTTCCCAGCTGCTTTGGGTGTGGACCTGGTGCTGGGTGATTCAGGGCAGCTTGGGGTATGAGATCGGGCAGATCAGGGGAGTGGGCAGGAGTGTGGGCTTGGATGGGCAGGTGAGTTGTTTGTCTCTAGGAATTAGTAGCCCTGGGAGGGGCGGCCTCTCCCCAGCCAGGGGAGACCCCCCCCCCCCAAGATGTTGAAACAATAAAAATACACAAAACATAATTAACACAGAGGTGGGCTTAAAAGGCAGGGAAGTGACAGGGACACGGTGTGGCCAAGTTAATCCAAGCTCTGCTTGAGGAGCAGACGGGCCTCAGGCACACGACCACCGTCTTGGGTTTCCTCATCTGCGTCAGGTGGGAGTGAGAGTAGTCCCCTTCCTGGGGAGATCGTAGGTGACAGACAGGCACAGGCAGAGAAGGGGGGGACACAGACGGTGACAGAACCACACAGGAGCCCCCAGACTGGCTTCAGATCCGCTTATTCACCACATGTCACGTAACCCTCCTCGTGAGGCCCACTTGCCTCATCTGGAAAATGGGGCCAGTAACACCACTGCTGCGTCAGGTGTATGTGGGTTCCTTACACACGCGTGACTTGGAGGTCACCGGTGGAAGTGACCCTGCCTCGCTGCTGGATGGGTTGGAACTGCTGGTGTTTCTTGAGCTGCTGCCCCGTGCCCGAGTGGCCGTGCCAGGAGCTCTCGGGTCACTTTGGCGCTCTCGTAAGCTCAGGGATGGCCGTCTTCGTCGTGCAGCCGGGCACTGAGGCCCCGCCAGGTGGAGCCCAGGGTCACACAGCCAGGGTGCGTTCGAGGCGGGGCTCGGACCTGAGCGTGTCTGACATCAGTGGCTTGCTCGCGGGCGCCCGGCCACGCCGGCCCACGCCAGCACTCCGGAGCAGGGACCTGGAGCCGGGTGCTGAGAGGGGCCTCAGCCCTTCCTTTTCCCCTGTCGGTCTGCCTTGCAGAGCGTCCAGCAGAATGGTTCCATCTACATCCACGTCTACTTCACCAAGAGCGGCTTCCACCCGGACCCCCGGCAGAAGGCCCTGTACCGCCGGCTCGCCACCGTCCACATGTCACGGAGTAAGCACCCCCACCGTGCGGCAGACCCCCAATGCCAGGCCCACAAGGGCAGGCAGGAACCCCAGCCGGTGGGGGGGGGGGGGAGGCGCTGGGGTGGGCAGGCCAGCTCCAACCGGGAGCTGACGGGGGAGGAGTCAGAGAGCAGGTAGGGAAAGGGACTTTTGACAGTCAGGACGGGCTTCCTAGAAGGGGAGGGCAGGGGGAAGGCGGGGCTGGCTTGTGCCCGCTGCCAGGCCTGGTGGGAGCGGACGTTCCAGAATGGTCTGTGAGGCAGCAACAAAGATTAAGCAGGCTGAAGCCGGGAGGACACTTGGGGCTCATCTCCTGCGTGGCGTCTGTAACCGCGTGAACGGGTCTTGCGCAAACGCACCGCCCTTCGGGGGTCCTGTGGGGTGGTGCCTGGCTCCCAGGGTGTTCTCGGGTGAGTGTGCTGTGAGGGCCACGCGGCTGGATGAGCCACCCCCCTTCCCGTCCTCATTCTGGCCAGCCAGCCGTCTGGCGCTGGCTGTTCACCAGAAGAATCCCGACTCTGTGGATAAAACCCAGGGACTCCGAGTGACCCCGACAAGCCCTGGGGGAGGGCCGGCCACTTGGGACTTCCGACGTAATCTGACCGGGGTTTTTCTCTGCCCGGGGCTTCATCTTAAACTTCAACTCTTCTTGCGCATACGCGGTTTAAAATCCAAATAATTCAACAAGATGGCGCAAGTCCTGTCTCCCTTCACCTCTCCCCCTTCCCCCCCGCTTCCCACTCCCCACAGCCAACTGCTTTCAAGCTCCGGTAGCTGCTCTTCGGCTGCTTGCTTAACCTCCACAGTTCCCGATTAGCCGGGTGATGCCGCGGTTTCTTGGTTTTTCAGTTTTAGACATTTTTCTTCGCTTCCTGCTCTGGAAGAGAAAACCCTAATACAGGAGTAAGATTTTGATTACGTTAATATTCAGTGGCGTGGCTTGTTTGCATCCGAGCCACACGGTGGGCACAGTTATTTTTCCCTTCCGGTCCAACTTCTCATTTTGCACGAGCTTGATCGTGGTTGGCGTCTTTTTGCTCCCACTTTGTGTCTTTGTCCTGGAGTCCACCGTGTCCTGATTGGCCGCCCGGTAGGACTCTCTCACCGTACTTGGGCTTCAGCAGATCTAGAAACTCCATGGCTCCCTCAGGAAGTTCCCGTTCCCTTCTTGTGAGTCTCGTGTGCCCACCTTGCTTTTTGAGTTCAGATCCCTCCGGCTGTTTTTGTGTGGGGCAGTGATAGATGTACGTCTCCTCGTGCGGGTTAGGTCTTTGCTAATTTTGGAGGGTATAAAAATATCCCAGAGGACCATCTGATTTTTTCATTATCACCTGTACTGGGCAAAACAAAAGGTCGATGACCCTGTCTCAGTCTCCAGAACTGATTGGCGGAAGTCCCCTCGTGTGTGCCGAGCTCTGCCGTGTGCGTGTGTCTGTGGAACATGATGTGTGGCATCCACTAGCGGGATCTGGTGCAGGCAGAGGCAAGCGGAGGGAGCGTGGCTTGCGTGGGTAGACTCCACAGGTGTGGCCCTGGGAGTGGGATTTGTCGGGAGCTCCGGGTTAGATGTGCCGGACACCTCGGAGGCTGCCTTGAACGTGGCCCAGGAGGGGGGCGGCTCACCCGCCTCTCATTTGCCCCCGACCGACGCCAGTGTTATTTTCTGGGGTTTTGCCTCTTGGTGAAACGTGATCCGTATTAATGCGCGGCTAAGGTCATGTTCGTGGTCAGCGTGACACGTGTTGGCCTGGTCTGCAAAATAGCATCTGTAGCCCATGGGACCTGAAAAGCCCGCTAGGACCCTCCAGGCCTCCCTTCCCGGCCTCGCAGCTAGGACCCCTTGGAGCAGGGTCTTGGAGGGACTCGAGCTGGTCCCACGTCAAGTCCAGGGGGAAGAACGGGAGTGTGGGATCAGAGAAGTCCCCTCTGTCTCTGTCCCCAGAGGGCCAGTAGTTAGGGCACAGAGGAGGATGGTGTCATAGAGCTAACAGCAGCCACAGAAGTCCTTTACGTTTTCTAGTGGCCACTTAGTGTTAGCAATAGTTTTATTGAGGTCAACACGTTGTCATTTCAGTGTGGAATCAATGGGGAAAATTGGTGAGGTATCTTCGTCTTTGCCTTAAGTTGGTTTTTTTTTTTTTTTTTTTTTTTTCTGTTTTGGTTTGGGGTTTTTTTTGACATTTTTATTCTTGAGAGAGAGACTGAGCTCAAACGGGGGAGGAGCAGAGAGAGAGGGAGACACAGAATCCGAAGCGGGCTCCAGGCTCTGAGCCGTTAGCACAGAGTCTGACGTGGGGCTCGAATTCATGAACTGTGAGACCTTGAGCCAAAGTTGGACACTTCACCGACTGAGCCACCCAGGCGCCCCCCGCCTTACCTTTTGAAATCTAGTGTGTGTGATGCACTCACAGCAGATCTCGGTCTGGCCCAGCCACATCATCAGTGTCCACAGCCTCCTGTGGCCACTGATTATACTGGCTGGTGCCATTCTGGGAGCTGTAACTTCGAGAAAAGGGGACTCTTGTCCCCCATGGAAGGCAGGCCCATCTCATGTTATAGGCCATTTTGCATGCCACCAAATCATAAAATGCCACCTGAGCCGAAGCCACTCTCCTTCTGGGGCCAGGCCGGATACGGCTCCTCCCTTCCCTGGACAGCTTCTCCCTGGAACAGGAGCAGGGCACGTCCGCCTGGAAGGTTCCCTCCAGGATGCCCACCCTCGGGTGTTTCCTGCTCTCCCTGGACATGGAGGCAAGGTCTCCAATGAATGGACGTGGGAGGAGTGGTGGGTGATGTTGACGCCGACAGGGAGAGCAGCAGGCTCTGGCCTGAAACCAAAAGCCAATTCCCAGAAGCCTTTTCACACTTGAGCTCATCCATAGAGTCCAAGAGTCCCAAGCCCTGGTTCCGAGTCGGTGAGAGAGATCTGGGCCCTGTGGCTGGTGTTAATGTGACGGGCAGGGACCCTGTAGAGCAGGGAGCCACTTCCCAGCGGTTCTGCCAAGAAGGGGTGGGGCTTTGAACCCCATTCTCCGGAGGAGGGACTGAAGTCCAAGGAAGCCATGTAGCTCACAGAGGTCCCTCGGGGAGCCGGAGCCGGGATGTGACCCCAGAGACCCCGCTCTTGGCCCGCTCCCTTTTGCATTTCCCCCTCTCTCCCCGGCCCTCGGGCAGGAGGGAGTCCTGGGAGGGGCGGGTTGCCTTCGTGCTCCCACGAGGAAGAGCTGAAGAGTACAGGGCCAGGGCGGAGGAGGGGAGACGGAGCTCAGGCGGGCACCGGCGTCCTCTTCCTGGCAAGTCTTGGCAGTCTTCCGGGCAGGGTGGCAGGGAGCCCGTAGCCAACCTGGCCTCTGCAAGGGGAAGTGAGGTCCGCTGCCGGCTGGGGATTCACAGCCCCTCAGTATCTCTCACATTGGTGGCTCCGGGCCTTCTCCAGAACTGTCCACAGCCCCCCTGTTTGTGTCTTTGGGTTCTACTAGTTGTCAGTCCTGGGGTTGGCAGACCGGACGAGGCAGCGGACGAGCCAGCCGACGGGGAGGTGAACTTGGGGCCGGGGCAAAAAGTGGTGGAGGAGACAGAAGTGGCAAGGAGGGCGGCTGGACGGCCTCCTGCAGTGGGGTGCACAGGGAAGCCTGTGGAAGGGGAGCATGTCACCAGGGACCTGAAGGGTACAGAGGAGCCAGGCGGGAAGGTTCCGACCACGGCGGATGCGTGCCGGGGAGATGGAGCGGCACCTCCGAAGGCCCGGGGTTGGCGGGTGCGAGGAGAGAGGAGTGAGGCGGGCGAAGGCGGGAGGTCGGTGCGGCCGTGGTGAGCGTGGCAGGCGCCCTGCTCCAGGAGCGGGAGCCTTCGGAGGCTCTGGAGCAGCTGCACGTGAGCTGATCCTTGGTTCAAAAGGATCGCTGCCTTGTGGAGAGAAGGCTTTGGGGGCAGGAGCGGGCCACCAGGGGGCCGGGAGGAGAGGGTGGCCCGCTGGGGGGAGGAGGGGTTGGATGCTAGGCACGTGCTGGGTGGGGAGCGGCCGATGGAACGGAAGGAGAAGATTCTGGAGAAGGGCCCCTCCAGGGCTTTGCCTGGGGCAGTATGGCAGATGTTGGCGTCCCTGTGAAGTTGGGGGATTGGGCGGTGGGCTTTGAAGGGGCAGTTGCGGCTCTCGGCCACTGTTCTCATCTGCTGCGGGCTGGAGGGCAGTGCGCGGCTGTTGGTGGGCAGAGGTCCGGTGTCCGGCGCCGGCGGGTCTCATGTCCCCCCTCTTTCCTCTGCCCCCCCCACCCCCCAACAGTGATCAACAAATACAAGCGCCGGCGATTTCAGAAAACCAAGAACCTGTTGACGGGAGAGACAGAAGCGGATCCAGAAATGATCAAGGTAAACGCGAGCACAGCTGTCGGATCTTGGGGGAGCACCTGGCCTTTCACAGCCCAGCAGCCGGCGTCCGCGGGTTCCCCTGTGGCACTCCCACTGAGCCGCTGTGGGGGCTTGCTTGGGCCACCTCGCCTCTCTGTGCCTCAGTTTCCTCTCTGGAAACCGGGTAAGGAGTCAGAGCTACCTCTCAGGCTGGGGAGGACTCCGGGCAAGCATACAGCAGTCAGCACCTACGGAGCAAGCGTTCTGCCCGCTGAACACGCACGTACTTAGACGCTTCTCACCAGCCCCGCCGGGAGGGTCCCGTCACTGTTCCCATGTTCAGACCAGGAGACTTGCCCGGAGTGTCACAGTCAGGACCCGGCAGGGCCCGGATTCACACCCAAGCAGTCAGGCCCCAGGGCTCAGACTCACCCTGGCACAGAGTAGGCACCTGATGATGTGACTCTAGCAGGAATACTCCCTGGCAGGCTGGGGTGCTGGGGTGTTAACCCGTGATGGGCGCCAAGACCTTCCTTTCTCTACAAGCTGGTCCCTGGTGAGAGGGATGGTCCCCAAGCCCGGAGGCTGCGTGTGGGTCCCACATCCGTGCTGTCACAAGGCCAGGCTTTGCAGCCTGGGACATGACCCCATCCACGACCTCAGGCCTGGGTCTCCTGCTCTGTTAGGTAGTTGGGGGGATTCTGTAAAGGCTGGCATGGGGACCGTCTGGGGTGAGCCTTTGGCCAGTGGTCACCGTGATGGTTATTGTTCTGCTGTCTCAAATGTCACGGGAGCCCTCAGGAGAAAGCAGGCAGCTGTCTCCGAGGCCCCCTCTCCCAACCCTGCCTCACTCGGTCTCCCCTCAGAGGGCCGAGGACTATGGGCCCGTGGAGGTGATCTCCCACTGGCACCCCAACATCACCATCAACATCGTGGACGACCACACGCCGTGGGTGAAAGGCAGCGTGCCTCCTCCTCTGGACCAGTGTGAGCCCCCACCCGCCTCGGGCCCTTGCCCGGGCTGTTTCCTTGGCTTTCCACCCCCACTCCCTGAGAGTTTTGGTCCCCGCTACCCCCAGCACTCCCCTTTATCTTCTCTCCTTCCTGTACCTTCCGGTGACCCCGGCACTGACCGCCCGTGTGCGTGCCAAAACCAGTCCCCTGGCAAGTCTCACCTGGCTCCTGAGCTGTTGGACCCAACGTCTGAGGTTGGGACAGCATCACTTAAAAACCCAGATTTCTGATTTCTTTCACAAAGCCGATATGTTGGAATCATGGATGGGGCAGCCGCGGGCCGGAGCTGAGCCCTAGCTGTCCCCTTCCGGCGGGGTCCGCCTGGCTTTTTCTGCCCTGTTCCCTCCGCTGAGGTCAGGCAGTCCCTTGGCCCCTTGTGGTGTAGCCAAAAAGCGTCCCCTGTCAGAGGGGCCCCGTCAGATCCCTGCAGGCCCCTGGATGTGCCGCCTTCGTTCTTGGAGGTGCGAGGGCTCTCCCCAGCCTCTTGGGTGCCGGTGGCCTGCAGCCCGGGCTAAGAGGCGCCCCTGCCCCACGTGCCCGCAGATGTGAAGTTTGACGCCGTCAGTGGTGACTACTACCCCATCATCTACTTCAACGACTACTGGAACCTGCAGAAGGACTACTACCCCATCAATGAGAGCCTGGCCAGCCTGCCGCTCCGCGTGTCTTTCTGCCCGCTGTCGCTCTGGCGCTGGCAGCTCTATGCCGCCCAGAGCACCAAGTCGCCCTGGAACTTCCTGGGGGACGAGCTGTATGAGCAGTCGGACGAGGAGCAGGACTCAGTGAAGGTGACAGGGGACAGGGGGCTTTCCAGCACCTTCCCGGGCAGCGAGAGGGGAAGGGGGAGGAGAGGTGGCAGCCTGAGGACCTCCGGCCCGAGCTGCCTGCCCAGCTCCACAGCCTCCTGGGCCCCCTCCTGCGGCAGGCCCCGGCTGGCTCGGGGGTCCTGTCTCCGAGGCTCCTGTGGACCTTCTTGTCACAGCCTTTACGTCAGCTTGGTTGGGCCTTCTGGGTCTGGACCTGCATTCCCCTCCCCGCACCCCCCGCCGCCACGGCCTGTCCCTTTGACCCTGAGCTCCGACTCCATGTCTCTTCTCCCCCTTACTGTGTCCTTGAACGTCTGTTGTTCCCACCTTTCTTCCTGGCCTTTCCGTGACCAGGAGACTCAGTGGTGCCTCCCTGGGCTTGTCTCTGGGGTTGAGTTTCCAGTCCTCACCCCAGCTGTCCCTTCATGTGTTTTGGTCACTCTGCTTCTCTCCCCATTACTGTCTCTCCACCCCCCTCGCCTCCCGTCTGTAAAGCACTTGCCCGCCTCTCCGTGCCCCCCTGCCCGTCCTGACCCACTCTCCTGCTGGCCAGTGTGCTCTCTCTGCCCCGGGGGCAGCCCCCCGGGCTCCGGTCTTCTGGGGCCCAGGGGAAGGGGAGTGGGGCTGGCTAACGAACATGCCGCAGCGGTCACCCCTGGGCAAGGGCGCAACGGTGCTCACCGGCATCTCCCCCCACCTCTAGGTTGCCCTCCTAGAGACCAACCCCTACCTGCTGGCGCTCACCATCATCGTGTCCATCGTCCACAGTGTCTTTGAGTTCCTGGCCTTCAAGAACGGTAGGGTTGGGACCCTGGGGCCGATGAGAGGCCACAGGGGCTGGGGATAGGAGGGTGTGCGGTGGGGGCTAGGGTCTGCCCCCTTCCTTCCCTCCTTCCCCATAGGTTCGCCCTCTACGTGGGGTCTCTCAGCCCCACTCTCCAGAGGCCTGAGGAGCTGGGGAGGGTAATGGCCCCAAAACTCCCAGCCCAGAAACTCCCATCCAGCGGGTGTGGCACCGGGGAAGGAGCTGGCCTGCTGTGCCGGCAGAAGCCAGGATGGCACCACCAGGAAGCGGGGCTGGGGAACTCCAGGGCTGGGAACAGGGAAGCCCCAGGGCTACTCCCGCTGCCCTGCACAGCAGCTCTTTGGTGGGAGAGGCCCCTCAAGGCTGTGCGGATGGGGACCACCTGGGTGGGGAGGCAACAGCCCTGTCCCCAGAAGGCCCCTACGTTCCAAAGGCCAACAGTGCTGATGGCCAGCATTTCAGGGGGAACTGGCCAGGTGCCGGGCACCATTCTTAGTGCCCTCACTAGGTACTTGCCGAGTCCCCATGACCCCAGCCCCACGAGGAAGCCTGTCGTTACCTCTGTGCTTAGGGGTGAGGAAGTGGACGCTCAGGGAGGTTAGGTAACTTGCCCGTAGTCACGCAGCTCCCACGTGGCAGAGCCAGGATTTGGACCCGGGCGGAGGCTCCATCACCCAGTCTCATCCTCTAAGCCCCGTGGGCCACTGCTTCCTTCCCCGGAGAGCTGCAGGCGGGGGGCGGAGGGCCTCCCGCTCTACAGCTTGCGCAAGCAGCAGTACTAACGGGCACTAGCGTTCTTAAGACGGTACTGCCGTGGTTGAGAGTTACCTTCTAGAAGTTTCTGCCATCCAAATGGGACAGTAGGTAGTGGCGACCACTGGTAGCTGTGCCATATGGAGCACTCGCTGTGCCTGGGCACGCCGTGGCTCCCAGACTTCCTGCTGACTGCCGGCTGGGTCGCCTAGGGTCCCTCTTCCTCCTGAGAGATGAAGGCACAGAGGGCATGGTCACTCGCCTGAGGTCACTCAGCAGGGGGATGGGCCCCGGGGGCCTTTACTCCTGCTCGTTGCCTCCCTGGTGTGAGGTGGGACTCAGATCCACCCGCCTCCAACAGACCCTGTCTCCGTACCCTTTTTTCCCGGTCAGGACTGGGGGGTTCTGTGGGTGTCCCCGCGTCTGATGCGGGGGCAGGACGAGCATGCTGGAGCCCTGGAACCAGAATCAGAGCAGGGTGGACAGCCTTGCACACTGATGCAGAGCCAGCCCCGTGTGAGCCTGGGCCTGGCCTCGCTCCTGTGAGGCAGGCACTGGGGTGGTCGGCTTCCTGTGGCTGCAGGTGGGGACACTGCCGTCACCCACTTTGGCCCACGGGAGGCCAGGGCTCAGGGAGGGGCTGGCCTAGCCTTGTGGGTGGGGTCCGCCGGGGGCACTAGAAGGAGCTGTTGGAGACCAGTGCCCAGTCCCTTGCCTATGCCCCAGGCGTGTCCGAGGCCCTGCAGGGTTTCAGGGCGGTGGGCTGGAGGAGCTGGTCTTGAAGTGCGTGTCCCAGAGCGTCGTGCCCAGGGGAGAGAGCATGGCACCGGGGGGACAGCCTGGGGCTGGCGTCATGCAGACCTGGCTTCCGTCCACATTCCACCAGGCCGGGCTGTGTGGCCCGAGGAATGTGGCTTCCCTGGCCAGCCTCGGCACCTGACGCGTGGCAGTGCGCACGGTCAGACTGCACCCTGGGGGCGGGGGTGGGGTTCCGCTGTAAGGACCGCAGTCGTCCTGCCTGCCTGCCTGCCTGCCGCTCTGGCACGAGACTCTTCACGGGAGCGGAGGGTAGTGTGCGCCACTGCCCGTGACAGACCCAGTGCCACTGTGGCGCGTTGGGGGTCTGAGCACGGGGCCTGAAGGAGCTGCAGGAGGGGCTCGGGGGCTCCGCACCCTCTCAGCTTCCCCCCGCCTCCCGTGCAGATATCCAGTTTTGGAACAGCCGGCAGTCCCTGGAGGGCCTGTCCGTGCGCTCCGTCTTCTTCGGCGTTTTCCAGTCTTTCGTGGTCCTTCTCTACATCCTGGACAACGAGACCAATTTCGTGGTCCAGGTCAGCGTCTTCATCGGGGTCCTCATCGACCTCTGGAAGATCACCAAGGTCATGGACGTCCGGGTAAGGCCGGGCCGCTGTGCTGTTCTGGGGGCCACCGGGACTTGGAATGGCGGTCGTCTGCGCCAGCCAGACCCTGGAGCTGGCCCCTGGGGGTTTCCCAGTGCCTGTTGCACTCCCAGGACCAAGGGGATTTTCACACCAGGGGATTTTTTGGGTCACACGTGGGACAGGGGAACTGGGAACAGTGAGGAAGGGTGGGGGTGGGAGCCAGCGTGGCAGCTGACCACGGCCTCCCTCCCCGTCTGCAGCTGGACCGGGAGCACAAGGTGGCAGGACTCTTCCCCCGCCCAACCTTCAAAGACAAGTCCACGTACATCGAGTCCTCTACCAAAGTGTATGATGATGTGAGTGTCCTCCACGGTGGGCCCCGGGGAGGGTCTCCAAGCACCCACATGCCCTTGGGGGGCCCAGGAGATGGGCAGTGGGTGGGGGGCTAGGGCATCTGCGCGCCCACCGGCGGGGCCCTTCTTTATGGCCTGCGTCACACCCTCTGGTGTTCCGCGCCTGCCGTGTATACTTCCTGAGCGAGTCCACGGTTCCCGGGGCCACCTGGAAATTCCCCTGGCCCGGCCTGCCGGACCGGGTGTGGGTGGGTGAGGGTGGGGAGCCGGGTGCCAGCCCTGCCCCGCGCCCCGCAGATGGCGTTCCGGTACCTGTCGTGGATCCTCTTTCCGCTCCTGGGCTGCTACGCGGTCTATAGCCTCCTGTACCTGGAGCACAAGGGCTGGTACTCCTGGGTGCTCAGCATGCTCTACGGCTTCCTGCTGACCTTCGGTGAGCCGGCCTCCCGGGGCGCCCGCCGCAGACGCTCCCGGGCCCCACGCCGGGCCCTGCTGGCGCCCAGCGGTGGTCCAGGAGGCCCGGCCCTGCCCTCCTGATGCTCACGGCCCCCTCCCCAGACAGGGACAGCCCTGGGTGGGCAGGGGTGGCGCGTGAGGAGCCTTGAAGGGGGTGAGGGGAGCCTGGTCCAACGTGGGGGTCAGCGAGGACTTTCCGGAGGCCACGCACGGCATGTTTCGGTATGTCCTTGTCCTCAGGGGCCCCTTCAGAGTCAACAAGCAGACGGGCGAGTTACAGCGGGTGCCGCGAAGGGGTCGAAGTAAAGGGGTTTGGGGAAACCTCTCGGGTCATGATGTGTAAACTGAGGCCTGCAAGCTGCCCGGGGTGGGGCGAGGGAGCTGTGGTGACATGTGCCTGGGCGCGGGAGTGGTGAGGGGCCGGCGGGGGTGGGGGGGTGGGGTGGTGGTGGTGCTGGAGCGGAGTGCGGAGGGCGAGACCGGCAAGGCGGCCAGAGAGGTCGGGGGTCAGGACACCCCTTCCTCTGCTCACGGGCGTCCCTTTCCCCGTCACTGCAGGCTTCATCACCATGACACCCCAGCTCTTCATCAACTACAAGCTCAAGTCTGTGGCCCACCTGCCCTGGCGCATGCTCACCTACAAGGCCCTCAACACCTTCATTGACGACCTGTTTGCCTTTGTCATCAAGATGCCCGTCATGTATCGGATCGGCTGCCTGCGGGACGGTGAGGTCCAGCGGGCGGGCGGGAGGGCCGGCGCGGGAGGCCGCCGCCAGACCCGGGCACAGGCAGGGCCCTGGTCTGAGGGGTGCCACGGCCGCCCCCTCACGCTGCCCCCCTCGCCACCCCCCCCCCCCCCCCGCCAGATGTGGTCTTCTTCATCTACCTCTACCAACGGTGGATCTACCGCGTCGACCCCACGCGGGTGAACGAGTTTGGCATGAGTGGCGAGGCCCCGACAGCAGCCGCCCCCGTGGCCAAGGCCCCGACAGCAGCAGGGGCCCTCCCACCCCCACCCGCCCCGGCCCCTGCCACAGCCACCCCCGCCGCCGCCAGGGAGGAGGCCTCCACGCCCCCGCCCGCCAAGCCCACCCAGGGGGCCAGCTCTGCCACCGAGCCCCAGGAAGCCCCTCCAAAGCCAGCAGAGGACAAGAAAAGGGATTAGCCGCCCCTGGTCCTCCTCTTCTGCTCCGGCTCCTGGTGACCACCACCCCCGCGGCCCCGGCCCCCTCGCCTCCCCTCCTTGTCGCCCTTTCCCTGGACAGATGGGGCCAGGGTGGCAGGAGGCCCCCGCGGGCCAGAGCCCAGCGTGTGTTGCGGGGGCCGGGGCAGGCCGGGGCACGTTGTTTGTGGAGGCGCCGTCTGTCCGTGTGTCCCTCTGTGTTTCTAGCCATCTCGCCCTGCCAGCCCAGCACCGTTGGGAATCATGGTGAAGCCGACGTGGCGCTGCCGAGGGGGGTGCCCAGGCGGGGGGGCGGCTGGGGCCCCTCTGCGGGATGCCTGTGGCCATCCATCATCTTGTCCCTTGTCCCCCCGCCACGCCCCTCCTCCCAGACCGCCACCCTTTAACACAGTCTGGATTTAATAAATTCATATGGGTGTTTAACTTAAACTCAGCCATCCCCCCTCGTGCCTGCCTTCCTCTGCCACCTCGGAGGGCAGCTTCGCCGGGGTGCGGGTGTCTCTCCTGGGTCTGCAAGGGAGACCTGCGGAGTGCAGGACGGAGTAGAGTGGGAGACAGTGACCCCCCCGTGACCAGGCCCTTTCTCCCCCTTCTCCCCCTCCCGGCAGCCCTCCAGGGGCTTCCGTAACTGTCCCCATTTCACAGACGGGAAGCTGTTTGCTGTGACCTTATTGCACCTGCGTTCTTGCCCACGAGGCTGCATCTGGCTGTGCCCCGTCCCCTGATGCTCCCCTGGCCTCGTGCTGCCAGGCGGGGCAGCAGCACAGGCCCACCCCATGAGTCAACTCCCCATCAGGCTTCCTTGTTGAGTGGTCCCCGCATCCTAGACACACAGCCTCCCGTCTCTGGGCCTCTGAGCTCTCCCCGCCAGGGTCACGGTAGGGGTACGGGGGTGAGTCCTTACTCGGGGTGGTGTGCCTGGCTGTCGTGCTCTGTAGCTGTGGAGGTGACATCTGCCCCCAGGACCCAGCCAACACGTCTTCCCAGCTGTCTGGGCTGGGACTGTCGATCCACTGTAGAGACATGGACTCTGCGTCTCTGGATGTCCTTTCCCTCCAAACTGTTGGGACCTCACGTTTCCAGATTTACTGTTTTGGGGGGTGGCCGCATCAACACAGGGAGAGGACGCCCAGGGCCACACAGGGCTCCACTGCCGACCTCCTGCAGAGCCGGGCAGGGAATCCATGAGGTCCTGGGAAACGTTGGCACACGCAGGGCCCCGCATGCACACACGTGGGCAGCAGGCCCCTCCTCCCCTCAGGCAGCCCCACGGACCCCCAACACTCCCTTCCCTGCCCTACATCATCCCAGGGTTGCCAGTGCCCCGGGAGAAAGCCCGGACTCCTCTGTGGGGCTTCTGTCCCACGATTCTAGGAACCAAGGAGGCTCTCGGGCCCCCTGGACTCACTAGCCCCCCGCAGGCACATGCCCAAGCCTTTGGCAAGGCCCACCAGCCGTACCCCCCATACTCGGGAGTCCCACCCCTTCACTCCCACTGAGACCACCTGGTCCACGCTGTTCCCCGTCTGTCCCTGCCCCTCCCGTCCACTCTCCACTCAGCAGCCAGAGGGTTTTCTAAGGCGCAGACTTGACCCTGCCTGTCCCCTGTTCAGAACCTACTGTGGTGCCCAGTATGCTGGGGAGAAGAGTCCAGGCCCCTAATAAACGAGACCTTGAGGGGATGGGAGGGACTTCACCCCCACAGCCTCATCTCGCCTTTTTTTTTTTTTTTTTTTAAGATTTTCAAGTAATCTCTATGCCCAATGTGCTTGAACTCACAACCCCGAGATCAAGAGCTGCACGCTCCACCCACTGACGGAGCCAGCCAGGCGCCCCTCATCACCCTTGCTTTAACTTGCCATGATCTCTTATCTTCTGGCTCTAGACCCTGCTCTTCCCTTCCCTGGGACGTGCCCTGAGGCACACAACTCATTATCTTACCCTAGGCGTCCCCCACACTGCAGTTCTAGTATCTCTTCCTCCAGGAAGTCCTCCCTGACTACCTGATCCGGGACCCCCAGCTCCCTGATCTCTCACCCCAGCCCTGCCCACTATGAGTCATCCTTGTCTAGAGACAGGTTATTCTCCACCGGACTGAGCCTTGTGAGCACAGAGCCAGAGCTGTCTCAGTCACTGCTCTGTCCTCTGGGAATGTTGGCTGAGCACATGTTTGTACAGTCTCTCACAGACAGGTACACATCCAGAAGTGTGGACCTTGGCGGGGCCTGCATTAACACACCGGTGGAGAGACTGACATGCAGTCAGTCCACAGATTTTTCCCGAGCACCTCCCCTGCACCTTGCACTGAGCGGGGATGGGGGTGGGGGTTCTGCTTACACAGCAGAGACCAAGATAGCCCCAAGCCTGCCCTCAGGGTGCTCAGAGCCCAGCAGAAGCCCCGAATGCTGGGGATTTCTGGCCTGTGCTTTTGGTTATCCACCCAATTAAACAGTTACGAGGCCAGACGTTTGCAAGGGACGGTGGGGGGGGGGGGGGGACGGGGGGGACCGACTGGGCTCCTGGTCCTATTCTAGGAGCCGCTATTAGATGTTCCTTATCAGGAGCCAAACTCTAGCCTGAGGTTTGTATGCGGTTCGCTTCATCTGTTAAATTTAATGTTACTCAATGTCCCCATCGCCTTACAGGCCACATTTAACTCTTGCTTCCTCTACTTCTCTAGCGGTCACCCCAGCCTCCTTGTTCCTTGAACATGCCATGCACGTGCCCGCCTCAGGGTCTTTGTGCTTGCTGTTTCCTGCGTCTTGAACACTTGTCTCCGTAGCCACAAAGAGCCTTCACCGTTTCAACTCTGTTCAGACGTCATCTCAGACCTTCCCTGAACTTCCTAACTCAAACAGCACCCTCCAAACTCAATCTACACATCCTGCTTTATTCTGTAATGCTGCGGTGGCCACCAGATACACGTTTGCTTATCTGCTTTATTTTTATTTTTTATTTTAGAGAGCGAGAGCATGAACAGGGGAGAGGGGCAGAGGGAGAGCAGAGAGAGAGAGAAAGAGAGAATGAGAATCTTTAAAAAAAAATTTTTTTTTAATGTTTATTTTTGACAGAGAGAGAGACAGAGCAGGAGCGGGGGAGGGGCAGAGAGAGGGAGACACAGAATCCGAAGCAGGCTCCAGGCTCCGAGCTGTCAGCACAGAGCCCGACGCGGGGCTCGAACTCATGGACCGCGAGATCATGACCTGAGCCGAAGTCGGACGCTCAACCGACTGGGCCACCCAGGCACCCCGAGAGAGAATAAGAATCTTAAGCAGGCTCTGCCCGACACAGGGCTTGATCCCAGGCCCTTGGGATCATAACCTGAGCCAAAATCAAGAGTCGGCTGCTGAACTGACTGAGCCCCCCAGGTGCCCTGCTTATCTATTTTTCCATCTGTCCTCCCCCACCTTCGGTTTCAGTTCCATGGTGGCAGGGGTTTTATTTGTCGTCTTTCTCGCTCTGTCCTCAGCTGTTGGGACAGTGCCTAGCACATATAGAGCTATAGCGTCAACTATTTTTAGTATCTTATTAATCCTGACAACCATCCTATTATAAGACCCATTTTACAGATGGGGAAACCAAGGCTGAGAGACGAAGTCAGTTGCCTGAGGCCACACAGCCGGTAAGTGGGAGACCTACGATTTGAACCCCAACAGCCCGATTCTGGACCCTCGAATCATAACCTCTCTTGCAATGCTCTTGTCAAATGCAGGCTACAGCCTCCAGGTGAAAACCAGCATTTTCCAGTTTTTGCATGATTTTTACATTTTTGAGTGTTTGGAAGAAAAAAATCTCAAAAATATTTCGTTTCACATGAGAGTTCTACAAAGCCCAAGTTTCTTTTTTTTTTTTTTTTTAATTTTTTTTTTTCAACGTTTATTTATTTTTGGGACAGAGAGAGACAGAGCATGAACGGGGGAGGGGCAGAGAGAGAGGGAGACACAGAATCGGAAACAGGCTCCAGACTCCGAGCCATCAGCCCAGAGCCTGACGCGGGGCTCGAACTCACGGACCGCGAGATCGTGACCTGGCTGATGTCGGACGCCTAACCGACTGCGCCACCCAGGTGCCCCAACAAAGCCCAAGTTTCAACGCCCATAAAATAATGTTTTATTGGGACATGGCCGTGCTCATTGTTTCTGTGCTGTCTTTGGCTGCTTTTTTGTGGAAAAGGTTTGCTTGATATTTTGCTCCAGGGCAACACTTGGGCTTCAGCTATCTGCATCACCTGAAGGCCCGAGGGCCACACTTTGAGACTGCCGCTGTCCCCTATTCTGCTCTCCACGAGGAGGCACCGGGTCTGGCATGGTGAGTGCTGTGACCCGGTGCCCGGTGCAGGCCCTGGCACACAGCAGGTGCTCAGTAAGTGTATGTCAAATGAATCAACGAGTCCGCATGGGTCACGGAGAGAAGGGGTGAAAATTTGACACGAGTGGGCACAGGATGCTAAACCCTGGCAAATTAGGACCTAATGGTCAACCGGTCATTCTCAGGAACAAACAGGGAAGGCCTAGGAATGTGACCTAACCAAATAGCTGCCCCTCTTTGAGCCTCAGGCTCCTGCTCTGCAATAATGGTAATTTGATCACATGCCTCTGAGGCTGGTGCAAGCTGTGAGATATAAGGCCCCAGGTAAGCCCTTTGCTCAGGGGTCAGCTTAACATGTACACTGGGGGCTCGGCGGTCACCGGCGGTCACCGTGCCCACAATGAGTTGCTGAGCCCTGGAGGTAAAAGTGTTCTGGGCCATTGGGAAACTTGAAGGGGTAATGGGGGAAGAATAAAACATCCATCCATGCACTAAACATTTAATGGACACCCACTGTGTTCCAAGGGATGTTCTAGGCGCTAGGGTTAGAGCAAGGAACAAGACAGACAAATCCTAAAACCGGCATTCTAGCTTTAAACGTTTATGTACCTTCAGTCCCAGTTCACCCTTGAAGAAACTGAGGCATAGAGAGGCTGCGGAGGTTTTCGTAAAGATCATTATTACCAATGGCAGCTGGAGCCCTGGCAACCTCCCGATCCCGAAGCTTCCCTTACAGAGAAACAGCAGTTTCAGCTCCCGCTTGCAGACCTGGGGGGCGGGCCTCAGTTTCCCAACTTGCTCCCGGGGTAGGACGTGAGTGGCCCTAAACAAGCCTCAGTTGTCTCCCCCCTGAGCACTGGGCAGCGGCGCTCGCCCAGCCCCTCCTGTGCGCCCAGCCTCCTCTTCCCGGCCGGCCCCGCCCCCGCGACCACGTGACGCGTGGGGGTTTTCCCGTTCCCCTAGCGTGACGTCACGATGGGGTGCAGGCCAATGGGCGCGCAGGCCGGCGGCGCCGGGGAATTCCGCCGCCCCGCCCCCGCCCGCCGCCCGCCCGGCCCGGCCCGGCGCCCCCCGCAGCCCCGGGCGCCGCGCGTCCAGCCCGGCCTGTGGCCCCAGCCCCTGCGCCGCTCGCCCGACCCGCGATCGTCCTCCGGACCGTGCCTTCTGGCCGCCCGGCCTGCCCGCGTGTGTGTTTTGATCTGGGCCGGCCTCCGGGCCGTCCGTCCCCACTGGTCGGGCCATGCCGAGTCGCCGCGTCGCCAGACCGTCCGCTGCGCCGGAGCTGGGGGCCTTGGGTAAGCGGGACCGGGGTTCAGGAGAGGAGTCTGGGGCGGGACTGGAGATGCAGGGGTTCTGGAGGGTCCTGGAGTAGTCTGGGGGGTCCTACGGGACTCTAAAACGTTTGGGGGGGCGAGGTTGAGGGTTCCGGGGACACTGTATTAGAGGGAAGGAAGGAGACAGAGGATAGTGACGGGGTCCAGCCCAAGGTAAGAGGGAGGCGTCCCACTACAGAGTGAGAAGGGGGCGGGGCCTGACCCTGAGGCAGAGGAGGAGGCGGGGCCCGACTCGGAGAAGGCGGGGCGGGAGCTGCTCCTGCGGAGTGGGGGCGTGGACAGATTCACCGAGGGCGAAAATGAGGGTCCTCGCTCACCGAAGGGGGCGGAGCCTGACTCTGAGAGCAAGGAGGGGGCGGAGCTTAACTCTAAGAAGGAAGCGGCGTCGTACTCAGAGTAAGGGGGCGGGGCCTGACTCTGCCAGGGAAAAGGGGGTGGGCCTGTTCCGAAAAAAGAGGGGCGGGGCCTGCCTCGGAGAAGAAAGGGGGGTGGGGCCTGCCTCTGGAGAGAAGTGGCAGGGTCTGAGAGGGAGAAGGGGACTGGGTGGGTGACACTGAAAAAGTGAAGGGGGAGGGTTGGTCCTGAGAGAAAGGACGGAGTGGGGGCTTTCCTAACTGAGGTTAAGGGCTCCTCCAGGCCCTTGAGAAAGAGAAGGAGCCGGCCTGACTGTGATGGAGGGTGGTGAGAATGACAGAAACTGGGGAACGGGTCCAGAAGTTGGAGAAGGAAGGCCAGACCCTGCACGCAAGAAGGCAGAAGGGGCGTGATCCAAAGGGGCGGGGCCACGAGAGGAACGGGGTGGGGCCTGGGAGCTTCTCCGGTCCCCCCCGCAGCCGCCGCGTTACCTCCTGAGACATGCCTCCCTCCCTGCAGGGTCCGCTGACCTCTCCTCGCTCTCGCTCGCCGTTTCCAGGACCACGGGTGAGCAGCCCTCCACAGTTCCGGCCCACCTGCGCCCTCAGGACGGGGGAGGGGGGCGTCCTGTGGAGGCGGCACTGGGCACGCCTCTTGTCTGGGGTTTCGCCCAGGTCCACCTCAGCTTTCCTCTGACCACCTGTATTCATCCCCGCCGGTTGAGATGGGGGCCCCAGATGCCCCTACCTCCCGGGTGATTAGGAGCTGGACAGGTAAAACTAACCACCTATTCACCCTCTAAGAGGAGTCCTCTTTAGAGATTTACCGTGGCAGTGCAGAGGGTAATAATTACACACTGGTGCCACCCATCACCTCCTCCCCGTGTGAGTGCCTGCAAATCACTTCCCCTCTCTGGGCCTCAGTTTGCCTCATCTGTAAGATGGACATAATATCAGTGCCTCCGTTTTGGTGGCAGGGATTGAGAGGATTCAGTGAGCTGATACAGGCAGGTCTGCAAAGCAGTTTCTGGCACACAGTAAAGTCCCCGTAAGTGTTAACTGTTAATGGCTTTTACTGTTGTTGCTGCTGCTGTTGTCGCTGTTACAGAGCCTGTAACCATGGCTCTTAAACCTTCGTGTTCATCAGAGTCATTCAGGGAGCTTGTTAAAACAGATTGTTGGGCCCTACCTCTAGAGTTTCTGATTCAGTAGGTCTAGGAGCGGCCCTGAGAGTTTGCATTTCTAGCAAGTTCCCCAAAAGAAGCTGAGAACCACTAGTCTGTACAGCCCCTCAGCCAGTGCCATCCAAAATTCATTGCTGCCCAAGACAACGCAGAATCATAGCTAAATGACAACATCTTCTCTCCTAGAAATCTTCTGGGATTTCGAGGGCAGGGATTGAATCCTGTCACCGTGAAAACTCAGTTGGCCCTAGTGGGCTGGGGCTGGGCCTCTGTCTGGAGGTAGATCCTTGGGATGGACCTGCAAAGCGCTGGCCTGGCCGTGGAGGAGGCTCGGCGGGTTCTCTAACAGGGCTGAGAGTTTGGACAGCGGTGAAAGGTGGGGCATGGCACTGGGGACAGGTCCTGCCCGAGCACTGGTTCCGGGCAGGAACAAGGCTGAGGTCTTTCTGGCGCAAGACCTAGACCTTTGGTTTCAATTGAGAGTCATTGGTGATGCCGTCTCTTCGATAAATATTTACCGAGTGCCTGTTCTGTAGCTGGCCCTGTGCCGGGCAGTGCTGGGGACTCAGTAGTGACTGAGACAGCCCTGATTCTGCCCTCCTAGGTTCCCTCCCTAGATGTGGAGGCAGACACATAGGCAATAAAGTAAATGCAGGATTATAAAATGTGATAAAGGCTCTGAAGAGGTCTCGGGGCCAGTGATATCTAACAGCAGGGTAAGAAAGAGAGCCCTAAATGCCAGGACAGAGTGGGAGGGAAAATTTCCCTCATTCTGACGGGCTAGACACGTACTGGGTCCTGGGTATACAGTGCGACGGGGCAGACCTGTTCCCTACTCTGAGGTGCCCACAGTCTGCAGGAGGAGATAGATGTGAGTCTCTTAATGCAAAGTCATGTCAAATCCTAATCGGTGTCATGAAAATGATACAACGAAGGTGTGTAACTGTCAGTGACTGGGGCAAGGGACCAGGGGGCTTTCTTCGATAAAGTGGTCAGGGAAGACCCATCTAGTAAGCGACATTTGAGCAGGGACCTGAAGGAGGAGGAGGAGGCCACGCAAAGAAACGGAGGAAGAGCATTCTGGCAGAGAGCAGGTTGTGCTAAGGCCCTGAGGCAGGAAAGACATGGGGCCCATCCTGGCCGTCCCTGAATGGTTTGGCAGGTCTCTGTGGGAGGTTGAGGTGGGGTAGGGGGTTATTTGAATTGAGCCTTTAATAAGGAGAAGGTCCCAGCGTTTCCTGGCTGAAAGAGGATTTTAGATAATAATCCTATTAGCTAAGCCTTATGACACAGGGCTCAGACACCGTGCTGAGCAAATGACCTGTGTGATCCTGAATCCTCATGTTAACACCTGAGATAGGAGCTCAGACCTCATGTTTCAGAGAAAGACTCAGAGAGGTTGAGAGACTTCCCCAAGGCTGCACAGTCAGTGAGTGACAGATAGGATTCAAACCAACATCTGGGTGACTCTACACCCCATGTTGTGAAAGCACATCTTCCAACCCTTTCGTTTTATATATAGACAGGTGGACCGAGGCCTAGAAAGGGAGAGCGGGTTTACCTAAGTCCATAAAATAATGTCTCCCAACACTTTATCCAAGAGCAGCCAGCATTTATGTCTTGCCTACAACTGTGACAGTTCTGAGTGCTTCCCACGTATTAGCTCATTTGATTTTCACAGCAGCCCAGTGAGGCATTATTATTGTGTCCATTTTACAGGTGAAGACACCAAGGCCCAAAGGGGTTAAGTAATGGGCTCAAGTCCCTACAGTTAGAAAGTTGCAGAGCCAAGATTTGAGCTGAGGCAGTCCAAAGCTCAGGCCACTGCCTCCTGGGCCTCAGTTTCCCCCTGCAGCCTGGGAGCTCCTTGAGGGCCCCAAAGTTGAACTCATCTTGGGGTTCCCAGGCCGTCCAGCATAGATGCTTAAGAAAGTTGTTCCAAGTTGGAGGTTGGCCCTGCCAGTGATCTACAGCCTGTCCCTTCTTCTCTCCTAGCCTCCGTGTCCCCAGCTATCAAGTGTGGGGGGGGGGGGATCCTCCCCCCTTGCTGACTTCAAAGATCACATGAGATAAGGGGAGCAAGTAAACTGCTTTCCGAGGAGCAAACTGCCAGGTGGCAGTGGCTGACAGGAGCCACTCCCCGAGAGTGGAGGAGGAAGAGGAGGACAGGTCTGGCAGTGAGGCAGGCTGGCATCGATACGTCTACGACCGGCGGCAGACCACTGCCCTCCCTCACGGTGTGAGCCCAGGCTTGCTCACTCCGGCCTTCCCCTCATCCTGTCTATGGAATGATGGGAGGCGTGTTTCAATTTCTCCATGGCCCCGTTCAGGACAGAGCCTCCCTGAGGAGGTGACAAAGGGCTTCCCCAGCATTGCTGTTTCTCCCCACTCAGGGGGCGAATCTGGGATGGTGGGTGGGCCTTGCTGAGGGACTGGGCCGGGGTGCAGGGCAGGTGGGTGCCTGGAGGTGAAGGACCGACTTCCTTGGATCTTCAGATACTAGCTAGTATAGAGCCTTGGGGTTCTGTGGTGGGCTTTAGGGAGGGACCCCCCCCCCCCCACATTCAGTTTAGAATCTTGGATGTTGAGTTTTTTCCCAGTGATAAGATCTTCGGCTTCCTTCCCGATGATGCTTTATAATTCCCGGTTTTTAGAAGGCACTTGAGGGTACCCTGACCCTGGGGCTCCAATATTGGGAGCTGAGTGGGGGAGGGGAGGGTAGCCCAAGAGGATAAGACAGGGGCTGGGGTTTGGTACCCCAGGGAGTCGGAGCCCAGTTTTCCAGGATGGAGGAAGGGGGAAAGGGAGGGGTTCCATGAGGCGAGGGGGTTGGGGAATCTGTCTTAAAAGATCAAAGTCTTGAGCACTTTCTGGACCTCACCTTTCTCTTTCTCTTTCTCTTCCTTCCACAGATGAATTGGGTGAGTATCACAGGGCAGGTCTGGGGGGAGGCTGAGGAGTCCAAGTTCTCACAGTGGGGGATCTTGGCCTCCCTTGCTGTTGGGCAGGGGGAGGGTCACAGCGTGACTTCTAGGACCGCCAGGGGATTTTAACGGTCACGTTCCCAAGGTGTTAGCAGTGCTTGATAATTAGAAATGACTCCGCACGCCCGCTGCCTTTCGTGGCACCATTACCGTGACCGTTGTTAATTCTTTCGGTGAGTTGTTTCAAGCCCCCGTCATGTGCCAGGCACTGTTCTAGGCCCCGGGGATTCACCCACAAACCAAACAAGGTCCCCACCCTCCTGGAGCTGACACTCTAGTGGAGGAGACAGTAGGAAAAGGAACAAATGAGCAAGATAATGTCAGATTGGGCTACGGGCTGTGAAGGAAATAACACAAAGAAAAACAGATGGTCTGGGAAGACACACATTAGAGTGGCCTTTCTGAAGGCGTGATATTTGTGACCAGAAGGATGAGAAACCAGTGTGGGCTGGATGGAATAGGCAGATGGAGAACAAGCACAACCCCCCCAGAGAGGGCCAGTTTTGCTGGGAGCAAGAGAAAAGAGCTAGGTGACAGGGAGGTGGTGGGAGACCCAGGACCACAGGGACCCGTCCATGCAAGGCTCTGTGGCAGGGATCCGCAGGGGTCCGGGTTGTGGGGTTTTGGTTTTTGTTTTTTGTTTTCTGAGATGAATAGAGTTTGGGGGGGGGTTATATGGGGAACACATGGACTTCGACTGTAAGGGAGATGGGCACCACGGGAGGGGGGACAAGATCTGACATGAGATACCTCTGGCTGTGCGTGGGGGACAGGCTGAGGAGGTGAGCTGGCGGCGAACGGGAGCAGCGGTTCGAGGGGAGACCGTGAGGGTGGACCAGGATGGACGCAGGGGTGTGGGGAGAAGCGTCAATAGGTGTTTGAAGCAAGAGGCAGAAGTTCAAGGACGGGACACAGCTGGGGGATCGTGAGCAACCCACAAAGAGGCGCATCCTTCCAGCTTGAGCATTTGGATGATGGGGCTGCTCTCTGAGGCAGGACAGCTGTTATTCTTGCCGTTGTTAAACGGGGTGAGCTGGACGCAGGGACACCTGTTACCTGGCCCTACCTTTATCCAGGTGAGAGGTGATGGAGACTTGAATTCAGGTGCTATTAGGGAGGGGAGTGGATGTGAGCGTGCAGGAGGAGAGACCAGGCAGGTCCCCAGGTTTCTGGCTTCAAGAACTGGGGAGCTGTTTGCAAGAAGGAGGGGTAGGGACTTTTTTTGTGTTTGGGGCCAAGCCCCCCCCCCCCCCCAACGCCCTCAGCCCACAAGAAATATGTTTTTATTTTATTTTATTTTACTTTTAATGTTTCATTTGTTTTTGAGAGAGAGAGACAGAGTGTGAGCAGGGGAGGGGCAGAGAGAGCGGGAGGCACAGAATCTAAAGCAGGCTCCGGGCTCTGAGCTGTCAGCACAGAGCCCAGTCCCTCGAACTCGTGAACCGCGAGATCATGACCTGAGCCCCAGTCGGACACTCAACCGACTGAGCCACCCAGGCGCCCCAAGAAATATGTTTGTGAAGAAAGGAATGGCTTAGGGAAGGCGGGGCGGCACAGGCCTCGGGGCGGGGATGGGGAGGGAGGGTCACCGAGCCATTCCTTTTATAATCAGCGTCACCCCCAGTTTTTGCTTCTCCCGCAGAGATCATCGACGAGTACATCAAGGAGAACGGCTTTGGCCTGGAGGGGGCGCAGCCGGGCCCGGGCGAGGGACTGCCGCGCCTGGTGTCTCGCGGGGCCGCCTCCCTGAGCACCGTCACCCTGGGCCCCGCGGCGCCCCCGCCCCCGGCCACGCCGCCGCCCTGGGGCTGTCCCCTGGGCCGGATCCTGCCCCCGGCCCCGGGCCCCGGGCCACGGCCGCACCTGGTCATCACGGAGCAGCCCAAACAGCGCGGCATGCGCTTCCGCTACGAGTGTGAGGGCCGCTCGGCCGGCAGCATCCTCGGGGAGAGCAGCACGGAGGCGAGCAAGACGCTGCCCGCCATCGAGGTGGGGCCCGGAGTGGGGTGTCGCGGTCCCCCGCCCCCGGGATTCGCGTGCGTGTAGTTAGCATAGTTGACGGTGGTTATTATTATTGCTGTTGCTGTTGTTGGAGCGGATCATGGTTAATCACCCGGCCCCAGATTCAAAAGGACATTCAAAGGAAAGGCCTCCTTCCTGGCAGTTGGCCGTATTAATCGAAATTATCATTGCCGTGGAAAGGCAGGCGCGATCTCCTGGTCCGCAAGGGAGGTCTTAATAATCGGAGTGGCCAAGTTTGAACGAATCCCCGTTCTGCCATTTACTAGCTGTGCAGCCTTGGGCTGCTTATTCAGTCCCTCTGTGCCTCAGTTTCCTTCTCTACAAAACGGGATAATAATAATGCTAAGCCACCTGCGGTTGTTGGGAGGCGGAAACGAGTTAATTGATACACGCCAAGGGCCTCCAGCACGGTATGTGCTCCGTAGAGATGAACTGCTGGCCTTACGGTGTTAACGATTATGACCATCCATCGTGACTCACAGGCCTGGCCATTCCAGGCGCTGATCGTGTAGATATATGTCAGCCTCTGGGCAAAAAAGAGGGATGTGCAAGGTTATCCCTTGCGGCCTTGCGTAAAGAATCAGAATGCAGCGTTCATCAGCATGGCACTGGTGAAATAATCCTGTGAACATCTACGCATTGGAATCCTACGCAGCCACGGCAGGTCTATGTGTGTGAATGTGTGTGCCGATAAATATAAACACGTGCAGTTAGTTAACACAGAAAAAATTTTAAATGAAGCCCTCCCTTACTGTACTGATGTGAAACCATCTCCAAGATAGATTAATAAACCAAAAAAAAAAAAAAAAAAGGCACAGAACCATTTGTAGGGGATTATGCTACCTTTTGTGTTAGAGGGAAAAATAAGGTTCCACATTTGGGTTTGCTACATGAATCTTTAATTTGTTTTTAAGTTTTATTTATTTATTTATTATTATTATTATTATTTTAATTAATTTATTTTTTTGAGAGCAAAAGGGTGCAAGTGAGCAAGGGGCAGAGAGAGAGGATAGGGAGAATCCCACAAGGGGCGGAGTGGGGGGGAGAGAGAGAGAGAGAGAGAGAGAGAGAGAGAGAGAGAGAAGCAGAGCTCACCGAAAGAAGGGCTTGTGTTCACCAGAAGGGGGCTGGAGCTCACTCAGTGTGGGGCTGGAACTCACCCCTTGCAGGGCTCCGATGCGTGAATCAAATCGTGAGATCATGTGACCTGAGCCCAGGTCCAATGCTTAACCCCCTGAGCTACCTGTTTCAAGATTTTTTTTTTTTTTTATGTTTACTTATTCTCGAGGGAGAGACAGAGACAGAGTGTGAGTGGGGGAGGGTCAGAGAGAGAGAGGGAGACACAGAATCCCAAGCAGGCTCCAGGCTCCGAGCTGTCAGCCCAGAGCCTGATGCGGGGCTCGAACTCACAAACCGTGAGGTCACGACCTGAGCCAAAGTCAGCTGCTTAACCGACTGAGCCACCTGGGCGCCCCAGAGCTACCCGTTTCAAACCTGTTTAAAGGTGCCTCTGTTTTAAAGTTTTAAAGCACATGCCTCAAACTTTCAAAAATCAAAGATTTGTATGAACAGGAATTAAAAATCACAATTTAATTAATTAAAATGAACAAAAATCCGCCACTGCTACCCCCAGGTCCCAGGTGCTCCCCCCCCCCCAGAGGTAACCATTCTTATCCATATCTCGTGTATCCTTCCAGAAGTAGTTTATGATTCTACAGGTAAATATGTACACAGTATGTACAACAATCCCCCCTCCCTTTGTCCATAGAGGGGAGTGTCATATATACATTCTGTTCTGCACAGTGGTCTTTTTTGGTTAAGAGTATGTCTTGGAGCCCGGCTAACCTCAGCCTGTCTAGAGCTGTCTCACTCTCTACCGCTGTAACCCGTTGCGTGGATGGGGGATAATTTACCGTGCAGGTTCTCTCCTGGTGGGTATCGGGGTTGTTTCCCATCTCCTATTATAAGCAACGCTGTAGAGAATGACTCGGTTCGTCTGTTCTTTCCTTCATGTTGCTCCTGGAAGTGGGCCTTGCTGGTTGGTCTAAGGTAATTTGGTAGGCAAATTGCCCTCCGTGAGGTTGTGCCCATGACCATTTCTCCCAACTGGCGTCGGAGAGGCATGGTTCCTTGCATCTCCCCGGTACAGAGCCCTCATGTGCTTCTGGATCTTTGTCGAAGTGTTTATTGAACCTGAGTTGTGTGTGAATCACTGCACCAGCCCCGGGTTGCATGGCCGCCAGCGCCCAGAGTCCTCCGAATTTCTCCCGACCAGGAAGCCAGAAGGGCCCTGTTAAATTGCACGTCTGCTCTTTGCCCTTGCTCAGAACCCTTTCTTGGCTCCCCAGTGCCCCCAGGAGGAAGCCTAATCTCCTCCCTGAGTCTCTAAGGCTCTCACCCTCTGGCTCCTGCTGCCCATTCCCACCCAGCCCCTCCTCACTGACCACCCTCCAGCCACTAGGACTTTGCCCATGCTGTTCCTCCCGCCTGGAGACCCATGAGGCCTTAGCCCACTTCTGCCCCAGGTCCAAACTCCTTCACACGACGTCTCCTGCTTCCTTCCCTCCCCCTCTCCCATAAAGTATGGGAATTTATACTCATTGGTTTATTTAGGTGATTAACAGAGCAACCCTGTCCTTCCCCCACCCTGCAGGAAGCAGTCAACATAGTGGTTACAAATTCAGATTCTAGAGTCAGAAAGACGTGGGTTTGAATCTTACCAGCTGTGTGAATTGAGGTTAGTCCGGTGCTTCTGAATGGAGTTGGAGCTCCCCACCACTCACTCCCCTAGTGGAGGCTCCCTTTACTCAGCTAGGTAGTTGTTATTTGATTTGGTTCCAGATATTGTGGCCAAAAGCAGCATCCAGGGTGGAACATTCTGGTGGAAAGAACGGTTTACTTTGAAATGTACATTCCATCACCGGATTTTCAGGAATGGGGCAAGCACAGGGCATAGAGGGATATTTTTGTAGTCCCTTATTTATCTTTAAAGATTTTGTCTATTTTTCCAATTGTCAGGGTATTTTTTTTTTCAACTTTATGTCTCATGTTTTTCTTTTGAAAAATTAAAAACCTACATACCATAGACAAGAACATTGCAGTGAACATGACTTTTGCCTTATTTGCTTTATGTCTTTCTCTCCCTTTAGATAGACATTTATAGAGGGAGATTTAAAAGTAAGTTGGAGGGGCGCCTGGGTGGCTCAGTCGGTTAGGCATCCGACTTCGGCTCAGGTCACGATCTCACGGTCCGTGAGTTCGAGCCCCGCGTCGGGCTCTGTGCTGACAGCTCAGAGCCTGGAGCCTGCTTCAGATTCTGTGTCTCCCTCTCTCTCTGACCCTCCCCCGTTCCTGCTGTCTCTCCCTGTCTCAAAAATAAAATTGGGGCGCCTGGGTGGCGCAGTCGGTTAAGTGTCCGACTTCAGCCAGGTCACGATCTCGCGGTCCGTGAGTTCGAGCCCCGCGTCGGGCTCCGGGCTGATGGCTCCGAGCCTGGAGCCTGTTTCCGATTCTGTGTCTCCCTCTCTCTCTGCCCCTCCCCCGTTCATGCTCTGTCTCTCTCTGTCCCAAAAATAAATAAACGTTGAAAAAAAAATTAAAAAAAAATAAATAAAATAAACATTAAAAAATTAAAAAAATAAATAAATAAAAGTAAGTTGGAGATATACTCCACCCATAATGTTTCAGTGTATATCCCTCAAGCACAAGGATGTTTTCCTACAACGTAGTGCCCATATAATCATAATATCATCATCACGCTCTAGAAACTTAATTTTCCTCCAAGGATATTATCTAATATTAAGTCCATATTCTAATTATCCCCTAAATGTTCTTTTTCTTTCTTTTTTCCTCCCTTTCTTTCTTTCTTCCTTTCTTTCACGAGAGAGAGAGAGAGAGAGAACGAGCTGAGGAGGGACAGAGAGAAAGGGGAACAGAAGATTCAAAGCAAGCTCTGACTGACAGCACAGAGCCTGATGTGGGGCTCGAACCCACGAACCATGAGATCATGACCTGAGTCGAAGTTGGATGCTCAACCGACTGAGCCACCAGGGCATCCCTGTTCTTTTTTCTTTTCGAGGATTTTATTTTGAAGTACTCTCCTCACCCGATGTGGGGCTTGAACTCACAACCTTGAGATCAGGAGTCACGTGCTCCCCCCATGGAGCCAGCCTGGTGTCCCCCAAATATTCTTTTTTTTTTTTTAACGTTTTTTATTTATTTTTGGGACAGAGAGAGACAGAGCATGAACGGGGGAGGGGCAGAGAAAGAGGGAGACACAGAATCGGAAACAGGCTCCAGGCTCTGAGCCATCAGCCCAGAGCCCGACGCGGGGCTCGAACTCACGGACCGCGAGATCGTGACCTGAGCTGAAGTCGGACGCTTAACCGACGGCGCCACCCAGGCGCCCCTCAAATATTCTTGACAGCTGTTGTTTTTGTTGTTCACTTGTTGAATATTCAGTCCAGGATCACATGCTGCATTTAATTGACAGGACTGGCTATGGTCTGAATGTTTGTGTCCCCCTAAACTACATCCGTTGCAATCCTAGTCCCCAGTGTGATGGTATTAGAAAGTAGGGTCTTTGTGGGGCGCTTGAGTGGCTCAATCAGTGGGCGTCTGGCTCTTGATTTCGGCTCAGGTCATGATCCCAGGGTCATGAGATCGAGCCCCGCATTCAGCTCCGTGCTGGTCACTAAGTGTGGGGAGATTCTCTCTCCCCCCCATCTCTGTTCTTCCCCCCTCTCAAAATAAATAAATAAACTTAAAAAAAAGAGAGAGAGAGAAGAAGGTAGGGCCCTTGTGAAGTGCTGAGGTTATGGGAGCAGAGCTTTCATGAGTGGGGTTGATGATTTTGTAAGAGACTCCAGAGAGCTTGCTGGCCTCTCCCACCAGGTGAGAATGACACTGAGGGAAGTCAGGGCTGGAAGACGGGCCTCCCCAGAGCCTGACCATGCTGGCCCCTTCCAGAACAGTGAGAAATAAATTGCTGTTGCTTAGATGCCGTCCAGTTCACGTGTTCTGTTGTAGCGGCCCGGACAGACTAAGACGGATGGCCTTAGTGTCTTTTTAATGTTTATTTTTGAGCATGGGGGGGACGGGCAACAAGAGGCACAGAGGATCCGCGGCGAGCTCTGTGCTGACAGCAGAGAGCTGAGTGCGGGGCTCGAACTCCCCAACCGTGAGATCATGACCTGAGCCAAAGTCGAAGGCTTAACTGACTAAGCCACCCAGGCGCCTCTGCCTCTAGTGTCTTTTGACCTGAGTTTAGCTTCTCAGTCTGACTTCATGCTTTGGGGTGTGGACACTTGTGGGGGGGGGGGGGACAGGACAGCTGTTTCATCGAATGTCCCGCATTCTGTGCTTGTTGGGCGTTTCCAAGAGGAGATCAGGCTGGATGTTTTGGTGGGAATACCCCACTGGCGATGCTGTGGCTCACATCAGTCTCACATCAGGAGACATGGGGTGGCAGTCTGTCCCCATGTCAGTGATGCTGAGTCAGGCCCTGTGGGGAGGTATATTAGCCTGCCCAGGCTGCCATTACAAAATCCCACAGACTGGGTGGCTTGAACAACAGAAATGTATTGTCCTCATGGCTCTGGAGGCTGGAGGTCCAAGATCAAGGTGCCAGCACATTTGGTTTCCTCTAAGGTCTCTCTCCTTGGCTTGCAGACGGCTTCCCTTTCTGTGTCCTCACTCGTCTGGTGTCTCTTTGCGTGTCCAAAGTACCTCTTTTTAAATTTTCTTTTTTTGAGGGAGAGCATGAGGGAGGGGCAGAGAGAGAAGGAGAGAGAGAATCCCAAGCAGGTTCCGCGCTTCAGCACAGAGCCTGACACGGGGCTGGAACTCATGTACCATGAGATCATAAGCTGAGCCGAAATCAAGAGTTAGAAGCTTAACTGAGTGAGCCACCCAGGCGCCCCTAAATCACCTCTTTTTTTTTTTTTAAACGTTTATTTATTTTTGAGACAGAGAGAGACAGAGCATGAACGGGGGAGGGGCAGAGAGAGAGGGAGACACAGAATCGGAAACAGGCTCCAGGCTCTGAGCTGTCAGCACAGAGCCCAACGCGGGGCTCGAACTCACGGACCACGAGATCGTGACCTGAGCTGAAGTCGGACGCTCAACCGACTGAGCCACCCAGGCACCCCTAAATCACCTCTTCTTGTAAGGACATTGGGCAGATTGGATCAGAACGCATCCTAGCGGCCTCATTAACTTAATCACCTCTTGAAAGACTCTTGTCCCCAGATACAGTCACATCCTGAGGCACTGAGGGTTAGGGCTTCAACATATGAGTCGCAGGGGGATGCCCTTGGCCCATACCAGCTAGGGACCGGCAGCCCGTTTCGTCGTAAAGGTACAGCCTTCCTTTGTAATTAGTAACTTACCTGTGGGGTGATGCTTGGACGCTGTGTTTTCCCCAACACTTTCTTTCTAGGTCTTTCCAGGCAGTTTTTCTGGCTTGGTGTTTGTTTTGATTTTCAAAGAGTTAGAACAGTAAAAACCCTCAGGATTTTTAGTCCCATCTTTTGGAGGAGGAAACTGAGGCTCAGAGAGGGGAAGTTACTTGCTCGGGGGCACACAGCAAGTTGACGGTAGTAATTACTAAGCACTCCTGTGTGCGAGGTGCTTACTAATATCCATTTTGTAGATAAAGGCAGAATAGACAGGTTCATCATGCAGATGGCCAGCGACGGAGCCTGGATTTGGTACCAGGTCTGATTTATTCCAAGGCCTCATGTGACGTCTTAGAAGTTTCCAGCCCTGCAGTTCTCCTGAATCCCCAGACTGTTGACTCTGAGGTTTTCTGGATCTCCTCATATTATGGCGGGGAGCTGGTTAAATGAATAGCTTTAGCCCCATCTGACTCAGTGAAATTTATATGCAATATGACGTCTCTCTACTCATAATCACCCTCCAAATCCATAATGCCGTAACTTTAATATGAAGGAGAAATAAAAGGAAAATAAACAGCATAATAAGCACCTTCGTTTCAATATGTAAATGTTCAGGCACAGCCCCAGGGGACCCTGATGAAGGTGGCAGTCGCTTGAGACCTCACTAATGCAGCAGCCCCATCGTCAGCCTGACCCAGTCAGGTGGAGTTACGAATTAAACGCCATTTGTCCAGGGTTGCAGCTGGTGATGGGATCTTCCAAAGTGGCAAACAACCCTTAGTCTAAACAAAATCCGGTCTTCCCTCAGTTAACATGGTGGCCGCGGTCCTTGAAAATTCAGTATAATTTTTTTAAAATGTTTTTTCTCATTTTTATTTTATTTTTGAGACAGAGAGACAGAGCATGAACGGGGGAGGGGCAGAGAGAGAGGGAGACACAGAACCGGAAGCAGGCTCCAGGCTCCAGGCTCCGAGCCATCAGCCCAGAGCCCAACGCGGGGCTCGAACTCACGGACCACGAGATCGTGACCTGAGCTGAAGTCGGACGCCCAACCGACTGAGCCACCCAGGCGCCCCAGTGTAATTTTTTTTTAAATGTGTGTTTATTTTTGAGAAAGAGAGAGAGAGAGAGACTGAGCGCAGGCGGGGGAAGGGCAGAGAAGGGGGAGACACAGAATCCCAAGCAGGCTCCAGGCTCTGAGCTCTGAGCTGTCAGCACAGAGCCCAACGCGGGGCTCAAACTCGCGGACTGCGAGATCATGACCTGAGCCGAAGTCAGACGTTCAATCAGTTAAGCCACCCAGGCGCCCCCAAAATTCAGCGTATTTTTAAGTTATGGGAAAAAGGACTGTATATGCAAAACAGCTAATTCTGGCTGTGATTATTTCAAACAGGTTTGTCACCGATGTGAATGTTGGCGGGATGATCAAAATCTTACAGGACTTGTGTTGGACTGTCCCTGGTTTTGCAGGTGGTGGAGCACGTCTGGCTCTGGCTACGCCTGCCGTGGGTCCCCATTACCCAGTCAACCCATATCACCTCCCCATATCCCAAACACCCCCTAGAGGGCAGTACTCCCCCACAGAGACACATTCTTTCCTGGTCTTATAGGGAAGGGCTTTAGAAGTTCAGAGCTCAGGGGGTCTGGGTGGCTGAGTCAGTTGAGCCTCCGACTTCAGCTCAGGTCATGATCTCACCGTCTGTGAGTTCGAGCCCCGCGTCGGGCTCTGGGCTGATGGCTCGGAGCCTGGAGCCTGCTATGGATTCTGTGTCTCCCTCTCTCCTGCCCCTGCCTTGTCCTCTCTTTCTCAAAAATAAACATTTTTTTAAAAAGTTAATAAAAAAATTTTTTTTAGAAGTTCAGAGCAGGCTTTACAGGGTCTTTGATGTTAGCAGGGCCCTACGGGTGACTCAGGAAAACCAGGTGGGTCTGGGCGACATCTGAAAAGCTGGTTTCTATCTGCTAGATCCTACGGTGAAAAATAAACTTCCTCCCTGCCATGTGGCTGCTGAACAGGAATTCCGGCCCCAGTTGCCTTAATGTCCATTTTCTTTAAAGGGAATCTGGAAATCTGGAAGAGCGTGATGTTTCATGCTTTTGAAATGCAGGCACCGAATTTTCGGTTTCCCCAAATTGGAACAAAAATTATTTTAGTCTTTTTTTGTAGCTTAAAAAAGTTTTTATTGAGGTATAATTTATATATGCAAAATTGTGCATATTTAATGCATACATTTTGATGGGTTTGGATGAAACTTGTTAAAAAAAATTGTTTAATGTGTATTTTTGAGAGAGAGACAGAGACAGAGCGTGAGCGGGGGGTGGGGCAGAGACAGAGAGGGAGACACAGAATCAGAAGCAGGCTCCAGGCTCTGAGCTGTCAGCCCAGAGCCCGACGCGGGGCTCGAACCCACAAGCTGTGAGATCATGACCTGAGCTGAAGTGGGACGCTTAACGACTGAGCCACCCAGGTGTCCCTGAAACATTTTTTAATTACAGGAAAATGGAAAGAATAGTCCAGTGAGCACCTGTGTGCCCTTAACTTGTATTTGCCAGTTGACATTGGGCCACATTCCCTGTATCTGCCACTCTTCTCCATACACGCAAACACACACACTGTTTGTGCTAAACTATGTGCAGGCACATTGTAGATATTAAGTTACTTCACCTCGGGATACTTCAGCCGGCACCTCCTGCAAATAGAGTAAACTCCCGCATGGCGACATTAACAATATCATTAGCTTCCCTGGGAAAATTAACAATATCCCGTTATATCGTCCAATGTGTTACATCTCCCGCTTGTCCCCAAGATGTGTTTTATCATCGTTTCTTCCTCCTGCATCCAGAATCCAGTTAAGGATCATATGTTATAGATTGCATTTGCATGCCATGTCTCTCTGGTCTCTCTGTCTCTCTCTTTTTTTTTTTTTTAATTTGAGAGAGAGAGCGTGAGCAGGGGAGAGGGGCAGAGAGAGAGAGAGAGAGAGAGAGAGAAAGAGAGAGAATCTCAAGCAGGCTCCACGCTCAGCGCAGAGCCCGACACAGGGCTCCATCCCACGACCCTGGTTTCAGGACCTGAGCCGAAATCAAGACTCAAGATGCTCAACCTACTGAGCCACCCAGACGCCCCTCTCTCCTTTTTTTTTTTTTTTTTTTTTCCTCAAATCAAGTTGCAGTTGATCAACTCTTGTGTGTGCAGCTCTATGCATTTTCACATACACACACCACTGTGTAATTACCGGCCAGGTCCGTATATGTTATTTGTTCGATTATCACCCAAATGCGTTGCCCGTCTTTTATTCTTTCACAACACTGATTTTTTTTTTTTTTTTTTTTTTGACCTCATGCACCACCATTTGGGCTCGTTTGAGGAATCACGGTGAGATTCAGGTGACGTGCTTCTGGAAAGCTGTCACAGCAGCGATGTTGTGCCTTCCCAGTGTACCCCGTCAGGGTGCCCAAGTCATTTTGGCCCAGTATTGGTGATGTTGACCTTGGCCACCTGATTTACACGGCGCCCAGTGGCGTTTCCCCTGCGAAGGTGCTTTTTCCCTCTGGTCATTAGTAAGTTCTCTGTGGGCCATACTTGGAGACCCTGTGTGCATCCAAGTTTCTAAAACTCACAGTGGCCAAAGAAGGCACATCTGGAGGGCAGCTATCATGTGATGAGGCCCCCAGGTCACCAGTCGGAAGCCTCTGGCTCAGGATCCCAGAGGGGTCTTAAGCAAACGCCCTTCCGTCATCCTGTGGGGGGAGAGGGTTGGGGAGTTACCAGAGGAGGCCCCAGGGAGTTTGGATGAGTGCAGGTGTCTGCAATGGGACCCCAAAAGCGCACCTGTCTCCCTGCAGCTCCGGGATTGTGGAGGGCTTCGGGAGGTGGAGGTGACCGCCTGCCTGGTGTGGAAGGATTGGCCTCACCGAGTCCACCCCCACAGCCTCGTGGGGAAAGACTGCACCGACGGCGTCTGCAGGGTGAGGCTCCGGCCTCATGTCAGCCCCCGGCACAGGTACTTGACCCCCGACCCCTAACCCTGCACCTCAGGCACCAGAGAAATAGAGGGGCTGAAGATTGCCCAGGGAAACCTTAGCAAAAGGGGCCGCTTGGCCAGATTGTCCCCACTGCATTTCCTAGATGGGGAGACTGAGGCCAGGCCTGGGGGTGGTGGAGGGGCTTACCTAGGCCTGGCCCCCCTGCTGCACGCCCATTCACACACATTATATTTATCCCCATTTTGTAGAGGTGGAAACTGAGGCACGGAGAGGTGAAGGAGCCCAGATAGCTGATGGCAAAGCTGGGATTTGACTCCCGACCCCACTTAACTGCAAGGATCATTCCTTCTTTCCCTTTATCATTTACAATAAATAAAAATTAAAAGGTACAAAAAGATTCTACGGTGAAAAATAAACTTCCTCCCAGCTATCAGCATCCCTTCCTAGAGGCGATTAAAAATATGCTACATGTACTTTTTTTTTCTCCCCTTCTAAGTAGTAGCAGACGTTTGTACCTCCTTTTCATGTTCTAGTACATCCTGGAGATCACTCCTATAAGCATCTAGAGCTGCCCTATCCTTTTTCCTGGCTGCATAGAATTCTGATGTACAGACGTGCACAATTAATTAAGCAAGTCCCTTAGTAATGGGCACTTAGGGTGCTTCCGGCCTCCTGTGGCCCAATTACTAACTGTGCTGTAATGCATGGCTTTACACATATATCATTTCTTCTCTAGGATCAGTTCCTAGAAATGAAATTGCTCGCTCTAAGTCCACACAGGTGTACTTTCAGTGATGGATACATTTACTGAAGGGCAGGAAAAAAAAAATCACATGGAAGCTCCATGTGAGCAGGGATATTGTCTCTTTTGTTCCCGGTTGTGTCCCCCAGTGCCCAGCACGGTGCCTGGCACCCAGTAGGTGCTCAGGAAATACCTGTAGCATGAATGAATCCTGCCGTGTTGTCCTTGCTGGAGTGCCTTACGCTCCCACCCACCGTGGGTGACAGTGCTCGATTCTTGACAGCTTTCTCGAGAGCTTTATCAAACGTTTTGATCCTTGCTGTGTCGATGAGTTTTTTATACATTGGCATCACGTCGGTTTTAATTTGTAGTGTTCTTTTTTTTTATTTTTTTTAACGTTTATTTATTTTTGAGACAGAGAGAGACAGAGCATGAATGGGGGAGGGGCAGAGAGAGAGGGAGACACAGAATCGGAAGCAGGCTCCAGGCTCTGAGCCATCAGCCCAGAGCCCGACGCGGGGCTCGAACTCACGGACCGCGAGATCGTGACCTGAGCTGAAGTCGGACGCCCAACCGACTGAGCCACCCAGGCGCCCCACTTTTTTTTTTTTTTTTAATATTTATCTTTGAGAGAGCGCAAGCAGGGGAGGGGCAGAGAGAGGGGGACAGAGGATCTGAAGCGGGCTCTGCGCGGACAGGCTGACAGCAGCGAGCCCGATGTGGGGCTCGAACTCACGAGCTGCGAGATCATGACCCGAGCTGAAGTCGGATGCTCAACCAAGTGAGCCACCCGGGTGCCCCATAATTTGCAGTGTTCCCACCATAAATGGGGTTGGCCGGTGTTTTCATATGGTAAAGACAGGGGCGTTTCCAGGTGCTCTCGAGAATCCCCAATGCTCCTGAGGGGTTTAAACCCTAGGGCCCTCCTGATGCTGGGCACCCTGAGACTCTGAGCCCCGAGGCAGCATCTGCCGGAGTCCTCCTCTGGGTTAGGTCTCTACCTGCCTATTCATGAGTACCTCCCTTCACCCATTCTTTCCCTCTCCCCACTCAGCTTTAACAATCTGGGCATCCAGTGTGTGAGGAAGAAGGAGATTGAAGCCGCCATTGAGCGGAAGATTCAGCTGGGCATCGACCCCTACAATGGTGAGTCCTCGAAACTAGTCAGATTGTCTTGTCCTCCTGAACGCCTTGCCCTCTCTGCCACCTGGTCCCCTTACCTCACCTTCTCCAGTATCCACTATCTCCCCAGCCCCCAGTCCCTACCCTCTCCACCATATTCCCACCAGAGTCTCCCCCCACTACCCTCAGCCTTCCCATATCTCTCCTACAGCTGGGTCCCTGAAGAACCATCAAGAGGTGGACATGAATGTCGTGAGGATTTGCTTCCAGGCCTCATATAGGGACCAGCAGGGACAGATGCGCCGGATGGACCCTGTGCTCTCTGAGCCCGTCTATGACAAGAGTGAGTCGGGTGTGCGTATTAGGATTGTTGTTGGCCACAGATACTGGAAAGCCCCACATTCGATGGCTTGAACAAACAAGCCAAGGGTGTTCTTTATTTTTATTTGTCTCGTTATTAAGTCTGTTCATGCTGATTCGGCTGCTTGGCAATATTAGAGCCCTGGTTCAGCTCTGTGATGCCCTTGGTCATGAGCTGGCTGCCACGGCTCCAGATATGTCTGTGTTCAAGGCACGAAGGGCAGGGTCACCCTGTACGGTGTGCAGGCTGTACACTGCCCAATTGCAGTGGTCAGCATTTATTAGGTAGCCTATGGAAACGAGGGCTCTTAGTATTGTAGAATGCACAACCTGAACCACTGTACTAGGCAGTTCTAGGAAAGAGGCAGCACGAGTAATAATACTTTTTTCTTTTATGCAGAAAACAGTAGATTCCCCAGAATCCCCCTGGTAGACTTCTGTTTATGTCTCATTGGCCGTAATTTGGTCTCATCGCTGCCCCTAGTTGCAAGGGAGTCTGGGAAAGCAAGGATTTAGGTTTTCCATCCTCTCCAGAGGGATATAGGTATGGAAGAGGAGAATGGGAATGGCTGTTAGGTTTTAGCAGCCTACAGTGACTGCCACAAGCATCAAAACGAGGAGGGATTTTTTTTTTAAGTTGATTTATTTTGAGACAGAGAGAGGGAGGGGCAGAGAGAGAATCCCAAACAGGCTCCATGCTGTCAGTGCAAAGCCCGGTTCGGGACTCGATTTCACAAACCGTGAGATCGCAACCTGAGCCAAAACCAAGAGTCAGCCGCTTAAGTGACTGATCCACCCAGGTGCCCCCAAATGGGAGGGATATTAATTCAGTCAAGGCTTTTGTGGGTGCAAGTGATAGAATTCCAACTCAAGTGGGCTGAAGAATCTGTTTGTTCCATTAATTAACAAGGTCCAGCACCTAAAGTGCTTCAGGTCTGGCTGAATCCAGGTGCTCAGCAGTACCATTAGGGATCTCTTTCCAACTCTAAGTTCTACTTCCTCCAATTTAGAGTCATTTTTGGCAGGGTCCTCCCATGGTGGGGGCAAAATGACTGTATGCAGCCCTAGCCTTGGATCCTACCAGCTTGGAACCTCTCCCCTGTGCCCAAAGAGAGCTTCTCTTACCCAATGTTTTTGGTTGGATTCTCGGGGCTTGCTCTCATTGGCCTGGCTTTGGTCATGGGTTCCTCTCTGACCAATCAGCTGTGGCCAGAGGGAGGCAGTGCTTTCATTGGCCAGGTTTGGGGCATGTGATCACTGCTGAGCTAGGGAGTGGCTTCAGCCCCCCAAGACAGGTGCACACTTGAATGAGATGGGGGTGGGGGCTGTCAGCTTCAAGAAAAATTGAGGGGCTGTTCACAGAAAGAGGGCCAGGACTGCTGCTAGACAGGCGAGACGAGGGTGTCCACTACAGATTTCAGACCATGAATCCTCCTCTCAGAATGGTCTCTGACCCCTGACCTGGCCGACTCTCCTCTGAGGTCTGACAGCCTCCCTTTCGGCTGGACACTCGCTGGGCCTCAGCCTGGAGGACTCGCGACTCTCCATCGACCCTTCCGTCTGAGCATCTTCTTCTTCTCCCTGGACCACGGGTTCCAGGAGGATCAGGCCAGCTGGCTTCTCCGTTTCCATCTTGGCCTGGCCTGGGGTGGGCACCCACGGGGTACCTGCTAAGGGTTGGATGACCGAATTCTCATCTTTGCTTCCATCCCTCTTCCCCTCGCTCTGTCCCAGAGTCCACAAACACGTCAGAGCTGCGGATTTGCCGAATTAACAAGGAGAGCGGGCCGTGCACGGGGGGCGAGGAGCTCTATCTGCTGTGCGACAAGGTGCAGAAAGGTGAGGGACCTGGGACAGCGCCCCGGGGCGGCGTGGGGTCTGCTGGCTTTGCTGGGGTAGCCAGGGAGCTGGGAGGGTGACTGGGTGAGGAGGAGCTGGTCGACTGGGGCGGCGGAGTCGAAGGATCCAGAACTCTGGTTGGGGAGTCCGAGTGAAACAGCTGACTGGTCCGTCCGCTCACGGAGCCGCTCACTCGCTCATTCATGCGCAAAGATGGAGAGCCTTATGTGCTGGCTCAGGCCAGGCAGTGCCGGCCCCCAGGAGCTGCGGTGGGGACGGGGGGGACTCTGATATTAACATCCTGGGGTTGCATAAATAAATGCTTTATGACGGCTGTGCTAGGGCTACAGGAAGAGGAAAATGGAGATTCGTGTCTGTTCAAGTGTCCCTTTTTCAAAGAGAGGGTTTCATAAAAAACAGGTGCCCGCCGCATTGCCTGGCTGGGGAGAGCCTTTTCCCTCTCACCATGTATGTCCTTTCTGTATCCTTTGCGTTTTCTGTCATGTGACTCTATTATACATCGCATCACCCCCAACAGTAATAAAGAGCTAACGTTTATCTCGCCCTTTCTATATGCCAAGCTCTCTTACAAGCACTTTGGTTTTTGGTTTCGATTTTTTTTTTTTTAATGTTTATTTATTTTTGAGAGGAAGACAGAGGGCAAGCCGGGGAGGTGCAGAGAAAGGGAGGAGACACAGAATCGGAAGCAGGCTCCAGGCTCGGAGCTGTCAGCACAGAGCCCGACGTGGGGCTCGAACCCACGAGCTTATGAGATCATAACCTGAGTTGAAGTCGGACGCTTAACTGACTGAGCCACCCAGGCACCCGTCTTACAAGCATTTTGTATGCGTCACTCATTAGATCATCTACTTGCCTAACAGTTCTAGGAGGTAGATCCAATCATTATCTCTCTTTTATAGACAGGAAACTAAGGCACAGAAAGGTTAAGTAACTTGCACAAGGTCACACAGCTAGGCGGGTAGAGACCGGATTTGAATGCAGGTGGTCTGTGCTCCTAATCATTGTTCTGGGAGGAAACAGAAAAAAGGTAGAGAAAGAGAGTTGAAAAAAAATTCAGGAAGATGGTGAAAAAGTCGTGTTTGGAGAAAAACAATTCTGAGAAAGGAGATAGGGAAGAATGGCTGGAAGGCTTGTGGGCACAATTTTACTCAGTGGGGTCAGGGAAGACCACTCTTAGGGTATGTTATGGGAGCCATGAGGGATCTGTGTGACTCTCTGGGGAAGAGCGATTCAGCAGAGGAAACAGCAAGTGCAAAGGCCCTGGGGTGGTAGCAGGTCCCGGTGTTGGAGGAACAGCAAGGCCATTGGGGCAGGTGGGGAGCAGAGTGGGAGAGCCTGTCACAGCTTCAGGGATCCTTCTCAATCCTTTCTCAGGCTGTGTGATTACATAGTTAACATCTGTCTCCCCCATTGGGGTGTATAGGGTAGGACCTAGGGCTGTCTTGGTGAGCAGCTGTGTCCCCGGAACTACCCAGTCCAGGGTCAAGCACACATGGCGTTCTCAGGAAAAAAAAAATTTGTACTTTTTTTTGTTTTTTGCCACAAGTTTCACTCTTTAAAATTAAAAATTGTTTCAATGTTTATTTATTTTCGAGAGAGAGCACGCATGCAGGTGAGGGAGGGGCAGGGAGAGAGGGGACAGAGGATCTCAAGCCGGCTCCATGCTGAGAGCCTAATGTGGGACTCGAACTCACTAACCACGAGATCATGACCTGGGCCGAAGTCAGACGCTCAACCAACTGGGCCACCCGGCTGCCCCTTACTCTTTAAAAAAAATTTTTTAAACTGTTTAAAATTTTTTTTTTTAACGTTTATTTTTGAGACAGAGAGAGACAGAGCATGAACGGGGGAGGGTCAGAGAGAGGGAGACACAGAATCTGAAACGGGCTCCAGGCTCTGAGCTGTCAGCACAGAGCCCCACGCGGGGCTCGAACTCACGGACCGCGAGATCGTGACCTGAGCCGAAGTCGGCCGCCTAACCGACTGAGCCACCCAGGCGCCCCTAAACTGTTTTTGTTTTTTTTTTAAAGTTTATTTATTTTTGAGACAGAGAGAGACAGAGCATGAACGGGGGAGGGTCAGAGAGAGAGGGAGACACAGAATCAGAAGCAGGCTCCGGGCTCCGAGCCATCAGCCCAGAGCCCGACGCGGGGCTCGAACCCACGGACCGCGAGATCGTGACCTGAGCCGAAGTCGGACGCTTAACCGACTGAGCCACCCAGGCGCCCCAACCCCTAAACTGTTTTAAAATATACAATTCAGTGGCACTTAATACAGTCATCATGGGGTGCCACCACCACTATCTAGTTCCAGAACATTTTCATGGTCTATTATATTATATAAGCAGTCACTCTGTATTCTTCCCTCCCCTAACCCCTGGCCACCACTAATCAGTGTCTGTTGGTAGATTTCTCTCTTCTGGACATTTCACATAAATGGAATCATAGGATACATGGCCTTTCCTGTCTGGCTTCTTTCGCTTAATGTTTGCAGGATTCATCTATGTGGTAATATGGTGCTTCATTCCTTTTTATGACTCAATACACCACTGCACAGATATATAATTTGTTTATTCATTTATAAGTTGGTGGACATTTGGGTTGGCTATTCTTGTTTTTTAATTTAAAAAATTTTATTTTTTTATTAAAAAAAATATTTTTTAACGTTTTATTTATTTTTGAGGCAGGGAGAGACAAAGCATGAACGGAGGAGGGTCAGAGAGAGAGGGAGACACAGAATCTGAAACAGGCTCCAGACTCTGAGCAGTCAGCACAGAGCCCGATACGGGGCTCGAACTCACGGACAGTGAGATAGTGACCTGAGCCGAAGTCGGACGCTCAACCAACTGAGCCACCCAGGCGTCCCTAAAAAATTTTTATTTTGTAAACACTTGCGTTTTTTGGTTTGTTTTTTTTTTTTTTGTAAACCTAGATGTCTTACTTTTTTTTTCTTTCTTTTTTTTTTTTTTTTTAGAGAGAGGGAGCATGAGAGCGTATGCACAAGTGGGGGAGGGGCACAGGGGGATAGAATTCCAGGCAGGCTCCATGCTGGTTGTGGAGCCCTAATGCAGGTCTTGATCCCACAACCCGGGGATGATGACCTGAGCTGAAATCAAAAGTTGGATGCTCAACCGACTGAGCCACCCAGGAACCCCTGTTTTTTATTTTTTTTAACTTAAAAAATTTTTTTTTAACGTTTATTTATTTTTGAGACAGGGAGAGACAGCATGAACGGGGGAGGGTCAGAGAGAGAGGGACACACAGAATCTGAAACAGGCTCCAGTCTCTGAGCTGTCAGCACATAGCCTGATGCGGGGCTCGAACTCACGGACCGCGAGATCATGACCTGAGCCGAAGTCCGATGCTTAACCGACCGAGCCACCCAGGCGCCCCTTTTTTAACTTTTTTAAAGAGAGAGAGAGAGAGAAAGCATGAGCAGGGGAGGGGCGGAGAGAGGAGGAGACACAGAATCTGAAGCAAGCTCCGGGCTCTGAGCTGTTAGCACAGAGCCTGACGCGGCTCGAACTCCCAAACCTGATCATGACCTGAGCCGAAGTCGGACGCTCAACTGGCTGAGCCACCCCGGTGCCCCCCCCCCCCCCCCCCCCCCCAGGAATGGGAGGTTCTTATAGAATTTTGAGTGAATGAGCAAATGGTGATTGAGTGGCTCTCTGTGCTGGGCCCTTGTGCTAGGCAGTGTTGGGACATAGCAGTGACAGAGATAGCCCCAGGCTCTGCTCTCGCAGGGCTCCCAGTTCAGTGGGGGGGATAAGGAAATAAAGACAAATTCCAAAGGTGAGTTATGCTAAGACGGAAGAAGACAAAGCACCAAGACTGAACAACAAGAAGACCAGACATGGTCTGGGCACCATGGAAGGCTTCCCAGAGGAGGTGATATTTGAGCCAAGATCTGAGGAATGCCAAGGAGATTGTTTTAGGGGCCTGGGATTGGGGTCCAAGAGCAGGGAAACTGTTCCAGGTGTGTGCAACTAACTAGAGGCAGATGTGAGTCCTGATCCATCGTCACTCACTGGCCAGTCTTGGGTTGGTGACTTCACCACCCTGAGTCTCCATTTCCTCATCCCTAAAAGGAGCTGGTGTTGGGATGTTACGGGATCTCAACTACCCAAGAACTACACTACAAAGAGTTAGCCTTAGTGAGAATTTCTGAGTGCCAGGCCTGAAGCTAGTACCTTGTATAATGCTAATAAAAGTAATCATACTCGGGGCCCCTGGGGGGCTCAGTCGGTCACGCTTCCGGCTCCGGCTCAGGTCATGATCTCAGGTCATGATCTCGAGTTTCATGAGTTGGGGCTCTGTGCTGACAGCTCAGAGGCTGGAGCTGCTTCGGATTGTGTCTCCCTGTCTCTCTGCCCCCTCCCTGCTCGTGCTGTCTCTCTCTCTCTCCCTCCCTCTCTCAAAAATAAATAAACATTAAGAAAAATTAAAGTGGCTGTGTAGGAGAGTTGGCACAGTAGATCTGAGACTATTATCCTTTGAAAGGCCTACTTCAAGGGCTGACTCTTGGCTGGCTTTTGGAATCTTGGGTGTCGAGAGGGCTCCCACCATTCCCTGACTGATGGGAGTGGCTCACTGTGTTTAAACTGTTTGCATGGACAATGTGGTTTGTGCTGAACACCTGCTTTGCTTCTGGGAGTCTGGAATTTTGGTATGTGCCAGGCAGACGGTGCCTATGGAACCAACCCCCAATAAAAACCCCTGGGGTGCCAGGGTCTCCAGCGAGCTTCCCTGAGAGACCGCATTTCACACATGTTGTCACAGTTTGTTACGGAGGGAGGGGTGGGGGGGACTCAGCATGTTCTCTGCCACTCCACTGGGAGAGGACTCTTGGAAGCTTGTGACTGGTTTCCTCTGGACTTTACTCCAGGCAAAATCTTTTCCCTTTACTGAGGATGCTCATTACCTTCTTGCTGTAATAAATCTCAGTCATGAGTATGAGTATATCCTGAGTCCTGTGGGTCCCTTTAGTGAATCACTGAATCTGACAGCGGTCTGGGGGACTTCTGACACCGTGGGGATATTAACTCTACCTGCCGCTCAGGTTGTTGAAAGGATTAAATGAGATAATATACATAAAAAATATTTAAGATACTCAGTGACTAGCACACGAGTAGGTGCTCAACAGGTTAGCTGCCATGATGGTTAGTTTTATTCTTAACACTATCAATATCGGGGGCACCTGGCTGGTTCAGTTGGTAGAGCATGTGACTCTCGATCTTGGGGTCGTGAGTTCAAGCCCCACATTGGGCGTGGAACTCCTTTATATATATATATTTTTTTTTTTTCAACGTTTATTTATTTTTGGGACAGAGAGAGACAGAGCATGAACGGGGGAGGGGCAGAGAGAGAGGGAGACACAGAATCGGAAACAGGCTCCAGGCTCTGAGCCATTAGCCCAGAGCCCGACGCAGGGCTCGAACTCACAGACCGCGAGATCGTGACCTGGCTGAAGTCGGACGCTCAACCGACTGCGCCACCCAGGCGCCCCAAACTCCTTTAACAAAAAAAATCAGCTGGAATTGCAAAAACTTAAAAAAATACTTGAAAAACATCAACATTGATTTGGGGGGAGGCTGAACGTGTTGGGGGCCCAGTAGGCCAGTGTCCTGGCTCAGCTGATGTCCCCACTTTCCCGCCAGAGGATATATCGGTGGTGTTCAGCAGGGCCTCCTGGGAAGGCCGGGCAGACTTCTCCCAGGCCGATGTGCACCGCCAGATCGCCATTGTGTTCAAGACACCGCCCTATGAGGACCTGGAAATCGTTGAGCCTGTGACCGTGAACGTCTTCCTGCAGCGGCTCACCGACGGGGTCTGCAGTGAGCCTCTGCCCTTCACGTACCTGCCTCGGGACCATGGTAACCACAGAAATCCAGGGTGACCCACTGCCCAGAGACCAGGTCTTTGGCCTAGAGGGGCCAGGGGAAGAGGCAGAAGTAAAATGCAGGTTCATGACTGCACAGACTGGGGTCCACTACTTAACTGGTTTTGTGAACTTGGCCTCTCTCAACCTCAGCCTCCTATGTAAAATGGAAATAATGCTACCTGTCTGATGGCATTTGGGGAGTATTTATTTGTCCCCTCAGCACGTCGGCTCATGCCTGGCCCTGTACTGGCTGGTGCTGGGGACACAGCAGTGACCAAGATAGCCTCAGCTTTGCCCTCGTAAGTGTCATAGTCCTTTAGTGGGGATGGAATTGCTCGGGGGACTCAGGTCACTCCGAGGGGGCATCTGACCCAAGCTTGGGGATCAGGGAAGCCTTCCTGGAGAAGGGGACGGCTGAGGACGTGAGGATGTCTAAGCAATTCTTGAGGGAAGCGGTGGGAGGTGGGAAATAGTGTCAAGCAGCTGGAGTCGCAAGTGCAAAGGTCCTGAGGCAGGATTGTGCCTGGCGTGTTCCAGGAACGACAAAGAGGCCGGTGTGGCTAGAAGTGGATTTGGGTTTTTCATTCTGATTAAGATGTGGACATCTATTTGCATTAGTTGGCCAAAAACCAGAGCAAGTCTAGGACTTCCTAAACGGTCTCTGTAATTAACGCTTAATTATAATTATTGATGGATTCCCTTGCCCCTGGTGTCTCCTGAACAGACAGCTACGGAGTGGACAAGAAGCGGAAACGGGGGATGCCGGACGTCCTTGGGGAGCTGAACAGCTCCGGTGTGTCCCTTATGCCCCTTTCCACACCCATCTCCAGGTTCCTGGGAGGGGATGGCTAAGTCCTAGGCTGGGGAGGCGGGGCTGTGAGGGTCCAGGGCTCCTCATCTCCACCTTCCCTTAGACCCCCATGGCATCGAGAGCAAACGGCGGAGGAAAAAGCCGGCCTTCCTGGATCACTTCCTGCCCAACCACGGCTCAGGTGGGTCACGGCACGGGTGGGTCCCTGCCCTCTGAAGCAGGGTGAGGGTGCTTCTGGCCTCTTCAGCGCCCTCCCCTGCCCCCCCCCGCCCAAGGCCAGTAACTCACCACTTAGGCAGCAGCCTGAAGTAGAAAGAATAAGGTTTCTGGACACAGTCTGGAGGCTCTGATCTCAGCTGGGCCATTGACTCGCTGGGTGACCATGGCCAAGTTGGTCAGAGCTTCAGGGCCTCCTCTGAAGCGTTTCACCATAGGCCTACCTCACGGGCCTTTTAGATTTTAATGTACCTTTTAACGTTTATTTATTGATGTTGGGAGAGTGAGAGCGAGTGGGGGAGGGGCGGAAAGAGAGAGAGACTCCCAAGCAGGCTCCACGCTCAGCGCACGGCCCGACAGAGAGGCAGACGGGGGGTCTTACCCGAGGTCACCCACCTGGTCTGTGATGGGGCGGGGAGCTGTACGTGGCCATCTGTGTAGGTTGGTGGTGAAGCGCTGTGTGAAGGAGGTCGCCGGGAGTGGATGGCAGGCAGGTGGGGGTGGGTGTCAGGGCCAGCCGACTCTCACTGAGAGCCTCTCTAACCCAGCCACCCTCTGGCCTGTTCGACCCCTGCCTTCATCTAAACTCACACGCCAGCTTCCACCTCCCATGAGCCGCAGCCCCATCTGGCTGCCATCAGAAGCCTCCCCACCCACTGACCGCCAGCTGGAAGAACGCCGCCCACCCCCCCCCCCCCCCCCCAGTACCCCAGCCACCCAGCTCCCAGCCAGAGTCAGCTGAACCTGGACCCAGCCAGCCCCACCCTGGAGGTTTCAAGTGTCACCTGTTATTCCCTCTACCCACTGCCCCTGGTAACCAGTGCCTCCAGAGCTCCGCCCATAGCAACCACCAATCCCAGCCTCTCCTCATTAGCCACCTGCCATTCATCTGCTTCCTCCATCACCCCAGTTTCCCAGTGCCTAAAGTCCCCCTCTCTCATCCTTGGGGCAGAGCTGCTCTGGCATGATAGTATAATGGTTAGGAGCATGGCCTCATGGGATCAGACAGAGTTTGAATTCTGAGGCCCGAATTTAGCCACGGTGAGACTTCCGTGTGACTCCTTGGGACCTCATCTGTCAGACGGAAACTCTACCTCTTAAGGTCCCTTTTAGAATTTAGTGAGGTCATGTCCCACAGCACAGTGGCTGGCACAGAGTTCATGCTCAGATCTTAGGAACTTGCCAGAAATCGGGAATGCCACCTGCATTTGTTATGATCATGTTTAGCTGCGTTCACAGCAAACCCCAAATTAACAGGGGCTTTGACAAGGTAGAACTTTATGTCTTCTCTCAGATAATCAGCGATAGACAGTCCTGGGATGGTTTGGAGGCTGTATGATCATCAGAGACCCAAGCAAGCTCCAGCCATTTTCACCTCACAGTTTCTATCTCATGGTCCAAGGTGGCTGCCCCAGCTCCAGCCATCATGCCCACATTCCAGCGAGGAAAACTTAGTCACATAACCACATTAAGCTGTAAGCGAGGCTGGGAAATAGAGTCCCAGTAGTCCTGGGTCTCTTTCTGAGATAAGCGTAATATACCTTTGCTGGTGAGGTTTGTCTTGTTGCAAAGAGAGACTCTCCTATAATGACACATAATTTTACCTTCCAATTTGGGGACTGGTGACTCCTCATTTGGGTCTCCCATGTGCGGGGATTTCTTTTCGGGTTGTGTCTATAATGGGGCGGGGGGGGCAGAGGGGCTTTAGAGCCTGTTCGGCTTTCTTATTTTTTGGAAAAACTCCCTAGCACTGCAGGAGCATTGTTTGAACCCTGGGTCCACAACTCGCCAGCTATGTGTGAGTGAATTATGTTGCCTCAGTTTGCTTATTGAGAATGGTGATAATCCCTACTCCAAGGGTCTCCTTGGGATGAACAGAGGCCACAGTAATAACGCATTTAGCACTATCGGGGCATTCGAGATAGAACCGGGCCAGAAGTTGACCCTGAAGCCTGCCCTGCTTCCTCCGGTCTTTTCATCCCCGCAGGCCCGTTCCTCCCGCCGTCAGCCCTGCTGCCGGATACAGACTTCTTCCCTGGCCCCGTGTCCCTACCCGGCCTGGAGCCCCCAGGGGGGCCGGACCTCCTGGACGACAGCTTTGCCTACGACGACGCCACAGCCCCCACACTCTTCACCATGCTGGACATGTTGCCCCCGGCGCCGCCACTCGCCAGCGCTGTCACGGGCAACGGGGCTGCAGGGCCCACTGTTGGAGAGCCTTCCGGCCCCGAGCCAATGACACTGGACTCATACCAGGCCCCAGGCCCCGGGGACGGGGGCACTGCCAGCCTTGTGGGCAGCAACATGTTCCCCAACCAGTACCGCGAGGTCGGATTTGGGGGAGGGCTCCTGTCCCCGGGGCCCGAGGCCACGTAGCCCCGAGGTGCTGGAGGAGAGAGGCGCTGGGCGGGGAGGGAAGTAGGTAGAAGGAGCCCTGAAAACCCAACCAGGATGTCCAGCACCTCCATCCCCTCGGGCCACCCTTGGTCAGTCTTCCGACCTCCTCATCCTTCTGAATGGGACATGTTCAGCGCTGGTCAGAAGCTCCGTAGCACCGGTTTCCCCTGAGCCCATTTTACAAATGAGAAAACCGAGTCCGGAGAGGAAAAGGGGCTTGGCTCCCATGCACCAGCTTGTAAAGCTGCCTCAACCCCCACAAGAGGGGGGCACCTTCTCCAGGCGGATTCTGGAGTGTACATATGGGAGAAGGGTGCAGATCCTCAGCTCTCTTTCCCCAAGCCTGAAGGTGGGGGATACAATACAGGTTGTTTGTTTTGAGTCTTCCCAATAAAGTTGAGTTTTTGAGCCTCGGGAGTCTGGTCTCTCCTCCGCTTGGGAAACACCCCGGGCCCTCACGCACGAACCCTCCGGGGAGCCCTTGGCTCCGCCTCTCACGCCTCCGTCCTCCAGGCCCCGCCCCTCCTCTTCAGGGCACGCCCTTCGCGTCGGCGGAAGCGCGCTGCGCCACGTTCCGCCCCTCCCTTTCGCGCGGCCTCCCACTTCCGCTTCCGGTGCGGGCCGCGCGCGAGCGCAGCGGTGGGAGGCGGCGACGAGCCGGTGAGTGCAGGCAGCGGGCCCCGACCTCCTGGCTTTCGGGCGGGCGTCAGCCCAGCTCCGCCCTCGTCTCGGCCCTTCCCCGGGGTGCCGTGAGCCTCTGCTCAGCTCCAGCCCCGAGGGCCGCCGGCCCCGCACCCCCTCAGGCCTGCCGCGCCTCAGGCCGCGCCCCTGCCCCCGCGGCGGGCCAGAACTCGCCGCGTCGGACCCCGCCGCTTGCCACAGGCCCCGCCCCTTTGTCAAAAACCTTATCCCGAACCCTAAGGCCCCGACCCGGTCCTCGAGCCCAGTCCAAACCCTGGGGCTCCGCCCCTGTCTGCAAGCCTTGCCCCTCAGCTCAGCCCACCCCCTCCCGTCTGCCCGCTCCGCCTCCGTCGGTCTCTGATCAGATTTTCACCCCCCCCCCCCCGCCCCCGCCACTCAGATTCCTTCTGTAGACCTCAGCCCCACTCTGGTTTTTATTTACAGCACCCCACCATGTTCCCCCTCCGCCCCCGATCGTTGTCGTCTTTCGTCCACGCCTTTCACCTGCCCTCCGTCCCGACCCCCCCCCCCCCCCCCCCCCGCCAGTCCCCTTACAACTACTCTGTTCCCATGAAGTCTTGTCTTGTCTTCACCTGCATTCATACCGTGCCCCGCCGCCACGGGTAACCCCATTTCCGCCCTTCTGCCTCCCTGGAGCTACAGCCCCAGCTGTTTGGGCTCTGCCTCCAGACCTTACATCAAAGGCTCGCTCCCAGCATTCCAAAACCTTTTCATCCTTGATTCTAGCGCCCTGAACTCACGACACTCCTTCCCCGGGGAGGCTCACTCCAGAACCGCCTGGGGGGTTTCCAGAACGCCCAGGGTATTGGCTCAGAGCTGCCAGGGATGCGCCTCAGCATCTGGCGCGCGGTCCTGCAGCCTCCCTTCCCCTCCCTGCAGCGGCGGGCGTTTAGGATCCGGTTCTGTCACCAACTCGTTGGGCGACTTTGGTTCTTCTGCCCCTACGGTTTTTTTACAGCGCGTCTGACGCTCCCCTCTCATCCCCCCAGGTTGAGGCCCCACGCTCGGCCTCACCACGATGTGGCACGAGGCTCGGAAGCATGAGCGCAAGCTTCGAGGCATGATGGTTGACTACAAGAAGAGGGCAGAGCGGCGGCGGGAGTACTATGAAAAGATTGTGAGTAACGGGCCTCATTGTGGGGTGGGGGCTCCCCTGGAGGGCGAGGCCCTGGCCACCCTGGCGAGGTCTGGGCTTGAAAATATGCCACAACAAGGGCCCAGTTTCCTCAAGGGGATGGATAGTCATTTCCCGGGCGTAGTCGTCGGTAAAAACCAGAGGGGTCCTCTCGGCTGTGGCATGCTGCGTTGTTCGGTGCGGGCTCAGTACCGAGCTGGCGTGAGCAGGAAGGAGGAAGGTCTCTGTGACACTCAAAGCAGGCCAGGCAGAAGACCGACCACCTCCCGGCTGCTGTCTTCCTGCTGCATTCGCAGAGCCCAGAAAAGCTCAGCCCTTCTTGAGGTTTGGCTCGGCACCCCGTGGGAGCGCCATCAGTATTCATGAAGCAGACTCTGACCGCTCTCGTCTCCTGTTTGATGCTTCGGTTGCTTTTGGAGAGACCACACTCCCATCCTGTGACCTGAAAGGCCCTTATGGTCTGACCTCTGTCAGCCAGCCAGCAACTTCATCCTCGAGTTGCTCCACTGGGCTTATTTCCATCTCTGTCACCACAGGGCATTGTGCCTGTAATGTCTCCCCTGGCCCGCTTAACTCCTACTTGCCCTTGAGATCCCCCCTCCCCCCGCGCCCAGCTTGAAATGGCACTTGTGTAGTAGGTTCAATTCTGCTGTGAGACGGTATTAATACAGATGTTCCTGTTCACAACTGCAACACTGCTTTAGCGCCCTACCTGGTCTCCTGGCCTTCATTCTTGCCCCGCTCCAATCCATCCTCTTCAGCAGGGCTAGAGAGGTCTTTCTAAAGCACAAGGCTGACCCTGTCCTTCACTTGCCCTGAACTCCTCCATGGCTCCCTAGTGCTCTTGAGAGAAAGGCCAGGCTCCTCAACACAGCCTTCAAGCCTCACGTGGTCTGGCTTTTTGCCACCTACTCCCCCCTTGCCCCTTTAAACTCGTGCCACCCTGCTTTCTGCCTCGTTCCTTTGCTCAAGCCATCTGGCCATCCTTGTTATCTAGGGTGATATTTCTCTGACACAGAAGATGTATAAAGAGTATCAGTTTGTTTCTCAGGATTAAAGAGCCACGGGCCTTTGCATGAGCTCTTCCCATGCACGGCTAACTGCTGCTCGTCCGTCAGCTCTCCCTTCCAAGGAAGTCTTCCCTTATCCCCCATACTCCACCAAGTGTCCCCATAAATGCCATTATAACCCTTGTTCTTCCCCTTAGGGATTTCTTTTTTTTTAATCTAATGCTTATTGATTTTCGAGAGAGAGAGGGAGACAGAGCGTGAGCAGAGGAGAAGCAGAGAGAGAGAGGGAGGCACAGAATCCAAAGCAGGCTCCAGGCTCTGAGCCGTCAGCCCAGAGCCCGACGCGGGTCTTGAACCCACGAACCACGAGATCGTAATCTGAGCTGAAGTCAGACTCTAAACAACTGAGCCACCCAGGCGCCCCCTGGCACACACATAACAACACACGTATCTAGCTCTGTAAGACTGGGGACTGGTTGTATTCAGGTCATCTTTGCATCCTAAGCTTGGGGCCAACAAATATGGCTTGAAAGAATAGATGAGTAGAAATACTAATACTAGTAGTTACCATTTTAATTGCCCCTCAGACACCAGGCTCTGTGAGAAGAGCTTTAGACGCATCCCCGTAGTCATCCATGAAATAGAAGTGCTATTATTGCAGGAAGGGATTCTCTGAGAGCTCCTCACTTGCCTCCTGTCACCCAGGAAGGAACTGGGCGGAAGGGAGAGCCCCTCTCTGGCGGTGTCGAAAAGATTACAACATGACCATGAGGGCAGGGCCTGGGTCTGTGCTGGCCATAGTTGAGGCCCCAGTGTGGGCCAGGGTCGTAATGCTTAGGAGTAAATAGCTGTCCTGAGCTCCAATAAGAGCTCATGGGGTACCAGACCCAGTGCCTACTACATTGGTACATTCTTTCTAGCCCTTTGAGCCGGCCTGGGAGGTTGGTATTGAGGCCTGTGTTAAGGTGATGCTGATAAGAACAGCTAGTCTCTTGAGCACTTGTGTGTTAAACCGCTGGGCTAAGTGCTTGACATGCATTTACGCTTCATCAGATCTTCTCTGTAGTCTTGGGGGTGGTTCTTATTCTTACCTCCATTTCATAGATGAGTGAACTGAGGCTCAGACAGTCATGGTCAACAGTCCTTTAGCAAGAGGGCAGAGCTGGCATTCTAACCAGACTCTGAACCTTGACCTCTCTTAGCACCTCACTTGGGCTTTTACTGCAGAAATACAGGTTCTGAAAGGTAAAGCGACTAGTCCAAGGTGACACAGCCTGGAGGCAAAGTATTAAAATGGTTAAGGCCTTTGAGTTTGAGTCCTCGAGGTCTGGGTTCAAATTCCAGCACTTCCACTTACATACTGCATGACCTTGGGCAAGTAACTGTCTCCCTGAGCTAGTTTCCTTTTTTGCATTTGAAATGATGTATCCTAAAACATTAGTGGTTTAAACAACATAGAAGTTTCTTTCTTTTTCCCCCAAAAGCCCAGAAATAGCCAGTTCTGCTTAAGGACCATATAGTTGTTCACCTGCACATGGATTCTCTTACCAGTGTTGTTTCAAGGTCTAAGAGGGCTGCTTAGGCACTAGCCATCATGTCTGCATTCCATCCAGCAGGAATGAGGAGGGAGGGAAAAGAGGCAAAAGCGCTTATGCCAATTTTTAAGAAAGTTTCTAGATGTTTGCGCACAATACTTGCACTTATCCCACTAGGCAGAAAGTAGCCCCGTGGTCGTGTACAGATGCAAGGAAGGCTTAGAGGCATAGGCTTTATTCTGGATGGCCTTGTGCCAGATGTGTTAGGAGCCTGTTACTATTAAAGGAGGGGGAGTAGATGTTGGCTGCCAGTTAATGGTCTGCCACAAATGGTGGGGGGTGAGCACCTCCCTCACAGGGCTGTTCATTGAGATTGGGCACACAGACCTCAGCGCAGGCTTGCCCAGAGTGACTTACTTGCTCAGTGAATGCTAGCTCTTGCTAGTGAAGTTCTTATCACCAGGTAGAGCTGGAATTGTCATGGTGTGGAGGAAAGAAGGCTGGAGTTGGGTCGTTCTCAAGGCCTGGGATTCCAGGCTCTTTTAGCAGGGGAGCTGCCTGAGCTTTATTTTCCCTCTTGGGACAGTAGTGATCGTCAGCCTCTCTCACTGGGTGACAGGGTAGAAATTCAAGAACAAGGACAGTGTCTGTGGAGTGCTTTATGGTGTGGGCCTGTACAAGCCTCCATTGTCCCCATACGTGAACGTGATCAGCATTCAGAGCTGAGCTGTCACGCTGCGGGCAGTGGCTGGTGGCTGCTTTGGGGAGGGGATGGGGCCGCTCACACGGGTCTCTCATCTTATTCTTGGGCCGAGAGGAGGCTGTGGGGCAAGTGTTGAAGAAGCCTTGGTAGTTTGTGGCCGGCTGAATGGGTGTGTCCACAGAAGGCTGGTTTCTCTGCTCTTGATTTGTCCTCGGTGCCTACTTTCTCTCCCTCCCTGACCTTGGTTCCGTCATTGCTCGCGTCCTTGTCAGGTCTCTTCTTTAATCAGTGGTTTGGATGAGAAACAGAATTCTCTGGTGATAAGAAAACGGGAAATAAACAGTGCTCAATTCAGGCATCTCCTCCAGAAAGCCCCAGGCTGACCACCCCCTCAGCCCCCAATCCCTGCCAGCTGCTGCCCAGGCCAAGTCAAGCATTCCCCTGGGCTCCCCCATCCCCCTGCTGCCCACTCTAGGTCATCACTGTGTGGGACAGGTCTATCCCCGACACTGGACTATGAGCTGTGAGGGGTAGGGCCGGGGCTGTCTCAGTCATTGCCATGGCCCTAGCACAGGGCCTGGCACATAGTGGGTGCCTGCTTATCAGTTCAGTGAATGAATGAGAGTCCACGAACTCCTCTGACTTCATCTGATGCTGGAGGCAGAATAATCCAATGGTTAAGAATAGATTTTTGAGGGGGGGCGCCTGGCTGGCTCAGTTGGAAGAGCATGCGACTCTTGATCTGAGGTCATGAGTTTAAGCCTCACGTTGGGTGTAGAAATTCATTGAATTAAAGCTTGAAAGAATGGGTCTTGGATTTTGAAGAGGTATTTGTACACCCCATGTTCCTTGCAGTATTACAATAGCCAAGATGGGGAAGCGACCTAAAGGCCCGTCTGCTGATGAGGGGATGAAGGAAATGTGGTGGGTCCATAGGGTGGAGTATTGTTCAGCCTTAAAAAGGGAAAAAAATTAAAAAAGGTATCCTGTCACATGCTGCAGCACAGAGGAACCATGAAGACCTGATGCCTAGTGAAATAAGCCAGTCACAAAAAGTGATGCAAGATTCCACGTATATGAGGTATCTGAAAGTAGTCAGGCCCTTAGAAACAGGAAACCGAGGGGCCCCACGGTAGCTCAGCCTGTTGAGCCTCCGACTCTTGATTTCGGGTCAAGTCATGATCCCAGGGTCGTGGGATCGAGCCTTGCGTCGGGCTCCATGCTGTCAGTGCGGAATTCTCTCGGGATTCTTTCTCTCTCCCTCTCCCCCACTCTCAAAATAAATACACTTAAAAGAGGAAACTGGAAACAGAAAAGTGGTTCCCGAGGGTTTGGGGGGAGGAGAAAAGGGGAGTCACTCAGTGGGTATAGACTTTCAGTTTTGCAAGACAAAGAAACTCTAGGGATCAGTCGCACAGCAAGGTGCCTGTGACTTAATGCTAACGTACTCTACGCCTGAAAGTACTTAATGTGGTAGACTTTGTATTCTATGCTTTTTACTAGAAAAAAAAATTACTTTTGAAAAAAGAGTGGATTTGGGGGCAGACCCATTTGGGTTCAAATCCTAGTTCTGCTTGTTACTGGCATGATTTCAAGCCAGTGGGCCTCACCCCTCTGAGCCTCAGTTTACTCATCTGGAGCACTACTAACCTTTGTCCCACAGCTGAGAAGTTTGAGAAAATACGCATAAAATGCTTAGTTCAATGCCTGGCTTTTAGGACAGTTTATTGACTTTCCTAGAATCTCCTAGCAGAGCCAGGCCCCGGACTTAGATTTTCACTCCCAGCCTGATGCTTTTTCCTTCCTTTGGTGCAGGCGCAGCCAGTGGCTTCCCCCTTCCAGTCAGAGTCCCGTTGTAAACAGTGTCCCTCGAGGGCTGTGGGCCCCAGGCATTTGGCCAGGAGCAGACTCAGGGGGGCCGAGGGGGTCTTGGCCAGGGGCCTCACAGGGCTGAGGGAAAAACAAGGGGCTCGGTCTCCTGATCCGCCAGGATTCACTCTCTTCCGTTCTGTCAGTGTTCCCGAGCACCTGCTGTGGGGCAGGCCCTGCTCCCGGCACTGGGGATACGACGCAGAGATCCCTGCCTCGTGGGAGTTAAGCTCTAGAGTGGGAGACAAGTGATAAATGAATGGAAGGTGCAAGACCCAGCGGTAGCAGGTGTTGTGAAGAAAACAGGTGGAGTTGGGGCACCTGCGTAGCTGTGAGTTGAGTGTCTGCCTCTTGATTTCAGCTCAGGTCACGATCCCAGCATTGGCCCTGTGTTGGGCCCTGCACTGAGCATGGAGCCTGCATAAGATTCTCTCTCCCTTTGCTCCTCTCCCCTGTGCGTGCTTTCTCTAAAATAATAAAACAGTGGAGTTCAGGAGAGCAAGAGTAAATACGGGCTTGTGCGGGGAGCTACTTAGAGTTGATGAGGAAGGCTTCTAGAAGGAGGTCAGAAATAAGCGAGGGGGCAAGCCACCTCCTAGAGCCTCTGCAGGCTGAGGGAAGAGTGAGCATAGAGGTCCGGAGCAGAACGTGGGCGAAGTGGTCCAGGAATGGCGTGGAGGCCAGCGCGCCCCGGAGCGGAGCCAGGGGAGAGAGGTCGGAGAGGGATGTGGCCTGATAGGCCTCGGCAGAACCCCCAGGCCCTGTGTGGGAAATGGACTGCGGAGGGCAAGGGGGCCGTCAGCAGGGAGCCCGGGAGGAGGCTGCCAGGGGGTCTGGGGAGGGGAGCTACTGGCTGGACCAGGGTGTGATGAGAGAGGGTTGGACTCTGGGGAGGCGTGGCCAGGAGTGTCGCCGGCATTCAGTGGATAGCCCAGCAGCCCTTCTTGTGGCTCCCGTGGGTTCTGTGATGTGGCACACAGCAGGAGCCCAGCCAGACCTGACACTCGGGAAGCTGGGTAGTGGGAGCTCCGGTGCTAGGTTGTATCCTTTCCTCACACCCTCATGGTGACTTGGGAGTCGTGACCCCCCACACAGTGGCTCAAGCCTGAGGGGCATAGACTCAGGGGACATTGTCCTCTCTGTTGGTACCTTTTTAACAGCTTTATTGAGGTAGAATTCACATACCATGCAGCTCAGCGGTTTCCAGTGTATTCACAGGCGTGCATATCCATCGCCACATTCTAATTTTAGAAAATTTTCATGACCCCAAAAAGAATCCCATACCCATTAGCAGTCAGTACCCCCAACTTCCCACCGCTGGGTAGCTGCTAATCTACTTCCTGTCTCTGTGGATTCACCTCTTCTGGACGTTTCGCATAAATGGAGTCATACAACACGGGCTTTTTGTGACTGACTTTGTTCACTTAACGTTATATTTTCAAGGTTCATCCGTGTTGTAGCACATGTCACTTCTTCATTTATATTGGTAATTTTCCATTGTCTAAATAGACCACGTTTTGTTTATCGATCATCTGTTGATGGATATTTGATTGTTTCCATCTTGGGACTGTTGTGAATCGTGCTGCCTGAATATTTGTGTACAAGTATTTGAATATCTATTTTTAGTTTTTGCGGTGTATCCTCGGGAGTGGAATTGCTGCGTCTTAGGGCAGTAGTTTAACTTTTCAAGAACTTAATTTCTCCATATTCTTGTCAGTATTGTCAATATCTGTCTTTTCCGTTTTAGCTTTCCTAGCGAATGTGAAGCAGTGTCTCGTGGTTCTGATATTTCTGTGATGAGTCGTGACACTGATCTTTTCATGAGCTCACGTGGTCCTGGTGTGTCTTCGAGTCCAGTTCAAGCCACAGTGCTCACACCTGGCTCTGAATGAGTGGGGGGGGAGGTGAATGCTCGAGAGATAACATTTTAGGGGCAGGAGGTCTTGGTACTCTGTACAGAAAGTTGGACCAGAGCTCAGAGCCTTTTTCCACCGTCACAAGGCCCCCTGTCCCTGGAGGTTAGGTGGCTCCCGTTAGTCCTCCCACCCCTGTGCAGCTTAGTTTCCCTCTGAAGTACGGCCCACTTGACATCAGAAGTGAGCCTACTGCTAAGCTTGGTTGCGGAGTGCTGGCAGGGCTTGGAGCTCAGTGGGGTGGTGACCTCCATCCCGTGTACCCCTGCAGAAGAAAGACCCAGCCCAGTTCCTGCAAGTGCACGGCCGAGCTTGCAAGGTGCACCTGGATTCTGCCGTCGCCCTGGCCGCCGAGAGCCCCGTTAACATGTAAGACTGAGCTTGAAGGGCAGGGTCGTGTCTGTGTCTGAGGGCCGGAGGTCAGAAGAGACCGAGGGTATGAATAGACCTTTGGGGACTCAGGCAGGGAACGCTTGCCTGACACGAGAAGGTGACCGTCACTGGCTGAGGAGAGCCAGCAGGGGTTGGGACGGAGGCCCTGGGGTACAGAGGTGGTTGGGGTACTTGGGAATGGGTGAGGCCGGTGCCAGGGGCCCAGATGAAATGGGAAGTGGCTTGCCACAGGGGATGTTTCAAGGTGACCGGGGCTTAGAAAGCAGCCCCTGGGACCTGGCTCAAGTTTCTGTCTCGTTTGTTTCTGTGAATTAGGGCCCTTGTTTCCTCAGGGCCCTATTCAGGCCCTAACCAGGCCAGGAGCCTGAATGTGGATTCGGGGAAATGAGTGAGAAGTGGGGGGGGGGGGGGTGATGGTGGGGTCCATGGCCTGGAAGATCACAGGAGCTGAGGGTCAGGCTCCCAAGTTTGAGGTGACAGGGAATTGACATGGGCACTGGGGACCCTAAAGTCCTTGTTCCCCTAAACTCCTTGCTCCCCTGCTCCCCATTTTCAGGATGCCCTGGCAGGGAGACACCAACAACATGATTGACCGCTTCGATGTCCGTGCCCACCTTGACTACATCCCCGACTACACCCCCCCGCTGCTCACCACCATGTAAGCAGCTTCCCTACGGCTTGCCAGACAGGGAGTCCGACCCTTGCTGCCTCTTCTTCCCCAAACCCTTGCCTGCCCATCACCTTCCTGGGAAGGAGTAGGTGTGCTGGTGGGGAGCCTCCCAGCCCAAGCCCAGCTCCTCATCCAATTCCTGCTGGCTTGGGGTGGGGCCTGCCCTCCCCCTCTCGTCTCAACATCTTGACCTCCTCCAAAGCTCCCCAGAACAGGAGTCGGACGAGCGGAAATGTAACTACGAGCGCTACCGAGGCCTGGTGCAGAACGACTTTGCTGGCAGTGAGTGAGCTGGGGTGCGGGGAGTGGGTTGGGAGTCCATGCAGATGGAAACACCGGTTTTACCCCAGTGGTTTCTCCTAAGGGACCTGGGGTTTGCTCCCAGCTGTCTCCCTCCTGGGCCTCCGTCTCTGGACCCAGTACAGTGCTATCTGCTGGGTGAGGTGGTCCTGTTGAGGTCACTTCCACATCCCATGCCTTCTGCCTCTGTGGTCTTTTTTCCTGAAAAATTGGGGAAAATAGCAAGAACACATTGTTTCCCTGTGTGATGTTCACCCTGCTTGTTTGGGTCGGAATGTCACTTTTAAAGAGGAAACGTGTTTTAGGAATTGTTTAGAAATATATTAGAGTTTAACAATCTGCCCAGCATTTGTATACATTTGTATATGTCTGGTATTGTTCTCTGAGCCGTCACCACTGCTGTTTTCACAAATGAGAAAATGGAGGCTCAGATTTCTTCCCACTCTGGGCTTGCCCAGGGATATTCGGACCCTGAGTTTTTTATCTGTATTATCTCATTATATCTGATTACATCTGCACAATCACCTAGGGGTGGTACCCATTTTACAGACAAGTATGTTGAGGCTCAGGAGTTGGTGGGAACACTGTCTAAGGAGCTGGGATTCTTACCCTACCCTTAACCACTGCTGCCTCCTGGTGGACAACTCTGAGCTTTAGCTCACCCCCTGAGACGGGCTTTGAGACTTCCCCTTCCAGGGCTTCCCTGTTGAGTTTTAAAGAGAGGACAGGCCCACATGCAAGTCCCTCAGCCTGGCGGGCCTTGCTGTCCCCCACCCAGAGAAGGGTGGTGATGTTGGTTTTTGTCCCCCAGGGTGGGTGTAAAAGTTTGGGGAGGGATGTGTGAAGGCCCAGCACCGAGCCTGGCACAGTCAGCCACTGCCGTGGGTTTGGTATGCCCTTATTTTTTTTTTTTTTTTTGTTTCTAAGGTAGACATTTCAGCATCTCTGAAATCAAAGATTGCCAAAATTCTAGCAACTGATGAGGTGTTAGAGTCCGGGAGATTTATCATCCCTTTTTGCTTTCACCAGAGGTCACAAGGGTTGTTGGTGATGGAGTCAGAGTTTCCTTTTGTTCTGACTCCTCACTCGTTCATTGCCACAATTCCTGAGCACCTGAGGTACATCACATGCTCCTCTGGGGCCAGGGGGTCTCCTTAGGGAGAGGGCAACAGCCACATAGTCACCAGAGTGGGTGGTGATTGCAAACTCTAGCACACAGTGGGCCATTCTCTGAGGTCCTTGACTGAGGCTAGGGTCAGGGAGGGGTGGAGAGGAGCTCTCTGGCAAGGAGAGTCCTGTAGGGGGGGTGGAGGTAGGTACTCTGTGGGGACAGGGCGAAGGCCTATGTGGCTGGAGTAGGGAGAGCGAGGCACCTGCATGAGATAGGCCAACGGGGCCCTTTCTCGCCATGGGCAGGAACCAGAGTGGTCACTGGAGCAAGGGACAGTGCTGCGGCACCTCCAGGCTCGCCCGGCCCATCCACCTGACTTTTTGGGTAGTAGAGCTGACGCCCAGGGGAAGGGGGCTCGCCCAGGGCCCCACGCCCAGTCGGGAGCATGTGTTTCATTGCAGGGAGCATCAGGGAAGTCTCTGATACAATGCTGAGCTCCCCAGTTAGGTGTTGTGGGTAAGTGAGAGCCCAGATGGCTCTAAACACATCATTTAAACTTGAGCCACAGTGAGCCACCTGGCAGAATAGCCCGTGGAGTCCAGGTGACATCCAGCGCTCAGGATAAGCCTGTGGTTCTGAAGGACCCAACCCGAGGCCTCCCTTCCGGGGATCAGTCACGTGGCCCGGGTACCAGGTGCTCAGCTCACTCCTACAGCAGAGGAAACGAGGCAAAGAGCAGTTAGGTCCCTTTACCTTGGCAAGGCCACCTGCAGTTGTGTGTCCTCTCCACACGGTTTATGATGATCCGTAAATCGGTGACTCTGTCCCTGGCTGTGCTTGGGTTGTACCCACCCTCCTACCCGCCACTGCACACACATGTGTCCCTTGCTTCCTGGATTCCCGGTGACCCTGTCCACTCTGCCTCGCTGCAGTCTCCGAGGAGCAGTGCCTGTACCAGATCTACATTGACGAGTTGTATGGAGGCCTCCAGAGACCCAGTGAGGATGAGAAGAAGAAGTGAGTTGGGTGTCGGGGGAGGCAGGAGGACTGGGAGCCCCACCAGCACGGCCTCATCCAGCTTGTCCACGTCAGTGTCCCCAGAGTCGGGGCCAGTGCTTGGCACACGGTGGGCGCCCACTTAGTAGGAATTTAGAGGAGGAAGTGGTGGCCAGAAGCAAGAATTTGCTCAGAAACCCCTGCCTTGAGTTTCCAGCTTGCAGCGCCGTGGGAGGTGCCATTGGTTGACCCGGCCCGGGTTTGAGTCCTGAGCGTGAGGACTCCCTCTCCGAGCTTTGGCGTGCTCCCCTATGTGACAGGCTAACAGGGGTCCCCTCTGTTTGCGGGCGATGGAGCTTATGGACGGCCTGTCCCGTGCTTGTCCTTCAGTAAGCGGGTGCTCAGCAGCAGCCAGTGTCACTGTGGACGGGGCCTTCTCAAGCCGTGTCCCTCGAGAGGAAGGGCGGGGCCTTACCTGGAGCTGCTGCTGGCTCAGGGAGGTCCTCAGCTGGCTGTGTCGCTGCTCTCTGCGTTTCCTCTGCCCGGGCAGCCTCGTGCCCTCCAGGGCAGCGCTCAGCCCGCTTGTCTGCGGCGGTCCTGGGCCCGACTCCTCCCCTCCTGCTGCTGAATCTTCCCCTTTGTGATCCTGAGCGCTTGCTGCTTCCTTCCATCTGCAGTTTCCGCAGATGTAATGGAAGCTTTTTGATGACTGATCTTTACCCAGGAGCCTACTTTCAGGAGAAGGCTGGCACTAGAAGGGCGGCAGGGAATGTTGACTGCTTTCATTCAGCGACAGACATGCACCAGGCCCCTCCTCTGCTCTGGCAAAGCTGGGGCATATTGTTACCCAGGATAACTGGGTCCTGCCGTCTCGGGCTCAGACTGCTGGCGGGGAGACAGATCTGTCCCCCGACAGTAATGATCCAATGTGGGTGGGGCTGAGGAGCTGAGGATGGTGCTCGACCCTGCCTGGGGGAGGACTTCCTGGTGTGTTGGAACTGGAGTCTGGGGGAAGAGGGAGGGGTTGTGGGAGGCAGGCGCAGAGGGTCCTAGGCTGAGGGAGAGCACGTGTGAGGGCCTGGAGGCAAGGGCACCCTTGAGAGGTCAGAGTGCAGGGAGTCAGTGTGCCCTCGAGGCTTGGCTCTGGGCCGCGCCCTGCCCTTGGCCTTCCTGGCTCACGGGCTCCCCCGGTCCCAGGCTGGCGGAGAAGAAGGCTTCCATTGGCTACACCTACGAGGACAGCACCGTGGCCGAGGTGGAGAAGGTGGCGGAGAAGCCAGAGGAGGAGGAGTCGCCAGCTGAGGAGGAGAGCAACTCGGACGAAGATGAGGTCATCCCCGACATCGGTGGGGTCCCCTCTCTGCCCTCCCCCACCCCGCAGTCCCTGGCATCGTTTTCGTGTCTCGTTCCTCACCCTCTGTGGGGCGCCCTGCACTTACGAGCCCTGTCTCTCCCGCCCCCGCTCTGGGGCGCTCCAGCCTCTGCCGTCCTCCCTGTCTCACTCATGTGCTCCTCTTTGTAGGCCTCCCTCTCTGTACGTGTCGTCTCATTTCTAGGACCCTGCTCTTATGATACTGTCCCCACCTAGGCTCTGTCTCCGTTCTCTTCTACTTGGTCAGCCTGTCTCCCTGTTTTTCTCTCCCCTCTGGAAAACAAGTGTTCATTCAGTTCCAGAGTCATCCCTTGCCGCCCCCCACCCCCCAGCACTGCTGTTCACCCCCTACCCAGATACCCATGGCTCCAGCCAGCTACCCGTTTCCCCTCCTCAGCCAGCTGCTGCTTGTCACACACATGTAAGGGGTCCATCCTACCTTCCACTTATTCATGGTGCATCCAGCTCCTGAAAACCCATGACCTCCACCCCCTGCCTCCTGCCCACTTAGATCTTTACCCACCCCCGTCCCCCTTCGCGTATCCTGCATCGCTGCCTCCGCTTGTCTTGCTCGTCCGTCCCGGTACTCTGCATTTGGACCCTCATCCATTGCGTTGCCTCTCCCCCGCCCCTTGCCCTTCGTTGTGCTCGCCTCTGGCCAAGCCCCGTGCCGGCTTGGGGATGCTGAGATGAGCTGACTCGTTCCCTCCCTGCAGAGGCCTGCAGTCTGGTGGGCGTCCCCTCGTGCCCCCGCCTCCTGGGGCACTGCCCCTTCTCCCCGGTCCTCTCACTCGGCTTTGGTCCCTGACGGCCTTTCTCTTGGTGCAGACGTGGAGGTGGACGTGGACGAACTGAACCAGGAGCAGGTGGCAGATCTCAACAAACAGGCCACGACCTATGGCATGGCCGACGGTGACTTTGTCAGGTGAGGCCCGCTGGCTGGTTCTCCCCACTCCGGACCTGGCATTTGTCATTACCCCTGCTACCAACGGCCACTTTATTCGTGAGCGCTAGTGTGCCTGGCCCCGTGCCGGGGGCTTCACACACACGGACTCCTGAGCTTGTGGGATGGATACTCACGACCGGGCCTTGCCTGTGCAGAAACTGAGGCTGCGCCCAACTCCGTGTGACTTTGGCCATCTGACCCCTAAAAGCTCACGGGGCTCTTGGGCCTGGTGGACAGCACCCTCTGGTGGAGAGGCTTCATTCACTGGATTCACTTACTTGCTCTTGCCGAATGGAGCCTCTTCCCCTGAGTCCCACCCTGTGCAGATCACATAGAACAGTCCCAGCTAACAGGATTGAGTCCGAATCTGAATGATCCTGTCTGAACACAGCACCCTCTGCCCAGAACCCTCCATGACCACCCCGTCACTCGGGCAGCCAGAGTCCCCACCATGGCCACGAAGTCTTACCTGTCTGGTCCTCTGCCTCTCTTCCCACTCTCCGCCCCCAGCCTCCGTGGCCTCCTTACCCGCGAGCCATCCCCCCGACCAACTTTAGGCCACCGTGCTGTTGGCCACTGTGCTGGCTTCTGTGTGGCTTACTCCCCGAGGCTGCTGCTTAGCCCTCCCTTTCTCTGCGTGGCTTCTCTGACCTCCCTGTCGAAAGCTGTAGCAGATTCTACCAGTCCCCTGGCACTTTCTTCCCCCTTCTACAGTCAAGGTTGTCACCATCTAACCTAATACCTCGGTCATTGTCCGTCTGTCCCCAGAACGTAAGCCTGTGAGGGCGAGGATTTTTGTTTGTTTTCAGTGCTGAATCACCAACGTGTAAAATAGCGTTTGCACGCAGTAGGTGCTCAATAATAGTGCTGAACGAGTGAGAGACTCCAGGATGGCACGGGATCCCTCGCTTCCTGCGACAGCCCTGTTTGTGGCCTGCCCACTCCTCCATTGTCACCGTCCTCTCCTTCCACAGGATGCTCCGGAAAGACAAGGAGGAGGCGGAGGCGATCAAACATGCCAAGGCTCTTGAGGAAGAGAAGGCCATGTATTCGGTGAGGGCCGGGTCGGGTGGGGGCAGGGGTGTGCGTCAGGGAGGGCATAGCCCTCACCGGCCAGGTGCCCGTCCTACTCCAGGGCCGTCGCTCCCGGCGCCAGCGGAGGGAGTTCCGGGAAAAGCGACTAAGGGGCCGCAAGATCAGCCCACCCAGGTAGGTCGGGTTCTCCCCTGTGCCCTGCCAGCCTCATTCTTTCTGGGCTCTGGGGGAGGGGCTGGGGCTCAAGGAGACTCTTTGGGGGCACGCTTTCGTTTGTGGACAGAGTCCTCCTAGTGAGGCAGTAAATGGGAAAGATTCAGAATAGGAGTGGCTGAGGGGCGTGTGGACGCCCTCTCCTGCCCTGCCAGCCACTCCCCGTACCCTGCTGGACTTGGGACTCTTGCCAGGCATCCCAGACACCTGTGGGGAGGTGGTGTGGAGTAGCTGAGGGCAGAGTCACGGGGAACAGGCCTGTCCCTGAAGTCCTGCCTGGTTCTCCTCCTGGGCTGTGTCCTTGTCAGATTTGGGGCAAGTGACTTCTCTCTATCTTCGGTTTCCTCCTTTGGAAAAGAGGCATTGTCCTCTCCCAGGATTGGGGGCGAGCCAGTGCCCACTTTGAGGCCTGGGGCGGGTTTGGGTGAGGCAGAGGTGGGGTGTGGAGAGCCCACCTAGTCCAGCGGCCTCGAGATGAGCCTGCTGCAGCTTCTTAGCCCTGGAGGTCGCGGGCAAACCCATGCCGCTTTTTGCTGTGTCTCCTCCCCCCAGGGAGGGTCCTTGAGGGGGGCTGTGAGGGTTAAACAGCCTCTTGTGGGTTCCCAGGGCTTGGTGTGGGGTCTGGAAAGGGTTCCTCAACAAGCTGCATGCATTCTTGCTGTCCCCATTCTCCCCTAGAGGTCGCCAGTGTAGTGCATGAAAGCATGCGCTCAGGGTCTTAGGGCCTAGCTGTGGATCCCAGCTCCTTCATTTAGGAGCTGTGTGATGCTGGGCAAGTGACTCTCTATCTCTGGACCTCAGTTTCTTCAGCTCTGAGGTGTGAATGATTACATTACCCGTGGCAGAGTTGTGAAGCAGTTGAGGTAGCTTTTCTAGTTTTATTGTTGTCATTAACAAGCCAGGACCCAGTTAGCAGAATCAAGGACTTGGGAGTGGCAGGAGGGACACTTCAGTCTAGGGTCAGAGCCCAAGCAGGATTGAGGCCGCTGAAGTCCTTGTTGTTCAGGGTCAGGAGGGGCCCAGGACATTCACTGTTCGTGGTGTGTGGCCGAGGTTCAGGCTTTGGACACACCTAAGGCGAGGCGGGCAGAGGGATCAAGGTAGGGCTCGGAACCTGGCCGCAGCCGCCTCCTCCATGGACCCAGTACCTGGCCTTGAGTGCCTTGGTTGGGGGAATGGGTGCAATTCCGTGCCCACTCAGATGCCCGGTCCCTGCTTGTCCCGCCCCATTCTCTCCACAGCTACGCCCGCCGAGACAGCCCCACCTACGACCCCTATAAGCGGTGAGTTTCCAGGGCCCAAGGAAGGGCAGGGCTGGGGAGGAGGGGCGGGGCCACCCTGTAGGCTGCTCTGAGACCTCAGACTGGCACCTGGTGTCACCTGTGGGTCTGAATCATTTTTCTGTTTTTCAGAATGTTACTCTGCTTTCCCAGTTTTTTTTTTTTTCCTTTAAACGTGAACCTTCTTTGATCTTCTGATTTAAACACAACGCGGTTGTGTGTTAAAAATCACCAAGCGTGATAGAAAACCCTGACATAGAAATCAGAAGTCTCTTTGATCTAAACTGCCAGAAATAACCAGTGAGAAATATGGCCCAGAAGGGCCTGGCCTTGCCCATGTGTGTCTTCAGGATGTGGGAGTAGTTGGGGCAGGGGCCTTGAGGTTGGACGGACATCAGTCTGACCCCCGTACGCTTTTCAGGATGCAGAGGGAGGGACCTGCCTCTCTGGCCTCATGGAAGAATAGGGAAGGTGAGGCGTGTGCCTTTCGGTACAAGGTCTGGCACAGGCAAGCGCTTGGTACAGAGGAGCTGTTAGGGACGTAGGTAGTTTTCCTTTGTGATGATGGAATTCAACCACACTTAACGTTTCAGAACTTGTTTGAAAGCTACGTTGAGGAGATCTTTCTGGATCTGTTCATTGCCTTTTAACAGTTCCATGAGATCGATACGTTTTTCTGTCACTCATTTTCTCACTTTGAGGAGGCTCCGTGGTTGGGAGTCAGACCCTTAACAAAGCTGAGTTTCTCATCTGAGCTTCTCACCGTCCTCGTCTGTGGCTCTGTGCCGTGTTTACTTAGCCAGGGGGCTCCCGGGGAGCCTGGCAATTGAGCCCCCTCCTCCCTGCCCTGTAGGTCACCCTCAGAGTCCAGCTCCGAGTCCCGCTCCCGCTCCCGCTCCCCGACCCCAGGCCGTGAGGAGAAGATCACGTTCATCACCAGTTTTGGGGGCAGCGATGAGGAGGCAGCCGCAGCAGCGGCTGCAGCAGCCGCATCAGGGGCCACCACAGGGAAGCCCCCCGCGCCCCCCCAGCCCGGCGGCCCCGCACCGGGACGTAATGCCAGCGCCCGGTCGGTAACGCTCACGCTGCCCGTCCTACGCCCCCGGCCACCGTGGGGGGGACCCAGGGCAGTGGGGGGCCACGGCCCAGGCCCATGCTGACCGGCCCTCCGTGCCCCGCCTGCAGCCGCCGCTCCTCCTCCTCCTCCTCCTCCTCTTCTTCTGCCTCGAGGACCTCCAGCTCCCGCTCCAGTTCCCGCTCCAGCTCCCGCTCCCGCCGTGGCGGGGGCTACTACCGTTCTGGCCGCCACGCACGCTCCCGCTCCCGGTCCTGGTCCCGCTCCCGGTCCCGCTCCCGGCGCTATTCTCGGTCCCGTAGCCGTGGCCGGCGGCACTCAGGTGGGGGCTCCCGAGACGGACACCGGTACTCCCGTTCACCCGCCCGGCGTGGTGGTTACGGGCCCCGGCGCAGAAGCAGGTGCGTGAGGCTGGCGTGTGTGTGTGTGTGGGGGGGGTGGGCATGGCCCGATGTCAGCGAGACCAGGCTCTAGGGGACCAGGCCACTGCTGTTTTGTGGGGAAGCACTCGGTTTGCAGAGGGAGGCATGTGCCATCTGTTCTCCGTGTGTGGTGACGTGGGATGGAGCACAGCCACATCCTCGGGGATGCAGTGGGGACAGGAGACTGAGCTGCTCCTCTCCTGGGGAGTCCCCAGGCCAGTTCCGGTCGGGGGGATTGTGTCTGGGGTGGTACGTGGACACTCCAGGGTGCCCTTTGGTTTGCACTGGGGACCTGGCTGACCTTTAGGCCTGGGGTACTCTGGGCAGAGAGGTGCTGCTGCTGAGGCAGGAAGTGAAGCATCTGGGGACTGGAATGTCCTTCCTGGGCTCTGACCCGGTGGGATCAGGGCTGCCTGTGTGCAGGCAGCATGGCTCAGCCTGCGGGAGTGTGGGCTGTGGAGCGTCTGCCTGGCTTTAAATCCTGGCCCTGCTGGTAGACTTTCAGGGCTTCGTGTTTCTCATCCGTAAAATTAGGAGAGTGTTGCTCTCGCTGAGTCGGCGGGAAGGTGTGACAGGTAACGCAGGGGACTGGTCCACTGGGGCCCTGGCGTTGGGGGAGCGCTTCTTCCGTCAGCACTGTCACCTGTCCTGTGGCGTGCATCTCCACGTCAGCCGCCTACAGGGGCTGGTGTCTGAAATAAAGGGGCCAGGTGGGCCCCGGCGGACAGGGGCGCACGCGTCCCGTCGAGTCGGGTTGTTGGCTGTGCAGCAGCAGGTCCGGTGTTGTTCTGTCTTGTGGTTTCTCGAGAGAAGTTGAGAGTCTGGATTTTTAAAGAGTAGTTCGTTTTCTCAGTGTCGTCAACGAGTTTGAGTTTTGTGAAAACTCGGACAGCTCCTTCTGGACAGAATCAGTGTGTAGTGTGGATTTGGCTTCCGGATGGTTCTCTGTAGCCTGACCCAGGGTGACCACGGGAGAAAGGCTGGGGTTGGAGGAAGGGGGCCTGGCCACATCTTGAATGCCAGTCTGAGGGTGAGCCATCGCCAAGGAGCCCCCAGGGTCCTGAGCAGAGGAGGGATGGGGCTACATGTCCCCAGAGTGGGTCTCGCGGGATCTGTGCTCTGGATTGGTGGGGAGAGTGGGCACGCAGGTAAGGAGGTGCTGAGGGTGTAGGTGGGGTCACAGCCCCTGGGCGCCCAGAGCTGGGCACGGTGAGTAAAGGGGGGAGCCGGCCAGCCACGTCCCACCCTCCCAGAGGTCACCTCCCAGGGAAGTGGGTGAGAAGGTGTCTCATGAGCGAGAAGTGAGGAGCCATTTTAGGGCGGTCGTATCTGGAGGGTGGTCTCTGTGTAGACACCGAGCAAGGCCAGGGGGCAGCCGAGGAGAAGGCAGCTGGAGAGAAGCGGGTGATGGCACCTGGACCTACCGTAGGGCCTGGTGGGGATGGCTGTCGACTTGGAGCCCAGGCGGGGGTGTGCGGGGGGGGGCTCCGTGGCTCCTCACGGCCCCTCTCTGGCCACCCCCCCCCCCCCCGTGCCCCTAGGAGCCGCTCCCGCTCCGGGGACCGGTACAGGCGGGGCGGCCGGGGCCCCCGGCACCACAGCAGTAGCCGCAGCCGCAGCAGCTGGTCCCTCAGCCCGTCCCGCAGTCGCAGCCTGACTCGGAGCCGCAGCCCCAGCCAGAGCCGCAGCCGCAGCCAGAGCCGCAGCCGCAGCCGCAGCCAGAGCCACTCGCCATCGCCCCCAAGGGAGAAGCTGACCAGGCCGGCGGCGTCCCCTGCTGTGGGCGAGAAGCTGAAAAAGTGAGCGGGGGCAGGGGGGCTGGGGGAAGACAGTCGTCAGCCTCAGGCAAGGTGGCCGAGCCCCACCGTTCTCTTTCTGAAGAGGGCTTGGTCCTGCCTCGGGGGGTCTGAGGGGCACGTGGCCCCAACTTGGGAGGGTAGATCTGAGGGGCGTCCGAGGAGTCGCAGCCCTACCTCGGATGAGGGTTTAGGGGACACGGCCCCTGTCTCGAGAGAGCCGAGAGGCACAGTGTCTCCTCGGGGGCGTCCGAGGCCCACTGCCCTCAGACGGTCCCGGGGTTGCCTGGGGTCAGAGGTGGCAACCGTCCTTTCCTCCTCTCAGGACCGAACCTGCCGCTGGTAAAGAGACAGGAGCTGCCAAAGTCAGTAAGAATTTGGAACTCGCCCGTCTAATTCCCGCCAGCAGCAGTGCCCGAGAGCTGGGCCCGGTGGGCCTGCAGGGGGGGGCCCGGGGGGAAGTCGGGAGATCTAGCCCTGGGGTCGAAGGGGGCTGGGAATGCTCTGCCCCGTGAGATCTGCGTCCCCCTCCCCTCCTCACTGTCCAGCGGGGCTCCAGCCGTCCCCAGGCTTCCCAGACCCTCGTGGCGGGCATCTGCGGCCTGTCCCTCCTCCCCACGCGCCCCCGCAAGACCCAGGCTCTTGGATGAGGTAGGTTGTTGGAGCTCCGGACACCCACCCCCTCTCCCGCCTCTTCTCCCCCTTCCCCAGCCCAAGCTGACGCCACAGGAGAAGCTGAAGCTGAGGATGCAGAAAGCACTGAACAGGCAGTGTATGTCCCACCACGTGCGCCCGGTCTCCCCGGCCCCTTTCCAGCGTCCTGTGGGGGAGGCCCTGCCCTTCCCTGCACGGGCGGGCATCAGCGTGCGTGCGGTTCTGCCACCACGCTAAGGGCCTTGGCCGTCCGGTGGGCCTCTCCGGGCTCAGCTTTGGCATCGGGAGAGGGGGGGCTCTTGAGGGCACCCCTCAGCGATCGTGTCCCTCTTTCACTACAGTCAAGGCGGATAAGAAGGCAGCGCAGGAGAAGATGATACAGCAGGAGCATGAGCGCCAGGTAGGAGTGAGACTGAGGAGTGGGGGCGGGACAGGGGGTGCCAGCCGGGCCCGCCCTCACAGCCATCTCTGCCACAGGAGCGGGAAGACGAGCTTCGAGCCATGGCCCGCAAGATCCGCATGAAGTAAGACCATCGCACTCCTGCCTCTAGGTCACAGCCACCCGCTCGTGGGCTGCCCAGCGTTCTCAACCGCCTGGTCCCTAGCTAGAGCCCTGTGGTCTGCTCCAGCCCTAGGGGTGGAAGGCAAAGTGCCCGCCTGGCCCTCAGTGTCCTCCCTCTGTCCTCGGCTTTTGTGCTGCACCTGCTGTGTCTCCTCCTGGCTCTGCCGGCCCCGGAGCACAGAGCCTCTGCTGTTCCTTTGCCTGGCTTCATTTGTGGGGGGGTTCCCGGAGGGGGGCTCCCTGACTGTCCTATCTGGAGTAGCACCCCAAAATGCTCCATCCCCCAAGGCCGCTGTGTTTTCTTCAGAGTACTAACCCCCACTTGGCACGTGCTGTTCTGTTATCTCGCTTACTAGTTGATGTCCCTCAAAGTGAGAGATGAGGACAGGTTCGGTGCTGGGTCCCTGCTGTGTGCTCAGCCCCCGGAACACAGAAGTGGTGCTCAGTAGGCCAACCCCGTGGTGGCTTCCTCTTCTCCCCTTCTGTTCCTCAACTCGTCACTGCAGAGTGGACAGGCTCGGGGCCTGGGTCAGACAGACGTGAAGTCTAGTTCCAGCTCTGCCTCTCTGTGACCGTGTGACCCCAGGGGTGGTTGCCAGCAAGTTCCTCACTTCAGATGTTTTTTCATTTTTTTTTTTTTTTTAATTTATTTTTGAGAAGGTGGGGGGAGGAGAGAAAACACAAGCGGGGGAGGGGCGGAAAGCAAGGGAGACCCGGAATCTGAGGCAGGCTGTGCTGACAGCTCAGAGCCTGACGCAGGTCTCAAACCCACGAACCACAAGATCATGAGCTGAGCTGAAGTCCAGTGCTTAACTGAGCCACCCAGGCGTCCACTCCTTTTTTTTTTTTTTAAATTATTTTTATTTATCTTATTTCACTTAAAACCTCATTTCATACTCTGCAGCCAGGACAGATCTCGGTGACGACCTCACAGGGTAGCTCAGGGATCAGTGCTCGGAACCCGTAGGCCTGCTCGCTCGGGGCCAGCGTGCAGAACCAGAGATCTAAGTGCTCAGTGTTGGCGAGGAGGAGAGTCCGTCGGTGGCAGGGCCATGTTTCTCTCTGGTTCCACTCGTACTTGATGTGGGTCCTCAGACAAGCAACTTCACCTTTGAGCGGGGACTCTCCACTTCCTCTCCGGGGGATCCTTCCATGGGGCTTCCAGCGCAGTCCCTAGCATGTCAGAAGTCTGCTCGTCGTATTCGTCACTGTGGTTTGCTTTTTGCGAGCCCATCACGTGTGCCTCTGAGGACGCTGCCTGCTTGTCAGGTGGGGGAGTAGAGTGCCCAGGGACTCGGCGTTGTGGCCAGTTCTGATCCTGCCTCTGCCACCCCCAGCTGCGGGCCTTTTTCCTGTCTGGGCCTCCGTCTGCTCGTCTGCTAAATGAGGATGGAACGGTTGTCCCTCCTTACAGGCTTGTTGGCTGGATTCACTGAGTAGAAGGGGCCCAGTCCCCGACTTTATGACAAAGGCTGGTAAAGCACGTAGTGTGTGAGTCCCTGTGTTTTGAGACCACCTAAGCTGACGGGAAGTGGCCAAACTTTCCAGTTCTGTGTGTGTGTTCAGCAGGCCTTTCAAAGCCAGGCCGACTGACATTCCAGTCCTGGCTCTGCCCAGCCTGTTCCCTCTGAGCTCAGTGTTCTCATTTCCGATCAAGGACGGCAGCAGTACCTGCCCTTGGGTTTACCCTGCCCTTGGACTGGGATGTTGGAAGCACCTGCCCCGGGCAGGCAACCCAGCCCGCCCTCAAGTTCAGCATTCTCTCCGCGTGCTCATGCCTTCCCCTGGGTCGCCTCCCTTTCTCTGCAGGGAGCGGGAACGCAGAGAGAAGGAGAGAGAAGAATGGGAACGTCAGTACAGCCGGCAGAGCCGCTCACCCTCCCCCCGTTACAGTAAGTATCCCCACGGCCGCCGCTGGATGCCGCGTCGAAGTCCAGCCCTGGAGCCCCGTCCCTGGGCGTGTGTGTGCTTTGTTCTCTTTTCTTTCCAGGTCGAGAATACAGCTCTTCCCGAAGGTAAGCAAGCCAGCCCCGCTCCCTGGAACATGACGTCCCTGCCTCGATTCTCCATTCCCTCTCTGTACCCCTCTGCGTGTGGAGGCTGGCCTGGTCCCGTTAGCGCCCCTCCCTCCGCAGCTCGCTCCCGGGTCACGGGTGCGTGTGCGTGTGCATGCAGTGTGGCTGCTTCACCCAGCCCTCACGGGGTCCCTCCTTTCTCTCTCCAGGCGCTCAAGGTCGCGATCTCGAAGTCCCCATTACCGACATTAGGCAGAAGTGTGGGGGGCTGGGGGGTGGGGTGAGGGCTCAGGCTGTGATGCTGCTGGTTTTATCTCTAATGAAATAAAATCACTCGCTATTTAATTCCCTTTACCTGGCCTCGGTGTCATCTGTGTGGTCCGTGTCCAGCCACCTGGGATAGCTGGGGAGGAAGCTGGTTGGGTCTGGGGACAGGAGCCAACGCTAGGAGCCCACGTGGCAAGTCCTGCCCACACCTGGGTGTCTAGGTGGCGGCTCCTTGTTCATCAGAAGTGCTTCTGCTGCAGTCCGTGAGGGCAGGGGCACGATCAGTGGGGATCTGTGGGGACGGGCCTGGACCGGGCATGTGGAGGACGGGCCAGGACTTTGCCCAGGGGCCTCTGGTGACAGGTCCGGGCTTCTCCCCACCCTCGTCTCGGCCCCTGCCCTGGCCTCGCCCACACTGGGAACCGGGAGCACGGCTTTCTGTGCCAGTCTTGCTGCGCCTGGGGCACTGGGGGCTGGCCTTTCCCCTCACCCCCTCACTGCAAACCGGTCTGTCCAGCCGTCCACCCTAAAGAGGGAAGCCTCCCGCCCCACCTCAGACACCCCAAGAAAGCCAGAGTCCAAACGTGTGTGTTCTAGGCGGGAGGTTTACTCGCAGCAGAGCCAAGGCCAAGGTCGACAAGCACGGTAACGGTGGTACCAGGGACCGCAGAGAGGGCGTTCCCGCGCCTCAGGCGTCCCCGGCCACCTCGGGGTGCTTCTGCCGCAGGTGTTTGTCCAGGGTGGCACGCAGGCCGAAGGGCACACAGCAGTGGGGACATTCGAAGCGGGTGCTGCCCGGCCCCAGGCCGTGCATGCGGCGGTGGCGGTTGAGCTTGCTGCTCTGGGCACAGGCGTAGGGACAGAGCTCGCAGGTGTAGGGCCGCTCGCCCGTGTGTGAGCGCCGGTGCACCGTCAGGTTGCTGCTGTTGGTGAAGTGCTTTCCACAGAACTCACAGCTGCCCCCGGGCCCGCGGCTCTTGACCGCCGGCTTTGGCAGCTTCTTGGGGGACGTCGGGCCCTTCGCAGGTTCAGTTCTCTGTTCCTTGGTGGTAGCTTCCCAACTGGCCCCGCCGGGGCCCACCTGCGCCCCACCACCAGGAGCCCCGGGTTCCTGGACCCCCGCCGTGGCGGCCGCTCCGGCGCTCTCGCCACTGCTGCGCAGGAGGGTGCTGGCCGGGGCCGCGGCGTGGGCCGCTGGCTCAGGAGGGGCAGTGGCAGAGGCCTGTTCTGGACTGGCTTTGGCCTTGAAGGGGCTCTGAGGCCGTGGCTGCCGGTGGGTCTTCTTGTGGCGGTTGAGCTTGCTACTCTGGGTACAGGTGTAGGGACACTGGTCACAGGCATAGGGCCGCTCGCCTGTGTGCGAGCGCATGTGCACTTTGAGATTGCTGAAGGAGCTGAGGGTCTTCGCGCACACGGGGCAGGTGGGGCTCCGCCGCGGGGGGATGCTCACCCGGGGGCCCTTGGCCTCAGCTTCCGGCTCCACCACCGCCGACACGGCGGCGGCCACCTCTGCCAGGCCCAGCAGCGGGGCCTCTGGGGCCTCGGGCTCCGTCTGGTAGATGGACAGTCCGTGGTCCCACTGGGCATGGCGCAGCAGTTTCCAGGCCCCTGAGAACTGTCTCCCGCAACGGAAGCAGCCCAGGGCCTTGGGGTCCTGGCGTTCTGCAACGAGAAGGGCCCGGTGTTAGATGGGGAAAAGCGACAGTTGCGACTCACGCCTGCCAGGTGGACACCTTCTGCGGGAAAGGCTCCACTCCGGGGGCTGAGAAGGCCCAGGAAGGAAGGCAGGCGAGACCCCCGTCCTCCAGAAGCTGATGCTCAGAAGCGGGCGGGCAGGCAAGTAAGGAAAGCCTGCGGAGTGGATGGTGCATACCTGAGGATTTTCTGTGTTTGCAAGTCTTCACCAGAAGTTAAAGCAGGGTGAGGGATGGGGTGGGGAGGGCTGTTTTATAGGAGGGAGTCGGGAAGGGAGAACAGGCAAAGACCTTTCCCCAAGCTCACGAGCTTAGAAGGGTGGAGTTGGGGTTTCAACCCAGAACCCTGGGGAGCGGGAGACAGATTTTCGAAGAAGACTGTCGGCGTAATACAGCTTTTGATTACTGAGCGGGGTTCTGTGCCAGGCCCCAAGTTCATGGGTTCCATGCACGGTCTCCTATTCCCTGCCTTGCAGAAGAGGGGGCCGAGGAGGGAAGCAGCCACCTAGAAGTTGGGAGGGGTAGTGAGTGAGGTTCCCTCTCCCTCTGCGTGGACCCCAAATTAAGAGCCCTCCAAATGGGGTGTTTTCTCTAGACCCTCCAGGTACTATCAGTACCTTACTCTTCAAGTCCTAGACAGTCTTGGGTGGGGTGGCTTTCCTGACGCAACACCAGGTCAGGAGCACAGATGGGGGCTGGAGAGTGCCAGCCTCTCGTGTCCACCAACTAGTTCTTAGGCTCCCTAGCTGTGTGACCTTGGGCAAGAAACGCTCCTCTCTGGCCCTGTTTTCTCATTTGTTACAACACGGGGATCCTAACCTTCGAGGGGCGTTGTGACGTCGAACGGAGAAGAACTGAAAGTCTTGGTCCATGTAAACCCTCAGTAAACATGAACTGCACTACACCCACGTGGCGGGAGTGCCCACGCTCCACCAAGTCCCAGCACCTGGGAGTGTTCCAGTGATTCCATCATAGCCCCTCCCTGGGCCACCAGGCCACCCTGCAGGCTTCAACTCTCGGGCTGATCCAGTCACAGCCCCTCCCCCCCCCCCCCCCCCCCCCCGCCCCAGCCCAGGCCTGAATATAATTCTATTTCTCAAAAGTCCTAGGAGCACAATGGCCAGGGGATGAAAATTTGTAGGTTTAGATGCCCCCCCCCACAGCCTGTGATGACCAAAAGCTTCCCGCGAGTCTAGTATCACGTCAAGGGCTTTCATTCCCTTCTAAGAGAAGGAACCCAGGTGTCCAGACACCGAGGACCTGGCCCAAACCAGGGGCTTCCCAGCGGGCAGGGCTGGGAGATTCCATCAGAGAGGGAAGCCAGAAGCCCCTTCCTTGGCTCTGAGCAAATGCACCGGCACCTCAATCGGCACTAATAATGGGGTGGGAGGGGGTGGTAATGCCGCACTTCCAGCTGGCCTCAGCCTCCCCTCCCCCAGGCCGCTGCCCTCCCCAGAGGTCCCCCTACTGCCACACTGGTCCAGCCACCTGGCCAGTTATTTCTGGCCAAGGGGAAGGAGAAGTGAAACCAGATTGGGGGGGTGTGTGTGTGGCAAATCCCCAGACCAGTCTTCAGGGGCTGGCCACACCCTGTGGGCGGCCCTCCTTCATGCCCAGCCCCTGCCCGCACCCACCCCCCCCTCCACCCCCGCCACTAGTCCCAGCCCTAGGACAGGGCAGGCCCTGGCCACGCCTAGGCTGCACCCGATGGGGAGCGAGAAAGGGGAAGTAGTGCTCACTGCCCCGCCTGTCCAGTTCAGCCCCTTCTCCCACAGGAAGCCAGGCCCTTGAACTTGAGAGGGGGACTGCATCCCGGCTTGACTCACCTGAGCCCTGGCCGGGGCTGGGGCCTCTGAAAAGCTGACAGTCCAGCTTCTTGTGGTCCATGAAAGCAGTGATGGCTTCCAAAGGAAAGGTCTGCAGGCAGCGGCCGCAGGTCAACAGATCTGGGTGTTTGTCGGTCCAGGGCTGGCGGTCTGCTGGGAGGAAGCGGGTGGTAAGCGTCGGGTGGGGCCCGGATGGGGGTTGGGGGTTCCGAGGGAGAGGGAAACCCCGAAGGTCAGAAAGGGGGCTGGAGGCCAGGACCAAGCAAGGGAAATAAGGCCGGGGGGTCGGGGGTCGGTGCCCGGTGCCCGGAGGAGGGCGTCCCACCCGAGTGAAGGGGGAGGGAGGCGGGGCAGGGGCAGGGGGCGCTCACCGCGAGGGTTGAGGATCAGCGGCGTCCACAGTGCCCACTGGTTCCGCGCGCCGAGGGCGTGGAGAGGGCTCCCGACGGGCACGGGGCCGGAGGAACGGCGGGGTTCGCCCTCGAACCGCTCCGGCGTGGGCACTTCCTTCGGGGAGAAGGGCCCCAGCCCCGGGGCCTGTAGGGGCCGCACGTCTGGCTCCGGCTTCATTTCGATGACGAGGTCCGGCATCTCCATCTCGTCGTCTGTGTTGGCGGCGGGCGCGGGGTCTACTCGGCGGGGCAAGCAGCCGGCCTTGCGGCGGGACATGAGTCGAGGGCCGGGCGGGCTGGCGAGCGGGCGGGCGGAGGACGCGCGGGCCGTGCGCGCTCAGACCGAGGCGCTCAGGTGAGTGACTGCGGCGACCCGCCGCGAACTCTTACACGTGCTGGCCCGGCCCGTGGCTCCACCCACCGGGGCGGGACCTGGCGGGCGAGGACGGGGCGGCCCCGCAGGGGCCCGGGCGGCAGCCAAACTCGATCAAAGACGAGCCCACTGCATTTTCTTAGCGACCAAACCTTAACGACGCCGAGGTCACACGACCATGCACACAAACGCCCATTCCTGATGCCTTTTTAGGACCGGTGAAACTGAGGCGCAGGGTGCCTACATGCACCTCCGAGAGAGAATACGGCGGGGGCCACGTTTCGGTCTATTCCATTAAATGCGTTACAATAAAAACTCAGGGGGCAAACATTTATTGAGCACTTTGCACTAGGTTCTGTTCTAAGTACTGAGGGTGTAGCGGTGAACAGGACAGCCAATAATCTCCTCGCACGCAGTGTATTTGTTGGGGGGAGACAGACTCTCAACAAGATAACTGTAAAACGGAGTGTCTTCCAGGACGGCAAGTGCGATGGGGCCGAATAAAAAACTAGGAAGGGCTAGAAAGGGGCAGGGTTGCCGGGGTGGGGGTGGGGGTGGGGCCTTGGTCGGTTTTCTACAGGGGAAGAGCGTGGGGCACTTGAGCCCCGAAGGAGGTGAGGGGGCCGGCCAGCCTTGTATGTTCCAGAATAACAAGGAAGGGGGGGCAGGGCGTGGGGAGAGGCGTGGGTGATTAAGTTCTGTAAGAAAACTGCCTTGGGGCCGAGGGGGTCTTATGTCCACTTAAGGGCTTTGGATTTCTGAGGCCAGCGCCTGCGGCGGAGGGCTGGCTAAGGCGGGGAGGGTTGCGGTTATATACATCTACTCTGCTCCTAAACCTGGAATCACTATAAAAACCAAAGAAGCAACTGTCTTCACCTCCCTCCACGCGGGCCTCCTTGAACTTGCCTCCGCAAAGCAGCTCGCTCCGATCACTGTTTGAAGTGGCATCAACACCCCGCCCCACCCTCCAACCCTTACAAGTTTCCTTTTCTTCCTGGCACCGGCCACATCATAGTAACATAGACCTCTCTGTTGACTGTCCTCTCTTCCCTCCCCACCCCCACCCAACACAAGCTCGCTGAGGTCAGGGCCGGGGTCTGTCCTCCCCTGGGTCCCCAGCCCAGCTCTGAGTGAATTGCACATGCTAATGTCCCAGGAGCACTGCTCCGGGCCAGAGGGTTCCTCATATTGTTATTCAGGTCTGAGCTCAATCGTCCTCCAGAGAGCCCAGGGCCTCCCTGGCCACTGTATCTAAAGCAGCTCCACCCTGCTCGAGGCCTTACAACCGTGACCTCCATCTGTCCTCACTTCTTCCCTGGGCCTCAGTTTCCCCATCTATTACCTAAAGGGGCTTCTTCACTGCCACCTTCTTTGACCACCCAACTAGAGAGGCTCCCCTGACTCTACCGCCTGTTACCCCATTATCCTTTTATTCCGTTTGTATCACTCATCACAAGCCCTGCAGGATCTTGTTGATGTATTTGCTCAGGTATACCCTACTCTGCCCCTCCCGGCCCTCCAAGAATGTGGGTTCCAGAGGGCAAGAGTCAAATCAGCCTGGTTCACATAAATCCTGCTTCTTCATAGGTCAGTCAACAAATGGGTATTCAGCACATTCTCTTTTTCTTTCTTTCTTGTTTGTTTGTTTATTTATTTATGTATTTATTTATTTATTAGGAGCACAAGCTGGGGAGGGGCAGAGAGAGGGAGAGACAGAATCCCAAGCAGGTTCCACACCATGGGTGCAGAGCCCCATGCAGGGCTGGCACTCACAAAATGTGAGAGAGATCGTGGCCTGAGCCGAGCTCAAGAGTCGGACACTTAACGGGACTGCGCCGCCCAGGCCCCTCCAGCACGTTCTTTCAACAGACCTCACAGAGGGGCTGTGTGCCAGGCGCTCGGTCTTGGGGATCTGCTGGGCCCGTGAAGCCCCTGGCTTATGGAAAAAATGTGGAAGAAGTGAATTCCATCTGAGCCCAGGGCAGTGAGGTTCCGTAGCACTTAAAGCCAGACATTCCGTTTTTCAGGGCCTCAGTTTCCCCCTTTCTAAAACGGGGGCGGCAGGGGGCACTGCTAGACAGAACCACCACCTCGGGTCCCGCTGCTGCCCTCTCCAAGCCTTTTTCCTGCCGTGTGGCTGCTCAAGGTTTCAAAGAGACGAGCTGCGGTTTGGACTGCAGGTGAAGGGAAGGAGTGTGCACGTGTAGGGGGAGACCAAGCTCTGTCCTTAACTCAGCCCGGAGGAAGTCTCAATTTCTTCAATTTCTCTTCCCTCAATTTCTTCTTCCCTAAAGCGGGCATCCCGGACGCCCCCCACCTCTCAGCCAGGCGGATCAGATGGAAGCCGCGGGGCGGGGTGGTGCGTGGGGCCGCGCTGCTTTCCGAGCCCGAGAGCCCGCCCGCCACCACGTGGGGCGGCGGCAGCGCGGGCGGAACCCAGGCTGGGCGGCTCGCGGCCCGCCCGGGCCTCTGCAGCTGGGGCGCCGGCGGAAGTGGGGGCGCCGGGCGCCGCGGACCTCGGTGAGTGCTTGGGTGTCGGTGGTGGGGCGCGAGCACGTTTCACGCCCTCTCCCCGGGCCTGGCCCCGGACGCCCGCCCGCGTGCGCGGCCGGGAGTGGCGGGAAGGGGCAGGTCCGCGCCTGCAACGCTGGCCGTGGGGACGTTGTGGTCCCCGAACGCCTGCGTGGGGACTCCGGTCCGGAACGCGGCATCGGGGACGTTCCGGCGCCGGGGTTGGGGTGAGGGGCCCGGGCCGCTCAGAATGCTCTCTCTCCCTCGGGGAAAATAACAACGACGACGATGGTAACAGTAACGACGGCAGCAGTTGTGACTCCCGCCTTGGCGGGACGGAATCGCTTGCCTGATCTGAGCCGGGAGGACACCCAGCCCAGGCAGAGTGGGGAATGGACGCCTGGGGGCCGGGAGGACCTACTTAGTATAAGAAAAGGCTAGCTGTGGGTGGCCAGGGCGGAATTGAAAGGAAACTGACCAGCCCAGGGGGCAGAGGGGAGGGGAAGTATTCCGTGCTTGAGGTTCCGACCCTCTCTGGAGGCTCCATTTTAACTGATTTGCATCCTACAGGGCCACCTCTGGGGTGTGTGTGGACCTTGGTTAATTAGCGAAGGTCTGGGGTCTTCACTGTTAACCTGGTAACTCGGCTATCCCTCCCCTGGCTACTGAAGGGTTAACTAAATGTCTGTCCCTTGAACTGATCCATTCCCATTTTCTTGGAAGTCAGCACTGAGGCCCCAAGAAGGGAGGTCTGTGAATCTCCTGCCCTTCCTTGTCCGTGACCTAAGTGATGGGGTCTGGAGTCTTGACTGTGCAAGTCGTGGGGGTGGGTTTGGCCATTTTTCTGAAATCTTTGGGCCAGAAATCCTTGGCTTAGAGGATAAAGGATTCTGGGGCCTGGTCACCAGGGAGAAGGGATAATGCCTGCTTTTGCCTTCTTGGGCACACCCTACCTGACCTTTCTTAAACCAGCTTCTTATCAGGTCACACCTTGGTTCCAAGACCTCCAGTGGTGCGCTGACCCTGAAACAAACCTGCCCTGCAGAGAGCAGGGGTGATGGCCGGGTCTGTTGTCCAACCAGGGCAACCTGGTTTCGCTCCCTTTTCCTGCCACTCACCAGCTTGCACCCAGTAAATGATTTGGCATCTCCCAGTGCCAGTTTCCTCTTCAGGAGAACGGGGATTACGTGGTGTGACCGAATCTCCGTTGGTTGTTTTATCTAGGGATTTCATGTGATTTGTGGCCATTTGCTTAATTCCCATCGGTACCGTGGGACGTCCTAGCCCTACAGACTAGGGTGTATCTCTTAAATCACTGGAGCGTTAACCTAGGTTGGGTGAAAGCCCTGGGGGCTGATGAGCCTTGGCTAAGCTTGCAGTGCAAAGGGCAGTGGTCAGATAAATTAGAAAGTGTGTATATCCCTTAATCCCATCTACAGTGGTAGTGGTCAAAGAAAGGAAATGTAGTCCTGAAACTAACATAATAGTGCGTGTTAACTAACAGATCAAAAACGTGGGGCGCCTGGGTGGCTGGTTGAGCGTCCTGACTGTGGCTCAGGTCATCATTTCGCGGTTCGCGAGTTCGAGCCCTGCGTCAGGCCCTGTGCTGCCAGCTCAGAGCCTGGAGCCTGCTTCAGATTCTGTGTCTCCCTCTCTCTCTGCTCCAACTCTCTCTCTCTCTCTCTCTCAAAAATAAATAAATAAGTAAAAACATTAAAAAAACCCCAACCCTCATCTGACCACTTGCCCCCACCCCCACGGCCCCCACCCTGTTCCAGGCACCATCATGCTCTGCCCGCCTGGGCCACCGAGGCAGCTTCCTCACTGGGCTCCCTGCAGGGACAGGGATCCTGTGAAAATCAGTCAGGTCCTGTCCCTCCCCTGCTCAGAACCATCCCAAGGCTCTTGCCTCACCTCCGTCTTCGAGGCCCCTCCCTGCCGATCTGCCTCTGCTCCCACCTCCTCCACGCTGGCCTCCTTGCTTTGCTTCAAAGTCACCCTTCCCCGGGCTTTGTATTTGCTGTTCCCACTGACTGGAACGCTGTCCCCCCAGATGTCTACAGGACTCAGTTCCTTATTTCATTTAGGGCTGCTCAGATACAACACCCTTCCTGGCTGGCTATCTCTTGCCCCCTTCTCGGGCCAGGTGGCCCCTCTGGGCACCTGAGGCTCCTCCAGCCCTGCCCGCTCTGGGTAGGCATTGTCCAGAAACAAGTCTGTGTCACCCACTGGCCTGTGAGGGCAGTTTCCCTCACCACCCTGTCCCTGGCACCACCCCCACGTGAGCTGGGCCCCCGAGCAGGCACTTGGATAATGTGGACGGGTGGATCCTTCCTTTCCTTCCAACAAATATTTACTGAGCTGTGTCTGCGTAGGGAACAGGCTGCAGGGTGGCGGTGGAGGCTGGGAAGGGGGAAGGAGACGGTGGCTGGACCAGGGAGGAGGCAGGGGGAGGGGAGAGCGAGCGGAGGTGAAAAGTTGCTGGATTCTGGATACCTTTCCGAAGGTGACTTTACCGCTGGGTTGAACGTGGGTGGCAGAGAAAGCCAGGAGGAGTCCAGGGTGCTGTGGGATGTCCCTTGGGTGATCACCCATTGCCGCCTGAAAGGGTCTCCCGGAACCCTAGGAAGTCTGAGTCTTTTTTGGTTTTTTTTTTCGTTCTTTGCTTCATTTTACAGATGAGGAAACCGAACAGGGAGGCTGTTTGCAGAGCCGCGGTGACCTGTCCAGATCCCCTTGTAGCGAATCTGGGAGGGCTAAGAACCACCCGTCTCCCCGAATCCACACCTTCCTATCCGCTGAGGGGGGTAAGCTAATGGCCTGCCTCCCGGTCTTGTGTGGCCTGCCAGCCAAGAGTGGGTTTTACCTTTTTTCCCCCTCAGTTTACTTTATTACTTATTTTGAGAGACAGAGAGAGAGAGAGCACGAGCAGGGGAGGGGCAGAGAGAGAGAGGGCGAGAGAATCCCAAGCAGGCTCTGCCCTGTCAGCACGGAGCCCCACGCGGGGCTCGAACTTGGGACCGGTGAGATCACGACCTGAGCCGAAATCGGGAGCCGGGACACTTAACCGACTGAGTCCCCCAAGTGCCAAGGTTTACTTTTGAAGTGCTTGGAAGACTTTGAGAAATTTTTGTGGTGCATGAAATTAGATCAGATTGAAATGTCAGTGTCCCAATAAGTGAGGTTGTAAGAACGGCCGTGTTTATTATTTTCGTGTCTGTCTGTGGCCGCTGTGTTGCAACTGTGACAACGTTGAGTAGTTGTGACAGACCCTATAGCCCACAGAGCCTACAGTATCCACCGTCAGGCCCCTTACAGAGAAAATTTGCCAACTTCTGCTAATAGGGATTCAATCCGGGTCAGCAGTAGGGGTGTCTGATCTGTAGGATTTAAAAGCCAGTCCCTGGGAAAGGTCTGGACCGGGACAGAAAGTCTGGGGAGTAGGGAAGGATAGGAGAGGAAGTTCAGATTCCTGAGGGGGACATCTAACATTTTTAAGTTTGATTTAGTTTAATTTAATTTAATTTTAAGTAGGCTCCATACACAGCCCTGAGATCAAGAGCCTCATACTCTTCCAATTGAGCCAGCCAGAGGCTCCGGGAGTCTAACATCTTTTAAGGGACACGGAAACATTACGATATGCCCCTGCCTTTTTGAAATTAGAATTTTAAAACTACTGGGGCGCCTGGAGAGCTCGTTCGACTAAGCGTCCAACTGTTGATCTCGGCTCGGGTCATGACGTCAGGCTCATGAGTTCGAGCCCTACGTTGGGCTCCACACTGGGGTTGCAGCCTACTTAAAAAAAAAAAAAAAAAAAGAGTAGGCTCCATGCCCAATGTGGGTCTGGAACTCACGACCCTGAGATCAAGAGTCACATGCTCTACTGACTGAACCAGCCAGGCATCCCCTGAAGCCTTTTTTTAAGGTTAATTAGTTTATTTTTTTAATGTTTATTTATTTATTTGAGAGAGAGAGAGAGAGAGCACGCGCGTGCACCAGCATGGGGAGGGGCAGAGAGAGAGAGAGGGAGAGAGAGAATCTCAAAACAGGCTCTGTGCTGTCAGTATAGAGCCCGATGTGGGGCTCGATCCCAAGAACCATGAAATCATGCCCTGATCCGAGGTCAAGAGTTGGATGCTCAACCCATCGAGCCACTCAGGCGCCCCTTTAAAGCCTTTTTGTTTTTTAAAGTTATCCGTATGTTACAGCACTTGGCTGGCTCGGTCAGTATGGCCTGCCACTCGATCTCAGAGTTGTAAGTTCCAGCCTCACGCCCAGTGCAGAGATCACTTTAAAAACAATAAAATCTTCTAGGGGCACCTGGGTGGCTCTATCCGTGGGGCGTCCAGCTTCAGCTCGGGTCATAATCTCGAGGCTCGTGGGTTCAAGCCCCGCATTGTGCCCTTTGCTATCGCTCAGCGCGGAGCCCATTTGGGATCCTCTGGCCCCCCCCTCTCTCGCTGCCCCTGCCCCACTAGGGTGCGCGCACACATTCTCTCCCTCTCTCAAAAATAAACAAACATTTAAAAAATATTTAAAGAAATAAAATCTTTTAAAAGAATAAGGCTTTACTGAGGTGTAATTCTCATATCATATTATTCACCAACGGGGGACAGTTTTGGTCGTCACAGCAGGGGGTAATGGTGGGTGGGGGGGTGCTACTGGCATCTAGTGGGTAGAGGCTAGGGCTGCTGCTAAAGTCCTACACCTATGCCCTGGACAGCCCGCCACACCACCACAGAGAACGATCCAGTCCCGGGGCGCCTGGATGGCTCTGTCGGTTAAACATCCGACTTCGGCTCAGGTCACGATCTCGCGGTCCGGGAGTTCCAGCCCCGCGTCGAGCTCTGTGCTGACAGCTCAGAGCCTGGAGCCTGTTTCGGATGCTGTGTCTCCCTCGCTCTCTCTGCCCCTCCCCTGTTCATGCTCTGTCTCTCTCTCTCTCAAAGATGAATACACTTAAAAAAAAAAAAAAAAAGAACGATCCCGTCCCAAATATCATCAATGCTGGGGAGAAACCCTCCTCTACGGCCTTACGGCCTTGACCCGTTGCTCTGTGGCATCCGTGCCCCCAAGGAGCTCACCGTTGAGCTGCAGAGACCGGAAGAGCTGAACAAGAAAAATGATCATCTTTTTTTTTTTTTTTTTAATGTTTATTTTTGAGACAGAGGGAGACAGAGCGCGAGTGGGGGAGGGGCAGAGAGAGAGGGAGACACAGAATCTGAAACAGGCTCCAGGCTCTGCGCTGTCAGCACAGAGCCCAATGCGGGGCTCAAACCCATGAACCGTGAGATCATGACCTGGGCCGAAGTCGGACGCTTCACCGACTGAGCCACCCAGGCGCCCCAAGGATCATCTTGATCTCCCCCGTACCGGGAGTGGCCCAGGGATGGGACACCATGTGCCTGAAATTTGTCACTTCTGTTAATCAGGCCCTGTCCAGCCTGGAAACTGTCCCTTGAAGTCACCCAGGTAAGCAGGCCTGGGAGCTCAATCTCCCCTCCATTCATTCAAGCAGGAACAATGTTTTAAGGAGCCTGGTCTCTGGGCCGCTGCCACACAGTGTTCCAGGAAGCTGGGGGTCAGCACCCGGGAGAAAGCAAGGTCGCTGCCCACGGGGAGGGAGGCAGGCATCTAGCGGAGGAGAAGGGCCCTAGGCAGGACAATAAATATACAATATCACGTCAGAAGAGTCCTGCACGCTACCAACGAGGCTGGTGAGGGCGTGGAAGAATGTGGGGTAGCACTTGAAGATGGTGTGCTCAGAGAAGGCGGAGAGGAGATACAAGCAGAGGGGAACTTCAAGTGCAGGGGTCTGAGAGGGGCTTCTGTGCCAGGCGCATTCGCAGCCCAGCAAGGCAGCCAGAGGGGCTGGGCTAGAGAGGGAAGCATGGCCCGCCACGAGGGTGCTGGCGGGGTCCGAAGCAGGAGCGGCCGATGAGGGCTGTGGTGAGGACGTAGGCTTTGCCTCTGGGCGAGGCTGAAGCCAGGGGAAGGTTCTCGGCAGAGGACGCATGGGACCTGACTCAGGTGTTAGATGGTAGGTGTTAGGTGCGAACAAGGTCCTTCTGTCTGTGCGTGGGGACAGACTTGCAGGTGGGGGGACAGTGAAAGTGGAAGCCAGGGGCCCAGGTGGAGTTGACTTCAGTACTCCAGGAAGGAAGCGATGGGGGGCAAGATGTGGGCAGGGGTGTCAGGCTGGGAATACGTACATAAGAGTTGATCCTTGAACGATGGGGGGTTTGAACTGCATCGGTCCACTTACACATGCATTTTCTTCAATAAATACAGTACAGTACTGTAAATGTATTTTCTCTTCCTTATGATTTTCTTCTTTTTTTGATGTTTATTTACTTATTTTGAAAGAGAGAGTGCGCACGCGCGAGCAGGGGCGGGGCAGAGAGATAGGGAGAGAGAGAGAATCCCAAGTAGGCTCTGTACTGCTCAGGTCCTGAGCCAAGATCAAGAGTCAGATGTTTAACCAACTGAGCCACCCGGGTGCCCCATTTTTTGTTTTTTAATTTAAGTAGGCTCCATGCCCAACACGGAGCTTGAACTCACAACCCTGAGATCAGGAGTCGCATGCTCTCCCCACTGAGCCAGCCAGGTGCCCCCATTTTTTTTTTTTTTTTTTAACGTAAGCTCTGTGCCCACAGTGGGGGTCAAACTCTTGGCCCTGAGATCAAGAGTGACACACTCTACTGACTGAGCCAGCCCAGCACCCCAGGACCCTGTTATTTTTAAGGAACTCAGGCTCACTTTTTTGTAGAAGTCCCTCACTTTGAGCTTTCTCGTGATTGGATTTCAGTAATCCATATTTGGTAGGAATACCACGGAAGTGGTGCCCTGCCCTTCAGTGTATCACCTCAGAAGGCACATGGGGTCTTTTGTCCCTTTACTGCACACGATGGCTTTGATGCCTAAGTTAAGGTAGGGTCCACCAGATTCCTCCACTATAAAGTTACCGTTGGGGCGCCTGGGTGGCTCAGCCGGTTAAGCGTCTGCCTTTGGCTCAGGTCATGATCCCGAGGTTCGTGAGTTCGAGCCCCGCTTCGGGCTCTGTGCCGACAGCTCAGAGCCTGGAGCCTGCTTCGGATTCTGTCTCTCTCTCTCTCTCTCTCTCTCTCTCTCTCTCTCTCTCTCTCTGCCCCTCCCCCGCTCACACTCTGTCTCTCTCTCAAAAAGAAATAAACATTAAACAAAATTAAAAAAAAAATAAAGCTACTGTTTATTCTTTACAACAAATAAGTATTTTGTGAGGAAGTACTTGAAGATTGTGTAGATACACTAGGCTTCATCCAACGCTCGTCTACAAATTTTAGTGTCCATTGGTGATTTTAGTTCCTTCCCTTATTTATTCTTTTATTTATTTATAATTAGCATGAAGTCAGGAATTTCTGTTTTATTCAGTGGGTTATAATCTGTAACTGTCATTATTTTAACATTCACATCATTCCGGAGTTGGCCACTGGAAGCCCTTTCAAATTGGCTTCGGTGCAATTGGGAATTTATATGGAAGAGAGCATTTCCTTATGGATGGGATGGGCTGTGCGTGAGGGAGCAAAGGAGGACCTTGTGAATGGTGGTACCAATTCCTGAGGAGGAGGTGACTGGCTGATTTTATTTATTTATTTTTGAGAGATGGGGCACCCAGGTGGCTCAATGGGTTAAGCGTCCGACTTTGACTCATGATCGGGCAGTTTGTGAGTTCCAGTCCCGCGTCGGGCTCTGTGCTGACAGCTCAGAGCCTGGAGCCTGCTTCGGATTCTGTGTTCTTGCTCTCTGTCCCTCCCCTGCTCACGCACTGTCTCTCTCGGTCTCAGAAATAAAACATTAAAAATTTTTTTTTTTTTTTTTAATTTTTGAGAGAGAGTGCGAGAGCAGGGGAGGGGCAGAGAGAGGGAGAGAGAGAGAATCCTAAGCAGGCTCTGCGCTGTCTGCCCAGAGCCGGGTGTGGGGCTTGAACCCACGAACTGTGAGATCATGTCCTAAGTGGAAACCAAGAATTGGACCCTTAAGGGACTGAGCCACCCAGGCACCCGGGCGGCCTTCTAAAAGGAGAAGCAGGAACTGGGTTTGGGACAAGTTGAGATGAGGTGGGGTAGACAAGCCCCTGCTCCCCGCCTCCCCCCTTGTAGTCCCACCCTCCCTGTGTAATGGCCTCCCTCTGTTCCCCTTCACCCAACAGCCAGGATAATGCAGACTCCACCAGCCATTCCTGTGCCTGTGCTCCGGCTCCCCCGGGGCCCTGATGGCTTGAGCCGAGGCTTTGCCCCAGACGGACGCAGGGCCCCCCCGAAGCCAGAGGTTCCTGGAAGCCCGGGATCTCCAGTAGGTCGAGAGTCTCGGGAATCCCGGGAACAGCAGGCCCGAGCCGCACTTCGGGAACGCTACCTCCGCAGCCTGCTGGCCATGGTGGGTCACCAGGTGAACTTCACACTGCACGAGGGTGTGCACGTGACCGCCCACTTCGGAGCCGCCGACCTGGACGTGGCCAACTTCTACGTGCTGCAGCTGCAGACGCCGATAGGCGTGCAGGCCGAGGCGCTGCTGCGGTGTAGTGACATTATTTCCTACACCTTCAAGCCGTGAGGACGTGACTGTGTTCACCTTTCTGCCCGAGGCCTGGCCGCAGTATCCCAGCCTCCAAATGTTCACAAGCCCAGCACCCTGGGCCCCACAGGGTTTGGAACATCCTTGGAAATTTGAGCCGAGCGCCGGGCAACTCTGGCTTCTTGGGACCTGCGGAGTCCAGTCAGTAAAATTCTGCAACCACAGGAGTTCTAGAGCCCGTTGGAAGGAATGCTCTGCCTCACAGGAATCTAAACTCTTAAAACAGGGCCTCATGCCAGTTCCTGAAGACTGGGGGTTGGGGGCGGTTAATAAAGGGCGGCACATCGCAGAGTGGGAAATTGTCTGTTGAAGTTGCGCAGTTCAGCCACCCCGGAAAAAGTCCCCTCTACTAAAGAACCCATTATTCCAGGAAGACTCCTGTTTTGTTTTGTTTTGTTTTGTTTTGTTTTGTTTTGTTTTGTTTAAATGTGCCACATAGGGATGGAACCGGATTTAGGAAATGGGAGGTTGACTATCCTGGTGGCCCTCGAGAAGAGGACACATCAAGGGGCCGGGAGGAACTGGGGGATAAAGGTGGAGATTGGGTTGGTCCTCACTCTCCGGGGGAGTGGCTGGAGCTCCCGGAGCAGCGGGTTTGGGAGATTCAGAAGCGGTTTCTTTTCTCGGGTGGGCGGGGGGGGGGGGGGGGGGGAGGGGTTGTTCACCGCGAGGGGCGTGGTTCGCATTGGGTTGGTTACACGGTCGCCGGGCCCTTGGGTGGCGTGGGCCTCACTCTAGGGAAGGCGGGTTCGTTTCCCCGCCCGCTCCGGAAGGGGTCGGACCCGGACCCGGTGCGGCCGCACCTTTGAGGACAGGCTGAGGACGGGGTTGGGGTGACGCTTCACCCTTTCTCCATTTCGCTCCAGCTGTGTAGCCGTCCATTATCACTCGCTTCCCTTATCCCCGCCACTAGTCGTTTTTCTGGTTTCGCTGGGCTCAAGTGATTTCTGCCCCCTTTGTAATCCCATCAATTTTGGAATGTAAGTGAAGATCCCATTAAGTATAGATGAGATTTGCTTTGTTCGTCTTCAGTCGCGAAAGTGCGGCGGCTGGTGATGTTGAACGGGGCGGGCGGAGAGCCTCAGCTCCCCTACGTCCGTCCATTCAAGACACCGCCTCCAGCGAGTCGCGGGTCTAGCTCTCTAGTTGCCTAGGCAACGACGTCGCGCGCTCTTTCTCCTCCCCGAATCCTCCCTCCCTTTTTTAGTTTTAGCCCCGCCTTTCCCCCCCCAATTGCTGGAAGTGCTGGGAAAGCCTGGCGAAAGTGCCGAGGCGAATATTAAGCGATGGAAACGAGCCGCCGTGATATGTGTGTGTGTGTGTGTGTGTGTGTGTGTGTGTGTGTGTGTGTGTGTGCGCGCGCGCGTGGAGGGAGGGGTGTGTGGGGCGTTAGAACTCGTGCGGGTTCCTCGGGGCTTGGTAATCTACCTGCTCCGTCGCCCGGTAGTTTGGTTGGCAGATTCGTCTCCTGGTTTTGGAATTTCTTCCATCATCCAGGATTTTTTGCTTTTTAATAGAAGTTATGATACTCCTCATGGCTCATATTTATTTTAGTCTTTTAATTTAAGTTGTATTTCACGCAACGCTGTCCAAATACAGAGAGCTACTGATGAAACTGCAGTCTGCAAATGGAAGGCTAGAGCGTCTGTAGCAAAGAGGCCAAGGCTTCGTCTCCAGGCAGAGGATCCGTCTGTCAGCATCCATCACCTGTACTCATATATTCAATACAGCCTCTGTCCCTTTCCTTTGAAGTTCTCTGTCCCTTTGCCTCTGTCCTTATCAGTTGGCCTAGCTCCGCCACGCAAATGTTATTTTTATCAACTCCCGTCCCCTCACAGTTGCCTGAGCTCGTGACGAATGTGTGCGAGTCTGAACGTTAGTTATCCAGTTGGAGGAGGGTGGCGGGGTGGGGGCGGCCCACATTCGCGCTTGCGCGCTGCTCCGGGAGACGGCGTCCACCTCGCCCCGCCCCTCGTACTCTGCAGTTCCGGCTCTGCAGATTCACTGCTCACGTTTCTTTTTCCCGTGGCTCTTTCTGCCTTTTGTTACCCGCTTCAACAACCCGCCAGACAACTCTACCCGCGAATAGCGTATATTGATTTTCTGCTTTCATTAGTACGCGCCGGCCTCCCCGGCTGTTAACGAAAGTGCGGCTGCGAACGAGCAGGCGCGCGCGGGGCTCGGGGGAGGCGCGCTCGAGCTCCCGGCGGCGACGACTACGACGACCAGGAGGGAGGACGGAGGCGGCGCCTGAAGCAGCGGCGGAGCCCATGCCCCGGGACGGCGGGCGGGCCCGGAGAGACCAGTCCGGGGCCCGGGACATGTCCCCGGGGCCCCCGTGAAGAGGCGGCGGCGGCGATGGAGACCCCGCCGCAGGAGGGGCCGCCCGGGCCGGGCGCGGACGGCGACGCCGAGGAGGCCCCCGCCGAGGCCCGGTCTCCCAGCCCCGCATCGTCCCCCGCCGACGGGCGCCTCAAGGCTGCGGCCAAGCGCGTCACGTTCCCCTCCGACGAGGATATCGTGTCCGGAGCGGTGGAGCCCAAAGACCCCTGGAGACACGGTAGCTACTGCCGGGGCGCGGGGGCGGGTTCGTGGCTGACCGGGAGTCAGTGCAGCGCCTGGCATGGAGGCGGTGCTCGAGAAGTTGCACCTAATGATTTAAGGAGACTGTCGTCACTTTAGGGCTGCAAGGTGTTTGAGACGGGGTGGCGTTAGATTGGGAAGGTGAGAAGTAACTGGTTTATGCCCCGCCGCACTCCTCGCGGACGCTGAAGGTGGTCGTTTTAGGAGTTAAAATGATAAGCAATCAAAGAAAGTTTGGAGGCCAGGGAGATCGGGCGGGCGGTAGCCTTTGAGATCATAGTCCCACTCCCCCACCCGCCCGAAAGGATAAAGAGAGTCGTCTGGGGAGGAAGAGGGGGTCAAAATTGGCGTTCCAAGGGCAGGTGGACGTTTGATGGGCCCATAGGGCTGGAAAGAGGTTAAGCTGCTAGTCTGCAAACCTCGGGTCGGGGGGTAGTCCTGCCGCTCACTTTTTTGGCTGTGAGGAGGAAGAATAAACCAGCGGGACTGTGGCTATGGAGGAGTTGGTAAAACCTGGGGTTGGGAAAAGGGAGTCAAGCTAAACAGCTTCCCAGAAAAGGAGCAGAGTTGGTGGTCACTTTGGGGGTGGACGAGGTAGTCGGAGGAGGTGTTGGATCTTGGCATTAAGAAGAAGAAAAGTCACTGCATGCCTTCTTTGCTTTCGCCCAAAAGGGAAGCAAAACATGATCAGCCATTAAGGAGCAGAGGAATTTTGGGGCCTGGCTCTAGAAGGGTCTCTTTTTAAAATTTTTCTCCCCCCTCCCCGCCTTGAGAAAGAGTTAGGGATTTGGAGTTGCTGGTCGGTAGAAAGTAGGAGCCGGAAGAAGTTTGCTGGCTTGAGACGTTGGGAGAGGGAGCAAGTCTGCCGATTCTGGGTTCCCTGGAGGTCAGATTAGTGTCGGAAAGGGCAGCTGGAGGAGTGTGTGTGTTTTGCGTATAGAGCTCAAGTTGGAAAGTCGCTTCGTAGATGAACGGCAGTGTTGAGTCTGTGCGGGGGACGTCGGTCAGTCTTGCCAGGGTGGAGCCCACCTAGAGAGGGATCAGCCTGGTCCCGGCTCAGTAGAAGTTGGTCACTTGGCCGCTGGAGAGAGGAGGCACTGTTGCTAGTCTGTGCGGTGGAGGAATTGAGGACTTCATGTGAGAGTGGGAAACGTGGTAACTGGAAGCTGAGCGCGTAGGGAGCCTGCCATGAACGCCAGTTTGGCTAGGTATTGTTAAGGAGACAATTTAAGATTGTTGGCATTGAGAGCCAGCCAAGTCTCGGGCTCTAGGCCCCAGGGATAGGTGTCACTTTTGAGTTGGAGAACTTGGGCTGGTGGCCGGGAGGAGTCAGATGGGCCCTGGCTATAGCATAGTACCCAGTCCGGGGAGTTGAGGGCACGAGGGGAGATAGGCCTGGATGCGCAGGGCAGGGTGGTGAAGAGCAGACCTTCCAGTTCAAATCCTGACTCCTTTTTACCCACTTCCTGACCTCAGGCTGGTTATCTAACTCTTCGGAGCCTCAGTTTTCCGACTGTGAGGTGGGCGACAATACCCCTGCCACGGGGGCATTTAAGAGAGGACTAAATATGATGATGTACGAGAGGTCATTGGCGAGGATGAGCTTCCATGAAGTTGCAGTTGATGTCGGTCAACATGGGTGATGTGGGGTGATACCGGTGAAATTGGTGATTTGAGGGGCTAGTCTGGAGAAGTCAGCTCGTGGGGTCGGGGCCTGGATGTCTCTGCTTCACAAGCTGCCAGGAGAGGGGCGGAGAGGGTGGGCCGTGTGTGTGGGCCCCGGGGCAAGGAGAAGGGCGGATGGGCAGTTTGTGTGGGCTTCAGGGTCATGGGGGGGGGGGGGGCGGGAGAGTTGGCACGGGGTGGAGGAGCGGGGGCAGTTTCTGGTGTGCAGGTTCCCAGAAGAGGAACAGCTGTGTGTAACCAGCTGTTTGCTTTTGAGTCAAGCTGTTTTTCCACCCTGAGCCTCCTGTTCTTTGCTCTGCAAATGGAGGTGCTAATTTCTACCGATGGGTAGTTGTGAGGATTAAATACAATAGTCCTTGTAAATTCTGGCCACATAAATAGCAGCTGCTGTTCCCCCGGCAGGGGAGAACGTCAAGAAAGAGGAGTCACTTGGAGTCTGGCTGGGAGGAGTTTGAGGGGATGGTTGCCGATCAGTCTTCCCCGGCTTAGGCGGAGGTGGCCACAGCTTACAGGCTGGGGGAGTCCCTCCTTTCTGGCAGTTTAAAGAGGGACGCAGGGACTGGTTAGGACTCCCACTCCGGAGGAGTCGGTGGGTCTGAGGGAGAGAGGCAGCGACACGGAGAAGTTGAGAAATCAGTGTGTGGGCTGGAAGAGCGCATGTGTCGTGGCTGGGGTGGGGTGGGGTGGGGGCTTGGCCTGGCTGTGACGGAGTTGGGTGATCTTGGTCCCCAAGCAGGGGAAGGGTCATGGGTGCAGTTGGTGAGGTTAGTGGGATTCGCAGGACGGGAAGTTGGAAGGCCTGCCATGCTGAGGAGCAGGAGGCTAGCCTCTGTGCCTGGGGAGGACAGCGGGTTGCTGCCTGGCCCAGGACCAGGGAAGGTGGAGTCTTGCCAGGCTGTAGAAGCGGAGACTCAGTACAGAAGGTTGGGCCAAGGGGGTTACCTGTTTGGGAGGCCAAAGGGTCTTGGCTGGGGGCTGCAGGGAGGACTTGGTCCGTCCTAGAGGAGGGCGGGAGATCTGTTGGACTTGGTCTGTAAGCCGTGGGAAAGCACAGAGGGTGTCATTTGAGCTGCGGACCTGGTGGGCAGGGTGATGGAGGAGTCATTCTGGGGCCTGCTGTGGTGATGTGACCCTGAGGTCAAGGGTCAGGGGACTTGGCAGTTCCGACTTGGGAGAGAGGTCATCCAGAAGCCGTTCTTCCGTCATAGAGATGGAGAAGTTGGCCGAACCAGGAGAGGTGCAGGGGCACTCCCGAACTAGGGGAATCGGGGGCCCCAGTTCAGGGTGACCATTCAGCGGGGAGAGCTGGGCCGGGCCCTCACCGAGCCTCCAGCTAGGGTGGAGGAGAGCCAGGCCCTGACTAGAGCGGTGGCCCAGCCAGGTGGGAGCCTCAGGGGGTGTCTTCCTGAGGGCGAGAGCCCCATCAGGCCCTGCCAGAGGTCACGTGTTGGGGATCCCTGGACATGAGATGGATCTGGACTGGGGAGTTGTCTCAGGCCTATGGAAGCTCAACCCAGCCCAGCACTCAGAGGGGCCTTGCCTGGCTCCCGTGTCACGTAGTGTCCCCGCCCGCCTGCCCCCAGCGCTGGGGTCCTGCTTATTTCCCTCCGTGCACTAATGGCCGGCTGATGTTTCCTTACGTGCTTGTTCCCATGCTCGTGGTCTCTCTCCCCAACTGACATGGGAGAGCAGACGCCGTCCGTCCTCGTTTCCGCTTCCTCGGCCCTTCAGAGGACACGCAGTGATCGTGGTTGAATGAGCCCCGGTGAGCATGTGTGCGGCTATCCTGGAAGGGGTGACCCAGGCCAGACCCGGGCCCCATGGAGCCAGCGTGCACGTGCAGGCCAGCCGTGGCGGCAGCGCGCTGTGGCCTCCAGCGAGGCCCCTGTTCTTGCTGGGTTTGTTTCCTCATCTGTGAAGTGGTGATCCCTGACCCGCTGACCACCCAGGACGTCCGAGCAGATAGGATGAACCCGGTGGGGCGGGGCCTGCTCCACAGGCCAGTGTGCGTGGTCGGGGAGGGAAGCTTGGGGAGGAGGCAGGGTGGAAACCGAGGGGGAGAGACGGCCTCAGAGCTGCCACACTGGCCACCTGTGGGCTCCACTCTCCCTGAGGGTAGACGGGGGCCCCAGTGGAGGAGGGGCTGGCTGGATGCACCCCACCCCACGGTGGCAGGCCCCGTGGTCCCAGCTCTCCTGAGGGACTTGTGCTGGGGACCCTTGTAGACCAAACTGCAGGCGTGACCCAAGGCTCGGCTCGTCTTCCCGTCCCATGAGCGCTGTGTGGGCTTCGCGAGACAGGTGTCGGAGAGCATGTGACACCGGCCGCAGTCTAGGAGGCTTGTCCCCCCTCCCTCCTGTCTTGCCGGTAACCCATTCCCCTCCCCCTGACCTCTGGCCCAGGAGAGTCAGTCCCGCGGTGGGGGGGTGGGGGAGTTTTGCCTACCAGGAACTCCTGTGGCCTGTCTGCAGGGTGAGGGGGTCCCAAGGACGAGGCGACCTCTGGCCACCTGAGCTTGGGGCCTGGAGGGGGCAGTGAGGGCAGTGGCGATGGTGTTCTTAAATGGGGATCAGAGGGGGTGGAAATGCTTCACTGGGTGCTCTCATTGAAGCCTGTGCTGTAGATTTAGTCCTTGAAACTGGTTTGACAGGTAGAAATGCACCTGTCAGTGGTAGGAAGAGGCCCTCCATTAAAAGAATCAGCTCAAAAGACTCTGCTCAAGGGGCGCCTGGCTGGCTCATTTGGTGGAGCATGTGACTCTTAATCTCGAGGTCATGAGTTCAAGTCCCACACTGGGTGTAGAGATTACTAAAAAAAATGAACTTTGAAAAAAAGGACTCAGCTCGCGTTAGCACAAGCGGCGGTGTTGCTGGAGGGTAGGGAATGGGGTCGTGGGGGGGCAGCTTTTGGGGCCTTTGCCCGGATTTCCATCCGGGCCCAACTTCACCTCCTACTGCCGGCCTTGGCACATCATCTGCCGTGTGACTTTGGGCGATTTGCCGTGTGACTTTGGACAATTGTGCTCTCTCGATTTTTCTGTCTGTAAAATGCAGCTGACAATAGTACCTCCTCATAGGGTGATCGTGAGGATTAAGTAAGATAACAGAGTCCATAGTGAATGCTCATCCCATGTCTCCCTCATTTTTCCTGTCAGTGCCAGTCCTGCGGCCCCACCTAACGCCTCACCGTCAGTGCGCTTCCTGTGTCTGTTGTGTATTTGTACTCGTCTTTGTCCCTGGTCTCTCCCCCCACACCCCGGGCAAAACCTGCTGCCCTGTCCCTGACCGGGCATGGGAAAGACCACAGGCCCCAGGCCTGATCCCATCTGTTACAAGCTGGGTGACCGTGGGCAAGTTGCCCAACCTCTCTGAGCTGAAACTAAATCAACACGTTTTTCTGACCAGCCTGAACAGAGGCAACAGAACCCAGATTCTAGACTCAAAGTGTTAGCCTCTCCAGATACCGACTTTGGACAACTTACGGCTCCTCCCCGGGCCTTAGTCCCGTGTGAGGCATGGACCCCAGCCCCCAGCCCTCTGCCCCGCTCCCGCAGTGTGTCGGGAGTGCCGCTCTCCTGGGCCGGGCCCTTTGCATCCTCAAACTCAGGCGGGCTGCCCTCATCCTTTCCACCTCCAACTCTTTATTTGTGTTCGCATCGTATTTCCCTCTTCAAGGGCACAGACTGTGTGCGTGTCACCTCTGTGACCTCAGCCTGGCGCACAAGAGGGCCTGGGCACTGGATGAATGTCAGAGGAGTGAGGTTAGCCTCACCTCTCATAGCCGGTGGTGGTGTTTGGGAGAAAGCTTTTTGGGGTAGTTAATCCGGTCTGTGCCGGGGGCTCTTCCCCAGAGATCTGCAGGCTGGCCTTGGCACCCATCACGAGCCCCCAGAAGGATCACGCAAACCTAGCGGGCAGGAGGCAGTAGATAGTCGGTGAGTGAGTCAGTGGCGGTGCACGTGGGCGTGCTTCTGGGAGCGCGGCACGAGCGGCTCTCCTCGGTCTGATGCTCCGAAAGTTAAGAAATGTGCAGCCAGATCCCCCGGGCTGGACTGGCTGTAACTAAGGCAGCCTCTGGAAATGGGGGCCAGGAACCTGTGTTTCTAGAAAGCTCCCCAGGTGGTTGTGACAGCCAGGTTTGGCTGTCCTGCTCAGGGCTGAGCCAACGCAACACTCAATCCCAAGACTGCCTTCCAGCCCTCCGTTCAGGGGTGGCTGGGGTTGACCTGGTAAGCTTGTTTGGAGCAAATGGAAGCGTCTGGCTTGCGGTGACAGCAGAAATTCGAGCTGGGAAGGGCAGCCTGCTGCAGTGGAGCGTAGAGGAGCCTGGGTTGAAATCCCTGCTCTTGGATGACCTTAATCGTCACGACTCCTTGCCTTCCGTGTGCTCACCACTGGGCTACACGTATTGTCTCAGTTCAATCGCACGACCACCCCAGGGGGTAGGTGCTGTTCTCCCAATTTGTAGATGAGGAAATAGAGGCACAGGGAAGTGATGTGACTTACCTGAGCTCACAGAGCCAGTAAATGGGTGAGCCGGATCCAAACCAGCCAGTCCCCTGCCCTTACCTCTGTCCCTGGCTGCCTGGACTTCCGCAAGTTGCCGCATTCAGTTCAGCGTGCTGCCTGGTTTCTTCACTTGCAACCCATAACCCTTTACGAAGTGGAGAGGACACTTCCAGCTGTGCATCGTTGTGGCCGGGATGAGAAAGCGACGGAGTAAAGGGCCCGGCCCAGTTGGCGTCTCGGGGATGCGGGTTTGCTGTGCTTCTTGGACAGCTCCACAGCCCCGGGAGGTCTCTGCCGCTCCCCTGCCCTCAGCATTAGGTCCTCCTTCTGACCCTTGGCCCGAGTTCTTGCTGTGCTGTGCGGTGTGCGGTACCTGGTAGGTGCGCGGGACCTCCTGGCTGAACGTGTGACCCGGTTCCCCCACGGCCAGCCGCCACTCACTTGGCATGGCATGGCCGTGCCAGGTGTTCGAGGTCGGGGAATGAGACGGGCCCAGTCCCTGCCTCCATGGAGGTCATAGCTGAGTAAGAGAGACACACAGAAAACAATTCTCATCAAACCAGGGTGCCCGGACTCTGATTAGGAAGAGCTCACAGGTGTACTTGGGCGGGCAGGCGGGCAAGGGGGGCTTCCCGGAGTCGGGGCCATCGGAGGCCCAGAAATCCCAGGAGTTGGTCAGGTGGGCAGGAGTTGGTCAGGTGGGCAGCAGTTGGAAGGGGTTGGAGGCAGAGTGGGGGAGGTGCATCTGAGGAAAGGAAAAAAAAGCCAATCTTCCGGGAGGTGGAGGCAGGAGGGTCAGAGGCGAGGTGGAGGAGGCAGGAAAGAGCACCCAGCTAGCTGGGGCCTCACAGGCCCTGTTAGCCTCAGGGCTGCCCGGAGCCAGTGGAGGGTTTTAAGAAGGGGCATGCCTGGTATATTTAGCAGAACCTTCTGGGTGGTGTGAGGTGGGTGAGACTGAGGCTTCGAGACCAGGAAGGTGACCACGGGGTCAGGAACCTGTAGGCGCTTAGCTTCGTGTGGTCCTGCATTGGATGGTAGCTGATATTTGACGTCTTTGATTTACTCGTTGGCTTTATCTGAACTTTCCTCGCCCCCCTACCCGAAGGTTTTACTATTGCCAGTATTATCTGTGACCCTTCTAAGGTGACAGTCCCCCCCCCCCCCATTCTTTCCTTGGATCTGAGCCCCCGCCCACACCTCCAGTCAGTTCTTCCTGCCCTTGGCAGGGGAGGTGGGCAGCGTGTAGGCTGTGCGGTCAGATTCCCGTATCGCCTCCCCCAGGTGGTCTCAGCAAGTGGCTTCACCTGCACGGTCTGTTTAGACCCCACATTTCCCAGATCCGGAAAGCTCTAAAAACTGTCCCAGACCTTGCTGGGGTCTTAGCATAATATAGCTGTCCTGGCCCTCTTATAAAATCCAGGGGTGCCTGGGTGGCTCAGTTAGTTGAGCGTCTGACTTTGGCTCAGGTCACGATCTCATGACCGAGTCGTGATCTCACGGTTCATGAATTCGAGCCCTGCAATTGTGCTCTGCACTGCCTGGGATTCTCTCTCTCTCTCTCTCTCTCTCTCTCTCTCTCTCTGCCCCTCCCCCACTTGCTCTCTGTCTTTCAAAATAAATAAACTTAAAACAATAAAACCCAGGACATCTCTGAATCCAGAATCCACATCTGGCCCGAGGGTTTCCAGTAGGAGACCATGGAGTCCTCTGTGGGCCTCATTCCCCAAAACGTCTAATGGTAGCAACAGGAGAGGCACCCCAGGTCTCGGGCTCCGGAGCCCCCTGGTGCCAGTCCAGCTCTGCCCCTAGGCGAATCACTCAAGTTCTCTGCCTCAGTGTCCTCATTTGTCTGGGGCTTAAGGATCAGATTATTCCATACTTGGAAAGCGACTGGAAGGGTGACCGGCTATTACAGGCACTCCGCGAGGATCTGCCGAAGTTGAATGAGGTCATGCCCCTGCTGGGAGCCTGCCCTGGTTCCCTCCTCTCTAAGAGCAAGATGGTAGCCCCACCTCCCCCGCTAGATGGCACAGGCCCAGGTGTGGGTTCACCCGTGTGAATGTGGGCACGTCCCGAAACATCCCTGTGCCGCGCTGTCCCCGTTTGTGAAGCCCTTTTGGCAGACGAGTCTATTTCAAAGCTTTCAGACTCCTGGGAACAGAGCCAGCCCTCGGGCCTTCGAAGCCGGGAGCACATCCCAGCGTCAGGCAGATCTGGCGAGAGTGCCTGAGGTCCTGGACGTCACCGCTCCCTGGCAGGCGCTGGCACTGCCCACGCTGACCCTGGATGCCGCTCGTGTCAGGGAGGCCTGCGGCACCGATGGCGACTGGGCTAGATTTGGGGCAGCCCTCCGTGGCTGAGCCCGGGTGGGTCTCCGGGGCTGGAGTTAGCGTGGGAGAGACGGAGGGGGGTCCCAGTTCCAGGAGGGGTTTCGGAGGGTGAGTGAGTGCCCAAAGCACCTACGGACCCCATCGTGCTCTGATTGTATTTCCCCCTACTTGGAATACAGATTCCACAAAGGCAGGGCCTAAATCCGTTCGGCTCGCCTCGCCGTCCGCAGAAGCCTTTGCGCCTCCTGTCTCTCCTCAGGCCCTCACGTCCGATGTGGTGGCGGAGGTGCACAGTAGGCACTCTGAAGCTACTCTCACCCCCTTGCTTACGCTGCAGCTGGTGCAGAGCCGTTGCCTCAGGTTGGGGGGGGTGGTTTGGAAGCGGCTGCTGACAGCCACTCATGTGACAGCTCATGTGACTTGCCTGACGCCCTCTTCCTTTCCAGCGGAAGCCCGGGTTGAGAGCCCTGCTGTCTGACGCTCCCTGGAGGGTCTCGTCGGATCCCAGCTGGTCCTCCTGGGGTGGGTGGGCAGGTCCCTCTGGGAACCCGCTGGGGTCAGGCTCGTGTGCCACCTTCACGCCCGCCCCCGCGTCTCTCCAGTTCTCGTCTCCCGCCAGCTGTCGTCAACCATGTCGCGGCAGAGCTGCCCCCGTCCTGGGCAGAGTGCCTTCCCAGCTGAGCTCCCTGCTGTTTCTCGAAGCAGCAGGGCGTCTGGGAGGGGCTGCCGGGGGCTGAGGGCAGACACCGGGGAAGTGACCCTGCGGAGGGTCACGCCTCCGGATGATGGTGGCGGTCAGCACAGCCCACTTTCGTGGAGCCCTTACCGGGCCTCAGTGCTTCGTGTGCATCTGCTCGTTTAATCTCCGCAGCAGCCAGAAGCAGAAAGCCAGGGCTCGGGGGATGGGGGAGCCGCGTTCAAACTAGAAGGGATGGTTCCCACCCTCTGCTGTGTTTCCAAAAAACCTCTGAGGGCCCCTTCACCACCAACAGGATCGAGTCCCCACCTCCGAGCCTGGTGGGAGACCCTCCCTCCTGACCCAGAGACGCCACCCCCCTCTGCACAGGGCGCCCTAAGCCAGTCCCCTGCCTTTCCTGCCCGGCTCCCGCTCATCCCTCCTCGAGCTGGCTCCCACATCACCTCCTTGGTCCCCAGGCAGTGCTGCTGCACCCACTCAGGTTCCCGTGATGCCCCCTCATGCTGTCGTTATCTGTTTGGGCCCATCTCCCCGCACTGGACCCAGACGCTCCATGAGGGCCCACACCTTGTCCGTCCGGCTCCCCAGAGGAGGCAAACCGCCGACACACCCGGGCACTTTCCTTAGTCCCTTAGGGACTCAGGGCAAAGCGGGTCTGCTAATGAGTGTCCCACTCTGGATGCCTTGGAACCCTCGAAACCCAGTCCCCGCGGCCTGGGAAAGTCGGGGGCCGTGGAGAGAGCAGGGAAGGGAAGAAGACGTTTACTGAGGCATCATTTGTTCACGCTCCCATGTATTTATTCCTTGCGGGCACACACTTACTTTGCCTCCCGCGTGCCAGGCGGACGGGTCCCGACTGCCGCCCCTGCTCCCTCGTGCTCCCTCTGCACGCTCAGAAGAGCAGACCTTGTTCCACTCTCGCTTCAAATCCTGCCCTGTGACCCGCAACCCCCAGTCCAGAGTCCCTGCACTGGCCACCCTCACTGACCACGGCTATGATCACCCCGGCCCACGTTCTCCCTGGGTTCAAGTGTGGTGGCTTTCCTTGAGTTCTAGAATGTGCCAGGAGCTCCCCACATCCCGTCCCGGAATGCTGGCCTTGCTGTCACCGGTCCGGTTTGCCCTTCAGGTACCAGCAGACTCTTCTTCCTGGCCCTCTAAATCCCCTGTGAGGTGGTCAGCGATCTGTGCATCTGTAGGCCTCCTGATATTTTCTCTTGCCTCTTGGACTGTAAGGATCATGAGGCGTGATGGGTTTGCTTTGGTGCCACTGTGTCCCTCGGTGCCCACACCATGTGGCACTGTGCGGGCTCTGAGCAGGAGCTTATATGGCAGGTGAAAATGAAAGCAATATGCGATGCGGGGCCTTGGGTACCAGACAGGCCCTGCCCTCGTGTAGCCCAGGTCCAGAAAAGGAAGTGTGAAGAAGGGAGGGCCCCAAGTCTGCCCCTAGTGTCCCCTTGCCAACTCTGGCAGACCCCAAAGCTAGCCAGCCTGGTAGAGCGCGGGAGAAGCCATATTTGCTGTTGACTTGCTGTGTGTTATAGGTCGAGGCACTGCCCTCTCTGTGCATCAAGGTGGTGTCTGAGGTCCTTTCCCACTGCGTGTGTTTCCCCATCTCCCTGCATAGATCACACCCACCATTCAGAGAACTGAATAGGTTCCAGGACCTCCTTCCCATCATGGGAGAGCCCAGGTGCTGGTAGCTGATCTGCCTTTCCACCTTTGTGGCAGCTGACGCGATCCCCTGTCCCCCCAACAACAGGGTGTTACAGGGGGAGGTGGAGGGTGTCAGGGGTGTGTGGCCACCCACTCAGGCCTCCCTCCTCCCTGTCTTCGCTCCGTCTCACTTATTTTGTAACTCCCTTCTTCCCCCGGGTGGAGTCCTTGCTTCCTGACCCAGCTCTCCCCACTTTGATCAGAATACCGGGAAAAGCTACGTTCCCCTGGGGAGCCTCCTTCCTTGCCGGGCCTGGGCTCAGCCCTCAGGATCTGCAGTGCTAAGTTTTTGTGGGCTCCCTGTCTCAGCTCTGCCCGCTCGGGGTGGTCCCTATCTGGTGACAGGTCTGTCTTCCCCAGTGGACCGTGAGCCCTGGCCGGGCCAGGACCGTCTCCATTACTGGGATGTCTCGGGCACGGAGCAGATGCTCAGGGAGTGTCATAACATTAGGACGGAGTTGGGGGGTGGGGGTGGGCAGTGGGTATGGACAGAGCCCAGAGATGACGCTCTCTGTGGAGCCCTATTTAGAGCTACCAAGTCTGACAGAGCCCGATCCCGTCTGGTCCTGGGGGAAGACGTCCTCGGCCAGGAGCCCGGCGGGTGCAGCAGGCATCTGAAGGCGGGGCCTCTGACTTAGCCACCACCGGCTGTCGGGTCCAGATGCTTGTCCTCACTGACCACCCGGCCAAGAGGATCCAGGGCTAGTGCAGGCCCCTTCCCCATGGCCAGAGTATAGATTCTCGGAGGTGGAGGGGTAGGTAATCTCCTTGTTTTCCCGACGAGGCAGCAGGCCAGAGAGAAGTGGCCTGGAACGCAGGACAGGGCTCCTGCTGCTCTCCTCGGCCACCTCTGTAGCTTCGAGGGGCAGAGTGACCCATCCTGGGGGGTGGTCAGGGAGACCTGCCTTGGCACCTGGGTTCTCCCAACTGGCTGTGTGAAGTTGTTATTTACAGAAAGGGTTTGTGCTCTGGGAAAATGGAGACAACATCTCCAGCCCAGCGTGGAGCCCAAAGAGCTTGTTGGCGGCTAGGGTCTTAGTTTTCTCCTCTTCCCTCACGGAGCTGGTGAGGGGAGTGGGGGAGAGGGGTGTGCAGTCACCCTGGAGGCTGATGATAGTTGTCACTAAGGACAGGATCGCTACCTTGATCTCCTGACTTGAAACACAAATTTTTTTCACTAAAAAAAAATTTTTTTAATGTTTATTTATTTTTGAGAGAGACAGAGTACGAGCAGGGGAGGGGCAGAGAGAGAGGGAGACATAGGATCTCCAGGCTCTGAGCTGTCAGCACAGAGACCAACGCGGGGCTCGAACTCATGAACCGTGAGATCATGACTTGAGCCGAAGTTGGATGCTTAACCAACTGAACCACTCAGGTGCCCCAAAAAGAATTTTTTTAACGTTTACTTATTTATTTTTGTAAGAGAGTACATGGGTGAGTGGGGTGGGGCAGAGGGAGAGGGAGAGAGAGAATCCCAAGCAGGCTCTGTGCTGTCCACGCAAAGCCTGACAAGGGGTTCAATCTCCCAAACCATGAACCAAAATCAAGAGTTGGATGCTCAATCAATTGAGCTACCCAGGCATGCCCCTTGCTCTCCTGACTTTAAAATTAAGATATGTTCATTGTTAAAAACAAACAAACAGGGGCGCCTGGGTGGCTCAGTCGGTTAAGCATCCAACTTCGGCTCAGGTCATGATCTCACAGCCCGTGAGTTCGAGCCCCGCGTCAGGCTCTGTGCTGACAGCTCAGGGCCTGGAGCCTGTTTCGGATTCTGTTGTCTCCCTCTCTCTCTGCCCCTCCCCCACTCACGCTCTGTCTCTCTCTGTCTGAAAAATAAATAAACATTTAAACAAACAAACAAAAACCTTGGGAAGTCTAATGAAGGAAATAAAAAATCACTCGTTAATTTCACCATCTGGAAATTTTTTAACCGCTCTCTTGAGATGTAGTTCACACATATTTCACCCATTTAAAGTGTATAGTTCATTGGATTTCAGTTTTTCACAGAGTTGTACATCTATCAGCACGGTCGATTTAGAACATTTAGAAACCCTCACCCCTTGGCCATCACCCCTCCCCCAACTCAGGCACCTGCCGATCTGTTTTCTGTCTGTTTAGATTCTGGACATTTCATACAAATGGATTTGTGCACTGTGCAGCCTTTTGTGTCTGACTTTTTCACTTAGCATAATGTTTTCAGAGTTCACCCACTTTGTGGCATGTGCCAGAACTTCATTCCTCATTGTTGCTAGAGAATGTTCCATTGTGTGGCTGTATCACGTTTTCTTTATCTTTTCATCTGTTGGTATACATTTGGGTTGTTTCCACTTTCTGGCTATGATGAGTAACAACGCTGCTGTGGATGTTAAGGTACAAGTTTTTGTGTGCACGTATGGCTTCATTTCTCCGGGAATGAAATTGCTGGGTCACGTGGCGACTCTGTTTAACCATTGGAGCAACTGCCACCCTTGACTTTCCCCTCCAAAGTGTATGAAGGTTCGGATTCCTCCACCTCGTGGTTAATGTCGGTCTTTTTTTTTTTTTTTTTTTTTAAAGTAAACTCTATTTCCAACATGGGGCTCAAACTCCATGACCCTGAGATCAAGAGTCACATGCTCCACTGACCAAGCCAGCCCGGCGCCCCAGTGTCTGTCCTTTTGATTGAAGCCACCCTAGAGGGCGCGAAGTGGTGTCTCGTTGTGGTTTTGATTTGCATTTCCCTCATGGCTCATGAAGTTGAACATCCTTTCACGTGCTCATCAGGCACTCGTGTATCTTCTTGGGAGATACGTCGGTTCAGATCCTTCGCCTGTTTTAAAATTGGATTGTCTGTCTTTTTATTACCGAGTTGTACGAGTTCTGTGCATATTCTAGATGCAAGACTCTTACCGGAGAAATGATTTGCACCACCTGGAACGTTTGCAACATTAAATGCCAGAGCATTTCCTTTCCGTCTCTTTTCTATGACTAGATGCGCTGCCACAGATAGATAAAAATAAAACTGGGAGGATACTCTGTACGGTTGAATATCCTGTGTTTTCACTTCATTTTCCCATTTTTTAAAAAGCACGATTAAAATACATCATTGGGCCACTGTCATTGCTTCTAGCCATTTCCACATTGCTGAGCATTTGGGTCCTTTCCCATTTTCGGTGGCATAAATAATGCAGCGATGTTCATCCTCGTCCATAAATCTTTATGTTCCTTACGGGGAGCTTTCTCAGAAGAAATTCTTAGAAGGTGGTTTTACCAGGTCAGAGGGTAGGAACCTTTGAAACCCTAGATGAGGTGTACCATCCGTGCCCGCCTGGGACTGTAAGCCCTGAGAGACAGGACTTGGTTTTATCTCTTGATTTTCTTTTTTGGATGCGTGAAGGAATAGTATTTCCATTTGGGTATCTTCATACCAGGATGGTGTCTTGTTTTAATGAGCGTTCTTTTGGTAGTTAACCTGTTTATCGTTAACCACATAAAATTCCTCCTTCATGCTCTTTCCCATTTTTGTTTCGGGACCTTTTGTAAGGACTCCTTCCCTATTGAAAATACTGGCTCTTTGGAGTTTCATCGTACTGGTATATTTTTTCCTCACGTAGCATTTGCCTTGCTGGGAAGGCTGGGGAGTGGAGCAGGACACCTCTTTCCTTCTCTCTCTCTTTTTAAAGATTTTATTTATTTATTTCCTAATGTTTGTTTATTTTTGAGAGAGAGAGAAAGCACAAGGCAGAGGGAGAGAGAGACAGAGGATCCGAAGTGGGCTTTGTGCTGACAGCAGAGAGCCGGGTGTGGGGCTCGAACTCACAAACTGTGAGAGCACGTCCTGAGCCAGGGTCGAACACTTAACCGATTGAGCCATCAAGGCGCCCCTAAAGATTTTCTTTTTAAGTAGTCTCTATAGCCAAACATGGGGCTCAAACTTAAAACCCTGAGGTCAAGAGTTGCATGTTCCACCGACTGAACCAGTCAGGCACCCCTCTTTCCTTCTTAAAAAAAACATTTTTGGGGTATCTGAGTGGCTTAGTCAGTTAAGCATCTGACTCTTGATTTCAGCTCAGGTCATGATCTCACAGGTCATGAGATCGAGCCCCCGCACGGGCATGGAGCCTGCTCGATTGTCTCTCTCTCTCTCTGTGTCTCTCTCTCTCTTTCTGTCTCTCTCTCTCCCTCCCCCCTTCCCCATTTGTACACGTGAGCGGTCTCTCTCTCTCTCTCTCTCAAAAAAGAATCATTTTCTCCCTTGCTATTTCACTGGATCTGCATAGCAGGGCACCCATCCCAGCCGGAGCAGCTCCAGGTGGAGGAGTTCTGGCGGCCAAGTCCAAGAGCGGATGAGGCGGTATCAGCCCGGGTCCTGGCAGCAGTGCGGCGTAAGCGGAGGGCATTTTAGTGGCAGCCAGGCCTGGGCAGAGCAACAGTAGGTCGTAGGGAGGGTCCCCTGCAAACACAACTACAGCCACTGTTTGCCGAGCACCGGGCCGACAGACCTGGTGAAGCCTCACTTTGTGACTTGGGCCATCAGTGGCTTCCTGAGGTCGCACTCCTTTGCAGAAGGTGGCAGAAGGCAGAGCGGCCCCGCCTCGGTCCCCGGGCACATCCACTCTGCCGCAGCTGGCAGAGGCTCGACAAGTCCCAGAAGCCCAGACTCAGCTCCTGCGGTGGCCGGGGCCACCGTGTTGTCGGCACTCTGTGCGTGAGGGTCCCCTTTATCATATGCCATCAGCCCTGAGCAGCTCCCCGCTCCCTGTAGACTCACATTGCCTGGCCCTGCGGACTGTGCTTCCTGCTCACGTCTCCTGCCTCATCTCCTGCTGCCCCCCCGGATCCCTGGGTTTTGCTCCAGCACCCACGTGCCAGGCTCCTGTGCTGCCTCTTTCCTCTGCCTGGGAGGCTTTCCCCAACTTTCGTGTGCTTACTGCTGGTTTACATCGACTACTGTCTTGTGCCCCCTTCCCCCTCCCCAGCTCCAGTGTAAGCGGCTTGGGGAAGGGATTGTCTGATGGGGGTGTTCGCCATGGCAGCCCTGGCATCTGGAATAGGGCCAGGCCCACCCGGAATAGACACGAGAGGGATATTTGAAGGAATGAATGAATTTCTGACTCTTACTCATCTTGTAGGTTTCAGCTTACATGTTCTTCTGTCTTACAGGTCTTTCCTAACTACGCCCTCCTGTCTAAGTTTATATGCCCCTGTTTTTCCTACAGGAGTGATTTTTTTCCCCCTAATAACTTGTTGGGGTTTTTTTAAGTTTATTTATTTATTTTGAGAGAGAGAGAGAGAGAGAGAGAGAGAGAGAGAGAGAGAGCGCGCATGCACACGCGTGTGCACCACACACACATACACACACGTGGGGGAGCGGCAGAGAGAGAGCGAAGGAGAGAGAGAGAATCCCCAGCAGGCTCCACACTGTCAGCACAGAGCCCCATGTGGGGCTTGAACTCACAAACCATGAGATCATGACCTGAGCCGAACCTAAGAGTCAGAAGCTTAGCTGACTGAGCTACCCAGGCGCCCCATAACTTGCTCTTTTTAATTGTATGTGTATTTGTCCTCCTAGCAATTACTCCCCGAGGGCAGGGATCAAAATGTTTTGTTCTCAGTTGTCTGCCCAGCCTAGGTCATTTGGTAGAGGATCAAGGAATAAATATACCCTTTAGTTCCCAAACAGACCTCACGAAGGTTGTGGTGATGTTCACCTTCCGCACATGGACAACTCAGGATGGGCGCTGAGAAGTTCCAGGCACCCAGTTTCCGTCCCCGGAGCCTTTGGTGGACCAGTAAACAGCTCACAGTAACTTGATTTTAATTCTGAACTAAAACTCCCCCAGTGCCTCCAAATCCAGCTGGCCATCTGGTACCCCTGACCGGAAGCCTGAGGCAGGCAGCCTGAAATAACCCGCTTGGTCCTGGCAGGACTGGCTGTCCCCTGATGGGCACCCACTTTCTTACAGGCCACCTTCACCAAGTGTGTCCCATAGCCTACCTGGGATTTCAGTGGGTGGCAGTGATGAGAAGCCGTGAGCCACTGAGTGACTCACAGACCTTTCTCAAGCACGTCGCTGCCCCCAGCCCTCTCCTGGGTCCCTTACCCGTTTGCTTCATTTGACCCTGACAATGACCTTCAGTTCCCCAGAGGCACCATCAGCTCTGTCTCCACAGAGTGTTTGCACAAGCTATTCCCTCTGCTGCAGTGCTCTTCTCCCTCTCTCTGGTTTTTAAATTATCGTTATTAAATTTTTTTCTGGGCATATGAACTATATGTGTAACAGGCACATAAGTTGAAATGTAATTGTAATGAGGACCTCTGAGCCTACCTCCCAATTTGGGGATGAGAACATGGCTATTAACTCACCTCTACTTCTGGGTGGGAGGGTGGAGCCCCAGAGCTCGGAGACTTGTGTTCTGAGTGTCTGAATGTTATGACTGTCGTGCCTTGTGGGGTTGTTTTTCTTTTAAGATTTTATTTATTTTTGTTTGATTTATTTATTTATTTTGAGAGAGGGGGATGGGGGGAGAGAGAATCCCAAGCAAGCTCTACTCTGTCAGCACAGAGCCTGATGCGGGGCTCAATCCCACAGACTGTGAGATCATGACCTGAGCCAAAATCAAGAGTCAGATGCTTAACTGACAGCCACCCAGGCGCTGCACGATTTTACTTTTAAGTAATCTCTACACCCAGCGTGGTGCTCGAACTTCAAACCCCAAGATCAAGAGTCACATGCTCCTCGGACTGAGCCAGCCAGGCGCCCCTTTTTTCAAGTTGTGTGTGTGTGTGTGCGTGCGCTGAAAAGTATGGTCTTTAGTTTTGCTTGTTTTTGAGTTTTATAAAAATGGTGTTGTGTTGTGGGTGGACTCCTGGGTCTTGATTTTACTCCCGACGTTATGTTTCCCTGTTTTATCCATGTAGGTGCTCTAGAATCTTCCATTGTGTGACCGTGCCTTAGGTTGTCCATTGTGGTGTTGGTGGACGGTCGAGCTGTTGCTGCTTTTTGGTATGACAGACTGGTGCAGCTGCGACCTTCCTGGTACGTAACACCGGGGTTGCGAGCAAGAATTTGTCTAGGGTGTAGACCTCGGAGTGGAATTGCTGCTTGCAGTTGGTGGATCTGTGCAGCTTCATGTGTCATGGCCAACTCCCCGGTGGCTCTTCCCTCCGGAAAGAGGGCTAGCTCCTGCTCGTTCTTCCAGGCTCTCCTTCCCCGCTGTCTTTCCTTCAGCAGATACCTATGGAGCACCTGCCATGTGCCAAGTGCAGTGGTGAAGGCGACCCGGTCCCTGTGCGTGGGTGATTAGTGGTGTTAGGTAGCCCCTCCTCCAAGAAGCCCTCTCTGACCCCTAGATGGGGCCAGGCGCTCTCCCAGGCTCCTCGGCCCCAGCCCTGCCCACTCTGGGTCATTGCCATTACCGTCCGGAGATGGGTCTCTCTCCCCTGCTGGCCTGGGATCCCTGTGTGGATAGGGATGAGAGCTGTTTGGGGTGCTGTGTCCAGCATCACTCCACACAGAGTGGGGCCCGGGGCAGGTGTTCGGTGAAGGATCTGTGGAGTTACTGCTGAGACACGCACGCACCCTTGAGTGTCTTGTGGGCACCTCGAGGCAGGTGGGATTAAGAGGAAGAAACGGCGGGATGCCTGGCGGACCCATTTGGTAGAGCATGTGACTCCTGATCTCGGGGTCGTGAGTTTGAGCCCCGTGTTGGGTGGAGAGCTCACTTAAAAAGTTTTTTCAAAAGGGGGGTGGGGAGAGGAGTCCAGTATTCAGCACTTGTCGGAGGTAGGCCTGAGCCCCAGGACCACCAGGCTCAAAGCCCAGCATGCCCCCAGGTGGCTGAGCACACAGATGCTTGGGCCCGTGCTCTGCTCTGTGGCAGATAGAGAGGATACAGCCCTCGCCCTTGACACTTCAGAGTCTTGTCACACTGACAGCGTGCAGGGCTGGGGCAGAGGTGCCTTGAGAAGTGTGAGGTCCGCCCGGCCCCTGGGAGTTAGAGAGTGGGCGTCGGTGTTCTCTTGAAGAGGTCTGTGCGAACCCTTACAAAAAGCGGACTGAGTAGGAGCCGTGCAGTCCCAGAGGGTGCTGGTGGGGCGCTAAGCGCCCACAGGACGCCGTAGCTCCTTCTGTCCTTCTCCAATCCCAGGAGGTAGGAAGAATCACTGTGCCGTTGCACAGATGAAGGGGGGACCCTGAGAGGCACAGCCTAAGGCCGGCTCACCTGGCTAGTCCGAGGTAAGCCCGGAAGCCACCCTGGGGGCCTGGCTCCTTCAGCCCCTGCACTAGCTAGCAGTCCTGCCTGGGGCACCGGGCTGAGGGCTTTCCCTCCGGAGCACTTGACTCTCTGTGGCAGAGCTGTGAGACAGGAAGCAGCATCTCCCCTGTACGGCCGGGTAGACTGAGGAATGGCGCTGCACCGCCCCCAGGGCCACAGCCACCCCTGAGTGGGAGGCAGTCAGCCCGGGCTGGGTTCCTCCACCTCCTCGCCCCCGAGCCTGCTTTCTCGGCCACTCTCTTGGTGCTCACTTGTCCCCAAGTCCTCACTTCAGCGCCCTCAGCAGCCGGGCCCTGGGTAAATATTTGCCTACGGGCCAGTGGGAGTGTGTGTAACCGGTATTTCTGAGCCGGGTGGCAGCGGACAGGTGGGGGCAGCTAGTTGGGAGCAAGTGCTCCGTGAGCCTCTGGCTGGAGCTGGTCACTTTGTTTGCCCTTTGTTCATCCAGCACCCACTCCGAGCTGTTGCCAGGGTGTCAGGCCCGGGCCCGGTGACGACTGGCTGCTGTTTACCAAGCAGCAGCCAACCCCCCGCCAGATGTACACAAGCGCTCTCGGTGGCTGCTTCTAGAAGCCTCCGTGTGTGTGTGTCTTAGTCTCGTTGGCTCCATTTCTAGATGAGGAGACTCAACCTTGGGGAGATGAGGCCCTCTCCCGTGACAGTTGGGGTCTGTTCAAGTTGTCAGGGTCAGAATTCACTTGGAGCTGCGTGAGGTAAATGAGGGTGTTCGTTGGGAGGACACGGGGTCCTCTGCCAGTTCCCAGGGGTCCTGAAAGCCAACAGGAACCAAGACTGGTACTAGCTGTCTGGGCCACACGCACTCCTGATTTGTTTCTCTTTCTGTCTGGTCGCGGGCCAAGCAAGCCTGGCCTTCCTGGTGGCTGGGGTGGGACCGATCGGTCCGGGTGCCTGCTCCGGGCGGTTCATACAGGCTTAGCAAAAGTCCACAGCCTTCCTGCCCAATGGGGCCTACGAGGGCCTGTCTTCTCCTTGTGGGGGTAGGGAGAAGATGTCAGAGAAGGGGGCCCGGGCTCTGCAGACACCCTGGTACAGTCAGACCCCGAAGGCCATGCCCTCAACTACCAGGCTGTGCTGTTCTGTGGGGTGAGAAGGTGGATTCCGGTTATGAGGTGGAAAGTCACCCGTGTTCTCAGATACACACATGCCTTTGGGGGAGCCCCTTCTAGACGGGGGCTCATGGAGGCCCCGGGACCCCCCACATACACACACACCCATCCCAGCAGAAAACCCTCGGTTGGTGGGGCAGCCTGGGGCACTTGGGTTCTGTGGGTGCCATGAGTCTCCGCTCACCAGGGGATTCGATGTGTTTTCTTGCTGGTTCCGGCAGTCAGCCAGCCAGCATGGAGCTCTGTGCCCCGTCCTGTGCTGGGGACATAGCAGCGGCCAAGACAAACCTGGCCCTGCCTTAACAGGCTCGCTGTCCGGAAGGGGAGGGGAGAGAGAAGTTGGCCAAGCAGCCTGCACGGCCGTTGTAGACCAACAGAAGCAGGTGGAAGCCAATGAGCCAAGGGCTGGGATAGAGAACACGGGAGTGAGGCTGGTGGGCGGGCACCTGGCCTACGTGAGACTATTGAGTGTCACAGCTGTTTCACGGGGGCCCGGTCAGCCCCTACTCGCGCCTGATGAATTGGTCTTTGAAGGCAGGCCTGTCTGCATGGTCCTCCCTGCCTTAGCTGCGTGTCTTTGGCAAGTGCTCTCCCCTCCCTGAGCCTCAGTCTCCCCTTCTGGAAAGGGTGGGAGAGGCGTGTCTGCACCCGAAACGGTGGTTGTGATCAGGAAGGTGGTCAAACGTGTTAAAAAGCAAGGACTGTGGAGCCAGACTGTTGCTTTTGAATCTTACCTCTTTATTGGCTCTGTGACCATGGACAGGCTCGTTAGTTTTCCCCTGCCTCTGTTTCCCCACTTGAAAAATAGGGATGATCTACCTCAGCGTTGTTGAAAACAGTAAATGAAGTAACATATGTAAAATACTCTGTGTTAGCTGTGGTTACTGATAATAACTTAGAATTAAAAGTTGCCTGACCGGGCGCCGGGGTGGCTCAGTCAAGCGTCTGACTTCGGCTCAGGTCATGATCTCACAGTTTGTGCGTTGGAGCCCCGTGTCGGGGTCTGTGCTGACAGCTCTGAGCCTGGAGTCTGTTCAGATTCTGTGTTTCCCTCTCTCTCTGCCCCTTCCCTGCTTGCTCGTGGGCTCTCTCTCGCTCTCTCTCTCAAAAATAAACATAAATTTTAAAAGAAAATTTGCCCATCGTACTGCTGGTCCTTGGGTATTTAGCGTGCCCTGTGCTACTGGGGGCCCAGGGATTGAGGCGTGACTTCCCCCTTCATGCACCATTGACCTTGTCAAGCTCCTGCTGTGTGTGAGGCTCTGTAGCCACCCCCCACCCCCCCGGAGGTCCTGGCCCCCTCCCTCTGTCCTGAGAGACTTGGAAAGCCATAGGCATCCTCTGACCTCAGGTGTTTCTGTAACAGGATCTTCATTGAGTTGGGCCAAGTGGCTTGGAAGGTCGGGGGGGGGGGGGGGGGGGCGGGGCAAGCCCACGGCACCTGCTGTCTGTGCCCTTCAACGGAGCGGGCAGGTCCTTCCACGGCCCTGCAAAGGGCCCTGGGCCTTTCCTAGCTGGTTGTGCCATCCCAGCCTCTCCTGAAGGGCCTCCTGTCTGGCAACACAGTCAGGGTCTCCTCCCCTTGGTCCCGTGGGTCTCTGGGGAGAAGGGAAGGGAGACGTTGCTCGGCTCGAGCCGTCACATTCGTTCATTCGCAGACATTTACTGGAGACACTGCGGTGATGTCCCTGGACTCGAGGACATGTGTCGGTGGGAAGGACCCCCTCTGCTGGGCCAGGTGTCGCTTCCTGAGCTGCACACTTTGCAGCTGCACGCTCCCCTGGTGCCTCTGAGCTCCTGAAAGGCTGGTGGGGATGGAGGAAGCTTGAACGGTTGCTCACTGGGAAGACTTGCCCGTGACCAGTGTTCCTTCGCTCTTCCTGAAGAGTCACAGACAGAGGTTTTCCCAAATAGGCAGAGCTGCTGGAAGTACCCGGCTGGCCCACCGCCCGCTGGCCGAGGCAGCTGCTCCCCTCCCCTCTGTCTGGGCCATGTCACCGCACCGCTCTGTGTCAGGCCTCCGGGGCCCCCAGCGGCTGGCCTCCAGAGCCCCCCGTAGTGTGCTGATCTCTGCCAGGTCCTGGGGGCAGCTCACAGCCCTGCAGGGTAGAGGGTCTTCCCCCAGGGGCGGTGGCTGCGAAGCCCAGGGCATCAGGGGTTGTAACTGACGTGGGTAAGAGGGCGTTTAACTTTTTATTGCGTCTGTGCGGGCAGCCGGGAAGCCTGGTGAGGGGGCCGGGTGCCTCCGATCCCTGATTCCTGAGCTGCTTCACTTGCCACTCCATCTCTGTGTTAGTGTTGTGTCGTGTCGTGTTTTTGTAAGTAACCGCTACACCCAACATGGGGCTCGAACTCACAACTCCGAGATCAGGGGTCTCATGCTCCACCTGCTGAGCCAGCCAGGCCGCCCCCTGTGTCAGTTTGCTTGTTAACAGTGAGCAGAGTTTCATTTTTCTCTAGTTCACAAGCACGCTATCCTGCGCCTTGCTTTCTTTCATTTAGTGTATCTTGGATGTTGTTCCTTGTTGGCCCAGAGCAAGCGTCCTCGTTCTCTATGGCCGCAGCGGGTTCTGGTGCCTGAGCGGACTGGGCCTTTATCAGCTGCTCGCCTGTCGGCGGACAGTGAGTGCTGTGGGTTCCCGCTCTGCGACCGCAGGCGCCGCCGCAGCGAATGAGCCGACAGGCACGCAACTTTGCTTCTCCGCGGGTGGAATGGCTGACCAAAGGGCGTCCGCGTTCGGATTTTGGAATTCTGACGGGTATTGCCGGATTGCCTTTGGAAGGGCTTGTTCCGCCTGGCACATTCACCGGCCGCTTGAGGGCGCTCCCACTTGCTGGGGTCCCCAGCACTTGCCGTCTAGCGTGTGGCTGCTGGCCTGCCTGATAAGTGAATGTGCGTGATAAGTGGACTTCTGCTTTGGGGAGCAGGCTGGAAGAGGCCCCCTGCGAGGCTGGCAGAGTAGATAAGCGCCCACGGCGAAGGGCGCCCCGCTCGAGGAGCCAGCCCAGTGGTCAGGAAGGCAGAGGCGGAGAACGGCAGTTGAGGGTCAGACCCTGCCTCTCCTCTTCCAGCCAGAAGAGGGTCCTCGGGCAAGTCACTTCCCCCCTCCAGACCTCTTCTGGAAAGCTTCCCAGGGCTGTTTGGAGGCATCAGCGAGATCAGGCTTGGAGATCAGTCTGGGAGTAGTTGCAGAATGATGGCTCCATAAAGCACCAGAGAGGCCCCTTGGACTGTGTGCCCAGGGAGGTGTGGGTAGGGGCTTGGAGGTGGGAACAAGGAAGATCTGTCTGCACGTGGGCAGCGTAATGTACCTGGCTTTGCGGGGGACGGGGACTGCAGAGGTGGTGGGGCCTCAGGCGCACAGGGCCCCTCAGAAAGCCTTGGGGGTGCTCTCTACCTCTTCCCTGTGTCAGGCTCTAGGCGGCCTTGTGTCGCCCTGCCGCTGTCCTGCCCCCTGCCCCACCTGGGGGCAGCCCAGGCCATAGGAGGGTTGTGTGTGGCATTTCAGGAGCGCGGGAAGGACTGGATGCCTGGTCAAGATGCTTGGAGGGCATTCACCCTGGTCAGCTCTGGGCTAAGCATGCCCGTCCGTGACCTCCCTGCAGGTACGTCCTCCCTGCCTGCCTGCGGGGCGCCCGAGAGAGAAGGACCCTTTCCCAAGTTCATCCAGTTCAGCTGGCCTGCATGGAAGCGGGGACTCAGACTCCAGAGACCCACTCTTCTCCCCACCTCTGTTCGTTTGTTCCATCAACAAATGTTTATTGAGCACCTACTGTGTGCCCAGTGCCTACCCTTCTGGGGATACTTGACTGAACAGAAGCAGTGAAATCCTTCCCCTCATTGCATGTAATTAAGCAGACAGATTATAAAGCTTTGTTGGGTCGTGAAAAGTACCACACAGAGAATGAAGCAGGATGCAGGGATGGACAGAGGGGACTGTTTGCGTAGGGTGATCAGGGAAGGCCTCTGACGAGGTGACGTTGGAGCAGAGATTTGCAGGTGGGAAGGGAGAGAACCACCGAGGCAGGAGGTGGAAGAGCACTCTGGGCAGGGGGGCGGCAGGTACAGAGGCCCTGAGGCCTTGTGAATAGACGGCTCTGTCGCGGACAAGGATTGAGTGGGGACCTTGACCACTGAGCCACTTCTGCTCTCCTGCCTCTTCTGTGTGTGGGCTTTGCCACCCACGTCTCTAGGATGATACCCCTGTCCCATGCTCCGTGACCGAGACCCTCCATGGGTGCCCCCCCCCCCCCCAGCGTCTTTGCCAAACCCCCTCTTCTCACATCCCCTGGGCCCTCCTGATCGTGTGGCTTACTGCCCACGTGCCTTGTGCGGTCCCCATGCCTGTGCCTGTTCACAACATTCCCTCTGGCCAGGTTGCCTTTCTCCCTGCCGTCTCTCTTCAAGTCCTTCTCTGTGAGACTTTTCTATGTGCTCTCTTCCAGCAGATCCCAGTCTGCCCATCCTCCCTGCTTCCGTGTTCCCTCCCTACCCTTTGCGGCTGTTCTGTGATTGCTTCCTGCTTTGTCTCCCTCACCGTGCAGGGAGGCTCTGGGACAGAGCCAGTGGGGATTGGTGGCTGCTTATTGGGGGGACTTGTGGGGAGGGGAGAAGGCCGGCCTAGGGGGCGGGAGCACACCGGGCTGGTGGTCCCCCACCGATATGTCTCAGGCTCAGCCACTGCAGCCACTCAGGTCTCAGCAGGCACCGTGAGGAGCCCCAGAGGTGCAACTGAGGGACAAGACTGGCTCTGTAGATCCAAGAAACTCTAAAGAGAAAGGTGAATCCCTCCGGCAGCCTCCCTGCCCGATGTTAGAGAAGGCTGCATTTCTGGGCCCTCAAACCCATCAGTCCAGCCTGAAGCTGAGGGCCCGAGGACCTCAGGACCTCAGGGTCGGACAAGGACCGTCCTGTCCCGGCTTTGACCCTCCCGCTGCCTCTTCCCTGCTTCATGACCTCAGGAGAGCATTCAGCGTTACGGGAGGTTTCCTTCCCTGCGTAGTGGGTAGTGGGCCAGAGATGTCCCCTCTGCGGGATTGTGACGGGGACGAACGGTTCTGTGCACGTTGTCTGGCGGAGCATCTGGTGGGGAAGCAGGTGAACTAAAGCGTTCCTGCTGTTCTGTGCAAGGAACGCTCTGTCACAAGGTGGGTAGTTGCTGGCAGGGCCGGCGCCCCGGCGCCCCTCTCCTCCCTTCAGGCTTCCTGGTCCGGGAGGCCCTCGTCCCGGCCTCCGCAATAGTGTCTCCCGCCGGGACAGGTGGGCCCTTCCTGCTCAGAGCCCCTGTCCGCTTTGAGGCCTAGCACGGCGGCCAGGTGTGAGCCCCTTCATCTGTCTGTCACCCCCTCATGCGCCTGGCCCCCATGCAGGGCAGTGTTGGGGACACAGCCTGGACCCCCCTGCCCCTCCCCTGTCTTCCCAGGGCTCCCGGTCTGGTGGGTGGGAGACAGGCCTGTGTCCAGAGAGCGACAGCTCAAAATGGGCGGGGCTGAGATGTCGTGGGTGTGGCTGGAGCCCAGAGCCCAGGGAGAGAGAAGGGGCCTCTGAGAGCTGGCTCCCTTCTGACTGCCTCATCTTAGCTCGGTCTGGAACGTTCACAGAGCCCTCTTAGGGCACGGCCGCCTCGACCAACAAGAACCCCTGGAGGGCAGGGACCGGGTCGGAGTCGCCCCTTTCTCCCCGTGCAGCACCGAGCTTGGCATGTGACAGGCCTCAGGAGGTGTTCACCGGGCGAACGGCCAGAGGCCACCTAACTTGGAATCGTCCCGGATTAGAAGCCGAACTCCGAGGGGCTGAAGCAGAAAGGGAGGACTTGTTGGCTTATGGACCCGAGGGGTCCTCCTGAATAGGCTTCAGGCCCGGCTGGGTCCAGGGTCTCAAATGTCTGAGCTCACCTTTCCTCTGAGTCGGCTCAGGAGGCCCTCTCCTCCTGGTGGATGCCAGGATGGCCGCCAGCAGCTCCAGAAATGAGAGGTAACCTCAGCCCCACCCCTGCAGAGGAGAGCCCTTCCTTCTGGACAGTTCCAGCTTAGTCCCTGTGACTGGCCGTGGCTGGTTCTATAAGGGTCTGCCTCAGCCAGTCCCTGTGACAGCGGCTAGGGACAGGCCACTGTCCACTCTTGGAACCTTTGGGGAGGACAGTGGAGAGCGGAGGTAATGTGGTTGGTCCCACTGGGATCCTGGGACGGCACCAGGAGCTCCCATCACTGCCCTGTGCCCGGCCTGGGGGCTCCTGTCTCATGCAGGGGGCCGAGCCCTCGCTGCCCCCCGCCTCCCTCCCATGCGCCGCCTCCTGGTGTCCTGGATCTTGCCAGGCCTGCTCTCACTCTGTCACACCCACCCCTCCCAGGGGCCGCTGCCCACTGCTCTGTTCATATCTGCCTCGTCCCCTTCCCTCTCCCCCCGACACTGTGGCTTCCTGGTTTTTGACTCCCACTTGGATGACTGTGTCTTCTCTCTCCCACCAGCTCCAGGCTGGCAGGGATGGCCTGAGTCATTGCCGCCCCCTGGTGCCCAGCCTCTCCTTGCATCTCGTGGGTGCCTTCGCAAGTATGTGCAGACAAGAGCGAGGGACCAGACAGATGTCTCTCTGCCTGTCACCTGATGCCTGGGTCGGGTTTCTCTCCCTCCCTTTGTGAGGGCTGTAGCAGCTGGGAGGGGGGAGGCAGGCTCCGCGGGCCCCACAGCCTCTTCCTGGGAGACTGGCACCAGCTGCCGGGGCGTGCCGCAGAGCCTCACCCCTGCGGGAGACCCCGCCTGCCAGCTGCCACACGGCAGCCTCCCTCCCCAGAGCTGACGCCTTGTCCCACCCCGCGCCCAGGGGTCCCCCACAGCCTGCCTCTGCCCCCTGGTACCTTCCTCCTCAGGCCGAAGTAGTAGAAGCAGCCATGCTCTGGTTTCAGACCAGTGCAGATCTGGACGTGTGTTCCAGTCCTGCCAGTCCTGGCCCCGGGCCCTTGCACAGACGACGCGCGCTCCCTGGGCCGGCCTCCCCTTAGTAGGAAATGGGGTCGTAACTGTGCCAGCCTCGCGTCTCCAAGCTGGCTGAGTGAACCTGTGCCTAGAAAGTGCCCAGCGTCGCGCCTCACACACAGTGACTTCCCAGGACCTGGAAGTGGCGGCCACCACCTTCCACGTCCTCTTTGTCCAGTCGCGTCTCCCGCTCAGTCACCTCTGGCTCTGTGCGGCCTCTTAGCGAGTGCCCTCACGTTCCTCATCTCCCGAGACCCTGCCGATGCCCCTTCCAGAGAGGCGAAGAGGTGGCCACACTCGTTTGCCGCAGCCTCACCAGGACAAGGACTGAGCGCGGCGTTTCTTACAACCTCTGGATATACCTTTCCTGGCACGCACGCACACTCTCTTCCTCGTTCGTCACCGTCCCCTCCTCTGACGACCCCTTGAACTCCAGCCGCTGCTTGAGTGGGACTCCCAGGGCATTGGACTTGGGAGTTGAGCGAACACATCGGAGCCCTGAGCTGAGACACACACACAGACACGCGTGCGCACGCCGGTCCCCCTTCCTCCCTCCTGCATACATGTGTGCGCCCAGCCTCACCAACCATTCCATAAGGGACAGGTGCCTGTGTGCCTTTCCCGGGTCCCTCCTTTCCAGTGGGGGCGACACGACAGTGATGGCTGGTGTTTAATGTGCACCCGTGAGTTGGCCAAGCCCTGGTCTGAGGGATGACCTTGTACTCACTCAATCACCAGTTACCTGAGGCGTTAGTCACCCTCCTCCCATCTTATGGGTAAGGCGATTGAGGCACAGAGGTTAAAGTGCTTTGCTCAGAGGCAGAGTTGGTTAGTTTGTTTTTTGAAGCTTATTCATTTTGAGAGAGAGAGAAAGAGAATGCCAAGGAGGCTCCACACTGTCAACATGGAGCCCGAGGCAAGGCTCAAACTCAGGAACCGGGAGATCCTGACCTGAGCTGAGATCAAGAGTCAGCTAGATGTTCATCCGACTGAGCCACCCAGAAACCCCTCGAAGTCACAAGAGTTTTAAATTAGGAGTCGGGATCCAACCCCAGGCACTGTGGCTCCAGAGCCTGTGTTGTGTTTTGTTTTGTTTTTTTAAGGTTTATTTATTCTTTTTTTTAAATGTTTTTATTTATTTTTGAGAGAGAGAGAGTACGAGTGGGAGAGGGGCAGAGAGAGAGGGAGACACAGAATCTGAAACAGGCTCCAGGCTCTGAGCTGTCAGCACAGAGCCCGACATGGGGCCCAAACCCATGAACCGCGAGATCACGATCTGAGCCGAAGTCGGACGCCCAACCAACTGAGCCACCCAGGCGCCCCTATTAATATTTTTTAATGTTTATTTTTGAGAGAGAGAGAGAGAGAGCATGAGCAGGAGAGGGGCAGAGACAGAGGGAGACACAGAATCTGAAACAGGCTCCAGGCTCTGAGCTGTCAGCACAGAACCCCATGTGGGGCTCGAACTCACAAACGGTGAGATCATGACCTGAGCAGAAGTCAGACGCTCAACCGACTGAGCCGCCCTGGTGGCCTCAGGGCCTGTTTCTTTTCTTTTTTTTTTTTTTTTAATTTTTTTAACATTTATTTTTGAGACAGCGAGAGAGATCACGAGTCAGGGAGGGGCGGGGTGGGGGGGGGGGGGACACAGAATTGGAAGCAGGCTCTGAGCTGTCAGCGTAGAGCCCGACGCAGGGCTCGAACTCTCGGACGGAGGGATCGTGACCTGAGAGCCCAAGTCGGCCGTCTAACCAACCGAGCCACCCAGGCGTCCCCCGCAGCCTGTGTTCTTAACCGCTTTGCGGGACCCGGTGTCTCAGGTGGAGACTCGGGAGCCCTACCCAGGAGTGCCAGGAGGGAGGCAGCAAGGAGTCTTGCCCTGGTCACTCAGACAGCAGTCGTGCCTTCACCGCTCTGCGGCCCTGCTCCCCGTCCCCTGGGCCCAGCGCCTCGGGGCATCTGCGGCCTCTGGGGAGGCCTCCAGGCCCCTGCGGGGTGACTGCTGAGCCCGCTGACTCGCGCCCGCCCCCCGTTCGTGCCGTGGCGATGCCCGTGCGGTTCCTTAAGGTTGTGGAAGTCTTGGGGCGGATGACCCGAGGCTGGAGGCCCCGCGCGAGGTCTGGGAAGCTTTGTCTCTCTCCGTCCGCGGACGCCAGGCCTCCGCGGTGTTCTCCCCTTGACCGTTTGGCCACAGCGTCACAGATGAGCCGGTGTGTGGAGGGGCCAGTCCGGAGGGGCCAGTCCGGTTCCGCTGGCTTCTGAAGTGCTCGGGGCGGCGCCCGGCCCAGCGGAAAGAAGTGCTGTGTAAATGCTGCACGCTACTTCTCCGGACCCCCCTACTGCTGCTTCCTTACCAGTTTTTCTTAAATTGGTTCTTTTTTTTTTTTTTTGAATACGTTTCATCTCATCATCCGCAAGCAATTCACAGTAGTTTCTTTTTCTTAACACGCGCCTGAAGCCCCCACATGTAAGGTCACTCCCGAGCCTGCCAGCGCCGTGCTGGGCCTCGGGGCGTGCCGCTGGCGATGTTGGGGTAACCGAGGTGGGGCAGGGGTGCCCTCAGACTGCTGTGGACTGACCGAATCCCCGCGTTCTTGTGCCTTTCTTTAGTGTCTTTCCCCTGGGCCGTTCCCCCCCCCCCCCCCCCAAGGTGTGTCCCAGCATCAGAGAATGACAAGCTGCAGTTGTCGTTCTTACCAGCAGAGGGCGCCCGGTCATTCTGGGCCCTGGGGGCTCTCCCACTTCTCCGAGTCCGTCCAGCCCTGCCTCCCGCTCTGTTTACCCTTCTGTAAGTGAGTGGGCGGATGTGACCTCTCTGAGCCCTGGCTGTGACCTTGTGTGAGGCCGTGCTGCATGTATACCCCATGGACCCCTGGCTGAAGGGGTGACCAGACGGCAGCTGTGGCTGGTGTGGAGGAGGCCGGGTTCGAGACCCCGGGCTTCAAGCTTCTCAGGGGGCTCCTCGCAACACAGGCAACACAGATCGACCCAGCGGGCAAGGCTGGGGGGAGGGGGGGTGGAGCTAGAAGGGGAGGAGCCTGGCCCAGCCTGGCCGGTCAGGAAGGGCTTCCTGGAGGAAGGGATGTCAGAACTGAACACCTCAAGGACTGATGGCAGCTTGAGAGGTTGCTTAGGAGGCTTATTTCCTGTAGGCTGTCTGGGGCCCTGAGAGCTGCTACTGATGGCCCCACGTGTGCTCAGGCCCTCATCCCCGTCTGATGTGCCCAGGCCAACCCAGCCTTGGCGTAGGGGCCTTTCTTGAAGCAAGCTTGTCCAGGGGAGCACTTTTTGCCCTGTGGCTGCCTGGTTAAAGCCCGCGCACCACTTTTCAGAATGGTGATTGAAAAAAACAAAATTTTTTTTTAAGTAAGCCCTACACCCAACATGGGGCTTGAACTCACAACCCTGAGATCAGGAGTCGCGTGCTCCACCGTCTGAGCCAACCAGGCACTGGAGCGATGACTCTTAAAGGCAAAAAATAAAGTCGGGTTACAAAGGATACCAATTAAAATACAGTCAGCTGGAGATTTTTTAAACTTGTAATCCAGTATTTCTGTTCTTCCTCCCGGGCACATAAAATAACAGGAGGTAGTGAGGAGCCGCCACAGTCTGCAGGGGCTCTTGCGTGACGTGGAAGCACCTGTCGTTGCGGTTGATGACACAGTCACAGGGCTGCTAAATGCTTCTCTCTCTCTCTCTGTTGCCCAAGTTAATAAGAAGGAAAGGCTCAATCTCATTTCAGTTCACTTAGTGAAAGTAGACATGTCCCTTTTCCTCCCTCAAGTTTGTGGACCCCTGGGGGCCCAGTGGACCCAGCTTGGTGGGACTCCCCGAGGCAGCGGCTCAAGTCCCAAGGGCTGCCTTCCCTGGCAGGGCCAGCTCCTGCCCCCACCTCCTCTCTCCCCCCCTCCCCCTCCCCCTGCCCCGGGGGCCACCAGGCTCACGCCCTCACCAGGTCTGCGGGAAGGTGATGCGCCGGGGAGGCTGCTGGCCGCCTGTGGTGGCCTGTGGTGAGGGCTCAGCCGGGACCTGCGTCAGTTTCTTCCAGCGCCCCACCCCCTCCCAGCACAGCGGAGAGAATGGGGTTCCGGAGCCAAGTGTAGGACTCTGTCCTGCATCGACTTCTCGGCCTGACTCCGTGCCTCCCCTGCTCGGAGCCTCCTGTTCCCTGGCTGCCCTGGGGCAGAATCCAGTATGTCATAGAAACTGAAAAGAACACAAATGTCTCATCCAGTGAATGGACGGACAGACTGTGTAACGCGTGTGCAGCACGGTAAAGGGGCAAAACTCAAAGTCTTTTATGCTCCACGAAAGAGGCTAGCCGCAAAAGGCCACGTACTGTTTATCTCCATTTTAGTGCGATATCCAGAGAAGGCAAAGCCGTGCAGACCGAGAGGCCAGCCTTGCCTGGGGCGTGGTGGCTGGCCCCGGGCTTCCCCAGGACTGTGCCGGGCCGCTGTTGGGTTTGGGCTACATCCCTTCATTCTGTGAGCCACTGCTGTTACCCTGGACACAGGGCCGTGCCCGGTCTGCTCTGACTGCTGCTGTGTCTCTGGGACGAGGCCCAGCACTAAGTAGCCGTTGGGGAACGTTTTGCTGTTGAGGGTGTTTCAGGAGTGGGGAATCTGGGAGGCCACGTGCATCACAGTTAAGAGCGGAGTTCAGTCCCTGGCTCCACCACTTACCAGCTGTGCGACTTTGGGCAAGGTGGTTCACCTCTCTGGGCTCAGCTTCCTCATAGCACCAAAGTACAGATTCATTCTCTTATCCACAAAAAAAAAAAAAAAAACAAAACAAAACACCACAAACTGAACACCTGCTCTGGGCCCTGGCCCTAGGCCGGGCAGCGTGGGGACAAGGTGGTGACAAAGGTAGACCCAGCCCTGCCCTTTCGGGGCTCCCCATCTAGTGGGGAGACGGATGACAAGCAGAGAAATTTTGTGATACTAGCTGCGTGATGTTTGTGTGAAGCTGCTCGAGGAGCCGTGGGGAGAGGTGGAGGGAAGGGGAGAGGTGGAGGGAAGGCGTGGCTCGTTTGGCTGCACCTCGGGGCAGCGGTGGCTGCGAGGGCCCTTGAACGGAAGACAGAACCCAGTGGGTCGTTGGGAGGGGCATTTTGTTGTGGAGGCTTGGCGCGGGGGGAAGGGAGCGCTGGCAGAGGCCCGGGGGTGGGAGGGGGTGGAGGGGGCCCGGGGTGCGGGGAGTCACAGGCCTGGGTCCTCTGTGCCCGCAGCCCAGAACGTGACCGTGGATGAGGTCGTTGGTGCCTACAAGCAGGCCTGCCAGAAGCTGAACTGCAGACAGATCCCGAAGCTCCTCCGGCAGCTCCAGGTACCCGGGTGGGGGAGGCGGGGAGAGGAGGCCGGGCTCCCTCTGGCCCCCAGCAGCCTCTGGGCCCCTCTGCCTGCCCCGCGCAGGAGACGGTGCACAAAGCACTGCCCAGCCGGGCTACCCAGCCCAGGGCCCGTGCGAACACATCCTGGAAAATCCTCTGTTCGGTTGTGAAAGCAATCAGGCTCTCCATGAACCTTTAAACAGTACGGAACTATATAAAGTGAGAGCGCGGGGCGCCTGGGTGGCTCAGTGGGTTAAGCGTCCGACTGCAGCTCAGGTCATGATGTCACGGTTCGTGAGTTCGAGCCCTGCGTCGGGCTCTGTGCGACAGCTCAGAGCCTGGAGGCTGGTTCAGAGTCCGTGTCTCCCTCTCTCTCTGCCCCTCCCCCACGCGCACGCGCATTCTCTCTCTCAAAAATAAACATTTGAAGATAATAATAATAAAAAAGAAAAAAATAAGAATTTCAAATATCTGTCACCCCCAAAGAAATTCTCTTCCCCAGGGGAAACGTGCACATTTATTCTTTATATTCTCTGTTCAATATATACCTCGTCTGATTTTTTTTTTTTAAGTTTATTTAGTTTGAGAAAGAGCACAAGTTGGGAGGGGCAGAGAGAGAGGGGGACAAAGAGAACCCCAAGCAGGTCCTGCACTGTCAGCCCAGAGCCCGATGCCAGGCTCGACCCCACAAACCGTGAGATCGTAAATATTATAGGCACAAACAAAATCCACCTTTCACTTCTTAGTCAGGCCTCATTTCCCAGGAGTCCCACTGTTGATAGCTTGGGGGCTTTGTCCTCTGGCCTTTGCTGTGCTGCGCTCGTAAGAGGGCAGTTCACTATCCAGAGTTACACAGACACAAGGGTACCTTCCGCTTTTATGTGAACGGGGCACTCCTGTGCCTGTGGCGTGCTCCCCCTGTAGCCGTGTGCCACAAGGTGCCTGTCCTCTCTCCGGATGGGTCATTCCAGGATGTTCCGAGGTTGCTTGTTTCCAGGGTTGTTGTTCCCTTAGCATTACTGTGAGCAGTCACTCTTGCCATCCAGCTAGGGACTTCCTGCTCACTGGGCTTAAGGGTTTCTGGGAGAATTCCAGAAGGGCTTGTCGGCAGCTCCAGGGAGAGACAGTCACTCTGCATGGTGGCCAAAAGTGTGGGTCCTGGAGCCCACCATCTGGTTCCGACCAAGCCTGTCCCTCACTAGCAAGTGACTTTAGGCAAGGCTGGCCCCGAGCCTTTTGTCTGCGCGTGGCTCTGTCACAGCACCCGCCCCACGGGTTAATGTGTGTGGAGCCCCGAGAACAGAACGTGACCCCCAGCAGGCCCACACCTGACCGCTTGCAGTGTGGGGCCTGGGGCCTGGCCTTCACCCCCAGGCCTGTCAGCCTTCCCTGCCTCAGCACCTGCTTCACAGCCTTTGTGCTGGCTGCTCCTTCTGCCTGGGATGCCCGCCCCAGAGATGCCCAGCTGGGGCGGAGGGACTGTGCCCCGGCTGCCTGGCCCGGGCCCTGTGGGTGCAGAACTGCCCCTCTTCTCTGAGGCCCTGCGCGCGGCCCCCACCTCAGAAATGGAGCCAGGTCAGAGCCCCGCCCGCCCCGCTGTCAGGGTCCAGCCTGGCTCCTGAGGGTGTCTTCCTGTCTTCACCATCCGCTCTGTTCTCCCAGGAGTTCACAGATCTCGGGCACCGCATCGACTGTCTGGACCTGAAAGGTGCGTGTCTGGACAGAGGCCGGGACCCTTGGGGGGTGGGTCTGGGCTGGCAGGTCCTGCGGGAAGAGGAGGTTAGCCGGGGCAGGGGCAGGCGCCCCCCATGACGTGAGGCAGGCACGATAAGCCTCCCCTGGCCTGGAGCCCGCATTTCCGGCCCCCACCCCCCCGGGGCACGAGTACACACACACACACACACACACACAGGTGCATTAGCCTGGAGCCCGCATTTCCGGCCCCCGCCCCCCCGGGGCATGAGTACGTACACACACACACACACACACACACACACACACACACACACACGTGCATTAGACGTGCCCGGCCCTCTGTCTTGTCCCAGGCGAGAAACTCGACTATAAGACCTGTGAGGCCCTGGAAGAGGTCTTCAAGAGGCTACAGTTCAAGGTCGTGGACCTGGAGCAGACAAACCTGGACGAAGATGTGAGCAGCCCCTGCCACCGCCTCACCTGTTTCCTGAGCCCTCTGGCCCCTCTGAGGTTTGGGGGGAGGGGGCGCTGCAGCAAAAGAGCCTCCCTGGACAACAGCTGGGCAGGGCCTCTTGAAGGACAAGATGGGGACACAGCCAGTGTGACCAAAGCGGGTGTGAGGAATATTGGGGCTCTGGGGTGGGGCCCAGAAAATGGGGTGTCAGAGACCCACCCCAAAGGCAGGGGACTTGACGCAAGGGAGGGACTTGGGGAGCCGGGCCTCAGTGGGGGCAGCCGTGTGACCACCGGAAACCTTTTCAGGAACCCCTGCTGGGGCTAACGGCACCTGTAGGGGAGAGTTTAAGAAACCTTCAGAAAGCAGCCTCCCCATTTAGGCCTAGGTGTCCTCGCCTCCCCAGACTTGGAGGCCACTGGGAGACCCGGTGGGTGGGCTCCTGGAGAACTGAGACCCAGGAACACCAGGGCCTGTCCTGGTCACGCGCCAGATCTGCCCGACTTCGGGGGTGGTGGCGAGTAAGAGAAAGCAGACGGAGTCCGGCAGGAGCGGGCGGGTTGGTTCCCGGAACCCGGAGGTGCCCGGGCAGCGTCAGGGCTCTCCCCTTCCCTTAGCCGCGTGGCCCCCACCTCCTAGCCTCCTGGGCCTGCCTCCACCTGAGCCTAAACGCCGTTGTGTGTGCCACAGGGCGCCTCGGCCCTCTTTGACATGATCGAATACTACGAGTCGGCCACCCACCTCAACATCTCCTTCAACAAGCACATCGGCACCCGGGGCTGGCAGGCCGCGGCCCACATGATGCGCAAGGTGGGTGCCCCTCACCTGTACCCGGGGTGGAAGGGGCTCGGGCACAGGGGGGTCCAGGCGCTTTCCCGGGGCACCCGTCCCTTGGGACCTGGCTTCCCGAGCCCTCGGGGCGTGGGCCGTCGGTGGGGCGCCAGTGCCCAGCTTCCAGGCTAGTGGGAAAGCGGTGCCAAGGGTGCCCTGCCCCAGGCCAACCCCGACCCCTTTTCCTCCCTTCACGCATCTTTCCCCCGTCCTTCGCTTGCCCGTGACATACCCCTTGGAAGTGGCTGTGGTTGCCACCCCGTTCCCTCGTGCAGCGCGTCTGCCGCGGGGGAGCCTGGGGGCCCCTCCTGGCTCACCCGCGGGGCTCCAGGCCGGGCCTTCCCTCACGGGGCCCTGGTGCCCACCCGGCCGGGGGGCGGGAGATGCCACGGGGGCAGGGAGGGCCGGGCCGGCCCGTCGCAGCCCCGCCCCTGCCCCACCAGACCAGCTGCCTGCAGTACCTGGATGCCCGAAACACGCCCCTGCTGGACCACTCGGCACCGTTCGTGGCCCGCGCCCTGCGCATCCGCAGCAGCCTCGCGGTGCTGCACCTGGAGAACGCCAGCCTGTCGGGGCGACCGCTGATGCTGCTCGGTGAGCTCGGGGGCCGGGGGCGCCGGGCAGTGACGGGCCGCCCGCCGGGCGCCGGGGCTTGGCCGGTCACGGCACTCTGCCCGTGCTCCCCCAGCCACAGCGCTGAAAATGAACGTGAATCTGAGAGAGCTGTACTTGGCCGACAACAAGCTCAATGGCCTGCAAGACTCGGCCCAGCTGGGCAACCTCCTCAAGTTCAACTGCTCCCTGCAGATCCTGGACCTCCGTAACAACCACGTGCTGGACTCAGGTGTGTGAGAGGTCTGCCCACCCCACCCCAGCCACCAAGCACCCGCCGTGTGCCCAGCCAGGTGCCCCCGCGGTGCTGGAGACACAGCGGTGGCCAGGACGATCCCAGCCCTGCCCTCCTGGGGCTGCCGGTCCAAGAGGGAACATCCCCAGGCAGTGACCGCTCAGACTGGGCAGGGCTGGGCTGTGGGAGCCCAGGGAGGGCGTCCTGGAGGAGGGGACAGCTCAGCGGAGACCTGCAGGATGAAGCGAGGTATTGAACAGATAATTAAAATAATTACCACCTGGGAAAAGTGCCCTGAAGGAAACAAGGTTGTTGGGACAAGGGGCCAACCAGACGCTATTTAAGATGATGTGGGGAGGGGGCCTCTGGGCGGCCACGTGGAGAGAGACTGGAACCGGCCGTTTTAAAGACCTAGAAAAAGAATCCAGGCAGGGGAACACCAAGTGCGAGAGGCCCGGAGGTGGGAAAGAGGCTAGATGGTGGATGTCCGGGGGGGAGACGAGGCCACGGTGAGCTGGGAGGTAAATGGGAAGGAGGAGGAAGTGGTTACTGAGAGGAACTCCGTTTCATCCTCTTTACCTTTGAGCGGGGTCCCCTGGCCTCGGTGGGAGGAGAGGGCTGGGGGAATGGCACAGGGCGTCGAGGCCGGGCCCGGACGCCACGGTTACTGAGCAGCTGGCACGTGCCGGGCCTGCTGCCTGTGGGCTCACAGCCGTGAGACAGAGGTGTCTGCCCTGGGGAGAGACACCGCCAAGACAGATGAACAGATTACCGAGTCTGTCGGACGGTGAGATGTGCTCTGGAGAAAAACAGAGCAGCAGTGGTGGGCTGGCGGTGGACTGGCGCGAGGGCGACACTCGAGCAGGGTCCTGAAGCGGACAGGGCGCCGTCGTGTGCTGGGCCTGAGCCTGTGGGGGGGCGGTGGGGGGGGGGGGGTTCCGCGCTCTCACTGGCCGGCGGCTCTGGTGCCCCCGGGAGAGGCACTTAGACCACAGGCGGGACTCGCCCACGGGTCTCCTCCAGGTCTGGCCTACATCTGCGAGGGTCTCAAGGAGCAGAAGAAGGGGCTGGAGACCCTGGTGCTGTGGAACAACCAGCTCACACACACGGGCATGGCCTTCCTGGGCATGACGCTGGTGAGTGGGACCCGGGAGAGGGGAGGGCGCCCACGTGTCCGCCACCACCTCTCAGCGCCGTCGTCTTCCCCGATCCGGCTTCTCCCGCAGTTCAGGAAGCCTTGCAGCAGCCCTTTCCATGCTGTTTGAGCTCTCCTTCGGCTCCCACGGCCTCTCTGTCCCGAGGAAAGTAGCCTTGCTCTCGCTTCCCTTGTCCCTTGGCACCCAGCACGGTAGCCTAGCACAATGTGTTGCACAAGGTGAACATGTTATGCATGGGAAGTTACTATTTCTGGAAGCCTTCAGTACGTTTTAAATCTTCTAAAATAAATACGTGGGGGGCGCCTGGCTGGCTCAGTCAGTTGAGCAACTGACGTCGGCTCAGGTCATGATCCCGTGGTTTGTGAGTTCAGGCCCCGCGTCGGGCTCTGTGCTGACAGCTCGGAGGCCGGAGCCCGCTTCGGATTCTGCGTCTCCCTCTCTCTCTGCCCCTCCCCTGCTCGTGTTCTCTGTTTCTCAAAAATAAACATCCAAAAAAGTTTTTTAAATAAATACGTGGTATGTAAAACAGGCCCACAGGATACAAAGACTCCCGTCCAAGTTAAGAATCACCAACGGCCAGGTCTGTGCCCTGAGCCCTCGGGTGCCAGCAGGGAGTGGGCCCGGGGCTGGGGGCGGACAGGGCGGCTGGCGCTGTGGCCGCTTCTAAGTACGCGAAGGACCTGTCCTGAAGCAGGATTGTCCGGGCGACGCTGCCGGAGAGGTGTGCCTCTTTCCTGACCGGCCTTCGGGGCCTCGCCTCACTGTCACGCCCCGCCCCTCGCAGCCGCACACACAGAGCCTGGAGACGCTGAACCTGGGCCACAACCCCATCGGGAACGAGGGCGTGCGGAACCTCAAGAACGGCCTCATCAGCAACCGCAGCGTGCTGCGCCTGGGCCTGACCGCCACCAAGCTCACGTGCGAGGGTAGGGCGCGGGGCCGGGCCAGGGGAGCGGTGCCCGCGGGCTTGGCGGGCGGCTAGCCCGTGGCCAGCCCCTGCGGTCCCCCTCCCAGGCGCGGTGGCGGTGGCAGAGTTCATCGCCGAGAGCCCCCGCCTCCTGAGACTGGACCTTCGGGAGAACGAGATCAAGACGGGCGGGCTCATGGCACTGTCGTTGGCCCTCAAGGTGAACCGCTCACTGCTGCGCCTGGACCTTGACCGTGAGCCCAAGAAGGAGGCGGTGAGCTGAGTGGGCCCTCCCCTGAGGCCTCTGGCGGGCAGGGCAGGGCGGGCCGGCCCGGGGCCACCGCAGGGTTCCCCCGCCCCGGGGACAGGCCGGCCAGAACCCTAGCCGGGCCGCTCCGCCCGCAGGTGAAGAGCTTCATCGAGACGCAGAAGGCACTGCTCGCCGAGATCCAGAACGGCTGCAAGCAGAACTTCATGCTGGCTCGGGAGCAGGAGGAGAAGGAGCAGCGGCTGCAGCTGTCGGCCTCCATGCCCGAGATCACTGTCACCGAGCCCCAGCCCGACGAGGAGCCCGGGGACGAGCCCGCAGCCAAGGCCCAGGAGAACGGGGCCCCGGACCCCGCCGCCGGGCCGGACTCGGACTCGGACTCAGACTCTGAGGAGGAGGATGGGGAGAGGGCCGAGGCCCCCTGCCCCGCCCTGGTGCCCCCCTCGGACTCCCTGGGCCCTGGGGACAGGAGCCCCCCAGGCAGCCCCTCCTCCCCCACCGAGCAGCGCATTTCTGTGTCCAGCCCGGGCCGGGGCCACAAAGTATTTGTGGTGACCCGGGTGGAGAGTCCACCCGAGAGGGCAGAGCCCCCTGTGCCTCCCACCCCTCCCGCCTCCCCTGCCCCCCCTGCCCCTCCTCGTCCTCCCTCCCCGCCTGCCCTGCCACCAGCCGAGGCCGTCAGCACTCAGGACCCGGGGGTGTCGGAGCCTCAGTCGCAGCTGGAGCCGCCTCAGTCAGGGCCACCACTGCCCAACGGCCTAAAGCCCGAGTTTGCCCTCGCACTGCCCCCAGAGCCGCCCCCGGGGCCCGAGGCCAAGGCGGGCAGCTGTGGCCTGGAACACGGTGAGTGCCGCTCTGGGGCGGGGTGCCCAGGGGCCCTGGGTGCTGTGTGTGACCCCAGGCAGGCACCTGCCTCTCGGAAGGCTTCGGTTTTCTCTTCTTTAAAATGGCCCGTGCAGGGGTAGGAAAGAGTAGGACTTGACCCTTGGCCCCCACCTTTCTTCCCTCGGATCCGGGGCAGCTCTCCCCGGGAGGGAGCAAGGCCAGATCTGTTAACTGGAGTCTAACGGTCTCACTGGTACCCGAGACCCGTGCTGCCCTGGGGGTCAGACTGGAACCCCCATCCCCGCCTGCCTGACAGGAGGTCGCCTGCCCTTTGTCGCCTCCCCTTGCAGAGCTGAGCTGCTCCAAGAACGAGAAGGAGCTCGAGGAGCTGCTTCTGGAAGCCAGTCAGGACTCTGGGCAGGAGACACTGTGACACTTTAGGTGAGGCAGGGGCCCCAGAGGGCTGGGGGGGGGCTGGGGGGCTGGCAGTAGAGCCCCTGGCTCTGACGGGCCCTCCCCCAATCTCTCCTCCCCAAGTTCCTTTTCCCCCCCCTCCCATCAGTCTTCGATGAGCTGAGGCCAGAGCCATGAGAATCTGCTCACCTTCACCCCCAGCCTCCCTGAGGCCCAGGCCGCCGGGGGTGTGGGGGGCCTTGCTGGGGGCCCCCGCCCCGCACAACAACACTACACGGAGTGCAGGAGCTGCAGGGGGTGCCCTCCCCGCCCTGACTTAAGCACTTGTATCTCTGTGTCCGGCATTCGAAGGCTCTGGGCTGGGGGGATGGGAGGAGGAGGTCTCCGAGGACATCGGCCACCAGGCCGGACGCCTTTTCAAGAGGGCCTGTTCGGCCCGGCTTGCCCTGTGGCGGGCAGGAGTCCCGGGTGGTGGCGGGGTGGCCCCCCGGTGGCCCCGGGCACAGGACCGGGCGGAGGGGCGGTGAGTGGCGGTGGTGGAGATGCGGAGAGCAGCCCCAGGTGGGGTGCGGGCCGGGGCTGGGGGTGGGGGGTGGGGGAGCTGGGAGCAGAGAATCAGAGCTTTCTTTTTCTTAAGTGCAATAAATCTATCAGGGAGCTGGGGCGGGGAGCAGCCAGGGTTCTGGAGACCCTGCTGTCCAGGCCCCTTGAGGCTGCGCCCTGAGAGGCACTACAACCCCCGGGGGCGGTGTGGGTGTGGGGTACGGGTGGGCAGAGGGTGGGGGAGGGGCTCTTCCTGTCGGTGCAACTCTGTTCACACCTTTTCTAATAAACCAGAGCTGGGTTCACCACACTCGCCTGCTCTCTGCTGGTGCTGATCGTGGGCGCCCCCTGCGGGACTTGTGGGCACAGGGAGCGGGGCGGGCAGGGGTCACTCGTCTGCGGGGTTCGTGCCGTGGTCCCCCAGAGGAAAACTGGGAGGCTGGACAGACAAAAGCCACATTTCCCGCAACGCTCCCTGCCTTGGTGCACCCCCCTGCAGACTTTTTTTTTTCCCCCCTCTCCTGTATCTTCTTCCCACCTGCCAATCCCGTCTCCAGAGGGAGACAACCCCAAAGTATCTTCTGGCTTCAGGCCTAGGCTCTCAGGGTGTGGTGGAGACGAGCCGTCCACAGCTCAGGGAGCATGGGCACCGGCTGGCCCCCGGTGGCCCCAGACGCTCCGAGAGTGCGTGGCCCTTCAGACTTCCGGGCGTCAGAACCAGGAGAATACACTTCTGTTCTAAGCCACCGGGTCCCGGGACTCTGTTGGAACAGCCCGGGGCCACTAACAGACCGGCCGTGCGGGGGTCCTGGTTTCCACCTGGATCCTGGATCCAGTCCTGGATCACAAGGGTGGATCCCCTTGGCTAAGTGTTTTCCCTTGGCCTTCGGCCGCCCAAGCCTCGCTGGGGCTTGTGAAGACCCAGCGAGTCTAGATGCTGTGGCCAGACGTCCGTGCCGGTACACAGGGTTTGTTTTGGCGCATGTGAAAGTTCAGGCAGCAGGCAGCTGTTCCCCACAAAGTGACTTGTGGCCCCAGGTCTCGCGTGGCTCTGCCTCTGCTTAGGCCCCGGGAGCCCCTGCACCCGGCGGGCGGATGGGGGAGGAGAGTGGAGAGGGCAGACCTGCTTCTTCACTCGTTGGCGCGACGGGAAAGGGACACACGTCGCTTACGTTCCTTTCTGTCCATGGGAAGCAGCCCCGAGGACTCACCTGGGTGCGGGGTCCCAGCGGCAAAGCTGCACAGACCATGGCAAGGCCGGTGGCCCGTCACCGTCCCGGCTATGCCCAGCTGCCCTGCGACACCCACCTGTCCCCCCGCTTAGCTTTGTTGGACTCAGGCTTTGTTAGTGTCTAAGAGACACGGGCCATAGACGGCACCATGTGACGGGGGCTGCGGCTTCCACCCCCCCCCCCCCCCCCAACCACCAGTCTCCGAGTTTGTTCCGTCTCGAGCGGGCCCTGCTCCTGCTGCTCATCTGTTCCCGCCCCAACTGGAGGTGGCGAGAAGCGGAAGGCCGAGCCAGATCGGCCGAAGGGAGGCAAAGGGGAGGGACTCACCGGCTCCAATCCCAGGCCTACGGACAGTGACCTAATGACATCTCAGGGTCCCACGTGTCTCCGTGGGGGCTTCACTCTCTGGCAGGCAATGCCCCCCCCCCCCCCCCCCCCCCCCCCCCCGCTGCCGGAGAACATCTCGCAGGTGCGGGTTTACTCCAAGCTTAGCCCTGCCGGGACTGGAAGGCAGCGCCTCAGTCAGTCACATGCCGGCCTCCTGCCCCGCGTCCACTCGGAAGCAGTCGTTGGCCGGTGGAGTCAGGGTGCTGTGCCCAAGCCTTGGAGCTGAGCAGTGTGAGGTCAGTACCCCCACCAGGCCGCACGGCCTGAGGGTGGGTGCCTTCGAAGAGTTCTCGGCTCCCTCTGGGCCTGTCCCCTCAGCCCTTAGGGCCTTGGTTTAGAGGTCACACCCTTGTGCTCTGGTCACACGGGACAGGTTAAGTGCTGGTCCCCCATCCCCAGCTGGACTGGATCAGGCACGCCGCGGGCCTGAGTGGGTGGCTACTTGGACCAGCGAGGATGTAGGTGTCTGAGGAGTGCCACCTGCCTCCTCGCTGTATCACACGGGTGGGAGGGGAAAGTGTGAGCCGCAGTAGCTAAGAAGCACCACCGCCCCCACCGCGGCCCCGGCTCTGGCTCCGACTCTGTATGTCCCACAGGTGCCCATCTCTGTGCCTCAACTTCCCAGTCCCCAAGGGGCTCCTCAGGTGGCCCTGGATGGCCCGTGGGCAGGTGCTCCCTGGACAGTTACTTGTTCCGGGGAGGCAGCGCTGCCCGCCCCAGCTGGCGGAAGTGCCGGCGAACCCTAATTAATCCATTACGCCAGGGGCAGAGCGCCACCCTTGGAGTGGACCAGCCTGCTGAGGTCACCGGGGACACCGCCCTCGGAAATGCCTGCAAAGGGGCAGGCTAGGGTGTGGGGACAAGGACCTGGATCCCCCGAGGCCTCTCGGCGCTCCCTGTTGCCTGAGTCAACCCGGCACATCCGTCCTTCTGCCCTGCCTCAGTGGCCTCACCCACCGCCCCCACGCCCTCTCCTGCTTCCCGGGATGCCAGCAATGAGGCCCCGGCAGAGGCTGCCGGACTCCCCAGGGGGTGACGTGGGCTTGGCGCGACAGGGCAGGCGTAAGCCAGGGAGACCAGGACATGAAGACCCACCGGGGCTTTCACATCTCCGTTTATTGCACTTGAACCCGGGCTGCTTCTTCACTGGTCCTCCAGCGCCAGCTCTCAGACGCCGGCTCCGACACGCTGCGCCTGCTGCCTACAGCTCTCTCCGGCTCACAGCTTCGTCTGGGGGTGGGGGGCGGGGTGGCCACCGGAGGCCTCATCCCAGACACGGGCCGCGGGCCGGCTGAACCCCTCACACCCCGATCTGGGCGGCGGGAGGAGCCGTTGCCTCCCGGGGCTCCCGGGGCACCCACTCGAGGCCCGTCCCGGGCCGTGGTTTGCCCCCGTGCGCCCGGTCCCGTGGGCGGTGGGCCTCGCCGGCGTGCCCGGCGCCCTGCCCTGACCCCAACGCCCCGGGCGCGTGGCCGGCTCCGTTGGCGGCGTGGGACGCGGCGTGGGCCGGGGACCCGGGCGCGCTGGGCGGCTTGAGCGCGCTGACCGCCCGGATGAGGCCCATGCGACGGCGGATGGAGTGGTCCAGGTTGACGGTGCAGCGCAGCAGGCTCTGCGCCTCGGCCACGGTGAAGGGGAAGTCGGCGCCCAGGAAGCGCTCGAAAAGCTCGGGGTCGCCGTCTAAGTCCAGCACGTTCTGCAACGCCTTGGTCATGGCGTGCAGCTCGCGGCTGTTGTCGCAGAACACGTCCCAGAGGCGCGCGCGGGCCTCGGGCGCGCCCCCCGCCTGCTGCCGGTCCTCCAGGCACTGCAGCGCCCAGCTGAGGCGGCACGGCCACTGGTTGGCGAGCACGACCCACGCCACGGCCTGGCGCGGCGTGGGGCCCGCGAAGTCCCCGTCCTGCTGCTGCAGCAGGCGCACGGTGATGGGCACGGTGTTGACGATACGCCGCATGGACACCACGTTGTCGGGCACGTACTCGTACAGGCAGTCGCGCTCGTCGTGCAGGCAGAAGAGCGCCTCCTGGATGCGGCGCGCCGCCTCGGCGTCTATGCGGCTCTGCGCGCCCGGCGCGCCCGCCTGCGTCTCCACCGCCAGGAGCTGCGCGACCTCGCCGCCTCCCCCGCGGCAGCCGGGCCGCAGCCTGCGCGTCATCTCGCGGTAGAGCAGGTCGTCGCGGCTCTGCACGGCGTCGTGCAGGAACTGCAGCTTGGTGCGGCGGCCCATGATGGGCACGGAGAAGGGCAGCGTGACCGTGCGGTTGAGGAAGAGGTAGCCGTTGTCGGCCGTGCCCTTCATGGAGCCGGCGCTCTCGAGGCACGCGGCCAGGATGCTGGGGTCCACCACCAGGATGAAGATGAAGGGCGCGTGGCTGTCGGACAGCAGCGTGTTGATGGCGTTGAGCACGCCCACCACGCGCTCCGGGTAGCACGTGTCCAGCCCGGTGACCTCGAGCACGACGCGCAGCCGGCGCCGCTGGTAGATCTCCAGGAAGCACAGGAAGTCGGTGAGCAGCTCCACCTCCTTCTTCACCTCGCACATGAAGCCCAGCTGGCTGCCGAACTTCTCGCGAGACACCAGCCGCTCGATCTTCTTGCGCTGGCTCACGAACAGGTGCTTGCCCACCGAGTACACGGCCATGAGCAGCCCCGAGCCCGACAGCGTGGTGGCCGCGCCGCCGAACACCCGGAGCAGGCTGCCGCCGGCGGCGCCGTGGCCCGGCGCGCGGGCGCCCACCGACAGGTAGAGCAGGCCCACGCCGAGGCCGAGCGCCGCCAGCAGCGCCAGCAGCGCCAGGCACACGCGGCGCCGGCAGTGCCACTCGCGCTGGCAGAAGCCCGGCGTCGTGGCCGGCTTGTTGCCCAGCACCGAGTACACGCTGAAGGGCAGCGCGCCGTAGTGGTGGCGGATGCCCTCGCACAGCGTGGTCACCAGGCCGGCCCACAGCTTGTCGGTGCCCGCGTACTGCCAGGCGCTGAAGCGGATGAAGAGGAACTTCACGTTCTTGCGCCGCAGGTGCACCTCGGTGATGACCGGCTGCAGGAACACCAGGTACCACAGCAGCCGCGGGAAGCCCCAGCCGCGCACCGCCCGCGGCTGCCACCGCACGCGCCGCAGCTCCTCGGCCTCGCGCTGCGCCGCCTCCTGCTGCATCAGCGCTGCGGGGAGCGAGGGGAGGGCGGGCGCGGGGGACCGCGTGAGGGGCGGGGCCCAGGAGTGGGAGGTGGAGCCAGCCCCCCCCCCCCCCCCCCGACCCAACTCCCCGGACGAAAACGCTGACGCGGGTGCGGGAGGAGAGGCCTGCGCCCGGCACGGACCGGGAAAAGGGCTGGGGGCGGGGCCCAAGGTCGTGGGTGGGCAGAAGCGGAGCTCCCGAGGGGGAGAGAGGGCGGGAGCGGGAAGGAAGGCCCTAAGGAGTGAAGGAACGCGTGCGAGGTGCCGCGGAAGCGAAGCGCAGGGCAGCAGAGTACAGCCTTGGTCTGATTTTCCTGGCTCGGTGCTCCACCTCCTCCTCCAGGAAGCCCTCGCTGATCCCCAGGCTGGGTCAGGTGCCTCCTGGGCACCCCAACCCTACCCACTACTGGGGGGGGGGCGGGTCATCCCTCTCTGGGGACAGGTCTGTCTCCCTCTCTGGACTGTGAGGCCAGGAAGGGCAGGGCTCTGGTCGTCTTGGGCGTCCTGCGTCCCCTGGGCGCCAAGGAAGTGCTGGGGGAAGGAGTGTTTGAAGGATGGATCATGAGAGGTTGAGGGGCAGGGTCGGTCTGCTCTTGAGGTCGGTGAACAATGAGCGGGCCTGTGCCAGTCACCTAGTACAGACTAGGAGCTCCAGAATGCTGCTTCCTTTTTTCCTTCTAGCCGAATGTTTTCTCCTCCCAGGACCCTGTTTGTCGCTGTGTGACAACACAGGGGCAGAGGCCGGCTCACCGGGGCCAGGCTCGTGGAGGTGAATCTCCTCCGGCCCCTCTGGCCACCGTCAGGCTGGGGTCCGGGCAAGGCTTGAACCAGGTCCGAGCTGCTGTGGATCCTGGCCACGTGTCAGCCCCTGTGCTCGCTTAACACCTATCTGTTAGGGGTCTTGTGGACACCAGGCCCTGCCCGGGCCACTGCTGAGAAGAGATGGGTCCGGGGGACGGGGGGGCGGGCACAGGAGGGACTTTGCGGGAGCCAGTGAGGACCCTGGGTCTTCTCCCCAGAGTGTTGGGGAACCAGGGAGGCCTTTTGAACAGGGGAGGATGGGGCTAGATCTTTATCTTTAAAAAGATTCCTTGGAGCAGATCTGGCAGAAGAGGGGATGAGACTGTTGGCCGGGAGGCCAGAGAGGGAACGAGCGGGGAGCCGGGGGCAGAGGCTGCGGGCATCAGGAGGGACCTGGTTAATGCTGACTTCCGGGCCTCTGGACTGGGGCAGGCCGGGGACGCCTGAGGCTGGGCAGGGATCAGAGGCTCCGTTTCCCCTCCTCCTTCCCCCCCCCACCGCCTCCCCCCCCCCAACACAGAGAGAGAGCCTCACCGGTGATCTTGTCCAGCATCATGTGCAGACGGCAGCCAAAGGGGGCATAGAAACCCACGGTCACAGGGACAGGCACGTGGCAGAGGGTCTTGGCCAGGCAGCTGCAGTAGACGTCATCTTCTGTCAGAATATCTGGAGGCCGGGGTGGGGGGCGGGGGAGGGGAAACTGAGTCAATGAGGCTGGCCGGGCACCACCATCCACCCATCTGCCCTCCAGAGAGCCCACCCTCAGCTCCTGCCCGCATCGGCATCCCTCTCCCCACTTCCCCCAGGTGACTCGGGTCAGACCCTCAGATGGAGACTTCTGGGGCAGTAGGCAACCCCCTCCTCCGGGTCAGATGTGTCCCTCCGGGCACCGCAGGAGGAGCTGACCCCAGACCCGCCAGGGAAAGGCCAGGAGACACCCCACCGATCCCCAGCACAGAGGCCCATGGGATTTCGGCTGACCTGGCCCTAGGTCACCAGGTCCAGCCACCAGCCCATGATTCTCCCAGAAAAACCCCATGGGCCTCTCTCGGGACTTGAGGCTCTCAGATGCCCAAGACACCTCTCTGCAGGCTCCAGAATCTTGCGTGTCGGCTCCTGCCTGCTCTACCAGCCTGGCCCCAGTGTGGAAGGGCCCTGACAGTCACACGCTCCTCTCAGCTTCCTGTCCATCCCTTACCCTGATCTCTCTCCCTCTCCAGGACCCCATGCCCACCAGCTCCCATCCTGCCCCCAAGCCCAGGCAGACCCGCCTCTTGGTCCCGACCCTGCCACCTTTCTCTGCATGACCCAGGTAGAGCGTTGCCATTGAGCGAGGCTCAGTCCCTCCTTCTGGAGGGTGGGGTGCAGAAACACCGGGCAGCGTGGATGCTACAAGGATGGGCCGGGGCGGGGTGGGGGGCGCTTGGTCAATGCCATGGTCTGGGGTGGCCATTTAGGGAGCAGGTCCAGGTTTAAGTCCTTGTGCATTACGGCGTCCACTTGACTGAGGGCACCCTGCCCCCCAGATCCCCCCGCCGAGTGCCACTTCTCAGCCTGGGGTTGGGGCACCAGAAAGGCAGGGTTCAGCTGTGGGCTGTGCCTGGCCAGCCTCCGGGTGGGTACACGGTGGGCCCGTGGTGGGCCCGTGGGCTGCAGGATCCCCGCCCCCTCCCCGAGGTCAGCGCCAGGCCTGGGGTGGCCTCACCTCGTCAAGTCTCTGCTTCTGTGTGTGACATGGGCGTCACGGCCGAGAGCCACCAGCGACGAGGTGGTGCCTGACCTGGAGCCCGAGCCCCTGCCTGGCTGTTGCTCTACTTTCAAACCAGACCCGGAACCCAGCCACGTGTCCCCATCTCCCCTGCCACCCCCCGGGTCACTCCCCTCGCCCGCTCGGACTCCGGCTTCCCATGCTCACCTCCCACAGCGCACCCTCCTGTTAGATCCCAAGCCAGCTCGCGGCTCCCGCCTCCCCCTCCCCACAGCCACCAGGCTGTGGCCCCGTGTGACCCTCCCCACACACTGTCCCTGGAACGGGCCACCTCAGAGTCTGCATTTGCTGATCCTTCTGCCACTTACTTGAGAGGACTGCCCCTTCTTTGCTCAAATCCTGCCCTCCTGAGGCCTTGCCCGATGACCCTATTTCATTTGCGAGCCCTGATGCTCCCTTCGCTCCTCTCCCAGCCCTATTCTCCCCCAGCGTGCCTATTGTGGGGTGACACGCTTAAACTTCTCTGATTCCTCTCACGGCCTGTACCCAGCTCCCCTCCGCCGCCTAGAGATCGTGAGCTCCGTGTGAGGGGGGCAGCCTCTGCCCTGCTCCCTGCCATCTCCCCACCCCGCTCCCCCGGAACAGAGCTGGGCACCCAGGACAGCCGTCCTGTCCCAGGATGGATGGATGGATGGATCCCTCCCCTGGCCACGCTGTTCTCTCCAGCCCCCAGGCCAGTCCCTGCCTCTTGCTTTAGCTGCATGTTTGACTGTCTGCCCCACACCGGGGCTGGCCAGCAAGCTGGTGCTTGTCACCCCCTGCCCCCAGTTCTCCCTGGCCTGCCGGGCTGGGGGGAGGGAGGGCCGGGAAGAGAGAAAACAGAGCAAGGCTGTCAGCAGAGGGAGACGGCCAGGGCCCAGACCCCTGGCTGGCCCGGACAGAGGCCCCATGGACAGGGCAGGCCTGGCCTGGCAGCTTTGGATCCCGACGGGTGAAGCAGAGGCTCAGGCAGGGAGGAGCAACCCCCCCCCCCCAACCCCGAGACAGGGACCAGAGTGAGCGGGGAGGCGGGCGGGCTGAGGAGCAAGAGGCCTGGACAGCGGGGTAGGGGGGAGAGGTGGCAGGGACGAGCCCACAGGAGGACTGGGTAGGCACCCGAGCTGTAGGTGAAGGAACTGCAGGCTGCCGGGGCGGGCAGGGGGCGGGCATCACTGGGCCTGCTGGGCTCCAGGAGGGTGCCGGCTGCACGGGGCGGGGCTGGGCGGCCGCTGGCCATGGCAGGTGCTGCGGTGGCAGGTGACATGGTGGGCCTGGGGGGCGGCTGGGGGGCGCTGGCCGGTTGCGTAGGGGCAGCAGCGGTTGCAGGTGGCCCGTTCTGGACCCCTGGAACGGAGCAGAGCCGCTGTCGCAGGGGGCTGGGGGGCCGGGGGCCGGGGGGGCAGCCGCTGACACCCCCCCGGTTGTTGTAGGCCAGCTGCCAGCGCACCTGTGGGGGCAGCCGGCAGGGCCCGTGGGCTGGAAGGGCCGCCGGGTCACGGCGCCACTGGTGACAGCATCCTGGAAGGAAGGAAGTGGGGGTGACTGGGCCTGGGTCCCTGAGCCCTGGCGGGCACTGGAACCAGGTCGAGTCTTCAGGTGGAGGCCGGGGCTGGTCCTTCCTCTGAGGCCCCGGAGAAATCAGAGAAAATGAGGAGGGGGTGTGGGCAAGGGAGGGGCCGGTCTCCGTGCTCTCCCGTGGGTGGGAAGAAGAGGTGCAGAGACCTGGGCTCTAGCCGGGCGAGGGGCTGGAGCGGGGACGACGACTTGGGAGTCCCTGCTGCCCCCAAAGTCCTCGGCCCCTGGGGGATGGGTCCCCAGGGCTCGGGGAGCAGAAGGGAATCCATCAGGAGCTGGCCTGGTTGGTCCCGAGGAGGCTGGAGTGGTGGGAGGTGGCCAGGACTGAGAAGAAGGGGGCAGCCTCACACCCGGGCTCCGCAAGGCTGGTGGGAAGGGGGCTGCCCCGGGAGGCGGGGCCTCCCGAGACTGCGCTGCCCCCGCCCCCGCCCCCGCCCCCCATTCGTACCCACTCAGGGGTGGGGAGAGCTCACAATCCGGGGTGGGGGGATTCTTCCCACGCTTGGGGGAGGGGTAGGCCGGCTGGGCCTCCCCCTCTGACACCCCCATCCTGGACTCACGCTTTTGGGCTCCTCGGGGCCCACGGCCCCCACCCGCGGCCCCTTTACGCAGAAGCCTCCGTGGGGAGCAGTGGCGGCCCCTCTCCTGGGCCCTCAGGTTCTCCTTGTGTTCAGCCATCCACTCGGCGGCCCTCCCCGCTCACAGACCACTCTCCCTGCCGGGACGTCCCCCCAGACCGAACCCCTACCTTTATGGCGCCCCAACTCCGGGTCCAAGAAGTAGCGCTCGGCGGGGGTCCGAGAGGGCAGGGCGCCCTTGGCGAAGTGGACGGTGTAGTGTTTGTGCATGGCGGCGGGGGCCCTGCTCGGGGGAAGGAGAGGGCTTAGTGCAGGAAGAGCCCACCCCCGAGACGTGACCTGGGACAGGTGAGAGATCCTGTCCCTGACACTGGGGCCCTGGGTCACCAGGGGGGCGCGGAGGTGCTCTTCAGAGTAAAAGTGAGTGGTCGCGGCGGGGGAAGGACAGCTAGACGTGAGAGAACGGGGAATGGTTATGCGGGTGCTAGGGGCTGATTTAGGGTGCGTGAGATTTCCCAGGGCTGGTGATTGGGTGTTTGGGCGCCCCTGGGGGTTTCTAAGAGGCCAGGACAGGGGGGCTGCCGGGCAGCTGTGGGCCGGGGAAACACGGGAGCCCGGGGGTGCCGAGTAAACTCAGGGCACCACCAGGTATTGGGGGTGTGCGCCGTGGGAGGTGGTGCCCGGCACCCTTTGAAGGGACATGTAACCGGCATGGTGAGAGCTGGGAGCCCCAGGAGCCACCGGGTGACTGAAATTCCAGGGCCGGTACATCTAGGGCCTGGATGAGGGCGGGAGGGGAATCCTGGGGGAGCACATTACATCACGGTGGTCCAACCCGGGAAGAGACTCAGCAAACTCGGGGCGAGATGGGGCGCACAGGTTTAAACTGTAAAGAGCCGAAAGCAAAAAGGGAGGGCGGGATGCTGTGGGGGGGGGGGGGGTCGGCGAAGCGGAGGGGCAGAGGAAACCGGGGTGAGGACGGGCTCAGTGAGGATTGGGGGCCCGGCGCGTGGCCCCTGCCCGCCTGCCCCCCACCTGGGGCCCCCCCGTACCTGACGGCAGCCTCCAGGCCCCAGCTCCCTGCCCCGCCGAGCTGCTGTGCCAGCCTCACCGCCCGTCAGCACGGGCCCCACTGGAGACAGGGCCCGAGCCGGGTGCCAGCCGCCCGACCGGTTTGCCCGCCCTGCCCCCGCCCCTTCCCCTGGAGTGCCCGCCCTGCCCCGGTGTTCTCTGCTCTCGAGGACTGGGGGCTGTCCTCCCAGGGGATCGGCAGACTCTGCCCGGGGAAGGAAGCCGGCCCAGGGGTTGAGAGTCGGGAACTGAGAGAAGGCCACAGTCCCGGGTTCAGATGCCAGTTCCTCCAGGGCCCCGCTGTGTGGTCTTGGGCAAGTGACTTCACCTCTCTGAGCCTCACCTTCCTCATTGCTGAGTGGGCCAGTGACAGCCAACCTCCCATGGTTGTCAGGAGGAGTCCGCTGAGCACAGAACCTGGCACTCGGTAATGACGGCAGTGAGCACCTGTGGGCACCGGCTGACCCACTTACCAGGCCGCCCTGGATGCCGCCCGCACGTAGCGCCCTACCGGGAGCCGCGCGTGGTTTATGCGCTTTCCCTATAGTCAGCCCTTCTTCCTCACCAGTTCCCCGGGGGGCAGCCGTGAGGCCATGACAGACGAGGAAACAGAGGCCCAGAGAGATGAAGTCCCTGGCCCCAGGTCACATGGAGGGAGGGTAGGGCTTTTGAAAGCCGTGGTTTGTGCTGCAGGCTTTGGGGCTCCCCTCCTGTCCGCTGGGTGGGTGGGAGGCTCCCTGCGGCTGCCTGACAAGGAGTCACGACAGGGTGATGGGGGGGGGGGGGGCAGGGGAGACAACCACCAAACGGTGCCCGGGACAAGGGGGTTCAGGACGAGACAGAAGGGAACCCAGATGGTCCAGCAGGCTGCCCCTCTAGGGGTTCCGCCTGGGCGACCAGAGCCATGCGTCCTTTTGTCTGCTGGGGGCCAGTCCTCTCTCCTCCTCAGGTCTTCAAGCCGCTTTTCCTGGGAAGGCTTCCTCCCTGTCCTTCACCAGTTGGGGACTCTGCCCACTGCCGCCCCCAGAGGCCAGGCCAACGGGGGCGGGGCGGGGGGGGAAGGGGAGTATGTCTCAGTTGGGGGTGAGTCTGCAGGGGGGGAACTTCCAGGATGGGCCCAGGAGCTTCTTGAGGGCAGGACAGGGCCAATCCCCTGCCTGCCTTGCCCAGCCTGAATAACCAATTCATTCGGGAAGCATCTGCCAGGCTCTGTACTGGCCAGAGCCAGTGCCCCACAGAGGGATCCAGAGGGACCCGGGCAAAAGTGTGCTGAACAGGAGTAAACGGCACGGGGCCAAAAGAAGCGTCCAGCGTCCAGGGGTCGTCTGGGGGCTGGGGGCACAGCGAGGAACCGCTCAGAGGCTGGCTCCCGGGTGCCCAAGAGGGAGGAGAGTGGGGAGTGGGCCAGAGGTGGGGCAGCCTAGGCAGGGAAGAGCATGTGGGGAGTCCAGAGGCAGGCCAGGGAACAAAGAGCTTAGCCTTCTAGGCTGGAGGGCGGGGGGGGGGGGGGGGGGGGGGTGGGCAGGGCAGGGGCCAGATGGGGTGTCTTCGCAGGATCCTCCAGAGGTGGAGGAGCCCCCAGCCACCGGTGGTTGTTTTAAGCGAGAAGACCCTTTCTCCTCCCACTTGGGTCTCACCCCAGCCTCAGTTTACAGCTCTGAAGCAGGCAGCGGGGCCTGGGCAGAGTCCCGGTGTGTGATACCCTTGGGTGCTATGAACGTAAAGGGGGGAGGCGGTGGGGGATGGGCACCACTGCCCCGGGGGGCAGGTCGGCCAGGCTGCTGTTCTGAGTAGGACTCCCATCCGCCAGGCACCTCAAGAGTGTGCGCGGGGGGGTGGGAAATGAGAGCGTCTGGCCCGTCTCCTCTGGTCCGTCCTCGGTGCAGGTAGCCCCAGGCCCACCCCCGCCCACACTCCGGGTGGCCTCAGCCCCGCTCCCCGGGGAGAGGTCCGTTCTGTGCGCGCCACTGGGTAGAGGACAGCCCCAGACTTGTTGACTCTGGCAAGGCGGCCAGCGCCCGGGGCCACCCTCCCCTGCCAGGTGTGCAGGGCAGGAGGCTGTGGGCTGGGGGTGGAAGGGGCCTGCAAGGGGGGGGGGGGGGGGAGCCACACAGGGTGCTGTGCTTCCCACCTCCGCAGGACGAGTGACAAAGTCACAGATGCCTCCTCCCCGTCCGCACTCAGAGTGACCCCCTCCACCTTCCACTTTAAACCCAGCTCCACACGCAAAACCTTTATTGGGCACCTGCCGCGCAGAAGGAGAAGTCCCGTGCAGGGAACCCTTCACACCAGCCCCAACCTGGCATGCCCTTACCTCCCTAGGACACCCACCTGAGCACATGGGACTCCCTGAAGCGGCTGGACCCCGCCCCCCACCTGTTCATCACCCATAGAGTCTGGGGTGCCCAACACCAGCCCTCTGGCCACCCCCAAAGGCAGTGGTCCGAGGCCCCCCCTGGGCCGGGGCGGCGGTGAGGCTCAGCTGGGGTGCGGGCCTGGGGCTTCTCAGGTTTTCTGAATCACCACCTGGAACTTACCTGGAAGAGAAGGGCTGGCGTTAGCTGGAGGCTGGGACCTCAGGGACGAGCCAGAAAGCACCCAAACAGCTCAGAGATGTTCATCCCTGTCCAGCACCAGCAGACTGCGTGGCCTTGGGCTGGGCTGACGGGTGGTCAGAGGGGGTGCTGCTCCCCGCCCACCTGGCCCGCGTCCCAGAGCTGTGTGGGTGACTAGCGGCACGAAGGTCAAGCATGCAGGCTGCTGAGGAGGGCCGGGCACGGGCTTCTGTGGCATGTGTAGCTCAGGTCCTGCCCACGTGGCCTCGGGGACCCACAGAGGGAAGGACACCTGGGGGGTGGGGCAGCAGAGGGTGGGCTGGCCCCAGGTAGGGATGAAGCTTCAGCCTGTCTGATGGGAGGGCCGTGGGGGGTCAGGACACCCCGCCAGACAGGCTGTGGCCCGTAGGCCCCGGCTACCCTTTGGGGACCCCATCAGAGCATTAACCAGGCTGACTTCTATCACATCCAACCGGAACAACGTTCAAAACTACCAGACCAGCTCATCACTGATGTCCCCTGCTCTGGCCTGGCGCACACCCCAGGGAAGCAGGCTGGGGGGGTGTGGCCAGGGGGCCAGGGTGGCCAGGGCACGTGACTTAAGCTCTCTGGGCCTCAAATTCCCCATCTGTAAGTGGGGCTTGGCAGCCCTGGCCCCGCCTCCCCGACCCTCAGCGGGGGCAGGGGCGGGAGGGCTCGGAGCCCCCACCGCACTTCAGGGTTGGGAAGATTCCCCCACCCACCCACCCCCCCCCCGACTCACAGGTGGGCAAGGATGCCACGGAGGCGGTGACCAGGCTCTTGATGCCCAGGGTGCTGAGGGTGCCTCGCAGGAGGCCGCAGGTGAAGGCCAGGAACTGGGGACAGGGGACACAAGTCACCCAGGGAAGAGGGGAGGCCAATACCCAGGACCGGGGCCATACGGGGCATTGGGCTCCACAGTGGGGGTCACCTCCTTCCCTGGGTCCCGGGCCGTGGGACAGTCGCTCGGCTTGAGGACAGGCCTGCTTTGGGGCAGGCGTAAGTGGGGGGTTGTGGAGTCCAGGCACCCTCCCTACCTTGGGTGCTTCCTCCAGATACTGCGGGCCGGAGGCCATCCGGATGAGGAGGGGGAAGCTGTTGTCCTGCAGCACGTAGGTCCCCTGGGGGCAGAGAGGAGCCCAGTGGGGGCTGGGGAGGCACCTGTGCCTTTGTAGCAGGGAGGGATAAGCCAGGACCCGGCACCCCCTGCTCCGTTGGGCTGAGGTCTGGAGGGACCCCTCCCTCAAAACCCCTGTTTTTGGGGTCCATCCTTTGGAGCTATGCAGAAGGGCCTGGGAGCTGCCCAGCCTGGGCCAGGTATCCACCCATGGGGCATGTGGGTCCTGTCCCTCTAGCTGCAGGACTTCCGGGGTGGTCCTTCCTCCCAGGGCTGTGGTGAGATGCTGCAGACCAGGCCCACGAAGCGGAGGCCAGGGCCCGGCACAGCGTGGGCGCCTAATAGGAGGTCGGGCCAGCTCGAGACAAGCGGCGACTCGCCGGGGCGAGGTGCTACCAACCATGAGCGCCTGCTGCCCGCTTCGAGGCCCCATCTTGGGAGGCCTGTGGAAACTCTGGCGATAGCCAGGACGCCCCATAGTGGCCTCCTGGCTTCCCTCAGAGGACTGGGCAGAGGCCCAGAGAGGGGAGGCGGGCCTCCGGGGTGAGGGGGGGCCCTCTCCAGCCTCCTCTTGGTTTCAGCCTCCGCCCTGAGCCAGAAAGCCGGGCCCCGGGCCCGAGGAACACACCTGGTGGTTGGTGCGGAGGCTGTCCATCTGCTTTTGGAACACGGCCACCCACAGGTCTTTGCATAGGAACTTGAGGACGTCCAGCTCCTCCCTGAAGGCCAGCGTCTCCTGGGGCAGCCTGGGGGCAGCGGCAGACACTGGGGCCGGGTGGGCCGGGATGGGGAGCCCGGGGTTAGGAAGAGGGGGGGACGCCAGGCTGGGTTCCTATATGGAGCAACACGACCCTCCCCGTCCAGGTGTGCCCAGGAAGGGACTTGACCTCGGGTCCTGCCTGCCTCTGGCCAGGAGGGGAAGGACAGGAAGTGCTGGCTCTCACCTCTCGCCCAGGGCCTGGCCCACACGGAAGCCCATGCCCTCCAGGACAGACAGGCTCATCTTCTGTCCCTAAAAGGCCAGGGAAGAGAGGCTCAGGGGAGCCCCAAGAGGGAGTGTCCTGGGGCAGCAGCCACAGAGGGGACCCTAAGACCAACGTGCCCATCTCTGCGAGCTCACGGGTAAGGAGAGCCAGGAGGGAGGGCTGTGCCCCTGCCACGCAATGCCTCCACAGATGCCATCGGCTCTGAAGACCAGCTCCCTGTTGCTGCAGGAAAAATGGGGGGTCTTCCTCAGGCTTGGCTTCCGCCTGCTCGTCTGTCAGCTCTGTCCTGAGAACACCCATCGCTTATCGCGAGCATTTCCGGTGTGTGCCTCGCGATACCCCGTGGGCAGGTAGTGCTCTGATCACTCCGGGGGGCTCACGGTGACTTGCCCGGGGGCTCTCGTGGCAGCACGCCTGCAGCCACAGCAAGGGACCCCCGGGCCGTGGGGCCCACCCTCATGGCCTGGCCAGCAGGAAGCTGCAAAAATCAACTCTGTTCATCACGCCTTAAAACATCAGCCAAGGGGGTGCCTGGGTGGCTCAGCCGGCTGAGCGTCTGACTCTTGGTTTCAGCTCAGGTCATGATCTCAGGTCGTGGGATCAAGCCCCGAATCAGGCTGTATGCTGAGCCTGGAACCTGCTTAAGATTCTCTTTCTCTCTCTCTTTCTCCCTCTATCTGCCCCTCTACCCCACTCACACTGTCTCTAAAATCTTAAAAAAAAAAAAAAAAAAAAAAAAATCAGCTGAGACCCCTGGGAGAGACACGCAAGGGCTCAGGGATGGGAGAGATTCCCTTGGGTGCTCAGGGAAGGCAGTGGTGGCCACGTGGCACTGCAGAGCTCAGGCCAGTGTCCCTCGGCAGGAGGGGCAGAGGCGCAGGTGGGGGGCATCAGAAATACCAGGACGCATAGAGTGAGGTGCGGTGCTCCCTGGAGAAAATCTGGCCGAGCAGGGTCAAGAGGGGGGTGCGGAGCCCAGGCACGAGCCCTGGGAGGGAAGCGGCAGTCACCAGGCCTGAGCCCCTCCCTTCCTCCGGCCACCACCCTCCCCCGGGAGCGACTTCCAGCCTCCTTTCTGGGCCTGATGGGCCATCACGGAGCCTTTCCCATGGTGGATAGGATTTCCCTGCTGAGATCCGGCTCTGGGACAATGTCCTGGCCTCAGCAGGTTTCAACAGCCTTCTGGGACCCTGCTGTCCCTCCATCACCCTCTGCCCTGTGCCCTGACAGCTTCCCTTAGTCCAGCAGAGGGGCCACTCTGCCCATTCACTGTTACCTCCCCCAACTCCCAGAGGCCTCCTGTCCTGCCCTCCCAGCAGGTTAGGTCCTCGATCCCAGCGCTGACCAGTCTGTGGCGTGGGGACCGGGGCTGACCTTCAGCAGCCAACACTGGCCTTGGCATGTGGGAGGCCCTTGGGAAACAGAGGCCGAACAAGGTGAGCCATCAGGATTAGCGCACGTGCTGTGTGCCGGGCGCTTTGTGCGAACCTCCTGTTGAATTTTCACCACCCCGTAAGGTAGGCTGTATTTCACGCCTGGAAAGCGGGGCTTCGAGGGTTAGGTAACAGGCCCCTCAGCCATGGGGCCATCTTTCAAACCTGAGCGGGTCTGGCTCCCAAGCCCAGACGGCCAGGTGGGGGGGTGGGGGTGGCCAGGACGACACCCACAGCTGTCCCGGCCTCAGTGAGGTGGCAAGGGCTGCGCTCACCCACCCCCCCCCCCCGCCCCGAGCAGAGGTTGCCTGCGGTTCTGGGCAAGGCACCCCTCTTCTCTGCCAGGCCCCTGGCCCCTAGGCCCTCGCCCGCCATTCCATGCTCCTCCTGCAGGAAACGACCCCGGTGATGACACAGCTCCCTGGTGGCCGAAGCCGGCCGGCTCTCCGGCTCTCTGCTCCTGCCATGGGGGCTCCTCTGGTTTCCTCGGGCACAGCAGGTAGGTGAGCGGGTAGGGGTCTGACCGCTAAGGCAGGCGCCTGCGCAGTGAGCTCAGGTGTGTGAGACAGGGAGGGGACGCGTGACCAGTGGCTGAGTGCAGGGTCCACGGCCAGATCAGCCCGACACCTACCTGCCAGCTGGGGGGCTGGGTGGGGGCTAACTGCCCTGGGCCTCAGTTTCCTCACGGGCAAACAGAGGACCCTGTCAACAGTGCTACCTCCCAGCGTCCTTAGGAGGATTACAGGAGTTAGTAAATGCAGGCTAAGAGTGGTCCCAGTCGGGCTTAGTGAATGTTACTGTCCTTGTCACTCAACCTGGGTGACCAGCCCCTGGCGGGAGGAAAACCCCAGGAAGGGGCTGTGCTCCCTGTCCACCCCCTTCCAGAGGTGAGCGCCTTAAAGAGGTGGGCCAGGCTCCATTCTGACGAGCACATGTGTCCCTGAGGACTTCCTAGCACAGGGGGGGACGGGACGGTCACTTCCCCATTCACTCCACAAACATTTCCTGGTGGCCTCGAGGAGCTGGCCACTGTGCCTGGTGCGACGACGGGGGCCCAGGCGATGGGCACCCCACATGCAGGGGAGCCGGGCAGGGCAGAGCCAGCTCCCCGGGGAGGGGCCCCAGGGTGCTTCTCAGAGGAGGGGGCCGGGAAGGGGAGGGTGTACGCAAGGGCAAGGAGGCGGCTAAAGGGATGGGGGTGCAGCTCAGGCCACGAGGGCGGGGGACAGTGGCGAGGGGTGGGAGCGGGGAGGGTCCTGCGGACCAGGCTGGGGCGGGCACGGCGGGAGAGGACGCCACCGTCCCTGGGACGGAACACGCAGGAACTAATGGCGCGGTTACAGCCTCGATGCCCCAGGGAGGACAGATGCGCTCCTTCTTGAGGGCTGCACGGGGGCCAAGTCTGAAGGAAGAGGAGTTAAGCAGGGAGGGCAGTGGGGTGGCACCCAAGCCCAGGTCACAGCCAGGACAGCAGTCCCGAGGGCGAACAGCCAGAGAGTCAGCAGGGTCCTCAGCCAGGCCAGGGAGGCGGGGCGGGGGGGGGGGGGGGTGTGTGTGGCAGGGGTGAGGATCTGGAAAGGTCTGCATACGTTCAGGCTTCCCCCTCGGTGAACTTCAGACTGCCTGGATTCAAGTCCTGCTTAGTGACCTTGGGCAAGCTATCTAATGGTTCCAGGCCTCAGTTTCCCCGTGCAGGAGATGGGGCTGATGGCAGGCCCTACCTCACGACGGCGATGTGGCCGGCAGTCTCCAACGGCTCAGCCCCAGCCCCAGCCGTCGTTACTGCGGGCACCACCGTAGTCAGCCCTCGCTAGGGGCTGATTACGCATCTGCTGAACTGGAAAGGCTGGGTGGTGGGTCCAGGAACAACAGAAAAGGGAGGGGAGACGGGCGGTGGGAGGGCAGGGCCGAGGATGAGCAGGTGGCAGAGAAGAGAGGGCGGAGGAGGAAGAGACAGAAGCCTCGCCTATCATACCTGCCTCCCTCGGTCTTCCCAAGAGCTCGTCAGGGATTAGGGGTTTATCATTCCTTTTTTTTTTTTTTTAAACATTTATTTATCTTTGAGAGAGAGCAGGGAAGGGGCCGAGAGAGAGAGAGAGAGAGGGGGGGGGGGGGCGGGACACAGGAGCCAAAGCGAGCTTTGCTTTTGCAGCACAGAGCCCGACACGAGGCCCAAAGCCACGAACCGTGAGACCATGACCGGTCGGCTGCTAAAGCGACTGAGCCACCCAGACGCCCCTAGGGATTTGTCATTCTTGAGAAAGGCAAGGCGGGGACTCGCAGCCACCTGGCCCAGCCCAGAGCCAGGGCATTTCTGGGCTATTTGCACAACAACCCACTGACAGGAAATGACATAATGCAGGGGCAGGGGGGAACCCCTTCGAGAAGGCGCTCCCCCCAACAGCATGGGGAGCTGGGAGGAAGGGGCAACAGACAGAGGGGAAGCTCTTGGAAAGGGAAAGTGGGGCAGCTAAAATAAACATCTGTTAACAAGGGAGCTGAAAAACAGACCAACGTGTAAGGTGGATGAAGCCTCCCGGATCGTCAAGGAAAGCACACGAGGTAGAGAAAAAAGAAAAGTTGTAAGACACGTGGAAGGGACCCAGAACATCCAACGTTCATCCGAGAGCCAAGAAGACACGGTGGAACAATGTGGAAGAAGAATCAGAGACAACAGAGAAGAACGTGCTCGGCTGGAGGAAGGTCCAAGTGTCCAGACTGACGAGGGCCACGGAGCTCCAAGGAGGATGGTGGGAAAGCGAGCAAACCAGGCCACCCCACAACCCCCCCACATGCTGAGCACCTGACTCCCAGAGAACACCCTGGGCTGAAGGGAGGGAAATTGGTGGGGGCCCTGTGCTGGGCTCCCTCCAGTCTCTCCTGCTGTGCCCCTCAGTGATCTGTGAGGCTCACCACCACCGGGCCCACGGCCCTCTGTGCCGGCCCTGGCGGAGGGACCTGGGACGGAGCAGCCCCGGCTCCCACCTCCAGAAGGGTGCAGGGACAGGGAAAGTTCTCGCTTTCCCCAGGTGAATGGCCCCAGAAGGCCCAGAAGTGTTCGGAGGGAGCCGGGGAGTAAGAATGAGCAAGCGCAGAGAGCCGACACGCCCCCCGCATCCACCCGGGCAGCCGCAAACACCCCCAGATCCCACCTACTCCCCCCAATTCCTCCCACCCCAGGCTGAGCGCCTGCCTCTGCTCTGGGCCCCTGCAGCAGCCAGTTGGCTGCATGTCCATTCAGGTTCGTTCACATGGCTGAGGAGGCCCATCTAAAAAGTAAATCCGAACGCCCCACACCTCAGCTTAAACCTTCTATGGCTCCCACCACTCTCAGGACAGAGCCCTAGCTCCCACCACGGGCTCCCTGGCCTCAAGTGCACTGCGCCCCCTCCGGGGCTCTGCCCCCAGGGGGCCGCTCTGCCAGGGATCCAGGCTCCTGCTGAGGGCAGGGGTCCATCTGGGAGCTGGTACACCCATCCCAGGTGCCCAGGCTGGCGTGGGCACTCACTGGGCCTTGGTGGAGGCAGGTCTGGCCCAGCAGGATTGCTCCTGGGCCGCCGCCAGGGCTCACAGAGGTAGGTGACCGAGGCTCCTTGGTGTGCAGAGGCATTAACTCCTTTGCCCCAGGCCCCCCTTATCTTCAAAGCTGCTGGGGTGGAGAAACCACAGGGACCTCTTCCTCCCCAAGTTTTTCCTGCTTTGATAACAAAGGCCCTTTGACCTCCTGGCTCCTCTGGCTAGTCTTCCATTCCACCTGTAACCATCCAGAAAAACCCATTCAACAGTCCCAGGTAACCACCATACCAGGCAGGATGTGGGGAGCCCCAGAGCTCCTGGGCGTATGTGCTGCGGGGACAGATGAACGAGCCACCATCCCTGCGCTCAAGGAATTCGGCGGCTGCTGGAAGGGACAGACCTGAAGCCACAGACAAGTTCTGGAGCCAGAAGCCTGAGTCCTGATTTCCCCTCTGATTATCGCTGCTGTGCACCCTGGGGAAATACCCCTCTGGCGCCTCAGTCCCGCCTCTGTAAAATGGGACGATAAGGTCGGCCTCGCAAGGCTGTTCTGGGGACAAACTCTGACAAAATACTGTACCGGGGACACCAGAAGTACCCGACAGGAGGCCTGCATCTGGTTCAGACAGGACACGTGTTGGACCAGAGAGAAGGAACAGAAAGAGGAAGACGGAGGAAGGGCTGAGAAAACAGCAGTTCTCTTGACGTTGCCCCCTGAAAGCGCAGCTCCCGGGCAGAGGGGAGGTGGGGGAACCGCCAGAGTCCTCACCCCTGGCTGCACCCAGGACTCACCCTGGAGCTGTGGGGCAGGACCCCGGCATGGGACTTCCTGGGGCAGCTGGGTCTCTGGCACGTTGATGTGCTTTGAAAGCCCGTCGTGAGCACCCCTGAGTAACCCCAATATTTCCCACACCTGCTCGACCACAGAAACCCATTAAAAATCCTCCTGGCGAGCGCGAGGGAAGACACGCCGGGAAATGCGGGCCAGCGTTTACAGCACAGGCTTTGGAGGCGGGAGGCGTAACTCTACATTCCTCCCTCTGCCACTTGAGAGCGAGCAGTCCGTCCATCAAAGCCTGTGTGTCTTCGTCCACAAAGCCTACAAAGCGGGGAGGATTGTGCTGACCTCTGTGGGTTGACAGGAGGATCAAATGAAACCAGGAGCGTGAAGCCCATGAGGGCACGTCTCATTTGCGGCAGGTGCTACCACGATTATGGAGCCCGATGCCCAGCCCGGCCCTCCACGGCACAGGGGCGGCGTCTGCTTCCCCAGAGCCACGCCCAAGACCTACTGTGCGCGCAGGCCCCACCGTGTGACCAACACAGACCCAGGCCTCGCCTTCACGGCACACAGCCTGGTGGGGGGAGGGGGTGCGGACGTGAATCAAAGGATCTTACCGAGCCCTAGTTCAGACACACACTTGAGCGGGACGGGGCGGCCACGGGCAAAGGGGAGGGGGCTGCAAGATCACAACGAGGACACCTGGCTTCGAGCCGGGGCTCAGGGAACGCTTCCCTGAGGAAGGGGCATTTGAGCCAAGGTGTGAAAGATTAATGGGTGTGAACGCAGCGAAGATGTGACAGGTGCAGTGAGTAGAGAGAGGAGGGAGGAGGCCGGCCTAGGGCAGAGGTGAGGAGAGGTGGGACACCATATTCAGGGAGGGGAACGGGCAGGGCCTGGTTGAGGGCTGGCGGTGAGGGAGGAAAGGCTGATGTCCGGGACACCTGGGGTCCCGGCTTCAAAGCCAGGATGGACGGGCGATGCTGCAAACCCCTCTCTCCAACACACAGGCCGATGCACAATCCCTCTCCCTTGCTCTCTGTCTCACAGCATGTCCTTAACGTACTGTACTTTATCCATGTACCTTATTTATCTGCGTACCCCCCACACCATAAGCTCCAGCAGGGCCAAGAGTTTTTGTACAGTTCACTCATTCCCAGAGCCTCCCCCAGGGCCTGACACTTGTTAAGTTTTAGATGAAGCCCGGGGAACGTGAACCCAAAAGAAACTATGTTGCCACTGTAAGCAACACTTTCCCTGAGGCTCCTAAACCAGAAAACCTAAGCCAGAAAAGGCGCCTTGCGGATCGACCAACATCATATACTAACAATAATAATGAAAAGAAGCAATCACAGCATTCATTTATCAAGCACCTAATCTCTCCCTCACCCTTTCTTCTTGGGAAGAGATTTTTAGGACAGGAGCTCCCACGTTCTGGGGGCTGATTAGGTGCCACACATCGCACGAAAGGCTTTAAAGTTTGAGTTCATTTGTTCTTCCTAGGAACCAACTGCCAAGATGCCAAGCACGCTCCTACCTCAGGGCTTTGCCTCTGTTGTTCCTTCTTCTGGAATGCTCCCCCGCCCCCCAACCACAGGGCTTGCTTCCTACACTCTGTTCCTCAGAAGGGCCTTCCTCCGCCATCAATCACTCCATCCCTATTCTTTTCAGGACTCTACGGAAGTTTTCTTTTCTTTTCTTTTTGTTTCCTACGGAAATTTTCTTTATCGCACTTCTCACTAGCCAGGGGCATATTTTTGTTTGACTCCCGTACTAAAATGTTAAGTTTCGCAAGGAGAGGGAGACCGTGTCTGGAATACAGTAGGTGCCTAATAAGTGTCTGTTGGACGCGTAAAGGTCTCTGAGACTGAGGTACTGTTATAATGCCCATTTAACTAAGGAGGAAACTGAGGCACACAGGGACTGATTCCTAGTTAGGGGAGCGGATGGGATTCAACCCAGGCAGCAAGTCCTGACTCTGTGCTAGGCCTTGAGCTAAGCTTTGCCCGGAGCTTCGTCGCTCACTTTTGGCAGTAACCGCGAGGCCGGCCCTTCAAAAGTCCCCACTTTACAGACGAGGGAGCCAGCGCCCAGCGAGGCAGGGGCGGGGCCGGGGTTGCACCCCGGACGTTGAACCGCCCTCCGTGCTCCCCTGGACGTAGACCCGGCCTTGCCGTCGCGGCCCGCGCCTCCTTCCCCCGGGACCCGGCGCTCACCCCAGGGCCAGGGTCGGAGTGGTGCGCCCACAGCTCCGCCACCATCTCCATGTGCAGAAACTCGAACAGCGCCGCGTCCGCCATGCGCCGGCCTCGCGCCCAACGACCGTCCAGCGCTTCGTGCGTTCATTGGCCCAGCTGGATAAGCCCCGCCTCCGGCACCTAGGCGCGAGCCCGCCTACTCCCACCTCCCTCGGTGCTGCGGCCTAAACCCCGCCTCCCGGGCTCACATGGTGCGCGCGTGAACCCGGGGCACTTAGAGGGAGGGCCTATTCTCATTGGCCGCACGTGACAGCGTCTCCGCCCTTCTCTTCGTCTCCTGTCGGTTTCCGGGTTTTCGAGCATCGCCATTGGCCGAATCACTCGTTGCAGGCGGCAAACCTCGTTTTAAAAAATTTTTATTTGTCCACTCGCCGCGCACCACAACCCGGAAGCGCCAGCCCAGCCGACTTCCTATTGGTCGTACCTCGCCTCACGTGGCTTTGTACCCGCCCGCCGCTGGTTTTGAGGGTTTGCTTCCTGGTTGGTAGGCGAGTGGCCCACGTGTTTGGCCGCCATGCCCGCTCTATCCGCTTCCCTATTGGTTGGGGCTCCCTCGGTGAAGGCGGGGCACTTGGGCTGCGTAGCGGATCTTCCAGACTCGGAGCTTCGGTAATCAGGTATGGCCTTCGGTGTCGGCGCTCCCCCGCGCCCCCACTAGTGTACGCTACCCCCCCCCTTCAAAGTCCCCCTGGGTTGTCCTTCTTTCTGTGACCCTGGCGCTGGTCCCTGAGCCGCTCAGCAGCTCGTGTGCTTCCGGATCTGACACCGGCTTGGAGGACTGGTTGGAGGGTGTGGCCTCTAGGAGGCAAAATCGGAAAGAGCTAGGTTTACGACTCTGGAAGCTCGGGCCTCCGAGACTTCATCCATCTGGTCCTCGGTTTCCCTGTCAGGACACAAAGATGGTGGGGTCCAGTAGCTCTCATTATCTCTGGCAGCAGGGATGACGAGCCCGTTTACAGAAGAGGAAACTGAGGCCCAGGCAGGGGAAGCAGATCGCCAAAAATCGCTAAGCTAGTCAGTGAAAGGGGTGGGAATCCAGAACCTGCACTCTTAAACCACCGCCAGGTGCCTCTCATGCCGTCCCTTCGCCCCTCTTCTCCCTAGTTCGGCCCCATGGCGTCCCAGGGTCGTCGGCGGAGGCCGCCGCGGAGGCCCGAGACGGTGGTGCCGGGGGAGGCGGCCGAGACGGATTCGGAGCTCTCAGCGTCCTCGTCGGAGGAGGAGGAGCTGTACCTGGGCCCCTCGGGCCCGACGCGCGGCCGCCCTACGGGGCTGCGGGTGGCCGGGGAGGCCGCGGAGACCGACTCGGACTCGGAGCCGAAGGCCGCGCCGGGGGACCTGCCTCCGCTCGTGGTGCAGCGGGAAAGGGCCGGGGAGACCTGGGGGACCGAGGAGACGCCGGCGCCAGCCCCCGCGCGCACGCTGCTGCAGCTCCGGCTGGCCGAGAGCCAGGCGCGGCTGGACCACGACGTGGCGGCCGCGGTGAGCGGCGTGTACCGCCGCGCCGGCCGCGATGTGGCCGCCCTGGCCAGTAGACTTGCGGCCGCCCAGGCGGCAGGGTTGGCGGCCGCCCACAGCGTGCGCCTGGCGCGGGGAGACCTCTGCGCGCTGGCCGAGCGCCTGGACATCGTGGCCGGCTGCCGCCTGCTGCCCGACATCCGCGGCGTGCCGGGGACTGAGCCTGAGCAAGATCAGGGACCGCGAGCTTAGCCGTAACCCCGCCTGACTCTGCGCCCTGGGGATGGTCCTTGAGGCCTCGGGACCTGGCTCTGTATCCTGTGTAGTTCCCTTCCCATCTTGCTGTTTTGCCCCCAGGATAACGCTCTGTGTGTGTAGAGGGGGCGGGTAATATTGTACAGCCCCGCCCCACCTCTAGCCTAGGTTCCTCCCCACCCCGTCCTGTCCCCGTCGCTGCTCCCTGGTTCCGAGCCCGTCGCTGAGGCTTGGCTCCAGCCCTTGGGTAACCAGTCGCTCCTTGATCTTTCTCCGTCCCGGAGTCTCACCTTGCTTCACCTTTTCTTGTGCTCTGCCTTTCACGAGTTTGGTTTCTGCTCACAGGGCGTGGTCTTGCTTCTTCGCTTAGGAGCCCCAGAATCTGGTGCAGGTTCCATGGCATCTTCCTTCACTCCCTTGTCTCTGCCTCTGGTCCTAGAACCACTTCTGGAATTTTGTCCCCACAGGCTGGGTCCTTTTTCTGCTCCTCAGGCTGGGCCCTGGTTCCACGTCCTAGTTCGTCCTCTGCCGTCTCCTCGCTTCCAGTCCTTGGGCTTGGTTCCACCCTCTGCGCCCCATCTTGTTTCCTGAATCCAGCTGTACCCTTAGGATTAGCTGCTGTTGCTTTTTCTTTTTTATTTTTTCAGAAGAGCTGCTTTTGCTTTTCCCATTTTATTTATACTACCTACCTGATCTTGAGCTCCATAGCCCCCCCACCCCATGGCCCAAAATGAGCCCCCCCCTTGCCCCAAGAGAGTCCTTCCAGTTTTCCAGGCCTAAGAGGGCATCTCCCCAGATCCTCCAGACCAAGTTGGTATGTCCTCCTTACTCTCCAAGCCAAGGTGGCCTTTTGTGTCCAAGCTCTAGCTGCAACATGGGTCTCCTCCTGACTCTCCAGGCTCACAGTGGCGCCCTTCAGGCACTGAGCGCCCAATACAGGCTTGCTTGGGGAACTTTGGGTGCCTCGTGACACCAGTCTGCACACAAAGAGCACACACTGGGTGTTTGCTTACTGTGTTGGTCCCTGGAGGCCCCAGGGATTTGGATTTCTGGCTCGGCTCCGGGTCTGGGGCTCACAGACTCTCTGCTCTCTCTTGTGCGCCCAGCTCTGGTCCCTCTGTCCCCTTCACACGTATCCCCCTCCCCTACTTTTTAATCCCAACCTGCAGCTGCGCCCCCCAGGATAGAGAAGTGAAAAAGAGTACTCTGTGCCTGTCCTGTTAAAACTCAAAACATTGGGGCGCCTGGGTGGCTCAGTCAGTTGAGCGTCCGACTTCGGCTCAGGGCGTGATCTCGCGGTCTGTGAGTTCGAGCCCGGCGTCGGGCTCTGTGCTGACAGCTCGGAGCCTGGAGCCTGCTTCGGATTCTGTGTCTCCCTCTCTCTCTGCCCTTCCCCTGCTCATGCTCTGTCTCAAATAACACACTAAAAAAACAACTCAAAACATTTACTGATGTGGAGAATTTGTCCTGGCTCCCCCTCTAAGCTGGGCTAGGTTCATTGGTGATTTCTCTTGAGAATGAGGGTTCTGAGAGAGCTTTCACTTCTGGCCTATTGAGGGGGAAGCTGTCGCCGGGAAATCGGGATGCCTTGTATTTTTCCCCGGGCTGCATTTATTCATATTTTGTTAATTCAGCACACTGTTACTGAGCACCTGTCCTGTGCCTGTCCTGCGCGGGACACCAGGGGCACAAGAGCTGGTCCAAGCCCTCACAGAGCTCAGTCCACTGGGGGAGGACGACATTGATAAAATACTCTCCTAAATAAATGGATAGATTCAATAATTGCAATTTATACTTTAGCGGTAAGTTTTTTGTCACTGTGATTAGTGCCGGAAAGAAGTGTGGGAGTTTTGTGAGGACATAACCGAGATCCCTCTGACCTTGTCTGGGCAGGTGGGGGGAGGTCACATGGCTTCCCCAGGAAGTGATGCGGGAGGTTGAGCTGAGCCCTGAAGGTATAAGCAAGTGAGACTGGAGGAAGTGGAGTAGAATGGCTGGCGCGGGGGAGGGGGGCTTGGGAAGCATGTGCAAAGGCCCTGAGTTCGAAGGGAGCATAAACGATTTAACAGAAGAAGGTGAAAAATTTTTAAGTTTATCTTTTTTTTTTTTTTTTAATGTTTATTATTGAGAGACAGAGAGAGAGACGGAGCATGAGCATGGGAGGGACAGAGACAGGAGAAGACGCAGAATCCAAAGCAGGCTCCAGGCTCTGAGCTGTCAGCACAGAGCCCGACGTGGGGCTCGAACTCACAAACTGCGAGATCATGACCTGAGCTGAAGTCAGACACTCAACCGACTGAGCCCCTTTTTAGGTTTATATTGAGAGAGGGGCACCTGGGTGGCTCAGTCAGTTAAGCACCTGACTCTTGATTTCGGGTCAGGTCATGATCTCGGGGTTCATGAGTTCGAGCCCTGAGTTGGGCTCTGTGCTGATGGCAAGGAGCCTGCTTAAGATTCTCTCTCTCTCTCTCTCTCTCTCTCTCTCTCTCTCTCTCTTACTCTCCCCCTCCCTCCTTCCTCTCTCAAAATAAAGAATGAATGAATGAATGAATGAATGAATGAATGATCTGCTGCTGTCCAGGGGCCAGAAACTACATTCAGTGGGGGTCCAGAATGCACTCAGGTCCAGTGCATTGCAGGGGAAGGCCCGAAGCTGATGGGTTTGATTACAGAGCCCTGGGAAGTAGGAGGAGTTGTTGGGCAGCAAGGACCCGTGTTCCCTTCCCTCCGGAGCCTCTGCCAAATTATCTTCCTCTCCATCGGCATTTACGGAAGTAACCTGTGTCCCCTGGGCCTAGACATCAGGCCAGAGTGCTTTCTGGAACCTTTGCAGGAAAAGGAAAGTTAATTCTGGCAGCTGGGTGTTTGAGGGATTTTCTGGGTAAGTCAGAGGCGTTTTAGGGATTAAATGAATTTGCTGAGGAGGTGAGGCCAGATTTGGGGGAGGGAGAGGAGAATTTCAGCGAAGTGTGTCCAGGGAGACGCCAGTAGGGTGAAACCCGCAAACTTGCCAGGCTGTGAGGCCAGCTTGAGCATTGGGCTTGTAGGACCCGTGCCTTTGTCCTCCCCTGTGATTTTTCCGTATGATAAACAGCACTGGAGACAGAAGCAGAAAACCATCTCCGGAGGGGAAAGGATCAGGAGAAATCAATCGCACTCAGACAGTAATCACAGAAGTCGCTATACCCAAAGAACTAGTTCACACAAATTTTTTTGTAATGTTTATTTATTTTTGAGAGAGACAGAGCATGAGCAGGGGAGGGGCAGAGAGAGAGAGGGAGACAGGATCCAAAGCAGGCTCTGAGCTGACAGCAGAGAGCCGGATGCGGGGCTCGAGCTCACAAACCGTGAGATCGCGACCTGAGCCCAAGTTGGATGCTTAACCGACTGAGCCACCCAGGCGTCCCTCACACAAACGTTTTTCTCGGCTAATGTATATTTAGGAAGCGAAGAGATAGCAGAGCTTTGTATGACTTGGCTTCGTGACCCTGTGCAGAGATCCAGGAGACCGAAAAGAATTCTTACCTTCTCTGCCTTGCCAGGCCCCAGGGCCTCTCAGCGGCAGCCTCTGGAGTGGGCAGAAGGTTCCAGGCCACGATACCCCATCGTTGTTGCCAGAACCATAGGAGAGAAAAGACTTCCGTCCTACCCTCCTACGTTCAATGGCTGGGTCTGGAAAATAAACTGAACACAGGCAGGTTAATGGGAGAAAAGGTGTAGACATTTGTTAATTTTTAATTTCACATTCACGGGAGTATCAGAAAGAAATTTTTTTTTCAACGTTTATTTATTTTTGGGACAGAGAGAGACAGAGCATGAACGGGTAAGGGGCAGAGAGAGAGGAAGACACAGAATCGGAAACAGGCTCCAGGCTCTGAGCCATCAGCCCAGAGCCCGACGCGGGGCTCGAACTCACGGACCGCGAGATCGTGACCTGGCTGAAGTCGGACACTTAACCGACTGCGCCACCCAGGCGCCCCAAGAAATGTTTTTTTAACAATGGTCAATTCTTTTTTTGAAGATTTATTTAAGTAATCTCCACTTAACATGGGGCTCAAACTCATGACCCCAAGGTCAAGAGTCACATGCTCCTCCGACTGAGCCAGCCAGGTGCCCTTACGGCTGATTATTTTCTTTTCTTTTCTTTTTTTTTTTTTTTTTTATAAAGATTTTTTTTTTTCAACGTTGATTTATTTTTGGGACAGAGAGAGACAGAGCATGAACGGGGGAGGGGCAGAGAGAGAGAGGGAGACACAGAATCGGAAACAGGCTCCAGGCTCCGAGCCATCAGCCCAGAGCCCGACGCGGGGCTCGAACTCACGCGAGATCACGCGAGATCTCGCGAGATCGTGACCTGGCTGAAGTCGGCCGCTTAACCGACTGCGCCACCCAGGCGCCCCAGGGCTGATTATTTTCTACAGGGTTGCCAAAAGCATTCAACAGGGAAAGGGTGGTCTTTTCAGCAAATGGTGCTGGGAACACTGGGTGTTCATACGGAAAACAAACAAAAACGAAGTTGGTCCCTTACTACCCACTACATACAAAAATTAAAATGAGTCAAGGACCTAACGTAACTAACACTCCACAACTCTTAGAAGAATTACTGTGAAGACAGGAGAAAAGTCATAGTAAAAAAAAAAAAAAAAAAAAAAAAAAAACCATGGGGGGAGAGATCTTCATGACATTGGATTTTGTAGGGATTTCAGATGGGACACCAAAAGCACAGGCAACAACAAAAAATAAATAATCGGCCTTTATCAAAATTAAAACCTTTTGTGCATCAAAGGACACTATCAACAGAGTGAAAAGGCAACCCGCAGAATAGAAGAAAGTATTCACAAGTCATATACTTGGTAGGGGATTAGTATCCAGGATATATAAAGAACTCCTACAAGTCGACAACAAAAAACAACCCAATTCAAATATGGGCAAAATACTTGAATAGACATTTCTCCAAAGAAAATACACGAATGGCCCACCAGCCCATGAAAAGGTGCTCATTAGGGAAATGCTAATCCAAAGCACAATGGAGGGGAGCCTGGCTGGCTCAGTCTGCGGGAGCACTCGACTCCATCTCAGGGTTGTGAGTTTGAGCCCCCGCCTTGGATGGAGAGATTACTTAAAAATAAAATCTTAAAAAACAAAGCACAATGGGATACCACTTCACATCCACTAGGGTGGCTATTAAAAACAACAAGGGGCGCCTGGGTGGCTCAGTTAAGAGTCTGACTTCAGCTCAAGTCATGATCTCCCGGGTTTGTGAGTTCTAGGTTAGTAAGTTCTAGCCCCATGTTGGGCTCTGTGCTGACAGCTCAGAGCCTGGATCCTGCTTCAGATTTTGTGTCTTCCTCTCTCTTTGCCCCTCCCCTGCTCCCACGTTTCCTCTTTCTCTCTCTCTCTCAAAAATAAATAACCATTAAAAAAAAAAAACAGGGGTACCTGGGTGGTTCAGTTCCTTAAGCATATCTGACTTCGGCTCAGCTCATGATCTCGCAGTTCCCTAGTTCGATCCTGGCATCAGGCTCTCCGCTGTCAGCACAGAGCCTGCTTCAGATCCTCTGTCTCCCTCTCTCCCTCAAAAATAAACAAACATTAAAACAAATGGAAAAAAAAAACAACATAAAAATAACAAATGTTGGCAGGGGTGTGAAAAAATGCACCCCTCGGGCATTGCAGCTGGAATGTAAAATGGTGCACCTGCCGTGGAGGCCAGTGTGGGGCTTCCTCAAGACGTCACATAGAAAACCCGCATATGGTCCCGCAAAGGCCACTTCGAGCTGCAGGCCCCGGAAGAATTCAAAGCAGGGGCGCCAACAGATACTTGCACACAAACGTTCACAGCGGCATTAGTCACAATGGCCCAAAGGTAAAAACACCCCGACCCACGTCCAGCAACAGATGAACGGATAAGCAAACGGTGACGGAGCCACGCAGGGAAATAGTATTCAGCCCTGAAGGAGAACGAGGTTCTGGCACAAACCGCCTCAGGAACAAAGGAAGAGCTCAGGCGAAGCGAAATAAGCCAGATATTGAAGGAGGGACATGCATGATTGCTCTTAACACGAGGCAGCTAGAATAAGCAAATTCATTGAGACAGAAGGTAGAAGAGAGGTCATCGGGCGTTGGGGGGGGGGGGGGGAGGAATTTGTAAAGGGGAAGTGATCAAAGTCCCGCAAGAGGCCGTTGTAAGTGCTTTGGCTTTCACTGTGCCAGAGCAGAAACTCTGTAGGTCAAGTTTTTCTGACAAACTGGATGTTGGCCAAACTCTCTTGTAATCGGTGCGATCAGATCAGGCTCCCCACCAGCAGCCAAGGTCAAAGGGCAGTGACCCAAACCAAAAGTGTCTGTCCCACCACTGCGCGGTGAGCCCCGTGAGGGCAGGGCTGTGGCGGTCATGGCCACTGCCTCCTAGCACAGGGCCAGGCACAAAGCAGGTGCCGGGCGAGTGTTTGCTGACCGAGTGAATGCCCTTCACGCCATCACACAGCATCCACCCCTCAAATGCGTGGAGCCGTTCGGGTGTTTGTGTCCCAGCCTCCCTCCAAAGCTGATGGGCACTCAGTGCCATATAACATGTCACCCTCAGCCATGCAGGTGGAGAGGGTCAGACATGCACCCAAATGCTGCTTGGCGCCCGATCCGCAAATGTTTCTGAACTCTGCTTCGAGGGGAAGGGCATCCAGGGTGGAAGGAACAGTATGAGCAAAGGCCCAGAGGCAGGAACATTCAGAGGGTGCTTTGGAGGCTAGATGAATTGTCCTCTGTGCCTGGCCTCCCCTAGAGGGCAGGAGGTGACAGATGAAGACTTCGGCCAGAGCCAGACCACGCAGGAACAGCGTAAGGAACGTGGTTTTGTCCCAAGGGCCCCGGGGAGTCAAGGCAGGTTCTGAGCGGGAGAGGCAAGGGCATATTTGTGCTTTGGAAAGAGCCCTCAGGCCTCTGAGTGGAGGGTGGAGGGTAGGAGGAGAGACTGGGTCTGCTGCGGGCACCCTGTGTCTCCAGCACCACCCAAAGAGCAGGCGCACTTGGAATAAATGTACGAGTGACTGTGGAATGAACACGAATGACTGCATTCTAATATCACTGGCAATAAAAGCCAAAGCCCTTACCGGGGCATTCGAGGCCCCATGATCTGGTCCCTCGCCCACCCGGCTGAGCTGCTATACAACCGGCGGCGTCGCCCAGCGCCCGCCGGACGCCAGTCTGTCCTGCAAACTGCCAGCCTTTGTACCGGCGCCCTCGCGCTCGCTGTTCCACCTGCTTGGACTACTGTTCCCCACAATGCACGCTGCACGAATGCATGCTCTGTTGTTCACCTCCGCATCCCCAGCACCGACGACACTGTGCGACGCGCGATCAGCGCGGTAATTTGTGGAATTGCTGAACGAGCGACGGAACGCGCGTCAGCCTCATCGGTAGAAACCTGAGCAAGTTGAAGCACAGGACCGAGGAGGCAGGGGCGGAGCCAGAGGGGCTGGGAAAGCGCGGGGACGGGGGTGGGGCTAGACGGGGGCGTGGCCGCGGCGGAGGCGTGGAGAGGAGGTTTCCGCTGCAACCCGGCCCGGGAAGGATCCCGCGGAGGCTGGGGCTGCCCTGGGAATGGGGTGGGGTGGGGTGGGCGCCCGGGTGGAATCGGATTCCACTGCCCCCTTCCCAGAGCAACTTGTTGGCAAGATCAGTTCTCCAGGCCGACTTCATCCGGGGCTTGGAGATCTATGGGGCCAATGAGGCAGGACTGAAGGCTCAGGAGATTGGAGAGCTGGGTTTGTCTCCATGCCTGCCCCCGGGGGCCCTGCCCTCAGCTGCCTCCTTGGCACTCTGACCCGGAGCCCTCTTGTGGTCGCCTTCCCCCTGCCCCCACCTGGTCTCCCTGAGACTCTTGGAGTGACGCGAACTGTCCCCTCTTTGTTCGGCATGTGACCTGCAGTGTGCACCCGGCTTGAAGAAACGGCCCCAGCCTGAGGCCGCTGGAGCGAGGGCCCAGCCCCTGTTGGCTGCTGCCCTCTGTTGGAAAACCCACGCAGTTCTCTAGCTTTGTTAGCAAGGGACTTGATTGCCTCCCGCTGGAAAATTGTTTTTAAAAACCTGCAGATTAGTTCCAGTATGTGAAGGATGTCTCTTTCCACGCCGCGTCCTTCTGCAGTGCCCAACCCGCACAACCGTTCAAGCTGAGTCTGCTTCTGCCCTTGTATATTCCTTGGTGTTACCTTGTGGTGTGTGGTTTTCTAGAGTTTTATTTAGGATCATTCTTTGGGGGGGTGTGTGGGGGGTCCTTCTTGAGGCCACGGTTTTTCTCTTAATCACCTATACACATATTCCCATATACTGGTGGGAGCCACATGGCCCCTTGTACTTCAGTTTCAGCTGCTGAACCCTTTTGTTAAATGAAATTGTTAAATATTTTCTTTATTTTTTAATAATTTTTTAAATGTTTTATTTATGTTTAAGACAGAGAGAGAGCATGAATGGGGATGGGGCAGAGAGAGGGAGACACAGAATCTGAAGCAGGCTCCAGGCTCTGAACCGTCAGCACAGAGCCCGATGCAGGGCTCGAACTCACGAACTGTGAGATCATGACCTGAGCCGAAGTCGGACACTCAACCGACCAAGCCACCCAGGCACCCCTTTATCTTTTTAATTTTTAAAGATATCTTTACATTTCTTTTTTGTAATAATTTTTTTAAATGTTTATTTATTTTTGAGAAAGAGAGAGACAGAGTGCGAGCAGGGGAGGGGCAGAGAGAGACACAGAATCCGAAGCAGGCTCCAGGCTCCTGGAACTGTCAGCACAGATGGATGGGGGGCTCCAACTGATGAACCATGAGATCATGACATGAGCTGAAGTTGGTCGCTTAACGGACTGAGCCACCCAGACGCCCCAATAATTATTCAAAAAATTTTTAAATTGTTTATTTATTTTTGAGAGAGCAAGTACAAATGGGAGGGGCAGAGAGAGAGGGAGACACAGAATCCGAAGCAGACTCCTGGCTCCCAGCTGTCAGCACAGAGCGGGACACAGGGCTCGAACCCACGAACTGTGAGATCATGACTCAAGCCGAGGTCAGACACTTAACCTACTGAGCCACCAGACTCCCCTGCCCCAGTAATTTTTTAACGTTTATTATTATCTTTAAAAAATTAATGTTTTACTTATTTTTGAGAGAGACAGAGACAGAGCACAAGCAGAGCAGGGGCAGAGAGGAAGGGAGACCGAATCCGAAGCAGGCTCCAGTCTCTGAGCTGTCAGCACAGAGCCTGACGTGGGGCTCGAACTTGTGATCACATGTTGCCAGATATCCCCCCCGGGAAGCAAAATCACGCCTGGTTAAGAACCACTGCCCTAGAAGGTACCACTTACACCTTTAAAAACTATGTATATAACTCACGCTTTTAAATAGTATGTTTAGGGGCGCCTGGGTGGCTCAGTCGGTTAAGCATCCGACTTCAGTTCAGGTCACTATCTCGGGGCCCATGAGTTCGAGCCCCGTGTCGGGCTCTGGGCTGATGGCTCAGAGCCTGGAGCCTGCTTCCTATTCTGTGTCTCCCTCTCTCTCTGCCCCTCCCCCGTTCATGCTCTCTCTCTGTCCCAAAAATAAATTTAAAAAATTTTAAAAAAATTAAATAAATAAATAGTACGTTTATAGTATACACCTGGATTTGTCCGTTTTAGCCACTGTCTAGTGATCACCCACAATGAAAGATGAGGATTATTTCTTGTTCACAGACACCCGTGCCCACACCACAAACACACACCCTCCCCAGCTTCCCATCCCCCGGTGTATTTCACAGATGTGGCTACAGAATCTACATCACTGTGCATATGAAAACACTGCGCAATGGCCAAGTCGTGTAGTGAACGATGATGATCATTTCCTTTCTTTAACAACTTCTTATTCTCCCTGGAGTTAGTCATCGCCTTGATTTTTCGTCTGCTTGGGTTGCTACCTACTTATGGCTACTTCAAGTCCAACCTGTAATCCAAATCCATAAAAAAGTTCAAGGAATTTCATCTTCTTTTTTTTTTTTCTTAAAGTAATCCTAATGTTGTAAATTGAATCATACAGTTGCACTAGAGAAGTTTGTTTTTATTTACTAATTTTAAAGAATTTTATTTTTATTTTTTTTTTCCAACGTTTATTTATTTTTGGGACAGAGAGAGACAGAGCATGAACGGGGGAGGGGCAGAGAGAGAGGGAGACACAGAATCGGAAACAGGCTCCAGGCTCTGAGCCATCAGCCCAGAGCCCGACGCGGGGCTCGAACTCACGGACCGCGAGATCGTGACCTGGCTGAAGTCGGACGCTTAACCGACTGCGCCACCCAGGCGCCCCATAATTTTAAAGAATTTTTAAAAAGGGTTTTTTTTTTTTTAATGTTTATTTTTGAGAAAAAGAGACAGAGCGCGAGCAGGCAGGTGAGGGACAGAGAGAGAGGGAGACACAGAATCCAAAGCAGGCTCCAGGCTCTGAGCTGTCAACACAGAGCCAGATACAGGGCTGGAACCCATGAACCGTGAGATCATGACCTGAACCTAAGTCTCATGCTTAACGGACTGAGCGACCCAGGTGCCCCTATTCATTCATTCATTCATTCATTCATTCACAGAGGGAGAGACAGAGAATCCCAAGCAGGCTCTGCACTGTCAGCCCAGAGCCCAGTGTGGGGCTCAAACTCACAAACCAAGAGATCATGACCCGAGCCAGAATCAAGAGTGGATGCTTAACCGACTGAGCCACCCAGGTGCTCCTAACTTGTTTATTTATTTATTTATTTTTTAGGTAATCTTTATGCCCAACGTGGGGCTCAAACTCTCTGCCCTGAGGTCAAGAGTTGTACTCTCTTCCGGCTGAGCCAGCCAGGCGCCCCGCCTTCATTATTTCTTAAGAAGCAAACTAGGAATAGAAGGAAACTGCCTTAATCTGATAAACAATCTTCAAAAAACCTGCAGCTAGCATCATCCCTAAAGGTGACGTGTTGAGCGCTTTTTCTGTGAGGTTGGGAACAATACAAGGATTTCTGCTGTGACCTCTTCTAGACCATTTTATGGGAGGTCCTAGCCAGTGCAATACAGTAAAAGAGGTAAATCAAACTTATGAGACCAAGGAAAGCAAGAACTACAATTGTCATTATTCGCAGATGGCAAGATCACATATGTAGAAAACCCAGGAGAATTTAGTAATCGATTCAGTGGATTTCATATTTATATTTAACTACCCACAATGAACCATTAAAAAAAGGATTTGTTTTTATTGGGCAGCTGGGGGGCTCAGTCGGTTAAGCGTCTGGCTTTGGCTCAGGTCGTGATCTCACCGTTCGTGGGTTCGAGCCCCATGTCGGGCTCTGTGCTGACAGCTCAGAGCCTGGAGCCTGCTTCGGAGTCTGCGTCTCCCTCTCTCTCTCTCTGCCCCTCACACTCTGTCTGTCTCTCTCTTCAAACTTAATAAACATTTAAAAAATTAAAAAAGAAAAAAACAACGTAAACCACCCAGTTGAAAAATGGGAACCAGATCTGAATAGGCACTCTACAAAAGAGGAAGTCCAAGTGGCCAGTGAACATGCAAAAATGTTTTCAACCTTCTTCTTACTGCAATCTCACTTCCAATCTTATTCTTCCTGGGGAACTGCAAATTGTAACCAGAGCGAGATGCGACCGTACAGCCACTAAAATGGTTCACCCTAAAATTATTGACGGTACAGAGTGCAGTGGGGCTGTGGAACCACAGGAATTCTTCAGCTTTGCTCGTGGGCATATACATTTGGAAGATGGGGGGGTCTGCATACTCTGACCCCTCCATTTGGCTCCTGGTTGTGTCTGAGTGCCCACGGGCTCCGAAAGACGCAAGATTTCCCCTAGGGGGCGCCTGGGTAGCTCATTCCGCTGAGGGTCCGACTCCAGCCGAGGTCATGATCTCACGGTTTGGTTCGTGGGTTCGAGCCCCGCGTCAGGCTTTGCACTGACCGCGTGGAGCCTGTTGGAGATTCTACGTCTCCCTCTCTCTCTCTGCCCCTCTCCCGCTCGTGTTCTCTCTCTCTCTCTCTCTCAAAAATAAACAAACATTTAGGAAAAAAAAAAAAAAAAGAGTGCTCCCAGACAGATTATTTGCGATAGCCCCAAACCGGGCACAACTTGCATGGCAATCGATAGTTGGTTAGATTAACTAAAGCATGCTGTGTTCACACAGTGGAAGATTATAGCAAAGGACAGGAGTGAACGTCTGCCAGCTCCAACACGGACGCATCTTAGAAACGTCATGTTTAACACAGGAAGCCAGAGACAAAAGTGTACGTACTGTGTGAGTCCACTTATATGAAGTTCAGAACTGGACAAAGCTATTGTAGAGCGTGTTCAAGGTCAGGACAGTGGTCAACCAGAGGCGAGGCACGGGGCATGACCGTAAGAGGTGATGAATCTGGGAAATTGTCACTAGTTGGTTTCTTCGTATGGGGAGACGTTGGCCATTTGGGCTCATGCTTTACATTAAAGATTGGTGCACTTTGGGGGCGCCTGGGTGGCGCAGTCGGTTAAGCGTCCGACTTCAGCCAGGTCACGATCTCGCGGTCCGTGAGTTCGAGCCCCGCGTTGGGCTCTGGGCTGATGGCTCAGAGCCTGGAGCCTGCTTCCGATTCTGTGTCTCCCTCTCTCTCTGCCCCTCCCCCGTTCATGCTCTGTCTCTCTCTGTCCCAAAAATAAATAAACGTTGAAAAAAAAAAAAAAACCAAAAACAACAATGCAGGGGCGCCTGCGTGGCTCAGTAGGTTGAGCATCCCCCTCTCGATTGCGGCTCAGGTCATGATGTCAGAGTTGTGGGATCAACCCCCACATGAAGCTCCGCACGGAGCGTGGAACCTGCTTAAGATTCTCTCTCTCTCCCTCTGCCGCTGTCCCCACCTCTCTGTCTCTCTCTCTCTCTCTCAAAAAAAAAAAAAGCCATTTGAAACTTCTCCAAAGTAGCATTTCCCACCTGTAAAATTAGCAAAAATTCATAAGCTGGAAAACACACTCTCATGCTTTGCTGGTGGGCATGCAAGATCATAACCTTGGTGGAGAGAAATCTGACAACAGCCAGCTAAAAGAGCAGTGAACGCGTTGAGATGCCTCTCCCAGGATTATACTGTGGAGCCCCACCTGCATGTAACAAGCAGTGGAGAGAAAGAGAGAGAGTGGAGTCAAGCTGGACACCTTCAAAGAACAGAAAGGAAGCATCTCCGGCACAGGCGGGGCTATTTTTCACTTTCTGTTTTGAAGATTGTTACGCTTATGGAAGTGACGAGAACAGCGTCGGTGAGTATTCATCTGGAGTCACCGCTCATTATTATTTGCTTAATTTGCTTTTCTGTCTCTCCATGCGTAAGTGACGACGAGGACGACGACGATGGTGATTGACGGACTGTTTGAAAGTAAGTTGAGACATCATGATCCTTCACCTCCCAAAGCTGCAGCCAGTAATTCCTAAGAAGAAAGACATTGTCCTAAAGACAACAAGGCATTCGTGGAATTGGGGAAATTGATCATTGACATGTACTATTTTTTTAAGGATTTTATTTTTTATTTTATTTTATTATTATTTTTTTAATTTATTTTTGGGACAGAGAGAGACAGAGCATGAACGGGGGAGGGGCAGAGAGAGAGGGAGACACAGAATCGGAAGCAGGCTCCAGGCTCGGAGCCATCAGCCCAGAGCCTGACGCGGGGCGCGAACTCACAGACCGTGAGATCGTGACCTGAGCCGAAGTCGGACGCTCAACCGACTGAGCCACCCAGGCGCCCCTATTTGTTTGTTTTTGAGAGAGGGAGAGGGAGAGAGAGAGAAGGGGGGGCAGAGGGAGAATCCCAAGCAGGCTCCACGCGGTCAGTGCAGAGCCCGATGCGGGTCTACAATCCCACAAACTGTGAGATCACGACCTGAGCCGAAATCAAGAGTCGGAGGCTTAACCAACTGAGCCACCCAGGTGCGGCCGGTGCTCCTAACCTTTCAAATAAACAGCTTTGCCTTATTGGTTTTTATGTTGTATTTTTTCTATTTGGTTGATTTCTGCTCCTATCCATAGTACTTTATTTTCTACTTTGTTTTTCCTTTGTTCTTTTTCTACTTTCTTAGATATTTGGCTTTTGAATTTTACTTTCTACTGTATGTATTAAAGCTATATACACTTCCCTCTAAACCTAGTATTCATGGCATCTACAAGTTTTGCAAGCGTTACATGTTTACTATCACTCAGTTAAAAATGCTTCCTTATTCCCATTTTATTTCTTCTCTGACTCATGAGCCATTTAGAAGTATGCTGCTGAAGGGGCGCCTGGCTGGCTCAGTTGGTTAAGTATCTGACCTCAGCTCAGGTCATGATTTCAGAGTTGGTGGGTTCAAGGCCCGCATCAGGCTCTCCGCCGTCAGCACAGAGCCTGCTTCGGATCCTCTGTTCTCCTCTCTCTCTGTCCCTCCTCCACTGACTCTCTATCTCTCTCTCTCCCCCTCTCTCACCAGAATAAATAAACGTTAAAAAAATTTAGCGGCGCCCGGATGGCTCAGTCTTGTACAGTTAAACGTCCGACCGTGGCTCAGGTCATGATCTCGCGGTTTGTTGAGTTCGAGCCCCATGTCCCGCTCTGTGCTGACAGCTCGGAGCCTGGAGCCTGCTTTGGATTCTGTGTCTCCCTCTCTCTCTGCCCCTCCCCCACTTGTGCTCTGACTCTCTCTCAAAAATAAATAAACATTAAGAATAGAACTACCCTGAGAAAGTAGAACTACCCTATGATCCAGCAACTGCGCTGAGTACTTACCCAAAGAATATGAAAACACTAATGTGGAAGGGATACACGCACCTCTATGTTTATTGCAGCATTGTCTACAATAGCCAAGATCCGGAAGCAGCCCAAGTGTCCATCAATGGATGAATAGATAAAAAAGATGTAGTGAGTGTGTATATATATGTGTATATATATACACACACAATGTATATATATATATACACACACACACAATGTGTATATATATATATATATATATACACACAATGTATGGATATATATACATACACACACAATGGAATATTACTCTGTGGTGTGTGTGTGTGTATATATATATATGTATATATACATATATATGTATATATATACGTATATATATACATATACATACATATATACACATATATGTATATATGTGTGTATATATATATGTATATGTATGTACATATACATACATATGTATATGTATGTATATATGTGTATATATGTATGTATATGTATATATATGTGTATATATATGTATATATACATATATATACACATACATACATACACAACGGAATATTACTCAGCCATAAAAAGAATGAAATCTTGCCATTTGCAACAACGTGGATGGATCTAGAGAGTGTAATGTTAAGCAAAATACGCCAGTGAGAGACAAATACCATATGGTTTCACTCATGTGGAATTTCAGAAACGAAACACAGGAAAAAAGAAACCGACCAAAAAACAGACTCCTCTACAGAGATACACTGCTGGCTACCAGAGGGGAGGTGGGTGGGGGGGTGAGTGAAACAGGTGGAGGGGATCGAGAGTACACTTATCACGATGAGCACAGAGCGATATATGGAATTGCTGACTCACTGTCTTTTTTTTTTTTTAATTTTTTTTTCAACGTTTTTATTTATTTTTGGGACAGAGAGAGACAGAGCATGAACGGGGGAGGGGCAGAGAGAGAGGGAGACACAGAATCGGAAACAGGCTCCAGGCTCCGAGCCATCAGCCCAGAGCCCGACGCGGGGCTCGAACTCACGGACCGCGAGATCGTGACCTGGCTGAAGTCGGACGCTTAACCGACTGCGCCACCCAGGCGCCCCTAATTAAAAATTTTTAAATGTTTATTTATTTTTGAAGGAGAGAGAGAGACAGAGGGTGAGCAGGGGAGGGGCAGAGAGAGGGAGACACAGAATCGGAAACAGGCTCCAGGCTCTGAGCCATCAGCCCAGAGCCCGACGTGGGGCTCGAACTCACGGACCGCGAGATCGTGACCTGGCTGAAGTCGGACGCTTAACCGACTGCGCCACCCAGGCGCCCCGCTGACTCACTGTCTTGTACAGCTGAAATGAGTATAACGCTGTGTGTTAACTACACTGGAATTAAAATTTAAAACGTTTAAAAAGTGACTGGATAATGTGTTCGCTATAATTTTCATCCCTTGAAATTTTTTTAAGATTTTATTTTTAAGGAATCGCTACACCCAACTTGGGGCTTGAACTCACGACTCCGGAGATCAAGTATCACGTGCTCTACCTACCAACTGAGCCAGCCAGGTGTCCCTTGTCCCTGAAACATCGTAAAGGCTTGGGGCACCTGGGTGGCTCTGTCAGTTAAGCGTCTGACTCTTGATCTCAGCTCGCGATTCGTGACATTGAGCCCCGAGTCAGGCTGGCGCCGACGGCATGTAGCCCACTTGGAATTCTCTCTCTCCGCCCCTCCCCAGCACGCTCTAAGAAAAAAAAAATTAATAAAATGTTAAAGCTTGTTTATGACCCAGAATATCGTGTACTTTGGTAAGTGGGCTGTTTGCGATGCCCTTCTTCCTCTATTTTTTTTTTTTTTATGTTTATTTTTGAGAGAGAGAGAGACAGAACGCAAGCCAGAGATAGGCAGAGAGAGGGACGGAGACATAATCAGAAGCAGGCTCCACAGTGCAGAGCCCGGTGCAGGGCTCGAACCCATGAGTCGAGAGATCATGACCCGAGCCGAAATTAGTCGGATGCTTAACCCGCTGAACCACCCAGCCGCCCCTGTAGTGCCCTTCTTTATCCCTAGTAACTTCCCTTGTTTTGAAGTCTGCTCTGTCTGAAATTAATACAGGTAGATCTACTGGCAACACATATATGTCTAAAGACCCATTTAGCTCCTTTTCCCCAGCCCATCCTGGCTGGCTGGCTCTCAAGAAAAACTTACAAGGCATACCAAAAGGCAAAAAAAAAAAAAAAAAAAAAAAAAAAAATTACAATTTGAAGAGACAGAGCGAGCCTCAGATGCAGACATGGCAGGGATGTTGGAATGATCAGACCAGGAATTTAAGACAACGATGATTCATATGCTAAGGGACGGACGTCACGGATCAAGTAGTCATGGATGTAAGAACAGATGGGCAGAGTCAGCAGAGAGATGGAAAGCCTAGGGGGGAAAAAAAATCCAAAAAGAGGTGTTGGGGGGAGAGGAAGCGTTCGAGTCCTGTGATTAGCGAGCCGGAGCCTCTAGACTGTGAACTTCACGCGTGCATTTAGTTTTTCTCTCCCTCTCACATGGGGGAGGACGGCTAGAGGCGGCTGCAGTTGGATAGTTCTCTCCCCGCAGGTGACTTAGGTTTAACTCTGGGAACCAGCTTGAGCTCCTAGACATAAATCTCACAAAATTGTGGGGCCTTTCCAGTGAATGGGTCCCCCTGGAGTTTTTAACTCTCAGAATTGTGCACACTGAGCCTCCAGCGACTCATCAGTTACAGTTCTGATGTTCCCGCCTGGCCCTGCTTCCCACAGCCATTTCTGCCCACGCGTCTGTCCCCGGTAAGTTGTTATTTTCCGTATTCACCTGTCAGTCTCTCCGGTCCTGGGGGGCGGGGGTTTGCCCCAGGTCCTCACCTCTCTTAAGGCTCCTGGTAGAGTTGTTGAGTTTCTCGTCTGCTCGGCTTTTCACTTGTTAAGATGGAGTGGTGACCTCCACGGTTCCTTACGTCTGAAACTGGAAACCAGAAGCTACGTTTAAAGGGCCATATACACTTGAAAAAAAACGTATATGCTGCAGTTACTGGATGTAGTGTTCTATAATATGTCAGTTCAAGCCGATTAATTGCATTGTTCAAATCTATACATTTTCTGATTTTTTTTTTTAAAAGTAGGCTCTTGGGGCACCTGGGTGGCGCAGTCGGTTAAGCGTCCGACTTCAGCTCAGGTCACGATCTCGCAGTCTGTGAGTTCGAGCCCCGCATCGGGCTCTGGGCTGATGGCTCAGAGCCTGGAGCCTGTTTCCGATTCTGTGTCTCCCTCTCTCTCTGCCCCTCCCCCATTCATGCTCTGTCTCTCTCTGTCTCAAAAATAAATAAACGTTAAAAAAAAAATTTAAAAAGTAGGCTCCATGCCTAGTGTAGGACTTGAACTGATGACCCCAAGATTAAGAGTCACATGCTCTACCAACTGAGCCAGCCAGGCACCCCCCCCTTTTTTTCTTGCTTCTCCTGTCCGTTACTACATGAAGCATGTTAAAATGTCCAAGTATGATTGTAAATGTGTCTACCTGTCCCTTTCTGTCAACTTTTGCTTTATGCTTTTGAAGATATGTTATTCGGTGCATACAAGTTTATTATAGGTTCCTAATTAACTCATTTTAAATTATGAAATGTCCCTCTTAACTTTTACAATACTTCTATCTAAAGTCTACTTTGTCTGATATTAGTATGACCATGCCAGCTTTCCTTCTTTTACTTGGTATTTGCTTTGTACATATTCTCCCTTCCTATTTTTTTTTTTAATGTTTTATTTATTTGAGAGAGAGGGCATGCATGCACGAGCAGGTGAGAGGCAGAGAGAAGGGGAGAGAGAGAATCCCAAGTGCTGTCAGTGCTGTCAGGGAGGGGCTCAATCACACAAAACTGTGAGATCGTGACTGGAGCTAAAATAAAGCGTCAGACGTTTAACCAACGAAGCCACCCAGGAGCCCGCTCCCTTCCTTTTACTCTAAATCCACGGGCACCTGGGTGGCTCAGTTGGTTGAGCATCCAACTCTTGGTTTCAGCGCACGTCATGATCTCACCGTTGGTGAGTTTGAGCCCCGCATTGGGTTCTGCCTGAGAATGCACAGCCTGCTTGGGATTCTCTCTCTCTCCCTCTCTCTGCGTCCCCCCCCCCCCCACTGGCTTTCTCTCTCTCTCTCAAAAGTAAATAAACGTTAAAAAAAATCCATCTGTGATTTTTATATTTAAGGTAAAAAGTATAGATGCATCTGGCTGGCTCAGTGGTGGAGTGTGCAATTCTTGATCTCGAGGTCATGAGCTCTGTGCCCCATGGTGGGCATAGAGATTATTTGATAAAAAAAATTTTTTTTAGGTAAAAAGTGTGTAACGGGATCTTGTTTTTCTTCCAGTCTGACAATGTTTTCCTTTAATTGGAGTGTTTATTTTCATTTGCATGTAATATATTCAGGGATATGGTGTTTGAGATTACTGCGTTAGTCATCTACTGCTGTGTAACAAATCACCCCCAAAGTTTACAGGCTTAAAACAAGAGTAATCATTTACTGTCTCTCACTTGTTGTGGCTTAGGAACTCACGAGTGGCTCATCTGTATGATAACTCAGAATTCTCCACGTCCTTGCCAACACTTGTTACTGTCTGTCCTTTTAATTGCAGTCATCCTGGGGCACATGGCTGGCTCAGTGAGTGGAGCATGTGACCCTTGAGTGGAGCATGTGACCCTTGATCTCAGGGTTATGAGTTCAAGCCCCACAGTGAGTGTGGAACCTACTTAAAAAAAATTACAGCCTTCGTAGGGGGATGAAGTGGTATCTCATTGTGGTTTTGACTTGCATTTTCCTAGTGACTCATGATTTTGAGCATATCATCATGCGCTAATTGGACACTTGTATGTGCTTTTTCAGAAATGTCTACTCAGATCCCTGGTCCATTTTTACATCGGGTCGTCTTTTCATTATTGAATTGTAAGAGCTGTTTATATGTTGTAGGTACAAGTTTCTCACCAGATCTGTGATGTGCAAATATTTTCTTGCATTCTGTGAGTTGTCTTTTCACTTTCTTTATGCTATTCTTTGATGCACAAAGCTTTTTAATTTTAATGAAATCCAACTTATCGTTCACTTTCATTTCTAAAGGCTGTTACCACTGGTATAGAATTCTAGGGTAATAATTTCTTTTCTTTTAAGTTTATGTATTTATTTTGAGAGAGAGAGAGAGAGAGCATAAGCAGGGGAGGTCCAGAGAGAAGAAGAGACAGAATCCCAAGCAGGCTCTGCACCATCAGCACAGAGCCTGATGCAGGGCTTGAACTCACAAACCGTGAGACCATGACCTGAGCCGAGATCAAGAGTCAGACTTATCTGACTGTGCCATCCTGGGGTAACAATTTCTTTTTCCTTTCGGTGCTTTAAACATTTTATTCCATTGTCTTTTGACATCTGTTCTGGATTGAATTGTAGCCCCCCAAAAAGATAGGTTGAAGTCTAGTCCCCAGGACCTTCGAATGTGACCTTATTGGAAAATAGTGTTTTAGATGTGACTAGTTAAGATGACGTCATACTGGGGGCGGCTGGGTGGCTCAGTCAGTTAAGCATCTGACTGTTGATGTCGGCTCAGGTCACGGTCTCACAGTCGTTGAGACTGAGTCCCGCATCAGGCTCCATACTCAGCTTTAAAAAAAAAAATATATGAGGTCATACTGGAATACGGTGTACCTCTAAAATATATGACTGCTGTTCTTATAAGAAAATGGGCCATATGGGGCTCCCGGGTGGCTCAGTCGGTTGAGCGTCCGACTTCGGCCCAGGTCATGATACGGTGCTTCGTGAGTTCGAGCCCCGCATCAGCACAGACCCTCCTTCGGATCCTCTCTGTCCCCCTCGCTTCCTGCCCCTTACGTGCTCGCGCGTGCTCTCTCTCAAAAATAATAAAATTAAAAACTTTACAAAAAGAGAGAGAGAGAGAAAGAAAAACGGCCATGTGAAGTGAGGGACACAGGGAGCCGTCGGGAGCTGGAAGGAGGCAAGAAAGCATTCTCTCTCTGCCGTCAGAGAGCAGGGCCCCGGGGACACGTTGATTTCAGACTTTGTAGCCTTCAGAAGTGAGACAGTAAATTCTCATTTCACACTGCCTACTTTGTTCTGGGTGCCCTGAGAAGCTGACACCGCTACATAGTTTCTGTGGAACGTTTAGGCCCTCTTCTTTTCCTCCTGAGAGTAGTTTGACTGTGACTTTTTCTTTCTGGAAGCTTCCTGGTATTTTGGTTTTCTTTGGATTCAGTAGTCTACCAAAATGCCCGCGTGTTTTCTCCCCTTTGGTTGTCATAGTGTTTGGGACTCACTGAGATTCTTTAACCTGTGAGTTAATGTTTTCCATTTATTTGGGGAATTTCTCAAAAATTGCTTTTTAAAAAATTTGCTTCGGCGCGGGGGAGCCGGGGTGGCTCCGTCAGTTAAGTGTCCGGCTGTTGATTTGGGCTCAGGTCATGATCTCATGGTTCGTGAGATCGAGCCCTGCATCGGGCTCTGGGCTGACAGTGTGGAGCCTGCTTGGGTTTCTGTCTCTCTCTCTCTCTCTCTCTCTCTCTCCCTGCCCCTCCCCCCACCTTGCTCTCTGTCCAAATAAACTTAAAAAATGGTTTTAAATGAAAAAAATCAACATTGTAGACGTATAATTTACAGATAATAAAATGCTCACATGACACACATATGGGTCATTGAGTTCTGAAAAATGTATACATTTGTATGATCCCCATACTAATCAAGGAACACTACATTTTTATTATTCCAAGAAATCCTTTTTGTTCTTCTTTCCAGACAATCTTCCCTAACTCCTCCAGGCGATCACAGATCTGGTTTACGTTGATGGATTAGCTTTGCATAGACTAGAACTTCGTATATATGAAAATGGCATTTTCCTGTGCGCTTTCAGGGCTGGCTTCTTTCTTTCAGTGTCACGGTTTTGGATTCACCAATGTTGGAAGCTATTCCTTTTTATTGATGAGTGACATCCAGTAAATGAAAATACTGTGATTTCTTTCTATTTACCTATTAATGAACGTTTGGATTATTTCCAGTTCTTTGGATATTATGAGTAAATCTTCCATGAACATTTGTGTAAAGCCTTTTTGTAGACATATGCTTTCATTTCTCTTGGGTAGACGCCCAAGAGGAATTTCTGAGTTATCACGTAAACGTATGTTCAACTTCACAAGAAACTGCCAACCTGTTTTCCAGAGTGAGGTACGATTTTACATTCCCTTCAATAATATGTGAGCGTTCCAGCTACTCCACACTTTTGCCAATGTCTGTTTTTGAGAGTCGTGCAAAATTTTAGCCTTCCTAGAAAGTGTGTACTGATATCTCTTTGTGGTATTAATTTGAATTTCTCTGGTAATTGTATGTAGATGTTGAATATCTTTGTGTGTTTGTTGGCCATTCATACATTTTCTTTTTGGAAGTGTCAGTTAAGGCTTTTACTCATTTGAAAGTTGGGGTTTTTTTTTGCGGGGGGGGGGGTGCCTGGGTGGCTCAGTCGGTGGAGCGTCCGACTTCGGCTCAGGTCATGATCTTCCGGTCGGTGAGTTCAAGCCCCGCATCGGGCTCTGTGCTGATGACTCAGAGCCTGGAGCCTGCTTCCGATTCTGTGTCTCCCTCTCTCTCTGACCCTCCCCTGTTCATCCTCTATCTCTGTCTCAAAAATAAATAAACGTTAAAAAAAATTATTTAAGGGGCGCCTGGGTGGTGCAGTCGGTTAAGCGTCCGACTTCAGCCAGGTCGCGATCTCGCGGTCCGTGAGTTCGAGCCCCGCGTCAGGCTCTGGGCTGATGGCTCAGAGCCTGGAGCCTGTTTCCGATTCTGTGTCTCCCTCTCTCTCTGCCCCTCCCCCGTTCATGCTCTGTCTCTCTCTGTCCCAAAAATAAATAAACGTTGAAAAAAAATTTTTTTTAATTATTTAAAAAAAAAGCAGCCTCTAGAACTACGATTAATTTATTATGTTTACCTTGTATGTTGCAACCTTGTTAAAATCAATTATTAATGCTGGGTTGGGTTTTTTTGTGTGGTTTTTTTTTTTCTGTTTTTTGCTAGAACACTTAGGATTTTCTATCTACATAATCATGTCATCCACAAACGGAACTTTACTTCTTCTCCAATCTGTTCCCTTTTATTTCCTTTTTCCTGCCTTATTGCCCTGGTCAGGACCTGTTACAATATTTAATAAAAGTGTGCCAGTAGTCGCTCTTATCCTATTCCTGACCCCAGAGAGAGAGTGATCAGTCTTTCGCCAGTAAGTAAAATGTTAGTGGAGATCTTTGTAGATGACTTATATTAAGTTGAGGAAGTTTAGGGCACCTAGTTGGCTCAGTCCGAGGATCCTGATCTCAAGGTCGTGAATTCAAGACCCATGTTGGGTGTAGAGATTACTTAATATTTTTAAAAAATTTTTGATGTTTATTTGTTTTTGAGAGAGAGAGACAGAGTGTGAGCAAGGGAGGAGCAGAGAGAGAGAGAGAGACACACACACACAATCCGAAGCAGGCTCCAGGCTCCCAGCTGTCGGCACAGAGCCCCACGTGGGGCTCGAACTCACCGACTGTGAGATTGCGACCTGAGCCTGAGTCGGTCGCTCAACGGACTGAGGAAAATCTCAGGGTGGGAAAAATTCTAGCGTCTCACCCCCAGCCTCTCCGGATCCAGGTCCCCGTGGAGACCTTGCGGTCACCTCCCTGCTGACCCCTGACCCCAGGCGCCCTTCCATAAAGCTGTTATTAAATGGGGAACCCAGATCTGGAAAGGACGCCACCTCACTGAGGTGAATACATCCTTCGTGAACGTGAGTGAAAACTGCAACCTGTCGTTCACTCCTCAACTCCTCTCCCTGTGCATCAGTGACATTGAAAGTGTTCTCTCAGGAGTGGGAAGGAGGCGGGGACAGCCTCTGGATGTCTCACCTCGTCCTGGGCAAAGAGAGGTTAAGCATTTCCCCAGAGAGGGGCAGCTTCCTGCCCAAGGTCACACAGCCCCGAGGCTCCAAGAGTCTTCAGTCCCCACCTTCCTGAGTTCACACGTGGGTGAGGTTCCTACCCCAGGCCCAAAGCTGACCCCTGGCTGCCTCCTCCTTCCCACTTCTCAGGAAAAAAAAAAAAAAAAGTGCACGCATGCGCACGCGCGCACACACACACACACACACGCACACACCAGGAAGCATCCATCACAGGCTGTCCAACAGGCCGGAGGGGCAGGGGTCAGCAGGGAGGTGACCTCAAGGTCTCGGTGGGGACCAGGATCCGGAGGGGCTGGGGGTGAGACGCTAGAATTTTTCCCACCCTGACATTTTCCTGCATCAACCCAGGAGGGCGCCCTGGATGCCGCCGGCCCTGCCCCCAACCTCCTTCCTCTCTTGACATAGATTCCGGGCTAAGGATGGATGGAGGGGGGTGGGGTGTGCCAAGGTGGAGCCGCCAGGCCCAGAAATGAAGGACAGGCATGTCAGGATTGACAAAATGAGGGACCCTGGCTGAGAGCATCCGAGGGCCTCGCGATGGAGTCACGCAGCCTGGGGACTCGGGGTAAATGGGATGGCTTGCCTGCTTCTGCCCTCCGGGGCCTCCCGCAGCCTCCACTGCCCTGCCCAGGAGTTGGACCCCAGCCCAGCCTTGGGCGTGTGAGAAGCCCTTGGCCCTGGGCCCTGCCCCCGGTCCTTCCTCCCCCACACGCTGGGGACTCAGCCCTTCCTTGTGTTAAATAGAAACCTCTTTATTCTAAGTATCGTACATTCCTTAATACATTGGACTGGGGCCAGACCTTGAGGTGAGGGGAAAAGGGGGGGCCTGGGACACTTCTCTAGAGCCTTCCAAAACGCCACCCAGCACACGCTGGGCTGGGAGCTGGTGCTGAGCTTGAGTTTCGTGGCCTTGGGAAAGTCCTTGGTCCCTCCGGCCCGTTTCTCTTCTAAGCAGGGAGCGTAGGGGTGGCCCCAAAGGCCTCTGAAGATCTTTCCATCCTAGGTCGTCTGTGGTCCCAGGCAGGGAGTCAAGAGGGGGCCCTACAGGAGAACGGCTTGTCAGCAGCAAAGATGGGGGGCACTGAGGTGGGAGGGGGCTGGGAGAGTCTCAGCGTTGGGTGGGGGGCCGTGATGGAAACGGAGGCCGAAGCCGGGGCAGGCAGGCCAGACCGGGCCTGGTCAGCCGGGAGAGGGGAAGGCGGCCCAGGAAGAGAGGGAGGCCGAGGCAGAAAGGTGGGCGGGGCACGGAGATGTCTGAGAAGAAGGCGCGGTCCCGAGGGGGTGACAGGGCTCCCGCCTCCGACAGTTCCAGGTCCCGGGCCACGGCCAGGATCTCCTGGCGGGCGGCTGTGTTGTGCAGGCCCCGGATGTCCAGGAGGGCTGCCACGTGCTTCCGCCTGGGGACAGAGGAAGGGACACGTGCATGGGGTCCTCTGCGCCAGACGCACACTGGCCCACCTGTGAACCTCATCCGTTCCAGAACCTACCTTAGCTCTGGAGCCCTTTTGCCGCCCTCCAGGTCCCTCCCCCCCCACCCCCCAGCCCCCAGTCTCCCCTCCTGCCGGCACTATCCTCCAAAACTTCCCTTCCAACCATTTCCAAATCCTTCCACTGCTAACTCATTCCAGAACCCTCACCTCTAAACCCAATCTTCAGCCCCAACTCAGTTCAGGCAGCTCCTGGATGTCCTTCTGGTCCCCTCACACCTGTATCAGCTCTGGAATCTACACCAACCCTAACTCCACCCTCCCTTGCCCCTCAAACAGCGCCCCCACCCCCACCCCCATCGCTCCCACCTAACCCGGAAGTGCTCACCCACAACCGCGGTCAGGACCCTCACCTCGCTCCCCCCCCCCCCCCCCCCCCCCGACCCCGACCCCAGGCCAGGTCTGGAAGCTTCTCCACCGCTGCGGTTCCCGGTTCCTGAGCCCATGCCCAAAGCTAGGAACCATCACCACATTCCCACACGAGACCCCGAACCCAGCAGTCATTTCCAGAACCTTCATTTCAAACAGAGCTCCCGGGCCTCCGCGCTACCCCCCTTCAACACAGCTCAGGCGTCTTCCCTCTCCCCCCCCCCCCCCCCCCCGCCTCCCCAGAGTCAGAAGTAACCGTCCTGGACTGGTGGCTCCCTTCACCCCAAGCCCTCAACCTTGGAGCCTAAACCCAGCGGAGGCCTCACTCCCTGGGGCGTAGGGGTACCCCCCCCCCACTACACAGAAGAGCCTTGCACGACCACCCCCATCCGCATTCACAGGGGGCGGTGTGGCGATGGGTGGTCAGGTGCACCAGCTTTAGAGACGGCCTGCCACGGGGGGGGGGGGGGGGGGGGGGGATTGGCGTCAAGTCCCCAGCTTTGCTAGCTGTGGCGTTTAGGGCAATCTCCTTAATTTCTGCCTGCCTCAGATGACGCCAAGCATTGAGAACAGCGCTGCCTTTTACTTGCATATAATTTGCTAAAATAACTCTTATTATAGGCCTTACTTATTGAGTGGGTGTGTAACATGCTTTCTCAGGTCTGACATCAGGGCTCATAAATAAGAATCGGGAATCGGTAGTGCGGTCACCGTGGATGACGAGGAGAAGGAAGATGGAATGATGACGAAGAATCCCCCCCCCCAAATCCTAGGAAAAGAGTCCTGTTATCCCCCATGGACCTGGTGAGGAAACCGAGGCTCAGAGAGGGTCACCCAGAAAGGAAATGGTCCACCAGGATCTGAGCGGCGCCTGCCGCCGTCCCAGTGCGTGTGCGCCCGTGTGCCCGTGCGTGTCCCCGTGTCCCCCGCGGCTCCCAGGCTGGGCTGGCCCTTCCTGCCGCCGGCGGCCCCGCGCCCCCCTGCCCTGGGCTTCCTGTGACTGCCTGTTTGTTTGCGAGCCCTGGTGGCGGCGGCGACGGCAGGAGAAGGAGGGAAATCGTATTAATAATGCCCTGGTTCCAGCAGGAAACGGCCGTCAGACACGCTCGCCGCCCCAAGAGCAGGAAACGCGGGGACGGATGCCAGGGCCCGGACAGTCCTCGGCCTGGCGGCGGCGCGCGCGCAAAAAACGAGCCGGGCGGGCGCGGGCGTGGGGTGGGGGACCCTCACCTGATGTCTGGGTAGTCCCGCACCAGCACCCCCACCTCCACCTGGATGCTGGGCGTGTCTTCCAGCTGCAGGATTTCGGCCAAGTGCGGCACCACGGCGTCCAGCCACGAGGCCTGGGACTCCTGCAAGGGGGAGGCCCCAGGCTCACACTCTGGCCCCAGGTCCCCCTCCCCGTAAACCACACCCCTCCGGGCCTCAGTCTTCGCGTCTGTAAAGGGGGCCAGGGGCGGGTTATCTGGAAGCTTGGGCAATTGGAAGAAAAATCCATAATACATCTACTCCCAGGTTTGTGGATAATTGGGGGGGGGGGCTCGGGGACACCCCTCAAAGCCTAGCCCTAGGATTTTGCAAAACGTTACCCTTAGGGGAACCTGGAGGACGCGTACAGGGGGTCTCTCTGCGTTCTTAATAAAATGACGCACACACACACACACCCCCCCCCCGGCCCCGCTGCTGAGCTCCTGCTGGTTGCAACGGGGTACAAATTAAAGAGGGGGGCAATTTGGAACTCTTGGATTTGGGAACGCCAAGATTCTGAGTTCTGGCTGCGCTGAGCCTCTGTCTGTGCTCGTGACAATAGCTGACGTTTCCGGAGCGCTACCTCTGTGCCAGGTGGGGTCCCAAGCCCTTCACAGGACTTAAGTGACCCAATCCGCACCCCACGCACAGGGGACCGGATTCCGGTTTGCGCCCGGAGGCGAGCCCCCCCCACCGTGAGAAAGCCGACTTTTACGCGCGGAGGCCAAGGATCAAAGTGTTCACCGTGGGCTGAAAGTTGGGCGACGGCTTTATGCTAAGGCCCCGCCCCGGCTAGCGGGTCGGGGGTGGGGGGCGGGAGGATTCTCGCGAGGCCAGGTTTTTTGGAGCCCCCCCACCCCCACCCCTACCCCCGGGGCCGCACTGACCAGCCGCCTGAAGAGCCTCTGCAACTGGGCCGCGTCCTCCCGGAGCCTCCCGGCCACGCGGCTGCGGGTCCGCGCCGAGCGGCAGCGCAGGCGTCCGCGGAGCAGGGGCCGCACATACTCCACCAGCGCCCGCCGGTGCAGCTCGGCCACCAGCGCCTGGGGACCGGGGGAGACGCGAGGGCTTGTGAGCAGCCGGTGACCCCTTCCCCCGCTCTCCACGCGCCCCGCGCCCACTCCGGGCACCCAACGGGAACCCCTCCCCCGCCCACAGGGCGCCACACCCCCTCTTAGCCCCCCGGCCCCCCAGGCAGCCCTTCCGACTCCCAACGGGTGACCCCAAGTCCTGCCCGATGATACCCTCCTCTGCCCCCTCATCAGCTCGCCGGCACCCCCTGCCGGCCCAGCCCAGCCCCCCCGGGAGCCCCACCTCCCAGAGGCCCCCACCCTGGGCGCACCCCATCCTACATGCCCGCGGATGCGCCTCCGCGCAAGCGCCGCCTATCCCACTCTGAGCGAGTGGCTCCGCACCTTGAACGCGTCTCCCCCAGCGGAGCGCTCCCGCCCCTCCTCTCCCCCCCCCCCCCTCCAGCCCGCGCACCTGGTAAGGCTCATCCTGCATCCTGCGCAGTGCCAGGGCCTGAGCGCCCAGCGTGCCCACGATGCCATCCAGGGCCTCCGGGCTGTTCAGCCACTTCCTGCGCATCAGCTTGTTGAAGTGGGGCTGGGTGCGACGGAAGGGGGAGATGGTTTTAGCCCTCCTCCCTGCCACCGTCTTTCTTCACTTACCAGTTCAACAGATGGGAGCCGAACCGGTTCTGTACGGTGCCCTCCCCGGGCTCACAGTCCGGGGAGGGGGACAGACCGTCCCCAGTGATGGACCCAGAGTGGTCAGGGCAGGGAGGCGGGAACCCAGGAGTTTGGGAAGCCCAGAGGGGATGCCTGAGTCAGCGGAGAGAGTCAAGGAGGGCTTCCTGGAGGAGGGGACACCAGAGCTGGGGACAGAGGCTGGAGGTGAGGGGTGGGAGAGGGAGTGGCTCAATCAGCGGGAGGAGCCAGTGTGAAGGCGGCTCAGATTTCAGACGGGCTTTGGGGTCAGTGGGGTCAGAAAGAAGGTGTTCCTGTGGCTGGCAAGATCCATATACTTGAGGGGCCCAGCGCAGAATGAAAATGAAAGGCTCTCATTCAAAATTATGAAGAACTTCAAGACAGCAACAGCAGAGCAGCAAACCAAGCCCGGGCTCTTCTAGGCAAGGGCGTCCTGTGTGACTGATGGGTTCCACAGACTCTTGAAGCTAGAACTCGCCACAGGGGGACGGGGGGGGGGGGGGGGGGGGGTGGCTGGAGCACACAGGGCTGTGAGGAGCCCCAGCTTCCTCCTGAGGGCACTGGGGAGCCATGGCAGGTTCTGAGCAGGAGGAGTGGGTCAGGCTTGTGCATTACCGAGATCTTGATGGGAGGGGCAAGGCAGAAGCAGAAAGGGGGGGGGGGGCTCAAAAGAGAAGAAAGAGGGAAAGAAGCAGATGAGAGGGGTGAGGAGGGGGAATGCAGGACCCAGATAGTAGGATTCGTACAATTTCGGGGGGGGGGGGGGGAGGGGAGGGAGGCACCTGCAAGTGACCTAAGAGGTGGGACCAGCAGCAGGACGGTCCCTGAAGTGGATCTGGGGGCAGGGAGGGGGAGACGCCGTGGGCCGGGTGGACCCTGGGGAACGTGAGGTCCCCGGGGACATGGGGGGTCAGTGTCCAGGGGGCCTGAACTGAAGTAGGTCCTATCCCACTCTGCCCCACACCTACTGCGAACAGTAGCCTGGCCGCGTGAACCTCCAGGAGTGGGGCCTTGTGTTGAAAAGCAGGTGTGAATTAGATGAGCTGACGCTCTTGGTTCAGGGCCTGTCACTGTTGCTATGAACCCTGTATTTTTTTTGTAATTTTTTAATGTTTATTTATTTTTGAGACCGAGACAGACAGAGCATGAACAGGGGAGGGGCAGAGAGAGAGAGGGAGACACAGAATCCGAAGCAGGCTGCAGGCTCCAAGCTGTCAGCAAAGAGCCCGACGCGGGGCTCGAACTCACAGACCGTGAGATCGTGACCTGAGCCGCAGTCGAATGCTTAACGGACTGAGCCACCCGGGCGCCCCCTCTGAACCCTGTATTTTTACCGAGATATCAGCCAGTGCCCGTGGGCTGGGACCCAGGTAAGCACGGTACAGCCACAATCTTATTGGCTCCTTCCGGCCACCAGCCACCTGTGCCCATTTTCCAGATAAGCGAACAGAAACCCCAAGAGGGCAAGCAACTGGCTCAAGGTCCCCCTCCTCAGAAGCAGTGCACCCACTGCTGGAACAAAGACTGTACCCCTTCCCAGCACCCCCATAAGGCCTCCACTCGCTCACGTTCATGCACACACTTGTCCGTCTAGCCATTCAACAAACACCCCCCCCCCCGCCCCCTTTCTGTGGCTCAGCTGGGTCGCTGGGGACGCGTGGAGGAGGCTCGGGGACACACGGTGCAGAACGAGACAAACAAAACTCTTGGGGATTTGATCATCGCGAGCGGGTCAGGGGAATCATAATGCCGATCTGATATTTGGTGATTTTAAGGAATTATCGTCGTTCCCTTGGTTTCTTATCTTTCGGAGATGCAGGCTGAAACGTTGATGGGTGATGACAGGATGTGGCGGGGGCGGGGGGGGGGGGGTGGAGAAAGGCGACACGAGATTGGCCTGGAGCTGATACTTGCTGGAGCTGGTCCACGGGAGGTCATTCTGTCATTCTGCCTACTTTTTGTGTATGTTTGAAAATTTTCCATAATAAAAAGTTATTTTAGAAACATTCCGACAAACCCTGCCCTGGAGAAGCTCACATTCCGGGGGGGAGGGGGGAGCTGGATTGGGGAGAGGAAAAAAAAAAAAAGCAAAGGCAGTAACAGAGCAGGTGGCCCTAAGTGCTTGGTTGGAGAGAAACTCAGCAGGGAGTGGGGAAGGGAGTCTCTTCTCGGGGCTTCTATTTTATTATTTTTTAAATATTTATTTATTTTTGAGAGACAGAGACAGAATATGAGCAGGGGAGAGGCAGAGAGAGAGGGAGACACAGAATCTGAAGCAGGCTCCAGGCTCCGAGCTGTCAGCACAGAGCCCGACGCGGGACTCGAACCCACGAACTGTGAGATCATGACCTGAGCTGAAGTGGGAGGTTTAACTGACTAAGCCCCCCCAGGTGCCTCCGGGGCTTCTATTTTAAATAGGGCAGTCAGAGGAGGTCTCACTGAGAAGGTGACATCTGGATCAAGACTTGAAAGAAGTGAGGGAGGGGGCAATGGGGCTACTGGGGAGAAGAGCGGTCCAAACAGAGCAAACAGCAAGTGCAAAGGTCCTGAGGCTGGACTATGTCTTGTTAAGGAATAGCAAGGGGGCTGGCATGGCCAGAGTGGAGTAAGTGAGGAGGACAGTGGGAGAAGGGGAGGTCAGAGAGGGAGAGGAAAGGGTCAGACCATCCAGGGCCTTGGGGGCCACAGCAAGGACTTTGGCTCTTGCCCTGAATGAGCTGGGGGCCATGGAGGGTTCTGAGCAGAGGAGGGACATGATCGGATGTACGACATAGATTGAGCGTGCACTATAACCAGGGATACACACACCTCTGTCTCATTCCCAGGTACTCCCACCGCCCTCCCCACATACTCTCACCCACTTCTGACCCCAGCCCCTTCTGGGCGCGCACAGGAGCCCAGGGGTAACCTGGGCTCCAGGGTCTAGGAGAGGCCGGGCAGGGATGTGGGGGGCCTCAGTGGGGAGGGGCTCCACCTGATCCCCAAGACCCCTTCTGCTGGTGGCTCTCCATCCTTCCCTTGACTGTGTTCTCCCCTCTCTTCCTTCCTCCACCCCCTTTTGCCCCCCTACAAATGGCCCAAACAGGCCATCACCCCCCCCACCACCCCTGCATGCTTCCCAAACACCGAGTCATGGGCTTAAAGGAACTGCAGGTTGAGGGGGGGGGGTGGGGTACTCCCCTCTCCTGGCACAGGCCCTACCCCAGCCCCCTGCCTCACTTACCTGCAGCTCTTGGAAAAGCAGGTCAGCCAGGACACGGTGGCAGAGGCGGGTCACGCGGTCCAGAGCGCTGGCTGCGGCTTCCCGGGCCGGCTCGCTCTCGGGGGGTCCCACCCGCGCCAGGCGCTCTGCCAGAGCCCTGTGTGGATCAGAGGAGCCAAAAGTCAAGGAGCCCCGATATTCAGCTCAACTGCGTGGACCCCTCTGCCTTCTCAGATGGACTCTATTTTGTGAGCACCGAGGTGATAGGTCCGATGGGGAGCTGGGGAGAGTCAGGAGCTCTGGGGAGAGTCTGGGGGATGACAAATATCAGGGGATGTCTGGGAGGCTGGGGGGGGGGGTGTGTGTGTGGGAGCTCCGTGGAACGTGATTCTAAACATCTAGAATTCTAAGATTCTACGCTTCTCATTTTCTCTCATTGCAACCATGATCCCTCCGTCATTAAAAGGGCAGTAACCTGGTCTGAGAGCAATGTGGCATTTTCTGGCCAAATCCCAGCGGGCCCCCTTCTGGGACTGTGTCCCTCAGAGTCCCCACGTCTGTGGGAGTTGACAGGTGTGCCACGTTTTTCTCTGCAACAGGGTGGAGCCAACTCTCCATTCACTGGGGACACATTAAATAAATGATCGAACATGCAAAACGTGGAATGCAGTTCACGTGTTGCAAAGGAAAAGTGGTAACTCCAAAAGCTCACAGAAAGATCTCCAAGCTGTTAAGGGGGAAAGGCACAGAAGTGTGTTCAATATTCTACCATTTGCATATTTTTCTTTTTAAGGAAAAGGAATAAGGGGGCCTGGCTGGCTCAGTCGGTAGAGCATGAGGCTCTTGATCCTAGGGTTGTGAGTTCGAGCCCCATATTGGGTGTAGACATTACTTGAAAATAAAAGCTTTAGGGGCACCTGGGTGGCTCAGTTGGTTAAGCATCCGGTTTCGGCTCAGGTCATGATCTCATGGTTTGTGAGTTCGAGCCCCGCATTGGGCTCTGTGCTGGCAGCTCAGAGCCTGGAGCCTGTTTCCGATTCTGTGTCTCCCTCACTCTCTCTGCCCCTCCCTTGCTCACTCTCTGTCTCAAAAATAAATAAACATGAAAAAAATGTTCTTAAAGGGAAAGGAATAATATGGATTCACATTAGTGAGATATATTTACTTGTATATGAAATATGAATATGAAATAGGTATATATGAAATATGTGTATGGATATGCACAAAATATGCATATGTATATATATGCAGAGTATGCAAATGCACACACACCCTTATTTACACATATTTACTGGTAAATGTCCTGCAAAGATACGACAGACTCTAGCAGTAAGGAAGGTGGGGGCCGTATAGGCGTGAGGCTTTTCACGGTGTGCCCGAGTGTGCCTTGAATTAGGAAGCATGTAAATACATCACCGATTTTGAAAATGCATTGAAAATACGTTAATAAAAAAGGGAAAATACGATTAAAAAAAGCAAAATAAAAAAGATCTGTAATTCTTAGAGTGTTTGAGTCTTTCTTCTAGGTGCGTGTTAATTACAGCACCCCAATATTCTGATTGCTACATAATTCTAGTGCTCTGTGATGCTAAGATTCTTTCTAGGACCCCCCTCCCCAAGGTTTGATGTTTCTAAGGCCCCCACATGCCCGTGTCTCTGGGCCAGCTCTGTGATCCCCACCCAGGGCCCCGGGCACCCCAGTTCAGCTTGTCGCCGGGACTGGTCCTCTCCCCCACACGCTGGGTGCTCTCACCTCAAGGGGGGCCCGCAGTTGACCAGGGAGATGGTCCTACTGATGTACCTGTCGGGTAGCAACTCCCGAACTCCTGGATTCTCGTGGAATCGCTCCACCCGCTGCTGGAAGCTAGTCGGGGGGAGGGGGGGAGAAAGGGATGACACGTGACAGACGGAGCACCCGGCCTGAGGAGGGTCCCCTTGCTGGCCACTCAGCCCAACAAAGCCCGTGACCCTCACTGAAGCGCCCCTGCCCATCCTTACTGGACTGCCTTTCATCTCTCCTCTCTCTGCTGGATCCCGGCTACCGATGCCTCCGTCCCGCCCTGCACCCCTGCCCCGCCCCAGCCCTCCATACCTCTGCAGGAATTCTGCCAGCCCCCCCAGGCAGCAGTGGGCCATCCGCTCCCCAAACTCTTGGCTGATGCGGGGTGCTCTTTCCGTATGTTCTTCCAGCAACTACACGGTCCCCGGAGAGGAGAAGGGGTGAGGAGGGGGGAGGTCTTACCTTCCCGCCCCCCGGGGGGGGGCGCTGGAGAACGGATTCTCCTTCCTCTTCCCCACCCCCTACCTCACACACATCCTGCGCCAGGCTGCTGGGCTGCTCCTCCATGCTCCCCCAGTGCTCCTCGTTCTCCTGTAGGACCCGAAGCAGGGCTGCCCGAGTCTGAGCCTGGAGCGGGGAGGTTGCAGGGGGGAAATGCAGGAGTCAGGGGGTGCCTGGAAGCCTGTCCCTCCTTTTCTCCCCTCCATTGTTCCCACCTCTTAGCCCCAGGCCGATCTGGGTCCTACCCCTGAGCGTGTCAAGGTTACTCCAAGGAGGGAGGCTGGACCACAAAACCTCCCCAGCCCCTTGCGTCCTTATGATTTGGAGCTTCATGTTAAGAGGCTATAGTTTTAAGTTTCATCCATCTGACGGCCAGGGAGTTTGAGGGTCTATTCTGTCATTATTTGACGGTCCTAAGACTCTGGTCCCCAGGTTCTGCAAAAACAATTTGTTCGAGGGGCACCCGGGTGGCTCAGTCGGTGAAGCATCCGACTTCGGCTCAGGTCATGATCCCACAGTTTCATGGGTTCGAGCCCCGCGTCGGGCTCTGTGTGGACAGCTCGGAGCCTGGAGCCTGCTTCGGATTCTGTGTGTGTGTGTCTCTCTCTCTGCCTCTCCCCTGCTCAGCTCTGTCTCTCTCTCTCTCTCTCTCTCTCTCTCTCAAAAATAAATAAATAAAAATTAAAAAAAAAATTTTGTTCAAAGAGAGTCAGATTCTGTGATTCAAGAATTCCAAGGGTCTGGGATTCTGAGGTTGACACACGTCTGATTCCCTGGTCCAATGTTCCCTTCAGTGAATCTGAGAACCACTCTAGGCTCTCAAGTTACTACGATTCTGACCTCTGTGGCCGAGGCAGGACTGGCATTCCAGTGGCAGATAGCCCCGTGGCCAGGCTGGGTGTTGATGGCCCCACCCTTCTCCTCACTGGTGCCTACGCCTGGCCAGTTATTACCCGGGTTTGCCATCGGCCCCGCTTGTATGCACAGACTGCTTTCATGCCCTCCTTCTGTGAGTCTTTGGGACCGCGGGCTGAGCTTCTGTGACCGACTCCTGCTCTAGGATTCCAAGTATCGGAATGTCTGGAAACTTTGCTGATCGGCTCTGTGCCCCCCTGGGTGCTTGGGTGACCACACGGAACATAAGGCAGAAGTGATCAGCGTGGGCTTACACTTCTGTGTCTTTCGGACAGAACTCAGAAATCCACAAAGGGAACAGGGAAATGGACGTAGCGAAAGGGGGAGAGGAGAGCCCCCCCTCCAGCCCCCCCCCAAGCGACCCCTCCCTCCCTGCAGAGCGCCTCTGGCTCCCGAGTCCCCCCGGTACCTTAACGTCTGTGACACATTCATCCTCCAAGCCCCGCAGGGTGCCAGGAGACAGAAGGGGCCCCAGCTCCCCATTCTCCAGGGCCACCAGGTCCACCAGCCCTAGGACCTCTCTGGGAGTGGGAGGTAAGAGACAGAGGGGTCTGTGAGAGGGGGGACCCTGGGCAACGGAACCCCTCCCCACCCCCCCACCCCTTCACACCCAGTGTGTTTGTGACCCTGGGCCACTCCCTTCCTCTCTAGGGGCCAGCTTTGCTCATCCCTCAAAGGAAGTCTCTGGAATTGTTGCTTCCCTGGCCCCAGCTGTCTGAGTCAGCTCCCTGATGAATGGTGTCCGGGCAAGACTTGGAGGGATCAAGTCCAGGCTTGACGGGCTGGCACGCAGAGTCTCGGCCGTGACCAGCTTCTGCCTCCACTCCTTGTCCCCATCACGTCACCCGCCTTCGAGGCCTCCCCAGTCCAGCCCTCGCTCCCGGGTCCTACACTCTTACACACCTGGTCTGTGCCATACCACCAGACCCCTTATGCCTCCTCCACCACCCACACGCACCCCAGGCTTTTGCTCTTGGCGTTTTCTCAGCCAGAAGTACCATCTTCCTACAAAGCAACTTAACTCCCGTCCAGGAAGCTTTCCGGACTCCCCGTCCTGCCTCCGTCTCCCATGGGAGATGTGACCGTGTCCTTCATACAGAGTCCCAGATGGGATCTAGGGGGTCGATGTCAGTACCTGTCACCTTCCCCTTCTTCTGGTGGCAGCGTGAGGGTTTTATTTGAGGGACCACCCACCCTCCTCACTCGCCAGCCTGTGGTTTGGCTGTGGCCAGCTCCCTTGTCCCTGGAACCAGTAGGTGACCCAGTCCTGGCTAATCATATTCCATCCCCTGGCCACCAGACTGGGTATGTCTTAGGATCCAAACACTTGACAGGAAATTTTAGGAGCGGCAGAGTCCATGGCGCTGAGGTTCTAAATGCCAAGTTTCTAGAATTCAAGGGATCAAGAGATTACAGTCCTAACCCTGGAGGGATCCACAGTGGGTCCACATCCAGAGTGGATGCGGCTGAAGTTTAGGATTTGAAGTCTCATCGCTGCTAAGGCTCTAGGATTGAAAGTGTAGCGGCACCTGGGTGGCTCAGTCAGTTGAGCATCTGACTTGGGCTCATGTCATGATCTCACGGTTGGTGGGTTCGAGCCCCGCATGGGCCTCTGCGCTGACAGCTCAGAGCCTGGAGCCTGCTTCGGATTCTGTGTCTCCCTCTCTCTCTAGCCCTCCCCCACTCATCCTCTGTCTCTCTTTCTCTCTCAAAAATAAATACACATTAAAACAGTTTTTAAGAAAGCGTCCGTGCTAAAGTTCTAAGATTGGAAAAATCAACAGTGCTAATGCCCTAGGATCGAAAGAGAGAGCAGTAACGGTTCTAGAATTCGGAGGGTCGGCGATGCTAAGATTTTAGGCATGTTGGTGCTAAGGTCCTCGTATTTTAAGAATCAGTGGTGTGAAGGTTGCAGGATTGGGGGTGGGGTGGGGTCAATGCTACAAAGGTTCTAGATGAAAATGAGACTGTGTTAAATTCTAGGACTCAGAACAATACTGAGATTCTAATAGTGTAAGTGTCATTGATGCCAAGGTTCTAGGCCTGGAGGGGTCCACCGCACCCGGAGGCTTCTAGGACTGAAGTGGTCAGTGGTGGGCACCTGGCTGGCTTAGTCTGTGGAGCCTGCAGTCTTGATCTCGGGGTCGTGGGTTCAAGCCCCACACCGGGTATAGAGATTACTTTCAAAAAAAAAAAAATGGAGTCTTTCAAAGGAAGGAAGAAAGGGTGGCGGGGGGGGGGGGGGGGGGAGGGAAAGAAATGGTCAGTGTTGCTGAGATTTCAGAACCGGACGGGCCAATGGTGCCCATAGGTTCTAAGTCTGGGAGAGCGGGGGGTGTTAACGTTCTACAACCCCAGGGAGCGGTATGATCCGTGTTGCTAAGATTCGGAGAGTTTAACCGTCAACGATGCGAAGGTCCTACGCCGCCGGGAAGGGTCGATGGTGCTAAGATTTTTAAGAATGGCAACTTAAGGCCGCTAAGCTTCCGGGACCAGCGGGCGCAGCGAGGCTCAGATTCCAGGACGGGCAGGGTGGGCGGTGCCACGCTCCCCAGGGTGGAGGGGTCAGCTGGGGGTCCTGACCCGTCACAACCGGAAGGGCCCGTGTTGCTCGGGTTCTAGCGCGGGACGAGAGGATCGCGCTCAGACGCTCGGATCGTAAGGGTCCCCGGGGGGGGGAGGGGGGGCGGTGAGGGCTGGCGGGGTCGAGGGTTCTCAGAGGCGAGGGTTGAAGAGCGGGCCGTTCCAAGGTCTTTAGCACCTGGCGAGGCCGGGGCTGGGGGAGCGTGGGTCGGAGGGGGGGTCGGGGGCGGGATCTGCGCGCCCCGGGGGCAGCCGCCCCGCCTCACCTGGGGTACACCTGGTTGTGCCAGTGCAGCAGGGCGTAGCGGTCGGCCAGCGGCAGCCTCCGGCGGGCGGCGGCCCCGAGCCAGTCGGCGAGCGCGCCGTGGTAGCCGCGCAGGTAGACGCCGAAGGCGCCCAGGCCGGCGGGGTAGGCGGGCGCCAGGCGGCCCCGCACCACGCCCATATCCTCCAGCAGCCGCGCCCGCAGCGCCTCCAGCTGCCCCGCCAGGCCCCCGGGCGCCCCGGGCGCCGCCGCCTCCAGGCGCTCCCGCGCCGCGCGCGCCACCGCCTCGGCCCAGCGGGCGCGCAGCTTGCGGGCGGCCCCGGGCCCCCGGCGCCCGTCGGCCGCCTCCTCCTGCACCAGCACCTGGCCCAGCTGCGCCACGGCGCCCGCCCCGGCGCCCGCGCCCGGCCCGGGGCCCGCCAGCGTCTCGCGCACCAGCGCCCACAGCTCGCGCTGCAGGGCCTCGTACAGCAGCGCCACGTCCCGCGCCCGGCGGCCGCCGGCCGCGCCCTCGGCCCCGGGCGGCCCGGGCGCGCCGCCCCCCGACGACGCCAGCTCCTCGGCCTCCAGCTCCAAGATGTGCTCGTCGGCTCGCGCGAGCTCGCGCTGCTGGATCAGGCTCAGGATCTCCAGCACTGTGGGGGCAGAGCGGGAGGTCAGGGGGGAGCAGGGCGCGGGGCGGGGGGAGAGGGGGAGGCGAGGGGCCGAGAAAGGAGCCCGGGACGTTCCGGGCGAAGAGGGGTGGGTGAGAGAAGGTTGTCGGGCGAGGGATGGGGGGCAGGGTGAGGGAGGGAAGTGGAGGGGCGGAGGAGGGAGAGAAGTCAGGGGAAGGGGGGGAGGGGGGGAGGCGGAGGGGAGAGGGGCGGGGGACGGCACAGGGTATGGGAGAGTGGGTGAGGATAGGGGGAAGGGACCGGGATATTTGAGGGGCGAGGACAGGGAAGGCACCTCAGATCCAGAGAAAGGGATCCAGGGAATGGGAGGGCGGGAGGGAGGCCAGTCTGAGCCAGGTAGGGGGAGCCGGTGGAGAAGAGCAATGGATCAAGGGGCAGGGTGGAGGCCAGGAGGTGGGGAGAGCAGAGCAAGACCAGAGAGGGTCTTTGGGGGGGGGGGGGGGTGAGTGGCTGTGGGGGTGATCTGGCACTGTGCGTTCCGACTCCCCCAAGAGACACCCCCAGGGGGTTGGGAGGCCTTCGCGTGAAGGCCAAGGGAGGGTCCCGGTGGCCCAGGGTTACCCCGACACCTCCACCCCCCTCCACTTCCTCCCTGGCAGAGAAACTTGTTTCCTGGCCAGCGCTATTTCTGCCCATCCGTTTCCAGAAGGCGGGGGCTCCAGTCACCCCCTCCTCGCCTCCCTGAAGTGCCCTCCCAGTCCCCTGGGAGCCGGGGCTGAAATAGCTCCTGGCCAGGATGTGGGGCGAAGTGAGGGCTCTCCTGAGGTCCCCGGGGGCTGAGGCAGCAGGCGTTGGGGGGTGGGGGTGGGGGGTCTGGGAGTGAGGAGGGGGGTGTTTGAAGGTGGACGGAGCCAGCCCCAGGGATCCGAACCGGAGTCTCAGAGATGGGACTGAGATAAGGGATGAGGGGGAAGTTGGGGTGCAACCTCTAGAGGGGACAGGAAAGGAGCTGAGCTTGACATCTGGGGCCTGGGACGGTGACTGGGGGCGGAGATGAATTGAAGCGACGGCTGAGGATGGAAAGAAGGGTTTGGATGTGAGTTTGAAGATGAAAACCGGGCCTGAGTTGGGGCCGGGAATGTGGGTGGAGGTTGGGAAGGGGGGGGGGGGTTCAGGGTCAGGGTGGATTAAGGGTCAGGGATTAAGAATGAAGGGAGAGGGGTTCCCCGGGTGGCTTAGTCAGTTAAGCTTCTGACTCTTGATCTCGGCTCAGGTCGTGGTCTCACCGTTCATGAGTTTGAGCCCTGCCTCTGGCTTTGTGCTGACAGGCTGGAGCCTGCTTGGGGTTCTCTCTCTGCCTCTCCCTCCGCCCCCCCCCCCCATGGTCACTTGCATGTTCTGTCTCAAAACAAACAAATAAATAACGTTATAAAAAAAAAAAAATGAGGGGCCCCTGAGTGGCTCAGTCGGTTGAGTGTCCAACTTCAGCTCAGGTCATGATCTCACGGTTCGTGGGTTCGAGGCCCCGCGTCGGGCGCCGTGCTGACAGCTCAGAGCCTGGAGCCTGTTTCGGATTCTCTGTCTCCTTCTCTCACTGCCCCTCCCCCGCTTGTGGCTCTGTCTCTCTCAAATAAATAAATGGAAAAAAAATTTTTTTTAATGAAAAAAAAAAAAAAAAGAATGATGGGGGAGAGACTAGCTTGCCGTTGGGGTTGAAGGTGGGTGCTGAGATGGGCCCGGGTCGGGGGTTGGGCGTGAGGCTAAATTGGGGACCAGGCTGCAACCTGCATGCGGGAGGGCACTGGCTGGCCCCCGTGGTGTTGACGGTTCTTGGGCACAGAGATGAGGTTAAAGGGATAGTGGGGTTGGAATAAGGATAGAGTAGAAACTCAAAAAGGCATTGAAGAGAAGACCCTGGGGCTTGGGGTAGTTTGGGGCTGAGGATAGAGACGGGGTGGGGGTATGAGCTGAGTTGTGCCCCCCCCCATCACCAAGAAAAAACACGCGTGAAGTCCTAAGCCCCCGGTACCTCAGAATGGGACCATCTCTGGAGACAGAGATGAGCGGAGAGGTGAGCAAGTTAAAATGAGGTCGTAGGATGGGCTCTGATACGGCGTGACTGGTGTTCTTACACAAAGGGGAGATGTGGACACAGAGACAGACACGCATCGCGAGAAGATGGCCAGCCAAGCACCAGGCACAGAAGAGTCGAGGAAGGAGTCCCCTCTGCGTGTCTGAAAGGGCATGGATCCAGAACGGAGAGAATAGATTTCTACAGTTGAAGCCACCCGGTTTGTGGGGTTGTGGGACAAGGTTACAGCAGCCTGGAGAACGTAACACAGGCCGTGGGGGACACAGTGGGGAGACGCAGGTGGGAGGTAGGCGCTGGGCATGGCGGGGAGTTCGAGGTGCGGCTGGGACGTGAGGTGGGGATGAGGTTGAAGCTGGGGGTTGGGGGGTTGGGCTGGATTTGGGTTTGGGGTTCAGAGTGGGGTGGAAGAGGAGAGGAGGTTGGGGGTGAAGGAGGAGGTTGGGGTGCAGTCTGGGGCCAGGGTTGGGGCTGGCGATGGGAAGGGGGTGGGGTACAGAGGTTAGGGAGAGGCATAAGGTCAAGGTTGGATGTGGCTACATGGAAAGGAGATGGGATGGAGGCTGAACTTGAAGGGAGGGAGGGAAGGAGGGTTGAAATTGGGGGTGCAGAAGGGATTAGAGGAGATGAGACCAAAGCTCATGATCCTTATCATAGGACATGGGGGTGAGGTTGAGGCCGGCAGGCGGCGGGTGGGATGGGTCCGGGGTGGATTGGGGGCGGGTGGATTGGGGGTGGGGTGGATTGGGGGAGGGTGTGGAGACACAGCTGGGGCCAGGGCTTGGTGATAGAAATCAAGATTTTGGGGGGAGGGGGCTGGGCGGGGGCTCCCGACTCACCTGACAGAGGTTCCTTCATCTTTGGGGGCTCAGGGACCTTGGGCGGGGGCTCGGGAGCTGCCTCGCCTGCGGGCACCACCCTCTCAGCCAGTGACGCGCGGCGGGGCTTGGGCCCGCGTCCCAGTCTCAGGAAGGCCAGTCTCCGGGCGGCCTCCCCAGCCACCTCCTCGTCGCCCTGGGCTCGGGTCCCCTGAAGCCTGGCCAGGAGGCCAAAATCTGCTGAGCTCCTGCGTATCCCTGGTGTCAGCACTCGGCCCAGGAAAGAGCGGGACTGCCCATCTCCGGGGCTGCCTGCCCGCCGGCCGGGGGTCCAGCCCAGCCGGAAGGGGGCCAGGCCGGCCAGCTTCTCCAGGGTGGCACGGCGGCGACACGATGTTCCGTTGGGCAGGCTCCCCAGCTCCCCAACCTCGTCTTCTTCCGGTCCCGGAACTTCCTCAAAGGGGTTCCGAGAGGACCTCAGAGGCAGCGTCCCCGCCCGGGGCACCTTAGGGTCGGCCACCCCTAGACTCTTCAGGATGGGCATCTTGACAGGCAGGGGCCTGGGAAAAACATAAGTGGTGTTGATAATTAACGCCTCTGGGTGCCCAGCAACGCAGGGCCTGCGTGCCAGGCACTGGTCTGAGCATTCACTAATCCCATGAGGCTAGTGCTATTACTATATGCCCACGTGGCAGATGAGGAAACTGAGGCTCAGAGGAGCAAAGGTGCTTACCGAAGGCCCCACGGTGATTCAGGGACAAAGCCAGCATTCGCGCCCAGACCTGTCTGATTACCCTGACCGTTGGCGTTCAGACCCTTTCCCTGCCTGACTTCCTGTCTGGGTGCTCATCACCTCTGTGGACCCTCCCACTCTAAGAGGAAACAGGCTCAGAGAGGGGAAGCGTCTGTCCCAAGGCGGCACAGCCAGCGAAGAGGAGAGACTGCATGGGGACTCGGGCCCCACCGTCTACCCGGACATCAGTCACACACATGGGCACCTGCCTCGTCTCTCCCCTGTCCAGCCAGCACACCTGTCACCTCTATCCCGCCTTCTTCTTCGCCTTAGCAAAGCCTTACTGGGAAATGTCCAGAGCAGGCAAATCCAGAGAGACAGAAAGGAAGTGAGTGGTGGCCGGGGACTGGGAGACGGGGGTGGGTCTTAATGGGTGTGGCTGCTTAATGGGTACAGGTTTCCTTTTGGGACATGAAAATGTTCTGGAACTACATAATGTGGATGGTTAACAGCACTGTGAATGTACTGGAATGCCACTGAATTGTACGCTTTAAAGTCAAATTTTTAAATAAACTTATTTACTTATTTTGAGAGAGAGAGAGAGAGAGAGAGCAGGGGAGGGCCAGAGAGAGGGGGAGAGAGAGAGAATCCCAAGCAGGCTCCGTGCTGCCAGCACAGAGCCTGAGGCGGGGCTCGACCTCACGAATCGTGAGACCATGACCTGAGTGGAAACTGAGAGTCAGACACTTAACTGACTGAGCCACCCAGGGGCCCCAAGATTTTATTTTTAAGTAATCTCTACACCCAACGTGGGGCTCGAACTTACAGCCCCGAGATCAAGAGTCACACGCTCTACAGACTGAGCCAGCCAGGCGCCCCATAACTTGAACTTGGTGGGGCACCTGGGTGGCTCAGTCGGTTGAGCATCCAACTCTTGATTTTGGCTGAGGTCATGATCCAGGGTCGCGGGATCGAGCCCTACGTTGGGCTCCACACTGAGCATGGACCCTGTTTAAGATTCTCTTTCTCAATAAACATTTAAAAGATTCTCTCCCCCCCCCTCTCTTTCTCTCTCAAATAAAATAGAACAAAATAAAGTGAATTTTATCCCACCTCCTCAGTCCCTCATCTCCTCCCTCTCCATGGCCCCTGCCCCAGTCCAGGCCCCCTCCCACTTCCCCCCTTTCTCCCTGGTCTCCAAGCTCTCGCCTTGGCCCCTCCAGCCCACCTTTGAGGATCTCGTTAAAGCACAAACTTGCCCTGCTCTTTCTCTTAACGTTGCATGGCTCCCCAGTACCCTTGGCGCGAAATCCAGCCGCCCTTTCCTGCCAGCTGTGCACCTCACCAGTGCTATCCCACATTCTCCCCCTCCAGGCTCCTCTGGGTGCCGGCGTTTGTTGATCTTTCTACCTGGACACCTGTTCTCCCTGCACCACTCAGGCTTTAGGATCCAGCCCCCAAGGCCCTCTCCTCCAGGAAGCCCTCTGTCATGCCTAGGCTGAGTCGAGTTTTCCGCCCTCAGGATTTTCCCCATCCCAGCCCTCCCCACTCTGAGTTGTCAGTGTCTGGGGATGAGTCTGTGTCCCCCACCGGACTGTGAAGTCCCTGGAGGGACAGGGTCGGGCTGTCTCAATCACCACTGCGTCCCCAACTCCCAGGGCAGGCGCTCAGGAAATGAATGGGTGCTAAACAGGAAACAAAGGAAGGAGGCAAGGACCTCATTCCTTGTGGGTGAGGAGTCAAGCTGGAGAGGTCAGTACAGAGCAAGACGTGCAGGGCCTCGGAGAGGAAAGCCGCGAGGAGGGACTTGGGCTTTTTCCCGAGGACACTGGGGAACTGTGGAAGGGCGCTTTTTAAAATGATGAAATCGTTCAAAGACTCGGGAATTCAGAAAAATTTAGAAAACAAATAAGCACCCCCTCTGCTTCCAATCCTAGCTGCGTCTACTGCAAACATTCTATTTTGTGGCTATTCTGTTTCTATGGCTCAGGCTTGGCTGTTGTTTGGGTGTTGGTTGGTTTGTTTGTTTGTTTGGGGTGGGTTTTTTTGTTTTGTTTTGTTTTTGTTTTTTTTGGGGGGGGTCTTTTTTAGAATCGAGCATTACAAGATGCACTCCCCGCCCCCAGCTCTCCTCCCTTGCCCTCTTCCCAGGACAGTAGCATCCAGAATGCGTGTCTCCCCAGGCCAACCCGACTTTTACTCTTAAGCCTCCGTAGCCTTGCATCCAGAAACAATGTATCGCTTTACGGGGTTTCAGATCCGCTCTGTGAAGGCTCTCCTACTAGCACCCAGCAACTTGCGCTTTGATGGTGGTGTTTGGACTCACATACATGGGAGAGGTATCCGTGCCTATCTCGGTGGCTCTAGTCGATTTCAGTGTCGCGTTACTCTTCCACTGTCTGGCTTTGGCAAAACTGTGTGAAACGTCAGGGGTTTCCCCACTCACCTCCTGCTAGACACATAGGTTGTTTTGAACTGGGACAGGTTCCGAGCAGTTGAGGGACAGGGTCGGGATTGGGCGGCCCCTTGGGGGTGCATAGAGCATCTGGAAGGAGGCTGATGCTCAAAGGGTCCCCGAGCTGGCTGGGCCGTGGGTAAGAGCATCTTCCTTTCATGTGGGAGCCCCCCCCCCCCCCTGCTTCTTTCCTCCCTGACTTCAGCCTCTGGACCTCAGCTGTCGTTCCTCAAGCCTCTCTCCAGTCTCCATGGTCCCCTGTCCTCCAGAGAGGCAGTCACCATGGCAACCCTTGCCTGGAGCCCCCATGGCTGTGGGCAATCGATACGAGCCCCCCATGCACACACCCACAAGTCGTGCACGGATTTCTCTGTCTTTCATTTTCCCGACTGGCTTCTGTGTGTTTCATCCCACAAATGGCTTCACCGTGTCCCAGCCCTGTGTCCATCGTCCCCCCCCCCCCCGAAAATCCACATCCCCCTTCTACTTCCCTGTAACAGAAGCCAACATGACCCAAACTGGATCTGCCACTCCCCCACTGGCTCCCACCTCCATCCCCAAACTGGATCCCAATACCCCCCCAAGCCATTTCCAACATCCTCAGACCCCGCTGCAACAGTTTCTCCAAAGTGGCCCGGCCACTTTCCAGGCTCCACCACCCTCCACCACCCGCCTCTGCAAACTGGCTCCTCCGACATCCTGCCCCCTCCAGCCCCCTCATCTGCCTCCCAGTGCCCGGGCCCCTGACTCACTTCCGAGGCATCCCTCAAGCCCCCAGCCTCCCGACTCCCACAGGATGTCTTGGCCACCAGCGCTTCCCTCTCTGGGCTTCGGCTCCTCCCCCTCCTCCCCCCCCCCCTCCTCCTCCTCGCTGCCAGCCTTTCCCCAAAGCCCTAAACCCTCCACGGGCAGTCTGACCTGTTTGCAGAAGTCAGCACCTCCAGCCCCCAAGTCTGTATCTGGGAACAGCCCTTATAAAGTGTGCGTCCATGCTGGACCCCAGCCACACAACCCCAATCCAGACCTCGCCCCCAAACTATCCCATCATCAGCCCAGCCCGGTTCAAGCTCATGCACATCTTCACTCCGAACACCATCTCCAAGCCCCCATCTCTTGGGGATGTAGAAAAGCATCCACCGCTTTCTCCCAACCTGAACTCCGAGGGCATCAGACCCTTTCTCTCCTTTCTCCCTTGGTGGTCCCAGCTCTCCTGGCTCCTTTGAAGCTTCTCTGGATCCCCAGGGTCCCCAGATTCTTCACTGCACCCCCCTGCGGTCCCCGGCTCCTCCTGCCCTGTGGCTGGCACCCTCCTGAGGCCAGACCCCACATGCTGTCTTTGCCCCCAGCCTCTCCTGGCTTCAGGGCACATGTTCTCACCACCTCTGGTCCAGCCCAGGTCCAGGGGGGAGCCCAGGCCAGGGCGCAAGAATCCTGCCCCCTCCTCTAGCACACTCACCTCCTCGTCAGCAGGCGCCTTCGTCCCTCTGTCCCTGCTGCTGTCCTGCCCTGAGGACACTTCAGCCAGAACTGCTGAGAGCTTGGAACTGGGGGGGGGGGGGGGGTTAGAGGAGGTCAATTTCCTGTCAGGAAACCCCTCCCTCTCTGGGGCCAGGGGCGGGAAGGACTCTTTATCTGTCTGCCCTTTTAGGCCAAGCTGGGGTTGGGCTGGGAAGGACAAGGCCACAGTCTGGCCCCCACCCTCACCCCCACCCGGAATTGTCCCCCCCCCCGCCTGTTCTTCACGCCTTCCAAGGTGACAACACCATCCTGGGCACCCTGGGGAGACACCCAACGCTGGATGCGAGCCCAGAGCTCTCCTTCGGGTTCCTGGCTCTGGAATAAAGACAGGGAGGAAGGTTCTGCTGGCCCAGAAGCTGCGATCAGAGGCCTCAGGGCGTGGGTGGCATGGGGCAAGGCTCTGGAACTATAGTCCTCTCCCCTGTCCCCGGGTCCCTGTATGGCTCCCTCCTTCGACCTCATCCTGGCCTCAGCTCCAGCCTCTGTCCCTCAAAGGAGACATTCCCTGAACAGCAGAAGCCCCTTCTCCCCCCCCCCCCCCCCACTTCCTCTCTCCCCAGGGACTGGCTCTGATTCCTCAATTCCTTCATATCACCTTCCTCAATTTGAACGATCAGATTTCTCTGTCTCCCTTGTAGATTTCCTGACTCTCCCACTTGAACGTAAATCCAAAGCAGATTTTGCTTACCTCATTCATCTTTATATCCCTAGATGTGCGTCTGGCACATAATAGTAAAGGTTTATTAACCGAATGCACACATGGGGATAGATCAGAGCTAAGGATTGGAAGTTGGGGACGCATATGGCAGGTGCAGTGGGGGGGGGGGGCGCTGGGAATGGGTTGGGGGTTGGGTGGGGTTAGATGCAGGCTTTGGGTTACTTGTAAGGCTGGGTTTCAGGTTCAGATGCTCTTTGGGGCGCTCAGGCATCGTGTCGCAGGTGTTAGGCGTGGAACAAGGGATCACTTGCCTAGGCAAAGTTGGGGTTGGTGTGCGGTTAGGGTCGGGGCTGGGCTCAGGGATCCCTGCTTCTACCCCAGCCCCAGCAAGGGCTCTATAGACACCTATGCTGGAAGAAGTGGGTCAGGGGTTAAGATTCCAAGATCTGAAGGTCTCAGTTCAAGACCTGGGCCCTGGGGAAGGAGCCAGGTTGAGTGGCCCAGATTGGGGGGGGTTGGGGGGGAAGAGGCTCTGTCCTCACCAGGTCCGTGTGGACCCGTGGAAATCAGAAGGCAGCGACCAGATCTGGCTGGAACCAGATGACCTGTCGTGGGCGGTGACAGCTGTCAGATCCCCCCTCTTTTTTTAACTCAATATTTTATTGAGATATAATTCAGGAGCACCTGGGTGGCTCAGTCGGTTGAGGGTCCGACTCTTGATTTCAGCTCAGATCACGATCTCAGGGTTTGTGAGATTGAGCCCCGCGTTGGACTCCTTGCTGTCAGCTGGGAACTTGCTTGGGATTCTCTCTCTCTCCCTCTTTCTCTGACCCTCCCCCACTCATGCACACACACACACACACACACACTCTCTCTCTCTCTCTCAAAATAAACTTTAAAAAATTGTTTTAAAAAGAGGTACAATTCATATGCCATAAAATTCACCCTTTCAAAGTGCCCAATTCAATGCTCTCAGTATATTCACAAGGATGCAGCAACTGTCACCCTATCTAATTCCAGAACATTTTCATCACCTCACAAAGAAACCCATAGCCCTTTAGCAGCCCCCCCTTCCCCCCTTCCCCTCTGCTCCCAGCCCCGCGGCTTTCCCTATTCTGGACATTCGATATAAAAGGAATCACAGTAAGTGGTCCCTTGTGTCGGCCTACTTTCGCTAAGCATACTGTTTTTAAGGTTCATCATTTTGTAGCCTCCCCCCTTCATTTAGTCTCAGTCCCCTCATTTGGGAAATGGGGTGGGGACAGTACTGGGGTGAGGGGGGCGGAGCCAGGGTGAGGCCTGAGGTGTGGCGGGCAGGTGCGTGTAGGGAGGTGATCTGCTGCCCCCGCGTGGTGCATTGGAGAACTGCGGCTCTCCGCGCTAAGCCTAGGAAGGAGTGACTCAGCTCCCCCAACCCATCCCCGAGACCCCACCCCTCACCCTGCAGAGCCCTTGGGATCTCAAAACTTCTGGAACACCATCCTGAACTCCTCCCTCTCTGCACCCCACCATTCCTGAGACTCCTTGGGCCCCATCTGCTGAGTAACAATGGTAATGTCGCCCGCTTACGAAGTTCTAATATGTACCCATGTGAAGCATTTACATATGTAGTCATTACATACATAGTCTCTTACCGCAGACTGAGGTTGCTACTATTATGGTCCCGGGACAGGAAGCCCATAGTGCTTAAGAGCCCAAGTTCCAGAGTTTGGAAGCACTTGGGTTCAAACCTCAAGCCTGCCTGTCACCAGCCACGTAACCTTCAGCATGTGTACATGGGGCTGAGAATGACGGTCCAAACTCACAAGGTGGCAGAAAGAATAAAGTGCTCAGAGCCGGGCACAGAGGAAGCTTCTGTGAGTTTACGTAGCTGATAGTATCAACCGGTGATACGCTGATGAATGTTTGACAACCTGCTCTCTGGGGGTTGGGGGGGTGGGGAGCCTCGATATGCGGCGTTTGCCGTCTTCCATGGTGTCAATCGTCCCGCCAGGGCTCATTCAAGTTACCAAGCTTGGACTCGGTGATGTGAAGCCACAGTGATGTCAGTGAAAGCATTTTGGGGGGAAGAGATGCACAGAAGCTCATTAGATAGTTGTTTCACCACGAAGGCACAATAGATGTAAATGACCGCAGGATCACAGATAATAGCAAAACGTAGTGAAATAATTAGGTTGGGATGCGCATTTGTTACCTTTGTTTTAAGTGTAATTTATTTAATTACGTGTTTGCATACTTTAATTTTTTATAATGGCTGTCTTAACCGGTTCCAAAATTCCTGAGCCTTTAACAGGCAGCTCGCTCGAGCTGACTCCCAACACACTGGTGTGAGCATCACACCCATCTTTTAGAAAGGCAAACTGAGGCTCAAGAAGATGGTCAGACAGGGGCAGGGCATGGACCCGATCCAAGGGTTGTGGGATTGGGGGGGGGGGCAGGACTGTGCAATGCCCCTCTTTCTTTCAGGCCACCCTAGTCTAGAGGGGATGGGTGGCCCCCACTGCAGAACCTCAGGGAAGCCCTTGCCCTCCTCTGGTTTCAGCTTGCCCATCCCGACAGCAGCTGCACCCGGCAGGTGCATACCTACACAGGGCTCTCTGGCACCTGCTTCAGCCCTGCCAGGAAGGCAACATGTAGATCCTTGCTCTCGCTTTGTAGATTGGGGAACTGAGGCCAAGGAGGGGCCAATGCCTGCCTTGAGTCACAGAGCTATAGGGAGAAATCCTCAGACCCCAGCTGGAGTGCACAGGAGAGGGGCCCGCAGCCACAAACCTGGGCTCTGGAGTTTTCTGGGAGGTGGGAGGCGGCATTGCTAGAGATCGTGGTCAGCCCTGGGCAGCGGCTCTGCCTAGCACACTACGCCCCCAGCGCCCTCAGCTCTGTTCCCAAGAACTTCCTGGGCCCCTCGACTGAGCAGAGGGTGGGCTGGGAGGGAGAATGCGGACAGCGCCGCCGTCTGTCTGGTTCGTGTCTCTCGGGGCTTCTCTGCCTCGGTCTGTCTTGTCTTTTTATCTCCGCTCTCTTCACAGGTCTCTGCGTCTCTGTGTGTTATCTCTTTGTCTCCTTTTGCCTCTCCCTCCGTCCCCGTGTGGGGGTCTCTCAGTCTTTGTCGCTCTCCGTGTCTCTGTTGTCTCTGTATCTCTGTCCCTGTGTGTCTCTCTTTCCCTATGTTTCTCCCTCCTTTATTAATTAATTAATTAATTAATTAATTTAGTCGCTCGGGTCTTTTGGCTCCCTCTACATCTCTTTGTATGTCTGCTTGTCTCCCTACTTCTGTCTCTCTAGCCTTGTGTCTCTTTGTCTCTCTATCTCTGCATCTCTCTATCTTTCTCTGCGTCTCTGGCGCTCTGCCTAGGCGTTTCTCTCCCCTTCTCTTCCGGTGAGTCTCCGCTCTCCGGTGAGAACACGCTCCCCTACCGACGCGCCCAGACCTGCCTCCGCCCCCGGAGCCCCCGGCTAGCCCGGGCCTGCGCCTTTAAGGGCCGGCGGCAGAGGGCGGGGTCTCCGCGGCCCCGCCCTGCCCGCCCCTCCCCCTGACGTCCCTTCCTCCCCGGCCCCTCCACCGCCTCCCTCCGCCGCCGCCCGGGCCGGCTCCGCGCCCCCTCCCCGGCCCCCGCCCGCCCGTCTGCCCGCCGCCCCCATGGCGCCCCGGGCCGCCACTGCGCGGGGCCACTAGGACCCTCGGCGTCCCCTTCCCTTCCCCGCCCTGCCCCCTCTCCCGCGGCGCGAACCCGGGTGTCCACGGCACCCAGCTTTTGAGCTCGCGTCCCCAGGCCGGCGGGGGGGGAGGGGAAGAGAGGGGACCCCGGGACCCCCGCCCCCCCCCCCACCCGGCCGCCCAGTCCCCCGGGACCCGGAGAAAATGTCTTCGCGGACGGCGCTGGCCCCGGGCAACGATCGGAACTCGGACACGGTGAGTGGGGCCCGGCCCCTTGGGGAGCGCCGGTCGGGTTCAGCCGCCGAGCCCCTCGTCCTGGTGTGCCCCGCGCCGCGCGAGCCCCTACCTTCGTTCCCCCGGCTCGGCCCAGCGTGCCACCTCCCGACCCCGGCCCGGACTTCCAGGCCTCTCGACCCTCCCCCACTCCAGCCCAGCCCGACCCCTGCGGGCGCCCCTCTCCCGGGACCCCTCTCTTGTCCCTCTGCAGACCGCTTCCGCTCGGGTCTCTCCCCTCCAGGAAGCCCCCTCCCCTGCCTTCCAGGAGCCCCTCCCTTCTCCGCGTGTTCTTAAGCCCCTTCCCCTCCTGGCTGCCTGCATCCGACAACTCGCCCCCTCCAGGATTTGCAGGGCTCCTGACCCCAAGGCCCGGCCCTGGCCCTCTCCCAGGAAGGCCCGGCCCAGTCCCGCCTCTGGCTCCGGCCTTCCCCATCTGGATGTGGGTGCCGGGCTCCCCAGGACCCCCCCTTCTCTCATTCTCAGCCCTCCGCCCCTCTGGATCCTCCCGGATTCTGTGGGCACCCCCTCACAGGAAGCCGGTTTCCACCTTTCCTGGGCCCAGGGCCCTTTCTAGCTTGTTCAAGGTCTCTCCACTCCCAGGCCTGGTCCCTATCTTCCAAGCAGCCCTGTCCCTGGATTCCCAGTACCCCGGCTCTCCCCCAGCACCCCCCTCCCCTGGACCCTCTCTGGTGTCTTCTCCCGAGCAGCCTTGGCCTCCAACTTCCAGGCCCCTAGCCTAGTCTGACTATTTCTAGGCCCTGGGCTAGTCTGACTCCAGGCCTCATCCTGCCCGTATCAACTCCTCAGCTCCCGGCAAGCCCCCTCCCCAAACCCCCAGGACCCCCTTGACCCCCTCCGAGGCCAGGAGCTTCCTCACAGGACACCACTCTTTCCACTGATCTCCAGGTCCCCCCATCTCTTCTGCCCCAGGGCCTCCCTCTTCCTTGTGTGTGTGTGTCCGGGGTGGGGGGGGGGGTTGCTGTCTGGCCTCCCAGGGAAGCCCCCTCCTCAACTTTGGAGGCCTCCCCCAGCCCACAAGGCTTGGCCCCAGATCCTTCTTCCAGAAGACTCCTGGACTCAAAGCGTCTGGTCTGGTCTTAGCTGTAAGACCTCAGCTGTTAAGACCTTAGCTCTTCTCTTGGAGGTCTGTCTGTTGGAAACCTCCTCCCCAAGTTTCTAGGCCCTTTTGACCCCCTCCAAGGCTCAGGCTTTCTTCTCCTTGTCCTCTGGGACTTGCATGCCCCGAGACCTTTCTCTGCTTCTGAAGACTGCTCCTAGAAACCCCGCTTCTTTAACTTCTAGGAGTTTCCTTGGCCCCTGAGTGCCACTTCCCCATGGCTTTAACCCTTCCCAGGCCCCCTGTCCCTATACCACAGCCCAGAACAATCCTGGGAGACCCCCCCCCCTCCCCATCTCCCTAGTTTCTGATTACTCTCAGCCCTTCTAAAGAGCTTCTCCCACCAACCAATGCCAGACTTATTCCCAGCTGGGGTCTTTGTCCCTTTTCCCTTAGACCTCTGCCAGGTCCCTGCGTACACACACACACACACACACACACACACACACACACACACCCCTGCCTGCCAGCTGCCCAGCCACCCTCACTCCAGATCTCCACCAGAGAGATCTGTCTCTGCCCCTTCCTCTTGCCAAACCCTCCCTGACAGAGATCCCCTCAACACCGTGGTGCCGCAGCCCACATACAATAGGTCGTACTCTGATTTGGAGTCTCCGATGAGATACCCACCCTTCCCCCCCGCCCCCAAGTCCCTCAGGAAGTGCCAGGGAGCCCACAGGCCTGGGTTCAAATGCTGGCACTCTCTGCCAGCTGGTTTACACTGTGCCCTCAAACACTGAGGGTCGTCTTCTCCGAGCCTCAGTTTCCTGTTCTGAAAAATGGGAATGCTCAAGTCCCTCAGAGGATTATTCGAGATGCCATGGGTGAAGCCCGGCACAGAGGACGCTCTCTACACATGTTCACTGCTATGGTGACTATGGACATGAGTCAGACGGGCCGTGGAGTCCCAACCTGGGGCTGTCATCAGTTGTCGCGTGCGCTTACAGATCCCCTCCCTGCTCAGGACCTCAGTTTGTCTCTAAGTAGGGTTGATGATAGCACCTCCCTGTTAGGGATGTTTTAAGGAGCCGAGAGATGCCGGGAGCAAACCACGCTTGTAGCTGTGCTGTTATTGTCATTTTGATTGTTCTGATAAGCATGGGTTCAAATCTAGTTTCTGTCCCTCCCTCGCTGTGTGATCTCAGGCAAGTGACCTCACTTCCGTGAGCCTCGGTCTCCTCATCCGTAAAATGGGGCTCATCCGAACGCTTCCTCCTCTTTTTTCGTCCAGATTTGTGCACGGTGGGCATTTGAAGAGGGCTAATCCCCTTCTGTCCTCTTGTCTCCTCTCCTCCCAACTAGTCTGTAAGTCCTGCTGGTCAGCCCTGGCTGGGGCTCACCTCTCCCTCTGGAATCGGAGGTCGCAGGCTCCTCCCCTGCTCCCGAGTTACCACGACGACAGCCATGTGGGGTCACGCTCCCCCACCCCAAGTCCCAGGCCCCCCCACCGCCCAGCCTCTCTGGAGGTTCCCTAGCAACAGGCCCGGTGTTGGGGCGCCAGCCGGGCGGGAGGGAGGGAGCCGGGCCAGCTGGTGGTGCCGGCCAATTTTAGCTCCCGCCCCCAGCCCCTGGGGGCTTTGTCACCTACTGCCCCAGCTGCCCCTTGCAGGGGTCCCTCCAGCATGCTGCCTTCAGTGGGGTGCCAGCCCACCCCCAGTTGGCTCCCCTGGTGCCACCTAATGGGGATTCTTCTTCTCCAAGCCCTTATCTCTGTGGGGATCAGGGGCCTCATCAGCCAGGATCTCCACCTCCCTTCCCACCCTCCCTCCCCTGGGAGGAGACCTGGGGTTGTGAGCCGACTGGGCAGGAGGTAGGAAAGAGCTGGGCACTCGGGAGCCAGCAGGTCTGGGATCGAATCCCCGCCACTCTGCTTCGGTGCCCTGTGACCTTGGCCAAGGGACTTACCCTGCCTCAGCCTTGGGGTCCCTGTCTGGAGAATGTGGATCGTGACTGGTCGCACAGGGGAGGCCCAGGTGAGGACACAGCGGCCGGCCGGCCGGCCGGTGTGTGGCTGGGGCTGCAGCAGTGGTGGTCGTCTTTCAGCCCCTTGTGGGGACCATTGTCTTTCCTGCCTCTTGTGAGTGAATCGAGTGACCTTGACAAGGCACCTCTCTCCCCAAGCCTCAGTTTCTTGTCCGGAATATGAGGATGTAGGTCCTGCGGTCACCGGGCTAGCGTGGGAATTGAATGCAGATGAGGTGCCTCCTGGTCCGGGCCGTGGCCCGTATGAAAGCTGCTTAATAAAAATGATGGGGGAGTGTGAGTCCGTGCGCTGGGCGACGGTGAAGGCCATCAGCTCTGGGGTAAACGTTTTCCAGCTCTGGGCCTCAGTTTCCCTGCCTTAAAAACGGGGATGAGGACACATTAATGGCCAGTGCTCATTAAATCGCGGTCATCATCACTTAGTTAAGTAGCCACGCGGATTCCCTGCAGCAAGCCCTCGTCCTTGGCCTTCTCTCTTCCTCAGCTCCCTTTGTCCACCTGCTTCCCACCCCCCGCCCTGGGAAGGGCACGGGGGCAGCACAGGGTCTGAGCAGAGCCGCCTTGGCTCGGGCCTCTGGCTGCCTCCGTCGCCTGCACCCTGGGCCCCAGCGCTGAAAGGGAGGCACAGTCCCTGGGGCTGACAATCAGGACAGGGCAGCCCGGAGCAGGCAGTGACCTGCGGGGGAGAGGCCCAGGAGGGACAGGACGGCAGGAACAGAACATCGGGGCCAGATGGGAGGGCTGGCGTGGGAGACCGCCGGTCAGGGCGTGGATGGAGCCACAGAGGTTCCCAGGGCGGTGGGGGGTGGGGGGAGCGACGGTTGGGGTTGGGGGAGAAGCAACAATGTTTTCCACGGAAGGAAGGTGACCGTGCAGGGCTAGCCCGTCAGGGCAGAATGAAGGACTGTTGGTCACAGTGTTTGAAGTCGGATTTGGGGCAAATAGGGAGTGGAAGAAAATGTTAGGGCCAGTAAACTGGGAATAAAATGTTGTTCATGGGCTTCAGAGCAGAGCTGCGGGGCCTGACAGGGAGGTGATGGGTGACCTGGGACGTCAAGGGCAGCGAGAGAGACCTGGGGCCCGGTGTGGCCGCCAGATTGAGGAGCCGGACTGGGGTTGAGGGCCGCAGCATTTCGAAGAAAATACTATGTGGTCTCAGCAACTAGACAAGGAAGTTGGGGGTAGGCCGCAGGGAGGGGTGAGGAGGAGGCCTGATGTCGGGGACCCCCGGCTGCTGCAGAGTTGGGGGGCGTTTATGTTCTTGGAGGCGTCTGTTTGTAGAGGCGGTGGGGGCGGGGGGACCCAAAGGCATTGTGCTTCTCTCGGGCCTGGGTTTGAGAAGGACCACGAAGGGGCCGGTGGCCAAGGCTGGCATCGACCGCCCCGGCCCACAGGTGCCATTGACGGTGGGATCGGGCAGGCGCTGCCCCACCGCTCACACTCTGTCTCCGCTGTCCAGCATGGCACCTTGGGCAGTGGCCGCTCCTCGGACAAGGGACCATCCTGGTCCAGCCGCTCCCTGGGTGCCCGCTGCCGGAACTCTATCGCCTCCTGTCCCGAGGAGCAGCCCCACGTGGGCAACTACCGCCTGCTGAGGACCATCGGGAAGGGCAACTTCGCCAAAGTCAAGCTGGCCCGGCACATCCTCACCGGCCGAGAGGTGAGTGGGGGGATGGGTGGGGCTCAGGGCCCAACCCTGCAGCACCCGCGTGCGTTGTGGGAGGTGGGGCGAGGTCAGACTTGGCCCTCGCTCTGCTTTGTGACCTCAGGTACATCCCTGGACTCTCTCCAGGGCAGGTCAGGACATCTCGGATTTTTCTAGAACAATCCAAGTAGAACTGGGCTACCGTGGGAATTAAATGTACCTGAGGTCCTTATTAGCCCAGGACTTAGCCCACAGTAAATGCCGTTTAGTAAAAATGATGTGGGCGGGGCGCCTGGCCAGCTCAGTCCGGTAGGACATGTGACTCTTGATCTCCGGTCCTGAGTTCAAGCCCCACGTTGGGCCTAGAGTTTACTTTAAAAAAAAAAAAAAAAAAAAAAAAAAGGTGTGAGGTGATGAAGATTGTCAACTCCGGAGTAAACGTTGTCCAGCTCTGGGCCTCAGTTTTCCCACCTTAAAACAGGAATGATGACGCATTAATGACCGGCACTCATTAAATATTGGTCATCATCCCTGGAATTGTTGGGAGCTCTCAGATGGCAGGCAGAGAACCGTGTGTCGTATCTCTAAGAATTCTCATGGCTTCTGTGGCTAGGCCTGGACAGCATCCCTGTGTCACTGGTAGACTTTGGTTCCACCGAACCTCGTGGCAATCTTCATGAGAACTCGCGAGAACTTGAATTCTCTCTCTCTCTCTCTCTTTTTTTAATGTTCATTTTCGAGAGAGAGAGAGAGAGACAGAGAGAGAGAGCATGAGTGGAGGAAGGGCAGAGAGAGGGAGACACAGAATCCGAAGCAGGCTCCAGGCTCTGAGCTGTCAGCACAGAGCCCGAAGCAGGACTCGAACCCACGGACTGTGAGATGATGACCTGAGCCGAAGTCGGGTGCTTAACTGACCGAGCCACCCAGGTGCCCCTTGAATTCTCAGTTAGGCACAGCCTGAGTCTCCCCACCTCCCCTCCGAGAGTGGGCATGGGTTGGGAGTATGGCAACATTATTGCAGAAGGGCCCACGCAGACCTTGTAATCTGGATATGAAGCCTCTCACTCACTCTTGGGAGGAGGGTATGACTCTTCTGTACCTCCTTTAGTTTTAGAGAACGTGGCTGGAGCGATTTCTCCTGCCTCGGATGAACTCTCTTCCTGCCCCCACGCCATCTACTCCAGACACACAAAAGATACCAGGCCCCAATGGTTTTATGGGCACGTTCTACCAAACATTCCAATTTTATGCCAATACTTCCAGAGACCAAGGAAAGAAATGCCGCTGCCCAGCTGATTTTAAGTGCTAGCTGGACAGTGACCAAAATGTCAGAACCGGCTCTGAACACTATGACGGGCCGGCCTTACACGCGAACATCGATACAAAAACCTTAAACAAAATCGGAGCAGATAGACGCGGGCACATCCATTAAAGAAGGCTGTGTGATGACAAAGCTCGGTTCGTCCCAGGAATACACAGTTCTTTTCAAATTGACAATTTATTCATGTACTTCGCCATATTCACAGACTTGAGGAGAGAGACCATATGATCCTCTCGATACTGGCATAAAAAGTGCGTGACAAAATTAAAAACCCGTTTTTGAGGATGTGAGGAAAGCTAACGGACCCTCTCCGGCACGGAGAACGTGTTGTTCCCCTCGTGTGGATCTTGAACATGATTCCAGGGGCTTCTTAGAGGACCGGCTTCTAAGGAAACAGGATCTCCCGGGGGAAGGGTTCTGTAATCCAGGATATCTGGAGGTGACCAGGCCCCAAAACCCTTCAGGGAAACGAGAGACCTAGAGCTGAGTTTGGCCCCTCGCTACTGAAAAACTTACGGTGCTCTGCCCCAAAGTGCAATTCAAAATAATATTGAATTCAAATTCAATATCAACCACACTGCAAGATAAATATAAGGAGAGTTTAATAACTTTCTGATTCTTCCTCCATGGTGACTGCCTCAAAGCTCTTTTAGAACAAGGGGTGCTGGGGCGCTTGGCTGGCTCAGTTAGGAGAGCATGCGACTCTTGACTTCAGGGTCTTAAGTTCAAATCCCACGTTGGGCGTGGAGCCTACTTAAAAAAAAGAAATGAAGGGGGCACCTGGGTGGCTTAGTCCGTTAAGCGTCTGACTTCAGCTCAGGTCATGGATCTCACGGTTTGTGGGTTCGAGCCCCACATTGGGCTCTGTGCTGGCAGCTCAGAGCCCGGAGCCTGCTTCGAATTCTGTGTCTCCCTCGCTCTCTGCCCCTCCCCCGCTCATGGTCTGTCTCTCAAAAATAAATAAACGTTAAAAAAAAATTTTTTTTAATTAAGAAAAGCCAAAACCAAAAAACTTAGGGGCGCCTGGCTGGCTCAGTTGGAGGAGCGTGAGGCTCTTGATCTTGGGGTCGTGAGTTCAAGCCCCACGTTGGGTGTAGATGTTACTTTAAAAAAAAAACAAAAACAAAAAAGCCCTTGTGTGATCTGAGCTGGGGTAGCCTTTCCCAGCTCAAGAGCCCTCGGCACTTTGATCTTTTCCCCCTTCCTTCCACCTCCAGGTCGCCATCAAGATCATCGACAAAACCCAGCTGAACCCCAGCAGCCTGCAGAAAGTGAGGCCCAGGGAGAGGGAGCAGGGGGGGGACAGGTCGGGAAGACAGTCTTTGAAACCACCCACCGTCATCTTTCTCTTTCTTCTGTTTTGGCCGTGTCCAGCTGTTCCGGGAAGTCCGCATCATGAAGGGCCTAAACCACCCCAACATCGGTGAGGAGGGGAAGAGGATGGGCTCGGAGGCTATGAGCTGGGGCACTTGGCAGAGGAGAGAGTCAGGGGACAGGAGAACCGGCAGTTCCAACAGTTAGAAAGACCTGTTTGCTCTTGGCAGTATTGCTGCTCGCTGGCTGGGTGACCTTGGGCAAGTCATTTCACCTCCCCGAGCCTCGGTTTCCTCCTCTGGAGTGGGGCTGATAAGGGACCTACTTCAAGGTCATTGTGAGGATTGGATAAGATCGAGCCTTCGAAACCCTTCCTTCAAAGCTGCGCTGTGGGAGCTGGTCTGATTATCGGTAGCAGCCGCTGTCGTTGTCATCGTTAGGCAGAGAGGGGAGGGGGGTCTTTACCTAGAGAAGCAGGATTTGGCCTGGCCTGGATGGGGCCACAGCATTTATTCATCCATTTGTTTGTTCACTCGGAAGTGTTTATTGAGTGGCTGCATTATGCCAGGGGCTGGGGACATCAGGCATAGGCAGCGAAGAAGACAGACACACACCTTGGCCTCACAGAGCCTGCTTTCTTGCGAGAAAGTAGGAAAGGTGGTGAAGTAGGGCTGAGGAGTTTGGAAAACGTTGCCATCAGTAGGGAGCCATTGAATGTTCGTGAGTGAGGGGGTTCTGGTTAGCACACGCATAGTTAGAAATGTGGGTGGAGTTGGGGGGAGTGCGTCTCTTCCCGAATAACCCCCTCCCTCCCCGGTCATTGCAGTGAAGCTCTTCGAGGTGATCGAGACGGAGAAAACTCTGTACTTGGTGATGGAATACGCAAGTGCCGGTGAGGCCTCCCTCCCCGCCCTGCCCACCGCGCCCCGCACGCCCCTCGCTGACCCCACTTTGGCCTCTGCCCTGCAGGAGAAGTGTTTGACTACCTCGTGTCACACGGCCGCATGAAGGAGAAGGAAGCTCGAGCCAAGTTCCGACAGGTGGGGGGGGGGGCGGGGGGGGTCACAGCTGCTGGCCGGGCTGGAAGCGGTGCCTCGGTCCCCGGGGAGGAGGGACGGGGCGCTCCGCACGGGTCTGGGCTGACCGCTGGCCCCGGGGGGCTTCGGCCTGGGTGGGAGTGAGGGTGGCCCGCTGGGTGCCCACGAGCGTGCAAATGCCCAGGTGTGAGGATAGCCTGATGGCAGGCGTGCGGGTGTGTGGGTAAAAGGACACGCTGAGGGGGTGTCTGGCCAACAGGGGTGAAGGGTGGAGCGCGGGCGGTGTTGGTCCGGGACTGTGCTGAGTGTGCTGGGGCCGAGTGTTTCTCTGCAGGTACGCAGCATTCTTACGTGTGTTTCTGGAAAGCCGGGAGGGGACTGGCCGTGGTGTCCCGGTTCTGACGCCCCTGCCGGGAGGGTGTCTGGGTGTCTGAGGCCGTCTGGGGGGTCTGAGTGGAGGCCTGCAGCCGTGGGTCCCAGGGGCGTTCCCTGCTGTGACCGAATCGGAGCGTGAGGCCCCAGCATCTCCGCCTGTGCCTCGGGGAGGCCTGGGGTCCTGGGTCTCGGTTGTGAGTAGGGGTCTGAGAGAGGCCGCGGGGTTCGGGGTCTCGAGGGACTGACCCTCCCTGCTCTCCCCTCCAGATCGTGTCGGCTGTGCACTACTGTCACCAGAAAAACATTGTACACAGAGACCTGAAGGTGAGCCCCCCCCCCCCCTTGCAAGCTCCCCATCTCGGCCCACAGACCCCCCCCCCCCCCACGCACACGTATTTGTCCCCAGTCCTGCCTTCAGTCGCCCTGGGGTTCTCCAGTAGCCTCCGCATTCCCCCCTCTTCTCCCGTGCTCCTCCCTCAGCATCCAGGGCTCCTTGACTTTTTCCCAAGCTGTTTCAGCAGAGGAAGGGCCAGCAGATAGGGGAGCAGGTAGGGCGGCGGGGACAGGAAGAGAGAACAAAGGGAAAGAGACAAAATGTCCTGGGGCGCCCCGCACGGTTCCGTGTGTGCCGAACAAGGACACAGGCTGCGATAAAAGGGTTCGCCACCCTCAGAGCCTCTGGAGCCTTGGCATCTCTCAGACTTTAGAACATTCAGGAATCTTCGAGAACCGAGGTTCATAGAGCCCCAGAGTCGCAGGGCCTCCGGGTCTCAGAATCACAGGCCTCTCAGAAGTTGAGGAGGACCTTTGAGAGGAGCCCCCGAGGCAGCCCCCGGGCGGGGAAGGGACTCAGCCAGCCTGGACCCCGGCCGCCTGGTCGAGGTGAGCAGGGGCAGCCCCTCGAGCCCTGCCCCCCACCCCGAGAGAGCCACACTGAGTCAGGGCTTCTTGTCCTAGACCGGAGAGAGAGAGAAACGTTTGTCCTGCTCAATCAATCGAGTTGTCTTGACTATCGTTTCTTGAGCCACCTACTGTGTGCTAGGCGCTGTGCTTTAAGGAAGGTCTTCTCGAGGTATCTGTAGTGAAGGACCAGGTTTGTTTTAATATTTTCAAGTGATGGATACGCTTGTGAAGTACATACAATAAAGGTGAAAAAAAAAAAAGTCCAAAATACAAGACCTAATTTAAAAAAAACAACAACTATGATTACATTCAAAAGACATAAAAAATCAACTGTCACGTTGCTGAGTTTCTAGACGTTCTCTCTGTGGGTACCCGCCCTCTGAGAAAGCCCCTTAGAGGCTTGGGGGTTTGTTTGCCCTGTGCCGGTGCTGGAGATTCCCATCACCCGGAGGAGGCACGCCCCCTGGTGGAGGGTCCTGGAAGTGGCTGAAAGGGATTTCGGGGATCTGGTTGGTGCACCCAGTGGGGAACCAACATAAGGGACCAGCCCACATGTGGGGTTGCGGCTGGATTGTGGAGCCTCAAATTCTGGGACCAGAAGTATCACCCCTGAGCGAGATCGAGAGGCCATTACATTGAGGTTTGGGGACGATCCCTCTGAAGTGTGTGTCTTTGGGGGTTCGCTCCCCCCTGTGGGGTTGGAGGTGGGGAGGGTGGGTAACCCCGAGGGTTAGGAGGTAGGGAGACCATGAGGAAGCCAGAGGTGCTGGCGGCCTGACTGGGGAAGGGCCGTGGTTGGGAGGGGCCCCACATGGACGACACTTTGAAGGGTGGATCTGTGTGCCCCCAAAGCCACAAGAGGCAGGGAGCTGGAGCCTCCTTCCAACGCCCAGGCCATGGGGACACCGTTTCTGCCACTTTCTTGCTGTGGGCATGACTTGCGTCCTCCCTAAGCCTCTGCTTCCTCATTCGTGAATGCATTCCCCGTCATACGAACACGTACCGCCAAAGGTAGACAGAACCTTGATTTTTTTTTTCATTTTTCATGGGTCTTGAGCAGTCAGTCCTCATGTTTGTTTGCTTTTTTTTTTTTTTTTTTTTTCCTGCTGGGTAAACTAAGGCCCCGAAAGGGGCAGGAGGTCGCCTGAGGACCCCCCGCTCTGCAGACCCCATAGGATAATGCCATACGGCATTTAGGATTCACCGAATCCTCAAACAGCCTGCTGAGACAGAAGCTGTGATTATCCCCCTTCTGCGGATGAGGAAACTGAGGCCCAGGCAAAGCCACTGCCCCAGGTCACAGGGGGAGCAGGGGACCAGACCACAGGCTGTCCAGGCGGGCCGGCTCAGAGCCTGTGCTCCCGTCTGCCATCGGCCACACACGTCCACCTTCTACCCTCTCCCAGGCCGAGAACCTCTTGCTGGATGCCGAGGCCAACATCAAGATCGCCGACTTTGGCTTCAGCAACGAGTTTACCCTGGGCTCCAAGCTGGACACATTCTGTGGGAGCCCCCCGTATGCCGCCCCGGAGCTGTTCCAGGGCAAGAAGTACGACGGGCCAGAGGTGGACATCTGGAGCCTCGGCGTCATCCTGTACACCCTCGTCAGCGGCTCCCTGCCCTTCGACGGGCACAACCTCAAGGTGCTGGGCGGGGCTGGCGCGGAGGTCTTGGTCTCCTGGGGAGGGTCTCTCCGGTAGGCCCCCAGCCCCTCCCCCCACACCTCCTCTGGAGAGGGCCAGAGGGGCGGGGCTGGACCATGGGTGAACCTTGAGAAGACAACCAAAGTGGGAAAAGCCAATCACAAAGGCCACCCATCATACGATTCCATTTCTATGAAGTGTCCAGAACGGGCAAATCCCTAGAGGTGGGAGCAGATGAGTGGGTATCTCAGGCTGGGGGAGTTGGAGAACAGGCTTAACTGACTGGTGATGGCCACACCTCTCGGGGAATGTACTCGAAACCTTTGTATAGGGTACCGAAACCTTTGTATAGGGTACCGCAAACAGAAAAATCCCTGCCCCCGGGGGAGGGAGCAGAGCGGGGCCAAAAACAAAATAAATAAGCAAAATGCATAATATTATGTCAGTGTCAAATACTGACCAGTGCTGGGGGGGGGGAGGGGGTGCGTGGAGGGGTGGGAAGTATGTGGTGAATGGCAGGATGGTGTGAGGTTTTCTTCTCTGACCTTTTGGGGGTTTTTTTTAATGTTTTGAGAGAGAGTGTGTGAACAGGGGAGGGGGAGAGAGAGAGGGACAGAGGATCTAAAGCGGGCCCTGCCCTGGCCTGATGCGGGACTCGAACTCCCGAACCGTGAGATCATGACCTGAGCCGAAATCAGGAGTCAGACGCTTAACCCCCGAGCCACCCAGGTGCCCTCCGTTCTTTGACCTTTTTATTCTGAAACGTGACCAGTCTATGGAGAAGTCGCAGGACTGGGACAGAGAACACGTAGGACCTTTCAGGACATGCTCCAGCCACGTTTGCCATCAGTCTGTACAGGCACACGCCGTTGCCTCTGCCATTACTGATGGGACGTTTGGGGGTCGGCCGCAGACACGATGCGCCTCTGTCCCTGCAGGGGACACACAGCAGGTATCTCCTGAGACTGGACGTTTTCCTGTCTACAGTCACTCTCGGGAAAATCCAGCCAGGGTGCAGTCCTGGCCTGCAACCCACGACCATCCTCCGATGTCCCCAGTCGTCCTGAGAATGTCCTCGTAGCTGTTTTTCTCTCGCACCGGCACTCGGGCTCCCGGGTCGTCTGCAGCTGACCTGTGTCTTTCATCTCCTGTCACGTGGAGCAGCAATTCTGTCCCGCGTGGCATGGCTTTGTGGCCATCAGGCCACTTGTGCCACAGGGCCCCCCTCGGTTTGGGGTGACCCGCGTCTCCTCGCGATGGGGTCCCAGGGGTGCGTTTTGGGGCAGGAATTCCACAGCCGGGATGCTCGGTCCTGCTCGAGGTGGCCCGCAAGGAGCGTTCAGAGGTCAGGAAGCCACTACTGGGGACAGGCCACCAGAGCAAGGACCTGAGTGATGAGGAGGAAGGAGCCCCTTCTTCACAGAGGCCTCAGCTGAGGCGCTGACCCCTCTGAGCCTCAGTCTCCCCTCTGTTCGGTGTCCATAAGGTAACCAGCTATGTAGCAGCGACTCGAGGGCTCGCTAAGATCAGACGTGCGAAGTGCTCACCATCACAGAGTAATCTCTCTGAGCCCCGGGCATCAAGCCAAGAGACTTTTTTAGAAGGCTAGGCCACATCCCACCTGCCCCAGGCCCTTGTCACCTCCTGCTGTCCTGGTTTCCCACCCTCAGCCTTTCTGGGCAAAGGAGACATGCGGCTAGGGACAGGTCCCCGCTCTGTCATTTCCTTGCTAAGCGACCTGGGACATACTCCCTTTCAGAACCTCAGTTTCCCTGTCCGTAAGATGGGGACATTGAGGGTATCCACTGACGGCCAGCCTGGGTGTCTAAAGCCCTCCACCAGGGCCTGGCATCTGGCCAGGGTGTTACACTTGGGAGCCACACTGGTGGTGGCGATGGCGATGGCCCCTTGGCGACTTCTCATTACCACGTGATAGTGGCAGCATGGTGCGGTGGTCACGTAACACGGGCTCCGGAGCCAGACTGCCTGGCTTGGAACCCTGGCCCTGCCATTTCCCGGCTGCACACTCCTAGCAACAGTGACTTAACCCCTCTAAGCCTCAGTTTCCTGGTCTGAAAAACGGGCAGCATAGCCCTGCTTCACAGCATCGTTGGGAGCACAGAGGTAACTTGCGTAAAGCACTCAGAACATGGCCTGCGCGGGGGTAAGTGCCCTGCTCGGAAAGTGATACTCGTTAGTATTAAATATTCACGACCCTCCGGGCTGTAGTGATCTGGAGACCCAGGAGGCTCCCAGCCCTTTCAGGAGGATGCCCAGGAGGGGAGCTCCCAGCCCAGAGCTCCACCCAGAGATTCCGCCCTCCCACCCCCCTACCCAACACCGGTCCCCCCTCCGTTTCCTGTCTCCCCCAGTTCTTCTTCAGGATGGAAGGGGCTGTCCCTGGCCTGCCATGCGGCTTGGAGTTTCTTTTCTCTGTCTTGGCAAGGTCCCTCAAAAAAGGCCCTTAAAAAAGAGAAAAAGGTCTGCCTGTAAATGGGCTCTCATGCTTTGAGACTGCCAGCGTCTCACAGTTCTTTGGAAAGACAGGCATGCCTAGGGAAGGGGGGAGCCGAGGGGTGGGAGACAGGAGGGCAGGATCCCCGCCCTCTTCATAAACCTAACAGTTAAGTCGCACTTACCCTGGGCCAGACGTGTGCTGTGCATTTTACTTAGGTAGCGTTATGGGTGCTGTGAGCCCTGGGTCCCCAGACGAGAAGAGTGAGGCCCGGGTGCTGACTCCCCTCTTCCTGGCTTGTAGAATTCGCTTTTCTCGGTGGGATTTCCTCTGAATGAAAAATGCTTTTTTTTTTTTTTTTTTTTTGGAAATGCCTACACCTGGTACGGGGTTCCCATTTTATAGATGGGCAGCTGTGGTCAGGAGAGAGGGGTGGGGGGTTCTGCCACCTGTCGCTTCTGTCAGGAGATTGGGAGAAGGATTTGTGTGTGTGTGTGTGTGTGTGTGTGTGTGTGTGTGTGTGTGTGTGTGTGTGAGATGGGTCAGGGAGGCCGGGTGGATCCCTCCCCCAGTAACCCCGTCCCCCTAGGAGCTGCGGGAGCGAGTCCTCAGAGGGAAGTACCGGGTCCCTTTCTACATGTCAACAGACTGTGAGAGCATCCTGCGGAGATTTTTGGTGCTGAACCCAGCTAAACGCTGTACTCTCGAGGTGAGCCCCGGTCCCGGCCCCCTCTCACTACAGCCTTCTTGCCCTCACTTTCGTCTCCTGTGCCCATCTGCCTGAGATCGCTGCTGGAAGGTGGGGGGAGCCGGGCAGCCCGAGAAAAGGCTCCCGGGCCCGTCTCGACGCCACCCCCAGCTTCGCCCACTCCCCGCCATGCCAGTAATTAGCTAATGAGCTCCTAGGCTGATTACAGGGTGCCGGGGACCCAGATGATGCGGAGGAGGGAGGTGACATCGGGAGGCTCCGACGGGGGGGGGGGGGGGGGGGGTGCTGGGGGTGTGGTAAGGAGGCGCTGGCTCTCAGGAAGCCCTCGATTCTGGGGTGTTAGGACTTGGAGGGGGTGGGGGGGGCAGGGCACGCAGCCCTACTTGAGGGCCTGCCTGGGAGACGAGGAACTGTATTTTCGCCGGTTTTGTCTAACGTCTGTCTTCCCCCTTCCCTATCCTGCCGGCGATTCCTGCAGCAAATCATGAAAGACAAGTGGATCAACATCGGCTATGAGGGTGAGGAGTTGAAGCCATACACGGAGCCCGAGGAAGACTTCGGGGACACCAAGCGAATCGGTGAGGGTCGGGGAGAGCGGGCGCCCCCGCTCCTCAGAGCCACGCCCCCCCCCAGCCAGGGGGAGGAGCTTCCCAGCACCTACAATACCCCTTTGATGAGCACAAGGCAATTAGGGAGAGTGAAGCCGGGGCTCTGATCCCCGTGCTGCTACTCGCTCGCTGTGTGACCCTGGGCAGGCGGCTTCCCCTCTCTGTGCTGCCATTGCCTCATCGGTAAAATGGGACAGCCATAGGACCTGTCATAGGGCTGTTGTGAATATTAAGTGAGTGAACCCACATAAAGCACTTGGTTTTGACTCTTAAGACACAAAAAGAAATCACAGCTCACTTCCAGAAATGTTTGGGCACAAGTCATTGGTAATCTGTACGTTTGGGGAAAGCCCCTATGTTGGCATGTGCCTCACCCGCCAACCCTTTGGTCTCAAATCCTCCAGCCTGGAACCCTTGAACTCTGGACCCCGAAGGCATTAGCCCCGCAAGAGCCCCTTAGGAGCCGTCCGCTCACTGGCCGTTACACAGTGGAGGAGACCAAGGCCACCGTCAGAGCTGGTTACATTAGTCAGGACTTTTGTGGTTATATGTTAATGGAAAACCCAAGCCATTCTGGCTTCAACCAATAATAATAATAGGCTGAGCCATTTGAAATTGGTATTTTTATGGGTCAGAATTTGTCAGCCTTAGCACCTTTATCTGGTATAACCTACAAGTGGTAACTTATTCACATAACTGAAAACGCCAGGGTATGTCGGCCTTCAGGCACAGCTGGACCCAGGCGCTCAAAGACAGTCGTTGGAAATCTTAGTGGTGGTTCCTGTCCCCGGAGGCTCACGTCACAGGAGCAAGCTGGCAACAGCATATACTAGGGGCCTGGATACCCCGTCAAGGAAAGAAGCCACTTTCCTAAATGTTCCAACTGGAAGCTCTAGGCTGGTACCCATTGGCTACCCCTGAACCAGGCCGTGGGGATGGAGTGCTCTGATTGGCCAGAACTGGGTCATATGCCCATCCTGAACCAATCAGTGTGGTTTGGGGTATAGAGCATTCTGAGTGGCCAGACCCGGGTGGTACGCCTGCCGTGAGCCAATCAGTGTGGCTATGGGGATGGACTACTCTGTTGGGTCAGGCCTGGGTGTTACACCTGCCCTTGGGGGCTTGGCGCAGGCAGGAGTGGGCCAGGTGATCCAAGCGGGAAAGAAATGTTCTTCCAAGGAAATCGGGTGCTGCCGGCAGGAGGGGGAATGGATACTGAACAGGCCAAAGAGCAGGCGTTGCTATGTGGGGCAGAAGCGAGTCCAAGGGAAGGGTCTGGGGAGATTGAACCTCCTCTCCATCCCCCTCTCCCAGAGGTGATGGTGGGTATGGGCTACACGCGGGAAGAAATCAAAGAGGCCTTGACCAGCCAGAAGTACAACGAAGTGACCGCCACCTACCTCCTGCTGGGCAGGAAGACTGAGGTCAGAAGGCGCCAGGGGCATTTGGGATGCGCGACGCCCGGGGTGGAGGGACTTCTGGGGCAGAGCGGGGGCAGAGGCCGAGGCTCTTCGTCTGTCATCCTCCTGCAGGAGGGTGGGGACCGGGGCACCCCGGGGCTGGCCCTTGCACGGGTGCGGGCGCCCAGCGACACCACCAATGGAGCGAGCTCCAGCAAAGGCACCAGCCACAGCAAAGGGCAGCGGACCTCCTCGTCCACCTACCACCGCCAGCGCAGGCATAGCGACTTCTGTGAGTATGGCCCCACGCCCTCCCCCACCGTCCCTGCGTTACATCGGGGTCACCTGCACCAGAAGCCCACTGGAGCCAGCTGCAGAGGAGAGCGGAGTTTTGCATAAAGATTGCAGGGATGGTACAGGGAACCTGGAGGCGGGAATGCCCAGCCAGGATCAGGAAGGGATTAGAAACTGGAAAAGCAGCTGGAGTAGACACCCTCTGTTCCTCTGGTTTTGCCTTTTTCTCTCACTTATCTCACCTTACCTTTTTCCTAGTTTCTCAATTCCTTCCATCTCTGTTTTGGAGACCAGCCCAAATGGTAGCATGAATCCCTTTGGTCCACTTGTCAGGCACAGAGTTCTCATGTCAGGGTCCACTTGGAATTTAGCCACTGTGATGGGGACACAGGAGGACACATTGCACAGAGTGGCTGCCGAGAGCTCGCCCTCTGGCTCTCCTCCGCGCTGAAAGGATGGGAGGCCCTTCCTAGTGGAAAGGGGCTGGGCGGACACCTACTTGGACCCCACATTCTGTAACTGAAGGATAGTCATCACCCACAGAAAATAGATCCCACAACCACCACCACACATTAGGCATGGACGCGTCTCTTACCTACACCCTCCTCAAATGTTAATCCTCCCAACTATCTTTCTTAAGATTCCTTTATTATTTTTTTTAATGTTTGTTTATTTTTGAGAGAGACAGAGCATGAACGGGGTAGGGGCAGAGAGAGAGGGAGACACAGAATCCGACGCAGGCTCCAGGCTCCGAACTGTCATCACAGAGCCCGATGCGGGGCTCACACTCACGAACCAGGAGATCATGACCTGAGCTAAAGTCTGACACGTAACCGACTGAGCCATCCAGGTGCCCTGCCCCCAACTATTTTTTAAGCAGCTTTGTTGAGATATAATTCACATACCGTACGATTCACCCAAAGTGGACAATTCAGTGGCGTTAGTGTATTCACAGAGTCGTGCGGCCAGCCCCACAATCCATTTTAGCCCATATTCATCGCCCCAGAAAGAAACTCCACAAGCCCTAGCTAGCCATCAACCCCCAAACCCCCATCCACCGCCCCTAGCCCCTGAGAACCACCAGTCTATTCCCTATCTCTACAGATTCCCCTATTCTGGACATTTCTTATAAGAAGAAGTTTACAACATGTGGTCTTTTGTGTCTGGCTTCTTTCACTTAGGCTAACGTTTTCATCCATGTGTTCGTGGCCCTTTTTCCACCTATAAGTAGCCGGATCGGTCCAGAAAGTCCCTAAGGAGCTCAAGACTCCAGCATTCTATGGTTACAACATGGTAACCTTAAAAAACACCCACATGGGAATCTTCTGGGTTCTCGGGGTTCCCGGAGGGTTGTCGACAGGTGCCCTGTGTCCGTCATTTACAGACCTTATTATGCTTCTGGGACTTCCAAGCATTAAGGTTCCTGAGAAATTAACACACAGACGTTTCAATTGTCTGAAGTTCGTGAACACATTCAAATCCGCTGGTTCTAAAACCGTAATCTCCTTACTAAGATGTTCTAAGGGACCAGATTTGTTTGTTTTGTTTTTGAAACGAATACAGTCACTTCCTTCAAAATTTGATAGTACAGGAGGGTAGACAATAAAAAAGTTTTCATCGAACGCCTGTCTCCCGGTTATCCGTGGAGGCAGCCACTGTTAATCAGTTTTATATGACTTCTTTTGGGGAGATTTTATTCACGTATAAATAAATAGAGTTACTCCTTGAACAATACTGGGGTCAGGGCGCCAACCCCCTGTACGTTGAAAATCCACGTATAACTTTTGACTCCCTGAAAATGTAACTGCTCATAGCCTGCTGTGGACTAGATGCCTCGCTGATAACATAGCCCGTCAACACATAACTTTGTATGTTGCCTGGGTTATATACTGTAGGCTTACCGTAAAGGAAGCTGGAGGAAAGAAAATGTCCTTAAGAGAATCGTTAGGAAAAGACAATTTGCAGTACTGGATAGTCTTTATCGAAAAAATCCCATGCGGCGTTCAAACGCCTGTTGTCCAAGGGTCAACTGTATATATAAGCTAGATAGGAAAAGGAGAGGGGCGCCTGGGTGGCGCAGTCGGTTAAGCGTCCGACTTCAGCCAGGTCACGATCTCGCGAGATCTCGAGTGATCTCGCGTGAGTTCGAGCCCCCCGTCGGCTCTGGGCTGACGCCTCGGAGCCTGGAGCCTGTTTCCCATTCTGTGTCTCCCTCTCTCTCTGCCCCTCCCCCGTTCATGCTCTGTCTCTCTCTGTCCCAAAAATAAATAAATGTTAAAAAAAAAAAAAAATTTAAAAAAAAAAAAAAAGATGTATAAATATGATGCTAACGTAGTCACGCACCATAAAGGTAATATTCTCACCTTTTAAGGCAAACGATTGCCTCTGAAGATGTTCATGTATAAATATGTAGATAGAGATAAATAGAAATAGATCTGCACATTTCCCCTTTTGGGTACAAATGATAGGACCCCGTGGACCTCAGGCGTTGCCTTTTCTGCTCTAGAGTCCATCGTGAAGATCATTCTTTGTTGGTACACAAGCAGCTTCCTCCTAGCTGCAGAGTATTACATCGTATGGAAATACCTTGGGGCGCCTGGGTGGCTCAGTTGGTTGAGCCTGCGACTTCCGCTCAGGTCGTGATCTCGAGGTTCCTGGGTTTGAGCCCCAATTGCGCCCTGTGCGGACAGCTCAGAGCCCGGAGCCTGCTTGGGATCCTGTGTCTCCCTCTCTCTCTGCCTCCCCCTCACTCACGTTCTGTCGCTCTCTCTCCCTCTCTCTCTCAAGAATAAATAAAGTTAAAAAACAAAAAAAAAAAGGGGTGGGGAGAGAAAAATATCGTGGGGCACCTGGGTGGCTCAGTCGGTTGAGCGCCGGAGGTCGGCTCAGGTCTTAGCTCACCGTTAGTGAATTCGAGTCCGGAGCCCGCGTCAGATCTTTTATCCACCCCTCCTCCCACCCTTCCCCTGCTTGCACGGTCTTTCTCAATCTCTCTCTCAAAAATAAATAAATCTTAAAAAAAAAAAAAAAAAAATCTTGACTTGACTTAGACATTCCCCCAGAGACGAGCACTCAGGCTGTTGCCAGTCTTTCGGCCTTAAAAGAAAAACAAGGCTGCCGTGAATAAACCTGCGTGAGGATCACATATCATGTACGTGGAGTTGGGCGGGGGGATCAGTGCACGCATTCGTCACCCGGACAGATACTGTCAGAATGGCCTGCGCGGGAGCTTGTAGCCTGCGTGGGGAACTCTCGGGTTCCGAGGGTCACCCAGAGTAGGTTCGGGCCTTTCCAGGGGACGCGAGCCCTAAACTGCCCCCTCCCTCCCCCAGGTGGCCCCTCCCCCGCACCCCTGCACCCCAAGCGCAGCCCAACCAGCACCGGGGAGACGGAGCTGAAGGAGGAGCGCCTGCCAGGGCGGAAGGCGAGCTGCAGCGCGGCCGGAAGCGGGAGCCGGGGGCTGCCCCCCTCCAGCCCCATGGTCAGCAGCGCCCACAACCCCAACAAGGCAGAGATCCCAGAGCGGCGGAAGGACAGCACGAGCACCCCGGTGAGTGGTCCGGGCTGGGGGCGGAGACCGCCTGGTGCACGTTTTCCAGACCCTGCTGTTTCCCAGCCTGCTCCCCCAGACCACCACGCAGGACTCCTGGTTTCATTCATTCATTCATTCATTCATTCATTCCATAGACATTGGAGCGCTCTCTCTCTCTGCCGGAGCTTGTGCGTGACCGCTAGTATATAAATTAGCATTCAGTGTCAGAAAGAAGCAAGGTACTTGCTTTAGGTGGGAAGGACTTTATTTATTTACTTTTTAAAGCGTATTTATTGATTTTGAGAGACGTGGAGCGTGAGTGGGGCGCAGAGCCTGACTCGGGGCTCGATCCCATGAAACTGTGAGATCATGACCTGACCTGAAACCGAGAGTCAGATGCTTAACCAACTGAGCCCCCCAGGTGCCCCAGAAGAATTTTTTAAAAATATTTATTTATTTTGAGAGCGACAGAGCGTGGGGGAGGGGCAGGGACACAGAGAGGGAATCCCAAGGAGGCTTCGGAGGGTCAGCACAGAGCCTGATGTGGGGCTCGATCCCGTGACCTCAAGATCACGACCCAAGCCGTTATCAAGAGCCAGACAGACGCTCAACCGACTGAGCCACCCAGGCACCCGGAAGGGTTTTAATACGGGGAATTAGGTACTTACAAAGTTGTCAAAAGGACCAGCAGAGCAGGCAGGGGATGATTAGACCCACAGGGGTCACACCACAGCACAGCAGGTCTGACCCGCCACAGGGGCTGCTTAGCCCCTGGCACTGTTGAATTACCGTCACATGGTGGTGACGGTAGTCCGAGACTCAGAAACTTTCTTCTCTACCAGAAGGGCCCCTCGATGCCCGGAAGTCTGGAAAACGGGCACTGGGGCCCTCCGGAGGCAAAGACCCTCATCCCGTGACCTTGCCCGTGGAAGGAGGAGGCAGAGGGGACATGAAGGCAACTTCCATCCCATTTCCACCTTCCAAATCTTCCCGCGGGCAAAGGTGGCCAGAACCAGAGCTCCAGAGGAGTCTGGGGAATATAGTACTGGGCTTCCCTGCCTCTGCAGCTCCTTAATGTTTTTTTAATGTTTATTTATTTTGTTTTATTTTATTTTTTGAGAGAGAGGGAGACACAAAATCGAAGCAGTCTCTGAACTGTCAGCTCAGAGCCTCCGATGTGGGGCTCGAACTCATGGACCGTGAGATCATGACCTGAGCTGAGGTCAGACGCTTAACCATCGGAGCCATCCAGGCGCTCCTTTAAAATTTTTTTAATGTTTGTTTATTTTCTTTAAGAGAGAGAGAGAGAGACAGTGCAGCCCCTTAAAATAGGAAGTTGAGAAACAAACACAGGCCCCACAGCAGAGACGAGGGTGGGTGGAGACAGGTCATAGGAAAGCGGTCAGCACTCTGAGGCCCTACAGACCAGAGCTTGAATTACATTGGTGACCTGTGTGGCCTTGAGCAAGTGACTTCACCTCTGTGAGCCTCAGTATTCCACCCTGTGAAATGGGCTCATCAGAGGCCTTAGACTCTTGTGAGGCTCTGATAAGGTCTGGGACATAAACTACCTCCCATAGTGTCCAGCTCAGGAAGCACTCAATAAATGAAGGCTCTTGTTACTTTGTTTTAATTTACTTTAATTTTTATTTATTTTTGAGAGAGAGAGAAAGAGAGAATGAGCAGGGGAGGGGCAGAGAGTGAGGGAGACACAGGATCCGAAGCAGGCTCCAGGCTCCGAGCTGTCAGCACAGAGCCCGACGCGGGGCTCGAACTCACGGACCGCAAGATCATGCGTGACCTGAGCCGAAGTCGGACGCTTGACCGACTGAGCCACCTAGCTGCCCCGGCTCTTGTTATTGTCAAGGTAAACCCACACCTTAAAAAGGTAGAAAAGAAGAGGAAATTAGCCCCCAGAACGTAGAAGAGGGGAAGTAACAGACGGTAATAAAGGAGAAAACAGAAGGACCCTAGAGAAAACCCAAAAAAAGCTGCAATCTGGTTCTTGAAAAGGTTGGTGCGATCATTGGACCCCACGAATTACTAATAGCAGAAGTGAAAGGGGCACCTGGGTGGCTCAGTCATTTGAGCGTCCCACCCTTCATTTTGGCTCAGGTCGTGATACTATGGTCGTGGGATTCAGCCCCGAGTCAGGCTCCACGCTCTAAGAATACTTGGGATTCTCTCTCTTTCTCTTTTTTTTTTTTTTTTTTAATTTTTTTTTTTTTTTCAACGTTTATTTATTTTTGGGACAGAGAGAGACAGAGCATGAACGGGGGAGGGGCAGAGAGAGAGGGAGACACAGAATCGGAAACAGGCTCCAGGCTCCGAGCCGTCAGCCCAGAGCCCGACGCAGGGCTCGAACTCACGGACCGCGAGATCGTGACCTGGCTGAAGTCGGACGCTTAACCGACTGCGCCACCCAGGCGCCCCTCTCTTTCTCTTTTTAAAAGAAAGAGGGAGGAAAAAACGAAGAAGAAGGAAGCTATATTCTAACATAAAGAGACAGTCAAAACGCATTAGGAACCACCTTATGCCCATAAATGTGAGAGCTTAGATGAAATGGATAGATGCCTTCAAAAAACACAAGTAACTAAACTTGTCCGAGAAGAAGCAGAAAATCCGAACCGCCTTATATTCTTGTTCAAGAAACTGAATCTGTGACTTAAAACTTTCCCGTAAAGAAAATTCCAGACCCTAAGTGGTGGGATTCTGCCAAACACTGAAAGAAGGAATAACACCAGCCAACTTTAGACAGGCTTCCAGAGGATAGAAAAAGAGGGATCACTTCTCAGCTCATCTGGGGAGGTGGCATAATCCCGATGGGCACCCCGTGATCCAAGAGAGCCCACAGTCCCATGCGGGGGTGGGGGGGTGTCTAAGGGGATAGACGTCAGTGATACGAAGTGATCAGGGCTGCAGCGGGGGCCCTGAGAAGGCTCCTGACTCAGCCGGGGGCCAGAGGCGGGGGCATATTATGAACCGACACCAGAAAGTTCCATAGGTGTGTGAGTCAAGGGGAGAGGTGGGAGGAATAGCCAAGCAGGTGGGCTAGCCTGTGCAAAGGCCAGGAGGAGGCACCAAATGTGCCCGGAAGAAGTATGCTCCAAAAAGCTTGACGTGGCTGGCCCGTACCCAGGTGGGGCAGAGCTGGGAGAGGAGTGAGCAAGGCGCCCCCCACCCCCACCCCCCCCAGGCACCGCCCCTGAGCCACCCTCCTCAGCACCCGTCTCAGCCACGTGACTCTCGGCCTGGGTTGCTGGGATGGCTCATTAACCTTCCCTTTCTCCTGGAGTAAACCATCACCTACCCGCTCTTGGCCCCCTGCCTCCTTCATAATGAGGGAGGCCAGAGAGGGTAATCGAGGAGTTAAGGGGTGTCCCTTCGCCCCCTCACTCCCTCCTGGCCGTGTTCCCCACAGAACAGCCTCCCTCCCAGCATGATGACCCGAAGAAACACCTACGTTTGCACAGAACGCCCTGGGGCTGAGCGCCCGTCCCTGTTGCCAAATGGCAAAGAGAACAGGTATGGAGAGGGGACAGCAGCGGGGAGTGGCGGGGGGAGGGGGGGGGAGGGGAGCAGGACCCTCCTTTGATCTAAGATGATAACCTTTGTGGGGAAGGGGTGCCGTGGGGACTGGGGAGCGTGCGTGTCTCTTCTTCCCAGAATCTACCCAGGTCCTCCTCCTCCCAGACCCCCCTGAAAATCTTCCCCTCTTAATTAATTAATTAGTCATCAGCACCAGGAAAGCAGTTTGCCCTGTTCTCCGCCTACGAGCCTTGGGAAACAGAGTTGAATTTTTTTTTTTTTTCTTCTTGAATGATCAATTTTTAGAACTTTGAGAGAAGCCCCAGAATGTCACAGCTTCAACATCCTCTTGTTGGCTGGTTTTCAGACTAGTTTTCCTGAGTCTGTTCGATGTCGTTCAGCTGGCAAGTGAGGGAAACCAGTGCAGACTGGCTGGAGCCTAAAAAAGGGAATGACTGAGTTCACATCGCGGTTCAAGTTCAGGAGGGGGGCGGGCTTCAGGGTCACGGCACCCCCGCCCACCGGGACTGTAGGGCACGACACCGAGGTGCACGCTGGGGAAAACCTGATAAACAGGTGGTACCGTGTGGTGGGGACAGGATGTGGGGTGCCCGAGAGCAGTGATTCCGTGGCTGCTAAGTCCTGAGTTCAAATCTTGCCTCCGCGCTCTGCTAGTAGGATTGTCTCGGCCAAGTCCCTGAGCCTCGCTTTCCTCCTCTGTAAAATGGGGCTGATGTTCCCTGCCTCTGGGCCCCGTGAGGGGGATCCGGTGGAGATCGCTTGTGCCCCGTACCTGGCACCGGTTCTGTGACACAGAAGGCATTTGATGCGTGAGCGCTAGTTTTGTGATTATTAAATAAAAATAATAATAGCGAATGCTCATCATCGGTAAGAGTACACCAGGCCTTCGTGTGTATTTGCTGGTTGAATGCCCCTAACGACTCCGTGAGGTAGACCCCGGTGTCTCCATTTCACAGCTGAGGAAATGAGGCACAGAGAGATGAGGGGACTTGCCCAAGGCCACACGGCTGGTGAGTCAAGGAGCGAAGATCCCACGCTGACTCCAGCGTGTGTCTCCAGTGTGAACGCCGTAACGCATAGCCTTCCAGTTCTGGCTTCGATGAAACCGAGGTTTAGTCTTCCCCGATACAACCAGCCAGAGGTAGGCAGGCAGTCTCCTCCAAGGACCCAGATTGACTCTGCCAAACTCAGCGTGAGGCTCCAGCTCCGGGACTGAGGCCAGTGCACCAGTTACCATTTCCTAACCAGAAGGAAGGACGGAAAGAGAGTGGAGCGCAGGCTACATTTTTTTTTTTTTTTTTTTTTTTCTCAGAGGCATGACCCAGAAATAGGACAAAGTACTTCTGTTTGCAACCCACTGGGCAGAGAATAGTCCCATGACCATCCCGAACTGCAAAGGAGGCTGGGAAATGTAGTCTCTCGCTAGGTGGCCATGTGCAACACGCCCGCTCTTAGAAGTTTGGTCACTAAAACAAGGAAGACAGATTCCAAGGGCGGGGCGGTGGCATCTGTCATAGTCAGGCCCTCCTGTCAGGACTGCGAGGGCCTGGAGGAGGGTCCTGGGACACTGGAGCCAGCACTGCCCACACAACAACAAAAGTTAGGAAAAGGGTCCCTTCTCACCTGTCAGCACATTCTCCTAAGTGCCTATGATGTTCACATCTATTCCTATCCCGAGTTTGAATAGTGATAGTTGAGACAGCAAAGTACAGTGTTTGCCAAGTTGACTTGGTCCCCGCGGTTTGGAGGCAAGTGGCAAGGGAGTCATCAAAAAATGTGATCTGAATCTATTCAGTTGCCGCGTTTGGAGAGAGGAGAGTCAGGATACGTTTGGAGCGGGTAGGGGTTGAAGAAAGGGCAGTTGGAAGAAGGGATGACTTAGGAAGACAGAAGAGTCCGTAAAACAACTAGGGTTATATAGTACACAGCCTGCCCAACTGTACATGGCAGCCCTTTCTCTGAGCTCTAGGTCTTTCGAGGTTTCTGATCTCAGGACAGGACAGTGAAGAATCAGAGGGACTGGGGCCTCGGCCTGCCTCGAGGCCCCACTCTGACTTGTCCCTCTCTGCCCACAGCTCGGGTACCCCACGGGTGCCCCCCGCCTCTCCCTCTAGTCACAGCCTGGCTCCCCCATCGGGGGAGCGGAGCCGCCTGGCACGCGGTTCCACCATCCGCAGCACCTTCCACGGTGGCCAGGTCCGGGACCGGAGGGCAGGGGGCGGGGGAGGCGGGGGTGTGCAGAATGGACCCCCCGCCTCTCCCACATTGGCCCATGAGGCCACACCCCTGCCCACTGGGCGACCCCGCCCCACCACCAACCTCTTCACCAAGCTGACCTCCAAACTGACCCGAAGGTGAGCCCCAGGGGACGTGGGGGGCAGGGGTGGGGTGGGGGGAATGGGACCTAACCTGTCTTCTGCTCTGCTCTGTCTTCTGTACCCTCACATCATCATCATCACCTCCTCCTCCTCCTCCTCCTCCTCCTCCTCCTCCTCCTCCTCCTCCGTCACCCTTCACCTCACCCCTCACACTACAGGGTTACCCTCGATCCCTCTAAACGGCAGAACTCTAACCGCTGCGTTTCGGGCGCCTCTCTGCCCCAGGGATCCAAGATCAGTAAGTCCCGCCACCCTCTGCTGTCCCCGGCTCTGCCTCCCTGTCTGCATGTCTGACCTGTGTGTCCGGGCGAGGGGAGGGGGACTCTGTGCGAGCGGGAGGGGCACAGGTTGGGGGATCTGGCTGTTCATTGACTCATTTAATAAACAGTAGTCTGGCCCCTGGAGCCGGGCTCTTGAGGGGCGGACCCTAGCTCTGCTGAGTGACCTCGAGGAAGTCACTCAACCTCTCTGGACCTCACTTTCTTCTGTAAGACGGAGCAGCAGTGACAGTGCCTTCCTCAGAGGGTTATCGGGTAGACTAAAAGGTGGTATAGAATGTTGCCTTGCAAAAATGACGTATGTTTACTTACTGAGCGCCTGGCGCGATCTTAGACCCCGGATGGAGGGAACAGAACGTGTAAAATCCCAGCCCAGGCAGAGCTGACGTTCTGCACGGGGGACCCAGACAGTAAATGAGTACGGAGAAGCCGGAAGGAGGGTGTGTGTATGTGTGTCCGTGACCTTCTGTACGTACCTGTGTGCCTCTGCCCACCCCCCCCACCCCCCCTTTCTCTTTCGTCTTCCAAATTCTTCAGTATCTTTCCTACGACCTGCACTAACCATTTCAGAATGGGCTCCCCCTCCTGGGCACGGAGACTCCCAGCCCTCCCCAGCCCAGCTCCAGCCAGCAGGGAGGGACCAGGGCTGAGGCAGGGGCTGCCCAGAGTCCTGGAGGCAGTGGGTTGGGGGAGGGGGCTCCGTGTGTGCAGATTAGACACTCTGCCCCCGCTCCCCTCCTCTAGGGTCACAGACGAACCTGAGAGAATCGGGGGACCTGAGGTCACAAGGTGAGTGCATGAGCCTACCCTGACTGCCACACCAGCCCCTCCCCCTCTGCCTGCCTCAGACCCAGCTGCCTCGTGTCTGCACCTCCCCTATCCACCCCCCCTACCCCCAACACACACACACCATTAGATGGGACCTGAGCCTCCTCCAAGCCAGCTGCCTGAATGTCCCTCTGACCCTTCTTCCTCTGCCGGCCCCTCTTATGGCCCTGTCCCCGTGACTTCCTCCGATTTCCACCCCAGCCATGAACATTGTCCCTTGACCATCTTTAACGTCAGCCTGTTCCACCTATGACCAACTCCTCCTGTTGGCACACCTTTCCCCCTGCTCTCATCCAACGAGGCATAAGTGTTGCCAGGAGCTCTAGCAAACATTACCTGTGCAGCCCCACATGGTAAACAGTTTAGACTTTGAGGGCCGGGTAATCTCTTGTCGTGCCGATTGGGCTGTGCCATAATCAGTACAAAACCAAGTGGGTGGTGTGGGGGTGCGATAGGCTTCAGCTTGACGCAAGCCCGGTCCCTGTAAAGACCCCAGTGCAAATAAAGAACCGCCCCCTCCGGTTCCAAAGGTCCCAGGACTGACTCTCATTGGCTGGAACTGAGTCACATGCCCACCCCTAAACCGATGCCTGTGGCCAGAAGGGTGGAGGACTCTGATTGGTGGGATCTGGTCATATGCTCAGCTTTGAACTAATCTTAGTGGGCAGGGAGGTGGAATGTGCTCATTGGCCAGAGCTGAGTCACGTGCTCAGCTTGGAGCTAAGAGGCCAAGGCCGCCCCGCCTAGACCAGAAACACTGGATGTGCGATGCATCTCAAAGAGGAGCAGCTCTTGGTACTTTAGGTGGGATGGTTCTTCATTGGGCTGGACCCACTCACACACTGCAGCACATGTATCATCCTTGAACCACCGCCCCCCCTCCCCAGCTTAATGCCAGCGGCACCCCCATCCCAAAACGTTATGGTGCTCCAAAAGCCTCCAGAAATTTCCAAATACCTCTGGAGGGACGGTTATGGCTTTTAGGCGAGAATCCCTGGTCTAGAGTGAGGACGGTTGATCCTCTGAGGAAAAAGGGATTATTCCCAGGAGGAGGATGTATTAGGAAACCAACCAAGCAAAGAGACTCCTCCCCCCCCCCCCCCCCCCCATAAGAGACAGGAATCAATTTCTCTGTCACATGAACCATGTGACTGGGCCAGGCTGGCAGGGCCCCTCTGTTCCATCAGGTCATGCAGGTACCCAAAGGTTCTTCGATCCCCAACCCTTAGGGCTCTGTCTTCCTACAGTCGAGGTTGGTTCTGGCCGCAGCCGGGGCGTTCTTATAGGAGGTGGGGCAGGAGAGCCGAGGGCTTGCGGGTTTCCTTGGAAGGGGGTTCCCTCCCCCCCCCCCCCCCCCCGGCTTGCACTCACATCCGGGACTTTTGCACTCGGGGCCGCAGCAGAGGCCGGGAAACGCAGTCTCCAGCCGGGCAGCCGTCTGTACCACTGAAACTCTGTCCCCGTCCCTGGGATCAGAGAGGGAGGTGGGTTTTGAGGGACGCCTAGGAGCCCGTCCCCGGGTGGGAAGCGTGGGTTACCTTTCCTCTCCTGTCCCCGTCTTTGACCCGTGATCTCTCCCCGCCCCAGTTGCCATCTACCTTGGGATCAAACGGAAACCGCCCCCCGGCTACTCCGATTCCCCTGGAGTGTGAAGCTGACCAGCTCACGCCCGCCCGAGGCCCTGATGGCGGCTCTGCGCCAGGCCACCGCGGCCGCCCGCTGTCGCTGCCGCCAGCCACAGCCGTTCCTGCTGGCCTGCCTGCACGGGGGTGCGGGCGGGCCCGAGCCCCTGTCCCACTTCGAAGTGGAGGTCTGCCAGCTGCCCCGGCCGGGCCTGCGGGGAGTTCTCTTCCGCCGCGTGGCGGGCACCGCCCTGGCCTTCCGCGCCCTCGTCACCCGCATCTCCAACGACCTCGAGCTCTGAGCCGCCGCGGGCCCGGGTCCCCTCTTCTTCCTCTCCCTCGTCTCCTTCGCCTCTACGGCAGGGAGAGGGGGCAGGGAGGGGAGTCTCCCTCCGTCATCACCGCAGCTCCCGTGAATCCGACGTGGGGACAGAGAGTGTCCCCTGCGCCGTTGTCCGGGGCCGCTGGGCAGGAGAGAAAAGCTTGGGGGCAGAGCAGGGGGAGCTGGCGCCTTCCTCGAGCCTCCAGCCGGTCCTGCCCCCGCCCCCCATCACCCCAACGTGGGGCACCTGAGGAGACTCTGGGGGCAGGGCAGGCGCAGAAAGGGAAACCGAGGAAACTTCCATTCCCACCCCCTTTCCCCCAACAGCTCAAGAATTAGGCCTTGGGCGGGGGCCGGAAGGGTTGCTGAGCCTAAAGACTGTAGAAGAGGGGAGGGGGGCTGGGAGTGGGGGTCAGAGAGGCAGATTCCTTCCCCTCCCCTGCCCTCCCCTCATGCTCGAACCCCCACCCCCCCTTCCTGCCCCAGGCTGGCGCGGGGCACTTTGTACAAATCCTTGTAAATACCCCCCACACCCTCCCCTCTGCAGAGATCTCGCGAGGAGCTGCCGGTTTTTAAGTTATTACACCCCCACCCTCCTCCTGTCAGCCCCCTCACCCGCAGCCTGTCGCCCAATAAACTTAGGAGAGTCCCCCCTTCCCCGCGCGGGCCCCGGGCTTTTCCTTCCCTGCCCTCACCTGCGGCTGAGATGAGGAGGTGCGTGACTTTGGGCCAAGTGGTTCCTCCTCTCCGAGCCTCGGTTTTCTCATCTGCAGAATGGGAGTAGTGGGGGGGGGGGTGAGGGTCAAGGATGATTGTGGACGAGGGCAGGACAGAACTCAGCCTCATCCAGGAGGCCCCCGGTTCCTACATCGGTCCCCCATTCATCCACTCACGTGCCCACCCACATGTTATACCGGACTCTAAGCCACTTCTTAACTCCAGTAGTACATTTATTCAATAAACAGTCATTGACCTGTGCCTACTCCGTGCCAGGCCCGGTGCTGGACACGGAGACACAAGGAGCCCCTGTCTGTGGGGGACGGGGGTTCTGACACAAACACTAGAGAAACCTTTGCTTTGGGGAGGCCGGAAGAGAACGTGAGGGGAGTCGGGGAAGCCACTCCAGAGAGGAGAGGATACCGGAGTTGGACTCTGAAGGACGAGTAGGAGTTGACCGCGTATTGGGTATGCGCTGGGCAAAAGCCGGTTTGTAGGAGTGCGTGATACGCCTTCAGAGAACTGCGGGTAATTTCGGCGTGGCTGCTATGTTGGGGCTGGTGGAGAATTAGCAAGAGAAATAGCGTGTTGGGACTAATAATCCATCTACACATAAGCAAAAGTTATTTGTTTGCTTATGTTCCTTAATAGTCTGGGGGTGCCCGACTTCAGGTACGGCTGGATCCAGGCAGCGGGCCACCTCACCTCTGGTTTTATTTTACCGTGACGTTAGTGGTTTCACCCACCTCATGAGAGTTCCAGCCTCTCATCCTTTTGTCTAGTTTCTGCAGCAGAAAGTTGTTCATTGCCTACTTTTGTCGAAAATCCCAAGACAGGCTCTTATTGGCCCAGAGAAGTCATGTGACCATCCCTGAACCAGTCACTGTTGCTCTGGAGTGGCCAGGCCCCTACCTAGAGCTGGACTTAGAGGGGTTCCCCAGAGGAAAGTCCAGGTGACCTTAGCCAGAGGAAGGAAATGGAAACTGAGTAGAGTTAAGCAGTAGGTTGGGGGGGGGGGGGGCGCAGAGGAGCTTGTTCACAAAAGGCCAAAGTGAGCGAGGGGTGGGCTATCATCCAAGGGCACTGGAGAGCCATTGGAGGATTGTATGTAGGGAAGAGGCTTAGTTGACTGTGCCTCAATCGCCCACTTGGGGCGTGGTAGGTTCTGCCCTTGTGTTCTTCATGGGGCTGATAGGAAACTAAAATGAAAAAGGGGGTTTGGTAGAGTCAGTGTGGAAAAATTCAGGGTCTGGGGCAGAACCGCATTCCTGCCTTAAGAGCGAGGCCAGAATAGGGGTCTGCTGCAAAGTGTATATATTGAGTCGTGGGAGTGGGTAGGGTGGGGACCCCACCAACCCTGTCTGGAAATCTCAATCCCTGAGGGCTTCCCGTATGCCCCGCCCTGTGCTGGGGACCTAGCGGTGACCAAGACTGCCCCAGCCCTGCCGTCATCAGGCTCAGTCTAGTGGAGAAGGCAGCTGCATCCTCAGTGATGATCCTGGGTCGGGGGGTGGGGTGGGCAGAGGCTGGGGAAGGCCAAGGGGGTGCCTGTCGTAGCCAGGGAGGGCTTCCTGGAGGAGGAGCAGCTCAGCAGCAACTGGGAGAATGATGAGCAGCTAGCTAGACATGGCGGGTAGGGGACTGGTGTTCTAGGTGGAGGGAACGGCTTGTACAGTGGCTAAGAGGCAGGAGAGAGCACAGCAACTGGCCTATGGCTGGCAGTGAGCAGAGTCACCGGGAGACACGAGGCTGGAGATGTTGGCAGGGCCCTGAAGGCCGAGGAGAGGGGCTTGGGCTTTCTTCCAAGGGCACTGGGGAGCCACGGCAAGGTTGTGAGCAAGGGAGAGGCAGGGGCAGGTTTATGCTGTGAAGGGAGCGAAGAAGACAGGTCGGGAGATTAGGGAGAAGGTCGAAGTGGGACAGAAGGTGGGGAGACAAGGGCCAGATTTGAGGCTTATGAGGCAAGATGGGCAGAACGGGCACCTGGACCGCAGATTTGGCTCAGACCGGGCCGCTGGAATGTTTGTGGTCTGTGTGGCTCCCCGGCGGCGGCGGGGGGGGGGGGGGGGGGGGGGCTGGTTAGAGGACGGAGCTGGGGTTAGTGATGGGATCTTCATTTGGGGACAGTGTTGTAAAGGACACCCTGACATCTGACAGATCCTGCCTTTCTCTTCTAACCTTCCCGTTTCAGCAATTTCCCTGGGAATTCTTGGAGACCTCCTCTGGCCTCAGTTTTCCCCTGGAAAACAGAGTACATTTCTTGATCTCTAAGGGCCCTTTACCTGTGTGACTTCAGGTTTGAAAAATTCCCTCCTCCAGGTCCCTGAGGACTCTGTCTACCCTTATTCTGCCTCACGTTTCCTTCTGAAAGCTTTGCCTCTTTTTGAGGCCGCCGCTCTGCCTTGGCTAGTGGAGACCTCAGCCTATTGGGTCGAGCAGAGGTGATTGACGTGGTCACCACCCAATACACGTTGACCTGCTTCTTGCCTTCTATTCCCCGCCCCTCCCCCTGGGCCCGACCCTCCTTCCTGGGCCCAAGCTCTCCAAAAGCTGGGTCCCTGAAGGCTTCGCGGGGATGCTGTGAGCCAAGCCCCAGTCTGGAGGAGGAAGGCGCATGGGCAAATGCATTAAGGTGGGAATTGCAGGGTGTCAGGAGCGAAAGTGTACAGACGGATCATGGGCGAGAAACGGGAGTGATGAGCCTTCAGGGAAAGGTGCGCACCTCAGTTTGAAGACTCGAAAACAATAGGACTGCATTCTAGGAGATGTGGGGAGCTATGGCAGGTTCTTGAGCAAAGAAAGGGAAGCTTAAAGGACTGGCAGCAGCTATGGATGGATGAGGGGAGGTCACACAGAAAGAGGCCGGTGAAAAGTATAACGGGGTATATGTGAGGAGATGCGTGTTAGGTGTCAAACCGGAGGCCCGTGGGCCAAATTCGAGTCTCAGACATTTTGTCTGGCTTACGTTTCGTTTCTCCCTGGTGAGCCTGGTGCTCTCCCTGGCGCTCTGAGATCCGAGCACGCGTGACTGATTGGGAGCGGAGGCCGGGAAGGGGCCACGCCTCTCTGGGTCTCAGATTCCTCATAGTTTTGGATTGGACTGTGCAGTTGCCTCATTTTAGGGATGGGGTAAGACATGACTAGGGAGGGCAAGCCGCACAGCGGCCAATGGCAAAAGTCCCTCGTCCTCTTGCTCAATTGCCATCGCACGAGAGCTAAGGCCACCATTGCTTTTATTTGTTGCTTTGAGTGTAGAAAAAGCATGAGCTCCAGATGTGCCTGACAGCTCTCCATTAGCCAGAGTTCCTGGTGGTGGGCGGAGCTCTGGGAAAAGGAGACTGTGGGGGAGGTTTTTCACTGGCCACAACTCAGAGGATGAAGCCCGTTGGTTGGAACTCTGGCTGGAAATGGAATTCTGAAAATGGTGGAAAGAGCCCCCGGTTGACCGAACCCTCCGAGGGGGGGGGAGGAGGGGGGCGGGGCTCCGATGGGCCGAGTCCTCCCTTTGGCTGGGGCTCCAGCAGTCGGCGGCGGGTGGGCTGGACGCCTATTTCTGGGCGGGGATCATGTCGTCGATGGACTGGCCCTTTTCCAGTTTCTTCTCCATCTCCACCATGAGCTTCACACCATCCACCACCAGCTGCACCTGTTCCACTTCGGACGAGCCCAGCCGATCGGCGTTGGACACGTCGAATACTGAGCCCACAGCAGCTGTGTCCACACCACCTGCAGGAGCAGGAGGCAGGGGCATAAGGAGCGAGCGGAGATGCAGGAGCGGGGCCTGCTGCCCCTGTGCCCACTGGGCTGGCCGCACGTACTGAGGGCCTACTGTGTAACAGGTTACGTGCATGCGGAGCCTCCTAAATGTCTATTCATGGGCTCACGCCTCCGGCTGATTTAGGTACCTCGTCCCTCAACCCTCCAACATGAAAATAGAGCACGATGGCCAAACGTGAGCTCTGGAGCGAGAATGCCCCGGGGTTGAGTCCTGGCCATCCTCTCCTTCATAGACGGTAAACCGAGGTTCCTAGGGGGCACGGGGTATACACATGCGTATTATATACCCATGATATCATATCGATTCCTACGGGATAAGGCGTGCGGATGCCCATTTACAAGAGGAGGAAACTGAGGCTCACAGAGGGGCAGCCCTCGTCCACCCCACAACTCGCGTGGGTGCTCCGCCTCCACAAAGGGTCCGCCCCCGACGCCGCGGCGCGCGGATGGAAGCAGAGCCGCACCTGTGCCCCGCTTCTGCAGGCGCAGACGGGTGAGGATCTCCTCGAACTTGGGGTGCTTGCTCAGGTGCGCCAGCTTGACGTGCACGCCTCCACGCAGCCCGGTGCCCAGGTTGGATGGGCAGGTGAGCACGTAGCCCAAGTGCTCGTTCCACATGAAGGGGTGGCCGGCCTTCTTGAAGATCTCCTCAATCTGAGGTAAGGGGAGAGGATCTGGGGTCAGCGCCAGGGGGCGCCCCCCGAATACACCCGCAACTCGAACGGGGCTGGGAGGGACACAGCGTGAGCACGTGGGTAGGGGGTGGGATTCCGAGAGGGTGGGACCGGAAAACCGTGAGGGGTGAGCTTCTGAAGGGAGGGGCCCGACGACCCTGGTGGAGCCAGGGCTTGAGAACGCTTTAGAGCCGAGTTCTTAGGGGCGGGGCTTGGGCAGGATAAGGGTGGGTGGAGCCAGGTGCTTGTGGGCGGGCTGAGGCATAGGGTGGAGCCGGCCTCTTAGGGGCGGGGCTTAAGCATACGCTGGACCTGGTCTCTTGGGGGCGGCTTGGGCGCTGGGTGGGGTCGGGTTATTAGGGGCGGGGCTTGGGCGCTGGTGGAGCCGTCTCCTTGGGGCGGGGCTTAGGCATGGGGTGGAGTTGGTCTCTTAGGGGCGGGGCTTGGGCGAGGGCGGAGCCGTCTCCTAGGGGCGGGGCTTAGGCATAGGGTGGAGTCGGTCTCTTAGGGGCGGGGCTTGGGCGAGGGCGGAGCCGTCTCCTAGGGGCAGGGCTTAGGCATAGGGTGGAGTCGGTCTCTTAGGGGCGGGGCTTGGGCGAGGGCGGAGCCGTCTCCTAGGGGCAGGGCTTAGGCATAGGGTGGAGTCGGTCTCTTAGGGGCGGGGCTTGGGCACTGGGCGGAGCCGGTGTCTTATGGGCGGGGGTTAGGCATCGGTTGGACCCGGTCTGTTGGGGGGCGGCTAGGGCACTGGGTGGGGTCGGGTTATTAGGGGCGGGGCTCGGGCGCTGGGTGGAGCCGGGTTCCCCGGGGGGGCGGGGTCTTGGAAAGCGGGTGGGGCGTTCAGCGGGGGTCAGAAGTCTCCCGTGAGAGGCAGGCTACCCACCTTCTGCAGCCCCACGCAGAAGCGGCGGAAAACTTCCTTCATGTTGCCCCCCTTCTCCATGGAGATGACTCGGAGGTGGTCTTCCTCGTTTACCCACACCAGGAAGCTCTTGTTGTCATTGTGCCTAGGTTGGGGCGCAGGAGGAGGCCAAGGGATCAGTCCCGCGTGGCCACCCCATTCCCGCCCCCTGGCAAAAGTACCCACCGCAAGGGGGCAGCGGGCCTGAGGAGTTTGAGGTGGTGGCACCGGCTCCTGAAAATCGCGGAAGCTTACACCTGTAGACCCTAACGTCCTAGAATCTGAGAAATCGCCAGTCCTAGGATCAAAGACTTTGAGGGTCTTAAGTCTTTGAACAGCGTTAAATTACAGACTCTTAGAATTTCAGAATCTTTGAAAAACAAAAGCTGGGAATCAGAATTGATAAATCTTGGAAATCCTACTTCTGGTCCCAGGACCAATCTTTCCATCACCCTGTGACATCTCAGATAAAACATTAAGATCTGGAAATGTCTGCAACCATGGAATCACAGAATCTGAAATTAGTGGAATCTTAGAACCTAAAAATATTTAAAATGTGTATGTCTTAGAACTCACACATTCTCCTGATCATCTGAAACCTAGGCTTTTGAAACCTTTGAAAATCTTTGCCTAATCAGAATCAGGGATTCAAGGATTCATACAAACCTAACTAGCAACAGTCGAAGATAAAACTAATAGCCGAGATGTTGGTCACTTACTATATACCAGACACTGGTGTATAGAGAGAGAGAGAGAAGGAGAGAAAGAGCAGGGGAGAGGAGCAGAGGGAGAGAGAGAATCTTAAGCAGGCTCCACGCTCACTGTGGAAGCCCAATGTGGGGCTCGGTCGGCACAGAAATGTTAAATAATGTGCCTGAGGTCACATCTAGTAAATGGCAGTGCTGGGATTGGAACCCAGGGAGTCTGGTTCAAGTCTAAGTCCCTAATTGCCACTTCCCTGGTCCAAGTTTCCTAAAATGTGACTCACAGACCACAAAGTAGGCAGGGGTGGGAAGGCGAGGTCATTGTCTGGGGCGCCTGGAAACATAATTGTTTTTATGGTGTTGGCTTTGGTGGAGGAATGGGGAGGGGAGTGGGGGGACTGGAGGAGGCTGGGGGGAGGGGACCTCACCAGATGCCGCGGGCGTCGGGCCAGTCTCGGGCCATGCCTGAGGCCAGCAGCAGTGGGGACACGGGCTTGTCGAACAGGAAGTGATCGTCAATAAGCTGCTGCTGTTCCTGCTCGGTCATGCTCTTCAGAGGGTAGTACTTCCCCTTGAACTCGCCTGTCAGGCTGTTGAGGGCTGAGGGGCCACACGAGGGAATGGTCAGCAGCCTGCGCCCCCACAATCTGGATGGGGAGGCCCCCGGAGTCCCCACACTGCTGCCCCCAACGAGCGTGGGGTTGGGCCCGTGGATGTCCTAACGGCGCCTGAACACTAGGACGAAACCCAAATTCGCGACCTGTCCCCGAAGCATGCTCCCCCCCTGCCTGCCCAGGCTCCGGGAACAGCCATGCCATGTGCTCGGCCCAGAAACAGGGAATCTCCCTTTCCTTGACCTTGGCATCCCATCCGCCTGGGAGCAACGGTGTGCTGGGGCCCCTTCAACCGGCCAGCCAGCCAGATGATCAAAATCTTAGGAATGTGGGGAACCATCAGTAAAAATTATTAAAATATACCATACATAATATTTGTGTACATTCATATGTAGAATGAATGTATATTATGCACATATGCATAATATATATTTCTATAATAGGTATGTATTTATATACATTTTATACATTTCTATGTAATGTTCTATATCACATACTATATACTTACTATATTATATTGTTAAAAATAACCTATATAGGGGCACCTGGGTGGCTCAGTCAGTTAAGTGGCCAATTCTCGGTTTCAGCCCAGGTCATGACCTCACGGATCGTGGGTTTGAGCCCTGCATCAGGCTTCGCGCTGAAGGGCCTGATTGGGATTCTCTCTCTCCCTCTCTCTCTGCCCCTCCGCTGCTCATGCTGTCTCTCTCTCTCTCTCTCTCTCTCTCTCTCTCTCTCCCTCAAAATAAATAAATAAGCTTTAAAAAATAATAATCATTTATATAAACTTACAATTAAATATATTATATTTAATTTTTTTAATGTTTGTTTACTTTTGAGAGAGAGAGAGAGACAGAGCCCAAGTGGAGGAGAGGCACATAGAATCCAAAGCAGGCTCCAGGCTCTGAGTTGTCAGCATAGAGCCCGACGTGGGGCTCGAACTCCTGGACTGTGAGATCATGACCTGAGCCCACGTCGGATGCTCAACCAATTGAGCCCCCAGGCGCCCCTTAAATATATTTAAAACATAGGTAATAAATACTCAAAAGTATTGCTTCCTAATTATTTTACTCTTTCTTTTAAATTTTAGAGAGAGGGGGCACGAGCAGGGGCGGGGTCAAAGAGAGAGAGAGAGAGAGAGAGAGAGAGAGAGAGAGAGAGAGAAAATCTCAAGCAGACTCCGTGCTCAGTGTGGAGCCTGACACGGGGCTCGATCCCACGACCTGGGGACCATGACCTGAGCTGAAACCAAGAGTCTGACGCTCAACCGACTGAGCCACTCAGGCGCCGCCTACATTCTTGAAGTTATTTTCATTTTTATTATCTACATCCTTGAAGTTATTTTCATCTGTATCTGTAAGGTGGGAATACTATGTAAGGATATGTTACCGCCCATCTTTTCCCGTCTTTCTATGACACCATGTTCGTAGCTCAAAATTGGCCGTGGTAGGAGAATTTATACCATAGAAATTGGCAGTCGCTATAGATTGGGGCTTTTTCTTTTTTCTTTTTTTTTTTTTGAGAGCTAGTTGTTTAACACTTACCAGAACAATATGCCTGCCCACCTTGATGATTCTCCCTCCCAAACATCCCTGCTGTCTCTCCCCATCCCGTTGCCTATCTCCTACCCCCACCTGAACGACTGTGCCTTCCCCTCACGGTCTCTCTGCTCCTACCTTTGCCCACAGTCTCTTCCCCACCCAACAGCCAGAGGACTCCATGGCTTCCATCTCCCTCAGAGTCAAAGCCAAAGCCCTCCCGAGGGCACACAAGGCTCTGTGCAACCTGGCCACTCATACTCCTCGGACCCCATCTCCTCCCCCCCTCCACTCAGCTCTAGCCACACTGGTCTCCTGGCTGTTCCTCCCACACACTTGCCCACCTCAGGGCCTTTGCACTTGCTGCTCTGCTGGCCTGGAATTCTTCAGCCTCCTTCCTTGTCAGTCAGGTCTCCTCCTTTCTAAGGGAGCTCCCCTGAGTCATTCTGTGACCCACCCTCGTTTCTTGGCTACGTGGCATTTGGGAATTATTCTTTTGTTGGTTTCTGTGTTCCCTCTTATCTCCTCACCAGGCTGACAGATCTGTGAGAGCAGCGACCTCATCCATCCTATTCATCATGAAAGCCCCCAGCTCCCTACTCAGGACCATAACAGCTGTAAATGTTTGCTTGTTGGATAGATGGATGGATGGATGGATGGATGATGGATGGGTGGATGAATGGATGGATGGAAGTCAGGTCCCTGGTATCTACAGGCAGAGATCTGCTCAGGGTGCCCTGACAGCCCCCCCAGACTTCCACCAGGGGTAGTGCTGCCAGCCATCACTCACCAAGCAGCTATGATTTACCAAGCTCTTTCCATGGAGAAGCAGGGCCAGAGCTGGGTGGCCCCAATGGCGGGCAGGGTGGGGGTTCTCACCTTCCACGGAGAGCTTCTCCACCGCCCGGCGCTCGCCCCGGGAGCAGTGGGGGGGCAGCGTGTAGCCCTTGATGCTGCGGCCCGTGCGGACGCGGCTGCTGAGCACGTAGTTGGGATCCAGATCGTCTCCGCCCTGGAGGGCAGGAGTGGGGGGTCAGGGCTGGGCATGCCGCCCAGGCTGCCCCTTCCCCAGCAAGCCTGTGACCCCCCAGATGCTCCCAGTTCTTACTCTCTGCTACTTTTTTCAGCTCCTCCTTGCCCCGCTCGCTGGGTTCTCCCTTCTCTGTCCGTCCCTCCATCTGTCTCTCTCCCCGCCCCTCATGTGTCCCTGTTTTTCTCTCCAAGCATCTCTTTCCCCACCTTGGCCCCCCACTTCCTGTGTCTTTTCATCTCCCTCCCTGGCTCCCCTCCCATCTGACCCCAGCCTCCTGGTCTGTCTTCTGTGCCTCTCTGCCCCTCTGTCCCTCTGTCTGCCTCCCTCCCTCCCCCATCCCTCCCCTCTGGTGGCGGGTGGGAAGGGGTGGCTGACCTTGAGGTTCTCATGGTTGAGATCGGTCTTGTGCTTGTCGGTGGGTTTGTAGCCCCCGTGCCGGTCCTGGATGATGGGGTCGAAGAGATCCTTGAAAACCTGGTAGGACTCCTCGTCGCCAGCCACACAGCCCACGGTCATGATGAAGGGGTGACCTGGGGGTTCAGGGTGAGGTCAGAGCTGCCTGTCCCCAACAAGGAAGGCCCGGGCTCCTGGGTCCAGTGTAGAATGTGTGTGTGTGTGTGTGCCTGTGAGTGTGTGTGTTTCAGAACTGCAGAGGCTGAGGGTTATGTGGATGGGGAGGGAAGGCTAGGAGAGGTCTAGGCAGCATCTGGGGTGAGGGCAAGGTGCTGGGGGCAGGGCAACGGAGAAAGGAGAGTCTTGGGGGGCCAGTTACAAGGTACTAAAAATATGACCACTTCAGAGTCCCCAAATCACATACTTTTCCTTTACCTAAACATTTTCAAAAGCTTATTAGACGATCGGCTCCCACAGATGACAAGAGACTTGAACAGCCCTCGTGTTCCCAGAGGGGAAAACAGGGGTCTGGAAGGAGGGGCCCTCCCTCCTCAATGGCACAGTGAGTTGGAGGCTAGGACGTGCTTTTTTGCCTCTGGTGCTGCTGACCCTCGCAGGGTCCCCTTTCTCCAAGGGGAGAAAGGACCACAGCACCAATGACATCCCCCCTCAGATCCCGAGTGCTGGCCCCGTACCAGGGGCTGCTCTAAGTACTTGTGTGCGCCGACTCCTATGTTTTCGCAACATGGGTGCCCATTTTTCGGATGAGGACACTGAGGCCCAGGGAGGTGGGATCGAGGCCTGGCAGGCAGCTCCAGAGCCCCCCTCCCCTACCCCCGCCATTCTGATCCCTGTCCCTGCTCCACCAAGGAGTCTTACCTGGGTTGTCCACACCTGTCTGGATGACGTCGTCCAGAGTGAACCCGGATGGAGTCTCCTTGTCCCGCAGCTTCTTGTAAATCTCAAGGGTCAGCGCCTTGGCCATGTGGTTGTTGTGCTTGCTGAGGTCAGGGTACTCCTCCTCAGGCTTGTAGTTCAGCTTGAACTTGTTGTGGGTGTTACCGAACGGCATGGTGGCGGCGTGGGGGGCCTGGTGGGCAGGGAAGGTGGAGAAGGTTAGCTCGCGTCCAGCAGAGACCAGCAAGGGAACAGAGCAAGGTCTGGGGGCCGAACGGGCCCGACGGCTGTGTGACTGGGGACAAGAAGGGCGCCCTCTCTGAGTCCCCGCGTCTTCACAGGATGCATCCGAACTCTATGGCTAAGATCCCAGCTCGGTCACACCCTGACAGGTGACCCCAGACTAATAATCTTGCTAGAGACAGTTTCTCCAGCTGGAAAATGAAACGGGGGGCCTTTGGGATGGAACAGTAATGCTGGCATGGATAAAAGCGTAGTTTCCAGAATCAGACAGCCCGGGTTTAAATTCCGGGTCTGCCAGTTACAAGACGCTTTGTGACCTTGGGCACCTTGCTTAACTTCTCTGTGCTTTCAGATTACTCATGTGTAGAATGGGGGGGGTCATAATAGCACTCATCCCATGGGGCTATTGGGAGCACGAAAGGAGCCAAACTACGTAAAGCACTTGGAATAGTCCTGGCTCACAATAAACATTATTTTGCTTGGCCATTATTATAATTATTGCTGTCATTTTTTTTTTAATTTTTTTAATGTTTATTTTTGAGAGGGAGAGACAGAGCACAAGCGGGGGAGGGGCAGAGAGAGAGAGAGAGAGAGAGAGAGAGAGAGAGAGATACAGAATCCGAAGCAGGCTCCAGGCTCTGAGCTGTCAGCACAGAGCCCGACGCGGGGCTCGAACTCACAGACCGTGAGATCATGACCTGAGCCGAAGTCGGCCGCTTAACTGACTGAGCCCCCCGGGCGCTCCTGTTGTTATTATTTTAAAGGTCTGTGTGAGGAGTCTCAGAGAAGGTGGAGGGTGTTGCGGAGAACGAGTGTGCGAGCAGAGAAGGGACATCCTGTCTACGGAGGTTCCTGGGTTCAAGGGATGAGCGGCAGGGTGGAAGGGAAGGCTGGGTGGCCGTCCCCACCCCTGTCTGCTGGCAACCCTCCCTCAGGGCTCAGTTGAGAAGAGCTCAGCTTCGGGAGTCGTCAGAGCTGGGTTCAAATGCCACCTGTGCCACTTCCCTGCTGTGTGACCCCCAAGCCGGTTGCTCAGCCTCTCTGAGCCTCTGTCTCCTGTGGACTAAGCCTTGCCTAGGGGGTGGCCAAGAGGACTCTTCAGACTCCATCATGAGGCCAGCTGATCACCTGCCCTCCCGTGGAGCTGGGGCCTGCTACCTGGAGGGCGGGCTGCTGTTGTTACTGTCGCGTAAGAGCCAGGAAGGAGGAGGGACTCTTCAGTGGCCGTGGCGGGACTGGGAGCTCGCTCCCGGCTCCAGGAGTGGGAGGCAGGTAGGACGGTGGGAAGGGAATCAGGACCAGGGGGGAGCCGAAGGCTGCGGCATCAGGCCAGGGGCGGGTGGAATTCACGACGGAGCTGCCGTCCAGGGTTGGGGATTATTTATAGACTCTGGCAGACTCCTCCTCCTCCCCCCCCCCAGCTGCTGTCCCCCCACCCCACACATTCCAGGGGCTCGGCTTGCGCCAAGTCAGCAGGCCGGAGACAGGTGGGCCAAGGAGGCCGGGAGGACACGCGTCCAGGCCTCGGGCCTCAAGGGCTTCCAGCCCAGAAACCCCCCTTCATGCTCTCCCACCCCCACCCTGCAAGAGATATGTCAGCAGAGGGCACGGAGGCAAGGCGGGGGAGGCCCAGAGACACAGACAGAAATAGCCCCAGCACCACACACACCGGAACAGAATCACACACATACACACACACACACACACACACACACACACACACACACACACACACATGCCTCCAAGCTCGGGGACACACCCAGGGTGCAGGCACCCGTGCGGGAGCCACAGAAAGTCCAGAACACAAGGTCACACTGTTGTGGGACACCACGGGGACCCACAGAATCACAAATGCCAAGACCCCGTGGAGCCTGCTCTCGCAGACCCTGTCGGTGGACATACGGACACTCCCCGCGGCTCGTGCCATCACCCCCACCCCCACCCCCCACCCCCCCGCCATTCTGGTGACAAACCATCACAATCACAGGCCCCCTGCAGCCCTGCAACCCCTCAGCCCCTTGCAGGGGTGACAGCTGGCAGCTGGCAGGACTCCCTTTGTCTCCAAGATCCCTCCCCGTGGCCCTGCGACACAGACCCTGCGGGCAGTGGGGGGGGGGGGGTCACAGGTGGAGGTGACTTCCAGACGCAGGGCCAATCTCCCCACACACCAACCCTCCTGTGTATAGGACCAGATCGGCTGCTGGCACCAGGGGGGGGCCCCCATTCTGGACCCCACCCTGATTCCCACCCCCAGCGGTACCTGGCTGGGCTGTGCTGAAAGGGGCTGTCTGTATCCTGGAGGCGACACTGACCCAAAGGAAGGGCCTGTAGCCCTGGCCTTATATAGGGGGGCCGGGCTGTGCAGCTGGGAGGGGCTGCCCCCCGGGGAAGGGAGCTGGAGGGTGGCTGAGCTTCTCACCTCGCTGCCCGGGCACCGTGCCCACCCTGAACCCAGGCATGCCTTGTGCCCAGCCCCATGGCCTTGTATGGGCTGCCCCAGGGGCTGAGCGTCACATCAAGCTGATTCCCTGACCAAGTGCTGAGTCGGGCTGGCAGGGACAGCTGGCCCCGCGCCCAGGACACGGGACCGTGGCAGGGGACGTCCCAGGCACGTAGAAGCCACCCTCCCCTGGCCCTGCACTGGGCCGCCAGCCCCTCCTATGCCCAGACCTCTCCTCCAGCCCCCAGTGGCCTTGACCTGGGTAAACACCGGGTCCTGAGCCCTGCACCTGGGGAAGCCTTGCAATAGGCCCCCGGGAGGCCCGGTTTCTGGTTTTGTGGAGACTTGCCCGTTGTCACCCAGCTATGGGGAGCACTTGGCCAAAGCCCAGGCTTGAACGCAGGGCAGTGTAAGCCCAGAAGCCTGTGCTTGGGTGCACAGTGAGTAGGGGGAAACTGAGGCTCTCCTGAGTCGAGAGGATTGGAACTCGAGGCCAGGTTGGGGGAAGGGGTTGCCCCCCCCCCCCCAGCCGCGGGGCTGACACTGGGAGATTTCCGCTGGGCTGGTGGGGAGGGGACAGGGAGGGACTCATCCTGGAAGGGAGCTTATTTTTAGAGGGCGCTTCGCTGTCGCCTCTGCAAAGACCTAGACCCCAGGCGCTGGGGCTGGGGGGACACAGGGACAGGTGTTGGGGGGGTGGGGTCGCCACGTGTCTGAGTTAATTATAACCCGGCGTGTCGGGTGTCCGGGGTGTCACCTCCTTACAAGGGCAGCCGCTGACCCGGGAGGCCGTCCCCGCCGCAGGGGAAGGGGGCTGGGCAGCCACTTGGGTCAGAGCAGAGCACCCACCCGCTCCTTCCCGCCAGATCCGGGCGGAGCAGGGACACTCCACCGTGACAGGGACCTGAAGGGCTGAGGAGCACATTCTGTGGACGCAGGGGTGGCTGGAGGAAGCTGCTTCCTCTGCCTAGAGGGCGCCAAGATTGCTGAGCAGGCGAGGCGAGTCCAGGGGCCAGGAGGAGTCCAGGGATCACCCAGGATTACAACCAAGAAGAGACCATCCTTTTTCCCTCTGGGGTTCCTCCCTCCTCCCAGGTGTCCCCCATTTCTTCCCAGGCAGGTGGGGACTGACCTAGGGAAAGGGGGGCCTCTCTGCCTTTCCCCAGATTCCTGGTGGGGAGGGGGTGCTTAGAAAACTTTTCCTTGGGGCCCAGCCCCTGGTCTCTCCACCCACTGTCCCTTCCCACCAAGGTCAGAGTGGCAAAGCTCTCCTGCATGGCTAGGGAAACTGAGGCCCAGAGAACCAAAAGGAACTACACTGCAATAGTGAGGCATTTATCATGTCAACAATATTTTTTAAGTCTATTTATTTATTTTGAGAGAGGGTGGGAGAGAGAGAGAGAGCACGCAAGAGCAGGGGAGTCAGAGAGAGGAAGAGAGAGAATCCGAAGCAGGCTCTGCCCCGGCAGCACAGAGCCGGGTCCTGGGGCTCGAACCCACAAACCATGAGAACATGACCTGAGCCGAAACCAAGAGTCGGACGCTTAATCCACTGAGCCACGCAGGCGCCCCTCAACAATTCTTTATTAAGCACTTACTGGGGACAGAGCAGAAAACGACCAAAACCACTGCCCTCATGGAGGTGACATTTTAGTGAGCGTGAAAAGTAAACATATGCTGTAATGTCAGGGGCCACAGGGCTCTGACAGAAAATCAAAGAGGGTAAGAGGTGAGAGCGATGGCACAGCAGAGGAGGTCAGGTCAGGCATGTCAGGGGAAGTGACATCTGAGCAGCGACCTGAGGGGGAGAAGGGAGCCAGCCATGTGAGGATCTGGAAGCGGAACAGCAGGTGCAAAGGCCCTGAGGTGGGAGTGGCTTGGAGTATCTGAGAGACAAGGAAGAGGCTCGAGGGCTGGAGCAGAGGGGAGAGTGGGAGGAAGAAGATGAGGGGATAGGAGCAGACCCATGGGACCCTAGGGACCATGGAGGAGTTTCCAGCACGCTGTGAGTGGATGGGAGCCCCTGAGGGCTGTGAACAAGGGAGAGACAGGAGCCGGACACATCACACACACGTGCACGCACACACACACACACACACACACACACACACAGGATTCAGCCCAGCCCAGCCCAGCCCCCTGGAGCCCTAATAACCACTTATGGGGACATTTGACATTCCTTTTGGCCATACAGCATAAGAAGCACTTTCTGTGTTTGGGGAGGTTGCCGGCCTATGACAGCCTCCTTTAGAGAAGCCAAAACTGGCAGAAACTCGGTTTCCCAGAATCCTTTGCAGCACTATTCCAGTCGTGTGACCTGGGCTGGGTGGCTCAAACACAGGGACTTGGGTCATGAGCTCTACTCCTTTACCTTCTTTGAGTCTCATAGAAAGTCAGCCCTGGGGAGCCAAGACCCGCCCCCCCACCGGTATATTCATCCCGGGCTCCAACCTCCCAAAGCCCGTCAGTCTCCCAGGCCTCCTCCTACCCTAGCTCAAGACCTCCTTCATGTTCTTCCTTTCTGCCCTCACCTCCTCCCTGATCTCCTGCCCCAAGCTGCCCCCTCCCACCTACTCTCTACCTGCAGCTTGCTCCTGCATAGAACTTGCCATGGCTCCCCAGTGCCCTCAGGCTACATGAGTATTTGTTGACTCGGGAAATAACAGTAGCCTTATCGGTCCATTGGAAACCACTCTACCCAGCTTATGCAGAAAAGGGCCTGACTACCAAATATTAGGTGCTTACAAAAATCATTGAAAGGGTTGAAGGAACATCTCTTGCCCCCCCCCCCCCAGAACCACGCTCCCTTCAGAACGCCGGACACGCTAGAAAGAGGTTAGCATGGATGTTGAGTGGCCACTCCACAGTCCCCACCCTAACCGTTAAGTCTTAGGGAGCACTCCTGTATGTCAAGTTAATATATATTAACTCACTTAACACTCCCAACAGTAAAGCTCAGAAAAGTGAAATGACTTGCCCAGGGTCGCGCAGCCTGAGAAGGGGCGGAGCTGGGAATCAAACAGGCACAAAGCTGCCGAGAGTAGGTTCAGGCTTTGATGAAGACAATGTACAGGCCTCTCAGCAAAGTCACATTGTCATCCCAGAGTCCCTTTCCTGGGGGACCTTCGGGCCCTGGTAATTTGGACCTCCTTCCCATGCCCCCTTCATCACCCTGGCCGTCTGGCTTCAGGGCCCAAGTATTGTATGTGTTTTAACCAATTTAATTCCCTGACCGTCCTAAGAGGTGTGTATTGCAAATTTTACAAATCAGAAAAGTGAAGCCCAGAGAGGTCGAGTTACTTGCCCAAAGTAACACAGCTGGGAAATAACAGAACCAAACTGGCCCAGGTAGTTAGTCCCTGACTTTGTATTTCTTATCCCTCCCCAATCCCACCTCTTCATGCCGAGGCTCCATTTTACAGAAGATGGACACTGAGGCTGCAAAAAGGGCCAGGAGGGGGTGCCTGGGTGGCTCGTCCATTGAGCCTCTGACTCTTGATTTCAGCTCAGGTCATGATTCCAGGGTCGTGGGATCGAGTCCCACATTGGGCTCCATGCTGAGTGTAGGGCTTGCTTGAGATCCTCTCTCTTTTCCCTCTGTCCCTCTCCCCAACTCGTTCCCTTTCTCTCTAAAATAATTTTAAAGGGGGGGGGGGGGCAAGGATTGACCCAAGACAACAGCCAGCATACTAGAATTTCAGGATTCTACAATTTTAGAACTTTCCTTTCACCCCCTAAGCCCTGGCATTACAGAACATCCCTGCTCCCAAACCCTCCCTTTTATCTACCACCTCCTCTGTCCCCACCCCTCCCCTAGGGATGAGGCTGCCACCTCCAGGAGAGGCTCCAAGAAGCAGCACTTCACCCCCATGAGCCATCACCCCAGAATGCTCTCCTCACCCAACTCCAAAATGCCTCTCCCAATCCTGGCAGTCCATGAACCCAACGGTTCAGGGAAGACAAGACATAAATCCAAGCCGGTCCCAGAACTGAAGAACCAGAGAGTTAAGGACGTTTCTGCTCCTTCTTGTTCCCCAAGAATCCCTGCGATCCACTGGATGTCAGACCCCCCGGTGGTGGAGGTGGTGGCAGAAAGACAGGCAAACAAGATAGTCTTTCATGACTCCCCACCAGCCCTACTCCAGTCCCTCCAAATCCATCTTTATCAACAAGGCTATACATTTTCCTCTAGGGGTTGCTTTAGCTGCATCTTAGTTTCTTGCTGTTGTTTTTTTGGTTGTTTTTACATTCTACTATTTCGAATGTGTTCTTTACTTTGAAAATGTTATATGTGGAGTGTTTGGACAGTCAAATTTATTAATATTTTAGTCTCTTAAATTTACCTCTGTGTTAAGGTATAACTTATATACCGCAAAGCACCCTAATCTTAAGATCGATGAACTTTTATGTATATATATATCTGAGTCACCAGCACCAAGATAAAGCCCTCCAAAAAGCTCTCCCATTCCCCCTCCCCATCAGAGTCCCCTCTTTTCTCCAACGGAACCACTACCCTGGCTTTTAAAACCCTAGTTTAGCTTTGCCTGTTAATTGAACTTCATGTAATATAATCATATATCCTTTTATTGAGTTTCTTTTGCTCAACATTCTGTCTGTTGAAATTCATTCATATTGTCACATGCAGCAATAGATTGTCCTTTTTAAAATGTATTTTGAGACAAACAGAGAGAGAGAGAGAGCACAAGCGGAGGAGAGGCAGAGAGAGAGGGGGACGGAGGATCCAAAGTGGGCTCTGTGATGACAGCAGAGAGCCCGATGAGGGGCTTGAAGTCAAGACCAGTGAGATCATGACCCGAGCCAAAGTCAGAGCTTAACCGGCTGAGCCACCCAGGTGCCCTCGGCAATAGATTGTCCTTTAGCAAGTTTTGTTATAGAGTAGTTTGATTATTGGTCATTTGTAAATATTTTCTTATTTGTTATGATTTCTTCTTTGTCTTGTGAATGGCTTTTTAAAAAAATCTTTTTATTGGGGCACCTGGCTGGCTCAGTGAGAAGAGCACGCTGCTCTTGATATTGGGACCGTAAGTTCAAGCCCCAATTGGGTGTAGAGATTTCCATATATAAATGGATTATATATATATATATATATGGATAAAAGATGAGACATCACTTAATGAAATAATGTGCTAATATGCAGCTGATGGGGCCTGGGTGGCTCAGTCAGTTAAGCATCGGACTTCAGTTCAGGTCATGATCTCGTCATTCGCGAGTTCGAGCCCCACATCGGGCTCTTTGCTGTCGGTGCAGAGCCCGCTTTGGGTCCTCTGTCCCCCCTCTCTCTCTTCCCCACTCGTTCACACACGCACACACGCACACACACGCACAGTCTCTCTCTCTCTCAAAATTAAACATTTTTTTAAGTTAAAAGAAAGAAAAACTTAGCAGCTGTTAAAAAGAATAAAGGTAATCTAGGGGCAGCTGGGTGGCTCCGTCGGTTGAGCATCCGACTTCGGCTCAGGTCGTGATCTCGCGGTCCGTGAGTTCGAGCCCCGCGTCGGGCTCTGCGCTGACAGCTCAGAGCCTGGAGCCTGCTTCTGATTCTGTGTCTCCCTCTCTCTCTGCCCCTCCCCTGCTCGTGTTCTGTCTCTCTCTCTCAAAAATAAACATTAAAAAAAAAAAAAGAATAAAGCTGATCTATAGGTACCGCTTCGGAACAATTGCCAAATGTCTTAATCCATTCAGGATGCTGTATTACAGACTGGATGGCTACTAAACAACAGAAATTTATTGCTCATGGTCCTGGAAGCTGGAAGTCTGAGAGCAGGGTGCCAGCTGGTCAGGTGAAGGTCCTCTTCTAGAACACAGACTGGTTGTATCCTCTCGTGGGAGGAAGGATGAATCCTAATATCATCACCTTTGAGGGTTAGGATTTCAACATGTGCATCTGGAGGGAATACAGACATTCAGACCATAGCACCAAGATATATCGGTGGGGGGGGGGGGGGGTTGTGTGTGGAATATGTATCTATTGCCACAAAAATGCCATGAAACACACCACACCAAAACGCAGTCACTTTATTTTTTTTTAATGTCTATTTTTGAAAGACAAAGAGCACGAGTGGGGGAGCGGCAGAGAGAGCCCGGGACAGAGCATCCCAGGCGAACTCAGTGGTGACAACAGAGAGCCTGATGCGGGGCTCGAACTCATGAACCGTGAGATCATGACCTGAGCCAAAGTCGGACGCTCAACCGACTGAGCCACCCACGTGCCCCAAAATGCAGTCACTTTAATTTTTAAAATTTTTTAATGTTTATTTATTTTTGGGAGAGAGAGAGAGAGAGGGAGAGAGAGAGAGAGAAAACAAGCGGGGAAGGGCAGAGAGAGAGGGAGACACAGAATCCGAAGCAGGCTCCAGGCTCCGAGCTGTCAGCACAGAGCCCGGCGCGGGGCTCAAACCCACAAACTGCGAGATCATGACCCGAGCCGAAGTCAGATGCTTAACTCACTGAGCCTCCCAGGTGCCTCCCGAAATGCAGTCACTTTAAAACAGATATGCGTTTGGCTGAGAGGTGGCTGATCTGGGCTTGGCTCAGCTGGGAAGGTCTGCCCAATACTGTTAAAAGCAAGAACAGCAGGCCCCAAATAGAGTCATTTATGCTAAGCCCCATGTCACCAAACTGGGACTTAAGACGGTTTCAGCTCTCCTGGAAATGGAATGTTAACCCGGTCAGTCAGGAGTCACCTGATCAACATTAGGAAGGTCATTCTCCTGATAGATCTCTGCCATCCCCTAAAGGAAAAAGTAACCTCGCAGTAATCAACCCACTTTTTTGCATCGTTTAAATTCCTTGTTCCTGCTCCCTTTTGCCTAAAAGGTCTTTGATTTTGAACAGCTCCTGGGAACCCCTTTCCATCTGCTGGGTTGGGACGGGTTCAAATTGATTTTTGCTCCAAAAAACTTCTAAACTTTGTAACGTGCCTCAGGTTACATTTTAGCACTGTGGGGTGTGGGCCAAAGGGGGAGCAGCCACACGAGGGAAGCCTTTCTCACACCTCTGTCGGTTGCAAACAGAAACACTCTCAGCCTCTTAAGGTCTAAGCCCAGACCTTAGGGGGACAGAGGATGCGAAGCACGCTTTGCCCTGACAGCAGCCAGCCCAATGCGGGGCTCAAACTCACGAGCCATGAGATCATAACCTGAAGTTGGATGTTCAACCGACTGAGCCCCCCAGCAATGCCCCAACGTTGGTGAACTTTTTAAATTAAAAAGAAACTGGTGAGTTTAAAATTAAAAAAAAAAAAAAAAACATGGCTAAGAGGGAGGGGCATGTGGCTGGCTCAGTCGGTAGAACATGCAACGCTTGATCTCAGGGTTGTAAGTTCGAGCCCCATGTTGGGCGTAGAGATTCTTTAAAAATAAAATCTTAAAAAAATAATAAAAATAAAAATTGTAGCCAAGAGGCGAAAATAGAAAAGCCCGCAGCTCATGTGCCCATTTTCCTGGCACGGCAAACTGAGGCCTTCAGTGATAGGATAGAGGTTTTGTTCGGTGCCATCTTGGCGATGATCTTGGGCAGTGGATTTCTCCTCTCTGAACCTCAGTTTCCTCATCTTTAGATAAGGCTAGTAATGGGGTGCCTGGGTGGCTCAGTTGGTTAAGCGTTCAGCTTCCACTCAGGTCATGATCTTGCAGTTTGTGAGTTCAAGCCCAGTGTCAGGATTCGTGCTGACAACTCAGAGCCTGAAGCCTGCTTCAGATTCTGTGTTTCCCTCTCTCTCTGCCACTCTCTCGCTCTCTCTCTCTGCCACTCTCTCGCTCTCTCTCTCGAAACAAATAAATATTAAAAAAAAAAACTTTTTTTTTTTTTTTTTTTTAAAGATAAGGCTAGTAACAATGCCTACGGCGGCCGTGTGGATTCAGGGGCTTTGTCACTCCTTGGCTGTGTGATCTTGGACAGGTCACTTGGCCTCTCTGTGTTTCATCTTCTTCACCTGCGGAATGGGTTAATCGTGGCACCTCCTCTGTCAGGTTGGTGTCGATTCACAGTTCATTTACAGGATTTGGCATAGGGCCCATCCTGGGCCAGAACTCAGAAACCCCAGCCCTCATGGGTTTGTGCAAAAGTGCGTGGCACAGGGCCAGCCTAAAGAAATGGCGTCTTGGTTAATAATTTCGTCTTTCAGTCTTGATCTCACGTAATCCTCACCACTATGGTCTATGGACAGCGTGATCATTCAGGTTTTATAGATGACGAAATGGGCGCTTAGAAACATCGCTTGCCCCAGGTTATGAGGAAACAGCATGATCAGAATTTGAACTCAGATCTACCTGGCTCCAGCTCCCTCCCCCCACCCCCCCAGCACAGACACACACACACACACACACACACACACACACACACACTGTGTTTACCACGTGCTACCCTGTTCTAAGCCTTTTACAGGGATTACTCACTAATCCCACAACAACCTCAAAAAGTAGGTTTCCTGTGAGTCCTGTTCTGCAGACCAGGAACCTTAGGCCCAGAGACGTCAGTTCCTGGCTCGGGGGTCACACAGCCAGCAAATGATGTGCAGGTCCTGCACTGCCTCTCTGTAAGCATGTGGTAGATCCAGAGCGTGATGTCCAGTCCCCTGAGGCCAACCCGGTGAGGGGAAGGGGGGGGAAGAGTTTGACCCTTTCTACCCTGTTCCTTAGAAATACCTGGAGAAGTTAGAGCGTGAATTTGAGTTGTATTTTCCATTATTCAACCCACAGTTATTCGCCCAAGCGACTTCTCTGTGTTCAGCCTGTGCTGGGTGGCACTGGGGACACAATGGTGACTGAGACGCCTTGGCCCAGCAGTCCCCTCTTGGGACTACATTCGAATATTGGGGATAGACCTGTCTTCAAGACAGTGATGACCCAGAACGGGCACGGCTGAGATGGGGGAGCCCAGAAGGCTACCGGATCCAGAAAGGAACGTCTCATCCGGCCTTGGGGTCCCCAGAGGGCTTCCGGGAGGAGGGAACATCTGCACTGGGGCTCACAGAACAAGGGAGCAGAAGGCAGATTGGCTGAGGCTCGGAGGGAAGGTGCGGATCTGCGCTGTGGTCTGGGGCCTGGATCACGGGCCCGCAGCGCTCTCTGCTGGAAGCATCCTGTAGTGCAGGGACTGGGGTACGGCAGGGGTATGGAAAAGCCTCCAGTTGAACCGAATTCCACGATGTGAAAATCCTGTGCGCCCAGCTGTGGCCGATTTACGTTTCTAAGACCTGACTTCACTCAGTCAACTGCTCGACAGATTGCTTATTGAGCACATACTTGGCACCAGGATCTGCTCTAGTGTTGAAGATCCGATGCTGACAATACAGAGTCCCATCTATATATGACCTCATTCAACCCTCGCAGCCTTTGACTATCCCCATCTTGTACAGACTCAGCACGTTGGACACACACACAGAGTTTAAGTTACTTGCCCAAGGGCTTCGCAGCCAGTAGGTGCCGAAGTCAACTTTGAACACAGACCCCAAGCTTTAGCCATTACATCACCTCGCCAACCGTGTGATGAGACACAGTAATAGGACATAACGTTACCTAAAATCATTTTAGGCCCTGAGAAGTTTTGCGAACCAGATCAAGCCGGGGAATGCGGGAGTGTTTTGGTGGGACAGTGTCATTTAGAAGGGGCAGTTGGGGAAGGCTTCTGGGACGAAGCGGCCTTTGAGAAGCTACCAGACGGACGGATGGGATCCGTGGGCAGAGGGGGCCGAGAGCGGCCGGCCCTGCAAGAAAGCCATCGGTCTGGGATCCAAAGTTTCCAACATTCCAGCTTCTCTGAGACCCAGCGGCTGGCCGGACTCTCCAGCGCGCCGGAATCATCCTCAGATTCGACGGGCCCCGCGGCCTGCGGGTTCGGCCTGCGCGGTGGTGCTGCTCCCGCAGGGCCCGGACCGCGGGGGCTCCGGTGGAGCCGGGCGGGGGGCGGGGCCGGCCTCACCTGCGGGGGCGGGGCTCCAGGCCGCCCCGCCCCTCGGAGGAGCCGCCCGCGGCCGGAGACCCGGGGCGCCGCCGGGAGCGGCGGGGCGAGCGCGGCGTGCCGGACGCGGCCGGACGCGTAGCGGCGGAGCGGGTCCCGGAGCCGTCCGCGCTCAGGTGGGCGCCGAGGTGCCGGGCGGGGGGTCCCGGGGCCTTCGAGGATGGGGGCGGGGACGGAGGGTGAGGGCCGGGGCCCGGCGCACCCTTGGGCCTGCCGGCCTGGGGACGGGGACGGGCCTTGGGGCCCCTGGACCCCTCCTGCCCCGCCCTGGGGCTCCCCCCCCCAGCTCCCCGGGTCTGGAGGCCCAGCTGGGGCCGCGCCCCCTCCCCCGTGCGCAGGTAAACAGGAGCGAAGACGGGGCGGGGCCTGGGGAAGGGCGGGGGGGGGGCCCTTGTGACGCCCGGGCGCCGGGGGGAAGCCCGGGTGCGCGGGGTCGGCAGGGCCAGACGGCCAGGGGTAAGGTGTGAGGTTTGGGGGGCTGGCCATGATGGGGGCCGCCTGATGCAGGTGTGTGTATCTGTGGAGAGACGGTGTGCGAAGCTCCGGTGTGGGCGCGGTGGTGTCAGGCCGTGGGTGTGGGTGAGAAAGGGCGACGGACGGGCGGGGTCGCCCTGGGAGGGGCGCGGAGGGACCGCGTGGATGACGGGGAACGGCTTCCGAGAGATGGGAACGTGGGCGACACCTCGGATGGTGTGTCTCATGCGGGGGGGCGGGGGGCGCTGCGGGTGTGGGACGCAGTTGCACTGTTTATAGGATTAGGTGTGAGGGTGCGGGCGGGGTGGAGGAGGGGTGGCTGATGGGGGACCCACGCGGACGTGCAGGGTGGCTGTGTGATTCTCCCCGTCGGCCGTGAGCGTGTGCGCACGGGGCTGAGCGTGCGAAAGGGAGTTTGCTGTTGGGGGGGGGGGGGGGCGGGTACCGAGTGCGGGAACCGGTGTGTGTCGAGGCGGCGGGCCACGTGGCGTGTGGCTGTGGTCAAGCTGGTGGGTGGCGCCAGCAAGAGCGTTCGGCTCGGTGGAAGTCCACGCGGGCAAAATGGTGGGGACGGTGACTTTGTCTCACGGGGCTCGTGTGGGAGGCGTGACGCTCAGTATGGCGTGGCGTGCGCGCACGTATGTACGTATAGCGAGAGACACGCGTATCCGTAGCGATGGCTGGCGAGTGAGAGCCGACGGTGTATAAAATCCATGATTCCGCGACCCCCTGACTGTGTGTCCAAGTGCACAGGTTTGGGAGCACGTGCGTAGGTGCCCAAACCGCGGGGCTGCTTCCGACGGACCGGCCGCTTAAGTGACGTGTGCGTGAGAGGGTGTGTGTCCAAGCCGCGGAACCGCCTCTGCGGGTCTCCGCCGCTGTCTGTGCCCACAGTGGGCGCCTGCTTGTGACGGCACAACGGAGTCTGAGTTCAGGGGTCGTTTGCACGTCCACGTGTGAAGCTCTGTGTGTCCGTGTGTGTGCTGCGTGGGTGCGTGAATCCCCGGCTGGCCAGGCAGGGGGTGGGGGGTGCTGGTGGAAGGAGGAAGGTGCACAGTGAATCCGGGTTTTGTGTGTGTGCGCGCGCGCGCACGCGCACTCGTACCCCTGGAGGAGACAATGGGCATATAATGGAGAGTTAGCTCCTTGCAGGACCATATGAGCGTGGGAGAGACATGTCATGGGTAAAAGTGCAGAGAAGAGGCTGAATGTAATTTGGGATTTGATGGTATTTTCACTAGTGAGGGGGCACAGAGTTTCTGTGTGTGTTGGCTTTTATTTCGTTTTATTATTAATGTTTGTTTATTTTTGAGAGAGAGAGAGAACACAAGCAGAGGAGGAGTAGAGAGAGAGGGAGACACAGAATCGGAAGCAGGCTCCAGGCTCTGAGCCATCAGCACAGAGCCCAACGCGGGGCTCGAACTCACGGACCGCGAGGTCATGACCTGAGCCGAAGTTGGGCGTTTAACCAACTGAGCCACCCGGGCACCCCTGTTGGCTTTTACTTCTGAGAGGAAAATATACTTTTGTGCTGGGTTGGAGTTCCACGAGGAAAGCGTACATGTGTTATTTCTGAAAGAGTGTATGTGTGTGTGCCCGAGTTAGTATGTTGCATTCGGTGTTGTTTTTTTTGTTTTTTTTTTTTTTAATGTATTTATTTTGAGAGAGCATGACTAGGTCGGGGCAGTTAGAAACCCCAGCAGGCTCCCCACTGTCAGTGTGGGGCTCGAACTCACGAACCATGAGATCACGGCCTGAGCCGAAGTGGGACGCTCAACCGCCTGAACCACCCAGGCACCCCACGTTATATTTTTAAGAAGGGAGTGTGTGTGTGCGTGTGTGTTTCTGAGAAACTAGGTACGTGTTGTGCTGTATTTGAAAAAAGAGCGTGTATTCTGTTTCCGAGAGGAGAATGTGTGTGCCGCCCTGTGTAATTAAGAAGGGAGGTTGTGCGTGTCTTGGGGTCTATTTCTGGGGCGGGAGTGCGTTTGTGCACTTGTGTGTGTGTATGAGGGTTCCAGAGGCCCCACCAGCTGTGTCACTGACTTTGTCACCCACATACAACCACCTGAAGCGCCACATGTGAGACCCCCACGCGTCACCCTCTAGGCCTCGGACTCTGAGCCGTCACATGGCCAATGTGACATCCATGGGCCGTGCCTGCCACACGTGTGTCCCAACATGCCTTGGGCTGGTGGAGCCCGTCTGCCGTGGAGGGCGGAGCCCCTGTTCCCTTGGGATCTGTCGGCATCTCAGGCCCCGGGAGCTGACACATGGGCCCCCCCTTTCCTGACCCCCCAATTCCAGAGGGCTCCTCTGCTTCTGGTGCCCCAGCCCCTTGGCCCTCTCCTCCGGGCCCCACCCCACCCCCAGTGGTCTGACTGGTTCCCAACAAAAACACCCTAAGAATGAGCTCACGGAGAGGCTGCTGCCTCCACACGCCCCGCCCCACACGCCCAGCCGAGGAGGGCGCCTCCAGTCCCAGGTCACATAGCCCGGAGTGCTGGGCCAGGGTACCTGGGGCCCTTGGGGTGGAGGGGGCTGGCCAGGTGAGCTCAGGGCAGCGGAGAGGCCACAAGACCACCGTTTGCCCTCTTTGGGTTAGTTGCACACGGGGTTTGGAGTTGCCCTCAGGGCAGGGCCCTGGGCTGAGGACAGGCAAAGCTAGACTAGAACGTTGCCAGTTGCTGGAATGGGTGTGGGACAGGGAGCCGGCTGGCGTGGGGAGGGCACGGAGGCAGAGGGCTGGCTGGCTGGGGAGAGAGTCGGGAAGGGTCCTGCTGGCTGGAATGACGCCGCGGCTGACGGGCTGGCTTGCCTGGCTCCGGCAAGGACGATCCCCCAATCCCTGCGGCCCCCAGGAGCGGCGATGTCCGTGCAGGTGGCGGCCCCCGGAAACGCGGCGCTGGGCCCGGAGCGCCTGAGCCCCGAGGAGCTGGTGCGCCAGACGCGGCAGGTGGTCCAGGGGCTGGAGGCCCTGCGGGCGGAGCACCGTGGCCTGGCCAGGCACCTGGCGGAGGCCCTGGCAGGGCAGGGCCTGGTGGCGGGCTTGGAGCTGCTGGAAGAAAAGCAGCAGGTGGTGAGCCACGCGCTGGAGGCCATCGAGCTGGGACTGGGTGAGGCCCAGGTATGAGGGGACCGGCGATCCCGCTGTGGTGCCGGGGAGGCTCGGAGCTGGGAGCAGGCCCAGGGATGAAGGGGGCAGGTGTGGGGGGTGGGGGAGGGAAGCCTGGAGCAGGGAAGACCTAGGCTGGGTTAGGCTTAGGGGTCCCTGGGCGGCATTACCGGGTCCTTGTGTGGGACAGGGGCCCCTGAACCAGATCGTGGCCGTCTAGAGAACTTGTCCTGGGGAGACTTTGGGGGTTACCTGGGCAGAATGTGAAGTGTCCCTATGCATGATTTGTGTGCCTAGGTAAAATCAGAAGGGTCCCTGGGCAGGATGTGGGTACGCCCCTGGGAGCCTCTGCGTATGCTTGGGGGTCACACGGAAGGGCCTCTGTAGAACCCGGGGGATCCCGGGTGGAATGGGGGTGCGCTGGCGCGATCGGAGGCCCCGGGGTGGACCAGGGGCTGTCGGGCAGGGTGGGGACCGGACCCTGCTCCCCAACCCCCTACAGGTGCTGCTGGCCCTGTCCGCGCACGTGGGCTCCCTGGAGGCAGAGAAGCAGCGGCTGCGAGCGCAGGCCCGGCGGCTGGCCCAGGAGAACTCGTGGCTGCGGGAGGAGCTGGAGGAGACGCAGCGACGGCTGAGGGCCAGCGAGGAGGCCGTGGCCCAGCTGGAGGAGGAGAAGAGCCACCTCGAGTTCCTAGGGCAGCTGAGGCAGTATGACCCGCCCGCGGAGAACCAGGTGCTGCAGGGCCAGCGGGGGCCAGGGCCACAATGCGCTGCCCCCCCCCCCACTGGCCCTCCTTAGGTACCCCACAGACCTGCACTCTCCACGGAGCCCCCAGCGCCGTAGACCCTTCAAAGAACCCCCTTGAATTTCCACAGAACCCCGCAGCTTCCACACCCCTCTCCAGATCCTCCCCGAGCCCTCCGGAAACTGCCCGAGGCTCCTGAACGCTACCTCCCTCAAACCCTGAGATCCAGGACCCCGGTCTCTAAAACAGACTTCCCAGCCCTCATGACTCCCCGCTTTCCTGTCTTCTGCAGCGGCCTGAATCCCCGCCTCGCCGGGACAGCCTGGCCTCCCTGTTCCCCAGTGAGGAGGAAGAGAGGAAAGGTGGGTGTGGGGGAGCACGCGATGGTGGGGCACTCAGCCTCGGAGGAGGAGGGGCCGTGAGCCCCCAAGGTCTCCGGGCAGGGATGTGGGCATCGGGGCCGGGTATCGGGAGTAAGTGGCTGGGCCAGGGCGGGTGGCAGCTGGCAGGGGAGGCTGGTGGCCCTGAAGCCAGCCCTCCACCCTTGCCTTCCCCCCCACCCCGGGTAGACCCCATGTTCACAGCCCTTGGACCAGTTAGACGCCTGCGATCCCGATCTCAGACGTCAGCCCAGTGGCCAGTAGGGCTGCGAGGCAGCTATAGTTCTGGGGGTGCATGTGTTCCCTCTCATGGGGTAGGAGACCTGTAGTGACTCGATGCCTCCCACGTGCAGGTCCGGAGGCAGTGGGGGCCGCAGCCGCTCAGCAGGGGGGCTATGAGATCCCCGCCCGCCTTCGGACCCTGCACAACCTCGTGATCCAGTACGCAGGGCAGGGCCGCTACGAGGTCGCCGTGCCACTGTGCCGCCAGGCCTTAGAGGACCTCGAACGGAGCTCAGGCCACTGCCACCCTGACGTGGCCACCATGCTCAACATCCTGGCGCTGGTGTACCGGTGAGGGCCGCCGTCGGCCGTGGACCCGTTGCTGGGGGCAGGGGAGCCAGCATGGGGCACCTGGACTGGTGGGTGGGGGCGTCGAGAGGGATCTGGGGAAGCCACTGTAACCCAGGCAAAGAGGAATCCGAGAACGTGGGTAACAGACCCCAACAGACAGGGAAGAGACGTTGGGGTGGTTGGAGGCCATCTGGGGGTAAGGGGACCCTGTTCTAGACTTGGGAGGTGCGGAGACCCAGAAGGGACCTCGGAAGGGTGGTGCCACCCCGCTTGGTTCAGCCAAGTACTACCCAGCACAGCTGACCCCCCCTCCGTCCCTGGGCCACCCCACAGGGACCAGAACAAGTACAAAGAGGCCACAGACCTTCTCCACGATGCCCTGCAGATCCGGGAGCAGACGCTGGGCCCCGAGCACCCCGCGGTGAGGAAGGGACGAGGAGTGAGGGCTGCGGGGCCGTGCCTCCCACCCCTGACCTGCCTCCCCCGCTCCACAGGTGGCCGCCACCCTCAACAACCTGGCTGTGCTCTATGGGAAGCGCGGGCGCTACCGGGAGGCCGAGCCGCTGTGCCAGCGTGCCCTGGAGATCCGTGAGAAGGTATTGCCACCACCCCCTGCCCAGCACAGTCCCCTGCCCCTTCCCACTGGATCCTGATGCGCTCAAATCAGTGGCTCTTGCGTTGGAACCCTGATCCCATGATGTCCTTGCCATCTGATATCATGAGTACCCAGTCTGAGCCTGAATTACCCCATCGCATGACTCACTACCCTTGACCTTCGGTGAGCTCCACCTGATCTTGACTCCTGACTCTGATCCTCCTTAGAAATCCCCTCATGTGCTCTCCAACCCGGTCCTGACCTTCCAACCCCATCGGGCCCCCCCCCCATGACTTTGTGACCCGATAAATGGCATTTGTGTGACTTCTACCCTCCCGCAACTCTCCCCATTGATCTTATAAACCTTAACTCCTGGCCCCCATCACGGCTGCTGGCATCACGTGGCCCACCAATCCCACTGACCCCCCCCTAGGTCCTGGGCACCGACCACCCGGACGTGGCCAAGCAGCTCAACAACCTGGCCCTGCTCTGCCAGAACCAGGGCAAGTTCGAGGAGGTGGAACAGCACTATGCCCGAGCCCTGAGCATTTATGAGGCCCTGGGGGGGCCCCACGACCCGAACGTGGCCAAGACCAAGAACAACCTGGTGAGGGCATCACAGGGCACAGGTACAACCTGGGGCGGACTGCCAGGGTCCCTCGGGAGGGAACCCCATTGGCTCAAGGGTGGGACAGGCTGGAGGCCAGGATCCCCCCTCCTCTGCTGAGCCCCTGGAGGAGGGGTCCTCTCCGACCTGGCCTCAGCTCGAGATCGCTCAGCACAGGAAGGACATGGAAACATCAGGAAACCACGCGCATCACTGGGGCCAAGATGTCAGTGTCCTATTTATTGAGCTCTAGCCACCACCCCCCCTTTTTTAGTACCTTCCCGGTACCCTCCACTTCTTAAAAGGGCCCTAGGAGGGAGGTGCTGTTACCGTCCCATTTTGCAAACGAGGAAATTGAGGCACAAAGAGGTGGTGTCACTAGCCCAAGGCAGAGCAGGAACCAGTCACCTGCCCTTGGTCACTAGGTGGGAGGTTGGGGGCGGACGCGTCTGGCTCCTCCTGTAACACCGGGCCCAGGGAGGTAGATCGGAGCCAAGATCACCCAGGCCCTCCCCTCCCCGCAGGCCTCGGCCTACCTGAAACAGAACAAGTACCAGCAGGCAGAAGAGCTGTACAAAGAGATCCTCAGCCGGGAAGACCTGCCTGCCCCTCTGGGTGAGCCCCCTCCCGTGCCCCTCCCCCCCCAGGTGACTTCTCAGTGTCCTCACTGCACTGTCCCCCATCTGTTCTTAGGAGCCCCCCCCACAGGCACGGCTGGGGACACAGAACAGCAGGTGAGGATGGGCTTTGCTTCCGCCACAGGGGTGGGGCCTGGCTGAGAAGCGGGGACTGACCCCTTTCCCGGTGCCCTCCCCAGCCCCTGCGTCGGAGCAGCTCATTCTCCAAGTTCCGCGAGTCCCTCCGGCGTGGAAGCGAGAAGCTGGTCTCCCGTCTCCGAGGCGAGGGGGTGGCTGGGGCAGCAGGGTGAGTGGTCCACTGGGTCAGCACCGAGCCCGACAGCTGCAGCCTCTGCAACCCACCCCACCCCCTGTCCTGCTCGAGAACCGTCTATGGTTCCCATCTGCTCTGGGACACGAACAGTCAGATCAGGTGCTGGGACAGTCTTCCCCAGAGCAGGAGCCGGACCCTCCGGGACTCCCCCTCTTCTTACAGAATGAAGAGAGCCATGTCGCTCAATATGCTGAACGTGGACGGTCCAAAGGCTGCAGGGACCCAGGTGAGGGGGGCACTCGGGTCAAGGATGGAGTAGGGGGCCACGCTGGGAGACCCAGAGGCAAGGCTGGGACCGGTCAGGCTAGAGTGGGGACAGAGACAGGCATGGACCAGCTAGTGAGCACGCTGGGGGGCGGCGCTCAGGGCGACTGGAGCCCGGCCTCGTCCTGCCCACGTGCCTGTCCGCAGTTCGCCAACCAGCACCTGAGCGAGGCTGCTCGGACCCTCAGCGCCAGCACCCAGGACCTGGGCCCCCGCTGAAGTTGACAGGACCACACGGCTCCAGCTTCTCAGGAAGAGTGGGGAAGGGGTGGAGGTTGGCCTTTCAGCTCCCGGATGACCTCTCCCCTGGGGGGGCCCCCAGGGTACCGGGCTTCACTGTGCCCCACTCTCCTCCTGCGATTAAAGGCTGTAGATTCGGAAGCCAGGAACGTCTGCCTGCGGCTTCGTGCAAGGACCCGGGGCGACTTCCGGGCTGCTGGGACCCAGGGCCAGGTAGGACTCCGGAGTCCCCGCCCCGAGCTACAGCTGCTGAGCAATCTGCTCTATCCTCCGCAGCGTCTCCTCCGATTCCAGCTGCTCCAGGCTGAGCAGGGACAGGCCCAGCTGGTCCTCCTGGAGGGGACGGAGCGATCAGGTCAGGGGCAGGCGGTGTAGCACTTCCCCATGGGACTCAGGGATCCAAGACTTGAACACCAGTAGTGACAGGAAGTGGCCTGCATCGGGCCTACTGGGGCTTTAGAAACACCCGTCCGATGCGGAGCATAGCATCCCTGGCAGGCCAAAACAGGCCTGAGGGAGGGAGAGGGGAGCCGGCCGGACTCCCACACCCCTCCCCGATCACTACAGACACCCCACGGGGCCCCCATTCCAAAGGCCTCTCTGTGGGGGGCAGGCTAGGGTTGAGAAAGTCAAGGGACCTTCCTGGACGAGGGGCTTAGCCACGTCCAGCTCACCCGGTGGAAGGGCTGAGCCATCTGCCTCAGGAAGTACTTGGCGACCTGGACCCCCTCATCCACCGTCAGGTTGAGGTTGGCGTCAGTGAGGTGCTCCTGGATCCAGCGGGGAAGCTTCCCGCGCTTGTCTGCCCGGGCGAACCGCTTTCGGCAGGCAGGCAAGGGAGAGAGGATAGACATCAGGACCCTGGGGGTGTAGGGGGGAGCCCAGGCCTCCCTCACCCTCTGGAAAAGGGGGGAGCACCCTGGCAGCCAGAGGCCCCCGAACCCCCACCTTATCGGCAAAGACCATGAGGCCATAGTCCGTCTTGCCCCTGATGGCCCGACCCACACACTGGGCTGCGTGGCGCATGGCATCGAAGGTGAGAAAGTCGTTCTCTCGGATCTGGAACTGGTCCCGCAGGTACTCCAGCCGCGCCTGCCGGTGAGAAGGTGGCAGAGCGGTCCCTCCGGCCCCCTCCACCCCGCACCCATTCCAGGGGATGGCCCGAGGGGCCCTAACATCCTAGCGCCCCCGGGGGCTGCTCACCTTGAGAATGCGGCTCTGGGTGTAGACGTAGGGAACACCAAACATGATGACGGCCCTCCCGTAGTGGTGCACTGGGGGGCGAGCACAGGAGGGGCACGGGGTTACCGGGGTGGCCTGACCTCGCGTGGGCCAGGAGGTTGTGCTGTCTCAGTGGGAAGAGCGCGGCTACGCTCCGAGGGCCCCACCGGGTACTCGGGACTCAGGAAGGGGAGATCCCGGTGTGTGCCCAGGTGAGGGGGGAGGGTGCTGTCGCCTGGGGGACCAGAAACAGCCAGAGCTCCACGCAGACACGGGGGGGGGGGGGGGGGGAGCTAGTCCACTCACCAAAGTCAATTCCCTCGGACACTTTGCCTCGGGCCACTGACAGCAGGATGGCTCCGCGGCCGTTCTCGCAGGCCTGGGGAGGGGAGGCCGAGACAGGAGCTGCGTGCCCTCGGAGCCGCCTCCTTCAGGCCCTCTGCACGCAGTCTCCTGGCATCCCCCACGCCCCTACCCACCTCCTGGTACTTCTCCAGGGCGACACTGGTCTCGGCCCCATCTTGTGTCTCGATGAAGAGCAGCTTGTTCCTCTGGATGTTTTCGAGAATGCCCTAGGGAAGGACACCAGGCGGGTCGGGCTGCGGGTGGGCCGGAAGTGGACTAAGGGCACAGGCATCCTGGCTAAACCCAGCTCTGCCCCAGCTCCTGTGCGCCAGCCTTGCACCTTCCTTCAGCCTTCCTTGTGGGAAGCTCTGTGATCTGCGGCGGGTGGGGGGGCAACCCCCGCACGCCATCCTTCGGACAAGTGGGGCCGCCATATGGCCCGAGGTGGCCCACTGGGACACTCCGGCCCCGGCTGGTGGTTGGTAGAGAGGCTGATGTAGGTCAGGCAGAGCCAAACAGAGGCTGCCCAGGGATTTCCTGTGACACTGCGTTTAACTGGGTGAGACCAAGGACGGACACGGGGACAGACCGGAGGGTCCAGAAACGCACCCCCACAGTCATCTGTACCTGTGTCCGTCTCCAGTGGGGAGAGTGCTTTCCCGTTCTCCACACAGAGAAAAAAGAACCTGGGCCCTGACCTTACCCCCTACACAAGGACGAATCTGAGGTAACTCACAGACCCAGATGTGAAAGCCAGAACTACAAGGCTTCTAGAAGACACACACGAGACCACCTTCGTGACCCTGGGCCAGGCGAAGTCTTCTTAAAGAGGACACCACTCAGGATGTGGATTCAGGTGGCCGGAAGCCACCTTCCCCACCGTGTGGGAAGCGCCCACGTGAGGACAAGACGAAGGTCTTGGCCGAGAGGATGAGGCCCCCCCCACCCCCCTGCTCTGTTCCTGGGTGCTTGGATCAGCCACGTTCTCTCATCTCGCCCTCAGGAAGTGCCCGCTTTCCCCCCTGAGAGCTGGGCCATGGTGCACTAGGAGAGAGGTCACAGCAGCCACCCGGTGCCCAGCTGTGCTGAGCCCCTTTTCCAGAAGGCCCATGACCTCACCCACACACTGCCTAGCAGGGGCTCGAGTTTTTAACCAGGGGGGGGAGAGGCACGTGCAAGGGTACACACTGTGTATTCTTCGAACTGTTCGCTGTGTTCCACACCCTGTCCCGTCACCTGTGGTGCCCGGCGCCACTCAGAACGCAAGACAAAGGAAACCAACACGCTGAGGGGAGAGGGGACTTCCGGGGAGGGGGCGGCTGGGCGTACCTGCTCGTACCAGGAGGCCACGGTGCTCTCCATGTACTGGTAGCTGGTGAAGAAGGCCACGATGCCGTCGGGGACCACGGCGGACATCTCCAGCAGGAGGTTCCCGTAATTCCGGATCACCGCTGGGAGGGGTCGGAGGGCGTCCTCGGTCCTCCTCCCCACTCCCTGTCAGAGCACTTCTACCTGATGCCCTGGTTTTGGCTTTTTGGTTTTTTTTTTTTTTAAGTAGGCTCCACTTGAACTCACGACCTTAAGCTCAAGACCTGAGCTGAGACTGAGCTACTCAGGCGCCCCTCTAGTGCCCTATCTTCAACTCGGGGTCCCCAGAAACCCCACTGAGGCCAGCTGCAGGGCGGTTCACACACACTCCACTTCTCTTTCCAGCCCCGTGGGTGGAACCCTCAGGTTAGGTGTGGCCACGTGACTCGTCTTGACCAATGAAATGAGTGGCCGGGAGTCACTTCTGGGGGCCGAACGCCTTTAGGAGGCATAGCACGATCACCAGGATCCCTCCCGTCACATCTCCCCACCGCCACGATGTGTCCAACAGTGAAGGTGCCCAGAGGGAGGGGACACCCGGGGAGGCCCCCCCGCCCAACCCACAAGGGCACACACCACAAGCCAGAAGCAAGAAGCACCCTCCGTGTTAAGCCACTCTGATTCGGGGCTATTTGTTACTGCGGCCTGACTCAGCCCATTGATACACCTCCCCTCTCGCAACCCATGCACCCAGCCCCGCGAGCAGCATACCAATATCTTCCCGGGTCTCAAATTTGGAGCTGATGGCCACCTGGTCATTGCCCCGACCGATGATCTGGAGAGAGCGAGAGCCATCACGGTAAGCAACTGGCAGTCACCACTCTAATGTGTTAGCTGCCAGCTAGTGCTGTGCTCAGCTTTTTAAAGATGCAATGTCACTGAACGAACCCTCAACCACACTGTTATCTGCCCAGCACAGATGAATGACCTAAGGCTCTGAGAAGGTGAGTTGCCTGCCCAAGGTCACACGGCAAAGAAACGGCAGAGGCAGGACTGAACCCGTCTGTCCGTGTCGCTAACCAGCCAGTGTATTCTACCGGCCCCAGCCTCGAGGTCAGGCGGCTCCAGGAGAACGTGTCACCCCGACCTCCACAGCCACCAGCCCCTGGCGCGTCCCTCCCGGGGCACCTCCACAAAACCGCAACGCAGTACGCGGTCACCACCGGTCCACGACCCACAAGGGCAATTCCAAGAGCCAAAAAACTCCAGAAACTCCAGCTATTTGAATTTGGCACAAACACATACGACAGCAGAATCTGCTCCGACCGGAGCCCCGGCTTGCCTCCCTTTGACGTCTTAAAACCTCTTCCTGCTAAAACACGACTTGCACTGGAGGGAGCTGCCCAGACCCCGCTGGCCATGTTGACATACCACACGGCACGTGCTTTGTTTTTAAAGCCTGGAAAAGTCTCAATTCTAAATTTTTTTTTAATGTTTATTTTTGTGAGTGAGCGAGCGCGCCGTAGCGGGGGAGGGGTAGAAAGCCGGAGACACAGAATCCCAAGCAGGCTCCAGGCTCTGAGCTGTCAACACAGAGCCCGATGCAGGGCTCAAACTCACAAGCAGGGAGATCATGACCTGAGCCGAAGTCAGACACTTAACCGACCGAGCCACCCAGGTGCCCCAGGAAAAGTCTCAATTCTAACATACACCTGGCCAGGGCACCTGGGTGGCTCAGTTGGTTAAGCGTCTGACTCTTGATCTCAGCTCAGGTCATGATCTCACGGTTCGGGAGTTCAAGCCCCACGCTGGGCTCTGTGCTGGCAGTGCAGAGCCTGCTTGAGATTCTCTCTCTCCCCCTCTCTGCTCCCCCCGCTGCTGGCGCGCGCTCTCTCACAAAATAAGCTTAAAAAAAAAAAAAATACGTCTGGCCCAAGGGATTCAGATAAAGGACGGAGGGCCCATGTTTTGATACCTGTTTACAGAGGAAACTGAGGCAAAGCAGAAAGGTCACTCGCCAACGTTCCGGCCCGATGACGAACCAGGCAAAGCCACGTTAACCGAGATGCTGACTGAGTGCCTACTGGCAGGCCCTGGGCTGCAGAAGCGTTTTATGCCCCTTATCTCACTACCCCCTCAAGCAGCCTGGACGTCAGAGAGGATGCATTCCCATTTTACAGATGAGAAACTGAGGCTTGGAAAGTCCTCCCTACCGGGAGAAGTAACATCAACCCCAGGTCTGTCTCTGAATCCAGAGTCTGTGCCCTCAGCTGTAAAACTCTCCTGCCTGAGCAACAGCACAGAGGGAGGAAAGGCGGCCCCCATTCCCATCTCCCCTGCCCCAGCACCCGCCCTCTCCCACGCACCATCGGGCAGAGGCACACCCGGGCCAGCGTCATGGTGAAGGTTGCCATGGTGACAGGATGGAAGTCCAGAATCTTGGGGTAGATGTCCAGTGGGGACAGCGTCTGTAGCAGAGACAGCAGGTGGGACCTCAGCAGGACAGGGCCAGGAACCCCACAGTGGGGGGCGGGGGACCGGGGGCAGAAAAGGGTCCTCACCCCAGATGTGATGATGACAGACTGGAAGCGCTCGAACACGGGTTTGATGGCCAGGGAAGCGTCCATGCAGCTGCAGGAAGCAGAAGAGGGTGTCGAGGGCCACGCTGGGGCCCCTGTGGTCCGTTCACACCCCCCACTGGGGTGGGGTCTCACCTGAAGTGCAGGATGGGGTTGGCAATGGTGGGGGTCCTGTCATCAAAGGGCTCGATGATGATGGTGAAACCTGCGAGCCAGGGAGATTCCAGGTCACCAGTCGGAGCCACGCCCACCCGGCCACACCCTCCTCCATTAGTGACCGGGACCACCAACCCTTTGCCCCAGCTTCAGACCCAGGCATCCAGAGTCCAACATACGCCCCAACCTGTCCGCTTCTCCCAGAGCCGACACCCACTCAGCATCACGAACAGAGAGCACCAAAGGTTTACTCCTGACTCTCCCAGAGCCTCGAGAACCCACCCTGCCACTCCAGCCAAAGCCTGGAGCCTTTCCCCTAGATCTATCCAACCCATCAGGCTGGTCAGCTCTACCTCCAAAGCCCATCTGCAACCTGACCACTCCTCCAACCCCCTTCCCAAGACCATCCCCTCTGGTCTGGACCACTGCAGTCACCACCTCACTGGGCTTCCAGCTCCCACCCCCGCTCCCTTCCCAGCAGCCAGAGAGACCCTGTGAAATCCTAAGTCAGGTCATATCCCTGCGCTGCTCAGAAGCCCGGTATAGCTCCCCACACCCCTCTCAAGGTGCAAAATCATCCAGGACCCTGCCACGCTGACTCCATTTCCTCACTCACAGGCCTCCTAACTTTCAAAAACCACCGGGCTCACTCCACCCCAGGGCCTTTGCACTTGCTGGACCCACAGTCCGAAAAGATTCCCAAGGCAGCTGGTTCCATTTGGTCATTTGGGACTCCGCTTAAATGTCCACACCTCAGGCCTCCCCTGGCCACCCCAGCCACCGCAGGCATGCTCCAACACGGCAATGTTTTTGTTTCTCCCTTTTTAGAAAACGATCCCTTTTTAGAATTATCTTTCTTATCTGAGTCTTTGCTACCTGTCTTCCTTTCTACAATATAAGTTCCAGGAGATCAGAAATCAGGTCCCTCTTGATTCCTGTCACTTCCCCAGTGCCGGGCCTGGCCTGTTTGTTGAAAAAAAAAAAAAACAGGTGAATGGGGTCGTCTGGGTGTCTCAGTTGGTTGAGCCACTGACCCTTGGTTTCGGTTCAGGTCATGATCTCACAGTATGGGGGTTTGTGCCCCGTGTAGGGCTTTGCACCGGCAGTGCGGAGCCTGCTTGGGATTCTCGCTCTCCCTCTTTCCCTGCTTCTCTCCTGTGTGTGCCTGCACACACACTAAGACAAACATCAAAAAAAAAAAAAAAAAATAGGTGAATGAATGAACTCACATACTCAATTTCACCTAGTTTAAAAAAAAAAAAAAAAAATCAAGTTCTCTACGCCCAGCTCTGTACTGGGGACACAATGGGAACCAAGACAGCTCTGGCCCTGCCCTCTCAGGGCTCGCAGTCTAATGATGGGGACACAGTCCTCTCCCCAGTGAGTGACCAGGTGACCAGACAGGGTTGGGACGGGGGAGCCAAGAGGAGGGGAGCCTGACGCAGCCTGGGGTCAGGAAGGGCTTCCTCGACCAGGGGCCATCTTTAACCAGCTAAACTGAAGGATGAGTAGGAGGTAGCTGGGGGCTGAGGAGTATCGGGCAAGATGTTCCAGGTCAAAGAACGGGAGGTGCTAGTGGATGGGAAGAGACGAGAAAGCCAGCCCCGGAAGAAGGTGGGCTGGGGCAGGAGAGAGGGATACAGAAGGCGGCTTGTAGTGGGACTTGCTACTGATGTGCGCCGGGGTGGGGGGACAGACTCTCCATCCTGCTGCAGGGTGTCGGGAAGTCTGACCTGGTTTCCGGGACAGAGCAGTAATCCCTGCGGATCAGACTGAGCCCTTGGCCAGCTTAACACGTGCTGACCAGTAAAGCCTCGGGAACGGGAACACATCCCCTCTCCCTGGCAAGCTGGAAACCTGAGCCATGCACTCAGCTCCTTGCTCCCCACCCCCCCCCGCCTCCCTGCCCCCCACCCCCCACCCCAGACACCAGGTCCCACATCTCTCTCCAGCGCCTCCCGTCCTCCCATCCTTCCCCAGGCCCCTACCCCTCCCTTGCTCAGAACCTGCCACGGCTCCCTACTTCCCGGCAGTAGAAAGGCCCACTCCTTACCACACCCAACAGCGTGAGGGACCCCACAGAGTTTCTCTGGCCTCGTCCCCCATCCTACTCCACTTTGAAGCTAGAAAATACACATCTGAGCACGAGGTTTGCGCTAACCCAAGAACTATCCGTGGGTCCTCACTGCGCTTGAAATAAAGCCCAGACTCCCGAGCCCAGCCCCACAAGGTCCTGAAAGTCTCGCTGACAACTCTCTGGACTCTGCCGGGCTCTCCCGATTCCAGCCGCCGGGGAGGCCTGGCAGAGAGAAGACGAGCTTACCCTTGGCGTAGGTGCTGACGAGGGTGGCGAAGTTAGCGAGGAGGGTGAGGGGAGAGAAGTCGGCGAGGTCGGCGATCTCCAGGGTGTGCAGCAGGGAGCGGAGGCGTTCGGCACAGAATCTGGTGCGAAGGCCGGACGGGGGTCAGGGTGGCGGCAGAGAGCCAACAGGACCAGCGACCTCCTCCGCCCTCGCCAGCACTCGGTCACACATCGGTCTCCCCGGGTGACCGGGTGCTCCGTGAGGGCTGAGACCGGGGCTGTTTCGGTCACCCCCGCGTCCCCACACCGTACAACTGCCCATCACGCAGAGCCACAGCTGCAGGACAGCGCACGCGGAGAAGTCACGCGTCATACGTCACACACGGCCGCGCCACCCCGTGCAGGCTCTTGGTCAAAAGAGGAGACCCACGAGCACACCCAGAATCCCAGTCACAGCCCGAATCCCGCACGGCCGCACGCACTCACACCCACGACCTGTCACACCGTGTCGGTCACACCTGGCCACCGTGGTGGCACATCCAAGCATCGGAGCCCCGCGTACTCACAGAGGACAATCTCACATACGCCGTGTCACCAGCCCTCACACACAAGGCCACCCAGTCACCTGACCGATGGTCAGGCTTGGGGCTGTCGCCCCTCAAGGGCAGGTCATGGAGCGGGAACGCCTGGTTTCAGAGCTCGGTGGAGGCTCAGAGCTTTAGAACCTGCCTCCGAATGCCACCGCTTCAAGTCTGTCATCTGTACGTCCCCACCCCGGCTGGATCAGGCGCCCCCTTTGAGCTCCCCCATCCCAGCCATGCTCACCCTGGTCATCCTGGTCTGGGGACAGACAGAGCCACCCCAGCCCCTCAGAGGCAGGGCAGTGAGCGGCTTTGGAGCCCTAAGGACCTGGCTTCGCACAACTGGCCCACAAGGTGCCGGGTGACCCCGGGCAGTGGCTTCCCCTCTCTAGGCCACACCGTCCTCCTCTGCGGCACAGGAGCGCCCTCCTGCGCTCCCACAAGATGCAGAGCGTGAAGTGCTTAGCTCATCACCAGTGCTCAAGACAGGGCAAGTAAGTTACTTCTGTCAGTGCTTTCTCGTTTCACCACCACAGAAACCCGGGAGTGAACGTGACGGCCCTCCTACCCATTGGAACAAAAGAGGAAACTGAGGTTCAGAGAAGACCAATGACTTATGCAAAACAGCCCAAGGAAAGTACAGGAGGCCCCACCCCTCTCCCAGGTCCATCCTCCGCTTGTTCCCTGCTAGGGATCATCCTCGCCAGACTGCCTGGCTGGGGGGGGGGGGGGGGTTCCTGGTCCCTGCCGACAGGCTTCCTGGGGACAAAGAGAAGCACTGGTAGGAGGCGACAGCGTCTAGGGGACCTACAGCATTTCCCCCCAGCTCCCACCCTGCTGGAGCTTGTCAGGAGCCCCCTCCGGGGCCGTCCCTCCCCTGCCACCGTGGCCTCAGGCGGAAATACCTGAGCCGGACGAGGGTCCAGGACCCCTGTCGGACCTCCTGCCCTGCCCGCCTGTCAGTCATGCCTCCATCAAGCTCTCTGGTTAAGCCACGCGTTGCCTGCCGGTTTCCCGCCCGACACACACAGGGACACGGGGCCAGCTCCGACCTCCCCGGGGATCTGCCCCGTCTGCCGAGTCAGCGCACACGCTCGCTCTGCGCCCGTCACTCACTCCTGACACCGGCCACGCGGCGGCCCCGGGCACAGAGGACGGGGCTCAGGGAGGCCCCGAACCCCTGCGGGGACCGGACGCCCCCAGCCGTGGGGGGCCGCACCTGAGGGGCTTGCGCTGGATGCACACACGCTGGGCCAGGCCGCTCAGGAAGGCGGGGGGGCTCTCCTGCACCACGTGCTGTACCCGCAGCCGCCACTTGACGTACTCCAGCAGCCGCCGGAGGAAGCCCAGGAAGTGCTCGGCCGTGCGGATGGAGCCGGGAACCGCCTCTGCGGGGAGACGCAATCAGCCGCCACCACGGGGAGAGCGGGACCGGGGGCAGGTGGCAGCAGGGAGCGGCAGCTCACCCTGGAGCACCTCGTCGGGAAGCACGGGGTTGGCCAGGTGGGCGTCGGTCTCCCGGGCCGCACTGGCCTCGCGCAGCCCCTCCACCAGGCGGCGGTACTCCTCCCGCAGACGCTGCTCATCGGTCTCCTTGATCCTGGGCGGGGGAGGGGGGATCAGGTGTGGGAAGAGTCGGGGAGTCTGGGGGGTGGGGTGGGGCACTGGGATAGGCCCGGTGTCCCCGGGAGAGTAGGTCGGGCAGAAAGCGGGGGCCCGGGAGAAGCTGGGAACCAGACGGCAGGGCGCAGGGTGGGCGTTCAGGTCCGGCAGCCACCCGAGGCCCCACCTGAGCACCGTCTTCTGCAAGGTCTCCAGGTTGCCCTGGCACCGGTCGAGGGTCCGGCGGGTGATGTTGACGCTCATGGAGTCGATGCAGACGTTGTCTAGAGAGGAGACGGGGAGAGCCGGGCTCAGGCGGGCGGCCGGAGGGGCTGAGTCTCTCCCCTCCTCTGCCTCCCGCCTCACCGATGTTGTGGGCCTCGTCGAAGACCACGACAGCTTTCCGGGCCAGCTCCTTGGAGACCAGCTCCGCGATCTTGGGATCCAAGAGGTAGTGGTAGCTGTAAACCACCACGTTGGCGTGCAAGATCTAGGGGCCAAGGAGGGCATGGTTATCCCGGCACCCGCCTCCCTCACGGGCTCGTAGACGCAAGGCCAGGTCTTGCCAGGCCAGACCTGGGCAAGGTACAAACACGAGCTGATGGATAGACAGACCGACAAACGGGCAGGCAGGCCGTAACGCACACCCCCGCCCCTCTGCCCAGCCCCCCAGCCTTCTCACCGAATAGCGGGCAAGGAAGTAGGGGCACCAGCCCTGGCGCCGCCCCAGGGCCTTCAGGTCATCCAGGTTGTAGATGCCAGCAGGGAGGGGCACCTGGCGCCCATGGACGTCAAACTCCTGGCGGGGGGGGCGGGGGTCAGGGAGGTCGGCTGTCGCAGCCGGCTTACCCTCCTGCCCTCCCTCCCTCAGCCCATTCGGCGGGCACCTCGTAGAAGCGGCAGTGGGGCAGGCTGGGGTCCTGCTGGTACTGTGCACGCACGTAGGAGGCTGTGAGGCTGTGGCATTTCCCGTCGACGTCTTTCCCAAAGCGCAGGGGCATCACCTGGCGGCCGGGGGGGCATCTTAGCACCGAGAAGCTCAAGCATTCCTCAACCCTGGGACTCTACACCTACCAGCTAGGTGGGACGGGGGGCTGTCTGGAGTGAGGATCGGGAATTGTGGGGAAACTTGAACCTCAACTTGTTTCGTTATTAAACAGTTAAGACGCTTGCGAACTTAACCGAGGAGGTATCAGAGGAGAGCAACTGCTAGACTCCTACACTGATCTTGGGATTGTGAGTTTGAGCCCAATGCTGGGTATAGAAATTACTTAAAACATAAAATCTTGGGGCACCGGGGTGGCTCAGTCGGTTAAGCATCCCGACTTCAGCTAAGGTCATGATCTCACAGTTCACGAGTTCGAGCCCCACACTGGGCTCTGCTCTGTCAGAGTGGAGTCTGCCTGGGATTCTCTTTCCCTCTCTCTCTGCCCCTCCCCCACTTGTACATTCGTGTGCACTCTCTCGCTCTCTCACCAATAAACTTAAAAACAGTAACAGTGATAAAATAAAATCTTCAGGGGCACCTGGATGGCTCAGTTGGGCAAGCGTCCGGCTCTTGATCTTGGCTCAGGTCACGATCTCACGATTCGTGAGATGGGAGCCCCACGTTGGGCTCTGTGCTGGCAGAGCTCAGAGCCTGCTTGGGATTCTCTCTCCCTCTCTCTCTCTGCCCCTCCCCCATTCACACACTTGCATGCGCTCTCAAAATAAATAAACTTTAAAAAAAAAATCTTTATGAGAAAAAAAAAAAGAACAGATTGGTGGTTGCCAGGGGAGGGGAGTGAGAAACGGGTGAAGGGGATGAAAAACAGCAAACTTCCAGTTTTGAAATAATTGAGTTCTAGGGATGTAACATACAGCACGGAGACTACAGTTCATACCATACGGCATTATTGCAAGTTCCTAAGGGAGATCTGAAAAGTTCTCATTACGAGACAAAAAAAATTTTTTGGAATTATATAAAGTGATACATATAACTAGACTTAACCAGGCGATCATTTTGCACACTATACAAGTACCAAATCTTTACGCTGCCCACCTGAAACTAACATTGTATGTCAATGACACCTCAATTTTTTTAAAAAATCAAGCTTTGAAGAATCTTTAGCGCGTGGGTTAAGGATAACGGCTTTATCTTTACAAATACTAAAATACCCAGAACCTTGGCAAATCTAAGAATCAGAGGAGTTCGGACGGCCTTGAGAACTGGCCTTGCCTAGCCTCGGAGCCTCTGCGGGTGGCACCAGCACAGCCCCCCGGGCTGTGTTTTCCCACAACAAAACCTGTTCCTTCACCAAAGGGAAGCGTCTGAGGCTGCTGACCCTCCCCCCACCCTTCCCATTTCATCAGTTGTCAAGGCTGGAGCTACTTTTTTTTTTTTTAATTAAGTTTTTTTTTAACGTTTTTATTTTTTTATTTTTGAGACAGAGAGAGATACAGCATGAACGGGGGAGGGTCAGAGAGAGGGAGACACAGAATCCGAACCAGGCTCCAGGCTCTGAGCTGTCAGCACCGAGCCCCGATGCGGGGCTTGAACCCACAAACTGCGAGATCATGACCTGAGCTGAAGTCGGACGCTTAACCGACTGAGCCACCCAGGCGCCCCAAGGCTGGAGCTACTTCTAATGATCACCCACCTCATCTATCGTGTCTCGTGTTCTCACAAACAATGTCATGAGGGGCGCCTGGGTGGCTCAGTCGGCTAAGCGTCCGACTTCAGCTCAGACCACGATCTCACGGTCCATGAGTTCGAGCCCCGCGTCGGGCTCTGTGCTGACAGCTCAGAGCCTGGAGCCTGCTTCGGATTCTGTGTCTCCCTCTCTCTCTGACCCTCCCCCATTCATGCTCTGTCTCTATCTCAGAAATAAATAAACGTTAAAAAAATTTTTTTTAAATAATAATAATGTCATGATATATATTCCACGCATTTACCACACGTAAAGTGCTTAGAACACTGCTTGGCCATGAGCCCCGATGGTTTTGTAGCGTAACTTAACAATAAGTAATATTCTACGTGTCACAGATTATTATATAAATAGCATGGTCACTTGTCATGTTTTAGATTTTTGCACATGCTAAGGGCTATACGTACATTACCTCGCTCGGTCACTTATTTATTTATGTATAACATTTATTCATTTTTCAGAGACACAGTGCCAGCAGGGGAGGGGCAGAGAGGGAAGACACAGAATCTGACGCAGGCTCCAGGCTCTGAGCTGTCAGCACAGAGCCCGACGCGGGGCTCGAACCCACGAACTGTGAGATCGTCACCTGAGCTTAACCGACTGAACCACCCAGGCACCCCTTAATCTTTTTTTTTTTAATTATTGAGATATAATGGACGTACAACACTAGGTTAGTTTCAGGCTGTACAATGTAAGGACTCGATGCCTGTATATACTGCAAAATGACCACCACAACAAGTCAGCTAACATCTGTCACCACATAGTTACAATTCTTTTCCTTTTTCTTTTTTTTTTTAAAGGAAGCTCTATGCCCAATGTGGGGCTTGAAACTTATGACCCCGGAGATCAGGAGTCGCATGCTCCACTGAGCAAGCCAGCCAGGCACCCCACAATTTTTTCTTACGATGAGAATTTTTAAGATCTACTCTCTCGGCAACCTTCAAATACATGATACAGTATTATTTACTGTAGTCAACATGCTATACGTTACAACCCCGTGACCTATGTGTTTTATAACTGGAAGTTTGTACATTCTGACCCCCTTCGCCCATTTCACCCACCCCGCTACCCCCTTGCCCAATCTTATCAACAGCAGGTAACTAATTACTCCCATTTGACAGAAAGGGAGACTGAAGTCTGACTATAGAAACCACCTATCCGAGAATACAGGACTATTAAGTTTCAGAGCCAGGAAACCAGGCCTGCTGGATTCCAGGAAGTGCCTTTTTTAACCTCTCTCAGGCTAGGGAGGATGTGCGTTTGGGCCGCGAATGAGGACTCAGAATTTGACGAGTGAGGAGGGAATTCTGCGTGTGGTCCCTGCCTATCACCCTGAGAGGTATGGTCTAGGGATCTAGGATTCCTGGTTGGATGGCGGTCTAACCCTGAGGCGTGGGGAAAGCGGAGAAAAGGGCACTCACCTCGGGATGAATGCACAGGTTCTTCCGGGAGCTCAGAGCCAGCCCCAAAAACGGCAGCTTCTCACCCTCCTGCTTCTCATAGAAATGGAGCAACTTTCGAAGCTCTTCGATCACCTGTTCCCGTGAAGGAGGGAGGGAGGACTCCAGCACAAGTCCCTGCCCAGCCTGGCCCCGGCCCTCCCCCAGCTTCTCAAACGCGACACCCCCCAGCTACAGGAGCAACCACCAGAGGGAACAACAAGTCCTACGGAACTTGGCCTTGGCCGGGGATTGGCCCTGGCTCACCTTCTCAATCTCAGGCACAGTCCTCGAGCAGTAGATGAGTTTAGTCACCTCCAGTGGATATGCCTGCCGATGATGACAACGGGCTCAGCCCCTGCTGGATCCCTTCCCTCTGCCTCCCCCTCCACGGGCCCAGGGGTCACTTACCCTCTGGTATGCCATGATCAGGGCCAACAGGGACACGGTCTTCCCAGTGCCTGAGGGCATCTCCAGGACTCCATGACCCTGCATGTGGAGACAGACAGAACTTCAGGGACACAAACTCTGGGGACTGCCCCCAGAATGCCACCATCTTGAAATAAGAGGGACAACAGCAGTTAAAAGTCTAGGCCCCAGGGACAGTGGGTTTGAACCCCACTTTGGCCACCTCTTTGTTGTTGAGTGGTCATAGCAAGTGCCTTCACCCATCTGACCTTGGTATTCTCATCTCTAAAACAGGCCAGGGGCACCTGGCTGGCTCAGTCGGAAGAGCAGGAGACTCTTGATCTCGGGGTTGTGAGTCTGAGCCCCACACTGGGTATAGAGATTACTTTAAAAAGCAAATAAATTTTTTAAAAATAAGTAAATAGGGGCGCCTGGGTGGCTCAGTCGGTTAAGCGGCCGACTTCGGCTCAGGTCATGATCTTGCGGTCCGTGAGTTCGAGCCCTGCGTCGGGCTCTGTGCTGACAGCTCAGAGCCTGGAGCCTGTTTCCACTTCTGTGTCTCCCTCTCTCTGACCCTCCCCCGTTCATGCTCTGTCTCTCTCTGTCTCAAAAATAAATAAACGTTAAAAAAAAATTTTTTTTTAAATAAGTAAATAAATAAAATGGGCCTACTAAGCACTTCCTTACAGAATTACTGTGAGGACTAATGAGAAAGTGAGGGTTATACGTTTAGCATGGTAACTGACAGGTAGTGACCTGCCTTTTCTTTTAATTTAGCAAACCCTTTTACAGCACTTACTCTGTGCCTGACACTACTTTTTTTTTTTTTTTTAACGTTTATTTATTTTTGAGAGCGAGACAGAGAACGAGGCCGCGCGTGCTCGCACAAAGGGAGAATGGGGCAGAGAGAAAGGGGGACAGAGGATCCAAAGCAGGCTCCATGCTGACAGCAGCGAGCAGATGCGAGGCTAGAAATCGGGAGTCCGGAGATCACGACCTGAGCCAAAGTGGAAAGTTCAACCAACTGAGCCACCCAGGAGCCCTTGGCACTGCTTCTAAGGGTCTTCCATCAGAATCTCTCAGCCTAGGCTCTCTGGGCATTTGGGGGTCAGATACTACTTGGCTGTGGGGTGAGGGGGCCTGTCCTACGCACTACAGGATGTTTAGCAGAGTCCATGGCCTCTACCTGCTAGATGCCGGTAGCACCCGCCCCCCTCCACTAGGACAACCAGGAATGTCTCCGGACACTGCCTCGGGGGGTCCAAATCATCCCCAGTTAAGAACTGCTGCCTTACTTACCGAATTAACTCCTAACAACCTGCACACGAACCTCTGAGGGTAGGCAGTCTTAACGAAGCCCGTTTCACACACGTGAAAAGCGTGCAACAGGGAGATTAAGTGATTCACCCAACCGCACACGGCTGTGGGTCCAGGCTTCCCACCCGGGAGCCGGCTCTAAAGCAGCGCAGCCTCTGATAAATGTTAGGCGCTGCTTTTGTGAACTATTATTTTAGATGCCAGGAGTTTGGGGAGCGCTGGCCTCCCAAGGACCTCAGATTCCTAAAACCTAGACGTCCAGAAAGTTCAGTCTTAGAGGCACGCGTGGCCGTCCCACTTGTCAGGTGGGAAGCCGAGGGCCGGGCCCCCCCACCTTGGCGTCCAGTGTGCGTTTGAGCTCCAGCATGTAAGAGAACTGCTCCGGGTAGATGTAGTCGAAGGGGAAGTAGACCAGCAGCCCGTCCACGTTGAGCCTGGAGGCGGGGGGTGGGGGGCAGGGTCAGTCCCCCGCCCCCTGGGCCCCTCTCCAGCCCCCGCACTCCCCTGTCGTCCGGCCGAGAGGAGTTACCTGCCGGGAGCCGGTCCCCCCGAGCATCCCCGGCTGCCCCAGGACCCGCGGGTCCCTTCGGCATCTCCTCGCTGACCGTCCTCGTTACCGCCCCGTGGGGCCCCGCGGCTAACTTCACCCCACTCCTCCCGCACCCCCGCGCCCCGCCCGGGCCCCGGGCGCACCCACTGGTCCCCCCCATCTTTTAGACCCCGGCGAGCAGCGAACCCCGACCCCGCTCTCACTTCATGGCGCCGGCCTCGGCAAGAAGCGGCGTTGGCCCGCCTCCCTCATAAATATTCAGAGACCGGGATCCGTGGGGAGTCCACGAGGTGCCGCTCCACCTTTCTCACGACGCCATTGGCTGAAGCCGCCCGTCACTCTACTGGGGCGGGGGATAATGCGCGTGCGCACTGCACGGCGGGGACGGAGCGGGGCGGACCCGGGGAGAGGAGGTGTCGGAGGCGTCGCTGAGGATCGCAGAGTGCCAAGAACAAAACATGAAGGGAGAGAACCGAGATAATCGATCCCATTCATTACTGTTTGGTCTCTCTGCATCTACGTAGTTCATCTAGCAAATAGTCGAAAGGAAATGACAGGAAAATTGGGGACCCCTACAGACCCCACGGTTAAGGAATGTCTTCGCCGCACGAGACAAAACATGCATCTATAAAATCCCTGCTGTGCCCTAGATTTTTCTGGGGAGAAATAACTCCTCCCATTTAGTGACCGCCTACTGTTTGCCATCAGGCAGTAATGCAAAGGCACTGTGGCTTGTCGGCTGAGGTGTGGACTCTGGAATCAGAATGCCCGGGTCCAAATCCTGGCTCCGCTGTCTATTAGCTGTGTGACCTTGGTCAAATTAACTTCTCACCTGCGAAGTAGGAACAATTAGATTATCTACAGTGTAGATGATGCTTAAATAAACCCACATAAGGCAGTTAAAACTGGGTTTAGCTCATACTAAGCATTCAGTAAATGCTAGCAGCTTTTGTGTGATTATTCAACAAATAGAAATGGGGCCTCTACTGTGCTAGGGCCTGGAAACACAAAGGTGGCCAAGACAGCCCCTGTTCCTGTCCTCAAAGAACAAAGATTAAACCTACAAGGGAATATATGGTTACAAGTATGACAACTACTGTGATGGAAAAATGCTGGAAACCATAGGGGCTACATACAGAAAATGGGCTGTTGACAACGGGGTGTGGAGCGGTCAGAAAAGCCTTTGTGGAGGAAATGAGGTTTGAATAGAGACAGGAAGTACGAGAAAGTACTAAAGGGGATACATGAGAGAAGTGGAAACGGTATTGGTGTTCCAGCCAGAGGGAATATCGTACACAAAAATCTCTGTGGCCAGAAGAAAGCACAGGAAGCTTGCGTGCTGGAAGGAGAGAAGCAAAGAGAGAGAGTAGAGAGAATGTAGCTGGAGGGAGGGGGCAGGGCCAGGCCAAACATCTTGATAGCAGCCTATAACGATTGTACCCCCCCATCACCCCCACACCAACCCACCTTCCCTCTCTAATCCCCTCCTCTCCCACCTAGCTCATTCTATTTCAGCCACAATCTCCTCCTTGCTGTTTCCAGAACACTCCAGGCACATCCCACCTTAGGGCCTTTGCACCTGCTCTTTCCTCTGCCTGGAATGTTCTTTCCCCTGATATGTCTGGACGTCCTCACATTCTTCAGGTCCTTGCCCTCGGTGGCACCAAATTAAACTTAACCCCTTACACACACACACACACACACACACACACACACAACTCACACACTACCCACCATATCTGCCTTTCCTGCTTTATTTTTCTTCGGAGCCCATGTAACCACCCGACATGCTAAATATTTGACTTACTTATTTTGTCTAGGTCAGATCCACAAGGACAGGGATTTTTGTCCCTGTTGTTCACTGCCATACTGCAGTCCTTGCTACTGTGCCTGGCACAAAGTAGGGCATCAATAAATATTTATGGAAAGAGTAAATAAGCAGGGGGGAGGGAAACGGTCAAATTTGCGTTCTGAACCCATAAGTCACATGGGGGTGCCTTGAGACTGGCAAACAGAGCCAGTCAATGGCTAAGGCTGGGGAAGCGGGGTGCCTGGGTGGCTCAGTCGGTTAAGCGTCTGACAGCCAAGAAAGAATCCTTAAAGACGTCTTTGGTGCAAAAAGGTGATTTTATTAAAGCACCGGGACAAGACCCGTGGGCAGGAAGAGCTGCACTGGGGTCGTGAAGTGAGGGGTAACTCATTATTTACCCTCAGGTTGGGGAGGGGGTCAGGGATAGTACATCTCTAAAGGAATCCTGGAAGCAAGGTTTCCGGGACCTTGAGGGGCTAGCTGTTGCTAGGGAAACGCCATTTATTACCTTTCAACAAAACTCAGTCATGAGACCCTTCAGATGTATATGGGGGTGGGGGGGGCATAAACCTGGAGTACGATTGCCAGCATATTTTGGGGGCAGTTGAGATAAAAGAAATACATTTACAGGATCCTGGCGGGGGGGGGGGGGGGTCAGGATAATGTTAAGCCAAGATTCCCTTTTGCCCCCAGCAAAGTGTCATCATCCAGGCAGCTGAGCTCCTGGAGGGAGGTCACTCTGTCGGTTTCAAGGACGTGCCAATGGACTGGAGGCAGTAAGGGAATTTAAGTTTTCATTTGCCTTAGTTTCCCACAATCACCGTGGCAAGCACTGAAACCCCTTTCCTTTGTTCGTGGAGGGGAGGAGGAGGGGGGTGGGGGTGTCCGGGGAATATCACCCATATCCCACCTGGGGGGGGTAGGGGGGGGGCAGCCTGTATTTTGCCCTCAGCTTGCCCCACCTCCCTCATCACCTTCCATTTCCATCTCCGAGAGGCTTGTGCCTTTCCGTGCAGCAACTAGCCCCATCTCGCTGCTTACTCCCCTGCTTCCTATTTGTCTCCAGCGATGTCCTCTGCCTACAATGCCATCTCCCCCACCCTACCGTTGCTCATTCCTATTCCTCAACTCACCTCCAGGTCTCAGAGACATCCCCTCCTCCAGGAAGCTCTCCCTGACTCCCCCCCCCCCCAACAACTGGGTCAGACCCCATCTCTGACCTCCCCCATGCTATCCCTGGTTACTTTATTCAAGTGGGGGCAAAGGAGGAAGGACATCTTATTTTTTTAATAAAATACCTCTTTTTTAATGTTTATTTATTTATTTATTTATTTTTTTGAGAGAGAGAGCGCACGCGCAAATGGGGGAGAGGCAGAGAGAGAGTAAGAGAATCCCAAGCAGGCTTGAACCCATGAACCGTGAGATCATGACCTGAGCTGAAATCAGAGAGGGACACTTAACCAACCGAGCCACCCAAGAACATGATGAAACTGAGATTATGATGAAAGGAAATTGAGTACCAGACCGACATGAGCCAGGCATCCTACTAAGTGTTCTGCTAACCTGCCTGACGTCATTTCCCACTGTTCCCCCTGCGCCCCCACCCCCACCCCGAGCGCCCCTCCCAGACACACTTTGGCTTCCTGGCTTTTCCGTGCAGGTGCCGGACCTGCACTTGTTGGCCAATGCGTACAACAAATCACCCCCAAATGTAACGGGCGACAACAGCCTCGTCTCACGGGTTCTGTGGTCAAGAATTGCAAGCAGCTGCAGATAGCCCAGTTCCTCTTTCGGAAGCAATCCACCGCTAAGCTCACCAGGTGGTTGTCGCCAAGATTCACTTCTCTGGCGGCTGGTGGCGGGGACCACCTTCAGGTCCAGGCCACACGGGCGTCTCTGAAGGCAGCTGGCTTCATCGGGAGAAGCATGAGGCGCCGGATTGAGGTGCAGAGAAGATAGAAGTCACTGTCTTTTTGTAATCTGGTGTCAGAAGGGACAGTCCATCACTTTTGCTGAACTCCATCCCTTAAAATATATCCCTACATCCAGCCCACGGTCAAGGAGAGGGGGTTACTCAAGGGGCTGAACACCAGGAGGCAGGGATAATTAGGTCCCACCTCAGAATGACTTCCTCCAGCCTCCTCAGCCCCTGCGGTCACTGGTCACTGCTCCCTCTGTCTGGAAGGCTCTCCCCCCAGATCTCTGTGTGGCTTCCTCCCTCCTCTCCCTCAAACCTTCCATAAAGCTCTTTTCATCGATTCAAACTGCAATACTCCCGGGGCACCTGGGTGGCTCTGTTGGTTAAGCATCTCACTCTTTTTTTAAAGATTTTTTAAAAAATGTTTTATTTATTTTTGAGGTAGAAAGAGACAGAGCATGAGCAGGGGAGGGGCAGAGAGAAAGGGAGACACAGAATCTGAAGCAGGCTCCAGGCTCTGAGCTGTCAGCACAGAGCCCAATGCGGGGCTCAAACTCACGGAGCGTGAGATCATGACCTGGGCTGAAGTCGGACACCTAACCGACTGAGCCACCCAGGCGCCCCAAGCATCTTTCTTGATCAGCATCACGTTGATCTCATGGTTCAGAGATCTCATCTTCACACTGCCAGTGTGGAGCCCACTTGGTATTCTCCCTTTCCCTCTCTCTCTGCCCCTCCCATGCTGTCTCTCTCTCTCTCTCTCTCAAAAATAAGTAAAAAAATAAAACTTAAATTGCAACACTCCTTGGATAGGCTGGAAAATGGTCTGCAAAGACCTCCGAGCCCTTGGTCTCTGGGTTCAACACACTTTGCAAGTGTGATGAAGTTAAGGCACTTGAGATACCGAGGTGTGCCCCAAGGATAATCACAAATGTCCTTACAAGAAGGAGATCCAACAGCAGGACAGAAACAGAGACAACGTAACACAGAACGTAGGCTACACTGCAGGAGGAAAGGGGCAGAGCCAAAGAAAACAAGGAACACAGCTCCAGAAGCTGAAAGAGGCAAGGAAACGGATTCTCCCACAGAGCCTCAGGGAACGCAGCCCTGCCAATGGTTGATTTCAGTCGGTGAAACTGATTTTTGTTTGGGCTTCCCACCTTCAGAACTGTAAGAAAATAAATGTGTGTTGTTTTAAGCCACTGAGTTGTTGCAGGCAGCCACAGGAAATGAATATATCACTCAAGCAGGTGCAATATATCCGCCTCTCCTGATTCAGTTTTTTTCCATAATGGTGATCAGTGTCTGAGATATTTTTCTGCTTAGTATTCTATTTATTGTCTGTCTCTTCCACTAGAATATCGGCTCTAATATCACGGTCATTTTGTAACTGTTTATTATGGGCAACTTCAAAAAATTTTTAATGTTTATTTTTGAGAGAGACAGAGACAGAGCGTGAGTGGGGGAGGAGCAGAGAGACGGAGACACAGAATCCAAAGCAGACTCCGAGCTGTCAGCACAGAACCCGACGCAGGGCTCCAATCCATGAACTGTGAGATCATGACCTGAGCCGAAGTCGGACGCTTAACCAACTGAGCCACCCAGGCGCCCTTCCCTTTCTTTCTTTAAAAAAATGGCTTTTTACTACATCTAAGAAAGAAAAAGTATTAATATATATGTTGTTCGAGCATAGAAAAAACAGTGTAAACACATTACATTTCTAAGAGGTATGAGGTTAAAGGAGAAAATCTTTGGATAAGCTCTAAGTTTGTACAAAGAAGCTAGATTTGCTATTCTCCTAAAAGTGAAGGGACCTACTATATTATACCCAGAAATCATTCAATACCTTTCCGTAAGAATGTTGAACTCAAGCTTTGCTGAAGCTCCATATTCCATGAAGGCATCTAAAACGTCAATGGGGGTGCCTGGGTGGCTCAGATGAGTGTCTGACTTCTGATTTTGGCTCAGGTCACAATCCCAGGGTCGTGGGATCGAGCCCCGTGTTGGACTCTGCACTGAGCATGGAGCCTGCTTGGGATTCTCTTTCTCTCTCTCTCTCTCTTCCCCTCTTCCCCACTTGCTTCCTCTGTCTAAAATAATAATTGATAAAATAAAATAAAATAATAAAATAAAATAAAATAAAATAAAATAAAATAAAACAAAATGCCAATCCACAGGCAGAATCGCTCCTTCCTCCCCTGTCCATTTATGCAGTCGTCTTCATGGATTTCTGGCCAGATGTCACAGACAAAGGCTGAGAGGTTGTCCAGGATTTCATCCCTGTTCAGCTAGAAGTAGGTCTGGAGGATGGTCATCTCTCCTCCATCTCCTTCTCCGCTCCAGTGCTGCACCTGCACAGGTGGGATTCCAGAGCAGCAGCTTTCTTGGCCTTGAACTCCTCTCTGCACAGATGGTATTGTTCAATTTCAGCCGACCTTCTTTGGCCAGCTTCCGCCTCTGGTTCTTTCACCTGTGGGCCTCGGACACCTTCTCAGTGGCCCCCTTCTCGGTCTGTAGCAGCTGCAGGATGCCCTGCGACTGGTTGGAGGTGGTGGCAGCCATTCCGAGCCCAAGGGGAGCAGCCTAAATCGACTTGGTCGCCCCCTCGGGTCCCCATTTCAGACTTCTGACCCCCCCAGAATTATAAGATAATAAATGTGTGTTATGTAAGCTTGTGGTAATTTGTTACAGCAGTCATAGGAGACTAACATACCTCTGTTGTGAAAAAGAGAGGTCAGACTGAATAAAGAAGCCCACACAAGGGGCGCCTGGGTGGCTCAGTGGGTTAAGCATCCGACTTCGGCTGTGCCGACAGCTCAGAGCCTGGAGCCTGCTTCAGATTCTGTGTCTCCCTCTTTCTCTGCCTCTCCACTGCTTGCACGCTGTCTCTCTCTCTCTCTCTCTCAAAAATAAATAATAAACATAAAAAAAATGTTTTTAAAGAAGCCCACACAATATAAAGAAGCCCAGAAGAAACAAACATCATACAGAAAAAAAAAAAACCAATAACAAGAAAGCGACAAAAGAAACACAAAACATCTATAACTAAATGCTTTGTGAAATACTTAGCAAGATAATGGAAAATATCACATTTATAAAGAGCTGGAGGCTATGAAGAATTAATAATTAAATAACAAGAAAGGTTCTTGGGAATTCAAAATTATAGGGGTGCCTGCCTGGCTCAGTCAATGGTGTGTATGACTTTTTTTTTAATGTTTATTTATTTTTTTAATGCATTTTTTAATTTTTTTAAAATTAACGTTTATTTATTTTTGAGACAGAGAGAGACAGCGCATGAACGGGGGAGGGGCAGAGAGAGAGGGAGACACAGAATCGGAAGCAGGCTCCAGGCTCTGAGCCATCAGCCCAGAGCCCAACGCGGGGCTCGAACTCACGGACCTCGAGATCGTGACCTGAGCTGAAGCCGGACACTTAACCGACTGAGCTACCCAGGTGCCCCAATGTTTATTTATTTTTGAAGGAGAGAGAGGCAGAGCATGAGTGGGGGAGGGGAAGAGAGAGAGGGAGACACAGAATCTGAAGCAGGCTCCAGACTCTGAGCTGTCAGCACAGAGCCTGACGTAGGGCTCGAGCTCACAAACTGTGAGATCATGACCTGAGCCTTAGTAGGACACTCAACCAACTGAGCCACCCAGGCGCCCCAGTGGTGTGTATGACTCTTCATTTCAGGGTCATGAGTTTGAGCCCCACATTGGGTGTAGAGATTACTTAAAAATAAAATCTTAAAAAAAATTCTAGATGAAATATAAATTTGAAGAGAAGGATTAGAAGCAAAATCAGGGAAATCTCCTAGAAAGGGAAAATTGACAAAGGGCTGGAAAATAGTAGTGAAAATATAAGAAAATTGAAGACTCAACTCAGAAGATCGAACATCCAAATAATGAAGATTCCAGAAAAAGAGCAAGCAAATGAAGGGGAAGAAATCAGCACAAAAATATACAAAGAAAATGTCTCAGAACCAAAGGGTGTTCAATCTCCAGATTGAAAGAACAGACTTAAGGTCAGAATGATTAATGAATAAAGACTACAGTAAGGCATATCTTCGTGAATTGTTAGAACCAGAGAAAGAGAGAAGATCACAAAAGCTCTCAGAAAAAAAGAAGAAAAAAAAGCTAGCAAAAAAATAAAAAGTCAAATACAAGTTCAAAGGAAAGGGAGAATGCAAACAAATCTGAGGGGAAAAACAGTTTTCCCTTGTTATCTAAAATTGCATTCCAACTCAGGGTGCATACAGATTTGAATGGAAAAGGATACATGTATTTCCAACCTAGAATTTTATACCCAGCCAAACTATAATAATGTGGGAGGATAGAATGAAGACCTATTTAGTTTTGTAAGAACCCAAAAATATTTACCTCTTCTTCACTCTTTTAAGGGAACAATTGGAGGATGTGCTCCACCGAAATGAAGAGTCAACGAAAAAAGACAAAGACCTGGAATCCAGGAAATTTCCAACTCGGGGAAATCCCAGGATAGCTTAGCACAGGCCTGGAGAGCAGCAAGTCCAGATTATATTAAAATAGGACTGCAGGGTCGCCTGGGTGGCTCTCAGTCGTTAACCGTCTGACTGTTGATTTTGGCTCAGGTCATGATCTCATGGTTCATGAGTTCAAGCCCCATGACAGGCTCTATACTGACAGCATGGAGCCTGTTTAGGATTCTCTCTCTCCCTCTCTCTGCCCCTCACCCCTCAAAATAAATAAACATTTTTTAGAAAGAAAAAGAAAAATATTGAGTATATATAGGTGCATCTAAAATTAAGGTAATTCTTCATTCTCAATTTTAAAGGTTGAGAAAGAAAATGCTAGTATATTACATGGCTCTGCAATGAAAACATTTACATATCACATTGTAAAAAAACATTGATCTAAAAATTATGGCATGATTTCGTTGGGAGAGGGAAATTGGGTCAGCACGAGCTCAAGCCTCACCTACTGTAGTAGGAAGTCAGTAGAGAATGTCTAAAATTGGCTATCACGAAATAGCAGTGTCAGCATATTTAGAAACATGGAAGAAAATACTAGAAGAAACTGGTAAAGTCGTTGAAAGTGGTTGCCTCTGGCAAGCAGAGGGGAGTGGGGAAAGATAGTACATAGGACTGTTTTTTTTTTTTCATGTTTTAGTACAGTTTGATTTCTTTTTTCAGTAATCTCTATACCCAACATGGAGCTCAAACTCACAACCCCAAGACCAAGAATCTCATGCTCTTCTGACTGAGCCAGATAGGTGCCCCAGTACAGTTTGATTTTTAAAGTATATTCATGAAAACTAATCAGTAGTGATAGAAGTCCCAACTGTGGTTAACTGCGAAGAGGCACCATGGAGCTTCTAGAAATGCTGTGTATCAGCTGTATCCGAGAGAACTTTCTGGGATAACGAAAATGTTCTCCATCTGCACTGCCCAAAATGGTAGGCACCAGCCACGCACGGCTAGTGAGCACGAGAAAAGTGGCCAGTGTGACTGAGAAGCAATCCTTAATTTTTATTTAATTAAAAACACTTTTTAACGTTTATTCCTTTTTGAGAGACAGAGAGAGACAGAGTGCAAGCGGGGGAGGGGCAGAGAGAGAGGGAGACGCAGAATCCGAAGCAGGCTCCAGACTCTGAGCTGTCAGCACAGAGCCCGGGGTGGGGCTCGAACCCACGAACCGTGAGATCATGACCTGAGCCGAAGTTGGATGCTTAACCGACTGAGCCACCCAGGCGCCCCTTTTTTAAAACGTATTTTATTTATTTTTTCATGTTTATTTATTTTTAAGAGAGAGAAAAGGAGATAGAGCATGAGCGGAGGAGGGACAGAGAGGGAGGGAGACACAGAATCCAAAGCGGGACCCAGCAAATTCTAGAACTAGATGGCTCCAAACTTCAGATGATAGTATTATCAAACATACATTATAAAATAACTAAGCTTAAAATGGTTAAAGACATAAAGGAAGAATCCAAAATATGAAAGATGAAGACACTACCAAAACAAACGAACAAACAAAACCCCCAAACACCAAAAAGGCCCCCGCCCCCCACCAAAGAAAATAGACAAAAGAAACAGGAGTGCTTGGAGGAGGAAGGATTGGATTTACAGGAGGGAGAAATCCCTTAGAAAGGGGCTACCTGAATACTGCGTGCAAATACAGTAACAATGATGAGCTCTTATTACGTCAGAAGGGGATCCGAAGAGAGAGGAGCCAATTCCTGTGCAAACTACCTTTATTTATAAGGAAAAACTTCCCCATCTGGTTATAAAACCAGCACTGCGTGAAGGCACTTGACTGGGGAGAGGCGGTGGCAGGGGTCCCGGTAGAGACCAGCGTGTCTCTCCTAGCCCTGGGGAGGTGGGGGCAGAGGCGACTCCCAGGGAAATCCAGTGGAGGCGACACATCGCAGGCTCTCCTAGGCTGGGGTGTTGGCCTGTGTCGAGGGGGTGGGAGGGGGTGGCAGCAGGAACAGGAGGCACTTGGGACAGAATCTGATTTGACAAATGGAGGGCAGGGGGGTGTCTCTTGCCTCCAATGATTCCCAGCCCCATCGTGACCTCCCACGGCTATGACAGTTTCTAGGCTGAGGTTCTCCTTCTCCCCTGGGCTTCCGGGGAAGCAGAGAGCTGGAGGTGAGGACCCCACCCCTGTAGGGCTTGGGGCCCAAGGAGAGGCAGCAGTTACTGAGGGACAGGTCTGGAGCAAAGGCAGGGACGCTTCCTCCTGTCTCCCCTGGAAACGTCCTCCTCTCCAGCTAGACTTTATTCCTCTGGGTCTTCACCCTGGGGAAGAGCTGAGGGAAGACAGGATCTTTAGACACCAGGAACTCTCCCTCCCTCGTCCCACCCCCAAATTTAATGGAGTCACCCACCCCCGAAACAGGTGGGCCGTCTCCACCCTCCCCTCCCCTCCCTTCCGAGGACTCCGGCATCTCCCAAACCACCTCAGAATCCCCGAGGTCCCTGTCACGACCAAGCACCAAATGATGCCTTAGGTCAGCCGCCCAGGTGATGAACTGGAATGGAGTTTTCCATACGGCCACGAAGGAAACACCTACTGCCCCCATGGGGTCTGCTTGGGACCCGCCTCCACCTGTCCCCCAATTAAAGGAATCTTCTCCCCTGGGAATATAATGGGATCTTCCTGGTCTCCTCCCTTGACTAGAACCTCCCGCAACCCTACCATAATTTTACTAATGGAGTCTTCGTCTCCCTGCCCAGTGCAGCGTAGGGAAACCTGCCCCGCCCCCAGGCCAGTAACATACACGTCTGTAACGTCCCCCGTTACTAAAAGGGTATTTTTCACCCCTTCCCTTGGCTAAAATACATTCTTCCTTGGGGCGCCTGGGTGGCGCAGTCGGTTAAGCGTCCGACTTCAGCCAGGTCACGATCTCGCGGTCGGTGAGTTCAAGCCCCGTGTCGGGCTCTGGGCTGACAGCTCAGAGCCTGGAGCCTGTTTCCGATTCTGTGTCTCCCTCTCTCTCTGCCCCTCCCCCGTTCATGCTCTGTCTCTCTCTGTCCCAAAAATAAATAAAAAACGTTGAAAAAAAAACACACAAATAAATAAACATTAAAACTGAAAAAAAATTCTTCCTTACCTCCCAGTAGTATTATTAGGGATGATAATAAAAATATTTGATTGAGTTCTGCTCAAGCTACTAAGGCAGCGCTGGGGAGTTCCCCCACGAAAGGCCATGAGGAGGGGGCTTTTCTTTACCTCTCCCGTTACTATAATGGGCTTTTCCTCATCTCCCCACGAACCCTAATGGGTTCTTCTGACCTCCCTCGCCCCCCCCCCCCCGCCCCGGTATAACGGACTGTCCCTCTTGCCCCTCTTTTTCCCGTGGAATCACCCCTTTCCCCAAATAGCCCCAGGAGGCCCCCACAACCTCTCTTCCAGGCTCACCCCGAAGTAGTTACGAGGTACGTAGCCCTCCTGGCCATGCAGCAAGGCCCACCACCAGTCTGTCTCCTCTGGCCCGTCCCTGCGCAGCACGGTGACAGACTCGCCCTCGCGGAAGGACAGCTCGTCCCCGAACTCGGCGCTGTAGTCCCAGAGGGCGTACACGACGCCGTTGTGCAGCAGCCCCATACTCTGCTCCACGTCTGAAACGTAAAACGGAAGGGATCGTGAGCACACGGGGGGGGGGGGGGGGGGGGGGCAAGGACACTCAGGGACACGAGACACGCCGAGGACAGGGAAAGGCCCTGGGATTTGGCGCCGCCCCAGCTGAGGGATGAGCCACCTGCAAAGCTGTGTATCCCTGCCTAGAGCCGGGCGCCTGAGCGGGAGTCGGCCGCCAGGGCCCCGCAGTCTCTAAAATTCGAGAACATCAGGGTGCATCCAACTGGGTGTCCAACCCCAAGGCAAGATCAGTGGTCCCCATCCCTCCTGTACATCGTTAAGTCCCTCCCAGAGGTACAGTCGTCCGTGCACCACCCTCCTCCCCCACTTAAGCTTACAGCCTCTCGTCTCAACCCCTCCTTCCGGTGGTACAGCCTTTCCCTTCCTCCCCCTTAAGTGGGCCCATCTCCCCCTTTCCAGATGGCGAGTCCACATGGCTTCCCCCTCCCCAAGGGGCAAAGTCTCCAAAGAGGATGCGATAACTTCTCCCGAGGGTACAGCCCACCCGCCCCCGCCTCTGCCCCCCCTTAAGGGGTAAAATTTCCCTCAAGAATTTAACCCCCTTTCCCAATGGTACAGTCCAGCATGCCCCCTCTCTCCAGTGGCTCAGTCCACTGTGTTCCAGTTTCTCCTCCCCTCCCCAACTCTCCCAGGCGGAGCCTACGGTCTTCACATCTCATAGGCTCCACCTACCTGCACAAAGGTGTAATGGCCCGATGACAGGGCACTCCCCGTCTGCCCTTGCTCACCATAAGCCCCGTGGCCCCTGTCCACTTTCTGCCGCCGGGTGGCACAGACAGCAGGCTGTCGTGTAGAGGCTCACCTCTCAAAAATAGTGTCCCACCCCCAGGTCCGAGAGCCTGCCTGACCCCGACTCTCTGATGTCCCCAACCCCACCCTATGATACAGTTTGCCCGGGTGTGCAATACAGAGGCTATTCACACCCCCATGCCATTGCTACCGACTTCCTCCCGTCACCTGGTTAGATGATGTGGCCCCTCTCGTGAGGTGCGCCTCACGTCTCACTACACGCGGAAGAGTCCCCAAGCCCCTCCCCAGAAGCCATGGCTCGCTCACCTGCCAGCTGTGTGGCACTGTATCTCCCACTGGCAGCACAGCTCACCTGCCCAGCCCTATGCCAGGCAGATGGCATAGGTGGAACGTCCAACTGCCCACGCCCGCACGCGAGAAAGCAGGTGGGCGGTGCCATTTGCAAGACCGCTCATATCCGCACAGGGGTCCAGCCTGCATGGCAGAGTGCCCATGTCCCCCCCCATCCCTCGAGGTTGGCGCAGTCTGCTCACCCCACACACCCAGCTTGCACCTGCCCGGTGGGAGGCCCTGTCCCCCACCCCACCCCCAGGTGGTCCGTCCCACTGCCCTTCTGTTGCGATCCTGCCACTTGATTGGTGCAGCCCCCACGTCTTCTCTCCTGTGATTGGCGGCCTGCCTCCTTCCCCTCCCCGACTGCTAGCTGCGTGGCCCAGTCCCCACGACCCCCTTCCTCCCACCGAGGCGTCCCAGCGCTGCCTCGCACCTGCCAGGTAAGTGGCGCAATCGGCGTAACCCTCGCGGTAGGGGTCGCACTTCTCGATCGCCGTGGCGCCGTCGCTGAGCGTGGTGGCGAAGATTGCTGCGCCGTGCTGCACCAGCGCCGTGCAGATCGCCGTGTCGTTGCAGGACGCGGCGCAGTGCAAAGGTGTCCTAGGTGGGGAGGCGTGCGTGAGAGGCCGTGCGCGCGCCCCCCGCCCCCCCCCCCCCCCGCAGGTGCGTTAACCCGCAGCGCCGTCCTGCTCCCCCGCCTGCCCCGTGCGGGTCTGGGCTCACCAGCCGTGGCTGTCAGGGGAGTTGACGTTGGCCCCAGCCGCGATGAGGAAGTCCACGATGGGGTAGTTGGCGCCGCAGATGGCGTTGTGCAGAGCCGTGATGCCCTCCTCGTTGGGCTGGCTCGGGTCGTTCATCTGGGCGGACGGGGGACGCGGAGACTCAGTCCCGCGGCCGCCACCCCGCGTCCCCCAGCCTCCACCCCGCCGGCCCTGCACTTCGGCAACACTCACCTCCTTCACTGCCTGCTGCACCACGTCCAGCTCCCCGGTCAGCGCGGCGTCCAGCAGGAGCACAAGCGGGTTGAGGCGGGCGCGGCGGACCTTGCGCGGGGAGCCCGCCTTCCGCAGCACCGAGCGCGTCTCCTGGGGGACAGGGAGGGGGGCTTCAGTGACTTGGGAGAGTTTGTTAATATACCCATTACTCAAAGGGGAAAATAGACGACGGTAGCTGCCCCAGGGCGTCCAACTAGACAGAGGTGAAGGCTGGGATTGGAAGACAGGGAGGTACAGAGCCTGAGTCCAGAGGGCGGGGCGGGGGTAGGATCCCTCAGTTCTACAGCCTCTGGTTCCCTACAATTGTCAGGGAATCTGGTGATTATGGAATCCTGGGCCCTGAGAACTGAGAGGAAGCTGGGAGACCATGGAGTTGTTGATTGTGGAAGCCAGATAGTCAACCCACCCACAGTCTTCTTTCTTTCATAAAACATACATGCTGTGAAACGCACGGGACAAAGGTTGCCCAATGTTAATTCCGGATGTTCGGAATTAGAGTATTTATCCTATTATTCCTTCTGCTTTCTTGTTTTTGATGTTCAAGCGTCCTCCTACAAGATTCGTGTATTCTGAGCACATAGCATTTGTGATTCTGGTCTTTGATGTCACTGATGTCAAGATCCTGGAATTCGGAGATCCCAAGAGCCGCTGGTTTCCAAAATTCTCTGATGTGCAGCTGTATGTCAGATTTCCAATGTTGAGTCCAGGAATGCTAAGCTATGCCATTTCAAATTGCTGAAGACCCAGGATGTCACATTCCCAAGATTCTGTGATTGGGAACTTTAATATTTTATGTTTAGAATTTCTTCCAAAAGATTGGAAGGAGATACTCAAAGTGTTAATCATTGTTCTCTCTGACCGCTGTGATTTTGGCCTCTTCATTCTTTTATCTATTTCCTCCTGCTTAGTATGGTGTTTGTGTATTCCTTTCTAGTGGAAAATGTTCATTTAAAATATAATTCTGGAGGCACCTGCTTCGCTCAGTGTGTAAACCATGCAACTCTTGATCTTGGGTTTGTGAGTTCAAGCCCCATGTTGGGTGTAGAGATTACCTAAAAAAATAAAATCTTTGGAAGTGCCTGGGTGGCTCAGTCAGTTAAGTGTCCGACTTCAGCTCAGGTCATGATGTCACAGTTTGTGAATTCGAGCCCCAAGTGGGGCTCAGTGCTGACAGCTCAGAGCCTGAAGCCTGCTTCGAATTCTGTCTCCCTCTCTCTCTGCCCCTCCCCTGCTCATACTCTGTCTCTCAAAAATAGAAATAAAACATTTAAAAAAATGTAAAAAATAAAATAAAATCTTTGGGGCACCTGGGTGGCTCAGCTGGTTGAGCATCTGACTCTTGATTTCAGCTAGTGTCATGATCCCAGAGTTGTGGGTTCGAATCCCACATCAGGCTCTGTGCTTGGCGTGGAGATTGCTTGAGATTCTCTCTCTCCCTCTGCCCCTTTCCCACCCCCTCTCTAAAATAAAATAAAATAAAATAAAATAAAATAAAATAAAATAAGGGGCTCCTGGGTGGCTCAGTCGGTTAAGCGCATGACTTTGGCTCAGGTCATGATCTCACGGTTTGTGAGTTCGAGCCCCGCGTCGGGCTCTGTGCTACAGCTCAAAGCCTGGAGCCCACTTCAGATCCTGTGTCTCCCTCTCTCTCTCTGCCCCTTCCCTGCTCATGCTCTGTCTCTCTAAAATAAATAAACATTACCAAAAAAATTAATGAAAAATAAAATAAAATCTTAAAAAAAATAGAATTCTGTATTACAGCGTATTTGTGCACTAATCTGTGATTTCCTGGTGTGTTACTGACTTAAATTCTAAGATCCTGTTCTTCAAAACTTCAGTGCCCTAGGGTTCTGAAATTTCACTGTTCTGAGACTGATAACAAGATTTAGCTCTTGAATTCTGTGAGATTTCAGGTCTCTCTGTGGCCAAGACTTTGTGATTCTATGATGAGGTGATTTCAAGACATTGTCATTCTTCCATTCTTGATTTCAAGATCCTGAATCTTGGCTCCGCCCCCAGGGGGGCTTGGGAATAGGCATTTTGGGGTGTCTATCCGGTCCCTGCTTCTTCTCCGGGAATCGTTCCCCTCTCTCCGTCCATCCACACTGAGAGAACAGGACTGTTCTATGTGGCTACACCCGCCCACCCCAAGCCAAGATGCAGGGACTGGACCAAATTCAGCAGGAGACCATCCATCCCCCGGTCAAATGCTAACAATGATAATAGTAGTTATCAGTTAAGTGCCAGGAACTATTCTAAGCACTACGTGCTTAATCCTTACAGCGACCCTGTGGTTATTCTCCCCCCCCCCCCCTGCCCCGCCATTTTACAGATGAAGAAACTGAGGTCCAGAGAGGCTAAGTATCTTGCCTCAGGTTGCACAGCTGATAAATGCCGTGGAGCTGGGATTTGAACCCAGGCAGCCTAGCTCTGCAGCTGGTGAACTTAATCACGACACCCACAGCCTCAGGGACCAGAGACTTGCTCTTGGAGTTTTGAATGAAAGAAGCTCTGAGTGGCGTCCGAGGACACCATGGGCTTGAACTCAGAGGTCATTTGGGGTCTCGGGCGGGGGCGCATTTCTAGCCATGGCACAGGCTTGCTGAGGTCTGAGAGGAGAGAGCGGATCCCCAGAGAATGCAGACATGAGCCTGTGCAGCAACCGGGGAGAGAATCGGGGAATACTTTGCTTCAGGCAGGCTTTTCAGGTCCCGGAATAGACCCGCTGTCGTGCCAAGATACACTCATGTCCAGGTTGTAAGACTCCCAAGATTCCCGAAGGGATGCCCTCGGGGGGCAGGTTATCGGAGAGGAGCAGAGAAAGTCTCTGTGTGGCCAAGGTTTCCGAATGCCTCTCCGTATATACGTCCTCCCTGTCTTCAGAATGCAGGCGCGCCTCGATTAAAGACTACATTTCCCAGCCTCCCTTGCACCTCGGTTCCTGGCCAGTTGGAAGAGGCAGATGTGATGTGTGCCACGTCCAGGTTCTGCCCTAAAAGGGAAGGGGCACTCCCCTGTGCTAACATACCCCTGTTTCCTCCTGTGTTACTTACCATGCTCTGGAGCTGGTCTGATGGGCTGAGCTGGGGCAGGGCCGGGGGTGGCACAGGAGCTGGTGGGGCAGGAGCAGGGGGCCCTGCCCTGGCCTCGGACGCCTCAGTGATGGGGGACAGCTCGGGCTCAGGCCCCCCAGGCCCCCCGGGCCCCCCGTGACGATGGAAGAGGCGGCTGATGATCTGCTGGTATTGTTTCTTGTGGGTGGGGGGCAGGGCCACAGCTGGGCTCTGCTCCATGGAGCCCCTGCGTTTGAGGGGCCGGGGTATCTCTGCCAGCACCCGGGCCACCTCCTCTAGCTCGGGCACCGACTGTGCCTCGGGTGGCAGTGCTGGCTGCAGCCTCGTGGGGCTGAGGGGCCGAGTTACAGCGCCTTCATCTGCGTCCCCGGCCTCCAGCACTGGCGTCAGCAGCCCTTCCAGGTCCGGCTCTGGCTCCAGCTCAGGGGGAGGTTTGGGAGAGCCTAGAAGGAACAAGAAGCCCATCAGAGGGTGAATCCCTGGGAGAACCCCAAGACCCCCTCCCCACAACCTCCAGGACCTGCAGCCAGCATCTGATTTGCTGTGTGACCCCGGGGCAGTTCCTTGCTGTCTCTGGGCCACTTTCCACGAGCGGCGAATACCATCCAATTGTGACATCTCCCACGTGTCAAGTGCTTAGCACGCGCCTGGTGCTTTCCGCGCCTGCCTTACTGAATTCTCACCATTACTTTGTGAGGTAGGTATTACTATCATCTTCTTATTACAGAAAGAGAAGCTGAGCCTCAGAGGGGGTGGTCAGTTGCCCCAAGCCACATGCTTGGGATTTGAACTCAGTGCTCTCTGACTTCTGAATCGTGTGCCCCCTGCCATCATGATAGATTTGACTTTCGAAGATTCTAACACCTTCCTCGCCTACCCTCTCAGGCAGAATACTCAATCCTGGCACTTGATGGTCTCTTCTTGGTCTGATCCCTATCAGAGTGTCTAGAGCAGGTAGAAATAGTAACGATCACTCCGTACACACATTACTCCACTGAACGCCCATCACAGTCTACGACATAGAGACTATTAATCTGTCTTCACAGATGACAAAACAGAAGCTCGGATAGGTTAGCTCATGTATCCTGAGTCATACAGCAAGTCCGTGGTGGAAAGGAGCTCTAAACCCATTTCGCTTTCACTCTAGGCTCTGTGCTAGTCACACACACACACATACACACACACACACACACACACACACACGTTAATGATTATAATACAATAGCTATCGAGAACTTCCTATACATCAGGCCCTATTTTAATGACTTTATACGGATTAAATACCCTAATACCATATCTGAGTGAGATGGGCTCTATCACCTTTTACACTCAAGGAAATTGAGGTCCGGAGAGGTTAAGTGACTTGCCCGAGGTCACACAGCACAGAGCCAGGCAGTCGGATTCCAGGGTCCATGCTTAACCACTGTGCTGTCCCTAGCTCCCGAGCAAATTCCCAAGCTCCTGTAGCCTAGCTCTCTGTAGGGACAATGTCCGGAAATGGGTGTTTGGCTGTGATGTCTCCCCCAGCTGTTCTGGTCTCCAGCCACCTGTCCTCCCTCTAACCAGCCCTCTGGGGCCCCCCACTGTTGACTCACCTTCGCTCACAGGGGCCCAAGTTTGTTGGGGAGGTTGGGGGGCTGGGGCGGGGGGCTGAGGCTGCGGCTGGGGCTGGGGCTGGGGCTGGGGCTGGGGCTGGGGCAGAGGCTGGGGCTGGGGCTGGGGGGGCGGCTGGGGCTGAAGGGGCACCTGGGGCTGGGGAGGCAGCTTAGGCGGGGGTGCTCGGGAGAAGATGGGGGAGCCCGGGAGCATGGCCCTGCTGGCCCCATGCTCCCAAAAGGCGTTCTGCAGCTTGAATATCATGCTGAGGGGGATGGGACGCTGGCGCGGGGAAGTGCGGGGCTGGGGGCTGGAAGGAGGCATGGGGATGCGGCTAACAGGCTGCCAGCTGCGGGGCAAAGTGCCTGATGGCCCCGCGGAGCCCAGGGATCTGCGGTAGCCGCCCACATCGGAACGCCGGTCGTTGGCCAGAGGGGAGACCTTGTAGTTTCGGGGCAGAGTGGCACTGGTGAGGTTGTCCTGGGGGAGAAAGAGGCAAGGAGGAAAGAAGGGGCTCAGGTGGGAGGAAGTTAGGGACAAAGAATGATAAAGGAGGAGGCAGAAGGGGGAGGGAGGTAAGGGCAGAAGGTCAGAAGGGAGAGAAGGGGAGGGAAGGCAGAGGGGGTGAGGGAAAGAGAGGGTCAGGGAGAGGGTCAGAAATCCAGGAGGAAGGAGGAAGAGCTTAGGGTGGAAGGCACGGAAACTGGGGGGTGCAGCCGGGAGTGGGAGCTGGTCCTAGCCTCATTCCTGGCCCCTGCCCACCAGCCCCCTCCCCGGCAGCCTCTCACCTTGCTGGTGGCCCCCAGCCCGTCCAGGCTGCTTTCTCTCCAGGGTAACAGCTGCAGGCCTGGCGAAGCAGGCCGCGAAAAGACGTCCAGGCCTGCAAGGCGGGAGTCATTAGGGTCTGGGGGACACCTCTCCGGCCCCCCCCCGCTTCTCTGGCCTCCCACCACTCACGTTCATAGCTCGCTGTCTGCGAAGGCTTCTTCTCGTACGCCACGTCCAGGTCAGACTCATTCCAGGCTTTGGGGGGCCGCCGGCGCAGCGTTAAGTCGTCTAGGGAGAAGTTGCAAATGAGAGATACGGCGGGAGGCTGGTCCCAGGCCCGCGTCCCTCCCATCCCCCAAATAGGGCCCCTGGTTCACCTTGAGCGCGCAGAGGCGGGGCGAAAGCGCTGCCGCCCGCGCCCAGTAGGGGGCTCCCAAAAGCGACAGGCGCATCATAGGCTGAGGTCTGGGGGCGTGGCGAGGGCCCGCGCTCAGGGAAGAAGGCCTGGGGCCCTTCGGCCAGGGGGCTGCCACGCGGGGAGCCGGTGCGGCCCAGGAAGTCGAAGGTCGTGGGGGGACCCTGCTGGCGGAGCGGGCCCGATCCGGGCCGCGGGGAGGGCGCACGGCCGAGGGGGCCGCCTGCGCCATCGAAGGCGCGGGGCCGGGGCGAGGGCGCGCGGTCCAGGCTGCCGTAGGCATCCGGCTGCAGGTAGAGCGGGGTGCGCGGTGACGAAGGCCGGCCTTTAGGGGACAGCGGGCTGTAGGGGAGCAAAGCCGGGGCGTTCTCGGAGCGTCCGAAAGAGGAGGTGTCTGCGCCGTCGGTGGCCGCCTTCCGGGGAGACCCACGGCTGCTAAAGTGCTCGGGGACCGGGCTGGAGCTGTACCGGGACAGCTGTGGGGAGGCCCGCACATTGAGGGGGCAAAGGAGACATTAGTAGAGGGGGTTAGTAGAAGATCAAAAGAGGTCATCGAAAATTCACGCGGGGGAGTTAGACCGGCGCTGGAGATTCACGCACAGGGAGCCCTGGTGAGGAGTACTGGTGAGACAGCCCTGAAATTGGGGCCGAGGCTAGCCCATACAGTGCCTTTCTGCCGCTTAGGAAAAGGCCCTGTTCTTCCGAGGGTCCTGTTAGATGTCCATTTCCACTGGTCCCCGCCTTCAGGTGCCCTTAAATAGCCCACAGACTCTATAATCCTATGGGACAGAACTCCAGGCAGAAAGAAGCTGGCTTTGGGGGCTAACGTGGGGACCAAGGCAAAGAGGCTCACCCTAGAGGGGGCTCCCGCTTGTGAGCCGACAGGCGTCGGCGAGTCTGACCACAGCGACTCCAACTGTTTGGTCAGTTCATCCACCTTGGCCGCCGCCGTGTCCAGCTCCATCTGTTTGAGGTCCATGTGTCTCATGGCCAGCGCTGGGCAGAAGGGAAGGGCGGTAAGGACCCGGGTCGTGCGGGCAGAGCCCCGCCTCTACCCTGGAGGGCCCCTGGCGGGCAAGCCCCGCCCCCTACCCCAGCTCACACTGGAAGTTCAGGTCCAGAAGGTCCCTGGTGCTCTGGAATGTCTCGCTGTCCATGGTGCCGGCCGAAGCGGGGCGCCTGCGTGGGGTGTGAGGAGAGAGCCTTCTCAGACCCGGCCCGCAGGGAGCCAGGGGTCCTTGAGGAGCGGGACGGCACCTTTACTCTCCTAATTTTTTTCCACTGGAAGCGCTATACCCCTCCGCTTCCCTGGCTGGGAAATGCCAACTCCTTCCAATCTTCCTGGGGGCGCCTGGGTGGCTCAGTCGATTAAGCTTCCGACTTCGGCTCAGGTCATGAGCTCACGGTCCGTAAGTTCGAGCCCGGCGTCGGGCTCTGTGCTGACAGCTCAGAGCCTGGAGCCTGTTTCAGACTCTGTGTCTCCCCGTCTCTCTGACCCTCCCCCGTTCATGCTCTGTCTCTCTCTCGGTCTCAAAAGTAAATAAAAACGTTAAAATCTTCCTGGAAGTCTCGGGTCAGAGTTCATTGTCCATCTCTCTATCTCAGTCCTAATGAGAGTTGAATCACTCCTTCATCAATGATCTACCGATCACCTACCGATCACCTTCGGTGTGTGCCAGGGCCTGTGTAGTTGCTTGAGGGCATAATGAAATGAAATAACAACTATTTGTCGAGGGGCCACCGCCCGGGAGAACTGAGCTGAGTGCTTTGCACCCTCACTTGATGGCCACGATCAGTGTAGCAGGCCAGAAAGTAGGGCTCCGAAACATTTGTTCAACATCACTCGGCAGTACTAGGTTTCACACCTGGACCTAACTTGTGAGTCTGGGTCCTCTCGACCAGACAGGAAGAGTCCCCCACAGGGCAGGGACCAACTCAGCTTCCTCTCCCCAGAGCAGACCTTGTTCACAGGGACCCAGGGTTAACAGGAAGAATAGGGAGGTGGCTGGGCTGCTGTGGTCACGGGTTCAGAGGAACCGGTCAAGCCAGGACCATCCCCATGGTAGCCACCACGCCCCACCAGCTTTGCCACCTCCCCTGTCTGCACCAACCCCTTAGCTTTGGAGGTGCAGGCGTGGGAAGCAGGGCAGGCTGGGGCACGCTGATTCTGGCCTCTGGGAAGCCTCGGAACAGAACCTGTTGGGGCTGGTGGTTCATCTGGGTGTGCTGGGAGCATGTGACTTTGGGCAACAAGTCCCTTCCATTCCCCGGGCCTCAGTTTCCCCAACGGTGGGAGGAGGAGGCCAGTCAGCTATTCTCAGAGGCCTCTTCAATCTCTCAGAGGCCTAGATTCTGAAATGGTAGGACCTTGAGACTGCAGTTAAAGCTCTACAGAGCCTAAAACTCTCAGCTTGGAAGTCTACTGTCTGAAAGTCCTGAGTCCAAGATTCTATCTTTGGAACATTCTAGAATTCTCCAGTGTTGCTAGCCTAGCTGTCTCTATCTTCCTGCACTGTGGTCTCTCTATCCCAGGATTCCACCGTCCTAAAAGTCTAGCTGAATGCACGGTAGAGAGGACTATTGTGAGGATCCAAGTGGCCAGAGATTGCAAGAGGAATTAAGGCTCTGGGAATTCAGGCCTCAGAAAGTAGAAACCCCAGGAATCAGAACTCAGGGCCTTTAGAATCTCAGACACACATGAAAACACTCTTGTCTGTTAAAATATAAAAACGGACAACTCTATGCGGCCTCCAGTGCGCGCATTCTGGCAGTGAGAGGTTCTTCTGGGGATTTCAGGACTCCCAAATTTCTAAGGCTCTCAGATCCCATGCTTGACAGCCTCTGGCTCTAAGGAAATGCCAAGGCTGGGCGTGGGGCCCTCGCAGGGCTGGAGCAGGCAGAGGGGTTGTCCGGGCCGCCAGGGGGCGCTCTGGGTCACGGCCCGAACCTGGCGGGGCAGGCAGACAGCGCGTGAGCTCAGACCCCGGGAATGCGCTGCGGGCCCGGGCAGGTGCCTCACCTCCCGCGACAGGCGAGGCGTGGGGGGCGAGGGGGGGAGCGGGCGGCGCGCGAGGGCGGTACAGGCCGCTCCTCTGCTCCCAGGTCCCTGCCCTCCACTTCCACCTCCCGGCTCCTCCTCCTGCGGACTCCAATCCACCCCAGGATACCCTCTAACCCCAACTCCCACTCCTCCCCTCCCCTACCACCCCTAACTCTCCTTTCCCCCCGCCCTCGTGCACGCGGCCAAGCCAAGTCCTTCGGGGTTAAGGATCTCGGGGGGACTTCCTGGAGGAATCATCCGCAGTGGGAACCAAGTCAGAGCGCCAGGCTAGGCTGGGAATACCCTACTTGAAATCCTACATTTCCGTCCGGACTGACTGTCGCTGGGAGAGGCCCCACCCTCTCTAGGACTTGGTTTTCCCCTCTCCAAGTCTCTACCCTGGGCTAGTTATATTCTGTGCCTCAGTTACCTCGTGTGTATAATGGGGGAATTAATACCTTCACCTCAAAAGGGTGTGAGGTTTGAGTGACATAATTTAGGTACAGTGTTTAGAACAATGCAGGCACCAAATAAAGTTCACACATATAGGATTCTTAATTAGGGACTTTTCATGGCTGTTCATTAAGATAACATAGGACCTGGGGCGCCCGGGTGGCGCAGTCGGTTAAGCGTCCGACTTCAGCCAGGTCACGATCTCGCGGTCCCTGAGTTCGAGCCCCGCGTCGGGCTCTGGGCTGATGGCTCGGAGCCTGGAGCCAGTTTCCGATTCTGTGTCTCCCTCTCTCTCTGCCCCTCCCCTGTTCATGCTCTGTCTCTCTCTGTCCCAAAAATAAATAAACGTTGAAAAAAAATTAAAAAAAAAAAAAGATAACATAGGATCTGGCACACAGTGAGGGCTCAAGACCCAGAGTAATCTGTTGGGTTTTTTTTTTCCTCCCTCCCAACAAGAGAGCCCTTTCGGCTCTTTCTGAGATTCTAAAAGCCCTGAGTTTTGACCTCTGGAGTCTCGACTTCCTAAGCCCTAAATTCTCTCCGGTCACTAGTGAGTTCTGGCTAGTGGTCATCCCCAGTAATCTAGGCAGAGGTGCATGCGGAGAGAGAAGATTCCAGAGAGAAGGCGGCAAAAGCCCAGGATGTGGGCTGTGCCTGCTCTCCAGCCTTAGTTTCCCCAGTGGAGTAGAGAGGAGTCATTCCCTGGGGTGGAGTCAGTAAAGCACCTTTGGGCAGTTGCCCGAAACTTCTGTAGACAATGGGGAACATCCCATCTACCTATCAGCGCTGAGCCTGGCTCACAGGGAGCTCTGCCTTGGCAGCCATGGTTATTATTTTTAATTTCATCTCAGGCTATCACCAAATGCCCTTCAAGCCCAGACATTAGGAAGTTCTTCCCTCTCTCATCAGAACCCCCTTCCTCCCCCACCCCCTTGTTTAATCCCATCACATGACTCATGGGGGCGGAGAGAAGGGGGAGACAGAGGGAGGTGCAGGTCCCTGCCCTCCCCCAGCTTCAAGGACAGACACACACCTCCAGAATTAGCCTCTATCCCTCGCTTATCTCCCACACAACCTCAGGTCAGACAGATGGGGGTGGAGGTGACATTTCTCACCTCAGGGTCAGGGCGAGGAGCCCTAGGAGAGAGAAGGTTAGTCAGAAAATCTGGTGGGAATGGATGGAATCCCGTCTCCCAGACAGGCTGCAGAAAGAGGAGGAAGCCAAACTCCAATCAACTCTGCTACCTGTGTGACTTCTTAGCCTCAGTTTACCCCTGTCCTCTCTGTGCAATGACTGTGTAGGGCCCAGGCATGCAAGCCTCCCAGAATCCAATCCTACCTTCTGGAATTCGGCCCTGGGTTCCAGAACCCCCTCTGCAAACCCCCAGTTATTTCCCACCTCCGTGGGGTAATGGGAGGATCCCGCTCCCACCAGGGGGCGCCCTGGGGTGGAGGTCCCTCCTCTGGTTAGGCAGGTCTGACGCCCCGGTTAATGATATGTTGGCGATGTCGCAGCCCCACAGAGGTTGGAGAGCTGCCTCGGTTCCCCTCCTCGCCCCCACCCCAGAGCCGGAAAGTGTAGGGAGCGCCGGAACCTAGCCTCCAGGGGGACCTCGGGGGCTTGTCCTGCTACATTCCAGGGACCCGAGTTCCACTATCCCCATCCCACTCCTAACTCTACCTTGAGACCTAGAGGTTTGGTCGAGAAGGTAGCTGGAGGGCGGCAGGGATGGCCGCCCTTTCCAGGGTCCAGAAGTCCGAGTCTTGTCATTGCTGCCCAAGACTCAGGGATCTGATACTCCAATTCTACTCAAAGACTCAGGCTTCCGAGAGCGCCCAATTCGTGGAACTCGGGAGTCCCAGCTCCAGCGTACCCCCAGGACCACGGCGTCCGAGCCCTCCACCCCAAGAACTCAGGCATCAGGGTCCCCTTTCCTTCTGCCCCGTGAATATGAGTTCTTTCCTTCGAAGGACCCTGGCATCTGCGAACGCCCAATTCCGCCCTGGGAATCGGTGTCCGAGTCCCCTCCCAGTCCTCCCAGGGACGCGGTGTCGGGCGCCCCCCGAGCCGCTGGACCCCAGGGGTGGGTGGAACTCACGGATCCGGGGCAAATCCTGGCACCGGGGGACTTCCTCCGGCTCCGGCTCCGGCTGCGGGGAGCGGAGGACGGGGCGGGGCAGGCGCCGGGAACAGGTTAGACGACGTGACTCCGGCAGACGGGAGGCGGGTCCCAGAGAGGAGGGGGAGTAGGGGTCGCCTCGAGCACCTTGGGACTTGTAGTCCTGCAGGGGCAGTAGGCCGACTTCTCGAGACGTTCCCATTGGGAATCACCCAAAGTCCATTTCACAGACAGGAAGGGCGAGGTCCAGAAGCCGAGGTCTATGTGGCCACGCAGATAGAATTCAGACTTTAATCTCGCCGGGGCTGCAGGAGGCAGACTCCTGAGTCCCTGTCCCACCCCTCCAGGCTTAGTTTCCCCCTCCTAGAAAGAAGATTTGGACGCCACTAAAGGGTTAGAAGGTTAGAGGTTGGGGGAGACTCACATGCCCCGCCCCTAAGTCGAGAAGACACCCTCGCTAAATCAGTATCCCCTCGAGTCTCTGAATCTCAATCTCCCCGTCGGTAAAAAGGATGGGTTGGATCTTTATACAGTTTCCTAGCAAGAGTCCAAAGTCTTAGGCTGGGACTACAATCCCCAGCAGCTTCCACGATGGACATCGGGCGTCTCCCCTCCTTGCGCCCTCTGGGAATTGTAGTCCCGAGCCCGCAGTCCCGGAGTCTCGCCCACGCTGGGGAAACTGTCTGGTGATCCCGGGCTGAGGGAACGCGTTCCCTTCCCCTGACCCTCCCTCCGCTCTGAGAAGCCGCTCACACCCAGAGAAGGAGGGACGCCCCAATTGTGGAATAGGATCCGAAATCACGGCAGAGGGGGCGGGAAGTGGCTCTGACACACTGGCCAGGAATGCAGTCGGGTCACCCTGTCTCGCCGCCGTCCCGCGGCTCCGCCCGCCGCCCCAAGCGGTGTGGTCCCTGTGGAAAGGGGCGTGGATGCGACCCCCAAATCCGCGGCCGCGTGCCGCTGTTTACACGCGCCCCCCGGCAGAGAAAGGGCGCTGCTCAAGCCTTCTACTCCCTCTCTCTTCCTCAAAGCCTTACAGGAAGGTCCCCCACGCACTAGACTAAATTCTCGGGGGCATCTATATGTCTCATTTGATCCACAAACCCCGCCCTTTAGTCCGCACCGCCCCACGCGTGATTAGCTCGTCTGGAAGCCCCGCCTCGGAGCCCACAGGCTCCTCCCTCTAGGTTTCCCGCGCCCTAGGAGTCCAGAAGCCCCGCCCCTGGCTGGTACTTCATCGCCCTGCGGAGGAATTACACCATTTCTCCATTTTCCCACCTGTCCCACTCAAGTTCCGAATTTCCCAGGCATCTGGGCCTCCCAAGAAGGGATTGTGACACTGAAAGCACAGCCCTGCCAACCTACACTCTTACCTGTCTCTTTAAGAATCTCAGACCAATCGACCTTCCTGTCTCTTTAAGAGTTAGAAGCTACCAATGTGGCTGCCCCTTTAAGGCGACGTTGGCGCAATTAAAGTCCGAGGCATGGGGGGGGGATGTGCGCCGAGACCTGATGAGGCGCTAACTCCCGCCCAGGAGCCAAGCAGCTGTTTTCGGGAGCAGATTTTCGGGAAAAGAACGTCTTCCTCGGCTGTCTGCTCTGCGCAAGCGGAAACTCCCCCCAGTTCTGCTCGTAGAGAGAGCGTACTCCGAGCGACACCCCCGCGCTCCCGCGCCACATGGGCGCTCCCGGACGAGGCCCCGCCCCTCCGGTTCCACGTGGTCGTCCACGGAGCTCCTGAGGCTCCGGCGGCTGGGTCTGAGGGAGGCACGGGTCCCGGGATGGCGGGGACCCCGTCCGGCGGTGAGTTGCATCAGGGCGGGCCGACGGGGTGCAGAGAGTTGGCTGCCGGGAGGAGAAAGGGGCGCCCAGGGGCGTTCGGACGGAAAAAGGGACATCCTCGAGACAGGACCTGTGGAGAGTGTATCGCCCGCGAGGAAGGGACTTCAGACCGAGGGAGCGTATGGGGTGGGGGAAACTACCGGTGGAGCGAAGGGCGCCCCCCGGGATTGGATCGGTGGAGACAGGGATGCCTCTGGGGAGCAGGCAGAGAAGAGACCGGGTGAGGGGTTGAGGCGCTCAAGAGGCTGGGGCCAGTGGGCCCCCTAGGCGCCCTGGAGAATTGGATTCACGGGAAGTGTCAGCAGACCCCCATTTCCCCTTCTGCAGGTGCTGCTCAGTTCTCTTGCCCCCCCAACTTTACCGCGACGTCCCCAACCTCAGAGCCCACCCGTTTCTCTTTGGAAGTGTTAACAGACCCAGATACGGAACTGTGGCTTATCCAGGCCCCTGTAGACTTCGCCCCAGACTGGTGAGTGGTCCCAGGCCACCTCCTGGGAATATGCTCCATCCTAGTGGCTGAACTTGGGGGAAGTTTAGAGGGGCTTCTCTTAGGCATCCAGAAACGCGGTTTTCAGCTCTTTCCCCCCCCCGTTTCACGGAAAGAATCTGATGGAGCTCCTGCCTTCCCCTTTCTCCTTGCAGCCTCAACGGGCGGCTAGTGCCTCTCTCTGGCTCCCAGGTTGTGAAGGGCAGGTTGGCAGGCAAGCGGCACCGCTACCGGGTCCTCAGAAGCAGCGGTCCCCAGGCTGGAGGAGCAATCCTGCTGGCTCCCTCCGTGGCGGCAGGGGGGGGACTCACCTGTGCCCCAGCCCCCCAGGGCAGCCTGAGGATCTTTGAGGGTTCCCAGGAATCCCCACCAGGGACCCTGCTGCAGCCTATTCCAACAAGCCCCCCGCCACAGATCCCCCCTGACCTGAGGCCCCGGTTCTGTGCCTTTGGAGGCGGCCTACCGGTAACAGGGCCTGGGTCAGCCTTGGCACTGAAGTCGCCCGCCTCAAAAAAGAGGAAAAAGAAGAGGCAAATACCAGAGGCCCCAGCTCCCCGGGAGGCAGTGAATGGGCTGGGGGCCCTGGCGGGGGACACAGCTTTGGGGTCCCCGGATGTGGCGAAGAAGAAGAAGAAAAAGCAGGAGCCGCCAGAACTCGAGGTGATGGAGCTGGTGACAGCCGAACCTGCGGCCGAGATGCTGGAGCCTCTGGAAGCGCTGTTCCCATCATCCACCACCAGGAAGAGGAAGAGGCTGAAGGGGACAGAAGAGAGGGAGCCTGGGCAAAGGATGCTGATTGAGTCTCAGCCGCAGTTGGAGGAGGAGCCACAGGAGGAAGCCGTCCCACTGCCATCTTCGAAGAAGAAGAAGAAGAAAAAAGAAAAGGGGCACAAAGTCATGATGGAGTCGGGGACTGATGAGGCTCTAGAGCTGGAGAGGAGGCCTCTGGAACTCCCAGGGGAGATGACAGAGCCGGAACCACCACAAGAAGTTGAGCTTCAGGCTGAGGCAGCTCTAACACCCCACAAAAAGAGGAGGAAGAAAGAAAAACGGCAAGACGAGACAGTGGAGCCAGGGGCAGAGGCGGTGGAGCCCGAGTTGCCAGGTGACCTTGAGGGTCGGGCGGCTCTAGCATCCACCAAGAAGAAGAAGAAAGAACAGGGGCTCCGAGCAACTGAGCCGAGGACTGAGGTAACGGACCCACAGGGTGAGCCGATGGAGCCTGAGCTTCCAGAAGAGCGTGAACCTGAAGCAGGGGCAGATCCAGCATCTGCTAAGAAGAAGAAGAAGAAACGGGGCCGGGAAAGCGGGGTGCCAGAGGCAGCACCCCGGGAGGAGATGCCAGAGCCGCCGCGGAGTCCAGAGCCTGGGGAGGTGGCTTCCACAGGCCGGGAGAAGAAGTCGAAGAGGCGGCAGCCGGATCCTGTGTAGCCTCCTCCAGGGAAACTGACGACTGTGGTCAAGGAAAGCTGGAGGGGCGCCTGGGTGGCTCAGTCGGTTGAGACTCTTGATTTCGGCTCAGGTCACGATCTCGCGTTTCATAAGATCGAGCGCCGCATCAGGCTGTGCGCCGACAGTGTGGAGCCTGCTTGGGGTTCTCTGTCTCCTCTCCCTCAAAATAAATACACTTTAAAACACACAAAAAAAAAAAAAAAAAGAAAGAGAAAGGAAAAGAAAGGGGAAGAAACGAAAAGAAAAGCCGGAGGTGACCGCCTGGGCCAGCAGAGAGCGAGAACAGAGAACCCCTTCCCCATGACGGCGCCGCCGCACCAGAAGCAGCCCGAGCCTGGAAAATGCTTTATTGTTACGACGAGGGCCTCTCTGGCGGCTGGGGTCATCGGGGCACTTTCAAGAAGGGCTCGTGTAGGACATCAAACAGCCTCCGGGCCTGCGTGAGAGCCAGAAAGCAACAAGGAACTGGTCATTAAACGAGCCATCTGCTTGCTACATCCAGAGTGGGCTTTGGTTCTTTCGGTTTCGGCTCGGAGGGGACTCTGGGGGCTGGGAGACAAACCTCCTGGTCTTGATTCTGTCCCAGGCTGCCTATGCGAGTTAGGGCTGGTCCCCACCCTCTCTGGGCCTCGGTTCTCCCCAACTGTAGGAACAGCACTGTGGCCTTCCACAGCCGTAGAGCTTTGGGATCTGAGGTGCCATCTATGTAGTGCTCCCTCCTGTCCCCGACCCCTCAAGCCCATTCCCACAGTTCTTACCTTTTGGGGCCCCAGGCCCGGGCACAAAGCCAGATCTTCTCGGGACGCAGCTATGAGCTGTTCCAGAGACTGAGGAAGGTGGAAGGTGAGGGTCAGAGACGGGGAGCACAAAACTACCCTGCCCCAGCTCCTCGGGGGTCTAAGATCTCCCTGGAAGGAGGTGAGGTCCTGTGGGAGGGCAGGGGAGGTCGGGGGGAGGGGACATTCCTTGAAAAAGCAAGGGGGCAGAAATGCCACCAGGACAAGGGAACCATTCCTTACCCCAAAAGTAGTTAGGAGGGTCTGGCTGTCGGTTTTATTGACAGACTTCACGGTGGTCAGGCATTCAGTCACCTGGAAGGGAGGGGAGGAGGCAGAGGTGCGGCAGGAGAAGAAATGAGAGCGATCTGGGCGCTGGGTCACCATTGTGTCCCCAGACTGCCCCGCATGCAGGAGGTGTTCAATAAATGCCCCCCCCCTTTTGGCTGATAAAAAGTTCATCTCAGAGTGGGTCCCCCACTAGCTGAGAGAACATTGGTCACGTCATGAGAAGATAAATGCCATTTCTCTTGAGTTGGTTCTGCCCAGGGTAGACCATAGGCTCTGGAGTCAGATCTGTGTTCAAAACCCGGCCCCACTGCTTGCTCCCTAGGAGGGCTGGGCAAAGGAATTGACCTCTGGACTTTCTTTTCAGGCAAATGGGGGTCCTAACAGTACCCGCCTCGGGAGTGGTGGTGGACATCCACCATTACTCAGGCGTTGGAGCTCAGGTTAAATGCTTCATTTGGTAAATACTCCCTGCGCACCCACTAAGTGCTGGGTGGTGCTGGGGACACAGGAGGGACTGAGCCAGCCAGCCTGGCCAGAATGCATGCAAGGTCAGGGGTGGACAGAGCTGCTGGGCGGGATAGGCAGGGCCTTGTAGGGTGTGGTGAGAAGGCTAGGCTTTCCCTGAGGGTACTGGGGAGCCATGGGAGGATTCTGAGCTGGGGAGGACAGAAACAAGTTTGTGCTTAGGAAGAGAAAGGTGATGAACTGAGGGGGAGACTGGGGAGGAGAGGTAGGATTCCAGCAGCAGGGACGGGCCGGGGGCAGGCAAGGAGGTGTAGTGGCCTCACCCGGGCGACGAAGTCCTGTTCCAGCTTCTCCATCAGGAGGTCGGCCGGCTTCTGCTCATAGGCCTTGTAGGTCTCCAGGTACCGCCCGGCCTCCTCAGGGCTGGGGTGAGAACATTCGGGTCAGCCAGTGTGGCGAGGGCAGTGGTCATGTTTTAGATTCATTTCATTGCCGTAGTAGTAGTCAGTGCCGATGCTAAAAGTTCCAAACTCGAATACAGAGCAAAGTGAACTTTCCTCCCCGAAAAGGTCCCTGGCGGTAACCCCGGCCAGGCACATCTTTACACATCTTTGCTGGCAAAGGGACAGAGCTTGGGAGCCTGACGAGTTGTTGGGCTCAGGTTCGCCCTTCCCACCTGCGTGACCCCAGGGCCAGTGTTTCTCTCTCTGGGCCTCAGCGTCCTCATCTGCAGAGTGGCGTGGATAGCGGAATTGTGACAATTACACGCGTCATCGCTCCCAAGCGCTCAGAACCGTGCCTGGCACTTACAGCCCGTTTAAGAAATGTGAGCTATTCTGGAAGGGAAGTCAGCGCGGTGGAGCCGGGGCGGGAGAAAAACCAGAAACACTGTTACTATTTTCCCAGCCGCAGGAAGACAAAACTCAGGATGCAATTCAGTTCCCACTGAAGATTTTTAATATAGCGCACTTTCAAGAGAAAGGCTGCGGGGTGAGCCGACTGCTGAAGCTTTTATAGCAACTAACCTGATTTAATAATCGCCATTAATTTTCACGTCAGGCACTGAGGTTTTTTCCTTTTTTTTTTTTGTTTTTTGACATGTAATGAACAGTTTCAAAGGTAGGTGGGACAACCGAATCTTAAAAAGGGTTTGTATGTGTGCGGAATAAAGTAACCCAGGTTTATTAGCACTGGGAGAAAGCTGGCCTTTTTTGTTCTTTGAACTTGAGACTAGGGAGTTGAGTCCAAGTAAAGGAAGGACTTGTGCCGAGGCATTTTCTGTTAGCCTTCAAATCCCAGCTAATAAGCCATCTTTGCTGATCAAGTGTTGGTCCGTATTCCTGAAAGAAACCCCTTCATTTTTCTAATTCTGTTCTTTTCCCGTTACGTGGGCTTCGTGGCTCTCCCTCACTGCAGCAGGATTATCGTTCTGGTTCTTAATTTGTTCAGGGCACACAGTGAGCACATTGCGTCCTGTTCTACAATTTGCTTTCATTTTTGCCCTCTGCAGCTCTCAGCAGGATGTCTTCCCATGTCAGCAGAAAGAGCTTGACCTCTTTTATGGGATGGTTGCAAAATATCCCATAATTTGGATGTAAAGACATAGGAAACATTCCCCTTCCGGGGGCCGACGCACTGTTCTAACCCACTGTGTTCAGAAGCTTCCAGAGAAGGATCCTCTAAGGCAATTATTATTTTCAAACCATTATACACAGAGAGGGAAAGAGACCAGCGGGGGGTTGAGTCACTTGCCCAAGAGCCTGGTCGGTAAAGTATGCAACTCTTGATCTCTTGGGGTCATGAGTTCAAGGTCATGACCTGGCCTATCTCCACAATGGAATATTACGCAGCTGGGAAAGAATGTGCACCCGGACAATGGGATATTATTCAGCAATAAGAAGACTGAGCTACCACGGCGCCTGGGTGGCTCAGTCGGTTAAGTGTCTGACTTCCTCTCAGATCATGATCTCATGGTTCGTGGGTTCGAGCCCTGTGTCGGGCTCTGTGCCGACAGCTCGGAGCCTGGAGCCTGCTTCGGATTCTGTGTCTGCCTCTCTCTCTGCCCCTCCCCACTCATGCTCTGTCTGTCAAAAATAGACGAATATTAAAAAAAAAAATTTTTTTTTTTTTTAAAGAAGAGTAAGCTACCAAATTACAAGAAGGCACGGAGGGAGGTTAAAAGAATACTGCTGTTTTGTCCTACAGAGATGACTCTGGGTGGGCTCCTGGATGGGGGCTGGAAATGGAGCTAATACTCAACTGGGTCCACGTAAGGAAGACTCCATAAAATCCCAGTACTAGGGGACTCAGAGCTTCCAGAAGGGCAGCCACTGGGAAGTGATACACCCCAATTCCACGGGGACAGAAACTCCTGCACGCAGGACCCTCCCAGACCTCTCGCCCTACGTCTCTCATTGTCTTGCTGTTGATTCTCTTAACATCATATCCTTTATTAAACCGGAAAATGTGCTTCCCTGAGCTCTGAGCCTCTCAGGGAGTCACTGGGAGCGGGACGGTCAGAAGTACAAGCGGGGTTTATGACTTGCGTCTGAAGTGGGGGGGGCAGTGTTGGACTGAGCCCCTTCACCTGTGGGACCTGAGGCCATCCCCAGGTAGTGTCAGAAGTGAGTTAAACGGTAGGACGCCCAGCTGGTGCTGCAGAGACTTGCTTGGTGTGGGAAAAACTTTGGCGCATCTGGTGGTCTGACTTGGGCTCAGGTCCTGATCTCACGGTTTGTGAGTTCGAGCCCCACACAGCCCTGTACTGTGAGCACAGAGCCTGCTTTGGATCCTCTGTCCCTCTCTCTCTCTCTCTCTCTCTCTCTCTGCCCTCCCCCACTTGTTCTCCCTCTCTCTTCTCTCTCAAAAATGAATAAAGATTAAACACACACACACACACACACACACACACACACACACACACACACACACAGGATAAAGACCCACATTAGGGAAGAACTGGCATTTTTTTTCCTACACACAAGGAGAACCGTGGGTTTTTCTATTTCTACTACAGATTGTATGATTCCAACTATATGATATCCTGAAAAAGGCAAAACTAAGCAGACTGTGAAAAGATGAGGAGTTTGGGGGTGGAAGGGATGAATAAGTGGAACACAGGGGAAATTTTAGGGCAGTGCAACTATTCTGTGTGATACAGAATTTATGGACACATTATCATACCTTTGTCAAGACTCAGAATATAAAACAGAGAGCAATAGGTCATGATCTCACGCTCCGTGAGTTCGAGTCCCATGTTGGGCTCTGTGCTGACAGCTCAGAGCCTGGAGCCTGCTTCGGATTCTGTGTTTCCCTCTGTCTCTGTCCCTCCCCTGCTCATGCTCTGTCTCTCTCTGTCTCAAAAATACATTAATAAAAACATTAAAAAAAATTTTTTTTAAATTAAAAAATAAAAATAAAACCGCAAACCCTAACATAGACTATGGGCTTTCATCAATAATAATAGTAACATATCAACACTGGTTCATCGGTTGTAACAAATGTACCACACTAATTAATACAATACATAGGGACACCTGGCTGGCTCAGTCGTAGAGCACTTGACCCTTGATCTTGGGGTCCTGAGTTCAAACACCATGCTGGGCATGGAGCCTACTTTTAAAAAAAGAAATTTAGGCCACCTGGGGGGCTCAGTTGGTTAAGTGTCCGACTCCTGATTTCTGCGCAGCTCATAATCTCACGGTTCATGAGTTCGAGCCCTGCACTGACAGCTCAGAGCCTAGAGCCCGCTTCAGATTCTGTGTCTCCTCTTTCTGCCCCTTCCCTGCTCGCACTCTGTCTCTCAAAAATAAATAAATGTTGGGGCGCCTGGGTGGCGCAGTCGGTTAAGCGGCCGACTTCAGCCAGGTCACAATCTCGCGGTCCGTGAGTTCGAGCCCCGCGTCGGGCTCTGGGCTGATGGCTCAGAGCCTGGAGCCTGTTTCCGATTCTGTGTCTCCCTCTCTCTCTGCCCCTCCCCTGTTCATGCTCTGTCTCTCTCTGTCCCAAAAATAAATAAACGTTGAAAAAAAAAATTTTTTTTTAAATAAATAAATGTTAAAAAAACTTTTTTTAGGGGTGCCTGCGTGGCTCAGTCGGTTAAGCATCCGACTTCGGCTCAGGTCATGACCTCATGATTCAGGGGTTCAAGCCCCGCATCAGGCTCTGTGCTGACAGCTCAGAGCCTGGAGCCTGCTTCCGATTCTGTGTCTCCCTCTCTCTCTGCCCCTTGCCCACTCAAGCTGCCTCTCGGTCTCAAAAATAAGTAAATGTTAAAAAAATTTTTTGTTAAAGACTGCTGTATTTCTTTAAAAAAATTAAAATTAAAAAAAGAAATAAAAAAATACAAGAGATAATAGGAGAAACCACATGCAGGGAGAGAAGAGGTATTTGGTAATTCTTTGTGATTCCTGATATTCCTTCTTATAAACTTAAAAACTGCCCTAGGGACGCCTGGGTGGCTCAGTCAGTTAAGCATCTGACTTCAGCTCAGCTCATGATCTCATTGTCCAGTCCGTGAGTTCGAGCCCCGCGTCAAGCTCTGTCCTGACAGCTCAGAGCCTGGAGCCTGCTTTAGGTTCTGTGTCTCCCTCTCTTTCTCTCTGCCCCTCCGCATTCATGCTCTGTCTCTCTCAAAAATAAATAAACATTAAGAAAAAAAATTTGGGGGGCAGTTGGGTGGCTAAGTCGGTTAGGCGTCCGAATTCGGCTCAGGTCATGACCTCACAGTTTGTGGGTTTGAGCCCCGCGTTGGGCTCTGTGCTGACAGCTCAGAGCCTGGAGCCTGCTTCAGGTTCTGTGTCTCCTTCTCTCTCTGCCCCTCCCCCACTCTCACCTTGTCTCACTCTGTCTCTCAAAAATAAATAAATGTAATTAAAAAAATTAAAAAAAAATTTTTTTAATGCTCTAAAAAATTAGTATTTTTAAAAATATGAACACCCTGCGTTGGGCTCTGTGCTGACAACGGAGAGCCTGCTTGGGATTCTCTCTCCCTCTAGCTCTCTGCCCGTCCCCCGCTCACACTCTTGAGCACTCTCTTTAAATAAATAAATAAACTTAAAAAAAAAAAATGTTTTTTTAAAGGGGCGCCTGGAGTGGCTCAGCTGGTTAAGCATCTGACTCTAGGCTCCGGTCGGATCAGGTCATGATCTCACAGTTTGTGAGTTCAAGTCCTGCATTGTGCCTACTTGGGCTTCTCTCTCTCTCTCTCTCTCTCTCTCTCTCTCTCTCTGCTTCTTCCCTGCTTGTTGTCTCTCTCTCTCAAAATAATAAACTTTAAAAAAAAAAAGAGAGAGAGAGAGAGAGATCTCCAGGTAAGGACACAACCACGTAAGGCACAGAACAGCATCTATATATAACCATATGTCTACACTGCCACATGTATATACACCGTGTGTATGTACCATATATATGTACGACTAGACGTACGCACACACCTAACATTTTCGTGTCGCTTCTCATCTGTGAACTACGTGAACGTGCCATCTATTTAACACAAGAAAGGTTAACCAGTGTATATATTCAGAACAAAAAGAAGCAGAAGACAACAGCCCCGCTCTCATCCACATCTATGCCTCATACGGTCCCCAGAGGTCAGCACTGTCCAGGGCCTGGAGCCTCTGGAGCCCTTTTCGGTTTATCCACATACGAGTCTGTTCATAAACACAGCTCATTTTCTTCCTCCCTTCTGTATATAAATAAAAATACAAGGCCATTTGCTTCTGCAACTCTGGTTCTCACCCACTGATGCTACAGTGATGGCCCATGCCACTTCGGACACGCGTGAGCACGCGCGAGCAGGGACTATCCTAGTGCAGGAGTTTCTGTGCCGAAGAGTGGTGTCTATTTTCTGTTTCAATAGCCTGTCAAATCTCCTGCCAAGCAAATACGCGGGTGCCCGTTTCATACTACCCATCCGAGAGGCTTGCACCAAATTTAGGGCACCTCGCTTTGTTTTGTTTTGTTTTTTAATGTTTATTTATACTTGAGAGAGAGAGACAGACAATGTGCAGGCGGGGGAGGGGCAGAGAGAGACAGAGACAGACTCTGAAGCAGGCTCCAGGCTCCGAGCTGTTAGCACAGAACCCGATGTGGGGTTTGAACTCTCGAACCACGAGACCATGACCTGAGCCAAAGCCGGACGCTTAACCAACTGAGCCACCCAGACGCCCCAGCACCTCGTGTTTTAAAATGTGCTTTTTTCTTGATAAACCATATGGTTGATATTTTTTTCATGTGTTTTGGCAACCTGCATTAAACTCTTATTTGGGTTCTTATTGACTTGTGGGAAGTTCTTTACATATATAAATATATAATAAACATGTTCAAATATATGCATATGAATATAAACATTTAAATGTATTTGCACTGTATAAATAGAACTTATATATACATACATAAATTAGAGACGTTAAGTATTTTCTATTTATATGTATGTATATATATATGTATGTATATATGTGTGTGTGTGTGTGTGTGTGTATATATATATACATATATATATATATATATATACACACACACATATATATATATACACTTGTATATGCAATATATACACAGCAAATACTTTTTGGTAATTTGTCACTTGTCTTTCAACTTTATTTACAGTATGTCTTACCACCCAGAAGTTTTAAAATTTTAATTTTCTCAAATCAGCCAACCTTTTTCTTTACGGCTTTGAGGTTCTGGGTCTTGCTTTGGAAGAGTTTTCTTACCCCAAGATTGTAACAAATATTCTCCTGGGGTGCCTGGATGGTTCAGTCAGTTAAATGTCAGACTTAGTTCAGGTCATGATCTCAAAGTTCATGGGTTTGAGCCCCGTGTTGGGCTCTGTGCTGACAGCTCAGAGCTTGGAGCCTGCTTTGGATTCTGTGTCTCTTTCTCTCTCTACCCCTCCCCCGCTTGTGTGTGCTCTCTCTCTCTCTCTCTCAAAAATAAATAATCATTAAAAAAAATTTTTTTTTAATAAATCAAAAATAAAAATAAAAAATATTCTCCTGGGGAACCTGGGTGGCTCAGTCGGTTAAGTGTCTGACTTCAGCTCAGGTCATGATCTCATGGCTTGTGGGTTCAAGGGCTACAACAGGTTCTCCGCTTTCAGCAAGGAGCCCCCTTCAGATCCTCTGTCCCTCTCTTTGTCTGCCCCTCCCCCATTCACACTATCTCTCTCTCTCTCTCTCTCTCTCTCAAAAATAAAATAAACATTAAAAACTAGATATATATTCCCCTATCAGATTTCTTCTAGGGCACCTGAGTGGCTCAGCTGATTAGGCATCCGACTCTTGATTCAAGCTCAAATCATGATCTCACAGTTTGTGAGCTGAGCCCTGGTGTGTCAGCTCCAGGATAGAGCCCAGCTTGGGATTCCCTCTTTCCCTCTCTCTCTGGCCCTCCTCCTCTCTTTCTCAAAATAAATAAATAAACGTAAAAAAAAAAAAAACAATGAGCCTAATTACTTTAAAAAAAAGATTTCTGGGGCGCCTGGGTGGCACAGTCAGTTAAGCGTCCGACTTCAGCCAGGTCACGATCTCGCGGTCTGTGAGTTCGAGCCCCGCGTCGGGCTATGGGCTGATGGCTCAGAGCCTGGAGCCTGTTTCAGATTCTGTGTCTCCCTCTCTCTGACCCTCCCCCATTCATGCTCTGTCTCTGTCTGTCCCAAAAATAAAATAAACGTTGAAAAAAAAAAAATTAAAAAAAAAAAAAAGATTTCTTCTAACACCTTTTTTTTTAATGTCAATAATTTCTCAGGATTTAATTTTTTTTTCTTATGGGGTGAGGAAGGTATATCTTTTTTTCCAACTGGAAATTAGCCAATCTAAATAGTCTTTAGAGGGGCGCCTGGGTGGCTCAGTCAGTTAAGCATCTGACTTCAGCTCAGGTCATGACCTCATGGCTCATGGGTTCGAGCCCCTCATCGGGCTCTGTGCTGACAGCTTGGAGCCTGGAACCTGCTTCAGATTCTGTGTCTCCCTCTCTCTCTGCCCCTTCCCTGCTCGTACTCTAGCTCTCACTCTCTCAAAATTAAATAAACATTAAAAGAAAAATTTAAATAGTCTTTAGAAACCTAGATGTGGAATTAATTATTCAGACAGATTTTAGGTCTGATTCGTAAGCAAGCAGTATGGCCCTGGCAATTTGATCTATATCACCTGCTTTTGTGACTATCGCCCTAGAAGACAAATATTAAGATCCTATTTTAAAGATGCAGAAATTGAGGCCGAGAGAGAGGCAGTGCCGGGACCAGGCTCACACGGGGAGCTCATGGCAGAAGGAAAGGGCTGGGGGGCAGAAGGGTGGACGGACTCCTGGGATAGAGCCTGACCTGGGCGGGGAGCCTCGGTCTCACCTCCAGGCAAGGACCAGGGTGCAGTCAGCCAGGATGCACATCTTAGCCAGCTCCTTGAGGGCCTGCTGTGGATCTTTCTGGGTGGAAAAGAAAATCAGAATGGGAAATCTGGTAGTAAACAAGGAATTATAGTCTTGAAAACCACAGTAGGTTATGCCATAGTAGGATGCCAAGAGCCTTCCACTTAAAGCACTCCCTAAGCTCTGACTGGGTGCCCGCCTGTGCTAGGCAATGCTGGTAACACACAGTAACCAAGAGAGCCCGGGCTCTGCCCGCTGGGGCTCACAGTCTGATGAGGGAGATCAAACTGTCCCCATACAGTGATGACCCAGAGTGGCCAGGATTGGGATGGGAGAGCAGGAGCGGATACCTGACCTGCCCAGGGGATCAGGGAGAGCTTCCTGGAAGTGGGGACATCTGAACTGAGACCTGAAGGAGGAGGAGGAGTGAAGGAGGCAAAGGAGAACGAAAAGGAAATTTTAAACATAGGGAAGACAGGAGGGGGGGGAAAGGACTTGAGGAATTGCAATTCACACGGAATGTGATGGAGAACGTAAAAGAAAGGGCGACCACACGGAAGCTGGGAAATGAACCCAGAGAGCAGGGCAGGGGTCTGGTCACATGGCCTCACGGGCCATAGCGAGGCACTGGGGAGCCATGGAGGGGTCTGGACATCAGATCTGTGCTTTAGGAACCCCCCCCCCCCCCCACCGGCTGCTGTGAGGATGGAAGCGGTTGGGGCTGGAGGCCCTGAGACGAGAGAAGAGGCTGGGGCAGAGACCCAGGCGGGCCAGGCTGTGAAGACAGGATGACATAGCTTCAAAACACGCTCAGGTGTCAGAGGGCTGGGACCAGCGGAAGTGGTGTGGGGAAGGAGGAGACAAGATTTTACCCTCGCGCCCCCTTGCCAACACAGGGTGTTAATGTCCGATGTAAAAATGGTTCAACTTGCACCTTCTCTTGGGATTCAACAATCCACTTGGCTGCTGCGAGGCCCGACAGATGAGGACCACGAGGCCGGGGGGGAAGTGACCCCTGCTTACCACGTCCACCTGGACGAGCAGGACCCGCAGGGCGAAGCTCTTCCCCAGGCTCTGCAGCCGCCCGTGGATGTAGTCCGGGTGGAGGTTGTGGTAGCGGAGGCTGGGGGGCAGGGGAGAGGGAGGGATTGGGAGGGCTCGCTCTCCCCGAGACCCTGGGAGCCCTTCTTCACTCTCACTGGAATGCAGAGGGCGCGGGCGACACCTGGACCTGAGGCTCTGAGACGTTAAGTGACTTGCCTCAGGTCACCCATCAAGGAAGGGGACGGCGGGGTTGGCGGAAAGGGCTGACTGGCTCTGGCTTCCCTGGAGGGATGGACCCCAGGTTCCTCACTGGGGAAGGGAAGAGACTTGGGCTTCGGGTAGAGGACAGGAGACAAGTGCCTAGAGGGTGTGGACTGGGGGGCACGGGGCAGCTGGTCTTGGGAAGCAGGCCCATCCCAGGGACTGTCTGCTTTAGCCTCGGAAGGCACTGGCAGGGAGGGGCTGGGGTGGCTTCTCCACCCAGGGAACTAGGGGACATCTCTGCCCAGCAGCCACCAGCTCTCGTACCTTGCAGGGAGGACAGGAACTTAGAAGGTTCACTTCCCCCATCCAGCTCTGTGTGCAGAGGGGCGCCCGGGAATGGAGAGGGAACTTGCTTAACTGCGGTACAGGCTGGCGAAATCCTGGCTCTCATCAACTCACCCTGGATGTCTGGGACCTGAGGGACCCTACCCCCAACCTGCTCAGACCCAGGACTCCAGGCGCCCAGCCCTTCCTCCCTCAGAACCAGAGTCTGGGCCTGCCGCTCTCATCCCTCTGGGCACCTCCAGGAGAAGACCTCTTCCTCCCCGCCAGGTCACTAGGCCCAGAGCTGACAGGGCCACACCCCAAGGTCTCCCACCCAATGGTCCCAAACATGGGAGCACAGCCTCGCAGGCCTTCAGGAAGGTGGGGCAGCCCCCTCAGAGCTCACCTGAGGAACAGGGCACAGGTGCTCTGGCCCAGCACATAGTCGGGAAGCACGTCACCAAACTCCCAGGGCACGTTACGCACAAACTTCAGCACGGGGTTGCCCCTCTGGGGAGGGAAGGGCGGAAGCCATTAATAGGGATGGCCCTGGGACCACTGCCGGCCCCAGGGCTCCCCTCCCCCTACCTGTGTCAACACCTCCCCATCCCCCCTCCTGCCTGTGCCTGTTCCCCTCCCTCCAGAGTTCACCTCCTCAGCGGGGAATGCCCTTGGGTGCTCTGGGTTTGACCCAGACCTCTCCCCCAGACCTGGGCCTTAACTAAAGGGTCCCTGAGTCTGTCTCTCGGGCTCAGTCCTCTCCCCTAGCCCCACGTGTGTGCCCTGGGGTTGCTGGGCACTCCCCCCAGGATGTCCGCCTCACTGCATCCCAAGTGCCTTCAGCACCAGCTCCCGCACCTGCCCCTCCTCCCCTCACCTCAGGGACAGGCCCAACATCCAGAGACCCAAGCCTAGTCACGGACACGTCCCTCTCCTCCAGGGGGAACGTCTACCTTCCAGGATTTTTTTTTTTTTAAGTTTATTTACTTATTTTGAGAGACAGAGAGAGAGGCAGGCAGAGAGAGAACTCCAAGCAGGCTCTGCACTGTCAGCGCAGAGCCTGACACAAGGCTCAATCTCACGGACTCTGAGATCGTGACCTGAGCCGAAATCAAGAGTCGAATGCTTAGCTGAATGGGCCACCCGGGCACCCCCAGGATGACATCCCCATCAAAGTCTCCCCCTGCACTGCCATAGCCCATACCCAGGCCCCTACCCTGCCTCCTCCTGGTCGCCTGCCCCAGTAGGGGCCCCTCCTGGCCTCCGAACAGAAGCCAGTGCTTCCTGAAGCACAAACCTGCCCCTTGGCCTGCTCTTAACCCCTCCGTGGCCCCCAGTGATCTGAGAGGAAGGCCCACGTGGCCTGTGACCCCCACCCCCAACAGTCAGGCGTCTGCTGGACAGGCTCCGGGCTCTCACTCCATGCTGGACGTACCCTGTAGCCCAAAATCGAGATTCTCTGAGCAAGTCAGCCTCTAACCCATCCAAGCAGTATTTACTGAGCGCCTACTGTGTGTCTAAGTGCTGCGATACAGCAGGGACCAAGACAGACAAAGATCCCTGCCTTGCGGGGGACACAGTCGTTACACAAAACCATCTCGGGGATGAACGAGTAATTATTAAATGAGGTAGAACGTGCTTTTAATAAAGAGGGTAGGACCTGCTCCACAGTGGGGTGTGGGTTGGGCAGAGTCGGTTAAGTGTCCAACTCTTGGTTTTGGCTCGGGTCGTGATCTCACAGTGTTGTGAGTTCGAGCCCCACGTCGGGATCCGGGCTGGCAGCATGGAGCCTGCTTGGGATTCGCTCTCTCCCCCTCCCCCACTCACGCTGTTTCTGTCTCTCTCAAAATAAAAACATAAACTTAAAAAAAAAAAAAAAAAAAAAAAAGGGAGGCGGGAGGTGAGGAGCGGTGATGAGGTCAGGAGGGTAGAACCTCCATGAATGGGATCAGTCCTCACAAAAGGGACCCGAGAGAGCTCCTTCACCCAGGTGAGGACACAGGAAGTAGACAGCAGTCTATGAACCAGGAGGCGGGTCCTTCCTGGACGCTGAATTGGCCAGCGCCTTGACCTTGGACTTCCCACCCCCCGGAAGTGTGAGAAATAAAAGCCTGCTGTTTAAACGACCCAGTCTACGGTATTTTTGTTTTAACAAAAGAATAGACAGGGCGCAACCTCAACCCACCCCCGGTAGTTGGATGCATGAATGAAAGAATTCGCGTCGCCCAGGGCACAATGGCAAGAGCTCTGACTTCCTTCCACTGCCCACCTGAGTGCCACCCCCGTACCCGTGGTTCCCACCAGAAAGCTCAAAACCCCACTATTCCTTCCCCTCCTCACCTGCCGGGGGCTCACAATGATGCTGCTGGATTTCGTCCCCGGTTTGGGGGCCTGGTTGGGGGTCTCTCCTGCCAGGGGTTCTGGCCCCGTGGGGTGTGGAGCCCCAGCCCCTCCTGGAGATCCCGAGATGGCATACTCGGCGTAGGTCTGAGGGGCAGCCTGGGCTGAGGTCTCCATGGTGGGAAGGCTCCGCGTGGACTTGAATAAGGGCTTGAACTGTGGGGGAGGGGGAGGAGTGTCAAAATCTGAATCTAGCCACTCCTCCCTGCTCCTCAGCCGCTATACTGGTCCCAGACACCAACTTCTCTCCCTTGGACCAGTGCACCTCCTCACCAGCTCCCCGCCTACATCCTTACTCCCCGCGGTCTGTTCTGTTCACGGTCATTTCACGTCCCTCTGCTCAGAGACCCTGGTGGCTCCCCTCTCAGAGTAAAAGCCAAAGCTGTCGCCACAGCCCGCAAGGCTCTAGAAGATCTGTCCCTGCTCCCCCTGTCTCACCTCCCACCTCCTTCCCTTTCCTTTCTCGATTCCAGCCCCACTGGCCTTCTTGCTGCCCTCAAATCTGTCAGGCTCCCTCTGATCCTGGGCCTTTGCATCGGCTGTTCCCTCTGCCCCAGAGGTTGCCACACAGCTCACTCCTTCACCTCCTTCACATCACTGCCAAGATGTCACCTCCTCAAAGAGGCAGCCCCTTGACCTAAGGGAGCGCCTCTCCCCCATCACTCCCTGTATCCTTAGCCCACTTTTTCTTCCTAGCGCACACGGAGCGGCCAGTACTCAGCACCAGCCAATTGTTTTCCTGCGGGAACGTGATGTCGGCGTGGTCAGATCCTTCAATTTACCAAGAGATGTCAAAAGTGCCGACTTTTCCTTTTAGTTGCAAGGCCTTCCAATTCTCCAATGTCAGCAATAAATTCATCCTTTGCAAACCAGGGGGCTGACCACATAAAACACAACCCAAAGCCACCCGCTGCTTGCGTCTGCAGCCTCTGCCAGAGCCCTGTCTTGGAACCACCATGACATTTTACAGATAGGGAAGCAGACTCGCGGAGAGCAAAGGACTGTTTTCCCAAGGTGACCCAGGCCACAACATTTCCTAAACCACACCATGGGCCTTGGAGGCCCCTTCCTCTCAATCCACCCCCCCCCCACCCCAGTCTGCCAGCGTTCTCCCCATCTCCTCCTCTGTCCTACCCCCGCAGGAGGGGCCTCATCCTCATCCAGTGGTATGAAGAACTTCTTCCTCGTGGGTGGCCCGGAGGGCTGCCGCACTCCCTCTTCGTCCATCCCAAGGTTCTTCTGGGGCCTGAAAATGAAGACACGGCGGCGGGGGCGAGTGAGACAGCAACGCCTGCATGCCCATCCTTCCAGCAGGAACCCCCGCTCACAGCCATCCCGCCCCAAGAAATCTCAGGGCTCCAGAGCATCAAGTTCCAAACACCGAGCGCCCCAGATTCTATAAAGCCCCGCCCACACGGAGCCTCACCTTCCGTTCGCCCCGCCCCTTACCGGTCCAGACTTTTCATTCGCCCCGCCCCTCGGTCCGCGCGTTCTAGTCACCCCGCCCTCACTGTTCCCCGCCTTCCGTTTGCCCGCCCCAGCCTCCGTCCCCCTCCGTCCCGCCCGCAGGGCTGGCGCCTGGATACCCTCCCCTCGCTCCATCTCGTCCATCTCTCAGGCACTGCAACGAATGGTTGGCCTCTGCGGCTGCCAATCGCCACCGGAGGTCCCTCCCCGCCCCTCTCGACCCAGCCCCGCTGTCTGAGCGCCGCGACGACTCACCTCCTCGTCCCCGAGCCGGGAGTAAAAGACCGGAGAGGGACAGAGGCGTCCCACCGCCGGCGCGGCCAGCGCGTCCCCGGGCTCGCCGCACTTCCGGCCTCTCTAGCCCTCGATCCCGCCCTCACCGTTCCCCAGAGGGGTAGAACTTCGACAGGGGCCGTCCCTGCGCAGCTCTCTATGATCCTGGAGGACTGCGGAGATTTGGGTTGGAGAGCCGTCCGTCTACCCCCCTGAACGTCCCTGGTTGCCGAGAATTTCAGTTTTGATGCCCTTATTAAGCACCAACTTGTGCTCGGGCTCCGGGCAGGAATCAGTGGGGGAAAACGGCGGGAGATCAAATTAGGTCCCTCCCCTCAGTACAGGCTTGGATGGAATCCCGGCTCTGCCATTGACTTGGCCTCAGTTTCCACATTCATTCATTATTTCATTCCACTCATATTCCCCCAGCGCTTCCTCTGTTCCCGGGCCTGTGAGGGGCAGTGTTACTGACTCAGAGGTGACCAACGACAACCATAACCCCCTCCTGCCCTCCTGGAGCTCACAGTTCACTGGGAGAGGCAGACTCGTCCCCCAAAAGGGACGACCTGGAATGGTCAAGTCTGGGTTGGGAGATCCCAGACGCCCGGGAGAGGGTTGGGGAGGGGCCGCCCACCCAGCCCGAGGGTAGGGAAGGGCTTCCTGGAGGAAGGGACATCTGAGCTGAGACCTGGTTGATGAGTTAGTATTAGTCATTTCCTGAAAGAACAGTATCACACTGTTCTAACTTGCGGCTCTCTGATTACTAAGGAGAGAGAACATCTTTTTTGTGAGTTTATTGGTCTTATGTAGTTTGTCCTATGTGGATTGCTTGCTCATATCCTTTGCCCATTTTTTTTTAAACGGGATTGTATGCCTTTTTTTATTAGTATTAATGTGTAGGAGTACTTTATGGATTCCGATTCTGATTCTTAGTCGATTTAATATGTATCCCAAATATTTCCTCCTAGTGTGCACTTTGTATTTTTAACTATTTTGTTTGTCACAGAGAAGTTCTTAGTGTGTATTCACGCCTATTTATCAGTCTGTTCTATCCTGACTTTGGATTTCGGTGGGTTGTTTAGGAAGCCTGCTATAGGCTAAGGTCAGAAATATATCCTACAATTGCTTAGAATACTTTTCTGAGTCTTGATTTTGTTTCTGTTTTTCATCTGTATCAGACTTACTTTTGAAAATACACTATGGTAGGAACTTAATGATGAATGTAGCCAATTGTCCCCAAACCATTTATTTTAAAAAGCAATCCTTTCCCCCGGGGGGCCTGGGTGGCTCAGTGGGTTAAGCATCAGACTTCGGCACTCAGAGCCTGGAGCCTGCTTTGGATTCTGTGTCTCCCTCTCTCTCTCTCTCTCTCTGCCCCTCTACCACTCCCACTCTGTCTCTCTCTCTGTCTCTCAAAAATAAACATTAAAAAAAATTTTTTTTAATCAATCCTTTCCCTAGTTTTGATATTTCACCTTTATCGTGAACCGAATTCCCATATATACATGGGTCTATTTCTGACATTTCTAGTAAGTTGTATTAAAAATCTGTATATCTGTTCCTTGCCTCCATGCTGCACTGTTGGATGATTTTATTCTGATGTTTTGTTATCCCATCAGGCAAGTCGCCCCTCTGTTCCGTTTCAAATCTTTCTTTACCATTTTTATACCTTTTCTAGTGATTTTAGCAGCTGATTTCTACTTCCATGAAAAATCCTATTGAGACTGAGATTGGAATTTCAATGAATCGATGGGTTAATTAAACGAAGTTTGACATCTTTTTCATATACCTGAATATATTCATTGTCTCCATCTTTCCAACGATTCCAGCTTCTGTGAGGAGACCACGATAAAAGTTTTTTTGTAAATAATTTTCTTTTTTTGCACAATGGATTCGTAAATACATTTTGGTATTAGTATCCTAGGACAGCTGTAGCAAAGCTCCAAAAACCGGATGGCTTAAGTAACAGAAATGTATTGTCTCACAGTTCTGGAGGCTAGAGGTCCAAAGTCAAGGTCTGGGGAGGGTTCTGCTCCTTCCGAATGCACAGAGGAAGAATCTGTTCCAGGGCTCTCTCCTAGCTGCTGGGAGCCTCAGGAGTATCTTGGCTTGTAGATGACCATCTTTCTTTTCCCTGGGTCATGGTCTTTTCTCTGTGTGTGTCTGTCTCTGTGTCTCAACTCCTCTGTTTTATAAAGACACCAGTTGTATTGGATTAGGGCCCACATTAATGACCTCATTTTTAACTTGATATAACCATAAAGACCTTATTTCCAAATATGGTCACATTCTGAAATATCAGGGGTTAGGATTTTAACATCTCTTTTTTGGAGGACAGGATTCAGCCCCTAACAATTCTGTTACTTTTGATAACCTGCTTCTTTTTTTTTTTTTTTTTTTAATGTTTATTTATTTTTGAGAGAGACAGAGCATGAGCAGGGGAAGGGCAGAGAGAGAGGGAGACACAGAATCGGAAGCAGGCTCCAGGCCCCGAGCTGTCAGCACAGAGCCCGACGCAGGGCTTGAACTCCGGAACTGCGAGATTATGACCTGAGCCGAAGTTGGATGCTTAACCGACTGAGCCACCCAGGCTCCCCCATAACCTTCTTCCTTCTGAATTCATTTTACTACTTGCCAGAGTCCGTTCACTTCTAATGCTTTCAGGGACAATCGTGGATAGTAAGGTTCTGAGTCTTGCTCATCTGAAAATACCTTCATTTCATCCTCCAAATTGAAATCCCTAATTCTGGGTTCCTTATTATTTCCCTTGAAGAGTTAGGAGAGGGGCGCCTGGGTGGCTCAGTCGGCTAAGCGTCCGACTTCGGTTCAGGTCATGATCTCACGGTCCGTGAGTTCGAGCCCCACGTCGGGCTCTGTGCTAACAGCTCAGAGCCTGGAGCCTGCTTCAGATTCTGTGTCTCCCTCTCTCTCTGCCCCTCCCCTGTTCATGCTCTGTCTCTCTCTGTCTCAAAAAAAAAAAAAAAAAAGAGTTAGGAGATACTGGTTCTGTATCTCCCCGGCTCCTGGGTCTCTGATGAGAAGCGTACTATCTCTGTGATTCTCCCTCCTACATAAGCAGCCTCATCACTGGGTGTAACTCTCCCCGGAAAGTCATTTACTAGCAGTGTGGCCTTGGGCCAACAACTCAGCCTCTGTGTGTGTGTCAGTTTGCTCATTTCTAAAATGGGGATGAATGAAGGACCCTGGCTGACTCCATCAGTGGAGGGCGGCGACTCTTGATCTCGGGGTTGTGAGTTCGAGCCGATGTTGGGTATACAAATGACTTAAGCGTCAATAAATAAAAGAAACTTTAAAAAATAAATATGGGGCTCCTGGGTGGCTCAATCGGTAGAGCGTCTGACTCTTGATTTCGGCTCAGGTCGTGATCCCAGGGTCTTGGGATCCAGCCCCTGTCAGGCTCCACACTGAGCATGGACCCTGCTTAGGATTCTCTCTCTGTCTCTGTCTCTGTCTCTCTTTCTCTCTGTCTCCCCCCCCCCAAGCCCCTCTCTCCTGCTTGTGCTCTCCCTCTCTCTCAAATATAAATAAACAAACAAACAAATAAATAAATAAATAAGATGGGGATAACAATAATAGCTTTATTAGCAGGGTGAAACGACCTATGTGCAAAGTGCCCCAAACTGTACTGGACACACAGTAGGTGCCACATTTGAGTCTATCTTATAAATAAAATACCACTAACCAAGTCCTGGGCAGGGGGGGCTGGAGCTGTTGTGGCCATTGTTATGTCACAGTGCACCCACCGCCCCCCAGCCCCCGGCAACCAGAAGGGGCTCCCAAACCTTGTACTGTGTGAATGAACAGAAAACCGAGGCCAAACACTACGGCAAGCGACTGCACTACTCAGAGCCTCAGTTTCCCCGTCTGTAACTGCCGAGGATTCAATAAGACCACAGAGAACTGTATTCTTTTTTAATTTTTTTAATGTTTATTTATTTTTGAGACAGAGAGAGACAGAGCATGCACGGGGGAGGGTCAGAGAGAGAGGGAGACACAGAATCCGAAGCAGGCTCCAGGCTCCGAGCTGTCAGCACAGAGCCCGACGCGGGGCTCGAACTCACGGACCGTGAGATCGTGACTTGAGCCGAAGTCGAACGCTTAACCGACTGAGCCACCCAGGCGCCCCTCAGAGAACTGTATTGAGGTGGATGGCTCACGCATTCCTTGAGTGACTACATATTGAGCACCTACTATGTGCCGGGCGCTGGGGGCACAGCTCTGAACAAAGCAGTCCATGTCCCTGCCCTGTGCAGCTAATGGTCTCATGGAGGACACACACCATGAGAACAAAATACACACGGGGGCGTCTGGGTGGCTCAGTTGGTTAAAGGCCCCACTCTTGATTTTGGCTCAGGTCATGATCTCATGGTTTGTGAGTTCAAGCCCCGTATCGGGCTGTGCGCTGACAGTGCAGAGCCTGCTTGGGATTCTCTCTCTCCCTCTCTCTGCCTCTCCCCTGCTCGCTATCATTCTCTCTCAAAATAAATAAGTAAACTTAAAAAAAATAAATAAATAAAAGCACACAGGGGCGCCTACTGGCTCAGTAGGTTAGGCTCAGGTCATGATCTCACAGTTCGTTGGTGGGTTCCAGCCCTGCATGGGGTTCTGTGCTGACAGCTCAGAGCCTGGAGCCTGCTTTGGATTCTGTCTCCCTCTCTCTCTGCCCCTCCCCTGCTTGCACTCTGTCTCTGTCTCTCTCAAAAATAAATAAACATTTTTTAAAGAAAGTTCCAGACAGCCATACCTGCTATGAAGAAGATAAAACACAGTGTTGTGAGGCAGGTGATGCGGAAGGGGGTCACAGCGTCACACGAGGAGGAGGTTTGTAAATAATAAAAATAGTGCCATCGACTGGAATACCATCAAAATAAATTGAGCACTTACTATGAGCTAAGACCTCACGATAATCCTCCCCTTAGGAATCACTAGGTCATTTGACATATGAAGGAACTGAGAGGCCCCAGCGACGTAGAGAAGGACCATGGAAATGTGCCCCTGAATCCAACGGCTAGAGAGTGCTTCTAGGAGGCCAACCCCGGCGGGACTTAGTTTCCCCCCTCCAGGGAATGGAATCGCCCAACCAACTTGCAACTCGTGCCTTTTGCGCCAGGGGGCGATGGTTCCCCACAAGAGGATTTTGGGGTGTAGGGGCGCTGGGAGCTACTTCGCCAGAAGCCACCCGGGGCAAAACCTCTCGAAGGCGGCAGGCGGCCCCTTCGCTTCTTCTGAACCCGTTTCTTTATGGCAAAAGTGTGGCAAAGGCCCCACCGCCTGCGGTCAATGTAACGCTGAGCCTGTCTGCATTAGTTAACGTGGGGGGAAAGTTGCCCTTGCTTCTACATCATTTTCAAGTTTGATTTCTTTCTGCTCGATGCCCCTGTGGAACTTTTGGATCTTGGATTCGAATCTTCTGGGCTCTCAGAGTTGTGAATTCGAATCTTGCAGCTGTCCCTGCTCTGATCCCGCGTCCTCCCTGAACGTTCCGAGTTCAGATTCCAGCCTCAATTCAAGTTCCTCCTGGTGACTTCAGGCCCCTGCTCCACTCCCAAAACTTGCCCTCATCCCAACTTCCAGTTTCGTCTGCGCCTCGGAGGCACTGGGGTGGGGATGGACACCACGGGGACCCCGGCCCCTAATTCCGCGGGAGGAACTCTGGGCGGGGGGCAGAGAGCCGCCAGCCGAAGGCTCTGGAAGCGGGGGCGCGGCCGAGGGGCGCAGTGACCAGGCCGGCGTCCCCACCCGCCTCTAAACTTAGCCACGGTGACGCGCGGCGGCCCGGCGAGTCGATCGCGACGGGGCTGGGGACGCAGGGGGGCCAGAGCGGAGGGGGGCGGCTCGGCTCTGCGAGCCTCTATTTATAGCGCCCGGAGCCCGAAATAGCGCGGAGCCGAGCGGCCTGCATGACGCGGGAGCCGCCGGGGACTGACTCACCCGGCCCGGAGCGGCGGCCCCCGGATGGGGGGCAGTGGAGGGGCCCGGCCCGGACCCCGCGCCGTCCCTGGCACCTCTTCTGCTGGGACGTCCCGAGTTTTCACCGGGCGCTGTGGATTGACGTGCAGCAAAAGGCAGGATCTGCAGCATGAGAGACTGAGGTTAGATCAGAGGTGGGACTTGCCCCCAAAGGGCCCGGAATCCAGAAACTTTTTGCTTGTTTGTTTGCTTGTTTGCTTGTTTGTTTGTTTGTTTGTATTAAGAACGCTCTATGCCCGGGTGGCACCTGGGTGGCTTAGTCTGTGGAGCGTCAGACTTTAGCTTGGCTTGGGTCATGATCTCATGGTTTGTGAGTTCAAGCCCCGCGTCAGGCTCTGTGCTGACAGCTCGGAGCCTGAAGCCTGCTTCAGATTCTGTCTCCCTCCCTCTCTGTCTCTCTCTGTCCCTCCCCTGCTCATGCACTGTCTCTCTCTCTCTCTTTCTCTCTCTCTCTCTCTCTCTCAAAAATAAATAAACGTTAAAAAAATTTTAAAAATGCTCTGTGCCCAACGTGGGGCTTGGACTCACCACCCTGAGATCAAGAGTCCCATGCTCTAACCACTGAGCCAGCCAGGTGCCCCTCTAGGAACTCACTTTAATACGAAAAGAGAGATTGGGAAGGAAGGGAGAGGAAACAGATATGCACACCTCCTATTTCTCCCCAGCCACAGAACGGAAGCATCCTGGGGGCAGAGAAATAAACACGCTAAGCTGGCCAGTCCGTCGCCCTGTTGCCCCAGTTTTAAGAACTGGGTGCTAAGGGCAATCCCTCACAAATGAAAACTCTGTGACCCCCTCGACTAGGAGCGACCCCCCCCCCCCACCGCCCTCCCCCCAGAGCAGGGCCAGGCATGTCTCAGTCAACACCACGTCCTTAACACTGCCCAGCACCAGGCAAGCCTCTGGAGAAATTAACTGCATGAATGCAAAGTGTTGGTAATAAAATCAAATGATGTTTCCCAAATTCTAACAGCAAATGTTTATTGTATGCTAGGAGCCAGGCGTGAGTTGGAGAGTCATCTCCTCCGGGTCTCACTATATAACCTTAGCAGGGAGAGGTGCCTTTACTGTTTTCATCATTACTATCCCCATGTTAGAGATGAAGAGACCACAGCTCAGAGAGTATCTGAGCTCATCCTGAAAGTAGGCAGAGCCATCTCCTGAACTGGGCTACCTGCCCCCCCCCACCCAAGCCTTCAGCTCCCAGGATACTGTCTCTAGGCTCGATAGAACCCAAAGCTAATGAATGATTCTTAAAGTGCAGTCCATGGAACCTGGGGCGGGGGTTCCCCAGCACTCTCTCAAGGGGTGCAAGAGGTCAAGATGGTTACAATAATATTAAGACACCTGCCTTTTTCGCATTCACTCTCTCAGGACTACCCAGTGCAGCCTGTAGAGTATCACAATACAGTAGGCACACAAGCAGATGTGAGGACATACAACTATCTTCTGTCGAGCCACACATTAAAGTGGTTTGCAAACATTTGAAACAGTGCCCTTTTTCACTAATTTTTTTTCTCATTTTGGAATATCTGGTTATTTTTAATTTAAAAGAAAATGGGGGCGCCTGGGTGGCTCAGTCGGTTCAACATCCGGCTTTAGTTCAGGTCATGATCTCATGGCTCGTGGGTTCGAGCTCTGCATCGGGCTCTGTGCTGACAGCTCAGAGCCTGGAGCCTGCTTCGGATTCTACGTCTCCCTCTCTCTGCCCCTCCCCTGCCAATGCTCTGTCTCTCTCTTTCGCTCTCAAAAATAAATAGTCATTGAAAAAATTAAATATATATATATGATTTGGGGGCACCTGTTTGGCTTAGTGGGAAGAGCATGGGACTCTTGATCTCGGGGTTGTGAGTTCGAGCCTCATGGTGAATGTAGAGATACTTAAGTACATAAAACTTAAAAAAAAAAAAGATATTTCAAAAATATATGATTTTATGTTAACATGAAATCATTTATTTTTTTCAAATGAATCAAACATTTTTAAATTTCTCAGTTTTAATTTATAATACAGCAAAATTGATAGAATCCACATTAAAAGAAAAATTCTTTGAAAGAAAAACACAACTCTTTGGAGCCCTCAATATTTTTTTTTAATGTTTATTTATTTATTTTGAGACAGAGAAAGCATGAGCAGGGGAGCAGCAGAGAAAAGGAGAGAGAATCTCAAGTAGGCTCCCCACTTAGCATGGAGCCTGACGTAGGCTTCGATCCCATAAACCATGGAGATCATGACCTGAGCCAAAATCAAGAGTCAGAGGCTTAAGCAACTGAGCCACCCAGGCGCCCCTGGAGTCCTCAATAATTTTTAAGAACATGAGGGGTCTCGAGACCAAAAAGTTTACAAATCACGGAGCTAATAATCATATACACCTAATGAGGGTTAGATAAAGGACAAGAATGTGGAACATCATTTCTTTTTTTTTTTTTTTAATTTTTTAACATTTATTTATTTTTGAGACAGAGAGAGACAGAGCATGAACGGGGGAGGGGCAGGGAGAGAGAGGGAGACACAGAATCGGAAGCAGGCTCCAGGCTCTGAGCCATCAGCCCAGAGCCCGACGCGGGGCTCGAACTCAGGGACCGCAAGATCGTGACCTGAGCTGAAGTCGGATGCTTAACCTACTGAGCCACCCAGGCGCCCCTGGAACATCATTTCAACTGAGGGCAGGACAGCTTTCTCTGTCAAAGGAGCATCGAAGAGGAGACCTGAAGGATGACCGGGAATTGGCTAGGGAGAAGGGAGGGAGAGCTTTTCAAGGGGGTGGGAACAGCTCGTGCAAAGGCCCAGTGGGTGGGAAATTGCTAGGTGAGTTTGAAAAAAATGGAAAGAGCTGGAGCCCAGGGAACAAGGGGAGAGTGGCAAGAAATAAAGTCTGGGCGATCAAGGGACCAGATTACATAAGAAAGGCCTTGAAGGCTATGATAAGTACTTTAGATTTTATTCTGAGTGGAGAATGGACTGTGGAGGGGTGCGGGGGGGGGGGGGGGGGGAGGGGAGGGGAAGGATGAAAGCGGGAAGCCTAGTGAGGAAGTGACCGCCCGTTGCCAGACGCTCGCCTGGACTAGGATGAGGGACGGTCAAGAACAAAGCTTAGGTTTGAGGGACTGGCAGTGACGCGGATCAGAACCGCCTTCCACGGGCAATCTGGCCAAATTCTCATACTCAGATAGCTTGTCGATTCTTTTAGTTTTCCCTTGAAAATGATCCGAATGGCAGTTTTCTCTCTTGCCTTCTGATCTGTTTTTGTTTGCTTTTTTTTTTTTCCCCCTGGCCTTCTGATCTTTATACCTATTTTCTTGTCTTGTAGCATTTGCAAAGACTTTCAGGACCTTGGCCAAGCAGCAACGTAGATCGATGGTCAGATACCGCACATCACAACCCTCTGAGATGACTTATCCCATTATCCCCATTTTACAGGCGGAGAAACTGAGGCACAGAGAAGTTAGTCTCTTGCCCAAGGCCGCACGACAAGTAAGCGGTCAAACCAGGACTCCAACCAAAACCTGTGTTCTCAACCACTGCCTTGAAAGAAAACTCAGTAAACATTCGATGTAGTTTTTCCAACATGCAAAATACCCTGGAAGTTTCCACAGTGACCTCTGGATCTTAGATGTGGAGCTGGGGGCCTGAGGTCTGGCTCTGACCCCGCCTCCTTTCCTAGACTCAGTTTTCTCCTATGACGGAGGGTTTGAAGAGATGATATCTGAAAGCCACAGAAACTCTGCCTTCAGAGTGGAGGAGACAGGCCCCCAAATAGATTGTATTCATTTCCTGTGGCTGCCTAACAAATTACCACAAACCCGGTGGCTGAAAACAACAGAAATGTATTCTCTTATCGTTCCGGAGGCCGGAAGTCCTAAGACCAGGTGTTTGGTAACAGGGCCACGGTTCTGTCCCCCTTCTGGGGGGTTCTGGGGGGGATCCTTCCTTGCCTCTTCCAGCTCATGACTCCAGGCACCCCTGGGCCTGTGACCGGCTCACTGCAACCTTTGTGACTATCTTCACGTGGCCTCTCCTGTACCATGTGTGTGCAATTGCCCTCTGCCTTTCTCTCTCTTTTTTTTAACGTTTATTTATTTGGGGGGGGGGGAGGGGCAGAGCGAGAGAGGGAGACACAGAATCCGCAGCAGACTCCAGGCTCCAAACTGTCAGCCTAGAGCCCCATGAGGGGTTCGAACTCACAAACCATGACCTGAGCTGAAGTTGGACGCCCAGCCAACTGAGCCACCCGGGGGCTTTTTAAAATTTAAGACAGAGAGAGTGTGTATGTGTGAGCAAGGGAGAAGGGCAGAGAGAGAGAGAGAGAGAGAGAGAGAGAGAGAGAATCTTAAGCAGGCTCCATGCTCAGGATGGAGCCCAGTGCGGGACTTGATCCCATGACCCTGGGATCGTGACCTGAGCCAAATCAAGAGTCAGATGCTCAACCAGTTGAGACACCCAGGCGCCCCTGCCTTTCTCTTTTATAAGGACACTTGCCTTTGGGTTCGGGGGCTTCTCGGACGATCCAAGATGATCTCGTCTTGAGTTCCTTCCCTTAATTACATCTGCAAAGACCCTTTTCCCAAATAAGCTCTCATCCACACGTCTCAGGTGGACGTATCTTGGGCAGGTGCATCATTCGACCCACTCCACAGATCGAAAGAGAAGACGGGGCACCTGGGTGGCTCAGGCGGTCGAGCCTCCGACTTCAGTTCAGGGCATGATCTCGGGGTTCGTGAGTTCGAGTCCCACATTGGGCTCGCGGCTGTCAGCCTGTCAGGGCAGAGCCCGCTTCATCCAGCACTTCAAGGACAGGAAGTCTGGGAGGGAGTTGTCATGCTTTGACGGTTAAGGTGGAGTTGAGGGATCTTCTCCCACACAAAACCTCCAAACAGTGATAAAAGCCGACACTCACACAGGGCTTAATTATGCCACGCCGTGTTCTGAGTGGTGAACATCTATGAACTCAGTCCCCACAAAACGCCTATGAGATCCTTTTCTAGAAGGAACTGGGAGGCTGGAAGTGCAGCTTGGAAGTTACAGAGCTAATATTTGAACCACGCGCTCAGGTTTCAGAGTCCCGGGTGTTGACTGTAAGCCGTGACTGTCTCCTGAAGGCACCCTGGGGCGTGTTACGTTTGGACTTTGAGGAGGCCGCGCTCCCGGGTCCGTGGTCAGGGAATGGTCCTCGGCCAGGCTGTCAGATGTGGGAGCTGCCGCTTGCATGGGGCTCCTGGGTGCTGGAACAGCGGCTCGTCCAAAATGAGATGTGCCATGACTCTGAAATCCACACTGGAGTTTGGAGACTTGGAGCAGCACAAAAGAAGGTAAAATATCTCATTAAAAGTTGCCGCTAGGGGCGCCTGGGTGGCTCACTCGGGGAAGGGTCCGACTTCGGCTCAGGTCACGATCTCGCGGTCCGTGAGTTCGAGCCCCGCGTCGGGCTCTGTGCTGACCGCTCAGAGCCTGGAGCCTGCTTCGTGGATTGTGTGTCTCCCTCTCTCTCTCTGCCTCCCCCCACTTCCCACCGCTCATCCTTTGTCTCTCCCCCTCTCTCTTTCAAAAATAAATAAAACAGGGGCACCTGGGTGGCTCAGTTGGTTGAGCGGCCGACTTCGGCTCAGGTCATGATCTCACGGTTTCATGAGTTCGAGCCCCACATCGGGCTTCGTGTTGAGAGCTCGGAGCCTGGAGTCCGCCTCGGATTCTGTGTCTCCCTCTCTCTGACCCTTCCCCGTTCATGCTCTGTCTCTCTCTGTCTCAAAAATAAACGTTAAAAAAATTTTTTTTAAATAAAACACTAAAAAAATTTTTTTTTAATTGCTGATATTGAAGGGTGCCTCGCTGGCTGAGTTGTAAGTACATGCAAATGTGCAGCTCTTTTTTTTTTTTTATAAATTAAATGTTTTTTTTTTAATTTTTTTTTTAACATTTATTTATTTTTGAGACAGAGAGAGACAGAGCATGAACGGGGAAGGGGCAGAGAGAGAGGGAGACACAGAATCGGAAGCAGGCTCCAGGCTCTGAGCCATCAGCCCAGAGCCTGACGCGGGGCTCAAACTCACAGACCGTGAGATCGTGACCTGAGCCGAAGTCGGACACTCAACCGACTGAGCCACCCAGGTCCCCCTTAAATGTTTATTTTTATTTATTTTTGAGAGAGAGAGAGAGGGTGAGCACGAGTGGGGGAGGGGCAGAGAGAGAGGGGGACAGAGGATCTGGGGGGCTCTGCACTGACAGCAAGCCCGACCTGGGGCTCGAACTCACGAACCAAATCGTGAGAGCACAACCTGAGCCAAAGTCGGATGCTCAACTGACTGAGCCACACAGGTGCCCTCTTTCTTTATTTTAATGTTTATTTATTTATTTTGAGAGAGAGAGAGCGAGAGAGAGCTTGAGTGCATACACACATGAGCGGGCGGAGAGGGAGAGGAAAAAAGAGAATCCCAATCAGACTCCATCCACACTGTCAGCGAGGAACCCAATGAAGGGCTTGATCCCATGACTATGAGATCACGACCTGAACCAAAACCAAGAGTTGGACACTCAACGAACTGAGCCACCCAGGTGCCCCAAGAACATGACTCTTGATCTTGGGGTTGTGAGTTCAAGCCCCATGTCGGATAAAGCAATTACTAAAACAATAAATAAATAAACTTTAAAAAAAATTACTCTTCTTGAGTACGTGTTGATATAACATTTTGCATGTATCTGGTTAAATAATATACATGAAAAAAATTATCTTCACCTGTTTCCTTTTACTTCCTTTTTTTCTAATGTTTATTTTGGAAAGAGACAGACAGACAGACAGAGCATGAGTGGGGAAGGGGCAGAGACAAGAAACTGAACAGGCTCCAGGCTCTGAGCTGTCAGCACAGAGCCCGACGCAGGACTCGAACTCACGAACCGTGAGATCATGACCTGAGCCGAAGTCAGATGCTCAACCGACTGAGCCATCCAGGCACCCCTATAGAGTTTATTTTTTATTCGTCAATTGTATGTATGAGCGTGTGCTTCTACTGAGAATGCTATAAAATAAACACTTACAAAACTGAGATAAAATACTCAGCACAACTGGACAAGCCAGGCTGCCTCAACGTCGAGAGTTCAAATCCTGACTCTGTCCCTTCCCTGGCTGAGATTCCTTTGGTGAGTCACTTGTCCTCACGGGCGCTTAGTTCCTTCATCCAGAAACCGGGAATGTTTGTTCCTGCCCCCAGAGGGTTATTAGAGGAACTCAGTGAGATAGAATGTCCAAAGGGCCCGGCACACTGACCAGCAGACAACGAGCTAACACAGACCAGGTTTCTTAGGGGTGGGGGCCCGGCTTACGAAGAGGGATTCATGCTAGGTTTCTCAGCAGAGGGATGGATGAGTTGGACCTTGAAGGATGGAGAGATAGTCACTAGGTGGAAAAGGATGGGAAAGGTATTTCAGGCAGAAGGAACCGAAGTTCAACTTCAGGTAGCATGCCGGAGCGCAATGCGTTTGGGAAAAGGCAAGCAGTTTGGGGACGAGTTGAGGGCAGGGTGAATGAGTGTTGGGGAAAGGGAGGGTGAGAGATGGGGTTAAAGAAGCAGCAGCGTTCAGGCCACGAACAGCCTTGTAGGTCAGGGGACTGGAGCACTGGGGAGCCATGGCAGGCTCTGAGCAGGGGAAAGACTTCGCAAGAACAAGTTTGTGCTTTAGCAAGATCCTTCTGGATGGGAGGGGGCAGGACTGGGGCGGGGACGAGGGAGGAGTGTAGGGCAGGATGAAGTGGGGATAGGGGCTCAAGGAGGAAGGCGCAAGAGGCAGAACATATGAGATCTTCAAATGATAGAACGGAAAGCGGGACGAGCTGTGGGAGGAAAGAGAAAGAAGGCATCCGGGATGAGGCCAGGCCTCCGGTCCAGGAGACAGGGCCAATGGTGGGACTCTGCCTGAGCCGGGCAGAAGGAGGCACAGGAAGGAAGCTGAGGTTGGGATGAAATCCTGTGGGACATCTTAGGGGAGGCATCTAAGAATTTCCAGACACTTGGGTCTAGAGTGCAGAAGAGATAGCAAGGCTGAGGCCGGGAGGCTGTCAGAGCTCAGACAGGGCTGAAATCTTGGCAGTGGGAGAAGGTGGAGGGTACAGCACGGTAACCTCACCATCAGCCAGCGATGAACGGAAAGTGTCCCTGCCCAGGAGAGTGGCCTCCCTGCCCAGGTTCTCATGTTGGTCTATGCCCAGGGACGTGGAGACGGGCAGACCCAGGCCCCACAGGAGTGCCTGGTCAGCGGCGGAGCCCAGATGCACAGAAGCAGTCTATGCCTCCACGGGGGATGTGTGTGATGAATGTGGGCTCCAGGAGGTACAGAGACCCATGCCCAAGGACCAGGGACAGTGGAAGTGTCAGGACCAGTTCTGGGAGGGAGCTTGGAGAGACAGAGTGAATTAATCAGAAGTCTCTCAGCTTCAAGTGCAAACACGTTTAGGGAGATGTATTGTTTCACGTTAAAAAAAAAAAGTCTGGGGCGCCTGCCTGGGTGGCTAAGTCGGTGAAGTGTCCGACTTCGGCTCAAGTCATGATCTCACAGTTCGTGGTTCAAGCCCGGCCTTGGGCTCTGTGCTGACCACTCAGAGCCTGGAGCCTGCTTCAGAGTCTGTGTCTCCCTCTCTGCCCCTCCCCTGCTCATGCTCTGTCTCTCTCTGTCTCAAGAATAAATAAAAACACTAAGAGAAAAATTAAAAAAAAAAAAAAAGTCAAGGGGTAAAACCAGCTTCAGTCACAGCTTGATCCAGGAGCTCAAATGATGATATGAAGTCATTCTCCAATCTCTAGGTTCCACATTTCTCTGTTTTTTTTTTTTTTTCCTCAAGAAGACTTTCCTTAAGATAGCAGAGATGGCCCCAACAGCTCAGGGCCCACATCCCACCCTCTTAGTGACCCCAGAGGGAAGAAAGGTCTCCTGCCCGGTGGTTCCACCATTCACAAACTGGATTGGGCCACAGGTCCACCCTTGAGACAAGCACCGTCATCAGAAGGCAGAAGGACTGGAACGCTCTGACTGGCTGGGCCTGAATCATGTTCCCTTCCCGGGAAAGGGAGAGCGGAGTGAGATACACAGGTGAACTGACATTTCGAAAGGGGTGGTTTTTTCAAAGGACAAGCAGAAGGCAGAAGGCTGGCAAGCTACAGATGCCCACGTGGCTGGGAGAACTGGGAGGTAGGGAAGCGGTTGCCTCATCTGTTAATGGGGCATGGGAACGGTACCTTACCTCCTAGGTCTAGGGAGAGGATTCGGAGAAATAACGCAGGCGAGGCATTTAGCAGACGTTTCTGCGAAGAGTAGGTGAGGTGTTGAATACACGGTAGCTTTTTTTTTTTTTAAGGTTTTATTTTTAAGTAATCTCTACATCCGACGTGGGGCTCGAACACACAACCCCAAGATCAAGAGTCACAGGCTCCACGGACTGAGCCAGCCAGGCGCCCGAGCGGCTGTTATTTTTAAAATAACAATATCAATGTTGGGGCGCCTGGCTGGCTTAGTCTGTTAAGCGGCGGACTTCAGCTCAGGTCATGATCTCACGGTTCGTGAGTTCCAGCCCCACGACAGGCTCTGTGCGGCCAGCTCAGAGCCTGCTTTGGTCCCCAACCGGTTTCTCTGGAGGCTTCTGCTTCCAGATCTATGAAATGGGATGAGGGGACCGAATTAAAACACGGGGTCGTTTTAGATGCCCCTTCTCATCATCCAGGACGCAGCCGCGTCACCTCCCCAGAGAAAGGCCCTCCCTGACTACTCTTGCCAAAACATCCCCCTTTATTTATTTATTTGAAAACATTTTAAGTAACACCTATACCCAATGTGGGGCTCGAACCCACGATTCTGAGATCAATTCGCATGCTCCACCCACGGAGCCAGCCAGGCGCCCCATCCCCCCCTTTTTTAAACCATCACATTTTACTTCCTTTGCACCACTTATCACAATCTGAAAACATCTTATTTACTTTGTCTCCCCATTAGAACGTTGGCCTCACGAGGGCAGGAATCCCTGTCTTGGGCACTGCTGTATCCCGGTGTCCTGCCACGGAGCCACCTGCCACACGGCAGGCCCTTGATAAATATTTGCTAGTGATGAGGCAAATACTACTTCTGGTAGGTGGTGAGTTCTCCATTCAGGGAGGTATCCCAGCTGGAACAGAAGCTTTCGTACCTCTCAATTCACGTTGCAAGGCCCCACCCCAGATCCTCGCCGGCCTCAGTTTCCTCCGCTATAAAGTGGGTACGCGGGCGGGTGGACTCCCGGCCCGGCTCCCGCCTGCGATCCCCGCGGGGGCCACCAGGCGGCGCGGCGCCTCTGCCCAAAGCCCGCCTGCGGCCGCCAGAGCCTCGGTGGACGCGTCCCGATGTTCCTGGAATGTTCTGAGCCCCGCCGAGCGGAACCCGGGAGGCTCGAGCGGATGCGAGGCGTCCGGGACCCACGGGCCGCGCTCCTCGCCGCGCGGGGAGCGGCGGGGGGGGGGGGGGGACGGTGGCGGTGGGCGGGCGGGAAGGTGACTCAGGCGCGCGCCCCCGGCCCCCAGTTCTCGCGAGGGGGCGCGCACGGCCTCGGGAACCCGCGCGGCGCCGCGTCCATTTTTACCCGAGCGCGGCTAAAAATAGTCTCCGCGCTCGGAGCCGAGCCCGAAATAGCGGCCCCCAGATAAGGCAGGACGACTCAGCGCTTCCGGGGAGCGGAAGGGGAGGCAGCGGGGGGCGGAGGATGGTGCCGGGCTCCGCCGGGCCTCGCCGCGCAGTCCCGGCCGGCCTACCCCGCCCCCACCGCGACCTGGCCGCCCCGCTGCCCCCAGCTGCCCCCAGCCTGTCACCAGCCTGGCTTCACCCTCGCCTCTCCCCCGCTGCCTCCCGCATTGCCCATCTCCTGTCCCCGTCCATCCTCAGCTTCCCCTCCATCCCTCATCCCTGACCACCGGCCCTCCTCCCCCTTTGCCTATCCCGATCTTCATTCCCAGCCCTGGCCCCCAACCGTGTCCCCAACAGGTATTCATCCCCATCCCTCAGCCTACGCATCCCAAAGCCCTGGCCCTATTCTTCCCCACCTTTCTGAATCTGTCTCTGCCCCGCTCGCCATCCCAGTTCTCAGCCCTTCCTTTGGACCCCGGAGTGGGGGGTGGGGGGGGTGGGGTGGGGGGAAGAGTGGGGAGATCACAGGAAGTCAGACACAGACAAGCCGAGGGTTCGGGGTAAGGCTCTGACTTCTTGGTTTGTTTCTACATTGCCTGTAGGTTTAGGTCTGGGTCTGGGCCAGTTTCCTCATCCTGTGCCCAGCGTTAGGATTCAGGCTGGGGCCAGATGGAGGTCTTCCGTCACCAATGTTGGGGTCTTTGTGTCATCAGAGTCAGGGCACAGCCCAGCACTCACTGTTTGTTCCCAGTCCTAAATCCGCTACAGTTCTTTCCACCTTTGCAAGTCCTTGATTGGACAGAACAGCTCCAGGCCTGGGGACAGGCAGTGGGGACAGCCAGAACTCCCCTTTGCCCTTGGATCCACAGAGTCGCCTTTTTATTCTGATAGCCTGTGACTCCAGTGCTGACTCCAAGAATCAGCCTCAGGGAATCTTACACTGCAGTTTCCAAAGGTTCAAAGACAACAAATACCTACATCTTCTAGCCTCTGAAACATTACAGTCCGGAGGACCTGCCCTGTCCTGTGTGGCCCTGGAAAGCAGGGTGTAGTAGACAGATGTTGGTTCTGGCAGAACTGCTTGGCTGTGGATGGGAGGCTTTGAGTGGCGGTAAAGTCCCTGTCCCTAGGGGACATCCAGCTTCAGCCAGGTGCCCGGTTGTTTTGCTGTCTGGATGGCAGAGGGACCTCACCGCCAGGCAAAGGTCCTTTAAAAAATAATCATGTATTTGGAATCAAGGAATTAAGAAGCTGGAAAGGTCCTCAAGGACCAGATCAAACTGGGTCCTGTGGGCCATGGTGAGGAGCCTCGACTACTGCCCCACGGGCACTAGGGAGTCATGGCAGGTTCTGAGCAGGGAGAGAGACAAGGACAGATTTATGCATTAGTAAGATCTTTCCAGCCTTGTGGAGGCAGACTGGGGAGGGGAGAAGGAGGAGAGGGTAGATATGAGAGACAGGAGGCAAGAAGGACCAGACTTGGTGGCCAAGAGGCTGTGGAGGGAGGGGGTCCCTTGGGATGAGGCCCAAGTCTCTGCCCTGGTGGCAGGGTGGATGGTGGGGTCCCCCCTGAGATGAAGCCTAGGAGGGGGAAGGAGCAGGTCTGGCTGGAGGACACCCAGGTAAGTTTCAAAGTCAGTCCATAGATGGTAAATTTTGAATAGTAACAATAATAAGGTTGTTTTTTTGTTGTTGTTTGTTTGTTTTTAGTTTTTGGAAAATGTATTGGCAAAGCCAAAAGGTTATACCTTGGAAAAATACATTTCCTTCCTCCCCCTGATCCCCACTTCTCACCGTGAACTATTTCTTTTGTTCGTCGGCCAATTGGATTTAAAGAGCTTTTGGCATGGCCTGTGCTAAACCCCCCTCGCTCAAATCACCTCACCGCTCAGTATACGGGCCAGGTACCAGTGCTATGCCCATCTTAGAGAAATGAAAACTAAGGCCTGGAGAGATGCAGGGAAGTCCTTTCACCTGCCTGGATTTGACAGCTTTTCAATATTGAAGGCATGGGACCTGGAATGATCAGAGAGGGAAGGTCCCTAAGGCCAGAGTCCAGAGCCCAGGGAACAGGAACAATGGGAGTGGGGGTGCCCACAGTGGAGAGTTCAAGGAGGGCTGCCTGGAGGAGTGAGAGTAGCCAGAAAGGTGGCTTGCAGAGCCTTCTGGTGAAGAATTTGGAGGGAATTAAATCACTTCCGTGGGGGTGATGTGGCTGAGTTACTACTGGCACCAGGGCAGTGCCTCCTCCTCGGGCCCACAGGACCCCAGGGGTGTTTATAGGAGACTGGGGCTGCTTGATGACATTTCAGGGACACAGTGATAGCACAGCGGGCTGTTATGACGTCTGAGTGATTCGCCAACTGCCTGTTAGAATCAGCATCTCTAGTCATGCCCTGGGGGGGTGGGGGGGATGAGGATAGAAAGAAGTAACAAGCCATGGGGTGGGAGTGGAGGGTGACAGGGATGCAGCCACGCAAAGACCAGAGGGACTCAGGAGCTGAGAGATGTGTTCTGCCCCGTGCACTAGGGAAGGGTCGCCTAGAGGTTGGAGGTGACATCTGTCTTTTGGGGCCATGTCCAGTGAAGGGGGTCTAGCTTCAAGGAGATGTGACTGGGGTGGCATTGGTCTGGGCTCAGAAGCAGGGATCAGCCCAAGGCTGCTGGTATCAGGGACTCGTGTTTTGTTCACTGCCGTGTCCCTATCACCTGGGACAGTAACTGGAACACAGTAGGGGCTCAATGCATTTTTACTGAATGACGGAATCAAATGAAAGGGAGACTGGGATTCAGCTTATCCTCCTTCCTAAGAGCTGTGGCCATCAGATCCCCTCAGCGGAAGGCGTCCCTAGCGATACCCCTCCCTGCTCAGCGTCTCAGATCCCTCCCAGACTTTGCTTCTCCAGTGGGATAGGGGCGAACCAGAAAAGGAGTTCGCGCCTCTGGTGGACTCCGCCCGCTTGTGATGTCACAAGCCGCTAGAGGATCCCGACACTTGTCCCTCCCATGGGATGGGGCGTGGAGAGGAACCGGGAGTCCAGACTCCGGCCCCTCCCCGGCGGTGTTACACAACCCGACGTCGTGTCCCCCGGGATGTCGCCGGACGTCCTGACCGGTCCGGGGACAATGGGCGGGGGCCCCTCCCGCCGGGAGCCTGCAGTGGCAGGGGGTGCCCCCTTCTCTGATTCACCCTTGTTTCCGGCCGGCTTCGTCCCCCTCCTTCTCCTCAGGGATCCTTAGCTCCCCTAAACTCTCTACCCTCAGTTCTTGTACCCCCTACAACCCGGCTCTTTGCCCGACCCACCAAATATCTGTCATCTACACTCCGCCTCCCCCCAACTCCCTGCCCTCACCCCGGCCACTTGTGATTCTCGAAACTTCCAGTTTCCCATGCTTTCCTTCATTCACCCATCCCAGGGCCCCTCTTCCGGATCCCTCAAACTCCTCCTCCACCTTCCCCGCTCTTCCAATCTCCTCCCTCCCCCTCCCCACCCCACGGCCCAACCTCGCCCCACTATCTCCATCTTCCCCAAACCACCCTCCAACTGACCCCTAATACTCTTTCTTGTCCCTAATCTCAGCCCCCAGTCCCCCTTCGTCTTCCCGAAATTGTCCGGATATCCCAGCCTCATCGCCCCCCGCCCCCATCGCGTCCCCCCCACCCCCCTCCCTCCTGACAGCCGCCCCTCCCTCCGGGCCTCTCCCCGCCCCCCGGCCCGGCCGGCCCGCGCCGCTCCCCGGCGCGCTCCCACGCCCGGCGCGGGTTCCCAGGCCGCCCCCCCGCGGTGGCCCAGAGACCCAGTTTGCGGCGGCAAAACATTGGTCTCCGGGCAACAGGCCCCGCCCGCCCTGGGGCGGCCCGAGCGAGCCCAGCAGCGCCGGGGCAGGGTGGCGGCGAGGCGGCTGGGCCCCGGCCTGGAGCCCGGGGCCCTCACCCTCCCAGAGGCCTGCAGGGCGCAGAGACCCGGAGACAGAGAGCCAGCAACTCGGACCTGGAGATTCGGGGCCCCGGAGCAAGAAGCACGGAGAAATTCGTGGAGGCTGAAGCCACAGGGATCTATCTGGGACGCAGTGAGGAAGAGAGATCTGGAGACGAGCAAGGACGGGCCCCCACAATAAACACAGAGATAGCGAGCGAGATGAACACAGACCACCCCAGGTCCGCAGGGACGCCTCTGAAGGCAGGATAATCTACCTCTAATCGTCAGGGCCTTTGCATTTCTGTCGCGGGGACTTCCCCTCTCTGACTCTCAGTTTCCGTGTCTGTAAAATGGGTAGCACTTAGCGTTTAGGGCTGTTATGACGATTCAGTTAATGCACCGACCTAGAGCTCGTAGCACGGTTCTGGCACATGCCATCCGTCATTCATTCATGCAACAGCTATTTGTTCAGTACCTGTTATATGCCAGGCACTGTTGGAAGTCGTGGGTATACATCAGTGAAGGAGACAAAGATCCCGGTCCTTTCTGGGAGTGGGGAGGGAGGCGGTGAGCAACACATAAGTGAAGCAAACTATACAGCGCATTGGAAAGTAGTAAGTGCTGGGGGAGAGGGGAGAAATGGAGGGTTGGATTTGCCATTTTATCTCTTTCTTTCTTTCTTTCTTTTCTTTTTTCAGGATTTGCCATTTTCAATAGGGTGGTCAAGGGAAGACCTACAGGAGAAGGTGATGTTTGAGCAAAGACCAGAGGTGGGTGAGGGGGGAGCCAGGCAGAAGTCTGGGCTAAGAGCATCTCAGTCATCGGAAGCAGCAAGCCCAAAGGCCTTTAAGTGGAAACAGGTCTGGCGAGTTGGAGGAACAGGGAAGCTGGTGTGTGGTGGGAGCAGAGAGAACAGGGAAGGGGAGCGAGCGACAGAGACAGAGACAGAGACAGGGTCAGAGGAATTAAAGACAGATTGTGCAGGGAGGGCTTTATGGGCCATGGTGAGGCCTTCGACTTTTACTCTGAGTCAGGAGCCATGGGGGGGTTTTGAGCAAAAGAGGGACTTGAAAGCCTTTGATTTTAACAGCATCCCTGTGTCCCGATGTGGGGAATAGACTTTGGGAAGCAGGGAGACCAGTGAGGAGCCCCAGGCAATGGTCCAGGCAAGGGGCAATGATGACTTGGAGTAGGGGGAGCAGGGAACAGATTCTGGAAGTGTTTGAACTTAGAGCTGCAGAATTTGCTGACAGGCACATTCACGACAAGCCCTCAGTAGATGGCAGCAGTTACCATCATGTTAGGTGGTGCTCACGACATCTCCAGAGAACTTATCACCCCCTGCCCCGTTTTACAGATGCAGAAACTGAGGCCCAAAGAGGTCACTCAACTTGCCTAAGGACTCACAGCTCAGTCGGGCTCCAAACATGGCACTTCTCTATCAGGGTGGCTGTTGTCAAATTCACAACACCCTCAGGGCCTTGGAGCTACGCTCAAACTCATCCGCGTGAGCCCCAGGACCCTCACTGGCCTTACCCGGTGGGTGTAGAGAAAGCGATGGCCCGACGGGAGAATGCTGCCCGACTGGTGTTCAGGTTATCAGCCAGTCACCCGTGCTGGCCCGGGACACTTGCTTAGAGGCAGGCAGCTACATGCAGGGAGGGTCCACCCAGAACCTCCCAGTCCAGCATCTGCCTCCCACACTTAATCCCAGCACTGGCCCTGGCACACCCCAGCCGCTGCCTGCAGCAACCTGTTAAGCTGTCACACGCTCGCACGCAGACAGGTACATGGCCCTCCACTGCAGAGATGCATTTTTCAGGCAGCGTGCACAAAACATATAATTTCTGTCTCTTTCTGTCTCTTTCTGTTCCCGTATTTTTTCTTTCTATCTTTTTGACCCTATCCTGTGTCTATCTCTCTGTCTTGCTATCTTTGCCTCTCTCTGACCCCACCCTCTCCCCCTCTCTGTCTTTCTCGTTCGAATCTCCACACTCAGGATCCGCTACCTGCAGTGGAGATCACGCTTGTCCCTGGCCATGTGTCTCCATAGAACCTCACCTATAATGTGACATCGAGTATGTGGAGGCCCCAGGTCAGCAGTTCTGGGTAGCTGATCAGAAACACCCAGGGAGGATCTCGCGTGTTATAATCCCCGCCACCTCTTTCTCTGAGATTCTGACCAGCAGCCCGTCGCGTGTGGGACTGGAGAAATCCACCTCTAAAAAGCTCCCTGGGTGACTGGGACCCCTGTTGCCCTCTACCAGTTACTCCATGGAATTTTGCACACAGATAAGAGCATCCGTTCAGAGAGCAGAGGCCCCATCCCAACATCACACGGCAGTCAGCTGTGAGGGGCTCCGTGCTGTCCACGATCGGTGGAATCCCTTTGGGAACAAGTTTGGGAGTCGAATAATAAAATTAAAAAAAAAAAAATCAGATCCGGAGAGCGATCCAGAAATGAACAGAAACTCAGGATACAGAGACTCAGAAAAAGAAGGGGGGCCAGGGGAGGGCAGGGACCCAGAAAGGGACCTAGGGGAACAGAGACAGTGACAGAGATGCACAGAAATACCGAAACAGAGATAGAGAGAGATAGGGGTCAGAAAGATGCAGACAGAGAGGCACATTAAGAGGCAGAGACTGAGGCGGCCATTTAGGGGCAGGGATACCCCAAGAGAGGAACATTTGCTTTTCAATGAGACAGTATACACATGGCCCACGTTTTATAGGCCCTACTTTCGAGAAGCAGCCTGTGCCGTAGTTTGGCAATTGCAAGCTTACCAAGCCAGGTCTCCTCCCCAGGCCCGGTATGTAGGATGCACATTAAATGCGTTTATATAACCTGCCCTCTGTGCAGAATCTAGGAGCTTTACGTAACATAGCCCCGTGAGTCATGCTGCAGACATGGGGCACTGACCTGACACACCCAACAAGAGGGGACCCCCTTACCCAGGGCCACTATCTGGAAATGACTCTGAGATGTGGGAGATCATGGGTTTCACTGAGGACGAAGTAGAGGTCAGAGGAGGGCAGGGCACTTGCTCTGGGTCACACAGCCAGGATCCAACAGCACAGGAATTCCAACCATATCTGCCTGATTTCATAGCCTTTGCACCCCAAGGCACCGAGAAAGGCAATGACTACCAATGTGCCTCTTTCCAGAGGGGAGGAAATAGACCGGTAATAACACAACAGCCCCCCTGGGTATTGAGTGCATTGTGCCACAGGCAGTACTTTACAAACACCATCTCATTTATTCCAAAGCCCAGTGAGGTAGGGACAGAATCCAGCTATTAAATAATATAATTATAACATAATTATACCCGTTATATACAGAGCACTAACACTGTACTAAGTGCTTAACAGGACTTCATGCAGTCACAGCTCTGGAGGTGGGTGATGTTATCACCTCCATTTCAGGAAGGGAAGAGGCTCGAAGAAAGGAAGTCAGGCCAAGGTCATAGAGAGGGTATTTGAACCCAGGTCTCTCTGGATGGTTATCGCTGCCACCCATTCCCCGGGGGACGTGCCCGCAGTGCATCTATGCACCGTGCAATCGATGTAACATCTAACACTGACATCTCAAATACTTTAGTTCAAATACCAAGAGCTCCTGCCTCATCTTTCTCTGCTTGGGAGGACCTAACCCGGCCTCCGCTCCCCGACACTTCCCTGACGCCTGGAGTGGGACCCTCTCCTCTCCTTACAGCGCCTCAGTCTCGCCAAGTCGGCGCCTGTAAAATGTTCCTGCCCCTTTAAGAGAGCGAACAGTCGGCCGGCGTTGCCCAGCAGCACCAACGTGGTTGCCAGGCAACGTCAACAAACGACGCGCCCGCCGTCTCCGCGTGCCCCCCCCGTCCCGCCCGCGCAGACGCGGTGACGCGAAGGGCTGTGGAACGCTGTCGCTTAGCAACGGGAAGGCTGTTTGTCCCGGGCCCGGCTGCGCGGCCGCACAGGGCGCAACCAGGACCGGCCCGGGCGGACAGATGGGCCGACCGGGAGCCCGGGGTGGGGGTGCCTGCGGTGATGGGAGCGGGGGAGAACCGGGTCCCCAAATTGCCGGTTTCCCTTTAGACAGCCGCCGTCTGCTTGTCGCCTGCTCCTCCTGTCTGACCCGGGACCGCCTCCGCTCGGGTATCTGTTCGTCTGGGCCCCCTCCTCCCCGGCATGTCTGTTTGTCCAGCGTCTCCCGCGCCGTGGCTGTCTCATATTCCCCCCAAACAATAACAACCAAAATAGGTACAAGCACACTTCTCTGGCCCTGCCGCTTTTGCCTTAGACTCTGGGGTTTCTGGGTGCACTGTTGTTACGGAGGTCCCAACCAGTGGAGAAAAACCTGTATCGGCACACACAGTGGGAGCTACAGCCCGAGAGCTCCCTCCCGTTCCTGTTCGCCGCTCTCCTCGGGGTTCTCTTGCCTGTCTTTTCTCGGTCCTCTTTCATCAGGCAGCCCGCGGTCCTAACAGCCTGTGCCCGCGATGCTGTCCACAGCTGGGAGGGTCTAATAACTCATCCCCAACACATACCCCCAACACCCCCAATCCAGTAGCTTCCTGTGACCAGGGCTGGGGCGAATCTCCAAGCAGAGAGAAGAAATTGGGTGTGTGACGGTGTGAGTGGATGTGACTATAGGTGAATGACTCTGCCAGTGACAGTGTGTCCGTCCCGTATTTCCCGTGTGACAGCATGATCATGAGGGCTTCCTTTGTGTGTGAGAGAGCAGCTAGCGGACTGAGAATTTCCTCAGCTTGCATTTGTGTATCTGGATACGTGGGTATTTGGAGCCCTGCTCACTGTGTGTGTGTGTGTGTGTGTGTGTGTGTGTGCATAGTTGTGTCTCTGCATGTGGTCATGTGTGAAACAGTAAGTGCATAAGTACCTATGGATGCATATGGTTTTGCGTCTGGTTTGCATTTCTGGTTCCTTGTGTGTGTGTGGTTCTTGTATATGTCATCTGCGTGTAACTATGCAGGTACCTGTATTTGTGAGCGGGTGATCTCTGGGTTCTCCCTACAGCATTTATCACAATTTCTAGTTATACTTCTGTCTGTCTACTGTCTGTCACTCCCCCTCCCGGACTGTGTGTCCCATGAAGGCAGGGCCCAGAGCTGTTGTGGTCACTGCTGGGTCCCCAGTGCTGCCCTGCACACAGTAGGTACTCAGTAATCATTAGCTGAGTAGATGAATCAATGACCCATGTGTGTCCATGTCAAGTGCACAGATCTGTGTAACTGTGTGAATGGTTCTGTCCTTCTGGATAGTGGTCATTCAGATCACAGGAAAGAGCATTGTGTCTGACCGTGTGGCTCTAATTTTTAGCCCCTGCCACACTGTGTGACTCATAGGAGGGTCCCGGTCAACATTTGTGGACCTGACCCGTGTGGTTCTCTCTGTCTGGACATTAAGGCCTCTACATACCTCAGTTTTTGTCATCTGGCAAATGGGGATAAAAAACCGATCGCCGCATGGGACTGTTGTGGGGAGTGCATGAGTTCATAAAGAGAGCATTTGGAAAGTGCCTAAGTCTTGGCCCTGGTGTGTTAAGTATGAGGTGAGCACTCAGTGCCTGCAAGGCCCAGTCATAATCATCACTGTGATGCCCAGGTTCTGGGGAAGGCAGAGGAGGGGTGGAGTTTGGGGGGTGGGAGGTGTGGAGGTTCAAATCATTCAATGGATTGAAAGAAGCTGGAAGTGTCTGGAGAGCCGCGGGAGGAACAGAAACCAGGCTGAGTCTTGCAGGCTGGTGGGATTTGGGGAGAGGGTAACAATAGCAATAACAAGAAGGCACAGAGTGTAGACTCTGCTAGGGGCTTGGAGACGAATTTCTGTCTGTCTTGTTCCCAGCTCTGTCCCCCAGCGCCTAGAGCGCCTGACCCAGGGAACCTGCCGAGTAAATGTGTTTGAATGGGCCACTGAATGAATACATGAGTGAGTGAATTTCATGCCACAGCCTCCTGAGTCTGGGGCTTCTGGGTAGGTGGGGAAGGCCTGGTGGGCTGTCAGGGCTGGAGAGGGGCCCCAGCCTCCAGGACCTGCCTCGGCCCTATCCCCCACCCCGCGGTTCCCACAGCTCAGGGCTGCGGAGGGCGTGGAAGGGGCCGGGAAGGGAGTGTCAACTGCCCGCCCGCTGCCGCCCTGGACGGATGCCCGGCGTGTCTGCAGGAGGGAAAGGGTAGCTCAGGCGCCTGAGTCACCTCAGAGAAACCCCGGGCCGCATACCTGGCCGCTGACATCACCCAGCCAGGGCACCCCCCGGCAGCCCAGACAAGCGGACTGAATCACAGGCGGAATTCAGCCACCGCGGGCGCGGGCACGTGGCCCGCTGTGACCCCCCTCCACGAGACACCCCCGCGTGGCCGTCTGGCCGCGGGGGCCGGCAGGACGCCTCGGGGTCAGTGAGGGGGCACGGAGCCTGAGTCAGGGACCGGGCGGCTACCGCCGGAGACCACCGGCCCCGCGGGCGTCCTCAAGGTGCTGGAGGGAGAGAGTGGGGAGGAGAGCGGCGGGGAGGCCCCTAAGCCAGGAGGAAGCCCGTGTGGGTGTGACCGGGAGGCTGTGGCTTGTGGGCAGCGGCTGGATGACCTTCTGGGGTGGGGTGGGCCTGGGTGTTTGCGCAGAGAACTTCGGGTGGGGGTGGGGGTGGGGGGGCAATGGGATCTCCGTACGATTGGCGCACGCACGCACACCCACACGTAACACGCACAGCCCGAACCCCAGGGGGGGAGTCCCTGCCGCCATCCACCCCAGGACTGCGGAGCCTCCCTCAGTGGGTTGTCACCTGGGCCTCACTCCACACAAGCCTGCAAGTTGGGCAGGTTCCCTAAGGGTTCACGGCCTTAGTTTCCTTATCTGGGGAATGGGGATAATGAGAATCATTGCCTGAGGCACTTGACGCTTAGAGGGAGCATTCTTTCTGCCAGGCACTGTTCTAAGGATTGTGCATATAAACTCATTTACTCTGGAAACCAAGGCTAGGAGGGAGGTGCTGTTGTCATCCCCAGTGTACACAGGAGGACGCGGAGGCTCAGAGAAGTTAAGTTACTTGCCCAGGGTCCCACAGCTCGTGTTACTAGAAGAGTTAAACAAGAAAACACAGTAGTTCTAGGGGCACCTGGCTGGCTGGGTCAGGGGAGCGCGCGATCCTGATCTGGGGGTTATGAGTTCAAGCCCCCCATTGGGCGTAGAACTTACTTTAAAAATAAAAAGGAGGGGCGTCTGGATGGCTCGGTCGGTTAAAGGTCAGACTTCAGCCAGGTCACGATCTCGCGGTCCGTGAGTTCGAGCCCCGCGTCAGGCTCTGGGCTGACAGCTCGGAGCTTGGAGCCTGCTTCAGAGTCTGTGTCTCCCTCTCTCTCTGCCCCTCCCCTGCTTGTGCTCTGTCTGTTCTCCCTCTCAAAAATAAATAAAAACATTTTTAAAAAGAAAAGAAAAGAAAAAAGAAAATAGAGTGGTTCTGTATAATGTAGCACGTGGTCAATTTTCTCCAATGACTGTTGCCATATTATTAATCCTGCTCATATTATTTTCATCCTTAGTCCGGCTGGAAAAGCCTCCAGAACAGTGATCCTCGCCACCTTGGCATGGTCCTTCCTCTTAGCTTCCCGCAGTCTCTCCTGCTTCCCTGTCTTTGGTCTGCTATGTACACAGTCCGAAAGAGTGCTTTCAGGGATTCCCTCCTTATCTAGATCTTTTCAGGACTGGATAGTGGTTGTCCAGACACCTCCACCAGGAAGTTCTCCTGGCTTGCTCCAGCCTCACTGAACACTCCTGCCACCCAAAGCCTGGAGCACCTATAGCCGGTGACACACCCACACTGGCACACTGTGCGAGTCTGGGTTGGGGGTGAATGAGAGGCTAGTCCCCACAGGGCGGGGGTCCACAGCACCCGTGGCCCAGGACCCGAGACAAGCCAGCAGCTGAGAGGGGCCTCTGCTTATGTCTGCCTGCCCACATATGTGGAACTGTGCCCATAGTATGAGCGTGCAGGGAGAGAGCATACACAGTAGTGGGAGCGGGGCGTGTGATTCTGTGTATCTGTGTGCCTTGTTCTGTAGGGTTTTTTTTTTTCCAGTTTATTTATTTATTTTTAATTTATTAAAAAAAATTTTTTTAACGTTTATTTATTTTTGAGACAGAGAGAGACAGAGCATGAATGGGGGAGGGTCAGAGAGAGAGGGAGACACAGAATCCGAAACAGGCTCCAGGCTCTGAGCGGTCAGCACAGAGCCCGACGCGGGGCTCGAACTCACGGACCGCGAGATCATGACCTGAGCCGAAATCGGACGCTTAACCGACTGAGCCACCCACGCACTCCTCCAGTTTATTTATTTTTGAGAGAGAGAGAGAGAGAGTGGGGAGGGACAGAGAGAGAGAGAGAGAGAGAGAGAATCCCAAGCAGGCTCCGCACCGTCAGCACAGAGCCCAACAAGGGGCTCGAACCCACCAACCATGAGATCATGACCTGAGCCGCAGCCGGACGCCCAACCGACTGAGCCACCCAGGCGCCCCCGTTCTGTCGATTTTTATACAACTCTGGGCAAAGGCCCTGGAGGCTCTTTGTGCCTGTGCGTCTGTGGCGGCATCTCGGCACAAATGGGGGCATCTGAGAACTTCTGTTGAGTTCGCCGCTTTACCTGGCCGTGGGGGTGCCCGGCTGTGCCGCTCTGTGCGTGTGGAGTTGTGTGTCTATGCGGACGGACAGAGGGGCGTGCCTGTCGGTATCTGTGTGGTCTGCCGGAGGCGCACCCTTGTGATCATGTATGCACAAGCGTGTCTGGGTAGCTCTGTGTGCGTGACTGTGTATTTACTTACTTGTCTGTGTATCCAGGCACACAGGAGTGAAAGGCGCGTGCCTGGCTTTCTGTCTCCACGGGGTTGGATTCCGTAAACCGAGCCTCCTTCTTCCCACCCCTGAGAAAAACATGTCCGCCCCACCCACCCCGCCCCTGGAAGGACCCAAGGTCGCCCACCCAGCTCCGTTTCCCCTGGGAAACAGGCAGGGAAGACAAGCATGCCGACCCTTCATCAACACCTGGAGCCAGGCCTCGACACCCACCTACGGCCTCCGCCCCTGTCAACGGGTCCATAAGATCTTTCCCCTTCAATCAGCGTGATAGCAAAGGGACAGAGGGGCCCGGATAGGTTTCTGTCGGAGACAATCTGTCGGAGTTTGAATGCATAAATGAGGGACCCGTGAAGATTCGTTCAGTAAAAAAAAAAAAAATGTGTCCTGAGTACCTGCTGAGTACCTGGCACCTTGTGCTGGGGACATGGCAGTGACACCAGGACAGCCACGGCCCAGACCTCCGTAACAGTGCAGACCCCTGGGGGGAGAGAGATCCAGTCCCCAGAGGATGATGAGCCCAGAGAGGCAGAGCTGGGAGCGAGGCTGCCCCAGGGAGGGCTTCCTAGAGGAGGAGATTATGAGCTAAGGAAGTAACGGGGAGAGAGCTCCAGCCAGAGGTGGTTGGCACAGGCCAGATTATGCCACGGGCCTTGTGGGCCACGGTGAGCGAGGAGCTTGAATTCCAAATGCAGGGGTATTGGGAGTCCCCAGTCTGGACCACTTGGCTTCCCTGAAATGCTATAGACACCCCCTCCCGGAGGCCTCCAGGAGTGCTCAGTGGGGAGCTGGCCTGGCTAGCCAGGAACACTATTCGATGCTCAGTATCAAGGAGCCAGCAGTCACCGACCAGCCTGGCTCTACCGTCACGGAGGTCACAGTCACCACAGCAGGACACACACCTGTGCGCGCACCCCTGCACACACACACACACACACACACACCCCGTGCCTCAGAAACACTCACAGACCTTTCTCTTTGGGCTGAAGCCTTAGCATCACCCAGGGGCTTGCTAGAAATGCAAATACATCTGTGCTGTAACCAGATTTCCCAGCTGATTCTCCATCACACAAACAGCTGGGAAACATGGCCCTTAGGCTTAACCTTCCTTCGTTTCTTTTCTGTACGGTGTGGATAATAACACAACCCCCTCACGGGGCTGGCATGCTGGGAGGATTAACCGGGGTAACGCACGTGAAAACACCAAGCACAGCCTCCTAAGTATTTGCTTTCCGCCTCCTCCTCCTCCTCCTCCTCCTCCTCCTCCTCCTCCTCCTCATTTTCAGTATTAAATTTCAGAGCCCGAAAGGACTCCCGAAAGGAAAAGGGAAAGGAAAGGGCTCCCGAAAGGAGCCCACCATCATCCAGCCTTCCTGTTCTCTGGGCGGGGAAACTGAGGAACAGGGTAGCCAGAGTATTGCCCAAGAAAGAATGGAAGGATGTGGTGAGGCCTGCCTTTGGCAGAGTTGACCCCAGGGCTGTTTGTGAGATGCTCGGAGCTAGGACCACTCCACACACCAGTGGGAGCAGAAGGCTGAGGGCTCCCCTGCCCCCTCCCCAAGCAGGGCCAAGCCCTCTGGAGCCAGAGCGGAGATCTTGCCCTCTCCCCCACATTCAAGTCCTCCTCCTCCCGGAAGCTCCCTGGGATTGAGCCCTGTGAAGAAAGACTTGGCCATGGCCCACCCCAGGCTCCCTGTGGGCAAGGTGAGCATGTCCTTGTGTGTGTGTTTGAGTGACACTGTGTGTGTGTGTGTGTGTGTGTGTGTGTGTGTGTGTGCGTGTGTGTGGTCACCAGGACCAACTTTTTCCTTAGACACAGAGGGCACAGTACTAGGACCTATGATAATTTTAGAGGCCCACCAAAAAATTTAATTTCTTTTAAAATAAGAAGTTGGGGCGCCTGGGTGGCGCAGTCGGTTAAGCGTCCGACTTCAGCCAGGTCACGATCTCGCGGTCCGTGAGTTCGAGCCCCGCGTCAGGCTCTGGGCTGATGGCTCAGAGCCTGGAGCCAGTTTCCGATTCTGTGTCTCCCTCTCTCTCTGCCCCTCCCCCATTCATGCTCTGTCTCTCTCTGTCCCAAAAATAAATAAATGTTGAAAAAAAAATTTTTTTAAATAAGAAGAAAAAAACTGAACTTCTAGGTAAAAGAAAATGTTCTCTTTAAATTTTTTTTTAAAAAGTTTACTTTTGAGAGAGAGTCAGGGACAGAGCGTGAGCAGAGGAGGGGCAGAGAGAGAGGGAGACGCAGAATCCGAAGCAGGCTCCAGGCTCTGAGCTGTCAGCACAGAGCCCGACACGGGGCTCAAACTCACAAACCGTGAGATCATGACCTGAGCCGAAGTCGGACGCTTAAGCAACTGAGCCACCCAAGCACCCCTGTACTTTTTTTTTTTAATAATTTTTTTTGACATTTATTTATTTTTGAGAGACAGAGAGACAGAGCATGAGCAGGGGAGGGGCAGACAGAGAGGGAGACACAGAATCCGAAGCAGGCTCCAGGCTCTGAGCTGTCAGCACAGAGCCCGAAGCGGGGCTTGAACTCACAAACCGTGAGATCATGACCCGAGCGGAAGTCGGTCGCTCAACCGATGGAGTCACCCAGGTGCCCCTAAAAAAATAAAATCTTAAAAAATAAAATAAAAAATAAAAAAGCACAGGCTCTGAAGCCTACATGCTGCATTCTTAGCCCAGCTCTGCCACTAATTTGCTGTGTGACTCTAGGAAAGTGACTTCACCTCTCTGGGCCTCCTTTTCCTTGCAGGTTAAATGGTAGTTCCTACCTCATAGGAGTGTTGTGAGGATGCAAGAAATTAATATGAGTGCTCGGGAAGAACAACCTCTTGTTATTATTGTGAGAAGAACATCCGGGTGCCTCCATAGTAAAGGTGTGAATGTCACGTGTGCTTGTGACCACATAACAGTGTGTGTTTCAATATGTGTGTGTGGTGGTGGGGGGGGGGTGTGGAGCTATTTCCGTGTGTGGCCCTGTGTGTTGCTGCTGGCAGGTGAATGTCTGAATACCCACATGACCCCGTGAGTCAGTGGCTGTGTGGCTGCATGGGCCACCTGTTAGGGTGTGAAGGTCTTTGGGCAGCAGGGGTTTTGTGCATCTCCTTTATTCTGTGGGAGAGATGGGGGGCTTGGACAGGACAGGGAATGAGGGGTCACTCCCTGTCTGATGCTGGGGCCGAGTCACTGCCTGCTGGTGGTTGCTGTGTCATACCCTGGTCCGTGTCCCTACTTCCAGACCGGTGGCAGACAGAGGGGGCGTGGGGGAAGGAGGTGGAGGGTAGGCTTGAGGCTGGGCTTTTGTCTGGAAACCTCAGTCTGCCCATCTTGGCCCCTGTGTCCCTCCAGCCTTCCACGTCTCCCTACCTCCTTCCCCACTATTGAAGCGGGGAATCAAGACTCTCCTGGGAGTCAGGGTCCACCCACCCCCTCCTGCTCTGCCTCAGACCTGCCTGTGACCCTGATGGGGGTCCCGTCCTCTCTGGGCTTCAATAGTCTCAAAGCGCTTCTCCCTCTGTGCCCAGGGCTGGGCGAGGCTCTGCTTTGGGAGGGAAGAATCAGGATCTTTGAAATTTGTAAAGCAGCTGCTAGGACCCTTGCCAGTGGATGCTTAAGAGTTGGGGGCTGTGGCATACCCCAAGTACCTGAATTAAACTCTTGAACCCATTTCCTAGCAGGCAGGAGACGCTTCATCCTAAATTTCATTCTCTACCCGCTCCAAACCCGCATACCTCCCAAACGCCGGAATGCGGGGCCAGCAGGGTCCAAAACACACATCCTTTGTCCAGCTGGGAAAACTGAAGCCGAAGCTCAGAGACAGAAAACATTACCGAGCCCGCTCAGCGAGTCCCGGCCGAAGCAGCGAAGAGCCTCGGGACGCCATCCCCTCCTCCACTTTCACCTGGAGCATCACCGCCCCTCCCACTCCGTTTTGGGACTCAGTTTCCCCGCCTACGTGACTAGACCACACTAGCCAGGGCCTTTTCTGGGGGTCTGACCTTCCTCTTGAATGAGGGCGCTGCATCACAGGGAGAAATGTGAGGGGCTTCCAGAAGTGACGGGTACCCGTTCACCGGGGTCTTCCCCAGGCAAGCTTAAGAGCCTATTAATACCGGCCCCCGGGGCGGCGCGGCACTGCGCAGGCGCGGGTGGGTTCCGCAGGCGCGCGGGTTGAGCGCGCGAGCGAGCGAGGGATTCCCTCTGACGTAATTGCTAGGATACCAAACAAACACTCCGCCGCGCCGGCCGAGCTCCTTATATGGCTAATTGCGTCACAGGAACTCCTGGGAGGCGGGGCCGGGATCCCCTCCCGCCGAGGACCCTGGAACGGAGCCCCCACGACCCCCAGGGCCGCGGGGGTGATTCAGGTGGACAGATCGAGGGTAGGGTAGACCTCTTGCCGGACGGCGCGGGGCTGAGTTCCGCAGGACCGGAGATTTTAGGAAGTTTGTGGAGCGCTGGACGAGTGACGTAAGCAGGGGGGCGGGTCCCGGACGAATAAATACAGGCTGGCGGCTTTGGGCTTCATTCATAAGACTGAGAGGTACGGCTTCGGCAGGGACAGGCGGAGCTGAGACTTGGGGACTTGATTGTTGTGGTTCTTGGGGGCTGTGAAGTTCGCTTTATTATTTTTTTCCGGAGAGAAAGTTTTGGGGAGGATTCTTCTAGATAATTCTACATTTTATTTTGGAGGAGCGACTTACTTTTTTTGTCTTCTTTATTACTCCCCTCCCCCCGTGGGACCCTCTGGACGCGTGGAGAAGACCGCACCCGAAGCGGATTCTATACAGCAAGACAGCGCTTTCCGCCTCTGGGGGAGCGATCCCCCCCACGCCCCTGGGTCCTACGGAGCCTGGACTTTCAGGAGGCACAGCGGCATCTTGTGGGGGCCTGGGCACCGCAGAGGAATTGCACAGAAACTTTGCCATTGTTGGAGCGGGACGCTGCCCCCATCCCGAGTTTCCTCGGACAGCGCGCTTTGGGGACGCGCTCGGCTCACCCCGGACTCGCACCTTTCTCTTCCACCCGGCCATAGCCTTGGCTTCCCGGCGACCTCAGCGTGGTCACAGGGCCCCCCCTGTGCCCAGGGAAATGTTTCAAGCTTTCCCCGGAGACTACGACTCCGGCTCCCGGTGCAGCTCCTCACCCTCCGCCGAGTCTCAGTATCTGTCTTCGGTGGACTCCTTCGGCAGTCCACCCACTGCCGCCGCCTCCCAGGTAAGTTCTAGAGGGTTGGGGTGCTGCTTTATGGGTTTTCTTTCTTTCTTTCTTTTTTAAGTCAGGGTTGGAACGCGCCATCCCCCCTCCCAAATAAAGACGCATCAAAACTCAGGATCTGAGAGAGAATAGACTCACCGCGCACTTTGCAAACTGCAGAGTCGGGGCGTGTTTGCAATTGGTTGTGTGCGTGGATCGCAGGAAGGGAACGCAGAGGGGTTAGCTTTGGGGGTGGGGAGAATGCTCCGTTCAGTGCAACGTGTATGCGGTAGCAGGGCTGCTAACTTTTAGCCTGCTCCGGGACTGCCCCCGACCCAGGTCCCCAACCTGAAGCTAGCTCAGTTAGGCAGGTGGGGAAGTCCCAGGGAAGCTTCCAGTAGCCTCCTCCCTTTTCCTTCTCCAACCGAGCGCCTACTCCGGCATCGGGTTGCGCTCGATCCAGCGGGTAAGCTGGCCTCGAACCCTCGCTTGGAGGCGCTGCCTCCGCCTCCTGCGCGGAGACGTAACGGGGGACCCGTGCGTAACGGCTGACGCGCTGGAATCCTCCGTCTGACGCGGGGCACGCACGGCGCGCGGCGCCCCCTTCGTCCGCCCCGCCCCTGACGTCCCGGAGCGTTCTATTTTGGAACGCCGGGGCCACGTTGCTAAGGGAGGGGGCAGCTCGGCGTTCCGATTGGCCGCCGCGGCGCGGGTTTTGGCCAATCAACTTTCCCTTCCTATTTGTAGGGTACAGTTCCCTTCCCCCTCTCTGTCCCCGGAACTCGTGGTTCCTTGGCGCTAGGGTCTCTTTTACGGGCCTCTAAAGGCAGAGCGAGGGGATTCCTGTCGCGACAGGAGCGACTCTCTGCGATCCAATGGGTCCGCGAGGACCCTGCGGCGAGCCGGCCCCTCCGATCTCAGGGGCCGAGGGTGCCTGTGTGCAGGGGTTTCTTTGGGAGACATGGGTGACTGTCACCCTTTTCTCCAGGCATACACAGACACAGTCCCAGCCCCTCTGCCAAATCCCTCTGCTGTGTCCGAGGACCGGACTGGAACCGCTAACCGCAGGGGGAACGAGCCAGGTGGTCTCCAGGAGCCCCGCCCTCTCTGGGCTTCCAGGACTCTGATTGGCCAGCGAGCCAGCCCTTCCCTCACCACGCCCCCTGGGAGAGTAGTTAAGCCTTCCGAGCAGTTCTAGGATTCCATTTGGGGGGTGGGGGGGGGGGTAGATGAGCGCGGCTCGGGCTCGGGGGCCCGGGACCTACACCCTTCTCCCTCCGCGGCAGTCTGAGGGTGCCCGGGTCGTCACTTTCTCTACCTGTCCGTCCACCGTAACCTGTCACTTGTCAGCCTCACCCCGTGGAGAAACAATTACTTGAAACGTTGTTCTAAACTCCTAGGCCTGTCCCCCAACACCCTTTTAACTAAGACCCCCGCCCCTGCACGGAGGTCTCATGGACCTTCCAGTCGCTCATCCCCCCGGCTCAGAGGGGTGTGTGTGTGTGTGTGAGTGTAGAGGAAGGCTTGGCCTCAGGCCTCTCCCTCTCCCTCCCCTTGCCTGTGGGGTGGGGGTGGGGTGTTGTGGCTGTGTGTGTGGCTGTGACTCCTTCCCGGGGGTTCTGTCACCCGGCTGTGTCCAGCCTCCTCCCCACCCCCCCCCCACCTAAGAGTCACCAACCCGGGGTGTGATTCACCACCCGCTGGAACCGTGCAACCTTTCCCCGAAGAAGAAGGAGGAGGTAGAAGCCAGTTGAGCAGAAATCCTCTCATTAACCACTGCGTCACGGTGTAGTGGAAGGGTGGGTGTTGTGGCTTTTTGCCTGTGACACACACATCCACACCCGCTCGCCCTGTGCTCACTCACGGGGGTCGGTGTGTGTATGTGTGTTGGGTGTGTGTGTGTCGGTGTCTCTGTTTGTGTGTCTACGCCTGTGTGTGTATGTGTCACCCCGTAGGAGTGCGCCGGTCTCGGGGAAATGCCCGGTTCCTTCGTGCCCACGGTCACCGCGATCACAACCAGCCAGGACCTCCAGTGGCTCGTGCAACCCACCCTCATCTCTTCCATGGCCCAGTCCCAGGGGCAACCACTGGCCTCCCAGCCCCCGGCCGTCGACCCCTACGACATGCCAGGAACCAGTTACTCCACGCCGGGCATGAGTGGCTACGGCAGTGGCGGAGCCAGTGGCAGTGGCGGGCCTTCCACCAGCGGAACCGCCAGCGGACCTGGGCCTGCCCGTCCGGCCCGAGCCCGGCCTAGGAGACCCCGAGAGGAGACGGTGAGTAAGCGGCAACACAACTCGGACTGGGTCTAGGGAGCCGGAGAGGCAGTAACTTTCTCGCCCGCGGGGTGAGGGGCCACCCAGGCCTCTGGTGGCTACAGAAACCCTAGCAGAGGGTCCTTTTCTGCCTCCCGCAAGAAGAGGAGGTTTGGGGTGGATGGAGGAGGTGCACAAGGTCCCCAAACCTCATGGCCTCTATCTCTCCTGCTCAGCTTACTCCGGAAGAGGAGGAGAAGAGAAGGGTTCGCCGGGAAAGAAACAAACTGGCAGCAGCAAAGTGTAGGAACCGTCGGCGGGAACTGACCGACCGACTCCAGGCGGTGAGGATGGTCCCTGGGGGGGTGGGAGGGGGCGGTGAGGATACAATGAGGGGGGGGCTCTCCCCCCCCCCCACCGTCCTCCCTCCTCGCCACCTGTGCCCTTGTCCTGGGCTGACAGCCAGAGGTTCCTTGTAAGGAGTTAGGTACAGGTGTGGCCAGACAGGGTAACCCCAGGCATACACGCGGACCCCCACAAGCTCCTGCCGGTGCCTGCCCCGGTTGCTGACCTTTCACAGAGGTCCCGCCCTTTCTCCCTTTGCGGCTGGGGCCAGCGTTAGCCCATTTTTGCCTCGGTGTCTCCATCTCTTCAGCCCCCTCCTGGAATCTCCCGGGATCCTTCCTGCTTTCACGTTCTGGAGAGGCCGTGAAACAAAATGCTCCTAATCCTACATCCGTTTCTTACCGCCTGCACCCAAAGTTCTCAGATGCTGGGCAGGCGGCATCCGTTCCCCCCCCCCCCCCCCCCCTGTTTACAACTTACCTGGGTCCGGGAGGTGGGCTTGCAGGGTTGACGTGCTGCCCCTAGAGGAAATCGGGGGAATCCTCCTCTCCTTGCCTTCCTTACCTGGTCACCTCCCTGGGAGGCAGAGGGGGAGGGGTACCAGAGGGGAACAGGTGGCATTAAAAACACCGATCATTCATTCATTCAACAAACCTCTGAGTGCCGCTCCCAAAACCAGAGCCCTCCATATACATCTGGCCCCTTCTCAACTATCCACTGAACACATGGGGAAACTGAGGCTCCTGGGAGGCAAGACCCATGCCCCAAATCCATAGCATACCAGGACTCCATGTCCGGAGACAGGGGGTGCTGGTGGTGGCGGGGGGGGGGGGGGGTTGGGGGAGGCGGGGGTGTCTTTCCTCTCAATCAGGAGCTGCCTTTCGGCCCCGGGGCCTCTGCAGCAAGTTCAGGCGACATGGTTCCGACCCACCTTCTCTAGTCGTTCATGGGCCTTTTTTTCCTCCTTCTTCCCTCACCTCCACGCCGCCGGGGGACCGCAGGAGACAGATCAGCTGGAGGAAGAAAAGGCAGAGCTGGAGTCGGAGATCGCCGAGCTCCAAAAGGAGAAGGAACGTCTGGAGTTTGTGCTGGTGGCCCACAAACCGGGCTGCAAGATCCCCTACGAAGAGGGGCCGGGGCCGGGCCCGCTGGCGGAGGTGAGAGATTTGCCGGGGTCAGCATCCGCTAAGGAAGATGGTTTCAGCTGGCTGCTGCCGCCCCCACCACCACCGCCCCTGCCCTTCCAGACCGGCCAAGACGCATCCCCCAACCTGACAGCTTCTCTCTTTACACACAGTGAAGTTCAAGTCCTCGGTGACCCCTTCCCCGTTGTTAACCCTTCGTACACTTCCTCGTTTGTCCTCACCTGCCCGGACGTCTCCGCGTTCACCGGCGCCCAACGCCCCAGCGGCAGTGACCAGCCTTCCGACCCCCTGAACTCGCCCTCCCTTCTTGCTCTGTGAACTCTTTAGACACAAACCAAACACACACACAAGGGAGAGAGATTTGGAAGAGGAGGAGGAAGAGAGAGAGAGGGGAAGAGACAAAGCGGGCGTGTGGCCTTCCTGCCTCTCGTGTCTGACTCCCTGCGACCACTGTCATCGGACAGGAGGACCTCCTTGTGTTTTGTGCCGCCTCTTGTTTCTATGGCCCGGCGAGGCCACAAAGCTGGTGACTTTGGGGGCAGGGGGTGGGGAGGGAATGGACACCCCCCAGCTGCCTGTTGGCCCTTTCACCTCATCCCAACCTCTGGGGAGGGGTGGGTGGGTGGCGGCGCCTCGCTTTGGGCAGAGGGAAAGGGGTGCTGGTAGTGGGCGGGGGGGGGGGGGGGGGAGGGCGGGGGGGTGGAGTCTACTGGAATCTTCTCCAGAGAGGCCTAACAAGGAAATGCCACAGACCGCCCCCCTCCCCCACAATGTCTCCCACGCCCACCCTTCAGGGGGTGCCCAGGCTGGTTCTCCCTGCTCCCCTGACCTTAGCTTATTTATCCAACATTTCCACATGGTTAGATCCTCCTCTGAATTGAGCCTCCCTTTAAGGGAAGTTGATGCCTCCTATGATGCCCTCCTACCCAGACTTAGTCTGAAATGTGAACCTTCTTCCCTGATTGTCCAGCCGCTCCCTTCCAGCAAAAGTGGCTCTGATCTGAATTCCTGGCCTCTTAAGGATCTCCCCCCATTCAGCCCCCAGCCGTCCTCTCGGATTACAGTGTTACCCCAAGCCTCCCAGCCTGGCTCAGCCTTCCCTCCTGGCCTTCCTTGCTGGGCCTCTCTGATTCAGGCGGCAGGGGGCGCTGTGATGTCCGTCCTGGAGCGCTTTATACTGTGAAATGAGTTGGCGGGATTGTTGGGGGGGGGAGCCCGGTGGGACAGAACCCTTCCGGGGGGATTGTGCCCCCCACGCCTCAAAGCCTTCCCTTGGTCTCCCCTCCCCGCCCCAGCTGCCTCCCTCCTCCCCCACCAGTGAGTTAGACTCAAGGGGTGACAGAATTCGAGAGTGGGGGTGACAGCCACCCATCCGCGTGGCATCTGTCCTCAGGACCCCCAGCCCCAAGCCCTGGCCTTTTTATTTAAGGCCTGACCCCCTACCCCGGCCTAGGACGCCAACTTCTCCTTCCCCTCGGCACCCCCTACATCCTTTCTAGAAAGGGAGCCGTGGGAGTTTGCCAGGGGGCCCAGTGTTTTTCCGGAGAAGATTTGAAGGCCGAGGCTTTGGCCCCTCAACCCCCCAATATTTTCGGACTGGCAAACTCGAAGGGGCTGGACTCCCGCGGTCCCAGCTTCCCTTCCCCAGCCCGCAGCCCCGATCCTTGGTTTTGCCCCCCGCCCCAATCCCCTTTCCTTGTGCTTCACCTCGCGAGGATTTCATCGTGAGGCAAATTGATATTTTTTAACTTCGGGAGGGCCACGCCGCCTTCTGTGCTGCATGGAAAACATTCCACGTGCCCCGTCCCGCGCCCGCCTCCCCCGCCCCATGGCTATTTATCCCTTTCCTGGTTTCCGAAAAGGCACTTATATCTATTATGTATAAATAAATATATTATATATGAGTGTGTGTGTGTGTGTGTGTGTGTGTGTGTGTATGTGTGCGCGTGTGAGCGTGTGAGCGCTTCTACAACCTCGGCCTAGGTCGCGTTGGGCCCCAAAGCAGTGTGCCGTTTGAATTGGAAGAACGCTGCTTCTGGAAACTTAGGAGTCGGCCCCTTTCAGGCTGTCTCTAATGATCGTCTCGGCCCCTCTGGTTGTTTCTGGCAGTCTGTGGCTGTTGTCCCTTTCTCGAGGGTCTCTTCCACTCCAGTCTTTTCTCTGCCTGTGTTTTTTTCACCTGGTCGTTTCCATCTGTCTCTTTTCTGACTGTCCCCGATCGGCCAGCTGTCTCCTGACTCTGGGTTTTGTCGGGGACATGAGATTTTCTTTTTGGTGAGTGAGCCTGAGGGATCATAGACTTTTACAATCTGTATCCTTAAGGATTCTGAGTGTGAGTGCAAGACTGTGAGCAGGGCCTGGCCCCTGCCTGGGACAACTTACTGAATCCCCAGCCCCCCAACCCCCTGCTGTATTTGTGATTCTCTTTTTGTATTTTGCACCTGACCCTGGGGGGTGCTGGGGGCTGGCTGGCACTGGGCCACTACCCTCCCCCCCCATGGTTCTGCACTGTCGCCAATAAAAAGCTCTTAAAAATGCATCTGCCAAGCTTCAGGGTCTGTTTGCTCCCGGTACCCGTCACCTGCCTTCCTTTGGCGGGAGGGGGTGAGGTTAGATTGAGATTGCAGACGAGGTTTATCCTTATGAATCAGTCTACGGCAGGACAACAGGACACGGGAGGATAGACAGCCAGAGGGCTTCCTACAGGGCACGCCTCCTCTTGGAGAGCATGAGGCAGAATAGTAGGCGTGAGATACTGACATGCCCAAGGATGTTTCAGAGGCTTCCTGGCAAACGAGGAACTTAGGCAGAGCCCTATATGCTCGGGGTGACCTTAGCGAAGGTCGAATAGGTAGAGAAGCTCGAAACATCCATCCCAAATTCCTGAAGATCACCTAAATATAGTATCGGGGGTCCTCAGGGTTATAGGAACCACAAATTCATGGCTCCCTTTCCACTGAAGACGAATTTCCTTTTACGCGTCACATGATGATTTTTTCGTTTTTGAACGTGCAGGGGCCCACCTAAAATTGAACCCAAAATAGATGAGCCATCCCCAGTGCAAAATTCAAGCCCTCTCTTTTTTTTTTTTTTTTTTTTTTGACAGAGAGAGACAGAGCATGAACGGGGGAGGGGCAGAGAGAGAGGGAGACACAGAATCGGAAACAGGCTCCAGGCTCTGAGCCATCAGCCCAGAGCCTGATGCGGGGCTCAAACTCACGGACCCCGAGATCGGGACCTGGCTGAAGTCGGATGCTTAACCGACTGCGCCACCCAGGCGCCCCTCAAGCCCTCTCTTATTTGCAAGCAGCAAGTACTCTGGGAATTAAGTGAGGGGCCAGAGGTCATTCAGATGCCTTCGTAAAGGAATAAGCAGAAGTTGTCGTGATGGAATCCCTAAATTTATTAATCAATTTTGAAACATTTGCCAAGTACCTACTGCGTGCCCAGCCCGGTGCTGGGAGGGCCGGGGACACTGCTGGGACTGAGACAGCGCCAGGCTCTCCCCTCCTAAGGTTCCCAGGCCAGTGAGGGACACAGACCTCTCGGGGATGATCCAAAGCGCACAGGGTTGGGGGAAACCATGGGGCGCGGAACCTGATCTGGGAGTCAGGAAAGACTTCCGTGAGGAGGACAGCTGAGCTGAGTCCTGGAGGCTGAACAGAGGACACAGAAGGGGATAGAAAAAGACGCAGTGTGCACACAGGACAGTTAGTGCGGACAGGGCTTGATACTGAGGGAGGTAGAGGTTCACAGTGGCTGGAGGAAAAAGTGTAGAGAAGCAAGCCACTTAGCGAAGACCCGATTCTGCAGTCTTAAATTCCAGACTAACAATTTAGATCTTCTCCTGAAGCCACCGGGGGGTGGTGGTGGGGTGGTGGGGGGGTGAGTCATGGTAGGTTTTGAGCACAAGAAGGGTAGGGGCGGGTTTGTGCTTTAGGAAGACCTCTTTCTTTCTTTCTTTCTTCCTTTCTTTTTCTCTTTCTTTCTTTCTTTCTTTCTTTCTTTTGTTTCTTTGATTCTTTCTTTCTTTCCTGTCTTTTTCTTTCTTTCTTTCTTTCCTTTCTTTTTCTTTCTTTCTTTCATTTCCTTGTTTCTTTCTTTCCTTTCTTTTTCTTTATTTCTTTCTTTCCTCCTTCCTTTCTTTCTTTCATTTTCAAAAAATGTTCAATGTTTATTTCCTATTGAGAGAGAGACACACACACACACACACACACACACACACAGAGCCGGCAAAAACAGAGAGGGAGACACAGAATCCAAAGCAGACTCCAGGCTCTGAGCTGTCAGCAGGGAGCCCGACATGGGGCTCTGGCTGACAGACCATGAGACCATGACCCGAGCCAAAGTCAAGAGCCAGACACTTAATCCACTGAACCACCCAGGTGCCCCGTTCCTTGCTTGCTTGATTTTTTTTCTTTTTTTTTCTTCTTTAAAAAATATTTATTTACTTAAATAATCTCTACACCCAATCTGGGGCCGGAACTCAAGACCCCAAGATCAGGGGTCATATGCTCTTCTGACTGAGCCACCTAGGAGTCCTGTAGGAAGACTGCTCTAACCACCAAGCTGAGGGTAGTTGGCAAAGGGGCAAGACAGAGGCAGGAGACCCCGGCTAGGCGGGGACACCCGTGTGTGCTGCTGGGGAAGCCTGGAACAGGGGCAGGGCTATGAGACAGGAGGAAGGGACTGAAAAGACATTAGGAGGCAGAGTAGACAGGACATGGTGAAAAGCTAGCTTGAGAAAGACAGAACAGGGCAGTGGTGACTAGCATGGGCCAGCGGTCTGAGAGGCCCGGGGCTGGAGGCCTACCAAAGCTGGGTGACCTTGGACAAGAGACTTCATCTCTCTAGACCTCAGTTTTCTTGGCAGCAGAATGGGGCTATGAGGAGTCAGTGAGCTCATGCATGCCAACACCGAGTGCAGAGTGAAGGTGCAAATATCACCATCCTCACTGCATTATTGGGGCCACCTTGATCCCTGCCCTGGGATATCTCCGCCTTCTCTTAGCTAATCCTTGCTCATCCTTCAGGGATCTGCCCAAATGTCACCCTGACGCCTCACCCGAACCCAGGTCTCCTTCCTAGATGGCCTCTAAGTTCATTACTTGCCTTCTCAGTAGTTGACATCCTTGTAGCTGTTAATTAAATGTGTAATTAATGATTGCTTAATGTTTGTCTCCTTCACTGGACTGGGAGCACCAGAACTGGGACTGCCATCAGCTCTGTGTCGCCAGCACTGCCCAGTGCAGGACCTGACACCCAGCAAATACTTGTCAAATGAATGAATGAATGAATGAATGAATGAATATTTGACCGATTAATAAATACATCTGTGAGCAAATGACTGGCTGAGGAATAAGCAGGTGATAAGGGAGAGAGCCGGCAAACGTGTAACGGTAGGAAGAGACCCGCATGGTGAAAGTTAAAACTGTGAGGCAGAGGGTTGCAGTGACATTTTTAGGCACCGGGTAGAGGGATGTTCTCTTGATAGCCCGTTCTAGTATCCAGTTTGGAGGGAGTAAAACGGAAGTTGTTAACGCCCGAAAGGTGGAATTGAACCACTCTGTCGCTAGACAGCTACAGGTTTGAAGCCTGCACCCCAGACCACTGAGGATCATCCGGGCAAGACAAATGCTCCGCCACACAGCTATATAAAACCCAAGAATCCACATATCTTTAGACTTATGGTCACATACTTTAGGCTGGTGTGAGATTGTTGATTCTGGTATCTATAAATTCTCCCCGGCTAGGGCACATATCCTTCCAGAATGTTACCTTTCTCTTACATGGCACGAATCATCCTCCCTTTGGAAACCATCTTCATTTGCATAGCGCCGCGCATTCTGGGAAGCGGTGTTCGAGGACGCGGCCCACTTACCTCTAGGTGTTAAAGGGCCAGAAGCCCCTTTTTCCAAGTGAGAAGGTTTTTTTTGTTCTTGTTTTTGGTTTTGTTTTTAAGAGGAGAAACTCATAATTCGCCTTTCAGAAGACTCTTCCCCGAAAAAATCCGAATTCGAGTGAACGAATGCCAGCTAGAGTTTGACTTAGCCCAGCCCGAGACTCCGGCGAGGCGGTTATAGAGCTGGTGCGACACCTGCTGTTCCTCTGAGGAATTTCAACGACCTACGGAGCCCTGTTCGTTCAGATATTTATTGAGCGCCTACTAAGCCCCAGGCACCGTCCTAGACAGCGTAACGACAGCAATTCTGTCCCCATTGAGCTTAGCCACTGGAGATCATCAATTTCTGCACCTATATTTTTATGGCCAGGGAAACCAAGGCTTAGAAACGTATGGTGTCGGACTCTAGTTCACACAGCCTATCCCCCAGGGGAATCCGAATGGCTGAGACCAAAATCGCGACCCTTTTATAATCTAAGTCAGTGATCCTTTGACAACACTGTCGTTCCGGACCATATGAAACCTACCTGGGGCTCAAGTTCCCACCATAGCCTTACAAATCCTTATATTCTCGTTCTGTTCACTCCTCTGACCCCATCTCCTACTCCTTTCTCCTCATTTACTTGGCTTTCTGGCTTCTAGATCTCCTGCTGCCCGCACCAGGCATACTTTTTTCTCAGGGCCATTGCGTTTGCTGATCCCCTGCCTGAATCTCCTTTCCTTCACACGTCCACATGACTCACTGCCTCCCTTCATGCTGGCCTTCACTCAAATACCACCACCTGGTGAAGCTTTCCCTGACCGCTCGTTTAAAATAGCAAAGACCCTTCATTCTATCCCCTTACCCTGACGGACTTTTCTCCATCACGCCAATCACCACGTGCCCTGTTCTATGTCTGTTTGCTTATTGTCTGCCTCCCTCTAGAATAACGGTTCTATAAAACTATGGACTTTGTTTTGGTTTATTTCCATGTCCCTACTGCCTAAAGAGTGCTTGAGAACTTAGCAGATGTTTGGAGACAGGTAAAGGTCTGTAGGATGAATGAAAGGTTATTATCATGATCCTTCTCTGAACCTCAGTTTCCCCAACTGGAAATCTGATTTCACTGGAGGAATCACAATGAGCAGATGGACATAAAAGGCTGGGAGGCACTCAATAAAGGCTGTTTCAATCTCCAACCTGTTGCCAGCTTCTAGTGCAGGTGTCAAGGATGGGCCTGTGGGCTTTAACCATTCCTGGACTCGTAATTTCAACCAGTCCCTCTTACAAAGCGACACTGTCTTATGGAAAGTATGAATAGAAGCATCTTTAAGAAAAATCGCTTTTTTAAAACTATTGTTTTTGTTTATTTGTTTGGAGAGAGACAGAGAGCACGTGCGCACACAACTGGGGATGGGGGTGGGGTCAGAGAGAGAGAGAATCCCAGGCAGGCTCCTCTCTATCAGCGCAAAGCCCCACATGGGGTTTGATCCCACAAATTGTGAGATCATGACCTTAGCAGAGATCATGATCTGAGCAGAGGTCAAGGGCCAGACGTTTAACCGACTGGGCCCCCCCAGGTGCCCCGCTATTTTTTAATTTGGAAATTTAACACATTGACCCTGCCTGGCAAATCTATATTCAAGAGAAGCCCCCTTAAGCCTTCTGTGTGTGTGTGTGTGCGCGTGTGCGTGTGTGTGTCTAGAGCTGCTGCTAGGCAACCCCTACACACGAAGTCTGGGGCTGTAACTACTACTCCCGTAACATCATTATCTATCTCCTAAAATGTGACATGCGTCGCTAGAGGCAAATGAGATGATTTTGGGTGATGCACGAACAAACAGTTTAAACGTTAATAGTTTTGTGTTTATTTTTACTGCTATCTTCTTTTTTTTTTATTTTTTTTTTTCAACGTTTATTTATTTTTGGGACAGAGAGACAGAGCATGAACGGGCGAGGGGCAGAGAGAGAGAGGGAGACACAGAATCGGAAACAGGCTCCGAGCCATCAGCCCAGAGCCCGACGCGGGGCTCGAACTCACGGACCGCGAGATCGTGACCTGGCTGAAGTCGGCCGCTTAACCGACTGCGCCACCCAGGCGCCCCAGTACATTTCTTTTTTAAAAGACATTTGTTTTATTTTTAATTAACCAATTTGAAGGAAAATATTAGATGAAAAATAGAACGGGTGAGAGAAAGATCATGAAGGTCGTGAGGGGATGATTGAGATTTGGAAACAATGTCACAGCTAACAAGCAGCTTGTGTTTACTGGGTATTTATTATATGCCAGGCCCTGTACCAAGAGCTTTGCATGTAGGCACGGTTATGGTGACAGTTTTTCATTTGAGGAAACTGAGGCTCCAAGAGATGAAGTCACTTGCTCAAGGTCACAGAGCCAAGAGGTAGTGAAGCCTGGATTCAAATCCAGGTCTGTGGGTTGTTAGAGGGTCCAGTCTCCTGCCTCCTTCTCCCTCGGTTTTGGAACCCGAGGCCCAGGCAGGCCATGGGGCCTTTTACCTGGTCCCAAGGCAAGTGGAATAGAGAAGTTGGAGGAGAGACATTTGAGAGTGACAAGACATGGCTTCCTGACTTATTAGATGGTGGGGGCCAGGAACTAGGAATCCAGGACCATACCTAGGTCTCTAGCCTGGTGACAAAGTGGCAGAGGGGCCATCCCTGAGCTGGACATCAGGTAGGACAAGGGAAAGGTTTGGATATGTTTGTGGAGGGAGTTGTTCCAGAAGGCAGCTGGGCACGGGTCTGGGACTCAGATGAGACTGGCTGCCCCACAGGCAGAGTGTGGGGATCGACTAGTGATGTCTGCCTTGAGCAGAGACAGGGAAAGTAGCTGTCAAGGGCTTGGCTAGCCCTGGGACCGAGGGTCTCTCAGCATCATCCCCTCAATCATTTCAGAATATACGATTTGAAGAGAAACCAGAGTATCAATCATTTCAGAATATAAACAGATTATGAGGGAGCGTCTTCTGGAGAGATGGGAAGATTCCTCCTTGGATATCACTTAGGTGCTTTTCAGTGCAGGAAAGTGAAAGCTGGAGGAGGCTGGAAGCACAGGAGGCCTTGGGTTTTCCACAGGAGTCTTTATTACAGTGTAAATCCAAGCTCAGGCCTCCCCTGGGCCCCATGCAAAGCCCTGGCTTTGGGGCTAGTGGCGTCCAGGAGACACCAATCTCTGACGGCGCCTCCAGCGGCGGGGTCGCGGAAGTGCAGGGCGGGCGCCCTATCTAGGCAACTACAACTCCCAGCAGGCGCCGCGGCCAAGGTGCCTCGTCTTTCCTGGACTCCTAGAGCAGAGCCTCTTGGGAAATGTAGTCCTGGCCGCTCAGGCAATTTGCACAAACTCCCTGGTGCGAGTGATCCAGACACCCGCCGGGAAATGGCTCGGGCGGAGGCGGCGGGAGGGTGGGGATGGAAGGGAGATGGAGTTGGGCAGAGGGCTGCGGGGGATGGGGGCAGGCGTCCCGAGGGCAGAGACACCCCTTTCATTCGGCTTTGGCTTTGGATCCAGAGACTGCGGCTGCTGCCGAGGCAAGGGCTCCGGACCCTGGGATCTTAGCTCGGATCCTGAGGGAGAAGCAAGCGGAGTCACAGGTTGGAGCAAGAGACCGATAGGAATCTGAGAACTAAGGGGAAATCGGGACGGGGGAGCTAGCTGTGGGCCTAAAGCCAGCCCCTACCCTTCACCTAATGGCCTGCATGGGGATTGTCTGTCTCCCTTTGAGGAGGGGGCATTGGCCCCAAGAGATTTAGGAACAGGTAATATCTGGGGGAAAAAAATTCCTAAGCTTCCCCCTCCCCCAGCCCATCCGTCTCCATGCCGAGCCCTTACTTAGCTTTGATGTGGCTCAACTGATTGGTCACCAATCCCACATACTGGTCCATCTGGGCCTGGGGAGACCAAGAAGGAGAGATTGGAGGGGTTCTTCTCCCCAGTTCATTCAGGAGGCTGCCTCCTCCCCCACCTCCACTTGCGAAATTGGGGAAGGTGGTCCACTACTCAACTCGAAACCTAGCACCATACCCTCGGAAGTCAGAAGTTCGAGCCGACGTGTCCGTCAGTTGGGCCAAGCTCTGCGTGGGGAATGATGTCAGGTAGACAAGGATTTGCCAGGAAGTCTGCTTCCTGGGCATGACTATGAATCTCTGAGTGAGTCCTACGTGAGTGCGTCTGTGTGTGAGTCGGGTGAGAGTAGAGGGAACTAACGTTAGCTGCCAAGTTCCTGCGTGGATTGACTTAAATGCTGGTTCAATTCGCAGTGTTACTGACTTTCCGAGTCTTGATGATGCCGGCACGGGAGGGACTCAGGACTATCTCTGGCAGACACGTGTATCACTTGGTCGTCAGCTGTGCCGGAGAAGGGATCGTCAGTCCATCTGCCTGTCTCCGGATAGGATATATGTCGGTTGGCCTCTGGTTCTGTCAGTGTTCCGGACAACAGTCCTCTGACCGGATACTGACCTCGAGGTCAGTCCCTGGCAGTTTCAGGGTGAAAGCATCAGTTAGGCCACCTGCCTTGGGGTGGGGCATGTCAGTCACACCCTGACTCTTTTGGGGCAGAAACACCAATTGGTCCTCCTGTCTCTGACGGGGACATCCGTCCACAGGACCCTGGCTGTGGCAGAGGGCGTGGGGGTCATCAGACCACCCATATTTGGCTGGGACACTGCCGACCGAGGTCCTGTCACACTCACCTGGTGTTGCCGGTACAGGAAGGGGACAGTGAATAAACCGATCACTCCTGTAGGCACAGAAATGGAGGTCAGGGTTCTCCTAAGACATTAACAGTTCCATCTAGAACCCTGTCCCCCCACCAAACCCCAATGACCCACTTCCCCACCTGCTCCCCACAGCCTTCCCGGCTCACCCAGAATCAGAAGAGTCAAACCATTGAAGACGGCACCCACGAAGGTCAAGATGTAGAAGAGAAGGGCCAGCTGGGGGGGAGGGTCAGGTCAGGGTCAGCAGAGCCTAGGGGCACTCCCCAGGTTGCGAACTTACCCAGCAACGGCCCTCCTACCCCCCAAGGGCAGCAAGGCGAATGGTGGGAACCCAGGAGGGGGTAGGAGGGAGTGTAGGTTTCGAGGCACCTTGAGGGAGTCCACAATGTCCTCTACCAGGAAGAAATGCCGCAGCTGGATGGCCAAAGAGACCACTCGGGAGGCAATCTGCTGGGACAGACGTTCCATCTGCTCCCGAGTCAGGGTCAAGTCCACATCCAGATAGGCCCTGAGAGGACAAAGGGGTGTAAGGCAACTCAGTGTGCGGAGCAGCCCAGGCTGAGGGTTGTGGCCGGGACAAGGGCAAGAAATAGGGGTTGAGGAGAAGGCTAGGGCTTTTAGCCCCAGAGAGGGCTAGGGTCAAGGTCAGGGTCAGGAGATGGGATGGAGGATTCAGGGTAAGAGGTTAGGATCGGAGGTTAGGGCTGGAAGTCAGGGTCAGAATGAGGCTGGAGTCAGAAACACGAATAGGATGGGTCACGAGCAGCGCCTGATTTGAGGTCGAGGCTCAGCCCGCCCAACACTGGGGTTCAGACCGAGGTCGAGGTTAAGGGCCGGGGGTTCTCACTGGAAGGGGTTGGCACCGTCGCCCCGGTGCACGGCCTGCAGCACTTTTCGGTAAACCCTGAGAGAGATGGTGCCACAGAGCAGCAACAGGGCCACGTGGGCGGTCACGGACACGATGCTAAAGTGCAGGAGGCAGAGGAGGGAGACCATGAGGCCTGTGAAGACCACGCCTGACGTCCTTGTGTCCTTCCAGTACAGCAGGTCCGCCACTGTGGAGGGAGAGGGGGCGATCAGGCTGGGCCTTGGACCTGGCCTGGCTGACCTCTTGACCTCCCCCTTCCCAACTCGGGGCTGAACCACGACGTCTCGACGCCTCTGGCCTGAGCCTGAACTCAATTTCCCAATTTCCCGTTGTCTTCTTTGATTCGGAGCTGCTTCCCCTCGTCTCCTGGAAAACCCAAGGTAGCCAGGTAGCAAGTCCCCTCAGTCTCCGTCCCTCCCATATGTTATGGGTGGATACAATTTTTAGTCATTATTTATGGAAAATGGGATCATATAGATACTTCTTTTGGGTTTTGGTTTTGCTTTTTAGTTAGAGAGAACGCGTGCGAGTGCGGGCGAGGGGCAGAGGGAGGAAGAGGGAGAGAGAATTCCAAGCGGGCACCACGCTCAGCACGGATCCCGACCTGAGGCTGGATTCCCACAACCCTGGGATCATGACCTGAGTGGGAATCAAGTCGGACACTCAAACAACTGAGCCACCCAGGTGCCCCCTATACATACTTTTCTGTATTACACACATCCCATTCTCTCCCCCTGCCCTAGAATTCCCTCCTAGGCAGTTGGAATAGCTCTTAATTCATTCTCTCTCTCTCTCTCTCTTTTTTTTTAAGTTTGTTTATATATTTTGAGAGAGAGAGACAGAGAGTGCAAGAGGGGTAGGGGCAGAGACAGAGGGGAGGGAGAATCCCAAGCAGGCTCTGCACGGTCAGCACAGAGCCCTCTGTGGGGCTCGAACTCACAAACCATGAGATCATGACCTGAGCTGAGATCAAGAGTCTGTTGCTGACCTGGCTGAGCCACCCGGGTGCCCCTTAGTTCATTCTTTTTAAGGGCCCCATGAGATTCTGTAGTGTGGCTGCACAATCATACATTTCATTCAACCATGTATTATTGCTGGGTCATTCACTTAGTTTCTTAACCCTCACTCCTCCACCTCGGTGCACGCACCAGCCTTCTACAGATGTTCTTACGTTCTGCAGGGAGGTTCTGGTTCTGAGACAGAATCCCAGAGGTGACATGGCCGGATGGACTGGTTATGGATTTTTGAACGCCGTAAATATTATCAGATCGCTTACGAGCAAAACTGTTAACAGTTTGCATTTCCACGAGCAACTTTCAGAGTGATCTTTTTTGCAGCATCCCGCCCAGCAATGGCTATTCTTGTTCTTTTGATGGTTTTTTGCCAGTCTGACAAGTATAAAGTGATAGCTGCTTGAGACTCCCACCAACACCCTTCTCTAAGTCCTAAATGCATTAATAACAACATCCTCCATATATATATATATATATATATATATATATATATATATATATATCACAACATCCTCCTTTCTAAGCCCTAACTCAAATTGCTGACTCCTTTCTGAGATGCTAAGCTCACCTCACAAGCCCAACCTGAGCCCTGACCAATGACTTCCAGACTCCAACGTTTTATTGATTTATTTTTAAATGGACTCTATGCCGGACGTGGGGTTTGAACTCATGACCCTGAGATCAAGAGTGGAGATCGAGAGTTGCATTCTCTACCGACTGAGCCAGCCAGGCGCCCCTCCAACGTTTCACTGTGCCCATCTAAACGTTTAACAGCCCTCCCAATAATATGATCCCATCTGAGCCTTGAACCCTTCCAGACCCCCTCCACCCTCACTCTATTGGAACTCTGACCCGTCTTGACTGGTGCCCCTCAGAGTCTGACTCTCCTCACTTCTGTATCTTCCTTATAGATAGTCTCCCATCTACCTCTAACTAGGGCAGGCCTCCCCCCACCCGCAATGCAGGGCCCTCCCCTGCAGGCTCCCCAAGGCCCGTGCCAGTGGGTGGAGGAGGGGCCGGGTCGCCTGAGGCGGGGGCTAAGTTTAGGCACGCTGGGGGGAGGGGGCCTGGCCCACAGCTGTGCTGGCCTGTCCAGCTCCTGAGTGACAGCACCGCCTGGGCCTGAGGCTGGGGGAGGGGGCCTCCCTGCTCTTGGGCCCCAAAGCCTCTGCCCCGGGGAGAGAGGACCCCACGCTCCCTCCACGCCCTCTCTAGACACCCCTGCAGCCCCCCAGCCCCAGCTTGCAGCGCTGGGGAATCCGGGACCAGTAGGAAACATACCGGCAGATTTGAGGGACATAAGAGAGAATCTGGACCCATTTACACAGTCCCCCGACCCCAGTCCCCCCAGCCCGCTCCGAAAGCCCACCTTTACTCCCCATCTCCGCTCCGAGTGAGTGAGAGGCTGCGGACACCGCTACTTCTCAGGGATTTTGCCCACTTCGGTGGAACCCGGAGGGAGGGAGTAGGGGGCGGGGCCCCTTTGGACCCAGCCAATGGCTCTCCACAGGGGTGGGGACAGTTCCAAAAAGGGGTGGCTCTTTTGGTAAACACCCGAAAGCAGTGATGTCTATCACCAACCCATGGCGTTTATGGAAGCTAAGCGTATTTTAGAGAAAGGTGGGGTCTACACTGGCCAGTGGATACGGTGAGGCAAGAGGAGAGTTTTTGAAAGGCGTAGAGTTTACTTATAAATGCCCCACGGCCACATCCAGAAGACAGCCTTCCCCCTCCCCCGCCCCCCCCTCCCCAGGGGATCTGTCCTGTCCAAAGTCAGCCTCTAGGAGGAGCACTCCAAAAGAGGTATTATTATTACTATTATTATTATTATTTTTTTTTTTATTTTTAGCAATCAGCCAATCCTAAGGCTCAAAGCAGGGCTAACTTCTCAAGTGGGAGGGCGAACTATATAAAAGAGCCAATGGCAATCTTAGATAACGGGAAAAAAAATTTTTTTTAAAGGATGGAGTTTATACCTAGCCAACATCCACACCTCCTCTTCTCCGCCTCCTCACTTCCTTCGCAAGGTTGGTCCCTTTAAGTTCCATTTCTCCTACCCTCTCTGTGATTCGAAAGAGAACCTTTACTTTACCTAGAAGGAGTGGTTCCAATGTGAATTCTGATTGGTCCGTGCTATCCAGGCACTGCCCCGTGATTGGCTCCCGCTCCAGAGGCCCCCACGGCTCTTCCTCTTTCTGGGCCAGTGAGGGCTCATCAGGCCAAGAGTTCGAATCCCGGGGTTGGGAGGGGGACGGGGTACCCGCCTGGGGAGTTCCAGAGCCAGGGCTGGGCTGCGGAGGCAAGACTGCCGGAGGCGGAGACTGAGGGACCCCGTGTTGCAGGTCCAGTTCTGGCAGTTAGAGAGAGAAGGCTGTGTGAGCTTTCGCCTTGGAGGTGCCCTGAGGAGAGACCACCCACCCCTGGCGGCTTCGATCCCAGAACCTCGGACATCTCACCTTTCCCAGCCTCTCCAACCTCCGATCCGTCAGGCTCCTCGTCCTCCAGCGGAGTGGAGCTACTGGTGGCAGAATCTTCCCCGGACCCTGCTCCCCGGGCCGCCCAGTCCAGCCGGTCGAGCTGGAGCCCTAGATCCTCCAGGGGGCGTTCTACCGGAGGGGCAGTGTCGGGGTCACCGCGGCGCCCAGGCTCCGGGGATTGGCTCAGGCTGGGGATGCTCTCCAAGCTGTCGCCCAGGCCAGGCTGAGGGGGTGGGTCTCGCGGTTCTGAGACTGAGCGGCCCTGGGGCCGGGGGCGGCGGGCAGCTGAATCCCGGCGCGCCCCAGAGCCCACCACACCGTCGAAGGCGATGTAGGAGAAGGTCAGCTCCCTGGGGGTGCCCCAGTCCTGCGACGTGGTCTCTTCCTCGTCGTCCTCCGAGAATTCTCGGGCCGTGTGAAGCTCCCGAAAATCCGAGTCGTCGTTCGCTCCTGCAGTCAGCAAAGGGGGACGTAAGCTGCACGAAGCAGGGCCCTGACCCACTCTCCCCAACCCTCCCCCCCCCCCCAACTGTGAGCCCCTTCAAGTCCTGCTCTCACGTCCTCCCCCTCCACTTACCTTCTGTGGAGTCAGGGGTGGAAGAGGCTGTAGACGGAGCTTCTTCTGCGAGAGGGAAAGAATCGAAGATTCTTAGAAGCTTAGCCTGTCGAAATCACAGAAGTGTGCCAGTCCTGGAAACTTGGACGGTCCGAGTTAAGGAATCTTAGAATATTTGAATCACAGGACCTTTAGAACATTCTGCATACAGACTGTAAAACCTTACTATACTGCTATCAGGAGCTCAGCCTTCAAATATCCGGGAGTCTTAATCTTAGAATCTTCAAATTAGGACTTTTAGGAAGTTTCAGTTAGTTCATTCTTTCAACAACCATTTATTGAGCACCTGCTATATACCAGGTACTGTTTTAGACTGAGAATACAAATGTGAACAAAACAGACAAAATCCCTGCCCTCGTATAAAACTCCATGGGGGAGATAGACAATACAGGATTAAATATATGATGTTGGGTGCTAAGTGTGTAGAGAAAAATAAAGCAGGGTGAGGGGAGAGAAATTGAGAGGGTGCTATTTCAGACAGGGTGGTCAGGAAGACCTTCTTCCTCTCCTTCCTCCTCCTCCTCTTCTTCTTCCTCCTCTTCCTCCTTTTCTCCTTTTCCTTCTCTTTCTTTTAGTGAGCTCTACGACCAAGGTAGGGTTCGAACTGATGGCCCCAAGATCAAGAGTTGCATGCTTCACCAACTGAGGCGGCCAAGCACTCCAGGAAGACTTCTTTGATAAGGTGACATTTGAGCAGAGACGAATGAAGTGAGGAAGCCATACAGATGTCCAGGGAAGAGTCTTCCAGGCAGAGAAAAAAGCCCAGTGCAAAAGCCCTGAGGCAGGCACTACGTTGGGCATATTTGAGGAACAGGGAGGTGTGAAGGTGTGACTGGAACAGAGTGATTGGGTGGGAGACGAAGGCAGAGTGGTGGTCGTGGTGGGGATCATGTAGGGCCTTCCTTTGCAAGCCCAGGTAAGGACACGATCTTAGAATGTTGGGATGATACTCTAAAATGCTGAAATAACAAATTCTTGGAATTTTGGCATCTGAACTCCTAAGATATGCAAGTGGCTAGGTCTGAGAATGCTGAAATTCTCTGCTGTGGGAGCCACAGGGGTGTGAGACAGAGAATGTTAGACGAGGACTGTTAGAGATCTCAGTGGGGTCTCAGAGATCGTGGGGATCAGGTCTCAGAGATCGTGGGGATCAGGTAAGGTAGTTTCAATTGTGGAACCTAGCCCCTCAGAGCTAGCCTTGGGCTTTGCCTACAGGAGATGCTTAATGCTGTTTGGAAACCGAAATCAGATACCCCCTGCTCCCACCTCGTTTTGGCAGCTGGGGAGTCGGAGGCTGGGAATTAGAGGCTCGGAGTGAAATGGGTTACTACTAATCAGTGGTAAAGTCCACTAAGGACCCAGGAGTCCTGGCCCCAACCCAGGGATGGTTGTGTCCAAGGGACGGGATATTGGACAATTTGGGCGAGGTCGGGGCAGCCTCTGAGTCTGGGCAGAAAACGGAGGTGGGATGCGAAGATGGATGATGTGGGGGCTAGATCCCTCTTCTCTATCTTGGTTCTACCCCTCCATTCAACTCCCCTCGCCGCCGCCTGCGGCCAGCACCAGGGCGAGGGGACAGCTCCCGGCGAGCGTCCTCATCTCTGGGTGGGGTCCGGCGCCATATCCCAGAGCCCGGCGCTCCCCCCCACCGCCAGCTATTTCAGTGCCCCCCACCTCCTCCTTGACTCACTCAGGTCCTCCGGGTCAGGTCGCCCCCATCGCCGCTAGAATGCGGGGGGAGGGGAGAGCTTCCTTTGTCTCCTTCGCCTCCTTCCCCATCCCAATTCTCCCGCGGCCCGGCACCGAGGGGTTACTGGGGAGGAGCCCACCCGGGCCTGTGAGCCCCACACCCGGCCTGAGCCTCCCCCCTACTCACTGCAGTGGGCGAAGACCGGCAGGACCTGCCCCATGGCCCTCCTCGGGCCTGCATCGGGACCCCCGCCCACTCCGGCCACGCCGCCCTGGGCCTGGGGCCTCGGGCGCTCATCTCCGCCGCGCCCACGACGCCGCCGCCATCCTCGCCGCCTCCTCCTCCCGGGCCGCTCCAGCAGCAGCCGCCGCCGCCGCCGCCCTCTGCTCCGCTCGGCGGGGGCGGGCGGGGCCGCGGCTGGGAAGGCACTGCAGCGCGGGGCCGGGGGCGGGGCCAGAGGACGAGAGGGGCGGGACCTGAGGAAGGGCGGGGGGGGGAGGCGGGTAAACACCGAGGGGCCAGGGGAGGTGGGCGTGGCTTTTCTACGAAAGGGGCGGGGCTAGAAGGTTACACCACCCGGCCGAAAAGGCGCGGAAGGCGGTCTGAAGGGCGGGGCCTAGATGGAAGAGGGGGCGGCCTCTAGCGGCAGAGAGGCGGAGCCTAGGATAGGGTAGTGAGAGGGGCTCAGGAGGGAAAATGATGAAGGAACCTAGAATGGGGGTGTGGATCTCAGAGTGGGTTGGGGCGGAGCCAGGGGAGGTTTTCAGGAGAGGGTATAAAGATTCTACCGCTCTGAGGTAGGGTCTGAGCTGAGATCCTAAGAGGGAGTGGGAAAGGGGGCAGGAGAAACTACTCAGAAAGTTTGAGAAAAGGGGAGGAGCTCAGATATGGGTGGAGCTTAAATTAATTTAGAATGATGCAGGTAGTTGGGCGGGGTCAAAGACCCAGGAGGTAGAGGTGTGGCCTAGAGAAAATACATAACAACATGCAGGGTTGGGGACGCGGCCCAGAAGGTAGGCGTAACCCACCGAGAGGAGGCCAGCTTTGGCTCACCACAAAGTAGCGGCTGAGCCTGTAGTTAAGAGGCGGAGCTAGAACGGAGAAGATTAGGATGTCTGAGGCTGTGTGCTTGAATGGATGGACACGAACTGGAAAAGAAGCAACTGAAGTCCCGGGGCAAGACCCAGAAGTGGAGGGGTCGAACTAAAAAAGAAAGGATTTAGGGGCGCCTGGGTGGCTCAGTCGGTTAAGCGTCCGACTTCAGCTCAGGTCACGATCTCACGGTCCGTGAGTTCGAGCCCCGCGTCGGGCTCTGGGCTGATGGCTCGGAGCCTGGAGCCTGTTTCCGATTCTGTGTCTCCCTCTCTCTCTGCCCCTCCCCCGTTCATGCTCTGTCTCTCTCTGTCCCAAAAATAAATAAACGTTAAAAAAAAAAATTTAAAAAAGAAAGGATTTAAAGATTTTGAGGCTGGGGGCGGGACCACGGAAGTGGGCGGAGCTTAGAGGGAGCAAGGTTGGGGACCCGAAACCCAAAGTAGAAAACACTGATTCTAGAATTCGTTTCCCTGCAACACTGTTTACTTCTATGACTCAGTTTCCTCTTCACTAAATCGGAGAGGATGCAAAATCGTGGTAGCACGTGGTAAGTGCTAATTTTTTTTATTATTTTCCGTGACCCAGATCCCAACCTTCGCTTTGAAGGTGCAGGAGAGAGGACACCCAGGAGTCCAATCTCTTCTAGTAACTCGAGTGCAGGTCAAGGACATAGGAAGGAGATTTAGGTGGTTTAAAATCTCACAGTGGAGGGGATTAATGGAGTGGTGGCGGGGCGGGGGGGCCAAGGGGGGCGGGTGCAGGGTGGAGGCTTCCTGATCCCAGGGCTGAAGGATGGCGGCCTTTGCCCGCCTGCTGGAATGTCTCCTTTGGTCAGCTCGCAAAGAACAGGAGGCAGAAGAGGAGGAGGAGGAGGGACGGAGGACTCACGACGGGCCTCGGTCGCTCCTGGACGCGCCGCGATGCTTCCAGCGGCCACACGGGGGTGCGGCCGCGTCTTGGGGACTGCGCTTTGGGGCGAGCGCTGTGCAGGGCTGGCGCGCGCACATGGAGGACGCGCATTGCGCTTGGCTCGCTCTGCCCGGGCTACCCCCAGGCTGGGCTTTCTTCGCGGTCCTCGATGGCCACGGCGGGGCGCGAGCCGCCCTCTTCGGCGCGCGCCACCTGCCTGGCCACGTGTTTGAGGCGCTGGGCACCGCGCCCGACGAGCCCGAGGGAGTGCGCGGGGCGCTGCGTCGAGCCTTCCTGAACGCAGACGCACGCCTGCGTGCGCTCTGGCCTCGTGGCGAGCCGGGGGGCTCCACCGCCGTGGCGTTGCTCGTCTCCCCGCGTTTTCTGTACCTGGCGCACTGTGGTGACTCCCGAGCGATGCTGAGTCGCGCCGGCGCTGTGGCCTTCAGCACCGAGGACCATCGGCCTCTCCGGCCTCGGGAACGCGAGCGCATCCACAACGCGGGAGGCACCATCCGCCGCCGGCGCCTCGAAGGCTCTCTGGCGGTATCCCGGGCACTGGGCGACTTTGCTTACAAAGAGGCTCCGGGAAGGCCTCCTGAGCTGCAGCTCGTTTCCGCGGAGCCTGAGGTGACCGCCCTGGCTCGCCAGGCTGAGGACGAGTTCATGCTATTGGCCTCTGACGGTGTGTGGGACGCGATGTCTGGCGGTGCCCTGGCGAGACTGGTGGCATCGCGCCTCTGCCTGGGCCTGGCCCCGGAACTTCTCTGCGCGCAGCTATTGGACACGTGTCTCTGCAAGGTCCTCGGGGCGGGGCTTGGAGTCATTGAGGGGAAGAAGTTAAAGGATCTAAGGGGGAGGGAGATTTAGAGGCTTCCTCAACCAGAGTTTAGGACTCCACTAAAGGGAGTGGCCTGCCGGAGTGGGCAGGACCAAAATATGGAGAGGGTGGAGACTGAGGGCCGCCTTGAGTCAAGATGGGAGAGCAGTAACGCAGGATATGTAAGTGGGAGGGACGTGAGAGAAAGGGTGTGGCCTTCTGGAATGGGACTGCCTAGGATTTAGGAGTTGGGTCCTGAAGTATGATTAGTGCCAGAAGGAAGAGCAGCTAGACAGCAGAGTGGGAGGAGCTTCGGAGAAGGGGCGTGGCTCTCTGATGGGGATTGGCTAGGACAGTGAGAGGGCGTGGTCTAGGTGATTGGTCCTGGGGAGAGGACTTGGGTTAGACTGGCAGGTGGGCAAGATTTGAGAGAAATGTGTCCAACCAGATTGGGCAAGAGGGCACTAGAACGCTGAGATTGTCGGGAGGCTCCGCTTCCAAGGGCGTGGAGGCGTGCTGGGGCATTCGACCGTGTCCCACCAGGCTCTCTTTTCTCCACTTTCCCCAGGGCAGCTTGGACAACATGACCTGCGTCCTGGTCTGCTTCCCCGGGGCCCCCAGGCCTTGTGAGGAGGCAATCAGGAAGGAGCTAGCGCTGGACGCAGCCCTGGGCCGCAGGGTCTCTGGTGAGCAGGCTCCAAAAGCATAGCGGGAGGGGTGGCCGGTAAGCAAGGACACTCCCATAATCCTTGCCTCCTTCTCAGAGCTGTATTCCTCTGCTCAGGAGCCCCCCAGCCTGAACACGGTTTTCCGGACTCTGGCCTCAGAGGACATCCCAGATTTACCTCCTGGGGGAGGGCTCTACTGCAAGTGAGTCGGGGTGCGGTGAGGTGGAATGGGGGGATGGGGTACTGGAAGGAGGATCCCCACCTGAGGGTCTCTCTCTGCTCTCCAGGGTCGCTGTCATTGCTGAAGCTTATTCTCGGCTCTGCCAGGCCTCAGGAGGGCGCTGGCAGGTAAGGACCCTCTGTTCTTGAATGTTTCTCTTAGAAACGTGTGACGCAGCTCTCCTACCTTTAGTGTTGGGGAAATTGAGGCCAGGGGAGACAAGGGACTTGCCTCATATGTTAATAAATTCTCACTCCTGGCCCTGAAGCAATGTGCTAGACACGATGAGGCAGGGCACGGGCGGGGCGGGGCGGGGCGGGGGTGGGGTGATGCAGAAGCAGAGAAGACTGCTCCTCCTCCCAACAAATGTGTCCCCTGCATTGCTCTGTAAAGCCCCATGCATCATCCCAAACACCACCCCCTTCATCCATAAGTAAGGCAGAAAAATTCGAGGAATGTTTATGACCAACCCCAAAGACTGGGTGTGCTGCAGAAACCACTGGGATGTCTCCGAGGATGGTCTGGGTCTCGGAGGAGAGAAGTGGTGAATTGGTCCCACGTAGCCTACAAGAATTTGGAGCTGTCCCAAGAGGTGGTGGGTGGAGCCACATAAACGAAGGCGGGGGTGGGGGGGGGTGGGAGTCACCACTTCAATGGGATGGAGGGAGCTGGGGCTCAAGCCTGCAGTCCTTTGCACGGCGGAGAAGGCAGTTCGGGGACAGGACTGTTGATAGTTTCCCAGCAGCAGAAGGATGTTATTTGTCAGCATTGTTTGCGTTGTAATTGACAGAAGCCCAATTCCACCTGGGAATGCAAGACAGGGAACTTAATGGGTCAAGTAATTGAAGAGTTCGAGGCATGACTACATCCAGTTGTCAGATAACGTTATCAGGAACGATCTCTTAGTTTTATTTGCTCTGCGTGGACTTCCGCATGCGGTAGCAGAGAGTTGCAGCACTAGCCTCCTGGCCCAGGAGCCCAACATCCCCAGTGGAGGGAGTACCCCAGGTTCCCGGGAGCTGAGAACTCACTGGCCACACTGGACCACATGGCCGACCGGTCAGTGTGTCTCTGATTGGCCAGGCTGGGGTCACATGCCCACCCCAAGCGCCACAGGCTGAGGTCCACTCCACCCAAACCTGATGGATTGAGAGATGGGGAATGGCAGTCCCTCAAAGGAAAACAAGAGCACAGGGGAGCAGACACAGAGACCCAAGAAAAGGTTCCTATTGGCCATTTCCCACCTTTTGTGTTACAGAAGGGCCCAAATGGGGCCAGAAAACCCACTGGCACCCATTCAAACTCTTCCTTGGACTTGGAGGCCTGACAGCTGTTGCCCTCTGGGGACCCTCTGCCACTTGGGGCCTCAGGGTCACTAAGGAAGAAAACTCCCCTTCCCCAGCTACACAGATCGGCGGAAGGAAGACAAACCGATGGAGGAACCCCAGAATGTTTATTTCCCCTTCTCCTACTTCCCTCTCGCAGAAAGTCTCATGAGAGGGGAAATTCCACTCACCATCTGAAAACAAAAAAAGAAAAACCAAACCACGCCAAAGCCAATGTTTTTGAAGTATTTTCGGGCTGAATGGACCCTTGAGTGGTCACACAGTTCAGGGTGCTTGGGTGGCTCAGTTGGTTAAGCGTCAGGCTTTTGATCTCAGCTCAGGTCATGATCTTGCAGTTCATGGGATCCAGCCCTGTATCGGGCTCTATGTGGATAGCTCAGAGCGTGCTCGGGGTTCTCTCTCTCTCCCTCTCTCTCTCCCCTCTTCCCCTCCCCCACTTGCACACACTCTTCTGTCTCTCTCAAAAAAATAATAATAAGTGGGGCGCCCGGGTGGCTCAGTCGGTTGAGCGTCCGACTTGGGCTCAGGTCATGATCTCGTGGTCTGTGAGTTCGAGCCCCGCGTCGGGCTCTGTGCTGACAGTTCAGAGCCTGGATCTGCTTCGGATTCTGTGTCTTCCTCTCTCTCTGACCCTCCCCCCGTTCATGCTCTGTCTCTCTCTGTCTCACAAATAAAAATAAACGTTTAAAAAATAAATAAATAAGTACACGTAAGAACAAAAAAGATCGCACAGTTCAATAACCTCTTCCTTTCCTATTTTTCATTTGTTTTAGGGGGAGATTGGGGAGAGTATTTATTATTAAATTTTAATTATATAACTCAAAATAAGTTTCTCTTGTAGAAAACAACAACAACAACAACAACAACAACATTATTTGTCTTCTCATTTGGCAAATATGGATTGGGTACCTGCTGTGTGCAAGACCCGGCTCACAGCCATCACCCAGGCAGAACCACTGAGATTCCCACCCCTGACGGACCCACCAACTAGTGTGTGGGAAGACAGCGAACAAGAGAATTGATATATCATCTCAGACACTGATAAGTGTCCCGAGGAAAATAAAACAGGGCAAGGTGATAAGATGTCTGCGGGAGGGGGGCTACTTTGGTTTTTAAATTTTTGAATGGGTCATAAGTTCACTTGGTTCAAAATTCACAGGGTACAAAATGGTATACAATGCAAAGTCTTTCTCGGTCCCCTACCCTACCCCATAGCCACTCAATTTTCCACCTGGGTTTTTAGACAGGGGGATCAGGGAAGATCTCTGAGAAGGGGGCAACTGAGCATGAGGAGAGACATGACAGACAACAGGCCAGCCATGCAAATATCCCAGGGAACAGTGTTCCGAGACAGAAGGAGTAGCCAGGGCAAAAGCCTAGAGACAGGATGGAACCTGGCATTTTCAAGATGAGGCATGTTATTTGCTATTTGGACCTTTATAGAAAAGTTTGCAGGCGGCACACAGAAGCGCTACCTCTCCCATTTCACAGATGGGAAAGCTGAGACTCAGGAGGAGAAAAAATTTGCCCTAGGTCACACAGAACGAGGGTTCCCATTCTGTTGGATCAATATGTGTTGAGCTGCTGTGCTGGGCCTGGCTGGATTGAGTGAGGCAGAAACTGATCAAGTCCACCCCTGCCCCCAAAGAATTCGCAGCTTAGGAGACACAGTGGGAAATAATTATAACTTAGATGGATCAGCGTTCAAGATCTCACAGAGCGGGGTAGAGAAGGGAAGATTACTCAGTTCTTCAGAGATGAAATCTGTCAGAGCATGGCCTCGAAGGATGAGGTGAAGGAGGTCAGCACAGCATCCGGGTAGAGAGGACCAGGCTAGCATAAAGGCTGGGAAAGCCGATTCCCTCATCTAGTCGGCTGGGCCCCGAGAATCGTTGGTTTTACACTCATACCTTGCACCCAAACACCACTGTGGGCTCTGAGGGCTCAGGCAAGACGGCTATGGGCCAGATTTATTCCTTACCTCCAGGCCTCAGTTTACCCATTTGTAACCGTTGAACCGATGATTTCCCAGGCATCCTGCCCACGCCTAAGGCACCTCACCCCGGCCAGGTGGCGCTCTACGGGAGGGGCGTGACCACTAGCGGCGTCACGTGGGGCGGGGCCTGCGGGACCTGCTGCGGAAGCCTGGGAGGGTGTCGGGGCTGAGCCCCAAGCCGGCGCGTGGGGGAGGGGGTTCCCAGAAGCTAGCACTAGGGTGGGTGCCCCTGCCTCCGCGCCCTCCGATTGCTGGATGATCCCGCCATCCTCTGCGGGCGAAACTGAGTCACGGCGGGGCGTGCGTGGGGAGGGGGCCAGGGGCTTTATCCACACAGGAACCGGGAGCCCTATCCCCACCCAGGTCCAGCGCCGCACCCCCCCACCCCCACCCCGCTGCTGTGAGTCAGCGGCCGGCCGCGCCCCCTCGGCCCACTTCCTCCTCACCTTCCTGGGGCGGGCGGGGGGCGGTGAGAGGGATGGGGCCCTCCAGGCCCATCGCCCCCGTCTGTGCTGGGGAAGGGGTTCACCCCGCAGGAACCCTTCATAAATTGGCAGAGAAGGGAACTTTGGGAGTCTGAAGGTAGCCTTTAAGGGAGAAAATTTGAGAGAATCTAGGATTAACCAGATCGCTCCCCCCGCCCCCTCCATTAAGCAGAATGTGAAGAAATGGAGAAGTCGAAGGGGAGGGTGAGAAGAAATTGTGTCCCCATTAAGATCCTCCTAGGAATTTCCATCGTGGGAGAGAACGAGGGATCCAGGAAGGAACCCTTACCCTCCACCAAACTTCCCCCCGTAATTTGGGGGCGACCCTCGGCATGCATCCCCATGCAGTAACGTTGGGGAAGAGGTAAACAGCGGAAGTCTAGGGTTCCGCGTTGCCCTTTTAAGCGCCCTTCACCCCCCCCCTCAAACTGCCTTGAGGTGTCCGCGGCCCCTTTAAGGCGCAGGGCATTGTGGGTGCGGGGAGTGGAATTTTGGAACGAAATGTAGCGAAGAGAAGTACAGTAGTAAGAGTAACATTGTACCCGCCGCCGGCCGAGGGGGCGCGCCGGGGACGGGACGCCGCACCCCCTTTCTGCCGCAGGGACCCCCGACCAAACCTCCAGAGGGAGGAGGCGCCTGAGGACCCGGCCCGGTCCCGTCCACGTTCCCCCCAGGAAGCCGGACTCTATGGGGCGGGACCCTGGGGGAGACTGAGCAGAACCTGGAGCCAGCCCCGAACCCCTGAACCTTGAGCCAGGGGCGCCCCGGGAGCACCCACCCGTGGGTGCGCCGCCCGCCCGCTGAGCAGCCATGAGGTGAGCCTCGAACTGCCTCCAAACCCTTCCGCGCTCCGCGCGGGCTCCTCGCCCCGCCTTTGTCCCCCTCCCCCAGCTTGCTCCGGGCTGGAATTTGGGGACAGGGCACTGGGGGCCTCGGATTTGAGGCCGAGCCCCCTTGGACGAGTTCCAGTTACTGACCACTTCGCCATGACTCCTAAGGCTCGGGGTGGTGCCGCTGAGGTTCTCCTGGGAGCCCTCAGATTTGGGGGCGCTCGGAGGACTCCCGAATTTCTTAAAGACTTTTTCAGAGAACCTCCAAGTTGGCAGATACTCCCTGCGTGGAGGCCAGGATTTAGGCAGGGCTCAGACCACCCCCCACAATCTCAACTGGGGCTCCAGAAGGGATTGGGGGGGGACTGGTTTTGGGGGTCCCTGGAACCTGGAAGAGAGATTCGAGACGTAGACCTTGGTTTGAGGGGGGGGGGTCTCGTTACATGACTCTAGAAAAAGCCTCCAGTGGGACCTCGCTTAACTTCGGGGGTGCTTCACCCCCCCGAATTTGGGGGGCCCTCATCCTCCTGTGGAGGTTGGTGCGGGCGAACCCACAGACCCAGGCGCAGCCTCGAGGGGTCTGGTTGGGACTCCCCACCCCCGCCGTTCCCCACCCACGTTCAGCTCTAAGCAAGCTGTGCCTAGGACCGAGCCCGAGCGCTCCCCGCGGAGGGCGGCTCCCGGGCCCGGGGCCAGAAGGGCGGCCCCTCGCCCCCACCTGCGCGGTCCTGGGGAGGGAGGGGGCGCGGCAGCTGGGGGAAGAGGGGCCTTTGTCTTCCTGACTCACCTGTCGAGACAGCTGGTGTGGGGGGGCGGGCAAGGAGCGCAGGGGGCCGGCTGCTTTCCCCACCACGCGCCTCCCCCTGCTCTCACCACCGCCCCCCTTCCTGGCCATCCGGAGCCGTTGGGTTGGAGGGGGCACGCTGTGAAGCCTCAAGGTCACAGCCCTCTCCCCCTGGGACCCAGGCTTCCAAGACAGCTCCAGCTCTCTTCCCAGGAATTGAATCCTGGGGGTGGGGGGCCCAAAGGACCTGGGGATTTTGTCTTACCTGGGCCTCCCTGAGAACTCCTGGGCTCACCTGAGGGCGGGGGCGGTGTGGGCTGGGGGACCAGAGTAGACCCTCCCCCCATTCTCCCCTCCCCCGGCCCCCCATAATCTCTCCCTTGGGGCCTGAGCCTGACAATACTATCTCCCTTCCTCCACTCTCTAGGGGACTTCCTGCCCCCAAAGCCCCCGGCTTCAGGGGGGAGGCCCCTGGGACGACTGGGGATTAACCCCCTGGTGCCCACGTCCTCCCACTTCCCTCACGTTCCCCATGCCCCTGCCCTCTGACATTAAGAGTGGCATTCCTGTTGGTGACCGTTAGAGAGTCCCCTCCGCATGTGAAAGTGCTTGTAGGAAAATTTGGAGCAAGGGGGAAACCCACAGACACCCTCAAGGTCTCCTGCCTACCCCCATTGTAGCAACGTCTCTTCCAGGTCTGCCCTGGAGAGGGGGCTTCTTTCGGGAGCCAGGCTCTCTTCCCTCACCCTCTTCCCGGGGGACTCTCCTCTCCCACTGCCCCCCCCCCAGCCCCGCCCCTTGCCCCCCCCCCCTCGCGTTTCCGGTCCCAGGCCCGTGGAAGGCGGATGGCGGATGTCCGAGTTAGTGCTGCCTCACTCACTGTGAGACCGTAAAAGGGCAGGAGCAGCGTCTGGGCCGGCCTCCCACCCCCCTCCCCCAGTCCCAGAGGCCTTGGTCCTCCCACAGGCCCCCCCCTACTGTTGGATGCGGCCAAACCTCCCACCTCCTGGGGGGTGGGGGCAGAAGTTGAACTAAAGCGTGTCCCACCTGGGGGGGGGGGGGTGGTCTTCCCTGCTGATGGCCACACCCAACTTCCTGGGCCGTGCCCCCTCTCCCAGGACCGCTAGCATTCAAAAAGACCCGTGCCTCTGCCTGAGGGCAGCTGGGGAAACTGAGGCTCATGGAGAGGAAGGCCTGGCCCGAGATCCATCAGAAGTTGATAGGGTAGATGGAAGGGAGGGGACTGGGATCTTCTGATTTCTGTCTGGTTTGGCTGGGGAGAGTCTTGGGGGCAGTCGGAAGAGAGGATGTTAAAATGGAAAATTACGGGGCTCCTGGGTGGCTCAGTCGGTTGGGCGTCCGACTTCGGCTCAGGTCAGGATCTCACAGTCTGAGTTCCAGCCCCCGTCGGGCTCTGTGCTGACAGCTCAGAGCCTGGTGCCTGCTTCAGATTCTGTGTCTCTCTCTCTCTACCCCTCCCCTGCTCATGCTCTGTCTCTCTCTGTCTCAAAAATAAAAAAATAATAATAATTAAAAAAAAAAAAACATTTAAAAATCTTTTAAAAAATAGAAAATTACAAGATATAGTTCTTTTTCTCCCAGTTTGACAAATATTTGTTGAGTGTCTGCCGTATCCGAGACTCAGCTGGAATCCTGGGAAGGCAGAGAAAGGGGGCAGAGGTCTGAGAGTCTCGGGGCAGAAGGGACTCAAGTATTTGGGTCCATTTCTTTCTTCTTCCAGTTATGGTAATTATTACCATTAATTTTTTTTTTTTTTTAAATAATGAGACCATTTGATCAGACATCTACTCAGTGCCAGGCACTGTATTATGACTGCCCCCCTCCATGGGAAAACCGAGGCACAGAGAGTTTAAGTAAATCACTTATTAAAGTCTGTGGAAGTAGGCAACTTTGGATTTGAACTCAGGGCCTTCTCAGGGCTTTTAATGCTCTTAAAAAAAAATATATACAAGTAACGTGATTTTGCTGTATGAACACTTAAGATAATGCAGAGAAGCAAAAAGAACCCTTTCTTCCTGTTCATTTATGGGAAACTGAGGCTTTTCGGGGAGGAGGGACTAGAAAGAATCCACACAAGCCCAAAGGCCTGGTTCCTCATCCAGGATGGCTTCCAAGGTTTGTGGTTTGGAAAGGTGGTATGCGCCTGGGGCGACTGGATTCCAAGTTTTATGGTTTAAGGAGGCTGTGGGGTGAATCTTGAGGGGGGAATGAAGCAGGGGAGGGAAGGGCAAGCCTCTAATCGGGAAGGCTTGAGTAAACCAGAGTGACTATGCGTGATTGCCTTCAGTGACGGGGAGCCCTCTTGCTCCTGTTCTGACTCCCTTGTTCAGCCAGTACCAAGTCCCAGGTCCTGAGTTCAGGGCTCTTCTTATCTCTTTGAATCCTTAGAGAAAACCCGGTGAGTTACGGTTTCCAGGGCTGGAAACTGCAACTCAGAGAGGTGAAGCCACATAGCACGGGGGTGACTTGAGCCCTTTGTCATCCACCACATGTTAGCACTTTCCAGAATGTAGGGACTTATGGGAAGGTATAGGTCCTGGGCTGGCTGGGATTTAAGGCTCTCTCGTGTCAAACCAAGGGTGCGAGACCCCGGGAGACTGGGGGAATCAGGCGGACCCCGTTTCAAACTCACTCCCTGCTGCCCGGGCTGTGGGATTTTCCATTCCACCTTTTTTTTTTTTTTTTTTTGCCTGGTTTACAGTTTTATTTTTTGAACTTGAGTAACGAAGCAGCATCTTATAGGTGACACCAGCCCAGGGTTGAAAAAGAAAAAAGAAATAAGCAATTCAAAAGGGTAAACCGTCCTAAACGTCCATTTCCTCCATCCTTCCTCAGGCCCCCAGGGGCCCTCCGGCCGTGGTTAGTCTCCTGAGAAGCAGCCCCTGCCTATATCACCTCACCACCCTGTGTGCAGATGTATTTATATCCTCTCACCTTTTTTTTTTTAAACCTCTGATATGCACCACTTTATACCTTGCCTCTTCAAAAATTCAGCTTAGCTGTTTCCTCTTTAAATGAGACTAAGAACTTGGGTAGACTAGGGTACAGACAGGAGCCCCTCCGCTTAACTTGCCAAATGACCTGGGACAAGTGTCTTTACCCCTCTGTGCCCATAGTGCTTCATCTGTAAAACACGGGTAAAGCACCAGAGCCCACATCCCAAGGTTCATTGGGCAAATTGGGGCTCTGTACCTACAACAGTGTCGGGGACGCAGGCTAACCCATAAAGGTGGGCGCCTTCGTTAAGAGTTTTCCCTTTAACGATTAACCACTACTTGGCGAATGTGGCAACCGTTGCGTGTCCATTACGTGCCAGGTACATAGGTTGTGAGGACACAGCGGTGCAGGGATCTGTCAGGAAGGATCCCTGCTGAGAAACAGGGAACATGGGATGAGAGGGAGGAGTTTTTCCAGATGGAGTAGTTGAGGAGGGCTTCCCGGAAGAGGTGACATCCTAAGGGGAGACCTGAAGGAGGCGAGAACCCAGGATGAGGAAGTGCACGGGGCCGAGGCAGGAATGTGTCTGGCGTGTTGAAGGAGGGCCTGACGACTGCAGGGCTGGAACAGAGCAGTGGGGCCGGAACAGCGAGCTTGAGGGAGGGAAGGGATGAGCTCAGAGATGAACACGGACCAGACAGGCCACAGAGAGAAGTTGGCTTTTATTCTGCGGGAGCCGCGGGAGCTTCCGAGAAGAGAAGGGCCACGATCCGACTTGCGACTTGTGTTTCTATAAGATCCTTCTGCTGTTCACGGGGACGCTGTGGCCTGGAGAGGGTCAACTCCCCGCTTCTCCAGCCGGGCCAGAGACTCAGCAGGGCAAGGCTGCTTGGGAGAGCAAAGTGCAGGCAGGGTGGAGTGGCAACCATAGCCCCGGGCGCCTGGCCAGAGTCTGCCCTGGGTGTGGGTGGCAGGTGTGGGCGAGGCCTTAACCCTGCTCTGCCAGGGGCAGCGGGAGCCAGAAACAGTCCCCGAGGCCGCACTTGTCTGGAAACAGCACCTGATATTTGGGTGGGGCCCACGCAGTCTCCCCGGTGGCTACGACTGCGGGCTTGAGAGCCAGGTGGCGGGGGTTCAAGTCCTTGCTCTGCTGCTTACCAGCTGTGTGATCGAGGCCAAGTCACTCCACCTCTCTGGGCCTCCATTTATAGTCCTCACTTGCAAAATGAAGATAAAATAGTGCCCGTCTTGGCGGGCTGCCGTGGGCATAAAATGGGTGTCCCTTTGCAAAGGGCTTAGAGTGCCTGACCGGCTCTAGTGCCTGATGGGAGGGAGGCGCTGTGATTACATAAACGTGCGAGGGGGAACGGGGGGCTCAGCTTCCTGGCCTAGGAACCGGGGCCTGGGCCTGCTGAGGGGCTTTCCCTGCCCTGTCTTTTACAACGTCAGCGTCACGCCCCAGCCCCCAGCCCTGGCAGAGGCAGAACCATTGCCAAGTATAATTTATCTCCCCGGAAACCCCTGACCACCAACTTCCTCTTTTCAGGAAAAAGTCTGCTGGGGGTGGGGTGGGGCGGGGTGGGGACCAGTGCTTCCCTCTGGTCTGTGTGTGACCTTGGGCAAGTCACTTCCCGTCTGGGAGCCTGAGTTCCCTCACTGGGGGAGGGGGCATGGAACCTCTCCAGGACTGATGGGGGCTCCGGGGAGATGTGGCCGTCTGACTCCCCAGGGGTGTCCGTTCAGGGTGTCGTGAAAGGGATGCTGACAGTTACTAAGCACTCAGTACGTGCCGGGCACTCTGCCAAGGGCTGTCTGTGCCCAGACTCGTTTACTCCTCCCACTGCCCCGGGAGGTGGGGACTGTCATCTCCCCAGTTTGCAGGCAAGGAAGATGAGTACCTGGGTGGGAAGGTGCTGGCCTGAGTCACATGGAGTAGGCGTCTCAGGGAGCATTTGAACCCACGTCTCTGAATATCAGATCCTGAACTCAGAACCGGTGTCCTGACTCCTCCCTGCCAAAGCTGAGTCAGATGTCACTTCCTCCAGGAAGTCGTCCCTAACCCCCAGGCCAGGGCGGGTGCTCCTTCTGAGCACCCCAAGCCTGGCCTTGGGGCTGGCACTGTCCCTGGACAGGACTGTCTACTGCCCTAGAGGGTGGGGCCGGGCCTGTCTGGATCACTGCCCAAGACATAGGCTTGAGAGAACAGGGAGCGTCTGCTGATGGCGGCTGGTGCCCGGGGCCGGATGGATGGGGCGGAAGAGCCTGGGATCTAGCGTCCATGTTCCGCCCACTGCAGACCTCACCCTTCCCCTCCCTGAGCCTCCGCTTCCTCCCCTGACCTGAGCCGGGGAGTGAGGGCGGTGGGGGAAGGGGGGTGGTCAAGCACCCTGGCAGAGACAGGGAAACCGAGTCTGAGAGCACCGGGCGGGGGCTGGTCCCCAGTGCTGTGCAGAGCTCCTGCCGGGTCCCCCCTGTCCTGCTTCTCCTGAGCCCCCGTGTCCAACTCTTACCCGCTCCCCTGAATCTCCGTCCGTCTGTCTCGGACTGTCTGCCTGTCTCTCCTCACTCACTAGGTGCTTGTCTGTCTCTTTCCCCAGCCCCTGTCTTCCCATTTGTTCCCTCCGCCTGTCTCTCTGTCTCTGGCTCTCCCTCCCTCACCCGTCTCCCCACATCCGTCAGTACATTTGTCTCTTGCCGTCTATCCGTCTGACTCTTCCTCTCCCTCACATTCCCAGTTGGCCTCTTTGTCTGTCTCCCTTCCACTCAGTCTGTCTCTGTCCCACCTGTCTGCTTCTCTCTCTCAGTCTCTGCCTCGGTCTCCCTGCAGGCCTGTCTCCCCCTCATACGCCGTGAATCTCCAAATCTCCCCGGGAGACCCCGATGGAGGTGACCAGCCCGTGGAGGGTGGGGCCCGTGCTCGGCTGTGCTAACCTGCCCTTCTCCTTCCTTCCCCCCCGCACCCCGCAGTGAGACCGTGATCTGCTCCAGCTGGGCCACCGTGATGCTTTACGATGACACCAACAAGCGATGGCTGCCGGCAGGCACGGGGCCCCAGGCTTTCAGCCGCGTCCAGATCTACCACAACCCCACGGCCAACTCCTTCCGGGTTGTCGGCTGGAAGATGCAGCCAGACCAGCAGGTGAAGCCTCCGCCTCCCTCTCCCTCTTCCTGTGCGGGCTCTGCCCCCCACCGCTGCCCCCACCATCCTCACCCGCCTTTCCCCTCCTGCCAAGGTGGTCATCAACTGTGCCATCGTCCGGGGTATCAAGTATAACCAGGCCACCCCCAGCTTCCACCAGTGGCGCGACGCTCGCCAGGTCTGGGGCCTCAACTTCGGGAGCAAGGAGGACGCAGCACAGTTCGCCGCGGGCATGGCCAGCGCCCTCGAGGCATTGGAAGGTTCGAAACTGGGCAGAGGGGACCGCTGAGCCCTGCCACTTTACCGCTCTCAAATTAGCCCCATTTTTTAAATGTTTATTTATTTATTGTTGAGAGGGCGAGCGCGCACAAGCCGGGGAGGGGCAGAGAGAGAGAGAGAGGGAGGCACAGAATCAGAAGCAGGCGCCAGGCTCCGAACTGTCCACACAGAGCCCCACCCGGGGCTCGAACCCACACACCGTGAGATCACGCCCTGCGCTGAAGTCAGATGCTCAACCGACTGAGCCCCCCAGGCGCCCCAAATTAGCCCCATTCTCATTCATTGCTAACTCACCGCTACCGTGGAGATTCTACGGTGAGGATTTTGCACAGGCCCCTCTGTGCCCCATGTGCACCCATGTGTAAAACGCGCGACTCCCAGGTGACCGCCTCCCCGATCAAGACGGAGATACTTCCAGGCCCCAGAAGGCTCCCTGTGCCCTTTCACTAGGTGCCCATTGTAGTGATACGTCATCGGTTTTCTGGCATCGCTATGAAGAAAAAGACCTCCGATCAGTGTGAAACGTGGACCTGCTCTCCCCCCCCCCGCCCCCCCCGCCCCAGGCGTGTAGGTAGACGCGGGTTCCAGTTCAGCTGGGGTGGGGCCTGTGCCCCTGCATTTGTAGTAAGCGCCCCGGTGAATATGGGGCTGCCAGTGCACAGACAATACTCTGAGGAGTAGGGCTTGAGGAGACCGGCGTCCGGGGTGGCCACCGTGGCACTTCAGATACCCCGATGGCAGAGGGGTTCGCTTCCCGGGGCAACCTCAGTGCCAGCGGGGGAAGGGGTTGCCCGTCTGGGGGCACAGAAAAAGATGGTGGGTGGTTCAGGTTGTGGGAACCAGAGGCTTGGAGGCGGGTGAGGAGGAGGCTCTCGACCTTTCTGGGAAAGGCATTCTCGGGCTGGGGTCTGAGTGGCGGTGACGGTGGTTAAAAACCTGGACGCTGGAATCAGCCCGAATTGGCGGGGTTCATGCAAACTCTGGTCCGCAAGACACGGGGTAGGTGACGGCCCCATGGGCATCGCTGCCCTCGCTGGGCATCATCAGAGCACCCGGCTCGAACCAGTTCTGTCAAGGGAGGCTGGTGGGGGGACCTTTAACCCACACCCGAGCCCGAGGGTCGGGGTCCTGGAGGAAGAAGGAAGCGAGAGCCTCCGGGCGAGATTCCTGGGAGAGCTGAGCGAGAGAGCTGCTGGGTGGGGCCGAGTTCCAGGGTTGACTCACCACCCTTTCCACTCTCACCTTCCAGGAGGGGGGCCTCCGCCACCGCCACCACCAGCAGCACCTTCCACCTGGTCTGTCCAGAACGGTCCTGCCCCAGAGGAGGTGGAACAGCAGAAAAGGTGGGGCCAGCCCCTGGGTGGGGAGCCTTACCACTACCAGCGTTCTAGGATGTTCCAGAACCCCTGACTCCCAGAGTCCGGCACTCTCCAACTTTGTTTCCCCAGTGTTCCTACTCCCAGGGGGCTAAGAATGAAGGGCTTTCAGAAAACCCCACCTCCTGGAGAGTTCGAGCAGTTCCCACACCCAGAGTTGCAGCACGTTCTGACCCCGTCAAATCCTGGTCCCCACATTCCCAGAGTCCACAAGTCAGTCGTTTTAAAAGATCTTGGGCATTTTGCGATTCAAACGTTCTTGACGGTCTGATGACTAGAAGCCTCGCCTCTTGGTCTCCCTGTCCCTGCCCTTCCCCCCAACTCTTTCCTGGGCCCCCAGGGGAGGAAGGCAGTCAGCCCCCCCCACTGGAGACCTGAGAGAGAAGCCGGGAGGTTGCTGGCCATCCTCGGGGACCCCGAGTGATAGCAGCTCTGTCGCCCCTTCTCAGGCAGCCCCCGGGCCCGCCGGAGCACATGGAGCGCCGGGTCTCCAATGCAGGTGAGTGCTTGGTGGTGGCCTTGGGGGGACGTGGAGGTGGGACTCCCCAGAGGAGGGGGGTGGGCCAGCTGGACAGCGAGGGACGAGGCTTCTCTCTTAGCACCCTCTTTCTCTGTTTCTTTCAGGAGGCCCACCTGCTCCTCCAGCTGGGGGGCCGCCCCCCCCTCCAGGACCTCCCCCTCCTCCGGGTCCCCCCCCACCTCCTGGGGTGTCCCCCTCAGGGGTCTCGGCCGCAGGGCATGGAGCAGGGGGAGGCCCGCCCCCTGCGCCCCCTCTCCCCACAGCACAAGGCCCCAGTGGTGGCGGAACTGGGGCCCCCGGCCTTGCGGCCGCCATTGCCGGAGCCAAACTCAGGAAAGTCAGCAAGGTGAGGGGGCCAGGTCCCGCAGGATGTGGGGTGATGGGGCCCTGATGGGATAATGGAATGAGGCCAGAGTTGCCTGGGGGAGGGGGGGGTGGGGGGCTGTCACAGGAGGGCTGGGGGGGGGGTGGCAAGAGGCCTGCGCATAAAGCCCCTTCCTCTTTGTAATTTCTCCAGCAGGAGGAGGCCTCAGGGGGGCCCTCAGCCCCCAAAGCAGACAGCGGCCGGAGCACGGGCGGGGGGCTGATGGAAGAAATGAACGCCATGCTGGCCCGGAGGTGAGCCTGAGCCTGGAGCCTGGAGCAGTCAGTGCCTTGGAAAGCTCTGGGAAGGCGTCCCGAGACCAGCAGTCATCACCTGGAGATTCCAGTTCAGTAGGGCCGGGTTGGGGGAGGGCTCAGATTCCCAATGCGTTTGTTTCTTTGGGTGAAAGTTCCCTCTTTGACAGCCAGGTTTGGGATCTCATGCTGGAGATTCCATTCTCCTGAGATGGCTGAGGTTTGCAACCACCCAGGTAGCCTCTAGAATGTTCTAAAACCCAGAATTCTAGGACCTCAGGAGGTCTCCCCTTAGGAGATCCTGCCTGGGCATGTTGGACACTCAGATTCCTAGAATCCCAAGCAGCGGAAGACAGAGAGCCCTCCACCCTTAGCGCGTTGTGCTTCCCAGATGGGAGCAGTGTAAGGCCCGCACCCCAGCTGGAGAACAGCGCTCTCTTTAACTTCTAAAACTCAAGTTTTAGAGAATTCCAGAACTCTACGCCTTAGAATCCACCTTTCTAGAACTCTGGTTAAGAACTACCGAGTGGCTGAGGGAGGGCTGAAGCCATCTGTTTTTGCCTGTCCCTCCTGCAGAAGGAAAGCCACACAAGTTGGGGAGAAACCCCCCAAGGATGAATCTGCCAATGTGAGTTAGGGGCTCTTCCTGCCACGTGCACCTTAGGCTGTACCATTCGGGTAGGGATACTGGGGAGGGCGGTGGGGGTGTGCTAGGAATGGGCGGGGTTTGAAGCTGGAGGAGGAGAACGAGCCGCCCGTCTCATGACAGTTTTATTTCCCACCAGCAGGAGGAGCCAGAGGCTAGAGTCCCAGCCCAGAGTGGTGAGTGAGCCGGTCCGGCCACAGGAGCTATGTGTCAGGATGCCCTGTTCTCACCCGGAACGCCCCTCCCGCCCCCTCCCCTCCATGGGGGAGTCTGTGCCAACACTGCTGGGGATTGTGGTCTCCGGAGACGTTTCTTTGAACAGGGGCTGATGAAGCTAGGGGGTGGAGATTGAGGCAGGACCTTCCTTGCCCCTGATCTTCCCGGTTCATTGTCTTTCCCCCAGAATCTGTGCGGAGACCCTGGGAAAAGAACAGCACAACCTTGCCAAGGTGGGCCATCAATGCTGGGGCCCCATCCCCCCGGAAATAGTCGGATTTGCCCACTTTGTAGGAAGGAACACCATGTGACCCTTGGAAGGGGAAGCAGGGGAGACGGACCCCCTCTCTAACCTCATTTCTATTCCAAACCACACCGACTCGCCTAGGATGAAGTCTTCTTCTTCTGTGACCACTTCTGAGGCCCACCCCTCTACGCCCAGCTCCAGTGATGAGTCAGACCTGGAGAGAGTGAAACAGGTAGCTCAGGGGAGGGGCCAGGGGTGAGAATCGGGGGCTAGAAAGGGGCCACGGGAAGACAGGAGATCTGGGTCCAAACGCTGCCGCTGGCCTGCCCTGTGATTCCATGATAAAGCCTCTGAAGCCTCCGTTTTCCAATCCGAGACATGGAGGGATTCAATCAGGTCGGGAGGACACTGGAACCACAGCCTCCTCTGCCAGTGCCCGGACAGACCTTACTAATCTATCACTGCGCTCCTTCCTGAGGAGTACCCAGAGTCCTTTCCAGCACACCAGCCCCAGCCATCCGTCACCAACTGGAATTGGCAGGAGACTGGAATGTATTTGCCAACCCCGGTACTGGATGTCCTCCAGTACTTTTCATCTGGCTCCAAGGATCCAGAATTTTCCCCTAGAATTCTCCAGTCACTCTATGGCTTTATCAGTGATGTCATTGTGTGTGTGTGTGTGTGTGTGTGTGTGTGTGTGTGTGGGTGGGGTGTGGGTGTGGGTGTGGGTGTGGGTGTGGTCCTTGAACCTTATTCCTCGGGCCCTTCAGTCATTAAGAAAGGGAGGATTCATTTCTACAAGTCCAGGTACCCTTCCTGACTGGTTACACCCCATTATTTCCAGGAGCTTCTGGAAGAGGTGAGGATGGAACTGCAGAAAGTGAAAGAGGAAATCATTGAAGGTGAGGCGGTTTTTTAAATTTGAAATGTCTATTTTGGAGGCATCCCTTGCAGAGAGCCCTGTTCTGGAAGGGAAGGGGGAAGAGGCTCCGCCCCTGACCTCTGCCCCTTGTTTCCTTCCAGCATTTGTCCAGGAGCTGAGGAAGCGGGGTTCCCCCTGACCACAGGGCTCCCGAAAATCCCGTATGTCCTTTCTGCACACCCCGCCTGTCACCCTGCTTTCCCTGCCTCAACTTGACTTGGAATTGGCTGAAGACTACACAGGAATGCGTCGTCCCCGCTCCCCATCCTACTTGGAAAATTCCAAGGGGGTGTGGCTTCCTTGGCAACGTGCCCACACCCATACTGGCTGCTGATTGGCTGGGGAGGCCCCCACCCTTTGCTCCCTTTGGTCCTTCCCCTCTCCTTGGGGCTGGTTCCTCCGCTGGGGATGTACCAATGAACCCCACAGTAAGGGGGGAGGAAGGAGGGAATCTCACATTCCCTTGTTCTAGATTCACTTTAACGCTTAATGCCTTCGAATTTTTGTTTTTTTTTTTAAGAAAAAAAAAAATATATATATATATTTAGGTTTTTTGGGGGGAAAGGGAAATTTTTTTCTCTTTGGTTTTGATAAAATGGGGTATGGGGAGTTTTTAAATGCTGTGCCCCAGGCTTGTCCCATTTGGGGCAGCTATTTAAGGGGGGGGGTGTCCCACCAGGCTGGGGGCACCTCCACCCCCCACCCCAGGGAACTCCCTTCCCTTTGGCTCCTTCCCCTTTTCTATGAGGAATTAAGATGCTGTAACTTTTTGGAACCTCAGTTTTGTTTTGTTTTGTTTTGTTTTTTTATTTGGGTAGGTTTTGGGGGCCAGGCCATTTTTACCCCCTGGGGAAAATAAAAGGAGGGAGAAAGGAAAAGGGGAGGAAACCTCCCCTCTCCCACCTTCACCTTTAGCTTCTTGAAAAATTGGCCCCTACGGAATAAATCTGCCAGTTTTTATAAATGCTAAGGTTTCTGGAGTGATTTGAAGGGCCGCTCTGATGAAGACGGGGATGTGCCCCTCCCCCAGCAAACTCCCTTCCCCTCCTCTTCCTCCTTCCCACCCTGCACCTGTTCCGGTTCCCACGGGGCTCCTGCAGCCTGGGTGGTCTCGATACCCTCTCAGCCTCCTCCTGTCCCCAAGCCTCTTCTGGGCTGCCTCCTCATTCCTTTCCCCCCTGCACCAAACAGTTCCGTACCGTAGAGAAAGCTAAGCATGGTCCTTCACTGACTGTGTGGCATCGGGCAAGTCCCTTGGCTACCCCTGGGCCTCAGTTTCCCCATCTGGGAAAGGGCTTACGGGATGACTCTGCCCTTCCTGTGGGACTCCTCCCAGCTTCTCTCCTAATTTCAGTGAGCCTTGTACCCATTTTGTAGATGTACGTCATGGTTCTCTGACACATTCTTAAAGATGACTTCTTTACCCCAGAGCTCCTTTAATTATAAAATATTTACAGTCTTGAAAAAAAATAGAACTCGGAAGTCACAGAGCTCACACACACCCCCTTCAGTGGTTCAATGGGTTGGCAGGGGGTAGGTGGGGTAGAAAACCCTGCCTGGTTGGAATATTCCATTCGGATGGGGGTGGGGGACTTCAGAGCTGAGGGGCAGGTGGTCCCACTGCGTGAAGGAGGGTGAGGGTGGGCTGGGCGATCAGTCTAAAGGCAAGAAGGAAGAAGGAATCCCTGAGTACTTGAGAGCAGGCTTGGATGGGATGTGACAAGTGACCCATGTAGCAGGGGACTGGGTGGGTCCCTATGAAGGGCTAGCAGGGAAGGACAGTGGAAAAGGACAACAGGAGGTCCAGAACTTCAGGTACACAGAGCCTTAGACCGACACAGAATGGCCCATCCCCAGGCAGGACCAATTTTTCTGTCCCAGAGGACCAAGTCCTGTTGGAACAGACCACAGGCGGTGGGGAGACCCTGTACCATGGGTTATGCCGCAGACTAAAGTGGGGGGTATCTGTTGGAATGATCCACTTGAGGGGGTGACCTGCTGAGGTACGAGTGGTTGGTGGACTGAAGGCAGGAGCCACAGGGTGACTCACTGGGCAGAAGGCCCTCCAAGACCCATCCTTCTCTGTCCCCTCCAAAGTGAGGTAGATGGAAAGTGACCGGGTCTGTAAACCCACTGGGAGCTTGCATTTTCTTTACAACGGTCTGCACCAATGAAGAAGGGGGAAAGGGCGTTCTGGTGAAATGGATGGGGGGGGGGGGGGGGACCCTACTCAGATAAGTGGAAGTGTGACAGAATGAGCTGGCTCGGTCCATGTGTCCCGCCGGCCCACCTAGTAGCGGGTGGGTGGGATCCAATGGGACACGATCTCTTTCCATTACAGAGTATTAAACCCGTGGACTGGGCCTGGAGGTGGGGGGTGGGGGAGAGAGATGGCGGGGGGGGGTGGGGGGAGGATAGGACAAAGGGACTCCTGTTGGAACAGAGTCCCTGTGGAAGGTACCTCCGGCCAGGTTAGTAGGGAGGCGGCCAGGTTAGTAGGGAGGCGGCCGACCAAAAAAGCCTGGCTGGATCAGCCCCAGTCCAGCCTCCCTTCCGCCCCGAAAGGGACCAGGTGGAATCAGCTGGGCAGGTTCCTCAACGGACCGTGTGGACAGAAGGCCATGTCAGAGTCGTCACAGCCCCGACAACAGCCACATCGAAGACCGGGGCCCTACAGTCCCCTATTCCTCGGGCGTCGCTCGGGGGGCGGACGGCGGGTCCCGGGCGCAGAGCCCGGCGCGCACCTCTCGCATCTGCGCCTGCAGCTCCTCCAGCGCGCTCTGCGCAGGCGCCGCGCGCACCTGCTCCTGCAGGGCCTCCAGCGCCAGCGCCAGGTGGCCCACCTCGTCCCGCATCGCCTCCCAGGCGGCCTGCCGCTCGCTCCTCTTGCGACGCTGGTGCGCCTGGTGGCGCCAGTACTCCAGCACCAGGCAGCCGCCGGCCACGAGGAAGACGGTGGCCTCACCCAGCAGCTCGGCGCCCAGCTCGGCGGCCGCGTCCTCATTGAGCGGCTTGACGGCTTCCGCCCTGAAGCCCATGAGGCGCATCTTGGCCCGCATCTCCGCCCAGTGGTACACTGCGGGGGGAAGAGGGGTGAAGGATCTTTGGCCGCGGAGCCGCTGCAGGCCCCGCCCCTCGACGCCTCGGCGTCCCGGCCGGAGCAATGGGGACGCGGCCGCCGGCGCCAGGGAGTGGGCGCCTTAGAGACCGGCGCCGGGCCGGGTCAGTTAGCGGGCCTGGGGCGGCCCGGAGGGCATCTTCCGAAAGCTTCCAGTAGATTCTGGCAAGCAGCCGGGGCTGAGAAAGGCCGCCCCGGAAGGGCCGTCCGGAGCGGGGGCCGCACCTCTAGGGGGAGGGAGAGGACAGAGCCCGGGCAGAGGTAAAGCTGGCTCCTTGAGCGCGTTCCCAGTGCCCCCGAGGGCCAGCCAGGCTCCCTCCCGCCTCCCCCTAAGGTGGCGCGGCCACTTCTGAGCTCCCGAGGTGTGTTCGCTGTGGGGTTTGGGACTTCAAAAGGAGCTCGGGGCTTGAGCCACAGGCTGTGCCCACAACGTCTTTACCTGATCACTTATTCATGTGAGTGAGGAGTATCAGCATTGTCACCGTTTGGAAACGCAACGCAAGCGTAGACTTGGTGCGGAAACGCGGGTCACCCTAGGGGTGATTATTAGCCATCCACAGACCGAGGGACTGATGGGGGGAAAGACGCGTCCTCGGGCTCATTACGAAATGAATTTCTGAAAACGTCCTATACATCACGTCGGGCAACCATCCTCCGGAGCAGCCACGCTGACCTGGTTGCCTTTCCTTCCTTTTAGTTAGAAGAATAACATAAGGACGTGGCGGGCGTGGTGCTTGGGGGCGGGGGGTGGGGGATGATTTCAGCAACATGGAAGGGGGTGCACTGAAAAACAGAGAAGTCCACCTTCCCTTCCTCCGGCTTCAGGCCTGCTCTTAACCACTTCTGGTCTTTTCTGCATTTATTGCTTCCAGTTTAACCCCATGATGCCAAATAACAAGCTTACACCTCCATTTCTTGATGTGCTAAGTTGACTTTTCAAAAAACGATTGTGTTTTCAGGGGCACCTGGGTGGCTCAGTCGGCTAAGCCTTCCACTTCGGCTCAGGGCACGGTCTCATGGTTCAAGGGCTCCAGCCTCCGGTTGGGTTCTCTGCTGTGGGCACAGAGCCCTCCTCAGATCCTCTGTCCCCCTCTCTCTTTCTGCCCCTCCCCTGCTCCAGTGCACACGTGCTCTCTCTCAAATATAAAATAAAATAAAATAAAATAAAATAAAATAGAATAAAATAAAATAGGGGCACCTGGGTGGCTCAGTTGGTTAATTGTCCGACTTCAGCTCAGGTCACCATCTTGCAGTTCATGGGTTCAAGACCCGCGACGGGCTCTGTGCTGACAGCCGGGAGACTGGAGTCTGCTTCAGATTCTGTGTCTCCCTCTCTCTCTCTGCCCCTCCCCAACTCTCCTGCTGTCTCTCTCTCTCTCTCTCTCTCTCTCAAAAATTGAATAAACATTAAAAATTTTTTGAAAATAAATAAAATAAATGTTTCCGTTTTTCTGCTGCCACCCATCCATTATGTGACTTTATAACATATTCTGCATCCCGTACTTGCCCCTGTCAATTTTTACAAGCGATTTTATTTACTTGTTTGTTTTGCGGGGGAGAAAGAGTGCGTGTGTGGGGGCGCAAGTGCGGGGTGGGGCAGAGAGAGGGGGAGAGAGAGAATCCCAAGCAGGCTGCCCACCACCGGCACCGAGCCTGACCCAGGGCTCGAACTCATGAACCGTGAGATCGTGACCTGGGCCAAAATCAAGAGTCAGTGGCTTAACTGACTGAACCACCCAGCCGCCCTTACAAGTGATTTTAATTTAATTTTTGACTGCTTACTGGCAGTCTTGGTAATTGTAAATAAGATATACCTATTTCTGAACTTCCAGGCGAATATACCTGTAAGTACATTAACAGGCCTACCCTGTCCTGTACTCCTGTCCTGGTTGTTATGCCCCCCCCTCCCGGAACTTGCAGCTGGTGTCAGAAGGAAGGGTCTGGATGAGCCCCTAACTTTGCACATCTTAGGCCTTCCCTGCTCTCCTTGTCCCTGTTAACATCTTCTGGAGCACAGCCCAAGTCTGAGGCGCCAGCTGCAGTGACCCTCATCGCCTCTAGATGTCACTGTCCTGGTTCCCATCCCTCCTATTCCTTCCACATTCCGGGAGCTTTCTTTAACTTCTCTATCAGTTTCAGAGGTTCTTGGCAAACATATTTGTATCTATGAAGCCTTTATATAGCCTTCCTTTATTTAAAAAAAAAAAATGTTTTATAGAAGATCCAGACATGCAGACAAGTTTTCGAGTCTCCACTCAGCTTTATCACCTCTGTGACCTGGTAAGTGAACCAAGTGAGAATTCTGAGAATGTGGGCCCAGCGATGCCCAAATCCAGGCAGGAAGTGTCTCTCCTGGGGCCTTCCTCATAGTTTTTTCCTTCCCTGCAGCCCCTGCCCTGCTCCAGGCCTCTCCTCTCCCACCCTTACCTCCTCCAAGGCCCCACAAGGTAGCCTTTTTTTTTCTTTTTTAGGTTTATTTATTTATGTTGATCTTACTCTTATAGTTTGTAGATTCTTTAAACTGTATGTATCTACTTATCTGAAAATAAGAACCATTTTTTCCTTCCCACTTCTTTTGCCATTTATTCCATGACTCTTTTGAGACATCAAGGAAGAAAGTATGATATTGCTGTAGAATTCTATCAAATTAAGGAAGCCCCCTCTATTCTTAGTTTTCAGAGAGTTTTTTTTTTAATCATGAGTGGGTGTTTACTTTCTTTTTTGTTAAGCTTCTTTTTAAGTTTAGTGTGTGTGTGTGTGTGTGTGTGTGAGAGAGAGAGAGAGAGAGAGAGAGAGCAGGGGAGAGGCAGAGAGAGAGGGAGGCATAGAATCCGAAGCAGGCTCCAGGCTCTGAGCTGTCAGCACAGAGCCCACCCTGGGGATCGAACTCACAGACCGCGAGATCATGACCTGAGCCGAAGTTGGCACTTAACTGAGCCACCCAGGCGCTCCTCATTCATAAATCTAAAGAAACAGTCCCTTAAAGGTAAGGGCTCCAAATGGAAACTCAGCCTAAAATGGAAGGGAAGGGAATTTTCTGTCAAAATCTGTAAGTTAAACCGTGGTTGTCAAGCACATAGTTAACAACGAAACCAGCAAAAACAGTGAAATCACTCATGTTTGCTTTCCTGGCAGTGTCTTCCATCCACAGGCAGGCTTTTGCCAACACACCAACAATTCTGAAATACTTCACTACTAATAAATGTCATAATTTCAAAAATAAAAAATAAAAAGAATGAGTGAGCTATATACATTTCGACACAGAAAAGTTGCCAAAACATAACGTGCGGTGAAGAAATACATACAAGTCCTGAAAGACACATAAAGTGTGATTAAAAACAAGAACATGCATTGACTTCGGACGCATGCAGATCTAGGAAAAGTATAAAGTCTCACATGGAATTATACTCAGCATCGTCAGGACAGATGGTGGAGGAGGGAGGGAGAACTGATGAGGCTTTGGTTTTATTTTCTACAAAATGGGGAGGAGCACCTGGCTGGCTTGGTCGATAGAGCATGCAACTCTTTTTTTTTTTAGGTTTTATTTATTTATTTTGAAGAGAGAGATGGAGTGCGTGAGCTGGGGAGGGGCGCAGGGAGAGGGAGAGACAGAATCCCAAGCAGGCTCTGCATAGTGCCAAGCTCAAACTCATGAATGCAAGATCATGACCTGAGCCGAAATCAAAAGTTGGCTGCTCAACCGACTGAGCCACCCAGGCACCCTTGAGCGTGGGACTCTTGACCTTGGGGTTGTGAGTTCGAGTTCCACGTTGGGTATAGAGATTACTGAAAAATAAAATCTTAAAAAAATTTTTTTTTAAAAAACAAACCCAACATTAGGAAGATAAATAACCCAATTAAAAGGAGCAAGAGGTGGGGCGCCTGGGTGGCTCAGTCCATTGAGCATCCGACTTCGGCTCAGGTCATGATCTCACAGTTTGTGAGTTTCAGCCTCTGCCTCGGGCTCTGTGCTGACCGCTCAGAGCCTGGAGCCTGCTTCAGATTCTGTGTCTCCCTCTCTCTGTCCCTCCCCTGCTCGCACTCTCTGTCTCTCTGTCTCTCAAAAATAAACATTAAAAAAAATTTTTTTTAAAAAGGAGCAAAAGCTTTGAAAAGAGACATCTCACCAAAGACATACAAATGGCCAATAAGCACATGAAAAGATGCTCAACTTATTAGTCATTAGAGGAACACAGATCAAAACCACAAGGAGATACCATTTCACACCTACTAGAATAACTATAATAGATACAACAACAACGACAAAGCCAATAGCTTTCAAGGTTTCAGAGCAAAAGGAACTCTCACGTACCTCCTCCAGTGGGAACGTCAAATCGTGCGGCCACTTTGGAAAGCAGTGTGGCAGTTTCTTAAAAAGTTAAACATCAATTTACCATAAAACCCAACGAACCCACTCCCAGGTATCTACGCAAGAGAAATAGCATACGTCCACGTGCATGTGCCCAAATGTTCGCGGTGGCGTCTATTCACAAGAGCCAAAAAGAGGAAACAACCCAAGTGGCCATTGATTGGCGAATGGATGAACAAAATCTGGCGTATTTATACAGTGGAATATTATTAATACATAAAAAGGAGGGTGAAGCAGTGATCCATGCTCCAACATAGATGAATCTTGAAAACATTAGGCTGAGTGAAAGAAAACAGACACAAAAGGCCACATAGTGTATGATTCCTTTTATGCAAAATGTTCAGATCAGGGAAATCTATAGTAGATTAGTGGTGGGGGGGTGGGGAGTAGGGGTGTGGAGGGTGGGGGATAAAGGTATGGAGGGTGGGGGGTGTAGGGGGTCGAGGGGGTAGGGGGTGACTGCTAATGGATACGCGGGATCTCTTTAGAATGACAGAAATATTCTAAAATTGAATTTTGGTAATGGTTGCACAGCTATGTAAATTTACTAAAAATAATAAAAGAGTCCACTGGAAACAGGAACTTTATGGCGTGTAGATCCTACCTCAATAAAGCTGTTTAAAACAACAAAACAAAACACCAGAGTCTCAGAGCATCTCCCGTTGAGACTGGCAGATCCCGTCGTGAGCCGGGGTCTCGCACTGATGACAGAGGCTCCCTGCTGAGCCCGAGCAGGACCCTGGCCAAGCAGCCGTGGCCTCAGGAATGAATGCTGGTATTTGTGGGGTGTTCGGCTTGCCAAAATCTAAGATGCGCCCCTGCCGTCAGCCAGGAACGGCGTGTAAACTGGAGAATCCCATGACTTCCCCAAATGGGGATTACTGTTCTGCCACAGGCACGGGGCCCGAGGCCAGCAGCTGGGGCCGCCATCGTGGCCACACGATGTCCCCAGGGACCCAGGCTCCCTCTCCAGCCTTACCTCCCTCGTTATGGGGCTCTTAGTCACATGCCCAAAAGATGCCCGAGGTCGCTCTGGGCACCCATATCCTCCTTCTAGGCAGTAGGCAGGGCAGGGGTGGTCACAAAGCATGTGCATCTGAGCCGTCCCTTTTTAGGAGGGAGCCACTGGATTTCCTGAAAACCCCAGAGAGTAGATTTCCCCTTTACTGCAGGGGAGCCCAATATTCCTGGCTGGCTACATGGTTACACCCAATCAAACTGGGGTTCTCATGACGGAGAAGCGGGGGGCGGGGGGGGATGGTGACTTAACATGGGACAAGAGTGCCTGCCAAAGTGAGTGCCGCTGGGGGGACCTGGCCTCTCTTTACAGCCACCAGAAGAGTCTTTGCTGCTCTCCCACCCTGGCAACCAGCTCTCAGGCTCACGGGCCAGGCTCAGTCACCTTGCTCCCTCTCCGGACCTGAAATCTTGAGCAAGGCTTCAAGGATGCTCCTCAAACTCCCTGAGCTACACTCACTGCAAGAAGCCAGAGAGAGGGCCCCTGGGTGGCTCGGTCGGTTAGGCATGTGACTCTTGATTTCAGCTCAGGTCCTGATCTCGTGGTCCATGGGATCAAGCCCCGCATCAGGCTCCGTGCCATCAGCACAGAGCCTGCTTGGGATTCTCTCTCTCTGCCCCTCGACCACTTGCATGCACTCTCTTTTTCTCTCTCAAAATAAATAAATAAACTAAACCTAATGGTTTGTTGCTCACAGAAACAGTCCTGACGCTTTAAAATGAACACATGTCGGACTTCAAACTGTATTACAAAGCTGTCATCATGAAGACAGTACGGTACCGGCACAAAAACAGACACTCAGATCAATGGAACAGAATAGAGAACCCAGAAATGGACCCACAGGCGTATGGCCAACTAATCTTTGACAAAGCAGGAAAGAATATCCAATGGAATAAAGACAGTCTCTTCAGCAAGTGGTGCTGGGAAAACTGGATGGCGACATGCAGAAGAATGAACTTGGACCACATTCTTACACCAGACACAAACATAAACTCAAATGGATGAAAGACCTAAATGTAAGACAGGAAGCCATCAAAATCGTCAAGAAGAAAGCAGGCAAAAACCTCTTCGACCTTGGCCGCAGCAACTTCTTACTCAACGCGTCTCTGGAGGCAAGGGAAACCAAAGCAAAAATGAACTATTGGGACCTCATCAAAATAAAAAGCTTTTGCACAGCGAAGGAAACAGTCAGCAAAACTAAAAGGCAGCTGACGGAATGGGAGAAGATATTTGCAAATGGCATATCAGATAAAGAACTCATCAAACTCAACACCCAAAAAACAAATAATCCAGTGAAGAAATGGGCAAAAGACATGAATAGACACGTCTCCAAGGAAGACATCCAGCTGGCCAACCGACACATGAAAAAATGCTCCACATCACTCATCATCAGGGAAAGACAAGTCAAAACCACAATGAGATACCACCTCCCACCTGCCAGAATGGCTAATATTAACAACTCAGGCAACAACAGATGTTGGTGAGGATGCGGAGAAAGAGGATCTCCTTTGCATTGTTGGTGGGAATGCAAGCTGGTGCAGCCACTCTGGAAAACAGTATGGAGGCTCCTCAAAAAACTAAAAATAGAACTACCCTGCGACCCAGCAATTGCACGACTAGGCATTTATCCAAGGGATACATACAGGTGTGCTGTTTCGAAGGGACACATGCCAATGGTTGTAGCAGCACTATCGACGATAGCCAAAGTATGGAAAGAGCCCAAATGTCCATGGGTGGATGAACAGATAAAGAAGATGCGGTATATATATGCAATGGAGTATTACTCGGCAATCAAAAAGAATGAAATCTTGCCATTTGCAACGACATGCATGGAGGGTATTATGCTAAGTGAAATTAGTCAGAGAAAGACACAAATCATAGGACGTCACTCCTATGAGGACTTTAAGACACAGAACAGATGAACACAAGGGAAGGGAAGCAAAAATAATATAAAAACAGGGAGGGGGACAAAACAGAAGAGACTCATAAATATGGGGAACAAACTGAGGGTTCCTGGAGGGGTTGTGGGAGGGGGGATGGGCTAAATGGGGGAGGGGCACTAAGGAATCTACTCCTGAAATCATTGTTGCACTATATGCTAACGAACTTGGATGTAAGTTAAAGAAAATAAATTAAATAAAAATTAAAACATTAAATAAAATAAAATGACCACATGCTTGATCTATACCATTGCTGACTTTCTGGAAGTTTCCAATGGAACCTCATTCAGCGTTCAGCCCACTTTGCTCTCATCTCCGGGCCTTTGCATATGCCATTCCTTTTGCCTGTAACACTCACTCCTTCCCACACTCATCCTGAATTTTCGGGTCCTGGTTCAGAGGCCTCCTCCTGTGGGAAGCCCTTCCTGACCACCCTGGCTGAGTCCATCAACCTCTGTATGGGCTCTGCTGGCCTAGCTCCAACCGTTCTGGGTTGTCACTATCTGGGGAGGGGCCTGTCTCCTCAATCGACTGGGAGTCCCGAGAACGCAGGACCAAGAGTGTTTTGGTCATTCCGGTACCTCCAGCACCGCCTAGCATGGGCTGGGTACAGAGTGGGTGCTCGGGGAATATTTATTTATTTACTTACTTATTTTAATTTTTAAAAATGTTTGTTATTTTTGAGAGAGAGAGAGCCAGAGCGTGAACAGGGGGGGAGCAGAGAGAGAGGGAGACACAGAATCTGAGGCAGGCTCCAGGCTCCGAGCTTGTCAGCACAGAGCCTGACGTGAGGCTTGAAGTCACAGACCGTGAGATCATGACCTGAGCCCAAGTCAGACAGACGCCCAACTGACTAAGCCACCCAGGTGCCCCTTGGGGAATATTTATTAAAAACATAAATAGGGGCGTCTGGCTGGTTGTTGGTGGAGCATGCGACTCCTGACCTCAGGGTCATGAGTTCAAGCCCCATGTTGAGTGTGGAGCTTACTTAAAACATGAGAATAAATTAAAAAATAAAAGCAAACAAATGAATCCGTCAATCAATGAATAAGTAACTTCCCGACTAATTACAAAAGAGCAAAAGGCACTTTTTGAGTGGACAAACCCAGTGGTCACCACCTACAGGGAAGACACAGCATCACCCACTGAGTTTTCCTGCTGAAAACGTTCATTCTGAATCTAATCATGAAGTCAGAGTGTGGGTCGCTTTCTGCCGGACAACTGAGCTGGAAGTTTGCAAAAATCCAAAGTTATACAAATCCAAAATAGGTAGAGCTGTCCTGGATTTGAAAAGATTAAAGAGACAACGATAAAATGTAATGTGTGGGCCACGATGGAATCCTGGGTTGGGCAGAAAAAAAAATCTATAGAAGACATTTTGACATTGTTGGAGAAATTTGAAAACAAGCAGTTTCTTAGATGACATTATGCAATTATGAAGCCTTGTCTTGGTGGGGCGCCTGGGTAGCTCAGTTGGTTAAGCGCCTGACTTCGGCTCACGTCATGATCTCACGGTTCGTGAGTTCGAGCCCTGTGTTGGGCTCTGTGCTGACAGCTCAGAGCCTGGAGCCTGCTTCCAATTCTGTGTCTCCTTCCCTCCCTGCCCCTTCCCTGCTCACGCTCTGTCCCTGACTCTCTCTCTGTCTCAAAAATAAGTAAACATTAAAAAATTGAGAAAAAAAAGAATTGTCTTGGTGTATGATGGCATTTTGGATTATGTGGGAGAAGGTCCTTGTTCTTTAGAGACACACACCTAAGCCTTTTAGCGTAAAGTGCCATGACATCTGCAGACGAGTCAGTGAAAAAAAAAAAATCTGTGTATGTAGAGAGACACAGATAGAGATGTAAAGTGTTATAGACCACATGTTCGTAGGCTCCCCCAACACATACATTGAAGTCCTAACCCTAGATGGTATTTGGAGGTGGGGCCTTCGGGAGGTAATTCGGTCTAGATGAGGACATGTGGGCAGGGACCCCAGGAGGGGACTGGTGTCCTTAAAAGAGGAGAAAGAGCCCCCCCCCCCCCGGGGTTTCTCTGTCTCTCTCCACCATTTGAGCACACTGGTGAGAAGGCAGCCTTCTGCAAGCCAGGAAGTGGGACCTCACCAGGAACCGAATCTGCCAGCACCTTGATCTTGGCCTTCCTGGCCTCCAGAACTGTGAGAACATAAATGTCTGTTGTCTAAGCCCTCCAGCCTGTGGTATTTTTTTTTTTTTTTTAATAGCAGCATGATCTTAGACAAAAACATGCAGATCTAAGATATTTGAAGTGCACAGACAGGGCACACAGTGTGAACAAGTGCATTTGGGGATTCATTGCATAGTTTTTTTCCACTTTTCTGTAGGTTTGACAATTTTTCAAAAGAGATGTCAGGGAGAACTAAAATACAAAAAAAAAAAAAAAGAAAAAGAAAAAGATAAAGAAAAAGAATATATAAGGAAAATACACCAAAATGTAAATAAATGCTGATGATTTCTGCCAGGTAGGTTTTATGATGCTCTCGATTTTCAAATTTTCTCCTCTGAATACTGAGGACTTGCTCAGTTAAATGAAGGAGGAAAATCCAAAATGTACATATGATCAGATCCAACAGTGTCATTTCCCGGAATTATTCTTAAGAAACTAACAATGGGAGGGGCGCCTGGGTGGCTCAGTCAGTTAAGCATCTGACTTCGGCTCGGGTCATGATCTCACAGCTCGTGAGTTCGAGCCCCTTGTTGGGCTCTGTGCCGATAGCTCAGAGCCTAGAGCCTGCTTCAGATTCTGTGTCTCCCTGTCTCTCTGCCCCCCCACCACCACTGCTTGCACACTATCTCTTTCTCTCTCTCGAAAGTAAATTAAAACATTTAAAACAAAGGAAACTAACAACGGGATGCACAAAGATTTAGCCCAGGGTCCCTGAGGCCCAGCATGGCTCTTGGGGAGGTTCTTTCCCACTAATTGCCAGGATGGTGCCCTCCAGGGCAAGAGAGGGGCTTGCTGTGCCACTGTGTGGTGTGGGATGTGTCCATCTTCTAAGCTTAAACCTCCAGATTCGGGGTGCCTCACATTGGGTGTGGAGATTACTTAAAAAATAAATTTAAAAATTAAAATAGGGGCGCCTGGGTGGCTCAGTCGGTTGAGCGTCTGACTTTGGCTCAGGTCATGATCTCGTGGTGCGTGAGTTCGAGCCCCGCGTCAGGCTCTGGGCTGATGGCTCAGAGCCTGGAGCCTGCTTCCGATTCTGTGTCTCCTTCTCTCTCTGCCCCTCCCCCGTTCATGCGCTGTCTCTCTCTGTCTCAAAAATAAATAAATGTTAAAAAAAAATTTTAATAAAAAAAAAATTAAAATAAAGCTCAAGATCCATAGGCACGTAAGAGGGGCAGGGAGAAAACTCTGAGGTGTCTCGTACCTGGCCTCCCATCTCCTGCACGATTAAGCACCAGTTGCCCAGAGAAGTAACCTGCTCATTAACATACCTGATACAGACTTCCTTCCCTCTCTCCTTTCACTTTTCTCCAAAAGAACATCTTGTCCCTTCCCCTCAAAGAGTCAAAGGATAGCAGCAGTTCATTCTCCCTACAATTACTTTTATTTTTAAGTTTTTATTTACTTTTTCTTAGTAATCTCTACCGCCAATATGGAGCTCGAACTCACGACCTCGAGATCCAGAGTCACATCCTGCTCCATCCGAGCCGGCCAGGCGCCCGTCCCTGTAATTACTTTCTGAAGAGAGTAATAAGGGGCCATATTTGTAGGGGGAAAAAAAAAAGTAACTCAGTTGTTTAAGAGATACTGAATTTCTGCTGGGAATGATGAAAAAAGTTCTGGACAAAGACGGTGGTGATGGTTACACACAGTTGTGAATGTACTGAACGCCACTGAATTGTATACTTAAAATGGCTACAATGATCTATTTTATGTGCTGTATATTTTGTCAATTTAGCAAGAAAAGATAATTTGGTAATGAGAAACCCATGTAGGTACTGTTCTGTTTCACCCCCCAGCTGGCCAACAAGCACGGTGTACTGCCATGAAGTCCTGACAATAATCATCCAGAGTTAGTGTGGACTCCGCAGGGTAAAGGCTCAGTCCCACAAGACTGCCTGCACTCCAGGTAGCAGCCACGAGTGAGGTTCCCAAGCCACCCGCACTTCTGACCAAATGGCTACAAATTGGGGGGCTCCCACAAACCCCCTCCGGTTCGAGAACACCCTGAAAACGATCTACCTACAATTGCGGCTTTATTATAAAAGATACACAGCAGGTGAGGTGTAGGAGGGATTGCGCAGATTCCATGGGAAAAGAATGCTTTCCTTCGGGCACTCAGGCCCCTCGGGTAGGCAAGAGGAATGGCTATGTGCTTGAACCAGAAAATCAGGCTGGCTCAGTCATAATCTTATTTTAGGTATTTCCACCAGCCCCACCCAGAGTCACCTTGGTAGCATAACAAAGATCCATTGATCACTTATGAATTTAACAAAGGCTTCTGTTCGTGGTAAAACGTGAACAGATACCTTCTGTATTACCCTACAAGTGAAACATTAACATAATAATTCTGTATTACCCTACAAGCACTCAGGGAGTTACCTAACAGTCTGGTGATGGGCAAATAGAAGATACAGACTGTTTCCCCCCACGTGCTGTGGCCGCCATGTGATGCCATAGGCATCAACCAGGGGCAGCCAGACGCAGGCTGGGAGTGCCTACTCCTTATCTTCTCAGGTACAGGTCTCCCACCACGAGCCTCCTCCGGTCTCCTCCAGCTGGAGGTTCCTTCACCCTCCCTCACACCTCTCTCCCCTGGAGCTCCCTTTCTCCTGGGGCTCCCATTCCTGCACGGAAGGCTCCATCCCTCCGAAGGTGAGCACGGTGTGGGGTAAAGGGAGGTCTGGCCCCTCTGGGGTGGCCAAGCAGCCACGAGGGACACAGGATGGAAGGGATTTCTGGGGACGTTTGCGAGGCAAACGCCTCGCCAGGCGCCCCTCGCTCTCTCCATCCTTGCCCATCTTTGTCTGCTCCCAGGAGGCAGGGATGGCATCTGGGCGAAGCGGTCCTCTGTATTCTGGCGGGCACTCACTTTGGGCAGTGCCCACCAGGGAGGATGGCGATGGGAGAAAGGGCACAGTGGGGCACATCTCTCCCGTTGTGCCGCAAGGCCGCAGCCGCTCTGCCCTTGACCTACGGCTACGGTTCTTGCCCCCACTCCACTGGGATGGACTCCTGGTGCCCTTCTGAGATCTTGGGATGCTATCGGCTTTGCTGTGTCCAATCCCTGGGGGCCTTGGCATCCTCCCCTAGACCCCTTCACCCTACCCACGCCATCGTCCTGCGTTGGGCTCTCTTCAGTAACCAAAACTAACAAAGGAAACAAAAAGGGGAAGCTGGCAGGGCTCCCTAGGGCCCTCGGGGACACTCCCCATGGTGGCCATGTCTGCACATTCTGTACCTCTTATGGGGACACCCTCCCCTCCAGAACTGCTGCTGAAGCCAGTGTTCCTCTGGAGACCAGCTCACAAATGGACCTGCCTGGCGTCTGGGTGGCTCAGTCGACTGGTTGAGTGTCCGACTTTGGCTCAGGTCATGATCTCACGGTTAGTGGGTTTGAGCCCCGCGTCGGGCTCTGTGCTGACAGCTCAGAGCCTGGAGCCTGCTTTGGATTCTGTGTCTCCCTCTCTCTCCGCCCCTCCCCTGCTCATGCTGTCTCTCAAAACAAAAAAAGTTGAAAACAAACAAAAACAGCCCTCACCTGGCCAAGGGTGAAGCCCTCTCCTCTGAGACTCTTTATTGATCACTTAAAAGATGCATACAGAGCACTCTACAGGACAATCCCCACTTTGTACATATGTGTATATCTACCAACACACATACAACGCATAACTTTTTTTCTCTACACACACATGCGTGCGTGCGCGCAGAGGACGGGAAACGTGGCTAGAAGTTAACGGTGGTCATCTCTGGATAGTGGGATTACAGGTGATTTTTATCATTCCATTTTATGTTTTTCAGTGTTGGCGAGTTTTCCGTAGAGAGCCTGCTGTGGCTTGAAATGTGCAGAAAAGAATGACTGGGAAACAAAGAGATGACCGGAATGGAATGCATTTCTGTGCGGACCAGTACAGACCAGTGTCCTCGGGTCTCCGGTCACGCAGGGCCTCCTTTCCGTGCCTGCTCTCCTTTCCATGGCCCAGGCCCTCTGTAACCTGGTCGCCGACCCCTCGTTCCTGCCGCACTAAGCCACACACTCTACGAGGAACGTTAAAAAACTGTTTTTACGAATTTCCTTCTCACTCGCATCTCTGGGCCTTTGCACATGCTGTTCCCTTTGCACCCTGTCTCTCCTGGACTCTATACCCCATGCACCTTTTTCCCTTTGTTGATTTTAATCTGTATCCCTTTTCTGGAATCAACATGACTCAGCTTTTCTGAGTCCGGTGAGTCCTTCTAGCAAATCACTGAGCCTGAGGTGGTTCGGGGGACCCCCAACACCAGGAGATTCAAAGATTCAAAGACGTGGTTCTTGCAAAATCCTTCATAAGGTGCCTGGGACCCAATAAATGAGAAATGCAAGAGATTCAGTTCCTCTGTGCCTCAGTTTCCTCCTCTGCAAACTGGGGGTCATAATCATCCCATACTTATGGTTGCTTATAAGCAACCATAAGCAACCATAATTATGGATGCTTATAATTTGGGGTGAAGGAGCTCTTCCTGAACAAGGGAGGGAAAGTAAGAGCCATAAAAGAAAAGATGAGAAAACCTGGTTTATCAAAACTAAAAAACAAAAACAAAACCAAAAAACTTTTGTAGGACAAAAGACACCCTAAACAAGCATTAGGGACAAGGAATGCAGGCATTTCTCAAAGGAATTCGAGTGTCCAATAAGCAGCTGAAAATATGCCAAACCAGTTAGGGACCATCCAGAAGCACAGCCCATGTCCCCCCTGCCAAGCTTCTTACCCCTCGGCTCCCATGAGAGGTCGGCCAGAAAGTGTCCCCACTTCAAGCAAGGGGCCAAGGGGTGGTATGCAGATTCTAAGGAGGGCACCTACGAGTCACTAGGAGAAAGACCGAGCAGCCTACAAATAGGGGCTGTGGTACATTGGGTAACGGACCCCAACATGTCCACATCCCAATGCCCAGAACTTGTGAGTCTCACTTCATATGGCAAAAGGGACTTTGCAGATGTGATGAGGTTAATTAAGGATCTTGAAATGGGGAGGTTATCCTGGATTACCCAGGTGGGCCCTAACCCCAGTGACAAGTGTCCTCATAAAAGACGGGAGAGACGACACGGATGCACAGAGCAGAAAGCCACGTGAAGACAGAGGCAGAGACCAGAGGGATGTGGCCGCCTTGGAACGCCGGTGGGGGTGGGGCAGGGGGGCACCAGCAGGGAAGAGGCAAGGAACACGTTTCTCCCCTTAAGGGAGGGAGGACTGACCTGCCGACACCTTGATTTCAGTCCGATGACCCCGGTTTCGGTTTCCTGTCATCCAGAACAGTTAGAGAATACAGACGTACTGTATTAAGCCAGCAGGCTTTGTAGTTTGTAACGGCAGCCACAGGAAACTTACACAATGGACAAAAGAATGGAACAGATACTTCACAAAATACTAAGAATCACCGATAAGCTCATGTAAAGATGCTCGACACCATTACTCATCTGAGAAAGATCAATTGAAACCACGGTAAAATACCTCTACATACTTGCCAGGATGGTTAAAATGAGAGGGGAGAGAAAAAAGAAAAGGAAGGAAGGAAGGAAGGAAGGAAAAGAAAGAAAGAAAGAAAGAAAGAAAGAAAGAAAGAAAGAAAGAGGAAAGGAAGGAAGAAAAGAAAGAGAGAGAAAGGAAGGAAAGAAGGAAGGAAGGAAGGGAGGGAGGATGGATGGGTTCCTGGGTGACTCAGTCAGTTAAGCCTCTGACTCTTGATTGTGGCTCAGGCCATGAACTCACGGCTCACGAGTTCAAGGCTTGAGTCAGGGTCTGTGCTGACAGCTCAGAGCCTGGAGCCTGCTTCAGGCTGTGTTTCTCTCTCTCTCTCTCTCTCTCTCTCTCTCTCTCCCCCCCCTCCCCTGCTCGCGTTATGTCTCTCTATCTCTCTCAAAAATAAATAAACATTTGGGGCACCTGGGTGGCTCAGTCGGTTGAGCGTCCGACTTCAGCTCAGGTTATGATCTCATGGCTTGTGAGTTCAAGCCCCGCGTCAGGCTCTGTGCTGACCGATCAGAGCCTGGAGCCTGCTTCAGATTCTATGTCTCCCTCTGTCTCTGCCCCTCCCCGGCTCATGCTCTGTCTCTCTGTCTCTCTCTCTCAAAAATAAACAAACATTAAAAAAAATTAATAAACATTTTAAAAAAAGAGAGGGGAAGGAAAGAAGGAAGGAAGGAAGGAAGGAAGGAAGGAAGGAAGGAAGGAAGGAAAGGAAAGGAAGGAAGGAAGGAAAGCCTGAAAGGAAAAAGGCAAGACTGTCAACATGAAGCACTGTCCGGGATAAGAAGCTGCTGGAACTTTCCTACAGGCTGGGGTGGGGGAGGATTGGGAGGAGAACAGCATACCGTAGGGTCAATTACTTTTTTAAAAACTGGCAGTTTCTCCAAAGGGTAAACATACTCTCATGCTATGACTCAGCAATCCCACCCCTACATATACCCAAGCGCAATGCCCACCCAAGCCTTGTGCCAGACCAGTCCTAGGAGCTTTGCCCCTAACGGGGAAAGCCCAGAGATCTGCCTGCTGGCCAACCGGTCACCGGTAACCCACCCACTGGCAAAAAAGAACAGACAATTGCAACACAGAACGACACAGATGCATCTCTCAGGTACTATGTTGAGCCAAAGAAGCCGGATCAAAAAAAAAAAAAAAAAAAAAAAGGAACATTCCATAGAGTCCACTGATACAAAGTTCAGGAACGGGTAAATCTAATCTACAGTGCCAGAATTCAGGATAGTGGTTACAGCTGGGAGGACGTGCCCTTTGAGCCAGGTGGACACATCAGATGTGACAGAACCCTCGGTGACCTGCCTCCCTCCAGGTCACAACCGCCCTTACCTGGTGGAGCATGGCCTGAGCACCGCCGTTCCAGGGCGAGGGGATCTTACTCTAAAACCAGGGTCCCAAGTCCAAGCCCGCCACCTCCACTTCCTCCTTTCTCTGGGGGGTCCCGACTGGACACCAGGAGCGTTCCTTGATGGGGGGAGTCGAGATAAAGAAGGTCAGTGACACAGCACCAGGGCGAGCGCAGTGACGTCAGAGGTTACCAAGGATGAGAACTGCCTTTCCAGCCCTCGCTGGCTACAATTCAGAATAGCAAAACCCTGCCGCCCAAATCTAAAGCGACCGGGGGATGGGCAAGGGCAGGGGCTCTGACTATTTCCTCGTGCCTGGTCCTGCTACGGCCTCCCCATCTTAGGACATGACAGCGTTTCCCTTCTAGGTGCACAGAACAAAAACCTTGAAGCTGTCAATGGCGCCCCCATGTCCCATCGCTCAGCAAATCCTGTCTGCCCCACCTCTGAAATATTAGTATGCTCAGAACCCCACTTCCCCCCACCTCCACTGTCTCTGCCTCGTCCCGCCACCATGGACAAACACGGTCGTCTCTCCGCTGGGCTGACCACCTCCAGCTTTGCCCCTTAGAGCCTCTGTCGGGGGGGATCCCAGGTCAGCTCACGTCCCTCCTCTGCACAGAGCTCCCCGTGGCTCATGTGCCTCACCTGGAATAAAAGCCAAAGGCTCAAGGAGCCCACCCTATGTAGGTCTGTATAATACATACATATGCATATGCCTTTCTTTATGGAACGGAATACGAGAGAAAAGTACCAGAATGCAACACATATGGGAAGAGCAATTATTGTTTAGAGAAACTTATGTTCTGACAATATATATAACATCTAACATATGACGTTGACATATGTGTTATATATTACATACGATAAGTTCTATATGTTTATGATACATACGAGGTATATATGTGACACGTGTATCTGTAGTTTTTTCTCGTGAAAATACAATACGAAATATCAGACTGCACTGCACATATTAAGGGTATTTGGTGAAATTTTCATCCCAGTGGGTACACACACAATACATACATATATATATATACACATATATATATACAGTGTATATATATATACAGTATATATACATATATATGTACATGTATACAGTATACACACATATATATGTATATGTATACAGTATATACATATATACTGTACATACATATATGTATATGTATACAGTATATATACATATATGTATATGTACACATATATACATACATATATGTATATGTATACAGTATATATACATACATATATGTATATGTATACAGTATACACATATATACTGTATATATATATATATTTTTTTAACGTTTATTTATTTTTGAGACAGAGAGAGGCAGAGCATGAACGGGGGAGGGGCAGAGAGAGAGGGAGACACAGAATCGGAAGCAGGCTCCAGGCTCTGAGCCATCAGCCCAGAGCCCGACGTGGGGCTCGAACTCACGGAACGTGAGATCGTGACCTGAGCTGAAGTCGGACGCTTAACCGACTGAGCCACCCAGGCGCCCCTATACTGTATGTATATTCTACAGTATAATAATATATATATTATACAGTACTATGTTACAGATTACATAAAAATATTTTTATATTCTGTTATATACTAGGCCACATAATGCACGGATTATGCCATACTTAGAACACATACAGAGTGTGAACTGTGAATTCTACAAATACGTGTATGGCAGACTGGATGAGCTCTGCTTCCCGCTGTGGCTCGCTGCCCTGGCTGAGATGCAGACTTGAGATCTGTGCGCCGTAGAGTTATGGCGGAATCTTTGGGGAACGAGAGGCGTGCAGGAGGGAGCAGCCGGGCTGGCTGGGCCGTGGCTGAGGCGCGATGCTTCAGTCAATCCTGTGGGCTGCCCAGAGCTGGGACGGGCCTCCAGAGCTGTGCCAAATGAGACAAGGTGCCAGCCTTCGCTCCCACCCGATTCCCCTTGCTCACTCTATTCCGTGGGTCAGTAAACTCTTTTTGTGTTGATTTATGGAAACTCTGTGCCCAACGTGGGGCTCCAACTCATGACCCTGAGGTCAAGAGTGGCACCCTCTTCCGACTGAGTCAGCCAGGAGCCCCCGGGGGGGGGGGGGGGAGCAGTGAACTCTTCACGTCAAGGGCCAGGGGGTAAATACTTTCATCCCTGAAGGCCATAGGATACCCATCGCAAAGACTCAACTCTGCCAGTGGAGTTCTTACAGCTGCCTTTGGGGCTCATCTCAGAAGAGCCACCCTGATTTAAATGAGCCACCCCCATCACCCCAGAACTCTGCCACTGGACTAGCCCTTTACTTCTTGACTGTTCATCCCCTGCACTAGATGTCAGCTCCGTGATGGGGAGGAGCCTGATCTCGGTCCTGGCTGGTTCCCAGCTACTAGAATGGGGCCAGGCACACCATAGGTGCTTGGTAAACGTTTGTCTAACGACAGAGTGGAGGATGTCCACTCCATTCTCCTTTGGGCATGCTCCCCTCCCGCTGTCCACTGGGGCCGGGGGCCCAGGCCTGGCCACTCAAGAGTCACAGTGGCTAGCACAGAGATGGTCACGTGGGCCCATGAATCAGGCAGGGGCTGAGCGAAGTCCATTGTCTCTAGGGGTTGGCTTTCTCCAGGCAAGGGCCTGCCCAACTGGGAAACCAAGGCAGGGGACAACAGGGCCCGCCAGGTGGGAGAGGCGGAGCCCTCGGGACCTGGTGTGAGGCTTCTGTAAGCCAGTGTAAATAAATGGGCTTCTGTTTTTTTCCACCCTAGTCCTGAGTCCCTCAGGTGGGAGGGGTCTGGATTCAGTAAGGCCCCTTCCTCCCTCATCACCTCGGGGCAAGCTAACATTGGAAAAAGAAACGTCTGACTGGGCAGGTCCCCCCACTGGACTGTGAGCTCCACGAGGGCAGGGTCGGGCTGTCTTGGTCACTGCCTGGGACCTCGGCACGACATAGAACAGGGCCGGGCACACAGTGGACACCTGAGCGAAAGTGGGGAAAAAAATTTAAAAAGACACTTTTTTTCCTCAGGTTAACGCATTTTTTTTTTTTAAAGCTTTTATTTATTTAAGTAATCTCTACACACAACGTGGGGCTTGAACTCACGACACCGACTGAGCCAGCCAGGTGCCCTGAGATTAAAAAAAATTTTTTTTTAGATGTTTATTTATTTTTGAGAGAGACAGAGAGACAGACAGAGACAGAGACAGAACTTGAGTGGGGGTGAGGCAGAGAGAGAGAGAGAGAGAGGGAGACACAGAATCCAAAGCAGGTTCCAGGCTCTGAGCCATCAGCCCAGAGCCCGACGCGGGGCTCAAACTCACGAACCACGAGATCATGACCTGAGTGGAAGTCGGACGCTTCACCGAATGAGCCACCCAGGCGCGCCCCCCCCCCCGAGATTTTTAAAAAATATATATTAAAAAATACATCAACTTGAAGACAACCGACCTCATTTGCATATTTATTCTACCCCTCTCCCCAAGTCGCAAAGGTACACAAAAGTTTAGCTAGTAGGAAACCAGAATGATGACCAAATCCTCCAGCCTCCGCCTCGTGCACTTTGAGAGGGGATTCCTTGCATTTCCACACACCCTGATCCTACCCGCCCCCCAACACTCACACAGTGGGTGAAGCCGCTGCCTCCCACAAGGACTGGCCACATGGAAGGACACACGGGGCTGAGTGCTGAGTCTCGGAGCTGTGACAGCAATGCCACGTCAGGGTCAAGATTGGGCAGGGGTTGGGGGCTTGGGCTGTGGTGGAGACTGCCCCTCTCCAGGTCCCATGTTGCTTCTTCCCTGCCTGAGTGATCTTGGGCAGGTGACTCCCCCTTTCTGTGCCTCAATGTCCTCATGAATGAAATGAAAAAAAAAAATACTGTTAGTAGCCACTTATTTATTGACACAATGGGTGTGTGGGGGGGTGAGGAGCATCGCGGTCCCTGCCTCCGGCAACCTGTGCTCCAGAGGCGGGTCAGTGCCAGAGTGGACCCCCAGGAGCAGCCATGGAAACCAGGCACTGAGGCTGCTCACCCAGCTCTGCCCATCACCCCTCCACACAGTGGTCTCTCTCTCCATCTTCTCCTCCTTTATCCACTCAGGTCACTTCCAATTTTATGATTTTTTGATTGGTTTATTTATTTGAGAAAGAGCGAGCGAGCACGAGCAGGGAAGGGGAAAAGACAGAGAGGGAGAGAGAGAATTCCAGTTCGGGGCTTGAACCCACGAACCACGAGATCATGACCTGAACCGGGACCGAGAGTCGGGATGCTCAACGGACTGAGCCACCCAGGAGCCCAAGGCCATTTCCAATTTTAAAGACACCTCCACCCAGGACACCCTCCACATGCGCTTCTCCCCCTCTTCCAGAAAGAATTAAAATGATGCTTCAGAACCCATGTTTCTTGGTTTTCTACCTGGGCAGATCACCCTCCCTGCCCCCACTTTGGTCCCTGGCCCACTGGAAGCGAGGTGAGGGAGGACAAAGGTGAGAGGAAGCCGGCCCCTCCCCCTTCACCTATGGCTTCTGGGAACCGGGCCCAAGTAAAATGGATCTTAGATCTAATCCCATTCATTAAATGCTAAGATTTCAGGTGTGCTCTGGGGCCGCTGTGGCTAGGAACTGAGGGCCCCCCGACCCTCAGCACCGCCTCTGGGAAATGCTTTGGGCCTCTGTGTAGAGCCCTAACCAACACCCCTCCCCAGTCACTGCCTTCCTGCCCCTCTCTCTTTCTCCTCCGGCATCAGTACCCTCAAGCATCCTGCAGCCCCCTCCCTCCCCTTCCCTGTGCACCCCCTGCCCCCACTCTGCTCTTACTACTTCACCGCCTTGGACTTCGGGGACTTGGGCCAGTCCCCTTGCTTCTCCTGGGCCTCAGGGTCCCAGTCTGGGAAAGGGTTCACAGGATGACTGCCCACGCACACACATCAGCTTCTCTAATCCTAACGCGTCTCGTTGTACTCATTTTGGAGGTCCCTGCGTTCTCAGACACACCCTGGAGATTATTCCAGACAATATCTACAGTCTGAAGCGCAGAAGGCAGACTGGTGGACTGGTGGGACCCACACCCCTCCCACATCAGGGAGATTCCTGGAAGAGACACCAGGTAGTAAAGGAGGGTTCCTGGACTGTTCCGATCACTCTTGTGGGGAAGGCCAAACGTCCTGTGGGGCTGGCAAGAGTCCCAGCGCTCTCTTGGGGTGGGGAGGTGTAGCGGGCTGAATGCTGACTCCCCCAGAGACATGTCCACATAGTAAACCATGGGATGTGTGACTGCGAGCGTATCTGGGGGGGGGGGGGGGGGGGGAAACCCCACCTCTGTAAATAAGTTAAGGATCCTGAAGTGAAGTCATCCTAGATTTAGGGCAGGCCCTGAATCCAGTGACAGGTGTCTTTACCAGAGACAGAAGAGGAAACAAAGGCCACGCGAAGAGGGCGCAGAGACTGGAGATCTGCGGCCACAAGCCAAGGAATGCCTGAAGTCACCAAAAGTTAGAAGAGGCAAGGGAAGATCCTCCCGTAGCGCCTTCGGACGGGTGTGGCCCTGCTGACACTTTGATTTCGGATCTCCGGCCTCCAGAACCGTGAGATGGCAAATCAAGTCTGTGGTCATTGGGTATGCTAGCCCCAGGAAACGAATAAAGGTTAAGACCAACTGGTGGCCTAGACCAGTGGGATGGAGGTGGGACTGGAGGCAATGAAGGCCCGGGGGTACTACTGCATGAAGGGGGGCTGGTGGGCCAGCCCGGAGCCCCAGAGGAGAAGGACAAGGGCATCCAGGTCCCCAGATTTGGATGGAAGCCGAGGAATGTGATCGTCTAGCCCATGGCTGGCAGGCCTCTGACAGGCGACTGAAGAACATAGCGCGGAAGGTGGGAAAGGACGGCAGGAAAGGCTCACGGGCCCTGAAGGCAGGTCCACAGGCTGAAGTTGGATTGGCCAGAGGCGGGGTCGACTTTTCCGCCACGGAAGGGGCGTTGGGAGAGCACTGCCACGGAAGGCCCTGCAGTCATCCGGGCGGGCTGCGCCGTGGACTAGGCTTGCGGGCTGGGGGGAGTCTGCTGGACTATTCCACCTGGGGTCTTGGTAGGGCACCACAGATCAGGTTAAGGGGGGCGCGTATAACATTCAGTGGATCGACTGCAAGCCAAGATCCCCCTCTTCTTCCCCTCAGAGAGAGTGGTGATGCCCAGCTGGAACCCACCTTAGATGAGGGGGACAGAAAGTCACTGAAAGACACAGCATCTCTTTATAGTGGCCTGTACCTGTTGACGAGGGGAAGGGGGTGTTCCGGTGAAAAGGATGAGAGTCCCGGGGAAAGGTGACACTTATCAGGTAACTGGGGGGATGGGAGGGTGGGGAGGAAACAGGTTGATTCGGCTCAAGTCGGGGGTCCCTTTTTCCTCCCGCCAGGGGACTCAGCCCGTTGTCCAGGCTGGGAGCCCATAGGTCTGTGTGGTTTGGGGTGGGGGTGCGGTGATGAGCGCTGTGGACTGTACCCACGAGCTGGAGGAAGCCTTGCTGGAGCTTCACCTGCTGGGGGCCGGTCCCGGTGGAAGGTACCACTGATCAGTAGGGGATGACCGAATCCAAGTTCCATCAAGATCCTGGTGGTTTCCGCTGGGCCAGCACAGGCAGGGACAGTGTGGGGAGAAGGCCACATCAGAGCACACACAACCACGTCCAAGTTCAGACTTCGGCAGACTCCTGATCCTTGGATGCGGACACTGCCTTGGACGCGGATGCCACCTGGGGCACGGACGCCGCTTGGGGCGCATCCCGGGCGCAGAGCTGGGCGCGCACCTCTCGCATCTGCGCCTGCAGCTCCTCCAGCGCGCTCTGCGCAGGCGCGGCCTGCGTCTGTGCCTGCGTCTGTGCCTGCAGGGTCTCCAGCGCCAGGGCCAGGCGGCCCACTTCGTCCCGCATCGCGTCCCAGGCGGCCTGCTGCTCCTCCTCCTTGTGACGCTGGTGCGCCTGGTGGCGCCAGTACTCCAGCACCAGGCAGCCGCCGCCCACGATGAAGATGGTGGCCTCACCCAGCAGCTCGGCGCCCAGCTCGGCGGCCGCGTCCTCATTCAGAGGCTTGATGACTGTGCCCCGGAAGCCCATGATGCGCATCTTGGTCCGCATCTCCACCCAGTGGTACACTGCGGGGGAAGAGAGGGGTCAGGTCCTGCGCCAGGAGCCCCCTACAAGCCCCACCCCTCCGCGTTTCGGTGTCCAGGTTGGCGCAATGGGCACACCACAGCCAGAATCACTGGGGATCGCTTTAAGCAAGACCCGCGCTGGCCTACCTAGCCCAGAGAACGGGAGCCCAGGCGGCTTTTTGAATCGCCCAGAGGATTCTGCCAAGTAGCCAGGAATGAGAAACCCTGGGGGCCGTGCCCCTGTAGGGTTACAAGCAGCTCCCAGGCCACAAAGTCCCGGGAAGGTGTAAAGGCTCAGTTGCCAGAGGTTTCTGAGCTCCCTCTGCTCCTCCCCTCAAGCCACCAGCAGACCAGCCAAGCATCCCTGGACGCAGTCGTCCAACCTGCTTCTCAGAAGCAAGGCACATTCCCCCCCCCCCACCCCGCCCCACTTTCTTTCTGAATCTTCCCAAAATTTAGAGTTAGGGCTGCAGCGTAAGGGCGGGTACCCTCCTGGGCTCCAAAGAAAGGGCAGCTGAAACGTGGGAATGGATGCGAGGCGACTTGGACCACGGGGGTAATTTGCAAGTCTGGTGGCTCCCCTCCTAGATTTTTCACCAGCCCTGAGGACGGAGCTAACAGTCCTGTGCGCTCTCTGCGGTGAGGTTTTGGGCACGTACCTTGGAAGAAGCTCGCGAGTTGACTGGGCGGGTGTTGCTGCAACAAAAGCTTCCTTGCCTAGCTGCCGCTTTGTGCAGGGAAATTCTCAGCATCTGAGTCTTAAAAACCGAGGCAGCATTGACGCTGGACCCTGACTCCTTCCTGCGGTAATTCACACTCATCCAGGATACACGAAATTGCTGGGGACGCCTGCCTAGCTCACTCGGAGATTTCATTTCCAACGCAGCACTTACTTTATTTTTAATGTTTAATAACTACCCGTGCAAATGCCTGGTGTATGAAATGTTTCGAGTCAATTGTGGGCTCGTCTTTTTAAAAAACCCACAGGAAAATATTTTCACGTTTACAACCTTTCGGCCAACGGAAGCTACACGACAATTACAATTTGGATTTCTGTGCGTGTTTGGTTGCTGACACATCCTTTGGTAGACAGAATTCTGCAGGGGAAGTGTAAACAGAAGTTCAAGGACAAAGTTCAAGGCATAATGTGAAATTCCTGACTGCAAAGGAACAGCTCGTTCATTTTTTTCCCCTTTAAACTGAAATTGCAGACAGCAAATCACAGCAGTTATATGGATTGCATTAGATACTTGGAAGGGAAGATGGCACCAATCCGTTTGGAAATATCAATATTCATGCACACCAGAAATTATATCCTCTGCAGCGACTTGGATTCAGGAAGACAAGGTTTAGCTGTCACCTTGAAAATGCGCTAGAGGGTATACAGCCTTTCAATTTTCTAAAAGGGCGGGGCGCCTGGGTGGCTCAGCCGGTTAAATGTCTGACTTCGGCTCAGGTCACGACCTCAGGGTTTGTGAGTTCTAGCCCTGCATCAGCACAGAGCCCGATTCAGATCCTCTGCCTCTCTCTCTGCCCCTCCCCTGCTTGTGCTCTTTCTCAAAAAATAAATAAGATTGGCAAACACAACATTTTCTAAAAATGGGGTAGGGCAGCATTAAAACGTTTGGCGAGCTCTGCCTGGAGCCAGCAGGAAGTAAGATCTGAGGAGGAGCGCACCCGGGGCCCTCCCGTGACCCGCCCGCGGCCGCAGTCACCATTACTAACTACTACTTGTTACGGAGACCCTGGTGGTGTGGGGTTCCTGGAGTCCAGGCGGTGCCGACCCCTCCCACACTGAGGTCCCAGCTTCGGGCCGACCTGGGGTCCACCTGGAGCTCTGCCACCTACAGCGATGACAGCCCACGCTGGGCCACCTCTGTCAAATGAGGAGATGATGACCACACCCCAGCCCCCCCTGACCACACCCCAGCCCCCCCGGAGCCGGGCCTGCACCTGTCACGTGATCCTTTATGTCCGGCCCATGAAGCACAGTGGCCGGAGGGTGGTGAGGAGACAGCACCAGCTTCTGCTGGCATCCCTGGGCGAACGTCCCAGCATCTCAGTGTAGACAAGCGTGAGGACCGGGGCCAGTGGGCGGGGGTCTGGGTGTGCAAACGGGAGTGGGCACGAGGGGTGGGGGCACACGTCCAGGCACAGGAAATTCAGTTGCAGGGTGTGTGTGTGAGAGAGACAAGGCTTTCGGGGCAGGGCTGATGGCAGTCTCTCAGGCTAGTAGCCAGACTTGGGGTTCAGGAAACAAGGTCCATGTGGGAAAGGAGAATTGGGAAGAAGGGGTAGTTGGAAAGAACAGGCCCTCAGATGTCTCCCAGGCACCTCACACTCACTGTGTCCAAACCTGACCCCAGAGACACTTGTTCCTCCTCCTGGGTCCATCCTGTCACCAGGCCAGAGACCTGGGACTCAGGTACCCCCCCACCCCCACCCCCTCAGCCAAATGTCTAGTCTGCTGCGTGAATGTCTCTCCCAAACCCTCATCCGCTGTCCGGGTCCAGGCTCTGCCCCAGCTCTGACCGATGTCCCCTCCCTGACCTCCCTATTCAGGGATCTCTGTGCCTTCTGCACACGCTGTGTATTTCCTTCAGAGCGTCCATCACAACTGGGAATGATCTGGTCACCCAGTCGCTTGTTTGCACCCCAGAGGGCAGGGTCCAGGACCATCACAGCCACTGCTGTGTCCCCCGCACTGGCCAGTAGCAGGCCAAGCACACACAGTGGGTCCCTGTCCCAGCGTCAGCCCCCTGCTGACCTACGGCAGCAGCCAGGAGCCGGTTAAAACAAAACAAAAACAAAAAAAGAAACGACCATTCTTTTCCTTAATAAAAATAACACATTACATGCAAATAAAGTACTCAAACTATAAAGTTAGAAGTCAGAAGTCCTGATCCTTAGGCCCACCCCAGTGGCCCCCTAGATCTCACCCTAACTAGCCTTTTTTTCTGCTGGCATCATGGCCCTGGTATCTGATAAGAAGCGTACTTTGCTCACCTCTATTTCTGAATTTTTCAACTGGAAATTCACTGCTATTTACGCATTGTCTACTGAACCCCCCCCAGCCCAAGTATAAAAGATGAGACCTTTGTCTCCATGTACCTGTCCTTCCTCCATCCCGTCTCCATTTTTACGATGATCTGTACCCACTTCTTGTACTATATGCTTATCACTGTCTCCCTCCTTTCGAGCTCCCCTCCCCACCCCCAGGCCAGATCATTCTTCCACGTTATCCAGGTTTGACCCACAGGTTGTTCAGTGGTTACAGCAGAACCTTCTGTACTCTGTGCCAAGTCAGAAGAGTGAAAATAAACAGCATATACCATGTGACAATCGCGGACACACTGTCCAGTGGGATGTGCTTAATCTAGAGAGGGGCCCCCCCGGTGGGCTATGTCACGAAGGGGGCCACCCGGAGGAGACGGTCTCAGCAGCGAGGTCGGATGGCATCTCTACTCTGACATTCCATCAAGCCCCTTAGAATTCCACCCTGTGTCAGTCAGCTCTCAGCTGGACAATGATTTTCTAGAACAACTAGGTCTTCCCTCACACGGTATTTCCAAAACCGCTGGTCTTGTCCCATTAGTGGGTCATGGAATCTAATTTGGTCGCACAGAACGGCATGAAAAATATGATCATGAATATGACAGGAACCATCAGATGGCCCTTGAGGGCATTACGCTTTAGAGAAGTAAGTCAGAGAAAGGCCAATACCACACAATTTCACTTCCCAAACTCATGGATACGACGTCCCCCACTCCTGCCAGCATGTAACAGAAAACATCAAAGGCGATCTTAAGTAGTCAGGACAAGTACTGTCTCACAAAACTTTTTAAGTAGGCTTCTTGCCCGACGCGGAGCCCAACGTGGGGCTTGAACTCATGATCCTGAGATCAAGACCTGAGCTGAGATCAAGAGTCAGACGCTAAATCAACTGAGCCACCCGGGAGCCCTTGTCTCACAAAACTTTTGTTCTTGTTTTGTATGTGACTCTGTGTGTAACTGGAACAGTCAAAATGTTGAAAGCCATTGTCCCAGATTTTGGTTGGAATTCCATGGAATCTACAGATCATTTTCTTTTTTTTTTTTTTTTTTTTTTTTCTGAAATTTATTGACAAATTGGTTTCCATACAACACCCAGTGCTCATCCCAAAAGGTGCCCTCCTCAATACCCATCACCCACCCTCCCCTCCCTCCCACCCCCCATCAACCCTCAGTTTGTTCTCAGTTTTTAACAGTCTCTTATGCTTTGGCTCTCTCCCATTCTAACCTTTTTTTTTTTTTTTCCTTCCCCTCCCCCATGGGTTCCTGTTAAGTTTCTCAGGATCCACATAAGAGTGAGACCATATGGTATCTGTCTTTCTCTGTATGGCTTATTTCACTTAGCATCACACTCTCCAGTTCCATCCACGTTGCTACAAAAGGCCATATTTCATTTTTTCTCATTGCCATGTAATATTCCATTGTGTATATAAACCACAATTTCTTTATCCATTCATCAGTTGATGGACATTTAGGCTCTTTCCATAATTTGGCTATTGTTGAGAGTGCTGCTATGAACATTGGGGTACAAGTGGCCCTATGCATCAGTGCTCCTGTATCCCTTGGATAAATTCCTAGCAGTGCTATTGCTGGGTCATAGGGTAGGTCTATTTTTAATTTTCTGAGGAACCTCCACACTGCTTTCCAGAGCGGCTGCACCAATTTGCATTCCCATCTACAGATCATTTTCAAGACAGTGACATCTTCCCAATGTTGAGTCTTTCAATCCATAAATGTAGTATCTGTCTCCATTTCGTCTAACTTTCCCTGCAAATCTCTTTGATTATATTTATTCCCAGGCATTGATTTTTTTTTTGTTATTATCCATGGTATTTTCTTTTTACTTATTATTTTACTCATGGTATTTTAAATTCCATTTTCACTTTGGTTGGGGCTGGTACATAGAAATACAACTGTTATGTAAATGATTTTTTAATCTGGTGACCTCACTACATTCATTTTTTTCC